>NC_136924.1:29763758-32163758 GCF_949752795.1 Hyperoodon ampullatus | reverse complement strand
GTGACTTGAATGTGGGTAGTAGTGGAGGCGATAGCGAAGCTTGCAGAGATTTTGGAAACAAAACAAAACTGGCAGAACTTAATGGCCAGCTGTGCATGGAGCGATAGTCAGGAATGGCTTTCATCCTGGTATCTCTCTTGCTCAACTGGGTAGTTGGTGGTGCCATTTACTGGTGGAGTAAGAAGGATTTGGGAGGGAGAAAGCTGACGGGTTTAAGTTTATAGGAGTTCATTTATCCATGGCATATCCAAGCAGAGATGTCCAGTAGGCTTCAGGAGAGAAGTCCCGGCTAGAGGCATCAGCATATGGGTGGTGATCAAGGTCATGGAACTAGATGAGATTATTCAGGGAGATGTGGGTCCTGCTGCCATGCCTTGCCCTTCTCATTCCTTCTTCCCCAGTCAGAACCTTGACTCCCAGCCCATAGCAGAGGTATGAACATGGCTGAGCTCCAGTATAATGGACTTTACAGCAGCTTTGGCGGGGGGGGCGGGGGGGACAGCTTCTTTAGCATTAGGTTTGGACAACAGAAAAGCTTTCTGCTGTTCTCACTGTGATTCTTAGAGCCAGAAAGATGTATTTGGAACGTTGGCTATTTTTACACTGCCTGTATTCGCTGCAATTATTTCCTTTCAGTTTCCCTTAGTGTTTAGTAAAACTCTTTCTGAAATTACCAGCCTGTCTCAGTTGTGTTAAAGGGATAGAGGAAAAGGGAGTTTTGTCAGGCTCGGATTCAACTATTGAAAGGGTAGCTGTGGCCCTTGGGTGCTTGGCATGGTGTCACAGGAGGAACCAGCCAGGAAGAGACCCAAACGGAAGACAAAACCCTGGGGAATGGAGTGGGAGCCGTGTGTACATCCATCCCCTCTTACCTGAAGATGGTCTTCCAACCTGATTCTCTGCTCTCACTTGTTCTGTGACGTATGGTGGAATATTGTGAAAAGCAAAAGGATATAGAAGTCAGATAGAAATGACTTTGATCTCCATCCCTGCCATTTAACAAATTGAGAGACTTGGGGCAAGTTATTTAACCATTCTGAGCCTCTGTTTTCTCATAGGTAAAATGGAAATAATAATAACCAACTTCTAGGTATTGCTAGAAAATCTCTGTAAAACTCAAGGCATAGAGTAGGAACTCGATAAATGGTGTCTGTTGTCATGATTATCCCCTGAGTAACTGCAAGGAGTGAAAACAGCTGAGGGTTAGAATTCAGAAGTCAAGGATGAACCTAAAGGAGCTGAATCAAGGGAACTAAAAGGCAAAACTGGGTCAACATTAAGGTCAAGGCCAGGCAATGGATTCCAACTCATTTGGTCAGAAATAAGAGGCCTGTAGGAAACAGAAGCATAGAACAGAGAGGAGATAAGAGGCCCAAGCCTTCAGAAGATGCCAACTTGAGACCAAGTCATGCCCCAGTCCTTGCATTTTTGTATTTTTTCTGGTGGGACAGAAGCCTACCCATCAGCACAGCTCCCCCCATGATCTGAGGTTGGCCAGTGGCCAGAGGGAGCAGGTGCCTCGAACATAAGTGGGGGATTCTGATGTCCTTTCTGGGATGATGGAGTTATTAGCCTATTCACACTGAGCCCCTATTGCTTGCCAGTGACTCTGGCTGTAGCCTATATGCTCTATCTACATTCTCCATCTACTCTGTCTTTCAAGTCCTAAGAAACAGAGTGGGAGGAGACCTCAGCAGCACCTCCATCTTAGCACCTTTCAAAGACTGGTGAGTGACTACAGAAAGCAACTCCTGGCCTCCAGCCCATTTCCTCCCCCTTGCTAGTTGTCTGTATTCCTCTTCCCACCTCCCACGATGGGGGGAGGTGGATGGACTTCAGTCACTTCCTAGGAATTACAGTTGCAGAGATGACAAGATGGCTAAGAAGTAGGTATTTCTGGCACAATTCACCATTTTTTTGGTAGATATTTATGATGCCAGAGATGAAAGGGCTCATGAAATCACAAAATCCAGGGGTTGCACACTCAAATGTGGTCACCTCAGTCCTGTGCTCTCTTGAACCTGGGAGGCAAGGTACACAGGCCAAAGTGGTATGCTCTCTGAAGCATCTGCCAACCAGCATGTGGCATTCTCCTGTGGGTTTAGGACTGATATGTCACAAGAGAATGAGCTTCAAGACTTTTATTCAGTGGTTGGTAGATAAAAAGTCATCTCTCTGCTCCTGGATATGAGTGGGGGAAAAGGTAGCCCTGGGAGCTGTCAGCATCTATATTATTTGTTTGTTTGTTTGTTTTGCGGTACGCGGGCCTCTCACCGCTGTGGCCTCTCCCGTTGTGGAGCACAGGCTCCAGACACGCTGGCCCAGTGGCCATGGCTCACGGGCCCAGCTGCTCCACGGCATGTGAGATCTTCCTGGACCGGGGCACGAACCTGTGTCCCCTGAATCGGCAGGCGGACTCTCAACCACTGCGCCACCAGGGAAGCCCAGTATCTATATTATTGACATGAGAAGTCAGCCTGAGATCAAAGACAAACTACAAAGGAGTAGAACCAAGACACCTGGGGGGAGATGGACCTGCAGCCCCAAGACACCTGGGGGGAAATGGACCTGCAGCCCCATATCCATGGTGAGCCCCTAAATGAAACAAACCCTGAAACCTGCTCTCCTTCTAGTTTCTTTGATCACTGCCTGTAAACCACCTTGAGTCGACTTCCCATTGCTTGAAATACCAGAGCTCCCTCTTAATTTACTACCTAGAGACTCCTACTATTCTTCTCTCACTTTGGATCAACATGGGCTACAGAAAAGTAAATCCCCATTACCACACTCTTTTCTGGAATGTTGACTACCCTTTTGATCTTTGGAAAATTACTTAACCTCCACATCTCAGGTTTTCTATCAACAAAATGGGATAATAATAGACCCACCACAGAGAATGTGTTCAGACCAGCACCTGAGGGCTCACTGTACATTGGTAACTGTTATTACAACAGTAGTAACAACAGTGATAGTAGTCATATCAGTATTGGTATTATTACCCACAACTCTATTTCTGGGCAAATTCTTCATTCTCTTCCTTGCTCTGGGGCCTGGAGTAAGTCACTGAGGATAAGAGTTAACTTCGTATTCAATACCCTTAAGTCTGGGAAAGAGTCTGGGTCTAAGAGGGGCATGGGAGGGGAGACCTGGCCAGGTGTCAGTCAAGTGGAGTGTGCTGGCATCTGGATGATAAGAGGTGACAGCCAGACTGAGATGTCTTATCATAAGAGAGAGGAAACAGCTGAACAGGCAAGTTCAAAGCAAAACCCTTACTGCTTTGAAGTAGCCTATCCAGGCAAACTGAAGTCAACCAAGTCTAAAGGTGAAGAGTCAGGTCAAAATTCAGGCACAAATTAGAACAGAACTAGGGTAGGGCAGGAAGAAACGTTCTAGGGAGATTGCTCTCAGGCCATGTGATCTACGGTGAACTGGACTGTTTCCTCTAGACACTGTTGTCACCAAGGGAGTTGGCATGTTCCCAGCTCCACCTTACAGGTCATTGGTTGTGTGGGTCATGGGGATGGGGGCAGGAGGAGCTGCATTAAAGAATCAGGGTCAGGGTGGACAAGAGCTACTGAGGATTCAGTGTCAGTTATTGTGAAGCCCCTATGGGTTCTGTGATTCTGTGAACCCTAAGAAAATAGGGGCAATCATTCCTGTTGTTTATTTTGTGCAATTGTCAACATCCAATGGCATCCTGAATTTTTCTTATGGCAAAATATTCACCAGCCTGCCTGATGCCCTCCTGATCAGTCCCTTCTCCTGCTACCAAGTCATTCCAGGTGGATAGAACAATTTTCCTGGGAAACCAAGAGATATCACTTTGCTTTCTTCATAATACAATTTGTCTCTGATAATCCGCTTGTCATATCTAACTTTCCCCCTCTCTGCCAGCAGCGACAAGGGTCCCTCTCATTACATGGCTGTCAGGCTTGCTCCAGGCCAGCCTGCTGCAGAATTAACATGTCATATCCACCTCACCATGGGGACCTGCGGGGTGTCAGAGACTCAAGCAACTGAAACGCCCGAGGGAAAGAGGACCAGCTGCCCGCGTCGTTTCCCATCTTCAGTACCACAGCCAGCTCATTAAGGAGTGCGTTGGAAAGTGCTTTTGAACTTAAAGCCAGGAGGACACAAGTTTGTAGGATATTTTACACCTTCCAAAGCACTTTCTCACATTCTCAGGTGTGAAGCAGGCCGTGGGGAGGTGATTATTTCTCTTTTCACAGAGTTAGCTGCCATGCTGCCGAAAAAAATGCCGGAACTCTGAGTATGGAGCACCCATCTAAGTAACGTCTCTGCTACTAAAAAGTTTGTGACTCTGTGCAGTCACTTAACTTTTTCAATCTTCAGTCTTCTTAGTTCCAAAATCGAGGCAATAAAACAAATGTTAAGAGGACATGATCAGATGAACATGATTTTTAAATGTTTTTATAAATTCTAAAGTGCTGTAAACATTGATCCATTATAATGATTCCATTATGAAGCTGCAGCTCAAGCTGAAGTGACTAAGTGTAAGCAAAGGCAGGAGGGCAGGAAGTACTATGGGCCCAAACTCCTCAGGTTCCAGTCTCTGTTCCTCCTCTTCCTCACTCTGTGGCCTGGGATAAGTTACTTCATTTCCTTGTGGATCCATTATTGCATCTGTAAAATGGAAAATAATAAAAGCTACCTTGAGGTTTATTTTGAGGATTAAGCAAGATAGTGCAGGCAAAGTACATACAGAGAGGCTAGAACATCATAAATGTTCAGTGAAGAGTTGGTATCATCATCATCATCATTATCCACTTCTAGTTACTAAACTACAGGATCAGAATCCAGAATCCATGATTCCTGGTCCAGTGCTGCAGAAGTCTTCCCTCGATTTCATGACTCTAATGACCCTGACCTCAGACCACAGAAGGGTAGAGCAAGGGGCACTGGTAACCACAGCCCACCTTTCTGTTATTATAAACAAGACAACTGGGAGGGCTTCCCTGGTGGTGCAGTGGTTGAGAGTCCACCTGCCGATGCAGGGGACACGGGTTCGTGCCCCAGTCCAGGAAGATCCCACATGCCGCGGAGCGGCTGGGTCCATGAGCCATGGCCGCTGAGCCTGTGTGTCGGGAGCCTGTGCTCTGCAAAGGGAGAGGCCACAACAGTGAGAGGCCCGCATACCGCAAAAAAAAACCCAAAAACAAGACAACTGGGGTTCAGAGAGGAAACTGAACCGCTCGAGGTCATAGGAAGTAGGGAAAGAGTTCAGACTTCAACCCAAACTCCTCGGTTCTCAGTGCAGTGCTCCTTCCACCATCCTGCTGAGTTAGAGACCCACAGATCTTAGAACTGCAAAATCTGTGAAGGACCATCTAGGTCTCATCCATTACTCATGATGGGAGGCAGTCATGACGCAGCAGACAAGGAAACAACATTGCTACTCTAAGGTCCTCCTCACTCACCTCAAGTCTCCTAAGAAACTTCACACTGAACACCAAAGTCAAAATGAAAATCTAAAAATTCCAAACCAAAAGAAGAAACTGCCTTCAGAGAAACAAAAGTGAGAAACATAACTTACTTGTCAACAGATACCAGCAATGGCAGAATACAAAAGAATGGCCTCTTAAAGCTCTGAAAAAAGCAATTGCCAGTCTAGAATTCTACTCAGAAAAATCGTCCTTCATAAATGAAGGTAAAATAAAGACATTTCCAGAAAAACACAAACGGAGAGAATTTGTGGTCCACAGACTCACATTACAAAAAATGTAGCTTTTTGGAATGAAGAAAAATTACTCCAGATGGATGCATGACAGTTCAAGAAAGAATGACCAGCATTGGAGAAGGTAAATATATAGGTCACTTTAAGAAATATATGGATAATTTACAGCAACAATAATAGCAATGCCTTGTGAAAAGTATAACAAAAGCTGAGGGAAATATATGGTAATAATAGAAAAAAATAAAAAAGAGATAAGTGGAGTTAAACAACAGTAAGGATGAAGGAGTGTTCTGAATGTGATAAAATATTAATTGTAGGTAGGCTATAATAAGTTTAGAATGCATTTGGTAATTTCTGAGGTAATCACAAAAAATGATGTTGAAAAATAGAAAAAAAATTAGAGGAGGCAAAATGGAGTAGTGAAAATACATAATAAATACCCCAAATGTAAACAGGGAGTAATAGAGCAAAGAACAGAAAGGACATATATAAAAATACCAACATGCTAAATTTGATAACCTTAATCTCAATTTTATCAGTAGCTGCATTGAATTAAAATAAATAGTTCAATTAAAAGATTTCCAGATTGGAGTAAGAGAAAACAAGGCCTACCTATGTGTTAATTACAAGAATTACATTTCAAATATAAGGGGCGGTTTGAAAGTAAAAGGATGGAAAATATGTATCACATGATATTTAAACATTAAGCAAAAGAAAGAAAGTTTGGCTGTATTAATATCAGATGAAGGTAACATTAAGGGAAGAGTTATGGTGAGTGAAAAAGAGAAACATATAATACAATAATAAAAGAGTCAATTTAATTAGAACATATAGCTATCCTCAAGTTGAAAGTACTTAATAATAAACCTCTAATATATGCAAATTTAAGTAGAGCTAATGAGAGAGATAAACAAAACAACAATAAGGGTTGGATATTTTAACACATGTATCTGAGTAAATCATAAAACAATCATAAAAAAATAGTGAGTTTATAGAAGATTGGAACAATATGACCAAATCTGACCAATCTGACCAAATGGGATACATCCAACAATTCAGAATGCACATCTATTGCAAGAGCATATGTAACATTTATCAAAATAAACTATACTCCAGGCTACAAATTAAGTCTTAAAAGAATTCCAAGGAAGGAAATAATTAATGTGTATACTCTGACAAACTCAGTAACAGAAAGATAACTAGAAAATTTCCAAGTGACTGAAACTTAGATAACATCTCAAAATAAACCATGTGCAAATGGAAATCTAAATGGAATTTAGAAGATAGTTTTATCTGAACACTAAATATCTCAAATGCTAAATATCTAAATTTGAGGAATGAAGTGAAAGTAGGACCTGGGAAGAAAGTATATATTTATGTGCATATTTTAGAAAAAGAAGAAAAGTTGAAAATCAATTATCTAAGCTTCCAATTCAATAAACTTGAGAAAAACACCAAATTAAGCCCAGAGAATGTTAAAGAAAACAAAAACAGAAGCACAAAATATTATAAGAGAATATAGACATAAAATAGAGAAATTAACACAGCCAAAAGATGATTCTTGAAAAGATCAATAAAATGAATAAAACATTAGTGAGATTAGGAAATATAACAAAGAGTAACTACAAATTACAAGTATCAGAAATAAAAAGTTACATTCTTATAGAATTTGCTGGTATTTAAAGGGTAAGAAAATACTATGAAAAATTTTATGCCAATACATTTATTAAGTAGATGAAATGGACAAATTCCTTCAAAAACACAATTTACCAAAACTTTTACTGGGAGAAATTGAAAATTTCTGTGAAATTTTCACAGTGAAAAATGCTGTAACTACATGGCTTCATTATCAGATAGTGGACAAGTAAATAATACAAACCTTTTTGAAACTCTTCCAGAGAACAGTAAAACAAAGAACACTTGCTAACTTCTATTATAGTTCTGTATAATCTTGTCCTAAAACCTGAAGAAAACATTGTAAGAAACAAATTAAGCTCAATATCCTTCCTGAACAGAGAAGAAGCAAGTCAAATCAAAATATCAGCAAATCTAGACAAAAGACCTGTATGCAGAAAACTATAAGACACTGAAAAAAGAAATTAAAGATGATACAGATGGAGAGATATACCATGTTCTTGGATTAGAAGAGTCAATATTGTGAAAATGACTATACTACCCAAAGCAATCTACAGATTCAATCAAACAGATTCTATCAAACTACCTAGGGTGTTTTTCACAGAACTAGAACAAAAAAGTTTACAATTTGTATGGAAAAACAAGAGACCCTGAATAGCCAAAGCAATCTTGAGAAAGTAAAATGGAGCTGGAGGAATCAGGCTCCCTGACTTCAGACTATACTACAAAGCTACAGTAATCAAGACAGTATGGTAGTGGCACAAAAACAAATATGGATCAATGGCACAGGATAGAAAGCCCAGAGATAAACCCATGCACATATGGTCACCTTATTTTTGATAAAGGAGGCAAGAATATACAATGGAGAAAAGATAGCCTCTTCAATAAGTGGTGCTGGGAAAACTGGACAGCTACATGTAAAAGAATGAAGTTAGAACACTCCCTAACACCATACATAAAAATAAACTCCAAATGGATTAAAGACGTAGATGTAAGGCCAGACACTATAAAACTCTTAGAGGAAAACATAGGCAGAACACTCTATGACATAAATCACAGCAAGATCCTTTTTGACCCACCTCCTAGAGAAAACGAAATAAAAACAAAGAAAACCAAATGGGACCTAATGAAACTTAAAAGCTTTTGCACAGCAAAGGAAACCATAAACAAGACAAAAAGACAACCCTCAAAATGGGAGAAAATATTTGCCAATGAAGCAACTGACAAGGGATTAATCTCCAAAATTTACAAGCAGCTCATGCAGCTCGATATCAAAAAAAACAAACAATCCAATCCAAAAATGGGCAGAAGACCTAAATAGACATTTCTCCAAAGAAGATATACAGATTGCCAGCAAATGCATGAAAGAATGCTCAACATCACTAATCATTAGAAAAATGCAAATCAAAACTACAATGAAGTATCACCTCACACTGGTCAGAATGGCCATCATCAAAAAATCTACAAACAATAAATGCTGGAGAGGGTGTGGAGAAAACGGAACCCTCTTGCACTGTTGGTGGGAATGTAAATTGATACAGCCACTATGAAGAACAGTAGGGGGGTTCCCTAAAAAACTAAAAATAGAATTACCATATGACCCAGCAATCCCACTACTGAGCATATACCCTGAGAAAACCATAATTCAAAAAGAGTCATGTACCACAATGTTCATTGCACCTATATTTACAATAGCCAGGACATGGAAGCAACCTAAGTGTCCATCAACAGATGAATGGATAAAGAAGATGTGGCACATATATACAACGGAATATTACTCAGCCATAAAAAGAAATGAAATTGCATTATTTGTAGTGAGGTCGGTTGACACAGAGAGTTTCAAACAGAGTGAAGTAAGTCTGAAAGAGAAAAACAAATACTGTATGCCAACACATATATATGGAATCTAAAAAGATAAGAAAAGATGGTTCTGAAGAACCTAGGGGCAGGACAGGAATAAGGACTCAGACGTAGAGAATGGACTTGAGGACACAGGGAGGGGAAAGGGTAAGCTGGGACCAAGTGAGAGAGTGGCATGGACATATGTACACTATCAAATGTTAAATAGATAGCTAGTGGGAATCAGCTGCATGGCACAGGGAGACCAGCTCGATGCCTTGCTACCACCTAGAGGGGTGGGATAAGGAGGGTGGGAGGGAGACGCAAGAGGGAGGGGATATGGGCATATATGTATACGTATAGCTGGTTCACTTTGTTATACAGCAGGAACTAACACAACATTGTAAAGCAATTATACTCTAATAAAGATGTTAATAAATAAATAAATAAGTAAAAATAGGCCACAAACTTTAATAGGCACTTCACAAATAAGAACACCCAAATGGCCAATAAATCCTTGTGAAGTTGTTCAACATTGGGAAAATGCAAATTAAAATCACAATAGGACACTAGCTCATGCCCACCAGAATAGCTAAAACTCAAAAGATGAATTCCAGATTTTCTCAAGAGTGGCACTTCTGTGTCATAAGTGACCAAAAATTTCCACTCCTACATATGTGTAGAAGGAAATGAGCGCATATGTCCACCAAAGATATGTATAGAATTTTTAAATCAATTTATTCATAACAGCCAAATCCTAGAAATGACCAAAATGTCCACCAACAGAAAAAGTGATAAAATTTGATATACTGGGTATGAAATACTGCACAGTAATAATAAGAAACCATTCAAACATAGAACAGCATGAATAAACCTCACAGGTATTAGGTTGAGTAAAAGAAGCCGGTAGTTTCCATCTTCTGACTGGCCCGTGATGGATACAAGTATACACTATGTGATCTCATTAGACATTCCTGAACAGACCAAATTAAGCGACGATGATAGAAATCAGAATAGTAGTTACCTCTGGGGTGGTGATATTGACCAGGAAAGGGTAGGAAGGAATCTTCTGAGGTGTTGGTGGTATTCTATATTTTGACTAGTATGACAGCTACACAGTCATATACATATGTAAACGTTCATTGAGTTCTTCCCTATGTGTAAAAAAGAGAGAGAAGTATTGAATCACCCTTTGAAATCCATTTTCTTGTTATATTACCTTTTTCTTGTCAAATTATAAGCACATTTTTATTTTATAGATACCGTGTTGATCTATTAGCAATATTAAAATCTTCAGATCTATTATTTATTGATTCTTTCCATTGATTTTGTTTATGGTATCTTTTGTCATACAGAGTTTAACATTTTTATATAGACAAATATTCTTCTTTTAAAGCTTCTGGGCCTGTAACTATGGTTAGCAAGTTCTCAAGGTCCCCGATTGTACATGTTATTCCCTGGACACCATGTAAGATTTTTATTCATTCTTTTTTATGTATATATTTAAATCTTTAATCTATATAGATTTTTTGTACATAGTGCGTTCTATGGGTTGAATTGTGTCCCCTCAAAATTTATATTTTGAATCCCAGCCCCCAATGTGACTATATTTGAAAATATGGTCTATAAGGAGGAAATTAAGGTTAAATGAGGCCATTAGGGTGGGACTCTGACACTATAGAATTAGTACCCTTATAAAAAGGGACATGAGAGAGATATTGCTCTCTCTTCACTATGTGAGGACACAGTGAGAAGATGATCATCTACAAACCAGAAAGAGAATCCCCATCAGAAACCAAGCATTTTCATGAGGTTGATCTTGGAATTCTTAGCCTCCAGAACTGTGAGAAAATAAATTTTTGTTTTTTAAGCCACCCAGTCTATGATATGTTGTTATGGCAGCCAGAGGAGACCAAGACAATCTGTTATGAAAACCTATTTTTATTTTCTTCCAGGTACCTAATCAAACCCAAAAGATTTTAAATAACCTTTCTTTATCCCAAATATTTTGGGATCAATGTCTGAATTCTCCATTCTATTACATTGATAAGTTTGCCATCTTTATACACATTTCAATGCCATATGAAAGAACAAAGGCCCAGGAGTATCCATTAAAAAAAGAAGAATACTGAGTATTCAGGCTATACTATAAAGCTCCTGAAATCAAATTACTATAGTGTGGCCAATGGGGATAAACTGAGAAGTGCTTTCACATATTGCTGGCAGAAATGTGAAGGCCAAAGCATTTGTAGAAAACAATTTTTCCAACATCTATTAAAATTAATAATACATATTCCCTTCAATGAGCCATTTCAATTCAGAGTATATACCTATAGAAATGAAAGCATAAGTACATAAGGGCATGAATCCTGGGGTGTTTATTTCAGTGTTGTTCTAAGTGTCAATGAACTGGAAATAAAGTGAACGTCCATTAATAGATCAATGACTGAGTAAACTATGGGACATTTACATAGAATATTATGTAATTCATTATAGAAAATTAATTAAAGCTATCTGAGGACATGGAAGAATTTCCATAAGGAACTGTTGAGTGAGAAAAGCAAGATGCCTGAAAGATTGCATATTATGACTCCATTTGTGTAAGGTGAACAATACCAACAAACTCTTGATATGTATGTATATATAATAAATATCTATAAAGAATCATGTGGATACTAAGAGAAATATGGAAGAATTCAACATAGGTAATTAAGTATACAGTGAGAGCAAGAGGGAGAAAAGGATTAAGGATGTGGGAAACAAAGACCGTACTAAGGCGGGAGCAGAAGCAGGAGCGTCAGTGGCGGGCCCAGTGGCTGGAAGCCAGACTCACCACACACACTGCTCTCTTTTGAAAGGAAAGAACATATTTTCACTTGAAACTCTCCTTGGAAATGAAAAAGGGGAGAGGAACCTTCAAGATGGCAGGGGAGTAAGACATGGAGATCACCTTCCTCCCCACAATCACATCAAAAATACATCTACATGTGGAACACTCCTACAGAACACCTACTGAATGCTGGCAGAAGACCCCAGACTTCCCAAAAGGCAAGAAACTCCCCATGTACCTGGGTAGGGCAAAAGAAAAAAGAAAAAACAGAGACAAAAGAATAGGGACGAGATCTGCACCTCTGAGAGGGGAATGTGAAGGAGGAAAGGTTTCCACACACTAGGAAGGCCCTTCGTGGGTGGAGACGGGGAGTGGTGGGGGGGAAGCTTCGGAGCCACAGAGGAGAGCGCAGCAACAGGGGTGCAGAAGACAAAGCAGAGAGATTCCCACACAGAGGATCGGTGCTGACCAGCACTCAGCAGCCCGAGAGGCTTGTCTGCTCACCCGCTGGGGTGGGTGGGGGCTGGGAGCTGAGGCTCGGGCTTTTGAGGTCAGATCCCAGGGAGAGGACTGGGGTTGGCTGTGTGAACACAGCCTGAAGGGGGCTAGTGCGCCACAGCTAACCGGGACAGAGTATGGGAAAAAGTCTGGACCTGCCTAAGAGGCAAGAGACCATTGTTTCGGGGTGCGAAAAGAGAGGGGATTCAGAGCACCGCCTAAACGAGCTCCAGAGACAGGCATGAGCTGTGGCTATCAGCGCAGACACAAGAGACGGGCATGAGACACTAAGGCTGCTGCTGCAGCCACAAAGAAGCCTGTGTGCAACCGCAGGTCACTATCCACACATTCCCTCCCAGGAGCCTGTGCAGCCCGCCACTACCAGGGTCCCGTGATCCAGGGACAACTTCCCCGGGAGAACACATGGCGCACCTCAAGCTCTGCAACGTCACACTGGCCTCTGCCGCCGCAGGCTCACCCCGCATTCAATACCCCTCCCTCCCCCAAGCCTGAGTGAGCCAGAGCCCCCTAATCAGCTGCTACTTTAACCCTGTCCTGTTTGGGCGGGGAACACACACCCTCAGGCAACCTACACGCAGAGGCAGGGCCAAATCCAAAGCTGAACCCCAGGAGCTGTGCGAACAAAGAAGAGAAAGGGAAATTTCTCCCAGCAGCCTCAGGAGCAGCAGATTAAATCTCCACAATCAACTTGATGTACCCTGCATCTGTGGAACACCTCAATAGGCAAAAAATCATCCCAAAATTGAGGTGATGGACTTTGGGAGCTACTGTAGACTTGGGGTTTGCTTTCTGCATAGAATTTTTTTCTGGATTTATGTTTATCTTAGTTTAGTATTTAGAGCTTATTATCATTGGTAAATATGTTTATTGATTTGATTACTTTCTCTTTTTATTTTATATATGTAAACATTTTTTTCCTTTTTTTCCTTTTCTGAGTGTGTATGTGTATGCTTCTTTGTGTGATTTTGCCAGTATAGCTTTGCTTTTACCATTTGTCTTAGGGTTCTGTCTATCCGTTTTTTTTTTGTTGTTGTTGTTGTTGTTTTTAGTATAGATTTCAGTGCTTATTATCATTGGTGGATTTGTTTTTTGGTTATGTTGCTCTCTTCTTTCTCACTTTCATTTTTTATTACTTTTTAATTTATAATAATTAAAAAAAATTTTTTATCTTAATAACTTTATTTTATTTCATTTTTTTTTCTTTTCTTCTTTCTTTTTTCCCCCTCCCTTTTCTTCTGAGCCATGTGGCTGACAGGGTCTTAGTGCTCCAGCCGGGTGTCAGGCCTGAGCCTCTGAGGTGGAAGAGTCGAGTTTAGGACATTGGTCCACCAGAGACCTCCCAGCCCCTTGTAATATCAAATGGCAACAGCTCTCCCAGAGATCTCCATCTCAATGCTAAAACCCAGCTCCGCTCAACGACCAGCAAGCTCCAGTGCTGGCCACCCCATACCCAACAACTAGCAGGACAGGAACACAACTACACCCATTAGCAGAGAGGCTGCCTAAAATCATACTAAGTTCACAGAAACCCAAAAACATACCACCAGGCATGGTCCCGCCCACCAGAAAGACAAGATATAGCCTTATCCACCAGAACAGAGGCACCAGTCCCCTCCACCAGGAAGCCTACACAACCCACTGAACCAACCTCACCCACTGGGGGCAGAAACCAAAAACAACAGGAACTATGAACCTGCACACTGTGAAAAGGAGACCCCAAACACAGTAAGTTAAGCAAAATGGAAAGACAGAGAAATACACAGCAGATGAAGGAGCAAGGTAAAAACCCACCAGACTAAACAAATGAAGAGGAAACAGGCGATCTACCAGAAAAAGAACTCGGGGTGATGATAGTAAAGATGATCCAAAATCTTGGAAATAGAATGGAGAAAATATAAGAAACATATAACAAGGACCTAGAAGAACTAAAGAGCAAACAAACATGATGAACAACACAATAAATGAAATTAAAAATTCTCCAGAAGGAATCAATAGCAGAATAACTGAGTCAGAAGAAGGGATAAGTGACCTGGAATATAAAATAGTGGAAATAACTACCACAGAGCAGAATAAAGAAAAAAGAATGAAAAGAATGGAGGACAGTCTCAAAGACCTCTGGGACAGCATTAAATGCCACAACATTCAAATTATAGGGGTCCCATAAGAAGAAGAGAAAAAGAAAGGGACTGAGAAAATATCTGAAAAGATTATAGTTGAAAACTTCCCTAACATGGCAAAGGAAATAGTCTATCAAGTCCAGGAAGCGCAGAGAGTACCATACAGGACATATCCAAGGGGAAACATGCCAAGACACATATTAATCAAACTATCAGAAGTTATATACAAAGAAAAAATTTTAAAAGCAGCCAGGGAAAAGCAACAAATAACATACAAGGGAATCCCCATAAGGTTAACAGCTGATCTGTCAGCAGAAACTCTGCAAGCCAGAAGGGAGTGGCAGGACATACTTAAAGTGATGAAAGGGAAAAACCTACAACCAAGGTTACTTTACCCAGCAACAATCTCATTCAGATTCGACGGAGAAATTAAAACCTTTACAGACAAGAAAAAGCTAAGAGAATTCGGCAACACCAAACAAGCTTTACACTAAATGCTAAAGGAACTTCTCTAGGCAGGAAAAGACCTACAAAACAATAGAAGGAAAAGACCTACAAAAACAAACCCAAAACAATTAAGAAAATGTTAATAGGAACATACATATCGATAATTACCTTAAAGGTAAATGGATTAAATGCACCAACGAAAAGACATAGACTGGCTGAATGGATACAAAAACAAGACCCATATATACTCTGTCTCCAAGAGACCCACTTCTGACCTAGGGACACATTCAGACTGAAAGTGAGGGGATGGAAAAAGATATTCCACGCAAATGGAAATCAAAAGTAAGCTGGAGTAACAATTCTCATATCAGACAAAATAGACTTTAAAATAAAGACTATTACAAGACCAAAGAAGGACACTACATAATGATCAAGGGATCAATCCAAGAAGAAGATATAAAAACTGTAAATATTTATGCATCCAACATAGGAGCACCTCAATACATAAGGCAAATGCTAACAGCCATAAAAGGGGAAATCGACAGTAACACAATCACAGTAGGGGACTTTAACACCCCACTTTCACCAATGGACAGATCATCCAAAATGAAAGTAAATAAGGAAACACAAGCTTTACATGACACATTAAACAAGATGAACTTAATTGATATTTATAGGACATTCCATCCAAAACAACAGAATACACTTTCTTCTCAAGTGCCCATGGAAAATTCTCCAGGATAGATCATATCTTGGGTCACAAATGAAGCCTTGGTAAATTTAAGAAAATTGAAATTGTATGAAATATCTTTACCGACCACAAAGCTATGAGATTAGATATCAATTACAGGGAAAAAAAACTGTAAAAAGTACAAACACAGGGATCCTAAACAATACATTACTAAATAACCAAGAGATCACAGAAGAAGTCAAAGAGGAAATAAAAAAAATACTTAGAAACAAATGACAATGAAAACACGACAACCCAAAACCAATGGGAAGCAGCAAAAGCAGTTCTAAGAGGGAAGTTTAGAGCAATACAATCCTACCTACCTCAAGAAACAAGAAACGTCTCAAAAAAAAAAAAACCAACTTAACATTACACTTAAAGCAATTAGAGAAAGAAGAATGGAAAAACTCCAAAGTTAGCAGAAGGAAACAAATCTTAAAGATCAGATCAGAAATAAATGAAAAAGAAATGAAGGAAATGATAGCAAAGATCAATGAAACTGAAAGCTGGTTCTTTGAGAAGATAAACAAAATTGATAAACCATTAGCCAGGCTCATCAAGAAAAAAGGTAGATGACTCAAATCAACAGAATAGAAATGAAAAAGGAGAAATAACAACTGACACTGCAGAAATACAAAGGATCATGAGGGATTACTGCAAGCAACTATATGCCAATAAAATGGACAACTTGGAAGAAATGCAGAAATTCTTAGAAAAGCACAACTTTCCAAGACTGAAGCAGGAAGAAATAGAAAATATAAACAGATAAATCACAAGCACAGAAATTGAAACTGTGATTAAAAATCTTCCAACAAACAAAAGCCCAGGACCAGATGGCTTCACAGGAGAATTCTGTCAAATGGTTAGAGAAGAGCTAACACCTATCCTTCTCAAACTCTTCCAAAATATAGCAGAGGGAAGAACACTCCCAAACTCATTCTATGGAGCCACCATCACCCTGATACCAAAACCAGACAAAGATGTCACAAAAAAAGAAAACTACAGGCCAATATCACTGATGAACATAGATGTAAAAATCCTCAACAAAATACTAGCAAACAGAATCCAACATCACCTTTATAGGATCATACACCATGATCAAGTGGGATTTATCCCAGGAATGCAAGGATTCTTCAATATACACGAATCAATCAATGTGATGATACACCATATTAGCAAATTGAAGGAGAAAAACCAGATAGTCAACTCAATAGCTGCAGAAAACGTTTTTGACAAAATTCAACACCCATTTATGATAAAAACCCTCCAGAAAGGCATTACCTCAATATAATAAAGGCCATATATGACAAACCCACAGCCAACATCATTCTCAATGGTGAAAAATTGAAACCATTTCCTCTAAAATCAGGAATAAGATAAGGATGCCCACTCTCACCACTATTATTCAACATAGTTTTGGAAGTTTTAGACACAGCAACCAGAGGAAAAAAAAGAAATAAAAGGAATCCAAATTGGAAAAGAAGAAGAAAACCTGTCACTGTTTGCAGATGACATGATACTATACATAGAGAATCCTATAGATGCTACCAAAAAACTACTAGAGCTAATCAATGTATCTGGTAAAGTAGCAGGATAAAAAATTAATGCACAGAAAACTCTTGCATTTCTATACAGTAATGATTGAAAAATCTGAAAGAGAAATTATGGAAACACTTCCATTTACCATTGCAACAAAAAGAATAAAATACCTAGGAATAAACTTACCTAAGGAGATAAAAGACTTGTATGCAGAAAACTATAAGACACCGATGAAAGAAATTACAGATGATACAAACAGATGGAGAGATATACCATCTGTTTCCAACCATATATATACCATCCATATATTCTTGGATTGGAAGAATCAACATTGTGAAAATGACTATACTACCCAAAGCAATCTACAGATTCAATGCAATCCCTATCAAACTACCAAGGGCATTTTTCACAGAACTAGAACAAAAAAATTCACAATTTGTATGGAAACACAAAAGACTCCAAATAGACAAAACAATCTTGAGAAAGAAAAACGGAGCTGGAGGAATCAGGCTCCCTGACTTCAGACTATATTGCAAAGCTACAGTAATCAAGACAGTATGGTACTGGCACAAAAACAGAAATATAGATCAATGGAACAGGATGGAAGCCCAGAGGTAAACCCATGCACATATGGTCACCTTATCTTTGATAAAGGAGGCAAGAATATACAATGGGGAAAAGACAGCCTCTTCAATAATTGGTGCTGGGAAAACTGGACACCTGCATGTAAAAGAATGAAATTAGAACACTTCCTAACACCATACACAAAAATAAACTGCAAATGGATTAAAGACCTAAATGTAAGGCCAGAGGAAATCATAAGCAGAACTGACATACATCACAGCAAGATCCTTTTTGACCCACCTCCTAGATAAATGGAAATAAAAACAAAAATAAACAAATGGGACCTAATGAAACTTAAAAGTTTCTGCACAGCAAAGGAAACCATAAACAAGATGAAAAGACAACCCTCAGAATGGGAGAAAATATTTGCAAACGAAGCAACTGACAAAGGATTAATCTCCAAAATTTATAAGCAGCTCATTCATCTCGATATCAAAAAAACAAACAACCCAATCCCAAAATGGGCAGAGACCTAAATAGACATTTCTCCAAAGAAGATATACAGATTGCCAAAAAACACATGAAAGGATGATCAACATCACTAATCGCTAGAGAAATGCAAATCAAAACTACAATGAGGTATCACCTCACACTGGTCAGAATGGCCATCATCAAAAAATCTACAAACAATAAATGCTGGAGAAGGTGTGGAGAAAGGGAACCCTCTTGCACTGTTGGTGGGAATGTAAGTTGATACAGCCACTATGGAGAACAATATGGGGGTTCCCTAAAAAAGTAAAAATTGAACTACCATACGACCGAGGAATCCCACTACTGGGCATATACCCTGAGAAAACCATAATTCAAAAAGAGTCATGTAGCACAATGTTCATTGCAGCTCTATTTACAATAGCCAGGACATGGAAGCAACCTAAGTTTCCATCGACAGATGAATGGATAAAGAAGATGTGGCACATATATACAATGTAATATTACTCTGCCATAAAAAGAAATGAAATTGAATTATTTGTGGTGATGTGGGTTGACCTAGAGTCTGTCATACAGAGTGAAGTAAGTCAGAAAGAGAAAAACAAATACCGTATGCTAACACATATATATGGAATCTAAAAAAAAAAATTGTTCTGAAGGACCTAGGGGCAGGACAGGAATAGAGACGCAGATGTAGAGAATGAACTTGAGGACATGGAGAGGGGGAAGGGTAAGCTGGGACAAAGTGAGAGAGTGACATGGACATATATACATTACCAAATGTAAAATAGACAGCTAGTTCGGAAGCAGTCACATAGCACAGGGAGATCAGCTCGGTGCTTTGCGACCACCTAGAGGGGTGGGATAGGGAGGGTGGGAGGGAGACACAAGAGGGAAGAGATATGGGAATATATATATACATGTAGCTGGTTCACTTTGTTATACAGCAGAAAGTAACACACCATTGTAAAGCAATTACACTCCAATAAAGATTTTTTAAAAACCACAAACAAACAAAGATCACACTAAGGAAAAGCAGGTATATGACTACTTTCATACATTTATGTAAAATTGTGTGTGTGTGTGTGTGTGTGTAGTGGAATATGTACATAATCTTTTAAATAATTTTGACACTAGAAGAAAACATACTGAAGATTAATTAACTGAGTTTAAGCCCAAGAAATTACAGTAAAAACCTGAGAAACAGGGGATGAAACAGTAGAGACAATATTAAAAAATAAAGAAATAGAAAAAACAACTATAAAGTTGAGTAATAAAATTTTTTAAAAACTAGTTATTTTTAAAGACTAATAAATTCAACCATCCTCTGGCAAGACTGATCAAGGAAAAAGGAAGAAGGATTGCTTACAGTAGCACATAGAAAGAAATAGAGATCTGATAAAAGAAACAACAGATTTTCCTAAGAATCTAGGTTTGGAAGAGGAGTTAATCTTCACTGACTCCACCAATCTAAAAAGTGATGGAATTCTCATTCACCTTAAGAGTGTCTATAATCGTGTGTAGCTACATAACTATTCCAGCACTACAATGGGCTTACAATAGGCAGATCTGGATCAAATTACACATCTACAACAGCAGGACTATGAGAATCCAATTCAGTTTTCCAAATATTTATTGAAGCTTTACTCTGTGGCAAACCTTGTGCTATAAGCTTTATCTGCTTTCTAATTTAATCTTCACAGCAATCTTGTAAGGTAAGAACTATTTTTTTTTTCAGATGAGGAAACTTCAACACAAGGAATTAAATAATCTGTCCAGAGTTAACTAGCTTGTAAGTGATAGAGCTGAAATTATCCCAGGTACTTGGAGCCTCAGTTTCTCATCTGTAGAAAGTAGCTAAGTGACCTCTGTCTCAGAGGGAGGACATCAGAACAAAGACATCAGGGGGGTGAATGTTGAAAATTACAAAGGGTGGATGAATATTACCTGGTCTCCAGAGACAAACAGATCTGGTTCAAGTCAATCTCCGCAACTGAAAAGTGGTCTTGAGTGAGTCTCTAAACCTCCATTTACAGTTGCCAGATTTAGCAAGGAAAAAATACAGGAAGTTGAATTAAATTTGATTTCAGATAAACAATGAATAATTTTTAGCATAAGTATGTCCTAGACCATATCGGGGACATAATTGTACTAAAAAAATGTTCATTTGAAATTCAAATTTAACTGGGCAGCCTATACTTTATCTAGCAGCCCCACCTCACTTTTCTTATCTGAAAAGATGCATAAGGTGAAAATAACTGCCCAGCACATTAGTGTCACTGAGTGTGCTAATTGTCTCCAAATATCCATCCTCTATCCTCTTCTCCCTTACTAACAGAATCTTGATTTGTAGCTGAGCATATAGCTACCCAACTAAATAACTACATTTCCTAACCTCCCTTGCAGGAAGTTGTGGTCACGTGATTTAGTTCTGTCCAATGAAGCAGTCAGAGGACTATAGAGTGGATTCCCCAGAACTTGCCTTGAAAGTTAATCAAAGGATATGTCCATCCTTTACCTCCTTTTCCTCCATTCTATTTCCCAAAACATGGATGTGATGGCTGGAATTCAAATAGCTATCTAGACCATGTGGATTAGCCATGAGGCTTGTGTCTGTCCTATGGTCTGCAGTCACAAGAGTTGGAAAGACTGGGAAGTAATGACCATTAGCAGTGATCCTTAAGTTGCCTGCATATTAGAATCATGTGGGCAGCATTTAAAACTCCCAATATCTCAAATGATCAAATTAGAAACTTTTTGGGCATCTGTATGTTTAAACGCCACATAGGGTTATGTTATTTGGCCAAAGTTGAGAATAGCTGTTTTAAGTTCTCTTCTTTTTATTTTATTTATTTATTTTTCATTGAAGTATAGTTGATTTACAATGTTGTGTTAGTTTCACGTGTACAGTAAAGTGATTGAGTTATATATATTACTATTTGTATAATTAATATATATAAAAATATTAAACATATATATATATATTCTTTTTCAGATTCTTTTCCCTTATAGTTTATTATAAAATATTGCGTATAGTTCCCTGTGCTATACAGTAGGTCCTTGTTATTTATCTGTTTTATATATAGTAGTGCATATATGTTAATCCCAAACTCCTAATTTATCCCTCCTTCCCCTTTCCCCTTTGGTAACCATAAGTTTGTTTTCTAAGTCTATGGGTCTATTTCTGTTTTGTATATAAGTTCATTTGTATCATTTTTTAAAGATTCTACATATAAGTGATATCATATATTTGTCTCTTTCTGATTTACTTCACTTAGTATGATAATCTCTAGGTCCACCTGTGTTGCTGCAAATGGCATTATTTCATTCTTTTTTATGGCTGAGTAATAGTAATATATATATATGGTGGACTATTACTCAGCCATAGTTGTGGTATATATATATATATATATTACCATAGATGTGTTATATATATATTACTCAGCCAAGATGTGGTATATATATATATATATACACATATATATGGGTATTTATGGTATTTAGAGAATTTGTTAAAACCCAGAACTAACAGTGGGATGCACCCCTCAGAGATTCTCATTCAGTATAATTTGCATTTCTAACATGCTCTCAGGTGGCACTGATATTGTTGGTCCACACACCACACTTGAGGAGCACTGGTCCAGAAAATGCCAAACCACACCTGCCTAACACACCTGTCTACTAAATACCATTCCCCACCAAGTGACAGGGATCATTATGAAGATTCTCTGGGCATATTGTTTCATCCTGAGGAGGCTTGTTGCTGGAAGTTGCCTTTTATTTTTCCTTTGTCATCTACACGTCCCTGCAAAAGTCTCAGAAACCATTTAGAAAAATAGAGAAATCAGGTCATCAACACGTGGGAGCATTACATTTGTCCAATAACTAGGAAGAAAATGTTGAACTTCACTAATAATTTGAAGGATAAAAATTAAAATCATATTAACCTATCAAATTGTCAATGATGGATTTAAATATCAAATGCTCAGTGTTGAGGAGGGCATCGTGAAATAAGTGCCCCCATTTACAGCTGGTGGAGGATTAATTGGTAAAAACATTTTGGAGGGTAACATGCAATAGTGTCTATATCAAGATCCTTAAAATGTTCATGCTCCGTTCTCTTCTTAATTCTATTTTTTAAATTAATCCTAATAAAATAAATAGAAACACACACATGGACAATTTTGTCTGAGGCAGTGTTTTTTTTCATGTTGAAAAGCTAACTGCAAATTAAATGTCCAGAGCAGTAGGGAGAGGGGCTACACATATTTTAGTGAATTCAATATAGTATAGAGGACAAGAGGAGTGATTTTTGCTCTAATTTAGAAGAGTTCAAATCCCAGCTGTGCCAATTGCTGGCTGCATAACTGTGGGCAAATCACTTAATATCTCTCTGCCTTGGTTTCCTCATCTGTAAAATGGATATAATAATATTAACTACCTCAAAATGTGTAATGGTTAATTTTATGTGTCAATTTGGCTGGGACACAGAACACACAGATATTTGCTAAAACATTATTCTAGGTGTTTCTATGAGGGTGTTTTGGGGGGGCCTAGACTAATTTAAGTAAATTGTCCTTCCTTAATGTGGGCCTCATTCAATCAATCTATGGCATGAATAGAACGAAAAAGGTCTCCAGATAAGAGAGAATTCCTCCTACCTGACTCCCTATGAGCTGGAACATTGCGTTTTCCCAGCCCTTGAGATTCAACTGAAACATTGGTTCTCCTGGGTCTCCAGCTTGCTGACTGCGGGTCTCTGGACTTGTCAACCTCCATCATCACAGGAGTTGATTTCTTATAATAGATCTCTTTCCATAGATAGATAGATAGATAAAGTATATTTGTTTTATATGTGTGTGTGTGTGTGTGTGTGTATATATATATATATATATATACACATACATATACATACATATTGGGCATTTTTATGGCAGGGACAGAGTGGGACTAAACCTTATTAAAGGATCAACAGGTCACACACTTCCCATCCTTGGGACAAGGGAAAAACTACGCATACACAGAAGCCTTCACGGGGTCAAAAAGGCAGGAGATGCCAGACCATAGTAAGTCCTGCTATCTCCTCCCCGAGGCCTTTGCAGTGGGATCCATCTTAACTAAAGGGTGCGTACACACCCAGGGGAGGGTCCAGAGGCAAATTAGCCATGGGGTCAAAACAATACGATTGGCCAAAAAGAAGACAAAGACCCGGAAGACTGCCCCCTCATAAAGGATTTAAACTTCGCAAAGGCGCGACTCTCAGAGTTCGCCCATGCGTTTTTCCGCATGTACTTTGCTTTTCCAATAAACTTTTTACTTTGGTCTTTACCTTCTGCCTGCTTGCCTGAATTTTTTTCTGACAAGGCAGGTAAGAACTACGGACCCAGGCCCTAGCTGCTGGCCCCTGTGGTCCAGTGGTTAGGACTTCCGGTCCGGGACCTAAGATCTTGCTTCCTGCTACTGCTCGCTGCTGCTTGCTTCAAGCTGCCGCTTACTGCTGCCTGCATCCAAAACCAATACCAGCTACAGCTTTCCACCATCCTAAGCTGGGAATGTTCACACCATGCTTGTGCTTTTCTCTCTGCCCAGATGTATTCTTCCTAGTCTTCTGCATTTGTCAAAATACTTCCCATTTTTCAAGGCCCAAAGAGGACTGTCGTCTTTGGGCGGCCTTTCCCAACTCTCCAGGCAGAGTGGAGCTCTGCATCGTCTGAGTTGCCCGGGCAGTTGGCAACCACCCAAATGATTCTCTCGTGTTGTATCTCCCTAGACAACTAGAATGTGAGCTTCCTGAGAGCAGGGATGGTACTCAGCTTTGTAGCAGGAGCTCAATGAATACAGATCTGATATTAAAGTATTCTGTTCAGTTTCCCCTCAGTTGTGACATATCCGTAATGGTATCCACAAGCTCAAATGTTAAATGGAGAGACCATTCTTTCTTTTTTTTTTTTTTTTTTTTTTTTGCGGTACGCGGGCTTCTCACTGTTGTGGCCTTTCCGGTTGTGGAGCACAGGCTCTGGACGCGCAGGCTCAGCGGCCATGGCTCACGGGCCCAGCCGCTCCGCGGCATGTGGGATCTTTCCGAACCGGGGCATGAACCCGTGTCCCCTGTATCGGCAGGCGGACTCTCAACCACTGCACCACCAGGGAAGCCCCGGAGAGACCATTCTTGTCTACTTTGCTTGGTTGGCAGGAGAATGTGAAGCTCCAATAAGTTACTGAAAATCTCTTATTCAGAGAGTTTCAAAATGATCCCAAAGGATCATGATAATAACCATGAACTTGCCTGACTCCAACGAAGCAATCGGGGCCCAAAACAGTGCTGTGGGCAGAGCTTTGCTTTACACTGCTAGAAATGAAATCTTTCCAACTGCATTCACCTGAATAATTGAATGGTTCGTTGCTTGGGAGAGGAACAATTGAGTATTCAACTGTTGGGAGAGGAACAACCGAGTGCTCTCCATTGTTTGGGAGAGGATGGATTGAATGTGCCATTGCTTGAGAGAGGAACAATTGAGCATGAAACTATTTGGAAGAGAAATAATTAGGCATTCCATTGTTTAGGAGAGGAACAATTTAATATCCCATTCCTTGGGAGAACATTTTAAGACAGACTTTCACCAATTTAGGAGGCTGTTCTACCTAAAAATGTTACTTTCCAAGTCATTTATTTGTTTGGAACAGAGAACACTTTTACCCAGAGAAACAATGTTTGTAATGATTTGTAGGTTTCTAGAGTAGCACCTTCATCCCCTCAACATCTATTAACTTTCCATTATATTTGAAGTAGAGTGCTGGCTTCAATTTCACTTTCACCACACCACTTCTGATAGTGCATCAGTAAGGAAATGCATACCTAAATTCAGCCCTGGATTGCGAGAGTTTGCATTCCCTGACTTCTCTGCAAAAATGTGACCTCTTCTTTCACTGTCCTTGTCATTTCATTTCTTCACAGGTAGAACAGACTAGATAGCCCAGCCTGGTCACTCTCTCAATCACTCTATGTAAATTGAAATCAGTTCTGTGTATTTGCAATAAAGGAAAGGAACTCTCTAGGCCATTCACTCCTCAAGATGTCCTGAATGTCCAAAAGTCAGTGTTACACCTCAGGTTACTAGAGTTCCATTGCTTTATATTTCTTATCTTCCAAGAGCAAGTGACAGTGAGTTGTACCACCTGCTAAGCCATTGGGACAAGATTTCTTTTTTTTTTCTCTAGATTTTTTTTTTTAAGTATAGTTGATTTACAGTGTTGTGCAATTTCTGCTGTACAGCAAAGTGGTTCAGCTATACACATATACACATTCATTTTTTATATTCTTTTCCATTATGGTTTATCCCAGGACAGTGTATATAGTTCCCTGTGCTATACAGTAGGATCTTGTTGTTTATCCATTCTAAATGTAACAGTTTGCATCTACTGACCCCAAACTCCCAGTCCATCCCTCTCTCCCCGCCTCTCCCTCGGCAACCACAAATCTGTTCTCAATGTCTCTGAGTCTGTTTCTGTTTCATAGATAAGTTCATTTGTGCCATATTTTAGATTCCCCATATAAGTGATAACATATGATACTTGTCTTTCTCTTTCTGATTTATTTCACTTAGTAAGGGACAAGATTTCAAAGCATTCACTTTCTCGGAGCTGGTTGCCTCTTCTAAGCACAAAATAAATCTCTGACAGTGACAATGTCCTTCAAATAGGATTTTAAATACATCCTTCCATCTTTCCTTCTCTCCATCTTTATATCTGTGATAATTGTTTGCAAAACTGGCTGCCATAGTTACCCTCCCTGTGACCACACCCTTGGGTGGCCCCCTCCCATGCTGACTCTGGGCTTAGCCATATAACTTGACTGATCAATAAGACAACAGAGAATGCAGGGCAAGCAGAGAATTGAAAAGTGTTTATGTATTTAGGGCTTGCTCTATCTATTCTTAAAACTCAGCTATCATGTGAGCAAGCCTAGCCAAGTTACCCCTGTTGCCCCAACTGATGGGCTTTCAACTTCTAGGTGTATGAGTGAGGTCACAGATGACTCACTCAGTCACCAGTCACTCTACCAGGTGACAACAAGCTCATGAGCAAGCCTAGCAAAGGTCAGCCAAGCTGGCTGGCCCAAACCAAAAGAAATAGTTGCTGCATGGAATCAGAAGCTGGAAAAAATGGTTGTTATCTTAATCCAGTGAGTTTTGGGCTGGTTTATTACACAGCAAAAGCTAACTGGTATGGGAATGGATACCTAAAATTTGGGAGCTGTTATAACTAAAATCTAAAACTGTGGCATTGGCTTTGGGACCAACGGATGGAGCCTGGAGAAAAGGCAAGGGAAATGTGAGTGAAGACTAGGAAAGTGGTAAGCAAACAGTTAGTGGAAACTGGAAATGTGGTGAGGAAACTGCAATAGAAATATCAAAACAATTACCTATGATATATAGTGGTGGAACAATTAGTAACACTGACATCTGTGGTAATACACGATAGCCAACGTACTTTAGGACCTTAGCAAAATTATTTCCAAGCATATTGTTGAAAGAGTCAATTGGCTTATGCCTGTGATCAGATACAGGAAAAAGAGAAGGTAATTAATGGAAGAATTGTTCATTTTTCAAGTAGAATTTTGAAGGCACAGAAGGGTCTGGATTTGCTGGATCATAACATAAATGTGTTTTTCAATCCCAGTCCCAGTCTTTCAACCCCAGTAAAAGATTCTCAAAGTAAGTGGTAACTTCAAAGTAAAGGTGAATTAATCATGTGGCTCTCAGAAATTTCATAAAGACCTCTGAAAAATTTAATGTGCTACTTGTAGGACATTCTTAGCTAGAGAAAAGGGCTTAGAAGAATCTTACAGCAATTGTCCCAGAATAGAGACAGGCTTTATATATTTTTGCAAGAGAGAGGTCTTACAATTTGATACATAGAAAACCCACAAAGTGTTGAGGGACTTGTATCAGTAAAAGGGCCATCAGCTTTGACTGGAGTTGACTGATATTGCTCAAATTGCTAAAAGACCTCTAGGGTTCCCACTTTAAGTGGGCATAAAGCAAGCAAAAAAATCTACTCAGCTGCCAACACAGGTCATTTCTTATGGAAAAGAAAGAATACCTCAAAGGTAGTGTTGAGAGCCAAGATAATGGACCCTTGAAAAATAATAGACTTGGAGTCCCTCTCAAGATGTTAAACTGAGTCCTGATCAAGGAACACTTATTGTCTCCACAGTAGGTATACAGGGCAACATCTGCCTGGAGGGGTTTCAGAATTGCTATGGACCATGATTGCTATGTGCCTCCCATTATTTTCATTTTTATGATTGTCCTTCCCTGTGTTAGTATGGTATTTTGTGGGTCAGTTATCTCTTTTCTAGTTTAAGATCTCTAGATCAAGGGGACCCACATTCAAAGAACTGCACCCATGGAGCCTCATCCATATCTGGACCTCATGTAGTTCAGGAGATCCTAGACTTTAATCCTGATGCTCTAACTGGATGATATTTTAGAGGATCCAGAGATGGAGCAAACATATTTTGCATGTGGATGGAATGTAATTTATTTTGCACAGGGCAGACTGTGGTAGATTGTAAAGGTAACCAAAGATTCTTCTTAAAAAGGCTTGCACACTGGGGTTTTCACTCTCTTGCTTCTCTTGGAACCTGCCATCATTTGAATAAGCATGGGCTAGCCTGACGTGTGAAAAAGCTTTAGCTAGCCTGCTGGATGATAATAGATGTGTGGCACAGCTGCCCCTGCTGCTCCTAGACAGAAAACCACCAGAAATTTGAGTGAAGCCATCTAAGTCAACCTACCAATACCAAACAATAAAAAGTGAATGCAAACATATGAGCAAACTCTGCTGAGATTCATTGATCCCAGCCCATGCAGAAGATCTACCCATAAGAAATGTGAGCAAAAACTGACATACCTCCAAATACCTATGATCTACTGTTAACCACCTTATTAAAATGGTACCATAAAACCATTGGAATAAATTATATATATTCTAATTTGGACACTTTAAACATGCTCCATCTATACCATGTACTTACCACTCCCCTCATCCATTCAAAGCAATGTTTCCTCCTTTATTTATTACAGAGAAAAGTTTCACCTCTTCCCTATCTAGACTGTAAACTTCTTTACCAAAAAATACGGCATAGTGGTTAATTGCACATAATTTGGAGTCACACTATCTGGGTTCAACACTCAACTTCATGACTGCAATTTCTGTGACTTTGAGTAAGTCATGTGACCTCACTGTACTCAATTTTCTTAGCCCTAAAATTGGGATAAAATATTACTCACCTCTAGGGCTGTGGGAGAATTACATGAAGTAATATGTGTTATCTGCTGACAATAGTGCCTGGCACTTACTGATAGTGAGTTATATGTGTTTCCATTATTTGAGGTCCAAGATGAGTTTTAGACAATGCCAAATGCCCCTCACTTCCTGGTGCTTTGATTGGTAACACATATCTATAAATAAGTAATCATTAATCAAAGATGTGGGGAATTCCAGGGATTAATTAGACTATGAGGCAGTGAATAATAGATGTAATATATTCATAATGTTGTCAGTATAAGGTATTTGTACAGCACTTTTCCTTTGAGGATCTGGGAGTGTTCATCAACCACTATCACAACCATCTCTGCCACCTGCCTTGTTAAGTTCTAAGCTTAAAAATGGGTAGGTGACTTCTTACACATGAGTGCTGTATTTTATTATTAGAATCTCCCTTCCTATGCAGAGAAAACAGGAAAACACCTGTTGTACCATCAGAGTCTGGCCAAGGCTGAGAAGAGGAGCCTCCAGATACTCATATCCCACATTCTTGATAGAATCTACCATGTGGTGTGAGGACACTGCTTTTCAAAAGACCTTTATCAAATCCCTGGACAATGAAGCAGCACAGTATCTTTGAAGGCAAAGTTACAACATTGTTGCATGAGACAAAATCTGGAAATGAGTCCTCCATAAGCCAGCACAGGTGGAATTTCCCTATAGACAGAGGAAGGATGAATAGGTAATTCCATGAAAAGAGGAAGCTTCCTCAATACAAGGAGTCTTCTTCATTTCCTCAGACATGAGGCATATCATCCTCAAGTCACCTGTGGTCCCAATAAGAATGAGTACCATTGAACAAGTTGGGCATAGTATGTTGGTATCAATAAACACCTGCATTGACTTAATCTGTCCTTCTTGCATCCTGGATATTTGTAACATATGATCCTTGACTCTGCATCAGAATCTCCAGGGAGCCCACTAAAAATTCTGATGCTGAGTTCAACCCAGATGTATGGAGTCCGTGCCCCTAGGATGGGTGGGGCCTGGGAAGCTCCTCTTAATGATCTCCCCAGATGCCCCTTGTGCACACTAATGTGTAGCCCTGGTGATGACTGTGCTATAATGACAAGAAGCACAGCACAGCGAGGAGACTTAAATGTGAGGAAACGGTGCATTGAATATCCATTCTTAACAAGTTCCTCCTGTAATTAAAGAGAGATAGAGAGAGTGAATGTCTGTATAGAACACTTTTTACATCAAGATCTGACACACATACCCATAAACATACACACTTAACCAAAACAAAATTTTCTGGAAATAATACTTACAAAAACTTCCTGACACAACTTGAATTTCTTCTATATTTTTAGTATATTTTTTAAGAATCCAGTCACATTCAAGTAAATTGGTTTTTCCACCCACCAATGGATTGCAAAAAGCATTGGTGTGGAAGAATTAGTGTGGTGATGATAGTGGAAATAAAAGTACTCAAGAATCAAAGCTTGGGCAATGAGAGCAAGTGACTAGTATTGATCAGAAAAAAAGATATAATGGAACATCCTTTCCTCCTCTTGTCTCAGCGATGATTGTCTAGTCCCTTTCATGAAATGGATGTTATGAATCCCCTACAATAGCCAACAATCTTGGGGAAAATGAATTGAGAACAAGGATAGTAGTTAGGCAGGAACCAAACACACTGACCTGTGAGAAGGCAGTAGAGTAAGATGATTTTGCTATTTGCGGAGACTCTTAGGTATATACCAAAGTTGTTTCTCATGTAGGAAAAATTGTGCTTAGGTCAATATGAATCTGCAAAGAGTCAGGAGAAATTAAGTTCTGCGTTGTGGCCAAAACACCTAATTTTCCACAACGTTCTTTTGTTCGTTCAACAAATATTTGAGTGTCTAGTAGAACTAAGGATAGAGCAGTGAACAAAAAAGACACAATCTCCTGCCTTCATGGAGCTTATATTCCACTGGAAGAAGGCAGAAATCTTTTTTAAGTGAGCAACATATGTGATCTGTTTAGTGTAGGTGTTAAGGAAATAAGGAAGAAAGAGTGACGGGAGGTGTGGGGAAAGGGCTTCAATTTTAGAGAGGGGTGGCCAGAGAAGGTCTCACTTGAAAGTGCCTGTAGAGGGTAGAATTGTGTCCCCCCAAAAAGATATGCCTAAGTCCTAACCCCTGGTACCTGTTAATGTGACCTTATTTGGAAATAGGGTCTTGGTAGATGTAACCAAATTGAGATGAGGTCCTACTGGGTTAGAGTGAGTCACAATCTGATGACTATTGTCCTTATAACAAGGAAATTCGGACATAGACATGGAGAAGAGAGCAGCATGCGAAGAGAGAGAGGCACACGGGAAAGGCAGCTATGTGACAGCAGAGGCAGAGATTGGAGTGGTGCAATTGCAAGGATTACCAAAAACCACCAGAAGTTAAGAAGAGGTAAAAAAGAAGAATCCTCTTCTAGAGGCTTCAGAGAGACAGTGGCTCTTCCAACAACTTGATTTTGGATTTCTAAGCTCCAGAAAGGAGAGAGAACAATTTCTGTTGTTTTAGGCTACCCATTTTGTAGGACTTTGTTATGGCAGCCGTAGGCAATGAATGCAATGGCATTTGAGGATATTTATGAAAGCAACGGGAGAGCATCCCATGTGGATATCTGGAGGGAAGAGAATTCCAGACACAAGGAACAGCCAGTGCAAAGGCTCTGAGATGGGAGCATGCCTGACATGTTCAGTGATGAGCAAGGAGACCTGTGTGGCTGGAGCAGGGTGAGCAAGGGGAATAGCACACAATGAGTTCAGAGAATCAGTGGGAGCCAGGTCACACTTGGCTTTGTAGTTTTATAAAAAGTTCAGTAAGTTTGAGTAAAAGGGGGAGCATTGAACAGAGGGGTTACTTGATGTGACTTCCACAGGAAGTAGGATCACTCCATCTTCTGCAAAGAGAATAAGTTAAAGTAGAGTCAGGGTGGAAACAAGGAGATCAGTTAGGAAGCTATGCAAACGATCCAGGAGAGAGATAATGGTGACTTAGATCAGAATGTGGCAGGGTTGGTGGTGAGAAAGGTTTAGGTTCCGAATAAGTTTTAAGGTATTGCCAACAGGATGTTCAGTCAATCGACCCCCACAGCTGTCCCCAGCACATCACAATCCTGATTTCTATCACTGTAGATCAGATTTGCATTTTGTGTCTTGTGTTTTTTGCTCAACAAAACGTGTTTGAGATTCGTCCACATCAGTGAATGTACCAGTAGTTATATTATTGCTAAGTATCACCACTATATGGATGTCAAATAATTTATGTATCAAGTCATCAGTTGATGGACAATTGGGCTATCTCCAGTTTTGAGCTATTATGAATAAAGCTCCCAGGAAAAGTGATTTACAAGTCTTTGTGTAGATATATGTTTTCATTTCTCTTGGGAAAATGTCTAGGAGTGGTATGGCTGAGTAGTGTGGTAAGTAAATGCTAAACTTTTTAAGAAACCATCAAACAATTTTCCAAGTGATTGTATCATTTTATATTCTCATCAGCAGTGTATGATTTCCAGTTGATTCATATCCCTGACAACACATGGTATGGTCAATCTTTCCAATTTCAGGCATTCTGCAGGTATGTAGTATTGTCTCATTATGGTTTTAATTTTCCTTTTCTTCATCTCCAGTGTTGTTGAGTATCTTTTCATGTGATTGTTGGCAATTCACTCATCTTCCTTTGAAGGACGGAAATCTATAGTTTTATTGTGGTATAAATATACAATAAATGGCACATGCTTAAAGTGTGTAACCTGATAACTTTTGATATACAGATAACCTGTGAAACCATCTGTAACCTTCCTTCAAAGAGTGTTGGACTTTGTTCTAGCAAGTGTTTAAGTTACTGGATAATTACCCATTCTTTCTGAGGTTTGTTTTGAAGCTTCATTAGGTTGCGTTTACAGTAGAGTTTAATCCAGGCTGGTTTATCCTTACTACTAAAGTAAGGAAGGATTCTTAGTACTAAAGACCCCTCTGAGGTCTCTACTGAATGCCTGATGTTCAACAAGGACTCTCCACTCAAGCTGGTGGGAGCTCTAACGTCTCCAGCCCTGTATGGGATCTGGGAATTATTTAACTTACAGCTCCCTGGTTGTTCTTTGCCCAACCTTGCAGTTATACCGTATGCATTTGTGTAATGTATCAGTGATTTAGTATTTGTCAACAGACTCAAGAAAACCGTGTTCAGATGTCTGGAGCTTTCTTTTTACTGCATTCTCTTCTCTGATTCTCTTTCCCGCAAATTCCAGCCATTCACCTCCTCAAGCTCCGATCTTTGTCTTCTCAACTTGGTAAGACCATAATGTTTTTCCTGAGATACCCCTCGCTGCATCAGGGTCTAAACAGTGCCTCCATGGAGGAATCCAGAGCACTCACTGAGCTCACGATCTTTCAGGAATCAGACTCTGTACTATCTCTTATTCAATGTTTGAAACCTAGGTTTTTTCCTGTATATTTTGTCCAGTTTTCTAGCTATTTACAGCAGGAGGGTTAGACTTGTCCCAGTTATTCCATTATAGCCAAAATAAAAATCTTGTTTGGCTTAAGTATGTTTATGAAGACAGATTTAAATATATTTTGTAGTCTCTTTTTTGCCAATAGTTGTCTAATAAAGGTGGCTTCCAAATCTTTTGGACATATTCCCATTAAGTTATAACCACTTTCTGGGTTCTAGGAAAATGGTCCAGGCTCATCTTATTATTTTGTCTGTTCAAGATCTGGAGTCAGACATTTCTACAGAGTGCCCTAGTTTCTTCTATTTGGAAGTGGGATTTGGGGACCACACTGTGAGTGCTAGGGGTACTCACTGCTACAGGATTGGGCATTGTATCTAGTTCTTTTCAGTGGACTAAGCTAGAAAATAAGGTTTTTGTTTTCTTTTTCGTTTGAGGAAATTCATTATGAGTCATACTCAAACTTCTAAATCAAATTCAGGACTAAGGAGTTTTCACTTATTCTCTTCAACCTGACACCTTTACATCTTTCCCCCCACACTAATAATTCTAGTTCTCAAGAAATCAATATAAGCACTCAACTTATCCCACAATGTACACACAAAAGTCTCAGAATAAACATACTAACACTACACCAACATTACCATTACTGCAGATGTTTAAGTGTATTCTATAGCTATTTTTATCCATAGAGTATATGCCACTAGAGATGCCGTCAAATTATTGTGTTTTGAAGTCACTCTAAATAATTCTCTATTTGGTTATTGAACACACAGTTAAGATTCATTTATTTCACTTTGCTTTCAATCTTTAGAGATTGCTATCTTCTAAATTTGATTTTGCTTTGTAATTATGTAAAATGTCTTTCTGGTTCCAGAGTTGATTCTAATTCAGAGATACTTAACTTCACCCCCTATGTCCCTCATCTTGTTTCTTCATTGCTCTTAGAGGTATGCGTAACCTTTTTCATTTGCATTTTTGGTTTATCTTCCCAGCATTATTATAAATATGGACCTAGAGTCTGTCATACAGTGTGAAGTCAGAAAGAGAAAAACAAATACCGTATGCTAACACATATATATGGAATCTTAAAAAAATGTTACTGATGAACCTAGTGGCAGAGCTGGAATAAAGACGCAGACGTAGAGAATGGACTTGAGGACACGGGCAGGGGGAAGGGTAAGCTGGGACGAAGTGAAAGAGTGGCATGGACATATATACACTACCAAATGTAAAATAGCTAGTGGGAAGCAGCAACGTAGCCCAGGGAGATCAGCTTGGTGTTTTGTGACCACCTAGAGGGGTGGGATAGGGAGGGTGGGAGGGAGGCTCAAGAGAGAGGGGATATGGGGATATATGTATGCATATGGCTGATTCACTTTGTTGTACAACATAAACTAACACAGCATTGTGAGGTAATTATACTCCAATAAAGGTGTATTAAAAAATAAATATTCGTATATATACATATATATACATATATAATTTATATCCTCACCCATATTTTCTTAAATTACACATGTTTTTGTCCATTTTGTTTAATTTACTTGCTTAATTTACTTCCAGAATATATTTTGAGATCACTCCTCTGCTGTTTATAAACATACTCCTTCTTATAGCCATGTGGCCATACCAAAGTTTATTCAGCTAATGCCTTGTTGATGTACTGCATTTAAGTTTTTCCACTCTTTCATGCATCTTTCTTTTTGCCCAAGAGTATTTTTAGGCTCTTCTTTAAATTTTATGAAATCTTTGACTCTACAGACAACACGAATCTTTAAAGATAAGTTGGGAGGTAATAGATGGAGAGAAATACACCCTGTTTATGTCTTATTTCAACTTCACGAGTGTTATTGACCCTGTGCTATGTCCAAAGCACTGTGCTAAGTGTCACAGGGGACACCAAGATAAAGAGAACCATCTTGCCCTAAGGGGCCCCAAGTGAGTCAAAAAAGAACAAGAGACAATCAGTTGTGTAAAAAAAAGCACAATAAGATCAGTGTTACAAGAGAATTATAGATGAGAAGCCAAATAAAAAACATGTGATGAGTTATAGCTGGGAAGGATCAGATACAACTTCATGATGGAAGAATAAGGGATCTTTTAAACCATTGCAAAAATTTTGACCAACATAGGTAGAGGAGGATAGGCATGCCAGGAAAAATTAAGGACATAAACATAGGTGTGCTCAAGGGATGTGTGAGATGAAACTTGGGGGATTGAAAGGGAAACATTCAGAGGTGACATAGGGATAGCACAAAGTTATGGCTTGGGAGTCAGACACTGGAGTCCAAGTCCTGGATGTTCACTTAGACTCTGCTCTTCAGCAAGTTCATTCAACATGTATGTTTGCTTATACAGGACCTATTGTGAGTTTTCCCTTGTCCAGTTGAGTCCTAAAATAGAATTCCACAGTGTCCGATATTGTTGATGACCTCCTTCTTAAAACTCTTCACCTTGGATTTCTGAGATTACTTCCCCATTTTCTGAAACAAACTACTTATTCTCCTCCCCTCTCATGGGCTGCCTTTCTCCTAAGGACACGGGGAGGAGCTACAGCTGCAGAGGAAGGCTGGCCTTTGTTCTCAGCACAGAGCTCTTTTTCCCCAGGTGTCCACCTTCTTGGTTTGGGGAATGTACTGGCTTCTATGGCAACTACCTCTGCTACACACTCATCTCTACAGCCACATCTCTTCCCTCAGATATCTCAAGAGCATTTTTCCAAGCCTGGGATGCTGGTTTGCACCAGCAATGTCTCAGTCATCTTATGATTATATGTCAGAAGAGTTTCCCCAAATCATCTTTCCCAGCACACCTTATTCTTTGTTGCCATATAAATTCCTTCAGACATTGTGATGCAAAATTACCCTTCATCTCTCCTCAATAACAATAATACTGATTGCTTGATAGCCGACATTTTAACGTATATTCAACAAATATTTGTTGATTGCCTATTTTGTACCAGGCAATGTTCTAGACGTTGAGGATAAGGTCGTGAAAAAACACCTGGATGAGGCTGTTATGGAGCATGCGATATATGCCAGGCATTCCGCTAAATATTTTATGTCCATTGGGTGGTTGAATCCTTGCAACGTCTGTGAGATCAATATTTTTGTTAAGTCTGTTATATAGGTGAATAAAATGAGTGTTGGTTAGAGTAACTAACGTGATACCCGAGCTTGTATCCTGCTCTTCCTCTGACTAGTTGTCTAATTTTACCAAGTTTCTTATGACTGCTCTGTGTCTCACTTTCCCTGTCTGAAAAATGGGGATTATAGTAATTCCCTCATAATGCCTTGTGAGAAATAAATGAGCTCTCACATGGAAAGAAAGTAGAACAGCACGTGGAACATTAACAGTATTTCATAAATGTTAACAATTATTACTGTGTTTCCAGTCTTATCAAATGTTATAACATTCATTTGTTTAAGCATTTGTCCCATTAGATCGTGAGATTCAAAGGATCTCGATTTTGGTTTTTTTCAGTTTCAAAATCCTCATGTGCACAATGGGGTTGTTAATTCTTACTTTGCAGCTGTGTTGAAGGATTACAGAGAAGGTTTTCTGTTTATTTAAAGCACTTAGCACAGTTCCTAATCTATAATAGATGCTTAATAAATTTCTATTTTTACAATTATTATTATTACTATTATCACTAATAATTCTTCAATGATTAGCACAGTTCTAGTAATGGAAAGAGTGTTCAAAAAACATTTTGTGACTCAAATGGAAATAAATGGGATAAAATTGATTCAGAAGCACCGCCCACTGCCCATGGGACCTGAAGAATTACCATTGCCTCTCTCTGTTTCCTGAATGGCAACTCTTCACTCGCTTTGGTTAACACTGAGTAGTGAGGGCTTACCCTTGCTAACTACTTAAAAACTAATATTGGGTTTGCAAAAACTGCTTTTTAATGATCTTCAACAGCCCTCCAGAAAACCTCATTAGCAGGCACCGAATCACTTGGGGCTGTGCAGAAGGAGGTTTGCATGCATGGTCAGAGGTCGTTAGCTCCCTTTTTTCTCTGACTGAAGGCAGAACACGTGTTATGGACAAGTTCCACACAGACCCCTCCTCCAAGTCTCTGAGAGTCACCTCTTCTTCCTCTTGCCCATCTTATCTAGGGGCTCGGGGCTCAGTCACCTGTCAGCTGACCCGCCAGACTCCAGACTTTTCCTGCATGGATCCTCCCTGGTCCTAATAGCTAGTCATCATCCCTCGGCTCAAACGCCCAGCATGGAGCCCTATCACCTCTGCCACTAACTCTGAGCTCCTCACAGGGGCCCCTTCCCACCTCCCTCTCTTGCTTCTCATGACTCCCCCACACTGAGACCATTTAAATCAAGTGAATCAGGATGTTCTGTCCCAGACTCACATTTTCCCTGCTTATAAGCTTTTGCACATGAGGTTGCCACCAGCCAGATTGCCACTGCTCACTCCACAATTGTCCCTGTAGCAATGTGGGAGAGGAGAAAGAACTCAGGACATGGACTCTATAGATAAGGGTTCTTATCCTATTTTTGTCCCTAAACAATTCTTTGCTGAGAGCAAATACATCACTCCATGGTCCTCCTGTTCTTCCTCATTGTTCAAAATATTGCAACAGTGTTGACATTTAGGGCCAGACAATTCTTTGTTGTTGGGGCAAGGGCAGGGCGGGGGGTGGGGGCGGGCACCCTGTACAGTGTAGACTGGGAGCATTCTGTACCTCTACCCACTAGATGCCAGTAACTGTCCCCTTTCCCCAGTCATGTCAATCAAAAATGTACCCATACATTGTCCAGTGTCCCGTGGGGAGCAAAACTGCCTACAGTTAAGAAGCGTTGCATCACACTGACTATAAGAACATTTGTAATATTCTACCTGGGATACTGTAATTTTCCTCTTCACGTGTCTAGTTCCTCTTTCAATAAATCAGCAATAGCAAATACTTATGTAGCACTCATTTTGCACCTAACATTGTCCTTAAGAGATCTACTTATGTTAATTTATCATCACCTATCCTAAAGTAAGTACTTTTATTGTGTCCGTTTTATAGGTGAGGAAAATAAGAGTCACAGAGAAGTTAAATAACTTGCCCAGAGTCACATAGTCAGAATTCACTCCCAAGCAGTATGTCTCCAGATCCCTCTTCTAAATCCATAATGCCTCTGGAAATAAGCAGGTATTTTGAAACAAGAAAGATCTAGGTTTACATTCCAGCTCTGGCACCTATGAGCTCCAGAGCTTTGGGCAAGTTGGATCTCTCATTTCCTTAGTTAGCAAAATGGAGATGAAAATACTTATGTTGCAGGACTGTTTGAAGTTTTAAAATAACATATATATATGTGTGTGTGTATACACACACACACACACACACACACACATATATATCTAGATATATTTCCATCTCCTAGAATAAGTCTGACCCGTAGAAGATGCTCCATGAAGAGAGCTGATGGTGGTGGTGGTGACCAAGATAAAAGAGGAGTTGAAAAACCAGGAGAGGAGAAACTGTAAAATCCTAGAGAAAAGGTCAGTGCTTTTTTTCTTCTATATATTCCCATAGTCCAGACAGTGCCTGGCATAGAGATGCCATATCTCTGTCTTTCTGGACCCCCAGAGCATAGGCTGGCAAACTACAGTCCACAGGCCAACCCGGCCCACCATCTATTGTCGCTAATAAAGTTTTATTGGAACCCAGCCCCGCCTGTTCACTTAGTCATTGCCAATGACCACTTTCATGCTATAGTAGCAGAGTTGAGTAGTTGCAACAGGGACTGATGCCCACAAAGTCAAAAATATTTGCTATTGGGCTTTTTACAGAAAAGGTTTGCCTACCTCTCATGTATAATTTGAATTAGAAAACACTAAATGTGAAGATCTCCAATATCCTTTCCTGGCTCAAATACATCCAGTGATTTTCTGAATTCCCAGCTCCAAACTCACCCCTTCCACATTATCTTTTGTAACTGACTTCACTGAGTTCAGGCTTTGCTGATTACTTTTTCTCACTGTCCCCCTTGCACCCTCAGATGAAGGCACTATGCTATTAATTTTCACCATCTCTCATGTTGTCAATCTGCAGGTGTCTCACAATTGCTTCCAGCATGTCCTTCTACAGACAGACTCCCCAGGGCTGTTCAGTGTTGTTGCCAAAGTTGCCCTCTGAAGCTTTCTGACAGCCCAGCTGCCAGCTTCCAGATTGGAGAAATGACACCAGCCTCACATTCAAAGGGAATAGACTCAGGCAGGCCCACAGTTGACCATCCCTTTCCATCTTGGTTTTCCCTCCATCCCCACTAGTGGCTCCAGATCTGGTTGGTTTCCTGTAGATATCGCCATGACACTCACCAGCTATCAAAACTCCTCTCTATCTTGATCAGTTACAATATGACAAAGTTCTCTCTTAAGAAGAATTCAGAAGCTGGCTGGGAAGAATAAAACAAGCACAAAAGTATAAACAAAAATAAGTTCTGAGTCCATTTTGCTTTCTAGAGATGAGTGCTTAATTTCTAAGGTAGCTTCCAACTCTGCAATTCCATTATTCCACAGAGTGATGCTGTGATATTAACAGATAGGGTATTTAACAAATATAGATTGGGGCCACTTACCAGCTGTGTGATACTGAGTCATCTCTCTTCATTAGGGAAGAAAATTCTTAAAATAAGTTCATATCCTCTTGCCATAGCTGCAAGGGAGTTTGAGGAAGTGAGCACCTATCATTTTCAGCATCTGTCGTGGGAAGTGGTCTATTCCAGAAGGAAGAAGAGGGAGGGGAATGGCTGTTGTTCAGGTTCAATCAGTGTTTGTCATCATGAGTTACTACTATTCATGAGTTACTACTATTCAAATAAAACACCCCATTTCTCTATACAACTATGTAGATTATTGTTTACAAATGTCAGCTACCCAGAGGGCTCACACTGTGAGCGTCTTTTCATTTTTGCTCCCAGAAAGACAGGGCTCTATTCATTCTAACAGATGCTTTTTTCCCCTTCGAAAGGCTTGAAATTTCTAACAAATTCTTTGGGTCACCTTTCCACAGCCTGGCAAGATTGGCACATTGGAGATGAGAAGGGGGGATACGGTAGCTTAGTATCTGAATATTCACTGTCCCCATGTAGCCAACCCTCTTCTAATTACTTTCTGTGCATAATTGTATTTAATTCTCATATCAACTATATGAGGTAGATATGATCATCAGCAGAGCCAGGGGACTAGGGTGAACAAGTTGGGTGCCTAGGACTAAAATTTTAAGGAGGCACTTATTCTCAGGGCTGAGCCAGTGACCTCCCTGAACTGACATAACCTAGAGAGTGGGTACCTCCTTAAATTTTGCACTGTAGGCTTCCCATTCACCTTAGCTTCATCCTGGCCCTGATCATCACCACTGTATAGATGAGACCATCAGAGAGGTTGTAACTTATGGAAAATTACATTCCTGAAATTTGACAGTCTGCCTGACTCCAGAGAACTCACCCTTAAACACTGGATGTTGCTGCTTTGAGTATGCGTGATGCAGGCAGGTACCATGGAAACAGGGTGGAGGTCCGTTAAAAGAGCTGGGCCCAACTGGTAAACCAGACATCTTAAAGAAACAAGACTCCACTTCACTGATTAGCTCATCCATTAAGGGCCACATGTTGACCACAACTGGTAGAAAGAAGCTGCCTCACTTCCCCTCCCTGGTTTACTGTCAGTCCCACCCATAGCTCCAGCCCATTTGTTCCATTCCTCCTCTGTGGCATTTGCCTTCCCTCCTGATGGAACACACCTGCAAGTCCCTATAGCACTCCTGAATCTCTCTTCCAGGTAATTAATTAAAATCTAAAATAGAGCATTACCCCACACCTCCCTGGTGTCATTCAACAAGAGATCATCTCCCAACTGGATATCTTGTTATTTACCACTTTTTAGTTTAGATTTCCTATATGGTAAGCATTGAGGAAACTGAGTAACAGAGTTCTTTTCCACCCCCAGGTGAATGTCACAAGACAGTTTGTCTAACTGTGCCTATGCTCTTCTAGTTAATCACAAGAATCTGAGTATAGAAAAAAAAAAGCCATCTGGTCCCTAGAAAAGGGAGAATGTTCAAATGGTGTTTAATATTTGACTGGCAAGTGCTCAGTAAGTTGTTATGATGTGTGAGACACTGTACAAGTCTTTGCCAAGGACACAAGGACACATGTGTTGAGCTGCTGAGGCTCTGCCCTCCCTCTAAATTAAATTTATTGGCCAATTAACACCTATCCATAGACCCATCCTGCCACAAATTTTTATTACTCAAGTAAGGGGTACATTGCAAAAGACATCCAAATCTGCCCAGCCACACACTTTAGCTTTTATTTCCCTAATTAAATGAAGTGGCATTTTGCTTTATCATTTAACAGCTAAGCCTCTACATTATATCCCACATTTAGGAAGTAGGTGTCTCTTATCTCGCTAGGCACATGCAGCTCCTTTCCTATCCCTGGCTAGACTTCATGGTGTAATGGAAAGAACATGGACTTTGGAAGGAGTTAAATCTGTTTAGGAAAACCTGAGCTGAAGCAGGAAGATTCCCTCTTAGTCTAAATATAACCTGTTGATACTAGTTAACACTTAGATAGAACTGATCATTTGCCAGGGACTGTTCTGAGTGTTTTATATAGATTGACTCATTGAATCCCCATAGAAACTCTGTGATTTAAGCACGATTATTATGTCTATGTTATCAATGAAGAGATCTAAGGCACAGAGGGTTTAAATTTCTTGTCCAAATTTGCATAGCAGAGAGTGGTAGAGCCAGGACAGCCCGGTAGTCACATGTGAGAGACTGTGATCTTAACTGCTACACTTCACTGCTTCTCATACAGAATTCTTGGACAGAAGTAACGACAACGAAAATTAAAATGCTGTTGCATTTTTAAACAATGGGGATGATTGTCAGATGCCACAAAGAGCGAATTTAAAGCAAAGAGGTAAGCAGGAGCTGAAGTAAATATCCAAACTGGTATTAGAACAAAACATGGGGTTTTGATATCCATTCAGGATCAGGGACTGAAACCTCAGTTCCTAGGTGACCAGAAGAAACTTCCTGTCATAGAATTCATAAAAATCCTAAGTAAAGTATTTGTAAAAAAATGAAAATTCCCCAGAGGTTAAAAATGATGGGAAAATAAAGAAATATGGTTCAGAAGGGAAATTATTGTTTTCCCTAGAGTTTCAATCTCTAGTGACCAAGAACTTAGGTTTTAACAAATCATGCACCCAGGGGACAGTTGACATAACCTAGGACTTGCTCAGGATGAAAGTTGAGTTAGGAATCCCTATGTAAAGACAAGACTCTCAAAGTGATTCAGGAAAAATAAATTTTTAAAAACTTGCCCTCCAGAAGGCATGGTTGGGATATTTTCTTTTCTCTGGGTAAAGCAAATTAAAGCCTCCCCAGGACTCTCTACCCCTAATCTCTACCTATCCACACATGAGTTTGGGTCCAGAATTCACATGTGCTATATAGTCCAGAAAATATCTCAGAAAAATGATGTAGCTGTGAATAGTCCAGTGCTGTAGTAGTGCCCCAGGGTCCTGGCAGAATATAAATCAAATCCTCTTTTGAGGAATGCAATTTAAACTCAGGTCCCTGAGGAGTGATGTTGCAAAGAATACGCACTCACAACAACAAATTACATACTTTGCAAGTCATTATGATTAAGATTTAAAACATGGACAGCAACAAAATTGCAGAACTGGACTCATAAAGACTCTCAGTATTAGAATTAACATAAGGGAAATTTTAAAATAAGTATAAATAACATATTTAAAGAAATAAAATATGGTATTAAAAGTAAGACAAAAGATCAACTCCCCCCCCCCCAAAAAAAAACTATCAAAATTGATCAGGAAATTTTGAAAAAGAACCAAATGGAACTTTAAAAATAATAACTGAATAAATAATACATTAAGTCCCCTACACACAAACCTAAAAGTTGCAAACTTTCAAAGATGTGAACGTGTGTTCCATCAACTTCAGGCGTGAGTAAAATTGCAGCTTGCCCGCCATCTCCTATTGCTGACAATCTTTCAGCTCTACCATCTTTCACCTCCTCTCCCTCCTCCAGTCAGTAACTCTTCTTGCCTGTTCATTTGATGCCAGCCCCTGCAAGCCAGCTGTTGTACTGTACTACTGTACTTTTCAAGGTACTTTAGTCTAAGATTGAAAATGTTTTCTTTATTTTTTTGTGGTTTTTTATGCATTACTTGTGTGAAAAGTATTATAAACCAATTACAGTACAGTACTATATAGCCTATTGTATTAGTTGAGTACCCAGGCTAACTTTGATGGACTTATGAACAAATTGGACTTATGAACATGCTCTCAGAATGGAACTCGTTTGTGTGTAGGGGACTTACTGTAATTAGAAACTCTATGAGTAGATTACATGGCAGATTATGAAGAGATGAAAAGTCTCGGTGAACTGGAAGATAGGTTTAATTAATTACCAAGATTGTAATCAAGAAAGACAAAAAGACAGGAAATATGAAAAAAGGAGTCATAGAGGATAGAGCAAGGAGGTCTAATAATCAACCAATTGGTTTCCACACAAGACAATAGAAAGACTAGAGAGACAAAGGTCATACTTAGGAAGATTACTATCTGAAAAATTTTCAGAAACACTAAAAGGCATAATTCCACAGGTTCAGGAAATCTAATAAATCCCAGAAGACAAAAATGCACGTTACTGTCAAAGGGGCTACAGAATGACAGAGGACTTCTCATCCACAAAAATGAAAGCCAGAAGGTGATTGAATAATATCAAAAGTAGTGAAAGAAAATCATTGTCAATCTAGAATGTATGTATTCAGAGAAAGCATCTTTTAAGAAAAAGAGTGAAATAAAGACATTTTCAGAGAAAAAAATAATATTTACTACCAAGAGACCTTCATAAACTATATATTTAAAAAGGAAAAAAATGTGAGCCTCAAAAAAGGCATAAGATACAAGGAGACATGATGAAGGAAAAAAAAGTAAATGTGGGAAAAGTAAATGTGGGTGAATCTAAATAATTTAGAATTGTACACAGCAATAAAATGACATCTTGTTTGTGAGGTTAAAAAGGAACTAAAAATAGGCATTATTTTTATTATTGGAGGGTAAGAAGCATAAAAGCATTCTATGGTCCTTTTAGTGTTCAGGAAGATAACAAAGATAAACTTTAGGTTACTTTAAGTTAAATATACATATTTAGACATCTAACCACTAAAAGAATAGAAATAGCTAACTTTAAGACTAACAGTAAGAAAAATATAATATGAAAGATCTCTGTTCACAAGATGACACCAAAGGAGATGACATTGATAGAAACATATAAATTAAAAACAAACAAAAGTAAAACATATTATCTTTATTCCCTTCCACTGCTTAAAGAAGGAGCAATGAACTTTGCCGATCACCTGAGCTGGAGGAAGATGTCTCCACAGAATGACTCCTTAAGTTAGGACATACAGGATTCACAAAGTAAAACAGCTGCAACTAAAGATGAGCTTGTAGTAAAAAGAAAATTATAAACTACATGAGGAATAATTGTCAGTGAGAGTCAGTAGACATAGCAAATGTCAGAGTCACACCCCAAGAACCAAGGATGATGATGATGATCATGATGATGATAATGACGATGATAACAATAATAATAAATAAAGCACTATTCTGTAAACATAGGACTCGGTTTTACTGAAGTTAAGCAGTCTTTCTAGTATTCAGTATGTTACCTTTTACCCAACATTCTGACATTTTGGAGCCAAGGCCAGATTGGGTATGGGGCTTCCAACTTAAGTATGTTTACAGCATTCGAAGAGATAAAGGAAGGAAGAGAGTCAATAATATAATAACTACAAAAAAATTACCAACAGATTTGAAAAAGAACCAAATACAAATTGAGGAAGTGAAAAATATAGCAATAGAAAACAAATAAAACCTCAGTAAATAGATTGAATGGTAAATCTTTAATTGAATTTCAATTCTACAACCTACTGATTAACATCAGTTAGGCAAATTATTTTATTCCTCCAAGCCTTTGTTCCTACATTTATAAAATGGTCTATGAATAGTTATCACATAAGATTATTGTGACATTTAAATGAATAATATACATAAAGCCTGGCATATGGTTAATCTCAACCTTGTTCATTTTCCACACGCCTGCCTAGTTTTTTGGGGGGGGGGGGTTTGCCTTGTATTGTAGTTATTCTTATACTTGACTTTTCCACTACTGGATTGTAAGTTCTTCACAAGCAATAATAATAAGTTTGCATAGAGAGGGTTTTGGATAAATAGAATTTTATATATATACATAATATAAAACATAACAATATAAGGAAAATAAAATATATTTGAAAATGAAGTAAAGTAGAAAATGAAGGATCACTATCCAAACACACTCAAAAAAAAAAAAAAATTTGAACAACTGCCCCAAATTTGAATTGATAGTTCCTGGCACTCAGCCACACTTATTAAAGTAGCTCAGTAGTCAGCAACTTTTTTCTGTTAAAGACGAGGGAGTAAATATTTTAGGCTTTGCAGATCATATGGTTTCTGTTGCAACTACTCAACCCTGCCATTGCAGTGCAAAAGCAGACTCTATGTAAATAATTGAGCCTGGCTGTGCTCCAATAAGATTTTATTTATAAAAACAGACAGCAGGCTGGACTTGGCCCATAGGCCATAGTTTGCCAACCTCTGAAGTAGGCTACTTTTTGCTATGCCCCTTTGCCATTTAGTTTCTGCATTTTCTAGTCCTTATCACACTATATGGACATTATGAGTAGGCACATAGGCCTCCTTTACTAGACTATAAAATTCTCCAGTTTTGGAGCATGAGTGATTCAATTCTGCAACCCTCAGTAGTAGCTAGCCAAACGTTGGCACAGGATAGGAGCTCTATACATACTGACTGCAGAAATGAATGCTTGAGTGATGGGGTCTAATACCCTTTCTCTTGAATCTGTAACAGTCTTAGGACTTACTTGACTAAGAGGATGTGACAGTAATAAGAGGGGGACTTCTGAAGATGTGACATAGCAAATCTCACTGCTTCTGCTTGGGTTTCTTGAAACATTGTCTCATAGTCCTGAGTAGCTATTTAAGAAGTCAGACCACTCTGCAAAAGAGAACATTTGGAGAAGCAGGTGCAAAGACTACATGAAAAAGAAGAGTGACCTAAGACTGGCCTTCCAGTCCCCTCCATCAAGGCACCAGGGATGCAAACAAGTTTTATTAGACCCTGGAGTCCAGCCCAGCTATGGGTTGAAGACTGAGTGATTCTAGGTGATGCAACGTGGAATAGGAGAGTCATCCAACTGAGCCCTGTCTGAATTCCTGACCAAGTCATGAGATAAAACACAATGGTGGTTGTTTTGGGCCACTATATTTTGGGATGGTTTGTTACACAGCATCAAATTATTGGAACTCTTGGAGATGTAACTATATCAAGGAGGTAAGCTCTATCTGTGTCTCTGGGTACCACTGTCTGAGAAGCAGTCTCCTCCAGGCAGCCTTAGAATTTTCCTGTCCCATCCTTCACTTTTCCAGAGGGTTTTCCCAGCTTATGATGACCTTTGAAAATCCTGCTTTCAGGATCTAGACCAATCCCACAGATCCCCAAAGAAAGGTCTTTCTGGACTCCTCCAGGCCATGGTCAACACTTTCTTCTCTACAAATAGATAGTATGTATTTCCTATACCACTCTTTGGAAATACTTCCATCACTATTATGTAAAATTGTTGTTTAAGTCTTACCTGGGTTTTTACATTTTATGTTCCTATATTTGTGGGAGATTGGGCTGTATGACTTCTGAGTTCTCTTTCAGCTCAGCAATTCCAAGGTCACATCTAGGATAGCTGAGCTCATACGTTAGCCAGCTTTAAACTTCTCTTTAGTGATATAGCAGGGATGAAGCCTGGAGCAAACCGCTGGGGATTACTCGATGCACAGGCAGAAGGGCAACAGGTTCGTGGGTGTCCTGTAATCTCTGCACCTTGCAGTGATGAGTACTTTGATCTGGGCACAGCTGGAGAACCAGTGGGCCTGGGCTCCAGAGAAGGGACCCCACCTTTTTTTCTCCTTTTGTACTGGGCGAGCATGTACGTGACCTTGCAAAGGGAAATACACATTTTGGACTTGTGTACCAGGCAGACTGAGATGGGATGCTAGATATTGAGACGAGCCCTGGGGATGACCAGATGCTCAACACCTGGAGACCTTGGAAAGCGAGTGTCAGGCATAGTCCCTCCCACTAGGGGGCGGGGCTAAGACCCAGCTCACTGGTTGCCTGGCAGCTTGAAGAGAGATGGAGGGGTCCTTCAGCCATTCTAGGCTGCACTGGGAGGCTTGTCCCATTTAGCTTTTACGTTGCCCCATAGGCTAAAACAATCCTAAACCACCGTCTTTGCATTGCCAGGCCCCCTCCCCTACCAGTGTTGCCCTATGGAGAACAAACAAACATGCCTTGTACCTCTTCAGTGCTGTCAAGAATTTCTTTTTCTCACACTCCGCATCCTTGAGCAGTCCTTCATGAATCCACAGCAGATGTTCCTTAGTCTTTTCATTTTCCTTTGTCAGAGGAATTGTAATTGGCTGCGTTTTAATTAGGATCTCCCTCAGGATATTCCGGCTTTCTTCCACACCCGGGAGTTTGCAGCCTCCCTCTTAGTGCACCAGGCTGATTAGATTTCTTAATTCTCTAAAATTTGCTGTCTCGAAGCCTAATACCCTTGTAGTGCTGAAGTCTTTTTCTCTCCCTCTCCTCTCCTTACTCTGCTCAATCCAGGCGGCCGTCCCTGGTAAGGTGCTTATTCTCTGACTTGGGATCCCTTTCTTGGGAGGGTAAGTTGGCCTCAGAGATGGAACCTCTCCTGGGTGAACAGCTTTGATGAAGTTGAACAATGCCCTCTGCACTGATTTGGACAGTCCTCCTCCTCAGTAGACTGGCCTTCACCCCACTGGGTTGGATCCAATTTGCAGGGACCAGAATAAGCCTAGCACAGGTTGTAGCTTCTCATTCATTCACCATCACTCCTTTCATGAATTGTTATGGGGCTCCTACGATGTGCAGTGGAGGTATCATGATAAACATGGTTCTTAATTGCTTCGAAATTATCAATACTATCTAGTGGGAGAGACCAATAAGTGGAAAGACAATTAAACACCCTGTGGTGCTGTGAAAGAGGCTTTGAGCAAAGCAGGACACCTAGGTGGGCATCTCACCAATCTTTGGGGTATAGAGAGGGATTTCTGGGAAGAGGGACATCTACATTGAGACTTGAAGGGTAAGTAGGAGTTTCAGGCCAAGGAGGTTGGGGATGGAGTGAGAAGGCATGGTAGAAAAGAGGAGAGTATTCTAGGCAAAATGAAGAGCTGAAGGCAAGAGAGAGTGAGGCTTGTCCCAGGACCTGCAAGTAATTCATTTCTTCTGGAGTGTGATGCAGTGGGCAAGGAAGTGAGGCAGGGTGTGTGTGTGAGGAGGGTTGAGAGCTAAAGATGGCAGAGCAGGCGGAGGCTAGAGCGTGCAAGAACCAGGGAAGCAACCAGAAACCGTGTTAATCATTTGCATTGTATCTGGCTGAAGTGTATCTCTCCCCTTTCTGCCCCTTACAGTGTGGACTTCAGGACCTGGCACATCATGCTCGCAGGAACTGGGAGAGTCCATCACTACTCACACTCTAGTTAAGGCTGGTCCTGGCTGCAAGTGCCATCAAAACCTACAACACACACCATCTCTGCTCTTTGCAATCTGCAAATCTTCTGACCAAGGAAACAGTCTGGAAAAGACAAAATGGGTCCAGCAGAGTAAATGGAAAATACTTAAAGCCTCAGTGAACCAGGAGCTGGGTGTTCTGGGCCCTTGAAGAAGAAGCCAGAGTGATGGGGCAAAGCTGCTTTCAGCTTTCTATGGTCAGAAACACCCTCGCTCCATCAAGCATGGCCCAATAGCCACTCCAGGTGGATTCTGTCATTAATACTTGTCACAGATATATGGATTGCCTTTTTTGTTTTTTGAAGCTTTGAAATTTTAGAGTTTGTCTCACAAGCTTCTTTGGGGGCTAAAGGATAGAAGAATGGAGGAACGGGGCAGTTATTTGTTATTTCTTATCCAGATTCAGGGCAAAGCAGAGGAACAGAGCTCTCAGGAGGATTCAAGGTGAGGATAAACAGGAATTCATGGAGATCAGAGATCAGAGCAGGCCTGGAGTTAGGGAACTAGGATAGGAAAAGATTAAAGGGGCCAAAAACATCAAAAATGGAAGTCGGGGCTTCCCTGGTGGCGCAGTGGTTGAGAGTCCGCCTGCCGATGCAGGGGACACGGGTTCGTGACCTGGTCTGGGAAGATCCCACATGCCGTGGAGCGGCTGGGCTTGTGAGCCATGGCCGCTGAGCCTGCGCGTCCGGAGCCTGTGCTCCGCAATGGGAGAGGCCACAACAGTGAGAGGCCCACGTACCGCAAAAAAAAAAAAAAAAAAAAAATTGAAGTCGGCCAAAGGACAAAAACCACAAAATCCCAGGAACAGGTTGGACCAAACTACCAGGCACTGAACATCACCAATTATCAATCAATTGATAACACTGCTATCGATGTTAGTTGATAATGATTGTTATCATTAGTAACATGATAACTATTGTTATCAATTGATGACACTATCAAAGATCACCATTAATAATCACAATGTGCGTTTATCAGGCACTTACTATGTGCTGGGCACAACAATTTACAGAAGATGGATACACAAATGCATACACACTTACGTACATACATACACACAGTTAGATAGCTAGGTGAGTAGGTAGATAGATAGCAGTACTGTCTGTGTCCTGTTGCCTCTGATCAGTAGATAAAATCTAATTACTTCGAAGCCATACTTGGGCAAAGTGCTTCCAAAGTTAATAAAAAAAAGTTTAAGGCTTCCCTGGTGGCGCAGTGGTTGAGAGTCCGCCTGCCGATGCAGGGCACACGGGTTTGTGCCCCGGTCCGGGAAGATCCCACATGCCGCGGAGCGGCTGGGCCCGTGAGCCATGGCTGCTGAGCCTGTGCGTCCGGAGCCTGTGCTCCACAACGGGAGAGGCCACAACAGTGAGAGGCCCGCGTACCGAAAAAAAAAAAAAAAAAAAAGTTTATATTGAGCAAGAAAGACACACAGGCACTCTTATCAGATTGAAAAGTTATGCTAGTGAGAAACTGAATCTTCTATGTTGCCCTGGGGTGGGGGGTGGGGGGACTTTTGACAGAATATTAAACCTTGAGGGACAAAGCATCTGATTTTTTTTTTAACTCCTCCAGGCTATTGAAGAAAAACTGGGGAATAAAAAGTCAAGAGTGAACCCAGGGCAGATGGTTCCCAAGTCTTCCCCTAATCCCACTTCACCTCCGTGGTTTTCTATCTGCCCTTACCCAGCAACAGAAATAGATGCAAGCATCCTGAGATGCAGAAGGAGGCTGAACCCTTGATCACTGCTGGGGAAGGATGATGGCCTGGGAAAGGGGGGAGGGGGCTTTGTGAGAAAGGCAGGAATCTGCTTGACATTCTTCACAGGCTGGGAGATTGTCTGCCAGGGCGCCTGGAGGCTGGCAGCTGGGGAGCTGCTGTAAAAGCCCTAATCCAGAACGATTAGAACCAGCTAGTTGAAAAGATGGTTAAAGAAGAGAAATCTTTAAAAATGAAAGATGCCCATCTTAAAAATTGTGTTCCAACCTGAAACATACTCATGCATATTTGTTTGCCTTTAGCCATAGGGCCCATATCTTTTTTTCCACAGCATCCTGCAGATTGGATACCCTCCATCTTCCGGTATAAACCTCCTTTACGTTTCAACTTCTAGTTTCCAATCCTTTAAAATGGGATGAGAGTGTAGAAACCCACGTGAAGCAATCAGAGTGAAGACTCATTCTCCATTTGCGCTACTGTTTTCCAACCACTTACTATTACCTCACATATACTTGATGGAACAGCATTTTTAAATGACTTGGCTATTCAAATTTTTCTGATTAATTTAACTTCATTTTTATGGAAATGCTCTGTTTCCTTTTACATGCACATTTTATCAAGTTATATAATTTCTAATTAGGTTAAAGTAACAGGAGTAGCAGGATATTAAATGGAATTTTTACTGTTGACCCAGAATTAGCAAATGGCAAAGTAGCATCAAGTAGCCCACATTCTAAAGGGAACTGAGAATATTGGGCAGCCACACACCCGCTCGGAGTGTCAAGGGGAGACTGAACCCCCAAACCTCTCTTCTGTATGACCAGATCGCTTGGGGAAGGGATGGAATTCCAAGACAGCCACAGAGTCTAGGAGAAGGGATGGAATTCCAAGTTAGTAACAGAGTCTAGGGGAAAGGATGGAATTTCAAGATACCAGCAGAGTCTAGGGGAAGGGAAGGGATTCCAAGATGCCGGCAGGGTCCTCATAGATGTGAGTATGGTTTTGTTCCCCTCTCCCCGCAGGGGAAAGAAAGGGTCACTCCTTCCTCCAAGACATGAAAGGAAGGCTCTGAGGGCATCACCAGTAAAGACTGGGGACACTTCATTCTTTGGTGGGATGTTGGATGTACTTTGCATTTTCTGATCTCCCCGGGTTCCATGCCTATTTGGGCAGAGGGAGGAGAGGGCTGGGAAGAAATGCCAGGACAAAGAGGAAGAAGCAGCATAAAGCCTGCACTCCCGCAGTTGTGGTGGGGAGGAGGGGTCTCTGGTGGGCTAGTGGACACTGAAGAATGTAGCCGCGGGCTGGGACCAGGGAGCTGGTCATTGGTGAGGAGACTTTCTTCGCAAAAGTCTATGAGTTGGAATACAGGAAATGAGCAGAAGACGCTACATCATAGCACCACGCAGCAGAGGAGCCCCCGCCGAGGACCACACGTGTGTCCCGGAGAGTCAACTTTTAAGTATCGCTGGCAATCAGTGATGGACACAGCTGGCTTACAGCACGATTCATTTCTCCCCGTTGCCAATTTGTGTCCCAGGAATTAGAGAGAAGAGACGTTGGTAATCACGGTGGAGAGAAGAGAGTACATTTAGAAACTGTATCGGAATCTACATATAAATAGATACCTAAACAATAAAAAAAAAAAGATAGTAAATCTTTACATGGTACCTACTAATAGGTACTGCTCTAAACACTTTACCTGTATATGAATTCATTCTAAATATTCATTTGCATATTTGTAAGAAGATAAAAGAATATACACAACATATGCATTTTATCCAATAAAAGAATTTATTTATTCAGGAACAGTTACCTGTGGCAGATACTGTTATGTTAGTGGTTTACTCACCAGCTCTCCTTCTTTCTTCTTCCTTTTTAACAGAACCCAATTTTATTCTGGGCAAAAAATATACCCAACACCAAGTGGTGAATCATGATTTTCTTAGGCTTTTCTCCTTGCCACATGTCTGTTTCTTCCCAAGAGGTAAAAACGAAAGTGTGCTGGGAACTTTTCAGAAAGGTTTTGCTCTTCTGAGTAGAGACGGATCACTGAAGCTTCTCCTTCCCCCCTTCCTTCTCCTTGGATTTGGATGTGGTATCTGGCACAGAAGAAATCATTTTGCATTTATTAGGTAATAATTATGATTATGAAAAGCCAATGTGCTAAGGATAGTGGAGCAGAAAGATAAAAAGATTCAAAGTCTGGGGCTTCCCTGGTGGCACAGTGGTTGAGAGTCCGCCTGCCGATGCAGGGGACACGGGTTTGTGCCCCAGTCCGGGAGGATCCCACGTGCCGCGGAGCTGCTGGGCCCGTGAGCCATGGCCCCTGAGCCTGCGCTTCCGGAGCCTGTGCTCCGCAATGGGAGAGGCCACGGCAGTGAGAGGCCCGCGTACCGCAAAAAAAAAAAAAAAGATGGGTATTGTTTAATCATTGCTTAGGTTTTATGCTATTAATAATAGCCACCCTCAAAGAGACTTATTCCTAAACTACTACTTATCGAGATTTAAAATCCCTTTTGATACAATTGTATCAATTGTATATTAAGAAACAAAATAAGGTTTGGAAGACTTGAAATGAGTTCATAAGAAGAAGAATATATAAATAGTACTGTAACTATGAAACATAATTCCTATATAATTAGTCAACCTCAAATAAGAAGGGGTTAAATGACTCTGAAACATGGTTCTGATTAGAAATATATATATCATCACAGAGTTTTATCAAAACAAGGAAAGTTACATTCTCATTAGTTTTCTGAGCATGTCTGTTCTAATTATAAAAGGATAAGATTTAAAAATGAAGCAGAAGAGATGTGCATCAGTAGCTGGATTTCTTGAGCAAGGCAGAAAAGATTGGGGGGGAGGGTACTTGATAAGTAAAAGGATTGCTTCAGTACTAATTAGGAATAAATAAGAAGATAAGTCACACTCCGTATTGAACTTCATCAACTTTGGTTACCCCAAACCATCAGAAGTTAACTTGCACTGGGATTTATCAAGCGCCGTGTATGTTTCTCCTACATTTGCTGAAGATGCGCATTCAGATCCAGGCTGAAAGGTGCCCCAAGTGAATATTAACCATTTGGCCCCAGGAGTCTCCTGAATAGACCACTCTTGATACACAAGTAAACCTAATCTGAGGAAGGCAGTAGCAGGACCTTCAAATTTTGAAAAGCAGTGGCTGGAAAAGTATCTTGGTCAAATCTCTTTCGCAGATGACAGAACCCAACACAAACCAGCTTTGAAAGGATGAAGGGTAGCTGTTTGTGGCTCACTCGAAGGAAAAGTTGGGTATTCTAGCTTTAAGCAAGGCTGAATCCACTTGGTCAGACAATATTGACAGAAATCAATCTCCCTGTCCCTTGACTCTGCTTTCCATTGTTTTGGCTTAATTTTCAGTCAAACCTTCTCCATAACGGTTGGAGGAGTGGGGATAAACGGCAGAAGCTCCTACAAGTTCCATGCTTGCACTATTCCAGCCTCAAGGCCAGAGGAAAGAAAGCTTCTCCTTTCTAGAAGTCGCAACAAAAGCTTTATAATTGCATCTTATGATGCCCAGACTGGGTTGCATGCCCCTTGATTTGGTCTGCTTAGACTGCTATAACAATGTACCGTAGATTGGGTGGCTTAAACAACAGACATTTATTTCTCACAGTTCTGAAGCCTGGAAGTTGAAGATCAAGATGCTAGTATGGCCGTGTTCTGATAAGAGCCCTCTTCCTGGCTTGCAGATGGCCACTTTCTCACTGTGTGTCCTCATATGGCAGAGAGAGAGGGCTCCAATTTCTCTTCCTTTTCTTATAAGGCCACTAATCTTATTATGGGGATCCCACTCTCATGACCTCATCTAAACTTAATCACCTCTCAAAGTCCCCACTTACAAATAACATCACGTTGCAGGTTAGGGCTTCAGTGTACAAATTTGAGATGGGAGACACAAACATTCAGTCCTTCATACCCATCCTGAGCCAACTGCTGTGGTGAAAGGGAGAAGGCTGTGCTGTGAATGGCCAAGCTCACAAGAGCTATGTACCCTTCCCTGGGGCAAGGGGTGAAGTTAGCTCTACCTGAAGCAAACAGACTAAGCTAGGAGCGCTTTCCCAGAGGAGTATCAGGATGCTGTAATAAGGAGAAGGGGGATGGATCCCTGGTAGGAAAAAGCAGATTTCTTCTACAGATAAGGAAGGTTCTTGAACTGCCATTAATTGAGCATGTCCTGCGTGCTGAGAAAGCTACATGCACTGTGCCGTTCATCTACACAACCACTTTCAGAGATGAATGTCATTATCCCTATTTCACAATAGAATACACTGAGACTCAGAACATTTAGGACACTTTTCCCAGCATCACAAAACTAGTAAATAGAGTTGTGGGGACCCTGCCACAAATACATCTCATCTCAAAGTGCTACTCCCCGGTGTTCTGCCTTCTGTTGTGTCATTTACAAACCCACCAACATAGCAAGTAAGTTCCTCCTCAGTTTGAGGTGGGCGTAAGGTTGGTACTTAGCTTCCACGGTTTTGGGACCAGCAGGTAATTTCAACGTTGAGCAGAGAATTGAACAGGACCTTGAAGAGGCAGAGTTAGTTACTTCTGAAGAAGACACATTCAAAATTATAAATACTGAATAGTCTAACTCCATTAGAAATGTAGAGAAAAGGAAGGGAGGGAGGGAGGGAGGGAGGGAGGGAGGGAGGAAAAGCGAGCTGGAATCATATCCAAAATGTTGAGAGTATATGCTTCAAGGAGTTAAAATGTAAGGAGTTATTTTCCTCTTTATATTTTTCTGATCTTTCCAAATTTTCTACCATGAGACTGATTTATTTTTAATCAGCGGAAAATTTATTTTTAACAATCCTGGAAATATAGGGTGAGGAAAGGTAAAATAACCTCTAAGATATTTGAATCAGGTCAATAAGCTGGAAAAAGCTGGAAAAATCTTGTCAGGTTTCTGTGAATGAACTTTTTAAAAATAAAGCATTGGAGTTAATAGCAAATTCTCTGCATGAACAGAAGTTAATATTTTGATGCCCTCCAGCACTCACTCGGAGGCCAGCAGCACACAGTTGTTATATATTAACAACCTGGACACGGGTGCAAATTGCAAAAATTTGCTGAGTCAGCCAAGCTCCCAGAGTTGGAGGAGATGAAGCAAAGACAAAATCTGAGAACTCTTTCTGGAAGACCCCGAGCTTCTGGGATCACAGGCAGATGGAAAGGTGAGCCATGGACCTGGAAAAAGAGAAAAAAATGGAATTTTCCCCAGGTATGCAAAGCGCCAGGCGATTCTTGTTGGGGGCTCCCGCCTGGTCACCACCTAAAACCTTTCTTCCTGGTGAAATCTGAGAAAATAGTCCTCATCACAGTCAGGACCCCTCAGGCCTCTCTATTCATCACAGTTTGCAAACTACTTTCCTATTTACCGTCTCACTGTACTCCAGTTGTACAAAAGAATGTTTTTGTTTTTAGGATATACATATTGAAGTGTTGGGGGTAGGAAGGCATCAAACTAGCCACTGAAATTTTTCAGAGAGAGAGAGAGAGAAGGAAAGAGGGAGGGAGGGAGGGAGGGAGAGAAAGGCCTACACACACACAGAGAGAGAGAGAGAGAGAGAGAATGATAAAGCCAATCAGTATATAAAGGTAGACATAGAAATATAGGGATAGATATGAAATAATAAAGCCTGTTGATGGTTGAGAAATCTGAGTAAAGATTACAAAATATTTCTTTGTGCTCTTCTTGCCACTTTTATGTCAGTTTGAAACTATTTCAAAATAAAAAGTTTAAAAAGAAAGAAAATAAGCACTTCTAATAGGGCAAATCTGGGGTAGATGGGCACATCTGAAGCAAGTTCTCATGGCATCTGACAAAGACGCAGGAAGAAGGCAGAGGGTTGAATATGGTCATGGGTGGGGCTCGTGAAGTGTATATTGCTCGCTCCCAAAATGAGCTGGACCTGACTTGACTGCATTATTTTTCCTACACAAGTCACTGTCTGTAGAGGACAGTGAATCTCCAGCCACACACCTGCCTGGAGAGACATCCTAACCCATGTGAACATCTTGCCATGGAACCAAGGATTAGAGATAAGGGGAAATTAGCTGTTTATGACTCCTTTAATAAATAGACTTAAGTCTTAGGAGTATGAGTGTTAAAATCATTTATTTCAACTGGTCCATGTGGATGAGTCATTGAGGATTATAATAAGCTGTTCTTATAACTGAAACAATGGAGCTTACCCATGAGCTGAACACCAAGTCTCTCACCTTAGCTATAGTGAGATGGCCCAGCAGAACCAAAATCATCCTGTCTTCAGCCCAAACGAAATGGATAGACCACAGGGACCCTGCCTGTGGCAAGATGCCAGTGAGGTGCATTAGACTCAGTGCCCAGACTAGGACAACATCTGAGGAAATGGCACACAGAGACATCTTAAATAACTTGTGTGACTCGTTCACAGTGTTTCAGAGGACTGTCAATACCACCCAGTCATGGATTAAATTTCAAATCCCCTACATCAGGGTCGGGGGGCAGCTGCTTATCATCCTCAATAACCCATGGTCTATTTGGAAGAACAAGTCCCTTTTCCATTTTGAAGATGAGAAAAGCCCAGAGATTAAATGGCTTGCCCAAAGGCACACAGAACAAGGCTATAGACCTGAAAAGTGCACACTTTATAGTATATCCTCTTAATTGTACATTTCACCTGAGCCACTTTTAGAACTTGTGGTTTTCCACACTGTATTGCCATCTTTTATGTCCTTGTCCACTAGACAAAAAAAATTTGTCAACAAGGTCTTTGCAGATTTTGTTTTGAATTTACCCCAATCCTAGTATAATACCAGTTATGTAGTTAATGTATAATAAATGTTTGTTGAGTAGATAGTAATGAAACCCTAGTGGTCATCTAGCCCAGTGGTTTTCAGTCGTGGTCGTAGATTAGATTTATCTTGGAAGGTTTATTTAAAAATCTCAGTGCCCACAAAAAGAGTGGATATATGTATATGTATAACTGATTCACTTTGTTGTACAGCAGAAACTAACACAACACTGTAAATCAACTATACTCCAATAAAAATTCAAAAAAGAAATAGAAAAACCTGAAACTCCACTCTAATCATGAAAAAAATATCAGACACACACAAATTGAGGGACACTACAGACTACCTGATGAGCACTCCCCAGACCGTCAAGGTCATAAAGTCGGAGAAACTGTCACAACCAAGAGGAGCCTGAGGGGACATGACAACGAAATGTCATGTGGGATCCTGGCTGGGATCTTGGAACAGAAGAAGGACATTAGGGGAAAACTGAGGAAGTCTGGATTTTAAAAAATGGACTTGAGTTAATTAAAAAAAATTACAATTAAAAAAATTTTTAATTAAAAATAAATAAAAATCTCAGTGCCCAAGACTCACCTTAGACTGACTAAATCCAAATACCTGGGGATTAGGGAGGGGATGTGGGAAGGGAGAGGGTCTATATATCTTTAAAGTTCTCCAAGTGATTCTAACATGCTGCCAGGATTGGAAACAGAGATCAAACCAAATTTTTCAGGTGCAGAATTGAGGAATGGGGAGAAGAGAAATGAAGTTGTCTAGGTCTTACATAATTAAATGCTATGACAGGGACTGGAAGGCTCTTTTCCTGGCTCTCTGCCCTATAATCTTTCCAGTCATTATGATGCTTCCTAATTCATTCATATTGTTTGGAATGGAATGAGATGGGATTAAATGGGGTGGCATAGAATGGAAAAGGATGGAACAAAGAGGAATAAGATGGGATGGGATGGAGTGGAATGGGAAAGGATGGAAAGGGGTGAGACAGGATAGGATGAGATGGGTTATAATGGCCTGGAGTGGAATGGAGTAGGATGGAGTGGAATGAAATGGAAAGGAATGGGATGGGAAGAGATGATATGGTATGGAAAGGAATGAAATAGAAAGAGTTGTGATGCAGTACGGTACCCTGCAATGTGATGCGATAGAATTATAAAATGGGAAAGACACCGTCAAGCAGAAAACAGAACATAGATGACAGCTGCTAACATTCATGTCAGGAAACAACCTTGCACCTGGATAGTGTGCTCCATACTCAAAATTCTGGGTGATTTAGTTCTATGTTCTGTATTTTCTTCTCAGAGAGAAATCCATAATATGAGCATCTGACTTTCCAGTCAGGAAGATCTGGATGTTTTTTATCCACTTGCCAGCTAGGCAACTTTGAAAAAGTCCTTCACATCTCTAAGTCCCAAGCCTCTCAATGGGAAAAATATACCTATGTCACTGGGATTTAATGAGAAAATGTGAGATATATGATAAACATGAAAGTGCCCAGAGGAGAGCTTGGCATGCAAAGGTACAAAATATATTTTATTCTGATTTTGTCCATTTTTGCCTTCTCAGCACTTGACTGCCACATACGCAGTGCCCCAGAGTGACTGAAGAGCTAGGCTGAGCCTCAGGGTCTTCCCCCTGGAAGAACCTCATTTCACCATCATACACTGAGTGACCATGTCTGACTTGAATGTGGGGTCATGAACTACTGGGGTTGCTTTTGGAAACTTAGCCTCTTACCAAGTAAAATTTGAAACATTTTTATCCAAAATGGAGGACAAAAACATCAGTGAACTTAATGGAAAATATAACAACATGAACCACCTTTTTTCTTAACAAAGCCACAAAAATGAGGCATCATTATTAATAATGGAAAGTGATGCTTCATTACACTTGGCACAATTTGTGATTTTATACTTCTTCTTTTTTTTTTTAATTTTTACACTGTCTATCTCTCCTCTAGACTATAAACACTGTGAGGGCAGAAATTAAGTCCTACTCATCAATGTTTCCATAGTGCCTAGCGGTGACCAGCACATGATAAATGCTAAATAAATGTGTATTGAATGTGTGACTAAATGGATGGGATTTTCTAGGTCTGCAAGGTCTTCTTAGATCACTTGCAGCACCGTATGACTTTTGTCTGGTTTGCATCCATCTAACTTCAAACAGTCTGTTCAATTCTAAAAAACTATCCATGGAGTGTTGAAATACCGAATATGGAATTATTCATATTCTAATCTCTTCCAACCTCAGTTTACTGGGACTCATCCTGAGAAGAGGTACCTTAATTCCCCTAGGTGCAGCCACATTGGAAGACTTTCCCTATGTTCTGATTCTCGAAAGGGCTGAAGATGAGGCTCCAGGGACCTGGACCTGGAGCTATCTCCTAGAGTGATCCTGTCACCTGCAGATGCAAAATCAACAGTTTTCCAACTACTGTCTAAGGTAGCCAAGTAGTGGGGGACCTCGGCAATCAATGGAGGCTTGAAGAGGAACAGTCAGACGCCAAAGGCCATCTGGACAAGAGTCAGAGTAGAATGAGTTTCTGTTTCCTGGCTACCTGGGTGTGTATCCCAAATCCACCAAGTGAGTGCTCTGTGATCTCGGAGAATCCCGTCCATCATGAGTGCTTCAATTTCCTCATCCTTCAAGTGAAATGGGATAACAGAATATGTTTCACGGGGTTGTTGTGAGCCATAAATGAAGTAATACAAATAAAGAAATTAGAACAGAACCTGATACATGGTAAGCACTTTGTCTTTGCTGTTTTTATGGTTATCCATGGTAAAGAATGAACAAGTGTCAACACGAGACCAAGTAAGAAGACCTCAAAGAGGAGACACAGGAATGGTGACATCACTTCATCGGATAGAGCACTGGTGTGACCGCATGCTTTTAGAGGCCAGCACAATGCCCTCTGGACCATGCCATAGCTGTCTTGAAGTTTCCAGAAACATTTGATACAATCCACTGCTGAATGCACGAACAGCTCCCTGGAACAAATGCATTATGTTCCTCTGCCTAAATTCAGGGTTGACTCCATCCTCCCCCATCCCAGGTTCCTGAAAAGACCAACTTGAAACTCATATCAGCATTTAAATTGTCAGGATGTGATTAAGCCTTAGAGAAGATTAATTACTGACTTTCTTAGGTATTAACCCCCTCCCCTGCTCACGTTCCCTACACCCAACTAAGCCTCTGAGGGGATCTAACATTACAAACAAGGATCTAATTAGCAACTTGAATTCAGGTTTAAGATCTTCTGTGAAGGTTTGGTCACAGATGCCGCTTTAATCTCTGAGGATTATTCTTCAGCATCCAGAGACACTTTGGTTACTTTCCTGGGCCTTTGAGGAACTTTATCTTATTTGAATACTGCTGCCAGCTTCAAGGACCTGCTGAGAAGTGGACCCAAGTTTAGCCCTTAGAGGGCTAAAAAGAGCTCTCCTTCTAGCGTTGGATTTCCTTCCCATTCTATTTTCATCTTCAGAGGAAGCTAACTCCCCCAACTTGAGTTTCTCTTGGTTGGGTTGACAAGGGAAATATGAGTCTTCAAATGCTGGCTTCAAGTTGGGAAAGATACAACAGAGCTCTGTTTCGCTTGCCAACCCAAAGGAGCAATCAAGCTCTGATGGTCGCGGCCATCAGTATGGCCTCTGGAGCTCATGTTCCTTCCCTCCCCCAGTTCCCACTGCTCTGCCCTCATTAGGGGTCCACATCGCCTCTTGCCTGGACCACATCTACCTCCACTCCACTCCCCGTCTGTCTTCACTCCTACATAACTTTCACGCTACAGCCAGCTTCACGGTCTTCAATGCAACTTTCACCACATCCCTGTGTCCAAACAAAAGCTTCAGTGGCTCCTGGCTGCACAGTGACCAAAATCCAGAGTCCTTACTCTGGGATTCAAGAGCCTCCCTGCTATGGATCCAAACCACCATATCTACCCCTCTTTTACCCCCACTGACCCACCTCTATTCCAGCTCTTCAAGCTGTAGGCAGTGGCTCATTAAGAAGGTCCTGAAATCAACTGAGTGTATTGTGACCAGCATTTTTAATGAGGTTTACAGCAAAATGGCAAATATTTACTTGGCTTTTCCTTAAAGCAGGCTCTGTGCTAACTCCTTACAAAGACTCACAGACTTTTCACACTGACCCTATGACATAGGCAGCATTGCCATCCCTGTTTTACAGATGAAGACACTGGGGCCCAGTGAGTTTAAATAAGTTGCCTAAGGTGGTTAAGCCAAGCTTGAACACAGGCACCCTGGGGGCAGAGGCCATATTCCTAACCACTATGCTATACTGCCTCCTATGGTATAGCACTATACGGAATAGACTCAAAAATACAGGGTGCACTGCATCCATAAGGGTAAGTGTTTCATGAAGTTTTGTTGCAGATGAATAGATAGGTATACACACAAGTATAACAGAAAATGTGTGTCACATTGAGGGCACAGCGTAAAATGTGTCTTACAGGGGCTTGAGGTCGAAATGTGTGAAACCCACTCTTCCAACCAAACTGAAGGGCCCTCCAGTGGTTGCTCACACTTCTCTGCCTCCGTGCCTTCACCCACTCTGATCCCAGCACTTGAAATGTCTTTCCTTATCTTTTTCCACCTACACATCTTCAGTCCAAATGTCATCTCCTCCACAAAGCCTTTCTAAGTTCTTCTCTCCATTCTGTCTTCTAAAGTAGAAGCTTCTCAAGGACTTGGGTGCATTAATTTCCCCATCAAGACTTGCTTCTTGAATGAGGTTTATCCTCCTAGAGGTTTTCACTCTTACTCCCCATTAGTTTGATGGTTTTCTGGTATTCAACTTCTTTCTGTGTCAGTTCAGGGCAGAAGGAAGTGTGGTCCCCAGACCAGCAGCTTCAGTACCACTTGGGAACTTGTTAGAGATGCAGATTTTCAGATCCCATCCAAGATCTACAGAATCAGAAATTCTGAGGGTGAACAACAGGAATGTGTGATATAGCAAGCCCTCCAGATGATTCTGATGTTTGCTCAAGCCTGAGAACCCCCGGCTTAAGGAAAAGTCATTCTTATTCAATATCAGAGAAGAGTTTCCTCTGTGAATCTGGGCCAGTTGGCTGCAGTGCAATGCTGATGAGGACAGGGTCATGGGATCAACCTCATGGATTCAGGTAAGTGATAGATATTTCTCACCTACATGCTGAACTCTAATTTTAACCTTTGTGCAATTGTAGGCTATTTAGTCCTAAGAGAAACTATGGATGCTTCAATGCACATCTCCCCCTTGCTCAAGGCTAACTGGCAGCTCTAATTTACTACTGCACTGCCCTTGCTCATTCATGGAGCCAGGCTTGGGCCATGAGCTATCAGCAGCCAGAAGCAGGCAGTAAAAACAAAACCAGGAATGGACAAGTATATGCTTAGAGGCCAAGAGAATTTGGGCAGGATACCAGTCTGTAAGGCAAAAACATTTTAGGAAGTATGGCCAAGACAGATTGCAAATGATTACGAATGACAATGCAAGTCCATGTGGGTTTAGAATGGTAATAAAATTTCACAGGACATCCAAGGTCACAAAAATAACAAATATGGAAGGCTTGGGAGCTAGCTCTTGGATACAAAAGCATTTCCATGGACATTTTACATTTGGAAACTCAAATGCACATTCTAAGAAGTGAAGAAACAAGATTATACAGTCAGGAAGTGGCAAGTCCAGCTTTTGCTGTCCCCAGCCTCCCTGTCCCCAGGGAGCTGCCTAGTTTTCTGAGCCCCGCTCCAACTCTCTGTTCCTTTTCCTGTGTGCTCCAGCCACACAGTCCCATATACCACCATGCATGATCCCACAGCTCTGCACTTTCTGTTCGTTCTCCTTTAAGTATTCTTCAGCTGCCCCCTCCTCACCTTCCCAGTCTCAAATTCAATGCTGCTTCCTCAGAGAGGTCTTCTCTGACCACTCAGCCTACCTTTGCCCCTGAATTAATTTCCTGAGAGTGCCAAAATCAATGGCCACACCTGGGTGGCTTAAAACAACAGAAATGTATTCTCTCACGGTTCTGGAGGCCAAAAGTCTGAAATCAAAGTGGCAGCTGGGCCATGTCTCTCTGAAGGTTCTAGGGGAGAACCTGGTCCATACCTCTCTCTTGGTTTCTGGTGGTCGCCAGCAACCACTGGCGTTCCTTAGCTTGTCGATTCATCACTCCAGGCTCTGCCTCCATCATCCCATGGCATTGTCCTCTCTGTGTCTGTGTCCATGTTTCCTTCTGAAGGATACCACTCATGGGATTAGGGACCCACATCGACATTGTATGAACTCATCTTCATTTGATTACATCTGCAAAGACCCTATTTCCAAGTAAGGTCACATTCATAAGTACTAGGGGTTAGAACTTCAACACACCTGTTTGCAGGAGGTGCATCTCAACCCACAACAGCCCCAGACATTTCCTACCACAGTATCCTATTTTATCATCTTCATAACGCTTACCAGTTCATGAAGTTATCCTATTTATTTATAAGCATATTCATTGTCGCCCACTCCCATCCTCAATTAGAAAGTTGAGTATCTTTCCAGCCAGAGTGCCTCTCTATCTGTTCACCACTGAATCTCCAGCACCTTGAATGGGGCCTGCACAAAGTGGTGTTTATCACATATTGGCTGACTAAACTGCCTCTCCCCACTGGGATCTTTAATTACATGGACCCACCAATCACAGGGATGAGTGTATGCCCTAGGCTGTCCAATCAGGATCATTTTAAGGACAGACTGTGGGAGAGAGGGAGCCATGCTCTTTCTTCTGAAGCTGTTGGCTATGCAGAGGATTGATGGTACCGTAGGGGTGCCAAATAAAATACGGAATGACTAATACATGTTTTAGTATAAGTATATCCCAAATATGGCATGGGACATACTTATACTAAAACATGTATTAGCTGTCTATCTGAGATTCAAGTCTGAGCCTTCTGTATTTTTATTTGATAAATCTGGCATTTCTATGATGTCAGATTCAAACTCCCAGCAGCCACACCCTGGGAGAAAATGTGCCTGAGAATGAAACTTTTCTAGAAGAGAACAGAGCCAAGAGAAAAAGACTGATTCCTGATAATATTTTCCAAGTGCCTGCATCCCGTCATGTCTAAATTCTTCCTTCACCAGTGGGAATTTCCAGGAATCTGGGTCAATAGAATCCTCTTTTTTTTCTTTCCTAAGCTTTTTTGAATTAAGTTTTTGCCACTTGCCAATGAAGGAGTTCTGGTGAATACAGGTCACCTTCCAATCAACGCCAATTCATAGCTTCGTGAACAGCTGAAAGTCCACGATCTCTCCATTTCACTCCTCGTTTTTCTACAAGTTTCTTCAAGTATCCCTATTTCATTCTGATGTGGTTCTTTGTGTTCAGGCCAGACATCTCAGCTGTCATCCCTGGATCTGCATCATCAAGTCTCATCAAGATGCAGAGCAAGAATCAACAAGACACAAAACTTCGCATGGTGATATTGATCACTTTTCAGAGCATAAATTCATTATGTCATATTATGCAAATCAGGAGTGATGAATGAGAGGGACCACAAAAGGTGAAGAAGAAGGCAGAGAACCTCATTCTACTGTAACAGAAACTTCAACAGAGCCTCTGAAGAGACAGGCACCACTGCTTGGTCTGGATGCTGTAGGTTTCCTGAGCTGCAGGACCCCAGCCTTTCAATCCCTTTTCCAGCTTCACTGCAGAAGTCCAAGAGAAGAGCCAGTTGACTATACAAGAGTGACAGCAAAGGGTAAGGCCCACAGAGGGAAGGGAACTTCCCAGATGGCATTACCTGCAGATAATGTGTGCATTATTCCTGCTGTAAAACGTGTCCCTTTGGTTCTGCATCATTAATCTTCTCTTGTTGAAGTGGCAGACAGCTGGATTTAGTTTTGATAGATCCTGATTTGATCAAGATTGACTGTTTCATTCCAGGCAGAAGAGAAGAAAGAGTCCTAATACTACCGTGCCAGTCCCTTACCATCTGGGCAGGAGAGAAGAGAGAAAACTCATGGCAAGGCCAAGAGATCATTCAAATGGCCATAGTCAAGGTCATTGACCTCTACTCAAATTAAACACTCAGGCTTCTGATCCCAGTATTTGCCAAGCATATACTTCATAAATAAAGATATTATTTATCCACTAAATATTTATGAAGATTAAAAAATATACAAACACTGTGCTATGCACTTGGGAAACAATAGTGAGCAAATGTGAATGTAGCCCCTTCACCCATGCTTCTCTAGTTGGGAAGATGGACATTGATGGAATAAATACTCAAGTAAATGAAAACATTATTGTTGTAAATGCTTCCAAAGAAAGAAACATGTAATATGAGAAAAATGAGAGGTTCACCAGACTTCATTCAATATTCAACAAGTATTTGTTGAGCCCCTGCTCTGTGCCAGATACTTGTGGGTAAGTGACAACCATACTTTATTCATCCAGGGTTTGAATCTGTTTACTAACTGGAATTATTTACCCCCCCAGTGCAGAAGCTCATCTCAGTTCCAGCTTGTGTAATGAATATGCCTCCTATCCCGTTGCCCACTTCCTGGTTATCACCATCCCAGAATAGACACTTGCCATACCTATTAGTTTAAGCCCACAGAAGTCCAGGGTCTGCAATTAGTCACCCTGGGCTCTCGGGAAAGCAGGGCACAAGCAAATGAGTTCTTGAATCAGAATAGAGCAGGCTGTTATTTTGTTTTTGGACTCCATCTGTGAGATGGGGTAGAACTGAGAATTAGAGAGTAAAATTAATGTAGTACCCAACTGATTAGCATTCAGGAGCTCTACACTTTGCTGATGATTCATGAGGTGGGAAGTTTGGAATTTTAACTGCTATATATTGGCCTTTGTGGGTTTTTTTCTTTGTTTTGTTTTGTTTAATATTCCTGGCTGCCCATGGCTTCTCTCCAAGTGATGGTCCCTGTGATAGTTTGACTTCAGACCTACCCACCACAGTCAGCTGAGGAAAACCCACTGGTTGCTTCCTTGCCACAAAATTGCCCTTGCTCTTCTACAAAGTCTCTTGGCTGTTGGACCAGACTCAAAATTCTCAAAAATTTTGCAAACTTAGAAAGCATCTTCCAACGGCTCTGGACCCCAGCGTCTCTTGGGTTAGTCAAGTCTTTTGACTGATGGTGAAAACAACCCACTTTAAATTAGCTTAAGCAGGAAAAATAAAATGGGAAAGGATTTATTAGGAGGAGACACATGTGAGTTACAGAACCCAAGGGAGTATCACGTCACTGGGCTCCACAAGGGTCTGGAAGCAGGAGCTGGGAAGGCAACAGGGAGCAAGATGGCCACAAGTCAATGTCCTCTGTGTCCCCAAAGTTTCTCATCTCGGCTGACCTCTGTGTTACCTGGATCATTCTTTTCCTCTGCAGAATAGCTGTCTCTTTGTCCTGCACACAGATGGAAGGATGACTACTCTACAGTTCCTGCATTTCCACACCCTTGTTTTCTGCCACACCAGAGACAAACTAGCTGTAATTTTGCTCTGAAGTTGTAAAATTCAACCATGTATTCATTTAACTGCACTTATGAAGCACCTGCCATGTGCCTTAGACGCTGTTCTAAGTGCTCGATAAATATTTACCCATTGATGGGGCTTCCCTGGTGGCGCAGTGGTTGGGGGTCCACCTGCCGATGCAGGGGACATGGGTTCGTGCCCCCGTCCGGGAAGATCCCACATGCCGTGGAGTGGCTGGGCCCGTGAGCCATGGCCGCTGAGCCTGCATGTCCGGAGCCTGTGCTCCGCAACGGGAGAGGCCACAACAGTGAGAGGTCCGCGTACGGCAAAAAAAAAAAAAAAAAAAAAAAAAGTCTGAATTTCTTTTCTTTTCTTTTTAACTGTGTGGGCATGTTTTTCTGGTGATATTTTGGAAAGTTTGGGGGGTTTTTGTTCTAGTGGTTGTCTTTAGAACTATAACTACATGTGATACTTAATTCTCTATTCTTTAGCCAGTGTCTGTCAGCTCCTTCATATGAACCACAACAACAGTACATTTCCTCTTCCTCTCACATCCTATATCTTTCATTGCCACCCAATTTTCATTGATTCGTTTTTTAAAAATTTAAGTATAGTTGACTTACAATGCTGAGTTAGTTTCAGGTGTACAACAAAGTGATTCAGTTATACATATTTATATATTTTTTCAGATTCTTTTTCATTATAGGTTATTGCAAGATACTGAATACAGTTCCCTGTGCTCTACAGGAGGATCTTTTTGTTCATCTATTTTATATATAGTAGTGTGTATCTGTTAATCCCAAACTCCTAATCCCTCACCTTCTTCCCCTTTGGTAACCATAAGTTTGTTTTCTATGTCTGTGAGTCTGTTTCACAAGTAAATTCATTTGTATCCTATTTTAGATTCCACATATAAGTGATATCATATGATATTTATCTTTCTCTGTCTGACTTACTTCACTTAGTATGATAACCTCTAGGTCCATCCATGTTGCTGCAAATGGCATTATTTCATTCTTTTTTATGGCTGAGTAATATTCCATTGTGTGTGTGTGTGTGTGTGTGTGTGTGTGTGTGTGTGTGTACCACATCTTCTTTATTCATTCCTCTGTCGATGGACACTTAGGTTGCTTTAGTTAATTCTTACATTTTAAAATATACTTCTGTTACATGATTTATCAGCTTTAAATAACACCTGTTGACCTCTGGTTATGAAAGATTAAGAAGGCAGCCTATGTAACATCACCTTCCACCATGTTTCCCTCTTCTTCTTCCAACTTTTCTTAATTGAATAATTTCTACACTGTGAAAGTTTACAAGGTTTTGTTCTGTAATCATATTCCCCAGGTTTATTTTAGTCTTAGTTCCGTAGTTAGATGGATGCCACACTCATTGTGAGCCTTATTTTCGTGATTCCTCCTGTCATCCTGAAGTTCATCTTCTGGTCACTTCTTCAAGCAGGGCTCTTGGGAAATGCATTCTGAGTTACCACACACTCAAGAAGATCCATCTTCTGCCTCTACATGCAATTCATCTGTGTAAAGAAAAATCATTTTGTCACATTTTTTCTTATGAATTTTATAAGTATTGCTCCACTGCTTTCTTCCTCTAAAAATTGCCATGGTGAAGACTGAGACATTTCCAGTGACTGGATACTTTCCCTGGTTGCCTAAAATATTGATTCTTGACTTCTAAAGTCTGTTGGCCTAATTATTGTATTATATGACTCAGGGTTGATCATCCTAAACCAGTGTCTCCAGGGTATGCCTATCCCTTTTAAAGTATGTGTGTGTGTGTGTGCACATGTGTATAATTTCTGAAAACTTTTCATGAACTACGTTTTGATTTTCTGTTCCACTATTTTAAAAGACATATTTTATCACTATGCTAAAAAAAAAACTTAAAAGAAAAAAAAAGTAGACCATCCATTATGTGAGTTGTAGCTCCATTATCCATATTCCATTGCCATCATTTTATGTCTAATCAATTTTAATCCTCTGACCATGGCCATTTTATTTAACTCACTTTTCTTATTCTCTCTTCTGTGTCCCTTATGTTTTCAGCCATGTATAGTCTATTTATGTGCCTCTGCCAATAAAAAAAAACCTTTATCCCTGTGATGGTTTTACTTTTATCTTTCTCTTTTTTTTCCCCTGAGTTCTGCCAGCTCATACTTAAACTCTTTTTGTTGTTGTACCATATTTTCTCTGACCTATTGTATTCCCGCTTTAAACTAAATTTATGGAGGTGATTGTTTCATTGAGGTGGGTTATTTTTTAACGTAATGATAAAATATGTCTTTTTAAAAATCTGCTTTATAGTAATTCTTTATAGAAAGATTGATGAAGCCCCAGAGCTTGACTTGATCTTTAAATGCACCCAATCTTTCAGCCAAGCCACACTCACATACAAAGAAGACACTCACAACCTCAGCACTGCAGATTGTCTTGGAAATGCTCAAGACTAAACTCATCATGTCTGTATTCCTGTTTGTCAAAACCACCAGAGTTCTAAGACTCTCTGGATATCCGTTATCATTTGGACTCTCATTCTCACCTGGCAAAGTTTATCCTTTAGTCTAACCCTCCCCTACCTTGCTTCATTTCTGGAAAATTTTCTTCTCTGCCTTCTGGAATTCAGAGTCCATTATCAGCAAAATTCCTTATAGTTTCACATCTGCTCTGAAATACCCCTTCATCTTTCCCATCTAAGTGAAGCCTGGCCCTAACTGAGGACAATTTATCTCCTACAGAGCTTTTCAGAGCTGGCTGATTTCCCCCACATCCCTCTGTACCACTGGACCTGGAGGTGTGGTGTTTACCTCTCTTATTCATCATTGATTTTTTTTCAGACAATTTTCACTCCTTTCTCCTTGAAAAACATTGGCTGTGAATTTTATACCCTGAGATTATATGACAACGACCCCTCCTGCTTGAAGTTGTCTACAGAAACCTGGATCGATCCCCCTCATCCCTCAAAGATTTTAACACCTCAATCTCTGCAGCTCCCTACAATAATATCTGAATTATTTCAATATCCTCATGTAGGATCTTCCCAATACTCTATTCTCTAAGTTTCTTTGACCCTTCTGTTTCAATGATCTCATTCCCAACATAACTTAGTCTCTTGTTCCTGTAATCAAATCACAGGTAGGTCTTATCATTGTTACTGATTGCAGTCCCTCCTGAATGGTTTCAGGCTCCTAAGCCCTACCTCCTTTGAACTTTCCAGCTCATTCTTTTTATTTTCCCAACACCAATAATTATTTAATCCAATGAGGACCTTCAGTATACTGATTCTACCATCATTTTATTGTCCCCCACTTCATATCCTTACCTCCTTCTTTATCCAGCTCAGATTTCACATTCCCTTATGTTTATCTTCAAATACCTTGCTTTTTTTCTCCCTTTAATATATTGGTCTGGGGAAAAAAAAACAGAACCTTGGTTAAGTACTTCTTACCCAGACAATTGAACATGTTCAGGAAATATGCACATGCAGGTGCATGCACACACACACAGATACAGACACAGACACACACTTTTGCTTGGGCTTACTTTAAATCTATGACCATTAAATTCACACAAGCCCTTTAGGAACACTCAACAATCATAATAATTTCCCTTAGATCCTTCACTTTCCCTCTCCTAGACAATAATTTTGCATTTTCTCCTTTCTCCTCAAATCTCCTGCCTCATTTTGCTCTTGGTTGATTATATTGCTTTCTGTTTCTTTGAAAAAATGGAAGCAACGAGAACTCCAATCTTCTCCCCCCACCACATCCATGAAACTACCAGATTTACTCCCATATACTGTGTTCCCTTCTGTTGTCAACAATGAACTACACATGCTCCTGTTAAAAGTCAAATCCTTCTCCTCTACAGGAGATCCCATCCTGTCTCACCGCCACAAGATTATTGCTCTTACATTTGTCTCCTCCCCTTTCTCCTACATTATCAATATTTCTCTTTTAAATAATTACCATAAGCACACTAACATGCTTACACTCCTTATGTTAGTCAGGATACTCCAGAGAAACAGAATCGATACAAGATAGATAGATGATAGACAGATAAATAGATGGATAGATTGAGATAGAGACAGATACATGAAGAGGTTTATTATGAGGAATTGGCTCATGCAGTTATGGAGGTTAAGAAGTCCCACAGTCTGCCATCTGCAAGCCGTAGACCATGCAAGCAAGGAGAGCCAGTGATGTAGTTCCAACCCAAGTCCAAAGGCCTGAGAACCGGGAAAACCAGTGTTGTGGATCCTAGTCCAAGTTCAAAGTCTTGAGAACCAGATGATATAAGTCCCAGCCTGAGGGCAAGAGAAGAATCAAGTTCCCAGCTCAACAGTCAAGCTGAGAGAGCAGATTCTCGCTCCCTACACATTTTTGTTCTATTCAAGCCCTCAACAGATTGGATGATGCCCATCCACATTGAGGAGGGAAATCTACGCTGAAGACTGCTTTACTTAGTCTACAAATTCAAATGCTAATCTCATCCAAAACCCACTCACAGATACACCCAGAAATAATGTTTGACCAAATATCTGGGCACACAATGACCCAGTCAAGTAGATGCATAAAAGTAACCATCACACTCTTCAACCCCACTTTCCTGTAGGTCCTACCCCATTATTCTGCTTCCCTTTATACTAAAACTGATGTACTTCCTCACTTCCCATTCTCTCCGGATGTTATCCAGTGGGTTTTCATCTTGACCCTTCTGCATCCTGATAAATGTCATTCTGTCCTTCAGAAAACTCTGGGCTCTTCTGCCTCCCCTGGCTCACCTGCAGACTGCTTCTTGGGTTTATGATTTGTCTCTGTGAGTTTCTCACTCAGCGCTATCTTCTCTGCTTCTCCTTCAGGTCAAATTGGGTCCAGGGAAGCTCCTGCCATAAATTTACATGTCAGTTCCTGTTGTTTCAGATAACGGCTCACCAGGTTTGCTCTCTGGATATGTCATGAACTTTGGAGAATGTGTTTGGCCGTTTTCTCCTGAGATCTGCAGCTGTGAGCATGCTTTCTCTGCACGTGTCCTCCCCTCATTTGATCTTCACTATATTTGGCAACTCCTCTCTATAAGGAGCTGTGGTTCAGGGTTACAGATGTCTCCTGGCATCACCAGAGATGGAGATTTCATTTCTTTCCACATAATCTTTGTTGCTTTGAGGGTGACCTCCAAGAGGAGGAAGAAGAAATAATCTCTCTCTCCACGATTTGAAACTGCAAATCACAGGGTATGTGATTAGTAATTTCCTTTTAAGAAGATAAATCTGACCACAGGATTTAGGTTGGATTGGGAGTAGAAAACCAACAGGCAGGGACACTACTTAGTAATGGCAGGTGGTCAAAAAGAGGCGTCCAGGAAGCTGTTGGAAGTGAGAGCCCGAAGAGGTTAGAGAAGAATTGAGCAAGATGGTACCTTTAGAAATGCATTCACTCCAGTGTCCTGGTCAAGGCTGTTGTAGATAACAAAAACTAATGCTTTTTAAATTTTTTAAAGATATTAAGGCAGGGAATCAAATGCTTATAAAATCATTATAAGCTCTGGAGAAATAAGTTCTAGGTAGGGAATGACCAGGAATGACTCTCAAAGAACATTCCAGAACTGGCTCATCAAGGGAACCCCTGCAACAATAAGGCTACTAGGGAATCAGAAAGCCAGTGTTCTAACTACTGCTTCCACAATCCAGGCCTCAGGACCCCAATGCCACAACTGTTGGATCCAGGAACAATTCACCTTAAGAGTAATGTGGGGTTTTGGAAGCCACCATTAGCATGTTGACCCCTCTAGAGCCAGAGTGGTCCTGACACTGGCAACATAGACTCTTCATATGTGCTCCCTTCCCACTCATCTCAGTTTTTTGTTTTTTTTTTTTTTGCGTTACGCGGGCCTCTCACTGTTGTGGCCTCTCCCGTTGTGGAGCACAGGCTCTGGATACGCAGGCTCAACGGCCATGGCTCACGGGCCTAGACGCTATGCGGCATGTGGGACCTTCCAAGACCGGGGCACAAACCCGTGTCCCCTGCATTGGCAGCCGGACTCTCAACCACTGCGCCACCAGGAAAGCCCTCATCTCAGTTTTGAATCCAAGTCTCATATGTGTCTGATTGGAAAAAATTTACATCAAAAACTATACCTTCAATGGAGAATGTCATTTTTAGATTCCTAAACTGTCTAGTTTAGAAAAGCGTAAAAGAAGAAAATTGGAGCAGGTGATGAGCAAAAATACCCAAATCTGGTCCAACTTTCTTCTCCCTCCCCTTGAGCTCACTTCATTGATACTTTCGCTGCTATTAGCGCTGATTCCCTCAAAGCCCTTTCTTTATTCCCCAATCCTCTCCCACAAATATCTCTGTTACTCTATATCACATACTATCATATTTGCTTATCATGACAGCCCTAGGTATTATTAACCCCCATTTTATAAACAAGGAGACTGAGACCCATAAGAGGTGAAATAATTTGCCTAAGGTCACCCAGACAGTAAATGATGGATTTGGGACTTAGTCTCATGATCTAACTCTGAATCCCATTGTCTTTCTTCTGCCTGTTAAACTCATGAACTTCTTTAACTATGTCTCCTTCCAAACTGAGAAGGGCATCAGACTCTCCTGGGAAAGTAAATTAGGTTTCCTAATCCCTATACTTTTCTGAAGCCTGGTTACTCAGTACCCCTCACTGCTGCATGTCCAAATGGTTAATGTTGTTGCCAGCCTGGCTGAGGGCTACACATAACACTACCCTGTTCTTAAGGGGCTGCCATCTTACTGGTTGCTGCATTTTGCCTGTGTGGATCATCAATCAAGTTTTCCCTCATTGGCCAAAGTTACTGAGGGTCACTTGCTCTTGAATGTCTAAAAGGTAACTTCTGTTCTCTCCAACCAATAGGTCTGTTCAGTCTGTAAACTGATTGGGGCCCATACTGGTCCCAACTTTTTCTGATAACTATAACTTCCCTCCATAAATCTGGCCAACTTAAACGTCTCCTTAGTCCTGGACATGCCCTTGCTTTCATGACCTTGTTGATAGCTATTCTCTCTGCCTGGACTTTCCTTCTCTTTTCCAATGCCTGGGAATCCATATCTTCACTCATCTTACAAGATTTATCTCAATCAACCCCTTTTCCACACTGTTTCCCTTGAATTCTTGAGCAGTTAGAGGTAAGTTCTTCTAATTTTGAAACAATTTTGACCTTTCTATATATATCTCTACTATCACATACCTGACTTTCTACTTGGTACTAAATAAACATGATGTAGGTTAATTACTGGCCCCAAACCTTTTATTCCTCTGTGGTAATACTATATACTTATACTGTTGGCATGGCCAGATGTACTTGGCTTTGGGCTTTAACACGTGACTTTCTTTGGCCAAAGGGATTGTTATAGAATGTGATACAAGGAGAGACTTGAATTGTACTTGCGTAGCCAGGCCTGTCTTCTTGCATTTCTGCCTTTTTCCAGGAAGAGAACATCTGAGGGTAGATGTTGGTCAAAGAATGGAAAGCACACGGAGCAGATTTGCACCCAAACGGCAGCTTCAAACCAAGCCCAGCCTAACATAGATAAGCCAAATCCCGGCCAATCCAACATCTACAAAAGTGAAAAATACATGCTTGTTTTGCATGCCACTGTGATTTTTCCAATGCTTTTTTTTCTTTTTTCTTTCCAGTACGCAGGCCCCTCACTGTTGTGGCCTCTCCCATTGCGGAGCACAGGCTCAGTGGCCATGGCTCACGGGCTTAGCTGCTCCGCGGCATGTGGGATCTTCCCAGACTGGGGCACGAACCCGTGTCCCCTGCATCGGCAGGCGGACTCTCAACCACTGCGCCACCAGGGAAGCCCCTCCAATGCTTTTATACAGCAGTAACAGACTAACAGCCACCAGTGCAACTTCACCTCCTTTCATAGATTGTGTACTCCTAGAAGGCAAGCTTTCTATCTTACTCTATGTACAGCTTTGTGACAGCAACATTACCTAAATATTATAGGATGCTTACTATGTAGCCTATGAAAAAGCTGAGGTTTAACAAGGTTTAATAGGTTATCTAAAGTTTCATAATGAAGTAGAAATGTAGGTGGGGTTCAAATCCATGCAGCCTGTCTATAGAAGCTGATACATACATCCACCTACATAAAATATGTTCAAGAAAATATTTATGGATGGGAAGGAGAAAGAAAGAGAAAAGGATAAAAGAAGAGGGGAAATAAAGAGCTCTATAATTTTTCTTTTATTTTTAAAAAATATTTCTACATTTGCTATTGATATTTTAAAAGTATAATTGTGATTTACACCCTTGAAGAGAATGTTTATCATTTTGCCTGCTCAGAGGTCATTCCTTTTTTAGAGCACCTGACATTTTAGGGAGCACTTGCTCTCACATGTCTTGGAGAAGTGTACATCCAGGCAAGGACTTCTCATTACAGAACCCCTCCACCTACAGAATTTCCTTCTCCCTGCCACAGAAGAGACAAGGGATGGGCTTGTGACCCAAGCTGACCCAGTTGGCTGCTCTGTCCAGGACTCAGGTGAATGATGGAAAAAAGAGCTGCAGTCAATATCACAGGAATGTGTGCATGCCAGACCTCCTAGTTGGGAACCATGGCTGGGGCTCCTACCATGAGTTCTCCTGAGCTCCTCAGCTCCTCCCCACTTCCGTGCCAAGTCCCAGCCGCCTTTAGGTCTATGAGTTCCCCACACTCTTCCAATTTATCTTTCACCTAAGGAAATCCAGTGTTGGTTTCCGTTGCTTGTGACAACCCCCCCAATAGACTCTATTCTTTTCCCCCAAACAAGCCCCTTAGTAATGGAACTGTGTGCTCCATTTTCTTGGAATCATGAATAACCTAGGTTTTGAAAGAAGTTCAAGGACACGTTGCTTGTTAGTTGCTCTTTTGTTAACTGTGGTCTGCAGGAGAACAGCTCTGAGCCCATTAGCCAGTGGTTTGCCAGAAGAGGAAAATAAACGTGATCTTCTGACACTTTTCCAGTAAAAGAAAAGATAGTAAATATTTGAGCTTTGCCAGCCATATGGTCTCTATCACAAAAACTCAACTCTGCTATTGTAGTACAAAAGTGTCCTTAGACAGTATGTAAATAAATGGAGCTCAGAAGCCTCCCAGATACCCCAGACCTTAGGCACCGTGCTCCACCTTTGACCCTCAGGGCAGTGGAAACTTCCGGTATGCCCACCCCATTTGGCCCTGCTGGACCCCATGATCAGGTGAACCCACAGCACCTGGTGTAGTCCTGGATGGAATCACAAAATGTTCAAACTGGATATAACTTTAAGCACATCTAGGCCAACCCCTTCACTGAAAAAATGAAAATAAATGAGGCCCTTGTCCAGAGTTGAACAACTTAGCAGCAGAGCTAAGACTAGAATGAGGGTCTCCTAATTCCCATCCAGCACTCTTTCCACCCCACCACCTGTTCTCTGTTGCTAGTGTTTTGTTCTCATTTAAAAACTACACAAAGGGCTTCCCTGGTGGCGCAGTGGTTGGGAGTCCGCCTGCCGATGCAGGGGACACGGGTTCGTGCCCCGGTCTGGGAGGATCCCACATGCCGCGGAGCGGCTGGGCCCGTGAGCCATGGCTGCTGAGCCTGCGCGTCCGGAGCCTGTGCTCCGCAATGGGAGAGGCCACAACAGTGAGAGGCCCATGTACCGCAAAAAAAAAAAAAAAAAAAAAAAAAAAAAACTACACAAATTAACACAACATTGTAATTCAACCATATTTCAATAAAAAATAAATTTTAAAAAAACTACACAAGTAGTATAGTGGTTAAGAGCACAGTTTTGGGGAACAGACCACTGGGCTCATATCTTACCTAAGGCACTTACAACTCTCTGACCTTGGAAGAATCACTTTCCTGTCTGTACTTCAGTCTACTAATCTGTAAAATGGGGATAATTATAGGATTATCCCCAAAAGACTGTTATGAGGGACAAATACCATAAATATGTTAGCCTAGTACTGGGCAGATACGGCACTAGATGAATATTAGAAATCATTATGATTATTCATAAAGGAAGTAACCTTGAATATCAATTGTTCCTCATTTTAGAATTTTAACAGAGATAAAGGGACCTGACCAAGGTCATATATTTTGAAAATGGCATACTGTTCCCACACACCATGCATGTTTTGTCCAAGCCCAGTCTACTGTCAGTAATAATTGACAGGAAATCTCAACCTATTGAAAAATGGCATACTGTTCCCACACATCATGCATGTCTTGTCCAAGCCCAGTCTACTGTCAGTAATAATTGACAGGAAATCTCAACCTATTCAGAGCTTATTGACTCATGTAACTGAGAAGGATGCTTGCTGATTTCTTCCGTGCTGGGTCCAGCTGCTTACATAATGGTCCCAGTCTCTTTCCCTATCTCTCTCTCTTCTCCCACCTTTCTCCCACCTCCTGGCCTTATTTCGCACTGGGTTGGCTTCATCCTTAAGTCCTCACATGGAGATTCTTGCATCTCCAGACTTAAATTATTTTTACAGATAAGAAGTCCTACAAAAAAAAAGAGCTATGATTTCCCAGTTGTTTCTGCAATAGTTCTGGAACCATGCTGATTGGGTCTATTGCAGTCAGGTATTCAAAGCTGAAACAATCGCTTTGGCTAGGAGCACTTCAGTGATTAAGCCAGGGCTGACTCACATGCCCATTTCTGGATCTGGGTAGGATGGAGTCACTGCCACTTAAATCACATAGACAGGGTGTAGGAAAGAGAGCCAACAACAGAAGAAGACAGGATGGAGACTGCAGCCAAGTGTGGTCAGAATTAGGAGCCCTATCTTTTCACTCTTGTCCAATGGAAAGACGCCAAAAGCACCCATTTGCCATCACTTCTCTTCCCCTCTGGCCTTCTCCATTCTGTCCATCTCTCTATTCTGCTTCATCTCCTCCTTAGGACTTAAAAATTCTAGACTCCTGTGTAGATTCAAAAAAAATATCCACACCCACACCTGAGCTCTAGCCACTGCGTACAACAACTTCCTGTACCAAACATAGAAATGTGGTAACCTACAATCACAGTTACCTTTGAAGCTGATCTGGAGGCTCAACCAAGAGGGTGAGACACTTCTCTTTTCTTTAGCACCTCAGACCCCCCTCTTGATCAGGGACTGTTGGCTCCAGCACTGGCCTCATCCCTCAGCAGCTGGAATCCACTAAAGACACAGTGGGAGCTCAGATTTGCTGAGAGCCACCATGGCTTTGAACACTGCAGGGGAAAGTCAGAGTCACCCTCTCCTACTGATTGTAGGATTTCAACAGCAAGCAGGCTGTCAATTTGCTTCTTCAGAAGGCTTGGGGCCTTAGAAAGGGGCATATGCTTTGGAGGCACTGGTTCTAATACCTGATCTCCAGTTAGTAGTCAGTGACCTTGGGCAGGGCATGTAGCCTCTAAGACAACTCAGTATTCTAATCTGTAAAATAGGAGCAACGATAGCTAAATTCCAGGGGTGATGTGGGCATTAAATGGGATAATGCCTGTGTTGACCTCTAGTGGTTACTCAGCACTCTTTGGTGCCCTCCCCCTTGACCCCTTCATTTTTCCTCTTTATGGATCAGTCAGGACAGACACAGGGAGGACACAATATGAAGGCAGAAAGCGAGATTGGAGTGATACACCTATAAGCCAAGGAATGCCAAAGATTGTTGGCAAAGGGCAGAAGCTAGGCAGGATCCTCCCTTAGAGCCCATAGAGAGTATGGCCCTGCCAAAACCCTGATTTTGGAAGCACGAGACAATACATTTCTGTTTTCTAAGCCACCCCATCTGCTGTACCTTGTTATGGCAACCTGCAGAAGCCAATACAATTAGCTATTATTATTATGTGGTTAAAAGGCTTCTTGAGGACTTCCCTGGTGGTGCAGTGCTTAAGAATCCACCTGCCAATGCAAGGGACATGGGTTCCATCCTTGGTCCGGGAAGATCCCACATGCCATGGAGCAATTAAGCCCATGCACCACAACTACTGAGCCTGCGATCTAGAGCCCATGAGCCACAACTACTGAACCCACGTGCCACAACTACTGAAGCCCATGCACCTAGAGCCCGTGCTCCACAAGAGAAGCCACCGCAATGAGAAGCCCACGCACCACAACGAAGAGTAGCCCCCGCTCACCACAACTAGAGAAAAGCCCACGCACAGCAATGAAGACCCAACGCAGCCAGAAAGAAAGAAAGAAAGAAAGAAAGAAAGAAAGAAAGAAAGAAAGAAAGAAAGAAAGAAAAGAAAAAAAAAGCCTTCTTGAATACAAGGACAATTTCATGCCCTTCAGACATCCTCTTTGGGTTTCTGGGGCCCTTTGGGAGCCTGGAGAGAGCAGTCTGGTTTGCAGAATCATAGGAGATTTTACTGAAATCATCCTTTTTATAACATCATGGAAACAAAACCATGAATATCTCCTGCCAGGTTCACTAGGTCAATTTTAACTGAGGCTTATATAAGTCACACATACACAAAACACCCTGCTCCTTTTCTAATGGTTCCTAGTTCTCATACAGTTTCAACCTAACTTCCATCACCATAATAAGCCATATCCCACGACAAGCAACAGGAATGTCATATACAGAGACAAGGAGAACCAACCAGGCAGTGCAGCCTCTGTCCCCATCTCAGAAGGCTTGTCATGAGAGGTCACATCCTAAGTGGTTTACTTTCTGCATTTGATTCTCTTTCCCATGAGCTCTGAAAGCTCTCCACAAGGAATCAAACTTCAGACAAAATCTTGGCACCAGGTATATGACTTAAAATCTTCCTCCATGTATTTTTTCATCCAACTTCTTCCTGGTGGTCACATCAGCTAGAAGATATATATCTTACTGGATTGATGCATACCAATAGTGGACATAATTGGTAGCCCACTCAGCATCCATTTGTCCATTTCTCCCTCTTCCTCTTCCACAAGCTATGAGTCGCAGGAAACCCACCAACCCTGAGTTCAGGAATAGGTCCTAATTGGTCAATGTGTAGTTTCATTTCCCTGGCCAGGGGTTGGTGCAGGACTGAGCAGTACTCAATTCAGAAACATAATGTATGAGGGGAATTCTGCAGGTGGGCTAGTGAGAAAAATTTCCTCTCTCAACCAAAGAGTGGGAGAGGGAGATGGGAAAGGGAAGAGAAGACAGAGAGGAGAGAGAGAGAGATGTAATCTCTTTTCTTTTCTGGGTCTGGATATAATACCTTTAGCTTAAGGATGAAGACAACACCCAGGATAGCAGAGGAGAGATTTAGAAAGTACCTGGATCCTTGTTAAAAAATGCTGAGTTGCTAAATCAACCAATTTGGGAAACTGACATGTTTGGGGGTATTTTCTACTACACGAACTTATAACTTTTCTTTATTATTTAAGCCAGTTTGAGTCGTGTCTGATAATAGCAAAATAAAAGCATTTCAACAAATAAAATATATAATTTTAAAGCAAAATTACAATACTGAAAATAAAGTTTATCTTCTTCACTTACCAAGAGAATTTTCTTATGTTGGTAGATAAACTTTATAAATTTAATTTTATAGAGAGATTATTTTATTTTGAAAATGCATCATAATTTACTTAACTATTCACATATAATGGGCTATTAGATAATTTCATTTTTCATTATTATAAATAACATTGAAATCAACATCCGTAAACAACCCTTTTTAGTTCCTTAAGCTAGATCAGAGAGGTAGAACTTCTGGTTCAAAAAAAAGCTTTTTGAAGTTTTTTGATATTGCCAAATTGCTTTCTAGAAAGACTAAATCCATTTAAACTTCCATTAACATGATATAAGAGAACCTATCTCACCACAATGTAAAGGCAATTTATTAAGATAAAAGAATAGTCTTCTCATTTTAATTGAAATGTTTGATTACTAGTGATGCTATATTTTCCTTTGTTTCCTGGCCACATTTATTTTTCTTCAACAAACTGCCCATTCATATGTTTACTAATTTTTAAATTGAGGGTTTATACTTCCCTGCAGACTTGTAAGAGCTCTAGGACTAATATGTGCAATAAACTTTAAATTCATAATTTATTTTAACCCTCAAAATAATTTTGTTAGGTAGGTTTGATTAAACCCATCTTACAGAAGAGAAGATGTAGTGTCAGAGAAGTTAAATAACTTTGTAGCAGTCAGAAGGGTGTGTTTCAAGGATGAGTACAAGTGTGCACACACAATACCAACTTGCCATTTGCCATTTGAAGTGACTCAGCTGTCACCCAGGCTCTGTTCTTTTTCCAGCAGGTGAACCTTTATATCTGGATAATTTTCTAGTTCTCCATGCAAAAGAGATATTGGTAAATATAAGGGTGTATGTTTTCCACTATGTATGTTTCCTATTCTTTTGATATAACCTTAGCTCCCTGAGAGTAACATATTTCCACCATCGGATTACCCCACAGTGTGGCAACTGTAGCAATAAACACAAATGTTCCTAATGCATGAAATCTGGCCAATAACTGCCTTCACCACCTGCTTCTTGCTTGTTAGCAATTGCAGGGATAATTGCATACTATGCTTGCGCTGACAGATGATACAAGTGGTAGTGGGATACTTTGAGCTCCCATTTTGGTAGAAAGTATAAGCGTAATCCAGAGGAAACTGGTGGGGTATATCAGGGTTGGGAACCATAGAGCAGCGGTTTTGAAGCTGCATATAAGAATCACCAGGGGGGGCTTCCCTGGTGGCGCAGTGGTTGAGAGTCTGCCTGCCGATGCAGGGGACACGGGTTCGTGCCCCGGTCCAGGAAGATCCCACATACCGTGGAGCAGCTGGGCCTGTGAGCCATGGCCACTGAGCCTGTGCGTCCGGAGCCTGTGCTCCGCAACGGGAGAGGCCACAACAGTGAGAGGCCCGCGTACCACAAAAAAAAAAAAAAAAAAAATCACCAGGGAGATTTTGAAAACCCCTATACTTCAAGTCATACTCAATACCAACTAAATCAGAATCTCAGGGGGTGGGACCCAGACATCACTGTTTTTTACAACCCCCCCAGGGGATTCCAACGTGCAGCCAAGTTTGAGCACTAGTGCTGTAGAATCACACCTCTGATTTTCTGTCTTGAAAAGGAAACCTTGCACAAAGAGATCCATAAAGGCTCCAGGGGAGAAAGAAGAAAGGAAGAGCTTAGGTAGAGCTTGGAGATCTGGCAGGACCAGCCAGCCCTCGCTGGGATGGCTTCTTCACTGCCTGCCTCAACTTGAGGGTGTCCTTTGATTTAAAAGTAAGATACCGCCACTGCTTTGGGTGATTGATGTTGAGATATTTCCACCTACTTTTTGTAAACTCATACGCTGAAAAAGCTCATTGTCTGAAGAGAAGGGTATGGGTCAAACACGGAGGCGGGTCCTTGGCTTAGAAACCAAGTCATTGTTAGGAGATGGAGCTTTTTTTTTTTAATTTAATTTATTTATGTTTTGGCTGCATTGGGTCTTCGTTGTTGTGCATGGGCTTTCTCTAGTTGTGGTGAGCGGGGGCTACTCTTCATTGCACGTGCAGGCTTCTCATTGCAGTGGCTTTTCTTGTTGCAGATCACAGGCTCTAGGTGCATGGGCTTCAGTAGTTGCAGCACGCGGGCTCAGTAGTTGCGGCGCACGGGCTTAGTTGCTCCACGGCTTGTGGAATCTTCCCGGACCAGGGATCGAACCCATGTCCCCTGCATTGGCAGGCGGATTCTTAACCACTGCACCACCAGGGAAGTCCCTTATTATTTTATTTTTTAAAAAAAGAAATCTCTCTTGAGCCCATGAAAAAGATACAAGCTTGAAGATGAAAGGACCCAGGGACCCTCCTTGATGAGCATGATGATGCTATGAGTACTTCCCAAATCCCAAACCCTTGTCACATCCTTCTGAAGGAGATGGTTTCCTAGAGGCTGGGGACTCATAAGAGGATATCCCCTGCTACTCCCATCAAACAAACCAAAATAAAAAGGGCAAGCGTGCTAAAGGAACTCCTCCTCTAAGCGCAGTGAACTCCTGTTTCATCTTTGCCTCCTTTGGTTCTTCCACCTCCACAGTGGGCTTTCTCCTGAGGCTAATTAAATGGTGGCTATTTATGCACAAACATGCTTCAACATTTCTGTTGTCCCAGAAAAACCTTCCTCCCCCATGATCACAATCCAAACTACTTCTTTATCTTCCCTTATGGTTATGTGTTTTCTACTCTCTCTTTCCCATTATTGTTATCAAAACTCCTCTGATGTGGAGCAGCAACCACAGTTCCAATTTGCAGACGAAGAGGTCAAGAGCATTCCCAGGTCCCAGACCTACTCAGTGGAAAAGCTGAGAAACAGTGAGACACAGATGTGGCCAGGGGGATAGACAGTAGCTCAAAGACAATCAGAAAGCAGATAGATGCTCAGAGATTCGAAGAAAGAGAAAGACACAGAGATTCTGGTGGATGCAGAGACATAGAAACATAGGAGAGATTCCAAGTCAGTCATAAAAGGGCTTTACTTCCACTGGAGGCAAGTCTTAGCAACAAAACCTACTCACAGGTGGTGTTGGGTCATTTCTGCTTCTCAGTTTCCCCCTGTGCAACTGCTGGGAGTAGAACAGGGATGACAAATGAGTTTCATTTTGTGTGCCAACTCCAATCAAACGACAGTCACTTATGCACTGTATTGACAAGGATTTGAGGCTACACCTGGGTTCATAGAAAAAGACTACAGTGATGGATTAGCAACGTCTGCCAAGGATGTGGGTGACGAGAATTACAGCACACATGCCAAGTGTTCTCCGTCTCTGAAGTAGATTGTTTCTAAATTCTAATTTCAGCTCTAACACTCTATGATTCAATGCAACCATGGCAAAAATGCAAGATCTTTTCACCAGACCACATTTTCCTCTAAAATTGTAACTATTAACTGCCATCATTGGGTACGAGGAAAAAAATAGGATAGAAGGAATATTTAAAGAGAGAACATTTGTGGGTTTTCTTATTTTCTCCCAGAGCTTCTAGAAAAATGAACATTTTAGAGTGCTAGAGGCTGCTTTTTGCTTCCCTTGAAGAGATGGAAAAAGGGAGACAGCTGGAAAAATTTAGGACAGTTCTAAATTATTTAAGACACTTTGCTTTACTTGTACTTTCCAAAAAACACAGGCACCAAGTTTTCAGTCCCAGGCACCCTGCTCACTCAGTAAGACACATGGAAGCTTAGGCTGTGAAAACGAAATAACCACAGGGTGTGCTCAGAAACATCTGAAAGCTGGAGTTTAGTGATTCGTGTTTTACAGTAAGGGTAATCAGTCCTCCAGGAATTGAAATCTGTAAAGGAGTAAGGACGGTTGGCAAGGCATTCAGACCCAAGGTGTTCAGAGGGTGGTGATCTTGGGGAACAGAATTGTCTAGCTTGGGGTCTAGTACAAGGCTTCCCTTGGGGGTCTAGCCCTCCTAATTACCTTACAGAGGAGGCAGCTCTATAATGAGATGCTCTGGGCGTGGGAATCTAAAAGCCAATTTTAGATTCTGAGTATTTCATATTTCAGAAATCTGTTTCTTTCTTTCTGACTCTTCCACTAATGCTGTAGATAAGGTCCACATCAACTTTCACCCAGACTCCTCCTAGGGTCTTTTATCTCTTCTCTTTATCTCTTATCTTGACCTCTTGGTCTATCCTCAACACTGCAGCCAGGCTGATCTCTTCAAAACTCATACTTGACCATATGGCTCCTGCTAAAACCCCCTGAATGACTCCTTTTACCTTTGGATAAAATACAAGGTCCTGAAAATATCCTAAGAGACTTCGATCCCTACTTCATATGCTACTAGTACCAACGTAGTGGAGTTTCCCCTACATAGTGTGCTCTATCTTACCTTTAATCCTTTGATCGTGTTGCCATCTGGAATGGCTGATCTATAGCTGTCTGCCTGGATAACTCTTTAGTCCTCCATTTTGCCTCCTTCTTCATATCATGACATTTATCATATCTTGCTATAATAAATATATTTGTTTCTCTACTCTTCCAGACAGGAGCACCTTGAGGATAAGAACCACATCTTACTCATCTGTAAATTTTGCCATCTAAATACATGCCAGGCACCTTACAAATCTTTACTGAATACAATGAATGAATGAATATAAAGAAAGTACCTACCTTTTACAAGACTCAATCCTGTTCTTCGGCAAATTTACCCAAAGAAAGTTACAGTGTATCTTAAAAAGGATTAAATCAAAGTCAACTTGAAATTTTAAATAGTGTAGAATAGTCTACCTATCACTTTTCTACTAATCTTCCCGTTTTGACCATCTTCTCAGTGAAACCTTAATCGGCTCCCCACCTCTTCTTGATCATGTGGAATTATTGTTCCTTCTCATGGTTTCCTTAACATCTAATTTCACATCTTCATTTCAACACAAAGTAAATTTTAATTTTATATACCAATAGAAATATGTCTCCTCAGCTAGAATATGAGCTCCTTTCGAAGGCAAAAATTGTGGCTGATTTGTCTTTGCAGTAACAGATTCACAGTACAGATAGTAATCATTTAATAACTTTTAAAACAAACAAGTAAATTAATATTATAATATTTTATATTTATTAAGTACTTATTTAACTTTCATGGTAACTCTGTGAGGTAGGTACTATTGTTATACCTATTTTGCAGATGAATCAACTGAGTCTTCTAGATGGTAGGAGACCTGTCCAAGGTTACATTATTCCCAAGTAGCTGAGCTGAAACTTGAAGCTAGATCTGCCACACTATGAAGTGCCTCCGTGGATAAATGGGTGGATGGATGGATGACAGGCAAACTACTTGGGTTCTAAAATCAAAGGGAAACATTAGACATTCTTCCCCACCACTACCACCATCAGCCCATCCCCATGTCTTGAGAAGACTGATAATTCCAGCACTCACTGAAAATAATGATTTTGTAATCGAGCAGGACACTCCGGGGCCTTTCCAGGACAGATTCCCCTCCCCATATCTTCTGCCTGCCTCTTGTCTTTGGAAAAACTTTAGCCTCCTAGGCCTCCCCCAAGTTCCAAAGAATAAATTTAATCAGAGAAGTGAGAAAATGCAGAAAGAAAGGAAAACTGTCAAGCAAGACAAAATAATAACAGCTTAGCCATTAAATAAAGTCAAGGACTTTTAGTTCCTCCTCAAGGGCTATAGATCACATTCTGAACCATATCCTCTGAACTATTTTGCAGATACTGAAACCCCCAGAGGCATGCAGACCCCAGACCAGTTGGAACAAGAAGGTTGATGATGTTGACTCCCCACTACCTCACCACCCACCAATCAGAAGAATGTCCGCAAGCTGATCACGCACCCCTCCACCCCCCTCCCTCACTCTGTCTTTATTTTTATTATTTTTTTATTATTATTATTTTTTTTATTAGTTTCTGCTTTATAACAAAGTGAATCAGTCATACATATACATCTGTTCCCACATCCCCTCCCTCATGCATCTCCCTCCCTCCCACCCTCCCCATCCCACCCCTCCAGGCGGTCACAAAGCACCGAGCTGATCTCCCTGTGCTCTGCGGCTCCTTCCCACTATCTATCTACCTTACGTTTGGTAGTGTATATATGTCCATGCCTCTCTTTCCCTTTGTCACAGCTTACCCTTCCCCTTCCCCATATCCTCAAGTCCATTCTCAAGTAGGTCTGTGTCTTTATTCCCGTTTTACCCCTAGGTTCTTCATGACATTTTTTTTTTTTTTAATTCCATATATATGTGTTAGCATACGGTATTTGTCTTTCTCTTTCTGACTTACTTCACTCTGTATGACAGACTCTAGGTCTATCCACCTCATTACAAATAGCTCAGTTTCGTTTCTTTTTATGGCTGAGTAATATTCCATTGTATATATGTGCCACATCTTCTTTATCCATTCATCCGATGATGGACACTTAGGTTGTTTCCAGCTCCGGGCTATTGTGAATAGAGCTGCAATGAACATTTTGGTACATGTCTCTTTTTGAATTATGGTTTTCTCAGGGTATATGCCTAGTAGTGGGATTGCTGGGTCATATGGTAGTTCTATTTTTAGTTTTTTAAGGAACCTCCATACTGTTCTCCATAGTGGCTGTACCAATTCACACTCCCACCAGCAGTGCAAGAGTGTTCCCTTTTCTCCACACCCTCTCCAGCATTTATTGTTTCTAGATTTCTTGATGATGGCCATTCTGACTGGTGTGAGATGATATCTCATTGTAGTTTTGATTTGCATTTCTCTAATGATTAATGATGTTGAGCATTCTTTCATGTGTTTGTTGGCAGTCTGTATATCTTCTTTGGAGAAATGCCTATTTAAGTCTTCTGCCCATTTTTGGATTGGGTTGTTTGTTTTTTTGCTATTGAGCTGCATGAGCTGTTTATAAATTTTGGAGATTAATCCTTTGTCAGTTGCTTCATTTGCAAATATTTTCTCCCATTCTGAGGGTTGTCTTTTGGTCTTGTTTATGGTTTCCTTTGCTGTGCAAAAGCTTTGAAGTTTCATTAGGTCCCATTTGTTTATCTTTGTTTTTAGTTCCATTTCTCTAGGAGGTGGGTCCAAAAGGATCTTGCTGTGATTTATGTCATAGAGTGTTCTACCTATGTTTTCCTCTAAGAGTTTGATAGTTTCTGGCCTTACATTTAGGTCTTTAATCCATTTTGAGCTTATTTTTGTGTATGGTGTTAGGGAATGATCTAATCTCATACTTTTACATGTCCCTGTCCAGTTTTCCCAGCACCACTTATTGAAGAGGCTGTCCTTTCTCCACTGTACATTCCTGCCTCCTTTATCAAAGATAAGTTGGCCATATGTACGTGGGTTTATCTCTGGGCTTTCTATCCTGATCCACTGATCTATCTTTCTGTTTTTATGCCAGTACCACACTGTCTTAATTACTGTAGCTTTGTAGTATAGTCTGAAGTCAGGCAGCCTGATTCCTCCAGCTCCGTTTTTCGTTCTCAAGATTGCTTTGGCTATTCGGGGTCTTTTGTTTTTCCAAACAAATTTTGAAATTTTTTGTTCTACTTCTGTGAAAAATGCCAGTGGTAGTTTGATAGGGATTGCATTGAATCTGTAGATTGCTTTGGGTAGTAGAGTCATTTTCACAATATTGATTCTTCCAATCCAGGAGCATGGTATATCTCTCCATCTATTTGTATCATCTTTAATTTCTTTCATCAGTGTCTTATAATTTTCTGCATACAGGTCTTTTGTCTCCTTAGGTAGGTTTATTCCTAGATATTTTATTCTTTTTGTTGCAATGGTAAATGGGAGTGTTTTCTTGATTTCATTTTCAGATTTTTCATCATTAGTGTACAGGAATGCCAGAGATTTCTGTGCATTAATTTTGTATCCTGCTACTTTACCAAATTCATTGATTAGCTCTAGTAGTTTTTCGGTAGCATCTTTAGGATTCTCTATGTATAGTATCATGTCATCTGCAAACAGTGACAGCTTTACTTCTTCTTTTCCAATTTGGATTCCTTTTATTTCCTTTTCTTCTCTGATTGCTGTGGCTAAAACTTCCAAAACTATGTTGAATAAGAGTGGTGAGAGTGGGCAGCCTTGTCTTGTTCCTGATCTTAGTGGAAATGCTTTCAGTTTTTCACCATTGAGGACAATGTTGGCTGTGGGTTTGTCATATATGGCCTTTATTATGTTGAGGAAAGTTCCCTCTATGCCTACTTTCTGCAGGGTTTTTATCATAAATGGGTGTTGAATTTTGTCGAAAGCTTTCTCTGCATCTATTGAGATGATCATATGGTTTTTCTCCTTCAACTTGTTAATATGGTGTATCACATTGATTGATTTGCGTATATTGAAGAATCCTTGCATTCCTGGAATAAACCCCACTTGATCATGGTGTATGATCCTTTTAATGTGCTGTTGGATTCTGTTTGCTAGTATTTTGTTGAGGATTTTTGCATCTATGTTCATCAGTGATATTGGCCTGTAGTTTTCTTTCTTTGTGACATCCTTGCCTGGTTTTGGTATCAAGGTGATGGTGGCCTCGTAGAATGAGTTTGGGAGTGTTCCTTCCTCTGAAATTGTTTGGAAGAGTTTGAGAAGGATGGGTGTTAGCTCTTCTCTAAATGTTTGATAGAATTCGCCTGTGAAGCCATCTGGTCCTGGGCTTTTGTTTGATGGAAGATTTTTAATCACAGTTTCAATTTCAGTGCTTGTGATTGGTCTATTCATATTTTCTATTTCTTCCTGAGTCAGTCTTGGTAGGTTGTGCATTTCTAAGAATTTGTCCATTTCTTCCAGGTTGTCCATTTTATTGGCATAGAGTTGCTTGTAGTAATCTCTCATGATCTTTTGTATTTCTGCAGTGTCAGTTGTTACTTCTCCTTTTTCATTTCTAATTCTACTGATTTGAGTCTTCTCCCTTCTTTTCTTGATGAGTCTGGCTAATGGTTTGTCAATTTTGTTTATCTTCTCAAAGAACCAGCTTTTAGTTTGGTTGATCTTTGCTATCGTTTCCTTCATTTCTTTTTCATTTATTTCTGATCTGATCTTTATGATTTCTTTCCTTCTGCTAACTTTGGGGGTTTTTTGTTCTTCTTTCTCTAATTGCTTTAGGTGCAGGGTCAGGTTGTTTACTCGAAATGTTTCCTGTTTCTTAAGGTGGGATTGTATTGCTATAAACTTCCCCCTTAGAACTGCTTTTGCTGCGTCCCATAGGTTTTGGGTCGTCGTGTCTCCATTGTCATTTGTTTCTAAGTATTTCTTAATTTCCTCTTTGATTTCTTCAGTGATCACTTCGTTATTGAGTAGTGTATTGTTTAGCCTCCATGTGTTTGTATTTTTTACAGATCTTTTCCTGTAATTGATGTCTAGTCTCATAGCATTGTGGTCGGAAAAGATACTTGATACAATTTCAATTTTCTTAAATTTACCAAGGCTTGATTTGTGACCCAAGATATGATCTATCCTGGAGAATGTTCCATGAGCACTTGAGAAAAATGTGTATTCTGTTGTTTTTGGGTGGAATGTCCTATAAATATCAATTAAGTCCATCTTGTTTAATGTATCATTTAAAGCTTGTGTTTCCTTATTTATTTTCATTTTGGATGATCTGTCCATTGGTGAAAGTGGGGTGTTAAAGTCCCCTACTATGATTGTGTTACTGTCGATTTCCCCTTTTATGGCTGTTAGTATTTGCCTTATGTATTGAGGTGCTCCTATGTTGGGTGCATAAATATTTACAATTGTTATATCTTCTTCTTGGATCGATCCGTTTATCGTTATGTAGTGTCCTTCTTTGTCTCTTCTAATAGTCTTTATTTTAAAGTCTATTTTGTCTGATATAAGAATTGCTACTCCAGCTTTCTTTTGATTTCCATTTGCATGGAATATCTTTTTCCATCCCCTTACTTTCAATCTGTATGTGTCTCTAGGTCTGAAGTGGGTCTCTTGTAGACAGCATATATATGGGTCTTGTTTTTGTATCCATTCAGCCACTCTGTGTCTTTTGGTGGGAGCATTTAGTCCATTTACATTTAAGGTAATTATTGATATGTATGTTCCTATTCCCATTTCCTTAATGGCTTTGGGTTCGTTATTGTAGGTATAGTCCTTCTGTTGTGTTTCTTGCCTAGAGAAGTTCCTTTAGCATTTGTTGTAAAGCTGGTTTGGTGGTGCTGAACTCTCTCAGCTTTTGCTTGTCTGTAAACGTTTTAATTTCTCCATCAAATCTGAATGAGATCCTTGCTGGGTAGAGTAATCTTGGTTGCAGTTTTCTCTCCTTCATCACTTTAATTATGTCCTGCCACTCCCTTCTGGCTTGTAGAGTTTCTGCTGAGAGATCAGCTGTTAACCTGATGGGGATTCCCTTGTGTGTTATTTGTTGTTTTTCCCTTGCTGCTTTTAATATGATTTCTTTGTGTTTAATTTTTGACAGTTTGATTAATATGTGTCTTGGCGTATTTCTTCTTGGATTTATTCTGTATGGGACTCTCTGTGCCTCCTGGACTTGATTAACTATTTCCTTTCCCATATTAGGGAAGTTTTCAACTATAATCTCTTCAAATATTTTCTCAGTCCCTTTCTTTTTCTCTTCTTCTTCTGGAACCCCTATAATTCGAATGTTGGTGCGTTTAATGTTGTCCCAGAGGTCTCTGAGACTGTCCTCTGTTCTTTTCATTCTTTTTTCTTTATTTTTCTCTGCATCAGTTATTTCCACTATTTTATCTTCCACCTCACTTATCCGTTCTTCTGCCTCAGTTATTCTGCTATTGATCCCATCTAGAGTATTTTTCATTTCATTTATTGTGTTTTTAATCGATGCTTGATTCATCTTTAGTTCTTCTAGGTCCTTGTTAACTGTTTCTTGCATATTGTCTATTCTATTTCCAAGATTTTGGATCTGGGAAATAGAATCTTGGATCAGCTTTACTATCATTATTCTGAATTCTTTTTCAGGTAGACTGCCTATTACCTCTTCATTTGTTAGGTCTGGTAGGTTTTTATCTTGCTCCTTCACCTGCTGTGTGTTTTTCTGCTTTCTCATTTTGCTTATGTTACTGTGTTTGGGGTCTCCTTTTTGCAGGCTGCAGATTCGTAGTTCCCGTTGTTTTTGGTGTCTGTCCCCCGTGGCTAAGGTTGTTTCAGTAGGTTGTGTAGGCTTCCTGGTGGGGGGACTAATGCCTGTGTTCTGGTGGTTGAAGCTCGATCTTGTCTTTCTGGTGGACAGGTCCACGTCTGGTGGTGTGTTTTGGGGTGCCTGTGGCCTTATTATGTTTTTAGGTATCCTCTCTGCTAATGGGTGGGGTTGTGTTCCTGCCTTGCTAGTTGCTTGGCATAGGGTGACCAGCACTGTAGCTTGCTGGTCGTTGACTGAAGCTGGGTGCTGGTGTTGAGATGGAGATCCCTGGGAGATTTTCGCTGCTTGATATTATGTGGAGCTGGGAGGTCTCTTGTGGACCCGTGTCCTGAAGTTGGCTCTCCCACTTCAGAGGCACAGCACTAACTCCTGGCTGCAGCACCAAGAGCCTTTCATCCACCCGGCTCAGAATAACAGTGAGAAAAAGTAGAAAGAAAGAATTAGTAGAAGAAAGAAAGAGAGATTGAAAGAAAGGAAGAAGGGAAGTAAGGAAGGAAGGAAGGAAGAAAGAAAGAAAGAAGGGAGGGAGGAAGGATGGAAAGAAAGGAAAGAAAGGAGGGAGGGAGGGAGGAATGAAAGCAAAAGGAAGAGTGAATGGAAGAAGAGAGGGAGGGAGGGAGGAAGGAAAGAAAGAAAGAAAGAAAGGAGGGAGGGAGGGAGGAAGGAAAGAAAAAGAAAGTGGAAAGAAGAAGGGTGGGAGGGAGGGAGGGATGGAGGAAAGAAAAAGAAAGAAGGAAAGGAGGAGCGGAGGGAGGGAGGGAGGAAGGGAAGGGAGGAAAAAAAGAAAGAGCAGGTAAAGTAAAATAGAATAAAGTATGAAATATAGTAGCGTTATTAAAATTAAAAAGTAATTATTGAAAAAAAACACGGACCGAAAGAACCCTGGGACATATGGTGGAAGCAAAGCTATACAGAGAGAATCTTACACAGAAGATTACACATACACATTCACAAAAAGAGAACAGGGGGAAAAATCAAAAATCTTGCTCTCCAAGTCCACCTCCTCGATTTGGGATAATTCGTTGTAAAAAGAGGAAAAGGGCGAAAAGTCTGAAATCTTGCTAAGTCTACCTCCTTAATTTGAGATAATTCGTTGTAAAAAGAGGGGAAAAAAAAGGGGGGAAGTCTTAAATCTTGTCCTCAAGGTCCACTTCCTCAATTTGGGATGATTCGCTGTCCATTCATGCACTCCACAGACGCAGGGCACATCAAATGGACCGTGGAGCTTTAATCCGCTGCCTCGGAGGCTGCACAGAGAGATTTCCCTGTCTCTGCTCTCACAGCTCCCGGGTCTCAGCCTTGGACCTGGCCCCGCCTCTGCGCGTAGGTCGCCGGAGGGCGTCCGTTCTTCGCTCAGACAGGACGGGTTTAAAGGAGCCGCTGATTCGGGGGCTCTGGCTCACTCAGGCAGAGGGGAGGGAGGGGAATGCCCTCTCCTCGCGCACCAGGCAACAAAAGGGAAAAAAGTCTCTTGCCTCTCCGGTAGCTCCAGACCCTTTCCCCGGACTCCCTCCGGGCTAGCACTAACCCCTTCAGGGTCTCTTCCTGCCGCCAGCCCCAGACCTCTCCCTGCGCTCCGGCTGAAAGCCGATACCCGAGCCTCAGCTCCCAGCCCCGCCCGCTCTGGCGGCCGAGCAGACAAGTCTCTCGGGCTGGTGTGTGCCTGAGGGCACCGATCCTCTGTGCCAAAATCTCTCTGCTTTGCCCTCCACACCCCTGTTGCTGTGCTCTCCTCCGCTACTCCGAAGCTTTCCCCCTCCGCCACCTGCAGTCTCCGCCCTCGAAGGGGCTTGTAGTGTGTAGAAACCTTCCCTCCTTCACGGCTCCCTCCCACTGGTGCAGGTCCCGTCCATATCCTATTGTCTCTGTTTATTCTTTTTTTCTTTTGACCTACCCAGGTATGTGGGGAGTTTCTTGCCTTTTGGGGGGTCTGAGGTCTTCTGTCAGCGTTCAGTAGGTGTTCTGTTGGAGTTGTTCCACGTGTAGATGAATTTCTGATGTATCTGTGGGGCGGAAGGTGATCTCCGCGTCTTACTCTTCCGCCATCTTCCTCCGGCTCCCCCTCACTCTGTCTTTAAAAGCCTTTCCCTGAAAGCTATTGGTGAGTTTGAGTCTTATAAGCACTAGCTGCTTAGAGTGCTTACTTGGTGCCCTGCAGTAAACGCTGCTCTTTCCTTAACCACAACCCGGTGACGATAGCTTGGCTTTACTGTGCACAGGCAAGCGAACCCAAGTTTGGTTTGGTAGCAATCTTAGGGGGAAGCAGGGGAGAAAATCTGGGAGGAGAAGCCTAGACTGATTCACCAAGAAATGATAGTTTCTTAGTACCTGCATCCTATCTGAAAATTTATTTTAAGTTATAGGACCTAAGTCTTTGTCCAGATTTCTTCATTCTTTTTACTCCATGAATACTACTAAATTATTGGGTGTGCCTGTGTGTTAGAGTCTTTTCCCTTTTTACAAAAGAAATATTGACATTTCATTTTGTAAAAAAAAAAAAAAATTATTGTGTTCTCTTCTAGACAGTATGGTAGATGATGGCAAGAGTTTGGTCTCCCTTGTGTCCCTAGCACTTAGCACAGCTCCTAGTATACAGTAGGTGCCTAATAAATACTTGTTTTGCACGTGAACAGACAGCACCTACCATGTAACCTGGTTCACTGGTGACCCAATAAAGACCTTTAGATCATGGTAATAAAGATGAGGGCAATTCACCCACTCATTCATTTTTCCATTTACTGAGGACCTACTATACACTAGCCACCATATCTTTATTTGTGAGCAAACTAAGTTAGGAGTATTTGGTGGTCTCTCTAACTTTATTTTACATTCTCTCCTGAAGTGCATGAGCTGATATCATGTGGATCCTATGCCTTTTCATTCCTAAATTTTCGTTTTCCTTTTGCTGTTTTTGCAGTCCAAAACACTATACCTATTTTCTAGGTATAAAGTTTGTATTTTTAAAAAACTGGGTCAGAGGATTTTGATCCTGATACACCACAATGGGATAATATGATAGATTAAGCCTAGATGGTCACAATTAATTCCTTAACAGACTTAATTTAATTTCTCTTCTCCAATAAACCCAATTTACCTCAGTGGAGGTGTGACACATCTGATTAGGCACAACACTGCTGAGAGCAGCGGGCCTTACAGAGAAAGGGTTGTGTGCGCAAAACGATAACAGATCAAAGCTGAGGGGGATCCTCAGCAGTGTGATTAGTTGTAATTTAGCAGAACCTCCAGTTTTGTTGTCCCTTAGTTGCTCTTTAATTGGAGAGATAATTACGCTGGGAGGGGGTGGGAATGGGGTTGCAGGATCAACCCTCACTTAGCATTGGAATTACAGGGAGAGAAGAGACTCCTTCAAGGAAATAATTTTATAGTTTTTGAATGCTAACTCAAAGTCAGAATTCAGCTCCCATGGAGTCCTACTGAGGAGAGAATGGGGTCAATTCCAGTGTTTCAAAGATAGCCTCTTTTCTCAAGAGCATTTACAGAAACTGATTTTTAAGTCAATGTGCAAAGTATTTTTTAATTGAACAATTGATTAAGTACCTATTGATGTTTGGAGCACAGAAATTTTGGACCACACTGTTTGATGTACTCTGCGTGCTGAGGGTAGCGAAATTATTAAGACACACCAATTCTTTCACTAGTTCCCCAAAATTTTAGAGGTTGAGGGTTGCAGACTTTGGATTTCCCCCAGCCAGTCATCATTGTTAATTCTCCCTGATAATTTGATAATTATAAGCATTTACTGAAGCATTGATAATTACTTCAGATATTTGAGATCTCATCCTTTATAAGGACAATTTCATCATCCTACCTCTAATTCCTTTAGTATCCTACCCCAAAACATGATAAAGACAACTGACTCTGTGTTTTTCAGTCTTGCTCATGCCCTGACAAGCTGTGCAGCCTTAGGCAAGCTACTTAACCTCTCTGAGCCTCAGTTTCTTCTCAGCATGAATGAGGATAATATGACCTGCCAAATGGAGGTCAAATAAAGTAACAGAAAGTACCCATTAATATGTTCTCCATAGAACATAGTGCCTTTCTTTCCTAGGAGTCACTACGATGACACACTGCCCATGGAAATATTTCAAACAATTTCCAGATTAAGCAAGAAGGCATCACGATCAGGGATCCTCAAATGATAGCAGGAAAAAGAAAGACAAAAATACCTTAGTTGTGACTCTGTTGAACAGAACTGAATTTTAATTAAGCAACAAGATGAGAGACACCATGCATTTCCAGGCAATTATGGAGCACCATAGGGGGTGTTGTAAAGTAAAAGGCTTCAGGCTGAGTGACTTCAGAAGTTCACCAATTCCACTGAAACATGGAGCCCAGGATGTCTTGTTGCAGACAGGAAGCAATATCTATCAGTGAAAATAGGAGAGAACTCTGGTGGCAAGACCAAGAGGATCATCAGAGGGAAACGTTTGATTCTTTTGTCTGAACAGAATAATCCAGAGCTCTTTCCATGTAGTGTTGAGCACACACTCAAAAGTTCTTGATGGACAGATGTTAATATCTTATCCAAAGTTGGCTCTACTCATGTCAGCATCAGGACCAGTGAAAGTAGGGCAGGGCACGTGCAAGGAGGGATGTAAGACCTGGAAAGCTAAGGCTGTCTGGGAGGCTAGGATAGTGAACCAGCAGAGAATAAGGAATCATCAGAGGAATGACAAATCCAGAGGAATCTGGAACCTGGTTATGGAGGCAAAGTTAGGGCCGTGGCACAAGATTCTGAGTGGAAATTCTGATTACATTTCAGGACTCATTCATTTCCCCAGAGCAATGCCTCTCTATGCACAAAGCATTGTGTCGAGTGCTCAAGATATGGTTTATTACACCCATTTAACAGAAAAAGAAATTGAGCCTCAGAGAACTTAAATATATAAGTTCAGGAATTTCTCCAAAGTTACACCGCTAGTAAGTGATGAGTGAGGATTTCAATCCAGGTGTTTGATTTACAACCTATACTCATGATTGCTATGATATTATGAAATATAATGGATACATTCAGCCAGATTCAAAATTCAGAGGAGACACTTTCAAATGGAAGGAAAGTTGAGGTCAGAGTACCACAAAGGGTGAGAGTGAAGCTACAATGTGGGTTACAGTCCAAAACGTTTAACTAAAATTTGAAGGACAAAGCAGTTATATGGTCCAGAATGCATGAAGATAGTCTGAGTAGCAGGGGTCAAGATCCAGACAAGTAGAACAAGGAGTCAGAACAATCTTTATATTGTGTCATCCCACTGCCTCAGCCTGAGAGCTTTTATATACTCCATGTTGGAAAGGGTCCTATCCTCAGGCTTTTTAAACTACTCCCTAGAGTGCTCCTTTGCCTTGTCTGCTTGGAGAATTCTTACTCACTGGTTCAAAGGCAGAGGTTGAAAACTGGTGCCCCCATAGCATCCTGCAGACAGGTTTAGTTCACCAGCACAATGTTCTTTAAAAGGTTAAATCCAATGCCTTTGGAGAGGACAGGTATTCTCCAGGAGCACGATGCTTCTCTTTTCCCTGTTGTCCCATATCTGGTCGCTTTAATATTTATTTTACCTGCTTGGTCCCTGAATTTGTAAGCCCAGCTCAGGGCATCACCACCTCCATGAAGGTGTCCCTGATTCACTCAGTCAGAACCTGCCCCCTGCTCCCTTAGCACCTTGCACCTAACTCTATCACAGAGCTTGTCACACGGCCATTCTGCTGGTATATCTTTCTCCTATGTTAGCCTGTGAGTTCCTGCAGCACTTGCTCCTATCCTTGTTCATTTCTCCAGTACTCAGCATACTGTAAGGAACATAGAAAGAACTCAATAAATGGTAAGTGGATGAGTAGGGCCTTGGAAGACTTCCCTGCCAAAGTGCAAAATATGAGGCCCAGGGATAGAATGACGATTGACATGGTAACTCACTGGTTGTCTTCATAGATATCTACACAGCCAGTGCTATTTTCAGACCAAAAGACCAAGAGTTTGGGCCTCAGATGGTTGCCCTAAATATGCTACTGATAAGAGCAGAGGTCTTAACCTTTGGCATAAATGCCCATAGTGGGAGCCATTCACAGTGGCATTCCAGCTGGTGGTAACCATACGGGAACCTTCTCTATTCCCAGCTTCCTTTCTCAGAATGGATATGGTTGGTGGTGCTCAACTTACGTGATCCTGAGATGCATACCTAGTCACACACACACACACACACACACACACACACACACACACACACGTGCCACTCCAGAGTCATCATCATCTAAGTTAGCCTAATATAGAAAGTGTGGAATTAGACATCGCAGCAAGTGGTACAGCACAAGAAAGAGCAACAGGCAAGAAGATGTGGTGAAAAAGAACCCTGGACTACTAGGGAGGCTTGGGACTGAGCCCAGCTGTGTCACTAATAACTGTGTGAACCTGGGCACATCACTTATAGGGTACGTGGTGAGATGCTGGGGGAGAGCTACAGGAGACATAAAATCCAACTCAAACTGGCTTGAATAAAAAGGGATCTTATTGACTCATGTAACAGAAAAAAACCAAAACAACCAGAGTGGACTGAACTTGAAGCATGGCTCGATCCAGGTCCTTAGGTGATGCAATTGGGACTGTTTCTCCCCACCTATTGGCTCTGTTTTTCTTTGTGTTGGCTTCATTCTCAGATGGCTCTCTTCAGCTGGTGGCTCTCAGAAATCCCAGGCTTAATATTTCTGGGCTTGAGTCCAGCCCACAACAGAACATCTTCCTCCTAATAATCTCAGAAGTCATGAGATCAGCTCCAGTGGATGTTTAGGGTTACATGATTATACTTGGAGCTGCAGCTCAAGTCAGTTCACCTTAAAGTCAGAGGACCTCTGGGCTTTTTTGTTGGTCCTCTTTTTTCTTTCTATAATTTCTCCCTAGATGGTTTCATCTGGTCCCTTAGTTCTAAACATCTTCTATACCCTGAAGACTCTCGAGATAGTCCTGTAGCTCTCTTTGGAACTCCAGACTCATGTATCAAACTATCTCCTTCACACATTTCTATTTACATGTCTATTATTCACCTCAAATTTAAATTCTTAGAATAGAATTGTTGATATTCTACCCCAAACCCACTCTTCCCCTGGTCTTCTCCATTTCATTAAATGTCATCAGATGAAAACTTAAGGATCAACCTAATTCCTCACTGTCTCCACACTCCACGTTCACTCCACCAGCAAGTCCTTTTAGCTCTTCCTTCAAAAAATACATCCCACATCTAACCACTTCTAACATTTGTAGTGTCCTCCTAACCAAACTCTCAGCTTCTTCTTTTGTTTCCTATATTTTATTCTCTACATAGCAGCTGGAATCATCTTTAAAAGATATAAATCCCTCCCCTACTCAAAACTCTCCAGTGGAATATATTCACTCAGAATAAGATCCAAATTATTTCCTGTGACTCACAAGGTCCTACTTAATACAGTCCCCGCCTTTACCTCTCACTCTTATCTCATTCTACTCCCGTTGCTCACTCTATGTCAGCCACACTGATCTTCTTGCTGTTTCTCAAAAATGCCAAGCTAGTTGCCACCACAGGGACTTTGTATCTGCTCTTCTGTCTGCCTGAAATATTTTACCCCAGAACTATCATATGGCTTGTTTCCTCATGCTATTCAGTTTCTACCTCAGTGCACTTCCTTCAAGAATATTTCCCTGTCATGCATATATCCAAAAAAAACTATAATTCAAAAAGATACATGCACCCCAGGTTCAGAGCAGCACTATTTACAATAACCAAGACATGGAAACAACCTATACACCCATCAACAAATGAATGGATAAAGAAGATGTGGTATATATACGCAATGGAATATCACTCAGCCATAAAAAAGAATGAAATAATGCCATTTGAAGCAACATGGATGGACCTAGAGATTATCATACTAAGTGAAGTAAGTCGGAAAGAGAAAGACAAATACCATATGATATCACTTATACGTGGAATCTAAAATATGACACAAATGAACCTATCTACCAAACAGAAAGAGACTCACAGACATAGAGAACAGACTTGCCAAGGTGAGAGGGGTGGGGAAGGAATGGATTGGGAGTTTGGGGTTAGCAGATGCAAACTGGTATATACAGAATGGATAAGCAACAAGGTCCTGCTATACAGCACAGGGAACTATATTCAATATCCTATGATAAACCATAATGGTAAAGAATATAAAAAAGACTATATATATATAAATAATTTCCATCACATATTCTTCTTTTCCAATTTTTCCCAAATTTTATATACGACCTACTTTATTTTTCTTGATAATATTTCTCTCCTCCATAACTTGTATATTTCTTTGTTTATGTCCTGTTCTCCCTACTAGCATTGAGACTCCATCAGGGCAGGAATCTCATCCATCTGGCTCACCACTATGTCCTTCATACCTATAATAGTACCAAGCATGTGGTAGGAGCTCAATAATATTTCTTGAAGAAAAGAATAAACTGATAGTGGAAGATGGGTCACCATATAAAAAGAATCAAAGTGATTTAATTGGAATAAGGATAAAAGAATTGTGGGCAGGTACTGGCCATAATGTATCCCTATATAAAATTATCTGGTAATCAGATCAACCCATTTTCTGAGAATTCCCAGTAACTAAGAGGTACCACACGTAGTAACACACATAAGAGTCCAACCTTTTCCTAACTCATCCAAAATACTAGATTTATTAAATATGTTATGTTCAAGAAAGACTATTGAGATTGATACGGGACTCATGTTCTGGGCTATTTAGACTCTTGGTTAAAAAATTAAACAGCAGACAAGAAGTTTGTGGAGAAGCTGTCAGAAGTGAGGTTGCATGGTACCAATGAAATACAATATCATGCATTTCCTGTTAGCATCAGAACACATTGATTGAATATTTTCATTTTCCTTTTTTACACAAGAAGAACTATGAAGATGGGTATTTAAGAAATTAAAGGTAAAGATTCCATCATCCTGAGCGGGGCTGATTTGATTTCATACATAAAAGTTGAACTACTTAGAATGTGTGAACTAGATCATTCTCTTCCTATAAATACAACAGAGCAGCCTAACCTATTTTCAGATGACGTGACACCTTTTTTCTTTTTCCTTCCTAAAGCTTGTATTAAGAGTCTGATCTTAAGAGCAGGTGATCAACACCGCGACCTCATTTGCAATGATGAAAATCTGAAATATTTTTTCACCAGTTTTCTTTACTCTCTTTCAATCAATTGCCTTGAGATTTTAGAGATAGCTTCATTGATTTCCCAAATCTCCCCAACCACCCTCCTATCAATACTGAGTTCAAGGTTACAGGAGGTACCATTTGTCTTATTGATGTAATTCCTCCTTCTATTTCCACTGGCCTAGCTTGGATCAATTTTATTAATAATACAATTGGTATCTTTCCACACTCATCTCCTCCCTCAACCCCCAAATACATTTCAACTTTAACCTCCCCATTAAAAGCATTCACTCTTTCTTAGAACATTCTGAAAAACTGCACTCTCAAGAGTAAACCCTCCCTTGGTTGTCTCTGAACTGAGGGTATTCGACCTTCAATAAATGTTCCAAAAACTGCATGGTGTACTTAAGAAGGTACAAGCTTAGGGAGCCTTTGCTTCCAATGTTTGCATGTTCTTTTCATTGCAAAGTGTTCAAAAGTCCAATCTCACTTTACTTATCTTTCTACTATGAGCGATCATTCCTTTTATGTGTTTCAAATCCCATTTTTTTTATTGTAAGCTTCTTGAAGGTAGATATTGTATTTTAGCTACCTTTGAGTCTCCCCTATGGCTTAGCAAAGAGCCTGGCACATAGGAGGCATTCAATAAGTATTTGGAGAATGCATAAGTAAGTGAAATGTTAAGGTTTCCATAGGGACACATATGTTATCCTCTTACAGATTTTCTAGAACATAGACTCAAAATGAGTGAACTGACTCAACTGGACTAAGCTTCTAAGAGACTGGGTGTCCCTTATCTCTGTATCCCCAGTTATGAACAAGCACAGCTCATGACACAGAGAAGTAAGTCTTGTTAAATGATAGAATAACAGCAGTACTTCAAATTGTATGTTTACTAGAGAGAAAAGTTGCATATAAAGGTCCTTGAATTCCACAGGATGCTAGACATTTTCTGCTGGGAAGGCAAACTTGATGAAAGGTACTTTATGGGTTGAATGGTACCCTGAGTCCCCAAAAAGATAAGTCCAAGTCCAAATCCACAGAACCTGTGAATGTGACTTTATTTGGAAAAAAAAAAAAGAGTCTTTGAAGATGTAATTAAGGATCTTGAGATCATCCTGGATTTCCTGGTGGGCTTTAAATCCAATGACAAATGTCCTTAAAAGAGACAGAAGGAGAAAATACACAGCAAAGAAGAGAAGGTGATGTGAAGATGGAGGCACAGACTGGAGTGATGTGGCCAGCAGACAGCACAAGCTGGAAGAGGCAAAGAAGGATTCTCCCCTAGAACCTCCAGTGAAAATGAAGAACTTGACCCTGTGAGGCATTGGGCGTCATGACTGCAGAGGGATCAGGCAGCCTGAGTGGAGAGGCGCCTGCCACGACCACGCAGGAGAAGGGTCCTGGAAAGCAGCTACAGAGAAACCTCCCATCTCAGCACCTTGCTTGCTAGTCACCTCTATACACTGCGGGCCTCTTCTTGGCTTCGTAATTTTGCTCATGTGCCTCTAATTGGATCTCATCCCAATCTCGAGTTGCAGGTGTGGGATCTGCAAAGTGTAGTTTTTCGCTTTCTGACCTCCAACCAGGAGGAGGATGACGTGAGTTTAAACAAGCCGACTGCCAGTCCCCGTGACATCCCACTCGTCTGTGGAGAAGGCGGGAAAGTAACTGCCGACTGGCGGAGTGAGCAGCCTTGCTGAGCATCAGAAAAGTGGCCTAATAGAGCCAATCTGCAAGGACTGGAAAGGAAGGGCCAGATACAGCAACTTATTCATGGCTATAAAAGGAGGCGCTTGACATGCCCACACCACTGGAACTCTAGAAACTTTCCTGAGTGAATTACAACAGGAGAAAATCAGACTTCTCTGCAGTGGACGCTTGACGCATTTTTAGAAGCCTAAGCTGTGTGGCTGACAGGGTCATGGTGCTCCGCCTGGGTGTCAGGCCTGAGCCTCTGAGGTGGGAGAGCCAAGTTCAGGACATTGGTCCACCAGAGACCTCCCAGCCCCTTGTAATATCAATCAGCAAGAGCTCTCCCACAGACCTCTGTCTCAACGCAAAGACCCAGCTCCACTCAACTATCAGCAAGCTCCAGTGCTGGACACCCCATGCCAAACAGCTAGCAAGACAGGAACACAACCTCACCCATTAGCAGAGAGGCTGCCTAAAATCATATTAAGTTCACAGACATGCCAAAACACACCACTGGACATGGTCCTACCCACCAGAAAGACAAGATCCAACCTCATCCACCAGAACAGAGGCACCAGTCCCCTCCACCAGGAAGCCTACACAACCCCCTGGACCAACCTTACCCACTGGGGGCAGAAACCAAAAACAACAGGAACTACGAACCTGCAGCCTGTGAAAAGGAGACCCCAAACACAGTAAGTTAAGCAAAATGAAAAGACAGAGAAATACACAGCAGATGAAGGAGCAAGGTAAAAACCCATCAGACTAAACAAATGAAGAGGAAATAGGCAGTCTACCTGAAAAAGAATTCAGAGTAATTAGAGTAAAGATGATCCAAAATCTTGGAAATAGAATGGAGAAAATACAAGAAATGTTTAACAAGGACCTAGAAGACCTAAAGAGCATATAAACTATGATGAACAACACAATAATTGAAATTTAAAATTCTCTAGAAGGAATCAATAGCAGAATAACTGAGTCAGAAGAAGGGATAAGTGGCCTGGAAGATAAAATAGTGGAAATAACTACCACAGAGCAGAATAAAGAAAAAAGAATGAAAAGAATGGAGGACAGTCTCAGAGACCTCTGGGACAACATTAAATGCACCAGCATTCGAATTATTGTGGTCCCATAAGAAGAAGAGAAATAGAAAGGAACTGAGAAAATATTTGAAGAGATTATAGTTGAAAACTTCACTAACATGTGAAAGGAAAGAGTCAATCAAGGCCAGGAAGTGCAGAGAGTCCCATACAGGATAAATCCAAGGAGAAACATACCAAGACATATATTAATCAAACTATCAAATATTAAATACAAAGAATAAATATTGAAAGCAGCCAGGGAAAAGCAACAAATAACATACAAGAGAATCCCCATAAGGTTAACAGCTGATCTCTCAGCAGAAACTCTGCAAGCCAGAAGGGAGTGGCAGGACATATTTAAAGTGATGAAAGGGAAAAACCTACAAGCAAGATTAATCTACCCAGCAAGGATCTCATTCAGATTCGATGGAGAAATTAAAACTTCACAGACAAGAAAAGCTAAGAGAATTCAGCACCACCAAACCAGCTTTACAACAAATACTAAAGGAACTTCTCTATGAAGGACACACAAGAGAAGGACAAGACCTACAAAAACAAACCCAAAACAATTAAGAAAATGGTAATAGGAACAAACATATCAATAACTACCGTAAATGTAAATGGATTCAATGTTCCAACCAAAAGACATAGACTGGCTGAATGGATACAAAAACAAGGCCCATATATATGTTGTCTACAAGAGACCCACCTCAGACCTAGGGACACGTACAGACTGAAAGTGAGGGGATGGAAAGAGATATTCCCTGCAAATGAAAATCAAAAGAAAGCTGGAGTAGCAATTCTCATATCAGTCAAAATAGACTTGAAAACAAAGACTATTACAAGAGACAAAGAAGGACACTACATAATAATCAAGGGATCAATCCAAGAAGAAGATATAACAATTGTAAATATTTTTTCACCCAACATAGGAGCACCTCAATATATAAGGCAAATACTAACAGCAGAAAACTGGGAAATTGACAGTAACACAATAATAGTAGGGGACTTTAACACCTCACTTTCACCAATGGACAGATCATCCAAAATGAAAATAAATAAGGAAACACAAGCTTTATATGACAAATTAAACAAGATGGACTTAAATGATATTTATAGGATGTTCCATCCAAAAACAATAGAATACACTTTCTTCTCAAGTGCTCATGGAACCTTCTCCAGGATAGATCATATCTTGGGTCACAAATCAAGCCTTGGTAAATTTAAGAAAACTGAAATCGTATCAAGTATCTTTTCTGACCACAGTGCTATAACACCAGATATAAATTACAGGAAAAACTATAAAAAACACAAACACATGGAACCTAAACAATACACTACTAAATAACCAAGAGATCACTGAAGAAATCAAAGAGGAAATCAAAAAATACCTACAGAAGGGCTTCCCTGGTGGCGCAGTGGTTGAGAGTCCGCCTGCCGATGCAGGGGACATGGGTTTGTGCCCCAGTCCGGGAGGATCCCACATGCCATGGAGCGGCTGGGCCTGTGAGCCGTGACCACTGAGCCTGCGCATCCGGAGCCTGTGCTCCACAATGGGAGAGGCCACAACAGTGAGAGGCCCACGTACAGCAAAAAAAAAAAAAAAAAAAAAAACCTACAGAAACAAATGACAATGAAAACATGACGACCTATATGGGATGCAGCAAAAGCAGTTCTAAGAGGGAAAATTTAGAGCAATACAATCCTACCTCAAAAACAAGAAAAATCTCAAATAAACAACCTAACCTTACACCTAAAGCAATTAAAGAAAGAAGAACCAAAAAACCCCAAAGTTAGCGGAAGGAAAGAAATCATAAAGATCAGATCAGAAATAAATGAAAAAGAAATGAAGGAAATGATAGCAAAGATCAATAAAACTAAAAGCTGGTTCTTTGAGAAGACAGACAAAATTGATAAACCATTAGAGTACGCAATCAGTGAAGAAAAACAAATAGAAGGAAACTAAATTGGAAAAGAAGTAAAGCAGTCACTGTTTGCAGATGACATGATACTATACATAGAGAATCCTAAAGATGCTACCAGAAAACTGCTAGACCTAATCAATAATTTGGTAAAGTAGCAGTATACAAAATTAATGCACAGAAATCTCTTGCATTCTTGTACACTAATGATGAAAAATCTGAAAGAGAAATTAAGGAAACACTCCCATTTACCATTGCAACAAAAAGAATAAAATACCTAGGAATAAACCTACCTAAGGAGACAAAAGACCTGTAGGCAGAAAATAAGACACTGATGAAAGAAATTAAAGATGATATAAACAGATGGAGAGATATACCACGTTCTTGGATTTGAAGAATCAACATTGTGAAAATGACTATACTACCCAAAGCAATCTATAGATTCAATGCAATCCCTATCAAACTACCAATGGCATTTTTCAAAGAACTAGAACAAAAAAATTCACAATTTGTAGGGAAACACAAAAGACCCTGAATAGCCAAAGCAATCTTGAGGAAGAAGAACGGAGCTGGAGAAATCAGACTCCCTGACTTCAGACTATACTAGAAAGCTACAGTAATCAAGACAATATGGTACTGGCACAAAAACAGAAACATAGATCAATGGAACAGGATAGAAAGCCCAGAGATAAAGCCACGCACCTATGGTCAACTAATCTATGACAAAGGATGCAAGGATATACAATGGAGAAAAGACAGTCTCTTCAATAAGTAGTACTGGGAAAACTGGACAGCTACATGTAAAATAAAAACACAAAGATAAACTCAAAATGGATTAAAGACCTAACTGTAAGACTGGACCCTATCAAACTCTTAGAGGAAAACATAGGAAGAACACACTTTGACATAAATCACAGCAAGATCCTTTTTGACCCTCCTCCTAGAGAAATGGAAATAAAAACAAAAATAAACAAATGGGACCCAATGAAACTTAAAAGCTTTTGCACAGCAAAGGAAACCATAAACAAGATAAAAAGACAACCCTCAGACTGGGAGAAAATATTTGCAAATGAAACAACTGACAAAGGATTAATCTCCAAAATATACAAGCAGCTCATGCAGCTCAATATCAAAAAACAAACAACTCAATCTAAAAATGGGTAGAAGACCTAAATAGACATTTCTCCAAGGAAGATATACAGATTGCCAACAAACACATGAAAGGATGCTCAATATCACTAATCATTAGAGAAATGCAAATCAAAACTACAATGAGGTATCACCTCACACTGGTCAGAATGGCCATCATAAGAAAACTACAAACTATAAATGCTGGAGAGGGTGTGGAGAGAAGGGAACCCTCTTGCACTGTTGGTGGGAATGTAAATTGATACACCCACTATGGAGAACAGTATGGAGGTTCCTTAAAAAACTAAAAATAGAAGTACCATATAACCCAGCAATCTCACTACTGTGCATATACCCAGAGAAAGTCATGTACCACAATGTTCATTGCAACACTATTTACAATAGCCAGGATATGGAGGCAACTTAAGTGTCCATTGACAGATGACTGGATAAAGAAGATGTGGCACATATATACAGTGGAATATTACTCAGCCAGAAAAAGAAACGAATTTGATTTACTTGTGGTGAGGTGGATGGACCTAGAGACTGTCATACAGAGTGAAGTAAGTCAGAAAGAGAAAAACAAACACCATATACTAACACATATGTATGGAATGTAAAAAAAAAAAGCAGTTCTGAAGAACCTAGGGGCAGAACAGTAATAAAGACACAGACTTAGAGAATGGACTTGAGGACATGGGGAGGGGGAAGGGTAAGCTGGGATGAAGAGAGAGAGTGGCATGGACATATATACACTACCAAATGTAAAATAGATAGCTAGTGGGAAGCAACTGCATAGCACAGGGAGATCAGCTCGGTGCTTTGTGACCACCTAGAGGGGTGGGATAGGGAAGGTGGGAGGGGATAGTTGCAAATGGGAGGGGATATGGGGATTTATGTATACATATAGCTGATTCACTTTGTTATACAGCAGAAACTAATACAACATTGTAAAGCAATTATACTCCAATAAAGACGTAAAAAAAAAGAAAGAAGAAAGAAAGAAAGAAAGAAAGAAAGAAAGAAAGAAAGAAAGAAAGAAAGAAAGAAAGAAAGAAAGAGAGAGAAACAGTGAGAGAATACATTTCTGCTGTTTTAAGCTACCACATTTTTGGCAATTTGTTTCAGCACTGCAGGAAATGAATACAGACACTTACATTGAATTCTTGTCCCACTGAAACCTCTCAACTTCTAGTATTTTCATTTTTTCACATGAAGAAAGGTGAAACACATAGAAGTGAAGTGATGGTGGTCTCATAGATGGTCAATAACACAGCTGAGATTGAAAAGAAGGCTCATGTTTGAATAACAGTTCAACAGATTTTCATTGAGACCAGGCTTTTGCTCCCAGCCCCGGTGAGGCTCTGAGGATATAGACTTAAATAAGATGTGAGATCTACCTTTGAGGAGCTTTCAGGGCACATACTACATTATACCAAAGCCCATGTTCTTTCTTGTGTATGTGCTGTGAAAAGAAACTTAGAAGTTCAACCTACACACGTGTCAGTTATTTCTTCCACACTGGCTTTCCAACCTAGATACCCTGTGTACCAGAAGACCATCTAAGTTGTCTACCACAGATCCTAGGTGCAGGGAAGGAAAGGAGGAAGAAGAAAGAGAAAGCCAGTCTTTAAGGAAGTGGTAATGAAGGAGTGTTTTTGCCATGGAGGACATTGGCTATCTGATACACAGCTGGAGGCCAGTTCGGCCCTCTGGGGTAACAGAGGTTTTAAAAAAAAACTGTCTTTCTCAGGAATTCCTCAGACATTGAAAACCAGCTGTTATATTCTACCTATGTGTACTCTTTTTTCAAGTACCTCTATCATTTGTGCACTGCTTTATAGTTTAGAAAACACTTTCATCATATATTAACATGTTTAACCCTTCCCATGATTTAATAAGGTAGAAATAATTTTTTCACTTTGTAGGAGAGGAAGTAGTTTCATGGACATTAAGTGATTTTCCAGGTCAAAGGTAGGATCCGAACCCAAGAATTCTGAATATACATTTCCCTACATCGGCATGTGAAAAATTAGGGGCAGGGCCACTTTGTGTCAGAGGAAGCTAGTCCTCCAATATCCATTCTCCCCTTCAAATTTTAGCTAGGCATGTGGCCACTCAAAATAAAAACGTTTCCTAGCCTCTCTGGCAGCTAATTATGGCATGTGACTAAATTCTAGCAAAAAGAAACATGCAGAAAGTTTACACAGAAAAACTATGTCCTTTTCTCTCTGTTCTCCCAATTCCTAGCTGGAATGCTGATGTGATGGCAAGACTCAGGCAACTATCATGGACTATGAGGTGAATGCTGTTTGAAATGGTAGATTAGCTACTAGAAAGGAGCTGGGACCCAGTGGTCATGGAAATGTCTTGTCCACCTTGGATTATCTGTAGTTACCTGCATTTACATGGGGGAGAATAAATTTCTACCCATTTTGTTTAATTTATTATTACCTTGATGTTTCTGCCATTTTCTGTGAAACCTAATTTTAACTGATATGGTTTCTAAACTTACAAGACCAACTGCTTTAAAATCTCTTTGTTTTAAGGTTCAGGTGGCTTACTAGTCCTTTAAATTTCTTAAAATGCTTTCATTGCCTGAAAACTGTGAAAATAGAGGGACATTAAAAAATTAGAACTGCACTGAACTGTGGAATAGTTATAAGGAGTTGGGATTTCGTTAAGAATTATTGATATCAATACTGAGTCATTCTATTTCTCTTACGTCTTGCTACAGGTTGAATTATTGCCTGTTATAGAGATTGGTTAAATAATTGGGTTTTGTGTAGTCAGCTTATTTCATCCTGTTTCTTTTTTTTTTGTACCTGCTTTATTGAGACATAATTCACACACTCTTCAATTCACTCATTTGAAGTATAAAATTCAATGGTTTTTATATTCATGGAGTTGTTGCAACCAGCACTACAATCAATTATGGTACATTTTCATCATCCCCCGAAAGAAACCCCATGCCCTTGAGCAGTCACTCCCCACTCCACCTATCCCTCCACAGTCCTAAGCACTCTACCAATCTATCTCTATGGGTTTGCCTATTCTGGATATTTCATATAAATGGCATCATGTAATGTGAACTTTCCACCTGGCTTCTTTCATTTAGCACAATGTTTTCAAGGTTCATCCATGTTGTAGCATGTGTCAGTGCTTTCTTTTTTTGCCAAATAGTTTTCCACTGTATGGATATACCACATTTTACTTATCTAATCATCAGCTGATGGACACTTGGGTTGATTTCAATTTGGGGCTATGATGAACAAAGCTGCTATGAATATTCCTGTTTTACCTCCACTTTGAAGAGTTCTAACCATTAGGAAGTTCTTATTCACAGTAAACCACATTCTAGTGCTCTCTAAGTTACTACTGGTCTTAATTTAATTTCTTGATATTTATTTTAGATGACAAAATATGGTCCCATTAGTAAACTGGAGTTCTGTCATAACATCACAGGAAAAAACAACTTGTTCCTAGGGTCAGAGATTAACAACAGCAGCAAAGATATTAACACCAAAAACAGGAGCTACCAATTGTTGAGATTCTCCTATGTGTTTATCACTTCCCATTAATTCAGTTGATGCACCTTAATTTGTTTAATAATTCCCCTATTTCTGATGGATTTGTGTTGCTCGCGTTTTATAACATGAAGGTTAACATTTCAACAACAATTTTCATGCAGAAAGTTTTTTTTCTTTCTTCCAGAAGTATTTTCTCAGGATAAATTCACAATACTGCTGGTGACAAAGATAAACCGTCTTATGCCCTTAATGCTTAATTGCCATATTGATTTATAAAAGCATATAGAAATACTAATTTCAGCACACTTCACCATCCGTGGGTTCTAACCTTTAAAACTTTTACAAATTTAATCAGTGAAAAACACAAAATTCTCAATAATGCCTTAATTTGCATATCTTTGATTACTTCTTTATTGTTTTGTTGAGGACTAGGGCTGGGTTACCCTATAGAGTCTTTTTTTTTTTTTTTTGCGGTACGCAGGCCTCTCACTGTTGTGGCCTCTCCCGTTGCGGAGCACAGGCTCCGGACGCGCAGGCTCAGCGGCCATGGCTCACGGGCCCAGCTGCTCTGCAGCACGTGGGATATTCCCGGACCCGGGCACGAACCCGCATCCCCTGCATCGGCAGGCAGACTCTCAACCACTGCACCACCAGGGAAGCCCCCTATGGAGTCTTTGTGGAAAATTGGAATTAAATGAACACAAACTTTAACCTAATATCCTTATGAACAACTGACCAATGGGGTGATAACATGTTTGAATTAAAGGTGATTTCCTGAAACAAGAGAGAGCCTCAGGGGAATTTCCCAGAAATGGCTGCAAAACTCAGTTGCATTGAATGTTTTATCTTCATTAATGATTTGGGAGAAAAGAGTAAACAGCACTGAAGTTAACTTCACAGATGGCTCTAAATTGAGAGGATTGTAAATTGCAATGATTAATGAGAAATTACACAGGGACCAGAAAGGTGAGAAGTAGCAATACATAAGCACCAATCCATCCTGGGAAACAAGGCTGCCAGAGAGGGAAAGCAGAGGCTTACATCCAATACAAAAGTGAGGAGGTGCCACACGCCCACACCCACCAGACACCCACCCAGCACAGGGCAAGCACCAAGGCCTCTCAAGTCTCCACATGCCACCTGCTCTCTCATCCCTGACCATTCACACATGCTATTCCCTTTGCCTGAATATCTTCTTCTCCCTTATTTACCCAATGGACTCCTCTGGGACTTTGTTCAGATAGCAGTTACCTCCTCTAGCTGAACTTCAACCCCTGCCCTAACTTTCCTCCACACTTTAGGGGTATGCCATGCCTACAGCTATTTTAGCACTTTGAAACCACATTATGGAGTGATAGAAAGATGGCCACAGTGGTACAGTAGCTTTTGAATCCCTTCCCATGAAACCATACAGAGGAACTAAGATAGCAAAACTGAAATTCCACAGACAGTAAGTATCTACAATGCAACCAGGTGACAAGATAGCCTCAGGGACACCATAACAAGACCCAGTGGAGACAAACCATGGCTATTTGTGCTTCATGGTGTCAGCATCTGTATCCAGTAGGAGAGGGAAGCAGGGAGGAATCTAGCAGGCTGAGCCCAGAAAAGCCCCCAAACTAGCATCGTATATTCACTAAGTGCAGTGAGTCAACTTGAGAATAACATGACACTGGGAGAAGTTTCCTTCATAATTTGTGAGTGAATGCCAGGGGGTCACACAAAGTTGAAGGAGTCTATGCCCTATAAACAGTCAAAACTATCTGGTCAACATACCATACCCTTTCAAGACCAAGCTTCACACTGAGGAAAACCTCTGGAAATAGAGTTGATATTGAGCAGGATAGAGACAACAGGAGCAAAGGTCAAAGAAGTCCAGATAAAAGTGGAGGGAGGAAAAGCAACCATGAGCTCTCAGAATTCATAAGGCCTTGACTATTTAACATTTTGCAAAAACAACAGAAAAGAGAACTCCAGAGCTCTAAAGCTAGAAAATCTATCCTGACCCATCTGTCCCTCCAAAGGGCGCAGGAAAATAAATTTTATTTGAAAATGAGCATGAGAAAAAGATTATGCTTAAATTCCATCAAAATTATTATAAAAACAGCAGAGAATAATAATGTCCTTATATATAATAAAAGAATGACCCCCCCAAAATTTTTAAAGAAACAAATGAAGCTGTTTATAACCTAATATTTCCAAGGGATCTAAAAAGAAATTAGAGTCAATGATAGAAGATATGAGCTAATAAGATAAATAAGAATAAGAAGTATAAAAAAAGGATGACAAAATTAAAGAAAAATTTAGAAACAAACAAACAAAAAAAAACCCCAGTACTTCAGAAATGAAGACTGAAATAGAAAAAAACGGAAGAGTAGAGAAACACAACAGATAATGCCTTAAAAGAAAGATGAAAAGGAGGAATTTTTAAATAAAAAGAAATAAAGAAATAAGATGAATTTTTAAAAGAAAGTGACAAATATAGAAGGTAGTCAAAGATGATCCAACACGTGTCTAATTAGAGTTCTAGAACAAGAAAATCCAAAGGAGAACAAACCCTAAATCTATAGCTCAGAAAGACTATCCGAAAATTTTTTTAACTTGACACTGCATTTAAAATGGCACATTATATACAATCAACCCAGGTCAACTAATATAGAGATATATTCTAATAAAATTGCTTGACTTTAAGGAAAAAAAGTCTTAGGGCATCCAAGCACAAAAACCAAGTCACTTATAAGGGAAAAATAGCAGATTGTCATCAATTGTTTTCAGAGCAATACAGTATGCCAGAAGATAATAGGTAACATATTTAATATATTCAAAGAAAGACAATGTGAATGCTGAGTGCATGAAGCCAGTCCTAAAATACCCATTTGTATGATTCCATTTATATGATATATCCAGAATAAGCAAATCTACAGAGACAAAAAGTAGATTAGTGGATGCCAGGAACTGGAAGGAGAGGGAATGGGGAGTTACTGCTAATGGGTACAGGGTTTCTTTCAGGATGATGAAAATGTTCTGGAGTTAGTGATGATGATTTCACAACCTGCTGAATATATTAAAAACCACTGAACTGTACACTTTAAAAGAGTGAATGTTATGATATGTGAATTATATCTCAATAAAGCTGTTAAATGAAAAAAAGGAAAAGAAAGAGAATGTGAGCCAAAGATTTTCTATCTAGCCAAGCTGACTTGCAAATGTTTCTCATCAAGAAAGTGCTCCTCCTGTATATACACTTGAGTGTGAGCTTCAGTTAACCAAAATCACTGGACTATTAAACATATATAAAGGTTAAGTATATAAAAACTTGTTTGTGTACTTGTAGCGTATATATATATATATACTTGTAGAACTGATATTATTATAAAATGGGTGGGAATATAGGGAGAGTACACAAGAATTGAACTAAGTTGGTTGATGTACAGTTATTAACTGGGAATTACAAAGTATTACTTTGGGATGGGGGATGAGAGGAGGAAGAAAAAGCTGTTAATTAATTGCAATCGTTCATAACAGAGAACCAATAGACCATAACCAAAAACTGAGGGGATTGAGGGTATTAGTATACAGATGAAAAAAGAAATGAGACATATCTATATATACTGCTATGGAGTAAATCCCAAATTATATGTTTAAGAGAAAATTTAAAAATATAGAAACATGCATACAGCATGCTCCTGTTTATTAAGAAAGAGGGTTTTATATATATATATATATATATATATATATATATATATATATATATTTCAATTTTTAAAAAATCAATAAAAGATAAACCATGGATTTTTTTTTTTTTTTTTTTTTTTTTGCGGTATGCGGGCCTCTCACTGTCGTGGCCTCTCCCGTCGCGGAGCACAGGCTCCGGACGCACAGGCCCAGCGGCCATGGCTCACGGGCCCAGCCGCTCCGCGGCATGCGGGATCCTCCCGGACCGGGGCACAAACCCATATCCCCTGCATCGGCAGGCGGACTCTCAACCACTGCGCTACCAGGGAAGCCCCCATGGATTATTTTTAATTGTTATCTATAAGGAAAGGAAGGACTAGGGTGAAAGGTACAGAGATAGAAACTAGACTTGTCTGAATATATCTTGTCTTATACACTTGGTTTAGAATCATTAATTATTTTATGTAATTGTAAACTAAAATAAAAAGTATTGGCTAAAAATTAAAAATAAATCAAGTTGACAACAACAACAAAAATCCCTAAAAATCTATCTGATTTGTGGCAGAGAGGAATTATTCCAAATAACTTTAAAGGACAGTAATTTTAACTGTATAGCCCTAGTGAGCTATAGTCCAAGGATTTTTTTAAAAATACAAAATAAAAATTAACTGTTTTCAGTAATCATGTTATTAGAGATAGTGTTGGTATTATTCTTCTGCTGCGATGTAATAATAAAGCAATACTAATTGCTTTCTCTAATACTCTAATTCTATTATTCCCAATTTTCATGAGATCAAGCATCTCAGAATAGAAGACAGGAGATATAGATGTAATACAGAAAAGATTAAGGAGAAACCCTATAATCCTGGCATTGAATTGGAAATATCAGTATAAACTCATGATGTAGTTTCTCTTAGAAAATATTTCTTAGCACTGTCTACTGAAAAGACCTAACACATTGAAAACCCTAATAGCAATGAGCATCCCTAAAGCACAGATTGCAGTCTTGACTTTTCTTTTCCCCGTAGAAGAAATCAGGTCTCCTGGCAGAAACGACTGAGTCTCTATCTGAGGCAAGAAATGCACAAGGTGAGCCTAAAACATTATTAATATGTTAATATTTTAATATAAATATTGCCATACCGGATTCCTAGGAAACTCTACAAGAAGACCAATAGCACAATGTCAGAAAGGATCCAGAACCAAAACGAAGAGACGCCCATTGACCAAAAATAGGACATTTTGAGCATCAGGGGAAAAATAACTTCAGTGGGTTAAAATATAACAAATTGATTTGCACTCTTGAGTGCATAATGATGTTTTAAAATTTTAGACTAATTGGTCACCATTGAAAGATATTAGAGAACTCAGTTTACTACTTTTAAATACCTGACTTCCTTTACTTCTAGGCAACAAAACAGTAGAGGAAAAAAGCTGATTTTTCTAGAATCAATAATTCTATACCGAATCAAGAACTCAATGAATCAAAAAGGAGCAATAAATTTGGAATGTTGCCATTTTGTAAAAAGTGATGAGTACAGCCAACCAGTGATGAGTATGTAGAGTATGCAAGAACTAACCCTCTGTGTTGAACACCACCAAGATTCTGGAGTTGTTTTTTATGACATGATAATAATAGCATTACCTGATAGAGAGTTACTGGGGTTCTGCTTTGCTTTAGTTTAGCAGGAGCAAGAACAGTAGAAGCCAGGCTTGCAGCAGCCCAAATAAGAGTTGATGAAACCATGAACTAATGGCAGTGGAAAGTGATGGGGCTGAGAGATGTCATAGAGGCAGCATCCACAAGACCAGGAAAATGAATAGAGGGCATCAGGGAGAGAAAGGTGCAAGAAGCAGTCCAGGGATGCCTGGGTGAATGGTGCTACTTTTTACGGAGAAAGGACACGCTGGGAGGGGAGGAGAAGGCTGTTATGGAAGGGGAAGATGACGACGTTTGTTTTAACTTAAAAGGGGTCAAGCAAGACTAAAAATACACTCTATTTGTGTTACCAAGTCCAAGTTCTGCTCGCCACACAACAAGCCAATAAATCGGGAGACAGGGTATTGGGGCTAGGAATAATGAGTTTATTTGGAAAGCTGGGAGTCTGAGAAGATGGTGACTAATGTCCTAGAGAACCGTTTCACCCAAGTCAGAATTCAGGCTTCTTTTATACTAAATGGGGAGGAGGTGTGGCTCGTTGTTGCAGACTTCTTGGTATCAGAATCCTTTGTTCCTGCAGCTGTCCTCGAACTCAGGTCATGATGTTCCTGTAAACCTCCAACAAGACAAATGTTATCCTCTGTTCTGCAACTTTTTATCTCTATATGAATGGAAAAGTGTTAAACAGTTAAAGGTCAGAGCCTTGAGAATGGGCTATTCTGTATATTTCAGGCTATAGGCAACATTCTTAACTGGAAGAAAAAGCAATAGAATACAAAGGTTAAAGTAAGAGAAACAGATCTAATATGGAGTTCGATTTGTTTTTCCCGATTACATTTATACAGTCCAGCTGCTCAGTAAGCAAAGCAGAATCTCAACACAGACTGCAGGTATCAGAAAGGTGGTGATATGAGTGGAGGCCCCTCCCAAGATCATGTACCTTTCCTGACCTCCAAGCCGGGCTGGGCCTACAAAATCACTGACAGATGGGTGTGTTCCTGCTTCCCCACCTCTGACAGGAAAGGCAATTTTCCTGACTCCTCCAGGACCCCAGCAGTGTCTGACAAGGCCTGTCGTTAGCAGGTTTTCCTCTTAGTAAGCAGGTAGCATTCACCCCTGGGGTGGGCAAACTACAGAGTATTCATCAATAATCCCTTTTATCAGGGCTTTCAAGATTTGGCGTTGGAGGTAGGATTCCTGGATTTCTGGAGTCTTTCTGAGCCTCAACTTTGAAAAGGCGTCTTTCCAGAAGTGTCTTTCCTTTCCCAAAGTAAAACACGCTGTGAGAGATCTAAGCTATACATCTTTATTTGGGAGCTTCCTATGGTGGCAATCTCTTACTGGTAGTGGTAATAATAAAATAAGAATTATAAAAATTATAATTTATTTAGTACTTTTATTATGTTCCAGATATTGTGCAAAGGGCCACTGAGCCTGGCAGGAAGCGGGCAACATGAGTCTTTCTAGTCCCAGCTGGCCTTTCCCAAACAGAGAATCAGACTTCAGTGAAGCAAGATGCTACTCACTCAACCCCGTAAAAGGGCAGGACCTTCCTTCTACCCGTCCCCACTACTGACCCCAATTACCTTACCAGAGATGCAGGGGGATATATAGTTTGAGAAGCCGAGGTTGTTCCACTTACCAACTGGATCACCTTAAGTGACATAATTTCTCAGATCCCCAGTTCCCCAATAAAATGAGGAAAATGGACAAGACCTGCCTAACAGTGAGCTAGTCAAGCTATATTTGTCTAATGTATGTGAAAGCACCAAATATCAGGCTTGGTACACATTCAGCCAAAACATGGACATAGCATCCCCCATCACCACTACTCGGGGACTCAGGACTTCTCTCTTGTGAGTCATGACTTAGAGGTAGGGTTTGGGAACTGGATACACCTGGGCACACATCTCTAGGTCATCATGAGCTCTCTGAACTCTGCTCATCTGTAAAATGGGAACAATGACAGGGGCTTCTTCTCAGGACTTTTCTCGGGTCCCAGTGAGATCTTACATGTAGATCTCTCAGCATAGAGGCTGGCCCGCCATCATGTTCCTCAACAAGGTTGTTATAGAATGTTTGGTTTGGCTTTGTTTTCAAACGTCTCCTTTCATTTCCCCATCATGTGCTAGCAGGCACAGAGTCCACTGGCACTCATTTGAGAGGACAGTGTTTGAACCACCACTCAGGCTGGTCTGTGGATGGGCAAACTCAGAGCCTCATCACGTTCTAACAATTCACAGGGAACATGATGTGGCCCCAGACTGTATTTTGAAAGCATCCTTTTATTGGCTTCTGGGGAATTGATACCTCCTTCCAGATCTTTATTTTAGAGATATCGCTACTTAAAAGGGAAAAAAATGTTCAAGGGAAGAGAATTATATTCTTGTTCTCAGACGTTGTTCTGGAAAAGGAACAGAAAGTGCTCCCAGTAGGTCGGCATCAATACAATTCTACATTTAATGGTGTGGTTTGCTTTTGTGAATTCTTTATTAGCTGGTCATTAACAGTGTAATCACTGATTGGAATCGGTGCAGAGGGAGGAATTTCTTTTGAATCTTAATTGTAAGGCAGATGGAATGAGTTTGTGTACTGACCTGGGAACGGGCCTGAAGACATCTTTCCAGTGGAGTCGAAACAAACAAACCAGCGCACACACAGCCTGGCTCCAAACTCAGCCTAGAACGTGACAGGGAAGGAAAACCAGACAAACCTTCCTTGGGCTGAACTCTGGCTCCGGTGGCAAAGGGTTTTGAAATCTTGGTTGATCACTAGAGAGACAAAGGCTAGAAGGATGGTCAAATATATTCATCAAGCTTGTTCTGAGCCCCTAATAAGTACCCTGACCTAGATGCTTGCTACATACCAACCACACAACCCTGGGAAAGCTCCTTATTCTCCCTGAGTCTATTTACCTACCTATAAAATGGGAATAATAATGCCTACTCAAGAGGACTGCTGAGATTTAATGAACTTCTGTCTGGTACATGGTAACCGTTCATTATGAATGATGATAATTGCAGGTGATATTTATTAAGTGTCTACTCTGTGACAAGTGTTTTATATGGGTTATCTCACGTAACACACACAATCCTGTAAGTAGGTATTCTTATTCTTTTTTTAAAAAACAGAAAATTTAGACTTAAAGAAGGTAACTTACTTTCCTTGGTTTCAAAGCCAGCAAACATACGCTAGAACCGGGTTTTAAATTCAGATAATTTTCTTTCAAATCTCAGGTCTTAATTCCTATAATATTGTGGTCAGCAACTGAAGCAGGAACATCTGGATTCATCAATAGGTAAACCACCATCCTGGCCCCCCAATAGCTTGCAGACTGATGGGGGAGTCAGACATGTAAACACATCAATGACTCAGCAATGTGTTAAACACTGGAATAGAGTCCCGGACAAATGCAGTGACTATATCAAGGAGAGAGAAGCTGATCTGCCTGGTGGAGTGAGAAAAGAATCACAGAGGAGGAAATATTGAAGCTGAGGAGCTCGCCAGGCTGAGAAAAGGGAGAGGTGGTCAAAACAAGGAAATGGTATAGCAGTTACAAGTTCAAAACATCCTGAAAGGGCACGCTTTGTCCAGGCTAAGATGGGAAGTCCGGTGTGCCTTTAGTGGATGGAGTGTGGATTGGGAAGGCAGAAAGAGCTCTGCATGGAGAGTTTACTGGAGCCAGATTATGAAAGGTTTTACATATGGCAAGTTTGGGCATTTGTCCTGTAGAAACCAAGGGGTGAATGGCAGTTAAGCAGAACAATAAATGTATCAAATTGTGTTTTTTAAGAAAACTCTCTGATAGCAGTTTGGGGTAGCAGAGGCAGAACTGAAAAAGGTGAAAACGACTTTGAAAATTCGATAAAGCACTGGTGAGTGACAGACAAATTAGAATACGGTGTCAGCAAACTGTAGCCTACAAATGAGGCAGGATGAGTGCCCTGGTCCAAGAATGAAAGGCATGTCCTAAGATGGGGAATCGTGTCTGCATAAAGGTCAGACACAGAGATGGGGAGGCTTTAAAATGAGAAATGAAAGAGGGGAAATGCCCAGATAAAAACCGTTTGCTTGAGGAAGATAAGCATGCATTCAGACATTCAGTAAGTTCGTATTAAGTGCTTATTAAATTGTAGGCACTGGGGACACAAAGATGAACACATCACTGTAGTTCCTGACCTCAAGGAGCACAGAGTCAATACTCACGAAGCACATAGAGCACAGGAGGGTACCAGGGGTCACGTGGGAAAGACCTTGGAAAACATGCCCAGGTTTCTCTCCACCTTCCTGCAGAGCAAGCGTGGATGATGAAAAATTTGACCTGGTGGTCATCACCCAGGGGAGCAATGTACTCCCAGAGTATCACAGGGACCTGGTGAAATAGAATTTAATATAGGATGACCAGGACCTAGGAAGGTATTCTTTTTCCCTTCAAAATAAAAAGGATGTAGATTCCATAGACCCAACATTTGTGACCCTAAGTGACAATGGAGCATAAGTTTCTGTATCAACATTTGAATAAGATAGAACAGCTTGTCGCCATTTTAGGAACATAAGAATTGGAGTTTTGCCATCCTAGGTTCTCTCCTGTTGAGTTTCTGAGTGATCTTGATTGGTAACTTCATCTTTCTCCTGTTTCTACAGCCTCTTCATCTGAAGAGTGTGGATGATGATATCTTCCAACTAGGTTTGTAGTGAGGAATACATGAGGGGACATTATGAAATGCCTATTGAAGGGACTGGAATGCAGCAGAGTATTACAGTGCTGGAGTCTCTGAAGAAGACCTAAAATATTTATCTCTCCTCCCTGCCCAGATTTCTAAGCAAGGATAGAAACAAAACACAAGAGTATTCCATTATAACCTATATGGAAAAAGAATCTGAAAAAGAATGGATATATGTATAAATATAACTGATTCACTTTGTTGTACACCTGAAACTAACACAACCTTGTAAATCAACTATACTCCAATATAAAATAAAAATTAAATTAAAAAAAAACACGAGTAAACATGGAGGTCAAATATTAACTTTTTTACTGCTTATGTGCATAAGGAACCACCTTGAAATGTAGTGACTTAAAAACAATATTTATTTTGCTCCTAAAGCTGCCATTTGGACATGGCTGAATGGGAACAGCCTGTCTCTGCTCCACTCAGCATCAGTTGGGGCAACTTGAAGGTCAAGGGCTAGAATCATGTGAAGACTCAGTCACACAACTGGCAATTGATGCTGCCGTCAGCTGGGACCCATGGCTGGGACACTGATAGATGTCTTCTCCATACACTGGCTGGGTTCCATGAACAAGGCTTCCCAGAGGACCAGGCAGAAGCTGTATTGCCTTTTATGACTTAGCCTTGGCATTCATCTGGTGTCACTTCTGCCATTTTCATAGACCTGCTCAGATGTAAGGGTGGGGACATATATTCTCGTCTCTTGATGGAGGAGTATCAACATCACATTTGGGATATATATTGGTGCAGTCATCTTTGGAAAGTACAGTCTGCCCCACCGAGAGATGCTAACCTGTCAGGCTAAATTATGGAGGAGGGTTTAATAAAATGACTATTGATAAGGGTGTGGGAAAGGTTTAGAAAATGACCTGGACCTAGTTACCATGGAAGCTGTTACTACATCTAAGCCTAAAGGGATAACAGGGAGGAGGGTTGCCTGACAGAGCCACAGACTTCAGTAAGGAGGACAACCAAAGGCAGTCAGTCCAGAGAGAGCCAAGGGAATAAGTACCCCACCCTCACTCTCCTCCTTCCTTTTGATCTCCTTCTAGACCCCCCAACCCGAGTCTGCAACCAGAGGGCAAGGTAGTCTGTTGATGCAGGAGACAGTGTGAGATGCAGCAGAGAACAGAGAAAGTAGACCTGGACCTGAAGGGGCAAACAAAAGTCATACGGCACAAAATCCATGTTGGAAATGGATCGACTATCTTCCAGCCTCTCAGTCTCGAACTAGGACCATCAGTAGGAAGTTTGCATTTGCAGAGCAGATAGCTTTACCCTGACCATTGCCCCCTATGGATTGTGTAGAGAAGGAAGGAGAAAGGGACCATATCAGTCCCATCTAGCACGTTAGTCCAAACAGAAATGGGGATGGGTCACCAACAGGACAATTCACTCCATCACTCTGGAGGTGGAAGATGCAAAGGGGGTGGAGGAAGGGAAAGTCCCAATCAAGAAATTGGGTGGGCGTGGAAGGGAGATCCCCCCGCAACCGGGTTCAGTCATTCTCTCCCTCTTGTCTACCTGCCCCTCGCCTCCCATTGAAAAGGAAACAATGACACCAGGTGATGTGAGCGGACTGTAGGGTAGAGACAGAGATTTTTGTCTGTATTAAGCCAGCAGCACAATCCATCAATTTCAGGCACATCAAACAGACCAGTTTAAAACAAAAGACTTTTCATTGGATTTCTGCATTTCCCACGTACACAAATAATACGAGAGGAGACAAGCAATACCCGAGCATCTCAATCTTCCTCCTTCCAGATCCTAACAGAACCTGACATTCTTCAGCGCAACTTCTCAAATAAACAGCCAGGAATGGACAGGAGACAAATGCTTTGTGCAAACACCAATAATTCTCATTCTATCCTCTTACATATTGACATGTTCTAGCAGTAATCTTTGTTGTTTTTAAGCTGTTCTCCTTTGGGAGAAGGTGAAGAGGCTCAGAAGGCAATTCCAATGATGGAGAAAGCAGGAGAGGAAGAAGAGTGACGTGGGAGATGGTGGCTTGGCAGTGGCCTCCTCTGGGAACCCACCCCGGACCTCCCAGACATCTCTCCCTCTCCTTTTCACTCCCCCAACACATTGAATCATATATGGCATCTCTCTGTTCATACGGTCCACCCTCCTAAAGGGCAGAGGCAGCTTCTTCCAGGTAGAGGCTGTATCTTTCTTACCTATATAGAGCTCAATACCTGGTTCATTACACATGAGGTGTTTAACAGCATGAAATAGCATAGGTTGGAGTGAACACACAGCTAAGGAGATAATTGTAACATTCTTCCTCTTCTTCACTTGAAATGTTCCATAAATAATACATGGGAAATTGCTGTACAAACCATAACACCTATAATGCATTATACTCGTCTGAGTGCTGAGAGGTGTGTGCTGGTCAAGACCCAGGGGCTCCATGGTCAGACTAGTACAGACTATTTCAAATCCTCAAAATATGGCACTATTGTTAAAAGCAAGATGGTATTGGTTCAAATCCCAGCTCAACTTATTACTAGCTGTGTGATTTTGATGGAGTCACTTACGCTCTCTGTGCCTTGGTTTCACCATTTGTAAAATTGGGAATATAATAGAATCTACCTCATAGAGTGGCTTGAGAATCAAATGAGCCAATATATAAAAACTTTTGGAACAGTACCTGACATAGAGCAAGCACTATTCAAAATTAGCTACTACTTCCGGGTAAGATGGCGGAAGAGTAAGACGCGGAGATCACCTTCCTCCCCACGGATACACCAGAAATACAGCTACACGTGGAACAGCTCCTACAGAACACCTACTGAACGCTGGCAGAAGACCCCAGACCTCCCAAAAGGCAAGAAACTCCCCGCATACCTGGGTAGGGCAAAGCGGAGAGATTCCCGCACAGAGGATCGGTGCCGAGCGGCACTCACCAGCCCGAGAGGCTTGTCTGCTCGCCCGCCGGGGCGGGCGGCGCTGGAAGCTGAGGCTCGGGCTTCGGTCAGAGCGCAGGGAGAGGACTGGGGCTGGCGGCGAGAACTCAGCCTGAAGGGGGCTAGTGTGCCACAGCTGGCCGGGAGGGAGTCCGGGAAAACTCTGGAGCTGCCGAAGAGGCAAGAGACTTTTTCTTCCCTCTTGGTTTCCTGGTGCGCGAGGAGAGGGGATTAAGAGCGCTGCTTAAAGGGGCTCCACAGACGGGCGCGAGTCGCGACTGAAAGCGCGGAGCCCAGTGACGGGCGTGGGACGCTGGGGCTGCTGCTGCCGCCGCCAAGAAGCCTGTGTGCGAGCGCAGGTCACTGTCCACACCGCCCTTCCGGGAGCCTGTGCAGCCCGCCACTGCCGGGGTCCCGGGATCCAGGGGCGGCTTCCCTGGGAGAACGCACGGCGCGCCTCGGGCTGGTGCAACGTCACGCCGACCTCTGCCGCTGCAGGCTCGCCCCGCACTCCGTGCCCCTCCCTCCCGCCCGGCCTGAGTGAGCCAGAGTCCCCGAAGAGGCTGCTCCTTTAACCCTGTCCTGTCTGAGCGAAGCACAGACGCCCTCCAGCGACCTACACGCAGAGGCGGGGCCACATCCAAAGCTGAGACCCAGGAGCTGTGAGAACAAAGAAGAGAAAGGGAAACCTCTCCCAGCAGCCTCAGAAGCAGCGGATTAAAGCTCCACAATCAACTTGATGTACCCTGCATCTGTGGAATACATGAATAGACAACAAATCATCCCAAATTGAGGAGCCAGGAGTCAGTGCTGTGCCTCTGAGGTGGGAGAGACAACTTCAGGACACTGGTCCACAAGAGACCTCCCAGCTCCACATAATATCAAACGGCGAAAATCTTCCAGAGATCTCCATCTCAACACCAGCACCCAGCTTCACTCAACGACCAGCAAGCTACAGTGCTGGACACCCTATGCCAAACAACTAGCAACACAGGAACACAACGCCACCCATTAGCACAGAGGTGGCCTAAAATCATAAAAAGTCCGCACACACCCCAAAACACACCACCAGACGTGGACCTGCCCACCAGAAAGACAAGATCCAGCCTCATCCACCAGAACACAGGCACTAGTCCCCTCCACCAGGAAGCCTACACAACCCACTAAACCAACCTTAGCCACTGGGGACAGACACCAAAAACAACGGGAACTATGAACCTGCAGCCTGCAAAAAGGAGACCCCAAACACAGTAACATAAGCAAAATGAGAAGACAGAAAAACACACAGCAGGAGAAGGAGCAAGATAAAAACCCACCAGACCTAACAAATGAAGAGGTAATAGGCAGTCTACCTGAAAAAGAATTCAGAATAATGATGGTAAAGATGATCCAAGATTCTATTTCCAAGATCCAAAATCTTGGAAATAGAATAGACAAAATGCACGAAACAGTTAACAAGGACCTAGAAGAACTAAAGATGAATCAAGCATCGATTAAAAACACAATAAATGAAATAAAAAATACTCTAGATGGGATCAATAGCAGAATAACTGGGGCAGAAGAACGGATAAGTGACGTGGAAGATAAAATAGTGGAAATAACTGCTGCAGAGCAAAATAAAAAAGAATGAAAAGAACAGAGGACAGTCTCAGAGACCTCTGGGACAACATTAAACGCACCAACATTCGAATTATAGGGGTTCCAGAAGAAGAAGAGAAAAAGAAAGGGACTGAGAAAATATTTGAAGAGATTATAGTTGAAAACTTCCCTAATATGGGAAAGGAAATAGTTAATCAAGTCCAGGAGGCACAGAGAGTCCCATACAGAATAAATCCAAGGAGAAATATGCCAAGACACATATTAATCAAACTGTCAAAAATTAAACACAAAGAAATCATATTAAAAGCAGCAAGGGAAAAACAACAAATAACACACAAGGGAATTCCCATCAGGATAACAGCTGATCTCTCAGCAGAAACTCTACAAGCCAGAAGGGAGTGGCAGGACATAATTAAAGTGATGAAGGAGAAAAACCTGCAACCAAGATTACTCTACCCAGCAAGGATCTCATTCAGATTTGATGGAGAAATTAAAACGTTTACAGACAAGCAAAAGCTGAGAGAGTTCAGCACCACCAAACCAGCTTTACAACAAATGCTAAAGGAACTTCTCTAGGCAAGAAACACAACAGAAGGAAAAGACCTACAATAACGAACCCAAAACAATTAAGAAAATGGGAATAGGAACATACATATCGATAATTACCTTAAATGTAAATGGACTAAATGCTCCCACCAAAAGACACAGATTGGCTGAATGGATACAAAAACAAGACCCATATATATGCTGTCTACAAGAGACCCACTTCAGACCTAGAGACACATACAGACTGAAAGTAAGGGGATGGAAAAAGATATTCCATGCAAATGGAAACCAAAAGAAAGCTGGAGTAGCAATTCTCATATCAGACAAAATAGACTTTAAAATAAAGACTACTAGAAGAGACAAATAAGGACACTACATAATGATCAAGGGATCGATCCAAGAAGAAGATATAACAATTGTAAATATTTATGCACCCAACATAGGGGCACCTCAATACATAAGGCAAATACTAACAGCCATAAAAGGAGAAATCGACAGTAACACATTCATAGTAGGGGACTTTAACACCCCACTTTCACCAATGGACAGATCATCCAAAATGAAAATAAATAAGGAAACACAAGCTTTAAATGATACATTAAACAAGATGGACTTAATTGATATTTATAGGACAGTCCATCCAAAAACAACAGAATACACATTTTTCTCAAGTGCTCATGGAACATTCTCCAGGATAGATCATATCTTGGGTCACCAATCAAGCCTTGGTAAATTTAAGAAAATTGAAATTGTATCAAGTATCTTTTCCGACCACAATGCTATGAGACTACATATCAATTACAGGAAAAGAGCTGTAAAAAATACAAACATATGGAGGCTAAAGAATACACTACTTAATAACGAAGTGATCACTGAAGAAATCAAAGAGGAAATTAAAAAATACCTAGAAACAAATGACAATGGAGACACGACGACCCAAAACCTATGGGATGCAGCAAAAGCAGTTCTAAGAGGGAAGTTTATAGCAATACAATCCCACCTTAAGAAACAGGAAACATCTCGAATAAACAACCTAACCTTCCACCTAAAGCAATTAGAGAAAGAAGAACAAAAACATCCCAAAGTTAGCAGAAGGAAAGAAATCATAAAAATCAGATCAGAAATAAATGAAAAAGAAATGAAGGAAACGATAGCAAAGATCAATAAAACTAAAAGCTGGTTCTTTGAGAAGATAAACAAAATTGATAAACCATTAGCCAGACTCATCAAGAAAAAAAGGGAGAAGACTCAAATCAATAGAATTAGAAATGAAAAAGGAGAAGTAACAGCTGACACTGCAGAAATACAAAAGATCATGAGAGATTATTACAAGCAACTCTATGACAATAAAATGGACAACCTGGAAGAAATGGACAAATTCTTAGAAATGCACAACCTGCCAAGACTGAATCAGGAAGAAATAGAAAATATGAACAGACCAATCACAAGCACTGAAATTGAAACTGTGATAAAAAATCTTCCAACAAACAAAAGCCCAGGACCAGATGGCTTCACAGGCGAATTCTATCAAGCATTTAGAGAAGAGCTAACACCTATCCTTCTCAAACTCTTCCAAAATATAGCAGAGGGAGGAACACTCCCAAACTCATTCTACGAGGCCACCATCACCTTGATACCAAAACCAGACAAGGATGTCACAAAGAAAGAAAACTACAGGCCAATATCACTGATGAACATAGATGCAAAAATCCTCAACAAAATACTAGCAAACAGAATCCAACAGCACATTAAAAGGATCATACACCATGATCAAGTGGGGTTTATTCCAGGAATGCAAGGATTCTTCAATATACGCAAATCAATCAACGTGATACACCATATTAACAAATTGAAGGAGAAAAACCATATGATCATCTCAATAGATGCAGAGAAAGCTTTCGACAAAATTCAACACCCATTTATGATAAAAACCCTGCAGAAAGTAGGCACAGAGGGAACTTTCCTCAACATAATAAAGGCCATATATGACAAACCCACAGCCAGCATCGTCCTCAATGGTGAGAAACTGAAACCATTTCCACTAAGATCAGGAACAAGACAAGGTTGCCCACTCTCACCACTCTTATTCAACATAGTTTTGGAAGTTTTAGCCACAGCAATCAGAGAAGAAAAGGAAATAAAAGGAATCCAAATTGGAAAAGAAGAAGTAAAGCTGTCACTGTTTGCAGATGACATGATACTATACATAGAGAATCCTAAAGATGCTACCGAAAAACTACTAGAGCTAATCAATTAATTTGGTAAAGTTGCAGGATACAAAATTAATGCACAGAAATCTCTGGCATTCCTATATACTAATGATGAAAAATCTGAAAGTGAAATCAAGGAAACACTCCCATTTACCATTGCAACAAAAAGAATAAAATATCTAGGAATAAACCTACCTAAGGAGACAAAAGACCTGTATGCAGAAAATTATAAGACACTGATGAAAGAAATTAAAGATGATACAAATAGATGGAGAGATGTACCATGTTCTTGGATTGGAAGAATCAACATTGTGAAAATGACTCTACTACCCAAAGCAATCTACAGATTCAGTGCAATCCCTATCAAACTACCACTGGCATTTCTCACAGAACTAGAACAAAAAATTTCACAATTTGTATGGAAACACAAAAGACCCCGAATAGCCAAAGCAATCTTGAGAACGAAAAATGGAGCTGGAGGAATCAGGCTCCCTGACTTCAGACTATACTACAAAGCTACAGTAATCAAGACAGTATGGTACTGGCACAAAAATAGAAAGATAGATCAATGGAACAGGATAGAAAGCCCAGAGAGAAACCCACGGACATATGGTCACCTTATCTTTGATAAAGGAGGCAGGAATGTACAGTGGAGAAAGGACAGTCTCTTCAATAAGTGGTGCTGGGAAAACTGGATAGGGACATGTAAAAGTATGAGATTAGATCACTCCCTAACACCATACACAAAAATAAGCTCAAAATGGATTAAAGACCTAAATGTAAGGCCAGAAACTATCAAACTCTTAGAGGAAAACATAGGCAGAACACTCTATGACATAAATCACAGCAAGATCCTTTTTGACCCACCTCCTAGAGAAATGGAAATAAAGACAAAAATAAACACATGGGACCTAATGAAACTTAAAAGCTTTTGCACAGCAAAGGAAACCACAAACAAGACCAAAAGACAACCCTCAGAATGGGAGAAAGTATTTGCAAATGAAGCAACTGACAAAGGATTAATCTCCAAAACTTACAAGCAACTCATGCAGCTCAATAACAAAAAAACAAACAACCCAATCCAAAAATGGGCAGAAGACCTAAATAGACATTTCTCTAAAGAATATATACAGACTGCCAGCAAACACAGGAAAGAATGCTCAACATCATTAATCATTAGAGAAATGCAAATCAAAACTACAATGAGATATCATCTCACACCAGTCAGAATGGCCATCATCAAGAAATCTAGAAACAATAAATGCTGGAGAGGGTGTGGAGAAAAGGGAACACTCTTGCACTGCTGGTGGGAATGTGAATTGGTACAGCCACTATGGAGAACGGTATGGAGGTTCCTTAAAAAACTACAAATAGAACTACCATATGACCCAGCAATCCCACTACTGGGCATATACCCTGAGAAAACCATAATTCAAAAAGAGACATGTATCAAAATGTTCACAGCAGCCCTATTTACAATAGCCCGGAGATGGAAACAACCTAAGTGTCCATCATCAGATGAATGGGTAAAGAAGATGTGGCACATATATACAATGGAATATTACTCAGCCATAAAAAGAAATGAAATTGAGCTATTTGTAATGAGGTGGATGGACCTAGAGTCTGTCATACAGAGTGAAGTAAGTCAGAAAGAGAAAGACAAATACCGTATGCTGACACATATATATGGAATTTAAGAAAAAAAAAGTCATGAAGAACATAGGGGTAAGACAGGAATAAAGACACAGACCTACTAGAGAATGGACTTGAGGATATGGGGAGGGGGAAGGGTAAGCTGTGACAAAGTGAAAGAGCGGCATGGACATATATACACTACCAAACGTAAGGTAGATAGCTAGTGGGAAGCAGCCGCATAGCACAGGGAGATCAGCTCGTTGCTTTGTGACCGCCTGGAGGGCTGGGATAGGGAGGGTGGGAGGGAGACGCAAAAGGGAGGGGATATGGGAACATATGTATATGTATAACTGATTAAATTTGTTATAAAGCAAAAAATAAAAAAAAATAAAAATAAAAAAAGCAAAATAAATAAATAAAATTAGCTACTATTAATAAACATCTTTATTTTCATTATTAATGTTAATAACTTGTATCTGGCTACTTCCCCAGTCTCGTGCAACTTTAGAAGTGGAGCGAATCTTAGAGGTCCTGCATTCCATCCTCCTGCCACTTGCACCTCTGATGGGTAGGTGCACATTGCCACACTTTTGTCCCCATAAAATTCAGTGAGGTAGATATCATTATTCCTCCATTTTATAGCTGGGGGAACTGAAGTTCAAAGGGAAAGCTACCCCTGGTCACACAGCCAGGAAATGGTGGCATTTTAATTCCAACAGAAATCTCCATACCCTCAACCTTTAATCAGCTCTTTTTTAGCTGGAGTCTCACTCTGGGCTCCAGTCATTGCGTGTGAGCTAGTCTTCTCTCTCCCACCCGCTATTTCCTCTTGCTCCGTCCCCTCCAACCACTTTAATAAGTGTAAAAATACTTCTACTGATCTACTTATCCATAATTTTCTGAACACCCACATGTGCCAGTCATTAGCATGTGTGCTGTGGGTACAAAAATGGAGTCTAGAGAACTCTGAGTTTCTAGTGCCAGTTAAACATCCATTGGGTCATTTCATGATGGAGACAGAGGAAGAGATGGACAGCTACAGTAAAGGTCTCAGGCTGAGGTCCCCCTGCAAAGCCAAGCCTCAGTCAGGGGCTTACATGCAGGTACTTTGTTTTGGAAAGTGAGCCTGGCAACAGGAGTGGGAGACTGGATAGTGAATCGTAGAAGGAGGGGAACCCATCTAAGGGCATGAGACATAACGTGAAGTTGGTCCCCTGCAGTGGACAACAGGGACACAGTTCCCCTGAGGGCTTCAGAGGAACCGTCTCGAATGCATCTCAGAATCGTCTACCAACATTTATCCACCAGCTCTTATCCTCTATGGCTCAGGGGTTCACCATGAGGTGTTAATTGCCTGGCACTTCCAGATAGCACACCTTGAGTGCCACCCAGGCCTCCCACAAGCATCCTCTGCTGGAAATCCAGAGATGCCCCGGGACAGAAAACAGTGCAAGTACATTCACCTGGATGGAGCAGGTGGCTTCTGTAATGGCTGGAACAAAAGGAGGACCAGCAAAATCAGCATCAGCTAAGAAGTTATTATAAAAACAAATTCTCATGCCCCACCCCAGACCTACCAAGCCAGATACTCTGGGGGTGGACTCAGCAAGCTGTTCATTACAAGCCCTCCAGATGATTCTAATGCACACTCAAGTTTGAGAACCACCCGTCTACAGAATTGTGGCACAGGATACAAGACGTGTCTAATACAGGTAACTGCACTTACCCGTAATTCTAGCAACTGAATATTCAAATAACTTCAGATCCCAAAGTAGAAATCTGCAGATCACCTTCAACTCTTCCCTCTTTTCACTGTTGTGGCCTCTCCCGTTGCGGAGCACAGGCTCCGGACGCGCAGGCTCAGCGGCCATGGCTCACGGGCCCAGGCGCTCCGCGGCATGTGGGATCTTCCCGGACCGGGGTACGAACCCATGTCCCCTGCATCGGCAGGCAGACTCTCAACCACTGCGCCACCAGGGAAGCCCCAACTCTTCCCTCTTTCTCATCTCCCATGTCCAACACAGCCTCGGCCATTACAATAATTTATTGTTTATGACTACAAACGGGGGTGGAATTTGCCACCCTAAAATTTGTCTCTTTGGCATAAGGATTATTTTGAGTTGACTTTTTTTTTCCAACATTTTATTATGAAAAATGTCAGATATATAGAAAAGTTGAAATGATTTTACAGTGAAAATTCACCATCTAGATTCTAAAATGAACATGTTACATCACTTCATCTAGATCTACATCTAGCCATCTATCAATCCTTCTGTTTATTTATCAGTCAACTTTTGGATACATTTCAGAGTAAGATGAGTTCTTGAGTACCCTGCCCCCTAAATATTTCAGTGTGAGTATCATAAACTAGAGTTATTACTTGTTTAAAAGAGTTTAGTATTTGTTTAAGGCTATCTTTTTTTCTCTTGAGGTAAAATTTGCATAGCATGGAATGCATAAATCCTAAGGGCGCCATTTGATGTGTTTTAACAAATGCATACACCTGTGTAACCCAAACCACCAACAAGATACAGAAAATGACCATTATCCCAACCCGGTCTGTTATGCCCCTTCCCTGGCGATCCCACTCCCCATCTCTCCAGAGGAAACATCTGTTCTGATTTTCTTCACAACGGATTAGTTTTGCCTATTACAGAACTTCACACAAGTGGAATCACACAGTACTCTTGTATAAGGCTTCTTTCTCTCAATGTAACGTGTTTCAGATTCAACCACATTGTTTCTTTATCTGTATTTTTTCTGATATCCCTTGTTTTTCTGAGCGACCAGTTCAGTAGTGCTCCTTTGTATGAATATACTACAGTTTGTTCTATTTATGGACACCTAGGTTGTTTTCTGGGTTATGGCTGTTATGAATAAGGTTGCTATTAACTTTTGCCTACGAGTTATTTTATGGATTTATATTTCCATTTTTCTTGGGAAAATCTGAGCCGACTATTTTTTATGAAACTTAAGATACAGGAGAAGCTGTAAAAAATCAAGTCAAAGTTACACTTTTGTAAGAGACATCTATATTTATAGGGAAATCTCCATTTGTAAGGGTGTCACTCTCTCTGTACCTGGAAGAGAAAAAAGATTCTAAATCTCTAGAAATCCTTATCGATAGAGAATACATTGACTTAAATCTGTGTAACAAACATTCCCAAGTTTACTATGCTTTTCCTAGTAACCTCCCATAACTGCCTACCACACCCCTCACACACATCATCTTTTGTCTTTAGAGGGAGATATTATTTAAAGTAGTGGCTTGAGCCATTTTGGAAAATTACTGTTTTCTTGCGTCTCTCCCACATATACGGGATGGGAGGTATACACGTTATTAAACTTTTGTTTGTTTTTCTCCTGTTAATTTGTCCTCTATTACGGGAGGGTCTCAGCGAAGAACCTAGAAGGGGAAAGGAAAAATTATTTTCCCTCTCCCTCAACTACTTTCACTACAAAAGAAACCACATGTCCCACAGCCTAAAATTACTATTACTATTTAGCCCTTAGAGAAAAAATTTTCCAACTCCTAAAATAGAGAGTCCAGAAATTGATCCACACAAATATGGTCAGTTGATTTTTGACCAAGTTGCAAAGGCAATTCAAATGGTAATCTTTTCAGGAAGTGGTATTGGAACAATTATGTTTCCATGTGCAAGAAAATGAACCACAATCTATATCTTGCACCTTATACAAAAATTAACTTAAAGAAGGTAATAGATATAAATGGAAAATATAATCATATAAAACTCTTATAAAAAAATTTCCGCAAAAAACAAATTGTGACCTTAGGTAAAAATTCTTAGACATGATACAAAGGCATGATCCACAAAATAATAAATTTATAAATTATGGTTCATTTTTAAAAGTTCTACTTTGCAGAAAGGAATGTTAAGAGAATGAAAGGGAAAGTCAGATACCGAAAGAAAATATTTGCAAATCATATATCCACACACAAAAATTTGTATTTAGTATATATAAAGAAAGTAAAAACTAAGCAATAAGAAACCAAACCTGATTTTTAAAATGGGCAAAAGATTTGAACAGATACTTCACCAAAGATATTTGAATGGCAAATAAAAAAATGAAAAGATTCTCACCATTGTAAGTCATTAGGGAATGCAAATTAAAATCATGAGTATCCCTGCACACCTGTTAGAATGGCTAAAATAACAATTTTTTAAAATCGGACACTACCAAGTGCTGGTAACTTCAGAGAGCACTGGATCTTTCATGCTTTGCTGTTGCGAATGTAAAATGATACAGGAAAATATTTCAGCAATTTCTTATAAAGTTATAAACATACACTTATTGCCTGGCCAAGAAATCACACTCCTTATATTTACCCTAATGGAATGAAGACATGTTTGCTTAAAAAAAACTGTATGTGAATATTTATAGCAGCTCTATTCAAAATCACTCCAAAAAACTGTAAATTACAAATAAGTCCTTCAGTAGGTGAGTGGATAAACAAACTATGGTACATCCGTACAATGGAATACTACTCATCAATAAAAGAAACAACGTATCGGTAGTCACAGCAACTTGGATGAATCTCAAAGGCATTATGCTGTGTAAAGGAAGCCAAGCTTAAAAGATTATATGCAGTATACTGCATGACATCTTAGCAAAGACCAAACTATAGGTAGATGCCAAAGGCTAGGAATGGGGACAGGTGAGACAACAAAGAAACAGCATGAGGGAGATTTTCTAAATCATGGGGCTGTTCTGTGTCATGATTGTGAAGGTGGTGACACAAATCTATGTAATAAAACTCATAGAACTGTACAGCAAAATAAAATGAGTTTTGTTGTTTATAAATTAGAAACAAACAACCAAAAACAAAATCTAGAAGGTAGACTCTGGGGTCACTTTATCTATTTGGTTCCCAGCTGCAACTTTGACTGGCTGTGTGAACTTCAGTGAGTCACTTAACCTCTCTTTGCCTCAGTTTCCCAATTTGTAAAATGAAGTTAATATTTTCTGACTCATAAAATTTTTGTGAGGATTAACTGAGAAAATCATATAAAGCACCCAGAGTGTGGCATATTAAATAAACATAATCATAATAAAAAATTACTCATTATTAAGTTTAGTCCACCTGTTACACTGAATTGAGTTTACCTTGTTGTTCAAAAACTGATCTCTTCAGGGGGTTTGCACAGCAATTCTCACTTAATTCAGAATATCCTTATTTCTCATAGCAAGTTTTTCATCTGTACCAGATTCAGAAGGATTTTATGAATTTTGTACTTTATCCTTTTAAAGACCATGAGGTCATTCCTACGTATTACACTGTCTGTCTGTCTCCCAGGTTTCAAAGGTTTTTCAAGTTTGCCAGTTTAAACTAGTTTGGGGGAGGAAGTCAGGACTGAAAACTGGAGTCCAGAAATGGCGTGGTGTCATTTGTTTAACACTGCATGGTTTGAATTCTTCCCAGCTAGTCTTGAATACCGTCACTTTGATGGAGTGAATTGTGATTCTTGACACATAACAATGACTCACACACTCTTCCTCAACTGTGGAATTTTCTCAGTTATTCTTTTCTTTCCTGTCCTGTGGTTCTTGAAATAATCTCTCTTTTATATTCCTTCCATCCCCCAGCCCCTAGGTTCCCACCAACCCTAACACTCTAAAATAAGGAGATGTTGGCCTTTGATATGCCATTTTCATCTTCAAAGGACTGTGTCTCCGTTCTCCTTCGCAAATCATCATTAGTCTTCTTTAGCATATTTTCCACCGGAGATAATTGTTGTGACATGTCCTCAATTCCTTTCTAATGAAAGTGGAGCGTAACCTAAGGCTTTTCAAAATTTGAACAAAAGGATTTCATCTCAGTCACACAAAACACAATCATAACCAGCTGTCAGTTCAATGGCTTAACAAATGTATATTGAACATCATTTGTGCCATGCACGATAGGAACAAACATGACTAAGAACGGCCCCATGGAGCCACAGGATTCTCAGATACTGCTGGTGAGAGTGTAAATTGGAATAACACTCGAGAAAACAGTTTGCCATTATTATTAAAGCTGAAGATGTATACCATGACCCAGCCATTCCACTCGTGGGTCTATATCTTAGGGAACCTATGTGCATGTGCTCCAAGAGAAGTGTCTAAAAATATTACAGAGCATTGTTCCTTACAGCACCCAAACTAGAAACAACCCGAAGGTGCATCAGCATTTGAATGGATAACATGTTGTTGTATGTTTATACAATGGCACACAGAAATGAAAATTATTTAACGACAGCTATGCACAACAACGTGGTTGAGTCTCACAAACACTGTCGAAAAAAAGAAGCCAGACGTAAAAGAGTACATTTGATTTATATAAAGTTTGAAAAAGGTATAACTAAGCCATACTGTGGTACAGATGGTGAGTAAAAGATAAGTATGAAATGGCTACCATAAATTCAAGAGTTAATGGTTACTTCTAGCAGGGAAGGGAACGAGTCATCATTGATGTTTTTGGGATATCAATAATGTTTTATTTCTTAACTTGGGTGGTTATTTCATAAGTGTCAATTCATACTCATTTAACTATATATACATATACATATATACATTATATATATGTGTACCTATAGTTATACATATATCTCATGCTATTTTCTTATATCAATTTCTTATGTCAATTTATACTCATTTAACTATATATAACTATATATATGTGTATAGTTATATATATCTCCCTTATGCTCTTTTCTTATGTATATCATGTTTCATAATAAAAAGGTTTTTAAAAAGGTAAAATTAAAAGAGAAAAGTGGAGAAAGAGATCCCACCATCTTTATCTCACTGGATGCAAAGTGCATGGAGCAGCTCCTTAAAGACTCTGAAAAGTAAATAGCAGCAGGTAGACGAGGGAAGATGAGAATCTGAACCACCAGATGGGAGGTGTGTTTACCACAGTTTTTCCTCCAGTATTCCCTAGCCGAATGCAGTGCGGCCTGAAGCCAGGAGGCAAGCCTCAACATGAGCACAGAGCTCCAGAAGAAGCTTCTAGCTGTGGCTCCAGGCACAGGAAAGGGAACTGCTAGCACTCAGAGGGAGTATGGAAACACTCACTTTTTCCTTCTCTCTGTTCTTACATACCCAGATCTGAAGAAATCTTGTGTTGTCAGTGGCAGAGGCCCCTGTGGGAGGCCACTAGGGCCAAAACTCTGAGAGAGGGGATCTGGTTCTCTGATCTGTACAACTGTGATCCCTAGAAGCTGGGACAAATATTGATTTTTTTAAAAAAATACATGTTTTTATTTTAGAATAGTTTTAGATTTACAGAGAAGTTGTGAAGGTAGCATAGAGAATTCCCATTTACCCCACAGGCAGTTTCTCCTACTGTTAGCATCTTACGTTAGTTTCTTTTTCTTTGACCTCCCGCAGCTTGGCCCTGGATACAGGCACAGGTAAGTGGTTGGTGCAGCAGTGTACCTAAAGCCCCACCTTTCTAACCAAAGGAGGGGAAAGGGGATCCCAAAGACATAAGGGAGACAGAGGAGCTCAGGAAAGTGACTGCATAAAGTGGTCAGTGAATTCCTGTGCTCACCCCCAAGCTGTGCCCACATGGGTCTGGTCCTAATCAGCATTCCTAATACTGAGAACTGAACCAACAGCTCTACCACTACTCATGTACTTAGACTGATCCCCAGGGGGTGCAGACGAGGGCAGACCTAAGAGCACTGTGCAGGTTTGGAAACAATTGATATTAGAATCAGGGTCCACAGAAGGGAGGTTAGAACTTTCCACCTGAATCTAAGCAGATTGATTTCCTACTCATACAAAAACGTTCAACGGAGGGGCCAGAGTTACGTAACAGACTATTCAAAATGTTCAGAATCTAATCCAAAATTACTGAGCATACCAATAACCAGAAAGCTTGTAACTCCTTTGGGGAAAAAACAGTTAAAAGATGACACAGATGTTGGAATGATATGACAAGGGGTTTAAAGCAATCAATATACAAATGCTCCAATAAGCAATTGTCCACAATTTTGAAACAAGTGGAAAAATAGAAAGTCTTGTTAAAGAAATAAAAGATATATCAAAGAATCAAATAAACATTAAAAATAGAAAAATTGAAATTTAAAAAAAACCTCCCTGGCTGAACTCAGTTGCAGATTAGAGATGACAGAGTAGATATTTAGTGAACTTGAAGTATATGAATAGAAATTATCCAACTTCAAGAACAGAGAGAAAAAGATTGAAAAAAATAAGCTGTCCCTCATAGACCTGTGGCACTATAACAAAAGTCTAATATTTGTGTTATCTGAGTGCAAAGGGGGAAGATAAAGAGTGTGATGGTAAAAAATATTTGAAGAAATAAAGGCTGAAAACTTCCCAAATTTGTCAAAAGACTTAAAGCTACAGATTGAAGAAGCTCAATGAATCCCAAACAGGATACCCTCAAAGAAATGCACATACAAAGACACATCACACTCAAACTGCTGAAACTGAAGACAAAGAAAAGGATCCTGAAAGCAACCAGACAATGTATTAACTAAAGGAGAACAGTTATTCAAATGACTATAAATTTCTCATCAGAAATCATGGAGGCCATAAAAAAAGTACTATAATATTTTTCAAGTGCTGAAAAAGAAAAATTGCCAATCTAGAATTCTGTATTTAGTGAGTTCAGAGCTGGCAGTACAGAACTGGGAGTCAGCAGCATAATAGGAAATAACAGTGCGTGTAAAATCCATGCAATTAGCTGAGATTACCCGAGGAGACACATCTAATAGGAAGAACCCAGAGCCCATGGTAGAATGCTGGGAAACCACAAGGGGCTGGCAGCTGAGAACAGGGTCAGTGAAAGAGACCAAGAAGAAGTGGTCAGAATTGAGACCAAGAGAAGCAACAGCTTCACAAAAAAACAAGAGGTCAATAGTATCAAAAAAAGCAGTGTGGGGCTTCCCTGGTGGCGCAGTGGTTGAGAATCTGCCTGCTAATGCAGGAGACACGGGTTTAAGCCCTGGTCTGGAAGGATCCCACATGCCGCGGAGCAACTAGGCCCGTGAGCCACAACCACTGAGCCTGCGCGTCTGGTGCCTGTGCTCCGCAGCAAGAGAGGTCGCGATAATGAGAGGCCCGCGCACCGCGATGAAGAGTGGCCCCCGCTTGCCACAACTAGAGAAAGCCCTCGCACAGAAATGAAGACGCAACACAACAAAAATAAATAAATTAATTAATCCTACCCCCATCATCTTCTTTAAAAAAAAAAGCAGTGTGATTCAAAATAAGAAGAAAGGTGCCTGCATTTATTGTCCACTTAAGAGTATAGCCTCCCTAAAAAGGAACCATAGTGCACTCACTGTTTGGGGGATTGTAAAATGGTTCAGCCACTATGAAGAAGAGTATGGAGTTTCCTCAAAAAAATTAAAAATAGAACTACAGTATGATCCATGAATCCCACTTCTGGGTATATATCCAAAGGAAATGAAAACTGGTTATGGAAGAGAGACCTGCACTCCCATGTTTATTGCAGCATTATTCACAATAACCAAGCTATGGAAACAACCTAAGTGATGTCAATGGATCAATGGATAAAGAAGATGTAGTATATATACACAGTGGAATACTATTTAGCCATGAGGAAAAAAAGGAGATCCTGCCATTTCTGACAACATGGATGGACCTTGGGGACTTTATGCTAAGTGAGATAAATCAGACAGAGGAAGACAAATACTGTAGGATAGCCCTCTATCTGGAATCTAAAAAGAACTGAACTCACACAAACAGAGGGTGGAATGGTGGTTTTCAGGAGCTGTGAGTTGGGGAAATAGGAGAGATGTTGTTTAAGATACATACTTGCAACTAGTAGATAAATAAGGCCTGGAGACCTAGTATACAGTAAAGTGATTATAGACAACAAAACTGTATTTTAAGCATTAAACTTGCTAAGAAGATAGATCTTAATTGTTCCCACCACTGGAAGAAATGATCTTTATATGATGTGATGGAGGTGTTAGCTAACTCTACAATGGCAATCAACTGCAATATAAATACATCAAATCAATATGATGTACCCCTTAAACTTACACAGTATTATATGTCAATTATACCTCAATTAAAAAAAAAGAGGAGTATAGGCTTTCAAATCCATCTCACTGGGTTCAAATCCTGGCTTCACTAACTCAGAGCCTCATGCCTTCATCTATAAAATGGACTGATAATAGTTCCTGCTTCATAGATTGCTGTCCAAAAAAAATGGGCTAATGTGAGTAAACACTTGGCACAGTTGCCTGGCACAAAGAAAGTGCTAGATAAATATTAGCTACTAATATGTCAGTGCCCTTCCTGCTGACTTTCCTGGCAAGAGTCAGACCTAACATATGTGGAAGCAAAATGAGGTAAGCAACCAACCCCCCACATCAGCTGGTCTCACTCCAAACACATCACGATTGCCTTCGCAGCAAATTCTGCCATCAATAGAGCTTCAGCCCTTCTCTGAAAATGCTCAGAGAGCACAGTGGAAACCCAATCATGGGTGTGACCTTATTTTCTGACTGTGCCATGTAAATAAGCCTTATCTTCCACATATAATTCAAAGGGAGCATGGTATTTATATAGGAACTATAGGCCAGTTCTCCAAAGATCATGGTTCTAGCCCTGGATTCTGCCACCTATGGGCTGTGTGAGCCTGGGCAATTCCATTGACTTCTCTGAGCCTCGTTCCCTCCTCAGTACCGACATTTATCTTCCCGTCTCATATAATGCCTGTAGGGCTTGAGCAGTAACTGACAACGGACTCTTCCCCTCCTTCAACATTCCTGAGAATCTTCAAGATGCAGCTGTGTCTAAAGTTGCCAGCCTGAGATTTACCTGGGAGATCTTGAAGATCCGCAGGCCAGTATGGATGATGGAAGGAGTGACAGCATCACTCCACAGAATTACAAGTCCCCTTCCAAGAGGTCAAGAGGTTACCCAACCTTTCTGCCATAATGTCGGTGATGGAGGTCTCACTACCCGTCAAGACTAAACCCTAAAAGCCTGCTCCACATCTGAACAGCTCTTGCCATCCAAAAGTCCCCCTGAGGATATGGGAGGAGCAGAATCACCAGCACGAGAGTCAGGGGACCTGGGTGCCAAGCCGAGTCCTGACCCCAATTAACTGTGAGACCTTGGACAAGATACTTCCCCTCTGCAGACCAGTTTTCCAGAGCCCATGGGCACCACCCAAGGAGATAAACAAAAAGCAAGTAACTTTCCAACCAGAATACTTTGTTATTGTTTAAAAAGGTTTCCCACCCACCCCCGTCCTTCTCTATCTATTTGGGTGGCATTTAATGTCCATGGAAATGTAGGTTTTAAAGTTACCGTGGCAAAAATGCTAGATGACAGTGATGCAAAATGGGATGAGGGGAACTTCATCTTATAACTGCTTCTCATTCAGGGGCACAGGAAGAAATCAACTCCCCATCATTTCCCAATTATTTCTCCTCCTGAAGCCCATTAAGGCTTTCTCAATTCATAATCAATACATTAAGTCCCTCTGTTTTATAAAACAGTTCATCAATGTTTTATGGTTTTAATAATTTATGTTTTATTACAGAAGCAGATGGAACTTTACAACACACAAGTTCTCAAGAGATGACAGAGGAGATAGAAAACCTGAGTTGCAGATTCTGGACTTAAATAACCAGCTTTTTCAGGCCCCTGCCTCCAATTTGGAATTTTTGGAGGCAGAATGGTGGCTGGGAGATGACCCACCTGATTAGACACTTCACGAAGGGAGACACCATGCCTGCTTATTTCTTGACCATCTACCCCGTGTCCAGCATTACACTGAATACTCTACAGGCATTATACCATCAGCTCCTGCCAATAACCTGATGACAGACTGAAATCATAGTAGAGTAATCCTAGTTCAGGCCTACAAAATAGAGTTGGGCAGCCATAGAGGATCTGGTCCCAAACATGTCCCTGCACCACTGAGAACCTGAACTTTCTGAACTGTACCAAAGCCAAGGACACAACCAGCCATTTTTAGAATATCTGCTAGCTGCAACCTGGTAGTCTCAAGGACCTCTCCTTGCAACTAGGCAACCATTTCAGACCCCAGCCAATCCTTGCTTAACAAGCACCCTTACTTCTTGCCAGCTCCAATCATAATTCTTTTTTTTTTTTTTTTTCCGTTTTCTGAGTTTATTTTTTTTTATTTTTTTTTTATTAGTTTCTGCTTTATAACAAAGTGAATCAGTCATACGTATACATCTGTTCCCACATCCCCTCCCTCATGCATCTCCCTCCCTCCCACCCTCCCCATCCCACCCCTCCAGGCGGTCACAAAGCACCGAGCTGATCTCCCTGTGCTCTGCGGCTGCTTCCCACTATCTATCTACCTTACGTTTGGTAGTGTATATATGTCCATGCCTCTCTTTCCCTTTGTCACAGCTTACCCTTCCCCTTCCCCATATCCTCAAGTCCATTCTCAAGTAGGTCTGTGTCTTTATTCCCGTTTTACCCCTAGGTTCTTCATGACATTTTTTTTTTTTTAAATTCCATATATATGTGTTAGCATACGGTATTTGTCTTTCTCTTTCTGACTTACTTCACTCTGTATGACAGACTCTAGGTCTATCCACCTCATTACAAATAGCTCAGTTTCGTTTCTTTTTATGGCTGAGTAATATTCCATTGTATATATGTGCCACATCTTCTTTATCCATTCATCCGATGATGGACACTTAGGTTGTTTCCAGCTCCGGGCTATTGTGAATAGAGCTGCAATGAACATTTTGGTACATGTCTCTTTTTGAATTATGGTTTTCTCAGGGTATATGCCTAGTAGTGGGATTGCTGGGTCATATGGTAGTTCTATTTTTAGTTTTTTAAGGAACCTCCATACTGTTCTCCATAGTGGCTGTACCAATTCACATTCCCACCAGCAGTGCAAGAGTGTTCCCTTTTCTCCACACCCTCTCCAGCATTTATTGTTTCTAGATTTCTTGATGATGGCCATTCTGACTGGTGTGAGATGATATCTCATTGTAGTTTTGATTTGCATTTCTCTAATGATTAATGATGTTGAGCATTCTTTCATGTGTTTGTTGGCAGTCTGTATATCTTCTTTGGAGAAATGCCTATTTAAGTCTTCTGCCCATTTTTGGATTGGGTTGTTTGTTTTTTTGCTATTGAGCTGCATGAGCTCCTTATAAATTTTGGAGATTAATCCTTTGTCAGTTGCTTCATTTGCAAATATTTTCTCCCATTCTGAGGGTTGTCTTTTGGTCTTGTTTATGGTTTCCTTTGCTGTGCAAAAGCTTTGAAGTTTCATTAGGTCCCATTTGTTTATCTTTGTTTTTAGTTCCATTTCTCTAGGAGGTGGGTCCAAAAGGATCTTGCTGTGATTTATGTCATAGAGTGTTCTACCTATGTTTTCCTCTAAGAGTTTGATAGTTTCTGGCCTTACATTTAGGTCTTTAATCCATTTTGAGCTTATTTTTGTGTATGGTGTTAGGGAATGATCTAATCTCATACTTTTACATGTCCCTGTCCAGTTTTCCCAGCACCACTTATTGAAGAGGCTGTCCTTTCTCCACTGTACATTCCTGCCTCCTTTATCAAAGATAAGTTGGCCATATGTGCGTGGGTTTATCTCTGGGCTTTCTATCCTGATCCACTGATCTATCTTTCTGTTTTTATGCCAGTACCACACTGTCTTAATTACTGTAGCTTTGTAGTATAGTCTGAAGTCAGGGAGCCTGATTCCTCCAGCTCCGTTTTTCGTTCTCAAGATTGCTTTGGCTATTCGGGGTCTTTTGTTTTTCCAAACAAATTTTGAAATTTTTTGTTCTACTTCTGTGAAAAATGCCAGTGGTAGTTTGATAGGGATTGCATTGAATCTGTAGATTGCTTTGGGTAGTAGAGTCATTTTCACAATATTGATTCTTCCAATCCAGGAGCATGGTATATCTCTCCATCTATTTGTATCATCTTTAATTTCTTTCATCAGTGTCTTATAATTTTCTGCATACAGGTCTTTTGTCTCCTTAGGTAGGTTTATTCCTAGATATTTTATTCTTTTTGTTGCAATGGTAAATGGGAGTGTTTTCTTGATTTCATTTTCAGATTTTTCATCATTAGTGTACCGGAATGCCAGAGATTTCTGTGCATTAATTTTGTATCCTGCTACTTTACCAAATTCATTGATTAGCTCTAGTAGTTTTTCGGTAGCATCTTTAGGATTCTCTATGTATAGTATCATGTCATCTGCAAACAGTGACAGCTTTACTTCTTCTTTTCCAATTTGGATTCCTTTTATTTCCTTTTCTTCTCTGATTGCTGTGGCTAAAACTTCCAAAACTATGTTGAATAAGAGTGGTGAGAGTGGGCAGCCTTGTCTTGTTCCTGATCTTAGTGGAAATGCTTTCAGTTTTTCACCATTGAGGACAATGTTGGCTGTGGGTTTGTCATATATGGCCTTTATTATGTTGAGGAAAGTTCCCTCTATGCCTACTTTCTGCAGGGTTTTTATCATAAATGGGTGTTGAATTTTGTCGAAAGCTTTCTCTGCATCTATTGAGATGATCATATGGTTTTTCTCCTTCAACTTGTTAATATGGTGTATCACATTGATTGATTTGCGTATATTGAAGAATCCTTGCATTCCTGGAATAAACCCCACTTGATCATGGTGTATGATCCTTTTAATGTGCTGTTGGATTCTGTTTGCTAGTATTTTGTTGAGGATTTTTGCATCTATGTTCATCAGTGATATTGGCCTGTAGTTTTCTTTCTTTGTGACATCCTTGCCTGGTTTTGGTATCAAGGTGATGGTGGCCTCGTAGAATGAGTTTGGGAGTGTTCCTTCCTCTGATATTGTTTGGAAGAGTTTGAGAAGGATGGGTGTTAGCTCTTCTCTAAATGTTTGATAGAATTTGCCTGTGAAGCCATCTGGTCCTGGGCTTTTGTTTGATGGAAGATTTTTAATCACAGTTTCAATTTCAGTGCTTGTGATTGGTCTATTCATATTTTCTATTTCTTCCTGAGTCAGTCTTGGTAGGTTGTGCATTTCTAAGAATTTGTCCATTTCTTCCAGGTTGTCCATTTTATTGGCATAGAGTTGCTTATAGTAATCTCTCATGATCTTTTGTATTTCTGCAGTGTCAGTTGTTACTTCTCCTTTTTCATTTCTAATTCTACTGATTTGAGTCTTCTCCCTTCTTTTCTTGATGAGTCTGGCTAATGGTTTGTCAATTTTGTTTATCTTCTCAAAGAACCAGCTTTTAGTTTGGTTGATCTTTGCTATCGTTTCCTTCATTTCTTTTTCATTTATTTCTGATCTGATCTTTATGATTTCTTTCCTTCTGCTAACTTTGGGGGTTTTTTGTTCTTCTTTCTCTAATTGCTTTAGGTGCAGGGTCAGGTTGTTTACTCGAAATGTTTCCTGTTTCTTAAGGTGGGATTGTATTGCTATAAACTTCCCCCTTAGAACTGCTTTTGCTGCGTCCCATAGGTTTTGGGTCGTCGTGTCTCCATTGTCATTTGTTTCTAAGTATTTCTTAATTTCCTCTTTGATTTCTTCAGTGATCACTTCATTATTGAGTAGTGTATTGTTTAGCCTCCATGTGTTTGTATTTTTTACAGATCTTTTCCTGTAATTGATGTCTAGTCTCATAGCATTGTGGTCGGAAAAGATACTTGATACAATTTCAATTTTCTTAAATTTACCAAGGCTTGATTTGTGACCCAAGATATGATCTATCCTGGAGAATGTTCCATGAGCACTTGAGAAAAATGTGTATTCTGTTGTTTTTGGGTGGAATGTCCTATAAATATCAATTAAGTCCATCTTGTTTAATGTATCATTTAAAGCTTGTGTTTCCTTATTTATTTTCATTTTGGATGATCTGTCCATTGGTGAAAGTGGGGTGTTAAAGTCCCCTACTATGATTGTGTTACTGTCGATTTCCCCTTTTATGGCTGTTAGTATTTGCCTTATGTATTGAGGTGCTCCTATGTTGGGTGCATAAATATTTACAATTGTTATATCTTCTTCTTGGATCGATCCCTTTATCGTTATGTAGTGTCCTTCTTTGTCTCTTCTAATAGTCTTTATTTTAAAGTCTATTTTGTCTGATATAAGAATTGCTACTCCAGCTTTCTTTTGATTTCCATTTGCATGGAATATCTTTTTCCATCCCCTTACTTTCAATCTGTATGTGTCTCTAGGTCTGAAGTGGGTCTCTTGTAGACAGCATATATATGGGTCTTGTTTTTGTATCCATTCAGCCACTCTGTGTCTTTTGGTGGGAGCATTTAGTCCATTTACATTTAAGGTAATTATTGATATGTATGTTCCTATTCCCATTTCCTTAATGGCTTTGGGTTCGTTATTGTAGGTATAGTCCTTCTGTTGTGTTTCTTGCCTAGAGAAGTTCCTTTAGCATTTGTTGTAAAGCTGGTTTGGTGGTGCTGAACTCTCTCAGCTTTTGCTTGTCTGTAAACGTTTTAATTTCTCCATCAAATCTGAATGAGATCCTTGCTGGGTAGAGTAATCTTGGTTGCAGGTTTCTCTCCTTCATCACTTTAATTATGTCCTGCCACTCCCTTCTGGCTTGTAGAGTTTCTGCTGAGAGATCAGCTGTTAACCTGATGGGGATTCCCTTGTGTGTTATTTGTTGTTTTTCCCTTGCTGCTTTTAATATGATTTCTTTGTGTTTAATTTTTGACAGTTTGATTAATATGTGTCTTGGCGTATTTCTTCTTGGATTTATTCTGTATGGGACTCTCTGTGCCTCCTGGACTTGATTAACTATTTCCTTTCCCATATTAGGGAAGTTTTCAACTATAATCTCTTCAAATATTTTCTCAGTCCCTTTCTTTTTCTCTTCTTCTTCTGGAACCCCTATAATTCGAATGTTGGTGCGTTTAATGTTGTCCCAGAGGTCTCTGAGACTGTCCTCTGTTCTTTTCATTCTTTTTTCTTTATTTTTCTCTGCATCAGTTATTTCCACTATTTTATCTTCCACCTCACTTATCCGTTCTTCTGCCTCAGTTATTCTGCTATTGATCCCATCTAGAGTATTTTTCATTTCATTTATTGTGTTTTTAATCGATGCTTGATTCATCTTTAGTTCTTCTAGGTCCTTGTTAACTGTTTCTTGCATATTGTCTATTCTATTTCCAAGATTTTGGATCTGGGAAATAGAATCTTGGATCAGCTTTACTATCATTATTCTGAATTCTTTTTCAGGTAGACTGCCTATTACCTCTTCATTTGTTAGGTCTGGTAGGTTTTTATCTTGCTCCTTCACCTGCTGTGTGTTTTTCTGCTTTCTCATTTTGCTTATGTTACTGTGTTTGGGGTCTCCTTTTTGCAGGCTGCAGATTCGTAGTTCCCGTTGTTTTTGGTGTCTGTCCCCCGTGGCTAAGGTTGTTACAGTAGGTTGTGTAGGCTTCCTGGTGGGGGGGACTAATGCCTGTGTTCTGGTGGTTGAAGCTCGATCTTGTCTTTCTGGTGGACAGGTCCACGTCTGGTGGTGTGTTTTGGGGTGCCTGTGGCCTTATTATGTTTTTAGGTATCCTCTCTGCTAATGGGTGGGGTTGTGTTCCTGCCTTGCTAGTTGCTTGGCATAGGGTGACCAGCACTGTAGCTTGCTGGTCGTTGACTGAAGCTGGGTGCTGGTGTTGAGATGGAGATCCCTGGGAGATTTTCGCTGCTTGATATTATGTGGAGCTGGGAGGTCTCTTGTGGACCCGTGTCCTGAAGTTGGCTCTCCCACTTCAGAGGCACAGCACTAACTCCTGGCTGCAGCACCAAGAGCCTTTCATCCACCCGGCTCAGAATAACAGTGAGAAAAAGTAGAAAGAAATAATTAGTAGAAGAAAGAAAGAGAGATTGAAAGAAAGGAAGAAGGGAAGTAAGGAAGGAAGGAAGGAAGAAAGAAAGAAAGGAGGGAGGGAGGAAGGATGGAAAGAACGGAAAGAAAGGAGGGAGGGAGGGAGGAATGAAAGCAAAAGGAAGAGTGAATGGAAGAAGAGAGGGAGGGAGGGAGGAAGGAAAGAAAGAAAGAAAGAAAGGAGGGAGGGAGGAAGGAAAGAAAAAGAAAGTGGAAAGAAGAAGGGTGGGAGGGAGGGAGGGATGGAGGAAAGAAAAAGAAAGAAGGAAAGGAGGAGCGGAGGGAGGGAGGGAGGAAGGGAAGGGAGGAAAAAAAGAAAGAGCAGGTGAAGTAAAATAGAATAAAGTATGAAATATAGTAGCGTTATTAAAATTAAAAAGTAATTATTGAAAAAAAACACGGACCGAAAGAACCCTGGGACATATGGTGGAAGCAAAGCTATACAGAGAGAATCTTACACAGAAGATTACACATACACATTCACAAAAAGAGAACAGGGGGAAAAATCAAAAATCTTGCTCTCCAAGTCCACCTCCTCGATTTGGGATAATTCGTTGTAAAAAGAGGAAAAGGGCGAAAAGTCTGAAATCTTGCTAAGTCCACCTCCTTAATTTGAGATAATTCGTTGTAAAAAGAGGGAAAAAAAGGGGGGGAAAGTCTTAAATCTTGTCCTCAAGGTCCACTTCCTCAATTTGGGATGATTCGCTGTCCATTCATGCACTCCACAGACGCAGGGCACATCAAATGGACCGTGGAGCTTTAATCCGCTGCCTCGGAGGCTGCACAGAGAGATTTCCCTGTCTCTGCTCTCACAGCTCCCGGGTCTCAGCCTTGGACCTGGCCCCGCCTCTGCGCGTAGGTCGCCGGAGGGCGTCCGTTCTTCGCTCAGACAGGACGGGTTTAAAGGAGCCGCTGATTCGGGGGCTCTGGCTCACTCAGGCAGAGGGGAGGGAGGGGAATGCCCTCTCCTCGCGCACCAGGCAACAAAAGGGAAAAAAGTCTCTTGCCTCTCCGGTAGCTCCAGACCCTTTCCCCGGACTCCCTCCGGGCTAGCACTAACCCCTTCAGGGTCTCTTCCTGCCGCCAGCCCCAGACCTCTCCCTGCGCTCCGACTGAAAGCCGATACCCGAGCCTCAGCTCCCAGCCCCGCCCGCTCTGGCGGCCGAGCAGACAAGTCTCTCGGGCTGGTGTGTGCCTGAGGGCACCGATCCTCTGTGCCAAAATCTCTCTGCTTTGCCCTCCACACCCCTGTTGCTGTGCTCTCCTCCGCTACTCCGAAGCTTTCCCCCTCCGCCACCTGCAGTCTCCGCCCTCGAAGGGGCTTGTAGTGTGTAGAAACCTTCCCTCCTTCACGGCTCCCTCCCACTGGTGCAGGTCCCGTCCATATCCTATTGTCTCTGTTTATTCTTTTTTTCTTTTGACCTACCCAGGTATGTGGGGAGTTTCTTGCCTTTTGGGGGGTCTGAGGTCTTCTGTCAGCGTTCAGTAGGTGTTCTGTTGGAGTTGTTCCACGTGTAGATGAATTTCTGATGTATCTGTGGGGAGGAAGGTGATCTCCGCGTCTTACTCTTCCGCCATCTTCCTCCGGCTCCCCAATCATAATTCTTGACAAACCACATATGTAACTAACTGTGGCCTTGTGAGTTTCGCCTTTATAAGCTTCCTTCATTTTATGGTCCAGCAGAACAAACACAGTTCAAGTGCTTCTTGAATCTGTGCTTCCCAGGCTGCAGTCCTAACATAGCCCAAATAAACTCCTCTTTTCTTCAATCAGGTCTTTGTTTCTGAAATTTTGATAAACAAACCATAGGAAAAAAAGTATTATTGTCGCCACTGCCCAGATGAAGAAACTGAGGCTCAGAGTTAGCCAGTAACTTAGCCTAGTCAGCACAACTAGGAAACGGCAACACCCGGATTGAAATGAAGTCGTCTGACTCCAGCATCTATGCCGTTAACAGCATATACAATGGTCAACATATCTTCCTTTGGAAACGTTTATTTATTGAGCACAGACTTTTCTAAGCATTGAGGACTCTGAGATGGACCACACAGGCTCAGTTTTCTCCTATATTAAATAGGGCATAAAATAGTACCCACCTCACAGAGCTTTCATGAGGATTAAGTGAGCTAAGAGACATGAAACTGTTAGAAGAATGCATGACCCATGATGTACACAAAATAAATGATACTTTCCTGTTTTTCACAGTGGGTATATAGTCAAGGCCATTTTCCTGATGAAAATATATATAATCTTCCTATGCATATTTTCCCAGTGAGTATTTGTCTCATTCAGGATACACCTCTGTAGGTATTTTAAATAACAAGTCTGTTTTTTTTCCAGTATGTATTTTTCCCTGTGCATATTTTTGAGTGGTCATTTCTCCTAGAGAAAATTTTTCTTGTAGACATTTTTCCCAGAAAGGCTATTTCTCCAGAGGTTATCCCCACCCCCATCCTCCCTGTTTATTGCAATGATTTTTTTCTAATGGACACTTTTCCTAGTGAATATTTTCATGGTGAACATTTTCATAATTAACATTTTTCCTAGGGAGCATTTTTAGTGAGAATTCTTCCTGATGTGTATTTTTCACAGTAGGTACTTTGGCTAGACAGTATACATTTCCGTGGAGAAGGAAGTTTGTCTCCAGTGGTTGTTTTTCCAGATAGGCACGTCTCCTCAGAAGTTACATGTTTCTCCTTGAGTGTTTCCACCAAGAAGCTTGATCCTCATTATGAACTGAATTTTGTCCCCCCTCCCCACCATGTATTGAACCCTAATCCCCAGTGTACTTGGAGATATGTCCTTTTAAGGAGGTGATAATTAAGGTTAAATGAGTTCATAAGGATGAGGCCCTGATCCAATAGAAATAGTGCCCTTATAAGAAGAGACAGAAACACCAGGAGTGTGTGTGCACAGAGGAAAGGCCATGTGAGGACACAGCAAGAAGGCAGCTGACTACAAGCCATGGAGATTGGTCTCAGGAGAAACCAACCCTACTGACACCATGATCTTAGACTTCTAGCCTCCAGAACTGTGGGAAAATAAGTTTCTGATTTTTTAAACCACGCAGTCTGATGTTTTGTTATGGCAGCCCGAGAAAACTAATATAGTTCCCAGTATTTAATATTTTTCTGGCTAAAGCCAAAATAGCTATGACCTTTGGCCACTTTCTGCTGGTCCCTCCAAAGCATCCCTTGCTCACTCCACATTAAGGCTTAACGCAGTAGAAGCAGAAAGCCTATACTGGCCTATGGCTCCCTTGTGTGCTGATAAAAGAAAATACCATCCTTAATCCAATTTATTTCCCAGCCTGCAGCCCTCCATAACTCCAGCCCTGCAAAACCAGCTCAACAATGAGTGCCTTGTTCCCATCCATGCAGCCCGGAGGTTGTACTACAAAGTTGCAGACACATAAAGATTCTGAGGAGTGCAGAGAGGTGGCTTGGGTCATTTTGCCTGGATAATCATATGGGAGGGGGCACCTCAAGAATCCTCTCCTCAAGGTCCATCCCTTCCATCCTGAATATGGTTCCAGAGACCTGGATTTGGGTTTGGAGTTGTTCAGACCCTCTCCACTAGAAGGCTTTCAATGGAGAGGGGCATAGCATTTGCCCATAGCATTTATACATTCACACATTAGACTTTGAATAATCATATACTAACTCTATGTGAGCATAAGGAGAAGTACTGGGCAAAAGAGACCAGAAAAGCCCGAGAGCCAGGCTGGTGGGTAGAGATTATATTTGAAAAAGATATTTCACCTTTAGCCTCCCAGCATTACATTCAAAGTTCCCTTCCTCTAGCTTCTATCCACATTTAAACTTACACCCCACACACGGGCTGATGGATTCCATGCCTTCTACACAACTCCACACAAAAAATCCTTTACCTTCTTATCTCGATCTATTTTTTCTCAACAACAAAAATAATCAAAAACTGATTCATTCTGAAGTCCAAACAACTGATAACAACTAATAATTTCACTCCTTCTCCCCTTCCCATTTTTTCTCACACATTCTTTTAAAAGAATCAAAGCCTTAAATTAAAGGAATAAAGATCCACCATATAGAATTTCCAGGATTAGCTAATTGGGGGATAGATGATTGGCAGGTAGTGACCTCTGCTCTGTACTTCGCTCTGCCTTTCCCACACCTGGGTGATGTTAGAGAAACAAAGGTGTCTTTCAGGGCATCAGAGTGGCACCCGAACTAGATCCTGAAGATATCAAACAAAGCACAACAAGATGCTCTCACCCCTACCCAGGACAGCACAAGGTATTCTGTAGAGTGAGAACTCCATGAAAAACAGGTTCACCAAGTGTCATAAAAAGAATAATGACCCGGGGTTTCCCTGATGGCACAGTGGTTGAGAGTCCACCTGCCGATGCAGGGGACACAGGTTCGTGCCCCAGTCCGGGAAGATCCCACATGCCGCGGAGCGGCTGGGCCTGTGAGCCATGACGGCTGAGCCCACGCGTCTGGAGCCTGTGCTCCGCAACGGGAGAGGCCACAGCAGTGAGAGGCCCGCGTACCACAAAAAAAAAAGAATAATGCCCCATCCCCCCACAAAGATGTCCATGTCCTAATCCCCAGAACCTGTGAACATGTTACCTCAACATGGAAAAAGTAATTTAGCAGAGATGAGAAGATTATCTGGGATGATCCCTATAGGCCCATCATAATCCTTATCAGAGGGAGGCAAGAAGGTCAAGGTCAGAGAGAGAATTGTAATGTTGTGCTGCCAACATTGAACCTGTGTGAAGCGATCATAAGCCAAGGAAATGAGGTGGCTTCTAGAAGCTGGAAAAGGCAAGGGAATGGATTCTCCTCTAGAGCTCTCAAGAGGGACACAGACCAGCTGGGACCTTGATTTTAGCCCAGTGAAACCCATTTCAGATTTCTATCCCCCAGGATTGAAAGATAATAAATTTGTGTTATTTGAACCACTGAGTTCATGGTAACTTGTTACAGCAGCAACAGGAAACTAATATACTATGGCTAAAGCCACTGCTTTGTGGTTACATGATTTTTCCATCAGCCCAGAGCTGACCCTCAGATATCCCATTATAGTGAGGGAGTAGATTATTTATCAAGCTGATGATTGTAGTGGATGGAATGGTGGCCCCCAAAATGGTATGTCCAAATCCTAACCTCTGGTACCTACAAATGTGAACTTATATGGAAATAGGGTCTTTGCAGGTGTGATTAGGCTAAGGATCTTGAGATGCTATTATCCTGGATTTAGGGTGGACCCTTATAAGAGAAAAGAGAGAGATTTATGAAACAGAGACACAGATGAGGTCATATAGTCAGAGATTGGAGTCATGCTTTCCCAAGGCAAGGAAAACCTGGGGCCACCAGAAGCTGGCGAAGGCAAGGATTCTCCTCTAGATTCTTTGTAGCTAGTTCAGCTCTGCCAACACCTTGATTTGGGTCTTCTGGCCTCATAAACATTGAGATAATAAATTTCTGTTTGTGAAGCCCCCGAAATTGTAGTCATTTGTTATGGCAGCCAGGATACAGCTCAAATGCCACCTGTATCATCAGCCTTCTCCCCATCATCAGGAAGAAGTTATCTCCCCCTCCTCTGGGTATCTCTGGTCTCCTCTTGGGCAAAGAAGAAGAGGGCAGCATGCGTGGAGCATAACAACATACTGTAGAGCCTCTTTGGAAACACTCATTCCATCCCAACACCACCCCCTTCAGGGTCTCTTTGTCCCCATCTTAGTTAGAAGTACAAAAATAAGCTCGGAGAGGGTAAGTAGGCCAAGGTCAAACAGCCTGCAGCTGGGCACAGGATGCTGTCAGAACTCAACCCAGCCCTCTGTGGCTCCTCCCTCATGTTTTCTCCACTGCACTCTGCCCAACTCTTGTGGCATTTATCACTCCTGCCTCTGTTCTATGTACTTACATCCATGTCTTATCTTTAAACTAGACCAAAGGCCCTTGAGGGTCCATGTTGGTTTCAGCTTGAATCTCCTCACACCTCTGGCATCTAGTAGATGTTCACCAGGTATCTGTGAAAGAGAGAGGTGAAAAGCAGAGGTAGAGGGGAAAATAAGGAAAGGAGAAATGGGGGGATGGAAAGAAAAGGTGGAGGGAAGGAATCAAACATATATTAGGCATTTCCCCTCTTTTCTGTTGTTCTATTACTCAGGCCCCAGTTCTGTCTCTTACTACCATGTGCTTCTGGTGGGCATGACTGGCACTCACCAATATCCATGCTCTTTTCTCCAGGGGCACACAGTTAGAAAACATTTCCCAGTTGCGCCATAGAATTGAGTCCTGGACAATGAAATGTGAGCACAATTGATGTGTGTCACTTCTATGTCTGGCCCATAAATGCCTCCTTGGCATGATCCTCACACTCTTCCTCTAGCTAAACAAAGATGTCTCTGAGGACTTGTAGCAGGAAGGAGCCACAAGGTGGAAGGAACCTGGGTTCTGAAGAGACTGTATGGAGCAGAGCCCAGGCCTGCCCACGCTGCATGTAATGTGAGTGAGAATTACAACTTGACTGCAGTAAGCCACTAAAATCTTAGGAGTCTTTGCCAGAGTAATTAGCCTACCTCGGACCATTTATTAGCCCTCTCTGAGTCTGAATTTCCAGATTAAGTAAAATAAAGCAATTGTGCAATTTCTAAGATGACTTGCCATAAAAAATCTGCAGGTCTCTGACTTTCTCCAGAATTAATTCCAGGTCTTCAGGGATAAAATAACAAACAAACTAACAAGCATGTCCATCCACCAAGTGGGCTCTTAGTGTTATGTATGTTATGCTCTGAAGAGATCCATTTCTTTTAATAATAGAACAGCAGATCCATCCATAATTGGCTCATTCTGAATCAGGGTTTCAATTGACTGAGCCTTGGAGCATTTGAATGCCGTAACAGAAAATCAGTCAGCAATTGACTGAATTTAACTAATTTCAATTTGTGGGGTGGCTTCTGATTTAAACACCATATCTTTTTTTTCCCCCTATCACACAACTCCTTGCTAGCTGAACACCTACAGAAGGATGATTATTCTAAATCTTCCAGCTAAGTTCCCTGGGGGTACCGTCTGTTTTGATGGAACAAATATGCATCTTGATCTCCTCTGTTTGGGAAGTTTGGGGCACACCTAGAGGGAGTGACAGTTCTCTCCCCAGGCTAACTCTATTCACTGACAATAGTGAAGTCTTTCCAAATTCCCTTAATACTGGCTGCAGGTGAGATCCACCTGGGAAGGTGAGAGAAAAAAGATGTGTTTTGCTTGTTTGATGACAATGATTGATCTTCCTAATGGTCCCACTATGTCCCTGCTTGCCCCCTAGAGTTTACTGTCAACACAGCAGCCAGTATGATCCTGTTAAAACACAAGTTGGACCATGTCACTCTTCTGCTTGCAGAATTCCAAAGAATTCTATCTTATTCAAAGCCAAAGCTAAAGTCCTTCCAAAGGTCCATGGAATGTTCTTACATCTTCTGGTCTGACTATATTTTCTTCTCATCTCTTGTTCTCCCTCCATCCCAACCACATGTACTTTCTTGCTGTGACTCCATCACCCTAACCAGACTCCTGCCTCAGGGTCTTTGCACTTCCTGTTCCCTCTTCCTGGAACACACTTCCCAAGATCTCTTTGTACCTGCCCATACTTCCTTCAGCTCTATTCCAATTGAGAGTTCCTCCCTGAAAATTCTATTTATAATTATAACTCCTCTCATCAATGGCACTGCCTAGCCCCCTTCCCTGATGTTATAGTCTCTGTAGCTCTTTTGATATTCTAACTAGCATACCTAGATTTTATTTTATTGTCTACCTAGTCCTTCTTGAATACTCTGTGAGAACTTTAGGTTGTTCTTTTGCTGCCATTCCCCTAGCACCTAGAAGATTGGCTAGGACATAGTGAGCGCTCAATGAATATTTGTTGAATAGAACAAAAATTTCATTCTGCCCTTGTATTTATCAAACGATATTAGAAGCACCTTGCATTTAACATATTCCATTCTGTGCCCTGGGAAGGTGTCAATTGTTTTACCGCAACTCTTCTGTAATTGCAATTTTGTCACCCAAAGGTAGAAAATGCAATGGCATTGCCCCACTCTGAAAAGCCAGCCTGGGGAGAAGGAAGGCATTGCTGAGCGCAGAGACCCTTTTCACTCAGGGTTGGAGATACCTGGGCCACAGCAGAGGTTTCTAACCCAAGATGTATGGATCCCCTGCTTCAGAAGGCTTGTAAATCCCCTGAAACCACAGGCAAAAATGTGCGTGTGACATAAATATATGCTCATTCATTCTTTCCACTATACCTAAATACAAGTACCAACACCTTCCTGGTTCCTCTTGGGTTACAAAAAAAAAAAAAAAAAAAAACCCAAAACCCAAATGCCCCTGCCCTTGTGCAGCTTACATTCTTGTGAGGGAAGAAACATTAAGCAAATATATGTTTCTGTCAATAATAGAGCTAAGAGGCCAGAGAGTGACCAAGCTGGCAGGTGCTGTTTCAGGTAACATGAGCTGGAAGCTCTCTTTGAGAAAGTGAAACTTGAGCAGAGATCTGACCAGAGTAAGGGACTGAGCAGTGCAATCACCTGGGAGACACCAATCCAGGCAGAGGGAACAGCAAAGACAAAGACCCCGAGATGAGAAAGTCTTGGCCTATTCCGGAGTTGGGAAGGAGGCCAGTGTGGCTGAGTGTGGTGAGTGGTGGGGAGAATGGCAGGAGAGGAGGACAGGGATGGGGCGGAGCGGAGCCGTGGGGGAATGGAGGTTTGTAGCATCCTGCGGGGCAATGTGCAGAATTTGCATCTGATTTAGCTGGGAGGACAATGTGATTCCAGCTGAGGGCTGTGAGCAAAGATGTAACATGATCTGACTTGGGTTTTAAGTCTCTCTCAAGCTGCTGGGTGCAGAACAGACTGAAGGGAGCAGTGTCGAGTAGGGAGATAATTTTGGAAGCAAATGCTGTGATCCACCTGACAGTGGATGGCCTCGATAGAAAGGTGGCCACCAAGAGGTCAGAAGTGGGGTTGCTGGCTGATTACATGTGGATGTATGTGCATTTTGGGGAGCGATGGTCTTTATTGGTCATCTGTTTCTCCTGACAGCCCAGCATGCATTCCTGCTTCTTCTGGCAAAAGTATCTCCACTTTACCTTTGGTGAGTATGGAACTGTCCCTCAAAGTTCCCAAGCTTCCCCCAGCTGAGGGGCCAGCCCTGGGCTCAGCTAGGTCAATGAGGTCCCTTCCCTGGAAAACCGTGTCTTCAGCAGAGTGTCATAGGTCTGAAATTGGGACATACTCACCCCGACAGTGGGGAAGGGGCTGCCGATGAGTTCTGCTAATTCCATAGCAACAGAAATGCACACATCAAGGGGGCTGATTTGCTCCCCTTTTCCGATAATTGGAAGTTCCACATTTCCTTTGTTTGCATCATCCTATTATATATATAATATATAGAATTATATATATACAACTACATATACGAATACTGTTGACTCTTGAACAATGCGCGTTTGAACTGCCCAGGTCCACTTATTGCAGACTTTTCTCGACAGTAAATACTACAGTACTACATGATCTGAGGTTGTTGAATCCAAGAATTTGGAACCACAGATACAGAAGAATCACAACTTCATATACAGAGAACCAACTGCAAGTTATATAGAGATTTTTGACTGCATGGGGGGTCAGCTCCCATAACACCAACATTGTTCAAGGGTCAACGGTATATACATATATAAATTCATATAGACCGTGATATATTATTTTATATAATTGATTATGTTATGTGTTATGCTATGGTATTCTATATGTGTTAGAGTTTCTGTCATCAACCAAATAACCTTAGTTGTAATCAGATTCTCAGACCACAGACTGGTGGTTGCCAAGGGGGAGGGGTTGGGGGAGGGCTGGAGTGGGAGGTTAGGGTTAGCAGATGTAAGCTTTTATACAGAGAATGGATAAACCACAAGGTCCTACTGTATAGCACAGGGAACTATATTCAATATCCTATGATAAACCGTAATGGAAAAGAATATTAAAGAAGAATGTATATATATGTATAACTGAATCACTTTGCTATACAGCAGAAATTAATGCAACATTGTAAATCAACTACACTTCAATTAAAAAAAAAAAGAATAGTGTTCTGGAGCTTTATTAATCAAATTATGGCCTGACCAGCATCAGCATCACCTAGGTGTTGGTAAAAAATGCAGACTTTCAGACCCCACCCCAGTCCCATTCAATCAGCATCTGCACTTTCGCAAAATTCCCAGGTGATCGCTATGGAAGCTCGAAGAGCACAGCAGTGTGAGCCGTGTGAGAGCCAGCACGATGTGGAAGGAAGCTGTCAGACCCGGATTCAGGAAACCTGGGTACTAGACTTGGTTCTGTGGCTAAATAGTCATATGATGTTGCCAAGTATCTTTCCTTCTAATTCTCTGCTTTTAATTTTCTCACCTTTTACCAAAAATAGACGAAGTAGATCTATGACCCACTCGCTGTATGCTCCCATGACACTCTGTACGTACCCGTATTCCAGCATGTGACAGAGAACATTATAACCCATTAAATGTCCATATACCCCACTGGCTGGAGGAGGAAGCAGCTTTATTCATTCACAGAGAAATATCTGCGGAGTCCCTTCCGTGTGCCAGGCCTCTGCAATGTTCTGAGATACCTGTGTCTGCCCAGATCTGTACTAGTGTTCAGGAAATGTTTTTGAACAAATGATTTAATCAGAGGATTCCTTTAGAAACCAGTTAATGCATTAAATGTACCATCAAGAGTGGTTTTTAATTATTATTACAAGAATCATCTCTTTAGATACCTCTCTAGTTCCAACAGCCTATGAATCTATGGAATGAGTTGCTTATCACTTAAAGGGTTAGCAAGGATGCATTTTACCTTCTGGAAATCGCAGACCCTCAGCTAATGCTCTTCTTAAAGAGATGTCACCAGCAGGTTATTCCAACCCACTCATAGAAACCTTCTTAGAAAACAAGGATTAGTAGATAATTCACCTGCCTAGAAAAAAACAGGTGCTAACTTCTACTTTATGGATAAGCTTTTGGGGAGGGGGTGATTAAAGTAACTGTTTCCATAGCAACAGAAATGCACACATTAAAGAACGTACTGTCTTGCTTAAATCTATTTATAAAAGAACGTGCCAGAAACACAATTAGGGAAACTAACAGCAGATGAAGTACTTGGGCTCTGGCTTAATTGTCTTCCATCATTTAGCACTCAAGAAAAATGCGTTGCGAGAGGGTTGAGGGGTCAGTGACTGGGGGGGTGTGCACCAAGAGGAGCACATGACTTTCCTGCATCACTGCAGAGTGCTGAGCCCCTCCAGAGCCCCGGTATTCCCAAACACAAAGCTGCAGCTCCTTCTGCCGGAACCGGAACTGGCCCCGTTCAGTTTTTCAGGGCTGGCCAGAGTTGTAAGTTAGTAAGCCATCACCTTAGAGGCCTGATTTAATTGTCCCCTATGGCTTACTAGCTGCAAAAGTCTTTATTGTTGACCTGAAATTCCCACCGTGAGATTCCCAAAGCTTCATCTATATCCCCTGCCTCTTTCCCAAAACTCATAATGTTACCTGGTGCTTCAATGGTGCCACTAACTCAACATTTTTAAAGCCACCTGCCCTTCCTGACCAGCTTCCTCTGTCCCATCACCCTCTCTAGCACCCAGAACTGATACCTCCCACATCCCTAAATCTTGCCCACTTTTTCTTCTTACTTGTCTCTTGCAACCTGTCCATCATGGTGACCAAAGATTTCACAAAATGCAGCAGAGCCCGGCTGGATGCAGGTCTTCTGAGGACAGTTCTTGGCCCTTTCTTGGGCTACATCCCCTCTCCCATCACACACTCTGGTCTTAACCCAGGGAGTACCCAACTCTCTAAACCCAGTATACTAAGCAAAACCTTGACCATGCGTCTCCTGAACTTCCCAGCCCAGCCCTTGAGGGTCAGATGCTGGTGCAACTACATGCTGTTCTAATTCCCTGTACAGCATCACCAGATGGGTTTCAGCCCTCACCTGATCTTGTGGAAGTTGTGGTTCTGTGCCTTCCCTCACCACGGACCTCTTCATGGCGCACAGCACCACACGGGGTGAGCCCAACTGTCAGTGGTGACTGCTGGTCTCTCTCCCACATCCTCTTATGCTCCACAGCATCCACAGGCTCTTGTTCAACCTGGAAAAAGACCACCCGGAATATGCCTGTGTCTCTCTCACTAATGAGGCGAACCCAATAGAACCACCTGCAATCAACGCAGACTCCTAAATGGAATACGATGTGCCTCTCCTCATCACATGGGTTGATAATGACCCAACACTGCAACAGAAAGAGGAAATCATAAACACAAGCACAAGAATACACAGCAACCTTGCTTGTTCAACCAGCTCTCCTGGTCCATTTCTCTAGCACCCTTCTCCCTCCCTGAAAAGAGTAAATCTTCCATCTTTCTTCTGTAAGGACTAAAGGTCAGGGTGCTGCTGGAGGAACTTCAATGTCAGGTCATCTTCCTCAAGCCAAGTCCAGGTTCTCCTCAAACAAGCCAGGTGCATTCCCTTGGGAAGGGCTGCCCCCTCTCCCTGAATCTCTTTCCTCCAAGTCATTGTTTGTTTGGTTCCTTTTGAACATTCTGTTCTCAGCTCGGAGTAACCTTCCTGGACCACCCTGTCTAAAGAACGCCCCCTTCCTAAAAAAGTCATCCTCTGTTCTATTTCCTCCATGTCATTCATCCCTGCTTGGGATCATTTTGTTCATTTATGGCTTCACTTACTTATTTTCTATTTCCTCCACTTGGATATAACATTTGTTGAAACAGATACCTTGTTGGTATGGTTCACCACGATACCCCCAGGGCCCAGAACAATGCCTGGCGTGAAGTAGGAGTTCAGCAAATATGCATTGCATGAATGAATGGTTTGCTCATATAGCCTAATGGTTAGAACCACAGGTTTCTTCCTTGCTGTAAATCCTGGATTGAACCTTTAGTAGTTACCTGAGCACAAACTGTCCAAGGTCTCATTTTTTTCATTTGTAAAATACAGTCATTTATCTCATAAGATGATTGTGAGAATTGAATAACACAGGTCAAGCACTAAACACAGTGTCTAGCCCATAACCTCAACAAATGGAAATTATCATTATCTTCCTATTTTCCCCTATTCTATTTTATAATACTTTTCATATTATTGCCAATTAATAGAAGTTAAAATTCATATTCTATCTCACCTATAGAAAGTTTTCTTAAGGAGTCTCTGGTCTAATCCAATCCTTCCCTATTGCCGTATGGAAATCCTATCTCCTCACAAATTACTGTAAAATAAGAACAGAGTGCTTATTTTTATCGAGCATCTACTGTACTCAGGCACTTGGCATACATCCTCTCTCACCCTCAGGGAACCCTGCCAGGGAGAAGGCAGACACTGACAATTGTCACACAATATCCACTCTACTGTCCTTCTTCCCTGACAGAGCCCTGACTATTGGGGGAGGGAGAGCAAAGAGAATATTTTTCAGCCTCTTTTCCTTACCTTTATTCAAGTCAGTGGTATCTGGGCTCTTCTGTCCTTTATTCAAGTCAGTGGTATCTGGGCTCTTCTGTCCAAAGTAGCAAAACCTAATCCTAACTTTTACCATAGGCATTATAAGTCCATGTTCTTGATAAACAACCGGAAGCTCAGAATGAATGAATAATTTGCCTCAGATTACACAGCTAAAAAGTCACCAACCTGGTATTTCAATGCAGACAAACTTCATTCCCATATACAAGTCTTTCCCATTAATCTGCAAGCTCTTTCTCAACTCAGAGCAGAAGGGGTCTAGAGGGGCTTACCTCAAACCCTCACACACTAGGGAATCCTGAAGGATGATGATGGTGGGTAATGCTACAGCTGTCCAAATTCCAGCCTTCAGCTCAGTGTCATACTCAACTGGCAGAGAGGCAAAGGTACCAACATGGCCCTGGGAGTGGATAGAGGGATGAGATGGAAGGGGTACTCCTGCGTCCCCATGGCTGTACCAGTGGCCAAGGGACCAGGAACATCTACATGATCCAGGGAGAGGACACTGAGTTTCCAAGGGAAACATCAGAGCAGCAGCCTAGTGATGGAGCAAAGCTACCACAGAAGCAAATAACCAAGACCACAGACTCCAGCAGTGTCAGCACACATATCAACCCACAAAAACAGATGACACCAAAAAACAACAATAACAGCAACAGCAACAAAGCCCACAATAATGAGTATGTCAAATGAGTACAGGAGCCACTGAAAGAACTCGCAATGGTGAAAGCTGGAAGAACTTGAGCAACAAAATAAAGTACTATTGGGTTATAACCCAAACCATAAAATAAATATTCATGAGTCTATGCAAATCCTTGAGTGAGTAGATAAATGGGAAGAAGAGAAAAATCTCCCACGCAGAAAAATTTGGAAAAACTCCACCTTCAAGCAGGTGGAGCATCATTTCCCACTCCTTAAGTGCCAGCTGTGCAGAGGGACTTCCTTCCTAAGAGGACAATGTGGCAATTGGGTAGGATAACTTTACAGTGGAGAAGCCTGGCATATGTGACCTTGACAGATCAAGGTCAACATCAACAGTGATAAGCCATGTTGACAATGTGTACGCTTTACCTCTGTGATCTTCCTCCCCCAAACCCATAGCCCCAGTCTAATCATGAGGAAAACATCAGACAAATCCCAATTGAGGGACAGTGTACAAAATAACTGACCAGTACTCGAGACTGTCAGAGTCGCCAAAAACAAGGTAAGTCTGAGAACATGTTACAACCTAGAGATGCCTAAGGAGACATGATGACTAAATGTAATGTGGTGTCCTGGTTGGGATCCTGGAATAGAAAGAGGATGTTGGGGGAAACTGAGGAAATCTGAATAAAGTATGGACTTTAGTCAATAATAATGTAGCATTATTGATTTCTTAATTGAGACAAATGCACCATACTAATGTAAGATGTTAAAAATAGAGGAGACTGAATGTGCTGTCTATGGGAACTTTCTGTACTATCTTTGCAATAGTTCTGTAAATTGAAAACTGTTCTAAAATTAAAAGAGTATTTAAAATACAAAACAGATGGCATCAAAGTGTGCTTCAGGGCTCTGCACATCCGTGGAGATGCTCTGACCAGCCTCTCTGCAGCAATGACCAGTAAGGATCCCAAAGATTTGATCTGAATTCAAAGGCCCTGTTTCTCTCCTCCCCACCACCTCTTTAAGGTCACCTAAGACATGTTCTCCCTTTTTACTCAGATTCTAACTTGCAGAGAAACAAGAGTAGGGTAACACTCTGAAAATCAATGAATTAATTATCACAGATAAAAAAGGAGCTTAAAACACTGGACTTTGATTACTGCTTGGACCCATCCCGAGGGGTGGAGATACTTGAATGATAAGAACAGTCTTGGAGAAATAAAAAAGCTGCATTTATGCTGCACATATTTTTTTATTTTATTGAAGTATAGTTGATTTACAATGTTGTGTTAATTTCTGCTGTACACCAAAGTGACTCAGTTATACACATATATATATATCCTTTTTCATATTCTTTTTCATTATGCTTTATCACAGAATATTGAATATAGTTCCCTGTGCTATACAGTAGGACCTTGTTGTTTATCCATCCTGTATATAATAGCTTGCATCTGCTGACCCCAAACTCCCACTCCTTCCCTCCCACATCCCCCTTCTCCCTTGGCAACCACAAGTCTGTCCTCTATGTCCGTGAGTCTGTTTCTGTTTCATAGATAGGTTCATTTGTGTCGTCATGCGGCACAGTTGAATGCTATGTGAATAAACGTGCACCTCCTCTATCCATGGGGCATGTTTGGGATTCTTAGGGATCTGTGTGCCATTTTCACCAGCCCTCACAGGCTGATTACAACTCCGCATCAGGCCACCCTGAGGCTGCCGCCATGATGCCGAGAGACAAGGTATATGTAGAGGCCCCATGGGAGTCCAAGAAAGTGAGGGTGTGGAAAGGGAGGGCGTGGAGAGGAACTCTACTTCATAGAGTTCCTTGGCATGCATAATGGTCTACCACTCAAATTCATTGAACTCCGCAGATGGATTATGAGGCCTGCCCAATGCAGACCATACTTGAGCCCGCCAGAATGAAGAAATCCGTACCTGTCCCTGATCCACCCCTCCGCTGGAGAAATTTCATTGATCCCAACTGATGCCGGGGTCACTTTTTCTGGAGCAGAAGAGAATGGGGGGTCAGCACTGAACAATGCCACTGGTTTTTCTCCTTATTTTTCCATGTTCAGATGGGAAACTAGACCACCCACTGTTCTCTGCTTTGGGTGAGGCGACCTCTGGAGAATTATTTAACATGTAGCTAATTTTAGAAAAGGTTTGGTGGATCCAAACCAACTAATGTGATGTGGTAATATAGAGATGAATAAGGAAGTGTGAAAAACGGGAACCATGGCTTGCTACGGAATACTAGATAAGAAAATACAGCTAGTGGCAGGAAACACTTGCTCGTGTTCAGGAAGCTTGGCAGCCTGCCTTAAGTTCCAACTATAGAGGGAGAGTAGAACAGGGTGACCCACAAACTCAATCTTGAGCCCAGTGCTTCTCCCCCTTCTCCCCCACCCACACCCCCTGACTGTGAATCAGTGGATCTGGATTGGAGTCTGTGAATTTGCATTTCTTACAAGCTTCCGGGTGATACTGACTGCTGTCCCAGGGACCACACTTTATGTCACACTGATATGAATAATTTTTTTTTTTTTTTTTTTTTTGCAGTACGCGGGCCTCTCACTGTTGTGGCCTCTCCCGTTGCGGAGCACAGGCTCCGGACTCTCAGGCCCAGCGGCCATGGCTCACGGGCCCAGCCGCTCCGCGGCATGTGGGATCTTCCCAGACCAGGGCACGAATCCGCATCCCCCGCATCGGCAGGCAGACTCTCAACCACTGCGCCACCAGGGAAGCCCTGAATAATTTTTTTTTTAACATCAATCTCTGGCCTCCTTTCCCCGAGATTCTGATTCAAATGGTCTGAGTTGGGGCCCAGGCATCACTGGTGTTTTGTAAGAGCTGCTAGGTGGGGCTTCCCTGGTGGTGCAGTGGTTGGGAGTCTGCCTGCCGATGCAGGGGACATGGGTTCGGGCCCTAGTCTGGGAGGATCCCACATGCCGCGGAGCGGCTGGCCCCGTGAGCCACAATTACTGAGCCTGCGCGTCTGGGGCCTGTGCTCCGCAACGGGAGAGGCTGCGATAATGAGAGGCCCGCGCACCGCGATGAGGAGTGGCCCCCACTTGCCGCAACTAGAGAAAGCCCTTGCACAGAAACGAAGACCCAACACAGCCATAAATAAATAAATAAAATTAAAAAAAAAAAAAGCAAAAAGAAATCTGAATGAAGTATGGTCTTAAAAAAAAAAAAAAAAAAAAAAGATCTGCCAGGTGATTCTAAGACGGAACCAGGACTGAGAAACACTGCTGTAGCCCATAGAGAACTTACAGGAGGACACGGACAGTACACATACATACACAAACACGTACATATACATAGATGGAGTCTGATGGGGTCTGACCAGGCAAGAGGCAGAAACATAACAGAAACATTCAAGGAGAAACTGAGCATCGCTACCCCTAACTCCATAGGACATCAGGAGAACAGTACAGCAGGGAGTCAAATTGTAGAGATGGGTGTGTGGGGGTGATTTGGATTGCAGGGTTCTGGGAGTTCAGCTTTGAATGGATCCTTTGGAACGTTTCAGTGTACAAGAGTGGAAGCTGAAAACATCTGAAGTAATCTAGAAGTATATGGACCCTCAAAGATTTAGGGCCATGGGCTCCAGTATAGAATTGAAGGATGTACTAGTACTTAGTCCCAAATAAAGGAGTTTAGGCTCAGTTACTAACCATACTTTGTGAATGTGCCATCCACAAAAAAATGCTTCCAGGTCTAAAAGATATGGTTCAGCTCCCTGAATCCCTGAAACCCTCCCCTATTTGGTGTGGGGTAAAGGGAATTCCTAAGCAAACCTTAATATTCTTGGGGAAGGGGAAATGAAAAATTCTGCTAAGGAATGAAACAAGGGAGAAAGTGTTTAGTCATTAATCCACTAAATAAATATTAACTGAGTAGCTATTATGTGTCAGGTAAAAGCAGTGAACAGAACATCTCTTTTCCCATCTCAGTGTATGTGAGTTTCCTCCCTGCCTGCTAGACACATCCACATTGCCTGAAGATGTAGGATTGTCAGAGAAAGAATGAAAAGAACAGAAAGTTGTAAGCTGTAGGGGATTTGATAATAAAGTGTTCTCCCATCCTGCTTGATGCACAGTTACTCTTCAAGGCTCTGCCCCCAGGATCTTCCTGCTTGAGTTCAGAGATAAGTTTTGACTTAAACTGGTGAATTTAAAAGAAAAAGTGATTAAACAAGGACTCAGTTGAACACATGGGCTGAAAAGTCAAGGTCCCATTGAACAGAGGGGAACTAGTTTCCTCCCCTGCCCTAGTTAGAAGTTTGGTTAGCAAGCCCGTCCTAACGAAAGCTGCTCTCACGGTGTCTGGAGTATAAATTGACATTCATAACACCCATCCAAGGAGTGGACAATAATCTCATCTACTAACCATTTATTTTAAAAGTAATTGCTTATCTCCTACTCTCATTAAATCATTTATTGAACACTTACTACATATTATATTCACTGGGGATAGGAACGAAGGACAAGGCCCCATTCTCAAGTGGTTCACAATCTAATGAGGAAAAAGGACAGATAAACGGACTGTGGTGGAGCAGTTTGATGTGTGCTGTGATAATATATATTTGCAGAGAGGGAACTCAACCCATGTGGGGAGAATTGAGAAAGGCTTTCCAGAGAAATTAACATCTGAACCAAAACCTGTAGGACAAGAAAGACTTGGTCTATGTCATGAGCTGAATTGTATCTCTCCCCCCACACCCACAAATTCATACATTGAAGTCTTAACCCCCAAAGTGATGGAATTTAGAGGTGGGCCTTTGGGAGGTAATTAGGGCTAGGTTAGGTCATGAGGGTGGGGCCCATCATGAACGTGGGATTAGTGGCTTTATAAAAAGAGGAAGAAAGATCACTCCCTTAACCATGTGTGGACACAGAGAGAAGGTGGTGTGAATGAAAAATGTTGCCTGCTATTATCAGCAAACAAAGGTGCTGAAGACATCAAGCCCTCAGCCACTGCATCTCCCTCAGCAGTGCATCCTGAGGGGACTCAGGATAAGAAAGAACAGATACTGGCCCTATATAGCCAAGGTGCATATCAAAGGAATGATTTCAGTGAGCCCAGACTCTTGCATCTTCCCATACATAGAAAAACGCTGAATTCATTTACTTGAAATGTCTGGTTTTCTTTAATTAACAGTAACCTTTGATGTTCACTACATGGTCTTTGTATCCGGGCTCCTCCCTTACCTCTTCAGAGCTGTCCCTCAGAGCTATCTGAGAGGCTGTCTTCTGGACTTAAGTCCTCAGTTTTGCTACCAAACAAAACATAATTCTCAACTTTTAGGTTGTGCATTTTTTTTTCAGTCGACAGTTTCCATCTGAAAACCAGGAAGTGAGTTTTCACCAGGCACCTTCATCTGAAACTTCCCAGCCTCCAGAACTGTGAGAAATAAATGCCTTTTGTTTGAGCCACCCAGTCTATGGTATTTTTTTTTAATAGCAGCCCGGGCAGACTAATACAGGCTAATAACAAAAGGAGGGACAAACATCCTAAGTAGCAGGAACAGCACAAGCAGAATCCCAAAGGGATGAGTGCCCGCCATGTTCAGGGAGCTCCAAGCACTTCTGGAGTACACAGTTCCCATATTACTTCTGCTATAAGGAAGGTAACAATGACAATGACAATTATAAGTGGAAAACAGCAGATAACCAAGAGCTAAATTGCGCACTACCAACCTAATTAAGATGTACACTCAAGGAAGGGCAAGTTCAGTGAACACTGAGAGCAGGGGCTATGAAGCAGGGAGGATGTTTAGAGAAGGTATGGCAGCAGAGGGGGCAGGCACTGGCCCCAAGCCATGAATGGAATCCAGTACATTCCTATTTTGCATCCAACTGTAATATGAACATGGCCGCCTCTCTTTTCTCAGCCCCTTTGCAGAAGTTTTCTTTCCACCAGAAGCTGTTGAGGGACTTTTATTTGCCTAAGGAAGATTGGAGAGGTCATGGCTTTGGTAAATGCACATGGAGCTCATTCAAATTGAATAAAGTACAGTTTGGCCAAAGGATTATCAAAAGGCTTTGCCAGGCTGGTTACACAGAGGCTGTGTTGAGTATCCTCTGATAACCTTCCCTGTGCTGGGCTGTACATCTATGACCACCTTTTAGAGCACTTACCCCCAGCAAAAAAATAAAATTATGCCTTGAAGTGGAGGCGTGATGTACAAGAGAGAGACACACACAACTCTATTAAACCACTTAGCACCACCATCCTCAGCCACTTGGGACCGGAAAAGATGGTGTGTTTGAAGGGAGGTGTTTAAAAAAACTCTTTCCAAACACGCACAGAATTCGTTTTTTCTAACAACTAAGAAACATTTTCAGATACTTTGCTGTGATGGGGTATTTCAGAAACATTTGTGTATTTAAATGCCAGATTCTTAAGACTGGTTATTGCAGAAGTATGAAAAAAAAAGATTCTATTTGAAGAAATTTGTTTCAGAATTCACTCAGTGGTTTAACATGGGGGATTTTTTACTCTTTTTCAACCTTTTAAGCATATCCAGGAGTGCTTGGGACCTTTAAGGACCTTAAGACCAGCTCCCTACCTCTAAGGTTTCTTCTCTTGAAACTCTTCAGTTTATCTACTACATTCAAATACTGCCAAAATCTCAATAATTAACCAAACGTTTCATGCTTTTGAGTTCCTTTGTTTCTGTGCTGTTCCCTTGCTCTAGAATGAATTTTCACCCCTGTTTGCCGTTCCTACATCCTTTGAAATAGGTAGAGACATGACTTCCTCCAGAGCCTCCAAGATAAAATTTACTCATTTCCTCTCTTCTGCAGCAAAACCTGTGACTTCGGTCCCTACTCTTGGCCACTTGGACAGTATAAATGAGCTTCTGCCCCATGCTCCCTGGCTTATAAAAATGGAGAGTCACTGCCATAAAAAATAATGAAATAATGCCACTCGCAGTAACATGGATGGACCTAGGAATGATCATACTAAGTGAAGTAAGTCAGACAAAGACAAATATCATATGATATCATTTATATGAGGAATCTAAAAAAAAGATAAATTAACTTATTTACAAAACAGAAATAGACTCACAGACATAGAAAACAAACTTATGACTACTGGAGGGGATGGGGGGATAAATTAGGAGTTTGGGATTAACATATACACACTACTATGTATCAAACAGATAAATAACAAGGACCTACTGTAGAGCACAGGGAACTGTATTCAATGACTCAATGTCTTGTAATAACCTGTAAGAGAAAAGAATCTGAAAAAGTCTCTCTCTATATATATATATGGCTGAATCACTTTGCTGTACACCTGAGGCTAATACTGTAAATTAATTACACTTCAATTTTAAAAAGTAAACAAATAGAGACACCAGAGGGCAGACAGCTGAAGCAAGAAGAACTACAATCCTGCAGCCTGTGGGACGAAAACCACATTCACAGAAAGATAGACAAAATGAAAAGGCGGAGGGCTATGTACCAGATGAAGGAACAAGATAAAACCCCAGAAAAACAACTAAATGAAGTGGAGAAGGCAAATTTACAAAAAAGGAATTCAGAATAATGATAGTGAAGATGATCCAGGATGTCAGAAAAAGAATGGAGGCAAAGATTGAGAAGATGCAAGACATGTTTAACAAAGACCTAGAAGAATTAAAGAACAAACAAACAGAGATAAACAATACAATGACTGAAATGAAAAATACACTAGAAGGAATCAATAGCAGAATAACTGAGGCAGAAGAACAGATAAGTGACCTGGAAGACAGAATGGTGGAATTCACTGCCGCTGAACAGAATAAAAAAAAAGTATGGAAAGAAATGAAGACAGCCTAAGAGATCTCTGGGACAACATTAAACGCAACAAAAGGAGAAACACGCCGAGACATATAGTAATCAAACTGACAAAAATTAAAGACAAAGAAAAATTATTAAAAGCAACAAGGGGAAAATGACAAATAACATACAAGGGAACTCACATAAGGTTAACACCTGATTTCTCAGCAGAAACTCTACAAGCCAGAAGAAAGTGGCACGATATATTTAAAGTGATGAAAGGGAAGAACCTACAACCAAGATAACTCTACCCGGCAAGGATCTCATTCAGATTTGATGGAGAAATCAAAAGCTTTACAGACAAGCAGAAGCTAAGAGAATTCAGCATCATCAAACCAGCTCTACAACAAATGGTAAAGGAACTTCTCTAAGTGGGAAACACAAGAGAAGAAAAGGACCTACAAAAACAAACCCAAAACAATTAAGAAAATAGTAATAAGAACATACATATCGATAATCACCTTAAATGTGAATGGATTAAATGCTCCAACCAAAAGACACAGACTTGCTGATTGGATACAAAAATAAGACCCATGTATATGCTGTCTACAAGAGACCCACTTCAGACCTAGGGAGATATACAACTGAAAGTGAGGGGATGGAAAAAGATATTCCATGCAAATGGAAATCAAAAGAAAGCTGGAGTACCAATACTCGTATCAGATAAAATAGACTTTAAAATAAAGAATGTTTAAAGAGACAAGGAAGGACACTACATAAGGATCAAGGGATCAATCCAAGAAGAAGATGTAACAATTATAAATATGTATGCACCCAACATAGGAGCACCTCAAAACATAAGGCAAATGTTAACAGTTATAAAAGAGGAAATCAACAGTAACACAATAATAGTGGGGGGATTTAACACCTCATTTACACCAATGGACAGATGATCCACACAGAAAATTAATAAGGAAACAGAAGCTTTAGAGGACATAATAGACCAGACAGATTTAACTGATATTTATAGGACATTCCATCCAAAAACAGTAGATTACACTTTCTTCTCAAGTGCACACGGAACATTCTCCAGGATAGATCACATCTTGGGTCACCAATCAAGCCTCGGTAAACTTAAGAAAATTAAAATCAGATCAAGCCTCTTTTCTGACCACAGCGCTATGAGATTAGAAATCAATTACAGGGAAAAAAACGTAAAAACATTAACACATGGAGGCTAAACAGTACATTACCAAATAACCAAGACATCACTGAAGAAATCAAAGAGGAAATCAAAAAATACTTAGAGACAAATGACAATGAAAACACGACGATCCAAAACCTATGCGATGAAGCAAAAGAATTTCTAAGAGGGAAGTTTATAGCAATACAATCCTACCTCAAGAAATAAGAAAAATCTCAAATAAACAATCTAACCTTACACCTAAAGGAACTAGAGAAAGAAGAACAAACAAAACCCAAAGTTAGTAGTAGGAAAGAAATCATAAAGATCAGAGCAGAAATAAATGAAATAGAAACAAAGAAAACAATAGCAAAGATCAATGAAACTAAAAGCTGGTTCTTTGAGAAGACAAACAAAATTGATAAACCTTTAGCCAGAATCATCAAGAAAAAGAGGGAGAGGACTCAAATCAATAAAATTAGAAATGGAAAAGGAGAAGTTACAATGGACACCGCAGAAATACAAAGCGTCATAAGAGACTACTACAAGCAATAAAATGGACAATAAAATGGACAACCTCAAAGAAATGGACAAATTCTTAGAAAGGTATAATCTTCCAAGACTGAACCAGGAAGAAACAGAATATAAACAGACCAATCACAAGTAATGAAATTGAAACTGTGATGAAAAATCTTCCAAAAAACAAAAGTCCAGGACCAGATGGCTTCACAGGTGAATTCTGTCCAACAGTTAGAGAAGAGCTAACATCCATCCTTCTTTTGAGAAGAAAAAAAAAAAAAACTGCAGAGGAAGGAACACTCCCAAACTCATTCTACAAGGCCACCATCACCCTGATACCAAAAACAGACAAAAATACTACAAAAAACGAAAATTACAGGCCAATATCACTGATGAATATAGATACAAAAATCCTCAACAAAATACTAGCAAACGAAATCCAACAACACCTTAAAAGGATCATACACCATGATCAAGTGGGATTTATCCCAGGAATGCGAGGACTCTTCAATATTCACAAATCAATCAATGTGATACACCATATTAACAAACTGAAGAATAAAAACCATATGATCATCTCAATAGATGCAGAAAAAGCTTTTGACAAAATTCAACACCCGGGCTTCCCTGGTGGCGCAGTGGTTGAGAGTCCGCCTGCCAATGCAGGGGACACGGGTTCGTGCCCCAGTCCGGGAAGATCCCACATGCTGCGGAGCGGCTGGGCCCGTGAGCCATGGCCGCTGAGCCTGCACGTCCGGAGCCTGTGCTCCGCAACAGGAGAGGCCACAACAGTGAGAGGCCCGCATACCACAAAAAAAAAAATTCAACACCCATTTATGATAAAAACTCTCCAGAAAGTGGGCATAGAGGGAATCTACTTCAACATAATAAAGGCCATATATGACAAACCCACAGCCAACATTGTTCTCAATGGTGAAAAACTGAAAGCATTTCCTCTAAGATCAGGAACGAGACAAGGATGTCCACTCTCACCACTATTATTCAACATAGTTTTGGAAGTCCTAGTCACGGCAATCAGAGTAGAAAAAGAAACAAAAGGAATCCAAATTGGAAAAGAAGTAAAGCTGTCACTGTTTGCAGATGACATGATACTATACATAGAGAATCCTAAAGATGCCACCAGAAAACTACTAGAGCTAATCAATGAATTTGGTAAAGTTGCAGGACACAAAATTAATGCACAGAAATCTCTTGCATTACTATACACTAACAACAAAAGATCAGAAAGAGAAATTAAGGAAACAATCCCACTCACCATTGCAACAAAAAGAATAAAATACCTAGGAATAAACCTACTTAAGGAGACAAAAGACCTGTATGCAGAAAACTATAAGACACAGATGAAAGAAATCAAAGATGACACAAACAGATGGAGAGATATACCATGTTCTTGGATTGGAAGAATCAACATTGTGAAAATGACTGTACTACCCAAAGCAATCTACAGATTCAATGCAATCCCTATCAAACTACCACTGGCATTTTTCACAGAACTAGAACAAAAAAATTCACAATTTGTATGGAAACACAAAAGACCCCGAATAGCCCAAGCAATCTGGAGGAAGAAAACTGGAGCTGGAGGAATCATGCTCCCTGACTTCAGACTATACTACAAAGCTACAGTAATCAAGACCGTATGGTACTGGCACAAAAACAGAAAGATAGATCAAAGGAACAGGATGGAAAGCCCAGAGATATACCCATGCACCTATGGTCAACTAATCTATGACAAAGGAGGCAAGAATATACAATGGAGAAAAGACATCCTCTTCAATAAGTTGTGCTGGGAAAACTGGACAGCTACATGTAAAAGAATGAAATTAGAACACTTCCTAACACCATACACAAACATCAACTCAAAATGGATTAGAGACCTAAATGTAAGACCGGACACTATAAAACTCTTAGAGGAAAACATAGAAAGAACACTCTTTTTTTTTTTTTGCGGTACGCAGGCCTCTCACTGTCGTGGCCTCTCCCGTTGCAGAGCACAGGCTCTGGACGTGTAGGCTCAGCGGCCATGGCTCACAGGCCCAGCCGCTCCGCGGCATGTGGGATCTTCCCGGACCGGGGCACAAACCCGTGTCCCCTGCATCGGCAGGCGGACTCTCAACCACTGCGCCACCATGGAAGCCCAAAAGAACACTCTTTGACATAAATCACAGCAAGATCATTTTGACCCACCTCCTAGAGTAATGGAAATGAAAACAGAAGTAAACAAATGGGACCTAATGAAACTTAAAATCTTTTGCACAACAAAGGAAAACATGTTACAAGACGAAAAGACAACCCTCAGAATGGCAGAAAATATTTGCAAATGAAGCAACCAACAAGGGATTAATCTCCAAAATATACAAACAGCTCATGAAGCTCAATATTAAAAACACAAACAACCTAATCCAAAAATGGGCAGAAGTCCTAAATAGACATTTCTCCCAAAGAAGACATACAGATGGCCAAGAGGCACATGAAAAGCTGCTCAACATCACTAATTATTAGAAAAATGCAAATCAAAACTACAATGAGGTATCACCTCACACAGGTTAGAATGGTCATCATCAAGAAATCTACAAACAACAAATGCTAGAGAGGGTGTGTAGAAAAGGGAACACTCTTGCACTGGTGGTGAGAATGTAAACTGATACAACCACTATGCAGAACAGTTCGGAGGTTCCTTAAAAAACTAAAAATAGAATTACCATATGACCTAGCAATCCCAGTACTGGGTATACACCCTGAGAAAATCATAATTCAAAAAGACACATGCATCCCAATGTTCATTGCATCACTCTTTACAATAGCCAGGTCATGGAAGCAACCTGAATGCCCATCAACAGACGAATGGATAAAACAGATGTGGTACATATATACAATGGAATATTACTCAGCCATAATAAGGAATGAAATTGGGTCATTTGTAGTGACATGCATGGACCTAGAGACTGTCATAACAGAGTGAAGTAAGTCAGAAAGGGAAAAACAAATGTCATATATTAACGCATATATGTGGAATATAGAAAAATGGTAAAGACGAACCGGTTTGCAAGGTAGAAATAGAGACACAGATGTTGAGAACAAATGTATGGACACAAAGCAGGGAAATAGGGGGTAGGATGAATTGGGAAATTGGGATTGACATATATACACTAATATGTATGAAATAGATAACTAATAACCTACTGTATAAAAAATAAATAAATAAAATTAAATTTTTTAAAAAGTAAACATAAAAATGGAGAGTCAGAACCAGCTTCAGAACATGACCTTTTGCTCCTCATCCACCTCAGACACACATCTTCCCTAGCTCTCCCCCAGGCTTATTCCAAAGCTCTCTCAAAGCTCAAGTGGGCATGTTCCTTCCCTGGTAAGTGTCAGTTCTGTGTCCATTCTCTTGATGAACATATAGGTACATGGATGGATGCACATATAATGATATCTGACAGTTTGTGCTATGAGCTTTTCTAAGTACATCCGGTGTCTCAACAAGTGGATTATTTCTTACTCTCAGTCTTTATAGGCCTGGGCCTATGGGGCAGGGCAAACCAAAGGATCAGCCTCATATTGGCCAACTGGCCAAGAATGAGGATTGAATTCTAGGTATTCTGATGAGCACTTAATAAAATTTTTGGCACAAAGTGCTGTGGAAGCACAGAGGATGTACCTGCTGATTTTGCCCAGGGAACAGAGATAGCTTCACAAGGGAGATGCCCTGTGCAATCATTACATCTGTGCCAGTGCATCCCACACTGCAATATGAGCTTATATGGGCTTTTTGGTAGTACACAGATGAAGATTTAAGTTTAAAATATGTGTCAATTTAAAGATAAGAAATAGTAAAAGTGGAATAAGGGTTTGGCAAAAATTCGAACAACTCTAGTTTATTACATACAATTCTATTTGCTTAATTGATGAATGCCATTCTGTCTTTACTGTGAGAGAGTCACTAATCTATTGTTTTCAAATATTAATTCTTTTGATCTTCAGAACAATTCTATGAAGTAGATACTTTACTGTGTTTAAATCCATAGGATAGAGAAACTAAGGCACAGAAATGTTAAATAATTTACCCAAGGTCATGGAACTAGCAAGTGGGAGGATTTGATCCCAGGCAGTATAGGGTTAGAACCTATACACTTTGATACTATAATATGTTGCCTGCTATACAGATAACCATAAGAAGAACCATAAGCTCAAGGAAGGTAGGACCTGTATCTCCTTTTTTCCCTCCACTGTATATCCAGCCCTGAGTTTACAGCATGGCTCATAATAGGAGCTAAATATTAAATATTTTTGAATACATGGATGGTAGAAACAATGAAAAGGACATCTTTTGGTTCTGCTGATCACACCATTGTTTATATCAATTTATGTATTTTTCTTCCCTTCAGACCGTGAGATTCTTAAATATAAGAACTGGATTTTATTCATCTCAGGTTCACTTTGCTGTACGCCTGAAACTAACACAACATTGTAAATCAACTATACTCCAATAAAAATTTTTAGAAAAGAATATAATAGGTTTTCTCCCTTATACTGGTTCCCCTGAAATGAATTTCAAACTTATCATTTTCAAAACTTTACCTTGCACTCACTTTTCCAAGGACACTTCTGTGACATAAAATGAGTGTACCCATAAATCAATCAACTTACATTATGCACATATATCTCACAGTGATGCCCACAGGAAAGGGCACAGAGCATTCTCATCAGTTAGTTCATAATTCTTCTGACAAAATTATGAGATGGTTACCCTTTCAGTTGTAATTAGTGACATTATCCAACAGAGTATGGTACAGAATAGTGAAGAAACTATGAACTTTAAAGTTGGACCCACAGGGGTTCAAATTTCAGCCTGCCACTTCTAGTTATATGCCCTGGAACATGTGACTCCTGAAAAAAAATGGAAATAATAATGTCCATCTACATGGGGCATTGTGAGATATCGTATGTCAAGTGCCAGACGCATAGTATTTCTGAAATAAAAATTTCTTCCTTTCCTTCTTTCACATGATCCTCTATATTCATAAAGTTATCAATTACATACTATTAATAAGAAACACCTAAGCTAGAAAAGAAATGCCTTGCCAATGTCTTGACCCCTTTAGTCAACTACTCAAGGAGTCTGGTTATCCAAGGAGAAGACTAAGACAGACTAGCAATTGAAATAGTGTAATAGGATTGACTTTCCCAAATACTTTCAGGAGAATTTTAGTGAGTTCTTTGAAAACTCAACAAGGGGAATTTCCATTGTACTGTTTCCTGAGGTGAGTGATGCAAGCTCCAGCAAATTATATATAAAATATGTACACATGCACATACTCAGTATTATGGTGTAGTTTTCGAAAATGTGTGTCCCAGAGTTGGACTACTTAAATTAAAACTGAGACTTCAGGGCTTCCCTAGTGGCACAGAGGTTGAGAGTCTGCCTGCTGATGCAGGGGATGTGGGTTCGTGCCCTGGTCCGGGAGGATCCCACATGCCGCAGAGCGGCTGGGCCCATGAGCCTTGGCCGCTGAGCCTGTGCGTCTGGAGCCTGTGCTCCACAACGGGAGAGGCCACAACAGTGAGAGGCCTGCGTACCGCAAAAAAAAAAAAAAAAAACCTGAGACTTCACATGTATTAGTTGTGTGTTCTTAGGAAATGTATATCTAACTTCTTTATGACTCAAGTTTGTCATTTGTAAAATGGAGATAAGAATATTATCTGCCTTTTAGGGTTGTTTGGAGGATTGAATGAAAGAAGACACGTAGAACACTTAGAACAGTGCCTACCATGTTGGAAGTACCCAAGAAATCATGCACAACCAAATATTAATAGGGTTATCTGGGTGGTAAGATGATGGCCAATTCTCAGTACTTTATATTATTATATATTTCCTGAATCTTTTACAATGTGAGTGTATCAGTTTATCCTCACTCACACACACCCAAAACCTTAATTTTGTTTTGACATGAGAGATTTTTTTTAAACTGAGCAGGCTATTTAATTCAAAGAGGTGAGAGTTGGAGACATATATAGAGTCAGTGGGTAGAATCCAGGAAGAACCAACAATTGAAGATTGGGCAATACCATCTAGAGCAATTTCTAGGGGGAAAGTAGCTGCAAAAGCTTTTTACTAGACGGCCTGAAACTGCAGGCCACAGGAGTGAAAAATCTTTAAAGTAAGATCCAAACTCGGACTTTCCTGGTGGCTCAGTGGTTAAGAATCCACCTGCCAATGCAGGGGACACGGGTTCTATCTCTGGTCCGGGGATAGAACATGCTGCTGAGCAACTAAGCCCATGCGCCACAACTACTGAGCCTGCGCTCTAGAGCCTGCAAGCCACAACTACTGAAGCCCTCGTGCCTAGAGCCCATGCTCTGCAACAAGAGAAGCCACCACAATGAGAAGCCCGTGCACCACAATGAAGAGTAGCCCCTGGCTCGCCCCAACTAGAGAAAACCCGCGCACAGCAACGAAGACCTCAACGCAGCCAAAAATTAATTAATTAATTAATTTTCAAAAATTAAAAAAAAAAAAGATCCAAACTCAAATACCAGCAGGTGATACGAATGTGTGATGCTGAGAGGTTGCCTCACCAGTAGGGAGTGGTGGGAACACTGCAGAAATGACAATACACAGCTCATCTAAAGAGGGCAGCTCTTGCTTGCTGTGGCTGTGCAAAGCTTCCAGATCTTGTCATTTTTTTAAAGACAATTCAAAAACCTGGAACTTTGAGTAAAATGTCCTAAATTTTAAATGTTGGAAATTAAATTTTAAAAAAATATTGAAAGCTAAACATGTCACAAAGCCATCAGTTTACAACCAATGCATTAAAAGCTCATCTCCATCCAAAGACGTCTGTAGCAGAAGCAAAGAAAGTTCATCTAAAAACCAACAGGAGGCAGGAGGGATGCCCAGAGGACGGCGGAATTGAAGGGACGGAAGGACCTGAATTCTTTTTTTTTTTTTTCTTTTTTTTTTTGTGGTATGCGGGCCTCTCACTGTTGTGGCCTCTCCCGTTGCGGAGCACAGGCTCTGGACGCGCAGGCTCAGCGGCCATGGCTCACAGGCCCAGCCGCTCCGCAGCATGTGGGATCTTCCCAGACCGGGGCACAAACCCGTGTCCCCTGCATCGGCAGGCGGACTCTCAACCACTGCGCCACCAGGGAAGCCCGACCTGAATTCTTGATGATATTGTTGAAACAATAAACCAGTTACAGCACTATCTCCTGTCTTGCTAAAAAATAATAATAATAATAAATGCTTAACGGTTTCATCTACTATCAGCCAGATCTTCTCTTACTTGGAGCCAAATGCATTCTGACATACACACGAAGCCAAAGAAGATCAGGAATAATCTAGAGAGAAAGGTAGCAGTGGGGACAGGCAACTGCCTCCAAAAAATGTAATTTGTTTGCTCAGTCTTTCTACAAATATTTATTCTGTAATGACACTTTGCACTGGGCTAGACACCAAGGGTTTTGAGGATAAACCAGATTCAGCCTCAGCTGAACATTTGCAGCTCATCTCCATGGACTCTAAGCAAAAAAAGAGCAGGTTTAAAAGATGAGGCCATGTAAATGGGCTGCTTGTAGGTACAATCTAGAGGACAGTTTCATGCCAGGCAGGGTGAAGAAATAAATCTGTAGACAGGCCTTTGGCTGGTTGCCAAGAACGTGGAGCCTGTGTACAAATGTCAAGGACAGAGTGCTCACACGGTGACCCCCATGCCTTATTTATAACCATTTTCATCTGGCTGCTATCTGGGAAGGCCCTGGCTCTCATCTCCTCGTCACTTTCTTGTACAGTCCAAATTGACAGCATAATTTCCAGTTCTCCCTTCTCAGATACTTGCTAGGCCTGGGAATGAGTAGATAAGCAGGGTAGATGGCTCAGGAGAGAACTTACGGAGACTGGGGCACCTGGGAGGAAGAAACTGGCTGGAAATCACTCTGCCTTAGGGAGATGAGCAGGAAGTTGTTATTCTCAGGGTGTCTGTCTGTATCTCCTCCCTCTAATCTCTCCACCACAGTCTTCCTAACTCTAACCCTAACCCTGGCATAGACACTGATGCCAGCTCTGGGGAAAAACTGAAGCAGAATCAACCATCTCAGAAAGTTGAGTAAAGTAAAAGATGAGGGCCAGGTGTGTCCAATAAGAAAGAACCTCTTCTCTTCTTGTTTCTACGTCTTTATGCCCAGAAGTGGGAGCTGGGCAGATGACACAAAGGGCAGAAAAGAGAATTTCTTCCCAAAAGAGCCCCATCTCCTTCTCCAAAGGCCCTCTCAAACTAGGAGAGGTTTTTTTCACCTTTCTTCCTCAAAGCAGAATTTGCCCAATGTGGCTAAGGCTGGGCAGCACTTAATTACTTACAGCACACAGAATACTGGTGTCAAGGTCCCGCATAAAGTTCAAAGACTCATAAAATTTCAGATCTGGAAGTGAATTTAAACACCATCTTGTCCACCCTCCACCCCATCCCAAGCTTTAATCTACTCTGCAAAATCATTTATTCACTCAACAAACATTTCTTGAACACCTACTGTGTACCAGGCACTGAGAATAGAACAGTGAACAAAACAGGCAAAGATTGTTACCCTCACGGGGCTCACACTTGAATGCCAAGTGGTTGTCCTAACTTTGTTTGAATAAGTGAATGAGGTCTTGCAAGCTCTGGGGCCAGAATAGCCCTTCTTGTGCCAAGTCTGATTTCTACAAGGTTCTTCCTTTCAATGAACCAAAATATCCATTTAAGTCCTTCTCCTCACATGCATTGAGCACCTACACAATACTAGGGCATTTAGCTTGACACTTTCACCTGCTTGTAATTTTATGTTCTTCATAATGACTTTGCAAGGAAAATATTATTTATTCTCATTTTACAGCTGGGGAGCTGAGCCATAGAGAGACTATGTGACTTGGCCAAACTGGAATACAGATCCTGCCACCTGAAATCAGACTTGCTGGTCAAAGGCAGCCCAGGACATCCTTGCTGGGTCCCATCCAGACAGAAGAAAGAACAACCTTTCTCCCTGAGATGGGTTCTTGGGATGAAAGCGGTTTGACCCCAGCTGACTGCGATGAATTCAAGAAAGAACATTTCTTCTTTCGATACCCTTGCTTTTATAGGAGCCTACACAGAGGAAAGTTCCCCACTTCATTGCTGCCTGGAAGGAATCTTAGCTGTTCCCAGGAATTGCAGAGTAATGCTCTCTCTTCCGGAAGCTTGTTCTCAAGGACCCCTTGAAGCCTGCAGACCACCCTTCACCAAAAAATTCTGTAGTTATTAGGCCCCCTCATTGCTGCTCATTTCATTCAAGTAGGCTTTACTGCAATGCAGTGACTCAAATTTCGGGGGAGCTCTGGTCTAGTCCCTCTCTTTTTACAGATAGGGAAACTGAGCCACAGAAGCAGGCAAACTGTGGGCTTAAGGTCATGGCCAGTAGGCGGAAGAGTTGGGACCAGGAGTCAGAAGGTTGTGAAGAAAATCTTGGTCTCATGTCACATCAATTGGGTGTTGACTAGATGCCCAGACCTGGTGCAGTGGAGCAGCAGGGACTTTGTGGCTGTCAGCAAGGGAGGCACTGTCCAGAGGGCCCTGGAGTGACCCACACCAGGCTGTGTGACCTTGAGAAAGTTACTTAGCTGCTCTGTTCAGCAGCAGCATCTATACAAGGTAGATAATAATGATGGTAATAGTACCTTTCTCATTCAGTTGGGAAGATTCACTGAGATACTCTTAGCACACAGCCTGGCCCGTGGTGAGAGCTCAAAAAATAGGGGCTGCAATGGTAGGAATTACTGGTGTGTACCAAGTATCTACAAGATGCTAGATACTGCTAAACATTTTACCTGCATTAGTTCCTTTCATGTCTTCCATTCCTTTTTTTTTTTTTTTTTGTGGTACACGGGCCTCTCACTGTTGTGGCCCCTCCCGTTGTGGAGCACAGGCTCCGGACGCACAGGCTCAGCGGCCATGGCTCACGGGCCCAGCCGCTCCGCGGCATGTGGGATCTTCCCGGACTGGGGCACGAACCCACGACCCCGGAATCGGCAGATGGACTCTCAACCACTGCGCCACCAGGGAAGCCCCTTCCATTCCTTTTTAACCCGACTTCACTACACAAGAAAAGACTAAGACTCGCTTAAGGCAGATTAGAACCTGGTTCTAGTCAGATTCCAGAGCCTGTGCATTTAAACATGACACATATCTGCTAACACTGAGAAGGCACAGTTTCCTAGATAAAACATTGGCCAGATGGACCACCCCCACCTTTCTGTCTGCAACTGTCCCCTCCCTTGGGGACTACGAACTCCCCAAGAGTAGGGAGTTACCCATTGTGTTCATTACACATCCCTAGAACTTGATACACTTGGGTGCTCCATATTGGTTGAGTAACTAATTGAAAGAAAAGTAGTATCTCAGACGATGTCACTTGGAGGAAGAGAATGAAGGTGAGGGATGGCTGTTCAATCCACTCCTCCTCCCTTCCTCCCTGTGATTTCTCTTTCTCCCTCCCTCCCTTCTTTTCATTACTGAGAAGATCACACAAGCAAAGCCTTGAAACCCATTTCTCCTCCTTACCCTTCCTATGTTATTTCTGCTTCTGGCAAACTGATTTTTGACTAACTGTCCTATATCTTCCACGCCCTCTCTACAGCTAACAAACTCCTAATCATCCTTCAAAACCCAACTGAAGTGCTACCTCCTCAGCAGTCTTCTCCTCTCCATCAGGGAATATAAGCACGACTCCCCAGGCTCTGAAAGACTTTGGCTGTTGTTCACAGTCCTGCTCTTGCACCTACGAGGCTGAAATCTTTGCTCACCACCAATGCTATATCTGTCCTCCTCCCCGTAGTAAAAGCTACCTAGGGGCAAGGACTGAGTCTTGCTGTCTCTACCCACAACATCAAGCAGAGAGGCTGGCAGCTAACAGGTGCTCAGGAAATGTATTGAATAAATGAATGAATGAATGACCAGCATGTGTCCAGTCTTTTTTAATAGAAGAGTTGTCATTCTGAAGGCAGTAGCATTCAGATGTTCCATAGCTATTTCTTAAGTGCCTACTCTGTGCTGGGTACAGTTCAAGGCCCTGGGGCTAAAGTGTTGTACAAGGTAAGAGATATAAGAAGCAAGTACAGGAATAAACAAGATAGGTTATATAGTCATGATGCTATGCGGAAAATAATGCAGGGAAATGTAAGAGAGAGTCACTGGGGTTTCTTATAAACAAGGGGTCAGATGGCCTCTCTGAAGAGCTGAGACCTGCATAACCAGGAGCTGGTGGGAAAGATCAGAGGGCAAAGCTATACTAGGCAGAACGGGCATTGAGAGATGTGCTCTCAGGAAGAACAAGCTTATCATGTTGGAGGTAGAGCGAGGGGACCTGGGTATCTGGGGGGGTGGGAATGAAGAGGGTAGAGGAGATGAGCTTGGAGACAGTATGTAAGGGTCGGGTTATTCAGGCTCATGGACCATGGTAAGGACAGCAGAGGGTTTCCAACAGAACGGTGACTTGATCTGCATTTTGTTGTTGGGAAATCACTCTGGCTCAGGTGAAAAGGATGGGTTTTGATGTAATAGTAGGAGTAGACACAGGAAAACCAGTTAGGGGGCCATTGCATGAGTCCAAGTGTGAGCTGATGACAGCTGATCCAGGATGTATAGTGGTGATCGAGAGGGGAGGTGAGATTCGGGAGGTGTTTTAGAGGTGGGACCTACAGACCTTGCTGGTGTGGTCGGTGCGAAGAGTAGGAGAAGAATGTGAGAGTAGGGTGATGGCTGTTTGCACAAATGCATTTCTAGGCTAACACATTTCCCTGACTCCGATGCTTCTAGAGAGGATCCCTTTTGTTTCGCCCCTCCACTTCCACTAGAAGGTCCTGGAGTGTGAAATCGACCAGCACACCCGGCTGCCTTCTTCCTATTCCTCAACCCTTCTCCGTTTGCCTCCTGAATCTTTTCCTCCTCAAAGGCAATGCCTGAGCCTGCAAGTCATTGCTACTGATTTCTCCAACAAATGTAATTTGGGAAGCTAGTCTACTTTTTTTAAAAGCATCATTTGTACACAGGAAAGCGTTATGTTGGGGCTGTTGGCTTCCACGGAAAGCAGTGCCATCTCGGGCGTGGTACAGCACTGGATGAGTCAACAGTGCCGGGGGCGGGGACTGTAGCGTTTCATAAAGCGCTGATTTCTTGCAGGAATTTCATGTCTTGGGGGGAAGTGGCCTGAGCCGATCTCATGCCTCTTTGCCTCGTGGTTGCTAGAACCCTTTGAGGAGGTTGGGAGCCTCATTACAACAAGAGCCTATCATAGACCACACCCCATCGACTCCTAGGCCACGCTATGAAATTGACTTCTTGCACTTTATTTTCATGGTTTAAACAACAAATGGGGGTGTTGGCGGCTGGTTTACAAAAATCCAAAGATGGAAAATGCACCCCACTTCCTGACTTCCCATTCTTCCCTCCTCCCACCGACATACATTTGTCAGACTGAGCACCTCCCCACGTTCTCAGAGCATTTAGTCAGTCGAACAATACACATTCATTGAACACCTCCAAATGCTCTGGGGTTACAGCCATGAGCAAGATAGAGGCAACGTCCCTACTCTCATGGAATTCACATTCTACTAGGGAAGGGGAGGCTGAAATAACAAACGAGGTGATTTCATAGAGTAGTGTAACAAGGAAAATAGAATTGATGGCTATAGAGTGACTCCAGAGCAGGGCCTGGCAAACGTTTTCTGTCAAGAGCCAGAGAGTAAATAGTTTTAGCTTTGTGGGCTGTAGGGTCTGTGTCACAACTACTCAACTCACCTGTTGCAGGATGCAAGCAGCCACGGACAACATGTAAAGGGATGAGGAATAAAACTTTATTCCCAGAAACAGGTGGCAGGCCCAGGGACTATATGTTTCCCACCCCTGCTCTAAGGGGAGGTGGGAGGAATATTGAATAGGGTGGACTGAAATAGGGTGACATTTAAGCCGAGGTCTGAATAATGAGGCAGAACCGGCCACCTAAAGATTAAAAGGGAAGGCATTCCAGATAAGGAGATGACCTCATGTGCAAAGCCCTGAGTCCTGATTATTTCAGGAGCAGAAACGCCCACCCACGTGGCGGGGCAACAGGAAGGAGAGGGAGAGAGAAAGGTTGGCAGGGATCAGGTTACAATGGGCCTCACAGCCCATGATGAGGCCTGGCACATAGTAGGTCTTCAATTAATTAATTATGGCTCTAGCAATGGAAATTTAAGGCGCTCTAGATCATTACCCAAATAATTTAGATGACTTTCCATAATCTATGTTCAGTTCTATGTGCACCAATTCTAGACTCTTACTTTGCTCCTGTGATCAAACTCCCACTTAGAACCTCAGTTCCCTGAATTACGCTTTAGCCTTGACTCCTAAATATTAAGGGGCCCACCTGTGCCTAAACCCTGCCTCCATAACCTAACTTGAGACCCCAAATCTTCCAAAACCTGGTCCTCATTGACTTAACCCTCAGGAATTCTTGCCTGTGGCCCCTTAGAAGGGAGACCTCTACTATGTGCTAGCTGCTAACAGGTGGAGACTTGTTATGACAGTTATTAGAAATATACACAAATATTCTAGTTCTTCTTTTACCAGGTTCTTCCTCATCCCTGGAAAGTTTTATGTAATTGGTGACTTACTTTAACCAATGAACTGTAAACAGACAGAGCATGTGTCACTTCCAAGTAGAAGCTTTAAGAGCATAGGTACAAATTGTCACCTCTCTCTCTCTGCCACCATGACTGTGGAAGTATCTGCCAAGAGGGAGCCTCTATCTCACCCATGTTGGACATACAGTAGCAGCAGAAATAAACTCGTGTTGTGTTAAGGCACAAAGACTTTGTGGTTATGACTGCAGCATGGTGATCTCCACCATCCTGACTTACACAGAAATGAGTACTTAGAAGTAAGAGACTGTCGTAACAAAAATCTAAAATATGATACATTGACCTAGAAGTTGGACAGTGGGTGACTCCAGACATAAAAAATTAAGTCAAGAGACAGTAAGCCATGGGAATATAGGAAAACAGCAAATCTAGGAAATATGGCTACTACAAAGCTGTGGATATAACCATGGGCTCACAGGAACTACTAGAGGCTAATTCCGGTCTCTAGAAGCTCACACTCTGTGGAGAGCACATCTAAATAAACAAGGAAATACAATGCATTTTATAACAAATTCCATGGTAGAGTCATGAACAAAGTCATAGGAATCAGAGAAACTGAGGTGGCATGAATACTACATTTAATTGTACAGTAATAGTAAGATAAATGGGCCAGGCTAAGTTTGGTAGATTATGTAGGCTGTGTGAGGGTAGGGATTTGTCTGTCTAAACCTCTGCTACATTCCTAGAACCCTCCTAGGGACTGGTGAGTAGGTGTTTTATAGATTTTTGTTGAATAAATGAATCTTGAATTCCAGAAATATAGTGGTAAAATAGTATTTCAGGCAGAGGCAAGAGCATATGCCAAGGCATGGGGCTTACCTCTATAGTCTAAGGATTTCCACTTACCTGCATAATGTGATGTGCCCAGGATAAGAAGGAGGCTGAGGGAGACATGAGAGAAAGGGTCAGGATAGCCTTGGAAAAGTAACCTAGGACTCTGATTTGCAGACATCCTTGCATGCTACACTGTGTGTGGCTATTAGCTTAGAGAGCGGGCTACTCAAGGTTAAATATCTACAGGGATAAGGAAGAAAATATGAATGTGAAGTCATAAGATGTTGAGATAACATGTGCTGGTGAAAACCAGGCCAACTTGACGAACTGTTGGTGCATGTTCTCCTAAAGGCTTTCAATTTGGGATGTTTAAAAATACAGTGATGGCCAAACACAGCATGTCTGTAGGTCATAGACCATTTGTAAGGCACGAGTTTTCAAATCCTGCTAAAAGAGACAGAAGCCAACAGAAGTTTCTAGAAAAAGAGTACAAATCCACAATCCATTATCCATAATCTTAAAATTCTAAAAGCCAACAACTGAAGACTTTTTCATGAGCTTGGCACAAACTCATTCTGCAGTGAACACTAAACTTACATGAAGATGTTTATAATCTTTATTTGTCCCTCTTCATGTGAATATTCATACATTTTACTCTTATGTGTCTGAGGATGAGGTGCTGGCCCAGAGTACACTGCTAGACCTACATAATGTGCTGTATCTTGATTTTCTTTATTCCGAAAGATTCTGAACTTTTGGAGCACTCTGTTTAGGTAAAGGATTATGGACCTCTAACACGATCAGATTCATAAACTTTAGGTGGAAAACTCTGGCAGCAGCATTAATGATAAACCAGAGGAAGGAGGGAAGGAAGTTGGTGAAGGGGCTGTGAGCAAACCAGTGGTGATAAACATTGACAGATGCACCAAGATGGAAATTGTGGAAGTGGAAGGGCTTGTGGGCTATTTCCCAGTCAGATCAACACAACTTGGTGCCTGATTGGAGGTGGGAGGTAAGAGAGGAAGGAATCCAGGATAAGCCTCATGCTTCTAGCTTGTAAGACTGCACAGATGGTGAGCCATCCACCACAAGAGAAAATCGAGAATGATTAGAAGTAAGAAAAAAATGATAAATGCCAGTTTGGACCTGTGCGTGTGAAGTTCTTCTGCACCATGGTGTTGGAGACATGTGGTAGGGAGTTAGCAATGTGGATCTTGAGCCCAGGGGAGAAGCTGGTGATGGAGGTACAAATTTAGGAGGGGTAGTGGTTTGAATAGGGTCCCTCCCCCAAAAGGTATGTCCAAGTCCTAACCCTTGGTAACAGCACATGTGAACTTATTTGTAAGTAGGGTCTTGGCAGATGTAATTAATTTAAGGTTGAAATGAGATCATCCTGCACTTAAAGTGGGCCCTAAATCCAATGACTATTGTCCAAATAAGAGAAAGAAAAGGGAGATTTGAGACACGGAGAGAACACAGAGGGAAAGACGTGTGATGATGGAGGTGGGGATTAGACTGATGGGTCTGCAAACCAAGGATTGCTGGAGCCACCAGAACCTAGGAGAGAGCCATGGAACAGAGCATGCCTCAGAGCCTCCTGAATGAACCAACCCTATGACACATTGATTTTGGACTTCTGGCCTCCAGAACTGTGAAAGAATAAATTTCTGTTATTTTAAGCCACCCAGTTTGTGGTAACTTGTTATGGCAGCTCTCAGAAACTAATACAGAAGGGTTTTCAGGTATTTTCAGTCCCAGAACATGGTGAGGGAGGAGAGAGGTGGATCAAGGACAGAAATCAGGCGACAACAACCTTGAGTAGGAAACATCACAGTGACTGAGAAAGGGCAGTCAGAGAGGTAAGACAAGAACCGGGAGAATGGAAGGTCAGAAAGGCATGAGCTCCAGGCAGGAAGCTGTGTTCCACGGTGTCAAATTTTGCAGAGAAGACATCTAGGATTAAGGCTTAGAAGAGAATATCAGATTTAGCAATAAGGTCATTGATGACATTGAGTTGGAGCAGTTTCAGTAAACTAAGCAAAAAGTAATATGTGAGAAAAGTGAAATCAGTAGAGAATTCTTTCAAGACGTTTGGTAATAGTGAAGGGGAGACGATGGCCATGTCAGTAGCTTGAGAGTGTTTAGAGTCAAGAGAAAAGGTTTGGGCTTCCCTGGTGGTGCAGTGGTTGAGAGTCCGCCTGCCGATGCAGGGGACATGGGTTCGTGCCCCGGTCTGGGAAGATCCCACATGCCGCGGAGCAGCTGGGCCCGTGCGCGTCTGGAGCCTGTGCTCCGCAACTGGAGAGGCCACAACAGTGAGAGGCCCACGTACCGCAAAAAAATATTAAAAAAAAAAAAAAAAGAGAAAAGGTTTGTAGGATCGGAAGCATGAATATGTCTCAGGCTTTTGTGGAAACTAGTGCTAGGCAAGGCTGTCAGTGTAGGAAAGAGCAAAGAAAGTGAAAGAGCCAGGATCATCTGACAGCGACAGTTACACGTCTGTCAGCATTTGGTAATAGAGTACAGAGTATTTCTTAATATAGAGCTGTCGTTGGGAAGCAGGTACCCAGTGAGAGGCAAAATTTTCCAGCCTCCATTGCAGCCAGATGGGGACATGCAATCAGTTCTCGACAGTGGAGTAGAGTGGAAGTAGTGAGTCTCCTCCAAGCCATGGTGGGTGAGATGTGGGGATGCTTTGTCTACCCTTTTACTCCCCATCTCCAACTGGATGCAGAGGATTTCACAGCCCTTAGAGATGGCAGCACCACAAAACTGAAGGATTCTGAGTTCCTGAATCACCACTTCCCATTAATAGGAAAATCCACAATGGACTGTTATATGAGCAAGAAATAAAGATTGGCTTAAGTCACTGAAATATGGAAGCTCGTTTGTTGTAGCAGCTAGTGTGACTCGAATACAGACTGTATATTATATTTGTCCAGATCTTAAACTGCTGGGTTCCCAACACCTGCCAGAGAGCTCAGCTCCTACCAGACTAACCCACTAAAGACCATCTGCCTGTCAACACCTGGTACCTGTCCTATCCTAACTGAATTCTTTCATTCATTCAATATAGAGGTATTAATCTCCTACTATGTGTAGTACACTGAGTTGGAGACAGGAATACAGCCATAGATGTGATGGAGCCCTGCCTTCAGGTATATTATATTCTAAAGGGGCAGACAGAAACTAAACAGATAGACACATAAACATATAATATCAGGTAGGAAAATACAATGTGCTATAAAAAAAAAAAAAGGCAGAATAAAGGGATAGGAAGTGATGGACGGAGTATGGTGCAATTTTAAATAGATTGGCCTGGAAAGCCACTTTGAGGATGTGACACTGATGCAGAGACATATAAAGTGACCTAGCAAGCAAAAGAAGAGCTGGAGGGGGCTTCCCTGGTGGCGTAGTGGTTGAGAGTCCGCCTGCCGATGCGGGGGGCACGGGTTCGTGTCCCGGTCCAGGAGGATCCCACATGCCGCGGAGCGGCTGGGCCCGTGAGCCATGGCCGCTGAGCCTGCGCGTCCAGAGCCTGTGCTCCGCAACGGGAGAGGCCACAACAGTGAGAGGCCCGCATACTGCCAAAAAAAAAAAAAGAAGAGCTGGAGGAAAAGTAACCCAGACAGAGGGAGCAGGTCTTGCAAAAGCCCAGAGAAGAGCATGTGCTGGGCGTTTTGGAGGACAGCAGGGAGGCCAGTGTGGCCAGAGAAGAGCAAGAAAGGCAGGGGGGAATGATAGAGGTGAGGCAGAAAGATAACGAGGGGTCAGATTATGTCAGGCCATGGCAAGGACTTCAAGTCCTATTCTAAGAAATAGAGAGCCGCTGACCCTGCCTAGACTCCCAGGCAGGCAGGATTTCTCCCACCACTCCCCAAGAGCCAGTTACTTCCTTGCAGACCTGTGCAGCTGCCAGGGCCCAGCTCCTGCCTCTCTGTTCCCACTCTGTCAACTTGATCTGAGTTCCCCTGGGTACTGAGCCGCCAGACTACAGGGTGCATTTGCCAAGGGTGAGCAAGGCAGAGGAAGTGGCTTTTTTTCATGGAGAGGTGATTCCTCTGCAAAGAAAATAAAGCTCATAGGTTTCCTAGGGGAGAAGCAGCACCCACGAGGCAGTGAGCACTAAGTCTATATTTGAGCTGAAAAACATGCAGACAGGCGGGCGGGAGCCCAAACACAACTGCTTCCGCCTTCTGCAATCGCAAATGAGTAATTTTGCCTCCTGGAGTTTCAGGAAGCTCCTCCAAGCTCTGAAACAGAGCCTTTCCTCATACAAGAAGGCTGCAAAGATACGTGTGAGGGCTTTGCGGCCTCTGCAGATGGAAACACTTCTAAGAGCAGCAATAACGCACATTTGCAATCTGCACTTCACTCATCCCATCCACGCTGCTCCATCTTCACAGCAATCTAGGATGGAGCCTGGACAACTTAATTCTACAAAGGAGGACATTCTGGCCGTGAGAGGTGAAGTGTTATGACTATAACATTACAAAACCAGTGATGAGATTTTTCTCATGAACCACATTTAAAAGTAATCATTATCTCACCAACAGTGCAGAAGGGTTCCCCTTTCTCCACACCCTCTCCAGCATTTATTTTTTGTAGATTTTTTGATGATGGCCATTCTGACATGTGTGAGGTGATACGTCATTGTAGTTTTGACTTGCATTTCTCTAATAATTAGTGAAGTCAAACATATTTTCATGTGCTTTTTGGCCATCTGGATGTCTTCTTTGGAAAAACATCTATTTAGGTTTTCTGCCCATTTTTTGATTGGGTTGTTTGGTTTTTTGTTATTGAGCTTCATGAGCTGTTTGTATATTTTGGAGATTAATCCCTTGTTGGTTGCTTCATTTGCAAATATTTTCTGCCATTCTGAGGGTTGTCTTTTTGTCTTGTATATGTTTTCCTTTGTTGTGCAAAAGATTTTAAGTTTCATTAGGTCCCATTTGTTTGTTTTTGTTTTTATTTTCATTACTCTAGGAGGTGGATCAAAAAGATCTTGCTGCAATTTATGTCAGAGAATGTTCTGCTTATATTTTCCTCTAAGAGCTTTATAGTTTCCAGCCTTATATTTAGGTCTTTAATTCATTTTGAGTTTATTTTTGTGTATGGTGTTATGGAGTGTTCCAATTTCATTCTTTTACATGTAGCTGTCCAGTTTTCCCAGTATCACTTATTGAAGAGACTGTCTTTTCCCCATTGTATATTCTTGCCTCCTTTGTCATAGATTAGTTGACCATAGGTGTGTAGGTTTATCTCTGGACTTTCTATCCTGTTCCACTGATCTGTATTTCTTTTTCTGTGCCAGTACCATACTGTTTTGATTACTGTAGCTTTGTAGTATAGTCTGAAGCCAGGGAGCCTGATTCCTCCAGCTCCATTTTTCTTTCTCAAGACTGCTTTGGCTATTCAGGGTCTTTTGTGTTTCCATACAAATTGTAATTTTTTTGTTCTAATTCTGTGAAAAATGCTAGTGTTAATTCAATAGCGATTGCATTGAATCTGTAGATTGCTTTGGGAAGTATAGTCATTTTGATAATATTGATTCTTCCAATCCAAGAACATGGTATATCTCTCCATCTGTTTGTGCATCTTTGATTTCTTTCATCAGTAAACCGGTACAGCCACTATGGAGAACAATATGGAGGTTCCTTAAAAAACTAAAACTATTTTTTACCATATCATCCAGCAATCCCATTCCTGGGCATATACCCAGAGAAAACCATAACTGGAAAAGATACATGCACCCCAATGTTCACTGCAGCACTATTTACAATAGCCAGGACATGGAAGCCACCTAAATGTCCATTAAGAGAGGACTAGATAAAGAAGATGTGGTACATATATACAATGGAATATTATTCAGCCATAAAAAAGAACAAAATAATGCCATTTGCAGCAACATGGGTGGACCTAGAGATTGTCATACTGAGTGAAGTAAGTCAGACAGAGAAGGACAAATGTCATATGCTACCACTTACATGTGGAATCTAAAAAACTGGTGCAAATGAACTTATCTACAAAACAGAAATAGAGTCACAGATGTAGAAAACAAACTTATGGTTACCAGGGAGGGAAGGAGGGAAGGGATAAATTGGGAGATTGGGATTGACATATACACACTACTATAAATAAGATAGATAACTAATAAGGACCTACTGTATAGCACAGTGAACTCTTCAATACTCTGTAATGACCAGTATGGGAAAAGAATCTAAAAAATAGTGGATATATGTATATGCATAACTTATTCACTCTGCTGTACAGCAGAAAGCAACACAACATTGTGAATCAACTATAATCCAATACAAATTAAAAATGAAAAACATAAAAAATTGTTAGTATTGCCAAAGTAATTCATACAATGCAAAAATATTGAAAATAGAAAGTGAAAGTCAACCTATAGTCCCATCACCCACAGCTATCTTCTGGTAACAGCATGGTATGTAATTCTAGAGCTTTTTCTATACATATACATATGTGTTTTATTGTTGCTTATTAAAATATTTCATTATAAAAAATTTAAAAATAAAAGTAATCTTTATTCTCTTGCTTGAAATTGTCCATAGGTACTTAAAATTCAAACCTCTCCCAAGGTCCTGCAACATCTTATACCAGGGACCAGCTAACTACAGCCCACCACCCAATTCTGTAAATAAAGCTTTATTGGGACATGGCCATGCCCACTCATTTGCATATTGCCTATGGCTGCTTTTGTACTACAGTGAAAGAGTTGAGTAGCTTCAGACTGTTAGGACCCCAAAGGTGAAATATTTGCCATCTGGCCCTTTACAGATCAAATATGTCAACCTTGCTCTCGAGGATCAGTCCAGTCCCTTCTCTTATCTCTTCTGTCCCCCCTTTTACTCAGTTTTTTCCAGACACCTTAGTCTTCCTTCCCTTCCCCAAATAAGCCTGGATTTCCTGCCTCAGGACCTTTGCACTTGCCACTCTCCCACCTGAAACATTTTCCTTCATGATGTTCACTTGCTGGCTTCCTTTCACATTTCAGGTCTCAGATCAAATGCTGATTCCACAATCTCCACATCTAACAGGACCTCCCAGTCCTATCTCAAATTCATTCCTTTTTTTTTTTTGATGGCCTATATTACTTTCTAAATTATCTTATTTGTTTATATACTTATTATCAGAGTCTCCCACTAGAATAATAGCTCCATGGGAACACGTATCCAGACAGTCTCAGTCACAGTTAAATCCCTGATATATAGAATAGTGTCTGACACCTCCTGGGTGCTTCATTGTCAACTGCTAAATGAATGAGTGAATCAAACGACTAATGAGTAATTCATAACTGTCCTTACTCTACGTCATAGTTTCTCATCACTGGCTCTGTTGACATTTGGTTCTGGATAATCCTTTGCTGTGAGGGGCTGTCCTGGGCATTGTAGAATGTTCAGTAGCATCCCTGCTCTCTATACGCCAGATACCTGGAGCAACAGCCCACCACCACCACCAAATTGTGACAACCAAAAATGTCTCCAGATATTGTCAAATGTCTTCTTGGGGAAGAAGGCACCACTCCCAGCTGAGAACCTCTGGGCTATGTGGTTTAAATTTACCCCTGGAGCTTAAAACATAACAGTAAGCTTTTACACCAAACCACAATCATTCCATATTTCTAATTAATTGTAGTTGTACCTACGGGTACCCCTGCCTTGGGGCCAGCTCCTTGATAAGTTGATGAGATGGCTCCTCTAAGGAAGTAACAGCATTGTTTTGGACACAAAAGTCCGAAGTTAGAGACCACTTTAGTGTTTTCAGTACAGAATGATTCATAACTGGAGAGTCAGAAGGTATAGAGCTACAAGTTATTACCACGTTCTGGGCAGACACCACAGTAAAGAGATGCTGTTGTGTAACAACGAGGGTGGCAGGGGAAGGAGGCAATGTGAACAGAGAGGCCAAGGGGCTCTCATGGGGATTTGGCCATTTACAGGGCCTCAGAATTATCGATGTGAGTGTTTTGTTAAGTCTTCCTCCATGACAACAAGAAAAATGGATGAGAACAGAGACGGAGCAAATGTACCAACTGGCAAGGGCTGCCAGTGATCTCTGGGGTCCGCAGATGAAGGAAGGATATGGAAAGTCATTTAGTGATCTTGTTTTCTACAAGGAAAATGCTGAGTGCAGGGAGGCTGACACTGCTGCAATCTGGCTGCAGCTGATGCCTTGGATATAAAGGCTGGTCAATGTATTTTGCTCAGTTCCTGGGCATTGAGTCTATTTTAATAGCTCTAGCCCCCTTGGGGCACAGATTAATGAGCCACCCAATGGCTAGAGTCCTGCTCACCAGATGAATGGTTGCAGATGACCCATGGGACACCGTGGTGTCAGCCAAGAGGAAGGACTCAGGTCACACAGGCTTCCCTGAACTATAAGCTGCATTTTTCTGATGAAAGTGGGATTTGGAGGGGAGAAATTGGGTGGCACAGCCGGCATCCAGGAACCATGAATGTTGAAGTAAGTAAATTTCTCCCAGACTGACTTCCCATGGGTCCTTTTCCCCTTCTGAAAGCCTCCAGGGATGAATCCAGCTTCCTATTCCTCCTTACTGCTGCCTCTATTTCTCAGATTTGTCTCCCACCAAAGACTAGTTTCAAATTAGGATGCAGTCCTGGCTCCCAAACTTTACTGTGGAAAACAAGCCCACAGTTTTTTCTTCCTAGGATGTCAGGACTAGGGAATAGAGAGGGATGAATATAAATAGCAAGAGAAGAGAAACGAATGTAGTGGAATCTGTTGTTTTTAATTTATCTAGCGTCCATTGCCCCTTCTGATTATAACACTCACATGTTAGGGGAGATCCACTGCCCTCTACCTCTCAGTCCTAGGAATCTGAGCTATGGCTAGACTCAGCCATGCCAGATTCAGGGGTAGGCACATGGCCCAGTCCTGTGCCAATTATGGTGTTCCATCTTTGTTCATGAAAAGGGGGCCAGATGGACAAATGACCCAGGTCAATTCAATCTTCATTAATTCAAGTTCTTATGCTAAAGAATTTAAAGAGGAATGTTCCTTCTGCCTGGATTGAGGAGAGAACAGGATGAAGACTACAAGCTGCTAGAAACCATTTTGTCTCCACTGGTAGGGAGCCCACCAATGGAGCCAACAGTGAAAGGTAGCACCAGGAGATGGGGACAGCATGACTGCATCCTGATGACCACTTGATATAGCCATGCATGAATCTGGCCCTAGTCTGAACTTGTCAATTACATAAGATGTTCATTATATAGAATACTCCTTTTGATTTTTTTTTCTCAAGCATGTGTCAGTTGGGTTTGGTATCTCTTGCAACAAAAGAATCTTGTATTTTAACTGAAAAGGTTCCCAAACTCTCCAAATTTCACAGAGACATGATCTTTGGTCAGTATTAGTTTCCTCTAGTCCCTTTGATTCCTAAGCCCCTTTCTTAAACAATGGGTGGGTACTTCCTTATATCTAAGAGTACTCCTTCTTTAATCCCAGTGCTGGAAGCTACTAAATAAGTGTTTATTGAAGACCAAATATTATATTCAGAGCACTGCACTTGGTTTTTAACTACTTTTTTTCATTTAACTTAGGTTATAAGAACTCATGATACATAGTCTTACTCTCAGTTTAAAGATGAACAGGGGACTTCCCTGGTGGTCCAGTGGGTAAGACTCTGCACTCCCATTGCAGGGGGAGTGCAGGGAGTTCGATCCCTGGTTGGGGAACTAGATCCTGCATGCATGCCGCAACTAAGAGTACGCATGCCACAACTAAAGATCCCATATGCCCCAACGAAGATCCCGTGTGCTGCAACTAAGACCCTGCTCAGCCAAAATAATAAATTAAATAAATAAATAAATAAATAAAATATTAAAAATAATAAAGATGAACAAAGTGTGATTCAGAAAATAGATAAAGTGCTAAAAGTCATACAGCTAGTAAAGGAGAGAGTGAACATTTAAACACAAGACGCCTTTCCTTGGTCACAGAAGCTCTCCCATTGAAGCCTGAAGTTACAACTAGGAAGAGCTGTAGTTATGTACTGCTTGACGATTCAGGATTAATAATATAATTCACCATCTGAATCCTCACTAGAAGCCCAAGCTCTGGGCTAGGTACATCACCCATAATATTTCTAATACACAACACTGTAAGATAGGAATTGCTTTCTCTTCATCGTCATCTCTTTTTTTATAAAGGAAGATACTGAGACTCAGAAAATGTTAAATAACTTGCCTAAGGTTATACAGTTAGTTCAGGGAAAGATGGAACACAAAACCACAGAGACTGTAAGTCACTGCTCTCTCCAGGAGCCAAATTTTCTCCCAAGTCTCAAGTGAGAAATTAGCATCTTAAGAACTTTGTTTTCTCCCACATCCACATATCCCTGACATATAAGAGAAAGTTCTTCTTAGGACATTTCATCATATACCATCCACTTAAATACTTCATGCAGGAAAAGCTTGAATCCCCAGTTAAAATAAGATACTTGGAGGCTAGGTCCATGACGTACACATCTACACACCCAGAGGCAGAGCTGGTGCATCTTTTTTTTTTTTTTAACATCTTTATTGGAGTATAATTGCTTTACAGTGGTGTGTTAGTTTCTGCTTTATAATAAAGTGAATCAGCTATACATATACATATATCCCCATATCCCCTCCCTCTTGCGTCTCCCTCCCACCCTCCCTATCCCACCCTCCAGGTGGTCACAAAGTACCGAGCTGATCTCCCTGTGCTACGCGGCTTACAATATATATTGACATATATAGTGTATATATGTCAATGCCACTCTCTCACTTCGTCCCAGCATAGCTGGTACATCTTAAATACTTACTGAAGACATAAGGCAATCCTACATTGTTTCCATACCTTTAGAGCTTCCACTTACACATTTTCCCCAAGTGTGGTCCATGGAGATTTCCCCAGGAATTTTGCTAAAAATGAAGATGCCCAGATCTGAACCCAGGTCTACAAAATCAGAATATATAGGATGAATGGATAAAGAAAATGTGGGAGGAGCCGGAGGAAGATGGCGGAAGAGTAAGACGCGGAGATCACCTTCCTCCCCACAGATACATCAGAAACTCATCTACACGTGGAACAACTCCAACAGAACACCTACTGAACGCTGACAGAAGACCTCAGACCCCCCAAAAGGCAAGAAACTCCCCACATACCTGGGTAGGTCAAAAGAAAAAAAGAATAAACAGAGACAATAGGATATGGACGGGACCTGCACCAGTGGGAGGGAGCCGTGAAGGAGGGAAGGTTTCTACACACTACAAGCCCCTTCGAGGGCGGAGACTGCAGGTGGCGGAGGGGGAAAGCTTCGGAGTAGCGGAGGAGAGCACAGCAACAGGGGTGCGGAGGGCAAAGCGGAGAGATTTTGGCACAGAGGATCGGTGCCCTCAGGCACACACCAGCCCGAGAGGCTTGTCTGCTCCGCCGCCGGGGCGGGCGGGGCTGGGAGCTGAGGCTCGGGTATCGGCTTTCAGTCGGAGCGCAGGGAGAGGACTGGGGCTGGCGGCAGGAAGAGAGCCTGAAGGGGTTAGTGCTAGCCCGGAGGGAGTCCGGGGAAAGGGTCTGGAGCTACCGGAGAGGCAAGAGACTTTTTTCCCTTTTGTTGCCTGGTGCGCGAGGAGAGGGCATTCCCCTCCCTCCCCTCTGCTTGAGTGAGCCAGAGCCCCCGAATCAGCGGCTCCTTTAAACCCGTCCTGTCTGAGCGAAGAACGGACGCCCTCCAGCGACCTACGCGCGGAGGCGGGGCCAGGTCCAAGGCTGAGACCCGGGAGCTGTGAGAGCAGAGACAGGGAAATCTCTCTGTGCAGCCTCCGAGGCAGCGGATTAAAGCTCCACGGTCCATTTGATGTGCCCTGCGTCTGTGGAGTGCATGAATGGACAGCGAATCATCCCAAATTGAGGAAGTGGACTTTGAGGACAAGATTTAAGACTTTCCCCCCCTTTTTTTCCCTCTTTTTACAAGGAATTATCCCAAATTAAGGAGGTGGACTTAGCAAGATTTCAGACTTCTCGCCCTTTTCCTCTTTTTACAACGAATTATCCCAAATCGAGGAGGTGGACTTGGAGAGCAAGATTTTTGATTTTTCCCCCTGTTCTCTTTTTGTGAATGTGTATGTGTAATCTTCTGTGTAAGATTTTCTCTGTATAGCTTTGCTTCCACCATATGTCCCAGGGTTCTATCGGTCCGTGTTTTTTTTTCAATAATTACTTTTTAATTTTAATAACGCTACTATATTTCATACTTTATTCTATTTTACTTCACCTGCTCTTTCTTTTTTTCCTCCCTTCCCTTCCTCCCTCCCTCCCTCCGCTCCTCCTTTCCTTCTTTCTTTTTCTTTCCTCCATCCCTCCCTCCCTCCCACCCTTCTTCTTTCCACTTTCTTTTTCTTTCCTTCCTCCCTCCCTCCCTCCTGTCTTCCTTTCTTTCCTTCCTCCCTCTCTCCCTCCCTTCTTCCATTCACTCTTCCTTTTGCTTTCATTCCTCCCTCCCTCCCTCCTTTCTTTCCTTCTTTCTTTCCATCCTTCCTCCCTCCCTCCCTCCTTTCTTTCTTCCTTCCTTCCTTCGTTTCTTCCCTTCTTTCCCTCTCTCTTTCTTTCTTCTACTAATTCTTTCTTTCTACTTTTTCTCCCTGTTATTCTAAGCCGGGTGGATGAAAGGCTCTTGGTGCTACAGCCAGGAGTCAGTGCTGTGCCTCTGAAGTGGGAGAGCCAACTTCAGGACACGGGTCCACAAGAGACCTCCCAGCTCCACATAATATCAAGCAGCGAAAATCTCCCAGGGATCTCCATCTCAACACCAGCACCCAGCTTCAGTCAACGACCAGCAAGCTACAGTGCTGGTCACCCTATGCCAAGCAACTAGCAAGGCAGGAACACAACCCCACCCATTAGCAGAGAAGCTACCTAAAAACATAATAAGGCCACAGGCACCCCAAAACACACCACCAGACGTGGACCTGTCCACCAGAAAGACAAGATCGAGGCTCAACCACCAGAACACAGGCATTAGTCCCCCCCACCAGGAAGCCTACACAACCTACTGAAACAACCTTAGCCACGGGGGACAGATACCAAAAACAACAGGAACTACGAATCTGCAGCCTGCAAAAAGGAGACCCCAAACACAGTAACATAAGCAAAATGAGAAAGCAGAAAAACACACAGCAGGTGAAGGAGCAAGATAAAAACCTACCAGACCTAACAAATGAAGAGGTAATAGGCAGTCTACCTGAAAAAGAATTCAGAATAATGATAGTAAAGATGATCCAAGATTCTATTTCCAAGATCCAAAATCTTGGAAATAGAATAGACAATATGCAAGAAACAGTTAACAAGGACCTAGAAGAACTAAAGATGAATCAAGCATCGATTAAAAACACAATAAATGAAATGAAAAATACTCTAGATGGGATCAATAGCAGAATAACTGAGGCAGAAGAACGGATAAGTGAGGTGGAAGATAAAAGAGTGGAAATAACTGATGCAGAGAAAAATAAAGAAAAAAGAATGAAAAGAACAGAGGACAGTCTCAGAGACCTCTGGGACAACATTAAACGCACCAACATTCAAATTATAGGGGTTCCAGAAGAAGAAGAGAAAAAGAAAGGGACTGAGAAAATATTTGAAGAGATTATAGTTGAAAACTTCCCTAATATGGGAAAGGAAATAGTTAATCAAGTCCAGGAGGCACAGAGAGTCCCATACAGAATAAATCCAAGGAGAAATACGCCAAGACACATATTAATCAAACTGTCAAAAATTAAACACAAAGAAATCATATTAAAAGCAGCAAGGGAAAAACAACAAATAACACACAAGGGAATCCCCATCAGGTTAACAGCTGATCTCTCAGCAGAAACTCTACAAGCCAGAAGGGAGTGGCAGGACATAATTAAAGTGATGAAGGAGAAAAACCTGCAACCAAGATTACTCTACCCAGCAAGGATCTCATTCAGATTTGATGGAGAAATTAAAACGTTTACAGACAAGCAAAAGCTGAGAGAGTTCAGCACCACCAAACCAGCTTTACAACAAATGCTAAAGGAACTTCTCTAGGCAAGAAACACAACAGAAGGAATATACCTACAATAACGAACCCAAAGCAATTAAGGAAATGGGAATAGAAACATACATATCAATAATTACCTTAAATGTAACTGGACTAAATGCTCCCACCAAAAGACACAGAGTGGCTGAATGGATACAAAAACAAGACCCATATATATGCTGTCTACAAGAGACCCACTTCAGACCTAGAGACACATACAGATTGAAAGTAAGGGGATGGAAAAAGATATTCCATGCAAATGGAAATCAAAAGAAAGCTGGAGTAGCAATTCTCATGTCAGACAAAATAGACTTTAAAATAAAGACTATTAGAAGAGACAAAGAAGGACACTACATAACGATAAACGGATCGATCCAAGAAGAAGATATAACAATTGTAAATATTTATGCACCCAACATAGGAGCACCTCAATACATAAGGCAAATACTAACAGCCATAAAAGGGGAAATCGACAGTAACACAATCATAGTAGGGGACTTTAACACCCCACTTTCACCAATGGACAGATCATCCAAAATGAAAATAAATAAGGAAACACAAGCTTTAAATGATACATTAAACAAGATGGACTTAGTTGATATTTATAGGACATTCCATCCAAAAACAACAGAATACACATTTTTCTCAAGTGCTCATGGAACATTCTCCAGGATAGATCATATCTTGGGTCACAAATCAAGCCTTGGTAAATTTAAGAAAATTGAAATTGTATCAAGTATTTTTTCCGACCACAATGCCATGAGACTAGACATCAATTACAGGAAAAGATCTGTAAAAAATACAAACACATGGAGGCTAAACAATACACTACTCAATAACGAAGTGATCACTGAAGAAATCAAAGAGGAAATTAAAAAATACCTAGAAACAAATGACAATGGAGACACGACGACCCAAAACCTATGGGACGCAGCAAAAGCAGTTCTAAGGGGGAAGTTTATAGCAATACAATCCCACCTTAAGAAACAGGAAACATTTCGAGTAAACAACCTGACCCTGCACCTAAAGCAATTAGAGAAAGAAGAACAAAAAACCCCCAAAGTTAGCAGAAGGAAAGAAATCATAAAGATCACATCAGAAATAAATGAAAAAGAAATGAAGGAAATGATAGCAAAGATCAACCAAACTAAAAGCTGGTTCTTTGAGAAGATAAACAAAATTGACAAACCATTAGCCAGACTCATCAAGAAAAGAAGGGAGAAGACTCAAATCAATAGAATTAGAAATGAAAAAGGAGAAGTAACAACTGACACTGCAGAAATACAAAAGATCATGAGAGATTACTATAAGCAACTCTATGCCAATAAAATGGACAACCTGGAAGAAATGGACAAATTCTTAGAAATGCACAACCTACCAAGACTGACTCAGGAAGAAATAGAAAATATGAATAGACCAATCACAAGCACTGAAATTGAAACTGTGATTAAAAATCTTCCATCAAACAAAAGCCCAGGACCAGATGGCTTCACAGGCGAATTCTATCAAACATTTAGAGAAGAGCTAACACCCATCCTTCTCAAACTCTTCCAAACAATATCAGAGGAAGGAACACTCCCAAACTCATTCTACGAGGCCACCATCACCTTGATACCAAAACCAGGCAAGGATGTCACAAAGAAAGAAAACTACAGGCCAATATCACTGATGAACATAGATGCAAAAATCCTCAACAAAATACTAGCAAACAGAATCCAACAGCACATTAAAAGGATCATACACCATGATCAAGTGGGGTTTATTCCAGGAATGCAAGGATTCTTCAATATACGCAAATCAATCAATGTGATACACCATATTAACAAGTTGAAGGAGAAAAACCATATGATCATCTCAATAGATGCAGAGAAAGCTTTCAACAAAATTCAACACCCATTTATGATAAAAACCCTCAGAAAGTAGGCATAGAGGGAACTTTCCTCAACATAATAAAGGCCATATATGACAAACCCACAGCCAACATTGTTCTCAATGGTGAAAAACTGAAACCATTTCCACTAAGATCAGGAACAAGACAAGGCTGCCCACTCTCACCACTCTTATTCAACATAGTTTTGGAAGTTTTAGCCACAGCAATCAGAGAAGAAAAGGAAATAAAAGGAATCCAAATTGGAAAAGAAGAAGTAAAGCTGTCACTGTTTGCAGATGACATGATACTATACATAGAGAATCCTAAAGATGCTACCGAAAAACTACTAGAGCTAATCAATTAATTTGGTAAAGTAGCAGGATACAAAATTAATGCACAGAAATCTCTGGCATTCCTATACACTTATGATGAAAAATCCGAAAATGAAATCAAGAAAACACTCCCATTTACCATTGCAACAAAAAGAATAAAATATCTAGGAATAAACCTACCTAAGGAGACAAAAGACCTGTATGCAGAAAATTATAAGACACTGATGAAAGAAATTAAAGATGATACAAATAGATGGAGAGATATACCATGCTCCTGGATTGGAAGAATCAATATTGTGAAAATGACTCTACTACCCAAAGCAATCTACAGATTCAATTCAATCCCTATCAAACTACCACTGGCATTTTTCACAGAACTAGAACAAAAAATTTCAAAATTTGTTTGGAAAAACAAAAGACCCCGAATAGCCAAAGCAATCTTGAGAACAAAAAACGGAGCTGGAGGAATCAGGCTCCCTGACTTCAGACTATACTACAAAGCTACAGTAATTAAGACAGTGTGGTACTGGCATAAAAACAGAAAGATAGATCAGTGGATCAGGATAGAAAGCCCAGAGATAAACCCACGCACATATGGCCAACTTATCTTTGATAAAGGAGGCAGGAGTGTACAGTGGAGAAAGGACAGCCTCTTCAATAAGTGGTACTGGGAAAACTGGACAGGGACATGTAAAAGTATGAGATTAGATCATTCCCTAACACCATACACAAAAATAAGCTCAAAATGGATTAAAGACCTAAATGTAAGGCCAGAAACTATCAAACTCTTAGAGGAAAACATAGGTAGAACACTCTATGACATAAATCACAGCAAGATCCTTTTGGACCCACCTCCTAGAGAAATGGAACTAAAAACAAAGATAAACAAATGGGACCTAATGAAACTTCAAAGCTTTTGCACAGCAAAGGAAACCATAAACAAGACCAAAAGACAACCCTCAGAATGGGAGAAAATATTTGCAAATGAAGCAACTGACAAAGGATTAATCTCCAAAATTTATAAACAGCTCATGCAGCTCAATAGCAAAAAAACAAACAACCCAATCCAAAAATGGGCAGAAGACTTAAATAGGCATTTCTCCAAAGAAGATATACAGACTGCCAACAAACACATGAAAGAATGCTCAACATCATTAATCATTAGAGAAATGCAAATCAAAACTACAATGAGATATCATCTCACACCAGTCAGAATGGCCATCATCAAGAAATCTAGAAATAATAAATGCTGGAGAGGGTGTGGAGAAAAGGGAACACTCTTGCACTGCTGGTGGGAATGTGAATTGGTACAGCCACTATGGAGGTTCCTTAAAAAACTAAAAATAGAACTACCATATGACCCAGCAATCCCACTACTAGGCATATACCCTGAGAAAACCATAATTCAAAAAGAGACATGTACCAAAATATTCATTGCAGCTCTATTCACAATAGCCCGGAGCTGGAAACAACCTAAGTGTCCATCATCGGATGAATGGATAAAGAAGATGTGGCACATATATACAATGGAATATTACTCAGCCATAAAAAGAAACGAAACTGAGCTATTTGTAATGAGGTGGATAGACCTAGAGTCTGTCATACAGAGTGAAGTAAGTCAGAAAGAGAAAGACAAATACCGTATGCTAACACATATATATGGAATTTAAAAAAAAAAAATGTCATGAAGAACCTAGGGGTAAAACGGGAATAAAGACACAGACCTACTTGAGAATGGACTTGAGGATATGGGGAGGGGGAAGGGGAAGCTGTGACAAAGCGAAAGAGAGGCATGGACATATATACACTACCAAACGTAAGGTAGATAGATAGTGGGAAGCAGCCGCAGAGCACAGGGAGATCAGCTCGGTGCTTTGTGACCACCTGGAGGGGTGGGATGGGGAGGGTGGGAGGGAGGGAGATGCATGAGGGAAGGGATGTGGGAACAGATGTATATGTATGACTGATTCACTTTGTTATAAAGCAGAAACTAATAAAAAAAAATAAAATAAAATAAATAAACAAATGGAAAAAAAAAAAAAAGAAAATGTGGTATAGTGGAATAGTATGTGTGTGTGTGTGTGTGTGTGTGTGTGTGTATAAAACATATATAAATGATATAATTTATAGAATATAAATTATAAATTAAACTTAAAATAATATAATTTATATATATTATAAATTATGCTATACATAAAAGTATGTATTATATATAATATTCCAATAATGAGTATATTATTAATATTTATTTTTATAACTATATAAATAAATATGTTATATAAGTATTTTTATATGTATAAATATATTTACATATAAATATATAAATTTATTTATACACTATATATAATTATATATAAATAATATATAAATTATGATATTTAATTATATTGTATATATAATTATATATTGTATTATCTATAATTATATATTATACAATTACTATATACTATATATTATATCAATTACATGATTTTTATATATTATATATAATAGGCCAGTAAGCCACACAGTCCTTATATTTATATATAACACTTATGTTGAGCCCTGAATGTTGGGTAGGAAATAACAAAGTACACAGGCAAATTGTTGCAGGCATGATGATCGGCATGTGCGAAGGTCTTGAGATGGAAAGGTGAAAAGAGGGTTCGAGAAAGGAAGGAGGAAGGAAGGAAAGGAAGAGAGTCTATGTCTTGAGAGGAGAGAGAGGGTGAAAGTTCTGCATTATGAGGCTGGTGAAGCACATCATGGAGGGGTCTGTACACCACAATCAGATCTGTAGTTTTGAACTATCAGCCCAGCTGCTTTGTAGAGAAGAGAAGGGAAGAGGACAAGGGTGAAGGCAGGAAAACCCACAGGGAGGCAATTGTTCTCCAAGCAGGAAAGGAAGGTGACATGAACTGGGTGGCTCTAGACAGTAGACACAACAGTATATTGGGAAATAGAAACAACAAATCTCAGTGACCGACCTGATACGATGGTTAGGAGAAGAAAGAGTTGCACATGACGAGGTGGAAACTCCAGAAGAGAACCAGCATCTGTCCGGGGGTATGATGATCTTGGTCTTAAAATTGTTGAATTTAAGTATATATCAATCAAGGCTCAGTTTTAAGCAACAAAAACCCCTCTAGTTATTTTAAGCATTAGTGGATTTATTTCCCAGATAGGTGTTCTCTCCGTTCTCTCTTACTGTGTAACAAACCACTCCAAATTTTGTGGCTTATAACAAGAGCCATTTACTTAGCTCACAATTCTGGGGGCTGTCGATTTGGGTTGAGCTTGGCTGGGCAGTTCTTCTGGTCTTGGCTGGGTCCCTCTTGTCTGTGCTCAACTGCAAATTAGCTAAGCCTCACTGCATCTGTTAATTGAGTGTGATGAGTACAACTGGGCCACGTATTAATGATCATTTAGCAGCCTAGCTTGAACTTTTCACACAGCTTCTGAGAGGGTTACAAAAGGGAAAATGCCTCTTAAGGAGTAGGTTCAGAATGGGCCATGTTACTTTGCCTCATTCTGTTGGTTAAAGCAAGTTACAAGGCCAGCCCAAATTCTAGGAGTGGGGAAAGAGACTCCATCTCTCGATGGGATGACCTGCAAAGGTTCATTGCAAAGAGGCATGGATATGAGGGGGAATAGGTATTGTGGCCATTTTTGCAAATAATCTACCATGAGCACTTAAAAAAAAATCATTGTCCAGATTAGCAGAACATGCTCCACGCTCAACCTCTAAGAACGAGTTGCTCATTCTTACCAGGCAGCTTCTGCCTCTGCCACAATCAGGAAGGCTACACCAGGACCACTGATTTCAAGAATACACTACTGTCTTGTGATCCCATGATCAAGAAGCCTCTTGAGCTGCCCCTTCAGCAGGAACTGCCTTTCCACATGCAGGAAAGCAGTAACTGGAGCCTGGAACACTGCTGCAGAAAAATCCAACATCCCAGCTACTCTAGCAAAAAAAAATGGCCTCCACCTTCCAAACCTCATGCAAGTGCATATAATTGATGGAATTGATGGTTTTGATCCATAACTTCAAGGGAGTCTGGGAAATGTAACTGTTAGCTTTCCAACCTCAGTAGTACAGGAGGGTACTCTAGAAGGAATCTGGAATGAATTCTGTGTACCATATCACCATATATATCTTATATATTGTGAAAAAGCCAAGGAGAAATAATAAGGAAGTAACTGGATAGATGCAACTGCAACCTGGGTAGGGGTTCTGGGCTGATTTGAGATTTGAACAAAGACCTGAGCAGGTGCAGGAATTCATCACTGTATGCCTAGGACTCATGCCAAGGTCAAACATCCTAACCATTCCTTGAATGTAGTTAATATCCAATCCCTTTCCCACTGTTCAGTGATTATTGCTTCAGGAGAGGAATATAATAGAAACATTCTTAAATTATACCAAGGAGACCAGAGTCTAAGCTTGTTACTCAATAGCTCTGAGAATTTGACCACCCTCCTTCCTCCCGCAGCCTTGGTGTTTTCCCCTATGCAGCAAGTTGAGTAGGATTTGTCTACATGGGTGAATGGCAAAAGCCTCTTTCAGCAATAGAATCTATGAGAGTTCCGTGTTCCAATGTACGGGTATGATTCATCCTCCGCCTCCAGAATCTCTTTGTCGAATGCACACTTAGGTACAGCAGGTAAAAGGGCTTATTCACTTGACACTTGACAATTAAAGCAAGGGAGGTACGCTGGATGCCTTCCAGTCTGTCCTGTTCCCTACTCCTGAGGAGCAGCAGCTGTGCCCCCAGCACTGGGATCCTTTGTTTCTTTTTGCCATTCCACTCCTCCCTCCTATAATACCTACCCCCATCCTGCCCTGGACCTGGTCTCTATTGGTGGCCAATTATAGGACATAATCCATTTGTCCTACAAGAGCAGCTTAATAGCTGGGATCTCAGTAAACCCCTAATCCATCCATTACAGACTCAATAGCCAGATGGTTGGTAAAGTTGTTTGAGGACCACAGAGCTTTGCCCTGTGGGGTTATTCAGTGGAAATCAAGGGCCAACTGAGAGAGGTAAGTAAAACGGAGCAAAAAATCTAGGGGCTCAGCAGTTCCATCTTTTTATCTAATCCGAAGTATATGAGAAAGAATTCAGCCAGAGCAGTCCTCTAGACATAAAAATGAAAAATAAGAATGCTGTTTATATTTTTGGAGATCACACACACAGCACTTAGCAGAATGGTCGGCATCCAAAGTCTTAGCATCCTGGTTACAGGTCTTGAGTTGCTTCTTACACAGTAACTGAGTAAAGATCCCTCTTTCCCATCTTTCATCCAAAATTTGAGTCCTGAAAAGATAATCTCTTCATTCCTGCTCATCACCCCCTCAAAGCCATCTTCCAACAACTAGAAGTGATCTTCTTTAATTATAATCTGTTGGTGACTCTCCATTTTGCTCCTGTACATCATACATGAGACCTTTCATGATCTTCCACTGACATCTCTGGCCTTGTCTCTTGTTACAACTTCCTAGTCCAGGCTACACTCCAGTCCTGCTGAGCTTCTTCTACTTTCCTGGAAACACCATATCCCCAGTGTCTTCAATTTCTTTGCATGTGCTTCTCCTTCTTCCTAAAAGAGTTCCTCACGCATCACTCCCGTCCTGTATCTGGATTCCTCTAGCTCCTGCCTTGGAACTTTATCCAGGCACCTGCTTCTAAAAGACCTCTTTGATCCCAATAGAGTGGGTTTCAAACCCCCAAATTGGGTTTCCCTTGTCCTCTTCTCAGAGGGGGAGCTCATGAGGGTAGATATCACCTTATTGCTTGTCAGTGTCTGGCTCAGAACAGACACAGAGTAAAGGTTAGATTTTGAAAATCAATCAATCAATCAATGCATTAGACAATCAACCATCTCTGAGGATATGAAGTGTCTTACTGGGTACCTCAGTAGTAGACTCAGTACAAATGAGTTCAAAATTACAAGACCAAGGCTTTGGATTCAACTCACAAATGGTCCAAATAACACTACTGTGAATCTTGGCCAGAGACGAGATCCCTAACCTCACACCAAACCTGATGATCTGTTACTAGGGGTATCCAGAGGACAGAGTACCAACCCAGTAGCCCATCCATTTCTCCAGACTGGCCAAAAAAAATTATTGGGTGATTACTAGGAATCAGCCATGGTTCCTGGTGCTGGAGATTCAAGGGTAAACATGTTTGACAAAAGCTGTGCTGTCTTTAAGTTTCCTTCTAGAGAGGAGACAGTGAATAGAGAATTGAGCCCATAAATGAACAAGAAACTCTAGTTGAGTGTTAAGTGCTATGAAGAAATCAAAATAGGACAATGGAAGGTTGAGTGACTGAAACAATCTGCTCAATTCCAGCGACTGAGAAGGCTGCTCAAAGGCCACCGAGAGGTCACCAAAGAAGTGACTCATGAGCTTGAATGATGCTCAATGATGAGAAGCATCAGGAGGCAAAATTATGAGAGCATCAGTCTCCAGAAAGATGGGGAAACAAGTGCAAAGACTCTGAGTGGGGGTCAAGTTTGGGGCATTCAAGGACAGAGAGGCAGCCAGTGTGGCTGGAACTCAGTGAGCAAAATGTGGGAAGTGCCGAGGCCCAAGAGGTCGGCAGGGATCAATGATGTACAGTTGTACAGGCCACCTGAGAAGTGTATTTTACTCTAAGAGCAATGGGGAAGGGTCAGAGGGCTTTAAGCATGGGCATGATGTAATGTAACTTAAAGGATCACTTTGGCTGCTATAGAAAGAGGAGATAAAGGGGGCAAGAGAAGGAGGAGAACTGATTAGAAAGCTATTGCCACCATCTAGGTAGGAGGTGACATGAAAGATGATGGGGCCTCCATGGAGGTAATGGCAGTAGAAATGGTTAAGCGGTGGTCAGATGGGGCAGGGGGAGAGTTAGCCAACAAGACTTGCCTTTGCAAGGGGTTAAGGGAAATAAAGAAACTGAGAATGACTTCTGGTTGTTTTGTTTGAGCTTCTGGGTGGGTTGTGCCAATATCACTGAGACGGAAAGTTCTGGAAGACAGATTTGAAGAATAAGTGTCAACCGTTTGCCCATGTCACACTTGGGATGTCCATACAAAGAAGCTGAATTGGACATGTGAAAGGGATAATGGATATGGGGATCTGGAGCAGAGGAAGGTCAGGCCCGGAGACGATAATTTCAACATTATCACCAAATACATGGTTTATAAAAGCTTGGGCTGGATGTGATCACTCAAGAAAGAACACACACAAGAAAAGGACCCCGGACTGAGTGCAGGTACACTTCGTTATTTTGCAATCAGACAGAGGACAACAAGTCAGCAGGGGAGAAGGACAAAGCTAGTGAGGTAGAAGTGAAAGCAGGAGAGGGTGGTATCCTGAAGCCAAGAGAAGCCCAGCACCTGAGCAGATAAAGCTAGAAAAGCCCAAATCAATCACCCCTTCTGGAAGGATGTTCGATCAGTGACGCCATCTCCATGGAGAAAGGGGGGCACTTACTGAGGAAACAATGTTGGGTAAATAACTGTATGATAATCGATAACCATCATCAGGGAGAAGAACAATTTGGTTCAAACAGTAATTACAAGCTAAAATCACAGATCATGGTTTGAATTAATTTTGAGAGCTTAATCTGGAAAGCCCCAGTCCCAAAAATATGTGGAGACCATCTGGACAGGAAATATCATGAGAGATTCCACTCCATCCTTTAGATAATGTTGCCATAGTGACCATTAATTTAAAAAAAAGTTCTTAATATTTAACTCGTTTAACACATATTTGCTTTGCAGTGTTTTTAACTGTAGTTAATCACTTGTAGTTTCAAAGTGAAATGAGATGCTTCTGGTACAGGAGCCAGAAGACCACCAGAGAAAAGAAGATTGATTTCAGATTGTTCTAGATGCAGGGACCCCTTGGGAAGCTGTGGATAGAACTCAGGAGTCTATAAAATTGGGCGGCAAAAAATTTTTCACCTTTATTTTTACTAACCTCTGATATTTGGCATTTCTTTCAGTGCCTTTGACTCTGTCACCAAAAGAATCAAGGTATTTCTGCATCATATCAATATTAGAGTTGTTGCAGACATCTTGAAATATTGTTTACACTCACCTTTGAAGGAGACCTGTCTCTAGATCTTAATATTTAATGTGTTAATAAAGAAGTACAGGGACTTCCCTGGTGGTGCAGTGGTTAAGACTCCGTGCTCCCAATGCAGGGGGCCCTGGTTCGATACCTGGCCCAGGAACTAGGATCCCACATGCATGCCGCACTAAGCGTTCATATGCCAAAACTGAGGAGCCCTCACGCTGCAACTGTGGAGCTGGCAAGCCACAACTAAGGAGCCCTGGAGCCACAACTAGGGAGGCCACCTGCCGCAGCTAAGACCCAACGCAACCAAATAAATTAATTAATTTAATTAATTAAGTAAAAAAAGAAAAAAGGAGTACATACACTGCTAAATCATGGTGCTTATTTGTTTTTTGTTTCATCAATATTTTGATAGCTGAATTTCAATGTAATTCCTTGGTACTCCCTTGTGTTTTATTTTATGTATTTAAAAGCATTACTCTGAGAAGGGGTCCGTAATCCTCACCCTACTACGAAGGAATCTGTGATGCAAAAAAGATGAAGAGACTGTGTCTAGAAGGAAGTCTGGGACCAGTGGGGGAGAACTGTTTCAGGAAAAATAGAGATGGGTGACTCCAGGGCAAACCTGTTCCAGAAGAGAAAGTATTCAAGAAGGAAGATACCACACATGAGAAGAACAGAGCTAAGTGGAAACTGCTCCTCAAAAAATCCAGAAAACATCAAGTAGCTCTTAGTACCTGGGAACAGCAAAGAAACAAGCACCCACTTTTGGAACTATCTGAGGCAGAAAAGCCCAAAGCAGGAATTTTATAATAAAGGTTAAAAAAGACAGTAGTGCAGGTGACAGATTATCACATTAATGGTTTCCAATATAGGGATGCCAGATTTGGCAAATAAAAATATTGGGTGACTGGTTAAATTTAAATTTTAGATAAACAAAAAAATTATATTTTAGGATAAGTACATCCCAAATATTGCATAGGACATACTTACACTACAAAAGTGAACAAAGAATAATTTTTAGTGTATTTCCCAAATATTGCATGGAACCTACTTACATATATTCTTTACTTATCTGAAATTCAAATACAACTGATTGTCCTGTGTTTTACTTGGCAACCCTACTGATAAATCTTGACTCCCAGCACCCATATGTTTGCATGCCCCTCCCATATTGGCTCTGGCCATGTGACTTGCTTTGGCCAATAATACATCAGCAAATGTAACAGACAGAGACTTGCTAAATGCTCTGCAATGAGGCTAATACTTTTGGAATGCTGCTGCCACCATGTGAGGAAGCTTGGTTTAGCCTCTTTGAGGATGGAAGACACCATGGAGAAAGAAGACCAGTTGGCCAGTTGGCTTAACCCCAGCTGACCCTCCAGCTGAATGCAGCTGCATGAGAAGCCCATGTGGGCCCAGCAGAACTACTCAGAGTGCCAACCCACAGGATTGTGAAAAATAACAAATTGTTGCTGTTCTGTGGTGGTTTATTATGTAGCAGCAGATAACTGATACAGTGCATCTTCTTCAAATTCACTTAATGAAGATTCTGGAGCACCTACAATAGGCCAACCACTAAAATAGGCAGATGAGCTGTAATTCCCAGAGTGCTGTGATTCACCTGCATTAGAATCACTCAGATTTCTTTGTTAAAAATCCATATTCATGGACCAGTACAATTGAAACAGAACCTTTGGAGGCTGGACTGAGTAATTTGCATTTCTGACAAGCTTCACTGGTGATATGTAATCCTCTTTAGAGTCTGAAGTTTACTGCACTAAAGAGACATAAATTCAGGAGACACTGCTCTGCCCCCAAGCTATGCAACCTAGGAAAGGAGACAGAGAGGTACACAGGTACCTATAATAAAAGACAGAAGGAAATGACTGCCCCAAAAGTGTCTAAACGAAAACTCAATGAGCCACAATGAAAGGTTAGATTAACTCTGAGAGGGAGGAACAAGAAGGCTTTGCAGAAAAGAAAGCTTTAGAGCTAGATCTTATAGAATGAGCATGGGTCAGGCCAGGGCAATGGGAAAGTGCTGGGCTAAGCAGTTGGGTTCCTAGGTTTGGGTCTCAGCTAATAACAGCCACCATTTATTGAGGAACTATTTACCATTTGTAAAGGAATGAGCTAGGCTCTTCATACGTACTCTTTTGTATCTTCACGAAAACTCTTCAAAGTAGGTACTATGATCTAATTTCTAAATGAGAAAAGAGGTTCAGAGAGAAGATGTCACTTGCCCAAGGACACACAGCTAGGAGTTGGCAGGTAAGGATTTAATACCTGTCTGCCTGACTCTATATATCAGGTACCTTTCACCGCCAGCATCAAGGAGGCAGCTCACCCTTCTGGACTGGCCTCCGTTTCCTCATCTATGAGATGGGACAGGATGCACAAGATGATTTCTGAGGCCCCATTACTGGAGCCTAATCAACTCTACTCTGGATAATGACAGTACTTGTTGAGTCGGGGGGAGGAGGGAGTTTAGCAACTGAAGGAGTGAACCTTAGCCCTTGGGGATTTGTCTCTGTGTCAACTTGGGTTGCTACAACAGAATATCATAAACCGGGTGGTTTGTAAACAATAGAAATTTACTTCTCACAGTTCTGAAAGCTGGAAGTTCAAGATCAGGGTGCCACCATGGTCTGGTTCCGGTGAGAACCCTCTTCCGGGTAGCAGATGGCCAATTTATTATACCCTCACATGGCTGAGAGCAGAGAGAAGAAGCAAACTCTCTCATGACTCTTATAAGGGCGTCAATCCCATTCATGAAGGCTCCACCCTCATGACCTCAACCTCATGTAATCCTAATTATCTCCCAAAGGTTCCACCTCCTAATACCATCCCATTGTGGGGTAGGGTTTCAGCATATGAATTTGGAGGCTGGGGGACACAAACATTCAGTCCATGACAGAACCCAACCCAGACATGCCAGCCGCAAACCATCTGCCCGTCCCTTTCAATAACTGTAACTAAGGACTCCGCTTGCCTCCTTCTCGAGGAAGAGAATGAGGGGGGAAAGATAGGGTGAAGGGAGGGATGCAAGTGAATAGTGAATAACTGAATGATTATTTGAGAATAAGTGAAAGACTGAATGAATGATTTAATGCGTAATAAGTCAATAAATGAATAATGAAGAAACAGGTGGCTGAGGAAACTCTGGTAGATTGGCTTCCATTTCCTCAGTCAAATTAAGAGGAAAATCAAGTGCCTGAGAGCAAGGCACAGAGTGCGAATGTGTTTCTGGAGACAAGGAGAGTTTAGCAAGCATGGACTAAGGCAAGGAGTAAGACAAGGTGTGAATGGGTTGCAAGACCGACCTGCATAGCCTTGGCCTTTGACCGTCCAGGAGGAAAGGCAGAGAGGACCCAACAGAGGGTGAAATAGCACCAGAGCCCTGGGGTGGTGACAGCAACCCTACACCAGATTGCCACGAAATGAAGGCTGAGTGGGGAGCATGTAACACTGTCTACACAAAGTTCTACCCACAGTGGGAGAGAAGCCACTAATTGATGATGAAGTAAACAGGGAGAGTTCACTGCAAAAGGTCAGAGAGGCCATTCAGATGCCTGCGTGGTGAAGTGTTGGAATCATCAGACTCTGAGACTGTGCAGGCTAGTGTGATGGTCAAGGATATCAGCCCATGCTGAGAGCCCTTAATTCTGTACTAAATGAAGTCAATTCAGATCACTTAATTAACTGTGTTCTGAAGTTTTCTTACTTTGAAGAGAAAAAAAATACTTTCATTTTATTCTGATTTCTGAGACAATTAGACTAGGCTCTAAGACTATGCATGTAAGCACTTTGAAAATTATGAAGTGTTTTTAAGTGCAAGAGATTGCTTTGTTAAACAACGGAATCTGCCCAGAAGGGGAGAAAAGGGACCAATATTTATAGTGCTGGCCAAAACGTTCGTTTGGGTTTTTCCATAAGATGTGTTGGAAAGACCCAAATGAACGTTTTGGCCAACCCAATATATGCCAAGCAGTGTACTAGGCATTGGATGAACATCAAATCATGTAATCCATACAACAACCCTCAACGGTGTCTTGTTGTCTCAATTTTACAGGTAAGGAAACCCAACCCAGCAGTATCCAGCCAACAAGAAACTCCCCAGTTCAGAAGCTGGCCAGGGGCTTGCCTCCAGGACTGTGATTTGTGTGTCATTGTTTGATTTCCTTTTTCAGGGCCCAACCCAGAGCGTTCATCTCTTCCAGTATTTGCCATACTAAAGTCCCTGTTCCATTGCCAAAACACATTCTATTAATTGAATTTGGGAATCCAGACTAGGGCCTAATATTTCAATATTATTTAATCCTATTGCTTCCTCCTAGTTAAAAGGGTAAATGTAAAAGTTGGAAAGAAGTATTCAATCCAATAGACCCCTAATCAAGGGTCTCTTCCAGTGGAAATCATGATACATTTTATTTACATAGAATGTCACAAAATTCCAGGCATCTCATGCCTAACACATTCAAGACTGAAGCCTGGGTTTTCCTTGAAGTTCTCCCACCCTTCACTATCCTTCCTCATCTCAGTCAACATCACTGGCATCATCCTACACAGCTCAGGCTGTGTGTTTAGGAGACATTTTTTATTTTCTTTCCTTTACCCCCAACTTGTTCCCCATGAAACCCTGAGTCCCAAACTCTTTCATTTTCTCCAGCCTCATCGCCAGCCTCACATCCTACCATCTCTCACTCAGCTCCCCGCCATGGCTTTCTAACTGGTCCTCCATTTCTAGTCTTAGCCCAATCTGATTCATTCCCACTCAGACCATCTTTTTAAAACATAAGTCATCTTAAATTGTTAAGTCATCTCCCTGCTTAGAGTCTTCCAATGATCTGGGGTGGAGTTCATAGCACTGCACCGGTGTTCATGCTAGCTTCTGATAAAGGTGCTATGGAAGACGTCAACATTAGCAGAACCTGGATAAATGGTATCAGAGAACTCTCTGTATTACCTTTGCGACTCTACATCTAAAAGTATTTCAAAGTTTAAACAACTTGTTTTTAACCTTCCAGAGATTTCCCTTTGACTTGGACTAAAATTCAAACTCCTTCCTACAGCCCGCCTGCCCCCCGTAAAGAGTTCTTGTGACCATCCCATGTTCCCCTGCTCCATTCACTGCAGGTTGTTCTCCTAGAAAATGCCAGTCCTCAGAAGTCCTTCCTCACTCCTGGGTCTTTGAAACTGCCATCTTCTGGCAACGCCTTCCTCTGTTCTTCATGTTGCTTCTTTCGGGTCTTCAGGTCTCAGATGCAAGAACTGCTGCTCAGCGTGTCTTTCCTGACTCCCCACCAAAAGTGGTTTCTTCCCCTAGTCTGCCTGCACCTGACTGCGGGCTCCCTGAGGGCAGAGACCTGATCTGTCTCATCACCCTTCTATCCCAGCCTCTAACACACTGTCTGGTACCTGGAACACGCTCGCTATGCGTTCTCCTTTCCATCGTCTTGCAACGTGATTCCAAGATGCACGTTTGGTGTGTTTAAGGCTCTCTATCTCTGGCACCAGGATTGCCTTCACAGGAACACTGGTCTTAGGGACCTGGAGAAACTTGTCTTCATCAAGGTATCATGGAAATAGACAAATTGTAGAATTTACATTCCCAGCCTATAGTCAAGACAGTGGACATTTTGAACAAGGTTGATAAAAAAGAATAAGAAAAACTCCCTTCTGCACACTGCTTCTGGTCCCATTTCAGCCCTCTCCCAACACAGTCTGTAAAATGGGTATGGAAAACATGATAGTGAGAAATGGAAGAAATAAGCCTGCCACTGAGAACTTCATCTTTAATTCAGATAAGGGTGACTCAGGAGACATCCTTCTGTCACCCCCTTGAAAGCTTTTGATATCGTGTGACCCTCCGCTCAGCAGTTTAGTGCCTGGATTCCCCCTCCCCCTTCCCCCATATCCTAGTTCAATGGATCAGGCCAATATCAAAGTTACAGAGATTCTACATGTCACCCATGGGCAAGGGACAGCCTTCAAAACAAACAGAGTGCACATCACAGTTCTGTTTAGTGAATAAGAAAATGTAGTGCATGTCACAGTTCTGTTTAGTGAATAAGAAAACGTAATACAAATATCTGTCATTTGATGAACACTTTATGGCATGCAAGGGGCTGAGGGAAGGGTTTTGAGTGAAGTGTTTGCCTTACATGATCTCATTTGATTCAACATATTGTTTTGTTCAATGATGTCACCCAAATGCCTAGGATAGGCACATAGTATGTACTCAGTAAATTTTCTATAAATGAATGAAGAATCCTCTGATGTAGGTATTGTTAATATCACCATTTTTTGGATGAGGACCCTGAGGCTGGGGGAGACTCATTTGGTCAACATGATACAAGCAGAAAGTGGGGAATCAGGATTGAACACGTGTCCAGTCTGAGAGCATGTGCTTTCCCACTTTAACAGCTAATCATCACAGCCCCTGCTTCCCATTCAAAACTCATTTTGGATTCAAGGCTATAATATTGTCTAATTCTAAAGCACAAATGCTTAATAACCCCCATAATCTAAGGATAGTCACCCTCACACCCAAATACTTCTCTATTGACTTTCCGGATGATTGGACCTGCATGCTATTCTGAATGAAAGAACAACCTTACAAAGAGACCTTTCTCCAAAATGGCATTTGCCTTTTAAATTTGAAAGTCACCCGACACTATTTCTTTCATTAGTTCAGGGTTACTGAATTTCCACTTACTTTTCCAATCTGAAGATATACAGGGAATACATATGGGTTAGAAAGTCCAAATCAGTTTTGCTGAGTAACCCAAGGGTAGAGACACTGGTTTGATTGGTGATCTCACCAACCTGCTGGTCAGAACTCAGGGGTGGAAAGTCTTAAAAAGCTCTACCAGCTCACAAGTCTTCACTTCCTTATATGGGAAACAAGAAGCCACAGGGGGAAAAAAGCAGGCAAGAAGGCAAAATGGGAGTCAGAGCATCTCTTTGAAAATAAAAACAATGATAATAAGTGATGTTTATTGAACAGGACAATGGTCTAAGAATACAATGGGAATGAGAACCCTGGAGTTGTGCAATATGACAGACTCATACATGTGCCAACAACTGTACTAAACACTTTACACAAATTCTCTCAATTAATTCTCACAATAAAACTTTGTATAAACAGCCTTATTGTATGCAGTCTCCAATGCAGAGAGGGAGGCTCAGAGAGATGAAGCATCTTTCCCAAAGTCACACAGCTACCACATGAGAGAAGAATTTTACCAACTACTATGAAAATCAGCAACACTACAGAGAGGTCCTGTGCACTGGTGAAATGCACTGGGCTTTAGGAGACTTGAGTTTAAGACCTGAGTCTGCTTCTCACCAAATATGTTTATGGGCTAATCCCTTCCCTGCTCTGAGCCTTGGCTTCCTCATCTGTAAAATGAGGAGACTGGGCCAGTTTATAGAGGGGTTGCTGCTGTGGATCATTGGTGGTTGGAAAAACAGAGGGGTCTAATCTAGTGTAGATTAAAGCGGAGAGAAGACAGAGGGGGTCACAGGAGATTATGTTGGACCTGAGATTTAAAAGATCAGTAAGAGTTTATTGGGGATTGAACTTCAGGTACTGGGAAGAGCATATTGTAAGGGATGGGTTAGTGAGCATACTTAGAAAACCGAGAGAAAATGACACGTTCAGGGAAGGGCAAGCGGGTTGGTGTGGCTGTCCATTCACCCATTCAGCAAACATTTATTGATAGCACAGGTGTATCGGGCATGTTCTAAATTGATGGGAAGAGATGGAGTGGAAGGCAGGGACAGTGAGAGGAAATAAAGAAGTTGGGTGGGGCTTCCCTGGTGGCGCAGTGGTTGAGAGTCCGCCTGACGATGCAGGGGGCGCGGGTTCGTGCCCCGGTCCGGGAAGATCCCACATGTCGCGGAGCGGCTGGGCCTGTGAGCCATGGCCGCTGAGCCTGTGGGTCCGGAGCCTATGCTCCACAACGGGAGAGGCCACAGCAGTGAGAGGCCCGCGTACCACAAAAGAAAGAAAGAAAGAAAGAAAGAAGTTGGGTGGGGAGAGCATGAAGAGCCTGCTGTGCTAAACAAAGGAAAGCAGCGGTATCTTGGAATCTCTGGTGAAGTCTAGAAGGATTTTAAGCAGGGAATCATATCAGCACACTTGCAGGATATTCAGGGAAGGAGACCAGTTAGGATGTGGCAGATGATCAGAGGGAAGGGAGGTGTTGCCCTGAACTGGGACAGCACTGGGAGCTGTGGGTGGAAGCAGTGGTAATGGAGGAAAGAGAGTAGATGCCTAAGATCTTAAAGAGGTGAAAACTGTAATATAGAACTTGAGAACTGGTTGGATGTAGAGGGAAAGGGAAAGAAAGGAATTCAGAGGATGGATAGATGAATGGATGGTAGGTTTGGATATAACGCAGCTCAGTTCTGTTTTAGACAAAATGTGACTCATATTTTTTCTTCACATTCCATAAAGAGGCATTATGTCAAGTCCTCAATATTTTCCCAAGTAAGTTACCCCGACTTCATATCCAAGGACGTTTGTAGTACACATATTCTAAAATATCAATACTTTTGTTACCTACAAGTGTTCTTGGCCTTTGCAATAAATAGAAATTGATCAGAGGCCAGACAAGAAATTCAGTCAAGGCTTTACTGGTCCCCCTGCTGCAGCAGAGGGGAGTGAGGACAAACAACAGGTCCTCTTGCTTGCTGGGTCCCTGGGGGTGGGCGGAGGGGGGCAAGTTGGTTCCTTACATGGGGTGAGGGTAGGGGTGTGTCCAGGGGTCGGGTCTGAGGGGTGGCTTAGGTGTTTTGCCCACCCCATCGGTGGTGTTGTGTGCAGGGGAGTACGCAGTACCGTGCTTTTGCTCCTGGCTCTTCAGAAGAGGCAGTTGGGCTTTCTGGTCTCTTTGTGTCTTGTTGTCCAGAATTTACCCCAACTGCACATGCATGCAGTTATTTTTAGTCCCTATGGTTTCTTTGTATTTTGTTGCTCAAGGAGACATTTGTCCAGGTACAAGCATTACAGCACTGCAGCAAAGGGTCCCAGGTCCCAGCCTGTCTCACTTTGAGCTTCAGAATTACGTTTAAATAATTTCCTGTGTTTGCCTCTGGAAACCCTGTGGGTCACATTGTGAGTAGAAGAAGGTCCACTGCATGAGAAGATAGGACATTTCTATTTCTGCATCTTATTCATAGGGGCAGGGGAGAGGGGAGCTTCTGGAGAGCAGTGGTCCCCAATCTTTTTGGCACCAGGGACCGGTTTTGTGGAAGACAATTTTTCCACGAACTGGTGGGAATGGTTTGGGGATGGTTCAAACGTATGACATTTATTGTGCACTTTATTATTATTACATTGTAATGTATAATGAAATAATTATACAGCTCACCATAATGCAGAATCAGTGGGAGCCCTGAGCTTGTTTTCACTTGCCACTCACTGATAGGGTTTTGATAGGAGCCTGCAAGCAATGGATTTATTATGGTCTCTGTGCAGTCAAACTTCTCTGCTAATGATAACCTGTATTTGCAGCCGCTCCCCAGCGCTAGCATCTCCGCCTCAGCTCCACCTCAGATCATCAGGCATTAGATTCTCATAAGGAGTGGGCAACCTAGGTCCCTCGCATGTGCAGTTCACGGCAGGGGTCGCGCTCCTATGAGAATCTAACGTTACCACTGATCTGACGGGAGGCAGCGCTCAGGAGGTCATGCGAGTGTTGGGGAGCGAGTGATGGGGAGCGGCTATAAATATAGACGAAGCTTCGCTCGCTGGCCCGCCCTCACCTCCTGCTGTGTGGTCCCGTTCCTAACAGGTCACGGACCGGTGCCAGTCCATGGCTCCAGGATTGGGGACCCCTGCTGTAGATCACTTCCCTTTTCTTCACTTTGTTTTTAATCTATGAAATGAAGTAATTGGGTATCTATCCAGCTCTAACATTTTCTATTTGGAATTAAATGTCTCCATGATATTATCTGGAACATCAGAAAATGTGTCTTATTAAATGCATTCACAGTAATGAGTATGTCCACCATTTATCTAGGTGTGTTACCTTATTAGGATAATTTCCTCCTAATCTCAACACCATATCTCAATTGCAAGATTGCCTGGATTTAAACTCAGCCCTGTCAACCACTAGCTATGGAATCTTGGGCTGGTAACATAGCCTCACTACATAAACCTATTATTTTTCAGAAGGATATTTGAGAGAAGAAACAAATGTGTCTCTCTTAAAGGTGATAAAACAGGAAATAGTCACTAGGCTAAGCTTCAGTTCTTCTCACTTCTCTCTCTTCAACCTGCTCTCCTGCTTCTAGAGCTAGAATGACTTTGGTCTTCAGTTATGTTACTGGAATAAGATACGAAGGATGACTTTATTTTCCTAACACTAACATGGCCCCTGGAAACCTGGGATTGATTTGGTAGATACCCAAGACTCAGCAGACACTTTCCCTTCCCACCTCACTCCACCAAGTGGAGTCCTCCCACCAAGAACTCCAGAAACCTTGGAACTTTAACTTACCATAAACTGAAAAAATGATCACTACTGATTTTACAGACATCATACTTACATTTTCAAATTTGATTCACTAAAACAACTTGCAATCACCATAGATGGTTAAGCCCAATCTTCAACCTTTTTTTTAAACTCCAAATGAAGTTTGAACCATAATATCTTCTTCCTGACCTGTCATACCACCTGAAAGTCCACTATAAACATACTCTTAATCAAGTCCTACTATAAATCTAAAACCTTAAATGTTTACCAGCTCATGCCAGACCACTTTCCAAATCAACAAGAATGACAAACAAAAGAATTAACCTTGGTATGGATGGACAAGTACAGGAGAGAGAAATGATAAAAGTTAATTCCTACTATGGTATAAGTTTCACAGGGGCTCAGACCAAGTTAAGAAGTGCAGAGAATTAGGGGTTCTGCTCTTCAGAACTTACAAAAAGGCAGAAAGACAATGTCAAATGACCTTGATAATTAATGTATAAGAGGGCCAAAGAAAAAGAATGTGGAATCAACTATGTGAATCAAAGTCCTTTTTTTGTTTGTTTGTTACCTTACAGTTTCCAAACAATTTCCATGGCAATAATGATAGCCAAAATATAGCACATATCATGTGGGGTATTAAAGACCTCTACAGGTATTAAACGTATGTACCAAATGCACTGAGATAGAGCAGCAAACAGAAGCTCTTCTTCATTACCACGTCCAAACTTAAATTCAACAAACCACAAAAGAAAGATCCATTTCCTCTTCTAAAAAACCCCACTCAGGCTGTGGCAGTAACTCTGTGTGTTCTTGAATCTAGAGAGGCACATAGCAATCTTCCAAAGCACAGGGAGAGTGAATTGGCTGGGAACAGTAGTCTGGCTAGGGTTTGTCATCAACATAAGAAATGACATTTATCCCCCAGTGTGGAGTAAATTCAATCTGAGATGGCTCTAAAGGGCCATCTCTCTTCAAAAAGCCCTAGCACATGCTTCCTACAAAAAGGAATGTTCTGGTCTTCCCTGGTGGCGCAGTGGTTGAGAATCTGCCTGCTAATGCAGGGGACACAGGTTCGAGCCCTGGTCTGGGAGGATCCCACATGCCGCGGAGCAACTACGCCCGTGAGCCACAACTACTGAGCCTGCGCTTCTGGAGCCTGTGCTCCACAACAAGAGAGGCCGCGATAGTGAGAGGCCCGCGCACCGCGATGAAGAGTGGCCCCCGCTTGCCACAGCTAGAGAAAGCCCTCGCACAGAAACAAAGACCCAACACAGCAAAAATAAATAAATAAATAACTAGACTCCTACCCCCAACATCTTCTTAAAAAAAAAAAAAAAAAAAAAGGAATGTTCTGCCTTCTTCCTTGAAGAATAGTGGGTTTTATCTGAATGGATTATTACTTTGGAGTTTAAGGGATGGGAAGGGTTTGAAAGAAGTAAGACTGTGGTTTATCAAGAATTGATTCTGCGAGTGGAGAATTTTAACTCCGTGTCTGTGACTGCAATCTCAGGGGTCATTTGGTGAATGCTTTCTTCTGACTCAGACATTGCCTCAAACTTCACATCCTCCTTTCCAAGCTTAGTTCCATACAAAACTCAATAGCACATCCACTAGATAATATGGCTAGAGAGGTTGATGAAAATGCTTGTTCCAAGAGATATAAACTGGAACTTAGGAAAAATCATGTAGTCATTAGAAGCATCTGCTTTGAGATCACAGTAGCAAATGACAGCCAAATGACTTGACTTTTCAGAAATGTGTTTTCCTCATTTGTAGAATGGAAGTCACAAAATTAACCCTAAAGGGCAAAGGTAAGTCTTAAATACCATGATGCCTAGAAAACACTCAGCATGGTGCATGGCATGCCGTGTGATAAGCAAACAATGAATGGAAGGCACTAATGTAAGTGAACAACGAGGAATAGAAACAGAAGAAAGTGGTATTCAGAAAATGGGCACAACCCAAGCCCTGTGGGTCCTCGAGACTTGTCACAAGCCTGGAGCTGTGAACATGCCACCAAAGTGAAGGAGAATACGACAGTGGTTTTCTATTGGAACATCCATGAGCTTGATAACAAGGACCCCTACCTTCTTATCTCTGTACTATTAATGCCTAGTAGCATGGACCTTGGCACATGGAAGATGCTCAATGAATATTTGAATGAATAAATGAATGAATCAGTCCAAAATCAACAAAGTTAAAACCAGCACAATAATAACATCAAACACTTCTATAGTATGTACTAAATGCCAGGTTCATGTGGGAAACACTCTAAATAGTTTAACTCATTCAGTCCTCATATCACCTCTACAAGGAATGTCCTACTATTATGCTCATCTTAAGAATGATGAGACTAAGACACAGAAGAGGGTACTAATTTTCCCAGTTGCACACAGATAATAAGCAGAGCTAGAATTTAAATCCAGGCAGACTCGTTTATGATTCTGTGCTCTTAAATCTAAATGTATTACCTACCTCTAAAGAGAAATTTGCTAATTTAAAAAAAAAACAGTTTATATTCATTTGGGGGAAATTGGAATGTACAGAATGTTAATCTTTTGGTTTGCTTCCTTCTAGGCTTTTTTCTATCCTTATTAAACAGATTATAACCACAGCTTACATACAAATTTAAAGCCTGCTTTTAAAGGAACTCACTACATAATTAACTTTGCTACAAATATCTTTGAAAAGAATTTTTGCAAAGTGAAAATAATAAGCATATTTATTACTTGCAAGTAATAGTACCCAACCCCAAAGTTGGAGTCCTTCTCAACCCTTCTTGAACTTAGGTACTCTGACAGAGCTTTCCTCCCAGAATATGAATATGGAATGTGGAAGCTAATGGTGCTTGACTGGTGCCTTGACTTCACATGCTCCAGTACATTCCATCGCTTTCCATCTAGCATAACTGTTCCCTCCACAATCTACTCAATACCTTCCTCCCTCTGCTCCCCTCCACATCTCCCAGCTAGGGGTATATTCGGACGACTGCTATTGAACATAGCAGGGGACAATAAGTACTTGTTTTTTCCTTTAAGTCCTTGTTCGTTTACCCTCTGGGGCCTGTGAGTTATGATCTACAGAAGGTAGAGTCTGTGCTTTTCAAAAGCAGTTAATAAAGTATTAACAGCTGAACCTTTACATCCTTTGCCCATTGCTGCTATCCAAACACAGCGTTTATTAAACCTTCCTACATGTTGAAAAGAATACACCAGGTACAAGATTTGGAAGCCTTTATTTTCCCCTGATATTGACCTGAAATATCTAAGTAAGTTCCCTTATTTCTCAACATTACTTCACCTAGGAATATATAAGCCAGGGTAAGGATTCTAAATTTGGCTGATTAGTCATATCTCCTGCATAATTTGGTTTAAATACAAATTCCTAAACTTTCCCTATCCATCCTAGATTGGAATATCCAAGGGTAGGACCCAAGATGTTCTGTTTTTAAAAGGCCTCCCAAAATATATCTGATGGCCAGTCATGTTGGGAACCACAAAACTAAATCAAGGTATTCTTAAAGATACTGGGTAATTAAATTTCAACTGAAATGTTAGCTTTTCACATGGAAAACATTAATCACATGGAAAACATTAATCAAGATATAACCCAATAATAAAAAGACAACCCAATTGAAAGTGGGCAAAGGATCTGAATAGACATTTCTCCAGAGAAGAAATACAAATGGACACAATAAACACATGGAAAGATAACGCCATTAGCAATCAGGGAATAGCTGATTAAAACCATAATAAGATATCACTTCATAACCATTAGGACAGCTACAATCAAGAACATAGATAATAACAAGTGTTGATGTGGAGAAATTTGAGCCCTCATACACTGCTGGTGGGAAAGAAAAGCAGTGCAGCCACTGTGGAAAACAGTCTAGCAGTTCTTCAAAAGATTAAGCATAGAGTTAAAATATGACCAAACAAATCCACTCCCAGTTACACACACAAAGGAAATGAAAGCATATGTCCGTACAGAAACCTGTATGCAAATGGTCACAGCAGTACTAATTATAATAGCCAAAAAGTAGAAACAATCCAAATATCCATCAAATGATGAATGGATAGATAAAATGTGGTATATCTATATAATGAAATATTATTTGGTAATAAAAAGAAATGAAGTGCTGACAGATGCTATAGCATGGATGAACCTTGAAAACATTATGCTAAGTGACAAGTCACAAAAGATCACATATCGTATGATTCTATTTATACAATATTTCCATAACAGTCAAATCTATACAGATAGAAGCAGATTAGTGGTTGCCTAGGGATGGGGGGAGGGAGTTACGGGAAGTTGGGAATGATTGCTAGTAGGTACAGGGTTTCTTTGCAGGGCTATAAAAATATTCTAAAATTGATTTGGTGATGATTATACAATTCTGAATACACTAGAAGAAAACATTAAATTATACACTTTAAATAGATGAATTGTATGGTATTTAAATTACCTCTCAATAAAGCCGTTTTTTAAAAAAATCAATCAAGACAACCAATTAACTCAGTCAGACAATTGTCATTGCATCATTAAGATAGTCAGACACAACAATCAGACATTTTTGACTCAGTCCTTTCCTTTGTCTGGATATGCTAACCATCCCAAAATAGAGTATCTTACAACGGCAATCATTTATTTAGCTCATAAATCTGTGGGTCCCCTGGGTGGTGCTGCTGGGCTGATCTTTCTGGGCTAGTTCATATGTCTGTAGTCAGCTAGTCAGTCGTCTGGGGGCTGGCTAGAGTGGTCTCCACTGCAGTGATTCATATCTGCCTCACGTGATCTCTCCTTCTCCAATAGGCTAGCCCTTCGTTCACATGGAGACAGTGGAGTTCTAAGAGGTGAAGTAGAAATCTGCCAGACTTCTTGAGCCCTACCCTAAAATTGGAAATTGGAACACAGTCACTGCCACCACATTCAGTTGGATAAAGAAGGTCATAAAGCCAGTCAAGATTCAAGGGGGTGGAGGTATGTCCCTGAAAAACCACATTGCAAAGGGCAAGGTTACAGGAGGCATTAAATAATTGAGGCAGCTTTTGTAATCAATCTATCCCATAGTCTTTGGGGCCATAAATCTAGCTTTTAACTTAATATTAACCACTCATCTTACAGGTAGCACTGGCCACGTTTATTGCTTCTTCTTGCAAAAGAGGTCAGGCATACTTGACCTTCCATCAGATTTCTTAGTTGAAATTAGATTTAAAACTTCTCTAGGCTACTTATTTCAAAAAAAATGTTAAGGTTAAATACAGAGAGTATTCCATACTTATTTGCAGTAGAAGTCTTATGATCCATGGATATAAATAAGGCAGAGTTCAAGCTACCACATACTAGAGAGATCTGAGGTTTATCAGAATTAAAAAGCTATTTAGGGGGACTTCCCTGGTGGCACAGTGGTTAAGAATCCACCTGCCAATGCAGGGGATATGGGTTCGAGCCCTGGTCCGGGAAGATCCCACATGACGCGGAGTAACTAAGCCCATGCGTCACAACTACTGAGCCTGCACTCTAGAGCCCGTGAGCCACAACTACTGAAGCCCGCGTGCTACAACTACTGAAGCCCACGAGCCTAGAGCCTGTGCTCTGCAACAAGAGAAGCCACCGCAATGAGAAGCCCGCACACCACAACGAAGAGCAGTCCCCGCTCACCGCAACTAGAGAAAGCCCGCACGCAGCAACGGAGACCCAACGCAGCCAAAAATAAATAAGTAAATAAATAAATAACTTTATTTTTAAAAATCTATTTAGGTAATACCTTCCTTGGAATGAAAGCAGAGTACAGAAAATTCTTACATATCCAGTGTAATTCACCCATTCCAATCCGGTCAATTTACTGTGACCCCCGTGTAAGACACTGGGGATACAAGAAAGAACAATACCCTATCCTTTCCTTCTAGTAGCAGGTTGAGGTGAGAATAGGAAAAGAGAAGTTGCATTCTAGAATCCAGAGTGTGAGAGAATTTCAAGAAGGATGGCCAGTGAGCGGCAGCAAAGGCATCTGAGAAGACTGCTAGAGGGACAGTGAAAAGGATCCATTGGGTTGGGCAGAGCTCGTTCACTCTATAAATGTTAGTTGATTGCTTCTCAGACTTTTGGCTAAGACCAAGTGTAGTATCTGCTCTTATCAGTTTAATATAAACGTTAGTTGAGAAGTTACAATGTGCTAGGCCCTGTGTTGAAGGCTACAACACAGGATTAGTAAGTCTCCTGGATCTCAAAGGACAGGCCAGTGGGAGAAAATAGACATCGAAATATAGCAATACAGTGTGAAGAAGTGTTTTGATGGACGTTATTGGCCTCCTTACAAAGTGTGCTTTCAATGGAAAGAGAGCCAGAGCAAGAACAAGACTGCTGCAGGATGGATAATGAGGGAAAGATAAAGATAATAATAGTAATTGAGGAAAAGAAATCAGGGAGAAGCTTGAGGGGAAGGTTGAGTTCTGGGAAGTTTTCGGCTTGTTTTGTCTTTGCTTTTATTTTGCTATGTATTTTGCCCAAGTTTCACAGTATGTTTGAAGGTTACCGGAAGAAGCCAGTAAAAAAGAAGAGCTTGAAAGTAGAGGGGGGGGAAAAGCAATAGCATTGCCTCCTAGAAGGGAACTGGACCCAGGACCCATGAGGAGGATTTATGTGGAAAGGAGTGGGGACCACTTCTTCCTCTGAGCACGAAGAAAAGGAATAAACTGGGGCGAGTGCTCATATTTTTTAACCAAATATCTGAACACAGAGCAATTTGTGTCACTTTGGGTCAAACAGAGGCAGTCTAGAGAGATTTACTTCGGATTCAAAAATATTGCCATTTCCAGTTATTTCTAAAGTTTACTGGAAGAACAAAACAGAATTATTGAAACTGGGGGCTTCCAGGAAAGCACTGACATGTGTTTGCTTATATATTCTTTTTCAGAGATGGATGTGAGGGAAGTTGAAAGAAGTCATGGCAGCATGTCTCCATCTTCTTGGTGGGGTTAGAATAAGGTCATCTGTTGAGAGCAGCGGGGTGCAGTGAAGCAGGTAGCTTTCAGGAGAAAGGCAATGAGTCGGATCAACTGACACAAAGGTGGGAAAGGGTGCCAACCAGGGGTCACCTCCCCAATTATTGGGAACATCTGAAGAGGGGTTTATATATTCTGGGATAGAGGCTAACGAGGTCATGCTGGTTTACGGCAAGCCTAATTAGGAAAGTTAACCAGATGCAAGATTATCCCAATGAATTCATGCATTCCAAAGCTCAAAAGTTATGATTTGGGGGTTGCCTGCTCTTTTGGACCCTGTACGCTGCCAACTCTCCTCTGTTACTGCAGATAACTGTGTCAGTGCCATAGAGTGCCTCTATATACAGATGTTCAGGGCATGTCTCACTTTTCCTGGGTGCCACTTGTCTCCAGGCTAGCTTGTTGCCTTGAAAACAGTAGTAGTTGTGTTTGTGCCTGGAAGAACCACACAGCCAGACAAGAAGGCTACCAAGCCTTTGACAGTGTGTGAGTGATATGTGTACCGTCCTCATTCCTAAAAATACGTACTCTCCATCTCCAAAACGTCAGCTCCAATACCTCTTATTAAAATATGCTTCCTTATTTGCTAGGAGCAAATAGTTGAGGGAGATAGCTGACATTTTTATATTTTTCCTTTCTTCCCAGTAAAGTTTAAAATGACTGTACTAAAAAAAGACTCGCTGGCTACTTTATTCATAATCTTGATGTAGTTAAAAAAAAAAAATCCCAGTACAGGTTTTGGAGTCAGACAGTTCTAGACTAGAAAGTCAGCTCTGTTATCTGGGGTCTGTTAGGTTTGCTGAGCCTCTGTTTTGTTCTCTGTATTATTGGGCTAACTATACGTACACAAATATGGGCACAGAGTGTGTTGACAGATAGTAGAAAGATAGATGATTGATAGAGAAAGGCAGACAAATAATAGAAATGATGATGGCGATGATGATGATGATGCAGGTAGACAGATACTATGATAGATAGATAATAGACAGTGAAGGAGAGAGAGAAGAAGAAAAATGCACATGTAATTCAAAGTACACTAGTTAAGAGTACAGGTTCTAGAGTTAAACTGCCTAAATTAAATCCAAGATGTTTCCATTACTAGCTATGGGAACTTGGGAAAGATCTGCCTCATAGGATGGTTATGGGGATTAAACTCAATAAGCCTTTAAAATCCCTCGCCCATAGTCATATTAATAACCAATAGTTATTGCACGTCTATTTTGTGTCAGCGTCCAAGCTAAGCAATCTATGCACAGTAACCTGCTTAACTCTCCCAAGATCCCCATGAGGAAAAAATTGTCCCCATTTTCAGAGGAGAGGATGAGAGTCCAGGCAGCATGAATAGCCAGGAGGTCTATGCATTGCCCAACGCTATGGCTGCCATCCACAAATGGAAATTAAGTAACTTGCCCAAGGTTATATGGGAAGCAAATAGTGGATCAATTACTTAAATCCAGGTACACCTAATATCTAAATAAATTTGTGTTTTTAACCCCTAAACACCTTCTACCCTAAGCACTATTTATTATGTTACCCAAATTAGGCTGGTTGAAAAATCAGTTTATTCCTCAGGAAGGTAAAGAAGAAGGGGGGAAAAAATTGTTGAAAAGATTCTCTTGACATGTCTCCCTTTCTTCTCTGACCCTCCGTCTGGGGCACTGCACAAATTCCACTAGCCAGCCTACAAAGCCAGCTTACACAGATTTAAATTTTGTGTGTGTGTGTGCTTAAGCTCCGGTTGTTCCCTACTCTCCATTAATTGGGTGTGGCTTGTCCTTTGCAAATCCATCTGCTAATGTCCCTTATTCCCCAACCAGTAGCTACTGGCCACTCTTGCCTCTCTGTCCTTTAGTGTTTGCCAGGGAACAAAAGCCAACTTAAATCGTAGCCCTAGGAGATCTTAATTAGGAAGTCCGTGCGCTGTTCTCTTCCTCCTTGCTCGGACAGATTCCATGGCTGAAGGCCCAGACCTCAGCACAATCAGAAGAGTGAAGACACTCACCAGCATTTAGGTAATCCAACCTGGAATAGACACTGAAGGTACCAGCATGCAGGCTCCAGCTCACTCAGAGGTTGTCAGTCTCTCACCCTAGCCTGCTCTTCCACCTGTGACTTCAGCCCACTTTTTTCCTCCTTCTTAGAGTCGTCTCCAGATGACATATGTATGTGTACCAAAGGATTTAAAGTAGGGGAGTAACATAGCCAGACTTTCATTTCAGAGAAAAATCATCTGACAGAAGAATGGATTGGAGTGGGGACAAAACTAGAAAAGGGAACTGGAAAAAGCTATTGCAACCTGGCCAGAAGTCAGATTGAAAAGTAAAAATGGAAGGACAGGTATGACTCTAGACATACCGGAGGAATTTCCTTATGTTACTTCCCCCAATTCTCCCATTTTGCCCCAACCCCAGGCTAGAAATAGTCTCTTTCTTCTCAGAATGCCTCTTTTTATTGATAATTCTCTTATGGTCTTTACAGTTTTCACCATCCATTATAGCTTTACCTACCCAACTGGATTGATGCTTTTGATGACTGGGACTTTGACTGATTCATTTCCCCTCATTGACCCAAGTCACAGTTAGCCACAAATAAATAAATTCATAGAATGAATTAATCTTTACAAGTCAGGAAAGAAAGATTTTGGCAAAGCCAATGAAGGGTAAACCTGAAAAGAGAGCTGTAGCAGTTACTTATTGCTACATAAAAAACCATTCCCGAAACGTACTAACTTAAAACAGCAACCATGTTTTAGTGCTTACAAATTTACAGGTGAGATGGGTGGTTCTGCTGATCTGGGCCAGGCATAGCCTGTATCAGCTGACCTCACTCTTGTGTCTGTGGTCATCTGGCAGTCAGCTGAGGACTGACCAAGTGAGACAATTGTCAGCTGGGCAATGAGGACTCCTGGACCACGTGTCTCTCATCATCCAGCATGCTAGCCTGGCTTGGTTCTCATGGTAGCAAGGCAAGATTCCAAGAGAGTAAACAGAAGTGTGGGAGGCCACTTGAGGTCTGAGCACAAAACTGGAACAATAGCATTTCTTCTGTATCCAGTAAGCCAAAGCAAGTTGCACAACCAGCCCAAATTCAAGAGGTAAGGAAATAGAGATGGGGAGACCTGACAAGTCACTGTTAAGGACATAGAAATAGGGAAGGGTAGATAATTGGGGGCATTTCTGCAGTGAATCTACCATGGGGAATTTCCAGACACAGTTTTGGTTGAGGCAAAACAATCCCTTATCAGCAGTGACCAAGAGAGAGATTTGCTTAATGATTACAGATGATGATAATGATGATGATGATGGTGAAGGTGATGATGATGATATGATGGTGATGATGATATTGATAATGATAATGATGGTGGTGATGATGATGATTATATAGATAACACATCACAAGATTTCTTCTCCATAAATCTCTTAGGTAAATAGAGATTTTTTTGTGATCCCCATTTTACAGATATGTAAATATAGTTTTCAAGCAGGGAAGTACCTTACTCAAGGTTATCTATCTACTAAGATAATAAATAGCAAAACTGGCAACAAACATACAGAATCACCTTATGGAATGTGGGACAGCTGGCTCGGGACCCAGCTACAGGGAAAATTTGACAGAGGTTTCCCTACTTGGCTGGGAACTGCAGAAGACTTTTCATTGAGGTTTCTTCTTCCTATTGCATCTTCTTTCTCTTCTCATCCCTCTTGACTATTCCTATTCCTGTTAAGTCTGTTTTTCAGATTTAGTTCATAATGTTTTATAATAAGACTTTTTCACTGCTTTATAGAGATATGGAGAGGATTAACACATCATTTAATGTTTTCAAAATGCCTTCAGCACCTTGGAATTAAACATGTCACGTGCAAATAAATAAATAAAGGCTTTAGAGTAGAGACATTGGTCTTCTCTGAATTATATGCTCAGAGCGTCTAAATGCATGCATGCACACAGACAGCTGAAAATCTGCTGATTCCAGTAGACAGGGACCAGGCGACCCTAAAATTTGCTCTTTCACATGTGGTATTAGAAGGAAGAGGTGCAAAACAAAATTCCATCACCCACCACATTTTCTCTCTATATATGGAGGAGATGGAAATAAAGAAAATATGCTTTCCTTAATGTTTGATAATGCAAGTACACACACACAGACACACACATATCTTTTTTTCTTTTTAACATCTTTACTGGAGTATAATTGCCTTCCAATGTTGTGTTATTTCTGCTTTATAACAAAGTGAATCAGCTACACATATACATATATCCCCATATTCCCTCCCTCTTGCGTCTCCCTCCCACTCTCCCTATCCCACCCCGCTAGGTGGTCACAAAGCATTGAGCTGATCTCCCTGTGCTATGCAGCTGCTTCCCACTAGCTATCTATTTTACATTTGGTAGTATATATAAGTCCATGCCACTCTCTCACTTCATCCCAGCTTACCCCTTCCCCTCCCCGTGTCCTCAAGTCCATTCTCTACGTCTGCATCTTTATTCCTGTCCTGCCCCTAGGTTCATCAGAACCTTTTTTTTTTTAGAGTCCATATATATGTGTTAGCATACGGTATTTGTTTTTCTCTTTCTGACTTACTTCACTCTGTATGACAGACTCTAGGTCCATCCACCTCACTACAAATAACTCAATTTCGACACACACATAGCTTTCCTATTTTTTTTCATCCCCTCCTCTCCCTGTTCCCTCTCCCCAAACCTCCTCTACTTCTCCAGGATCCAATCAGCTGGTGGGTGACTGAGCAATGAGGGGGAAGTAAAGGGTCTGCTTTAAAATAGAGACAGAAGAAAGTTTGAAGCTTACAAGCAGGCAATATCTAGTTTATTAGCACATTTTTATACTGATAACCAGTTTATTGATAACCTCTCTGGTTCCTGCAGAGAGGGTTTCCACCCATACTATCCAGTCCTACCTTCCTGACCCAGCTAAATATCCCCCTGAGAACTGAGCATGCATGGAAGCCTGAGGTTGGAGGGAAACTCTGGAACTCACAATTTAGCTGAAATTATATGTGGATTGAATAGGCCTTTGTGGGTTTCCCTAAAACCACTTAAAACATCTTCTCTTTGGAAAATCCATTTCAAGTCCTAAACAAACTGATGTATGAATGGAGTTTCAGAGTAAAATTTATGGTTGTCAAGTGTCTGAATTTATACTCATATAAAGCAAATCAAATGAGAAAAAGTCTCCAATGCACCCCTCCAACCACATGGTGCATTTTCAATCAACTTTTTTAGAGCAGTTTTAGGGTCACAGCAAAATTAAGAGGAAGATACATGGATTTCCCATGGACTCTATGCCCCAACACATGCATAGACTCCCCCATTATCAACATCACTCACCAGGATGGTACCTTTGTTACAACTGCTGAATCTATGCGGACACATCTCATGACCACCCAAAGCCCATATGTTACACTGGGGCTCACTCTTGGTGTTGTACATTCTATGGGTTTAGAAAATTTATAATGACATGTATCTACCATTATAGGATCCAACAGGGTAGTTTCACCTCCCTAAATCATGGTGCATGTTGGTGAATCATTTTTCCTTCAAGGCTGCTCTTGACTTTCATTTTGGCCAGATTAGAGGATTGGGCAGAATAACACATCCTGTGAGTGGCCCTAACCTCCACACAATGTTAGATGAAACTAGGGATGAAAGATGTGCAAAGAAACCAACGTGTACCGGGCATCTCCAGACACTGGTTAAATTTTGTTTTTCTGTGTCATCTCATTTAATGCCCCCTACCCTTCAGGGGTGGATATTTTTACCTACATTTTACTTATGAAGTCAATGGGGTTAAATATCTTGCCTTAGGTCACTCACACAGCTCTTAAAGGACTGTAAACTCCTTGAGGAAAGGGAAGTATCTCACTCATCTTTATATCTCCCTATGCCTCACACAGGGCCTGGCAGAAAATAGGCCTTCGGTACATATTGGCTGAAGGAAACTTAAGGAAATGGCAGAAATAGATTTGAAACCCACTCCTCTCAGTCTCCAAAATCTTTGCATGTTTCTACTGAACCAACCTCTATGTGTATGTATAACCACAGAGTTTTCATCCTGGCATAGGAAATACCCAAACCTGAAAACCTGTTAAGCTATTTGTCTTTGTTAAGCTCCCTTCCTTCCTGAAAATGAAATATCACTGGAATCCATCTTCTTTGACAGTACAAGTACTTTTTACTCCTCTTAGACACCTATATTCTCATTGCCTTTTCCTACTTCCAGAGCCAGGCCCTGAGCTAGAGAAATTCCCAGTAGATACATCCATGCTTCTCATAGAAAGACATTTTGAATAAGACCCTTGAATTCTTGGCAAATTACCTATTTAGTTTTCAGAACAATATACAGATAAGCAATTCTCATTTTGTTACTAATTAGGGTGTTGGACCCAACCCTACGAACCTGAGCATGATCTTGCCCCCAGGCAGCATGTGGCACCAGTTTCCCACCCCTGTCTTCCTTACTCACTGAGCTTCCACCACAATGGCCCCCTTGCTTTGGACAAACCCACACTGCTTTTACCACAGGGCCTTTGCACTTGCTGTTTCCTCTGCCTGGGTCTCTCTTCCTGCAGAAACTACGTTTCTCACCTCCTTACTTCCTTCTGGTCACTGCTTAAATGTCACCTTCTCAAGATGCTGTTCCTGACCACATGATCCCAAATACCCTCCTCTACCTCGTCATTCTCTGTGCCCTTAACCTATTTGCTTTCTTCCCAGTACACTACTGACATATCACAGGTGGATTTGTTTATTATCTTTTTCTCTTTCTCCCACTAGGATGTAAGTTCTTTATTTGCTCACAGCCTAGAACAGTGCCTGGAACTTAATAGGGATTCAGTATTTTTTGAATGAATGAGTAAATGAATGAATGGAATCCTAATGTCATGGATGGCAAACACGTGTGACTTCACTCCCTTCTTCTGTGTTCATTTCAGGCCTCACTAACTTGTCATAGTAATCACTCCTGCTTGACCAAGATAGAGTCTCAGAATCCTTTCCACACAGCACTCCAGCCAGCAGCTACCACCTCACTGAAGTCGGCACTTGCAAAGAAACACATTAGCCCTTCTCAGGCCAGTGTGGTCTTCTACCCTGGGGAACAAAGCTGGGCCACAGATCAGGCAGTTGGACCCTCATTTGTCCCTCTGGCTTAAGGCCAAGACTATACCCAGCCAAGTGGCTTATTCCTTTGTGTCGTAATTTCCACTAAGTCCACAACCTGGACCTCTGTCTTGCCCCTAAAGCATACTGGAGCTGCCTTGGATGGCTCACAATAGCAAATTGTGCATTCTCTCTTCTCAAATCTGCATTCTGTGACTTCATTTGGTAGCTTAAAAATAGCCATGGTGGAAATATTTACACTACAGAAATTAACAAGTGCTACAAATCGGGCTTTTGTGGGGGGGGGGGCAGTTGTTAGACCATCGCATCACTTCCTAACTTCCTAGACCTTCTAAGTTCCAGTAAGTAGGGGAAATGTAGAAAACAAATACAAAGGGAATGTTTCTTTCCTTATCTAGAGCAGAAGTGGCCTAAGACACGCATGAGAGTCTTCCAGCCCAGGGCCCCAGTCTGGTTTCTGAGGGAGCTAGAGGTAAGGGAAGTAGAGCCCCCAAAAAGGAAGCAGTTTGGGTTACAGGAGAGACAAAGAAAATAGCAGCTTGCTACAAGAAGGAGGCCATTCACCTCTTTGTTTTTTCCAAGGAAACTCCACTCTCCATCCTCATAAGCAGCTGGTAACTTTCTAAGAGCCCCTCCTTCCAAATGGGAAGGTGAGGTGTGAGTGGGGGAAGGGACCTGGAGAGGCTCTGAAGAGCAGCATTTGTCCAAGTGCAGTTTTTCTACAACTTGCATAAGAGTCCCCCAAGATGCATGTTAACATTTTCATCACCATGGCACCACCCCACACACGTGTGCTGATCAAACTCAGAAAACGGTATTTAGAAAAATGCATTCCAATGAGCACAAGCGATTCTTAGTCTTGATAAAATGAAACAGACTCACTTAGAAAAGTCATTTAAAATGTACATATCTGGGCCTCATAACAGGATATACTGATTCAGCAGGTCCAGGGTAGGGCCTTAAAATCTACAGTTTGATGAAACTTTACAGGTGATTTTGGTGCTAGTTCAAGTCAGACTTTGCAATAAACACAGATTTTCTTTTCTTTTTTTTTTTTCCCCTAACAGGATGAGCTTTTTTGAATTTCTAACTTCTTTGCCAGAAAATCTGGGAATTTTCATCAGACTAACACTGCTAAACACATATTGGACACAATGTGAGCAGACTTTGTTCTGAGCCTTTTTGCGCAGATTACTTCATTTAATTCTCAAAGCAAGCCCACGAGGTGGAAATTTTTATTGCAGAAGCGAAGCTATTATTTTTCCCACTTTACAGATGAAGAAACTGAGGCTTGGAGAAGTGAAGCCATTTCTATGAGGCCAAAACACTAATGAGGCAAAGCCAAAATTTACACCCAAGCAGTTTGATGCTAGGGCCTATACCCTTAATCATTAAGCATATTGCCTCCCAAAGACTTTCAGAATAAAAAAGATTTAAAAATTAATTTAAAAACCTCACCAACTGAGCAAAAGAATTTTTTTTAATCCTAAACATTTCTCCAAAATGTCAAATTCCATTTTTATGGATTTTCCTCATATAGAAGTCTGAACTAGTTAAAATAGATTTATATGGGTGGAAAGCAATCAGAATAATTGGTTTGAGTAGCACAAAGTAACCAATAAATTAGCTTGAACATGACCTTTCTGAGGTGGCCTTCTATTTTGTTCCTATTCTCTGGCCCTGAATTGTCGCTCACTAATTGGTAGTTTGTTCTCAGTCGGGCTGCTGTTTCTGACACTGGGTAATGCATTATGAGATAATCTACTTTCTGTGACTTCACACAGTTCCCATGGCAACTGTCAATGCCATTTCCCTGCAGAACGGCTGCTTCATTTGTTCCAAATGTGCTGCAGGAATGTAAACATCTTCTATAAAAATGTCCACTAAAATGACAGTCTAAGCAAAGGATGACATTTATATAATTACAAAAGGGAAACTATCTATAATTATCCCAACTTCTTCCCCCAGATTAAAAAAGGAGGGGTAGGATTTTTTTGGTTGTATTTTATTTTAACTTTTTTGTTTGGGGAAAAAAATAAGGGAAAGGTTTACTTAACAAGACTAAATTGAAGAGACACAACACTTCTGTGAAAAGACCTTGTTCGTTAAAGCTTTAGTTCATTGAAGTCGAGGTGGCAACATTTCTAGAAGGAAGATATCCATCAACCCAACCACCCCAAATGCAAGGCAAGTGCTCACCGGGAGCACTGCTTCAGATGACCTAGACATCTTGACATTCAAGATTTTCTTGGTCGATGGAGAGAGTTCTTTATTTTTAATTCTTTCTGGCTAGCTATCTGTGTCCTCAAAGTGAGCTCCTGAGGAAATTTCTCCAATCAAAACTTCAAGATGAAATCTCAAAGTGAAGAAAATCAGCATCTGGATTTTTTTTAAAGCTTTACTGAGGTAGAATTGATATACAAAAATATGCACATAGGGCTTCCCTGGTGGTGCAGTGGTTGAGAGTCCACCTGCCAATGCAGAGGACATGGGTTCGTGCCCCGGTCCGGGAAGATCCCACATGCCACGGAGCAGTTGGGCCTATGAGCCATGGCCACTGAGCCTGCGCATCCGGAGCCTGTGCTCCGCAACGGGAGAGGCCACAACAGTGAGAGGCCCCGCGTATCGCAAAAAATAATAATAATTATTATTATTATAATTATAAGGTAGGGCAAAAGGCAAGAAAAACCATCTGAAGAGACAAAGCAATCATCAGAACTAGACTCAGATATGACACAGATGTCAGGATTATCTCTCAGAGGATTTTAAATAACTATGATTCATATATTAAGGGATCTAATGGAAAAAGTAGACAACATTCAAAAAATAGAAGGCTAATGTAAACAGGTAGAAACTCTAAGAAACAATCAAATCATGCTAAAAATCAAACACAGGAATAGAAATGAAAGATTCTTCCAGTGGGTTCATCAGTAGACTCGACACAGGCAAGGAAAGAATCAGTGAGCTTGAAGATAGTTAATAGAAACAACTGAAAATGAAATGTATACAAAGAGAATAAAAGAAAGGGAAAAAAATTAGAGCATCCAAGAATTGTGGGACAACATCAAAAGGTATAACATACACATAACTGAAATACTATAAGAAGAAAGAGAGAGTGAAACAAAAGAAATTTTGAAGCAATAATGGTTGAGAATTTTCCAAAATTAATAACACCATCAAACCATAGGTCCAGAAAACACCAATGAGGATAAATAAAGACAAAAACAAAAATATTAAGACATTCATATTCAAACTGCAAAAATCTTAAAAGAAGCCAAAAGAAAAATACACTTTACCTATAGAAGAACAGCAATAAGAATCACAGGGGACTTTGCATCAGAAACCATGCAAGAGAGAAGAGAGTGGAGTGAAATCTTTAAAGTGTTGAAAGAAAAAAAATCATCAACCTAGAAATCTATATCCAGCAAAAGTATTCTCTAAAAGTAAAGGAGAAATAATGACTTCTCACACAAACAAAATTGAAGGGATTTCATTGCCAAAACACCTTTCCTATAATAAATGTTAAAAGAAGTTGTTTAGGCAGTAGGAAAATTATATGGGTCAGACTTGGATGTGCATAAAGAAAGGAAGAACAAATGAAGGTAAAATGAAAGATTTTGTTTTTCTAATTCTTAATTGATCTAAAATGTAACATTTTTAAAGCAATAATGGTAACAGTGTACTGGGTGACTATATCATATGGATAAATGAAATTAACAGTAATATCACAATGGATGGGAACAAGGAATTGGGAATACTCTGCTATGAGGCACATGTAGGACCTGTGAAGTAGTGTAGTATTATTTGAAACCAGACTTAGATTATTTGTAAATGTATATTGCAAATTATAAATGGAGTGTCGTATCCTGAATGGGATCCTGGAACAGAAGAGGGTATTAGGAAACACATGAGGAAATTTGAATAAAATATGGATTTTAGTTAATAATAATGTATCAATATTGGTTCATTAATGATGATAAAGGTACTATATTAATGTAAGATATTAATTACAGGAGAAAGTAGGTGTGGAATATATGGAAATTCTCTGTGTCATCTTGTGACTTTTTCATAAATCTGAATCTATTCTAAAGGTAAAGGGAAAAGAGTGAAACTCAGAGAGATGATCCTGCTAGTGTCAAGGAAGGAAGTGAAGAAAGCTGCCTCTGGAGAAGGGCAGTATTTAAGAGCTGAGGGGCTCAGTCCTACAACCACAAATAACTGAATTCTGCCAACAGCCAAAAGGAGCTTGGAAGAGGACCCCAAGCTCCAACTAAGAATCACAGTGTGGTCAACACCTTGATTGCAGCCTGATGAAGCCTGAGCAGAGGCTCCATCTGATCTGTGCCTGGATTCCTAACCCCAAAAAAAACTTTGAGATAATAAATTTATGTTGTTTTAATTTGTGACATGTGTGGCAATTTGTTATGCATCAATAGAAAACAAAGGCACAAGGCTTCCCTGACTATTCTAACCCCGACGTATGTGTTTCCCCTGGGGCTACTTATCCCTTTTATCCATTCATCCAACTTACATATATTAAGACCTACTATGTGCTACACACTGTGATAAACAATGAGTAGAGAGTGGTAAATGAAATATACTCCTTGCCTTCTTGAAGCCTAGAGTGTGGTGAAAGACTCAAGCAAACATCATGTAGATGCTTAATTTACAAACAATGGTAAGTTCTATAAAGGGAAAAAATAAGATGTGGTAAGAGAAGAAATTTTTAAATACAGGAGGGTCAGAGAAAACTTCTTTGAGGAAATTGCAATTAAAGTTGAGACCTGAAAGATACACGTGAATTGGCCAGACAGCAAGTGGGAGCAGAGAAGATAGGTCCTGAGAAAGGAAGGAGCTGGAAGGTTTTTAGGACTTGAAAACCACCAGCCTGATGGAAAAACCAAAGACAAAGAGAAAATCTTGAAAAAAGCCAGAGAAAAAGGCCAGCATGGCTGCAGTGAGTGATCAAGGGGAGAGAGGCAGGAGGTGCGTGTGGAAGAATAGACAGAGGTTGACTGTGTAGGGTCCCAAAGGTGGGGATACAGATGTTAGGAGTTTATGTTGAGAACTCTAGGAAGCCCCTGAAGGGTTTAAGCAGGAGGGTGCTCAGATTTGCTGTGTTAGAAAGTTCAGTCTGCTGATGGAGATCAGACTCTATGGGGGTAAGAATGGGCTTGAATAGAACAGTGAGGAGAGGACTCCAGAAGCCCAGGTAGGAGACCAGCCAGGCAAAAATGGTTGCCATAGATACGAAGAGAAGAAGACCTGAGAGCAACTCAGATGCTGGAGTAGCTGGACTTAAGGTGGGTTGATGAGAGCATGAAGGAAACAGCAATGCCAAGGCGGACTCTGAGGCATCCTTCATCCTGGATGAAAAGCAGGTGAGGAAGGCTAGGGAAGATGTCCACCAATTCTCTTTCAGGACCGCACCTTTCTATTACTATTCCCTATGCCTTACATACTCTTCCCAGGCATCTTCACTGAGCTAGATCCTATTCTACCTTCAGAACCCAGCTCAGGGGTCAATTCTTCTGGGAAGCAACCCCTGACCACTGAGCCTTGTTTCTCTTCCTCTTGTCCCCGAGCATCTGGGCACCACTCTCATAGCACAGAGTGTTCTATGACATGTCTGTGTACTCCCTTGTCCTCAAAAGCAGGAAAAAATGCACTTCAAAGCTATGTCCAACTAGAGTATATTTGGCACACAATAAAGTTTTACTGCATGAGCGAGTGGAGTAAAAATTAAGAAAGATTCAACACTGAGAACCACTGCTCCTCAGCACACAGCCCAAATGTGAGGAATAAACAACAGTTCTCCGACACACGGAAGCAAATGCCTTTAAAGGCGAGAAGTGAAGTTCATGCTCTGTACTCCAAGGCAAGACATCCCCGAAGGAACTGACAGCCAGTTCACAATTTTAAGAAATATGACTTTTCTGGTTTCTTCATCCAGAACAGATTAGTTGAAATTTATGGGGGGTTGTCTCCCTGACAATAAGCACAGAACAGGAAAACAAAATGCACTTGACTGTTGAAATTGGGGCCTCTTCCTGCAAAAATGCAGCCAATGTGTGTCTATTCTCCAGCCTGTGACCACATAACTGCAGATTTTAAAACAAGGTAATTGTAAAAATGAGCATTTACATTGCACTGTCCACAAACAAGATTCATCCAGTCTTCTTAGCAAATGTATGAGAAGTAAAGAAGCTTCCTTTCAAGGAAGGATAAATTTAAAATTTTGGAGGTAAGAGGGGGTGAGGTTGGCACAGAATACAGAGGGAGAGGAATATGAGATGGAAGAGTATTCACAGGGCTCTTCACAGGTTTGGGGATGGTCTGGGTGGTAGTATAAGGGGCTTTGCTTTTGAGCCTTTACTTTATAGTTACATGCAACATTTTTTATTTGCATGTAGGAATTTTAAGACACAGTTTGCTTGCCCAGGGTTACAAAATTAGTCTGTGGCAGAGTTGGTTGGCACTTCAGTTCAGACTTTGTGATTCTAAATCTGGTGCCACCTCTACTACTGTTTGGTGCCATTGTTGCATAGCAAGTATCGCCATGAGCTGTGTCATAGTGCATCCAAACTAGTATCTATGCGTGACAGGGGTATCCAGGGAGGAGACATGAGCATCTGCTTTGGTTAATACCACAAAGTTTAATAATAATGATGCCTTTGTTATTATTACTCTTATGGTTTTTGCAGTGCATGGATGTACATTGCCCCACTCTATATATGTGGAATCTAGAAAAATAATACAGATGAACCTATTTCCAGGGCAGGAATAGAGACGCAGATGTAGAGAAAGAACATGTGGACACAGGGCGGGAAGGGGAGGGTGGGATGAACTGGGAGATTAGGTTTGATATAAATACACTACCATGTGTGAAATAGATAGTTAGTGGGAACCTGCACTATAGCACAGGGAGCTCAGCTCGGTGCTCTGTGATGGCCTAGATAGGTGGGATGGGGCGGGGATGGGAGGGAGGTCCAAGAGGGAGAGGATATATGTATACATATAACTGATTCACTTTGTTCTACAGCAGAAACTAACACAATACTGTAAAGCAATTATACTCCAATTTTCAAAAATGATGATGATTGGGCTTCCCTGATGGTGCAGTGGTTAAGAATCCGCCTGCCAATGCAAGGGACATTGGTTTGTGCCCTGGTCCAGGAAGATCCCACATGCCACGGAGCAACTAAGCCCGTGCGCCACAACTACTGAGCCCGTGCGCCTAGAGCCCATGCTCCACAACAAGAGAAGCCACCGCAGTGAGAAGCCTGCTCGGTGCAACTAGAGAAAGCCCGCGCACAGCAACGAAGACCCAACGCGGCCAAAGATAAATAAATTTTTAAAAAGAGAGACAAGCCAACTTCTGCTGAGAAGGAACATCCACCTTGGACTGAGATACACCAGAAATACATCTACACGAGGAGCGACTCCTACAGAACACCTACTGAACGCTGGCAGAAGACCTCAGACCCCCCAAAAGGCAAGAAACTCTCCCACGTACCTTAATACGGCAAAAGAAAAAAGAATAAACAGAGACATAAGGAAAAGGACGATACCTGCACCAGTGGGAGGGAGCTGTGAAGGAGGAAAGGTTTCCACACACTAGGAAGCCCCTTCGCTGGCGGAGACTGCGGGTGGCGGGCGGGGGAAGCTTCGGAGTCGCGGAGGAGAGCGCAGCAGCAGGGGTGCGGAGGGCAAAGCGGAGAGATTCCCGCACAGAGGATCGGTGCCGACCGGCACTCACCAGCCCGGGCGGGCGGGGCTGGGAGCTGAGGCTCGGGCTTCAGTCGTATCGCAGGGAGAGGACTGGGGTTGGCGGCCTGAACATGGCCTGAAGGGACTAGTGCGCCACGGCTGGCCGGGAGGGAGTCCGGGAAAAAGTCTGGAGCTGCCAAAGAGGCAAGAGACTTTTTCTTCCCTCTTTGTTTCCTGGTGCGTGAGGAGAGGGGATTAAGAGCGCTGCTTAAAGGAGCTCCAGAGACGGGCGCGACCCGCGGCTAAAAGCGCGGTCCCCAGAGACAGGCGTGGGACGCTGGGGCTGCTGCTACCGCCGCCAAGAGGCCTGTGTGCGAGCGCAGGTCACTATCCACGCCCCCTTTCAGGGGAGCCTGTGCAGCCCGCCACTGCCAGGGTCCCGGGATCCAGGGACTATTTCCCCGGGAGAGCGCACGGCGCGCCTTGGACTGGTGCAACGTCACGCCGGCCTCTGCCGCCGCAGGCTCGCCCCGCCTCCGTACCCCTCCCTCCCCCCGGCCTGAGTGAGCCAGAGTCCCTGAAGCAGCTGTTCCTTTAACCCCGTCCTGTCTGAGCAAAGAACAGACGCCCTCCGGTGACCTACACGTAGAGGCGGGGCCAAATCCAAAGCTGAGCCCGGAAGCTGTGAGAACAAAGAAGAGAAAGGGAAATCTCTCCTAGCAGCCTTAGAAGCACTGGATTAAAGCTCCACAATCAACTTGATGTACTCTGCATGTGTGGAATACATGAATAGACAACGAATCATCCCAAACTGAGGAGGTGGACTTTGAGAGCAAGATTTATGATTTTTTCCCCTTTTCCTCTTTTTGTGAGTGTGTATGTATATGCTTCTGTGAGACATTTTGTCTGTATAGCTTTGCTTCCACCATTTGTCCCAGGGTTCTATCCGTCCGTTTTTTTGTTTGTTTATTTGTTTTGTTTTTAATTTTTTTCTTAATAATTATTTTTTATTTTAATAACTTTATTATATTTTATCAAATTTTATTTTATTTTATCTTCTTTCTTTCTTTTTTCCTTCCTTCCCTCCTTCCTTCCCTCCTTCCTCCCTCCCTCCCTCCCTCCTTTCTTGCTTTCCTTCTTTCTCTCTTTCTACTTCTACTAATTCTTTCTTTCTACTTTTATGCCTTTTATTCTGAGCCGTGTGGAGGACAGGCTCTTGGTGCCCAGCCAGGCGTCAGGACTGTGCCTCTGAGGTGGGAGAGCCAAGTTCAGGACATTGGTCCACCAGAGACCTCCCGGCTCCACATAATATCAAACGGCGAAAATCTCCCAGAGATCTCCATCTCAACACCAGCACCCAGCTTCACTCAACGACCAGCAAGCTACAGTGCTGGACACCCTATGCCAAACAACTAGCAAGACAGGAACACAACCCCACCCATTAGCAGAGAGGCTGCCTAAAATCATAATAAGTCCACAGACACCCCAAAACACACCACCAGACGTGGACCTGCCCACCAGAAAGACAACATCCAGACTCATCCACCAGAACACAGGCACTAGTCCCCTCCACCAGGAAGCCTACACAACCCACTGAAACAACCTTAGCCACTGGGGGCAGACACCAAAAACAATGGGAACTACGAAGCTGCAGCCTGCAAAGAGGAGACCCCAAGCACAGTAAGATAAGCAAAATGAGAAGACAGAAAAACACACAGCAGGTGAAGGAGCAAGATAAAAACCCACGAGACCTAACAAATGAAGAGGAAATAGGCAGTGTACCTGAAAAAGAATTCAGAATAATGATAGTAAAGATGATCCAAAATCTTGGAAATAGAATAGACAAAATGCAAGAAACATTTAACAAGGACCTAGAAGAACTAAAGATGAAACAAGCAATGATGAACAACACAATAAATGAAATTAAAGATACTCTAGATGGGATCAATAGCAGAATTACTGAGGCAGAAGAACGGATAAGTGACGTGGAAGATAAAATAGTGGAAATAACTACTGCAGAGCAGAATAAAGAAAAAAGAATGCAAAGAACTGAGGACAGTCTCAGAGACCTCTGGGACAACATTAAATGCACCAACATCCGAATTATACGGGTTCCAGAAGAAGAAGAGAAAAAGAAAGGGACTGAGAAAATATTTGAAGAGATTATAGTTGAAAACTTCCCTAATATGGGAAAGGAAATAGTTAATCAAGTCCAGGAGGCATAGAGAGTCCCATACAGAATAAATCCAAGGAGAAATATGCCAAGACACATATTAATCAAACTGTCAAAAATTAAATACAAAGAAAACATATTAAAAGCAGCACGGGAAAAACAACAAATAACACACAAGGGAATCCCCATAAGGTTAACAGCTGATGTCTCAGCAGAAACTCTGCAAGCCAGAAGGGACTGTCAGGACGTATTTACAGTGATGAAGGAGAAAAACCTGCAACCAAGATTACTCTACCCAGCAAGGATCTCATTCAGATTTGATGGAGAAATTAAAACGTTTACAGACAAGCTAAAGCTGAGAGAATTCAGCACCATCAAACCGCTTTACAACAAATGCTAAAGGAACTTCTCTAGGCGAGAACCACAACAGATAGAATAACGAACCCAAAACAATTAAGAAAATGGGAATAGGAACATACATATCGATAATTACCTTAAATGTAAATGGATTACATGCTCCCACCAAAAGACACAGATTGGCTGAATGCATACAAAAACAAGACCCATATATATGCTGTCTACAAGAAACACACTTCAGACCTAGAGACACATACAGACTGAAAGTAAGGGGATGGAAAAAGATATTCCATGCAAATGGAAACCAAATGAAAGCTGGAGTAGCAATTCTCATATCAGACAAAATAGACTTTAAAATAAAGACTATTAGAAGAGACAAAGAAGGACACTACATAATGATCAAGGGATCAATCCAAGAAGAAGATATAACAATTGTAAATACTTATGCAACCAACCTAGGAGCACCGCAATACATAAGGCAAATACTAACAGCCATAAAAGGGGAAATCGACAGTAACACATTCATAGTAGGGGACTTTAACACCCCACTTTCACCAATGGACAGATCATCCAAAATGAAAATAAATAAGGAAACACAAGCTTTAAATGATACATTAAACAAGATGGACTTAGTTGATATTTATAGGACATTCCATCCAAAAACAACAGAATACACATTTTTCTCAAGTGCTCATGGAACATTCTCCAGGATAGATCATATCTTGGGTCACAAATCAAGCCTTGGTAAATTTAAGAAAATTGAAATTGTATCAAGTATTTTTTCCGACCACAATGCCATGAGACTAGACATCAATTACAGGAAAAGATCTGTAAAAAATACAAACACATGGAGGCTAAAGAATACACTACTTAATAACGAAGTGATCACTGAAGAAATAAAAGAAGAAATAAAAAAATACCTAGAAACAAATGACAATGGAGACACGACGACCCAAAACCTATGGGATGCAGCAAAAGCAATTCTAAGAGGGAAGTTTATAGCAATTCAATCTCACCTTAAGAAACAGGAAACATCTTGAATAAACAACCTGACCTTGCACCTAAAGCAATTAGAGAAAGAAGAACAAAAAAAACCCAAAGTTAGCGGAAGGAAAGAAATCATAAAAATCAGAGCAGAAATAAAAAGAAATGAAGGAAACAATAGCAAAGATCAATAAAACTAAAAACTGGTTCTTTGAGAAGATAAACAAAATTGACAAACCATTAGCCAGACTCATCAAGAAAAAAAGGGAGAAGACTCAAATCAATAGAATTAGAAATGAAAAAGGAGAAGTAACAACTGACACTGCAGAAATACAAAAGATCATGAGAGATTACTACAAGCAACTCTATGCCAATAAAATGGGCAACCTGGAAGAAATGGACAAATTCTTAGAAATGCACAACCTGCCAAGACTGAATCAGGAAGAAATAGAAAATATGAGCAGACCAATCACAAGCACTGAAATTGAAACTGTGATTAAAAATCTTCCAACAAACAAAAGCCCAGGACCAGATGGCTTCACAGGCGAATTCTATCAAACATTTAGAGAAGAGCTAACACCTGTCCTTCTCAAACTCTTCCAAAATATAGCAGAGGGAGGAACACTCCCAAACTCATTCTACGAGGCCACCATCACCTTGATACCAAAACCAGACAAGGATGTCACAAAGAAAGAAAACTACAGGCCAATATCACTGATGAACATAGATGCAAAAATCCTCACCAAAATACTAGCAAACAGAATCCAACAGCACATTAAAAGGATCGTACACCATGATCAAGTGGGGTTTATTCCAGGAATGCAAGGATTCTTCAATATATGCAAATCAATCAATGTGATACACCATATTAACAAATTGAAGGAGAAAAACCATATGATAGTCTCAATAGATGCAGAGAAAGCTTTCGACAAAATTCAACACCCATTTATGATAAAAACCCTGCAGGGGCTTCCCTGGTGGCGCAGTGGTTGAGAGTCCGCCTGCCGATGCAGGGGACGCGGGTTCGTGCCCCGATCCGGGAGGATCCCACATGCTGCGGAACGTCTGGGCCCGTGAGCCATGGCCGCTGAGCCTGTGCGTCCGGAGCCTGTGCTCCGCAACGGGAGAGGCCACAACAGTGAGGGGCCCGCGTAAAAGAAAAAAAAAAAAAACCCTGCAGAAAGTAGGCACAGAGGGAACTTTCCTCAACATAATAAAGGCCATTTATGACAAACCCACAGCCAACATTGTCCTCAATGGTGAAAAGCTGAGACCATTTCCACTAAGATCAGGAACAAGACAAGGTTGCCCACTCTCACCACTCTTATTCAACATAGTTTTGGAAGTTTTAGCCACAGCAATCAGAGAAGAAAAGGAAATAAAAGGAATCCAAATTGGAAAAGAAGAAGTAAAGCTGTCACTGTTTACAGATGACATGATACTATACACAGAGAATCCTAAAGATGCTACCAGAAAACTACTAGAGCTAATCAATGAATTTGCTAAAGTAGCAGGATACAAAATTAATGCACAGAAATCTGTGGCATTCCTATACACTTATGATGAAAAATCTGAAAGTGAAATCAAGAAAACACTCCCATTTACCACTGCAACAAAAAGAATAATATATCTAGGAATAAACCTACCTAAGGAGACAAAAGACCTGTATGCAGAAAATTATAAGACACTGATGAAAGAAATTAAAGATGATACAAATAGATGGAGAGATGTACCATGTTCTTGGATTGGAAGAATCAACATTGTGAAAATGACTCTACTACCCAAAGCAATCTACAGATTCAATGCAATCCCTATCAAACTACCACTGGCATTTTTCACAGAACTAGAACAAAACATTTCACAATTGTATGGAAACACAAAAGACCCTGAATAGCCAAAGCAATCTTGAGAACGAAAAACGGAGCTGGAGGAATCAGGCTCCCTGACTTCAGACTATACTACAAAGCTACAGTAATCAAGACAGTATGGTACTGGCACAAAAACAGAAAGATAGATCAATGGAACAGGATAGAAAGCCCAGAGATAAACCCACGCACATATGGCCACCTTATCTTTGATAAAGGAGGCAGGAATGTACAGTGGAAAAAGGACAGCCTCTTCAATAAGTGGTGCTGGGAAAACTGGTCAGGGACATGTAAAAGTATGAGATTAGATCTCTCCCTAACACCATACACAAAAATAAGCTCAAAATGGATTAAAAACCTAAATGTAAGGCCAGAAACTATCAAACTCTTAGAGGAAGACATAGGCAGAACACTCTATGACATAAATCACAGCAAGATCCTTTTGGACCCACCCCCTAGAGAAATGGAAATAAAAGCAAAAATAAACAAATGGGACCTAATGAAACTTCAAAGCTTTTGTACAGCAAAGGAAACCATAAACAAGACCAAAAGACAACCCTCAGAATGGGAGAAAATATTTGCAAATGAAGCAACTGACAAAGGATTAATCTCCAAAATTTACAAGCAACTCATGCAGCTCAATAACAACAAAACAAACAACCCAATCCAAAAGTGGGCAGAAGACCTAAATAGACATTTCTCCAAAGAATATATACAGACTGCCATCAAACACATGAAAGAATGCTCAACATCATTAATCATTAGAGAAATGCAAATCAAAACTACAATGAGATATCATCTCACACCAGTCAGAATGGCCATCATCAAAAAATCTAGAAACAATAAATGCTGGAGAGGGTGTGGAGAAAAGGGAACACTCTTGCACTGCTGGTGGGAATGTGAATTGGTACAGCCACTATGGAGAACGGTATGGAGGTTCCTTAAAAAACTACAAATAGAACTACCATATGACCCAGCAATCCCACTACTGGGCATATACCCTGAGAAAACCATAATTCAAAAAGAGACATGTACCAAAATATTCATTGCAGCTCTATTTACAATAGCCTGGAGATGGAAACAACCTAAGTGTCCATCATCGGATGAATGGATAAAGAAGATGTGGCACATATATACAATGGAATATTACTCAGCCATAAAAAGAAATGAAATTGAGCTATTTGTAATGAGGTGGATAGATCTAGAGTCTGTCATACAGAGTGAAGTAAGTCAGAAAGAGAGAGACAAATACCGTATGCTAACACATATATATGGAATTTAAGAAAAAAAATGTCATGAAGAACCTAGGAGTAAAACAGGAATAAAGACACAGACCTACTTGAGAATGGACTTGAGGATATAGGAAGGGGGAAGGGTAAGCTGTGACAAAGCGAGAGAGAGGCATGGACATATATACGCTACCAAATTTAAGGTAGATAGCTAGTGGGAAGCAGCCGCATAGCATAGGGAGATCAGCTCGGTGCTTCGTGACCGCCTGGAGGGGTGGGATAGGGAGGGTGGGAGGGAGGGAGACGCAAGAGGGAAGGGAAATGGGAACTGATGTATATGTGTAACTGATTCACTTTGTTGTGGAGCAGAAACTAACGCAGCATTGTGAAGCACTTATACTCCAATAAAGTTGTAAAAAAAAAATGAATGCATGTTCCAAGGCCTTGATGAGCTACACCCATTATGCAAAGAAAAATTTAAAAAAAATAAAATAAAAGATAAAATTAAAAATTGATGATGAAGTAAATTAAAAAAAATAAAAGAAAATTGCTCAATCGCATCACAGCCACCCCACAAGACAAGTCGTATTGTTCCCATTAAACAGAAAAGGAGATTCAGATTGAGTTAACTCGTAGACGAGGTGGTTTTGAATTCATTTCTGCCTGATTCCAAAATGTCATTCTAGCCACTTGTCTCTTCTTATAAGGTAGGTCTCCACTCAACCTCCTTATCATGCTTCTTAGCAGTAAAGGATGGTGCGTGCAGGATTGCTCAGACCCTGACCCAGCAATCACCATGCCTACTTACATAGGGGACAATTACAGAATGGCTATCAAGGCTGCACTTCAGCCAGAGCTTCCCATGAGCTGAATTCGTCATTGTGGAGTTCAAGTAAGATGTTGAGCGTGTGGCTCAGATCTCAGGGCTAAGCATCCCAATGCCTTCTGACACTGAGGGTGAACATGCTCAAACAGGCATGCAGCAAGAGAGACACAGACAGACAGAAAGACAGAGAACTGACTCCTCAAGAGGGTCCCTGAGCCCATCTACCCACATAGCCACCTGGATAAGAGGGTGGAGATGCTGGGGGTCATGCCTTTGTAGTCACAGTGACCTGGACCTTGGGCAATCTGATGAGTAATTCCACACCATTTTTCCTTCCTTATAGCGGTTCGATGCCTGAACTGTGCTGATGGGAATAGACAGGGTGTTTACTCAAGACCTAGACGGTGCCTTCTGTGTTGCTTCTGACACCAGACTTAATGAGCCCAGGCAATGCACTGGCCTTCCTGTCTACTGTAGCACATCATCCTGATGTCTTCATGCAACGGTTCTCAGAGAGTTCAAGGTCCAGCTCTGGGTCATAAGTGAAAGTGACCCTTTCTCCCTTCTTTCCATGCGTGTCGCATGGGCTGGTTCCCTCCTGGCATCGTACTAGACAGGGTCTCATGTGAGCATCACACTTAACACCTTCCCACCTGGAACCCCATGATGCTCCTGCAGGTACCCCTTTGCATTGGCATGTTATTAACCAGAAAAGCTGAGGGTCTTTTGCATCCTTGGAGATGCTAATGTCAAGAGCAATTGTGAAAGTACCTAAAGTCCAAGATCTCTCTCAAATGCTGCTCTTTAAGTGTCTCCCTCAAGAGAAGGGTAACTGTCATCAGTCTGTAAACATTAAGCTGGTTTCCAATCTATAGAATGGACTCTTACCCATTCCATTTCATGAGTAATTTTTTTCTTAATATATATAATTCCTCAGAGAATAAATCTCAGCACCCACCAATCTCCGTCCCTGCTTTATTTTTCTTCACAGTTCAGATTTTCTTTTCTACATATTCTGTTATTTACTCATGTTTTGTTGATGGTTTCTCTTTTTTACCTGCACTAAACCTATGCTCCATGAGGCCAGGGCTTTTGGTCCGGTATCTTAGTGTATCTCCTGTACCCAAACAGGGAGAGGCATATTCTTGTACTTGGTAAATATTTTTTGAATAATTGAACAAGTGAATATTAGAAGAGGAATTTTTTTTTACGTTTCTAGATATGCCTGACAAGGTGAGTTTTTTTCCCAAAAACACTGTGCATGAGATAATAGCGAGTCATCTCCTATTTAAGCTCTTCCTAAATCTCTATATGAGGCAGCTCACTCAGTCTTTCCTGGGTTATTACTCCACATTTGCAAAAGTTAGATGTAAGATGTTCAACATCAGATGTTAAACAAGTTCTGAAGCCATGCCTAGTCTTGAACTTCCATTTTTGCCTAAGCCAGTCTGAGTTCAGTTTCTGTTGCTTGCAACCAAGATTGTTGATTGGTAGTGTAGAGGAGGGAGCAAACAAACCTGTTCAGCAAAGGTTCCTAGTGAAAAACTCTGCTAAAAAGTACAGACTAACGTTTATACAGCACTACTACGAGCTAACAGTGCTCTTTTGTGTGCTTTATATATATGAACCCATTTAATTCTCACAACCACTCTATGAGGTGAGGACTATTATTACGCCCATTTCATAAACGACGAAACAAAAGCTTAGCAAGGTAATGACCCGCCCAAGTCACACAGCTGGTAAGTGTTAGAATTGGGGATTGAACATTAACAGGCCACTATGCTTTGCTGCGCTCACCAGCTTAAAGTCCATGTGAGAGGATCATGGTATTAGAAGGAAAGCTATCCAGAGTAATTGGTCCCTTTTTGTGTCCTATGAGATACCTGGAGATACAAGGACAGTGTGCCTATGGGGGATACCCCTGACAGGACATATGATAATGCCCAACTCTATGGGTAATTGACCCAGGTGCCCACACTGACTAGCTGCTGTGCCCATGCAAGCAACTCAGCATGCACATGGCCAGCAGGCTGGACTTCTAGCAGTGACCCCTACTGGCTAATCCCCACAAGCAGCTCTGGCCAGCTTTGACTTCAATCACAAAATCTTTTCCTAATTGAGTTTATTGCCTTTTTGGCAGCTCTCACAGGGCAAAGGATTATTGCTTGATAAAAGGAAAGTTTTTACTGACGTGGAGTATAGAAACTTTAACTTGTAGTTAGTGCAATATTGGTCATACATGGGGAGGGTGGGTTCCTGATGTTAAAAACCATAGAGCACAGTTGGGGATAAAAAACAGTAGAATATGTTTAACTGTCAAGAAAGGAAAAGCACCATTGTGTTCATTCCCTGCCTTAAAGTGGAGTAAACATGCAGCAATCGTTCTGGAGTCTAAACTGAGTACAAGTCAGATAGTAGGAGTGATGATTCATCCAGCCCTCAGCATGGATTTTTAGGTTGTACAGACCTAAATTCAAATGCAAGAGCCAATACGAGTTGCATGATATTAGGCAAGTGATTTAATTACATCAGAGTTGCTGTGAAATCAGGTTCCACCATGCTTAGCACGGAGTAGCTAAGAGTAGCTACACAGATGGTCATTTCCATTTCCCCTTGCTCCTGACACACTTTACAACTGTAAAGAATAATTACTCAGGGTTAAAGTACAGCAGGGAGTGCAGTGACAAAACAGTGTCTGGACATATTACGCTGAAAACACCCAGCAAAGTCCAAAGGGAAAAAAAAATTAAAAGAGACAGTAGAAGAGAAGGAAAGAAACCAGTCCAGAAGAGTCTTTTTCTAACTCTTACCCTAACCAACGTAAATCACTCAACATGCCTGGGCCTCAGTCTTCTTGCCTATAAAATGGGAGCATAGGAATTAGTCCATTTTATAATATAAATATTTAGAGCTATAAATTTCCCTCTGGGCATATCTTTAACTGCATTACAAAGATTGTTGTGTGTTTTTATTTTCATTTAACTCAAAATATTCTCCAATTTTTCTTATGATTTCTTCTTTGACCTATGGGTTATTGAGGAGTATGTTTCATATTCTGCAAATCATGGGAATATCCCAGATACCTTTGTGTTATTTATTTCTCATTTTATTCCTGGTGGTCAGAGAACATTTTGAGACTTGATTAATGCCCATTTTGGTGAATTCTACATGCACTTCAAAAGAGTGTGTATTTTGCTATCAATAGGTAGAATATTCTATAAATGTCAATAAGGTCAGGTTGACTGGTAGTGTTGTTCAGGTTTTCTATATCCTTTTCTGTCTACGTGTTCTATTAATTGCTGAGAGAAGAGTGCTGAAATCTCTAATTGTAATTGTGGATTTGTCTATTTCTCTTTTCATCAGATTTTGCTTCATATATTTTACACTCTGTTATTAGGTATATAAAGAACAAGGATTGTCATGCTTTCTTTTGAACTGGCCCTCTTGCCACTATGAAAAGTGTCTCTATATTCCTTTTATCCCCCAACTTTATTGAGGTATAATTGACAATACAAAATTGTACATTTTTTAAATGTACAACTCAATTACCTGATATACATATGCAGTGTGAAATATTCATCACCAAGCCAATCAACATATCCATCACTTCATAACTTTACCATTTTCCTTTTTTTTTTCTTTCTTTTTTCTTTTATGTAGTGAGAACACTCATGATCTACCTTCTCTGGAGAACTGGTGTACAGCAATGTGACTGTAGTTGACAATATTGTATTCTGTGCCTTCCAAAGTCTACTTCATCTGATGTTAGTACAGCCACTCCAGCATTCTCATACTTAGTGTTTACATTGTACATCATTTTCCTGCCTTTCACTTTTTACCTATCTCTGAATCTTAAATGAATTTCTTATGGACAGCCTAGAGTTGGGTTTTGCTCTTTTTATCCATTCTGACAACCTCTGTCTTTTGATTGACCATTTATATTTAGACCATTTATATTTAATGAAATTATCAATATGACTGTCTATTTATCATCTTGCTATTTGTTTTCTATTGTCTCATCTGCTCTTTGTTTGTATTTATTTTTCTGCCTTTTTAAAAAATTATTTTGTAGCATTCCATTTTATCTCCACTGTTGGCTTATTAGATACAATTTCTTTGTTTTATTTTTCAGTGGTTTCTATAGGCCTTACAATATGAATCTTCAATTGATTATAGTCTATCTTCAAATATTGTTATACCACACATATAAGACCCTTACAATAATATACTTCCTTTTTTCCCATTCTTTGTGCTATGGTTGCTAAACGTTTTCCTTCTACATACATTATAAACTGCAGAATACATTGTTATTAATTTTTGCTTGAAGTAGTCAATTTTTTCTTTTTTTTTTTTTTTTTTTTTTTTTTGCGGTACGCGGGCTTCTCACTGCTGTGGCCTTTCCCATTGCGGAGCACAGGCTCCGGATGCGCAGGCTCAGCGGCCATGGCTCACGGGCCCAGCCGCTCCGCGGCATGTGGGATCTTCCCAGACCGGGGCACGAACCCACGTCCCCGGCATCGGCAGGCAGACTCGCAACCACTGCGCCACCAGGGAAGCCCTTTCAATTCTTTCTTAAAGATAATTTTTAAGAGAAGGGGGAAAATCTTTTATATTTACTTATATATTTACCATTTCTAGAGTTATTTATTCTTTTGTATAGATTTCATCTGGCATTATTTCTCATCAGCCAGACTGAATAATTCCTTTAATAAATCTTGTAGTACAGATCTACTGGTAATAAATTCTCTCAGCTTTTGTTTGTCTAAAAATGTCTTTATTTTGTTTTCATATTTGAATGATAGTTTCACTGAGTATGGAATTCTATATTGACAGTTTTTGAGTTTTAGTAGGTATATTAGTCTGCTTGGACTCCCATTAAAATATGTCATAGACTGGCTGGTTTAGACAAAAGAAATTTCTTTTCCCACCAGTCTGGAGGCTAGAAGTTCTAGATCAAGGTCCAGCGTGGTCAGTTTCTGATGAGGGCTCTCTTCATGGTTTGCACACAGCTGTCTTCTTGCTGTGTTCCCACATGGTATAGAGAGAAATCTCTAGTGGCTTTTCTTATAAGGACACTAATCCTATTGGATCAAGGCCCCACCCTTATGACCCATTTAACCTTAACTACTTCCTTACTCAAAATACTGGCACGCTGAGGTTTAGGGCTTCAACATACAGATTTTGGGGGTGAGAGGGACACATATTGATACATTCAGTCCATAACAGGGGGGGTTTTAAATTTTAGATCATTTAAGATGCAAACCCCTTGTCTTCTGGTTTGCTCCATTTCTGTCAGGAAGCCTGCAGTCATTCTTGTCTTGACACCCTTGTACATCATATGTCCTTTTTCCTGGCCACTTGGAGTGTGTTGAACTTCTTGGAACTGTGAGTTAATAGTGTTCAGCAAATTGGAAATTTTTCAATTATTATTTCTTCAAGTATCTTCTCTGTCCCTGCTCCTGTCTACCTGGAACTCCAATTACACCCATATTATATCACTTGATGTTGTCTCACAATGTCAAGAGTCACATGTCACCAAGGCTCTGTTCATTTTTTTCTTGTTTTAAAATTTCTTTTGATTCAGTTTGGATGATTAGATTATTTCTGTTGCTACATCTTCAACTTCATTTGATTTTTTTGCAGTGCCTAATCTGTTAATCCCACCCAGTGAACTTTTCATTTCAGACATTGCATTTTTCATTTCCAGAAGTTTCATTTGGTTCACTTTTTATATCTTACTCTCCTTATTATGTTCATATTTTCCCTTAAATCCATGAGTATATTTAAAGTAGCTTTTTGTTCATGTCTTTGGCTGACTATACCATCAACTCTGTTATTTGTAGATCTGTTTAGATTGCCTGGTCACATTTGTTTCTTTGTATGTGAAATTTTTTATTGGATTAGATTGTTGTCTTCCCTTAAAAAAATGTTGAGTGTTTTCTGGCAGGCAGATATTTTACTTGGAGTTCATTCTTTTTAGGGTTGTTTTTAAGCGACCTCAAGTCGTCTTCCCTCTGGGTCCACTCTAGCCTCACTACTAAGGCATGGCCCTTCTAGGTCTCCACAAATTGCCCTGGGTGTTCAAAGTCACAATTCAAATGTCTTCAGCCCTGTGTGAACCCTGAGAATTCTTCAGCTTATAGGTTACCAGTCACTCTTTGCCCAGCCTCGTGGAGTTTCACCCTACACACATGGCTTAGTGTTCAGCAAAAGACTCGGATGGACTCCCATATAGATTTCCAGAGTTCTCTCTTTCTATCTCTCTCTCTCTCTTTCCCCATCCTCTCTGACTCTATGCTCCATAAATACCAGCCACCACAACCTCCCTGGACTCCAATACCTGTCTCTTCATCCTAGCAAGACTACCGCGCAACACAGTCAGGACTGTGCCTACAAGCAGAAAGCCAGGACAATGGCAGGGATCACACTTTTGTTTCATTTCTCTCAGGAGCCATCATCCTAAACTGCCTACTATCCAATGACTGAAGACAGTTTCATATATTTTGTCTTATTTTTTAGCAGTTTATAGTGGAGGGCAAGTCTAGTCCCAGTTACTCCATCACGACTAGTAACAGGAATCTGGTCCCGTTTTAAACTCTTTTTAGCCACAAAATTCTCTTTTTGAATGAAATCGGTCATAGAATCACAATAGAGCAGAGGGATAAATGTGAGAAATTTGGAGTGCCTCTGAATTTAAATCATATTCTTGGACATAATTCTTTCATTATTTATGGAACCCCTTGTTGCTCCACTGTAGGCATGATGTTTGAAAATCATCATCTAGATCAGTCTCAAAATTGCTAGACCAAAGAAGGGTCAAAATGACCCTTTGGGATACTGGGGAAAATACTAGAATTTGTCTTTATTTTCAACTCATTTTAAAATTTCCATTTTGGATAAATGTTTTATGATTAAAAAGCATATTAGCATGGTAGTACATTTAAATACTACTTTATAAATAGACAACTATACATATGTAGGTCAAAGGATGTGGGTTTTTTAACTAATAGGAGTACATGATCAAAATAGATTGAAGGCCTCTGGACTAGATCAGGGTCAGTAAACTTTTCCTGTAAAAAGCCAAATTGTAAAATATTTTAGACTTTGGAGACCATATGGTCTTTGTCAAAACTACTCAACTCTGCTTTTGTAGCATGAAAGCTATATGTACATAAATGAACATAGCTGTGTTCCAACAAAATTTTATTTGCAAAAACAGGTGGTGAGCTAGATTTGGCCTGCAAGCTGTAGTTTGTCAACGCTTGGGCTAGGTGATTTCTGAAGACCCTTTCAGCAGAAGAGTCTTTTGGCTCAATCTCCATCTACAGACTAGAATGGGACAGAGTAGAGTATCTTTGATACCCCCAGCTCCTATACGTTCTTCTTAAAGGGCTAGCATGATTTATGCCACTTAATCCTAACCCCCCACGTCCACAATCCCTTCTTTCACAGCATTGAAATATACAACAAAAATTCTTCCAAAATCAAAAAGTGGTTAAAACTCAGGCACTGGAATAAAACAGAAGTTAAAACCCTAATGACACTATGTAGAGCTGGGCTCAGTTTCATTATTTCTGTGGCTTTCCATCCTCATCATGTGTAAAATGGGGACTCTGAGCTAACTAGCAGGTCTGCTGCACTGATTGAAAGAGATAATGTATTTGAACTTGACACACTAGGTAGACAATAAATGCTAGATTCCTCCTCTAGTCTGCACTCTGGGCCCTTTTTGCCCTCCAAAACAAAAAATGGAAAAAGGAAAACAGGGTGAGAGCAAATGGAAAGATGGAGAGAAGGAGAGAGGGAGGGAGTTTTATTATTCCTTTGTCCCTCTACCAAAAGTTTTGCTTCTTTTTTTTTTTTTTTTTTGGTGGTACACGGGCCTCTCACTGTTGTGGCCTCTCCCATTGTGGAGCACAGGCTCCAGACGCACAGGCTCAGCGGCCATGGCTCACAGGCCTAACTGCTCCGCGGCATGTGGGATCTTCCTGGACTGGGGCATGAACCCGTGTCCCCTGCATCGGCAGGCAGACTCTCAACCACTGCGCCACCAGGGAAGCCCAGGTTTTGCTTTTTGTGTTCGTGTGCTGGGAAGTGTGAAGCTCTTTAATACTTTTGTCACACACCAAGGCACTGCCTTAAGGCAATGGGGTGAGGGAAGGAAGGTAGGTAATGGCCAGCAGAATCTATAATACGTCCCTTAAGTTAGCTGTCTCCAAAATAAGGTGTCTGCACCAGGGGTTTTACAAAATGATCCAATGGGGCATAGGGAGAAAACGTTAGAATTTCTCTTCATATTTACTTTTTACCTCATCTTTTTTTTTTTTTTTTTTTTTTTTTTTTGCGGTATGTGGGCCTCTCACTGTTGTGGCCTCTCCCGTTGCGGAGCGCAGGCTCCGGACGCGCAGACTCAGCGGCCATGGCTCACGGGCCCAGCCGCTCCGCGGCATGTGGGATCTTCCCAGACCGGGGCACGAACCCGTTTCCCCTGCATCGGCAGGCAGACTCTCAACCACTGCGCCACCAGGGAAGCCCTACCTCATCTTTTAAAAATTTCTATTTCTGATGTGTTTTCTCATGTATTTAACATATAATACTGTAGTACATTCATGTAGTTCATCAATAATTATATATTTTATTTTTAAAGATTTACTTATTATTTATTTATTTTTGGCTGCATTGGGTCTTAGTTGTGGCATGTAGGATTTTTTTGAGGCATGCAGGATCTACACTGTGGTGCGCAGGCTTCTCTCTAGTTGTGGAGTGCAGGTTTTTCTCTTCTCTAGTTGTGGCATGCAGGCTCCAGGGCGCGTGAGCTCTGGAGTTGTGGCACGTGGGCTCTAGTTGAGGCATGCAAGCTCAGTAGTTGTGGCACACGAACTTAGTTGCTCTGTGGCATGTGGGATCTTAGTTCTCTCACCAGGCATCTAACCTGTGTTCCCTGCATTGGAAGGCAGATTCTTTACCACTGGACCACAAGGGAAGTCTATATATATATATATATATATATATATATATATATATATATATATATATATATGTATGTATATGTATATTAAAGAATATGCTCAAAAATTTTTCCTGATTGTGATCCATGATCAAGGAGATAAAAAGTTGGGGAGGCTTCTGTGCTTGGGCTTGACAGGTGTATTCAAACACACTGATGTGTCAGGGGATTCAAGGAGCAACAGGATAAATTTGGTGCATCATCTTGGGGGATCCATGTTGTTCAAAGATTTTTTCCTTTATATTAAAACAAACATATTTTGGAGTTGAATGCTAAATCCACATAATATATATATTTTTTAATTTAAGTTCAACATAAGACTTCTAAGAAATTTTCAAGGAGTGACTGTTTCCTTCAGACATACCCCAGACCACTCAAGAGTATGAGTTTATGCTCTTCTGTCTGGAAAATTAGAGACAGTTTGAGAAACAGTCAGACTGACAAAGGACCTCCTTGAATGAAGTTGCTCTTGGGTCTCTGAATCCAACTAGTCCCAAAATACAGACTGTGGGTGATATTCTGGGTGCGTAGCCTAGAGACACACATAAGACTCCTAGAACAATAAAAACAATAGTGAACATTTATTGAGCACTATTCCATGACAAGCATTTAATCCATATCATGTCATATAATCCTCCTAATAATATTATAAAAGTAGAGGTTATTATTATCCTCCTACTGCTAAGGATTTGTGGTAGGCAGACTTCTCAAATGACCCTCGATGACCTATGCTCTCAAATGATCCCCTCTCCTGGAGTGTGGACCAATGGATATGATGGATATCACTCCTGTGATTATGTTACACTATACATCAAAGTAGGTTTTTGCAGACATGGTTAAGATTCCTAACCAGTTGATCTGGGTTCCAGCTGGGTGGGCCTGACCTAATCAGGTGTTCTCTTAATAGGGGGTCTAGCAGTCACAAACTAAAGAGATCAGAGAGACCTGCTCCTGCTGGCCTAGAGGAAAGCAGAGAGTTTTTGCTGTGAGCTGCCTATGGCGGTTACATGCTAAGGAATTACCAGCAGCCTCTGGGACCTGAAAGCGTTGCATGACCAACCTCCAGGAAAAAAAAGGGGGGGACCTTGGGCTTAAACCACAAAGAAATTAGTTCTGCCAACAGTCTGGGAGCTTGAAAGAGGACCTCAAGCCTCAGCTGAGAATCGTGCTCCTGGCCAACACCATGATTTCAGGCCAGTGAGACCCTACACAGAGAACTCAGCTAAATTGTACCCAGATACCCGGCCCATGGAAACTGTAAAATAATGCAACCGGGTGATTTTAAGCCACAAAGTTTGTGGTAATTTGTTATGCAAATTATGGAAAACTCATACAGGAAGTTAGGAAGCTCACCTGAGTTTCCAGGTAACAAGAGGTGGTGTCAGAACTCAGACCCAAGCCATCTTGGTCCATTTATGCACCCATTCCTTCATTCAACACTCTTCCCAGTCCTGGAAATACAGCAGTGAAAAACAGGTGTTCCTACGCTCATGGAGATTCCGTTCCAGCGTATCCGGAGCTCTTGTTATTAATGCTATACTACACTGCCTACCTATCAGCCAAAGGGGCTATAAAACAAAGTCTCATATCCCTAAGTAGGAGAGGGGATTTCAGATTCTTGCGAAAGGGTGGACTTTCCCAAATAAGAGAATGGGAAAGGCAAACCAAGATGAGATCACCAAACCCAGTAAAATTCCCATATACTGTAATTTTCCTTGGGATTTCTTCTGGGATTCAGGAGGTCTTTCTCATGTAGATCAAAGAAAGTCAGTATGTGGGGCTTTTGCCACAATGTGGTTCGTAATAAATTCAATCTTATTTAATCTGGTTTGTTTCAGTGGGGTTTTCTTCTCTAAACAGGTTGTGATTCTTTTTTTTTTTTTTTTTTTTTTTTTTGCGGTACGCTGGCCTCTCACTGTTGTGGCCTCTCCCGTTGCAGAGCACAGGCTCCGGACGCGCAGGTTCAGCGGCCACGGCTCACGGGCCCAGCCGCTCCGCAGCATGTGGGATCTTCCCGGACCAGGGCACAAACCCGTGTCCCCTGCATCAGCAGGCGGACTCAACCACTGCGCTACCAGGGAAGCCCGTGATTTTTTTTTATAAAGATACTCAAGATAACTTACAGATTTTCCGATGTGGTCTTATTTATTTTTTTTTTTTTAAGATTCACTATTTTGATGGCAGTGTCTGGAGAAAACGGACTGGAACGTTGACACTAGTCTGGGAAGGCTGTGGTGGAAACAGCGACTCCCGCACGACTCCTGCACAGCAGCGCCCAGCAATGTGGCAGATGTAAAGGAGGTCTGTTGTGTGGCCGTGTCCTCAGAGAGACTGGACAGAAAACCCATAAAAATGAAAACCTAAGAGGATAAAGCTCCACAGAGGCAAACACTAAGGCACACCCAGGAAAGTCCATGGACTTTGGAGCCATCCAGACCTGGGTTTGAATTCCTGCTCTACCCCCTCTACCTTAGTAAATTTCCAGAGTAATCTTAATGATAGCAATAGCCACCATTTTATTACGTGCCTACTGTGTGCCAGGCACAGTGCTGAGTCCTATGTATACACTACTGAGATCAATAATTCTCATGAATCTGGAAAGTACAGTACGATCCTTATTTTATAGGTGAGAATGTAAATCTCAAAAGAATTCAGCAACCCGCACAGCATCACCCAGCAGAACAGTGGTGGAGGTGAGATTTCAACTCCAGGTCTATTTAACTCCTCAACCTAAACTCTGAGCTTCAATTTCCTAATTTATAAAATGAGTTTAATAGTCTCCACTTCATTGGGTTGAGTGGAGGAATAGACAAGATAATGTCTATAAAGTGGCCGAAGGTTGGTGCTCAGGGCTTGTTAGTTTCCTTACAGAAGAAGCTATAGGGCTGCAGGAATCCCCGTAGGCTTCCTGGAGGAGGTGTGGCCTGGGAAGGATGGATTAGACTCAGAGACCATTTTGAGTTCAAAGCCTTTAAAGCTACCTTCACTTTGTTTCTGGTCAGGCTGCCGGGCACCATGCAAAAAAAGAGAAAACTCTGCCCATTCAATAACCACAATGTATTCTCTTTCTTCTCCAGGTAACTGACTAGGGGGAAGGCATCTGTGAATCAGCTGTTGATGCAAATGCTCAGGGCTGGGCACACATCAGGATGCCCGACTCGTCTGCTTTGCAGAACAGCCTCATAAAGAGGCAACAGTGCCCTTCTCGAGAAGTTATAAGCTCTTTTCCATTTGAGTTGACAGAGAAATATTTATCCAGGGTGGAAAAATCCTCCAGGAGGGCATTACATGAAAAAAAAATAGAAAAAAGAAAAAGAAATTTCTCGCTGTCTTGGAGAAGTAGCACTTCCCTTTTGACATTTCATAAGGCATAAATTTGATAGCAACAGAAGCCCTAGAGACACGCTGTTAGCTAAACTGTGGGTGAAGGCATATTGCCAAGGAGCCCGGGGAGTGAAGTGTCCTTGCCTTTGTTATCCTGAGCACTGTCTTGTCTACAGCATCTCTGGTACACATCTTCCTTCCCAAGGTTAACTCACCGGGGACTCCAGCTTCCAGTTTACCATCTTAAAAATGCATGCTTTAATCCACACCCGTGGTTCCCTTTCAGAACCCGTCCTGACACTGAACAACTCCGGGGTCTGAATTTAAGAAATCTGGCCGAGCTCTCTGGGGCCTTGCAAGAACCAATTCTTATTGTTTCTGGCTGCCTTTTAAAAGTCACCCCCTTGTTCTTGAGTAAGAGGGAGAGAGAGCTGGACTGCCATCCGGATGGTAATATTCGGGCCAAGGGGAGGCTTTAGACAAGGGTGCATTTACTCAGTGCCACCAGCAGCTCAAGGTGGGTTTCAATGAGGCATTTGCTGCAACTACTTTAAAAAGAAAAAATTTTTTAAATAACAGTTGGGCAGCGTTCAGAATCTGATCCTCGCTGAGATGAATTTAGGAATCTCCTTAGTTAATGAGAGAAGGCTGGCTTGCCATGGCTCTTGAACTTTGGTGTACTTGATTTACCTGCTTGTTTTATTGAAAATATAGATTCTTAGCCCCCACTACAGGAAGGTCTGATTCAACAGGGTGGAATTCTTGACTCTGCATTTTGCAAGTAGGTATGATTTTGAGGCAAATGGCTAGGGAGTCAATTCCTGGAAACTTTGATAAAATGAAAAGAGAAAGAATTCCTGGGCATATACCTGGAGAAAACCATAATTCAAAAAGATACATGCACCCCAGTGTTCACTGCAGCACTTTTTACAATAGCCAGGACATGGAAGCAACGTAAATGTCCATCAACAGAGGAATGGATAAAGAAGATGTGGTACATATATATATAATGGAATATTACTCAGCCATAAAAAGAACAAAACAATGCCACTTGCAGCAACATGGATGCACCTAGAGGTTGTCATACTGAGTAAAGTAAGTCACACACTGAAAGACAAATACCATATGATATGGCTTATATGTGGAATCTAAAAAAAAGAGTACAAATGAACTTATTTACAAAACAGAAGTAGAGTCATGGATGTAGAAAACAAACTTATGGTTACCAGGGGATTGGGCAGGGGGGAGAGGGACAAATTGGGAAGTTGGGACTGACATATACACACTACTATGCATAAAATAGATAACTAATAAGAACCTGTTGTATAGCACACGGACCTGTACTCAACACTTTGTACTGACCTATATAGGAAAAGAATCTAAAAAAAAAAAAAAGTGGATATAGGTATACGTATAACTGACTCACTTTGCTGTACACCTGAAAATAACACAACTTTGTAAATCAACCATACTCCAATAAAAATTTTTAAAAAATAACAGAAAAAAACTCTGGAGTCAGAAAGCAGCATCCACTCTGATTCAAATCCCCACTAGGTCATTGACTTGCTGTGTGACTTTGGGCATGGGACTTAACCTCTCTGGGCCTGATTTCCTCATCTGTCAATAAACCTCTGTCTCGGGGAGCCCGTCACCATTTGGATTCCTAATCTACTGAATCTTTGGGTGGAAGAGAAAAGGGGAGAGGAACCAACATTTGACTGAGCCCCTACGATGTACCAGCCATGTGATCTCCCCCACTCTCAGCTAAGTATTTCTCCTTCCCAAGTCAAAGAGCCTACGCTAATCTGCTTGAGCTTCTGGAAAATACCCTCAGGGCAGTGGTTTCTGACCCATATTCTAACCAAATTATGTGTGGTGGGTTAATTTTGTTCAACACACCTTGGTTCTTTTGTGAAAGGAAAGTCGGTATGCACGAGTTATTTAATGCAATTCAGTTTCATTTATTCAGCAAGCATTTACTGAGTTCCTACTGCACCCCCGGCCCTGTGTGAGACACTGGGGATTCCATATGGAACAGACACCAGGCTGCCCTCCCTGAGCTGGGCACACGGGCCTTCCTGGCTGGCCGACAGTGCGAATTTATTAGAAGCGACTGGAGCAGACACTGCCCTGCTCATCCTGGGTGAGGAGAGGCTGAAGAGGAGCTGGGAGGGAACGGCCCAGGCTGAGCTGAGTCAGAGTTTGGCTGCTCTAAGATGCAAGAGACTCAAGCCAGGTGAATTCAAAACACTTGCCTAAGATAAATAGCAAAATAATGATAATGTGATATTTAAACCGTGGCATCCAGGCTTCTTATCAACTGTGCAGGCATGTAGGGAGAAGGCCAGAACAATGGAAAAGCCACACACACACCCTTAGAGAGGAACACTGTGACATGAACAAGCAGGTTTTCTCCAAATGTGGTTCCCCAGGCCACTGGCCACACAACCACCTGGGGAGCTTATTTAAAATTCCTCCCTCCTACACTGTTGGTGGGAATGTAAATTGATGCAGCCACTGTGGAAAACAGTATGGAGGTTTCTCAAAAAACTAAAAATAGAACTACTGTAATACCCAGCAATTCCACTCTTGGGCATATAGCCGAAAAACCCAAAAACACTAATTCGAAAAGATATATGCACCCCAATATTCATAGAAGCACTATTTACAGTAGCCAAGACATGGAAACAACCTAAGTGCCCATCGACAGATGAATGGATAAAGAAGATGTGGTACATATATACAATGAATACTACTCAGTCATAAAAAAGAATGAAATTTTGCCATTTACAGCAACATGGATGGACCTGGAGGGTATTGTGCTAAGTGAAATTAGTCAGACAGAGAAAGACAAACACTGTATGACACCACTTATATGTGGAATCTAAAAAATACAACAAACTAGTGAATCAAACAAAAAAGAAGGAGACACAGATATAGAGAGCAAACTACTGGTTACCAGTGGGGAGAGGGAAGGGGGAGGGGCAATATACGGGTGGAGGAAAAAAGGGTTATTATGGGATTATAAGAAATCATGTGTGTGAAACTTTTGAAAATCATAAAACACTATATAGAATTTAAAGAATCTTTCATTCAATTAAAAAAATGAAAAAAATTTAATTAAAATAAAATAGAACTGAAATAAAATAAAATAAAATGCAGATTCCTGACACCCTTCCCCCACCCTCACTCCCACCTCCACCAAAATTTGCTGATCAGAACCCAGAGGGGGAGGGCTTAAAAACTGCATGTATAACAAGCTCCTTCCCACCTCTTCCCCTCAGTGAACCTGCTACAGCTACTCTGAGAATTACTGGAATCTTTCTGTATCTAATCCACATAACTTTTGTAGTAGATGTGTCTTCCTCCTTTTTGTAATTAGTGGCAATAAAATTAATAATTTATAATGTTTCCTGAGCACTTTCTATCTGCCAGGGAGTAGTCTAGGCACCTCACATATAACTCGTTTTATCCCCACAAAAAAACCCTATTTTGGTCCTATTGTTATCCCCCATTTTACAGATGGAGAAACTGAGGCACAAAAAGTTTGGTGACTTGCAGGAGGGACGCAGCCAAGATTCAACTTCAGACCTACAGGTCACATAAGAAAAAAATCCCCATTTTCCAAACCAGGAAAACTGGTCCAGCGTCCCAGGGTGAGTCAAGTCAGAGTTGGAGGGTTTTATCCCCTTCCCAAAGCCTCTTTGGACTTTATGCTAACCTGGTAGGAGGATCTAATTGTGTTCTAACTATAAGGGAAGCAAAAAATACAAAATACAAAGATTTCTCCCTGGCACTCCAAATGAGTTTGAATAACATAGTCTGAAAGATATCTACAGATGTAGGCTAGTTTCAAGACCCAGAATCCAGGATGGGAGTGAGGGGTGCCAGGGAGAGGTCAGTGTTTTTATCCAATGAGACCTTTTAAAATAACATGAATGACCCCAACCTGGGCTGGCTGCAAAGGGCTTTCAGATCTTCTAGTGGTTCTCAAGCACCAGGCAGGCTGAGGACGGGCTTTGCAGAATCCTCTAAGCCTATTAAAAATGCATATTTCTAGGCCCTCACCTAGACCTACAGAATCAGAATCTCTAGGGTGGCATCAGAAAATCTTTATTTTTAACACACTCCTCAGCTGCTCCTGATACAGGGCCAGGTTTAGGAGTCCTTGAGTCCTTGTCATTATGAATCTATTTATATCCTAAAATGGCAAATCTGGCTTAGAGATCATTTAGACCAACTCTTCATTTTATAGATAAGAAAACGAAGTTGTAGAGAGATGTTGCCTGTCCAAGTTCCTAGACCCAGGGTGGGTTAACTGTGGCCCATTTAACTTTTAATCCGAGTTACAGACCTGGATCTAATTTCAGGATCAAACTGGTACCACTGAAATACTCTTGAATATTAACTTTTTTAATGGCTGAAAAGCAAAGCCAAGTTTCTCATTTAGATTCTTCTATCCAATAAAGTAGGGAATTTGAGTCAGAAGAATAGGCATCCTCACACCCCATCAGATTCAACAAAGTGATTTCCATCGTGCATGGGGGTAAAATGCATCCTGTGAACCTTTTTATTTGTCTGCATTGGTCTTCAAGTATTAAGCAGAGTTGGTCCTGAAATCAGGTCCCCAGCTCCTTATACAGCTCCCAGGAATGTTTTGCTCTCCATCTCTCATTGGCCCACTCAGTCGGATGGATGCCTGTGTCTGACTTAAGTCTTTCAAATCCTGAATGATCCGGTGACCTCCTTAGTCAGACCCTAATAGCCACTCACCTGCAACAAACAAAATGCAAATGCGTTCTGCACGTGCTTTCTCCCTGTGGCAGGTTTGCACACAGAGGGTTGTACACACCAGTGACGTCTTAGAAAAAAAAAAAAAAACATGTCCCTGGCCCTGGGAACAGAGGCAGCTGACAGGAGATTAAACAGGCCATCTGAGTGGGTGTGAGAATTGGGAGGGCAGCTGCAGCTGTTACCACCTGCAGTTCCTACCAAAATCTCTCCCTCTAGGGCTTTGTCCCTGCAGTCTTTGTTTGAGCCACCGAGTCCAGGCTTGTTTAGCTTGCTGCTGGCAAGCTGGGTGCTTTCCTGGACATCTGTCTTCTTAAACTGACCAGAGCCTGCTAGGAGCCTTGAGCCCAGTGTGGTGCCTAGCATCCAGTGGGCACTCACAAAAATATTTGGTGAATCTTTGAACTGGAGTTACCCCGATATCCATATGTTTCTTGGGCTGCTTTCAACCTAATAGCTGATGCCAAAGTGAATTCCCCTGGATTTTTACCCAACAAGCACTGAGGGCCTGCTCTTTGCTGTAGCCATGTTAAGATCAGTGAAATAGATGCCCTCCTCACCAAGAGGCTGTAATCAGGGGAAAATGTGTGTCTACACATTCACGTCACCCTTATGTAAGGCAGCCTGTGATGAACACAACTCAAAGAAGTGCAAAGAGGCAGGCAGCCCAGTGGGAGAATTCCTCCCTGACTGTCTCCTTTTTGTATATATTTTTAACAGCTTTATTGAGATATCACTGACATAAAAACTGTATATATTTAAGGTGTGCAACTTGATGTTTTTATATACATATACATTGTGAAATGATCACCACCATCAAACTAATTAACATATCTACTACCTGTACGTAGTTACCGTTTGTGTGTGTTGAGATTTAAGTTTTATCTTTGTAGCAAATTTGAAGTATACAATATAGCATTGTTAACTAGAGTCAGCATACTGTACATAGATCCAGAACTTCTTCATCTTGCATAACTGAAACTTTGAACCCTCTCCCCAGCTCCTGGAAAACATTCTACTCTTTGCTTCTACGAGTTTGACAATTTTCAATTTCACACGTAAGTGAGATTGTGCAGTATTTCTCTTTCTGTGTCTTTCTCAGTTTGTCTAACATAATGCCCTCAAGGTCCATCCAAGATGTTGCAAATGGCAGGATTACCTTCTTTGTTAAGACTAAGTAAGATTCCACTGTGTGTGTGTGTGTGTGTGTGTGTGCGTGTGTATGCCACATCTTCTTTATCCATTCATCTGTCCATGTTTTCATGTCTCGGTAATTGTGAATAATGCTGCAACCAACATGCGAGCGCATACAACCCCCTAACCCACTACAGGTTGTCTACTGCCTGTGGACCCCTCTTCAGACAGTAAACTCCTCAACGGTGGGGATCTTTGTTTCTGCTTGCTGATCTTGCCAAGCACCTGAAACGGTGGCTGGCACATAGGAGGTGATTCACAAACATTTCTTTTTTTTTTTTTTTTTTTACATCTTTATTGGAGTATAATTGCTTCACAATGGTGTGTTAGTTTCTGCTTTAGGACAAAGTTAATCAGTTATACATACACATATATCCCCATAACTCTTCCCTCTTGCGTCTCCCTCCCTCCCACCCTCCCTATCCCACGCCTCTAGGTGGTCACAAAGCACTGAGTTGATCTCCCTGTGCTATGCGGCTGCTTCCCACTAGCTAGCTATTTTACGTTTGGTAGTGTATATATGTCCATGCCACTCTCTCACTTTGTCACAGCTTACCCTTTCCCCTCCCCATATCCTCAAGTCCATTCTCTAGTAGGTCTGTGTCTTTATTCCTGTCTTACCCCTAGGTTCTTCATGACATTTTTTTTTCTTAAATTCCATATATATGTGTTAGCATACGGTATCTGTCTTTCTCTTTCTGACTTACTGCATGATTTTGATCCAGATGGAGTCTGGATTCCAATCCTCTCTCTGTTGATTATCATCTCTGGGACCTAGGACAATGCTTTTTTTTAACTTCAGTTTCCTTATCAGTGAATCCAGAATAAGGACAGTTGTGAGGATCAAAGTTCATAAAAAGAGTGGTTTTCAACCAATGGCATTAATGTCACTGTGATCATTGTATTAACTTAGTGTTATTATTTTTAAAAGGCACAATATCTTGGGAGAGAAGGCGATTACTTATAACCAGCCACTGATTCTATCTTTTATGTATCTTTTGATAGATACTTGTGTCTTTCAGCCAAGTCACAGAAAACCAGTGGCTTAAACAATTAGGGATTTATTTTTTCTTATATAACAAGAAGTCTGGAAGTAGATCCCCAATGTCAGGCCTTTTGTCTCTACAATTCTCTTGACCAGGAGTATTAAAGTAGTAGTAAAAATGTCTATTGAGCATTTATTATCTATCTCATACCATGTTAAATATTGTATATAAATCACATTATTTGAGTTTCATGACCACTTTATTAGGTAAAAATTGTATCCCATTTTACAGATGAAGAAAAGGAAAATGAGAAAGGTTCTTGGTTCCATTTCAGGTGAGCCGAACTAAGATTTTGAATGCTAAGAAAAAGTAGGAGGTTGCCAGGTGGATTAGGGTAGAATAAAGACATTTTAGAGAGAAGAAACAGAAAAAAATAGGGAGTTTCACCAAAGCAAGTGATTTCCCAACAGGAGTGGCAGGTGGGCAAGACCTAGAGAAAGAGGAAGAGGTGGAAGCAGGCAAAGATCAGACAGGGAAGAGCCCAAGTATCACACAGAGATGCATGAATTTTACTCTGCAGATAATTGGAAGCCATAGAAGGAAATTACACAGACAAAGGACATCACTCAATTTGCGTTTTGGAGACAGGAAAACATTCAGGAGGTGACCCCATTCATCCCGACCAAAAAAAAAAAAAAAAAGAGTTGTATCAGAAGGACAGTAGTAGTAGAGATTTGGGAAAGCTTCAGGACTTTGACAGTCCCGGTGAATAATTTGCACATTGGGCTGAGAAGATGAGGGTCACTCCTCAGCTTCTGATGTGGTTGTATCACTCATCTCATTTAACTCTTTATCGCCCTTCGAGCTAGGTGTCAGCCTTTTTTTTTACAAATGAGGCCATTGAGACCGGGAGAAGGTAAGTGGCTTGCTCAAGGTCACACCAAGTCTGTGATAGAAGCAGAAAGTCCATCTGGCCTCTCCAAAGCCCAGGATCTTGCTACGAATGACCCTAACTGCCTCTATCCCTAAATCAGGAAATGAGTCTCTATCCTCAGCGCTTCTTGTTTGTCAGACGTTAAATATGGGATGACTCATATATAAAGTGTTTCAGTTCCTCACTAATCCGCAGAGTATTTTGCCCTCTGGGTTCTTTGCTTGACTTTCCTTTTGTTCTCTTTTGGGTAAATGCCATGTTGCAGATGGAAAACAGTAACCCCATTTAATGTATACTCATTTTTTTTAATTAATTGATATTGGAGTATAGTTGGAGTATAGTTTATTAGTAGAGGACAGGCAAGATTCACCCTAGTCTCCAGAGGAGGGATGAACAAGAAGAGTTAAGTGGCATGAACCCACATGTACCAAGGGCACAGCTTCTGTGTGGTCATGAAAATCCGTGCCTGTATCTACTCAGTTTGTGAGCAGACATGGGTTCTCTAGCTCACCCCCATCAGTACACATCCTGGGTTAATCCATGGGAGATTTTCTTAGTTGTTTGCTGTGACTATTATAACCTCTCCACTACCTCCTCACAAAAAATTTACCAAACCTGCAAAAACCACGATACAATTGAATCCAATGTGAGAATCAGTGAAGGGTCCACCTTCATGAGAAGGCTGGCTCAAAGCCAGAGCAAAGCCAGCCCATACAGTCAGAGAGACCACTGAAGGTTGCGTTGTAAAAGGTAATGTTTCAGTTTATCAAACACCTACTGTGTGCATGAGATAATTGCACAGATTATCTCAGTTAACATTTATAATATCCCTAAGAAGCAAGTACTATTATCCTCTGCGTTTTGAAATTTAAAAATAAATAAATAAATAAGGGCCAGAGAGGTCCAGTAAGGTGCTCAAGACCCTACCATCTCTAAGGAGCAGAACTTGGGTTTGAACTCTGTTCTATCTGATTCCATGTTCTTGCTCTTAAGTCCTATACTCTCCAAGTTCCCAAATTAAAGGACTGGGTCCGGCCTGCAGAGAGGAGAGTCTGGGGAAGAGACTGACAAGGAAGCCATTACTTTTTTTTTTTTTTTTTTTTTGATTCCCCATTACCCTTTCTGCCTACCCACCAGGCACTTTGTTCTTACATTTAGGTAGTGTTTAAGAAAATTGGAACAAGAGCAAAGACCAACTACGTGACCCTACATCCTGCTCTCATCCCCAAACCCTGTAACTGGTAAAATATATTTGAAAGAGCACATCTGTAGCAGGGATGAAAATCAATAAAGGACAAGTGGATCAGAGGAATATCTGAGAGACTGAAGGCAAATTGGATCAGACCACCGATAGAGGGAAAACATGACCTGAAACACCTGCAGGGGTTTCCCAGGTTCTGGGGTTGCTCCAAGATTAGAGACAATGCATGAAAAGGCTCTGAAGCAAACATCAATGTGATTGGCTGGGGAGCCCATATTTTAAGCATCCAGGCCCTTAGCCTCTTCTGTGTCTTACATCTTCTTATGCCAAGCAGTGGGCAGGGAGGTTCCTGTCCCACCCTCCCATCCAGGCTGGAGTTATGAGTGTAGGTGCTTTGGTTAAAGAACCTAAATAATGCCCAAAGATGCTTGGTAACACCAAGAAAGAATGAGGAGCCCCCATACATTAAGAGAAAAAAATTACTGAAAGGCCATCCTTGGATTATGTCCTATTGTTTCTCATAATTATTAGAGACAGGTGGTAACAAAAAGAGACGCCACAGACAGGAAGGTAGGGAATCTCAAGAACAAAGATAGGCATATAACCTAAAATCACTGAACACCTGAGGAAAAGCAACACCCTGAGAGATGCATATGTCACCAGCCTTAAAGGAGAGGGCTTCCCTGGTGGCACAGTGGTTGAGAGTCCGCCTGCCGATGCAGGGGACGCGGGTTCGTGCCCTGGTCCGGGAAGATCCCACATGCCGCAGAGCGGCTGGGCCCGTGAGCCATGGCCACCGAGCCTGCGCGTCCGGAGCCTGTGCTCCGCAACTGGAGAGGCCATAGCAGTGAGAGGCCCACGTACCGCAAAAAAAAAAAAAAAGGAGAAGGAAATCTTGTCATATGCTGTAACACGGATGAACCTTGAAGACATTATGATAAGTAAAATAAGCCAATCACAGAAGGACAAATACTGCCTGATTCCACTTGCAAGAGGTATCTAAAGCAGTCAAACCCATAGAAGCAGACAGTAGAATGGTGGTTGCCAGAAGCAGGGTGAAGGGGAAATTGTTCAATACATATAGTTTCCGTTATGCAAGATGAAAAATATCTCCAGTTCTGCTGTACCATAATTTGCATATAGTTAATGATACTGTGCTGTACACCTAAAATTTTGTTAAGAGGGTAGATTTCATGTTATGTTTGCTACTTTTTTTTTTTAACCACAATAGAAAGAGAGAGAGAGAGAGAGAAGGAAGGAGGGAGGGAGAGAGGGATGGAAGGAAGGGAGGGAGGAAGGAGAAAAGAAAGGACTGATTCTTTTCTAGAGCCTTCAGCGGGAGAATGGCCCTGCCAACACCTTGATTTTGCCACCTAACCTCTGGAACTGTGAGAGAACACCTCTCTGTTGTTTTATGGCCATTCAGCCATTTGTTACAGCAGCTCTAGGAAACCAATGTCTAAGCTCAACAAATGGAAGAACTAATGCCCAAGGAAATATCAGAGGGCAAAAAAAAAAAAAGGAAAAAGATTTTAAAAGAAAAGTAAATATTTTCATAGTAACAAGGGAAGATATCCATGAAATAGAAATAGGCTCTTAAGAGACAGAGCCATCATGGATAACATCCTAAAACTCAAAACAAGTTGGATAGTCTGACACACAGGATGGACACACCTGGGGAACAGTGTGGGAATATGGTAGGTGGAGCCTAGGAATTCTCCCAGAATGCTGTGGAAAGGAATAAAAAGGCAGAAAATAAGAAAGAAGATTAAGACACAGAAAATAACTTGAAAAGACCAAACATCTTCAAACAGGAAGTCTAGAGAATGGAGGAAATATAGGGAATTTAAAAATGAACAAGAAGACATTTCCAGAGTTCACGCAAGACAAAAAACTTCAGACTCAACGGGCACAAGAATGCTGAGCGTTGAACGGAAAAGACAATATTTTGATGTTACAAATTTGGGTCCTTCGCACATAAGGTGCTCAGAGGGAATTGGGTTCCCCACCCTCACCCCTAACATTTATATTAGGCACATCGCTATATAGAGGCATTCTCCTTTCTCTCTCCAATGCAACTTCTCCGTTACCTGAAATGCAATAAAAAACATCGGTTCAGAATTCATCCTTGATTCTGGGCCCATATTTGTGGTGTATGGAATCGGAAGTGCCCATTTCAGAAGAGGCCTATGGTGTAATTAGAGTTTATCAGTCTCAGTAGTGTGCATTCATCAGAAGTTCATCCTGTTTGACACAGTCTTGGCCTGTGACAGGCTAAAGCTTTCATCCCTGCCAAATTAGAGGGGAAATCAAGATAAGGAATCATCTCTGAGATCCTTTATTGCATATAAAATGTGCAAAATGCTAAAAAAAAAAAAAAGCTCATGTAACAATCTGTTTGGATAATATTGTAACATATTTATTGGAGATGTTGACATGTAAGTGAGAAAATTACTGTTCATAAAGTGAAATGGACTGGGGATTATAAGAATCTCTGACCAGATAACAAAAATAAAGAGCTCCATAAACTAATCAAATTTTTTAAATTAAAAGAGCATTATCTGGGCTGTGAGATATCAATTTGGTAAACATGGTTCAGGGCTGGCCCTGGGTGAGGTCTAGTGTCTCTTGAGGAGTCAACAAATTCATAGGATTATTTTGTTAATCAACCCTTAGGAGACAGAATCAGACAAAAAAACATTTTACTTAGTAAATGAAACATATTTAATTTGCTGTCTCTTTCTGTTAGTCTGTCTTTAGAGGAATCCATATCAAGACATATAATAACAGCTTCCCAATAATTGTTTGACAGTTACTATGCTACTGGGTGTACCTTTCAAATTTATAATTAGGAAGACTTGGCAGATGGGACATATTGATCAATAACATAGTCAATTTTCTATTATGGAAATAAATTGATATTTCCACTGTAAAAACATTTCTTTCAGTACCTCAGAACAAAACTACTTATTTATGGCAAGAAGGTAACTAAGGGGAGGTATAAATGTTAGACAAATTATAGTAGGCACTTACCAGGCTTTTTGACTACACTACATTTTCAGTATCCCTAGGAGGTGTCAGGTTTGCTCAGCAACATCCTTGCAAGAGTTCTGCCTCAGGTCAGGACAACTGGACCCAATACTTATCTTACTGTTCATCCAACCAATGTCACTGCTATTGGAAATGGAGTTGGCATCCGTGGGAGGTGGGAGGCAGAGGAATACAGAGCACAGATGTAGAAATCAGAGCTGGACATAAATCTTGGCCTTTAACTTGAACACATTACCGACTCTCTAGGAACCTTAGATTCCTCGTCTATAAAGCGGACCCAAAGGTGCCTCAGGAATGGAAAGAAAGACATTTTAAAGGTTTGGTGGCAGAGCTACAAATTTCTGCTTTCCCCCCAGGACAGACTGTATTTGCCACAGATGGCAGCAACAACCTCTCCCATCACACATGCTCTTCTACAAGGTGACCTAGATTCTCCCCCACCGACATGTGGGATCTAATTACCTCCCTTTGAAACTTTTTTTTAATTGATTAATTAATTTATTTTTATTTTTGGCTGCGTTGGGTCTTCGTTGCTGTGCACAGGCTTCTCATTGCGGTGGCTTCTCTTGTTGCGGAGCACGGGCTCTAGGTGCGTGGGCTTCAGTAGTTGTGGCACATGGGTTCTGTAGTTGTGGCTCACGGGCTTAGTTGCTCTGTGGCATGTGGGATCTTCCTGGATCAGGGCTTGAACCCATGTCCCCTGCATTGGCAGGTGGATTATTCACTACTGTGCCACCAGGGAAGTCCCCTCCCTTTGAAACTTGAGCTCATCTCCTGACTTGCTTGTAACCAGGAGGGTGCGTCAGAAGTGACTCTGCGACTTCCAGGACTAGGTCAGAAGAGGCCAGGCAGCTCCCACGTGGTTTTTGTGAAACCAGGCACCATGCTGTGAGAGGGCCATGCCACCTGGGTGCTCTGGATGAGTTATCCCTGCCCGGGTACCAGACCAGACCTCCACATGATCCCAGCTCCCGGGTGTCTGAGCCCCACCAGCCATTTGAGTCTCCCCAAGACAAGCCATCCCCTTTGCTCCCTGCCTGAATTCCTGACCCACATAATCTGTGAGCTGAACAACACAGTCACAGTTTTACACCACTCAGTGTGGGGTGGGTTTTTATGCAGTGTTAGTGACGGGAACACTCCCCAGTGCAGATAACAGGTAAGCACATGCATACATACACATGCATCCTCACCCATAAAGGGGAGTGGGGCAAATGTTAAAGAAGAAATATTGACTCACTAACTCTCTATGTGGTCCAGTTTCCCCATCTGCAGATGATGAGAAGGTGAGATGATGCTCCCAAAGGCCCTCCCAGCTCTAACATTCTGCTCCTGTGATCTTCCCTCCCCCTCCCTTCCATTAAAGCCCAGTCTGAAATTCTTCAGGTTCTCTGAGATATACATGACTGACAACTCACTAGCAGTGGTTGTATTTTAGGTAGCATCAAAGCCTAAAGAGAAAGGAATAAAGCTTTGATGGTGGAATTTCAGAGCCAGTGGTTACTTTTTTAGATGACAGAGACGTGGTTACCCTAAGTCTTGAAATCATAACACTATCTGCATAGCCTTGTGATATAAATGAGTTCTACTAGACACAGTGATTGTTGTTTCACATGGAGTATTACCACGTGTTGATGCACATTTGGTGCTGAGTCCTCTTCCAGGCACTGTGCAAGCATTATGCTCCCACCCCATCATGAGTGGTACCTGCCCTGACACCATGTTTGAGAACATAAAGAAATCTGTCCCCTGGGGAGATGAGTCTACTTGAGAGTTCTACACTAAATGTGGGTCCGTCCAGCCCAACGGTTTTCAAATCTCACTACAGTGAAACACTTACGTTTTATAGTCTGAATCAAGGTGTTTTTCTGATAAAAATTGAATAATGTTAATTTCTTCATTTGCAGGAGAAATATATTATGAAGAGGATTTTCAATTTTCCTCCCGTAATTTTTTTTTTTTTTTTGCAGTACGCGGGCCTCTCACCGCTGCGGCCTCTCCCGCTGCAGAGCACAGCCTCCAGACGCGCAGGCTCAGCGGCCACGGCTCACGGGCCCAGCCGCTCGGCGGCATGTGGTATCCTTCCGGACCAGGGCTCGAACCCACATCCCCTGCATCGGCAGGCAGACCCTCAACCACTGCACCACCAGGGAGCCCAGGGAAGCCCCCTGTAATTTTTTTTTAAACCTTTGACATTCAGCACCACTTGCTGGCTAGGAAAATCAGTTCTAGCTCAAAGGAAAGGAAAATGTTGAAGCAATTATGAAAATGTGCTCTGGAGTTAGACTAGGGTTCAAAAAATGAACAAAAATTAATCAGCCACTAACTGCTGTGTGACCTTCGGTAAGTCACTGTTCTAATGCTTAATTCCACTATCTGTAACATAGGGCACCTATAGTTCCTTCCTCATAGGGTTGAGTTGGGACTAAAGGAGATTATGCATTAGGTATAGTGCCTAGCACGCTTAAATAGTTAGTCAAAGTTTGCTGCTTTTATTAATAAACCATTCCTGTATCACTACAGGCAGGTACAAGATAGAAGGAAATTTTCAAGGTGATTTTGACCTGCCAGAGAAAGTCTTAGGAAAAAGGGAAGTTTGTGTAAGCACACATTCACATCTGAGTTTTGCAAAGTAGATAACTTCTTACAATAAAATTTCCAGATTAGTTGTTTTATTTTCACTCTTCTGATATAAAAATACCCTAGAGAAAAATAATACAGTGAAGCAGGAAAAGCATGGCCTTTGGAGTAGAACAAAAATGGATTCTAATCCTGGATTAGTTACTTATCTTCTCTGAACCTTGGTGCAGATGCTCATTAAGTGTTCAATAAATATTTACAGAACAGAATTCTAAAATTTTTATACTATCTACCTTTTACTTTTTTAGGATTAAATGAGATAGAGAGTGAAAATACCTAGTTCACAGATGCTAGCTGGCAAGTGACCGTTTTCTTTATCCATACATTATTTTTTAAGTGCCTGCCATTTTTTATTAAGAAACTCCAACTTCGATTAGTTCTTTTCATTCTGATAAATGTCAGTTCTTCTGTTTACCATACAGATAACTGTTTTAGCTACAGAGCTGGTTTCATTGAATATACTCACTCTGTTCTACCCCAGAGAGTCTCTAAAACTACATGCTTTGTGGACAAAGCAATGATGCTTCTCAGGGGAACTCAGAAGTCACACAGATATTAATCCTCATCCTTGTGAAAATAGGAACCACATCATTTTTCATTAATTTAATAGATAGCTGAGTTTGCTTTTATCATGGACACACACACACACCCCCCTTGAGTATGGTGTCTCATAACCATGAAGTCTGATATGGTCATGGAATCATTAAACTCCCTTCCTCTGTGGATAAATTTAGACCTCTGTGACTTCCTGAAAGAAGATCATTTGTTTCACCTTTAAAATTAAGGAGTAGTGAGGGAAAGTTCCGGTGATTCTTTTTTAATGTTCAGCAATTTCTACTCTTCCACTTAGAAGCAACTAAATTCACATCACATGATTCACCTTCCTGCCATAAATCTGGTGATCAATCTAAAATCCCCATCAACCAGGCATTTCCTAGGTAACCGACCCCAAGTGGCTTTAATGGACAGCCCATAACAGTCAGAAACCAGCAAGAGAAAGAAAACACCTGTCCTTCGTACTTTTTCTCAATATGCTTAAATAATTAAAAACACCATCAAGAAACTAATCCATAGATAAGATGACATGTAAAATATGATGGCATAGTCCTCCTCTACCTTCATTGATTCACCCTGGAGAGGAAAGAGCTACTCAAGCCTTTACTTGTCCCCAAAGAAATTTCTTCCAATCAGGCTTCCCTGATTGTTCCACAGTGATCAATTCTTGTGCAGCCTTCTCTCACATTCAGTCTAAACAAGGAGTGTCCAAAGCACAACCAGTGGATCAAAAACAGTCGGCCACCTGAGTCTGTAAATGAAGTTTTGTTGGAATGCAGCCAAGCGCATTCATTTACTTTATCATCTATGGCTGCTTTCACACCACAACGGCCAAGTTGAGTAGCTACAGCAGAGACCGTATGTCCCTCAAAGCCTAAAATATTTTCTATCTCACCCTTTGCAGGAGTTGGCCTGTCCCTTTTCTAATCACCAATTAAATACATTTTCTGTGCTGTTTGTGGTGATGAAGATCTACTGTTATTTGAAACCCCCCTCCTCCACATTAAGATTTTAAGTTCTTTGAAGCTGGACCACCTCATGTAGTTTTTCTCTAATAATACTATTTCACATTCACTTCTTGCTTGCCAAAGAACTTTGATGTGTGAGCTGTCATGTCCCACAGAGTCTAGTATAGTGTTGAGCAAACAGGAGACACTTGAAACATATTTGACTGATTGATTGCCTTTCTCTGATTTATTTCAAGCTCTAAGCAATTGAGCCAATGGTTATTTTTATCACTAACGTGATAGGTCATGAAGACCATCACAAATCCCTATATCAAATGGAGGCGGAATATTTCAAACCATTGTATGAAATGGCTTTTTTGTAACATTTCTGGTTGTCACTCGTTTCCATCCAAATCCTTTAAAAGTATTATGTGATTTTTTTTTTTCCACAAGAGACAGTGCTGTTTCTGTAGAAAAGAACAATGTTTAGAGTCAGACTTGAGCTAAAAATCCCAGCTTAACCACTTCCTAGCTTTGAGGCCTCAGCCATATGGCTGATGTTTCAGTATCATTTAGAATCTAGACAAGTCAGAAACATGTTCTTCCTTTCACTCAGATGTCTTAGTCTCACTTTTCTACCTAGCAGCTCCACAGAAACAATGGTTTAGAATTTACCAGTTCCTGGGAAATCATATTGGTGAATCGTCTTTTTTAATTGTATACAAGGGCATAGACCGACCTAAAGTCAGATAAATTCATTAAGAAAAAGCAATGATGAGAAGCAATGTTCAAGGCAGAAAATAAGTGATGCTGAGAAATACACATGCCTACCTGAGAAGCTCTGGAGTGATGTGACATTTCTTGTCATTGATTTGACCTACTTATAGCTCTTCCATGTAATAAATGGCAAAGCACTCAACACTACTAAATATTCTATTTCTGCCCAATGTATAGTTAATTTTAACAGTGCTGTCTAGGGGCTTCTCTGGTGGCACAGTGGTTAAGAATCCGCCTGCCAATGCAGGGGACACGGCTTCGAGCCCTGGCCCGGGAAGATCCCACATGCCGCGGAGCAACTAAACCTGTGCACCACAACTACTGAGCCTGTGCTCTAGAGCCCACGAGCCACAACTACTGAAGCCTACAAGCCACAACTACTGAAGCCCGTGTACCTAGAGCCCGTGCTCCGCAACAAGAGAAGCCACCACAATGAGAAGCTCACGCACCGCAAGGAATAGTAGCCCTCGCTCGCCACAACTTGAGAAGGTTCATGCACAGCAACGAAGACCCAACACAGCCAAAATAATAATAATAATAATGCTGTCTAGTTATTTTGTGCTTGGTATCATATAAACCAGAGGACCTCTTTAAAAAAAATTGAACTTACCAAGGAGATTTCTTTACAAAAACAAGTTGAACATGGTCCAACTACTTAATACTGTGGCCAAATGTAAACCTGATGTTGAAGTTTTTAAATGGGAGATTTATGTAATTATTTTGAGTTAATTCTCTCTTTACTCCAGGTATTAGATGCTTCTTTGTTGGAATCTTGTATTTACTGGATGCTTCTTTTTGTTGGATAATTTATAGAAGAGCCTCTGACAGGGATTATGCAGCTGGAAAACAAGAGCAAGTGTGGAAAAGAGGTTTTTCAACTATATGAGAAGACAACATAGTCACTAGCAATTCTGCACACAATTGCAGGTAACCAAAGCCATGAATTACCTTCCATTTTGCTGTCAAATATATGATTATTAATACTATAATAATATAATATTATATTATTTGACAGCAAAATGGATTTTATATTTATACTTGAATATGGACAGAGCTTATGTTATGGGAATTCACTTCAAATTAAATAATGAACCATGAAGACTTAAACTTGAGCGTCCTTCAGAACTTTAATAATGATAAGTCTTGGCTAATAAATAATAACATTCTCCCCATGGCACTTATCTCATTTGATCATCACAGTGATCCTATAAGGTAGGCCTGGCTGGTATTAAAATTCCTATTTTATAGAGAAAGAAAGTAAGCCTCAGGGAAAACAAGAGCTTTCTCCATGCATACTACTGGGTTTTAAACTCATATCTGACTTCAAATCCGTTGTGGTTTCCAATCCTTTATCGATGTGCCATCCTCTGCTCTTCAGAAAAGGGGCAAACAAGGTCTCAACAATTGTCCTGCGTTCTCCCTCCCTACAGAGTCTATATGGCTTCTGACTTTTTCTCTGGTTTTGTCTCTCAACCCTAATCTGCACCATCCCCTTGGGAGCCATTATAGAATTCAATTTCCCTTTTGGGGCCATACTTCTTGCTCCTTGTTGTTTTAGGGTAACTATTCAGTACTACCCAATGCAGCTGCAAGACCTGAATCTATTCCTCTCTACCGCTGGCAGTTAGTACCAGCTCTAATAAGGTGTTTTGGCCTGCAAAGAGTCTCTGCACTTCATTTACTCTGGGAGCATATGTTCAGAGACTAATAGTAGAGACTAGAGTTCTGCCTGGGGGCCGGGGATTGAAGAGGAGATGAAGACTATGAAGAAAAATTTCTCCATCTGGCAGGCCACTAGAGTCAGTTTTAGTCCCTATGGCTAGAGGAACAAGACAGATAGGATTGTTTCACTGAGAAACTTTATGAGACTGAGCAAAATCAAAACTTCTTTGGAGCCTTGTATAGACATTTATTCAGCAAATATGTAATAAGAAACTACTGAGTGCCAGACACTGTTAATAGATACTAAAGAAACATCAGGGAATGAAATAGGAAAAAATTCCTGCTGTCATAGAGCTTACATTCTGGTGGGAGATACTGCAATAAACATAAACAAAAATATATACATTTTAGTCTTCCAATCCTTGAATATGGTATATGTTTTGATTTTAGTTATTTTACTTCTCTCAACCATGTTTTATAATTTTTAGTGTACAGATCTTGACTTTTGGTATATTTAGTTTTAAGTATGTTTTTAATGCTGTTGTAAATAGAATTTTAAAATTTCATTTTCCAATTTTTTCCTACCAACATATACAACCCAGTTGATACGTTTATATTGACCTTGAACCATGCAACCTTGCTAAATTCACAAACTATTTCTTGTAGTTATTTTGTGGATTCCTTAGACTTTTCTATGTAAATGACCATGACATCTGCAAGTAGAGACAGTTTTACCTCTTTCTTTCTGATCCTTATGTCTTTTATTTCCTTATCTTGCCTTATTGCAAAAGCTAAGATGCTCAGTACAATATTAAATAGACTGATGATAGTGGTTGTGCTTGCCTTATTCTTGACCTTGGGGGAAAGAATTAAATATTTTACTATTACTTATTATGTTATTCAAAGTTTTTTAATAAGTGTTCTGTAACAGATTAAGGAAGTTCCCTTCTATTCCTAGTTTGCACAGAGTTTTTACTATGACTTGGTATTGACTTTTGTCAAATGTGCTTTTACATCTACTGAAATGTTAGTATGGCTTTTCTTATTTATTCTGTTACTATTATCAATTATATAAAATTCTTAAACACAGATATATATAAAAAGTTGTAGAATAAATGCTATAAAGAAAAATAAACAAGTTAAAGGGAATGAGACTAATGGGAAGTGCTGTTTCAAACAGAGTGAGCAAGGAAGACTTCTCTGAAGAGATAATATTTGAGTAAAGATTTAAATGAAAGGAAGGAGCAAGCTATGCAAAAGTATGAGGAAATATTCCAGGCACCAAATAGGAGAAGATGGGTTTGAAGAGATAACCAGGGGCTGAACATACAAGCCCTTGGAGGCCATTGCAAGGAGTTTGGGATTTTGTTCTGAGACCCTGGGGAATCATCAGTAGGTTTTCAGCTAAAGAGCACCATGAAGTGATTTATTATTTTAATAAGATCATTCCAGCTGTTATGTGGAGAACTGAATGTAGGTGGCAAGAGTGGAATGGGGAAATTAATCAGGAGACTGTTTTATTATGCCACCAGGGATTATAGCATCCTGGATTAGAATGGTAACAGGAGGTGGTAAAACGTGACCTGTTTTGGATTTTCTGTTGGATTGGATCTGGGCCCAAGGGAAAATGAGAGTTCAGGGAGAAATCCTAGAGTTTGGAGCCTGAGAAACTGGATGTATGATGGTGCCACTAACTGATGGAGGAAAAGAAGACTGGGAGATAGAATCAAGAGAACAGTTTTTGCCATTTAGATATTCACCTCTTTAGGTGAATTCAAAATAGACAGCTGGATATAGAGACCTGGAGCTCAGGGAAGAGGCGAGAGAAGTGAAAAAAAATGGAAGTCTTAAGAATATAGATGATATTTAATTCCACAGGGCTAGGTGAGTTCACAAGGGATGTGAGAGTAAATAGAACTATGTACTGGGAATTTCTAATACATGTAGTGTCAAGAAGAAGAGGAAAGACCAGCAAAAGAGGTTGAGAAGGAGAGCCAGTGGGTTAAGAGGAAAATAGGGAGGACTAGGGTGCCTCATAGCCAAGCGAAGAAAGGATTTCGAGAAGGAGGGAATGATCCACTGTGTCCAAGGCCCTAAGAGGCAAAGTGAGATAAAAATCAAAAATTGAGAGGCTTGGGAATGTGGTGGTAACTGAGGTAACCAGGGATTGAAGGCATGATGGGATCAGAGTTGGGGGTCTTATAGGGAAAGATGGGTTCCCAATTTTCATTATGGACTCCCTTTAGGGACTAACCTAGTGGATATTTAGATATGGGAGGCCGATTGTAATGGTCTTATACCAAGGGCTCATAGATTTCTGGGGGCCTCCTTCAATGCTATGATGGGTTACATCATGAGATGTCTCTCCCCGCATCTGCACAGATGCCCACACCCCCAAGTCCTGGCAGTTTGGGAAGGACTGAGTCACTCTGCTCTGCATGGACCGAGGAAGCATCATGATGAGTGTGAGGTCCAGTGACAGCTGCAGGCATTGTTTAAGCAGATTCCAGAGTCGTCAAGATCAATGATGGGAGCTGGAACAGGAGCGGAAGGTCACCCTTTTAAGGGTTCCCCCCAAATGGCCTACATTCCTGCTTGAGAGGGTATGGGTGGAAAGCTTCCTTGTCACTGTAATTTGGACGTAAGTGTGAAGTGACTCCATTCTATAGTCATGGGTGGATGAGGCCAGAGGACATAGAAGTTAAAGGCAACTGTTCTAATATCGAACCTCCTTGCAAAACCTTTCCCAAATAACTCACTTCCTGCTCCCTCTCTTTTTAAAAAAAAATGGTAAAATTTGCCTTTTTTGAAAGCATCCCTAGAGCAGCAGTGGTTCTTCAGAAGTTAGATTTCAAGGGATATCTTCATTTGCAGAGCTATCCAGAGTCGAGATGTTAACAAAGTAAGTGAGAGAGTGGAGAACCATGGGGCCGTCACGTACACTGTGCAAGTTCTTCTGCACCAGGGCACCCAGAACAAAGAGTGCTGTTTGCTAATTTGAACGAAGGCACCATATGGGCTAATGGCAGTCCTGAGTGCATAAACTTGAAAGCAAAACCAGAGCATATGTCCAAGAGGCAACAGAGTACTCTTCCTCTGTATAAAGTGGGAGGACATGGACCTCATTTATGGGAAGATTCAGGTGAAAGATGGAGAAAGAGATCTGGTTACTTAAATACTTCTCGGGTTCAACAGCTTTTTAAGCAAATCTTTTCAAAAAAGGCAATTATGATATTTTGTCTTCAGTTCTATATGAAGTGGAGGGTCTCTCAACATCTGTTCTAGCTCTAATAAGATATACACTTCTGTGTTTCCCTTCCCTTTCTGAGGGTTAGGATCATAGTCTAATTCATCTTATATTCCCAGGATTTGACCAAAAGTGGATACCGAGAACATGCTGATTGAATGGAACTGAGCAACTCATTGTATGTAACATGTGAAGTTTCAGTTCTAAGATAATTCTGAGCTCAGAATTTTAATCTTACGAAATCAGAATGGATACTAAAAATAACGAATTTTTATTCAGAGCTCTATATGAATTATATTATTTAATCCTCACAGTGTAGTCTGTAAGGTAGATACTGTTATTGCCTCTTTTACAAACAATAATAACAGTAATAATAAACAATATGTAGTGTTTAATATGTTCCATGCACTGTTCTAAGCACTTCTGCTTATATTAACTAATTTAATCCTCCAAACAAACCTTTCAGGTAGGTACTATTATTCTCCCCCTGTTAATAGCATGATAGCAGCACTGAGTTGTAATTAACACACTTAGTAAGTAGCAGAGCTTGGAAACTCTCTGGCTCCAAGGTCCATAAGATTACATTGCCTCCCCAAATTCCCCAGCCCAAATAATAAACATTCCAGGATTTTTCAAAACGTCTATATTGACTTCCATCCAAAAACCAATTATCATTCTGAACTCTGAATCCAAAAGATTCTGTGTTCTTAGGAGAGGAGGGAGTAACAAGAAATGGGAAAGTGAGTCTTTGAACGTATTTAATCCCAATGAAGCCTTGATGGGAGAAAAAAAAATCAAGAGTTTAGAAATGTTATTGCAAAGCCTGACTGCACCCTTTCAATGATCCGTGTGCCACCCTCACAGTAAGGGGCTCAAGTACAGATTTCCCATTTGGTCGTTAACCCCGATTGTCTCACACCCCCCACAGGCTTGCCAAATTTACTTTTAACTGCTCTCAGCACTGAGACAGAAGGGGGGCAGGATAATGAGTCTCCACAATGTATAATTATTGTGAATGAGCAGAGATAAACTACACCTGTCAAGATAAATGATCAGCATCCGAAATCGCTGGTTTCTCCATTTACTGTTTTGTAAACTCAAGTTATTCACCCTTGCTAATTTCTCCCACTGCCATTCCCACAATTTTTTCCCCTGATTTTAGCCCCTAGAGTTCTCTCAGAAGGTGCCTGTCACCCCCAAATTCTTCTGAGGTTAAGAGAAAAGCTTGAAGTAAATTGTTCCTGCAGGAAATGAATTACTAAATAGCTACAGTTCCCTGAAAGTATGTCAGACAGGGACTGGTTCATTGTGGCTCCATCTATCAGCGTTCAGCCCTTCAATAATATCCCCTTTTTATTCTTTTCTAAGGTTCTGCCAAAGTGACAGAAAGACAATGGTGCCACAGCAGGCTAATTTTAGTGTAACTGTATTTAAGGAATGTTCAGCCAACAGTATTTTGGATGCAGAAACATTTATTTCCATAGTCTCCGAAGTTCAAATCCAACTAACAAAACTATTGCCGGTTCCAAGTCTGAGTCCATACTTGTGTAAAGTAACTGTCTATGTGGTTTTTAATGAGAGTACACTTACATCTTTTCCCTGTGATTTTTAAAATTTCTTACTACCTGGGTCTATTGCTCTGGATTCTCAGGATGCAAGCAACAGAGAAAAGGAAGGGAGCTTTGTTAGAAGGACAATGAGGTCACTCAGCAAATCAAAGAAAGGACAGAACAATCAGACAGCATGTTGGCAATAGGGACACAGTTCCTCCTGGGGGACCAGATCAGATTAATTTTAGCACCCCTCATTCTTTTGAGAAAAGATCTGATTGACCTTGAGAGAGCCATGTGTCCAACTGCAAAGGTGAGTGAACAGGATACTATGAAAAGTGAGCCTATAACCAGAGGAAGGGGAAATAAGAACATAAAGAAAAATATATATAGCTTACACCCTGTGTTTGGTTTGTTACTCCACACAAGGAACCCTCAGGCTTCCAGAATTTAGTTCCTGTTTCAGCACATACTCGGGCCCAAGACACAAGTTGGTTTTTCTTTGAGTTCTTTGATGACAAGCAGCTCTATAAAAAGAAGGGCTTCTGGGGGTCGGCACACGAGGTTGTTCAGACCATGCTGTTTCCATGGACCTGTCCCTTGTTGGACTGCTCTGGAGGTTCAGAGTTTAGGGAGAATAAAGACTGTGTAGCTGGCCTCTCAGAAAGAGCTCTCACACGCTCTCAATCTGCTGGTGATCCTGTGGTTAACTTCACCTTGAGTGTGAACACATCCAAGTATGATATTCAAAGCCTGTAGTAACCTGCTTGGCTCAGCCTCCCCTGCCCCCTCCAGAACAGATCCAGACCCTGCTGTGCCAGGAATTGCCCCTTTAGTTGCTGGATCATGGGCAGTCCAAAGGCTGCAGGGGGAGGGGAGAAACTGGGGTGGCCGAAATATTGGCAGGAGCACTCAGGGGTCTCAGCACGGCAGCTGTTTACCAACCAGTACAGAATATTTCAGTAGGTGAACATTCTGTATGGCTGTGCTGGTGTGTTTCTGATATCAGCCCTACATATAGCCTTGGAAGACTTAAGCCGATGGGTCTTTGGGATTTTTAAGCAGATAAAATCTAAGAGCAGTCTTAGTGATGAGAAATTTTGATTGAGTAAAGAGAAATAGAGGGGACCAAAAAAAAGGGAGTTGTGAAAGAGAAAGAGGCAGATACAGCACAGACCAGATGTTTACTACTCAGCCAGTCTCAGAGAGCCTGCCTTCTTCCCCAGAGCTGCAGCCTCTGGGGGCCCACCTGTTGCTGTCGTGGAAGCGCTGACTGAGACCGCCCGCCCTGGCCAGACACCACAGTAACCATTCGCATGAGCTATCTTAAACAGGAGGTCCTGGTAAGGAACACGAAACTAACCAGCCACCATCAACCGGAAGAATTCGGGAAAGGTCAAAAGGAAACACCAGACCATATGTCCTACCAACCTCCAAGAATTCTCCTCGCTGGAATCCATCTTGGCTGAGCGATGCACACGTCCCCCAGAAGGACCCTGAGTCAGAGTGATTGGCCAGAGATAACCCGGAAACTAACCCCATTCCCATAAAACCTGAGCCTGCGAGCCACGTGGCAGAGCAACGCTCCTGGGTTCCCTTACCCCCCTGCTCTCTTCCCCGGGCGCCCGTTCCCAATAACGTCTCCTGCTTTGTCAGCACATGTGTCTCCTCGGACAATTCATTTCCGAGTGTTAGACAAGAGCCTGCTCTCGGGCCCTGGAAGGGGTCCCCTTCCCTACAACAGAGCCAGTCCTCAGGAGCATTCTGGGAGCTCTAGTTTGGCCTTGGCATCAAGCCCTTTGCCGCTCACCAGAATTAGACAAGTTGCTCCTGTTGGATTTGGGTTTCAGTCCTATTCTTGAGCAAGAGTCCCCACAGAGTGACCCATTATTTAGATCCTACAGTCACCCTTTGTCCCCTGGAACCAGCTTCTGTTCCAATAATATGCCTAGGATCTCATTCCCAGCCTATGACGGGGGCATGGGCTGCTACACACTGTTTCCCCTTCCATTCATCCATTGGGCCATTCACAAATATTCCCTGGGAACTCCAAGATTAATCAAAACACAATCCTTATCCTCCAAGAACAGAATATCCTACACTTCGAGCCCTACCTTGTGCTGGGAGCTGACTACCTGCTCATGGAACTCTTAGAAAGCGACAACCTACTTGGCTTTTTGGTTTACTCCCACGCATAAAATTGCAGAAGTGGCACTCTACCCATTTGTTGGGAAAGCTGAGTACTGGAGTGGTCAGTACAGACTAGAGAACTTGGATATTAGGACTCATCCTTCCTTTAGCACTAGAAGCTGCTCCATCCCCCTGAAATGGTATTAATTTAGCTCTCTTAGCCCCCCTTTCATGTTTCCTGGTCTTACTAAGTAACAAGACACATCTAGCCACATCCCCAGTGTAGTACCCTTAAACTCCTCCAAATTTCTAGTTCATCATTATCATGGGGACTCTCATGTTTTCCCTGTTCCTTGGGAACTCTAAGGCCAAGGGCTGTACTAGTCTGTACAAAATGTGAATGTTCAGCTTTCCCCAAAGCATCTGCTTTAATATAAAAAGTAGGGCTTCCCTGGTGGCACAGTGGTTGAGAGTCCGCCTGCCGATGCAGGGGACACAGCTTCGTGCCCCGGTCTGGGAAGATCCCACATGCCACGGAGCGGCTGGGCCCGTGAGCCATGGCCGCTGGGCCTGCGCGTCAGGAGCCTGTGCTCCGCAACGGGAGAGGCCACAACAGTGAGAGGCCCGTGTACCGCAAAAAAAAAAAAAGACTATATTAGCTTAGAGAGGTCACCATAGAAAAAGTCATCACCAAAAATAGGTTATTAATTCACAAGATGCCTGATTTTGAGATGTCCTACTTTGTTACCCTAAATTTCAGACTTTGCTATGTCCATATCCATGACTAGCTGCTATATAGATATCGTGGTGTTTACAGAATATAGGAAATTGGAAGCCTTGGTTGAAATAAGTTTGAAGATATACTTATCCTTCAGAGAGAAAATAAGCCCCAAAAGGCAAAATGTCACCTGTGGCTAACAAGCAAATTTTTGTTTTTATTCAAAGGCAACCAGGACGCATAACTGGTGAAAACTGAGAAGGTGTGAGATTGTCTTCCTCCACTGGTTCTGTAGTGAGGGGAAACCTGCCAAGGTGAATGGGTAACATTGGATTGGCTGTATCTTGTCATTGCATCCTGTCAATGTCACAAGATGTAAAGAGGGAACATTGCTAGGAGCATATGGCCATTGGCCTTCAGCCCTGCAAGAGCCTGTCTCCTTGATTCATCAACCTCGAATACCCAGTGTTACCTGGTTCTGACCCTCTTCCCAGGCCCACTCAGTACATTGCATTCTAACCTGGTCCCAACCCCCCAGGCTTCCAATCCCATCCCTCTTTCCTGTTGATGGCCATGGTTCATTTTGAAGGCCTAGTGTTCAGTCCCTCTTTCCCTCCTTCTTTACTGTGACCTTGACTGATATTTAGAAGCCATTTCCAGCTACTTTGCCTCTGGGAAAATACCTTTCCCAATTCTTTTTGGCCACTGGGCACTAGAATGGTGCCTCCAGGAAAAAGAGGACTGATAGACAAGCAGTCATTCTCCAGAATAAGCTAACATTTATCTTTCCCATAAGGACTAGCCACGGCAGGAGACCATTCCCTTACAAAGAAGCTGTGAAGTCTATTGCCTTTGTTTCTATCTGAGATTTCATGAGGTTTTGTGCAAAACAAAACAAAAAATCCTGATTTGCTGCCCAAGTGGTGAATTTGGATGGTATGTGTACACTGTGGCTTCCCTTTGGTTAGAGCAGCAGGGCCTCCCAGCTGGGTCTTCTGGGCCCTTTCTTGGCTGTTGAAGCCATCTCTACAAAAGATACTCATCACTTTTGGCAATTTGGTACATTGTAATAATAGGCAGCTTATGTGGTTGACAACAGAGCCCTTAAAACAGATTTTTTCTCTCTCTCCTGTCCCCTTGTCAAAAGTTCAGGAATTAATTGTTCTTCCAGACCATTATTGAGAGAGTTGGGGGAGGGTGTGGAACTCAAAACAAAACTGATGCCCATGTGAGAAATTTTCTGAACACTTTCCATCATGCACCTGCTTGCTGGGCAATGAGATTTGTTGGGAAGAATATATGAAAAGGGAAAGTGACTCCTAGATTTAATGTGCTCCTGGATTTAGTTGTTTATAAAAGCAGGGAAGCAAAAGTGGTTTCTGGTTCTATTCTTTAGGAAATGTTCGTGATATACCCCAGTCTCACCATGTAAAGCTCCATCACGTTATGTTTTGGTAGCAAGAACTCTGGACTCTGAATTCTAGATCTAACTTCTGCCCCCAGCGCATCATGTGACATAGAATACATAATGCATTTATTCATTCACAAATATTTACTGAGCACCTACTATGTGCCATACACTCTACTAGGCACCTGGAATACCTACATAAGTACTGTAGACACCACCCCTACAGTTCAGAGGTCATGTAAAACTGGAATTAGATCCAGCAAAATGGAGGCCAATGGTGACTCTAGCAGGAGCCATCTTCCATGAAGTAATAGTGTCAGAAGATTTGGGGTTGGGGGGATGGTTTAAAGAGTGACAGGTGGGAGAGGAATTGGAGGTAGCAAGGACAAACAAGTATTTCTAAACTTTACAATAAGGCAAACATATCTGAATTGCCCATGCTTACAGAAGAGACATTATAGGTCAATCCCCCTCCCTCAGATATAGCAAATGGATAATGCCAAAATTAACCACTTGATGGGAGATTTCTCTCAACAGAGTTTACATTCAGAATGATTTGGATTCTGTTCTCCTGGAACAGAATGATTGTCATCTTAGCAAGGCTTAACCAAGGAAGATTTTCTATCCTATGTCTACACTCTTACCCTCAAATACCACTGATTCTCTGGTATGGACTTTGGCAACTATAACATGAGCTTAGACTAAGGGCTGGGATCTTAAACACAATTTTGCTTGGGGTAGATGCTCCAAGGACTGAGAATTGACATGTTTAAAAATTTTGTGGATGTTGGGTTAGTGCTGGGAAAATCTTATGCATACTATTGATGAAGTCCTTTCTTGACTAAAGCTTCTGCTCTATGTACCTCTTTTTTTAATAACAAAATTTCTCAACATGCAAAAGAACAGTACCTGGAACATAGCAGACGTACATACACACATACATATATATGTATGTATACGTGTGTGTGTGTTTGTTGTTGTTGTTAGTATTACTATTATTTCCAGGACTTAATCCTCCTGCATCTGTAATCAGGACTTTGATGATGTATGTTCACATAACACTGGTAAGTTTTTTTTTTAAGATTTTTTTTTTTTTTGACGTGGACCATTTTTAAAGTCTTTATTGAATTTGTTACAATATTGCTTCTGTTTTATGTTTTGGTTTTTTGGCCAGGAGGCATGAGCGATCTCAGCTCCCCCACCAGGGAGAACCTGCACCCCCTGCATTAGAAGGCGAAGTCTTAACCACTGGACCTCCAGGTAAGTCCCACACTGGTAATTTTGAATGCTAAGCAGGTGGTCACAGAAAGCTACCAAAAACACTTTTATACATAGTAGAGTTTGAAAAACTATGAAATTGATCATTATAATTCAGTTTGGCAGGGATGGAGAAGCCTGGGTGAATGGTTCTTGAGATACCTGTGTTAAGATGCAAGTAACAGATAACATTGACACAACCGATCTAAACAGTAAGGAAGTTTTAAAATTTCAAATTGCAAGCATCCTGAGGTAAGATGGCTTCAGAATTGATTAATAAATGTTCAGCGACATTATTAAGGACCCATCTTTCTTCTCTTTCTTGATTGTACCATAGTATGAACTTTGTGCTTGGTGTAATCAAGGTCATAGGACGGCTGCTGCCATTTCAAGCATTACATGCAAACACCAAAATGTCCAAAGGAAGGAGGGGGCTGTCTCTTCTACTGTGTCCCTTTTTGTCAGTAATGAAACCTATCCCTCAAAGCTGCAGCATATTTCTCACATCTCATTGGCCAGAACTGCCTTAAGTCATAACTCTAAACCAATTTCTGGCAAGGGGTATGTGCCTCAATGGTATATTGAGACTAATAAGGATTTCCCCTGGAGCTGGGGGCTTTGCCAATAAGGAAGAAGGGAGAACGGCCTTGGCAGTAGGCAGCGCACACAGGTCTGCACAGCAGAATTCCTGTATGGCCAGCACGTGGGCAGTTTGCAGACTGGTTGCTTTGCAGAGAATAATCAGGCCTCCTGGGATACTCTTAGTGAAAGGGTGTGGTACATATATACAATGGAATATTAGCCATAAAAAGGAACGAAATTGGGTCATTTGTAGAGACGTGGATGGACCTAGAGACTGTCATACAGAGTGAAGTAAGTTAGAAAGAGAAAAACAAATAGCCTAGGAGTGTTTTATAAACAAATATTTAACAATGAGCTGCTCTTCTGAGCTAGGGGTGCTAAGGGAACAGACTTGGAAATACTGCCTCAGGCTATTTCCTGCTAGATGTGCATTTATGGCCACTGACCTAAAACTTTCTATGGACAATGGATATTCCAAACTTCCCTTAAGACCCCCTGGCTGGAAGAGTCAGTTACACTACAAATTTAGTGTGAGATTGTGATTTATAAAAAGAAATATGTATTTGGTCTTGTCTTTTCGGGGCAGTGAGCTCCTAAAACCCTTGGAATTTCCTAAGTGATTGAAAGTATCTTTTGTTATGTTAATGAGATGACTTTTGGACTGCACCTAAGGTTGGGGGCTGGTTGCCAGGAAACCAACTTGTGTTATTAGAGGGTTGGAGCTTTCAGTCCCACCCCCTGACCTCTAGGGAGGGGAGAGGGGCTGGAGGTTGAATCTGTAGTCTAATGGCCAGTGCCTTAGTCAACCATGCCGATGGAAAAAAACCTCTATAAAAACCCAGAGGATGCGGTTCAGAGATTCCAGGTTGGTGAACACGTGGAGGTGTTGGGAGAGTGCTGTGCTTGGACAGCATGGACGCTCCATGCCCTTTCCGCATACCTTGCCCTGTGCATCTCTTCCATCTGGCTGTTCTTGTGTTATATCCTTTTACTATAAACTATTGATCTAGTTAATAAAATGTCTCATGAGTTCTGAGTCTCTCTAGCAAGTTAATAGAAACTAAGGGAGGAAGGTGTCAGGGGAACCTCAGATTTATACAGTTGTTCCGAAGCACAGGTAACAACCTGGACTTGGGATGGGCATTCAGAATTGGAGGGGGTGGGTCATTGGAACCTCCAGTTTGTGGCCAGTCGTTCTGGGCTTGCAACTGACCTCTGAAGAGGAGGGAGGTGGGGCAGTCTTGTAGACTAAAACCCTTAACCTGTGGAATCTGGTGCTATTTTGGGTAGCTGGTGTCAGAACTGAGTTGAATTGTAGGACATCAGGCCGATGTTGCAGACTTGCTTGGCGGTGAGGGGGAAAGCCCCCAACAGCCCCGCATGTTGGAATCAGGCCTACAAACCTAAAAGACTACCTTATACTACCTGCTGGATTCTCACGGCCCCCATTAGTCCAGAAACAATTACAGATGATTCTCTTTCCCCTGATGGTTTACTATGGCCCACAATCTACTCGCTAGTACCAATTTCTATACCAATGAGTGTGGCAAACAGCAGCTAGAAAATTATTTTACTGGAAGGTTATTGCATAGCTCACAGAATTAATGGAAGGGAGGGACAAGTAGGCTCAGAACAAATGCAGAAATGAAAGGCCACTAAGATGGCAAAACCGTAATCAACGCCATGCCTCAGAAAGAGTCTGGTTAGGAGGCCACTGTGGGTCCTGTCACGCCTGGGAAGCCACTGCTGCCACCCCAGCTTTTCAATTCTACCATCGCCACAGGAACCGTCTCCAGCTGACCTGGGGGTCTGCTTTGCTTTCTCAGATGTCAGAGTCTTCGATGGGGACATTTGATTGGCTCAGCCTAAGTCACCTGCTCATGTCTTAGTTTCCAGAGAGTGAGGGGAGGGAACGTCTGCCCTGTAATAGATATTTGGATATTTGTTGTGTTTTCTGGCTGCATCGTACCTTTTGATCGCCTTGTAATCTCTGGGTAATCCACCCCCTCCCTGACAGGTCCCATCTTCTCAAGGTACAAATCTGAAAAACAAATTTTTCACGTCCCTTTGCACTCTTGGCCCAGACGTGTGACCTCAGCTCCACTTATCAGCAGGGGACAACACAAGGAAATGGGTTCTATGTGGAGCTTCCATTTTGTGGCGCTGCTGGTTGCAAGGTCAAGTTCCCCATGCAGAAGTGGCATCTGAGCTGCAGGAAGAAGCCTAGTTCCTAACAAGGGTGTAAGCTCTAGCATCTAGTACTCAGTGGCAGCACAGAAGTTTCCTCATTGGACCAGCTCTCCAGCATGGTGTGAGGCACGGTTCCTAATCTCTTGAGCCCATTTCTTCTGCCCTGCCAGTGATCTGTAAATGATGTCTCTTCTGCTTAGTCATCTAGAATCACTTTGTGTTGATCACAATCAAGATCCCTATCTGATGATGTATCTCTCTTCAATTTCCACATCTGAATTTGGGAACTTGCCTTCTACCAAGACCTAAATAATGGGGATTTCCCCCAAACAGGAGTGGGATTCTGATCCTGGAAAGCAAAAAAAAAAAAAAAAAAAAAGCATTACTACTCTGATTGTACTCTTGCATACATAATCTCCAATTCTCACAGTGGTCTCTTAATTTGTTATTACTATACCCATTTTAGAAATGAAATAAATCAAGGCTCAAAGAGATAAAGCAACTCATGTGAAGTCACATAAGCAAGCAGAGCTGCTACTAAGCCCATTAAGTTCTGATTCCCAGAGAGCATTCTAAGCCAGATCTTTCTAATTCCTAACTCTTTGCTATTTTCCACGATGACACACCTTTTTGTTAACAGAAAGTAAAAACACAACATGGCACCAAACACAAAAGCCAAGATCTACAACAAACCCTTCCCTCCAGGGAAAGCACATTCTTCCTAGTAGTAAATTTTGAGGGTTTTCTAAACAGAGTCCTTATATAGGAAGATTCAGTAGGGTGACAATGTCCTCACCGAGTTCCCGCAGCAGACACGGGGTAGGGGTCGTGGGAGAGAACCTCTTCTGCTGGTTCTTGAGGCAGCACTGCACCATATCTAAGAGTACAGGGTTGGGAGCCACACACACCTGACTTTGAACCCTGACTCCACCCTTGAGCTGTGGCATCCTGGGTGCATTTCTTAATCTCTCTGAGCTTCATCTTAGTCTTCTGAGCAACGGGGATAACAATAGAACCATCCCCATCATCATGAGGGTTGAAAGATAATGCATTTAAAGCACTTAGAGAGCGCAATGTCTGACATACATTAAATGCTCAACAAAGGTTGGCTATTCCTATCCTCGGGTGACCTTTGATAAAAGACAAAGGCATTCCACAGAGGAGCAAGTCAGCGAAGGGTTCAGAGGGAGACTGCCGTGATGTAGCTGAAGCCTCACGTTGGTCCAACTTGATCCTGAACCTCTACCCGAGTGAATTAAGGCTGAGTTTTGTTTTATTTTTTCCCCAGGGAGATGATAACATCCACCCTCCCTAATTCACAGAGTCATTAAGTGGACAAAATAAGATAATGTATGTGCAAAAAAAGCACTAGGAAAAAAGTTAAGTGCCATAAAGTTGCAAGGTATTGTTGTCCTTATGGCTGTTATTGTTTTTGGAAAGCTTTTACGCTGGTAAACAATAAGACTTGCCCTTGAAAGCCCGTTAAGTATGTAAGGTCTAAATATGTGGGAAAAAAAGTTTGTGGAATTTAAATTAGTCTGGCAAAAGGAAGGCTGAACAGGGTGATTTAATCATTTTTTGTAACTTGAATATTGCCTCCATAGGGAAGGTTATGACCAAATCGTCTGGTTTCTACTAAGGTCTGAACAATAGGAAATTAGTTTCAAGTGCAAGTGGAAGAGATTAGATTAACTCCAAGAGATTTCATTGGAAGGATTGAAGCTGTCATATGATAAATGCTATCTGTATAACAGGGCTTTCTAGAATGAGGAGCCCAGGTGGATGCTTTGACAAAAAAAAATTTATAAAATAAGATCATGGCTTTTATTCTAAAGGTAAGTGGGGATGGGGCATGAATTCCTCAAAATGGAAACTCAGAGCTGTGCAACGGATTGGAAGTGGTCCCGGTAAAGCCACAATGACTGAAAGCCCATCCCATTCCCACTGGGAAGGAGATGGATGAGGATGGGATGAGAGATGTCATCACAAATTGTAATAGGGAAGAACAAATCTGACTCCATACTGGATCTGTTACTTTAACCTTTGTATTCTATTGCTTTTGCTACAAGTTTATCACTAAAGGGATGTTGCCTATAAGCTTAAATTATACATAATGGCCCATCTCTGGGAACCGGGCCTCCCAGGTGATGAGCCTTAAGCTTAAATACCTTTGTTTAGCTCACAGGAAACATCCTGACCAGGCCTACCTGTGAATGACTGCAGGGAGGAAGAAATTAACACATCCCCTCCAGAGGCTGACCAGAACCAGGAAATGTTTGACTTTTCTCCCTCCCCTTTTAGTATAAAAGAAGCCTGAATTCTCACTCAGGCAAGATGGTTCTTTGGGATACTAGTCCACCATCTTCTCAGTATGCTGGCTTTCCAAATAAAGTCACTATTCCGTACCCTAACGACTCGTCTCTCGATTTTTTGGCCTGTCGTGTGGCAAGCAGTATGAGCTTGGACTCAGTAACAAAACCAACTCAGTTTAGAGTCAAAGAAGTATTGACAGCTTTCAGATAATCTCCCTGCTTAGGATAGGATATTCCCAGAATATGATTTAAGAATAGGCTACATAAGGGGATTAAGTAGGTCTTCTAGTACAAATTAGAGAAATGCAGAGGGAAGGGGCAGGGAGACATCACAAAGGGTAGAGCTGGGTTTCCCCACATCTCCTTAACAGAGGCAAAGCTGAAAGACAAACGGAGTGTTAGAATATTGTTGGAGAAAATCCCAGAACTGTGCTGACTTTGATCAGCATTAATTCATGAGAAGTTCAAGGGAGCATGCTGCTCATTGGCAATCCACTTATTCATCTCTTGTTGATTCCCCCAAATGCCCTCAACAGCTGTTCATGTCCTATTCTTCTCTGCAAGATTCTCCCTCCTACTCACTAAGCTCCAGCTACCCTGGCCTTCTTTTGGTCCCTCAAACCTACCACGTTCTCCTGTTTCATTGCTTTGCACATGCTGTTTCTTCTACTTGGAATATCTTGTGCTCACTCATTGCCTGAATTACTCCTACTTCAGATCTCAGCCTAAATGTCCCTTCCTTGGAAAGATCATCCTGAACTCTAACTTTGGTCCTTTTCCCATTGTACCTATTTTGTTTCCTTTGCAGTATTTCCCTAATTAACAATTATGTGTGTATTTATCTTTGCTTAATGTTTGTCTCTCCAACTAGATCACACTCTCCATGAGAGAAGGAACACATACCTTCACATCTGGCACCAGGCTAGAAGAGGAGGCCCTCAAAAAGTCCGGTTAAACACATGAATGTTAAAATAAACTTGAATGTCTTCATTGGAGATATTTTCCACCAGCATTCAGCACATACTTTACCTGGGTTGGGCAGGAAAGAGTTAACTCATTACCACAGTCTCAATGGAAGGGTGAATACAAAGCAACTGTTAAGCTAATTGTTGGGTAATCTGGCTGGCTTTGGTGTGGCTAATCTGATCACCAAATATGTCTTCTTGTGTTCTTCTTATGTTTGGTTGAAGTGGATGATTGTTTTCAAGAGAAGATGCAGTATGTAAATTCTCACAGCCTGCTTCCATTGGGAAGTTGGAGTATATACTTTTCACTAAAATTACAACACCAAGAAAATCCTTCAGCAGCTGGTTCTCATAAACAAAGGCCCTATAACAAGGCACAAGAAAATAATAAGTTGTGATTGTCTCCCTCGTGAGCATGAAATTGCTTTGGTTGGTCACACATTGCCTTTTGCAACTTCTTACAGCACAATAACATGGAAAAGTGGGCCTCTCAATTGAGTTTTTATTTTTACCAACTATGCAGCTATTGATGGGGATGGAGAAGCAAACAGTCATGGGTCACCTTTATTGAGCCAGTGGAAGCAGGAGGAGCTTGAATTCATAGATAGACCCTTCCTCTGTTTGAGAAAGTCTACGTCTCAACTAATGAGGATCTGAAAGGTACAGTCCCCAAAGGTAAAGCAGTATAGTGATGCACAGTGAAAGGAAGGGCTGAGAATTGTAGTTTTGCACACCCCTCTTGTTCAGAGTATCGGAGAGCCAGGTGGCAGGAAAAGAGAAGATTCATTCTCAATCCAGCAAGCCATATGTGACCCAAGTTAGCTAGGGAGGGGACATTGGGCCAGTAGCTATTTGTGCCCATCAATCTCTGCCCAGCTGTAGATCTGGAAAACAGTTCAAAGCTACCACTTTGAGGCTTAAGTTAAGGGAAATCCATCATCAGTGTATTGGTAAACACTGCATGTAGGTGGATTTGTTCTTATTTGAGGATAAACAAGCAGGAAACAACAATTATATGAAGCCAATGAAAGCACTACAGAATAAGGGAAAGGGAAGAACATCCTAAAGATTTAAGGAAAAAGGAATTCTGTCAAAATGATTTACTGCTGGAAATAAAGTAATACTTTAGAACCTGCCTGACACCCATAAAACTGGAGCAGAAAGTCCAAGATTGTCAAGACAAAGAAAATGAAGTTAAAGGGGAGACAGATGACATAAATAAGAATTGTAAGGAGAACAAAAAAATGAAATACAACTAGAAAAATTAACATGCACAATAAAGCAGTAAAGAACAGAAATGAACATATGGAAATGTGGATCAGTGCAAGGGAAGACAAACCAAGGTAGCCCTCCCTGAAGGTGTATATCAATGACAGGGTGTTAAAAATAACAAGATGGTGAGTGGTATCTATATTAGATGACACATATAGACAAAATATATAGGGAACTAGCCTGCATCTTTCTCCACCTCTTCCCCAGCCATTACTCAAGGTTGTGAACAACCTTTAAAAAGCTCCTACAGCTTTGTTTTAGCAGCTCAGAGATCTACCTCCAAATTCATCTCTTAGTCTGTGCTATGATCTTAATTTGTTCTGGTGCTCGCACATTACAGAGGCAAAATGGCAGAGTGGTTAAGAACACAGACTCTAGAAATAAAGTATCTGTGTTTGGATTCCAGTCCTACTATTACTGTGTAACCTTTGGTAAGTTATCTGACTTCTTTATGTCCTATTTATCTCATCTGTAAACTGGTCATGATGATGATAATACAGGTGTCCCCTGCTATCCGAAAGTAGAGCGTTCCTATGAGACCTTTTGTCAGCCGAAATGGTGTAAAGCGAGGAAGCAATGACCTTAGGACACATCTTGCTAACAGATTCTCAAAATAGAGGGACATGAAGCCCAGATGCTCACAGGCACAGTTCAAAGCTATGGCAGCTTGATGCAGAGATGCTCAGCAGAGTATAGACCTCCGGGAAGGAGCTTGGGTGGGGCCACTCTTACCGCTTGGGGTGCTTGCTGCCTCGGTCAAGGTTCCCTGCAAAACAAATGTTGAATGCTATTTTTGCTTTTTGCCTTTTTTTGTAAAAGCAAAAATTCTCTTCAGATTTCTTTTGGTTAGTGAAAACAGCTACTAATGTAGGTCTTCCATAAAAGAGAGGTGGCGTAAAGTAAACTTTGGAAAAGTGTTATAATAATAACACCCTCCTAAGGTTTAGTAGGATTAAATGAGCTAATGCATGAAAGTGTTGTGAACAGTACCTAGTGAATTGCAAATCCATGGCAAATCATTATTCATATTTTCTGCATTGTCCTTGGTTTCCTCTTTTTTAATTTAATTTTTTACTTTATATCGGAGTATAGTTGATTTACAATGTTGTGTTAGTTTCAGGTGTACAGCAAAGTGATTCAGTTATACATATACATATATCCATTCTTTTTCAGATTCTTTTCCCACATAGGTTATTACAGAATATTGAGTAGAGTTCCCTGGGCTATACGGTAGGTCCTTGTTGATTATCTATTCTATATATAGTAGTGTGTATATGTTAATCCCAAACTCCTAATTTATCACTTCCCCCCATGTTTCCCCTTTCATTACCATAAATTTGTTTTCAAAGTCTGAGTCTGTTTCTGGTTTGTAAATAAGTTCATTCATATAATTTTTTTTAGATTCCACATATAAGTGATATCATATGATATTTATCTTTGTCTGACTTACTTCACTTAGTATGATAGTCTCTAGGTTCATCCATCTTGGTGAAAATGGCATTATTTCATTCTTTTTTATGGCCGGGTAATATTCCAATTTAGTATGATTAAATGAAGTAATGCATGAAAGTGTTCTGAACAGTGCCTCTCAGATTGCAAATCCATTGCAAATCATTATTCATACCTTTTTTTTTTTTTTTTTTTTTTTTGCTGTACGCGGGCCTCTCACTGTTGTGGCCTTTCCCGTTGCGGAGCACAGGCTCCGGACGCGCAGGCTCAGTGGCCATGGCTCACGGGCCTAGCCGCTCCGCGGCATGTGGGATCTTCCCGGACCGGGGCACAAACCCGTGTCCCCTGCATCAGCAGGCGGACTCTCAACGACTGCGCCACCAGGGAAGCCCTATTCATATCTTTTGCGTTGTCCCTCGTTTCTTCCTCTCTACTCAAACCTGGTTGATATTTCAGGGTTGATACTCCATTTGAGGCTTTCAAGTGAAGTTCTGGACTTTGGGCTTTCCCTTGGCTCTACTCTCTGGAGCCCATGGAGCTCTTGGATCCCCCCATACCCTGTCGGGGGCTGGTATCCCAGATCCCCACATAGGGGAGTCAGGCTAGAATTATTACTATTTTTTGCAAAGGAAGTGGAATAAATAAAACAGACGTAAACATAATTTAGTAAGAAATATGCTCAGATTTACTTTGTAGAGTTAAGTTGATTAACATGTAGGGATGGGGAAAAGTCAGTATTTGGAAGCTAGTAAGGTGGGTTTTGCAGTATTCCAGGTGAGCTAAGGCAGTAATGATTTGGATGAAGCAGTGGGAATGGATTTGAAGGATATTTTGAGGGTAGAATGGACAAGGATTGGTGACTGAGGAAAAATAGTGGATGAGTCAATGAAAAGTTAAGAATTTAACACATCACCTTTTAATTTTTCCCCCTCTATCCATTTGGCTGTGAGCCACTAAAAGAACAAGAACTGTCTTTATCTTTATTAAAATTCTCAGTGGTCAGCATAGTAATTGATACACAGCAGGGATTCAGATACTATTTGTCAAATAATTCTAGACCCAACTTACCTTTCTACTTTCTGAGCCCTTAAATAAATGTGTCACCTTAGCCAGTCACACCTTCTGCTTATCATCTTTGCTGCTTCTTAAAGCTTGAAACTCCTTCCTTTTACATATGGTCAACTCTTGTCATATCTTCAGCCCAATGAGAACCTTCTGCTTTTAGACATTTTCCAAAGACTCGATGAACCATGGTAATCTCTTTCTTCCAGAGCCACAGCACTGCTTATCTTTACTGCATCTTTCAAGAATACTCAATGACAACTCTTCATATTTATCTAATATTTGCAAAGTCATTTAACTCTTCAAAATAAATGCTTGTCTCCTGAATTGGATTTGGAGATTCTCAATTCTAGGAACCACATCCATATTTCTTTCATCCACCTTTCCCACCACTCCTACCCCATAGAATGTGTAGCACAGTAGTAATATGTGAATAGTAGCTACTATTCACATCATCATTCTAAACACTCAGGTTACATTTTTTAACTTCTTAAGTGAGCAATTAAAAAAAGTATTTAAGATGAGAAATCCCTGACTTTCCAGCAGAACTTGGTAAAACACTGTCAGAAATTGCACTTCCCTTGCTTCTAGGCATACCCTAATCTCCCATGAGAGATGAGAATAATTTGAGGCTTGGGTTTGTAGTTTAACTGGGACAGCAATGACTGCTCCACCCACACAGAGGTCATCAATCTAAATCCCCTAGTTCTGTAACCATAGCATCCTCAAGTCCAAATGTACAGAAGTAAAAGCCAATGGTCCAGTTGCCATGGTGGAGAAAAGAGCTGTTACGGGAACTTTGAGTCATCAGCAGTTCTCAAGTCAGGTTCTTGCCAGAATGTCGATCTTCAAAGGTCAAAGCAAAGGTTCTGGAGGCAGGATCCAGCCCCCATGATAGAAATACTGGCAGTAACCATTGGGTAGGGGTGAGGATGGTTAAAGGACCAACCAAGCAGTTTGGGTCTCAGGATTTGCTTCAGCCTCAGCGGGGGATTGGAGTGTTAAATAGATCCTCAGGCAAAGGAAAGTTGTGGTTCAGTAGACCAAGCACGGTTGATGGGTATTGGATGAAGTGTGAGAATTGCAGGTTAATGCTCATGAGGCATCTAGGTCTCTGTTCATGCCAAGCATAAAATAGCAAATGATTCCCAATCCAAATTTCACTCTTGGGAAGAGAGGGAGTGCCTCATACTCTTCCAGGATTAGCTGTCATTGCATCCAGGAATAGGGAGGAAGAGAATTGCTGAGTCTGAGTCTTTGGACAGGAGGCCTTTTTGTCTATATTGGTTAGGATTTTTTTGGTTCCAAGTAAGAGAAACAACTAAAACTTACACAGGTAAATTTATTGGCTCATGTAAATGAGGAATTCAGAGTGAGGTTAAGTTTCAGGGCTGGTCCTATTCAGTGGCTCAGTGGCGTCCTCAAGGGTCCTAGAGCAGGCACTATTAGTTTGTACACAAGAACCACTTCCTCTCCTTCTTTGTTAACAAAACCCAACATTGTTCCATTTCCAGAAGGTGAATCATGATTAGTGTGAGTCAATCCTAAGGGTGAAATATAGTAAAAGAGAAAGTGCTTTCTGCCTGCCTTTTTCTTTCTGCTTTGGATGCCGGTTTGAGAGCACGATGTTTGGAGCTACCATAGCCATCTTGTGACCATGAGGCAACACATAAAGCCAATATGCAGCCGATGGCAGAGTAGTAGACTGGATATAAAGATCCTGGGTCCTTGATGAAACCACTGAGCTGCTGTACCAAACCTGGACTTGCCCACCTTGAGATTTCTCATTATGTGAGATCATTATTTAAAGTTCTATGAGCTGGGTATTCTGTTACAGGCAGTTCAAAGAAATCCTAACTGATACATATTGGGTTTTCTGTCTTTCTGTGCTCTGCTGTTCTCCGTGTCAGTTTTATCCTTTGTGGCAGCAAAATGACTGCAGCTTTGTGTCTGTGAACCACGTGGTCCAGAGGTGAAAGAACACTTTCAGTAGTCCAGCATCCCAAAGTCCCAAGAGTCACCTTGATTGGACCAGCCTAGGTTGTCTACTCAGCCTAGCACCAATGATGGTAGTCAGGAGTATGGAATGCATTGATGAGCTTATGCTATTCAGGGTCTGCTCCTAGAATGAGAGACAGGTCATGTTCAAAACAAAAATCTGGATTCTTTTAGCAAATGCTGTCAGTACCTTGTTCATCTCCCCTAGACCCACCTTGGGGATCACCTCCATCTTTGATGGACAGCTTCCATATACACTAAAGGTTTCCTACCTTAAGCACCTGTGACTCTCTGCTGTGGGTATTGTCTGGCCAGGGGAGCATGGTAGAACTACTAGGAACTGACCAATTTCCAGAAGCAACCCTCAAAAAGGAAGGGATTTGGTGGGTAAATACTCCTCTAGGTTTCTTGGCCCTTAATGGGACAATTCCAAGTTATTTTCTATACCTGCCCCATCCAACACAGTAGCCACATGTGGCTATTTAAATGTAAATAAGTTAACATTAGATAAAAGAAAAGATTCAGTGTCTAAGTCACACTAGCCTCATTTCAAGTGCACAGTAGTCACAGGTAGCTAGTGGCTGCCATATTGGACAGGGCAAGTATATAACATCCCCATCACAGAGAAGTTGTTTTTGTTTTTGTTTTTTTTGTTTTTTGGACAATAGCATTCTATACAATCTCTTAGGGGGTCCTTATCAGAAGAGCACCCACTGACCATTTATTAATTCATCCCTTATTGGTCTTCCTCCCTTTCTTATTTCATTTCTTCACTCTCACTGAAGCTTCCAAATAAGTTTCTTGCCCCCAAATCCTTGTCTCAGGGTTTACTTTTTGGGGAGCCCTACGAACAAAGTACCCTTGGGATGAGAAAGGGGATATAGGATGTGGTTGACTACCGACAAGACAAGTGTCCTCCACAGGCTTGCTACTCAAAGTGTGGTCCATGGACAGGAACTTGTTGGCAAAGCAGAATCTCAGGCTCCACTCCAGGCCTGCTGAATCAGTATTGGCCTTTTAATAAGATTCCCAGGTAATCTGTATGCACATTGAGGTTTGAGATGTCCTTATCTATGAGTCCCTTAGATAGAGAGAGGGGGAAAAAAGAAAGACGTGATAAAATGTAGCCACACAACTATGACAGCCATTTAAACAGAAGTTTTTTGCCTAAAAGCCCCAAAAGGTGTAAGCCATCATCTTTTATTTCAGGACTTTGAAGTCTTTACCAATGTTTCAATTTTTTTTTTCATTTTTGTTTTGAGGGTCTTGTGATCCACTGGCTTGAGGTCCCCTTTCCCCTTATCTTTATGGGGGCCATGATCTCAGGAGAAAAGTTCACTCTGTCCTTTAAATTGATCTCTTTAGCACTGATGTTTCCTTCCTGTCTGCAGAGGGGCTTTGGGTACCCAGTTGAGCATTTTGTCATAAGGTGATCAGGGTGCTATATACCTGGCAAGGTTTTCCTCTGATGGACTTTCACAGTCAGCGAGTGAATAAACTCTCTCTCCTAAAGACAGTGGGATTCTCCATATAGAACCAAATTTGTTCTGATTAGCTGGCTCTGAGGTTTTCGGTGGCAAGTTTTCTGGATGTTACTAATGCTATTTTGAGAATACCTGTACCTTGCCTGCTTAATGAACACGATGATGGGAACATAAACTATTTTTTTTTCCACTCGGAAAGACTTCATCCCCATTCTCTGTCTCATGTCTCAATTCTAGACTTGCTTTGGTTTTAGTTAAATTATGTTCAAATCACATTTCTATTAGAGTTAATTTGGTGGCTTTTGCAATGTTCTTTAATTCTTCAGCTAGCAAGTAGCTTGTTCCCTGCTTAGCCCTGATGGAGGCATTTTGTTCTGTCCAGGAATGTCTTTTGATTATTGGCCTCAATGACAGAGAAGAGTTTCACACCCAGTGCTTAAATTTACATCTGAAATGTGTCTGGATATGACATCTTTTGTAGATATTTCTGCAGTATTGGTTAAAGGATAATTAGGTTTCTCCATATCTGTGCAACCTGAGTGCTGTTTGATTCTTGACCCTCGAAAAAGACAGCTTAACCTTATTTACTGGTAAGATTGGGAAATATATTATGTGACAGCTAAGGATTTGGAAGCTCTGAGAATTTGGTTGCTAGATATTGAAGTCTACAAAAAATTGGCGGCAAATTTATGTATGGTCAGGGCTGATATTCAGTTGTTTTGACAAACATTACTTGTTAAAATATTGAAATCCTTCCATATTGGCTGTTGTGTCCCCTCCCCCGTCACCCCAGCTGCCACTGCCCTCCTCAAGGAATCCACACACACACCCCCACCCCGTCCTCCCACCTCCACCTTCGCACCAGAACCCACACTAAAGATTTAATACCTGGCCTACCAGGTGCTTCTGATCTTGAGGAGACAGCAGTGAGTGGAGGCTTGCAGCAAGATCTTAGTTCCCTGCCCAGAAATTGAACCTGGGTAGCCTGGGTGAAAACCAGGAATCCTAGCCTCTAGACCAGCAAGGGCTGGAGGCTAGAAGCAAAGTTCCCCTGGCTCTTGCCCCGTTTGAAAGCAAGAATGTTTCAAGGAGGCAAAAACTGTAAAAACAGGTACAAAGTTTATTATTTGAGGCACAGCACAATAAGTGGGAGAGCACACAGAGAAACAGTTTATTTAAGACAGAAGCAAGGCAGAGATACATAGCCGGAGAGAAAAGGGTGTGGGCATCTTCTCTAATGAGGCGGAGAGCCCCAGAGAGGTGATCAAATCACTTATATAGAGCAGTTCTTCCGGGTCTTTGTTTGCCTTTGGCCAATTATCTCACTTCTTTTTCCACACCTGACCTGTCCTAGGTCCCTCTCTGACATGCATGCACATCTCTTAGCCAAGATGGATTCCAGTGCAGAGGCCTATGGGAAGGTTGACAACACCCATTATGGGGTGGCACCCCCTCCCTTTTGACTCCCAAGGAGACTTTCTGCGCATGTGTAGTCAGGGAGGTCTCCTTGACCTCAAGAATGAGAAGTATATGGTCTCTTTATCTTTTTTTTTTTTTTTTTTTTTTTTTGCGGTACGTGGGCCTCTCACTGTTGTGGCCTCTCCCGTTGCGGAGCGCAGGCTCAGTGGCCATGGCTCACGGGCCCAGCCGCTCCGTGGCATGTGAGATCTTCCCGGACCAGGGCACAAACCCGCGTCTCCTGCATTGGCAGGCGGACTCTCAACCACTGAGCCACCAGGGAAGCCCGGTCTCTTTATCTTTTATCCAAGCAGGACTCAGCTCCCCCTTGCTCCTGCCATCATCTTTATCTTGGAGTATCTGTCCACAGGGGACAGATTCCAACTGCTCAGCCTGGGGCCCATCTATCTCCTGCCTCACTTCCAGGACTCTCGTCTATTGCTAGTGCCCCTTTGGCTGGCTTTCTTCCCTTAAGTTGGTTGGTGGATGCCCTGCTACATAGGTTGCTTAAAAACTTTTCATGCCACCCCTGTGAGGATGCATTCATCTTGCTACCTAGCTCTTGAAGAACATTCAAAACATTCAGAAAACAGCCCTAAAATCTTAGAAGGGAGGTTGTATTTGGAATAGTAAAAATAATTGGGTTGACTTAAAGATGGTGACAGTATCTGGCCACTTTCATCTCAATTAATGCAATATTCCTTTTTCTGTTGTATATCTTGGAAGCGAGAAAAGTGGGGCGACTAAACTCTTGACTCATGAGTCAAAATGGGACTCTGGTCTTTTAAGACTTAATGCCCGATTTGCCTCCAAACTTTGCACCATGCTCTTAACTTGTTTTTAGATTCCAGTTTCATTAGTACCCAGAAAATGAGACTTGGAAAAACGGAGGTGAGAGCAGGTTTTCCTTCTTCCCCTTTGAGATGCTTTTAGGGCCCCCTAGTGACTGTTTTGAGACAGGTTTCTTACCATTAGGTCTCCTTGACCCTGATTTTAAAAAAAGAGACCTTTCTGAATCTCTCCCGTGACAAGTGCAATAACTGTGTGGAGATAGATAACAGTTGGTTTAGAGGGCTCAATATTTTTTCACTTCTCAGTTCTTAGCAAAAGCAGTGCAGATTTCTTAGAAATAACAGATATATCACCTTACATATTTTATTCTGCATTCCTCATACTATATTATGTCATAGCTGAAATCCTTTGAAAACATTTATATCCGGTTTGTGTCAAAGGGCTACATAATTCATAGACAAGTACATCCTACTTTTGGAGATATAGATAAAATCTTCTGCTGGTGAGGCAAAGGAATTCTTTAAATGTGGGGCTTGATGTGATATTAACTAACAGAAAGCTTCCGTTTGTGGACTTTTACAGCATGAGATATTCCACTGACTTTGAAACACTGCAACACTGAATTGATAGAACGGAGCTTTTACACCTTTAAGGTGGTTATTGACTGATGCAAGTAATTTTTGTGAAATCCCTGAATAATGAATATATCTTCAGTGTACCTTGCTGACCAGGGTGACTATTGTTCCCTCCCCGACCATGGGCATATTTTTCTTTATAAAATACAATGTCGAGAATGCACTACACTTCGGGAATTATAATGGAGATGTTCAGTTTCCACATGTTTATCTTTTAGTTTCTGATGTTATTCCATTATTTTCTCCTTTGCTTGTAAATTTCAGGTCTCTCCTTCCTCAGTCACATTAGCCTTATTAATATGCAAATGTATTGTAATAATGTATTTTACACCACTAATGAAGTGAAGCAAAGCAATGAATAAAAAGAAAGCCCAAATTCTTGCCTTAACTTTACCCCGTTCCGGGGCAGGGGTTGGAGTAGGGGAGGAGGAATAGAGTTGGAAGCAAGGACAGTCGGCCGCAAAAAATAAAAATGATCCCCTTGTTTTCAGTACGTTCTAGAACAGAGCTGCACGTCACAGGAAGAAAGGAGCAGCTTTGGAGCTAAAAGGCTTGGCATTAAACTTTGACACTTTAATGGTCTCTAGGATATTAGATAATATTTTATCAATATAACGTTCTTCTCCGACACGGTAATGGCATCAAAACCAGATGAGATCTCCTGTCCCTGCAAACGTGCAGGGTAAGCCTCATCCCCGCAGAGATAGGACAGCAGGACCCCAGCTTCGCAGTTAACTTATCCCGAAGCTCCAATGCAAACGTTTTTTACTTCTTCGCCGGGGACGCTGTTGTGCAAACGCTACCTTCTTTTGGCGTTCTCCTCGGCTCGGTGTGCCACTGAGATTAGGTAAACAGCGCTCCAGAGCCGGGGAAGAGCGGGTGGTGGTAGTGGTGGTGGTGGTGGGGTAGTTCGGGGGTGGAGGGGTGGGTTGGGGAGTCGTTGCTTAAGGGGCTGGAAGAGAGCGGATGGGGGAAGGGTCCCGGCTGGGTCAAGCTAAAGGCCGTAAGCCGGGTTATTTAGGCAGGAGCCAGGTCCGGAGGGGAGCGAGGGACGAACCTCCGAAGCACTTGGGTCAGCGCGGCAGCCCAGCTTGGGGTGCCGAGCTGGTGCGTCCTTTTCTTACGCAACCCCTCGCTTCCCCACCCTTGCACTTTATCTCTCTTTTTGCATCCTTCCCGTGCTCCTTCCAAGCACTAGGGTGGGCTTCCCGCTGTCTCCTCGGAGTCCAAGGGCTAAGAAAGCCGGCGGCCCGCCCGGCTGGGGAGAGGTGGGGATCCGGGGGGAAGGGGACCCCAGAAGCCCTGAGACCGAGCTGACCAAAATCCCGGGAGCTGGATTACGCGCCGGAGCTCCGGTCTCCCAGAGTTGTCCATCCTTCTGCGCCCTCTTTCTCTCCCTGCCTCTGCTTTCTCCTCCTCTGGGTTTTCTCCCCAGGCCTCCTCCTTTCAGCCACTCTCACACGCCCTCCCCCTTTGCCCGGACAATTTCACTCACTCCTTCCTATAGGGGACTCTCGGCGCCCCACCCTCGTCTTTAGAATTGGGAGGCTGGAAGTCCATTCAATGGGATATATTGCGCTCAGGGTTCTTGTGCCGGGAGGGAAAGAGCAAGAATGAAATCGTAACAGGGAGGGGGCGTGCTGTGCGTGCCTGGGGTGTGTGTGTTGGGGGCTGGGGGGGCAAAAAATGCAGTTTCCCCGAAGAATAAGAAGCCTTGGACCGGATTCTTGAATACGTAGCCCCAAATGATGCTGTCAAAGCCCTTCAACGTGGGTTCTGGCAGCCTCAGCCTGTCCCATACTCTGCCCATCTTCTAGAGAAGCGGCGACCCGAGTAGAAGTGGAGGCGGGGAAACTTCCTACTTCCCACGACGGCTGTTTTTTACAAGGAAGAGTGGACAGTCTGCATGGCCTTGCGAGCCTGCAAGAGTCTCTACGGCAGCAGCTGCGGACCCGTCCCGCTTCCCTTCCCCCTCTTTCCGCGAGGCTCGCCAAGCCCGAGGCGGCCGGGAGCGGCCGGGGTGGGGGGAGAAGGGCGGGGAGCTCCCAGCTTGCACGCTTTCGTCCCGACCCGGGCCATAATCCCGGCTCCGGGTGTTGCTTCCGCCTGCGTGTGAGCGAGCTGAAGAAACAGAAAGGAGGAGCCTCGCCGGGGGGCGGGGCCTAGGCGGGGGCGGCCTCTCGGTCCGCGCGGCTGAGGCGCCTGCCATTGGCCGGCCGCGCCGTCACGGGGTGGGGGCGGGCGCCGAGGCGGGCGCCGGCCCCGCCCCCGCTCGGAGCCCGGCCCGGGCTTGCGGTCCCCCCCAGCTGCACAGACATGACACAGACACACTGTCACTGCAGCTGCTGAGCGAGCCCGGCGCTTTGGGCACGCGGCGGCGGGGCCAGCCTGAACCCCGGACCCCAGAGCTCGCCCGCCCGCCCTCCACCCCGCCGCCCCCCGCGCGGCGGCCCCCGCCTGCCCGGGCGCGGGAGGCGGGGATCGCTCGCCGGCTCCGGCCAGTGGCGCCCGGCTGCCGGCGGCGGCTGCAACAGCCGCCCGGCTCCGAGTGCCGGGCGCTCGGGGAAGCCGGCGCGTTTCGGAGGCGGCGGCGGCCGAGGCCGGCGAGCGCTCCCGGCGGCACCGGGGCCGCCCTCCTCGGTTCCCTGCACGCACCGCGCTGTGCCCCGCCTCCGCTCCGGTGACCTTCCCGGGGCGTCTTCTCCGGCCCCGCGCCCCCGGCCCCGCGCCCCAGGCCGGGGCGAGGCCCTCTCCAGCGCTTCCTTACCGCGGAGCCGCGGGCGGGCGGCGCAGGCCCGGGGGGAGGGGTCGCCGAGGCCGGCTGCAGCGCCCCCCCGCCTCCGCGCTCTGTGCTCGGCCGGGCCGGACCGCCGCTGCCCCGCCGCCGCGCGGGAGCCCGGGAGCCCGAAGCTGGGGGCGCGGCCGCGCTCGCCCAGCCGGGCTGGGAGCGGGCAGGCCGTGCCCTGAAGGGGCGAAGCGGCGGGGAGCGCGGGAGGTGGATCCGGCCCCGGCGGCCGCCCGGCGTCTCTCACAGCGCCCCCTCCTCGGGCTCAGACCGAGGCGAACCCAGGCCCCTGCCCATGCGGGGCGCCCCGGGCTCCGTAGAGTCCCCGGGGCAGGGAGCAGCTCCAGGCAGCAGCGCCGGAGGGAGAGGAAGACGGGACTGTGCTCAGCTCCGGCGGCCCGGACCTTCCCCGTCGCGTTTGGAGGCGGGGGCCGCCCCGAAGTCTGCGCTTGTCACCGCCGCTCGGACTAGGGCAGCGCCTGCTGGGACCCCGACCCGGAACCCCTGCGCCTCGTAGGTGGCAGCGCCGTGGCGCCACCCAGCTCCTCCGCGGTCTCCCTCTGCCTGGCGGCAGTCACGGCCAAGGTAGGAACCCCGGGGGTGCGAGAGAGCCGCCGCGGGGGCGCCCTGGTGAGCGGTGCCGGACAAGTTCTCCGAACCTGTGGCTGGTACCCCCGGTACTCGGGATGCTGGCGAAGAGAGAGGGAGTGAGGGTACAGCTTCTGCCGCCTGGGCCCGGAGCCCTGGAGAGGCTGGAGGTAGAAGTCGCCGAGTTTCTGATGTCCCCCAGGACCCGTCCCAGGGCCTGCCCTGCTCCTTAGGCTCACGGGCTGCTGAGAGCGAGGAGGAGTTTCCCGTTAACACCAGGAGGCGATGTCGACCTCCCTCCCCCACAGCTTGCTGGCTGTGAGCACGTGTGCTTTGGGGGAACCTGCTATGTTTAGAGCTGTCCCTTTGGGCAGTCCCCACCTGCCTTTCCTGGCGTGATGCTGTGAAGAACTTTTCTTTGCTCCTTGTTGCAGAGTCGAGGCCGATTTGGGATGAGAGCCACAGCTTGCGAGTCTCTCTATTGGACAGAGCGGTTGGGTGGCAGCGATAGCAGTAGAGAGGAAACCCAACCAGTGTCAGTCCTGCTGGACAAAGCTGCTTGTGATGAATGGTCACTGGGTAGCAATCCAGACAGTCTTGTGAAAGTCACTGTTTCTGAAGGGTGGAGTGACTGACTCCAAAGTTTGTGCATCCTTAAGTTATTTTGCTCAATGCCTTATTACTGTCTTTAAAATTTTACTCTTAAGGAACCTCAGTCCTGCAAGCCTACCCTTGCCCGTTTGAAATTTATTAAACCCGTGAGCTTTCCCTGGAACGATCTGATTTTAAATGGGTCACTTAGGAGGGAACAGATTGTCTCTCCTGCTCTGAACCATCCCCCCGGGTGACCCTGTTTAATGGGGATGGATTTTTTTCCTCCCTGAGCTGACGTACCTCGGTTGAGCAGGTTTTTGCTGAATTCTGAATCTGTGAATTTTGTCACTCGGTCCATTAAAATGATCTCCCAAGGGAGCAAAATAGCAGCTTACACTTTGCGTGAATGTCACAGGAAGTTTTACAGGGTCTTATGTAAGTGCCGCAAGAGAGGGCTCAGGCTTCTGCTTCCTTCATGGGCTGGGGTTGGGGATGGGGAACGGGTGGCAGGTGGACGTTCCCCCTCCCTAAATTGCAGGTGCCATCCCTCTCTGGCACTGGTGGGAACCCAAAGTGCTTATTCACTCCCTGCCAGCATGCAGTCACTTCAGGTTAATTTTCCTCCTCACCTCTCCTGTCTTACCACCTCAGGAGTCAGCTTTGGTAGACTTAAGATAAGGGAAGGTTCTAAATTAGGAAAGGAACACGTGGAGGTTTCTCTTCTCATGTCTCACAAAAGGGTGACATGAATGAATTACTCACGGGCATGGTGGGTCCTCACTGGGGATTAAAAAAAAAAAAACTGGCTTGAAGGTTTCGCACATCCCTTAGTGTACCTTTATTTTTCAGGAGTACACTTTAGTGAAAATTGCTTGAGGGAACACACATTTATCGAGCCTGGCCCTGTTAATTCCAAACTGGGAAGAGAACTAATTGGAACAGAGAGGCAAAATCGTTAAGATTTAGATCTTAGTGGGTTTTCGAGAATGGCTGGGAAAGGAAACCAGTCTCGCTAGTGGTATAGAGAGGTTTTTAAAGAAAAGATGGTATCGCTCTGGAGTGGGTGGAAGTTGCTAACAAGTATAGGCCCTCTGGCTTCACTGAATGAAGTGTGCTGGGTTGGGGGTTAACTTTTTGGCGTGGGATAATGCAGATCCTTTTGCCTTTTAAAACATAACTAGAAGGGCCTTGGGAATGAAATGAAAGGTTTTTCCATCTCATCGTAGGTCCCAGGAGTGCTTCCACCTCTTGGGAAGGAGGTGAAGGTTTCCTGTGGTTCTGGGTTCCTGAGCTGTGCTTGAAAGTTGATGCAGCAGTGTCTCCATCTTTCAGCCACCTACAGTGGCAGGACACTAGGGGGGACTAGTTTTGTATTCCACCACTGATGAACCTATGTTACAAAAGGCTGTGGTTTATCTTGAAGGCTCAGGAACCTAACTTTTTGCTACCCAATGCATGCTTGCACTAATGAGTGGGTTCCAAATGCTTAAGCGATGGGCCTGCTTACATCTAAAGTGTCATTTGGGCAGCTCAGAACAGGTTAACTGCAAAGTATTATGTGAGACTGAGCAGGCTCAGTGATAATCTCTAAGTAAGTGAGGGCTATAAATTTTGGGGAGACAGAACCTCCTGCAAACTCCATCCTTTGGGTATTAGACCGTGCTAACTCTAAGTTCCCTGGGGGTTTGTAATCAAAACTCCCCCCTTTGGTTTTTGGGCTGCACATCTGCCATCTTCATAAAATCATGCTACCTCCATTCTAGATGGAGTCTAGAACTGACTCCATTAAGCTTAAAATTTCTCACTGTTATCCCCTTAAAAGTACATACCTTGTATTTATACAGATGTAACGTAACATTTGGCAGTGTGGTTGCACTTTCATCTCAGATGCTCTCTCTGCACTTTCAACGGTATTAAATCATTAGTGTCTAGGTGTCTTCCAGCAGAAATTGAAGATAATTCTATTTCCGCTGAAGAACAAAGCCGCAAGGCCCAGGCTTACCCACCGTGGCCAAGTCTTATCAAAGCTGACTCCAGAGGTGGGCAGACAGGAAAGGTTGGAGAAAGAGTGTAAGAAGAGACTACCCAACTCAGAATACTGGCACGAAGAGAGGGAGATGTCGCCAAGATTTAGGACTTACTGGATTCTTATATATATATCTATATATATCTATATATATCTATATATATATATATATTTTTTTTTTTTTCCCCCCCGGTATGTGGGCCTCTCACCGCCGCGGCCTCTCCCGTTGCGGAGCACAGGCTCCGGACGCGCAGGCTCAGCGGCCATGGCTCATGGGCCCAGCCACTCCGCGGCATGTGGGATCTTCCCGGACTGGGGCACGAACCCGTGTCCCCTGCATCGGCAGGCGGACTCTCAACCACTGCGCCACCAGGGAAGCCCAAGACTTCCTGGATTCTTAAAGACCCAGTGCAGCATATAGAGTTAGACTCAGCATTTGGATCTGTGAACCTGCATGAGTTATTACATTTCCTAGAACTCTGGAGTCTGGTAGACTGCATTTGTGATCCTTTACTCATATGTATAGTGCATATTTAGGTAGTTTGAGGAGACCTTTTGTTGTGGCATAAGGAAGTGGTCAGCATAAAGCTTTATTTCAGTTATCGAAGGCTTTGTAGATTGATTGTCATAGGCGCAGTATAGCCAAGGGGTTAGAGATTATAACAGGAGAATGCTATTAAATTTTCCATTGAGCATCAGCTAGTGAAAACTGGTCATGGGGAATTTATATACTGTGATCTTAAGGCATGAATGAAGTCTTGTGAATTTCAAGGAAGCCACATGGCAGCGGTCAAGGAAGAAAGTGACTCAGGATCCTGGCCTTCCTTAGGGTCCATGAATAAGGTGAAGGTGTCTTTGCAGCCAGAGATTCTCAGAGAGTGGGGAGCACATGGGGCCAGGGCTGTAAGACCCAGGGGACTGAGAACTCCAGGCACCCTGTCATTGACACCCCTTGGCGATACAGCCACCTCACGGGATCTGCTAGTGTTGATGAGGCTTTGCGGTTGTGCTCCAGAGCATTTGACATTGAGAGGTACTCAGGTCCTCTGTTCTTCCCTGACCACATTGACATGCGGAGAGACTTTTCTCCTTTTAACTTAGCAAGTAACAACTGAATGTCTGTTATGTGACAGACGCCATGCTCTGTGTAGAGGCTGCAGAGGGTCCACGATTAGTTTATAGTCTTTTGGGGGCAGGCAGACGTTGAACCATTGCTGTGAGCTGCTCATGTACAGGTTTGTTCAAAGTAAAACCTTGAGTTTGCCAGGATAGTAGAACAGGAGGGAATCCCATGCAGAAAGAACAGCATGGAAACCTTAAAATATGTAGTGTGAATGGAGAACAGTCAGTAGTGTGGCTGGAAGATGGGCTGTTCTGGAAGAGGAAAGCTTGCTGTTAGCAGGGAAATAATTTAATAGGATTCCTAGTTTCATGCTCTGTGTGTTCAAGCCGTGGCAAGAATGTTGGCTGGATAAGCTCCAAGAGTACCAGTTGATTATCCCACATCGTTATTACAAACAGAAAAGGACATTTTTTTTTTCGTCCTTTATCCTTCTATATATAGCATGTTGCCTGTTCTTTAAAAAACTATTAGCAACACAAATAAAGAAAGGGTCACTTATCAACCCTAAGTCTGCCCTCTTGTGTATGTGAATTACATCTGGGGCTTTCACTACGTGATTATGCAGCAGTGGGAGAAATGACAAAGTTACTTGACAAATGATAGAGTGGTGGAGGGACACAAATTTTCCCTGTGAGAGTGTGTTCTATGTTGTCATATTTACTTCTGGGTAAAGTTATGGCTGCAGTTAACATTTGAACAAGGTTCTTGTGTTTGAATCATCTCAGTTCTGGCCTCAACTTTCTTTGCTGTTGGAAAAGGAAGAGTTTTATAGTTTTGAGGATGGGTATGGGCCTGCCTATGTGTGTGTTTTGTGGAATGAGGAAACTATGAAGTAAGGAAGAGATGCGACGATGTAATGGCCAGAGGATATTAGAGAGAATGGAAAACCAGTTGTTGGAGCGATCCCCAGGGTCAAATATATTTAGTTTTTCTGAAACAGGAGCCAGGAGGACAGTGGAGGTAGAAGAAGCCCCAGTGTGTGTGTGTGTGTGTGTGTGTGTGTGTGTGTGTTATTTTGTCTCTGTCATCCTTCCCTGAGTTGAGTTGACTGATAGGCAGGGTGGTATAAGTAAAATCTGGAGATCTGGGTTCTCATCTTGCATCATCCTATGCTAACTTGCTGTGTGACCTTAGAATACATCTTGACCTCTCTGGGCTTCAGGTGCCGTCTCCAAACTTCAGTGCGTTTTTCGTCTTGTAACTAGGAATGTAGAGGCTCAGAGAAAGGGCTTGCCTAAGTTAGTGGCAAAGCTCAGACTATTTAGGTTTTCTAGCTTTCCAGCTCTGAAATGGGAAGAGGCCTGACCAGTTCCAAGGTATACTCTACCTTGCAATATCAAACACTACAAGTATGCAGTGCTGAAGAGAAGAACCACAAAGTCTTCTCTGTGTTGGTTGTAGATTCTGTAGACTTGTAGATTGCATTAGAACTTCTCTGATACCTTAAGCCATTCATAAGCAGCTGGGCTTGCTTGCTAACTTATGTATTATGGAAACCCGTGGGTTTGGGAATGTTACCTACTCTTTGAGAACTGCTTGAGGATGATGTGCTTTGTGATAAAAAGCAGTGCTGAAAATTTTAATTGTTTCCAAATTAAGTCAATGAAAGCTGAATTGAGCCTGTGGGATTCTGCAAAGCCTGGGCTCTAAACAGGGAAAGAGGAATCTTCTCATTTTGCCAGGGAGGTTACCTCGTAGGGGGAGCCGGCCGGTGAGTGTGAAGGGAGGGATGTTGGGAAGAAAAACAGATTCAGAAAAGCAGTTGTGTAAAAGTACAAGTCAGGAAAATTGCAAACCGACTCAATTTTATGCCACCAAATTTGTGTTGCTAGAGAGAAGCTTCCTCACCATTCTGGCACTGATGCTGCCCTGGGTGGAGAGGGCAGTGCTTATTGGAAAGAGGAGATTTGAAGTTAAGTACAATTATAAATGTAAGGTTTGTGACATTATTATTTCAACATTGAAGCTAAGCATAGGAATGGCCTGTTTTAGGAGAATTGGGAGAATTTGTTTTTCACTCTTCAACTGTTTATTCCATAATTGAAGCTAAGTGTAAGAATGCCCTATTTTAGGAGAATTTGGCTTATAAATCTTATTTTAAAAGCAAATAATTTAAGAGAAGTAATTGTTTGGGGTACAAAAGGATTTTTATTTTACAAAAAGGATTCATAGCAAGCATCTTTTTAATAGCTAGTCCCTTAATTTGATTAACGCAGTCATGATGGATGCTTTTGGGAGCCTTACCTGTTACAGAAAACCAAGGGTTTTTCAAATATAAACTTTTCCATGTTTTAACAAATAACTCACCGGGTTCACCTGCCAAGGAGGCTAATATTGAACCGTGTTACAGAAAGAAGGACAGTAGTTACATAAACTTTGTAACCACTGACAGACCACGTGGTGTTACTTTGCTCACTTACTGGGGGCAGGTTTCTGGTTTAACCACTGTTCATCCTGGAGATTGCAGTCATGAGTACCACCTGTATGAGTTCGTCAGTCACCCTCACACTCTGCCTCTAAGGATATATCAGGAACAGAAGTGGTTTAAAAAGGAAATCAGGTAAGCGTTTCTAGGATTCTGAGTTTTCCTAGTTTCAGAGACACGGAATTAATTTTGTTCCGCCTAAGTATATGGTAGAGGCGATATGCATGAGATATTTACAGAAAAAACCCTCGAAATTGTGCTTGCTCACGAAATATCTAGGGCTTTTGGTTTTTTTGTTCCTTCATCTCTTGTGAAAGTTTCCAAAAAAGAATTGGTTCTAGGAATGAAAGAAAATGTAAGCGTTTAAGGCTCCAGAGGTAATTTTGGGTAACCTGGAGTGGTAGATAATCACAGACTGGGGCTAGAATGGGAAGTGCAGCCTCACCCATGATTTTAGCCGCTTTCGTCGCATTATGGGGCTGCGCTTTGGACGCGCAGCAAACGCACATGGAGATGGAGCCCTGGCTACTGGGCGAGGCTTGCTCTTAATAGAGTCCTTTTTTGACGTACCCAGGCCAATTGGGAAGAAAGGACTTCCTGATCTTTCCAGCTCTCCACGGTAGCATTAGAATTTAGGGGAATTTACAGCAGAACACAGGCATGCGGGGAATTCATTCTTCCTCTTTTTTTTTTCTTTTTAATTTAAAATCAGTAGTGAATCATGTGGACTCTTCAGTGTTGTTCTGTGACTAGAGACTGCCTTGATGCATTAAACACATGTTTGTTATTATTAAGGTTAACATTTTTGTGGCTAATTGGGAACCATTCCCTCCCCGCTTTTGTTTCCAGAACAGTTGCGTAGGTTCTTAATCTGCCAACACTGTTTGTGTACCAGCCTCCTTGGCTGATGTCAGCTCTCATCCGGGAAGGGAATGGTATTTTGTGGTTGTCTGGGGAGCTAAGAGAGGCGCAACCCAAGTGATAAGCAGGATGGGGCTTTTCTTGCTTCCAGGCATGGTGCCTGGTGCTTAGTAGGTCTGCACTGAATAAACAGTTGTGTCCACACAGAATGATTTGCGTTCCAGAGTTGTGTTTCCAGCTCCGGGTTGGGGTGATGGGGAGGGAGAGGTGAGTGGATCCCAGCAGACTCACAGCCTGGGACTCCTTCAGACCTCTCCCGAAAGCTGTTATTTTAAAAATGTGAAGGACATTTCAGATCAGCGAAATGAATTCTCTTAGGCATTCATTGTTGTGGTTCAGACATTGATGGCTTTGTAAAAAGGCAAGGAAAGTACAATCCTGGAATGCGGCGTGTGTTTCCTTTCCTCTGAGTTTGTAGGGCTTTTGACTTATCTGGCCTGGGAGGAGGGAGCAGGCTCTCATGCTTGTTCGTGTGTGCATGTCAGGGCGCCTTGAAAAGCATCTTAAATACCTCAGGATGGATTGTGGGCTATGATCTTTCCGGCACCGGTGATGAATGTGCAGTGACTTAGATGTGGATCGGGCCAGGGCTCCCACGTTCAGAGGACGAAGTGGGCCCGAGAAAACAGGGGGACTCGAGTGCTTTTCATCCAGTAGGAAGGACTCTCCTCTCTGCCATCTTGGCATCTTCTCCCCCTTCTCTGTTGGTGCGAATCCTTCCCGCCTGGGCTTTGTAAGTACTTATGGATGCCTCCTCCATAAGTGGAAGGCAGATCTGTGCTGTTGAGACAGCGCGGGGGCTGCAGGAGACCCTTGAGCCCGCTCGACCTTCATTTCACAGCTCTGGAAACTAAGGCTGGGGAGGTCGAGAGAATTATCCAGAGGGGAGGCAGATCCAGAGCCCCTGCTGCCTGACCACCTTATGTGGCCCAAGGCTCCGCTCTGCCTTCTCACGCCCCCTGCTTTCTGGTTGTCTGTCCTCTGCTCCGGGCCCTTCCATCCAGCATACTCGACTTCAGTCTTTTCCTCACACACGTTCTTCGTGCTCTGCTTTTGTGCCAGGCGCTCTTCTGTTTGATCATTTTGTGTCATTTCACCTTTCTGGTAACCCTACGAGGTGGGTGGTCTTACTCTTCCATTTTCCAGGTATGGAAGCTGAGGCTTGCCCAGGTCACACAGCTGTGGAGCGTGGAGCCAGGACTTGACTCACACCTGTTCTGCCTCCTCTGTCTGCTGTCTCTGTGCTGACCTGGTCCCTAGTCAGAATCTCTGCTTCCTGCCTACAGGCCCTATACACTCTGTCTCCTTGGTTAACATCTACTAAGCCAACATTCACTCATCAGCCAACATTCATGAAACTCCTGCTCTGAGAGGTGTCGGCTTGACATCAGGAGCAGGGAGGTGAGGAAATCACCTGCCTGCGTCATCTAGTAGCCTCGTCTCCGTGAGGGAGGTAAATACTAATAAAGACGTGCACAGGGCAGTGGGCACTGTGTCTTGGTAGCATTATGCTTGAGGGAATCAAAGAAGGAGAAAGTATTAGATTGGGTCTTGGTGAATAGGAGCTGGAAGGATAGAGTGAGAGGGAGCATCACCTAAAACACCCCAAAGGCCACGCTTGTTCCCTTCTACTTGGCGTTGTCAATATCTGTATACTTTCCCTATTCTTTTCCTTATGTGTAAGTGCCTTAAAGCACTGGGACTGGGTTGCACCCATCCGGCTACACTTCTAGCACCTAGGAATCCTTCAATAAACATTTATTCAATTAAATTGAAAGCCTTCTGTCCTTGCCTTCAAGCAACATAGTTAGAGAGATTGGGGGAAAAAACATGTGTGAGAAGTTAAACAACAATAGACGATTCAAGTGAACAGTTCAGAGTGACAGTAGGAATGATGTGGCAGTGCAGTGAATGTTTGTGGATTATTGGAACCCAAAGTTGATGGGAAATCAGAGGTGGGAGTTTACTTTAGCTGCTTAAAGGCAGTGGAGGTAGGATTTGCCTTGGGTCCTTGGACCCAGGATGATTAAGGTTTGAATGGAAGAGTTAAAGGGAGGTAGAGCTGCCAGCTTAGGTTGACGAATGCACAAAGATGAATTCTGGGGTTATAAAGTAAGTCGGCTTGGGTTTCCATCAGCTAGGAGCTGGAGATGAAGTTGGCAAAGCTAGATTGGGGCCGTGGACTTTTGGAAGGCAGGGCGACTTTTGATCGGGAAGAGGGTGTACGCAAAGCTCTGTTTTAGGAAGACGAACCTAGTGACAGTATCGGGGCCAGATTGGAGTGGGGAGAGATGGTAGCTGGGAGGTCGCTGAACAGGCTTTTGTACTAGTTCAGATATGAAGTTCTAAAGGCCCCTGAGCTAGAACTGGTACAGGCGGATGGAAACAGAGGGAAGCTTTGGGATTTCCTCTGATCCCAGTCATTGGTACTGAAGTCCGAGATGGTTTTCATTGCCCACTGGAAAGCGGCCTCACTGGAATGAAGTCTGCTTGTGACAGTAGCAGTAGTTCTTAGAATGGCACTTTCTCCCTTGGCCGGGCTGGGCGTGGGAATGGGGCTGGGCTGAAAATGTCCTCTCCGCAGCCTCTCTCATTGGGGGTTTGTTCAGATGAGCCCAGGGTGATAGAACAACCTTTTTACCTAGTCTAGGATGACACCCAATAAGGGGTAGAATGTAGAAAATTTTTCTTTTCCTCATGAGTGGTTCCCAAAGCAGCTGTGGAGGGCCAAGAGCGAAATTATTGGAACTCTGACATGTGGGCTCCGGATCCACCTTAAAAGTGAAGCTGGGCCATGCTTCCCGTGACTGGTGGTGTGTCTCCGCCCGAGGAGGGCCTTGCTGAGAGATTATAATACACTCTTTTCAGAAATGTGGAGTAAGCCATTCTGGATAACAGAATTTTTCAAATAGGATAGTCCAATTCCTTATAGGGAGTCTTTATTTTGAATCTTTAAAGAACGAGGGCTTTTCTAGGATGTTCTGTGTATTTACCCTCACTGGCTCACTCTCAGCCACTGGAAAACATCCATCTTTCTTATCAGGACACACAAAGCTTGTTGTGAACTGGCCCCTGCCTCTCTCTGCAGCCTCATCTTCTCTTGCCAACCCCACACACCACCCACCAATCCCCAACTCATTATTTTCCTTCTTTACTGCTTATTTTCCCCCAAATCTGCCAAGCTGTGCACCTACCTCTCCTTCTGGCTGATAAGCTCTTTCCCTCTTTATTTGCTTGGGATACTTCTGTTTTTCCTTCAAAACACAGTTCAGGCGGTCTTTCCTTCAAGCTTCTCCTGATACTGGGCGCTGAACTGTGTCTGTCCTTGGACTGGCTCCTCCTGCTGTGCTTTTCTGCACCGTGTTCCCCGAGCTTCCAGATAGCTGGCTTGCCCGGAGTGTGGGAGCCCTTCAGTAAAGATGGCATCTCATGGCTCTGGGGAATCTTCAGTGTTTTACTGTCTGCCTGTACCATGCTGTCTACCCTGTAAGTGGTGGGTGGTGGTGGTAGTGATTTTGGATTGCACTGAACTTGCTGTTCAGGCATAATACAACCTTTTCTAGTTGAACCTTGAGTATTATGCTGTACTTCAGGGGTATTCCTGAATCTAAAGAATGCATGCCCCTTTGCTAATGACCAGATGGTGGTGGGCCATCCCTGGGGCCCATTGATGCCTTCAAGGAATGTGGTGCAGGTGGTGGAGGAGGTGGAGAAGGAGGGGGAGGGGGAGGAGGGGGAAGGGGAGGAGGAGGAGGAGGAGGAGGCGGGGGAGGCGGGGGGTTGGGGGGAGGAGGTGCCTTTGCTGCCTTTCCTTGCTGCGTTTCTCTGCTTTTTCCATTTTCAGATCTTCAGCCTCCTCGTTCCTCTCCTCTTAGGCTTTTTTTTTTTTTTTTTTTTTTTTTTTTTTTTTACAAATTTATTTTATATATTTGGCTGCGTTGGGTCCTCGTTGCTGCGTGTGGGCTTTCTCTTGTTGCGGCGAGTGGGGGCTACTCTTTGTTGCAGTGTGCGGGCTTCTCATTGCGGTGGCTTCTCTTGTTGCAGAGCATGGGCTCTAGGCACCTGGGCTCAGTAGTTTTGGCTCGCGGGCTCTAGAGCGCAGGCTCAGTAGTTGTGACGCACGGGCTTAGTTGCTCCGCGGCATGTGGGATCTTCCCGGACCAGGGCTCGAACCTGTGTCCCCTGCATTGGCAGGCAGATTCTTAACCACTGCGCCACCAGGGAAGCCCTCCTCTTAGGCTTTTTAAACCCTGCTGGAATCATCGTCAGACAATCTAAAACACATCCTTTCTTCAAGTGTTTGATTGAAGGCCTTATCCTCAAGTGTTTTCTTTTTTCTGGTCGCGGTGTTGGCCCCTAGATACTGATGGAGACTTTGACTGTGGTGTCTGTTTACTAGGCTTAATACCACTCCACATTCCTAGAGAACCCATTGCAGAATTGCAATTATTATTGATTGAGAAATTATCAAACAGTGACGGGGAGTGGCTAGGGAGGACTGGATGAATTTGTGCAGAAGCTCAGCATCAGCGCCCAAAGACTCTTTGCTGGATAAGCACATGTTTATGTTGGATATTTATTATTGCCTCTGGTATTTGTGAGGTCCATTTGGGTTTTTATTACACTGCCCTTGTAAGCCAGGCATTGGTGCTGCATGAGTAGATTTGCTTAGTGAATCACAGAGGAGTGATAGATGAACCCTGGGCTTATCAGATGGTTCGTGTGATCCAGGTACTGTGCCTTATGAGCCTGTGCTTGGCATGGGCACTGATTACCTGGTTCAGGAAGCCCTTCGCTTTTCCTGTGGGGGACTGACCTAATGCACACCGAAGGATGCTTTCTCTGGCTCATACTTTTTGACATTTTCCTTTTCGTTCTGCTCGGGTTTGTCCATAACTCCTGTTGACACAGCATTTTTGAGCTCATTAAATCTGCTAATGTGTGTGTAATGCTTGGGACAGGAGCTGGTACACAGAAAGCACTCCATACGTATTAGCTGTTGTAATTGATGTTTGTATTTAGAGCCTCTCCACTGTTTCTCTCCCTCACCCTTCTGGTGGTTGTGCTTGGTAAAATAAGAAAACAGCTCCTGGGATGAGGAGGGAGAACACCTACTTTCTCTGTTCAGCCCTGTCCAGAGGTCTCAGAAAGTTCACAGAAGCCCTGAAGGTAAAGGCAAACACTTGCCTGCTAATCACCCAAGGCCATTTTTCAGGAGCTTTTGGTCCACCTTGCTATCTACTCTCACTGGGATTTGGGCTCCAACTGGTAAGGTGGATGAGAGCCAGTGAAGGGTATAGGAAAGGACTCTTGGCAAGTTGTGATGAGCAGTATTTAAAATAACAGTAACAATAATAATGGGTGGTCACAAAGATAGCTCCCATTTATCAGTTGTTTCTTGTGTGCTTCTGAGAAGTGCTTGACATGCATGGTGCTTTTTGATCCTACAGCACTCTGAGCTGCAGTTTCATTTTATGGGTGAGGCAACTGAGGTGCACAGAGGTTATTTGCCCACATGATAAAGCCAGAGACGGGAACTCAGTTTTATCTCCAGAATAATTTCCTCTTAATCTCTGACCCATGATCCACTAGCCCAGGTGTCTCAGCACTGGAATATACATAACCCTGGTGATACAGAAGCCTTTCCTGGAGTATTGCAGGTGTGGATGGTTTTAAGGGAATCAATTTCCAGATTTTCGACCTCATATATGGACCCTTTCTTGAAACTGATTGGACTGAGACCACCCCTTTTCACAGTCATTTGTCCCTATTTTATAAAGGCACATCTCTTGCCCAACACTAATCTTGCTCACATGCGTTGCTCTGAGTATAAAAACCTTAAAGGGCACTGAACAAAGGAACTGTGAAATTGGTGTGTGGGAACCTTCTAATCAAGGCACTTTACAAGGCTGCCCCTTTCCACATGTTTAAACTTGGTGCTAGAAACAGGGCATACGGGGGCCCCTTTCTTACGCTAAGGAATGATATGAAATTTTCAGGTCTGAAGAAATAACTTGCTTTTAACTTTTTAAAATGAATGATGGGTATCAGATTGTTAGATTCTGTTTAAAAAATATGATGTGGAAGTTTTATTTTAAAATGCTCATGTTTACAATATGTTGGAAATTCTATTCTTAGAAGGTATTCAGTTTATGATGAAAACTTTAGACGTCAGCCTAAAAATAGGCAAGGTTTTCAAATTTCAGAATTAAAACAAGCTTGCAGATAATTGTACTATACTTACCCCTAAGATACTGAAGTTCAGAGTGGAAATTCTGAAGTCGTTTTCTGCCACAGACCCTTCTGCACCAAAATATTATTTTTTCATAGAATTTCAGGGGCATCAGTGTCTCCTAAGCCTCCATCATTGCACTCCTGATTAAGCACCCTTGAAATGATAGGGAATTTCAGTAAAATGTAAACATAGTTTAAATTTTGATGAAACTTTTATATATGTAGTTAGACGTGTGATCTTGTATACCAGAGTGCCTTAGTGGCTCAGCAAGGACTGTTTCAGACATAACTGATAGAAACCCAATTGACACTGACATTAAAGAAAAAGAAATGGACTTTATCTGCTTCAGTAACTGGAAAAAAAAAGGGCAGCTTCAGGTAGTGCTGGATCCAGGTCCTCAAATGTCATCCTGAAGTCCTTGCTTTGTCTCTTGGCTCTGCTCTCTTCTGTGCTGGCATCATTCTCAGGCAGAGTGTCCCTGTCAGGTGGCAGGGATGGTCCTCAGGAGCCCCAGGCTTACATCCTACCCATCTCACCATCACAGCTGAAGGAGAGAATTTTTTTCCCAGTAGATGTGGTGAAAGTCCTGGTCATGATCTGGTTGGAAGGGCCAAGGTCACATCCTTGAACCTGCAGGGGAGGTGGGGTCCGTCCTATTCGAATTGCTTGGGGAGAGGAGAAGGTGGCTTCCTGAAGAGAAGCTGGGCAAACAGAAAATCCCAACATGTTCTGTAGGAAGATTAATCTGAAGACCTTGAAGATCAAATGGACTACCGGTGTCTTCTCTAAAACCCTCTCACTCTCCTGGGTATGCTTCTTCCCTTCCATGCACCACCAGCCAACTCTCTTACCTTTATGATACCCATCTGCCCACTGACAAAATGACATTAGTGATACCGTCTGTTGCCTGCTTTGGTAATTTCAAGACTCTTAAGGCAGTGCCTAAAATCCCTGACTTAATGTATTTTGTGATTTCTTTTTTTAAAAAAGCCATTAGTTATGCGATTAAGAAAAAGAAATTAAAAATTATGGAACTCCATCTGTGTTAGTTTGCTAGGGCTGCCATAGCAAAGTACTAGGGACTGGGTGGCTTAAACAAGAGAAATTTATTTTCTCACAGTTCAAGAGGCTGGAAGTCCCAGATGAAATTGTTGGCAGCATTGTTTGTCCTGAGGCCTCTCTCCTTGGTTTGCAGATGGCCGTCTTCTCCCTGTGTCTTCACGTGGTCTTTACTCTGTACGTATCTGTGTCCTAATCTTCTCTTCTTACACCAGTCATGCTGGATTAGGGCCCACTTTCATGACCTCATTCAACTGTAATCATCTCTTAAAAGACCTTTTCTCCAACTACAGTGACATTCTGAGGTCCTGGGGGTTAAGGCTTCAGCATATGAATTTGGGGGGGGTGTGGTTCACTCTATAACACATCTATTATTTTAACTCTGTGAATGGGTTATATTTTGAAAAATAATATTAATACCCATACCTTGTTTAAAACCCAAGTTAGTAACAGGTTCATCTGTTCAAATGCAAGCTCAACGGTTTCAGGGATGGTAAGTTTGATGCAGTTTGCTTTTTGGGTATACTTTTCCCTTCAATAGGAGTAGAGAGAAGACAGTGTAGAGATGAGCACTGGTGGTTTGAGTTTGTAAAAGATGCTTGGGATCCGAGAGTGGCAATCTGGACCTTTCTTGTCCTTAAGCTCAATGCTGCCTCTGTTATTGCAGTAACAACTTTCCTGAAATCCCCGAAGGGTGCACTCTGGTTGTGAAATGAGTTTTAGGACTTTTGAGGGGGGAGTGTAGGGTATGCGGCTGCCTGCAGGCAGGATTCTTCCTGTTTCCACTGGAGCAGTGGTTGATCTGGCTGAGAGCTCTGCCGGGCTCTCCTTGTGCCAGGGGTGATGTGAGTGAAAGAGAACCTTGCCACCCTACCTTTTGCGTCTTAGGGAACAAAGTTTGCAAGCGAGGGGGTTAATGAGTCACTTTGATCCAAGTCACTAAAGGGCCACCGTCGCATCAGAAATTGCTTTCCATTCACACCCAAGGCTCATCCTTTTTAAGCGCCTCAAATGACAAACCTGTCCGTTATTCTCCTCTGCTAAGCAGTTGTCACTGTTCTCTTCCTGGCGTTAATTATTGTTTTAATATGGCTTGCGTGTTCATTGTCTGGTCTGTCGATGTTTGTAATGGAATGTCACAGCTGAAAGGAAGTGGGGAATAGGTAGCAGCTTGTCAAATGGTAGTCTTTTCATGTCAAAACCCAAAAAGTCTCCCACCTGAATTTTGCTTACCTACAATCCAGAAATTCCAAAACTTAAGGGTTTGGAAAGCAAGCTGCTACAGGACATGGTTGAAGTGCACATGTGTTACCTGGGAGGACGATGAGCTTTTGAAAAATCCATCCACATAACATCACTCCTTCATAGGCCAGTGTGGGTGGTGGTAACTGATTTGGAGATTGTCTTTATTGAAAGCAAATGCCAGTCTTGGAGAGTATAGGACCCAGGAGCAAGGAGTTTTTTTTAAAAAACTATTTATTTATTTTATTTTTGGCTGTGTTCTGTGCGAGGGCTTTCTCTAGTTGTGGCAAGCGGGGTCTACTCTTCATCGCGGTGTACGGGCCTCTCACTGTCGCAGCCTCTCTTGTTGCGGAGCACAGGCTCCAGACGCGCAGGCTCAGTAGTTGTGGCTCACGGGCCTAGTTGCTCCGTGGCATGTGGGATCTTCCCGGACCAGGGCTCGAACCCGTGTCTCCTGCATTAGCAGGCAGATTCTCAACCACTGTGCCACCAGGGAAGCCCGAGCAAGAAGTTTTGACCAAGCAAAATGTTGTTTGCTAGCTCATCTTGGATAAAGCACTTACCTACTCTGTATTAGCTACATATGGCTGCTGTAACAAAGTGCCACAAACTGGGGCACTTAAAACAACAAGTGGAATGTTTTACAGTTCTGGAGGGTAGAAGTCTAAAATCAAGCTGTCTCAGGTGTCAGCAGGGCCACGGTCTCTCTTTTGGCTCTGGGAGAGAATCGTTTCTTGCCTCTTCTAACTTCTGGTGTTTGCTGACAGTCCTTGACGATCCTTGGCTTAGAGATGCATCACTGCAGTCACATGACCGTCTTCTCACTGTGTGTCTTCACATCGTCTTCCCTCTGTGTGTGTCCCTGTGTCCAAATTTCCCCCTTTTATAAGGACACCAGTCGTATAGGGTTAGGGCTCAGTCCAGTGACCTCATTTTAACTTAAATCCTCTGTAAAAACCCTATTTCCAAATATGGTCACCTTCTGAGGTCCTGGAGATTAGAACTTCAGCATATCTTTCTTGGGGAGCACAATTCAACTCATTACTCTCCTAGCTTTATTTTTCCTCCTTCAGAAAACAAGGTCCACCTTCAACCTAAGGTTCAAACACAATCATAAGAGAAAGCACCCTAGAAAATATATCCACCGGGTGATGGCAGAATGCCCCATGGGATGTTACATATCTCTTATTCCTACGGTATCTCGGGAGCATTTGGATCTAATACATGACATGTTCTATGCAGTTTTTCTTTCTCTTTTGGCCGTGCCGCGTGGCATGTGGGATCTTAGTTCCCTGATCAGGGATTGAACCCACGCCCCCTGCATTGGAAGTGTGGAGTCTTAACCACTGGACCGCCAGGGAAGCCCCCTGTGCAGTTTTTCAATTGGAAGTCCTTTGGGGTGGTGTGACCTGGGCTGTGTGTTTGGTGGAAACTTGGAGTAACTTGCAAGTTGGCAAGATTTGCAGGGGAAGTTCCACCCAGAGGGTGGAGCTGTGGCCCCTTAGAGTGGCCTGTGGCTGTGGCTGCATTGTCCTGACTTGCTGGCCACTCACTGCCGCTCCGCAGTACAATTTGGATGTAAATCCTGAGATATCTGTCCCAACTCCTGAATCTTTCATGGAGAGCATGGGAATGTGTAGTAGTTTTATTGGTTTCTTTTCATGAGTTGTATTTTGATATTCAGAAGAGGTTCACTGGGGCAGAGGCTAAGAATGCTTTCAGAATATGCTTCTCTTTTGCCTGCTCCTAATAACTTGCAGTGGTAAGTAAAAAAGCGACAAAACAAACAGACCCAAAACAACCCTCAAAACCCTCACACTGACATTTAAAGGATTTGGCGTCTTTAACTGCCTTTTACATACAGCATAATTATGTGTTGCTGTCAGAGTATATGTACATGTAGATGTTTTCTTTGAGATGCTCAAAGCTCTGCAGAAGTCTCGCTTTGTTGGCTAGCTCTTAGCTCTCTCCCCATCAACTGGTTCAGAGTTTTTAGGGGCTGCAGGTCATGGATGCCACTTGCCTCTGTTTCAGTCCTTTGTTCACTCCTTCAGTGAACATGCAGTTGTCAGTCATCTGCTGTGTGCCAGGCACTGTGCTGGGCTCTGCGGTGGGGGAGGAGAGCAAGGGCCCTGCCTGCGTGGAGCTCTCACTCTGGGTGGCCTGGTTCATTGTGACTGGGTTTGCTTGTCTCCCAGATCTCCATCCTGTTTGCAGGCAAACCTACCTCCTCTGCCACCTGCCCCTGGCATCCTGGGCTGAAAGCTACCGTATATCTAACTCCATTTGGTATTTATTGGGTTGTTACACCAAACTTTGCAAAGCCAGAGAGGCATCACTTTGTTAGACGGAATCCTCTTTATTCCACTCCCGAGAGGCCACTCGGCAGGCTTTGATGTCCATAAAACCCAGCTCCAAATCTAACACAGGAGAGCTTGTAACTTTTTTTTTTTTCTTTGCCTTTTCTGAATTTGACCCCTTTATAGAGTATTTTGAGAGTTGGGCTCCATCGGGTGGGTTTTATGTCTGTGCCTCTCGGATGGGCCATGAAGTTCTGGGATCAATTTTGTTATATGGCAGCCTCGCGCAGTGGTGCGGTGCTTGGAAGCATTATGACGCAAGAAGTGGTCTTGGGCTTCCCTGGTGGCGCAGTGGTTGCGAGTCCGCCTGCCGATGCAGGGGACGCGGGTTCGTGCCCCGGTCTGGGAAGATCCCACATGCCGCGGAGTGGCTGGGCCCGTGAGCCATGGCCGCTGAGCCTGCGCGTCCGGAGCCTGTGCTCCGCAACGGGAGAGGCCACAGCAGTGAGAAGCCCGCGTACCGCAAAAAAAAAAAAAAAAAAAAAAAGAAGTGGTCTTTCCATGGCGGGATTTCAGTGTGGTAATTGACATGGGGATGCCTGAAAGGACTATTGGTGTCTCCATGCCGCACACAGGAGTCCACAGCCATCTTGCAGAAGAGCTGAGGGGATTTGTTGCCCTGCTCACTTCTGATGGGGAAGAGTGCCAGCGGGTCCCCTGTGGACATCTGGCCCAGCACATTCTGTCCTTGGGTTCCCATCCTTCCATCCACTTCCTGGTGGGTAACACTGGGAGAGGACTTGGTTACAGTATTTAGAATGCACTGTCCTGGAAGGCAGCTCGAGGGATGAGGGGCAGGAGGGAAGATTTCTACACGGATCGGAGAAGAGGGCACTGGGGGCAGATGTCTCGGACAGTTGCATAATGGGTCGGTTTTTATTTTAAGATGAATCTCGTAATGATCTTGTTGAGAGAGAGGTGGAAAGAAAAGTATTATTATCTGGCCTAAAGCTCCGCCTACTCCCTCTGCATCTTAGAGAAATGCAGAAACCTTCCGCTCTGGAGAGGCATGTGGACCAACTGGTTTGTTTGGGCAGATGGGACAGTTCAGCCCAGGAGGTCAAAGGACCTGCCCCAGGTCACACCAACTTAATGGTAAAACCCAGGCCCCCTGAGTTCCAACCTCTGACTGTCTCCCTCCAGCCCAGGCTGCCTGCCACATGATTCAGTGACTCTTTAAACATGACTAAGGCCGTTTTTGGGCATGGGGGCCCCCAAAGAAACAGCACAGCCCTCCTGGTAATGGTTGGGTATCTTTCGGATTGTTGCAGCTGTGACCACATTGATGCTGAAAGGAATGCCAGGCTGGGTCTTGTTTTTTAAGCGGGATCTCATTGCTACGATTATCAAATGTATCTTTTAAAGATGAATATAAAACAGCTACCCTCCCAAGCAAATCATAAAACAAACTATGCCCTTGCCACCCAGAACTACAGAGGAACAGCCGGCTCTTCGTGGCGCGGAGAGTAATGGCTGCAGTATTAAAACAATGATGGGAAAACCAGGAACCAAGAGCTGAGAGGCGGGGAGGAAAACAGTCCCGCAATCCCCCAGGGATAATGGGTCTCAGCGACAGGTCTGTGTGATTTATTGTGCTTAATGTACTTATTTTTATTTGTCCCCTTCAACACGGAGTTTTGTCCCTGAAGAGATTTGATAATGGCTTGTTTGCGGTCACTTAGACTCCAAAATAAAGCGCCCCATTTTGGCTGTCTGGAGATCCGGCGGCCTCATTGGCATTCCCCCTCCGATTTCACCTTCACTGGCCGAGATGGGACGGATGGAGATAAGGCCTTCTTAGTCGCCCTTGCGTTTTCCCATCACACCACCATCGCAACTCCTACCCTAGAGACAGAGTGGCTCGGTGGCTGTCCAAACCCGGCCTGCTTCCCTCTTTCATCTGGTGCTACTTTGGGACAGCAAGAAGGAACCCCTCATTCTGCCCATAATAATAGATCCCTGGGGGGCTTCCCTGGTGGTGCAGTGGTTGAGAGTCCGCCTGTCGATGCAGGGGACACGGGTTCGTGCCCCGGTCCGGGAAGATCCCACATGCCGCGGAGTGGCTGGGCCCGTGAGCCATGGCCGCTGAGCCTGCGCGTCCGGAGCCTGTGCTCCGCAACGGGAGAGGCCACAACAGTGAGAGGCCCGCGTACCGCAAAAAAAAAAAAAAAAAAAAAAAAGATCCCTGGGACTTTGTTTTCCCGAACCACCAGTGCGAGTTTACCGGTTGCAGCTTTTGGGGTAAGCAAAAATAAGAACGGAGGAGTAGGTGTGGGAGGTTTTCCAAAAGAATGTGCTTGATTTAAAGGCTGAAGCGTGTCCGGGTCGTGGTGGCCAGCTGTTTTGCTGGAAGACTCCAGGAAACATATCAAAGGACTGGATGCCTGCCTGCAGAACTGCCCCACACCTGCAGAGGTGTGGCCAGAGAACTCCACGCTGCAAAAGACTGCAGAGATGGCTGGAAAAAGAAGCTTCAAGTCTTTTCTGATCCCAAGTTTCCTCCCTTGAGGACCTCTGCTGGAATGCCGCTGGCAGCTCTTCTTGGCAGGCAAGGGGCTCTGGCATGTTGCATCCACACTCGGCCCTAGGGCGGTGCTTTGAGAGACTCTTGCTTTCCCTGTGAGCTTATCTATCTAATTATAGAAAACTCAAACAGTGGAACAGAAAAAGACTCCTTTCAAAAGTACAATGATAGCAAAAGTCAGAAGCAAACTAAGGATGGGTATTGGGGGTGGGCAGTGTCCCTGGTATCCTGTAGGTGGGACACTGCAAACACTGTTACGTTTGCACATCCTAGTGAGGCAGTGGCATCACTGAAGGACTGATGGTGCTGGCAGTGTTCCATTGCTCTCAGGTACTTGGGCGCCCTTTACTCTTCCTCTGCTCCTGTACGTCTTAAGAGGCCCTCAAGCCAACCTGACTCAGTATAGGTACACGTGGGCCTCGACAGTGTCCGTTGTACCATGTGATCCAGGAATTCTGCTTCTGGGTATATATACCCCAAAGAATCGAAAGTAGGGACTTGAAATGGGTATTTGAACATCCAGGTTTACACCAGTGTTACTCACAATAGCCAAATGAAAGCAACCCAGATGTCCATCGATGGATGAACAGAAAAACACAGTGCGGTTATATCCATACAATGAATGTTACTTGGCCTTAAAAACAAGGATTTTCTGACACATGAGCCATCATGGATGAACCTTGAAGGCATCACACCAAGTGAAATAAGCCAGTCACAAAGGACAGATAATTATGATTCCACTCATACAAGGTACCTAGAGTCGTCAGATTCATAGAGACAGAAAGCAGAGTAGAGGTGACCGGGGCCTGGGGAGTTAGTGTTTCATGGGTGCGGAGTTTCAGTTTGGCAAGATGAAAAGAGTTCTGGAGATGGATGGTGGTCATGGTTGCACAACAGTGTGAGTGTACTTAATGCCACTAAACTGTACACTTAAAAATGGTACATTTGGTTATGTATATTTTACCACAACGAAAAAAAAGTGATACCCTGTGACCTCCGCATCCTGATGTTCATGCCCTTGTGTAATCCCATCCACTTGGGTGTGAGTGGGCAGGACTTGTGACTCGCCTCACCAACGGAATATAGCAAAGGTGATGGGATGTGACTCCTGTAATTGCATTTGCTGGCTGACTTGCTGTACGGGCTCTCCTTGCTGGCTTGATGCTGTTGGCGAAACCCACGTGGCAAGGGACTGTGGGTGGATTCGAGGAGCTGAGGGTGACCCCCAGCCATCAGCAAGAAGGTAAGACCCTCAGTCCTGCAGATACGAGGAAGTAAATTCTGCCAGCACCCAAGCTTGCAGGTAGATTCTCCCCGAGAACCTCCACCTGGGGATGCCTTGATGGGAGCCTTGTATTTTTGTTAAATAAATTTATTTATTTATATATTTTTGGCTGCATTGGGTCTTTGTTGCTGCGCGCGGGCTTTCTCTAGTTGTGGTGCACGGGCTTCTCATTGCGGTGGCTTCTCTTGTTGGCGGAGCACGGGCTCTAGGCACGCGGGCTTTGGTAGTTGTGGCACGTAGGCTCAGTAGTTGTGGCTCACGGGCTTAGTTGCTCCACGGCATGTGGGATCTTCCTGAACCAGGGCTTGAACCTGTGTCCCCTGCCTTGGCAGGTGGATTGTTAACCACTGCACCACCAGGGAAGTCTCTTGATTGGAGCCTTGTGAGTCTCTATTTTGCTGAAGACTCACCTAAGCCATGGCCAGACTGTGAGTCACAGAAACTGTGATATAAAGTACTGTTTCAGGCCACCAACTTTGTGGTAATTTGTTACACAGCAATAGCTAACTAATACTGAGCCTCACCAGAGACTTTTCTGAATTTATTCCATCCTCACTTTCCACCCCGGACACCTCAGGCCTCTATCACCCCTTCTTGTCCACTGGGGGTGTGCAGATAGCCTGTTTTTCTCTTTTCTGTTTATGTTCAAATACTTTCATTGTTAGGGTCACTTCATCCCTCTGGCTCCTTCCTGTTCTCTTATGGCTTGAGGAGTTTCTGGCTTGAGGAGTGTGTCTCATGGTTTTTTAATTTTTATTTATTTATTTTTTTTATTGAAGTATAGGTGATTTACAATGTTGTGTTAACTTTCAGGTGTATGGCACAGTGATTCAGATATATATATATATATATATATATATGTATATTCTTTTTCAGATTCTTTTCCATTGTAGGTTATTATAGGATATTGAGGACAGTGGTTTTTAGTGCAGTGACTGAGTCCTGAGACTCAGGGTTCCAACTCCACCCACCTGTGTGCAGTTGAGCTTTCCTCTCCATCCCCCACTTGCTCATGCGTTGGCCTAAACCCATATCTTGCCTCTTGGTCACAATGCTCACGACACAAAATATAGGTAATCACATTTTTCTGGGGTGTCTCTGATTTCTAATATTCTGCCTCACTTGTTGTCCCCATAAACTGTGAAGCTGTCCCAGATATTCTGTTTTGGTATGTAAACTCTGATTGGACTGGCTCCCTTATAATAAATTAATGAAAGCCACTGCCATTTTGGGGGCACCTTCTGTATGTCAGACACTTGATTAACAGTTGTCACTGTGTCTTTGCATCAGCCCCAATGAGGTGGATGTCACGTTGCCTGATTTACAGAGGAACACACCGAGACGCAGTGGGGTTCATTTTCTTGTCCGAGGTCACATGGAGCTTGTGTGTGTCCAAACCAGAATTAGAACTCCAAACGTGCCCTCTAACTTACCTGCCTTGGAAGAGTACAGGGGTATTTCTCCCAGATCCCGTGTCCCAGTTTTGCTTGGAAAATAGTGTTGCTACACACAGGCCACCTGGAAGGTTCTGAGGATTCCTTCCTACTGGACCACAGTGGGACAGTGTGGGGTTGGGGGCATAGCTGAAAGCTTAAATTGAAATAGTGAGGGAGGGACTTCCCCGGTGGCGCAGTGGTTAAGAATCCACCTGCCAGTGCAGGGGATGTGGGTTTGATCCATGGTCTGGGAAGATCCCACACGCTGTGGAGCAACTAAGCCCATGTGCCACAACTACTGAGCCTGTGCTCTGGAGCCTGTGAGCCACAACTACTGAGCCAGCATGCCTAGAGCCCGAGCTCCGCAACAAGAGAAGCCACCGCAATGAGAAGCCCACGCACCGCAACAAAGAGTAAGTCCCCGCTCGCTGCAACTAGAGAAAGCCCACCCGCAGCAACGAAGACCCAAAGGAGCCATAAATACATACATACATACATACATACATTTATAAGAAAAAAAGATAGTGGGGGAGACCAGGTGGTCAGGGGTGGAGGTCCAGCCGGGGGCAGCTGCCCTGGTGAGGGGGAGAGGGAGTGGTTCTCAGCCTCGGTTGTATGTTAGAATCATCTGGGAAGCTTTAATGTCTACTGATGCCTGGGCCCCACTCCCAGAAATATTGATTCAGCTGGTTTGGGGCACAGCTTGGGCAGTGGGGTCAAAAACTCCCCAGGAGATTAGCATAATCCCCCAAGATTCAGAATCCTGAAAGGAGGGCCTTTGTATGACAGGCGGTTGGGCAGCGGGTGGAGAAGATAGAGGCGAAGGATGGCGGCCTGGTCCGGACACTCCCACAGCTCTCCCTCCCCATTTAAAGGCAGACCCTGTGTGCTTCTAGCCTTAGACTTGTAGAGTCCAGGCCCACAGGACTGGCTTCTAGGAGCCCAATTTGGGGACCCGGTAAGGCAGGCCTGTGGATTGGATAGATCCCTGCATCTTAAGTGCCATCAGCTCACACCTCAACACGCAGTGAAAGGGACAGAGGGGTTGGGACACACACCCAAAAGGCCTTAGTAACTCAGCAGCTTGCATCTGCACGGGCTGCCTTTTGCCATTGCTTAGAGTTAGTGGTTAAATCTGGGGTTGGTGGTTTTCCCATGTCACTCAAGTACCTCTTGATCGCAAATGCCTTGTGGGTAGGGACCCCATTTTTTTTTTTTTTTTTTTTTTTTTTTTTTTGCGCGGTACACAGACCTCTCACTGTTGTGGCCTTTCCCGTTGCGGAGCACAGGCTCCGGATGCGCAGGCTCAGCGGCCATGGCTCACGGGCCCAGCCTCTCCGCGGCATGTGGGATCTTCCCGGACCTGGGCACGAACCCGTGTCCCCTGCATCGGCAGGCAGATTCTCAACTACTGCGCCACCAGGGAAGCCCGGGACCCCATTTTTGTGTCTGCTAGAGGGAATGACATGATAATTTATCTGTCCTGGGTGCTTTGAACAACTTCATTTGGTGATTGATTTAAAAAGCCTTTCAAAGTTAAAGCATAAAGAACCTAAGGTCACTGAGGGAAATAAAAAACGTGGTGGTTTTCCTCCTATTTAAGTGTGTAGCTCTCTGTTAACTCCACTCGCTGGCTTCCTCACTCTGCTCTGATTTTTCCTATGGCTTCACCGTTTGTTGATATGCTGTGCAATTTTCTTGAATATAAGCTGATGACCTCAGAGGTTTCTGGCCCCTCATTGCACATTGAAGACTCTCAGTAAATATGTGTTGAGTGAATGAGCAAATGGTGGCTTGTAGCTGGGGTCAGTGGGATCCAGAGGGAGACATAGACTCATCTAAGACTCATTCCTTGGCTTGAGCTCCAGGAGGGAACTGCGGGCTTTTCTGGGGCAGGGGGACTAGAGAGCCGAGGGTTAGTTTTATTTTGCCTCGCCTCTTGGAGCAGGTGTCTTCTTTCTCAATTAAGATTTTTTTTTTTTTTTTTAGCAGTTACCTTGTAATGGAAAACGACACTTATGCAGGCTTGTGTTCTTTTATGTCTCCTAAACCGAGCCCTTTCCCCTGCTGTGGCTTCAATAATGCATCATTTCATAAGTTCATGGACTTTAATGTGCTTCTGCTGAACCTCTAGTCTCAGCTAGGTAGTTAAATGGAAATTAACCGCTGTGGTTTGATTCAAAGTCACCTTTTCACCTTCTCTCTCTTCATCCCCTCCCTCACCCCACATATGCAAAACAGTGTCACGTTTTTCTTCTTTTACTGAGAGGGTGTGATGTGTGTGCGCACGTGGGCTCCCAAGTGTGAATAGATATATCGATTCACTTCGTAATCAGAGAGCCATAAAAAAATAACAATGTGTACCTACAAGTTTTTGAAATTCCACCTCTCCAGCTAAAGTACAGTGGAGTCTAGGGACCCACCACAAACTAATATTTAGGGAGAGTGGTACAGATGTACCAGATTTAGGACTCACAGTGGCTGCTGGTAAGTTGTCCTGTCTTGACAAGGCTCTGAAATTTACTCAGTATTCATTCATTCATTCATTCAGTGCCTGAAGATTATTTTATATGTACGAGGCACCTGGGTGGTGGATGTGATTCGCTATGTGTATTAATGACCCCAATTCTTCACACCTTTCTGAATTCCTAGCCAAAGATCATAGTATATTTCTGCAACTTTTGACTTTGGGCTTAATTGTGTGGCTTACTTTGACCTGAAGGATAAAGCAGAGGTGGAGGTGTGCTAGATCTGAGCCTAGGCCTTAGAAGACCTTGAGTGTTTCTCCTTTTTTTTTTTTTTTTTCTTTCCTGCCTCTTTGCCTTTGCTGCAAGAACAGCCTACCCTGGTAGTCCAAGGAGAAGCAGGATGGGAGACACTTGGAACAGAGCTGCTCAGCCAACCCGAGAGTCTTCAGTGAGAAACCAAGCCCACCCTCGATCAGCCAAGTCCCAGCTGACCTGTAGATGCATTAGTGAAAATGAATGATTGTTGCCTTAAGACGCTGCTTTCAGGGATGGTGTGTTACGTGGCATGATTATGCAGCAGGTGGCTGATATGGTGGGGTGTGATATGACTCCTGTGTGATGTGGATCCTGTTTGAAAGAAGTCCTGGAGTTCGGTGGTGGTGGCGGGAGGGCCAGGATAAGCTCATTGACTCGTACAAGGTAGAGAAAGTGCTGAAGTGCCCTAAGAAAGGACTCAGTAAGGGGCGTTTAAGTAGGGAGAGTCTTCTGCTAATTCGGAAAGATACATGCACCCCAATGTTCACAGCAGCACTGTTTACAATAGCCAAGACATGGAAGCAACCTAAGTGTCCATTGGCAGATGAATGGATAAAGACAATGTAATATATATATACATACATATATGTGTATATATATATACACACACGTACACACACACAATGGAATATTAGCCACAAAAAAGAACAAAACAATGCCATTTGTAGCAACATGTAGATTTGTAGCAATCTCTTAGTATGGAACCTAGAGATTACTATGCTAAGGGAAGAAAGTGAGACAGAGAAAGACAAATATCATATGATATCACTTACATGTGGAATCTAAAAAAATGAAACAAAGGAACTTATTTACAAAACAGAAACAGACCCACAGACACAGAAAACAAACTTGTGGTTACCAAAGGGGAAAGGGAGGGGGAGGGATAAAATTGGCGTTTGGAATTAGCAGATACAAACTACTATTTATAAAATAGATAACAACAAGGTCCTACTGTATAGCACAGGGAACTACATTCAATATCTTGGAATAACCTATAATGGAAAAGAATCTGATTCAGTATAACTGAAGCACTCTGCTATATACCAGAAACTAACACAACATTGTAAATCAACTATACTTCAATTAAAAAAAAAAAAAGGAGGGAGAGTCTTCTGGGTGAGTGATCAGAGAAAGCCTCATGAGGGGGTGGGCTTTTGAAAAGGTGTTTTTAGGTGATGTTATCAAAGTTTAGAATAGAGAGGCATTGACTAGGTTTCTGAGTTTAAAATATGTGATGTTTCAAAATTGATTTCTCATCAGAGCCAAAACACGATGCCAATTTCTCATTAAATATCTAATGACCTTGCTACCAAAAAATAAATAAAGACTCAAAGCTACGTTGGTATCAGAAAGCAACACCCCCGTTTGATAATAGCCAACATTTACAATTCTCATCACAAAGAATTATCCAGCATGTATTTGGCTTACCTACTGAGTGCCAGGGATCTGCTTGCTCAGCATTTTATAGGCATGATCTCATGTAATCCTCATCATCATCTCAAGAGACAGTAATAGATAACTCCATTTAATTCCATTTTCCAGATCAAGTAACCAAGCCAGAGAGGGGAGGTTATTTGCTAAAGCCAAGCAGTGACATCAGAGTGCCATTCTACTCCCTGCACCTGACTCTCCTGTTAGATTGGCATCCTCTCCATTAATTTCTCTATCACCAGCACATAGCATAGGCTTGGCACAGAGTAGGTGCTCAAAAGATCTGCTCAAGGAAAATATGAATAACTATCTTAAAAATGAATAATGGCGTCATCCATGTCCGAATGGAAGTCATAGCCTAGTAGGGAGACAGATTCCTGAGCTGACTCTTAGGAAACAGTCAAGGTCAGTGGTGGAGAGATAGGAAATGTAAGTATTTGGGAGAGCACAGAGTGGGTGCCCTTGATATGACCGAGAAAGGTTAACACCTTCTAGAAGTGGTAAACTCTGGAATGAGTCTCAGATGAGGAGTCTGAACTAGACAAGGGAGGCCCAAGTGGCTTGCGTGCAGAGGAGATGTGAGTTTACAGCTTATAGCTTCTGGAACATGGTAGATGCTCTGTTGTAAATGTTTATTGTTCTGACCTGTTGGGTGAGGGAGGCACTGGCCGTGAACCTTCTGAGCTGCTCTGACCAGTAAAGCTATGAAAATTTGAGTCTCTGCATTCTCTTCACCTCTTTCGTTCCAAATTTTCCAATGCTTGTCCCTTTAGGGACACTGAAGCAGCACAACAAAAATAATTGGAACCTACTCTGTCCTAAAGAACTTGAGGAATTGTTGCCTAATAAGGCTGGCTTATCACCAAGATAATGATCCTTTTGATTAGTCCTAGGAATTGTGCAGATATAAGATAAACCTGAAGTATCCTCTGGTAACCCAAATCTTAAGGTTTTTGAAACTATTTACTGAAGACTCTTGACCCAAATATGAATCCCGGCTCCAGCATTTACCTGTGAGATTTTGGTTAAGTTCCTTAACAGCTTTCTGAGCCTCAGTTTCTTCACCTGTGAAATAGGGATAAAATCCACATCCTAGAAATATTACTCAGCCATAAAAAAGAATGAAATAATGCCATCTGCAGCAGCATGGTTGGACCTAGAGATTAATAAGTGAAGTAAGTCAGACAGAGAAAGCAAATATCATATGATATCACTTATATGCGGAGTCTAAAAAAATGATACAAATGAACTTATTTACAAAACAGAAACAGACTCACAGACATAGAAAACAAACAGGGTTACCAAATGGGAAAGGTTGGGGGGGGGGGAGATAAATTAGGGATTTGGGATTAACAGATACATGCTACTATATATAAAATAGATAAACAGCAAGGACCTACTCTATAGCACAGGGAACTATATTCAATATCTTGGAATAACCTATAATGAAAAAGAATACATATATGTATGTAAAAGGAATCACTTTGCTCTACACCTGAAACTAACACAACATTGTAAATCAGCTATACTTAAATATAAAAAAAAATCCACATCCTAGAGTTGTAAAGGTTAATTTAAAAAAGACAGTAGCTAGAATTTTTTTTTAAGCACCAACTGTGTGCCAGGCACTCTTAAACCTCTGTATGAATGGATTCATTTGACATTTTAAGTTCTCACCAAAAAACCTTACAATGGGATAAACATGATGATGATCCCCACTTTACAACATGGAATTTATAACTTGCCCAGATTACCGGGCTAGTTAGTGGGGGAAACCCCAGACTCATGCTCTTCACGAACCTAAGCTGTGCTGTCTCTGTGCTGGTACCCAGCAGGCACTCATGGGCCCCGAGTCCCCCATCCCCTTCTCTGTGCAGGGCTGACCACCACTGTTCTCCTCCTACCCTGAGGACCTGGTCGGGGGCTTTCCACTCAGCACTGACATGGCAGGTAGTTTGTTTGCCTATGTGTTTATCCCGTGAGATTGCATACTTCACCAGGGTAGGGACCGTGTCTGTTTTCCTGGACCACACTGTATTTCTGGTCCTAAGCTTAGTACCTTTTCCACATTGAGCACTCAGTAAGTACCCAAGAAATGAATATACTTCTCTCCACTTCTCTCCTCCTGCATCTTCTGGTCACTCAAGACCATTCTCCACTCAAGGTCTGGTTCAAATGATCCCATCCTCTTCTGGAGAAACTAGCGGCTGGAACCTGTCTGTGATGCTGGCATTTTATGTCTGTCCCTCTGTGAGTGTTGGGTGAGCCCCTGGGGACCCCCAGAGCGCACCTCCCCACCTCGAATGTTCTCCATCAGTGGCGTTGACATAAGTTGATTGAACAGAGGCCCCATTTGAAGAGAGTCTGACTTCTGCCTTTGCTAGAACTTCAGAAGGGATCAAGAAAAAAAAAAGTTTATTTATGGTAGCCATTTTGCAGAGTTTCCAAAGATGTATTATTCCAGCTCCCAAATCTCAAAGTTATGAATGGATGGACTCCAAAGCATACGTTTTCTTTTCTCCCATTGAGAAGGATGTCACAAATGGTGCTGGGGAGTGCTGGTCGGTGCACAAGTCTGCCTAGCCCCAGAGGGAGCTGCCTTCCTGGGCTTTTGCCACGAGAACTGTCAGAGAGCTACGCTTGCAAACCTGACAATTAAAACAGAAAGATGAGAAGATTGAATAAGAATCGTTTTCATTTATATTGAATGAAGGGGCTTGAGGAAAGGCTTATGTAATTAAAAAAAGAACCATGGCGCTTTGCAGAGGAGCTCGGGGAGAGTTTTAGAGGCTCCTGTCATTTCACTGCACCCAGTTCTTCAAAAGGTAGGATTTTCTTTGGGGGAATGAGGTGGGGTCCTGCATGAAGCTCAAGCTTTAGGGTCAGGCAATACCTCGATTTAAATCAGGCCCTTGCATATATCCAGAGAAAACTATAATTTGAAAGGATACATGCACCCCAATGTGCATAGCAGCACTATTTACAATAGCCAGGACATGGAAGCAACTGAGTGTCTATCGACAGATGGATGCATAAAGAAGATGTGATACATGTATGCAATGGAATACTACTCAGCCATAAAAAAGAATGAAATGATGCCATTTGCATGGATGGACATAGACATTATCATACTAAGTGAAGTAAGCCAGACAAAGACAAATATCATATAATATCACTTATATGTGGAAACTAAAAAAATGATGCAAATGAACTTATTTACAAAACAGAAATAGACTCACAGACAGAGAAAACAAACTTATGGTTACCAAAGGGGAAATGGGAGGGAGGGATAAATCAGGAGTTTGGGATTAACAGATACACCCTATGTATATAAAATAGATAAACAACAAGGACCTACTGTATAGCACAGGGAAGTATACTGAATATCTTATAATAATCTATAAGGGAAATGATTCTGAAAAAGAATATACATATATAACTGAGTCACTTTGCTGTACACCTGAAACTAATACAACATTGTTAACCAACTAAAATAAAAAAAAATTAAAAAAAAAGAGGAGGGACTTCCCTGGGAGACCAGTGGTTAGGTTAGAACTGCATGCTTTCACTGCTGAGGGCCCAGGTTCAATCCCTGGTTGGGGGACTAAGATCCTGCAAGCTGTATGGTGTGGCCAAAAAAAAAAAAAAAAAAAAGAAATAGAAAAAGAAAAAAATAAATTGGGCCCTTGACTAAGTGTCTGTCTGACTTCAATCTGCTAAAAACACTGCTGGTTTTTCACCTCTAAAACAGGTGAAATATTTTCCAAGGTTGTTGTGAGCATTGCGTGAGGACATATTTGAAGGTGCTTTATAGGTAGGAGGGCCTCCAATGTTGGCCACTTTCTCACCCCCATCCATGATATACAAGCATTCTTCTTACATTGACCCACCAAATGCACAGCCTTTCCTGGATTGGAAGGGCCACGGAGAGGCAGTTGAAAATGCAGCAGGGAGGGGTTTTTTGGAGGTTGTCGAAGATTTTGACAAAATGGAAGGGAAGAAGACTCACTACAAATTGTTTCTCAAACAGTGTTCCTTCATGGGCTTGCAGGTGTTCTCTGAGTCACTTTTTTAAATTAAATTTTTGGCTTTCATTGACATTTAAAAAAATTGACACTTTGATGTTATCTCAAATTAATGCAAGCATCCTCTGGGTCATCTGCGTGACTACGAATAACCAAATACCGCTGGATGGGCACCGATGAGTCATTGCTTGGGCACCAGATGGTCCCTCTTGAGCTGAGGAAAGCTCAGGAAGGAAGGATGGAGGAGGCTGGCTGTGTGAAGGGAGCATCCGGGTGGTTCCACCGTGTTTCCAACCTCAGGAAGGCATGAGGCTGGGGGCACCAATCTCAGAAGAACCCGGCTGATCTGAGCAGAGCCAGCCGTACTGTCTCGGGAGAGTGATGGTTTAGGCTTAGCATCTACTGTCACTTTAAGTCCATTTAAACTTGTTTAGTGTTGAACTGAACCACAGCAAGGCACCTTGTGAAGGCACTTTGGCTTCAAGGCTGTTTTAGAGTCAGCAGTTCTGGGCCTGTGTCCCTCATTTGATGCTCATGCTCTCTCTTCTCTTGGCTTGGAATTCTGTTTTCCTTCACCACCCCTGCCCGCCACTGCCAGCCCCAGTCCTGGATAATTCCTGCTGTCATCTTGCTCTCAGTTTATGTACCATTTCCTCAGCCCTCTCTCACCACCTTGCCCACGTAGAAACTTGCCTTCTGTGTTTTTAAAGACCTTTGAGGCCGTGTTCCCAAGTTGATTTCCATGGCTTTTATGTAGGCTGTTTTGGTTCATTTCTTTCTTTGGTTGATTGCTGGACTGGAAGCTTCTTGAGGGCAGAGCATGTCTTTTTGTCACTGTCCTCAGCACTGTATCCTGCACAGTGCCTGGCCCTTAGCACTCGATAAATACTATTTAAATTTTTTTTTATTTTAATATTTTACATTTTAGTGCTTATATAATACTGGAATAAAAACGATTTAAGCCAAAATAGAGTTCCTTGCCAACTTCTTTTCCATACAGGTGGCTGCTGGTCACTCAAGTTTGAGGAACATGGTGTAAGAGGGATTGCTTCCCATTGGGATTGACATGTACACGCTACTATATTTAAATAAACAACAAGGACCTGGACTTCCCTGGTGGCGCAGTGGTTAAGAATCCGCTTGCCAGTGCACGGGATGCAGGTTTGAGCCCTGGTCCGGGAAGATCCCACATGCTGCAGAGCAGCTAAGCCCGTGTGCCACAACTACTGAGCCTGCTCTCTAGAGCCCGTGAGCCACAACTACTGAGCCCGCATGCCACAACTGCTAAAGCCCGTGCTCCTAGAGCCTGTGCTCTGCAACAAGAGAAGCCACTGCAATGAGAAGCCTGCGCACCGCAACTACAGAAAGCCACACACCCCAAAATAAATAAATTTATTAAAAAACAACAACAACAAGGACCTAACATGTAGCACAGGGAACTCTGCTCAATATTCTCTAATAACCTAAATGGGAAAAGAATTTGATAAAGAATTAAAAAAAAAAGAGGGATTGCCTGTGGGAGAATGACCGACCTCAGAGGTGAAGGAGAAGGAAAGGGAGAAGTAGTAATGTACTGGGTCCATGTGTCCTTGCTGAGCACCAGGGACAGGACTGCCCCAGGCCAACGTCCTCTGGGTCCGAGAAGAGGGATGCAGCCTGGAACTCACCTTGGCTACTTCCTTACCTGAGAGACTGAAGGGGAAGTTTGTAATTCAGGGCTACACTCTCTGGGTTTGATGTCTCTTGAAAGGTCCTTGCAAGGGCTGCATTTTTGTCTTTTAATGATGTTTGGAGAGGCCAGTCTTGAGCGGGAGGAAGTTGTAGCTCCGGTGCACTCACACTCACCCCCAGAGGGTAGCTGAACTGCTTATGCCAAAAGCTCAGCCTCTTAATGGGCATCACTCACTAGATTTCATCGTAATTATAACTTTGTTTTAGTAGCTTTTTACAGGCCACAAAGCACGTTAACAGGCCTTTTAGTGCTTCATCAAAACCACAAGGTCCTTCCCAAAACCAGGTGATGGGCAAACAGTCCCATTTCATAGGTGAACAGACTGAGGCTTAGAGGGATTGATTTGCCCTGGGAGCTCAGGACTTCAAGGCCCTATTCCCTCTACCGTGCCACTTGCCACCTAAGGGAAGGGCATCTGCCTCCCACGGTGGTCCTGGGCTCCAGTCTGGGGTTTCAGCTGCCCCCTGCCTTCTGCAGGGGGTCATCTAGGATGCCAGCTTGTGATGAAGTGGCTTAGTGGCAACTTAATTATATCTTCAGCAACTTAAAAAAAGGATAGATTCTGTTCAGCTCTATGAAACTCAGTGTTGCTTGTGAAACACACCTCCTGTGCCGTATACATGGGATTTGAAAGCAACTTCTGCCATTGCCTGGCTGGAGTGGGTGACTTCGTATCGTCTGAGACTCGATTTCTGTGTGGGTGAAATGGGGATAGCAGTGTTTAATCAGGGCGTTGGCGTGAAAAGGAGTTTTCATTAGAAAACTGCCCTGCTCATCATACACACATTCCACTTAGTATTCCTAGTCCTCCCAGATGCTTACCTGTTCTTTTATTAAAAGGACTTTTCTGGTGGAAAGTCTCCCCGGTGCACGTGCTGTTGGTACTATCACAGGCTCAGGTGACTCTGTCTTTATGCTGGGCGCGCACGTTAGAAGCGCAGGGAGCTTGGGCTTCAGAGCCAGGAAGGAGGTGGATTTGAGTCTTCGGGAAACCTGGAGACGCTCCTGTCACTGTCCCTTGGAGGCTTGGCTTTCGGAGTTGGCGCGTGTGTGCCACCAAGATGGTGACTTGGCGGGAGTGGGAGGCCTCCCTTCCCTGGGCAGGCAGATCGGAGGCTGGGTTGCGGCCCCCAGCAGTGTAAGCGGTGACCTGGAGAATCTGGCTGCTCTGTGGGGTGGTGGCGTCTGGCCTTTGAGGGCCTCCTGCATCTGGTCCTGCTCGGCTCCCACTGATGGATCACTCGCATCGTTGTGACGCTGCAGCCAAACTCACAGTCGCTTGGACGTGGCCCCAGCCTTCCCAGGCCCTTTGCGGGGCTGACACGGTGCTGGGGCCTCAGAAGAGAGGCGGGGGTAGGTACAAGGGCAGCTTCTCCCGGACAGGGTCAGCCTGAGCACCGTGTGTGACGAGCACACTCTTTAACGCCAGCAGAGGAAAGAGGGCCCGCGTACAGTGACCCAGGCCCATGTTCTTTGCAAATATACAAGTGCTTTCTTTAAAGTGATGCATTGCCACAGCCTGGAGGGAAGGCTCACTAATGACTAGTCCATGGGAGGAAACCCATGTGGACCGAGGCCCATTCTGTGGGCTCAGTTCCCGCCCTCGTGGGGCTTAACGCTCTGGTTGGGGGGAGAGAGGTGGTGTTGTGAGCAGAGACCACCCTGTGGCAGACCTGCGTTCAAATCTTAATTTTTTTTTTGGATTCATCTCACAGATATTTACTGAATCCTACTGTGTGTCAGGCACTGCTCTCAGCACAGTGGGTCTGTTTAATAAACTGAGTGATAGACGTTCTTGTCCTCTAGCTGAGGGAGGGTAGCGTGTGTGTGTGTGTGTGTGTGTGTGTTTGTGTGTGTGTGTGTGTGGTGGTAAGAGTTTGCAGGTTTAAGTTGGTCACAGAGGGATTCTCAGGGAAGGTGATTTTTTTTTTTTTTTTTTTTTTTTGCTGTACGCGGGCCTCTCACTGCTGTGGCCTCTCCCGTTGCAGAGCACAGGCTCCGGACGTGCAGGCTCAGCAGCCATGTGTCACGGGCCCAACCGCTCCGCGGCATGTGGGATCTTCCCGGACCGGGGCACGAACCCGTGTCCCCTGCATCGGCAGGTGGACTCTCAACCACTGCGCCACCAGGGAAGCCCCAAGGGAAGGTGATTTTATCAAATACCTGAGAAGGTGAAAAAATGAGTCATATGGAGCCCTCTGGGGAAAGAGCTGAGGCCGAGGTAAGGTAAGTGGCCCTGAAGCCACTTTTCAGTTGCTAATTGAGAGGCCACAAGGCTGTCCCCCGTGGCTGGAAGGGAGGGAGCAGGGAGGAAAGTAGTGGGGCATGAAGTCAGAGAGGAACGGGGCCCAGTTGTTCAGGCCCTCGTGGGCCGGGGCCATCGGAACAATGGCGTGAGTTACTCATTTATCAGGGGCACTGGGACTATTCCTATGTTGAGGATTGCCCATCGGAAGCAAAGGAGGCAGGAGTGCCATGTAGGAGGGGCTTCATTTCAGGCAGGCCATGAGGTTGACTTGGCTAGGGCTACAGTGATGGGGGGCACTGAGAAAGAGCTGATTCCAGGTTTCTGTTGCTTACAATCTCTGTGGTCCTGGGTGGGCTACTCACGCTCATTGAATTTTCATTTTCTCAGTGCTACAGCGGAGATAATAAAAACCTGCTGCACAGGGTGGTTACAAAGTGGTAGTCGGGCATCGGCCTGGCTCTGGAGGGGCACTGCCCTCATGCTGCTGGCCTTGCAAGTTTATGCGTTGCTGCTTCCATCATATTGTAGGGAAAGGCTCTTAAGTTGCTGAGGCTGAAACATAAAGATAACTTCCCACTGCATAGGCTCCTCCAGTGTTGGCGGCCAAGGAGGTCTTTAGAGAAGTTCTAACCCGACCTTCTTGAGTTACTGATTCGGAAACCGGGGCCCAAAGGGACAAGTGTTCCCATTTTCCACACAATTCGTCCAGCTTTATGTCACATCTCACGGCCCCTGTGGATTTGTGAAGAGGCCTAGCGATTTGTGGTCCAACGTGAAGAAAATTGGATTATGGAGCGATAAATTAAAAAGAGTGTTTGATCCGTCTGCTGAAATCCCCATAATTTTGGGCTCCTGGAGTTCAAGGTAATCCTAGCAGAGAAAGCAGGAGAAGGGTGGAAGAAAATAAAAATTTCGTCTCAGTTCTGTAGGCAGGGAATGCACACATGTTGGCGCAAGATCAAATCTCAGGAATATACTAGCGATGCTGGAGTGAGGTAGCTAAGTGCATTTTATTGCTCTGTGGAATGTATGGAACTTGGATTTGCAAAGTGCTTTATTTACCCCTCGTTAGTTACTTTATATGACAGGGGTCAGCATTGCTGTTTAACAAGAGGACCCTTGCTTTCCTTGTAGAATTTCATTCTGGGTGTTTTTCCTACACTTTAACCATGTCCCCTGCTAGGAAGTCCCCTGCGCCCTTTCTGACTGCTGGGGACAGGGGTGCTAGCAGCGTGGCAGATCTGGATAGAAGCTGGGCCAGCTTTAGACACAGGCTCATTTGCACTAGGTCATTGGCCCTTGTCTTGATGCAGAAGGACAAGGAATATCAAAGGACAGAGGCGGTGTTGCTGGTGCAGAAAGGGTGCTGGGGAGGACTTTGCTCCATGTCCATCCATGTCCGTCCTGGTTGTTACGGCCCTGAGGGCTTTTGCAGCATCAGCTTAGCATCCTGGAGAACAAGCCCCAGAGGTCAGTGTCGTCCTGTCCACGCACAGGAGCGCGACCCCCAACTTCAGCCCCTGATTTCACCCACTGCCTTTTAACCCCTTGTAACAATGTGCTGTAACTTGTTTCCCGAACAGTCCAGGCTGAACCGCGGTGAAATTAACACTGTAGATGAGTCTTTCTCAAAATGGGATCCATGGGTCTGCAATCTGTATGTTCTGAGAGAGGAAGCTGCTATTTCCTTTCAGTACTTAAAAAAAAAATTTTTTTGGCCACTTGGCGTGGCTTGTGGGATCTTAGTTCCCTGACCAGGGATTGAACCCAGGCCCCAGCAGTGAAAGCACAGGGTCCTAGGACCAGCAGGGAATTCCCAGGAAGCTGTTCTTTCAACAATACTTTTTAAATTGGGGACTTATATTTTTAGGATAAATAACAAAGCAAAACCTTGCTGTGATTCTTAGGTGAGCTCATTTGCAAGGGAAACGCAGTTTCAAAAAGTAAGACCTGTGCTTTGTAACCAGCTCCCTTCTCCCCTTTAAAGGGGTCAGTTTATTACGCACGTTTGGGAAACTTGGTAATTCTAATGGTTTGACCTTCTGTTTCTCAAATTCCTCTCTAAGTAGTGAGACTCAGGTCAGCCTTCCCACACAGATGCTCACCTTCCCTTCCAATTCTCCACCTGCTCATTCGAGAGCCAGAGGTGACTTCACCTGCCAACGTTGCGCAGGGACCCCTGGGGGCTCCTGGGCTGTTGGAGACTTTGAGCAGTTTGCTCGTTAAGCTGGACATAAGCCATGTGGTGCGTCTCGTGTGCGGGAACTCCTTTTCTGGCCCCAGGGGGCTGGTAACTATGCTTCTGGAAACCTGGTACACGGAAGGCATCTGGAACGTTAGACTCTCCATATGGGAGCCTGTCAGGGAATGTCATCACAAGTCGGCCTGGTGGCCTCTGTGGCATCTTAATTGAATGTAAAAAAAAAAAAAAAAGCTACTTATAAAGTAGAAGGGGCCAATTTGGAAGGCTGGTACCCAATCTTTGCAAGCAGAAGCCAAAAAGTACATTCACATGTATAGTAAATCTTCCCCTCTTCCTTCCATCCTTCTGCTTCGGTGTTTACTGCCCACAAAATGGTACGTATTTTTGTGGGCATAAGTGAGGGACAGGGAGGCACCTGCTTCCAATACCTGTGTCCTAAGAGGGAACAAAAACGTTCCTATGAAAATTGTTTCAGAATTGGAAAGCAAGATCTTGCCGAAGGTTCAGATGAAAACATCTTAGGCTGTGATGTCTGGAAGGTTAGGTAAAACTTTGGCGGAGGAAGGAAAACATCAATTGTGTGAGGGCAGCCTGCTTCACTGAAGTGACTGGAATGTGGCTGGTAGGTCTGGGACAGTGAGCCAGGCCACAAGGAAGAGGCAGGAGTGTGACCGTTGGGTCCTGGGTGGCGGGGACTCGGCATGACTCTTGCAGTGAAGAGGAGTGAGTCTGGATCTTAGCTCCATCTCATGCAGCTGGGTGACCCTGGGCAAGTGTGTAGTATGTTTCTCAGTCGAGCCTCAGTTTCCTTATCTGAAAGCTGGCATAATAACAGCTATCTCATAGGATGGTGACAGGGCTCAGATGAGGACGTACGTCAAAGTTCATTCTTTTTTTTTGGCCACACTATGCAGCATGCAGAATCTTAGTTCCCCAACCAGGGATCGAACCTGCGGCCCCTGCATTGGAAGCACGGAGTCTTAACCACTGGACCGCCAGGGAAGTCCCTAAGTTCACTCTGATACCTATTTGCTGAGATTTTGATCAAGACTATTCTTCCATCCCATCTGACTTAGACCCAAAGGTCCTGAAACATATGGCAGTTATGCAAGATCCAAAAGGCTGTGAGATTATACCTTTTGCTTCAACTTACACCTTGTTTTCTTGGCCATCCAGAAATGCTTTCATGTTAGCGTGGGTGGGCACAATTTGGAGTGCTTGGTTAACCCAGCAATTAATAAAAATGGAGAGGTGACAATTGGTGTTACCAAGCTGCAGTCGAAAGCAATGCATTTGGCCTCTCTCCATGCAAACAGATTGGCGGAGAAGCCGCCCATGGGGAGGAACATGGGAATGCGGGAAAGGGAAGCTGGTTGGTAAAAGGGACTCAGAACAAAAACCAGGGTGTCAAGATGGGTTGGTTGATTATTTCATTCAGTCAACAGATATTTATTGAGTAACTCCTATGTACCTGATACTGTGCCAGGAACTGAAACTGTACATATGGACAAGGCCTGGCTTCTCCTCTGAAGACGCTCAGGCTGTCATGGACGTAGTAGACATGTAAGCAATGAATTCTAACACTGTGAAAAGTACGGGATAGATGGGGTTTAAAGTTCATGGGTGACCAAAGGAAGGAGGGATTCGTTTTATGAAGAGGGAGAGAGCAGTTTAGACTTTATGGAAAAGGTGGTCTGAGCCAGACCTCGCTGGGGGAAGAGGTGATTCTAGCACAGGGGACCACAGGAGCAAAGGCTGGGAAGTGTGAAATGAAGGGGGGATTCATAGTTGTTAACAGGAACTGGGATTGAATTCCAGTTCTGCCACTTCCTAGCTGGCTGACTGGGCGAATCATGGAGCCTTCCTGGGAGTGTGTTTGCTCATCTGTAAAATGGGCATAAAGAATCCAGGTATCGTGGGATATGGAGAGGATTCACTCTTGCTTCACGTGAGGCACACCTGGCCCAAGGTGACCCCTTCTGTGACAATTAGAGCTCGAAGTATCCCGGGTTCCTTGAGTGTATCCTGTGTAAGAAAGAGCTGAGACTGGAGATGACATCTAGGGCCAGGTATCATAGGCATGGGAATGTCATACATCCTGATCTTACCTCTGCAAGCGCTCACCAACACTGTGGTTAAGCCATATCCCCCCCTCAAGGTACCAGACAATCTTACTGTTTAAAACACAGCCACCCACTGGTGGCAAGTAACTGAATGTTAGTTGTTCGTTCTTTTCTGGGGTGACGGCATGGAGAGACCACTTTCTCAGGGGGCAGATGTGGAGATAGGGGTGAATTCGTATCCAGCACTGGAAAGAGCTCGGCTCAGCACTGAGCTAGACCCAGAGTCGAATTCTCACCCCACAGTTTGTCAGCCTCTGCAGGTCACTTCATCACTCCCAGGTTTAGCTTCCACATCCATGGAATTTGGTCTAAAAGGTATCTACATGTCGAGAGGAAACACATTTTAAGAACTGGGATGAAAATTCCTTTGAAAGAGGGAACTGCCTTTGTGTGGGGAGACACCTTGATAAGGTAGAACAGAGCAGCCCAATAGAAATATACTATAGGCCACACATAGAATTTAGAAATTCCCAGTAGCCACATGAAAAAAAAAAAGGTAAAAAGAAATAGGTGAAGTTAATTTTAATAATAATAGGTCAGTATAACCAAAATATATTTTAAAATTCTTGAGATATTTTAATTATTTCATGCTAAGTCTTTGAAAGCTGGTATATATTTTATATTTATAGCACAATTCAAGTGTTCGGTAGCCACATGTGGTTATGGCTGCTGTACTGGACAGTGGACATGTTGGGAGGAGCCAGAGCCACAGATGAAGTGGCTTTACAGGGAAGGTGAGTTTTCTTCCTCCCTTCTCTCCCTCCCTCACCTTCCCTCCCTCTCTCCATCTGTCTCTCTTTTAGTCTCTCTCTTCCTTGTTTGGTTCCCCTTCCTGAGAGGGCTGAGAAGGTAAATGACCAGTGGAGACCACTGTGGATGCTCTGGGTTAGTGGGTTTTCATGGAAAAGGAAGACAGAGATAAATTTCATGGACGGATGTAGGGAAAGGCACAACTCACTGGGAATTCTCAGAAATCACAAAAGCAGTAGCAGGCAGACTGCACTGAGTGCTTACTGTATGCCAAGCACTATTCTAAGCATTTTACTGACTCGTCTTATATACAGAACCCTAAGGGGTAGTCATTACTCCCATTTTCAGAATGGGAAAACCGAGGCACAGGGAAGTTAAGGAACTCAACCTGGAGACCTGTCTTCAGAGCCCTGCTGTGCTGGATGCCTCAAAAAATCTTGGAGGGGGGCTTCCCTGGTGGCGCAGCGGTTGAGAGTCCGCCTGCTGATGCAGGGGACACGGGTTCGTGCCCCGGTCCGGGAGGATCCCACATGCCGCGGAGCGGCTGGGCCCGTAAGCCATGGCTGCTGAGCCTGCGCTCCGCAACGGGAGAGGCCACAACAGTGAGAAGCCCGTGTACCGCAAAAAAAAAAAAAAAAGGTTCTTGGCTTCTGTGTGGCTGGTTTACACCAGAGGGCTGCGGGGTGGGGAAGCCCCAGGGATCATCTGGAGGAGCCTGAAAATAAGCCTTTTGAAAGGAGGAGTGTTCTTAGTTTCCTTCTCCTCTAGGTCCGTGCCTGGTCCACAGTAGCTGCTCGGTGAACATTTGTGCAAGTCAGTGAGGATGGGCTGGCATCACTGGATAGGATGGTCTCTGAGTCCACTGGGCGGCCTGCAGGTGCAACTGTGCCCTTATGGGATGGCTTTGTGAATAAGCCCTGGGGGGAGGGGCCCATGTGGCAAGATAGCCAGCTTGTTCAGATCCAGAGTTCTCGCTTTGAGCTGAGGACAGAGGCTGATTTATACGTCCCGTGCCAAGGCTTTTTTTGTTTTTCTACTAAATTAAAAAAATTGAATTATAGTAAATATATTCTAGGAGCAACGAGGTACAAAAAGCATGTCGTGTACTGCAGGTATGCAGGGGAGTCCACTTGTATAACCAGCTCCCAGATGAAGAAATAGGACCTTACCAGTACCCCGGGGTCCCCCTTGGCCCTCCCAGAGGTGCTGGCTATCCAGGCTTCTGACTCCATGGACTCCCTTTGCATGCCCACGCTTTCTAGTGAAATCTAAGGATTGGAATGGTAGGGAATCTAGTTTGTTACAGCCCTGCATCCCTCATGGTCTCCAGGGATGGGGTTCTACCCTGGTTCTTGTGTCCATTGCACAGATGAGGAACTGAGGCCGAGAGGCTGTGCAGCTTGCCGAGGTCTCATGGCTTGAGAATAGATCACTGATTCAGGCTCAGAGCTGTGGTGCTCCAAAGCCTGTGTTCTTGACCATCCCCTGTGTTTTCTTCTATGACATTTTGTCTACGATCCCGAGGTTGGGATGTTCAGGTTGAGATTCCCTGACGGCGCAATTTCCGGGGGTGGCTGCCGTGATGCTGCACTGGATTTATCCTGAAGGCACGCTCCCGGGCCCAGGGGGACTGAAGGCCACACCTCACCTGCCAGAATGACTTAGCTAGTGGAGCCCATCCCCAGGTGGGGCGGCAGGAGGCATCAGCCTGTGGGGCAGGGGGGTTCCTCGTGGCCCCGTGCTTCCCATCTCCGCTTGCTGCTGACAAACACGCTCAGGCTCTGGCGAGAGAAGCTTTCAATTAACCAGAGTCCAACAACTCCCTCCCACTGCAGTGGAAGTGCTCTGTGCTGCCAGATTCAAGCTGAAGGTGCTGGTCAGCTCTGGGAGGCAAGGCTGGGGCCGCTGCCTGGGGCACCTTGGATTTCAGCACCGGTCATCGCTGTTTCGGGATGGAGACGGAGTGGGAGGCAGGGGAGGGCAGCCTCTGTCCAGCCTGCAGGCCCCTGGAAGTGGTCGGAGGTGGGCATGTGTACGTCAGGCTGAGGAGCTTTTCTCTCTGCGTGTCGTGGCCGCCTGCCCCCTCCACTCCCCAGTCAAGAGAGACAGGTGGTGGCTGTCATTCTGCAGTTGGCCCCAACCATCGAGAGATTTGCCAACAACTCTGGAATGGAGATACCCCCCCAGCCTCTTTGGCCCAGAGAATGCAGCTTGACCCATCAAGTCGCACACAGGCAAGCAGTTCCCTGAGCCTGGCTTTCTCTCCAGTAGGAAGCTAGTGGAGAGCAGGTAGAAACGTAAGCGATCACACTAGGCTCTGTGCCCCTGGGATGGAAATTTAATTCAAAAAGGCAATATAAAATCACCCCTCTGGAGGCAATCGTGTTTATCAAAATAAAGCCAGTATTATTATGATAAAGCTAGTGAGTGAGTTTACTCTTTGCTGGCCGCTGGGCCTAACAGCAGCAATTGAATGGTGTAGCTCTGAAGCCAGACTGTCTGGGGGGGTGGAGTCTGCATCCTCTGCTCAGCTGTGTGACCTTGGGCAAGTTACTTGACTTCTCTGTCCATCTGTGAAACAGGATCACAACAGTCCCTAGCGGAAGTTGTTGTGTTAATGAATTAATCCACATTAGGCACTTGTCTGACATGTTGAAGTTTACATAATGATGGTGAAGATGTGTCTAGGGTCAGTTACAGGTATTCTGGGTGGTTTAGTATTCTGAGTTAACAGACAAGGAAACTGAGGCACAGACAGGGTCGGTTCCTGGCCCAGGGTTTCACAGCCAGTAAGTAGCAGAGGTGGAATTTGAACCCAGAGCTACCTGATGGCATGCTTTCCACTGAACGGCAGGCAGAGCCATTATTGGCTTACTCAGGATTTATTGCCTGAGGATTAAATTTATTTGTGAACAACCCTCCTCTCCCAAATAGTTCCAGTAAAAACAGGACAAATTTTAATTACTTTATGACCCATTAAAACTAATGGCCGGTGAGTGCATGGCCCCATTCCAGCTGCTACATCTCCACTGCCTTATTGTTTGGGTCACCTCCTCTGTGAAAAAGTTTTGCGGTCAGATCAAATTAGAGGTGCTTCTTTTCTCGCCACGGCTGTCGGCTGTGCCCCTGAAAGAGGAGATACCTTGATGTGTGAGGACCTTCCTGGTGGCATTTTAGGAGCAGGGAAGACCCACTTTTTCATCTGTATCTGTGCCCTGTGTCCTTAATGGGAAGTATGCCCGTCACCCCAGCTGGCTGGGCCCTTCTGACTGTCCGTGCCTCTTGTGGCCCATCCTTGGTGTCCATGTCGAATCTCACAAAGGACCAAATCAGCGAGGAAAGATGAGGTTTTGGGTTTGACAAAGGTAGGATGGCACAGTGCAGTCTGCGGAAATAATATACCCTTTTTTCACTTAAGTTCCCTGAGCAGAGGCAGGAACACAGAGGACCAGAGGTGCGGCATAAAGGGGGAGGAAGAGAGATTAAAAAATACACAGTGGGGTAGGGATGGGGGAAGAAATGTCAGGGTGGGAGGGTGAGAGGGGAGGGCATGGGGCAGGAGTGGAGGAGGGGAGGAGGGAGGTGCAGTGGGTGACTTGAACTTGGATTTTTGTGACAGGAGAAGGGTGGGGCGAGACCTCACAGGAAGCAGATCCTAGGCCTGGTGGGTGGGGGAGGAGGAGGAATGTGAGAGGCAGCCTTGGGAGGGTGAAGGGTGCGTATGAATAGGAGAAGGGGCTCTACAAGTGTTTTTTTTTTTTTAATTGAAGTATAGTTGATTTACAATGTGTTAATTTCTGCTGTATAGCAAACTGGTTCAGTTATACATATATATACATTCTTTTTTGTTTCTTTTTTTGCGGTACGCGGGCCTCTCACCGTTGTGGCCTCTCCCGTAGCGGAGCACAGGCTCCGGACGTGCAGGCTCAGCGGCCATGGCTCATGGCCCAGCCGCTCCACGGCATGTGGGATCTTCCCGGACCGGGGCAGGAACCCGTGTCCCCTGCATCGGCAGGCGGACTCTCAACCACTGCGCCACCAGGGAAGCCCCTACATTCTTTTTAAAATACTCTTTTCCTTAATGGTTTATCACAGGGCACTGAATATAGTTCTCCGTGCTATACAGCAGGACCTTGTAGTGTACCCATCCTGTATATAAAAGCTTACATCTGCTAACCCCAGCCTCCCACTCCAGCCCTCCCTCAGCCCCCTCCCCCCTTGGCAGCCACCAGTCTGTTCTGTATGTCCTGATTCTGTTTCTGTTTCATAGGTAGGTTCATCTGTGACAGGCAGGTGGAGGCCCATTGTTGGCCATGTAGCTGATCAGTGGCAGAGTTTCCTGATCCTGATCCAGTGCTCCTTGGCCATGCCTTGTTACCTCTCGGGCCAGAGGGAGACGAGCTTGCTGAGCCGGGTTTGCTGGATGGTTCGGTCGGGTCATCTGCAGAGTTGCTCTTCTGCATCAGAGCTTCCCAAGGGATGCCTGGCCCCGGGGCCGGAGCCGGGCACCATTTGACCCCATTCAGAAGAGACCAGACCAGTGAACCTTACAGTGCTTCGCTAATCCGGGACAGCTCAGGCTGATGGAGGCGTGCCTCTGTTGTGCACTGCTTATGCCAGGGGTTAAAAAAAGAAACACTCACGCCGATCCAAGGGCTTTCTGTGGGCAGTGCCGAAATAATAAACCCAAACCCAGAGTCCGGCTGCTTCAGGCGTGAGGTTGCGTGTCCTACGGGGCCAGATTCTGGCAGCTCCAGGAGGTAATCAAGGCTGCCAGAGGCGGTCAACTCCGTGCCCTCCTGTGGGGTGGCCTCCCCATTGCAGGGCAGAGGTGAGTTGGCATGTTTTCTGTTCAAAGGATCTGATTTTTAGTGGAAGAGGCTTGTTTGTTTACTCAGTGAGGCCAGTGCCATGGCTCTTTACCAAGGCCAGCTCCTGGTGTGAGCGGGGCCTGGCCTCACTGTCCCTGCATTTCACATCTGGTCCTCATGGTCCAGGAGAACTTGCTTCACAGATGTGAAAACTCAGGCCCAGGGATGTAATGACTTGCCCAAAGCTTGTCAGCGGCTTTGGTGGCGGTGGTGGTGATGATGATGGTGAGGATGGTGAGGATGAAGGAATAGGATGATTGCTGCTGTGTGTTTGCCTAGGGAGCCTGTGAGGTTCTGTGATAGCGAAGGCTGTGTTCATTAATAACAGGCGTGGCTAATGTGGGCTGTGTGTCTGCTCGGTGCTCTGCAAGGTCCCACTGGTTCAGGGAACGACTGTAAGGCGGACGCTATGTGTTCCGTTTACAGTGGAAGCGACAGAGGTCTGGGTCAAGTCAGAGCCTGCGGTCTTTCTGCTAAGCCGCCCGCCGCGTGATGACCGTGGCAGCTTGCTGTGTGTGGTGTGATCCTGTGGGTGGGAGAGTGGCCAGCTGAAAATTGGTGACAGGACACATCTTTTATTCTAGCTCCTTCTTCTTTGGCTCCCAGTAACCCAGGTCCCTGCCTCCCTGACATACCTCCCACTACCCCTGTCCCCATCCCTTTTCCCAGGGCTGTGTTCTCCTCTTTGTTGATAGAGATAGACTGTATCTATCAATAGAGGGGTAGTTTAGCTGAATTAACATTCACCATCACTAGTTATCTATTGGCTTTAGTTATCCAAGGCTCTGACCCTAAAAGCATTTTTTCTGAAGATGACCAATTACCTCCATTCCCTTCACTATGGATGAGTAATCAAGAACATTGCATGTTGCCAAGTATCTTGTTGGTCAATTGCGTGGTGGAAAAAATCTAGTATTTCAGGGAAAAGTAGCAGAGAGAAAGAAACAAAGGAGGAAGGAGGGAAGAAAGAAAGATGTGTGTGTTTGTGTGTGTTTGCTGGGGGGGTGGGGGGAGGGTAGGGTTGGATTAGCCTTAAAATAAGAAATAAGCTTGAAATTGAAGGTGCAGCTCAAACATCACCTGCTCTGAAACCATGTGCTGTTTACGTGGGCAGATTTAGGTACCTGTCCTCAGTCCTCCAACAGTACCTCTCTTGTGACTTCAGAGGTAAGACTTATCAGGATATATGGCAATTTGATCATTTCCATGTCCATCCTGGGCTGGTGCTGTGTGTTTTATACTGCCATTACCTGACCCAGTGCTGGCACATAGTAGGTGCTCATTAAATGTTTACTGAAATGACTTAGTGCCTAAAAGCTTTGGAAGAGAGGAGCTTTATGGCACTCTGCCTGCTTAGGACTCCGGGTAACCTAATTACTCCTTTCCTGATTTCTGTTGTCCATATGGGCCTGGGTCAGTCTTCATGGCTAAAATGAACTAATTTAAATTTAATTTGAACTAATGGGATGTATGCAAGCCACTGCTCACTTGATTAATTTGTTTGTATCATTTGATAAGCATTTTAAGGGGCAGCTTAGGTACAGAACGTTCCGTTTGGCAGGCGGACTACGAAGTTGAGAGAGAAGGATGCGGGCTTTGAAACCAGGTTCAGGTCCAGATTCGATACTGTTCTGGCTTTAGGTGGTTCTGGTGGGTAAGAGCACAGATTCTGGGTCTGGGTTTGAATCCTGATCCTACCACTCACAAGCTGTGTGACCTCAGGCAAATTACCTAACCTTTCTCTGCCTTAGTTTCCTCTTAAAGTGGGATAGCTTCATGGGGTTGTTGTAGGCTTAGGGTTTTTGTGGGGATTAAATGAGTTACTCTGTGTAAAGCACTTAGAACCACGTTGGTATCCGTTATTGGTAGTATTTGCTTTTAATTAAGCTTCAGTGTCCTCATGTGTAAAACCTGACTTTTTAGTACTTAAGTCTTCATAGAATTGTGATGAGGATTGTATGAGTTTCCTGTGGCTGCTGTAACAAAATACCACAAACTGGGTGGCCCCAAACAAGAGAAATTTATTATCTCACATTTTGGGGGGCTAGAAATCGGAATCAAGGTGTATCAGCGGAGCCCTCTGAAACCTGTAGGGTAATCCTTCTCGCCTCTTCCTAGCATCTAGCCATTGCCAGCAATCTTTGGCGTTTCTTGGCTTGTAGACCCGTCACTCCAGTCTTCTGTCATCACATGGTGTCCTGTGTGTGTCTGTCTTCCCATGGGTATCTTTTTATAAGTATATCAGTCATATTGGGTGAAGGGCCCATTCTCTTTCAGCGTGATCTCATCTTCATTACATCTGCAATGTCACTGTTTCAACATTAACTTGATCCCACTGGGAGTTAGGACTTCAACATGCCTTTGAGTGGACACAGTTCAGCCCATAGCAAGGATGAAACGGGAGAACCCATGTGGAGCACAGAACCTAGAACGAAACAGTGCCAGTAAGCGTTAACTGTGCCTGTTCTTATTGTTACCCTGTTCTTATTGTTACCCTGTCCTCACTGTCATGATGACTGCCCTTGGCTGGGTGACCTTGGGCCGTTCTCAGGGCATCTTTGAACCTCAGTCTCCCATGTACTAACTGTGAATGGTGTGGCCCATGGCAGGCGAGCGAGGTACTCAACCTCCCTGATGTGCATTGTCTCATCTCTGAAATGGGGAGGAGGTAGACCCACCTCCCAGGAGGGACCTGCTAGGCAGCATGGGGTGAGGGTGAGTGTGTGCTCGTGGCCCAGACACACGGGGCTTCCCATGCTTGCCACCCCTCGTGGGCCCCTGTGGGTGCCACTGTGCAGTCCAGAGACTGCATGGGGTCAGGAAGGCTCAGAGGTGTGTCTAGACGTGCGCAGGCTTGGATTGTCCAGACCCCCAGTTGCTTTGCAGTCAAAATGGGAAAAAAATATTTTTCTCCACTTGGGAGCTGAGCAGATTTGCTACAGAGAAGTCTAGATATCTATGGAAACAGTCCTAATTTTAGCCTTGCTACACTTAATGCCAACTCAGAGAGTGCAGTGTTGGGTCAGGGCCCAGGGACTGGGGAAGGTGAGCGGCCTGAAAGGGTCAGAACAAGTGCAGAGTAGCCAACTGACAGGCGAGGAGTGGGAGGATGCTGCAGAAATCTAAGTGGTTATCAAGGGGCTGGGATTTTCTTCAAGGAGAGAATGGGTCTAAAAGGAAGGGCCTGGAGGGATGAGCATGTATCAAAAATTAGTCGTTTAAACTGAGGGATCTCCCTTCCCTCTCCCTGTTTAAATTCTGCTCGTCTTCAGCTTAGTTCGAGAGCACTATTTCCAGTTCCTACCTTGGGAATCAGCCACTTCTGCTCTGAATTTGCATCATCTTTTATAATTCTGTTGAAGCATTTACGTCAGCCTATTTAGTTTTGAGGTGAATTCATGTCCTTGCTGTCCGCCACTTGTTTTTGAGGCCCTCACGGTCAGCCATGGCCATTGTCCTGTCTGTATGCTGAGCCTGCCATGGAGGAGACATGCAGAAAATACATAACAAATGGAAATGGACATGTCTGTTGATTTCTGGTTGACCAACGAGGGGTAGGCAGTTGTTAGAAAGGGGCATTAAACGTGTGAGTGTTATAAAGTGTACAGAAGCGCTTCCAGTGGGAAGAATCAACTTGGATGGGAATGAAAGTTGCCTGTAATTATAAGGACATGTTGGGGAGGGCCAAAGCAAGAGGAAGCCATGGTTTGGTGGGAGTTGAATGCTATGGGTGATGGAAGACATAGACGGAGATCCTTTTAGGCCACACAGGGAGCATCACTTCCCTCGGGTCAGCCCTGTCCTCCTGGCCAGGTCAATTCTTAGTGGAAATCACTGTAGAATATCAAGCATAGGAAGAACCTTAGATCTCACCCACGTCTGTGTGTTGTGTTTTGAAGTGTGATATTCAAGACAAGCATTTTTACGTTAATCCTTGGTGATTTATTTTCATGTGTGAGACCTATCATCAGCACATGTCCTGGTCCTGATGTGACCATTTGGAAGTACGTCTTATGTGGATGGAAGAGGTTGCTGGGATGAATTCTGGTACTAAATTTCCATATGCCCTGTATTCTTCTCAGCAGCATGTAAAGCAACATGGTTGTAAACTTGGGAAGGTCGTGTGCAAGAGATTGCGGGGTGGGCAGCGTGGACCCAGTCAGGCTCCCTCCTTTGAGTGATAAGGAGGTGGGTGAGGCCCAGGTAGACCAGATGGCCCTGATAGATAGTGACAGGATTGGGGCCTTGAACCACGTCTCCTCTGGTCTGCCCATCTTGACATACTAGGTAGAATTTAAACTGGTTCCTACCGAATACAAGTTACTCATTTAATCCCACAAACAGCGTTGTGAAGCAAACACTATTTCTCTGTATTACACAAGGCTGAGGCTGAAGGACTTGAAATGACTTGCTGGGGCCTGCCCTGCTGGTAAGATGAAGATCCAGTGATTCCACATAGCCCCTCCCACAACTTTTAGCTGTGTCAGGGAGCTGCAAACCTACCACAATGAGCTTTAGAGTTTGGAAGTAGAAACACATGCAGAGGTGTGGTGCCATCTGTCTCTTTCTGGGAGATCTCTGCCTCCTGAGTCCTAGAACCCAGGCCAGCATGCAAGCTAAGCTGCTCAGGCCAGCAGGCCAGTCTGGGGCTGGGTAGGAGTTTTCTGGGCAGCGGGATGCCTCCCTCTTGGGTGGCTCTGTGTGTCCAGAGCCAGTGAAAGGCTGTTTGCCCAGTGGGAGAGGTGGGTGCCAGCTTCCCCGTTGGTTCTGTTCCCCCCTGGGTAGTACAGAGGGGAGGGAGCTGGCCCTGCTGACAGGGTGAGTCAGAGCACATCCCAGAATAGAAGCCGGAGGGCATGCATGTGAAGGCCTTCTCTATGCCAGTTGTTTGGGTTTTAAGATTCATGTTAAAGATGATTAAGCATTCGTACATAACTCTGCTTGTGGACTGCTTTGGGATCATTTATTAGTGTTGCTTGGCAATAGATTTCTGAGCTAGCCACACCCATCATGGGATAATTAACTGAATCACCCAGGGCCCAGCTCCCTACTTACGCATCTATTGAGCCTCGTCCCAACTCCCTCCATTCATTCATCATTCATTCATTCACTTTTATTAGGCACCCCCTTTATAGGTGGCTTTCTATTTGACAGCATTCCCTTTTTATTGTTGGGGGTGTTTAATATGTGGTAAAAATGGAAAGGTTGGTGTTTCTGTTGCGTCAACATCATCACCCCGTTTATCAAGACTGTAAGCTCCACGAGGACAGGGGCTTTGTTCACGTCTCTGTCTCCAGTACCTAGAAGAATGCCTAACACATAGCAGGTGCTTTGTGAACATTTGTTGAAAAAAACGAGTGAGTGAACTGAGCGTCTGCTGGGTGTTTGGCCTCATGGCAGGTACTTTACATAAAGGTCTTTCTAATTCTCCCAACAACCCGTTCTTCACTGTGCCTATGTCTGTCCCTCATTGTAGGGTATCAGCTGGTGAGTGTTTATACTACTGTCGTAAGCATTATTTTAAGCACTTGCCCAGCAGATGTTCCTCATCATGACTGAATAATTTAGCTACTATTATCCCCATTTTACAGATGCGGGAATGAGGCACAGAGAGGTTACATAACTTGCCTAAGGTCACACAGATCCTCTAGCATCAAGCCATTTTTCTTTATTTCTGTGCCATCGCCATCCAAGAGAACTTTGTGCAAGATGGAGCTTCCCTGTATCTGCTGTCCACTACCCACAGGTGGTTACCGAGCACCTGAAATGTGTTAGTGTGACTCAGGAACTGGTTTTTAAATTTAATTTTAATTAATTTAAAGTTAAATAGCCACATACTGCTAATAGTGAATAGTATATTGGACAGCACACCTCCCTGCGACACTATCTCTAAATAATAGTAACAACTCACATTTATTGAGTACTTTCTATATGCTGAAATTTTAAAAACTGCTTTACATATAGGAAGTGATTTAAATCAATCCTCAGAACTGCAGAGGACTTAACAATGGTTAGAGATTAAGTACCTCTTCCCACCTCCAAGATTTTACAGAAAGAAAGTGGTGTAGCTCTATTCTACCCCAGGGAGAACTCTGTCCGACCCCAGAGTTTTAAATGATCTCCCTGCTTTTCTCCCTATCTTCCATGTGTATTGCCATGAAAAATGGGATCTCATTCTTCCAAGTGTTTTTCAACCCCAAACACAATCCACTGCACTTCTTGATAAAGGAGTCAACCCATCTGCAGGCTTGCGAAATCACTGTTCCCACCAAATGACTCATTTAGGTTGAAATAACGTTGAAGTGGAGTTGTGTCAGTGTCACTCTGAAAAAAGAAAACAAGGTGCCAGTATTCCTTACCAGAATGTTCACTAATGAAAACAAACCAACCAAACGAAACGTACTTCTTGATGTAGTGCCGATAATATTTTAAGGTCAGGCTGGGAAGGAGAGAAAGTGGAGCTGAAATTTTCTGCATCTTGCTGGGTGGAACAGGTGGCTGCAGCCTGTGGGCATGGTGATCAGATTTGACTGCTCCCAGCTGCACCTTCCCTTCTCGAGGTTGGGTGAGTGAGAGTGGGCTCTTTGTCAGGGCTGGGGTGACAGCAGAAAGCAGAGGTCCCTGAATTTTGTTCCACCGTAGAGGTCAGCCATACTTGGCAGTAAAAATTCATCTGAATGTGTTCTGCATGCTGCCGTGGGCCTGTCATGTGTGCCAGTGGCTTATCCAGAAACTGAACTGATCTTGAGGCAGGGCCAGGAATTCACGTTAGGAGCAGAACTGGGGTAAAGGTGATTGGTAAAGGCACATGGAAAGAGAGTGAGAGAGAGAGGCTGGAGGGATGAGACCATGTCAGGAGTGCAGTCCAAATACAGGTGACCACAGGTCATGAGTGCTTTGGGTTTTGATAAAAAGGAAAAGGAGAAATATGACCACAGGGCTCTGGGGAAAGCCTTGGTTTGAGGGCTTTGATTGACCAGTTAAATCCATATTGTTCTTCCTGTTGCTCTCTCTAGGCAGTCATGCAGCTTCCCAAGCCATCTCCATCTTTTTCATCGCTTTGTCTGTTTGTCCATCCATCCATCCATCTACCTATACATCCATCCATCTACCTATACATCCATCCATCCACCCATCCATCCATCCACCCATCCATCCATCTACCTATCCATCCACCCATCCATCCACCCATCCATCCACCCATCCATCCACCCACCCATCCATCCATCCACCCATCCATCCACCCATCCATCCATCCATCCACCCGTCCACCCATCCATCCATCCATCCATCCATCCATCCATCCATCCACCCATCCATCCATCCACCCATCCACCCATCCACCCACCGATCTATCTATCCATCCACCAATCCATCCATCCATCCAGCATTTGAGTCTCATCTCACTTTCCACAGTACTGGGGATAGTGTGGTGAACAAGGCACCATTCCTACCCTCAAGGAGCTCTCAGTCTGGTCTAGAAACATGTATGTGGACATGTGTTTTCTGAAGCAAGTAAAGGAAGGCTTTGATGCTCTGTATCCCAATGCACTTTGCTGGTGTAGCTTTCCCTAGTAACATGAAGCCAGCATTGGTTTCTCTACTTCCCCTCTTGTCTTTATCATACATGTACTTGTTATGTGTATTGTGTTTTGGGATATTTTTTTTTTTTTTTTTTTTTTTTTTTTTTTTTTTTTTTTTTTGTGGTATGCGGGCCTCTCACTGTTGTGGCCTCTCCCGTTGCGGAGCACAGGCTCCGGATGCGCAGGCTCAGCAGCCATGGCTCACGGGCCCAGCCGCTCCGCGGCATATGGGATCCTCCCAGACCGGGGCACGAACCCGTATCCCCTGCATCGGCAGGCGGACTCTCAACCACTGCGCCACCAGGGAGGCCCTGTTTTGGGATATTTAATGTATACTCAGTGTAGCACTTTATTGCATCTTTATGGTAACCCTCCTGAAAATATGGGCCTCCCTGAGACCTAGTTCAATTGTAGGCACAGGTAGGGATTATTGAGGTAAATCAGAGCCCTTAAACTTGGAAGGGACCTTAATAGTCATCAGTGGTCTGCAGGGTCGCTCCCAGACTTCTCCTCTTTGCCCCTTTTAGATAAGGTCCATCTGGGAAGATTCTGTCATGAGCCATTGTTGGTCAGTGGAAGAAGAAAGGGAAGCCCAGCCTTCCCTGAAGATGTAATTGGAGCCAATCACACCTCTCTATGCTTCACGGTCACCAGGAAACACGGGAGGGATTTGTTTTGCCAGACTAACAAATGTAGGATTTCGCATATTTACTTTTCATTCAAGTAAAACAAATCTGATGTGAACATGCCAGTTTGTTTGGCTACAAAAAAATTCCAGGTTGCTATTGGTGTCTTCAAAGTAGGGAACCACAATTTACAATTTTTTGAAAATAAAGGCACCCCTACTCCCGTTTTATTTTTTTTTTTATTTATTTTTTTTGTGGTACGCGGGCCTCTCACTGTTGTGGCCTCTCCCGTTGCAGAGCACAGGCTCCGGACGCACAGGCTCAGCGGCCGTGGCTCATGGGCCCAGCCACTCCGCGGCATGTGGGATCTTCCCGGACCGGGGCACGAACCCGTGTCCCCTGCATCGGCAGGTGGACTCTCAACCACTGCGCCACCAGGGACGCCTCCTACTCCCCGTTTAGTCCTAATAAAGTTAACCTGAGCTGAGAACGAGTCCAAGGCCCGGCCCAGACACCTGCACGTCTGGGGATGGCATTGCCCAGGCGTCGTGAGGTGTACAGCAGGCTGTGGACCAAGCCCAGAGGGCAGAGATCCCCAAACTGCTGAAAGGAAGGACAGCGACATAATGGGAGTTTACTTTGTGTCAAGGACTTGATTCATGTTGCTTTATGTTAGTTGTCTCAGTTACCCAGGGAGGCTATATTCTTCTTCACTTTAGAAATGAGGAACCTCTATAAGCCCAGTGAAACCCATTTGGGACTTAAAACCTTCAGAACTCTAAGATAATACATTTGTCTTAAGCCAAAACAAAAACAAGCAAACAAACAAAAAAACAGGAAAAAAAAAAAGACTTGAAGGGACGACATGCCCAAGGTCAAACAACTGTTGAGCCGCAGATCTGAGACTTGAACCCTAATCTGTCGGCTGCTGTGTTTCCATCTGCCAGCCTGCGGAGGCCCAGTGTGGAGGGAATCTTCTTTCTGTTATCACATTCACAGGATCTCGGGTAACTCGGCTGACGTCTGTGCTGCCTGTTTTCTCATCTATAAAATAGGGTAATAATAATAGTAATATCTTGTAGGATTAGTAAGGATTGAGATTCTTCAGGTAAAACCTGCACATCATAAGCACTCAGTACATCTTAGCTTTAATAGATAAAAAGCTCTAATAGTAACATCAATGATTATAGTTTTGACAGTTTTTACTCCTCATAACAGTTTTGACCGTTGTGTTGCTGGACTGCCCCTTCTTTGTCAATAGAGTTGTTGTATTGATGAAGACACAGCTCTTATAACAAGAATTTGTGTTGTGCGATATCAAGCCCACATGCAGCATCATGGTAGCCCCCGAGGACATGTAGCAGAGCTGGGATTTGAACCTAGACCTGTCTTGCCTGCACGTCCACGTGCTGCCTCTCCTGGGACCCCGGTGTCCTGGCTGGCAGTTCCATCTCCGTGGTCCTGGTGACTCTGCTTCTGGCAGCTACAGTGTCAGGTAGGCCCTCCCTGAGTGAGTTGATTATAATCTAGTTGCGGGGGAACCTGAAGCTCTTCTGGAGAAGTGAAAAGGCAGGAGCTTGCAGTGTCCCTCAAGGCCGGGCTGGAGTTACTGCTCAGTGACTGACTGCCCTCTGCCCCCTTCCCTGGGAAAGTCCGGTGTTGCTCCTGGCAGGGTTCAGCTGTCACCACCGCAGTGAAGCCCTCCCTGATAGCGGGACCCTCCACCGCAGGCTCCCAGGCGGAGTGAGCGGAGTCTCCTTTGCTCCCGTAGCAGTTTGTGTGAACTTCTGTTGTGGCCTTTTCCATTGTGTGTTCTTAGGGGTCTGTGTGTCTCATCTCGTCTGCTAGCCGTGAGCTCTAAAGGACGGGGGGCTGTGTCTGAGTTAGAAACGTCTGCTTCTGGCCCAGATCTGATCCTCCTCTTCCGGGGCCACGGGAATGATTCCCTTCCCGGCTCCTGTCCATTAGGCAGGGCTGTGCGCCTACTTCTGGCCGCAGGGTGCTGAGTGGAGGTGACTTGTGTACCTCCTGCTACAGCCTTTCTTTGCTGGGGAGCCAGTGGGGCTGGAGGGAGCCGTGGGAGCAGGACTGGGGGTGGCACCCAGTATGTGATGGGGGCATCTGCGAACCCTGATCCCCATGGCAGTGTCGGGCTGCCAGGCATGGCAGTGTGTCCTTTCTGCAGTGAGGACCCTGAAGCCTTTGCAGGGTTCACAGCTGGGATTCGAGTCCATGTCTGACTTGTTCTGTGGCAATGTGCTGCCACTGGCTGGTCCTCGTTTCTTGGGTTGTTGTGATAAGAGTAGGCTAAAGGTGTGTGTGTGTGTGTGTGTGTGTGTAAGGGGGGTGGGTGTGAGCGGGGAAACATTTAGCAAAACGGCGAGGCTTGGTTGCCTGAGCAGAGTGGGTGATGCTAAAGGCTGCATCCTTCACCCAGGTATGGCTGGCCTTGGCCACCAGGTTAACTGACGGGAAAACCAGTTCGCTGTTATCTCTGGGCAGATGCCAGCTTCCCTTTAACGTGGAGTCTTGGTGAGAAGAGCAGGACACAGCTGTGCTTGCTGACCTTTTCCTCGCTGCACAGATGGGAAGAGGGGATGCAAAGAGCAGGAGGACAGACGGGGACAGGGAGCCGAGGTGGAGGCTGCCTGGGCGATCCCCCCTGCCCCCTTCCCCATACACTCTGGCTAAGGAGGCTTTGGAGCCCTGGCCAGCCTATGATTTCTGGGAGCGAGGATGTGGGTGCATCTTTCCCGTTCTGGCAGTTGGCCTGAGAGGCAGTCTGGCTCGGGGGGTCACGACAGTGGCCTGGCGATCGGCCAGGTAGGATTCGTCCCCACTTGGCCTAGTTGATTCCAACGAGGCTCACATTCATGAGTACTTAAAGTGTGTTCCAGGCACTTTCCACACATTTATTCTCAGAATGGTCCCGTCTGAGCTCTGGACAATTCTGCTGCCTGCAGGGAGGCTGGGTGACTGTCCTCAGGCCACACTGGAGACTAAGTGGAGAAACCAGGTTTGCACCAGGACCTTCTGACTCCGGGGTTTCCCAACTGCTCTGGTTTCTCTTCCAGGTGTTTATCAACTTGTCTGGGTCACAGCTTTCTTTTTTTTTTTCTTTTTGTAAATTGAAGTATAGTTGATTTACAATACTATGTTAGTTTCAGGTATACAGCAGAGTGATTCAGTTATATATATATATATTTTTTTTCCAGATTATTTTCCATTACAGGTTATTACAAGATATTGAATATTGTTCTCTGTGCTGTACAGTAAGTCCTTGTTGCTTATCTTTTTTTTTTTTTTATTTGCGGTACGCGGGCCTCTCACTGTTGTGGCCTCTCCCGTTGCGGAGCACAGGCTCCGGAAGCGGAGGCTCAGCGGCCATGGCTCACGGGCCCAGACACTCCACGGGATCTTCCTGGACCGGGGCATGAACCCGCGTCCCCTGCATCGGCAGGCGGACTCTCAACCACTGTGCCACCAGGGAAGTCCCATCTTCACCATTTTTAAAGGTACAGTGTAGAAGGGTTAACTACATGCGCCTTGTTGTGTAAGCAGTCCCCAGAATCCTTCATCTTTCAAGACTGAGTCTCCATACCCTTTAAACATCCCTTCTCCCAGCCCCGGCGACCACCATTCTACTCTCTGTCTTGATGAGTTTGACTACTCTCTAGGTACCTCATGTAAGTGGAATCATACTGCATTTGTCCTTTTGTGACTGGCTTATTTCACATTATTTCACAGGGTCCTCAAGATTCATCCATGTTGTAGCATGTGTCAGAATTTAAGGCTGAATGATATTCCCTTGCATGAATAAACCACATTGTGTTTCTCCATTCATCTGTCAACAGACACTTGGGTTTGTTTCCACCTTTTGCCCATGTTTTCTTGATTTTATTAATCGGTTGAGAGCAGCGTCACACAGCTGCATTTAAATCCAGGCCTCTGTTTGATACTCAACTTCTGGCTTCTTTTTACTGCTAAGATCCTATAGTTGTAGAAGTTGAGATTTTTGATAGATGAGGGAATGATGTTTTCTATAAAGGGGCCAATGGGGAAAGTTCTAGAAACGTTGGCTGAGGGTCTTCAAGCTCCTCCTGCAACCTAGCTGCTGTGGTGCTGTTGCTTTTCTACCTGAGCTTCTGCAGTGACTCTCCAGGTGGTTCTGAGGCATCCCAGGGTGGGAGGGCGGGGTGTGTAGCAGCAAAAGCAGAGTATGCCTGGTTTCTGGCCCTGCCTCACGGGACCAGCCTGGGCCCACCCCTCCTCTGCTCTGGGCTCAGTGAGTCATCTGAAGAGTGCAGTTCTGGATGATGTCCCCTACCTGGAAGTTTCACGTGCCTTTGAAGTCTGGCCCTGCCTGTCCAGACAAGTACATTCACCTGGCTCTTGTTAAGCCTGAGATGGCTTTGGACCTTTTTTTTGAATCCCTGCTCAGACAGTACTTCTCCCAGAAGCCTTATGGAGACCCAGTTTATATCACCAGAAGCCACAAAAGTGAAGGCTTTTTGTTTGTGTTCTGTTGGTGCCCATGCTTTCCCCAAAGTGTACTTTCTTTATGTACTTGACTGTATCCCAGTTTGTTGAGTTCATGTAAAGCTCTTGCCTTTCTTTTCCTATTTAAAAACCTGATTGTCTTGAGTTGCCATTCTGAAATTAGCAAGTATGGTAATGTGACATTATTATCATCATATAGGTTTGAGTTTGCACGGGTAGCTCCCTTGAGGCTGGAATTTTTTTCTCAAGTCCTGATACATGGATGGCACAGTCATGGGGCTTATGGTGGCACAGGCAAGACCTCCTGTGGGATGTGCCAGAGTTTCTGTCCAATCCAATCTGTCATCATTTTCTGTTGAAAATAAGCGTTTTGTTTAAATAGGAGAGCATTAGTTACCAATTGCTAACATTTATATATCAACAACTATAAGAAAGATTTAAATACGTTTCCTTAGTCTGTTCCCTAAGAAACTGACCTTGAATTCTTACTTTAGCTCAAGCTTTCTCTGACCCCATTTCTTACAGTTGTGTGTCCATTGGGGATGTTTATTGCCCCCATCTCTTGAACTCCAGCATCTGGGGGCTTCCTTGCTATTTGAGTGTCAACAGCTCATAATGAATTGTCTCCTGCCCTTGAGGGGAGTCTATTTCTTTTCCTTCCAGGGCAAAGGAGGCGGTGGGTGATGAGATGAGCTCCCAGAGGTCGCCAAGCTCTGTCTGCCCCACGAACCTTGACTTAAGGTGCTATTTCTGCCTTTTCTGCTTGCTCTTGGCAAAACAAAAATTGGAAGAAAAAGAAAAAGATGATGACAGACAGGTTCATCAGACAGCGAACCTTAGAGGGGCCTAGACTATTTTTCAGAAACTACATTTAGAAGCAAATTCAGAGGCATCAGCCCTTTTTAGAGCACCTGTCGTGGGCCAGGTAAGATGAGAAGCATTTTCAGAGTTTTATTAAATCCCCATGGAGACGCCTCTGAGTTCAGGGCTCTGTTCTGGTTCTCCCATCACGGAAGACATAATGGCTTCCTCATGTTTATGCAGAAGTGATTCTAAGTCCCAGCTCCAGTGGGATTCTCTCTCTCTGTCTTTTTTTTTTTTTAAATTGAAGTATAGTTGAGTTACAGTGTTTCAGGTGTACAGCAAAGTGATTCAGTTATATGTGTATATATATTTTTCAGATTCTTTTCCATTATAGGTTATTACAAGATATTAAATATAGTACCTTGTGCTATGCAGTAGGACCTTGTTGGTTATTTACTTTATATACAGTGGTTTGTATCTGTTAATCCCAAACTCCTTATTTATCCCTCCCCCCGCTTTCCCCTTTGGTAACCATAAGTTTGTTTTCCATGTCTGTGAGTCTGTTTCTGTTTTGTAATTAAGTTCATCTGTATCCTTTTTAAAATTCCACATGTAACCGATATCATATGATATTTGTCTTTCTCTGTCTGACTTACTTCACTTAGTATGATAATCTCTAGGCCCATCCATGTTGCTGCAAATGGCATTATTTCATTCTTTTTTATGGCGGAGTAATATTCCATTGTGCGTGCGTGCGTGCGCGCACGTGTGTGTGTGTGTATACATGTACTATATATACGTATACCACATCTTCTTTATCCATTTCCCCATGTGTCTTGTTCTCTTTGCCAACGGTTGGTAGATCTCTTTCTTTATCACTGCTGGGAGCTGCAGAGACCTCAAAGGCTTTGTTTTACCCTTTTAGTTTGGTCTTCACTGAGGCCCTGAGAGGGGAGTAACTGCTTAGACCCTCCACACAGCTGGTTCCATCAGGAATGGTTTCTCTATTTCTGTGGAGGGTGTGTGGCTTTCTGGATGGAGAACATTTCTGGAGCAGCACGGCACCCAAGAGCTGATACAGCCATGCTTGTGGAACATTCTGGAAACTCTTCAGTGGAAGTCTGGCATGGAGCTCTCTTCCATGGCTCCTCCCACCTTGGCTCTGACCCTGCTTCTAAAAACAGAGGCCATTCCTTACATTCATCACCCAGGGCCTGGGTCCACGGGAGGCCCCCTCAGTAAGCAGCCCTGGGGTGAAAGATGCTTCTCAAACAACTCAGGCTGAACCCTGACTCCGTCATTTATTCTTTGTGTTCACTTAACCTTTTATGCCTCAGTTTCTTTATCTTAAAGAAAAGAAAAGGGAGGGGGGTGAGAATAATAGTCCCTGGTTTTGCTTCAAGGACTCAGTGAGCAAAAATGTTTAATGAAGTCAGGTATTTTTGTTTTATTCAGTAGATTGCCACGGGGGTGCTCAATACATATTCACTGAATGACTGAATGAATAAGGAATCCCTCCTCTACGCCTCATTTGCTCCACTTTGAAAAATGAGATGATAGCACATGACTAAGCCCCGCTTCTGAAATTCTGACTCATTATGTCTGGGGCTTGGCACATGCATTCTGTAAACAAGATTTCCAGATTCTCCTGTGCGGCCCTGGTTAAGGATGAGGGGCTCGCTGGCCTTCGAGGTCTCTTTCCTGGTTCTGTGTTGGACACGTTGGGGACAACTGAAATGACCTGCTAATTGTCAGCGTCTTCTCAGTGGTCACTCCACCCCTCCACCTCCCACCCATCCTTCAAACCCAGCTTAAATGTCACCTTCCCTATCCCCGGATGGAAGGCACCCCTCTCTGCTGGATGCCCCACAGTCCTCCTCCTCAGCTTCTGTGATGCCTCCGTCAGCTGGTATGAGGTGTGTCATCTTTATCAGGCCACAGGCTAGCTGAGGACAGAGTTTCCCTGATTCAACATGGTGCCCCTCACAGCACCTTCCCCAGCCTCTCGTATCTAATTGGGATGTCATATATTTTTAAATATGTCACCAGGAAATATATGAAAGGCGATTTCAAAAGCTAACCTCTTTGGTTTTATGTGTGTAAGCCACAGCTGTCTCCCCGGAGATTCCTTCTGTACTTATTCAGACCAGTAACAAAGGGCATCTTTGTTAGATGGGTGTTTTTTATAATAAACCAGAGACATTTAGGGGGAAAAAAGTGATTTACTCTTCCTTTGTAATTAGCCTTGATGATTAGACTATCTTTTCCATTACGTTTTATTTTTACTTTCCTGGAATTTATCAAGTAGCCTCTTTTCTGTGAAGGTTACCCTTCAAATGAGTAAGGGAGCTTGATTAGAGTGCTGGGGGATTTACTTTGTCTTTTTTAAAAAATAAGGAATCTGCTGGAGAGGGCTGATGTGAGCAGATGGGTGAAAGGTCAGCCCTTGAAATATAAAAGAGGGCTTCTCTTGAGAAACTGAAACTGACGCTCCAAGGACAAGATTTTTTTTTTTTTTTTTTGGCTGGCAACTGCTAAAGTAATTAATAGTCACTTCTGTTTTTCAAATTCATTTTATATTTGACAAAGCTTCCTGACTAGTCCTTCATGGCTTATCTTTTATGTCCAGGGCAAGTTTCTTTTTTTTTTTTTTTTTTAAAGCACATTAATAATTGCATTTATCAACTATAACTTTACGTTAGCTATTTGAATTTTTTTTTTTTTTTCTTTTTGGATACAGGTAGATTTCAGAGTTAATTCTAGAGTGCCTTGGTGGACTACTTACCCTCCATAAGACAACTTATTCTTCTTGTTCAGGTTCTAAAAGGAGTGTCATGTGAGGCCGGGCTGGGTGCCTGCTGCGTTTCTGCCTGTCTGGTTGGGACTCAGCTGGGGATTTGCTGAGAGCAGTTTCACTTTCACACTTGCTTCCTCATGTCCATAGCTGAACCAGAGGTGTTCTTGGAGGCGTCCCTGGAGTGTTGAGAGCAAAGAGCAGAAGGAAATACTTTCATCCATCCATCCATCCATCCATCCATCCATCCATCCATCCAATGACTATTTAGTGCCTACCCCTATCCTTGTGTCTTCTGAGGATACACAAGACAACCCCGAATCCCGTCCTTGTGAACATACTTCGGCACCAAGCTCTTGCCAATGCAGCTTATGTGGGAAGGGAGGCGTCCTTGCTGTCTTAAGCATGCTTATTTAGTATCACAACTCTGTGCAGTAGATATTGTTAGGGATTGTATATACACACACACACATCTGTAAACGTTATACTGGTGTGTGGTGTTTTGCAGAGCAGCTCCAGCTATGGAGTTTTGCAGTCTGGGCTTGAAAATAGACTCTGCCTCTTACCAGCTGTGTGATACTGAACTTCAACCATTTATAGCCTTGTGTCCTCTGCTGAATGAGGCTAATGGTTGGAACTACATCTCGGGGTCACTGAGATAACATGTGAAGTGCTCAGCAGATGGCCTGGCTGCACAGGGTAAGCTCTTGGTAGGTTGGAACCTTAACAGGGGAAGAAAAATGTTCCTCTACCCTGTTAGATTCATTGGCCGGACCTGTGAAATAAACTGACAAAAGACAGATCAACAGAAGAAAAGTCTACACATTTTATTGGATGTTAAACGTTTTACGTGGCACTGGAGTGGGGCAGAGGTGTGGGTGGAGGAGGTTTCATAGAGAGAAGAAAAAACCCCCAAAGTAACAGCTAGGATGGGAGGCTTGTATACTATTCTGACAAAGGAGGATAAGTTTGTGGAGAAGTGACAAGACAAAGGAAAGGGGTTTAGGGGCAGTAAGTTGTGGGAAGGTACGTACATGGGGGAATGGCAGAAAAAGTTTACTTGGCAGGGTTTGTTGATGTTGATGCTTCTTGGTGTCCTCTTCATCTCTGATGATCAGGAAGCTCTCCCTACCTTCCTGGTTTTGGAAGATGGGGGCACCTTCACGGGGGAATTTATAGCCTGCTTTCAGGGAGGTAGGATGAGTCTTCTGCCCTCTCCCTGTGTCTGCTTTTTCTCAATGCCTTCTGTTCACAATTGTCCTTATGCCAGAGTGGCATCTTTGGGTGGGGGGCATATTCCGATCCCCTACGGTGTGGATCCATAGATGTATCCTAAGCCTTTGGGAGAGGGAGAAAGCAGACGCTCTTCCCAGTTTCAGACCTCACGCTTCCACCCATGAGTCTGGAATCATTCCTGCTTTCAGTCCTGCAGCAGGATGATCTGAGATCTGGTTTGTTGTTGGAAAGGCAGAGACTCTGGGTGCTCCCTGGTTCTACCACGTAACTGCTGGGCAGACTCGGACACATTCCTGACCTCTCTAAGTCTCACTTTCCTCATTTCTGAACTGGGGTCAGGATGATGCTCATTTTCATGGTCACCGCCTCCACTTCCTTCATCTGTTTAAAGTTCCTGTGGAGGAGGCCTTCCCGGACCACCCTGCTTCTTATTCCTCCCCGAGCCCAGCACTCCCAGTCCCCTTGGCTCTGCTCTGCTTTTTCTTTTTTTGCCATAGCACTTGTCACCTCCTAACACACTGTAGGATTTATTTTTTTTAATGTATTATGTTTATTTTTAATTATCTTGTTCCCCCATTGGAATGGCACTTCATTAAGGGCTGGGATCTTTACTTATTTTGCAACCGAGACCCCCTTGAAATTGCCTGACACAAACAGGTACTATGAATAGTTGAACAAATTACTGAGAAAAGAAAAAAAAAAAAAAACCACCCCAGCAACTTCTGACCACTGTCAGCTTGGCACTGGACCGGCTCTGATAGCTGGGCCCTGATGTTCTCCTAGTGGACATGAAGAATTTCACAGCATGCTGACATGTGACAGGGTTACTCTGTGATGGTGATAGAACAAGACAAAAACAAGACCACTCCATAATCAAGACGGGGTACAGATAAAAATAAGAACATCGTGCAGTTTGCAAAACTGACCAAGCACCTGCCTCTCTCAGAGCATCCGAATGACTGCTGTGTCTTTATAAGTTACAGCCAGAGCCCTGTGTTCCTGATGCCTCCTAGGTAAATGTTTACAAGGATACCTGGGCAGAGCTTTCCTGCTTTATGACTGCACCCACCGGAGCAAAACTGTGCCTCCTTGAACACTCCCCCAAATCACTGAACAAGCCCACATCTGTACAGTGAGCACCCCCTAACATCCTCTACTGAGATAACAAGGTTCTCTGTGGCATGGTCGTAAACCCAACCGTGTCTGACTTCACGTGAGTTCCTGGTGGTCTTCGGCTGGAGGCTTCAGCACCACGTCTCATGGTGAATAAAACTTTGTAACTAGGCATCACTCTACAACTGTGTAGGTTATTACAGTCGGCCCTCCCTATTCGCGGGTTCCTTATCCACAAGGATTCAACCAAGCGCGGATCCATTTTCAATCTTCTGACCGAGGTTGGTTGAATCCACGGGTGTGGAACCTGAGAATACGAAGGCTGACTGTACTATGTCATTTTAGGTAAGGGACTTAAGCATCCATGGATCTTGGTATCTGGCGGGGGCGGGGGTGGGGGTCCTGGGACAATCCCCACTGGATAACGAGAGACAAGTGTATTACTAGCTAAACAGATTGAACAGATGTGCTGTCTGCTGTCTGCTGGGCCTGAATTTTCTAATCTGCAACACGAGAAGGTTGACCAGATGACTCTCCTTACAGGTGTCACGTTCTGTAATTCCTGAGTATTACTAAGCATTTACTGTATGTTGTACATGTGGGGACTCTAAAAGGTGGCATGTTGGAATTTCCTCCTGGGCTGCAGTGCTTACTTGCTGTGTGGCCCTGGGCAAGATACAGAGCCCTGAACTTCAGTGTTTTAACTGTAACGTTGTGGTGATGTTGGTTAATAATAATATTAATGATAATAATAGCATAAAATTTCTAAGAGCTTACTTACTCTATTACCTGCATCAAGCTCCCATTAATTCTCACAATAACTTTAAGAGGTCAGCACTGTTACTCCATTAAACCCGTGAGGAAATGGAGTCACAGAGGAGTTAAGTAACTTTCCTAGGATCACACAGCGTAGTAGCATCAGAACTGGGATTCAAACCTAGGTTTTTGTCGTATTATATCACATCATATTGTGATTTCTAAGCTCAGACTCGTAATCACAACACTAGTGAACTAAGGTGGTTGCTCCTTAACAGATGTCAAACTGTTTTTAGCATGAAGCCTGCTTTAAAGGGTGCACAGTTTAATTGCAGGGCTACGTCATACATACACTTGCTAGTAGTTGAAACAAACCAGGATGTGATAGAAAGCAAAAACTCAGGGGTTGGGGTGTACATGCCTCCAGGCATGAAGATGAGCGAAAGGGAAAGTCTAGTGGAGTGGCCTGCTGGAGGACGAGGTGAACTCCAAGAGGCAGTGCCCGTCTAGAGAGCACTGATTGGGGAGTTGAGAGACCTAAGGTCTTACCCTGATTTTACTACATAGGAGCTCTTAACAGCTCTAATTGTTAATGTTCTTAATTTGGAAAAATAGTGTTAGTTATCTCTCCTCCTCGTCTCATATAGTAGGTAACATCTGTGAGAGCACTTAATTAATGGCCATGTGCTGTAAAAGGGTAAAGCCTGGCTCTAATTGTGGAGAAAAAAAATCACGCGGTTTCGAGGACTTTCACGCAACATAAGCCAGAGGACTTTCACGCAACATAAGCCAGGTGCTGAATGATCTGTGCGTCTTCCACTGACCCAACTTTAGAAAGGAGGGTTGCCACAGGAACCTGTGGTTATCATTCAGCAGATGTGGACCCGTGAGGGTGGGGTATTTACTAAAGACCCGTTAGGTTACAGGTGGGGTCTTGGGAATGGGAGTGTGGGGAGAGGGGCATGTTGGAGGCGGGGCGGAATTAGAAGAAGGAGGGGAGCCGACGAAGCCCCAGGCTTACTTTTTGACCAGGTGAGGGAGGGGCCCAGGATCCAGCTGCTACCTTTAAACCATTTACCCTATCCCCACCACTCTAATTGCTCAAGGATTTAAATTGGAAAGTGTGTTAGCCAAATTATCCTCCCAAATAAGGTTCTTCAAAGGTCTTACCTGTATCAAAAGGAGGAGGCATCCCTTCTGTGGAATTTCAGATGAGGATGAAGATGGTAAGAGTACTGCCATCTGCCACTTACTGGGTGGTAGATATCAGACACTGTCCAGCGTGTGCCTCATTGTCTCCTTTAGCACTTAAAGCAAAGTCATTGTTGTCCCCTTTTGCAGATGAGGAAACTGAGGCACAGAGAGGCTAAATTACCCACCCACAGTCACTTGGTTTTATAGCCTATATTTGAACGAGGTCAGAAGGACCTCAAGTCCCAAAGCCTTAAGACTGCTCCCTGTGTCCTTACAGATAATTCTTGAACATAAGACCTATTATTTAGGACGGTCATCTTTTAGATGGGAAAATGGAGGTTAGAAGAGGTGAGGTCCCTGTTGGAAGGCTGTGTTGTTACTGGCGGTGGGGACTGCGTTGGGGCCTGGATCTCCTCATCAATCCAGAGAGTTAGTATGCCTTTTCTCTGGATGGATTTGATAGGTGCAGTTATGGCTGCTCTGGTTTCTTGGATCTCCTTCCCTTTTTTGGGTGGGGAAGACCTAAGGCTACAGAGCCAGGGCTCCCATCCTGTCTCTACCCCTGACCAGCCATGTGACCTGGGACTTGTTATTTAATCTCTTTATACCTTCATGTTTCCGCATATGGAAAATTGAGATACCAGGGTTGTGATAGGAACTAATGGAACTGGTATAGTTAAAACTCTTAGCTCAGTGTTTAGACGGTAGTGAGTTGCCTGTGAGTGCTACCTGGCAATGCATTGCTTGTTTGAGGATTGTAGTCCTAATCGGAGTCTGTTGCAGTATGCTGGGGTCCCCGTTCTTCCCCCTGCCCGAACCAGTATCTCCCCAGAAATATGGATATTGTTGAAGATACGGTGAAATTGATGGGGTGCTGGATGGTGGGGTGGAGAGGTACTGGTTCCTTAAAAAATGACATTTGCTGGCCGTACCCACCCAGGTGGTTGGGGTGTCTGTGGAGTGGACCTGCCTGTGTCTGCTGGACCCGGAGTTTAGGAGACGGGCTTATTTTGATGCAGCATCCCATCCTGGGGTGACTCAGAGAGGCCAAGGCATTGCCTGGTGATGAAGGCTAATGACACACCATCACCCCTAGACCAGGAATGGCACAGGGCTTAGAGGTTATATTCTGCATATCTTTCTGTGCATGGTCCCTGTGGCAGAGCTGATGCTTGCTGAGAGAATGGTCCAGGAACTGTCCTCAGTGGTCAGGTGCAGATGAATTAGACAGGGTAAGCAGATGAAGAACAGCAGAGAGAGTGCAGAGAGAGGGGGTGAGGTGGAGAAGAAAGGAATTAGTCTTTATCATGCAGTTAGCCTTTTTAATCCTTTGTGAAAACCTTAGGAGGTCGCGAATATGGTCTTCCGATTTGGAGACCAGAGAGGTGTCTCAGGTAAGGTATTTGCACAAGGCTAGTTAGGGGTGGATCAAGGGGCTGATCCCAAGTCCCCAAGGAACTCTCCTCAAGGGGTCAGTTGAATACCAGTTGATTCAGAATTAGGGATCTGTAATTGGTGGGCATGCCTTTGGTGAGACCACTGGATAAGGGTCCAGTGCCTGGCAGCGTGCAAGGAGTGCTGGGTATTCCCGTGGCTTCAGGAATTCCCTCGTCTGGCAGAGGCAGAGGGTGGGCTCCTGCTCTGGGACAGGTTATAATGGGCCTCTTTCCTTCTCTTCATTAATCCTGGAGGGAATGGTCCTCACTTTGAGGGATTCCATGGCCCTTGAGGAATAGGAGGAGGAAGAGAGCTGCTGCTGAAAACTCTTATCGCCTGTCCTGTCTTATTCCACTGTCTCCTTGGGCCTACAAACCTGGTTTAAAAACCACTTAAGGGGCTTCCCTGGTGGCGCAGTGGTTGAGAGTCCGCCTGCCGATGCAGAGGACACGGGTTCGTGCCCCGGTCTGGGAAGATCCCACATGCTGCGGAGCGGCTGGGCCCGTGAGCCGTGGCCGCTGAGCCTGCGCGTCCGGAGCCTGCGCTCCGCAGCGGGAGAGGCCACAACAGTGAGAGGCCCGCCTACAGCAAAAACAAAACAAACAAACAAACAAAACCCCACTTAGACACCATCTGGTTTCCCTCTGTATACACTACAAACTTTACATGTAAATAGGTTCATAATGAAAAATATTGGGGTGGCTGAGATAGACTGGGTGGGACGCTTTTTATTAGTCTTTTCCTGATAAGCTACCCACTTGTTGATACTCTGAGCTTGCACGGCAGATATAAGGATTAGTAGCCTTCTAGTGTAAAAAAAAAAATCCTACAGAGGACAAAAGAAAAAAATCTGTGTTGCCCGATTTAGTTATGATTGCTCCTGTCTCTGGCTTCTTTTGTGGGACAGTTAATTGACTGCAGGGAGTGGCTGTCCTTCACCACAACAAGTTCCAAGTCATGAAGTGGAACGGTGACATTGATCCATCTTGGGTACCTAAGGCTTGGCTACATAGAAACAGGCTGCTAATTTTGTAACCACCAGTTAGTGTTAGTGGGGGAGGCAGGAATTACTGGTTTGATTATTGATGGGGGGCTGTGGTTTATGCTGAGGCTATTTGGGGGAGGAGAAAACTGATAAATGGGTGCTTTAAGGCAGTAAAAAGATGGAGTCGTGGATTTTTAGGCAGTTGTTTTAAAAAAAAAGACAAAATGTGATATGGTGAAGAACAGGATTTGCCTGGATTTCCTTAATTTATAATCTGAGAAGACAGTGGGAATTTTTAGAAGTCTTGGGTGTATCACACAGTACATCTGGTGGAGTTCTAGTGTGAATTAATTGATAGTATAACACTACTTCTAAGAAATCCACTGGATTTACTGGTATTGCTTGTTTATTCAGGAACTATTTATCAGTCACTTATTGTGTATAAAGCACTATTCTGGACACATGCCAGAATTTAAACTATAATTATTAACGTGTTAAGTGTATCTTACTGAATTTTAATTTTTTAAAGATTAATAATCTCAAATCATTAAGTAAAAGGTTTCAGAACAATAGTAGGGTTTAATGCAATGTGGGTAAAAATTTAAAAATATAACATTATGTGTTCATCTACGTGTGAAGCATTTTGGAAGATACATAAGAAGCTGAAAAATAATCTAATATAGAAAGTGGCCATCAATGGTTACCAATAATACAAAAAAGAGATGTTATGTGCCTCCTGATGGAACTTGAATCTGGTCAAGACCCTGGATCTAACTCTGGAATCACCAGAAGTTCATGTTAAATGACAAACAGAGATGCAGCCAGGAAAATTCAGGCAATGGGAAACTCTGTAGAAAAATGACTCAGTTCTTCATCAAATTAATTATGTGGAAAAACATAATGGAGCAGTGACCTTGGATGTCAGATGATGTTGAAGAATTAATGTTTTTATTTTTCTTAGTATAGTAATGAAACTGAGGTCTAGTTTTTCTAAATCTCTATATTTTACATAACTATATTGAAATATTTTTAACTAGCTGGATAATATATTGGAGATTTGCTTCAAAATAATCTCAGGGATATGGAAATGGGTAGGGTAGAGATAAAGCAAGACTTGGTAATTGTTGATGCTGGGTTGTTGGTATATAGGGGATTTCCTCTTTTTTGACTATTTTTCAAATATTTTTGACATTTTTCATAATAAAATTTTTAAGTGAAATCATCAATCTAGTCTTGTTTTTTATCCACTCCACATTGAGAGGTGTCATAAGGTCCATTGTAAGTAACATCCTGAAATATTCCAATTTGGTGAGATCTTAGAAAAATGATCTAGTTTGCTAACACCATCTTCTGAGTTTCTAGGATTCTGGGTTTCCTAGAGGGAAGGGAAAGAGGCTTAGGTAGGTGGGGCTTCACGAATCCCACAAATGCACTCTGATCACAGCTGCTCCACTGTATGTTTTATATATTGGAGTTTCCCCGTGTAAGATTTCATTTGGGATGAAAAGGTGTTTTTCTCCTTAAAAAGAAACTTTGGAAATTACCGCCTAATTTTATAAACCTCGAAACTGAAGCCCAGACAGGGAAGGTGATGTGTCCACGTTTGCAGGCAAATTGCAGAGCCCAGACCTCTTATTAGATGTTCCTTGCATTACTCGGTCGTGCTACTGGTTACCCCTTACACCTTCTGGGAACTCCCTGGCGGTCCAGTGGTTGGGACTCTGCACTTCCACTGCGAGGGGGCACAGGTTTGATCCTTGGTCGGGGCACTAGGATCCCGCATGCCACGTGGCCTGGCCCAAAAAGAACCTCCTGCACAGGGTTCTCCAGGAAGATTGGTCACCTGCATTCCGGATTCCAGTGCTGCTTTGCCCAGAAAGTGGAAGCTGGGCTGACATCATTCTCCGCGTGCAAAGAGCCAAAGAGAAAGCCCCATTAGAGATGCACTTGCTGTGCACTCCATGCACCCCAGTGTTGTCTTTTACTAAACTCCTGGCTGAGAGCCTGTGCCAGGGAGCCTTGTAGGAGGAGGAAGACATGGAATTTGGGGAACAAGCAGTTCCATTGAGACTCTACATGGGCTAGAAAGCCTGTATACTGAGCACTTAATCGTTTTGAATGCTTGCTGTGACACCTAGGAGCCTCGGAGGGGCTCAGGAGATGCCCCCATCCTTCAGGGCCAGGGGCACAGGTGGAACACAGAATCCGGGTGTGTAGGGCTGTTTCGGTGAATTGAAGGTTTTTCTCCTCCACCCCACTCATCCAGATATCCACCTAGGAAAAGAGGGGGACTTTTTTTTTTTTAAATATTTTTTGGCTGTGTTGGGTCTTTGGTGCTGCACGCGGGCTTTCTCTAGTTGTGGTGAGCGGGAGCTATTCTTCGTTGAGGTGTGCGGACTTCTCATTGTGGTGGCCTCTTGTTGCGGAGCATGGGCTCTAGGCGCGCGGGCTTCAGTAGTTGTGGCTCGTGGGCTCTAGAGCGCAGACTCAGTAGTTGTGGCGCACGGGCTTAGTTGCTCCGTGGCATGTGGGATCTTCCCGGACCAGGGCTTGAACCCGTGTCCCCTGCATTGGCGGGCGGATTCTTAACCACTGTGCCACCAGGGAAGTCCCCGAGGGAGACATTTTGGTCAAGACTTGGCCAGGTTGGGCATGGGGAGAGGGTCTGGTGGGACATACGGGGAGGGTGGTGGTAGTCAGTTTGGGTGCACTTTGAATGAGGACCCATAAATATCTTTGGTCTTTCTGAGACCTCAGCCTTCCGCCCTTGCCCACCTCTGTTCTTTTTTAGTCTCTTAGTTTGACATTTAGAACAAGGCTGTTTAGCATTATGGAGTGTACTCAGAACTGAGTTTAGGATTAATCTTTAATGAATGTATACTGTGTACTCTGACTCTGGGTTATGGAGATGGCTAAGACCTAGTACATTCTCAAAGGTGCATAGTCTAATAATTTGATGACAGATAATGCAAAAGAGCTCAATTTTATTGAGTCTTTGCTCCTTGCCAGGCAAACCTGGTGATATTTTATCTGCGTTTGGTCATTTAGTTCTTGCAAAAACCATAAAGGAGTTACCATTAATAACTTGATTGTACAGATGGGGCACTGAACTCAGAGAGGTCCTGTAACTTGCTTGATGTTATCGAGGGACTAATAAGTGCTAGAGCCAGTATTTGACACTAGGCAGCTGTCTCCAGAGCGCTCGCTTATACCACCATGCCCTACTGCCTTCCTCTGTGGAAGGGACAGGCTCATGACCCATCGCAGTATGGTTGAGCCCAGCCACAGAAGTACGCAAGCACAGAGGCAGTGCAGAAGGAGAGGTGACCTACTCTCATGAGTGGGGAAGAGAGGAAAGGTCAGGGAAGGCGTCAGAGAAGAGGTGAAACCTAGGCTGAGTTTGGGGAATGAAGAGGAGTCTACCAGGCAGGCTAGGAGTAGAAATTCCAGGCCAAAGGAACAGCGTGTAGGAGTCCAGAGGCACAAGCAGGTACCCTGTTTGGGGAACGGCAGGCGTTTTTTTTTGTGCTGGGATAGAAAATGCAAGTAGGAGAGAGCAATCGATGACATGCTGGAGAAATATTCAGGGGCAGTATCTGTGCTGCTTTCCAGTTCAGTCACCACTAGCCACATGTGATTACTTTAAAATAATTAGAATAAAGTTGAATATAAATTGTTTCTCAGTCTCTATAGCCCATGTAAGTAGTGGCTACCATATTGAATAGCACAGATGTAGAATTTTGACATCACTGCAGGAAGTTGTTGGATAGCACCAGGCTAAATCATTTTCTTACTTGGCTCATACCTGGCAGGCTGCACCCAGTGTTCTGTGCCACCTGCACGTGTCAGGTTTTAGAGGGTGTTGTGTTTGGGGGAAGAGTGTGTGTTGGCTGCCTGGGCCCGCTATGGAGGGGCGGTGGGGGGATGGTACGTACAGTTAGAGGAGAAGCATAGAGCAATTTCTCAAGATGTGAATATTGGTAACTTTTTTAATGCACTGCTCAGATCAGTATGTAAAAATCCCAAGAAATATGTCATTTCCCCTCTAAGCCGGCAGAGCTACCAGTTTCATTAAAAAAGCAATGGCAAATCTATTTTTAATTTTATTTTTTATTAAAAAAGTCCCTCTTGCTTGAGATTCTAATCTCCAACTGAAAATAGGTGTCATTTTAGAGTTGCATATAGCCAGTGCAATAGCATGCATTGATGTTACTTAATAAATAGGAGTCGGTGCTGTACATTAGTGTAGGGACAAAAATAGGTCAAAAATCTTTTCCTTTTTCCTTTTGAGTACAGTGTTCTGGCTTTGCAGATGGTGAGGAACCATTTAGAGCTATAAAGGGATTTTGATTTAGATGATGGTCACCTTCATTTAATTTTACAAAATTTATGTTTTGTAAAAGGGACTTGGCTTTCTTTGAAGTTCTGTAGGCAGTCGATCAATATTTTAGAATGTTATTTGTGACCAAGAGATTCGGTTTGGGAGGCTTTTTGTGATTTACTCTCTGTGTTTTAAACCAATTTGCCACTATTTTTGGAGTACTTGGTTTCAGAGATTGCTACCTGAGTCTTTCCTGATTTTGTCTCCTTGTATCTCTGTGACTTTGGGCAAGTCACAGAGTCTGTAGTGGGCACCTCTTGGTTTTCCAACTCAGCGTTTATTCACCCTGCTCAAGTTTTCTTTGGAAATCCACACTTCAGCCTATCCATGAATTTTGGTATAGATGATATTGCATGACTTTAGGGTGAGACATATGACTCAAATTATCCCTGACTACAGTAATTTGGGTGGGCACGTGGCCTCCTCAGGGCCAATAAAATGTGATGGGGTGGGGGTGGGGATCATCCCTGGTGGTCCAGTGGTTAGGAATCCGTCTTCCAGTGCAGGGGACGCGGGTTCGATCCCTGGTCAGGAAACTAAGATCCCCCCTGCCGCGTTGCAACTAAGCCTGCGCACTCTGGAGCCCCCGCGCCACAACTGGAGAGAAGACCGCGTGCTGCATCGAGGATCCCGTGTGCTGCACCTAAGACCCAATGCAGCCAAATAAATAAATATTTTAAAAATGTGATGGGGGTTTTGTAGAGACTGTTGAGGGACGTGTTTGTGTTCTTTTCCAGTGGCCTTGAACCTTAGAGGATGTAACTGTGCACATCCTTGCTATAGCCTACCTAGCAGCTGCCGCTCCACAGCTTGGCATCTGGGAATGAAGTCAGTATGGATAAAAGCAGAGCTGAGAAATGGAGAGAGAACAGGTCACACCATAGACCTAGATCAAACCTTACCTGAGGGTAGATCTACCCTTGGGCTTTGTAGATTAAAAGCCACTAAATTCTGTGTTTTGTTTAGACTAGTTTTTCTATCACTTGCCACTGGAAAAGCCCCCTTCCAATCTCTGTGAGACATTTTTTTTTTAACACATTTGTAAAAGGAAGTAAACAATGAGTATTTATCTATGACCTAGGGTTGTTGTAAGGATGAAAGTAGTAAATATCCAAAAGCATTTTCAAAGTGGTAAAACCATGATCGGATATTACATATCTGCAAGGGGTATGTGCTAGAACCTTTCAAACCAAATTTTGACTTTGTATTTGTTAGAGAGCAAAAACTTTTCACAGATCAAAACTAACAGAAGAGATTAGACTATATTATGACACTCAGTATTTTCCCAAAGTGAGTTGAGTTCCAAAAATAATTTTAAATGAATATATGTGAAAGCAGTGTTTAAGGACTAGAAGTAAAACTGCAAAAGGATTCTGTATCTATTTTTAGGACCATTTTTGTTTTCCTGAATTAGATCCTTTTTTTTTTTTTTTTTTTTTTAAAGTGTATGTGGCCGTGATTAAGTTTCCTAGATTTTTAAGCAGGAGCTGTTCATTATGGGGGGGTGGGGGGGTGCATGTTTGGTGCCGTGCTAGCTGTTTTGCCTATGATATTGTAAAATTGAATACTTTTGTATGAAATACAAAGTAGGAAAGAATCCCAAACCTAGTCGGTATGGATGTGTGTTTCTTACATTATACATTTTCCTCTGTAGGTTTCATAGTCTTTTACTTTCTGCAATTCAGAGGCATTTTAGAGGCATGTTCTCAAATGACCTGGCCTGTTGGATCATTTCATGATTTTATAATCCACAAGTGACTGGAATGAACGGTTTTATGTTGTATGCAGCAGAAAGGGCCTGGGCTTTTAAGGTTGTGTGGATCTGGGTTTGAAACCCTGGCGTCCACACTCCCTGGGTCTGGGTGACCTCATCTGAAAAGATAAAGGATCATGGTTCTCTGTAGTGTGTTTGATATGAAGATTAAAAGAGGCGATGCATGTGAAAGTGCCTCATACCTAGTAGGTAGTCAGTAATCACTTTTCTTATGTTTTTTATTCATGTAAATGAGACGTTTTAAGGCAGTTGGCCTGGCTCTAGGGAAATTAAGAACTTTATTAAAGGATCAATTGGTCCCTATAGCTTTCATCTTCTAATTCTTTAGGCTACTAAATCTTATTCTCACTAGATGTTCTGTTTTTGTGATCTGGACTAGTTTTGGTAGAATGATGAAAATGTCTTCTGTTTAGGCATGCTAAAATATGTTTATTTGTTCATTCATTTATTCATTCATTCAACAAATATAATTCATTCTGTCCCAGGTCACCTAGAGGAAATATTTTTTTCTTTTCCTATTTCTTGTCTTCCTGGTAGGTCTGTGAACTGGGCTATTTCTGAAGCTGGTATTGAGGTAAAAGTAGAGTTTTCCACCAAAAATTCCATGTTGGCTCCCTCTCTTGGGATAGATTTTTCTGTCATGAAAGTAGTCCATTCCTTTCATTTTTCCTCCCCTGATGCAAATAATCATCAGAGAGCAAAGGACAATTTTTAACAAACATGATTTGAGGTCCTGGTGGTTCTATGAGTCACTGAACACTGAGTGGAGGAGATTGCAGCAGGCTTAGTCCCAGCATAGAATGTCAGGAGGACCTTGACATTCCGACCATGTGATAAGAGATAGCAATGGGGAATGGTCTAGAGCAGGGATTGGCAAAACTGTGGCCGGCCACCTGTTTTTGTATAGCCCACGAGCAAAGAACGGCATTTACGTTTTTCAGTGGTCCAAAAAAAAAAAAAGAAAAAGGAAAAAGAAAAGAAAAAACCAAAAAAGAATACCATTTCGGTGGCATGTGAAAATCACGTGAAATTTAAATGTCAATAACTATAAACAAAGGTTTGCTGGCACACAACTACACCTATTAATTTACCTACGCCTGTGGCTTCTTTCTGCTACAGTGGCAGAGTTGAGTAGTTGCAGCAGAGACCTTCTGGCCTCCAAAGCCTAAAATATTTACTGTCTGACTGTTTACCTAAAAATGTTTGACGATCCCTATTCTAAAGTAGAACTTCCTGACTCCTTGCACCCTGAAACCCCATGGAAAATGATAATGTTTTCACAGCACACTGGGGTAAATGGAAGGGGCCCTGCTGGCCCAGGGCTGGAGGTGCAGCACCTCAGTACACCCAAAACCCCCATTCAGAGACCCCTCTGGCCTCTGGCAGAGGCATCAGTCCCACCTGGGGCCATTTAATACGGACACTGTCACCTGGGTCAGCTCTTTTCCTGTGGCTTCTTGAAGATGCTTCAAGACTTAAATGTTCATGGTCACCTACAGACGTTTTTATAGTTTGCAAAGGCTTTTCACTGATGCCTTCTATCTTTTCCTATTTGTTATGACTCTCTAATTTTGCCTTTCACATCTGGTTCTGGTCCTCCATTTGAATTAGCCTTTCTTGAAGGTGTTCTGGGAAGGTACGAAAGTGTTTGTTGTTAAGAAATTTATAGTGTTGGGGAAACGGACTTACATATATAGAATAAAGAGTATTACAAAGACTCTGTGCCTTTGACATGGCTGTTTTGGAATCTGCCACATTCTCAACACCTGCCAGTGGAAATGGCCTCAGCCTTGTTGAATGGCCTGCCCTAGGAATATGCGCTCATTGGCTTCAGAGTGGGCAGGTGGCACACTGGCCATTCCAGAGTCTGGGCAGCATCCTTTGTAGCAAGCTAGCATATCAACCTGTGTGTGATAATGGTGTTAGTTACATGCATCTTTTGAGAATCTTCACTAGAAATATAGAGAGAACCAGCCACTTCATAGCAGGAAATGAAGCAGGAGAGGAATTCATTCCTATGGCCAACAGTCACGGCATTCCTAGTACAGATGAGGTGTTCTTCTAGGGACATGAGGAAACAGACAATCCCTGCCTTCTTGGATGTTATATTCCAGCGTAAGGAAATATGAAAAAAAAAATTTTTTTTAAAAGATCAGTGCCATGAAGGAAATAATCCAGATTGGGGGCCAGAGAGTGGATGGTGAAAGGGAAGGGTTACGTGGTTAGGGAGGGCCCCTTGGGGAGGGGACAGCTGAAGGCTATGATAAAGCTGCCATGCAAAGACAGGACAGTAGAGAATTCTAGGCAGAGGGAATAGCAAGTGCAAAGGTCCTGAGGTGCAAATAGACCTGGCTCGTTCAAAGGACAGAGAAAAGCCATTGTGGCTGAGATGTAGCAGTGAACGTGAGGTTGGAGAAGACAGGGCCAGATCTCATAGACACAGGGAGCAGCTGAATCAGCCTGTGGCCAAACTCACACTCACCTGGCTGGATCCAGCTGCCTGGGTTCCAGCTGCTGGCTCTGTATTGCTTGCTTGTAGTACAGCTGCTGTTCTGAGGTTCTGGGAGGGCCTGTCTCCCTTTTGTCTTCTAAGTGTTCCTGGGAAAATGGCATTATCTGAGCTGGCTTCATTGAGTCGCTGTTTTTTGCAATCAGATACTGATCACAGCTAGGACTTACAATGTATTGGACTGTGTCCTCACACTTTGTATGGATTAACTAATTTTTTTCCAAGGAAAAAATAGATATTTGATCATTCCCATTTTATAGGTGAAGAACCTGAGTCACAGAGAGGTTGAGTTACTGGTCTCAAGCAACCAGCTAGGAACTGGAAAGGCTGATGTTTGAACCCAGGTGGCTCGTTTCTGAATCTGTGCTGCCCCTTGAAATCAAAGGACACAGCTGAGGCATGGGGTGGAGCTCGGCAGCAACAGAGTGAACGTTGAATCCTAGGGAGGTGTAGGCAGGTGAGGTTGAGCCTGGCTTGGTGCAGGCATAGTGAAGGTGCCGGGGTTCGTGGTGTGCAAGGAAGCGGCAGATGGACGGAAAGATAGGGCGGTTGGTCCTGTTGGCCAAGAAGAACCTTCTGCTTTCCCAGCGGACTGTGAATGGCGAGATTAACACTTAGTTGGCACCACTGCATGCCAGACATTTATTCTTGTATTTAACCCTCCCAGCAACCCTGGGAGGTAGCCTTGACCCAGTGTTACTGGGGTGTCATGATGCTCAGAGGGGTAAAGAAGCCCCCCCAGGGTCACCTAGCGAGGAGGGCACAGAGCCAGGATTTGAACTTCTGAACCATCTGACTCCTTTGTTTTTCTTTCCATCACGCCACCTCTGTCCCGCCTGCAGGAAGCAGACTGAACAAGAGGAGAGAGCTGGACTTCACACTGCTCACTGTCAGCTTTTTCTGGCTGTGATTCCCTTTAAGGGGCTGTTATAATTTGGCCTCTTCCCCAAAAGCGCTTGTTTGTGCACATGTGCACACCGACCCCACCACGGACACACACCGAGTTCTGCGTGCACATTGAAGGGCTTTGCTGAATCCCTTCTGGGGTCCCAGAACCCTGTTGCTGACGTTGCAAAGTCAGGCTGGACACAGGGCTAAAATGGTCAGAAGAAAGAGTGATTCCTAACTTTGGGTCTTGTCCGGATCTTTCTGGCCAATAAGCAATGACCTTGTTCATCTAAATAGCATAACTTGAGTGCCTAGGCTGTGTCAGACCCGGGTTCAAGAGCTTATTACGTGCCTGATGGCATTTCCCTGTTGCTTTAACCCTAGGATGTGGGTCTTGTGATTTTCTCTATTTTAAAGATGACAGAAGAAAGCTTAGAACCAGAGGGATTTATCCATGCCAGGTGGGCTCAGAATCCTGGATTCTAACTCAGCTCATAGTTACCCTGACTCTGAAAGTAGTCAAGCTGCTGTCAGTGCCAGCACGTTCTTAGCACGAGTGAACGAGTGCCGGGAGATATTGCCAGGTCCTCAAATGTCATTTCTCACCTGCCTCTGTGGTAGGCAGCTCAGATCCATGAGCCTGGGGGATGCTATTGAATTTCTGGTTCCGTCTTGAATGCCCTCCAATGCATGAATTAATGGGACTGTGAAGGCATCGCACACTCAAGGAGGGGTATAGAAAACGTGAAGTCCTTGCAACCTCTCCATCACAGGCTGCAGTGCTGTTAATCCCCACTGACACAGCTCTGAGCCATCCAGGGGGTTGACAATCATAGGGGGTTTGCAGATACTCGTCTGCCATTACAGACAGACCCCAAAGTGCAGAACTGTAAATGAAAAAAAAAAACACTTAAGGATGCCACATATTGCGTAAATGCTTCTCCAGCAGTAATATATTATACCGACATAAACCCCTATAAACATGTAATAATAATTTACGCCTAGGCAGCAACCATAAAGTGAAATTCAGCTCCGTCCAGTTTTGCAAGAATCTTCCCTGGCAGAATGTGCTAGCCATTGTGTGAATTCTCATCTGGGTAAAGAAAAACAAAATCCATTGCCGTGAGCATGGTTATTCTTTGAAATAGCTTTGGCCTCAAACTTTAGAGGGAAACATTTTTCCTGCATAGCAAACGCTAACTGTATCATTTCTAAAACCACAGCTTTGTGGCTGAGGCATGTTAACACGATAGAAACTTTTACTCAGAGCTGATGACTTGCTCCTGTCTGATTTTTTTCATTTACTTAAAGAAGAATGAAATAAATGAGCGATGCTCTTCCCCTTTGCCCCCAGCAATTTCCCTTTGAATATTCACTTTTATGGTTTAACTTTTTAGAAAGGAAACTTTAATAGTTTGGCTTAAATGTTTAGGGTCAAAACTATAGAATGAGAAAAAAATCGCTTATATTCTCAACACACTCCACTTATTTCTGAAGGTAGATATTTTATATTTATTTGACGATAGTTATCATTTATCTCCTCCTGTAGTCGTAAACTCCATGAGAGAAGGGACTTCTTGATCACTATAATATCCTTAGCACCTTAAAAAGATCTTAGCACATAGAAGATACTCGGTAAATATTTTTGAGTTAACTGTCAGATCCTCGGAAAGTGGTGGAAACAGCTGATTCTCTTGAATCTCAGCTTTACCACTTGGTGGCTGGCTGGCTTGGGCAAGTCTGAGATTCCAGTGTTCCTGTGGTAAAATGACAATAATCACACATTGAGACTGATGCATCTCGGGGTGTATTGATTACTTAGGGCTGCCATTACAGAGGACCACAGACTGAGTGGCTTCAAAAGTAGAAGTTCATTTGTTCACAGTTCTGGAAGTAGATCAGGGTATCTGCAGATAGTTTCTTCTGAGGCCTCTCTCCTTGGCTTGTAGACGGCCGTCTTCTCCCTGTATCTTTACATGGCCATCCCTCTGTGTGTGTCTGTGTTCTAATCTCCTTTCCTTTTTTTTTTTTTAAAATATTCATTTATTTATTTATTTATTTATTTAGGCTGTGCTGGGTCTTAGTTGTGGCACGTGGAATCTTTGTTGCGGCATGCAGGCCTCTTAGTTGCAGCATGCATTCAGGATCTTAGCTCCCCGACCAGGGTTCGAACCCGGCTGTCCTGCATTGGGAGCATGGAGTCTTACTCACTGGATCACCAGGGAAGTATCTAATCTCCTTTCCTTATAAGGTCACCAGTCAGATTGGACCAGCCTAGTGATGTCATTCAACCTCCATTACTTCTTTAAAGACCCCATGTCCAAGTGCAGTCACATTTTGAGGCACTGGGAGTTAGGACTTCAATATATGAATTTGCAGGGGATAGGGAGGATGGGGGAGACACAGTTCTGCCCATAACGCAGGGTTATTGATTTGATTATACTTTGTAATTGGTAAGGTGCTCTTCTGTGTTTAGGTAGTACTGAAGAGTTTAAAATCTAATTGAGGAGATAATCTCATTAACAGCATAAAAGTCAACTCACTCTACAGGCTGGTATATTCTAAGCTCCTTGGTGAGCGTGGTGCTTTTGGGGTTCTGGAGAAGACTTCATCACACCCGCACAGTGGGACATAGGAGTGTTCTCCAGAGTGACTTTTCCAGTTGAAGGTACATGTGTGCCCTGGGGCTTATTGAATCCCTGTGGCCTGGCTTTACCCACGTGTGGGCAGGGCCACACCTCAGACGCTACAGGGTGCCTGCCAGGCCCTGTCTCGTCTCACCTAGCAACAGTGGTCTAATAATAGCAGTTATTGTACGCCGGTCACAGTTCCAAGTGGGCCCCCCTGTAGAGTTTCAGCAAACTCCCCCAGAATCGCACAGCATGTGCTGGAGTCTGGATTTGAATCCAGGGTGTCTGCTTCCAGCTCTGTGTTCTTCTCACCTACTGAGGTACTGTGGATCCGTCCTCCTGGATGCTCAGCCTTGCTGGCCTGGGACACAGGTCGGTGAGCCCGGAGGCAGCTGGAAACCCCCAGGAGCAAGTCTGTGGCTGTAGCTCCCTGAGCCTCTGACAGCTAGTTTCAGGGTTCCATGTCAGCCCTGAGAGTGCTCCCATGGGCCGGGGCTGCCCGAGGCCTGGGGCGGGCACGAGGTCCCAGCACAGCCAGGAAAAGGCGGCAGCTGCCGAAGAGCTTCCCGCCCACCCTCCCTGCAGCTCTTTCCCGACTCTTGGTACCTTTTCAGCCCTCCAGACCTGTCTCCTCATCTTCAGATGTGCTACTGGAGGACTAGGAAAGCAGACCCAGAGGAATGGTGCTCACATGCACCCAAATGCAAACCAAAATACTGCATTTTTATGAAACACTTGTGAACTTTTCTCTTCGTGAAATTTTTTTGGTCACTCCTTTGCTCTGTGTAACCCCAGAATCTCTGCCAACATGTGATCAGTGTCATCACCACCATCACTATTACTGTTTCCACCAGCACTGTCCCCACCATCACCATCTTTCTTCTCCTTCTTCTTCTCCTTCTCTTTCTCCTTCCTCCCCCTCCCCCTCCTCCTCCTCTTCTTCTTCTTCTCCTTCTCCTTCTCCATCATCACCTTCACCACCATCATCACCATTTATCGCCATCATCGCCGCCATCACCACCTCGATCATCATCACCATCATCACCATCATCGTCATCATCGTCATCATCATCATCATCTCCAGCCTCTAGAATGCTTGCATGAACCACCTGACATACATGAATTCACGTAATTTGAATAACAACCCTGGTTGGCCGTAACTTGCTGTGATTCTCATTTTACCTCTGAGGAGACTGAGCACAGAGGTGTTAAGTGAGTTGTCCACAATCATACAGATGATAATCGGCAGACGTGGAATTCAAAACCGGGCCATCTGACACAGTGTGCACCATTCCTGACTCTCACGGAGGAAATGTGTCCCTGATGGTTTCCTTACCCCTGAGCTGGGAAGAAGGAAGGACTACAGCCGCCAGCTCCCTCTGCCTTGGCATCTGTTGGCGTTGGTTTCCTCTCCTCCCCTGAGCTCCCCGAAGTTTTGTGTTCTAATCGAATGTGCTCAGCACTTGCTCATGGCAGTTGATTAAGCCGGACAGCCTCTTTCTGTACTTCAGAGATGGAGGGTCCCTTGAAGACAGAGTGGCCATGGGTCTCAAACCTTGAGGCTGAGAGTGTACACGACCACTGCTTTAATAAATGAGCTGAAAGCACAGTTGGCTCCCAGCCGGAAGGACCCTGTTGACACATGGGCAAATGGTTTGTTATGTGTCATGGCGATATCATTCCTCACGGCCCACGGCCATTATCTTGCCTAAGCACTTTTGCTTAGAGTTTCTCCATCTCATCTTTTCCTGGGGCAAGTCACCTATAATCTCCCAAGCAGGGACCTTGTCCACCTCCTGCCTTCACTGTCAGGGAAGGGTGTTTTCGTCTCAGGATGCCTGGAAGCTCAGTGGCTCCTGGCTCAGAAGGAGTTAAGTCCAGCCAGGCCGCCTCCTGGGAACCTGTCCCCCTGGATCACTGTTTGTTTTCATCTTCATTATCTTGAATGACAATGCTGTCAGCACCCAGGAGGGGTCCTTGAACAGCCAGATGGTGGCTGGATTTTTCTGCCAGTCATCAGGTTTCATCTGATTGCAGTGCAGGTGCAGGGGGTGAGTTATTTCTCAGCACTTCCCCTAACTTCTACTGTTCAAGTACATTCCTCCAGGAGGCCTTAAAGGGACTACCAAGGCTGGGAGAATTCCAGAGAGGTAAGGTAGTGGATTCACTCATTTAATAAATATTGACTGAGCACCTACTATGTGCCGGCCACTACATCAGGCACTGGGGATACAGGAATGAACAAAGCCAAGGCCCTGCTTCAATGGATCTTATATTCTAGTAAACAGAGAAACAAGTGAGGAGCCGAGAAGGGAAGATACAGCAGGTTACTGTACAAGGGGTCAGAGGGTGATCAGTCCATGAGTGATGGGTGGGATGTTGTTTTAGAAAAAGAGATTCTTAACAGCCTCTCAGAGAAAGTAGCAAGTGATCACAGCACCGAATGAAGTGAGGAAGCAAGTCACCTAGATAAGTGGGGAAGATCATTCCAGAGAGGGGGCAAGGGCAGGGCCCTGAGGGCGGAGTGTGATTAGCAAGAAGGCTTTGGTGGCTGAGTATGGTGGGGAGGGTTACACACCCATTTCTTTTTTTTTTTTTTTAATTTATTTATTTTTGCTGTGTTGCATCTTCGTTTCTGTGCGAGGGCTTTCTCTAGTTGTGGCAAGCGGGGGCCACTCTTCATCACGGTGCGCGGGCCTCTCACTATCGCGGCCTCTCCCGTTGCGGAGCACAGGCTCCAGACGCGCAGGCTCAGCAGCCATGGCTCACGGGCCTAGTAGCTCCGCGGCATGTGGGATCCTCCCAGACCAGGGCTCGAACCCGTGTCCCCTGCATTAGCAGGCAGACTCTCAACCACTGCGCCACCAGGGAAGCCCCACACACCCATTTCTTGTGCAAAGAATTCCTTTCTTTCTCTCATTCTAATAGTATTACATTTTCTCATTTGTTCATTCATTCAGTGATCCTTTACTAAGGATGCCATTGGTGCCAAGCACTGCTTTAGCAACTGGGGATTTAGAAACACGTATACTCCTTTTGGGAAACCCCTGGGATACTGGGTGCTGACATTGAAGGCACTCCGGGAGTTACCATTACCTTGCTTTACTGATTCGTGGCACTCAGGCCATCCACATCACTTCTCTTGCTTACCTCTTCTGTCTCTCTTTAGATGGCTTTCACCTCTGCAGAGAGTGAAAAGCCTTTCTCTCTCAACCCAGCATCCTCTCCATCTGCCTTCATCACCAGGCTCCAAAGAAGGGCTTACGGAGAAGGCATTGACTTTCTCAGCTTGGCCACCGGTGTCTGGCTTCCGTCCCACAAGCTGCTGTATGTGCCGTGGGCGACCTGGTCGTCACATCTAAACACGTGTCTGCGGTCCTCACCCTTCCTGAACTCACTTGCTGATCTCATCACACTGACACCTCCTTCAGCGGAGGCCTCCTCTCTGCACTTCTGGAAGAGGGCTCTCCTGGGATCCAGCTTGCCCTTTGAGCTCTCCCATCCAGTCCCTTCCTGCCCTTTAAAGGCAGGTCGCCCAGGGGTAATGTGGCTTTTTCTCATTTTTGAACTAACCCCCTTGGGGCGTGGATGTATTTTCCCACTTGTCCTGCCGGCAGCTTTATACTCGGTATGTCAAATACAGAAAGAATTCTTCATCTTCCCTCCTCCGCTCCCTCTATCTGCGAGTACCACCTGTGTCCCTTTCTGCCATCCCATGTCTTCCCATCCCACAGAATCTCAGGAATTCTCCCAGGACTGTCTCTGATATCCATCCCTTTGGTCCCATTTCTACCACTTTTCTCCTCCCTCCCCACCCTTCGCCCCCCAGGTCCTCCAGAGAATAGTGGCTCTCAAGGTTTTGCTCTCAGCTTCACCGGCACCCGGGAACTTGTTAGAAATGCACGTTCTTGGGCCCCACCCGAGATCTACAGAAGCTGAAACTCTTAGGGATGGGGCCCAGAAATCTCTACAGATTTCATTCACCTCACTTCATTCGGTGCTGTGATCACTTGCTACTTTCTCTGAGAGGCTGTTAAGAATCTTTTTCTAAAACAACTCTAAGTCCCCTACATACAAACCTTCAAGTTGCGAATTTTCAAAGATGTGAACGTGTGTTCACATGTCCAGTCACATAAGTTAGTTCACGTGTCTGGCGTACATTGTCACGTGCACGCATCCTCTACAAGTGGTTGTGCTTTTATGTACTTTACAGTTCTGTATAGAGTACAGTAGTACAGTATCTTTATTTCAAGCCCAGGATGTCTGGAAGCAAGTGTAAAAGCAGCGGTGATGTAGCTGGTACTACTGTACTTTTCAAGGTACTGTACTGTAAGATTAAAAATGTTTTCTTTATTTTTTTGTGTTTGTTTTTCATGTATTATTTGTGTGAAAAGTATTATAAACCTATTACAGTCCAGTACGCTATAGCCAATTGTGTTAGTTGGGTACCTAGGCTAACTTTGTTGGACTTAACGAACAAATTGGACTTAGCACACTCTTGGAATGGAACTCGTTCGTATATAGGGGACTTACTGTGTTTCAGCAACAGCTGTCCAGATGGTCCCGATGCTCCCTAACGTTTGAGATCCAGGGAGGAAGATAAGTGCTTCCTTTGCAGTGTCCATGGCTCATTCTTGCTGCTCCAAGCAGCGATGCACCACGATGCCAGCTTACCTTCTCCAAGAGCAGCCCCGATCTCATCCCTCCTCTCATCAGCCACCTCTCGTGGTCTCTGTATCAGCCACTGTGTGACAGGTTTGAGTTCACATTGTCCAGGTATGAACCCAGGCCAGAACGCTTGGACTTTTAATCTCCAGTCTGCTGGGCTAACACAGAGGTTGCTTTTTTGGTAAATGATATCCCTTTGTAGAGATGTGGCTCATTTTATGCAGTAGATGGGTCCCAAATTTTATACATGATGGATTTTTCTGGGTGGGGAGGGGGAGGAAGGTAATAGATTACTATTTTCAAGGAACTCTTAAATGTCCTAGGAGAAGCCATGGATTGAAATAGCCCTTGTGTGCTAGGGTGGATCTTCTGGGTAATCCCAGCAAATCACTTTCACTTCTGGCTTCCTCTTTTCAGTTGGAGGAAACAGGAATTAGCTGATTTCCAAGGCTACTTCCAGCTTGGATATTTTAGCTCGGTGACTCTTACTCATCTGTTTTGAAAGGTTACATATTTGATTTTCCTAAGATTAGGTAAGAAGAGAACTGTAGCAGGATGAAAAATGTCCCCCAAAGATATCAGGTCCTAATCCCTGGAACCTGTAAATGTTACCTTATTTGAAAGTAGGGAAAAAGACCATTGGCGATAATTCTGGATGATGGGGGAGGGGTGGGCCCTAAATGCAGTCACATGTGTCCTTGGGAGAGGAAGGCAGAGGGAGATCCTCACACCCCAAAGAGGGGAAGGCGAGGTGACCAGAGGCAGAGACTGGAGCCTTGCAGGCACAAGTCATGGGATGCTGGCAGCCACTAGAAGCTGGGAGGGGCAAGGAACAGATTCTCCTCTGGAGCCAGCACAGCCCTGTGACACCTCGATTTTGGACTTCTGGCCTCTCAAGCTGTGAGAGAATGTTTCTGTTCTTTTAAACCACCAAGTTCGTGTTACAGCAGATAGAGGGAATGTTACCGCAATTGAAAAAAAAAAAAAAAAAAAAGATGCTGTAGAAAAGAAGAGAAATGGCTGTGTCTGTGTTTAAAATGTGTCCTGGACGGCAGCTCTGCCTGTCGTTGGCGTCAGGGTGTGGGGCCGGCGGAGTTTCTGTCCTCAGCAGTGTCCCTTCCCAGCTCGGTTCTGACGATTTCCTGAGCCTCCCCGCTCTGCCTTCTCCCTCCTGAGTGGCAGTTTCTGTCTCGCATTCTCAGCTGCTTCCTCCCCGCCATGATGCTCCCGCACGTCCACACCTGCTCTTCTGTTCTCACTGATTTCGGCTTGGGAGTTTAGCAGCACCCCAGTCCCTGTTGGAGTCAGGGTTGACAGGCAGCGGGAAGAACTAGGTGGGCTTTGTCCTCTGTCTCCCTCCCGTATCTGGAGACTGGATAAATATCCCTATTCTGAAATGAGCAAACTGGCCTCTGGAATGTTCCTTTATGAAGTTTTTCCTTCACAGTGGCATTTGGGGCCCCTCCATGGTTTTGTGTAGTCAAGGCCAGTGCTCTCTGTAGGGTGGACTTAGATAATTGTCTGGTATGCTTAGTTATTAAGTTACTCATTTATTGGTTAACCACTAGAATCACAAATCAGAGCATTTTTAAGACTGCTTCTTGGAGACAGCCTGATCCATTTTCCCCATCTTGTGTGTAAGAAAGAAAAGGTCCAAGCTGTTACCTCTGGGATGAACTTTAGTAGAATGAATGGGACATCAGACTGATCCTTGCTGCCCACCTTTCCACCCTCGCCCTCCAGACTGTGCTAAGATGCTCTGGTGGACGATGGCTGTCACTATATTTAAGTTTATGACCAGTTAACGTTTATTGAGGCCGTACTATGTGCCAGGCACTGCTTATCACCCTTTTTCCTCTATTAAGTCATTTAATTCTCATTACAACCCTATGGGGTAGGTGCTATTATTAGTAGAAAGTGTTTAGAGTTTATAATTGGTCAAACCTTTAAATTCGGGAACCATCCTCTACTAGTTAAATTTTTCTTTTTATATATTTATTTATTTATCTATTTATTTTTGGCTGTGTTGTGCCTTCGTTGCTGCACGCGAGCTTTCTCTAGTTGCGGCAAGTGGCGGCTACTCTTAGTTGCGGTGCGTGGACTTCTCATTGCGGTGGCTTCTCTTCTTGGGGAGCACGGGCTCTAGGTGCGTAGGCTTCAGTAGTTGTGGCACACAGGCTCAGTAGTTGTGGCGCACGGGCTTAGTTGCTCTGTGGCATGTGGGATCTTCCCGGACCAGGGCTCGAACCCGTGACCCCTGCATTGGCAGGCAGATTCTCAACCACTGTGCCACCAGGGAAGTCCTCTACTAGTTAAATTTAAAGCTCTTGTGTAAAATGGGGATAGGAGTGCCTCAGGCCCTCAATACATGTTTATAGGTGAAAGGGATACATAGGTGAACAGGTAAGTCACAGACTCAGAGAAACAGATGTAACTAAGAAGCATCAGTCAATAAAATGTTAGCGAGATTCAGGGGACTGTGTGTCTAATGGGAACATGTGATGTGAACTTTTGGTTCTGTCATTTTCTAATCTGTAAAATGAGGGTAATAATATATACCTTATAAGACTGTTGTAAGGATTAGATAGGGTAATCATGTAAGTGAAGTACCTAAGCCAGTGCACCGCATAATGGCATGAAATCAGTGAACACTCAGTGAATGGCTGCAGGCGATGTACTTAATGTAGATGAAGAAAGCAGTGTCATGGGCTGTGGGGTGCCCTGGGGTAACCGTAAAGTCTTGTACCAAGATCTGCCCTTGAAACAGTACAGATGACTGATTTTTTTTTTTTTTAAAGAAGACATTGGGGGTAGGAGTTTATTAATTAATTTATTTATTTTTGCTGTGTTGGGTCTTCGTTTCTGTGCGAGGGCTATCTCTAGTTGTGGCAAGCGGGGGCCACTCTTCATCGCGGTGCACGGGCCTCTCACTGTCGCGGCCTCTCTTGTTGCGGAGCACAGGCTCCAGACGCGCAGGCTCAGTAGTTGTGGCTCACGGGCCTAGCCGCTCCGCGGCATGTGGGATCCTCCCAGACCAAGGCTCGAACCTGTGTCCCCTGCGTTGGCAGGCAGACTCTCAACCACTGCGCCACCAGGGAAGCCCCAGATGACTGATTTTGAGCAAGGACATCTTGACCCCAAAGGGCAGCAGAAAGAGCTGTACCCACCAACGGACCTGGCTGGAAAATTCCTTCCCATCAAAGGAGAAGGTACAGTGCATAGAGGGTGCTGTTGGCCGTGTGCAGATGCATCTGTCCACAATCACAGTGTGGGTGGGCATGAGTCATTGGCTCTGTCCTCACATGGAGGGCAAGAACAGGGGGCATCCCATGTCATCGGGGGCGGTAGGTGGAGCTCTGCTCTTGTAGAAGGATGGCTGCGCCTAATTCCTTTTCTAGTTACAAGTTCCATGAAAACTTGGGCAAGTTACTATAATTATTTTCTCCTTCCTGATATCTAGCAAGATCGCTAACTTAGATGACTGTGTACTGACCTCTCCTCTGTCCCTGGCAGTGTATTAGGGTCTGGGAAGACAGGAGGAAAAGACATGGTCTCTGTCCTTGGGTCCTTGGGCAGCTTACAGCTCCTAGTGGACCCCACTGCAAGGAAGCAACAGTGACACACACTCAGACGCACAACACAGACACACACACAGCCCTCGGCAGCCAAGGTGTGTGTCATGGTCTGAATATAAGCTTATGCAGTTTTCTCATCGGAGGGCCTCTCGGCAGATGACTCATAAACTTGTTATTCTTTTTTAATATACCATTTATATTTATCAGTATGGATTAGGTTATGCTACTTATATGAACAACCCCCAAATCTCTGTGGTTTAAATAACAAAGATTTACTTCCAACTCAGGTAATGCATTCATCTACGGTTGGTATGTGTGTATGTGGAGAGAGGGGTCCTGCCCCATGTTACACTCTGGGACCCAGGCGGGTCCCACCACCTGGCATGTCAGAGCTCACAGTGGCCAAAGGAAGTGGGAACCTGGGGAGTCATGTTCTGGCTCTTGAAGGCTGTTGCTCACAGTTCTTTGGCCAGAGCTAGTCACCCAGGCACTGTTCACTTCCAGGAGCTGTGGAAGATTAGGTTTACCTGTGACGGCGAGAAGAGGAGCCAGCGGATTCCTGACAGCCTGAAGGACCCACCCCTACACTATTCCAGCCGGCTTCATGTTTGAATTCTTAAGCTAGAGGATATACCAAAAGTGCCCTTGAAAGAGGAGCTTGAGAAGCTGGCCAGAAACATGAGTGACAAGTGGGTCTGACCTCTAGGAGAAGTATAGGAAAGCCGTGTCCACCGACTATCAGATCAAGTGGATCTACTGCGTAGGGCTGATTGCCTGGACCCCTTTGTAGCTCCCAAGGGCACACCTAATGCTGTTGCAGCTTGAGTAAAATTTAGTGCTGCACAGTTTCTTTGCCAGGCAATGTGCCAAGGTCACGGATACGTGATTAACTGGGATCATTAAGAAAAATTTAGCATATATTTATTATGTTGATTATAAGATCAGGGAAGTGTATTTTTGCTTAGTTAAAACTAAACGTTTTAGCAATAAAAACAGTAACACTTGTGTTACCTAAAAAAGTCACTTAAATGGTACCTGGGGAGTTGGGGCATTGCTGTTTATAGTTTTCCATTTCCTTCCTGTGTAGACTTGATCATTTGGGCAGACTTCAGTCTCATTTCCTTGTTCTTTTTTTTTTTTTTTTTCTTGTTCATCATGCTCATGATTGTTGAGCATTTCCAGTGATGTGTTGCAATTGAGCTACTTTGGTATAAGCACATATGTGTACGTACACACGCACACACACACATCTTTCTGCTAGGAGAAATACGGGCTTCAGCAAACAGAAGGTCACTGGTTGGGGTCAGAGAGGATACGTGGCATCATTTTGGTTAGTCTCGCCTGTTATCTCTGCTCTGTTCTCCTCACAGGCTCTTAGGCATCCTTTATACAGGTGGTTGGAAAGAAATCTTCTTAAATATCTTTGGCTCACTTCCTGGAGATCTTCACTACCTAACAGTCAAACAAACATTTGTCAGCTAGTTTTTACCCCCAAGGCATGGCAGGGAAAAAAGAGAAGTATCATGTATCCTTCCCCTCCCACAGCCCTGCCCTGCCCCGCACTCTGGGAGTTTGCAATTCCGAGATGGGGAAATCAACTAGGAGGTACCTACTGTGTGCCAGCCACCGTTCCAAGCCTATTCTGGGTACATCGTCTCATGTAAGCCCATAATAGCCCTCAGTAGCTGCTGTTTTTCCACTTTCGCCATGAAGAGATTGAGACTCAGAGAAGACCGCCAACTTTGTCCCGCCTACGTGGTAAGTGGCAGCGTTTGTATGCAAAGCTAGGATTCTTTTTTATTCCAGCCTGTGTTCTTGTCACAATGCCTGCCAGCCAATACGAAGCAATTAGAGATCCCTAACCCAGAGGAGGCTCTCAGGAGGGCAGAGATTTTTGTTTGTTCTCTTCACCGTTGTGTTCCCAGTGACTGGGGGAGAGCCTGGCGTAGATGTAGTGATGATGGAGAAGGGCTCCTGCCTCTAAGGAGCGTACAGTCCAGAGCAGTGAAACGGACAAGTACATTTATCATGGCAGTGTGGGTGTCAGCTACCATGGACCTCAGCGCAAAGGAGGGTGCATCCCGTGATGCTTTCCAGCAGAGGTGTGGGTTTTAGACAGCTTGCATCTTGAGCAGCAGCCTGGAGAAGGACTGCAGGGGGAAAGTATGGAGGTAACGAGGCCAGTCGAGACCTTGAGTGAGTGTGAATGAGAAGGGGCTGAATTCAGACAGTAGCAGTGGGATAATGTCATTACTAAGGGTGGCACTTGTGGGTGTTAAGCCCCGGGGGATAAAGGAGCAGGGAGAGTCCGGGAGGACCTACACAGTCCTGGCAACTAGGCGGGTGGTAGTGGATGAGGAGGAAGACCAGGTTTGACAGAAAAGATCATCCTGTTTCGAATAGGATGAGAACATCAGCTTTGGAGTCAGGCACTGGTTCTATATTAGCTTTTTGACCTTGGGCAGAATTCTTAACCCCCCCCACCCCGAGCCTTAGATTCCTATACTATGGGAATACTAATGATACCTACCTCATAAGGTTATTGTAAGGATGAAATGAAATCATGCATGTAAGGCACTTAAAGTTTGACATGTAAATGCTGGCTATTAGTAATTATTAATTACTAATAATTAAAAACTAGTGATGAATATGGATAAACTTACCATAGTGGGGAAGTTAATATCTGGTAACCTCTATTCTCCTTTAAAGAGTTGGGGCAAAATGCTATAGGAGATGGGCGTCCCTGGTGATGCAGTGGTTGAGAGTCCGCCTGCCGATGCAGGGGACACGGGTTCGTGCCCCAGTCCGGGAAGATCCCACATGCCACGGAGCGGCTGGGCCCGTGAGCCATGGCCGCTGAGCCTGCGCGTCCAGAGCCTGTGCTCCGCCACGGGAGAGGCCACAACAGTGAAAGGCCCGCATACCGCAAAAAAAAAAAAAAAAATGCTATAGGAGAAAGTAAAGGGGAAGGAAAAATATTAATCAAATATCTGTCATATGGCCAGGGTCTGTGCCCAGTCATCTACACTGTGTTTTGCAAATTTTCATTGTTTAATTATCATAACCATTCTGTCAAGCTATAAGAATGGTGCCTAAGGTAGAGCCGGCTGAGTAGACCCAAGTATGTCTAATGACCCAAGATGTTCGTTTCCCCCTCTCAGAATGAGTATGTTGGGGAGAATAAAGGAGGGGGGTGTCTCTGCTCCACACAGGACTCAGGCTGCAGGAAACTCAGCGTCCACATGCGATTTCTAAACTCTGGACACGGGTGTCCAGACAGCAGAAGGCAGGGGCGTGAGCAGTGAGGGTGGGACCCACATCACTGCTGCTTGTGTCCCACCGGTTAGAACTTTGTCACATGGTCACCCCTCACTGCATGGAGGCTGGGGAATGTCTCACCCTGCCCAGGGTTTGGTGGACAGTTGCCACTTTCCACAAAGGACCCAACTTATAGGTGAAGAAACTGAATTTCTGAGAAACTAGCAATCTTCCTTAAGGGCACATAGATTATTTTTAGGGAAGGTAAGATTCACATTCAGGTCTGTATTCCCCCACCACCCCTCATGGGAAATGAGAGGCTGGTTAGGGGGCTGTGTGGGTTAATTGGAGTGGATTTGGTTGGATTCAGTATTTAATGAAGTGAGTAAGTAATAAACGAAGGAGGGGTGTTTGAAGTTAAGATAGTTGAGTCAACTTCTAGAGGTTGTCCAGGGCCAGGAGCTGGTACTAAGGAGACGTGGTGGGGAAGGTTGTTGGTATCAGGAAAATAAATGACATGGTAAACCAGTGGTGTGGATGAATAGCCACAGGCTTGCTAGAGTTGCCCTGGATGGCGATATAATTGAAAAGCGGGGTGTTGGGGTGGGAACCTGAGATTTCTTAGAGGACGGCAGAGGGATACAGAGCTTGTGGCCAGGAAGCCTGAACTTCAAAAAAAGTCATCTCGAGCATTTGTATATGTGGAGTACCTTATTTTTTGTTTAGCCCTGCCATGCATTATAGAATATTAAACCAATGGTGGGCTTTGAGCTCGCATACCACTGGGAGGAGATAAAATGTGATGTGGTGATGGACCTGACAGAAATTGGCTGTTGTGATCAATACCTTTGGATTACAAAGACCACCGGGGCCTGTGTGAACTTTCAAGTTGCTTGCTCTCTGGGATGAGGCTGCTGGTGAAATCGATGAGTCCAGTTTTCTCCAAACTGGTGGTCTTTGAAGTTGCTTTGGAACGTGGGGATCAATCAGTCCATCAACACGTATTTATTGAGCACGTACTGTGTGCCCAGATAGTTACAGCACCAGTTCTTAGGATGGCAGTGGGAAGTAGGAATGAGGAGTAACCTGCAGCCTTAGCTGGAATCCGGTTGTAGAGAGGATGCCCTCCTGGGGAGTGGTTGAGGGCTAATAAGTCATTTAGCCATCCCAGGGAGCTCACAGAAAACAAAGCCCTCGAAGTTGGGATGACCTGGATTCTCATCCACTGAATTCTGTGAGCCTTTGACAAGTTACTGGGCTGGCTGGTGTCCTCGGGTGTCTCATCCGTTTAAAAATAAACAAAAAAGCATGGGCAGATCCTCTTTGTTTTTGTTACCCAGTGAGTATTTGCTGTGTACCATCTGCTCAGGTCCACAGGGCACAGAAGGGTAGGACACAGAGCTGCTACCCTGAAGAAGCAGCAGGATCAAGATGAATACATGCAGGGGGCAAGGCAGGCTTCTCCAGATATTTATGAGAACCTCCATCGAGCAAGGCTTTTCTCTAGGGCCATCTGCCTACCTGCCTGCCTACCCTATAGTCAGTTACAATCCAGTGCAGCTGCCCTGAGTGGATTCCCGCCCCCCCCCGCCCCGCCACTTTCTTCCCCTCTGCTCCTTCCCTTTCCCTATTATTCATTCAGAAAATATTTACTGCACACCTACAGTTTATCAGGCTCTGGAGAGACACGCATGAATGCGTTGACAGGGTCTCTGTCCCGGTGGAGTGTACATTCCCATTGGATTGGCAATCTATCAACAAGTAAACAAGCTGATTTTGGATCTTAATCCGTGCCTGGAATAAACTGAAGACAGGGGTGTGGTGGAGAGTGACCCGTGGCGGGGCACCCTGCAGGGGAAGGTCTGTGCAGGCTTCTCTGGGGGATGACGGCAAGCCAGGTCCCGAGAGGCAGAAGGAGCTGCCCGTGACTCTGGGGGACAGGCATCTGTCATGAGGGCGGAGGCTTGAACCAGCCTGTGCAGAGCAGGAATTGAAGGAGGCATGGTGGGCGGACGTCTCAAAACTTGCTGAGAGGATGTGGGTAGACTGTTTGGATATTGAGAGACATGTAGGAAACAGTAGACACCCCCCCTCACCGCCCCCCCTTTTTTTTTTACTAGTACCTGACACATAATGAAGCTCAGTAAATATTGTGAACGAGTGAGGGCACCCAAATATACCACCTGTGTTTTTTTGTTGTTGTTAATGTTGTCTTTTTTTTTTTTTTTTAACTAAAAGACCTTCTCCCAATTTTTGCATTAAAATGCCCTGGCTGTCTAAGGACGGTTAGTCCATACACAGGAACAAATTTTTTAAACTGTACTCTGACCCTGAGCCTGGTGGCCGCCACGTTGGAATCCTGAGCCCCTCGCTCCCCTGTGCCCCACCTTGAGTAGGAGGGGAAATGCCACTTATTCAACTCTTATGAACTGGCCCTTGTGTCATAGGGAGATTTGAATATTTGTGCTGGTATGAGTAGGTCTAGCAATATCCCCATTTGTACAGGTGTGAAGTGTCCAAGGTCAGATTCGTTGTGGAACTGGAGTCTAAACCTGTAAAGGCCCTTTGACCACCTGCCCCATTCTTGCTGCCCCTGTTCTTGTTGCTTCCTCCCTCCCTCCTTCAGCTTCCCCACGTGTCCAACGTGGCTAATGATTTTGTCCCGTCTTACTGCTGACCCCCTCGATAATATTGACCTAGCGGAAGTTGTAAGGCGTAACTAATAAAAATGACAGTAAAGACTTTTGCCAGTAGAAGGTGAGCCACTGCCTGCTGATTCATGGAGGAGCCCGGCTATGATGGGAGGGCAGATCTATTAGGCAGCTATTTAGCCAGCAGGTTTTTCCTGCCCCCAGTTCATTTAGGAAGCTGCATCCGGCTCCTGCAGCTCCGTCCTCTATGTTTTTGCTATGTTCCCTTCTGTGATCTCTCACGTGTGGACTTGGTGGCCTTGCGACCACTTGAAAGTGCTGCTGCTCTGGGAGTTGGGTTTGCTGGATGCCATGCTGGGTACCCAGCCATGGAGGCTCTGGGGTCTGCCCCGGCATCCCTCGGTCTAGAGAGAGGAGGCAGATGAGGTGAGCACATGCAGGGAGGAATGGTAGGGCCTGAGAAAGGCCCCTGAACACACAGGGCTGTGGAGCGCCTTGGCTCTGGGTGAAGGAGAGGAAGGAGACCGTCAGGGGAGCCGTCCGTAAGGAGTGACACCGGCAGAGTCTGAGACATGGTCCAGCGCAGGGGTCAGGAGCTTGAACTCCAGAGCCCAGCAGCCCCCTTCTGGCGGGGAGACCTTGGGAAAGGTATTCACTGTCTCTCTATGGCTGTCAAATGGAGGTGGCAAGACTGTCATCATGGCATGAGAGACAGGAGGGCTGTTGTGAGCAGTAAATGAATTTGTGCACGCCAGGGGCTTACAACAGTATGTGATACATGAGGACTTTAAACCCGAGTGAGTGTGCACACGTGTGTTCCGAGCAGGGACATCAGTACCTGCACAGGCCGGTGGTGGGAATGGGCTTGCACAGGGCAGGACTGGAGGCAGGTGCTGGAACACTTGTGTGGCTGGCAAAGGGGAAACTGCTGAGGCTCGAGTGTATGTATTTGACATTGTGTGTGTGTGCGTGCACACACACATATGACATTCACCCAGTGTCTTAGCTCTAGGGACAGGTTGTGGTGAGTGAGGACAGGTTGAGTAGGATGACTTGAGTGATTGAGGCACTTAGAGGTGGGTGACAGTCCATCAGACTAGTCTTCCAGGAGAGCATTCTGGAATTTGAGATGATTGAGTGCCTGTCATGGAGGGGGTATTAATTTTGGAGGCCAGACAGACCTGACTTGGAATCTTGGCCCCCAACATATCTATCTATCATTATCTATCTATCTATCTATCTATCTTATCTATCATCTATCAATCTTATCTATCTATCTCATCTATCTAGCTATGTTATCTATCTATGTTATCTATCCATCTGTCTATCATCTGTCATATCTATCTATCATCTATCTATCTTATCTATCTATCATTCATCTATCTATCTTATCTATGTTATCTATCTATCTATCTTATCTATCATCTATCTATCTTATCTATCTATGTTATCTATCTATGTATCTATGTTATCTATCCATCTATCTACCTTATCTATCATCTATCTTATCTATCATCTATCTTATCTATCATCTATCTATCTACCTATCTTATCTATCTATCTTATCTATCATCTATCTATCTATCAATCATCAATCTATTTATTTATATTTATGTATGTCTTATCTATCGATCTATCTGTCCATCCATCTAGCTACCAGTCATCCATCTCTATTTACTTATATCTATACATGTTTTATCTATCTGTCTACCTATCAATCATCTATCTATCTACCTACCAATCAGTCATCCATCTCTATTTATATTTATGTATGTTTTATCTATCATCTATTTATCTACCTATCAATTAGCCATCCATCTGTCAATTTATTTATATTTACATATGTTCTCTCTCTCTCTCTCTCAAAGCCAAACTACCTCTTGAGGATTAAGCCAGGCAGGAGAATCGAGATGCCGCCCTGCACTGCTCCAAGATGATTTTTCACTCCTCGTTTCTTTCCTACACAGGCCACACAGCGGGGTGCTCTCTGAGTCAGGCCTTGAGTTTCCATCTCTTAGACACTTTCTGTACGTGAAAACAGTGCAGGCGTCCAAATGCCAGGCCATGCCTTTGTGTGCTCATTTAATGAGCAAATTGAATGCAAAAGAGGAAAAATTTGGAGATAATTGGACTCAGGAGGGTTGCCTGTTTTGGGGGAGGTGATGAGCAGTTGATAATCTCATAAGAAGTGCTTATGATGATCTACGCATGGTTCAGCAGCTGCACTCCTTCCTTCTGAAGCACCTCTCCCTAAGGCGAACCCTCCCTGTTCTCTGCAGACGCTGAACTCGCAGGGCGACGGTGCGGCTGTGAACACACATACCTTCCAGCGCCGTCCCTCGTGGGAAGGGCAGTGAAGGAGCTCAGATCCTCGCTGCAACTCTGTGTCAAGACTTCATTTTTCACAGCCAGCCAGCCTCTTTCCTTAAGTTGCAGCCCCAAGTGTGTGGGTCCCTGGGCTGGGTTGACGGACAGGTGCCTGCACTCTACACATCCTCCAGTTCCCAAGATTGGGTCTTGGATGCAGAGGGTTCTGTTGTGCGATTGTAGAAGCCACTGTCCAAAGCCAATCGCTCATCCACTTGTCCTAGAACAGACGAAAGCCGCACAGTGCTTTTTCTCTGGTGGCGGATTCGCCCGGCATGAGGAAAGGAACATAATTGGAAAATGGGCAATATTCACAGAGCAATTACTGTGCCCGTTAATGAGGTTTACATGAAGGCTTCCAGTGAATGGATGAAGAACAGCGAGTTTGGCGTTCATATTGAACAGCTGGACAGCTTGATAAGGGAGCAGACGACGGGGGTCCAGGGCTTAGCCAAGGGGATAAGGACCAAGGAAAACCCTCGCCTTGGCTGGCCCCTTCGTTGGATCTGCCGTGGTCTCCTTACTGTTCTGGGAGATACTGAACACATTAGACTCCAGCCACCAGACTGCACCTCCCCTGCCAAGAGGCTGTGGCTAGGCTGTGGGCGCCCATCTCCCTTGGGCTTTGCTCAAAGTGTAGCCAGTGGCAAATCGTTAAATCTCCTTTCCTTGGTGTTCTCATTAGGGATTGAGGTGACTTTTGGGGGACTGTGTATCTTGGGAAAAGCAGCATACCATTTTGAGTGTGAAGGTCTGAGTCTAAATCATGGTCATCATTAATGTCAGTGTGTTCCTTGGACACATTATTTGCAGGAAGAGAGGCAGTTTCCTCATCCGTAGGAAAGGCAGTCTTACACAGATGAACAGCTTACACAAAATTACGTTATGCATATGGTGCTCACTGTATCATTCAGTGTTCTCCAGAGAAACAGACCAATGGGAGATATAGATATAGATACATATAGATACACATATTCCTAGAGGCTTTATTTTAAGGGATCGGCTTACATGATTGTTGGGGCAGGCAAATTTGAAATCTGTGGGGCAGCCGGCAGGCTGGGACCTCAGGCAGGATTAATGCTGTAATCTGGGTGCAGAATTTTTTCTTCTCTGGGAAACCTCAGGTCTTGCTCTGAAGGCCTTCAACTGATTGGATGAGGCCCACTCACATTATTGAGGTTCCTCTCTTTTACTTCAAGTTATCTGGCTGTAGATGTTACCCACATCTATATACAAAATACCTTCACAGCAACACCGAGATTAGTGTTTGATGAATAACCGTGGACTCTAGGCCAAGTTGACACATGAAATTAACCATTACAGTCACTGTCATTGTCATAGGTATGTCAAGAACCAGATGCAGTCTTGGCCCTATTGGAGACTATTGGAAAAGTGTCATTTGCTGGCCTGACATACACCCCGGTGTCTTAGCTCCAGGGACATACCGTGGTGGGTGAGGTCAGGTTGGGGAGGATGACCTGAGTAGTAGAGATGCTTAGAGGAGGATGACCGTCCACCAGACTAGCCTTTTCAGGAGAGCATTGTGGAATTTGAGATGATTGAGTGAGAGTCATGGAAGGGATATTAATTTTGGCGATCAGACAGACCTGACTTAAAATCTTGGCCTCAAAGTGTCTTCTTGTTCACCCCACATTGTGATCAGTAACTTAATCCTAGTGATGGTCTTTTTAATTTTTCCTTAAAATGGGAAAAACTAATCGTTATCTTCTAGGCTTGTTGCAAGAGTGTGGATTATATCTGTCATGATTTAAACACTCAGTAAATAATTGTTTCCCTCCCTGTATATCTGTTCAGTGTTCATGGAGTGGTTTTAATGGACAATTGTTTTAATCTAAAGATTCTCCAGTAAGGGCTGTGAAGTTGGGAGCATTGCAGAATGTAAGAGATGGAACTATCCATCAAGACGGGAAGAGTGTGGTGGTCAAGAGTGCCTGGGCTTCCTGTGTTCATAGTGAAAATGCGTTTCCCCACGACATCTCTGAGCAGAAAAGATGGAGCATCATGAGGCAGTGCTTTGTCATCCAAGCTGAGAGCCAAGATAGCCAGAAGTGGAGGGTTTCCTGATGGTTGTGTCCAAATGGGACCAGCAGCACATCACCTCCTCTGAAGATGAGCACTCACCATTCTCAGTCCTGTTTCATGTATCCCCCGGTCTGTTAGGCAGAGGGGACCCTATGTACTAGACACACCTGTCTTCCACTGACACGTGTTGTGGGGGACAGTATTGGTACCCTGTTCTGTTTCTGGTCGTGGGATACTTGACTGTCACATGGCAAACAAAAGAATCTATGTGACACTAGTATATTTCTACAAGCTTGACATCCTGTTGCTTCTTAGAAGGGCACTTCCTTTTTTAAAAAATATTTTAATTTAATTTTATTTTTTTTTTATACAGCAGGTTCTTAGTCATCAATTTTATACACATCAGTGTATACAGGTCAATCCCAATCTCCCAATTCATCACACACACACCCCCACCCCCCGTGGCTTTCCCCCGTTGGTGTCCATACGTTTGTTCTCTACGTCTGTGTCTCTATTTCTGCCCTGCAAACCAGTTCATCTGTACCATTTTTCTAGGTTCCACATACATGCTTTAATATACGATATTTGTTTTTCTCTTTCTGACTTACTTCACTCTGTATGCCAGTCTCTAGATCTATCCACATCTCTACAAATGACCCAGTTTCATTCCGTTTTATGGCTGAGTAATATTCCATTGTATATGTGTACCACATCTTCTTTATCCATTCGTCTGTCGATGGACACTTAGGTTGCTTCCATGACCTGGCTATTGTAAATAGTGCTGCAATGAACATTGGGGTGCACGTGTCTTTTTGAATTATGGTTTTCTCTGGCTATATGCCCAGAATGGCACTTCTTTTTTTTTTTTTTTTTTTGCGGTACGCAGGCCTCTCACTGTTGTGGCCTCTCCCGTTGAGGAGCACAGGTTCCGGACGCGCAGGCTCAGCGGCCATGGCTCACGGGCCCAGCCTCTCCACGGCATATGGGATCTTCCTGGCCTGGGGCACGAACCCGCGTCCCCTGCATTGGCAGGCGGACTTTCAACCACTGCACCACCAGGGAAGCCCAATGGCACTTCTTAATGCAGTAGATGTTTCTAATAACACCACTGCAATAGACTGAATGTCTGTGTCCTCACCTCCCCCCCCAATTCATATGGTGAAATCCTAACCCCCAAAGTGATGGTGTTAGGAGGTGGGGCCTTTGGGAGATAATTATAATTAAATGAAGGTGGAACCCCCATAAATGGGATTAGTGTACTTACAAGAGTCACCACCACCTGCTTTTCACCATGCGAGGATATAAGAAGTTGGCAGTCTGAAGCCCAGAAGAGGGCTCTCACCAGAACCTGACCATGGTGGCACCCTGATCTTAGACTTCCTAGCCTCTAGGACTATGAGAAATGAACTTCTGTTGTTATAAGCCACCCAGTCTGTGGTACTTTGTTATAGCTGCTTGAATGGACTAAGACAATCACTGAAACCAATGCTAAACTAATAGTCTGCATTTACATACTAATTTGGTACCACCTAATGGGAAGAAAAAACAGAAAGCCACCAGAACCAATCACATTAAATATACCTGTATTTTATTTGTCTTTTTCTTTCTTTGTCTCCTTGAGGGAGCTGTGAACTCCTTGAAGGACAGATGGTTTTCTTTTCATCTCTGTGCTTCATTGTCTAGCATGGGGCCTGGCATGCTGTCAGGCCCAAGTCTGTGTTTGTTGGATGAGTGAACAAACTGTGAAGGAATGTGTTGATCCATGTTGTGCCGTTGGCCTGGACAGCTGTTGAGGTTTGACTGTACTTAATGGAATGAATTGCTCTACACAAAGGAAAACTCAGCAATGGACCTGCATCCTAAGGGGGGCACCTCAGAGGGTCTGAGAGATGGATGGGACAGCCCGGCGAGGCCTGCGCCATGTGCGCCCTGACCTGGCAGATGAAAGATGAACGTGTGATTGAGGTCTTACCAGTGACAACCCACCCTGGCTGGAACATGCACGCTGGGGGGCTCTAGTCTGAATCCTGGTTTTCCTTAGAGACTTAAGTAGGTGGAAGTGACATTGTGGTATGCAGAGCCATCACTTGGGCACATATCTAGGGGAAGTAATGACAGGGAAAAGACAATACATGCCCAAAAGAGCCTTGTGCAAAACGAAACTGCCTGTCACAAGCTATGGGCAGGTGAGCTTCTCTGCTGGAACTGTAGGAAGGCAGAGTAGGGCAGGCACAATTCTCAGGACATTTCAAAGCCTGTTGGAGCTTAGCATGGCCTTGACCTCATGAACTGACCCTCTGGGGCCTCTTGTTCCTGGACCTTCAGATATTAAGTGCCCTTGAGTAAGAAAAGAAATGAGGTTTGGGGTTTTTTTTTAACTTTTTAAAAAAATTAATTAATTTTATTTATTTATTTTTGGCTGTGTTTGGTCTTCGTTGCTGCGCGCAGGCTTTCTCTCGTTGTGGTGAGCAGGGGCTACTCTTTGTTGTGGTACATGGGCTTCTCATTGTGGTGTCTTGTTGAGGAGCACGGGCTCTAAGCACGCAAGCTTCAGTATTTGTGGCACATGGGCTCAGTAGTTGTGGCTCGCGGGCTCTACAGCGCAGGCTCAGTAGTTATGGCGCACGGGTTTAGTTACTCCGCGGCATGTGGGATCTTCCCGGACCAGGGCTTGAACCTGTGTCCCCTGCATTGGCAGGAGGAGTCTTAACCACTGCGCCACCAGGGAAGACCAAGAAAAGACTTGAGATTTTAAGGTCTATATCTACATGTGTTAATTGTCTTCTGCATTGGCCCACCCAGGTTAAACCTATCAAAACATTTCTACAAGTCTCTTTTTTTTTTTTGCGGTACGCGGGCCTCTCATTGTTGTGGCCTCTCCTGTTGCGGAGCACAGGCTCCGGACGTGCAGGCTCAGCAGCCATGGCTCAGGGGCCCAGCCGCTCCGCGGCATGTGGGATCTTCCCAGACCAGGGCACGAACCTGCATCCCCTGCATCGGCAGGTGGACTCTCAACCACTGCGCCACCAGGGAAGCCCTCTACAAGTCTCTTTTAATGGCATCATTATGTCCCCAAGGTGGACATCTCAGAATCATCCTTAGAAACTCGCTGTCTCTCCAATTTCCCCTCTCCTTGGCCCTTCCTCCCTTAGGTCGTCCAGTTGAGCCCTGTTAGTCCATTCCCTCATGGTGTCGCCAGCAGGTTTTTTCATCTCCATCTGTCACAGCTCTGGGCGGGGTTCCCATCATCCCTGGCCTGGAGTGTTGGCACTGGTGGCCGGACTGGTCTCCTCCTCCCTGTGTCTCCTAATCCATCATTCTCATGCTGCCGCTGTGTTTTTTCTAAAGCCCGAGCAGCTCAGGGCAGCCCCTGCTTAAGCCTCCTTGATTACTCCTCATTGTGTGTAGAAAAAGTCTGAACAGCCTAATAACATGTATAAATCTGTTCCCAGTTGGGCTCCAGCCTTCCTGGCCTTGGGCCCTACCTCAATATACCAGATCTCAACTTCCCCACTCAGTAAATCTGACATATTCTCCAGTGTTTCCAAGATTTGGGAATTCTTTCTTCTTTTGGAAAGCGTATTAACTTTTTCTGCCTTCCAGTTTCCTCCTTATCCTTCAAGACTTCAGGTTTTGTTGGTTGAACTGAATTGCATGCAAATGATGACTAAGAAGGTGCTGAGACCAGCACCAGGCTTCTGTGAAGTGCATTGCTTTCCTTTAGTGGAAATTCTCTCCAGCTCAAGCCGGGAGTTCCCCACAAGGGAGCCTAGTTTGTTCCTGCCTTTACTCGCTCTGCTAAATTGTGTTTTATTAATGTGTGTGATTGTACTGATGCTCGGGCTACTGTGCTCGTGACTGGTAATTGCCTTAATGAGCTATTTGTGAGAAATACAGTAATACCAGTAGGAATGAAAGCAGACCCCACCACAGCTGGTGATGCAGTAGCCCTCTGGCTGATTTCAGGGAGGAGCAGCCTGCAGGATTCTGGCACTTAAAATAAGGAAGAGCTCCGAGTTCCCCACTTATTTTGAACACTGAATTTACCCAGCTTCCACTCACAAGTTAACCATGTGCATTTCAGGAGGCTACTTGATGCTGGGTTAGAAATCTCAGAGGCAGACGATAATCACAGTTTTCCACATACTGTGTGTCCACCCGAGGCTGGTCACCTGGGGCTCCACTCCATGCTGTTTTCACCATGCCATCCAGGATGGTGAGGCCATCCCATCAGGACCATTGCTGGTCATCCTGGCAGAGAGAGGAAGGCACACAACTGGTTCTTAAAGCTTCCTCTTCATCGCCTGTGTTCTTATTTCATTGGCCAGAGTAAGTCATGTAGCCGTGCCTGGGCAGAGCAGTTCCATCCTTATGTGCTCAGAGCCTGACGAATGATCTTTGTGAACAGCCTGAGGGCCACCATCGCACGGTATAGCCATGTGTGAAACACTGGCTCCTTTTGCCGCATCCTCAAAGAAATAGAATCCCAGTGCACACTTCGCCCTATGGACTCCATCCATCTCTCGTGTCAGATCTTAAGCATCCTTGGGATGGGGAAATTCTGGGTCTTATTTATGTCTGTTTGATCCCAGAGTTGTGCAGAGTGCCTCCCTCACAGTTTATAGACACTCAACAAATAATGGTTGATGACATTTATACATGACTGAAGAAGGCTTGTCGTCTGGGTTACCCCCACTTCTTTGTGTCAAGCACCTTTGTGATGGCGGGGGAGGGGAGGGGGTGCATATGTTCTCTTGCTGACTCCTCCCAGCTCTCTGGCAAGGCTTCACCCTTCTTATTCCAGATAAGGAGATGGAGGAACTTAAAAATTTAAGACATGGTTATGAAAAGGAACGCTTACTACGTAAGCACTTACTATGCGCTGGTCCCTATTCTAAGCACTTCATATGGATTAACTCCCTCCCCAACAGTCCTGTGAAGCAGATGGCTGTCATCCTGATTTTGCAAATGGTGACACTGAGCACAGAGACGTTGAGAAGTTTAGCCAGGGTCACGCAGCTTGGAAGTGGCAGAGCTGGGACTTGTATCCAGGCAAGCTCCCTCCAAGGCTTTGCTCTTTATGACTTGCTGGGGTCTTACCTGCTGCATCAAACTACTGATCAAGCTGTGTTTCTCGGAGGCGCCTGGTTTGAAAGTGCAAGGAAGAAGATTTGAGGTCAGCTCTGAGTCTCATTGTCTCCCTCAGAGCAGGGCAGCTGGCATCCCTGAGAAGCTTCAGAGGCTTGAACACTGCTCTGGGGGCCAGAATCCAAAGATGAATAAGCTCTCTTCCCATTTTCAAGGAGGTCATCGTTGGGGATGTGTTGTATTACAGATAATTTCAATATAATGATATAGCCATGTTCCTGGAAAGCGTTCAAAGAGCTTATTTGTCTTTGTCCAATATGTGGTTATATAAAGAGGTGTTTCTGCTGAAGACCGTGTAAGCGCCACATCTAGAAAATATGCCAGATTCATTTATATGGCTCCAGGCTGTCCTGGAGGCCAGACTCAGAGACTCTGTGCCATTCTAATGCATGTCTGTAGCCAAGTTTGTACAGCCACCTCTGGGTTTGGTTTCGCAGTCACGTCTAATCCTCGCAGCTCCTCCAGGGAACCTTGCTTGAATCTGCTTTTGCTTCTTCATGATATGAGCCATTTACTCATTCATTCATTCATTCATTTATCTACCTGTCCATCCATTCATTCACTTAACAAACACTTATTTTGTCCTACTGTTTTTTTTTTTTTTGTTTATTTTCCTCAGCATAGGAAATACTGCGGTGAATAACACAAAGACTGTTGTCATAAGCTTAAATTCTACTGAGGGGCAGTGAAAGAAGTCAGACACTAGAAAGGTGTCCCATATTGTAGGACTCCATTTACGTGAACTATCGAGAGTAGTTAATCTACAGAGACAACATCCAGGTTGATCATGAGCAAGGTTTTCCGGGGGGTGGGGAGGGAATGGGGAGAAACTGTCCAATATATAGGGGTTTTATTTGGAGTGATGGAACTGTTTTGGAACTAAATAGAGATGGTGGTTGCATAACATTTTGAATGCATTAAATGGCGGTGGATGGATGGCTTGCTTTAAAACAGTTCATTTTATGGTATGTTGCATTTCACTCTAATAAATTTTAAAAAATAGTGAAAAAACTTCTAGGGAGGAAAGATGGACATTAAACAAAGTTCATAGTGATAGTGAACATTTTAGAAATGGAAGAAAAGAAAGGGAAAGGAAATGGGGCATGACAGGGCGGGGAATGATGGCTGTCATTTTAGACAAGGATGTATCAGGGGGCGATTGAGGGAGCCCAAGGGAGGTGAGGGAGAGAACGTCCCAGGCAGAGGGCACAGCCAGGCAAAGGGCTGAAGAGAGCATGGCTGTGTTACCAAGTCCAAGCGCATACTGCTCGCTGCAGGACAGGCCAGTGAGCCGAGAGACGAGGTGTTGGGGCAAGGAATAGCAGCTTTATCCAGAAAGCCAGCTGACCGAGGAGACGGTGGACTAGTGTCCCAAAGAACCGTCTTACCTGCGTTACAATTCAGGCTTTTTTTATACTAAATAAATGGGGAGGAGGTGTGGCTGGTTGCTGCAGACTTCTTGGTGCCGGAATCCTTTGTTCTTGCAGCTGTCCACTCAGGTCAGGTCACAATGTTCCTATAAACCTCCAACAAGACAAATGTTATTCTCTGTTCTGCAACTTTTTATCTCTATATGAATGGAAAAATGTTATACCTTTAAAGGTCAGAGCCTGAGAATGGGCTGTCTTGTATATTTCAAGGTACAGGCAACATTCGTAATTTATAGCAAAAGCAATAGAATACAAAGGTTAAAGAAACAGATCCATTATGGAGTCAGATTTGTTCTTCCCTATGACAACCCTTGTATTCTAGGAACAGGCTGAGTGAGGATTAAGAGTGAGACAGTGCTGTCTCTAGCTCCCAAATGTCTTATACAAATTAGCAAGAGACAGCCCCTCGGAGGTGCAGCCCCAGTGCAGGGCTCAAGAGGGGGGCGGATTGGATTTCCACCCTCTCTGTCCACTCCCCTTGTTCAGGGCACAATGTGCATGGGTCACATGGTGGCCCTGCTAAGAGCTGAGGTCAGACAGGGAAAATTGCAGGTAGAGTCTTTACTCCAGTTGAAATGGAGTGAGAGAGCCGCTGGAGGTTTCCCAGCAGGGGAGAGATGACCTGCTTGCGTCGAAAGGACCCTCTGGCTCCAAGGGTAAAGGCAGAGAGGCTGGTGAAGAAATGAGGACAGTAATTCAGTCAAGAGATGCTGCTGGTTTGGGCCAGAGTTGCAGTAGTGACAGTGGTGGGAAGTAATCAGAATCTGGATGTGCTTTTGAGGCTGGTTCAACACACTGCATGCGGAAACTAACAGAAACAAAGGAGTCGGTGGTGAATCTAGTTTCTCATTTGAGCAGCTAGAAGGAAGTCGGGGGGGCTTCCATTTTCTCTAATGGCGAAGCTCACAGAAGTAACCAATTTGGAAGAGGATACTAGTAGTTTGGTGTTAGTCTTATGGAATTATGGATGCTGTTTAGGTAGATAACCACGTGAAGACACTGGGCCGGGCAGGTGGCCACGAGCCTGGGGTTCTAGAGCAAGGTTGGGCTGGGAGATAGAATTTGGGAGTTGCCAGCACTTAGGTGGCATTTAAGGCCATGCGCCTGGCTGAGGCTGGCTAGGAAATGAGTGTAAGCAGAGAAGGGGAGGCTGAACTTGGCTGCGCTCTCTCCATGCTCTGGAAAAATAAAATCTGCGCTGCACTGGGAACATGGGGGACTAATTTTATGTTTAAAAACAGATTTTTTTTTTTTTAAAGCAAAGAGTTGCAGTCTTACTCCCAGGGGAAAATAAAAGCAGGTTGCTCCTGGTATCAAAACCACACAAATACAGCTGGCTCTCTGCAAAATGTTCCGTGGGAAGCGGTGCCCAGGTGTGTGCTGATAAATGTTTATTGTACTGAACAGCAGTGAGCAGGGCTGTGGGCCTCTCGCAGCCCTCTTTTTCGTATGTGTGTCTCTAGCAAGTAAGAAATTATCTGGGATTCAGAAGGTGCCAAATACATGTTTGAGGAATGAATGGTGGGATGGTCCTTGCCTTCTGTGCTTGGAGAGCAAAGTAGAAAGATCCAGTTTTATTATTTTATTGTGAATTTGTGGTTTGAACAAAAAAGGCTTGTCTGTACCTTGGTTATTGGAGATAAGGTCCACCTTCGTGGGTTGAAGTTTCAAACATTTTGCATATAGGGATCTAAGGCAACTGCCAAAGAGAAATCCCAAAGTGCTATGAACAAAGGCAGCATTGCTGGAATCAGTGAATGACTTCCCAAGAAGACTGGTCTGGCCAAAATTCATTTGTGTGTATCCCCTCTGCAGAAGAAGTTGACTTAATGAGCCTGACTGCTGTGCATAGGAAGCCCTTGGTTCGTGTCTGAGAACTTCTATTTTAGGAGGGACGTCACCCTGCCCAAAGCTCAGAAGAGTGGCTGCCTGTTCCTACCCCACTTATACAAACAATATAGTTTACACTGAACACTTCTCTCCTTCTGGGAGTCTGGACTTTTGGTACATGTTAGGCAAAGGATGCCTACCTGACAGTCCTCAGTAAAAAACGCTGGGCATTGAGTCTCCAAAGAGCTTCCCTGGTGGATCACATGTCACCCATGTTGTCACAACTCCTTGCTGAGCAAATTAGGTACGTCCTGGGGGACTCCACTGGGAGAGGACCCTCGAAGCTTGTGCCTGGTTTCCTCGGACTTAACCCCACCTGCCTTTACCCTTTGCTGATTCCATCTGGTATCCTTTGGCTGTAATACGTCATAGCCGTGAGTATGTGGGAGTCTCTGCTGGGTCCTGTGAGTCCTCCTAGAGAGTCATGGAGCCTGGGGACCTCTGACAACCCCACCCCCTTTTTTGGTTGTTTGCCTTATTAAACCATCAGTCATGTTAGCTTACAGACCAGTGAATGCCCTTAGCATCTCCTGGGTCCTCACTCCATACATAACACATCGTAAAATGGTCAGATCGCCAGGCGAATTTGCCTTTAGAAACCAACTCACATCCCCACGTGCTTCCGTGGGTGACTTGTTCCCAAGACAGTTCCACATGTGGGGCGCCGTGTAAGCTACAGAGATGATAGACGTAGACAAACACAATCTCAATTTGAGGGAGAAAATGTAAGTTCTACAGAAGCAGAATTCCTCGAACTTTGGGGAAATAAAGTGCTCTGCCACTCTCCTGATGTAACGGGAGCTTTTATTAAAGAGAGGTTTATGACTCTTGTCTTGGAGGAGTTCCAGAAGTGACTGTAAGGCTTTGGTAGAGTTGGGTGCTTTGGAGAAAGAGTACTTTGCTCTTCCCTGGTCTGCCTCACTCTTCTTGTAGTTTTCTTTGGTCTGTCCACCCATCGACCCATCTTCCTACCCATCCACTTGTCTGTCTACCTGCTCACCCACGTACCGTTCACCCACCCATCTAGTGTTGCCGGGCAGCTTGTTGCATTACTGAGTGTTGATTATGAGTTGTGTACTGGGGTACAGGAATGAGTTGAGTGGGGTCCCTGCCCTCCTGGGTGTGGCCTGGGGAAGGGAGATAGACATGGGAACAAATACTTCCGGGTGGAAAGTGATGGGTATAAGACTTCTTAGGGTCACACAGGAGGGTGTGCCTAATTCATCCTAGTGGGGAGAGAGGGAAGGTGACAAGTGAAGTTGTCACCCTACCACATGTCCTAGGAGATTATCCGAACAAGGGGGCCAGTGCAGGGGCTCTTCCCTGTCCCTGTCTTCAGGACCATTTAAGCAAAGCAAAGGGAAGAAGACCTCCTCTTGTGGGAGTTCCCCAAAGGTTAATTTAAAATATTCTTTTCATTTGGCATTAAGCTGGCACAGAGCCACCCATTAGTACATAGCTGGGGACACAGCCATTTCCTAAAGCAAGTGGCAATTACCCTCCCTCACCTGCCAGTGCTAATCAAAGAAGACACCCAAACTGAGTGGTCTGGAACATTCAGCAGGGCCGAAGAACATTTCTTTAAATGCTAATGGGGTCGAAGCCCCCTTTCTAGTGCCTTCTTTGCAATTCTGAGCCCTTTACGGTGGGAATGGCAGTTATGGAATTAGCAGTTGTGAGTTGAAGAAGCCGAATTATAGATTTTATTTTTGGCTTTGCCTCGGGTCACAATTCCTCTTGTTTCTGATGTACGTTTTGTTTGAGAAACTTGACCTGATTTCTGTATTCAGAGCATTCTTTAGTCCTCGCTGTCTCAACCAGACCTTTCCATTGCACAGATGTTTGTTCACCCGCATTTTTTTTGTAGTTAGTTATCCGGAATGTGCTCTCAGAACTTTCCCAAGGTGGTCTGAGCAAAAGAAGGTATTACGCATTTTCTAATAATAATAACAAGAACAACAGCATCAGCAAACACTGTGTGTTGAGTACTGTGTAAGTACTTTATATAGTTCAACTCCGAATTCTTAAAATAACTCATGAAGCAGGTGCTATAATTACTCTCCCCATTTTATATATGAGGAAACCGAGTCATAGGAGGGTTAAGGAATTAGTTCAAGTGACTTTACTAATCTTGGATTAAAAAAAGTGGGGGTGGGAGGACACACAAGGCACAACTCATAAAATAAACAAACAGCACAGGGAGATCAGCTAGGTGGTTTGTGACCACCTAGAGGGGTGGGATAGGGAGGGTGGGAGGGAAGGAGACACAAGAGGGAAGAGATATGGGAACATATGTATATGTATAGCAGATTCACTTTGTTATACAGCAGAAACTAACACACCACTGTAAAGCAATTATACGCCAATAAAGATGTTAAAACAAACAAACAAACAAAAATGATAAATCGGGCTTAATCAAAGTTTAAAATGCTGCTTTGGCAGATGAGTCTGTTAAGAGGAAAAAAGATAAGCCACTGACTGATGGGCTGACTTCAGGCGAGATTGACCAGGGCTCCAGCTGTGTCTCAGGCAGATTTCTAGACTGTCCTCTTCCCCCAAACACCGTGGGTTCTACAGTCATCGGAGCAACTCAGACCCATGGGGACCCTGAATCAATCACTGGCGTGGGGGCTTTGATTGCACTGATTGGAACCAACCGTAAAACTTGAGGTGGTTAGACTCCTCTCCAAACCCAAACAGCTGGCTCCTCTGGGACCTTTTGGGAGGAGGAGAGAGGAGCAAATGCCTGGGGGGTAAAGCAAGCAGATGACAAGGTCCAAAGGCCTCAGAGGTCACCTGTACCAAGCAAGGTGGGGCTCCGGGGGCTCATCCGGAGAGGGGAGTGTGCTGAGAAGCAGCAGGCGCAGCTGGGAAGGTGAGCGCGGTCTCCTTTGTCCCCTTTCATCCGCCTACTTCCACATTTATTTGAAATCCAGCCGCCCACTCATGCACCCACCGACGCCCATCTGTTTCTTTTTTAAAAATTATTCTTTAAATGTATTTTTTATACAATTTTTAAAGGTTACTTCCATTTACAGTTATTATAAAATAATTGGCTATATTCCCCGTGTTGTACAGTACTTCATTGAGCCTATCTTATTCCCAAGAGTTTGTACCTCTCACTCTCCTACCCCTGTATTGCCTCCTCCTTCCACTGGTAACCCCTAGTCTGCTCTCCCTATCTGTGAGGCTGCTTCTTTTTTGTTATATTCACTAGTTTGTTGTATTGTTTAGATTCCACCGATCAGTGATATCATAAAGGATTTCTCTTTGTCTGACTTATTTCACTTAGCATAATGCCCTCCAAGTCCATCTTTGTTGCTGCACATGGCAAAATTTCGTTCTTTTCTATGGCTGAGTAGTATTCTATTGTATATCCCATCTGTTTCTCACGTTCTTTGTAGGGTCCCACTTTAATGAGCACCTTCTAGGTGCTTTTAGAAGAGGCCAAGTCTTACTATGTCACCTTTAAGGTAGAAATGTCCCCTCCTCTTCCTCCTTGTCTCTCTCTGTATTTCCCCAGGGTCTTTCACTAGAGGGATTTTGCTGTTTTCTTTCTTTCAGTTTTTTTATTGTGTTTTTCTCTGGCATGGTAATTTTACAAGGCAAATACAGTTCCTGACACCTCTCCTCCTTCGATGTATGGTTTTAAAGGTTTATTTTGCTTTTTTTTATTAGCGTTTAGGTAATTTTGGATGCCCCTCCCCCCAAGTGTGTTAAGACATCACGGCTTCCTCCAGGTACTCCCGCCCCAATGTTTTAGATTCTTAGCTGATTCTTCTTTTTTAAAATTTTCTTTTAACTTTTAATTTTATATTGCAGTAGAGTTGATTAACAATGTTGTGATAGTTTCAGGTGTATAGCAAAGTGATTCAGTTGTACAAATACAGGTATCTATTCTTTTTCAAATTCTATTCCCATTTAGGTTGTTACAGAATATCGAGCAGAGTTCCCTGTGCTGTGCAGAAGGTCCTTGTTGGTTGTCCATGTTAAATACAGCAGTGTGTACATCTGCAGCTTCTAATGTTTTAGGTTCTTAGCTGTTTGTTCTTTATTTTTCATTGAAACTGACTCTCAGAAAACATTCTAATATGTTAAATTAAATTAGATAATGCTGTATCTAATTTATGTCTGTATTTCTGCATTTCCTGTGTAATGTTTGAGCACTTAATATGTTTTAAGCATTTATATATATATGGTAGCTTACTCAGACATCACAAAATCTCTGTGAGGTAGGTACAATTGTTATCACATTTTACAGATTAGGAAACTCAGGCCCAGAGATGTCAGTTGACTTGCACAAAGTCACATAGCCTATAGGTGGCAGAGGCAGGATTTGAACCTAGGCAGTCTAGCTCCAGAGTCTACACTCTTAATCATTGTCAACTGTGTTTACACACACACACACACACACGCACACATTTATACAACTCCATGTACATATATCCATTAATGCTGCCAGAATCAAATTGTTTACATCTATGTAGACGATAATTATTATGGTTAAGAGTTAACCAAGTATGTACCGTGCGCCGGGGCGTTTTGCTAGTTTTTTACTTACATTATTCCACGCTGAACTTTCAGCAGCCCTATGGCTTGCTACTATTGTCATCCCACTTTTTAGATGAAAACACTGAGGCTGAGAGAGTCAAAAATTTCTATTGGGTGACACAGTTGACAGAGATGGAGCCTGAATCTCTTTAGAGATCAGTTCTCTTTAAATAGGACCCACAGCAAGGATTACCACTCACTGAGCCCTACTCCATGCTAAAGACTGAGGAAACTGCTCCTTTCATCATTGTATTTCAACCATCCTCTGGTATTTTGGCCTCATTTTCTATAAATGGTACTCCCTTTACACTCTGGAGATGGTCCCACTTGAGGTGATTGAGTCTGGCTGCTGGACAGATGAGGAAACTGAATTTAGAGAATTTGTGTGACTTGCCCAAGGCTACAGGGCAGTGAGAGGTCGAGTTGGGTTTGAAATATCTGCCCGAAGAGCCAGGGGGATCAACGAGCATAGCCATCTGGTTCCTCTGCGATCTGCTGCCCGCGTGCTCCTCCTGAGAGCAGTTTTGGCTGAAAAAACTAGGTCTGTGGGCAGATGCGTCACGCTCCAGCCCGAGTCCTCAGGCCCAGTTGGGACTACTGGTGCCTGAGATGCCAGGGCTTTTGGCCCCTCCCCCTTCTTTCTCCTTCCTTTCCCTCCCTCCCTCCTTCCCACCAAACCCCATCTTTTTGGTCCAGTATCTGGGAAAAGACACAGCGTCCTTCAGCATTTGCAAATTATTCACACATTATGTGCACAGACACATGGGGTCCAACCACATACTTCACAGACCTGAATGTGGGTCTGGGGAAGATTGTGGATTTGTGAGTTTAGGAGGGTGGGCATCTCATCAAGTGTGGACTTATCTTCGTGCTTTCAGCCTTACAATATCCAAGCCCAGGTTATTCTTTATTTTCCTTGCAGTTGGAGGAGAGAGAGGCCCAATAGAAAACTTGGAAACCAAACACATTCTTTTGCAAAAAAACCTTCAAAAAACAAAAGAAAAGCTATCTCTATCCATTCTGTTTTTGTTAGTTTTTCTTTATTTTCAGATCTATTTACATGAAAGCAAGAAATTCTCACACCAGCCTTCTTTTATGATTATAACAGAGAGGCAATGAAAAGACAGAGTTTTGAGGAGAAAAGGGTGCTGGCCTTATTTAAATAAGCAGAGGCCTGCAGAGAGGAGGAAGTAATGCAAACCTGCCCGGTGGATTAGGACAGGAGCTGGGAAGAGTCCTACATAGGGAGAAGTTTCCTCGTGTTCTTGGGGGTGGCAGGAGGGACTCGGAAAGTGACAGCCACCATCCATATTCTGGAAGCAAAGCTGTGCTCCTGAGGGCTGGGGAATTCTTCACTTTTCACTCAACAGCCTGCACTGGGTTTCCGGTTTGCAGGTGGGAATTGGCCAGTGGAGGCTTTCATTTCCTACAATGGAACTGTAGTAAAACGAACCTGAAGTCCTAATTTAAATCAATGTAAGGGAGCTGTTGGGAGCAGCTGTTCCCTGGTTGGGAGTGTTCTTTCTGCCCAACTGTGGGCGGCAGTTTGGATGCCAGGCAGGAGCTGAGACCTCTGATATCCTTCCTCCTTTAAACCTGGAAAAGGCTAGTGTCCGTTATCAGATGGGGCTGTTGGCTGTTTCCTTTCTCCCCCAGCTGTTACATTTTTGGAAATTGGCAGCCCTGGAATGATCCAGGGTGGTGAGAAAGAGTGAAATTTTAAGCTTTTGGGACATGTCTCCCAGGTCTTCTCGGGACCACTAATATGAGTGACAGTGCACTATGGAACACCTATCTCGGAGATGCCTTGGGAGTGCAGTCAGGCACCTCATCAGTTGGGGTGGCATTGCCTGTGATGCCTGAGCCAGTCGTGGAACTCCCTTCTCCGGATGCACTCAGGGGTCTTGGTTCTTTTTGTGAAAAGTCATTCGTGGATATTGAATAAGATAGCATTAGACGGTCAGTGTTAGTCCCTTCTGCCCCTCACCCTGTGTGGCCGCTCCGCCCCGCCCTCCACCTGCCTTTTCCTTTCTTTTTTTCAGGGGTGGGGTTTGGGGGAAACTCCTGGACCCAGTGGGAAGGGAAGTCTGTGTTCTCCTGGGGACTGAGTCACGTTGGGTAGGGAAGGGGGAGAGCGAGACTGGTGTGGATGGTGGGGACAGGGCCTTGGCAATGCCTGCATTTCCTATGGAGGAAAAGTCTGGAAGCTTGTTGTGTTTTTGGGGTGTGTGCTGTTTCTTTTTAAATAATTTTTATTGGGGTATAGTTGATTTACAGTGTTGTGTTAGTGTCAGGTGTACAACAAAATGAATCTGTTATAAATATACATATAGCCACTCTTTTTGAGATTCTTTTCCCATATAGGCCATTACAGAGTATTGAGTCGAGTTCCCTGTGCTATACAGTAGGTCCTTATTATCTATTTAATATATAGTCGTGTGTATGTGTCAATCCCAAGCTTCCAATTTATCCCCTCCCCCGTTACCCCCCGGTTATTTTCTACATCTGTAACTCTGTTTCTTGGTGTGTGCTTTGCTTTTCGTTTTTGAACACGTGATGCGGAGTCTGGTTTGTAGTGCTGCCCTCAGGGCATGAAAGATGCTTCTCATTCCTTCCTGGTCCCCCACATCCAGCCCTCTAAGTGGGCATCGCTAATAACAGATTTCCCTGGCCATGCTTTTCTCCTCTAACCTGTCTCATCCTAGAAAGGCTGCAGTCCTAGTGTATCCTGTTCTTAGAGTGACGGTAATGCTGGCCTTGGACTTGGTGCATCTGAGTCTGGACACTGGCCCTGGGTTGGTGGCAGGAGCCTCGGCATCCACTCAGCCTCTCCAGCATCCCATTCCTCATATAGAAAAGGGGAAAATGATAAGAGCGTCATTTACCCATTAGAGCTGTTGTGAGGATTGAGTGAGATGATGTTATCCAGGGCGTATCCGAGCATGGAGCTTAACAAATGCACACATGAAGATTTCATTTTCCCTTGGAAACAAATAAGACTTAACAGTATTTTTACTACAAAGATGGTGGTAGTTGTTATTAGTGGTAGTGGTACTAGCAGTACTATAGTAGTGGTACTAGTAATACTATTGCTAGTTGTAGTAGTAGTGAGCCCTTGGTGTAGCTTCAGTATGCAAGTCCATAAGGATTTCTCTGTAATAATCAGCTAGCTTATTATATAGAAAATAACATTCTACTAATGTTATGCTAATAATATTGTTAATATATTAATAAATAATAATATAACAATGATATTAATCAATAATATTAATGTATCATTATTGTTAGCATATGTTAATAATATTAATATATCACTTGTTAGCATAATAATATGCTAATAACAATATGCCAATAATAATGCAACTTAGAGTATTATGCCTATGGAAATTTATCCATAAAGCGCCCCAAAGCCTAATAATAAGGCATTGTTAGCAGTAAAATATTCCGTACAGTTGAGTTTCCAGGTGAAAGAACACTTTGCCTTTTAAGCAGCGAAATTTCCAAAAACAAAGCCCAAACTACATGATTTTTTTTTTTACATCTTTATTGGAGTATAATTGCTTTACAATGGTGTGTTAGTTTCTGCTTTATAAAAAAGTGAATCAGCTATACATATACATATATCTCCATCACTCCTCCCTCTTGCGTCTCCCTCCCACCCTCCCTATCCCACCCCTCTAGGTGGTCACAAAGCACCAAGCTGATCTCCCTGTGCTATGTGGCTGCTTCCCACTAGCTATTTTATATTTGGTGGTGTATATATGTCCATGCCACTCTCTCACGTTGTCCCAGCTTACCCTTCCCACAACCCTGTGTCGTCAAGTCCATTCTCTACATCTGAGTCTTTATTCCTGTCCTGCCCCTAGGTTCTTCAGAACCATTTTTTTTCCTTCTAAGATTCCATATATATGTGTAAGCATACGGTATTTGTTTTTCTCTTTCTGTCTTACTTCACTCTGTATGACAGACTCTAGGTCCATCCACCTCACTACAAATAACTCAATTTCGTTTCTTTTTATGGCTGAGTAATATTCCATTGTATATATGAGCCACATCTTCTTTATCCATTCATCTGTTAATGGACACTTAGGTTGCTTCCATGTCCTGGCTGTTGTAGATAGAGCTGCAATGAACATTGTGGTACATGACTGTTTTTTTTTTTTTTTCATTTTGTTACAATATGGATTTTTTTTTTTTTTTTTTTTTTTTCTGTACGCGGACCTCTCACTGTTGTGGCCTCTCCTGTTGCGGAGCACAGGCTCCGGACGCATAGGCTCAGTGACCATGGCTCACGGGCCTAGCTGCTCCACGGCATGTGGGATCTTCCCGGACCAGGGCACGAACCTGTGTCCCCTGCATCGGCAGGCGGACTCTCAACCACTGCGCCACCAGGGAAGCCCTGGATCTTTTTTTTTTTTAACATCTTTATTGGAGTACAATTGCTTTACAATGGTGTGTTAGTCTCTGCTTTATAACAAAGTGAATCAGTTATACATATACATATGTTCCCATATCTCTTCCCTCTTGCATCTCCCCCCCTCCCACCCTCCCTATCCCACCCCTCTAGGTGGTCACAGAGCACCGAGCTGATCTCCCTGTGCCATGCGACTGCTTCCCACTAGCTAGCTATCTTACAGTTGGTAGTGTATATATGTCCATGCCACTCTCTCATTTTGTCCCATCTTACACTTCCCCCTCCCCATATACTCAACATGACTCTTTTTGAATTATGGTTTTTTCAGGGTATATGCCCAGTACTGGGATTGCTGTGTCGTATGGTAGTTCTATTTTTAGTTTGTTAAGGAACCTCCATGCTGTTCTCCACAGTGCAGTATCAATTTACATTCCCACCAACAGTGCAAGAGGGTTCCCTTTTCTCTACACCCTCTCCAGCATTTATTGTTTGTGGATTTTTTGATGATGGCCATTCTGACTGGTGTGAGGTGATAACTCATTGTAGTTTTGATTTGCATTTCTGTAATGATTAGTGATGTTCAGCATCCTTTCATGTGTTTGTTGGCAATCTGTATATCTTCTTTAGAGAAACGTCTATTTAGGTCTTCTGCCCATTTTTGGATTGGGTTGTTTGTATTTTTGATATTGAGCTGCATGAGCTGTTTGTAAATTATGGAGATTAATCCTTTGTCAGTTGCTTCGTTTGCAAATATTTTCTGCCATTCTGAGGGTTGTCTTTTCGTCTTGTATATGTTTTCCTTTGCTGTTCAAAGCTTTTAAGTTTCATTAGGTCCCATTTGTTTATTTTTGTTTTTATTTCCATTACTCTAGCAGGTGGGTCAAAAAGGATCTTGCTGTGATGTATGTCATAGAGTGTTCTGCCTGTGTTTTCCTCTAAGAGTTATATAGTGTATGGCCTTACATTTAGGTCTTTAATCCATTTTGAGTTTATTTTTATGTATGGTGTTATGGAGTGTTATAATTTCATTCTTTCACATGTAGCTGTCCAGTTTTCCCAGCACCGCTTATTGAAGAGGCTGTCTTTTCTCCATTGTATATTCTAGCCTCCTTTATCAAAGATAAGGTGACCATATGTGTGTGGGTTTATCTCTGGGCTTTCTATCCTGTTCCATTGATCTATATTTCTATTTTTGTGCCAGTACCATACTGTCTTGATTACTGTAGCTTTGTAGTATAGTCTGAAGTCAGGGAGCCTGATTCCTCCAGCTCTGATTTTCTTTCTCAAGATTGCTTTGACTATTTGGGGTCTTTTGTGTTTCCATACAAACTGTGAAATTTTTTGTTCTAGTTCTTTGAAAAATGCCCTTGGTAGTTTGATAGGGATTGCATTGAATCTGTAGATTGCTTTGGGTAGTGTAGTAATTTGCACAGTGTAGATTCTTTGAATCCAAGAACATGGTATGTGTCTCCATCTGTTGGTATCATCTTTAATTTCTTTCATCTGTGTCATATAGTTTTCTGCATACAGGTCTTCTGTCTCCTTACGTAGGTTTATTCTTAGGTATTTTATTCCTTTTGTTGCAATGGTAAATGGGAGTGTTTCCTTAATTTCTCTTTCAGATTTTTCATCATTAATGTATAGGAATGCAAGAGATTTCTGTGCATTAATTTTGTATTCTGCTACTTTACCAAATTCATTGATTAGCTCTAGTAGTTTTCTGGTAGCATCTTTAGTATTCTCTATGTATAGTATCATGTCATCTGCAAACAGTGATAGTTTTACTTCTTCTTTTCTGATTTGGATTCCTTTTATTTCTTTTTCCTCCATGATTGCTGTGGCTAAAACTTCCAAAACTATGTTGAGTAATAGTGGTGAGAGTGGGCAACCTTCTCTTGTTCCTGATCTTAGTGGAAATGGTTTCAGTGTTTCACCATTGAGAACAATGTTGGCTATGGGTTTGTCATATATGGCTTTTATTATGTTGAGGTAAGTTCCCTCTATGCCTACTTTCTGGAGGGTTTTTATCGTAAATGGCTGTTGAATTTTGTCGAAAGCTTTTTGTGCATCTCTTGAGATGATCATAGGGTTTTTCTCCGTCAATTTGTTAATATGGTGTATTACATTGATTGATTTGCATATATTGAAGAATCCTTGCATTCCTGGGGTAAACCCCACTTGATCATGGTGTATGATCCTTTCAATGTTCTGTTGGATTCTGTTTGCTAGTATTTTGTTGAGGATTTTTGCATCTATGTTCATCAGTGATATTGGCCTGTAGTTTTCTTTCTTTGTGACATCTTTGTTTGGTTTTGGTATCAGGGTGATGGTGGCCTTGTAGAATGGGTTTGGGAGTGTTCCTTTCTCTGCTATATTTTGCAAGAGTTTGAGAAGGATAGGTGTTAGCTCTTCTCTAAATGTTTTGATAGAATTCGCCTGTGAAGCCATCTGGTCCTGGGCTTTTGTTTGTTGGAAGATTTTTAATCACATTTTCAATTTTGGTGCTTGTGATTGGTCTGTTTATATTTTCTATTTCTTCCTTATTCAGTCTCAAAAGGTTGTGTTTTTCTAAGAATTTCTGCATTTCCTTCAGGTTGTCAATTTTATTGGCATATAGTTGCTTTATTGGCATATGGTAATCTCTCATGATCCTTTGTATTTCTGCAGTGTCAGTTGTTACTTCTCCTTTTTCATTTCTAATTCTATTGATTTGAGTCTTCTCCCCTTTTTTCTTGAGGAGTCTGGCTAGTGGTTTATCAATTTTGTTTATCTTCTCAGAGAACCAGCTTTTACTTTTATTGATATTTGCTATGCTTTGCTTCATTTCTTTTTCATTTATTTCTGATCTGATCTTTATGATTTCTTTGCTTCTGCTATATTTGGGCTTTTTTTGGTTCTTTTTTCTCTAATTGCTTTAGGTGTAAGGTTAGGTTGTTTATTTGAGATGTTTCTTGTTTCTTGAGGTAGGATTGTATTGCTATAAACTTCCCTCTTAGAACTGCTTTTGCTGCTTCCCATATGTTTTGGGTCATCGTGTTTTTGTTGTCCTTTGTAGGTATTTTTTGATTTCCTCTTTGATTTCTTGAGTGATGTCTTGGTTATTTAGTATTGTTTAGCCTCCATGTGTTTGTATTTTTTACAGCTTTTTTCCTGTAATTGACATCTAGTCTTATGGCGTTGTGGTCGGAAAAGATACTTGACATGACTTCCATTTTCGTAAATTAACAAGGCTTGCTTTGTGACTGAAGATATGATCTATCCTGGAGAATGTTCCATGAGCCCTTGAGAAGAAAGTGTATTCTGTTCTTTTAGGATGGAGTGTCCTATAGATATCAATTAAGTCCATCTAGTTTAATGTGTCATTTAAAGCTTGTGTTTCCTTATTTATTTTCATTTTGGATGATCTGTCGATTGGTGAAATTGGGGTTTTAAAATCCCCTACTGTGATTCTGTTACTGTTGATTTCCTCTTTTTTGGCTGTTAACATTTGCCTTATGAATTGCGGTGCTCCTATGTTGGGTGCATAAATATTTACAATAGTTATACCTTCTTCTTGGATTGATCCCTTGATCATTATGTAGTGTCCTTCTATGTCTCTTGTAATAGTCTTTATTTTAAAGTCTATTTTGTCTGATATGAGAATTGCTACTCCACCCTTCTTTTGATTTCCATTTGCATGGAGTATCTTTTTACCTCCTCTCACTTTCAGTCTGTATGTGTCCCTAGGTCTGAAGTGGGTCTCTTCTACACAGCATATATATGGGTCTTGTTTTTGTATGCATTGAGCCAGTCTGTGTCTTTTGGTTGGAGTATTTAATCCATTTACATTTAAGGTAGTTAATGATATGTATATTTCTATTACCATTCTCTTAATTGTTTTGTTATTGTAGGTCTTTTCCTTCTGTTGTGTTTTCTGCCTAGAGAAGTATCTTTAGCATTTTTTGTAAAGCTGGTTCGGTGGTGTTGAGTTCTCTTAGCTTTTGCTTGTCTGTGAAGGTTTTAATTTCTCTGTCAAATGTGAATGAGATCCTTGCTGGGGAGAGTAATATTCATTTTACGTCTTTCCCTTTCATCACTTTAAATATGTCCTTCCACTCCCTTCTGGCTTGCGGAGTTTCTTCTGAAAGATCAGCTGTTAACCTTCTGGGCATTCCTTTATATGTTATATTTTGTTTTTCCCTTGCTGCTTTATAATTTTTTCTTTGTATTTAATTTTTGATAGTTTGATTAATATGTGTCTTAGCGTGTTTCTCCAGGATTTATCCTGTATGGGACTCCCTGTGCTTCCTGAACTTGATTAATTATTTCCTTTCCCATATTAGGGAAGTTTTCAACTATAATCCCTTCAAATATTTTCTCAGTCCCTTTCTTATTCTCTTCTTCTTCTGGAACCCCTATTATTTGAATGTTGGTGCATTTAATGTTGTCCCAGAGGTCTCTGAGATTGTCCTCCATTCTTTTCATTCTTTTTTCTTTATTCTGCTCTGCAGTAGTTATTTCCACTATTTTATCTTCCAGCTCACTTTTCCATTTTTCTGCCTCAGTTATTCTGCTATTGATTCCTTCTAGAGAATTTTTAATTTCATTTATTGTGTTGTTCATCATTATTTGTTTGCTCTTTAGTTCTTCTAGGTCCTTGTTAAATGTTTCTTGTATTTTCTCCATCCTGTTTCCAAGATTTTCGATCATCTTTACCCTCATTTCTCTGAATTCTTTTTCAGGTAGACTGCCTATTTCCTCTTCATTTGTTTGGTCTGGTGGGTTTTTACCTTGCTCCTTCATGTTCTGTGTGTTTCTCTGTATTCTCATTTTGCTTAATGTTCTGTGTTTGGGGTCTCCTTTTCACAGTCTGCAGGTTCACACTTCCCATTGTTTTTGGTGTCTGCCCCCAGTGGCTAAGGTGGATTCAGTGGGTTGTGTAGGCTTCCTGATGGAGTGGACTAGTGCGTGTGTTCTGGAGGATTAGCCTGGATCTTGTCTTTCTGTTGGGCAGGACCATGTCCGCTGGTGTGTTTTGGGATGACTGTGAGCTTATTATGGTTTTAGGCAGCCTCTCTGCTAATGGGTGGGGTTGCGTTCCTTTCTTCCTAGTTGTTTGCCATAGGGTGTCTAGCACTGTATCTTGCTGGTCGTTGAGTGGAGCTGGGTCTTAGCGTTGAGATTGAGATCTCTGAGAGAGCTTTTTCCATTTGATATTACGTGGGGCTGGGCCGTCTCTGGTGGACCAATGCCCTGAACTCAGCTCTCCCACCTCAGAGACACAGGCCTGACACCCGGCTGGAGCACCAAGACCGTGTCAGCCACACGGCTCAGAAGAAAAGGGAGAAAAATAGAAAGAAAGAAAGAAAAAAATAAAGTAAAATAAAATAAAGTTATTAAAGTAAAAAATAATTATTAAAAATTAAAAAGTAATAAAGAAAAAGAAAGAAGAGAGCAACCAAACCAAAAAAACAAATCCACCAGTGATAAGAAGCACTAAAAACTATACTAAAAAAAAAAAAAGGAAGAGAGAAACCTAGGATACATGGTAAAAGCAAAGCTATACAGACAAGATCTCACAAAGAAGCATATACATACACAGTCACAAAAAGAGAAATAGGAGAAAAGATATACATCTTTCCTCCCAAAGTCCACCGCCTCAATTTTGGGATGATTCATTGTCTATTCAGGTATTCCACAGATGCAGGGTACATCAAGTTGATTGTGGAGCTTTAATCCGCTGCTTCTGAGGCCGCTGGGAGAGATTTCCCTTTCTCTTCTTTGTTTGCATGGCTCCTGTGGTTCAGCTTTGGATTTGGACCCGCCTCTGTGTTTAGGTCGCCTGAGGGCATCTGTTCTTTGCCCAGACAGGATGGGGTTAAAGGAGCAGCTGATGCGGGGGCTCTGGCTCACTCAGGCCGGGGGGAGGGAGGGGTACAGATGTGGGACGAGCCTGCGGTGGCGGAGGCCGGCGTGACATTGCACCAGCCTGAGGCGCACCGTGCGTTCTCCCGGAAAAGTTGCCCCTGGATCACGGGACCTTGGCAGTGGCGGGCTGCACAGTCTCCCTGGAAGGGGGGTATGGATAGTGACCTGTGCTCGCACACAGGTTTCTTGGTGGCGGCAGCAGCGACCTTAGCGTCTCATGCCCGTCTCTGGTGTCCGTGCTGAGAGCCTCGGCTTGCGCCCATCTCTGGAGTTCGTTTAGGTGGTGCTCTGGATCCCCTCTCCTTGCGCACCCCGAAACAGTGATCTCTTGCCTCTTAGGCAGCTCCAGAGTTTTTCCCGGACTCCCTCCCGCCTACCTGTGGTTCACTAACCCCCTTCAGGCTGTGTTCACACCGCCAACCCCAGTCCGCTCCCTGGGATCTGACCTCCGAAGCCCGAGCCTCAGCTCCTGCGGCTCTGAAGCTTACCGCCCCCCCCGCCCACGTCTCCGCCAGTGAAGGGGCTCCCTAGTGTGTGTAAACTTTTCCTCATTCACAGCTCCCTCCCACAGGTGCAGGTCCCGTCCCTATTCTTTTGTCCCTGTTTTTTCTGTTTTCTTTTGCCCTACCCAGGTGTGTGGGGAGGAAGGCAATCTCCACGTCGCCTTTCTTGCCTTTTGGGAAATCTGAGGTCTTCTGCCAGCGTTCAGTAGGTGTTCTGTAGGAGTTGTTCCACATGTAGATTATTTCTGATGTATTTTTGGGAGGAGGGCGATCTCCACGTCTCACTCCTCCGCCTTCTTGAAGGTCTCCCCCATCTTGAAGGTCTCCCCCAAAATGCATAATTATGTTCTGGAAAATGTCTAAACTTGTATTTGTCTCCCTTCTCCAACAGGCAAGTCTGCATCTTCTTTAAACTTTTCATTCATATGACTCATTTCATCTTTGTGCCATAGTGTAATCCATGGGAATTACTGAGGTGTGAAGAACAGTTTGCCCCAACAGTAAATGGCCCCAAACTAGCCTGCTTTTGTAGTTCTTGTGACCGCTTTTGATTGTTCATCTTTCTTTTGCGCTGCTGTCAGACCATCCTCACCAAGCCTAAATTGCTTGGTGAAAATTTGAAGATGGCTATGGCTTTTTCAGTATGGAGCTCATAGGCTTTTTAATTTGAACGACTTATCTTGTCACTTATGAGATTTTCTCAGTTACTTCTAGGAAAGTGGGCTGTTTCTTCATTTAAAGTCTTTATAGGTAATACAAGTTATAAAACAGAGCTCTTTATGTTCTCTTAAAGAAATTTGTTTATGGTGTATAAAAAGAAAAGTTACTGCAGCTTTTTTTGGTAGAATTTTTACCTGAAGTTCACCTTGAAAGGACATGTGTCTGTGGGCATTTTAAGGCAAAACAAACAAAAAAAAAGAGGATTGAAATTTCAGAAGTAATCTAAATAAATATTCTATGGTATAGGTATAGGATAGGTATTACTATGAAAAAGAAATTTGAAACAGCTTCTGGAAACGCCTGTCAATTCTGTCATATTTTGCTGAATTTAGGAAGGTGGCATGTCAGATTGGTTGATCCTCTGGATGTGGAGTTTTTCAGTCCCTGTGATGGGCAGGATAAACCCAAACTTTGGTCAGCCTCTACTGAGGTACAGTTTGGCCTTTCATCGCATCTTTGAAGGCAAAAGGATAGCTGGAAGTCACTGGGTGGTATGAATTCTAAGTACTTCTGTGAAATTATAAATACCTCAAGGAAAATATCTATCTTAGTTTTCTTTGTATTCACTTAACAAATATTTATTGGCTCTTGAAGCACTTTGGAATAGAGTTCCAAAGTTGAAAATGTTTAGGGCTTAGAGTAAGAAGACGTGGTTTAAATTCCTGCTGTGTCCTTTCGTGATTCAGCTGTGTCCCCGAGTCTCAGGCTCCCTTCACAGATAACTATTCAGTGGCTGCTTTGTTCCAGGTGCTATGCCAAGTGCACGGACACGGCCAGGAAGCAGCTGGACACTCCATCCCTGCCCTCGTGGAGTTTACGATGGGGCAGGGCTTTGTCAGCTCTGTCATTCCTGTCCTCCTGTTCAGTGTTTGGCCACATCTTCTTAAGACCTTATTACGTGTATGGATACCTTTATGGTAATAAGAAATGCATACCATTCTCCGTAAGCAGCAGATAACCAAAGGGACCATCCTGTGTTCGAGTCTGGCCAGGTGCTGCTGCCATCCAAAAGCTTGGTGATGGGAATTCTCAAATTCTCAGTTCCCCTTGTCAAGTGTTAGGGGCTGTAAGGATATACTAGCGCCATACTGAGGGTTGAAAAGGGGGGAAGAAACTTGCTCACTGAGTCTTTTTAAACTAAAATAGGAAGATTTTTAAAAACTGAATTGAATGCTTGATTTTCTTACTGTGATGGAGCTGAACTCTGCCTGATGGGGAACCTTCACGGAGGAGGTGGGGGTTGAGCGGGGTCTGGAAGGACAGTTAGGCGTTGACCTGGCAGATAACTGGGAGGAAGGATATTCCAAAAGGCCAGTTATAAAAATTGATTTTATTTGCTTTTGAAATGTATATTATTATTATTATTATTTATTTTTTTTTTTTGCGATACGCGGGCCTCTCACTGTTGTGGCCTCTCCCGTTGCAGAGCACAGGCTCTGGATGCGCAGGCTCAGTGGCCATGGCTCACGGGCCCAGCCGCTCCGTGGCATGTGGGATCTTCCCGGACCGGGGCACGAACTCGCATCCCCTGCATCGGCAGGCGGACTCTCAACCACTGAGCCACCAGGAAAGCCCTGAAATGTATATTATTTAATATCTAGTGTCAAGTGTAGGAGTCTGAAATTGTAGAAATTAAAGACAGTTCTCTTTTAATGAAGAATATTGAGACTTTATCATGAAGACTTGTTTTTAAGAGGATCAGAGGGGAAAACGCCCTGATTAATCCCCACCTGCTCTCATTTCCTACTAAGGATGAAAACATCACCTCTTGGATTAGAGTTACCTGCCTGCCTCCTGGTCCTCAGGCCCTGAAACTTGCCTCTCCAGCAGTTTTGCAGAGGTTTGGGTTAAACCGTAAGGCAAGGAGCTTCAAAGATCTTAAAAGATTTTCTGTAGTTCCTGTTTAAGATTGGGTGAAAAATAATATCAGCCATTAGTTGAAATAAAGTGTGATATTTACTTTACTTAGAAAGAAGCAAGCCCCTGACTTTATGGAGCTTACATTCTAGAGGGTAAGAAAGTAAAGAAATAAAATAACCTTGCAAATAAATGTATTTGGTAAAGATGGTAAATGCTAGGAAGGAGAGGTACTCCCTGAGCAAGTGAGAATTGAGACTTGTGGGGGATGTTAAAGGGATTAAAGGAGAGAAGGATCTGGAAGGCAAGGATGCAGAGAGACCCTCTGGAGGGAGTAGGGAGAGAGCTGGGTCTCCAGTCTCCCTCCATGGTGCCTTTGTATAAGGTCAGAATATTTCATACCATTTCCCAGCTCCTGGAAAAAAAGAATCCATCTTCTCTTAGGTGACTTCTCTCAGGTCTGGAGAGTCTGAAGTGGAATTCCAAGAGCTGTAACTGTGACTGAATGTGCCTCATTCCTCAAAAGAGAAGTGCCCTTTGGCTATGGAGTAGCAATATTGAATCTTACCTTGATAGCTGATGATGGGGCAATTGGGAGACACATATATTGGGGATGCTTTATTATTCCGATTAATGCACTTGAATATGAACCTTGGTGTTCCTTTGCATTATAAAGTGCATGCCATAGTAAAAAATTAGAGTTTCCCTCCTACCCAAGGGCCTTATTAGAACTTGGAAAGCCTCCTTCCCGTCTTCCCATCATCTGAATAGTGTGCCCTACTTATGCCCCAGATGACAGGCTTCTTACGGAATTCCTCGTTTCCTGATGATCCTGAGTCTTATTATTTGAGTTATGCTTTTACTACTTACAGGATTTAAAAAAAGAAGAAGAAGAAGAAAAAGAGGCGGTCAGAGTTGGCCTCCAGACAATTTAGATCTCCCTGTGGCTTCCAACACAGGGCATTTTAAACATTCTCTGCCTTTTTCCTTTCTTGTATTTCTTTGTACAACCCTGCCCTGGTTGTGGAGATTTAATACGGCATGCCTGCAAATATCTACTCCTTGTTTGCATGGAAATAGTGCACAAATTGGATCAAATAGCATTTCCTTTCTCTCCTGACAGCTTGGATTTTTTTTTTTTTTAAGTGGCTTTGATGGGAGTCAGGGCCAGATTATTAAATCATCAGGGTGACCCTTTCTGTTCATCAGCCGTTAATGAACTTAGAAAACTGGGATCTCATCTGGCAGACAAAATCATTTTGTTTGACAAACAGCTTAAAGTATTTGTAAATAAGAACAAATTGGGGTATGTAATTTTTTTTTCCCCAGTTGGGCCTGTGATCCGAATGCATGGGTTTTGGAGTTTTTTTCCCTTTTTAAACTTCTCAAACGTTGGTAGAAATAAAGCACTGGATTTCTTCATGTTTTAGTTACTTCAGTTGTGTTAATTGTCAGCCTGGTGGATCCCCGAACATAGCAGTTGTTCCGGAATTAATGGGTGAGGTGTCTTAGAAAGAATGCTAGGAAGTGTGTGAGTGAGAGATGGTTTGACCAGTTACTTATTAAGTGACTTTACTGAGTTAATATCTCTGTACCTCAATTTCCTAATTCATAAAATGGATAGTAAAGTAAAAGATATATACATATAGTGTGTGTGTATATACATACTGTATATATATATTATATACTATATGTATATATACCATACATAGTATATATATTATTGTATATGTGTATAATTGTATGTGTATATATATTTTTAAAATTTATATATACATATAAGTAATATATTCATTTTGTGCTTACTAGTGCCTGCAAGCATCTCCTGAAAACAGAAAGACAGACCTCTTTGAGGGTAAACTGTCACTTTCATTGCAGTCTTTCAGCATATTATTTAATCTTATATTGGAGTACCTAAACTCTGAAGTGGTTTAAAAAGAAAATTAGGACATTAGAAACATTTACCTTCAATTTCTATTCCCTCAAATTTAGGGGAGCATTCAGAAATGCTTTAGTTAACCTCCCGGAGTCTTGCTCTAGGAGGTGTGGTGGGAAACAAATGGTCTGGAGTCTGATTGCTGTTCCATTCTGGTTGTGTGGTATTGGGCAAATTGCTTAGTTTCCTCTTCTATAAAATGGGGATTGTACCACCTCGTTTACGGGGTTGGATTTCCGTAAGACACTGTACGTAAGGCCCTTAAAATACAGTGCTTGGTACAAAGAGACTGCTCAGGGTATGATAGAAAATAGTACTATTAGTAGTAGTAATATTGTTTTAGTCATCGGCAATAAAGCAATGGTTGCAGTTATTAAACAGGACAGAAAAAGAGTTCTACTTAACAGAGTATTGGGGAGGGGTGGCTCAAAGGAGTCTGGGTCAGCTTCACTAAAGAGGTGACCTTGACCTCTGAAGGATGGACTGGGGGTTGTCATTCACAAAAGGAGAAAAAAGGAAGAAGGAAGTGAAAGATCATCTTAGTGGCTCAGCATTGATTGGTTTTACCAACTTAGAAGTTCCATTTGAGTCCATAGGACCTCTTTACGACCCACTGATGAAAGAAGTCTCCAGTCCCCCCCTCCCAGGCCCCTGCTTACAGCAGAGCCTGCTGATCAGTGGCCACCTGGGGATTTAGAGCCTCTTCTCTACCCAAGAGAGTCAGAATCATGCAGTGGCACTGAGGCTGCTGTTTTTACGATCCTGTCCCCTATCTCTTGTCCTCAGCTAGATTTCTCACACACAATAGGCTGCAGTGGATATTTGTTTGATTATATTAACAATGACAACCCTTCTGCCTGAAGTACCTCTAGTAGACCCCTCTTCTTCCTTTCATGGAAACTCCCATTTCTCAGCTTTCTCTCTCTTTTCCCATCCCCTTGTTCCAGTCTGCCTCCCGGTAAATCTCAAACTGTTCTTCCAAAAGTGTTCTTTTCCTTAAAAAAAACATAGTCCCTGTTCAAAGGAACTCACTCTCCGATGAGAGAAATCCAGACCCAACAAACTAAAATATATTTTGCCAAGTGCTATGATAGGAGATCAGAAGACAGGTGTTTGACCCCTTACATGATCTTGAGGACGTCTCTTGTCTTTCAGGAGATTTAGTTTTTTATCTGTAAATTGGGGACAATGACATTCATGTCACAGGATTATTGTGTAGATTAAAGCAGGCAAAAAACTAGAGTGTGCTGCCTGACACCCTTATGTCTAGAAATGGCTCAGGGTAAATAAGGTTGACCAGTAGAATCTTTTTTTTTTTTAACTTGATTCTTTATTTTGGTAGGGGCTCATCTGTGTTATTGGAGCCTGACTATTCTGATGCCAATGGTATTTTTTCAATTGTGGTCTAGTTTACATGCCATAAATTTCACCCTTTTAAAGTGTACAGTTCAGTGAGTTTTAGTATATTCACCAGACTGTCACTACTGTTGACTTCCGCAACGTGTTCATTACCCCCAAAGACACCCCATACACATCAGCATTCACTCCCCACCCTCCTCTTCCTCAAGTCCTGGGTAAGCACTTTTCTGTTTCTGTGGATTTGGACTGGGAGATTCTTGAAGGGTTTCTCTCTCCTCCATCTTGAATGCTTCCAAATCATGAGTCTTCCTATATTTAGGTCCTTTAAACCTTTTTAAAAATATGTGTTGATTTGATAATGATGATGATGATGATGACGACGATGATGATGATAAAACTGAAACAGCAGCTTGAGAAGATTAGAATTCAGAACCTAGACTTAATTCAGTCCTGTGCTCTCTGGATAACTTTGGATTGTCATTCCCTTGTCTGAGCCCCAGTTTCCTTATTCAGATAATTTGTACTGGATTCAAGAACTACTCCCTCCCCAACTCCCAACTTCTCTGTTAGGTTTAAACTCAGTGATTTTGAGTCTGTGCGTGTATATATATATATATATATATACCTTTTATATGCTTGTTCTTTAAGTTTCCTGCTGCTTTCTCTTATCTACAAAGCTGGAATTGCCTGCTTTCTTTCAGTTTCAGTGTTCTAATAAATATAAAAATAAGTGAATACATTATGTACACCTTTTTTGTGTGTGTGTGTGTGTGTATAAAACAGTGACTTTTTTTTTCAGGCACCTCCCCTCTGAGAACTAATGAGACAATTCATGTAAATTACTTAGCACAGGGTTTGGCACATAGTAAGTACTAAGTAAAAATTCTTTGCTAGGTGAATGATGGGTCACCCTGGGTAAACCAGTTGACCTTTGCCCATGGGAACTTGTTAAATTAATTGTCCCAGATGATCCCAGTTGGAAGCTTTTTTGATCTTGGGATGGGACCTCTAATATCTACTCTCTTTCCCTCTCTTTGCCTTCACTGGTTTGTGGAACACGCCAGTGTGAAATCATAGATTTGGAAAAACAAATGCCATGAGAGGAACAATTTACCTTATCCTGCTGTCTTCACGTGGCATGGGAAAATGAAAAACGTCCAAATGAAGACAAATTTATTGGATACCAAAACCAGCAGGCTATTGATCCTTAAAGCCAGACAGCAAGGTTATGAATCGGGTGATAAAATGAAAGCATTTAGCTTGACTTCTAAGATGGGGACAGTTTTGTGTGTTATCACAGCTCTTGGGTTCTCTGACAGCCCCACAACTAATGAACTAGCAGTTCTTAACTAGACTGTTTACTTTATGTGTTGCATCTGTCTAATGTGTTGGGTGAGTGAGATATATTGGAACAATTTGATTTTTTTTTTAGAAGGCTGGATGCCTGCGATTTAATCTGATTTAATTTGGAAGTGGCAGGAGCATTAGCTGAGAGTTCTTACCTGGAGCTAGAAAAGGAGGAGATTGTTAGAAGCCATGAATAGTCCTGCACCTCTGCAGAGGAGAGTTTTAAACCTCCTGATGGATTTTGGAACTGATAAGCAAATGTTGTGTTTCAGGTGTCAGAGATCAGTGTGGGAGCCTGTAATTATTTTAATTGGATGCCAAGGCCCAGAGGGAAGTGAGTGTCCAGTTGGGTCATGGAGTAAGGTGCTAGAACTAGGTATTCTGAAGCTTGCTTTATGCTCTTCCTTTCACACCATTTAGAGTGTTGAGACCATAGTAGCTTTCAGGCTGTCCTGTCCATCCTCCAGTTGCCTTGAGTCAGTCCTGCTGCTCTTTGACCCATGGCCTCTGGGGACCAGGTATCCCTGTGACCCCATAGAACTGAAACGTCTCTTCCTGACTCTGCCTCATGGTGGTTTCTTTTCTTGACCTTTGTGTGATGGGGAAGGTAACTGTTATGGGATGAATTGTGTTCCCCCCAGGGACTTACCTGGTGGTGCAGTGGTTAAGAATCCACCTGCCAGTGCAGGGGACACAGGTTTGATCCCTGGTCCAGGAAGATCCCACATGCCGTGGAGCAACTAAGCCTGTGAGCCACAACTACTGAGCCCGCGCGCCACGGCTACTGAAACCCACGCCCCTGGACCCCTTGCTCCGCAACAAGAGAAGCCACCACAGTGAGAAGCCCACACAGCGCAATGAAGAGTAGCCCCTGCTCACCGCAACTAGAGGAAGCCCGCACACAGCAACGAAGACCCAATGCAGCCAAAGAAGATAATTGTGTTTCCCCCAAAATTTATATGCTGAAGTCCCAGCCCCCAGGACCTCAGAATGTGTTCTTTTTCTGGAAATAAGATGTCATCATTGCAGTTGTCATTAGCTAGGATTAGTGTGAGCCCTCAAACATGTGATGGCCAGAGTTGTGGTACCCCAAGCCGAGGGATAACCAGAAGCTCAGAGAGAGGACTGGAACAGGTCTTCCCCTAAGTGTCTTCAGAGGGAGCATGCCCTACTCACATCAGGATCTTGGACTTCTAGCCTCCAGACTATGAGATGATAAATTTCTGCTGTTTAAACCAGCCAGTTTGTGGCACTTTGTTACAGCAGTCCTAGGAAAGTAATGCAGTAACCCACTAAGCATTCTATACCATGAAAGTACAATTAGTTACGAGAGGGGAAAAAGTAAAGAGGAGATTGTACCTTCTTATCCCACTCCCAGTTCTTTTTTTTTTTTTTTTTTTTTTTTTTTTTGCGGTACGCGGGACTTTCACTGTTGTGGCCTCTCCCGTTGCGGAGCACAGGCTCCGGACGTGCAGGCTCAGCGGCCATGGCTCACAGACCCAGCCGCTCCGCGGCATATGGGATTTTCCCGGCCCGGGGCACGAACCCGTGTCCCCTACATCGGCAGGCGGACTCTCAACCACTGCGCCACCAGGGAAGCCCCAGTTCTTTTGTTTTTTAATGATCAAACTGTCATTAAGTGCTTGATACATTAGTGTTCATTCTATAGCTTCTCTGAACCAGATAACATGCTGGGCACGTCTCCACCATATTGAATCCTGGTTCTACCCCATACTATGTATGTAACGTGTGGCATGTTATTTTAAAATTATTTAAATAAATAAATTTATTTATTTATTTTTGGCTGCGTTGTGTCTTCGTTGCTGTGCGTGGGCTTTCTCTAGTTGTGGCGAGTGGGGGCTACTCTTCGTTGCAGTGCACAGGCCTCTCATTGTGGTGGCTTCTCTTGTTGCGGAGCACGGGCTCTAGGTGCGCGGGCTTCAGTAGTTGAGGCACGCGGGCTCAGTAGTTGTGGCATGCGGGCTCTAGAGCACAGGCTCAGTAGTTGTGGCACACGGGCTTAGTTGCTCCGCGGCATGTGGGATCTTCCTGGACCAGGGCTCGAACCCGTGTCCCCTGCATTGGCAGGCGGATTCTTAATGTGTGACATGTTATTTAACCCACACTGAGCCATGGTTTTCTCAGCTGTACAGTGGAACTATGATACACAACTATTAGGAGTTCTAGGAGGATTAAACGAGATATAAATGCTGTCAGGCGCCCAGCATAGAGCCAGGCACACAGTAGATGCCAAGTAGATGCTGTTACTTGAGCTCCCCATGTGCCAGCTTCTAGAAATTTAAAGCCATTAATAATAATAAAGATGCTTCCTTATGGGCGTAGAACAAAGGGATTTAGGTAACCTCAAGAAAAGCCATTCTTCTCAAACAAGTACTTATACACGAACATTCTTGGTAGCATTGTTCACAACAGCCAAAAGATGGAGACAACCCAAATCTCTCAACTGATAAATGGATCAATAAATGTGGTACATGCGGGCAATGGAATATTATTCAGCCATAAACAGGAATAACACACTGATACAGCCTAGAACATGGATGAACCTCAAAAACATTATATGAAGTGAAGGAAGCCAGACAGAAAAGGCTGCATACTATATGATTCCTCTTAAATGAAATATCCGGAATTGGTGAATCTAGAGAGACAGAAAGCAAATTGGTGGTTGCCAGGAGCTCAGGGGAGGGGAAAGTGGGGAGTGACTGCTTAATGGTATAGGATTTTTTTTTTTTGTAGTGGTGGAAGTTTTTTGGAATTAATAAAGGCGGTGGTTGCCCAAAACTATGAATGCACTAAATGCCACTGAATTGTACATGTGAAAATGGTTCATTCTATGTCCTGTGAATTTTACCTCAATAAAAAGAAAATCCATTCTTCTTTAATTGCAAGGATATTTATGTGGCCCAAATCAGGGGAACATGGAACAAGGGTTAAAATATGGGAGTCATCACAAAGGACAGTTAGATATCATGGAATCTGGAGGCCCTTCAGCATCTACTCTTTAATCTACGAGAGATGTTTTCTGTGATCTGAGGCAAATAATGTTTCTGTCCCTCTAAAAGAGGAATGACCTTTGTGGCATTCTTCCTCTTGTGGCTCAGTGACACCGTGACTTTTCCCCCATTGCAGCCCATGACCAGGACTGAGTCATGGGCCATCCCCCAACCAATCCCTGGCAAAGGAGAATGGTGTTGCTCCAACACACTGGGACCAGCTGTGATTTATCCCCTGCAGCCGGAGGTCCCCTCTCAGCACAGTGCTGCCCCACTGTCTTCGTCCCTTAGGACTGCATAACACAGTGCCATAGAGTGGGTGGCTTATGAACAGCAGACGTTTATTCCTCACAGTTCTGGAGGCTGGAAGTCCAAGATCAGGTTTCAGCATGGTCGGGTTCTGGTGTGGCCCCTCTTCTGGTTTGCAGACTGCTGAGTTCTCCTTGTATCCTCTCATGGTGGAGACAGCCCCTTTAATAAGGACACTAATACCATTCAGGGGGCCCTCATAACCTAATTACCTCTGAAAGACCCCTACCTCCGAATACCATCATATTGGGGATTAGGATTTCAATATATGAATTTTGAGGGATACATTCATTTCATTGTACCCACACATGGGCCAAATCAGCATTTTGTTAACAGAAATGTTCTCCAATCAAGGACATGGCTCTAGGCTTGGCTCCCAGCCTTCTGGGTGGCCTCTGGGTTGCACTTTCTCCCGCACTGACTCAGTCCTCACATGGCTTTCAGAGGTGTTAGCTTCCTCATGCACAGATGCTGTAATTCCTGCTCACGGATCTTCAGTAGCTCCCCAGGAGCTGTGGAATGAAGTTGACGTTCTCCTTCACTTAGCATTCAAGGCCGTCCCAGTCTCATTCCCTCCACCCGTCAGTCTTGTTATGTGATGCCTCTGCGCACTGTCCTTTGGAAGGATAGTTTGCTGCCATCCGCTGGCCCCAGACATGCCCTTCTCTTCTCCCAGTGGTTCCCTCTGCCAAGGATGACTGCTCTTGTCTTGCCAGCCTTTCGACATTGTGGCATCCTCTTTGGCTCAGATCAGATGTTTTTTTCCTGAGACCCCTGCCTCCCCTGGTCCTACCTTGTGTTCATGTTCATGGGATCTGTGTCTGTCTGTCCTCTGTGTTCTCATAGGGCTCCTCAAGGGTGGGGACCCTGTCTTATTCACTTCTGTAACCCTGGCCCCAAGCCCCAGGCCTGGAATAGAGCGTATGCCCAGTAAACATGGCCTGTGTAGAATTGATGAATGGCAAAGAGTTGAGAAAAAGCACAGAACCTACTGCCTTCATTTTCATTTGCCACAAGAGATATTTGCATAAAATCTCCATCGGCCTCTGAACGTGGAGGAAAAAATAGACTCTGCAAGTTAGACACGTAATCCTCCAACAGTCGGGAAGACTGGAGTGCATTTTGCAGTATCGGCCCTTGTTAAATGCTTATGAGCGTTTGCTTAAGCAGAATGAAAATGTGAGGCATGCCTGCATAAATCATCCCTTTCCAGAATGGAAATCAAAAGAACGAAGACCAAAACACTCCGATGGGTGGCTTCATGGGTAGCCTCGTGGATGTGATTAAAAGCTGATTTAACATTCAGAAGAAAAACATAAAAATCAGCCTTCCCGGAGCTGGAGTCTGACCCCAGGAAAAGTGTATATCCTCAGGAAAGATCAATTTGCATTAAAGATCTCTTTGGCAATTCATTGTTGAAAGAGGTTAATATTGTAAGTGGAAATTTTTGATTGCTTCACGATTCTTTTTCCCCTTTTTTGCTTCACCACCTGTGTCATCCCAGAGAGAGCTCTGTGCTAGAAGTGATATTCTCACTTCTTGCCCATTGATGTCTTTACCAAGCTTGCGTTCCTGCTCTTAAAAAGCAGAATCCCGGTTGTATGGTATAATAGAAGGGAAGGAAATTAGGAAAAGTACCTAGGATGCAAGCCAATGCACTCCACTTCCCCAGGCCAAGGGAGGAGATTTTGGAGGAGAAGATGGCCACGGTGAATTTGTAGTTCTTCCTGGCATGTTCCCCCTGGAAACATGCTCTGAGCCCTTTAATGAGGGATGGATGGGTCCCCCCTGAAGAAGCGGTGCCTTAGACCATGGTTTCCCAACCTCAGCCCTCTTGTTATTTTGGGCTAGATAACTGTTTGTTTGGGGGCTGTTCTGTGCTTTGTAAGATGCTTAGCATCCGTGACCTCAACTCACGAGATGCTAGTAGTACCCCATTCTCTCTAGTCTTGATGATCAAAAATGTCTCTTAGACATTGCCAAATGTCCCTGGGTAGAGGGCAAAATCATCCCTAAAAGAGAACCACTGTTTTAGAGGCTTACCGTGTTGCTAAGCAGAAGTTAGTCTAGTAGCAAGAGGAGGCGGCAGTGGAAAGGCAGGGAAGTGTGAAGGACATGGTGCCCTTCCTTCACCTGGTGGTCCTCCACCAGAAGGTATGACTCGGTTGGACCTGGAGTGACTAGGTTGGCAGGAGTCACCTCGAGGAGGGCTTTAATGCCTCCCTGAGGAAAGCACTTTGGGTCTGAAGCCAGAAGTCTTGGGGTTAATCCAGTGCCCCTCTTCCCAGCTGTGTGAACTGAGTTACCTAACCTTTTGAGCCTTGGTGCCTTTATCTGTAAAGTGGAGCCTCCCAGATTGGTTGTGAAGCCTGAGTGACCTCAGGCCATGTGGAAGTGTCAGTGTGGTGCCTGGCATCCTAGTTGCCCAATGAACGTTGCCCTCTTTCCTGAGCGCTCCCAAGGCTGGTTAAATCCAGTTCTCTCTAGTTCTGCCACCACCCGGCTCAAGGTTGCTATTTATCCAGCCTGCATTACTGCAAAGCCATCAGCGTTCTCTGCCTCAAGTCCATTGTCAAGCCCGCAGCCAAACTTACTTCCCTAAACAGGATGGTGTGAAGGCCTAGAAGATATTTAAACTGGTACCGTCCAGCATCATGGCTCTGCAGCACCTGAAATGTGGCTAGGTCAAATGGAGATGTGCTGTTAATATAAGGTACCCTCTGGATTTTGATGATGTAGAATGAGAAAAAGAGCGTAAAATATCTCATTAATATTTTGTATTGACTATGTGTTAAAATGCTAATATTTTAGACATGCTAAGTTGAACAAAATGTATCATTAAAATTAACTTCTCTTATTTACTTTTTTTTTTTTTTTTTTGTGGTACGCGGGCCTCTCACTGTTGTGGCCTCTCCCGTTGCGGAGCACAGGCTCCGGACGCACAGGCTCAGCGGCCATGGCCCACGGGCCCAGCCGCTCTGCGGCATGTGGGATCTTCCAGGACCGGGGCACGAACCCAGTCCCCTGCATCGGCAGGCGGACTCTCAACCACTGCGCCACCAGGGAAGCCCTCTTATTTACTTTTACCTTTTTAAAAGTAGGTGTGGAAAACAGGATGAGTTTTGTAAGAGTAGCTATTGTCTTATCCAAGGAAGCATATTGGTTCTTCATGGGAGAATCATTTCCTGGTACTAAGTATTGAAGTAGAATTTGTTTCATGGGGCAGTCCCTTTTTAAAGAATGGAAGTTGTCCCCTTATAAAGAGCAGTAACGTATTGAATAATTGCTCAGCACATTTCTCTTTTTCCTCCTGGCAGATGTTAGGATGTTCTTTCCTTTGTATAGTACTCCCTTTGCTGATATGCACCACCTTGAGGCTGGGCCAGGGCACAGTCATATTTATTAATTCCCTCTCCTCCTTTATATAGACTGAATGTTTGTGTCCCCCTAAAATCTGTGTATTGAATTCTAACCCCCAATGTGATGGTTTTGGGAGGTGATTAGGTCATGAGGGTGGAACCCCCATGAATGGGATCAGTGCCCTTATAAAAGAGACCCCAGGGAGCTCCCTCACCTTTTCCACCATGTGAGGACACAAGGAGAAGATGGCCACCTGTGAACCAGGATGCACCCAGACACAGTCCTCACCAGACACAGAATCTGCCAGCACCTTGGTCTTGGGCTTCCCAGTCTCCAGAACAGTGAGAAATGAATGTGTGCTGTTTAAGCCACCCAATCGATATTTTTTCTATAGCAGCCTAGATGGACTAAGATGCCCTTCTACATGCTTTGTGGATGTCACAGCAAGGAGGCAGTAGTGTCTGTGGTGTCTTTAAAATTTGATTGGTCAAGCAGCTAAAATTCAACTAATTCATTTTTATGTTATTAATACTACTGTAGTATCTCACGTTATTGTGTAATTGTATTTGGGTTTCATTTGATCTCCCTTGATCCTTGCGACAGCCCTTAATGCTTGATATTGCCGTGGGCCTTCACAAAAAGAGATGGGAGGTTCTGAGGTATTGAATGACTTTCTGAGATCCTACAGCCTATGTTGAAAGCCCAGGTCCTGATGCCCGGTCCTCTTATAAATGCTGTGAGGTCCGTGTGAAATTCCCGCTGTGCCTTGGGGGTTGTTTTTTAAAACATAATTAGAGGGCTTCCCTGGTGGCGCAGTGGTGGAGAGTCCGCCTGCCGATGGAGGGGACGCGGGTTTGTGCCCCGGTCCGGGAAGATCCCACATGCCGCGGAGCGGCTGGGCCCGTGGGCCATGGCCGCTGAGCCTGTGTGTCCGGAGCCTGTGCTCCACAACGGGAAAGGCCACAACAGTGAGAGGCCCGCATACCGCAAAAAAAAAACAAACAAACAAACAAACCATAATTAGAAACAAAACAGGCAGAACTCTCAGGCTGCAGGTAGAGTGTCCTAACTGCAGAGTTTTGGGGAAATGGGTGGTTGAAAACTGGGTTCGTGACCCTAGGGAGGCCTCTGCCCTTGATCTGGGCCATCACAGTGGTTCCGAGGTAAAAGGACCTGTTTCCCTGGAGCAGGAGAATTTGACTTCCCAGTGGGATCAGGACCAAGTAAGTTGGCGGGGATGGACCCTTCGAGACCTTAAAACACAGTGAACTCCACGTTGTTTTTGTTTCAAAGCATATTGCATGTGGCTCTTACTCTTGCAGTTCACATGATCAGTTTTTAAACAGTGCCTCCCAGGCCAAATGCCATTCTCCGAATGAAAAAAGAGATCACGAGTGCCAGTTGGACAGCCGAAGCTACAGGTTCATCTGCAGGAGGGAGAGGCTTTGGGGCCTGATGTGCAGAGGAGGAGGTGGAGGAAGGAAGAGACTGCTGGTAGGCCTTTAGGAGGGATGCTCCAGGTCCAGTGCCTCTTGTGTGCTCTTCCTCCGGGGGCAGAGAAAGGAGAGAAAGTTACTGAAGTGAACTTTGCAAGGGACCTCAGACGTAACAGAGGGTTTCTGAGGGGCACACCATTGCTGCAGGGACCTACTTGAGGTGCTATGTGGGTTTTGTTTCTCATATTACAGATGGTGTACAGTCAGACAGCTAGCTGGCAGACTTTTGTTTAAAAGGGCTTTGGGAGCAATACAAGTGACAGCAAGGTGCCTGCTTGCCGAGGCTCTCCCAGCACCTTCATCTGTTCATTTAAAGAATGCCTTCTATGTGCCTGGGTACTCATTGAATATAAAGCAGTCATGGACTTGGCCCAAGTGGAGATGACAGTCTAGTGGGTGAGGCAGCCATTCAACGAGTAGTCAAATAATTGGATAATTCCAAAATTTGGTGAGTCCTGTGAAAGAAACACCCAGGGCATGGTGATAAAGTGAAGTGGGTTGGGGAGGACGATACTTAGGCTTAGGAGGGTCCAAGAAGACCTCTCTGAGTTGGTAGCTTTCAAGATCTAGACTTGAAGAGATGCAGCCAGATCTAGACTTGCCAGCAGTGCGACCCTAGAGATAGTTAGAAGTTAGAGAGTTTAGGATTTGAGAGCTGGGGGAAACATTGAATGATTTCAAGCATGATCAGAGATAGGAGGTTCTGCAGGAAGCACACATGGGAGATGATGGTGGATTTGATTCATATAGTGGCAGGAAAACTAGAGAGAAATGTGTGTGTTATGGGAAAGAGTACATGTTTTAAAGGTGAACATGGCAGGATGGGAGGATGCGTGGACTTGACAAGACGAGGGGGTAAGTGAGGCATTGAGAATGGCTCCCAGGTATCTGGCCTGAGCGATGGAGTAGGTGATGTTGCCCTTTATGGAGGTGGGAAAGATCTAGAGAGGGACGGGTTTGGAAGGGAAATCAGGAGTTGAGGTCTGAGGCATGTGCCGTAGAGGAAGATCATGATACATGTCAATCTGGAGGTAAAGGGGAGGCTAGGGTTAGAGATACAAAGGTGGGAGTCATCAGCCTAGAGATTGTCTTACAAGCCATTGGAGTTGGGGATATCACCTGGGTAGAGAAACAAAGATGCATCCCCAACTGATGCCTGGAACACTTCCTGGAATTTACCATTCCGAAAAGAAGAGGTTTGGCGAGAAAAGGCATATATGAAATAAATATCTCAGGGACTTCCCTGGTGGTTCAGTGGTTAAGAATCTGCCTGCCAATGCATGGGACACGGGTTCGAGTCCTGGTCTGGGAAGATCCCACATGCCATGGAGCAACTAAGTCCGTGTGCCACAACTACTGAGCCTGTGCTCTAGAGCCCGTGAGCCACAACTACTGAGCACACGTGCCACAACTACTGAAGCCCACGCGCCTAGAGCCTGTGCCATGCAACAAGAGGAGCCACCGCAATGAGAAGCCCGCACACCGCAACGCACAGTAGCCACCACTCACTGCAACTAGAGAAAGCCCACGCCCAGAAACGAAGACCCAATGCAGCCTCCCCCCGCCAAAAAAATCTCAGAGGATAGGAGAGTGAGTTTACCAGAGAAAGAATAGCAGCATTTCTGAGCAGGTGACCGCCCATTTGAAACCAGAAATGATTAAAGGGAACGAATCTGCCTGCCCGAGAGCATGATTTCATACCCTAACGTTTGGCTTCCCACGGAAAGCCGTGGAGGACAAGCATAGTTTTGTTCGTTCATTTGAAGCATCAGATTTCTCCAGGCTAGTACGGTTGGAAAAAAGGAGGGCCAAGGGAGGTGTGAGTCCTTGCAGAGGGAAGTTATAATCATAAACCAGGGCATCTGAGCCGAATAAGTGAAAACATAAGGAAAATCTGGACCTGGATGAATAGTAATGAAGAAAGCCAGTGGATCGAGGTTCCTGAAGACAGCGAAGCATTTGTGTAAGGGCAGCTGGGGAGGCGACCAGAGGGGGCTGGGCGGCCACTCATGTTGACATTTGCTGTCTCGGAGGTTGTTCTAGAATGTGAACCTGGCCCACGTGAAGTGGCAGGTATTGTGAATTGGCTATTTGCGTCACGATATTAAGGTGGAGAGGCGTGGTGAGAACTAAAGTCTCCCAAGAAGGAGAGGCGTGACCAGGACTTACTTGCTTAATGACTGACCAGGACAGAGAGCCCACGGGGGTGCCTCGGAGGAACGGCGGTCTTCCTGCGAGGGAGGGGCAGAAGATTCGGTAGCGACTACTGGAAGCTGGGAGGGTGGAGACCCACTTCCTAGTCCTTAAGTCTGTGGACAAAGAATGCCACCTCGGTCACTGCAGCCGCCCCCAGTGGTGCGCTTTGAGGAGCCTCAGGATGGGAAAGAACAGGTCCTACATAGCTGAGGTGCAGATCAAAGGAATGATTTCAGTGAGCCCAGACTCTTGCATCTTCCCATACACAGAAAAGCGCTAAATTCATTAACTTGAGATGTCTGGTCTTTAATTAACAGGAACCTTTTGATGTTCCAGCTACCTGGTTTTTGTTGCAAAACCCCTATATATCCTGGCTCCTCCCACACCTCTTCAGAGCAAACTGAGGGGCTGCCTTCAGGGTTTGAAGTCCTCAGAAAGTCCACTGAATAAAACAGTCCACTGAATAAAACAGAATTCTTAACTTTTAGGGTGTGTTTTTTTTTTTTTTTTTCCCAGTTGTGTGTTTGCCTTGAGAGAGTAGTGGAAAGACTTTTCCCTTGGGAAAGCAGTGGTCCAGGGGACAGCTATGCATTCCCTTAAAAGCTGGAGGTAGAATGAAGTGAGGGGAAGTTGAGGATAAAGAGGAATGTGTGGGTCACACAGTGGAAGTTCCACAGGATTTCATCGTTGGACTTGGGAGGAAAGAGTGGGCTGGAGGTTGTGTGACAGGAGTAGTTTGTATGATCATGAACATCCAGGGAGGCTGCTGGCTCTCACTGAGAGATTCAGGCCTTGACCCACTCAATACATGTTTATTGATCACCTCCTTGTGTGCCAGATACTGTGCTGGCAACAAGCAAGCAGCAGTGGCCAGAATGGACAAGGTGCCTGCCCTTGAAGTATCTGCTCTGACTGGGAAGGTTCAGACTGGTCATCAATTTTGTGTCCTGTAGCAAAGAACTCTTTTCCTGTTTTTTTCAGAAAATACTAGAATTTGAATCCCAGGGTTTTCAACAACTAAATCAGTGTCCTTAGCCTCTTTTAGTGTCAATTTTCCCTTCTGTAAAATGGGTGTGGTGGTGCCTCTGTGGGTGGTGTTGGTGTTGCTCAGTTATTATTAAAATGTGCAAGAATTGCTTTTGCCAGGAGGTCAGGGTGGGTCATCAGAGCTGCCATTAGTCCATAAGATGCTTGTGTTTAATTAGAAAAAGGTGCTTTTCCTTCTAGAAACTCTGCTTCTATCAGTCAGAGAACTGTTGTAGTAAATATGCAATTGAAGAAGTCCAGGAAGTGAATGGTGCTCCCTCCTGCACTGGCTTGTCCTTGCAGGGTGAGGTGAGGGGAGAGGCCGGCTTTGGGTATTAACCAGTTATTTACTAAGCGCTTGAGTACAGGCCTCTCAAACAGTAACGTGCTCTCGAATCACTTAGGCTCTTGTTAAAATGCAGATTCTGATTCATTGGGGCTGGGGTGGGGCCATCTCGAATCACTTAGGCTCTTGTTAAAATGCAGATTCTGATTCATTGGGGCTGGGGTGGGGCCGATATTCTGCAGTGGCTGCTGGTTCGGGGACCACACTTTGGGTTGAGATGGCTACTGTAAACCTTTGTCTTAAATGCTGGTAGAAGACCTGGATCCTTTGCCCTTAGAGGTTTTGGTCTGATGTGGAGAGATTACAGGAAATGATTAGAAAACAATTAAGTGATCAGGAATGTGCTCTTGACACCTATTGGGGTTTAGAAACAAAGAGAAGGAAAGGCTCTAGGTCTGGACTTGCCAGAAAGGTTTCACAGAAGCAGTAAGGACTTGAAATTCCTCCTGAGGTCCAGCAGAGGAGGTAGGACACTGTAGCACGGTTGGGGTATGTGTGAGAGGATGGCTTGGGTATAGACATGAGGTGGGGTTGTCATACCAGCAATAATACAAATAATGATAACAGCCAAGCTAACATCGGCAGAGGTTCTATCTGCTGTAGGACCTGTTTTATGAGCTCTTTGCCCTCTTAGTACAGGGGTGACAATGTTATGACTCTCCGGATTCAGCCACTCTTTTAGTTAGAAAAATTGGTGGCCCAAGTCTGGTACTTGTCCTAGGATCAGTTTGGGATCCTAAGTGGTTCTGATGGGTTTGGCCATTGTGTTCCTTAGACTTTGTTTTTGGAGGTTACTTAGATTTTTATTCCCTCTTCATGTGCATTGTTTCAGGACAATCCACACGTCTTGAACACAATAAAGATCTATTTAAAAAAAAGAAAAAAGAAAAAAACACAGCCTCTGGTGTTGATCAGAGATGGCTGAACACAGCAGTGTTTGGAATGTGGGCCTCTGACTGGGGTCTTTCAGGTGGGAACCAGCAACCCCTCAAGGGTATATTCCCAACTAGGATCCTACATATGTTAACTCACTGCCCCTAGCATGTAAGGTAAAAGTAACACGTATATACTACATTGTCTGCACTGAGGTGTTTTGAATTGAAAGCAATATAACAAGAAGACATAGTGATTTAAGCTTTTAAATATTTTTAAATGATAAAAGGAATGCATACTCCTAATATTTATATAATATTTAGGAAAAGTATATGTTCATGTATATTGAAATTATCCATATGCTATACCCAGAGATAACTTTCAACACTTACACCTTTTTCATATCTATAGCTACGTAGGTATTTATATGTTTATATACAATTTATTACATTGGATTGAAGGATACTTGCAATCACATTTTATGTTCAACTTTGAATCCTACCTTTTGTGGCTTAACAGCTCATGGGAATTCTTCTGCCTCATACAGTATATTTCATAGATGTGAATTTCATTGGTTAAGACAAATGGGAGAAGACAGATGGAGTAGATATTTAGGAGGAGAAATTGACCAGCTTGGCTAAGGAATTGGATGTTGGATTTGAGGGAAGGGCATTTAGAGATGACTCTTAGACACCTGGATTAATAGGTGAGGCCTTCTCCCTTTCCCCAGGCAAGAACAGTTTAGAGACTGGTTTTCTAGTTAATGCATCAACATTTGCACATGCTTGGGATGTAATTTCCAGCCCACCTCTGGTTTCTTCCTTCCTTTCTTCTTCTTATGTTGATACCTATATTAACTTCCTGGAGGAACTTCTGATATACATTGAGATTTTTCTTTAAAATGTGTTTCTAGTGCACAAAGGTGTCATTTAAAAGTCAGATTCATGAAGGAATATTTTTTACCTGCTGGGTTTAATTTCAGATGCCAGGGTTATCATAAAAGGCAAACCACCCTAGACTCTGTTTTAAAACTTAGTACAAATTGTGACAGTTGAAATTAACTTCTGCAGATGGAGAGAGCAAAGGAGGAAAATAAGTGTTGTAAAGAGTCTTTTTTTAATTTTTAATTTTATTTATTTTTTTATACAGCAGGTTCTTATTAGTCATAAGTTTTATACACATCAGTGTATACATGTCAATCCCAGTTGCCCAATTCATCACACCACCATCCCCACCCCCCAGCCGCTTTCCCCCCTTGGTGTCCATACGTTTGTTCTCTACATCTGTGTCTCTATTTCTGCCCTGCAAACCAGTTCATCTGTACCATTTTTCTAGGCTCCACATATATGTGTTAATATACGATATTTGTTTTTCTTTTTCTGACTTACTTCACTCTGTATAACAGTCTCTAGATCCATCCACGTCTCAACAAATGACCCAATTTCGTTCCTTTTTATGGCTGAGTAATATTCCATTCTATATATGTACCACATCTTCTTTATCCATTCATCTGTCGATGGGCATTTAGGTTGCTTCCATGACCTGGCTATGGTAAATAGTGCTGCAGTGAACATTGGGGTGCATGTGTCTTTTTGAATTATGGTTTTATCTGGGTATATGCCCAGTAGTGGGATTGCTGGATCATATGGTAATTCAATTTTTAGTTTTTTAAGGAAACTCCATACTGTTCTCCATAGTGGCTGTATCAATTTACATTCCCACCAACAGTGCAAGAGGGTTCCCTTTTCTCCACACCCTATCCAGCATTTATTGTTTGTAGATTTTCTGATGAAGCCCATTCTAACTGGTGTGAGGTGATACCTCATTGTAGTTTGATTTGCATTTCTCTAATAATTAGTCATACGGAGGAGCTTTTCGTGTGTTTCTTGGCCATCTATATGTCTTCTTTGGAGAAATGTCTGTTTAGGTCTTCTACCCATTTTTGGACTGGGTTGTTTGTTTTTTTAATATCGGGCTGCATGAGCTGTTTATATATTTTGGAGATTAATCCTTTGTCCGTTGATTCGCTTGCAAATATTTTTTCCCATTCTGAGGGTTGTCTTTTCGTCCTGTTTATGGTTTCCTTTGCTTTGCAAAATCTTTTAAGTTTCATTAGGTCCCATTTGTTTATTTTTGTTTTTATTTCCATTACTCTAGGAGTTGGATCAAAAAAGATCTTGCTGTGATTTATGTCAAAGAGTGTTCTTCCTATGTTTTCCTCTAAGAGTTTTATAGTGTCCAGTCTTACATTGAGGTCTCGAATCCATCTTAAGTTTATTTTTGTGTATGGTGTTAGGGAGTATTCTAATTTCATTCTTTTACAAGTAGCTGTCCAGTTTTCCCAGCACCACTCATTGAAGAGACTGTCTTTTCTCCATTGTATATACTTGTCTCCTTTGTCATAGATTAGTTGACCATAGGTGCTTGGGTTTATCTCTGGGCTTTCTATCTTGTTCCATTGATCTATGTTTCTGTTTTTGTGCCAGTATCATATTACCTTGATTACTGTAGCTTTGTAGTATAATCTGAAGTCAGGGAGTCTGATTCCTCCCACTCCGTTTTTTCCCTCAAGACTGCTTTGGCTATTCGGGGTCTTTTGTGTCTCCATACAAATTTTAAGATTTTTTGTTCTAGTTCCGTAAAAAATGCCATTGGTAATTTGATAGGGATTGCATTGAATCTGTAGATTGCTTTGGGTAGTATAGTCATTTTCACAATATTGATATATCCAATCCAAGAACATGGTATATCTCTCCACCTGTTGGTATCATCTTTAATTTCTTTCATCAGTATCTTATAGTTTTCTGCATAGAGGTCTTTAGTCTCCCTAGGTAGGTTTATTCCCAAGTATTTTTTTCTTTTTGTTGCAATGGCAAATGGGAGTGTTTACTTAATTTCTCTTTCAGATTTTTCATCATTAGTGTATAGGAATGCAAGGGATTTCTGTGCATTACTTTTGTATCCTGCAACTTTACCAAATCCATTGATTAGCTCTAGTAGTTTTCTGGTGGCATCTTTAGGATTCTGTATGTATAGTATGTCATCTGCAAACAGTGACAGTTTTACTTCTTCTTTTCCAATTTGTATTCCTTTTATTTCTTTTTCTTCTCTGATTGCCATGGCTAGGACTTCCAAAATGATGTGGAATAATAGTGGCGAGAGTTGACATCCTTATGTTGTTCCTGATCTTAGAGGAAATGCTTTCAGTTCTTCACTATTGAGAATGATATTTGCTGTGGGTTTGTTGCATATGGCCTTTATTATGTTGAGGTAGGTCCTCTCTATGCCTACTTTCTGCAGAGTTTTTATCATAAATTGGTGTTGAATTTTGTCAAAAGCTTTTTCTGCATCTATTTAGATGATCATATGGTTTTTATTCTTCAATTTGTTACTATGGTGTATCACATTGATTGATTTGTGTATATTGAAGAATCTTTGTATCCCTGGGATAAATCCCACTAGATCATGGTGTATGATCCTTTTAATGTGTTGCTGGATTCTGTTTGCAAGTATTTTGTTGAGGATTTTTGCATCTATTTTCATCAGTGATATTGGTCTGTAATTTTCTTTTTTTGTAGTGTCTTTGTCTGATTTTGGTATCAGGGTGATGGTGGCCTCATAGAATGAGTTTGGGAGTGTTCCTTCCTCCGCAATTTTTTGGAAGAGTTTGAGAAGGACGGGTGTTAGCTCTTCTCTAAATGTTTGATAACATTCACCTGTGAAGCCGTCTAGTCCTGGACTTCTGTTTGTTGGAAGATTTTTGATCAGTTTCAATTTCATTACTTGTGATCAGTCTGTTCATATTTTCTACTTCTTCCTGGTTCAGTCTTGGAAGGTTATACCTTTCTAAGAATTTGTCCATTTCTTCCAGGTTGCCAATTCTATTGGCATAGACTTGCTTGTAGTAGTCTCTTAGGATGCTTTGTATTTCTGGGGTGTCTATTGTAACTTCTCCTTTTTCATTTCTAATTTTATTGGTTTCAGTCCTCTCCTTCTTTTTCTTGATGAGTCTGGCTAATGGTTTATCAATTTTGTTTATCTTCTATTCATCTTTGCTATTGTTTTCTTTGTTTCTATTTTGTTTATTTCTGCTCTGATCTTTATGCTTTCTTTCCTACTATTAACTTTGGGTTTTGTTAGTTCTTCTTTCTCTAGTTCCTTTAGGTGTAATGTTAGATTGTTTATATGAGGTTTTTGTTGTTTCTTGAGGTAGGCTTGTATAGCTATAAACTTCCCTCTTAGAACTGCTTTTGCTGCATCCCATAGGTTTTGGATCATTGTGTTTTCATTGTCATTTGTCTGTAGGTATTTTTTGATTTCCTCTTTGATTTCTTCAGTGATGTCTTGGTTATTTAGTAACGTATTGTTTAGCCTCCATGTGTTTGTGTTTTTTACGTTTTTTTCCCTGTAATTCATTTCTAATCTCATAGTGCTGTGGTCAGAAAAGATGCTTGATATGATTTCAATTTTCTAAAATTTACTGAGGCTTGATTTGTGACCCAAGATGTGATCTATCCTGGAGAATGTTCCGTGAGCACTTGAGAAGAAAGTGTAATCTGCTGTTTTTGGATAGAATGTCCTATAAATAGCAATTTATCTATCTGGTCTATCGTGTCATTTAAAGCTTCTGTTTCCTTGTTTATTTTCATTTTGGATGATCTGTCCTTTGATGTAAGTGAGGTGTTAAAGTCCCCCACTGTTATTGTGTTCCTATCGATTTCCTCTTTTATAGCTGTTAGCAAGTTGCCTTATGTATTGAGGTGCTCCTATGATGGATGCATATATATTTATAATTGTTATATCTTCTTCTTGGATTGATCCCCTGATCATTATGTAGTGTCCTTCCTTGTCTCTTGCAAGATTCTTTATTTTAAAGTCTATTTTATCTGATATGAGTATTGGTACTCCACCTTTCTTTTGATTTACATTTGCATGAAATATCTTTTTCTATCCCCTCACTTTCAGTCTGTATGTGTCCCTAGGTCTGAAGTGGGTCTCTTGTAGACAGCATATATATGGGTCTTGTTTTTGTATCCATTCAGCAATCCTGTGTCTTTTGGTTGGAGCATTAATCCATTCATGTTTAAAGTAATTATTGATATGTATGTTCCTATGACCATTTTCTTAATTGTTTGGGGTTTGTTTTTGTAGGTCCTTTTCTTCTCCTGTGTTTCCCACTTAGAGAAGTTCCTTTAGTATTTGTTGTAGTGCTGTTTTGGTGGTGCTGAATTCTCTTAGCTTTTGCTTGTCTGTGAAGCTTTTGATTTCTCCATCGAATCTGAATGAGATCCTTGCTGGGTAGAGTAATCTTGGTTGTAGTTTCTTCCCTTTCATCACTTTAAGTATATCATGACACTCCCTTCTGGCTTGTAGAGTTTCTGCTGAGAAATCAGCTGTTAACCTTATGGGAGTTCCCTTGTATGTTATTTGTCATTTTTCCCTTGCTGCTTTCAATAATTTTTCTTTGTCTTTAATTTTTGCCAATTTGATTACTGTGTGTCTCAGCGTGTTTCTCCTTGGGCTTGTCCTGTATGGGACTCTCTACGCTTCCTGGACTTGGGTGGCTATTTCCTTTCCCATCTTAGGGAAGTTTTTGACTGTAATCTCCTCAGATATTTTCTCTGGTCCTTTCTCTCTCTCTTCTCCTTCTGGGACCCCTATAATGTGAATGTTGTTGCATCTAATATTGTCCCAGAGGTCTCTTAGGCTGTCTTCGTTTCTTTCCATTCTTTTTTCTTTATTCTGTTCTGCAGCAACGGATTCCACCATTCTGTCTTCCAGGTCACTTATCCGTTCTTCTGCCTCAGTTATTCTGCTATTGATTCCTTCTAGTGTAGTTTTTATTTATTTATTTTTATTTATTTATTTATTTTTTTGTTTGGTACGTGGGCCTCTCACTGTTGTGGCCTCTCCCGTTGTGGAGCACAGCCTCCGGATGTGAAGGCTCAGTGGCCATGGCTCACGGGCCCACCCGCTTCACGGCATGTGGGATCTTCCCGGACCGGGGCACAAACCCGTGTCCCCTGCATCCACAGGCGGACTCTCAACTACTGTGCCACCAGGGAAGCCCTAGTGTAGTTTTTATCTCTGTTTGTTTGTTCTTCAATTCTTCTAGGTTTTTTGTTAAACATTTCTTGCATCCTCTCGATCTTTGCCTCCATTCTTTTTCCGAGGTCCTGTATCATCTTCAATATCATTATTCTGAATTGTTTTTCTGGAAGCTTGCCTATCTCCACTTCATTTAGTTATTTTTCTGGGGTCTTCTCTTGTTCCTTCATGTGGTACACAGCCTTCTGCCTTTTCATCTTGTGTATCTTTCTCTTAATGTGGTTTTTGTTCCATAGGCTGCAGGATTGTAGTTCTTCTTGCTTCTGCTGTCTGTTGTAAAGAGTCTTAAAAAGTATTAGTTAAATAGTAATGCCACTTGAGTTCCGCTCCATATATATTCCTACTTTCCTCTAAATTATAAATTCTTCTATAGCTTTTCCAATTATATTTCTGTCTATTGCACTTTTTTTTTTTTTTGGAATGGGAGGAAACAGTGGTGATATGTTTGACCCTGGGAAAGAAAATAATAAGATTCAGTATGATGGCTTTAGTTTCCAACAGAAGGAAAATGCCCCTGTGGCAAAGCTGTTAGAGTGAATTACTTAAGGAGAACAGAGCCTGAGGTGTCTCTGCCCTAGGTGTGTGTAACTTTTGGTCAGTTCATCCATCTTTCTGGGCCTTGGTTTTCTCATCTATAAAATGGGGAGGAGGGCTTCCTTGGTGGTGCAGTGGTTGAGAGTCCGCCTGCCGATGCAGGGGACACAGGTTCATGTCCCGGTCTGGGAGGATCCCACATGCCGTGGAGCGGCTGGGCCCGTGAGCCGTGGCCACTGAGCCTGTGCGTCCGGAGCCTGTGCTCTGCAACCGGAGAGGCCACAACAGTGAGAGGCCCGTGTACCACAAAAAAAAAAAAAAAAATGGGGAGGAAAAAAATAACACCTTCCTCATAGGCCAGTTTGAGAATCAAGCAAGTAAAAAAACACTGGAAGGTGCTTGACACGTAATAAGTGCTAGTTACTTTTAGTTGCCTTTACCATAATTAAGTGAACTGTGAAAAAAAAAGTGATTTTAGTGTAATGGTACCTACCACCTGAAGGTGGATTAAATAGATGGGTCTTTCAGGTTTAAAATACCCATGTGCCATGTCAGTGAAGACGTATTTGTTGAAATCTATTTTCTACCAAACCCTGTTGGGGCGGGGGAGGGTGGGAATGGCGAGAGATGAAAAAATGTAAGTAAGGCTGCTCTTTGGTGTTCTGGAAGGGCGGTGGGGTCACGTCTGCCTTGTGCTTGATCATCTTTGCTAGTCACTTATTCTAGGGCGCTCTCATTTAAGGCTTATACCATCCCCCACTACAGAGGGCAACGCTTATGTTATGGATGGACAAAATGAAGCTTCCCCAGAGACGGGGGCCTTGCCAAGGTCACAGCTAGTCAAGTGTGGCAGCTGGATTTGCATCCAGATCTTTCTAAGTGCACAGCCTCTCCTCACAGAACTCCCTCTTCCTGAGAGATCACCAGCATTGCTGTGCTTCTCATCGTTAGTGACTAGCGGAGTTTGTGTGTAGGGTTTGTTTCCCTAACTTCAGATCAGAAAACTTCCCTAGGGGGGACTTCTCAAGTCCACATTCTTTTTTAAAGGGATTTTGCTTTTTCGGGTTTCACTTTCTCGTCCACACCCTCCAGCCCTGTGGTCTTTGATCTATTTCCAAAGAGGGCCATTTAGAAAATCCCGTCAGAGCGGTCACAGAAGAAAGCTTAGCCTTGACAGCTGAGGTTGGCCCCGTTGGGTGTTTATTGCCGGCAAGTTGCCGAACCCAGATTCCTGAAGCTTGAGAGGGTCGCCTTTGGTTAGAATCTGATTCCGTTTATTTGTTCGACAGACAGTTATCAGGCCCTGCAGGTGACAGGCGGTAGGCTAAGTCTTAGTGAATACAAGGTGAGTCAGACGCGTCACCTACCTTGTAGAAACACCAAGCCTGGTGCGGAAGGAAGACACTTAAACCAGACCATTGTCACATAGGGTTTAAGGGTTACGGCAGAGGGAAGGACACATTCAAGGGGACATTTAAACCACCTCTTTGGTGGTCATCCCTTCCTCAGGAATCTGCAGCCTTTTATAACTGTCTGCCGTGGCAGTTCTGCTCTGTGAAGGAGGCTCCACGTGGGCTTTTCTCTCCACCTCCAGCCACTGTGATGTCTGTGTTGGGAGCTGCGAGGACATGAGATTGTATGGTCTTTGGTTTTTAAATTTTTTTGTAAGTCACGTGCCTTCCTGGTCAGGTACTCAGATGAAAGATCATTCGCCCTCTGCTCGGTCTGGATTGACCTTCTGTGTCTTCTTTGAACCTGTCTCAGCCAGCCTTCTGCGTGGTCCACGATTGTCCCTCTGCAGGCTGGTTGTAGGTTGTCTGTCTGCTCCTCTCCGGTCTCTGCATGTTTGAATTGTTTCATGCTTTTCTGGACATGTTCTGTGAAAGGGTGGAAGCTATTAAGACAGTCCCTGTGGAGTGTTTGTAGGTTTTCCCCTGTGATTGAGATGTAGCCTCCCGCCCATGACGTTGGGGCCTCTCCAGTCTCCTTTCCCTTGAGCGTGTTGTCTGGTAGCCTTGCCCGCCTTCCGCAGTTCCCTCTGCCGGGAACACGGGAACTGTTTTGCCCTCTTGACTAAACATGGATGGGTCGGCACTTTCATCTGTCCTCCCATAGAGGTCTGTGCAAATCTCAGTCATCACATTCTTGGGGTTCCTGTGGATGTTTTATGTTGGTCTTTCTTGTTAGATGGTGTTCTTTAAAGCCAACCCTTACTCTGGTCACTTTTGAAAACACAGTACCTGGTTAGTGCTTGGTACATGTAAGATGCTAACTAGGTGCTCTTTTAATAAGTGTTTAGTTCAGGCTTCAAAACTCACCTAAACTATAAAATATATGCGTGTATGTATGCATGTGAGAGAGAGAGAGAGAGATCTGTTATAGTTTGTATCATCCTGCGTTTGTTTATTTTGTAAAGAACTCTCTCAGTTTGGGTAGACTGCAAGACTGCAGCACCATCTCTTGGGATGAAAGGTTAGCAGGAAATTGTAGATGAGTCGAACCAGTCTCAGGATCTGCAGGATATTTCTCTTTTGCAATTTGCATCCATTGACAGTGCTAAGAACTCAGCCCTTCCTCTTTGCTCTTTCTTTCAGAAAGTATTATGAGGGAGGCCGAGGACTCCACGCTCCGGGCAGAGAAACGGCGCTGGGATTAGGGATTGCCACTTCCGAGAGGATGCTGGGAATCTGCAGAGGGAGACGGAAATTCCTGGCTGCCTCGTTGACTCTGCTCTGCATCCCAGCCATCACCTGGCTTTACCTGTTTGCTGGGAGCTTTGAAGGTAAGAAGGAAGCTTTCCCACAGGGAGAGGGATGGAGGGAAGAAGGAACACTGGCTGTGTCCCAGAGTCCTAGGAAAAACCTCCAAGTCTTCTAATCCCAGCTTCTCATTCTGTAGAACAATGGAATTTTGATGCCCGATGACAGGAAAAGATTTGCCTAGGTTTACAGAGGGAATTAGAGGGAGTTGGTAATGGGAGGAGGAAAAGCTAAATAAAAAAGCAAAAATAAGGCGCCCCCGGATGCAGCAGCGTGGCGGAGGTTACACAAACGTCAAATAGCAGCTGTGCAGGCTGATCGCCGTGTCGATAAAGGGGAAAAGGTTGGGTCCTGGGGGGATTACTTAGCTGTTTGTGGAGTAAGATGTTTCATTCATTCTTTCATCTATTCATTCACTTATCTGCACATTCAGCATTTTGCTACTGTTTAACATCTGTGCTAAACCAGGTACTGGGAATCCGGTGATAACAGATTTGGACCTTCAGAGTGCAATGGAGGAGACAGGTTAACATGTGATCTCTGTTCATTGCTGTACGTGATACTCTGTTAAGATAAGGCAAGCCCAGGGCGCTGGGGGAGAGGGTGATTGAGGCTGTCAGGCGGGCTGGGTACAGAAGATGAGCAGTGATGCCGACCCGACCAGCTGAGTACGGGAGCTCAGCAAAGGAGTCGCCTTCCCCAAACAAATAACAAACGCTCATCCCTGCCGCGTTCCCGAAATCCACAGAAAAGACGAGTCTCACATCCTTTCCAGCCAGCAGTTTCAAATGCAGTGCAGTGTTCTGAGTATCAAAGATGGTTTTCTAAGCTTCGGGGAGGGAAGGAGTGGCAGTGTTGAAGAGCATACTTTCTGTTTATTTACCCCAACACTTGAGTTTAAAAAAAAATATATATATATATATATATATATATATATATATATATATATCTCAAGTGAAAATCTGTCTCCAGGAAGTCACTACTGTGTTTTTTTAATGCATGTCCTTAATGCATAATTTTATTGACAGCTCAAGGCTACCTTTTAATTAGCAGTTCACTGCTTGAGGTTTGCCCTGAGGTCGCTAGGCTGAATATAAACGAGGTGGAACTCTGTGCCTGCATAGCAGGGAAGGGCCCAGGGCCACACCCCTGTCCCTTTCCTGCCCCAGACGTCCCTGGAGTAGTAGAACTCTCATCTAAGCAGCTAGATAGATTATGCATGGCAGTGGATGGTTAATTTTTGGCAAAGAGATCAGAGGGAGGAAGGTGAGTTGGTTTTGGCACTGGAAGAGGTCGAAGGAAGCATCCTCCAGGGATGATGGACGAGACCCTATGAACGAAGGCCAAGAGCATCGGTACTGGCACAGGTTGAATACACTAAAACATTGACTTTGCCAGTATAACTATAATAATAATAGTATAACAACAATAACAATAATGATGATAACAATAGACACCGTAATATTTTGAGCATTTCTACATGCCTGGCGTTGTTGTAAGGACTTGGCACCTGTTAACTCTTCCTCCACAATAATCCTATGTGGTGGGGACAGATGAGGAGGGCAAGGAAGATCAGCTTCAGTGTCGTCCCCAAGGGCCCAAAGCCAGGCAAGATGTGGCCTGGATTATTGGACTTGAGAGCTGTAATACCATGTTGTGGATCGGGCTTCGGTGAGGGTAGACTTTGGTGGGGGGCGGGGTGGGGGTTGCTGACAAAGTGTCACATGATGTTTTTGGATGTGTGTGAGGGAAATTGTACAATTTTGATTTTTCACTCATTGGTAGAAACCCAACATCAAATCATTTTGGCAAAAAGGCAATTTGGGGACTAATAAAAGTAGTAAGTTCAAAGGTAGGGCTAGCTTCAGGCAGGGTTGGATCCAGGGGCTCCAATGATATTTTTGTAGCTCTGTCGCTCTACTTTTCTCTGCTATGGTTTCTTTCAAGAGTAGCTTTTCCTACACAGTGAAAGCTTTGGCTTACAACTTATCCTTACCAGTCCCTTGTAGAAAAAGGAGGACTTCCTCCCCCTAATTCTCCAGCATTACCTCTGATTGGATTGCCTCTGGTCACTCGTGGTCTGGAGAGCATTCACTGTGGTTGGGGGAGGCTAGTGAGGGCAGCCATGAGCCCTGTGCCTATGTCTGGTCACAGGGTAGAGAAGAGTTCCCTTAAGCATGTGGAGGGAAACTGGGGAGAGGTGGCCCCCAAAGGTAAATGGTGCAGTTCCCCAAAGAGGAGAAACTAGGAGTTGATCTGGGTTCTGGAGAATTCATACCTGGCTGTGCTTAGTGATGGGCTGATATTGACTTGAAGGTCACTTTACAGCATCATGCTCTCTGGTCCAGCCCTGGCCGATAGAGGGACTGTGCTCCTTGACTTTGATTTTATTAGGCTGGCAGATAGATTGCATTAAATAGGGGCTGGATGACGTGGGTACATTAACAGAAGCATTCTAGCTAGAAAGATGAAGGTGACGGATTTCTTTTACCAGGTATCAGTTAGTCCACCGGTCCACTACATTTATTTCTGGATGCTACCATTTAAGAACAATCTAGACAGGTCAGCACATTTAGGAGAATATAGGTGAACGATCGTGTCAACTCAAACCTTGTTTCATACTAAATAGTGGAAAAAATGGGGCTGTTTGCCTTGGAGAAGCAAAGGCTCCAGGTGTACAGGATCAGCTTCAACCAACAGTCAAAGGGCCATCACCTGAAAGAGATCAGGCTTACTCTGATGGCCCCTGAGTCTATGGGGGGACGTGGCAGGGAGCCAGATGGCAAGCTCCTCATAATAAGGGTCATTCTGTCCACTGCTGGGACGAGCTGCCCTGGGAGGGAGGGATGAGAGGTGTGCAAACAGAAGTGTGAGCATCAGGGGCAATTGCACAGGGTGATCTGCCTGACCCGTCCTGACCCAGAGACCTTGAGACTAGAAAAGGCTGAGTGTTTATCCAGAGACAAAGGTTTCCTCCTCAGAGTTCCTGCTGGTTGCCCCAGGCATCGGTACACTTCCAAAAGAGCCTGCAGAGACATCCTTTCCTCTGTAGTTAAACATAACAACTTTTCAGTCCACTTACTGATACCCTTGAGTTTTCTGGTTCAAGGCAGGTGGAGCCATAAATAAGGGACAGAGTAGCTGCCTGGATTCATGGCAATGCTATTCAGGCTTTATGTGGGTGTATTTATTTTTCAACCCTGTTTAATTTCAATGGATCATCTCCTGAGAGCAGAGTCTAGAACTCTCCCTGAGATGTGGATGCTCTTAGCAGAAGACTCTGGAGTCAGATTACACGCAGAAGCACGATATATTGAGAGAGCCCTGGCTGGGGTCAGGGTCTCAGGCTCTAAAATCAACTCAGCCAGAGTAGTTGGTGATTTGGGGCATGATCATGCCTCTTTCTTTACCTCTTCCTGCTTGAAACGACGTTGTAGAAAGGAAGCTCACCTGTTGGTGCACTAACATTCTACACGCTTATGATTCTAAGCATTGGGTGTGAATAAATTGGAAATGAGCAGAATCTTCTCCAATTAATGGGAAATAGGAGAGGAGGAGGGAATAGGCTTATTGTGATTTGCTCAGGAGTGTGGATCCAGGATCAGTGCATAAAAGTTATGGCGAAGCAGGACCTTTCTCAGTGTAAGAAAGAACGGCTGTTCTGACACATTCGCCAGGCGTTGGAGTGCACCGTCTGGGAAAGCATTGAGGTCCCCCTTCCCAGAGCTGTTTGTCAAAGGCCAAGTGACCATTGGTTGAGGATGCTCATCAGGGGATTTTTTTGCTGGTGCTTTAATCCCGAAGTTCCTAAATGCTATGACTTCATTTCTTCCCACACCCTCCTCTGTTCCTCTGCCATCTCCATGAACACCCCCAGCTACCCGTGCTCCAGGCTCTAAGCCTTCATTCTCTTCCTTCTTCATTCCCTCCATCGCTTGGTTGCCATATCCTGTTGAATCTGATCTTGGCCTCTTGCCTCTGTGTCTCTCGTTTCCTTCCTTTCAGCACCTCTGATGCCCTGGCTCAGCTGTCTGCGTTCATCCTTTGGCATCAGGACTGATGTGGAAGCCATCCTCGTCTGTTTCCAGCCCCATCTCCTCGCACCCTCCCCACATTCCCCATCCGGCCACGCTAGACTTCCTTGATGCTGGTGTGCACCGCCCTCGGTCCTCTGGACTTTGCACATGCTGTTCCTTCCCCTCCTGTCTTTGTCTGCCTGCCTGAGATCCTCCTGTCTCAGCTTAAACATGATTGCCCCTCACCCTTAACTCGCTGGCTTCCTCAGCTGCCCCGTCCTGGCCCCGCCCCCGCTCCCCACCAACTCCTCATCCTTTCTCCACCCTCCTACTCAGGGCACTTCGTTTTTCTTGTTTTTAATAATTGCTGTCTTCACGACTGACTACAGGCATCAGGAGGGAGGTGGTTCACTCTGTCCATCCTTCCATCTCTAGCCCCTACTACGTGTCAGGAGAACTGTTTGTCGAATGAGCGAATGAGCAAAGGAATGTGCGAATGAGCAAAGGAATGTGCACTCTTCTGCCTTTAAGTGCTGACAGCTCTCTTCATTGCTTCTCGGATTAACTCCAGACTCCTTCTCATGGCTCTGGGGTCTTTCACAGGCTTTCTCCCTTAGCTTCTAATTTCTGTCTTCACTCAGGTGAGGGTGCCTCATCCAACACCCTGAGAAAATGCCTTCATTTTTGCTCTTTCTGCCCAGAATAGAGTTCTCTGTTTCCACAACCCTTCCTCCCAGCCTGCACCTTCAGTGCCTGTATTCAGTGTCATTTTCCTCTCGTGTCTGATCCTGTATGGAAACTTCTCTGGCAACACTCACCGAGGGGTATTTTGCTTGTTTGGTATCTTTCGAACCACTTGCCTGTGAGATTCTTGAGACAAGAGTCCGTTTTACTCATCATCACATTCCCACAGCCTGAGCATCCCTCTGGTGGGTTCTTAGTAAATGTTGGCTGGAAAGGGTTCTGCTAGTAAGGGCAGCGGGAGCCAGTGCTCTGGGCATCTCTGATTTTGAGACCTCAGGATAGGGTGCCAGGAGCCTCACCTGCCTTCTGGTTTGGGATGTTAATTCTGGGACATGACTAGTTCTGCTTCAACACCCCTCCACTTGAATTTAGAGCATGTCTGTTATTTTCTGCCAGAATCGCCTTTTCTCACGGGCATGAAAGTTTTGTTTGTGGGGTGTGGTTCTTTCTTTTCTGCCCATCAGGGAGATGGCGTTCAGCTGCTATTGAGTTAGCAGCAGGTGGAAAAGGGTGCTTTTCAGTGGTTCAGAAAATTGTTTACACGTTGCCCTCTGATCCTTTATAAGCAGCTCTGCGCAGACGCTGCGCAGACGCTTCCTGTGGTCAGGGAGGTGGGCCGGCGAGGGTGTGGGTGTTATTTAAAAGCAAACGTCTTCAGAGGCTGCAACGTCCAGAACATTTAAAAGCAGTGTCGTGAACAGGCACAGGATATTAATTCCTAGCCGATTTCAGCCCGCACCTGCATCTCGTCATTCCTGAAACCTCTTCACGGTTCATGCGCTTCTTATCAACACAAACTCCTCCTGAACTGAATGGCTTGAGAGTCGTCACTATAAATTTCAACCGGAAGAAGTGAGGTCCTGACATCTGACCGTTTTGAAGAGTTGCAGTGAGAACCAGCGTTGTAAGTTAAAGCGTTTTCTTGGTTTTATCGTCACAGGGGGTCACGGGGCACGTGAACAGAGGAGTAGGGGAGATGCGGGCTTGACCAAACATGACTGATTTCCCAGCCCTGCATCCCCTCCCCCCATCCGTCAGCCCAGACACGGTGCCAGGAGGTCTGTGAATTCGGACCGTGCAAGGTGCTAGCGGTTAATGTGCTGAAGCTTTCATTAGCCCCTGAGGCTAGGCTGCGGGGCAGCTTTGACGGCAGCCCAGCTATTTTGCCTTCCTGCCAATGGCCCCGACTTAATACGGGTATTACTGTAAAAGGGTGTTATGGGGTATGAGAACATAGGATGCTGAATGCGAAATGAGATGGTAAGGGTAATATAAAAGCCATATTGATTTTTTTAAAAAATAGATCAGAAATGAAGGGCTTTCCTAGCCAGTGCTTAATAGCACCAGTGCCAGGCCTAAGCAAAAGCCTATAACAGATGAGAATGTGCAAGTGAGACTCTGCGAGTGGTGCCCCGCCACAGGGCACAGGGGCTGCGTGTGTCTGCGGTTCTTGCCTTGGGCAAAAAGGCATCTCTTCAAGGTCTTAGAATCTGAGAGGGCAGGGGAAGTCTATCATGATTTTATTTGGTTGTGAGTTGGTTGCTAAGGTAACCTCTACTTTCCTTAAACCCAGCTTTTGATGTTAAAATCATATCGGTGATCTTGCTGGGGTGGAGAAAATGACCCTGATGCGTCAGTTGGCTGCATCTCCTGGAAGAGCTCATGGCAAGAGTCTTAGACCAGGAGTCAGGAAAACTGGTTTCCACTAATCCCAGCAGCTACCTTGTAATAGTTTCCAGTGGCTGCTGGAGCCAATTACCACAAATGTAGTGGCTTTAAAAAGCACAGATTTATTACCTTAACAGTTTCAGAAGTCAGAAACCTAAAATGAGTCTCATTGGGCTAAAGCCAAGATGCTGCCAGGGCTGGTTTCTTCTGGAGACCCCAGGGGAGAATTCATCTCCCGGCCTTTTTCATCTTCTAAAGGCTGCCGTTTTCCTTGGCTTGTGGCCCCTTCCTCCATCTCCAAGGCCAGCAGAGTAGCATCTTCAAATTACTTTTTCTGACTGTGACCTCTGCCTCTGTGGTCACATCTCCTTCGCTGATTGTGACCTTCCTGCCTCCCTCTTACAAGGACCCTTGTGATTACATTGAGCCCATCTGGATAATCCAGGATAATTGTCCCATCTCAAGATCGTTAATTTAATCACACCTGCCAAGTCCCTTTTGCCAGGTAAGGTAACATAGTCACAGGTTGTGGGGATTAGGATGTGGACATATTTGGGGAACCATTATTTGGCCCTCCATACCCCTCCCCCCCAGTCCTATGCTCCTGCATCCCCTCCATCTTGTTATTGTTCTTTAGAGACAAAGTAAAGTGGTGTTGTACCATCTACTTTCTCATATGGACATCTTATTCCTGCTCCAGGAGTTTTGGCTTCAATAATTTTGATTTGACACATGAATATCTAGCAGGACTTAGCGCTCATGAAAAAGGCATTGTATTCAGGCATGTTTGCCTGTTCAAATAATTTTGGATTATAATACATTGCCTATAATAGGTGCTTCATCGGGAACCAGTGATAGGTTAAGGTTTTCTGAAATGAAAGGCCCAGAACTTCTGCTCTTTGGGGGTTCTGGTCTGCAAGTGATTTCATTTATTTTTTAGTTTCAGATACCAATTTAACAAGTGGAGGGGGATTTCATCAACCTGTTGATGGTTAAGGAGGTCTGTTAATTTTAAGTAAATGAGAGCCACTTGTGTAACTACGTGGAAGACTCTGGTGTTATCAGCCCAACATATCAGTTCTGTCCCCAGCCATCTACCAGAGAGAAATGTGTCCACATTAGCACAAAAGACATGTAAGAGCACGTTCACATCGGTGTGTGTGAAATGCCTGTCCACAGTGAAAATAAACACATAAATAGTGGCATATATATTCATATATATATGAAGTACAGCAGAGCCATGAAAATCTACTCACAGATAATACTGCACAAAAGAAGACAGACACAAAAGAATAAATACTGTATGATTTGAATTATATGGGCAAACAGTAATTTAGGGGTGGAGATGAGACTGGGACAGGACAAAAAGAAGACTTTGGGGTGCTGGCAGTAATTGAATTTACTTTTTAACCTGTGTGATTATACAGGTGTGTTCACTTTGTGACATTTCATCCAGTTTTTCATTTATGATTTGTTTACTTTCCTGTATATGTTTTATTTATTTATTTTTTAACCTATGCAGGTCTTGGATAAGTACCTGAATTAAATAAGTAGCTGAATTTGAAGAGCTGGTGTGGGTCTTGCATTCTCTTCAGCTGAGAGGGATTTTATTACCCTTTGGGATTTAAGAATCTATGTCACTGTTTAACTTTGAAATTCAAATGCTTTTGAAGCATGGGACTTTCCTTTGGAGATAGATGTTTAACGTTTCTGTGTAACCACATTTCCATTTTTTCTTCCTTCTATACCTCACCATTTGGACATGTATTCCCCCTGTGAGGGTCTGATCACAGCTCTGACTTCAAGATCGGAAATTTGCCCATAAAACCCTAATTCTGAAAGAGTGTTTTCATCAATTTGAAACAAAACCAGTATTCCTACCAGAACTCTGGCAATGACATAGCCCCAATTAATATTAAAATGATATTATTTCATAATATGGACACCAAACCACATTGGATAAACATTCCCATCTGCATTAGTCAATAAACATCTTCATAAAGCCGTGGTGCCTGGAAAAGGAAGAAAACTTTTACTGTATTGTAGGAGATAGGAAAACATGAAAAGGCTATGTACTATTTAAACTACAACTATAATGGAAGCAATAGCCCTGTTTATTGCTTGTTAAACAGTAATTGGCTGCCTCTGGCCTGCAGGTGTGTTGGGTTTGGCCTGCCAACTGCCTTTACCGTTTTTGAATTCATTATAAACAGTTAAAAATGTGGAGATTGCACATAAAAATCATGATATCTGGCTTTTCTTAATAAAAGGGAAATACCTAACAAACTGGACCCTCATTTCACGATAGCACCCATTGGCTGGAGCTGAGTAGTAGCTGTTCCTTTGCCCATTGTGTGGATGATCCACTTTGTCATGGTCCCTGCCCTCCCTGGTTGTCGCTGTGTCATCCCATGCTCAGAGCTGAATTGAGAAGAAAGAGCCCCTGGTCTTTGCTACCTCACTTGCTGACCCCGGTCGGGCTCATGTTAACTTCTTTTTTTTCTAAACATCTTTATTGGAGTATAATTGCTTTACAATGGTGTGTTAGTTTCTGCTGTATAACAAAGTGAATCAGCTGTATGTATACATATATCCCCATATCCCCTCCGTCTTGGGTCTCCCTCCCACCCTCCCTATCCCACCCCTCTAGGTGGTCACAGAGCACCCAGCTGATCTCCCTGTGCTATGTGGCTGCTTCCCACTAGCTATCTGTTTTACATTTGGTAGTGTATATGTGTCCATGCCACTGTCTCACTTCATCCCAGCTTACCCTTCCCCCTCCCCGTGTCCTCAGGTCCATTCTCTGCATCTGCATATTTATTCCTGTCCTGCAACTAGGTTCTTCAAAACCATTTTTTTTTTTTTTAGATTCCATATATATGTGTTATGTACGGTATTTGTTTTTCTCTCTGACTTGCTTCACTCTGTGTGACAGACTCTAGGTCCATCCACCTCACTACAAATAACTCAATTTAATTTTTTTATGGCTGAATAATATTCCATTGTATATATATGCCACATCTTCTTTATCCATTCATCTGTCGACATACACTTAGGTTGCTGCCATGTCCTGGCTATTGTAAATAGAGCTGCAATGAACATTGTGATACCTGACTCTTTTTGAATTATGGTTTTCTCAGGGTATATGCCCAGTAGATTGCTGGGTCGTATGGTAGTTCTGTTTTTAGTTTTTTAAGGAATCTCCATACTGTTCTCCATAGTGGCTGTATCAGTTTACATTCCCACCAACAGTGCAAGAGGGTTCCCTTTTCTCCATACCCTCTCCAGCATTTATTGTTTGTAGATTCTCTGATGATGGCTGTACTGACTAGTGTGAGGGGATACCTCACTGTAGTTTTGATTTGCATTTCTCTAATGATTAGTGATGTTGAGCATTCTTTCATGTGTTTGTTGGCAATCTGTATACCTACTTTGGAGAAGTGTCTGTTTAGATGTTCTGCCCATTTTTGGACTGGGTTGTTTGTCTTTTTTTGGGGGGTGCGGTACGCAGGCCTCTCACTGTTGTGGTCTCTCCCATTGCGGAGCACAGGCTCCGGACGCACAGGCTCAGTGGCCATGGCTCACAGGTCTAGCCACTCCGCGGCATGTGGGATCTTCCCAGACTGGGGCACGAACCCATGTCCCCTGCATCGGCAGATGGACTCTCAACCACTGTGCCACCAGGGAAGCCCGGGTTGTGTGTCTTTTGATACTGAGCTGCATGAGCTGCCTGTATATTGGGAGAGTAATCCTTTGTCAGTTGCTTCATTTGCAAATATGTTCTCCCATTCTGAGGGTTGTCTTTTCGTCTGGTTTATGGTTTCCTTTGCTGTGCATAAGCTTTTAAGTTTCATTAGGTCCCATTTGCTTGTTTTTGTTTTTATTTCCATTTCTCTAGGAGGTGGGTCAAAAAGGATCTTGCTGTGATGTATGTTATAGAGTGTTCTGCCTATGTTTTCCTCTAAGAGTTTGATAGTGTCTGGCCTTACATTTAGGTCTTTAATCCATTTTGAGTTTATTTTTGTGTATGGTGTTAGCGAGTGTTCTAATTTCATTCTTTTACATGTAGCTGTCCAGTTTTCCCAGCACCACTTAGTGAAGAGGCTGTCTTTTCTCCATTATATATTCTAGCCTTCTTCATCAAAGATAAGGCGGCTGTATGTGTGTGGGTTTATCTCTGGGCTTTCTATCCTGTTCCATTGATCTATATTTCTGTTTTTGTGCCAGTACCGTACTGTCTTGATTACTGTAGCTTTGCAGTATAGTGTGAAGTCAGGGAGTCTGATTCCTCCAACTCCATTTTTCTTTCTCAAGATTGCTTTGGCTATTTGGGGTCTTTTGTGTTTCCATACAAATTGTGAAATATTTTGTTCTAGTTCTGTGAAAAATGCCCTTGGTAGTTTGATAGGGATTACATTGAATTTGTAGATTGCTTTGGGTAGTATAGTCATTTTCACATTATTGATTCTTCGAATCCAAGAACATGGTATACCTCTCCATCTGTTTGTATCATCTTTAATTTCTTTCATCAGTGTCTTATAGTTTTCGCATATAGGTCTTTTGTCTCCTTAGGTAGGTTTATTCCTAGGTATTTTATTCTTTTTGTTGCAGTGGTAAATGGGAGTGTTTCCTTAATTTCTCTTTCAGATTTTTCATCATTAATGTATAGGAATGCAAGGGATTTCTGTGCATTAATTTTATATCCTGCTACTTTACCAAATTCATTGATTAGCTCCAGTAGTTTTCTGGTAGCATCTTTGGGATTCTCTATGTGTAGTATCATGTCATCTGCAAACAGTGACAGTTTTAATTCTTCTTTTCTGATTTGGATTCCTTTTATTTCTTGTTCTTTTCTGATTGCTGTGGCTACAACTTCCAAAACTATGTTGAATAATAGTGGTGAGAGTGGGCAACCTTGTCTTGTTCCTGATCTTAGTGGAAATGGTTTCAGTTTTTCACCATGGAGAACACTGTTGGCTGTGGGTTTGTCATATATGGCTTTTATTATGTTGAGGTAAATTCCCTCTATGCCTACTTTCTGGAGAGTTTTTATCATAACTGGGTGTTGCATTTTGTCGGAAGCCTTTTCTGCATCTGTTGAGATGATCATATGGTTTTTATTCTTCAATTTGTTCATATAATTTATCACATTGATTGATTTGTGTATATTGAAGAATCCTTGCATTCCTGGAATAAACCCCACTTGATCATGGTGTATGACCCTTTTAAGGTGCTGTTGGAATCTGTTTCCTAATATTTTGTTGAGGATTTTTACATCTATGTTCATCAATGATATTGTTCTGTCGTTTTTTTTTTTGTGTGTGTGTGTGTGTGGAAAATCTTTGTCTGGTTTTGGTATCGGGGTGATGGTGGCCTCGTAGAATGAGTTTGGGAGTGTTCCTCCCTCTGCTATATTTTGGAAGAGTTTGAGAAGGATAGGTGTTAACTCTTCTGTAAATGTTTGATAGAATTCGCCTGTGAAGCCATCTGGTCCTGGGCTTTTGTTTGTTGGAAGAGTTTTTTTTTTTTTTTTTTCCCGCAGTACGTGGGCCTCTCACTGTTGTGGCCTCTCCTGTTGCGGAGCACAGGCTCTGGACGCGCAGGCTCAGCGGCCATGGCTCACGGGCCCAGCCGCTCCGCGGCATGTGGTATCTTCCCGGACCAGGGCACGAACCCGTGTCCCTTGCATCGGCAGGCGGATTCTCAACCACTGCGCCACCAGGGAAGCCCTGTTGGAAGATTTTTAATCACAGTTTCAATTTTGGTGCTTGTGATTGGTCTGTTTATATTTTCTGTTTCATGCTGTTTCAGTCTCAGGAGGTTGTGCTTTTCTAAGAATTTGTCCATTTCTTCCAAGTTGTCCATTTTATTGGCATCCAGTTGCTTGTAGTAATCTCTCATGATCCTTTATATCTCTTCAGGGTCAGTTGTTACTTCTCCTTTTTCATTTCTAATTCTATTCATTGGAGTATTCTCCCTTTTTTTCTTGATGAGTCGGGCTAGTGGTTTATCAATTTTGTTTATCTTCTCAGAGAACCAGCTTTTAGTTTTATTCATCTTAGCTATTGTTTCCTTCATTTCTTTTTCATTTATTTCTGATCTGATCTTTATGATTTCTTTCCTTCTGCTAACTTTGGGGTTTTTTTGTTCTTCTTTCTCTAATTGCTTTGGGTGTAAGGTTAGGTTGTTTATTTGAGATTTTTTTTTGTTTCTTGAGGTAGGATGGTATTGCTCTAAACTTCCCTCTTAGAACTGCTTTTGCTGCTTCCCATAGGTTTTGGGTCATCGTGTTTTCATTGTCATTTGTTTCTAAGTATTTTTTGATTTCCTCTTTGATTTCTTCAGTGATCTCTTGGTTATTTAGTAGTGTATTGTTTAGCCTCCATGTGTTTGTATTTTTTACAGATTTTTTTCCTGTAATTGATATCTAGTCTCATAGCATTGTGGTTGGAAAAGATACTTGATACGATTTCCATTTTCTTAAATTTACCAAGGCTTGCTTTGTAACCCAGGATATGATCTATCCTGGAGAATATTCCATGAGCTCTTGAGAAGAAAGTGTATTCTGTTGGTTTTGTATGGAATGTCCTATAAATATCAATTAAGTCCATCCTGTTTAATGTGTCATTTAAAGCTTTGTGTTTCCTTAGTTATTTTCATTTTGGATGATCTGTCCATTAGTGAAAGTGGGGTGTTAAAGTCCCCTACTGTGATTGTGTTACTGTCAATTTCCCCTTTTATGGCTGTTAGCATTTGCCTTATGTATTGAGGTGCTCCTATGTTGGGTGCATAAAATCTATTTTGTCTGTTATGAGAATTGCTATTCCAGCTTTCTTTTGATTTCCATTTGCATGGAATATCTTTTTCCATCCCCTCACTTTCAGTCTCTATGTGTCCCTAGATCTGAAGTGCATCTCTTGCAGACAGCATATATATGGGTGTTGTTTTTGTATGCATTGAAGCAGTCTGTGTGTTTTGGTTGGAGCATTTAATCTATTTACATTTAAGGTAGTTATTGATATGTGTGTTCCTATTACCATTTTCTTAATTGTTTTGGGTTTGTTATTGTAGGTCTTTTCCTTCTCTTGTGTTTCTTGCCTAGAGATGTTCCTTTAGGATTTGTTGTAGAGCTAGTTTGGTTGTGCTGAATTCTCTTAGCTTCTGCTTGTATGTAAAGCTTTTAATTTCTCTGTTGAATCTGAATGAGATCCTTGCTGGGTAGAGTAATCTTGGTTGTAGGTTTTTCTGTTTCATCATTTTAAATAAGTCCTACCACTCCCTTCTGGCTTGCAGAGTTTCTGCTGAAAGATTAGTTGTTAACTTTTTGGGGATTCCCTTGTATGTTATTTGTTGTTTTTCCCTTGCTGCTTTTAATACTTTTTCTTTGTATTTAATTTTTGGTAGTTTGATTAATATGTGTCTTGGTGTGTTTCTCCTTGGATATATCCTGTATGCGACTCTCTGCACTTCCTGGGCTTGATTGACTATTTCCTTTCCCATATTAGGGAAGTTTTCAACTATAATCTCTTCAAATATTTTCTCAGTCCCTTTCTTTTTCTCTTCTTCTTCTGGAACCCTTATAATTCGAATGTTGGTGCATTTAATGTTGTCCCAGAGGTCTCTGTGATTGTCTTCAACTGTTTTCATTCTTTTTTCTGCTCTGCAGCAGTTATTTCCACTATTTTATCTTCCAGGTCACTTATCCGTTCTTCTGTGTCAGTTATTCTGCTAATGATTCCCTCTAGAGAATTTTTAATTTCATTTATTGTGTTGTTCATCATTGTATGTTTGCGGTTTAGTTCTTCTAGGTCCTTGTTAAATGTTTCTGTTGTTTTCTCCATTCTGTTTCCAAGATTTGGATCATCTTTACTATCAGTTCTCTGTATTCTTTTTCAGGTAGACTGCCTATTTCCTCTTCATTTGTTAGGTCTGGTGGGTTTTTATCTCACTCCTTCACCTGCTGTGTGTTTTTCTGTTTTCTCATTTTGCTTATCTTACTGTGTTTGGGGTCTCCTTTTTGCAGACTGCAGGTTCGTAGTTCCTGTTGTTTTTGGTGTCTGTCCCCAGTGGCTGAGGTTGGTTCAATGGGTTGTGTAGGCTTCCTGGTGGAGGGGACTAGTGCCTGTATTCTGGTGGATGAGTCTGGATCTTGTCTTTCTGGTGGTGGGCAGGTCCACGTCTGGTGGTGTGTTTCAGGGTATCTGTGGACTTATTATGATTTTAGGCCGCCTCTCTGCTAATGGGTGGCGTTGTGTTCCTGTCTTGCTAGTTGTTTGGCATAGGGTGTCCAGCACTGTGGCTTGCTGGTCGTTGAGTGAAGCTGGGTGCTGGTGTTGAGATGGAGATCTCTGGGAGATTTTCGCCGTTTGATATTATGTGGAGCCGGGAGGTCTCTGATGGACCAGTTCCCTGAACTTGGCTCTCCCACCTCAGAGGCTCTGGCCTGACACCTGTCTGGAGCACCAAGACTCTGTCAGCCACCTGACTGCTGCTGGGTGACTATGAATTCCACAAAAAGCACTGAATGAAAAGGTGAAAAGCTGAACACAGTTTTCATTAGTGTGTGGAACTTTGGCTGTGTTTCACATCTCCTTTATTCTAGGACCAAAGCTGAAGAAGTATCTCTCTCATTTGCATGGCAGAGGTGAAAGGGCCATGTTAACTTTTTGAGTTTGGACGTTTGGGCTTACTGTCTGCCTCGGGCTGGGCTAGGTATTTTACATACATAATCTCATTTTTTCCTCCAAACACCTTCACTCTTGTCCCATTTTATAGATGAGGAAGCAGGCTGAGGGATCTTCAAGTCTTTGGCCAGGGTCACCCAGGTTGTAAGTAAGGGAGCTGGTATTGGAACCCAGGCCATGCCTGTAAAGAGCCTGCAAACTGTGCTCTCCCAACAACTTGCAGATATAGAAACAACTGATGGGTGATATTTTAAAGTGAAAATGCTTAAGTTCCAGACAAGGACAAGACAAACCCTGAGATGGAAACAGGGGCCATCTTGGACGAGAAGGCAGACCATGTTCTGTGGCTGACAGGGTTATCATAAGCCAATAATAAGCAGAAAATTCAGTTAAACCCTTAATTCAATTTGTATTTTGTTTCTGCCATAGACTCATACAATTATGAGCAGGAATGGATTTTAGGAATCATCTAGGCAGGCTTACAACCTAAGCAGATCAAGCCTTTGAAAACTACCCAAGGACTTTACCTAGAGCAGGAGCTGATGGTGAGGGAGTGTGTCCCTAAATGACAGGTGACACTTAAATCACAGGGTGACGATAGACAAATTGCTTAACATCACTGCTGGTCGGTTTCTCCTCCACGAGAAGGGGAACAAACTGTGTACCTCATACACATGTTAACAGGCTAAGTAGAGTACATGTTATAGAATGGCAGTAAGTGTTACATTTCTTCCCCTCTCTTGTTTTCCTAGAATGTTGGAAGGTCATCCTAGGAAAGATCACCAACCTGGTCTAAACAAGGTCCCTGAGGCACCCAAGGTCTAGAGCATGTGACCGAATGAACCAAGGTCAAAGCCTCAGCCAGTAGTGTAATTGGAATCACCACCTGATTCACTGCTTGATATTGATGTGTCCATTAACATTTTTAGTAAAAGCAAAAGGTGAATGCCCCATTTGTTCATTTCTATCCATCTATATTTCCAGACATTTGCAGTTAGAAAGCAGGGGGTTAGGAGGGAGGAGGCAAGGAGACACAGACATATATTGTAACTGTAGTCATAAATACATCTGCAGGCAATCATGAACCCATTGGCCACATTTGGGGCAAGTTATTTCACACGGTTGACCTGTTGTGAGAACATTTAAAGAGTCACAAAGAGAAAAGGACCATCCTCTGATGCAAAGTGGAATCACTTCTCTAAAGATTTTTCTCATGGGGTGTAGCTGAGTCAGTACACTTGATTCAAATTCCCAAACCTCCTCTTAAATGCTGTGTGTCCTCAGCTGAGTAACTTAACCTCTCTGAGCTCAAATTGTCTCTTCCAAAGTTGGAGGTGCTGCTTCCTACTTAATAGGGGTTTTGTGCAGATGAAAAGGAGTCCATCATGCCTAGCAGAGAGTAAATTTACAGAGTCACTTTGTGTTCAGCTGGGTTTTATATGCTGACTGCTCTCTGAAGCAAGAAATTGCTTAAGGAGTCAACAGAGTTGAGTATTTAAGATCGCAGTGTTTGGAAGAAACCTGAAAATGCAAGGTTCCTTCTCTTTCTAGGGTGGGCCCTTCAGATAGTGGGTATTTGTCATTTTTGCCCCAGCAGAGGGCACTCCGTGCCCCATCTCCTGCCCATCATGACTTCTCTTGGTGCACAGCCAGTGCTGGGTGTTGAAGCGTGCAGCGACATCCCAGAAGGAAGTGTTTCCATTGCACCAATAGGTAGCAATTACAGGTAGGTAGCAGGGTGGTGTTGAATCCGAGCTCTCCCGTATACATTTAAACGATCCTCCCACAACCCCATCAGGGAGGGAGGGTGTTCTGTTTCTGAGATGAGGTGGCTGAGCTTCAGACTCCTTCGGTGGATCATCCACGATGGTTCATTCCTTCAGCAAACACCATCAGTCACTGTTTTAGGACATTGGGGACAGAGCTATGAATTACATGAGCGTGTCTCCTCCTGTCTAGTGAAGGAAGAGAGATGATTCACAGACAGTTTCATACTCTGCTGAGTGGTGATCCATGCTACAAAGAAGGCAGGAGAGGCTTGGTGAGGAATGGGGAGGGGGAAAGTGCTTTGGATAGCGTGGTCTGGACAGGGCTCTCTGAAGAGCCGGGCAGAGATCGGGAGGGAAATGCATTTCAGGCAGAGGGAATAGCAGGATGTGCAGCGCACTTGGTACCTCTGCAGAAGAACGGGGGGAATCGGGGGCCAGAGGGAAGGGAGAGGCGGGAGCGGGGTGGATGACGCCAGGAAAGGTGGAGGACCCATCTCCCAGGCCTTGGGACAGCGGCTTAGAACCTGTGTTCTGAATTCTCTTTGCTCATGCTGTCTCTTCCTTGGGAAGCAAGCCATCTGGACTTGCCTTTGGCTGCTAACCTAGGACGAACCTAAGAATATTTCCTCCTCCGGCCTGTAAGGAAGTCACCTGGATCTCTGGTTCCAGAATTGCTAGATGATAAGAATCACCTGGGCACCTGTTGAACATGCAGAAGCTCAGCCCACCCTGGAGCGATACTTAGGAAAAATACAGGGCCAGGGCCCTGGCCCGGGTCTGCTAAATGGGAGTCTGCGGGGGAGGTGCCCAGGTATCTGCATTTTTAACAAGGGCCTCAGGTGACCCTTACGTTCTGGCCAGTTTGAGAAGTTTGCCCTGGCTAAAGTGAAGCCTCTGGGTGGCTGATCTCAGCTCCCCTCCTCAGCCCCCAGCCTCCAGGACTTGAATTTCATAAGGTTGAATCAGGTAGGTGATGACAGCACTGACTGAGTGCCTGCTGTTAGTCTCACAAAGCAGCTTTATCTCCTTTGACATTTAAATCTTAGTCCTGGGCTTCCCTGGTGGCGCAGTGGTTGAGAGTCCGCCTGCCGATACAGGGAACACGGGTTCGTGCCCCGGTCCGGGAAGATCCCACATGCCGCAGAGCGGCTGGGCCCGTGAGCCATGGCCAGTGAGCCTGGGCGTCCGGAGCCTGTGCTCCACAACGGGAGAGGCCACAGCAGTGAGAGGCCCGCGTACCGCCAAAAAAAAAAAAAAAAAAAAAAAAATCTTAGTCCTCACAACCAAGTTCCTGACGGTGATATTATTATCCTCACCTAATATATCGTTTGTGCTTCTGTTAATCCCATGTGTTGAATTGCACCTCACTTACATAACTTACCTCCTTTTCAGAGCTGTTGTGTAGACTTAATGGTGTGTATTAGAAAAGTGCCTGGTGCATAATGAGTGCTGGATAAATTGTTATTAGTATTTACTGTGATTTCTACACCCTTCAGATGGTGAGGCCTTGCCTTTCTGTAGTCAACGCTGAATCCTTAGTCTTTGGCACAATACCTGGAATAAAGCAGATGCTTAATAGGTGTTGAAGTGCCAGAAATGAGGATGATATTACCTACTCTTCATGGAGCATTTAAATCCTTGACTTGCATTAACTCATGTGTTCCTCAGAACTGCCCTATAAAGTAGGTACTGATATTCCCATTTTACAGATGAGGAAAATGAGGCACAGCAAAGTTCAAAAATCAGTTCAAGTTTCCAGAGCTAGTAAGTGGTAGAGTTAAGATTTAACCCAGGCAGTCATGTTCACCAAGATCTAGCCAAGGCTCCATTAACCTCTTAAGTTGACATTACTGATCTTCCTCTTTTCTGTGTAAGATTCCTTCCTCCTGCTCTGTTCTCCAAGGAGATTGGGAAAAGTGGTCATTTCCTGTGTATAAATAACCCTTCACATATGCTTGGAAAAGGCACTAGATTCAAACTTCTCCAGGCTAGGTGGGCTCAGTTGTGCTGACTTTTCAAACCATGGCTTTTCTTTGCTTGCCTTCTGGGCTTAGCTGCCAGGTGCCTCTGTCCTGGTTGCTGATTGGCCAGACTTCAGGGACAGGTAAGGGTCAGTCTTTTCTGAGCAGTAAGGTAACTGGGCCCTCACCTTCCCTTCCCAGGAGCCGTACCTGTGATTTATGCTCCCTAGGATGCTGTGCCTGGCTCACTCCACAGAGATTTGGAGCAGTTGGGGTTCTAGAACTCTTGAAGTCAGCAATCCAGAAATGAACGCAGGCACACCTTCGTGCCGGGAGAGGCTGGGCACACCTGGGGGCTCGTTCTGGGGTGGCAGTGAGGGAGAAGGGTCAGGAGAGAGAGGAACATCTCACACACGGCTGTATTTCATGTTTCGGATAAACACTGAGGTGAGCGACATGGAGGGGCGGATAAGTAAGCATCTCTGGGAGTGAGTATTTACAAAATGTTTCTATTCCTCTCTCACCGGTCTCTTAATAGAGAGTCCTGCTCAGGTGGCTCTCTGAGCAGAAAGGAGTCTGCTTTTCCCTTTGGTCCACTTCTCTGCCCCAAACAGTCTCTGCCTTGCTTTCCAGGTGCTTCAGTGACAGGTTGTAATCAGAGACCCTGGAATTGCATATTTTCTCCGCTTCTTCACTTGTTCCGTTCGCAGGTGACATCGCGGGTCTCCTCTTGGCTGTGAGGGAGTTCCCCTCTTCTGTCCTTACTACAGGATAGTGGAAGTTAACACTGGCCAGCGTTTGCTTTGTGCACTGTTTGAAGCCCCTCTCTCAGGTGGGACCTGCCCTCATCGCCTCTTATAGATCACGTGCAGGATGTTAAGAATCTGCCCTGCTTCCCTGGTGGTGTAGTGGTTGAGAGTCCGCCTGCCGATGCAGGGGACACGGGTTCGTGCCCCTGTCCGGGAAGGTCCCACATGCCGCGGAGGGCTGGGCCCGTGAGCCATGGCTGCTGAGCCTGCGTGTCCGGAGCCTGTGCTCCGCAACAGGAGAGGCCACAGCAGTGAGAGGCCTGCGTACCGCAAAAAAAAGAAAAATAAAAATCTGCCCTGGACACAGAGCTAGTGTGTGCAGACTTGGCTTGTGTGACTCAGAGCCCTTGCTCTTAGCCACTGATGCTCAGCCTCTTGCTTCCCTCCTGGGCCGCCTCTTCCTCCCTCCTTTCCATTCTGATCGGTAGCCTGCATGGAGATCTTCCTCTGTGCTGAGCACCATACCAGTGACCAGGGGTCAGAAGTAAGATTTAGACACAGGAGTGAAACAGCCTGGGTGGAAGGGAAATTTGAAGGTGTCCCATGTACATCGTGAAGCATTTCCATTGCCTATCAGAGAGGAGCATCTACCTCCCAGGAACGAAGACAGCAGATCGGAGAGGGAGGGGCACAGCTCTGCAGCCAGAAAGCTCTGGGTCTGTGCCACATAGCAGCTGTGTGACCCCAGGTGCGTCTCTTACTTTTTCTAAGCCTCAGCGTTCTCATGTATAAATGGGAACAACCATACCTCCCATACAGATCTATTTGAAGGTCTGAGTGTGATTTAGGGAGGCAACTGGTGCATATTGGGCTCTCAGTAAATCCCAGCTCCTTGTTTTATTACATTTATTTTTGATGAGGTCATTTATCAGTGAACTTCAGATCTGTAATTGCAAATAAAATATAACATAAGAAAATCTCTTGGCACATAGTTGTTGGCCAATAATTATAAAATAGAGGCTTCATTTACGTGCAGTCAGACAGGACTTGTTGCCAGCATCATGAAAAAGCAAAATGAGAACAGAGAGTGGCTAAGTAGATGGCTCAGGGTCACTCTGCTCGTAAGTGGCAGAGCTTTCTCGATGGACCTGTAGCAGCTCTGGGTCAAGCTAGGCTAGCATTGTCTTCCTCTTAGAGAAAATGAAGACCCAGGGAAGCTGAATATATCTTGTCCAAGTTTTCACGTCATTGGCACCTAGAAGGGACTTCATCACGTAACAGCCACGTGGCACGTCAAGGACTCTGTTTCCTAATCTGTAGGATGGGAGTGAAACTGTCTGCCCTGACCTCCCCTCAGAGTGGTTGTGGAGATCAGATGAAATATTCCATGAGGAAGAAAACCATGAAGTATATAAAGGTGAGCTGGCCTGACAAAGGACAGGTAGAATTTCATTACCAGCTCGTAATTTTCCAGGGCTCCCCTATTGAGTCCATTTCCATTTTCTAGAAACACGGAAAGCATTTGGAAACAAGAAGCTATTTTTGGTCCACACAAGGATCTAGGGTAGAAGTCAAAAGATGAAGTGCTTCTTCCTTCTGAATGTAGTCAGTAGCTGAGGTCTGTGGGATAGAAGATGGGGGCACTTAGCCCCATAAGAGAATTTCTGAATTTATTACATGCCCCATTGCATCATTCAGAGAGCAGCCTCGGAGCCTGAGTTCACACCTTCGCTCTCGCAGCTGCTGCCCGCCCTTCAAGGCCCAGCAGCAAGCCACACCACCCTCCTGGTGCTCTTCCCAAAGCCTTTTTCTTCCCAGCCCCTAATGATACCTCTTTCCTGTGCCCTCCATCCACCGCTAGGCATTTTAGAAGCAGGGTCTGCAGTCTGGTGTTGATTTCATACTGCCTCATCTACTTATTCATTCACTCAAGAAAAATTCATTGAGGACCTGCTATGTCTCAGGCACACTGGGTACTTTGGAAATACTCCAGTCCTCATGGAGCTTACGAGTCAGCAAACGAGAGAATGACGCCTGCGTGCGCCATTTAGATATTGTGGTCAGGAAGGACTTTGACGACGTGACCTTTGAGCTGAAGCCTGAAGTATAATTGTGAGCCAGCTGTGTGGGGACAACACCCCGGCAAAGAGAACAAGTGTAATTGCTCAGAGGCTGGAAAGAACTGGATGTGTCTGGGAGAAACTGGTGGAGTCCAACAAGTCAGCGGTAGATGAGCAAGAGGATACGGGGTCGGAGATGAGGTTGGGGACGTAGGCAGACACCCTGTGGACAGGCCACTGAAAGGAGTTTGGACGCTTTTAAAGTCCACGGGGTGTCTGCCTGAGTCTAGGCTGATAGCAAGGCTATGTGTGTTAGTGTCCTGTTTCTGCTGTAACAAACGATCACAACCAGATTTATTGAAACAACACAGATTTGTTCTTAGAGTTTTGGAGATCAGTCTAAAATTGGTCTTGGGACTTCCCTGGTGGTCCAGCAGTTAAGGCTCTGCGCTCCCAGTGCAGGGGGTCTGGGTTCAATCCCTGGTCAGGGAACTAAATCCCACATGCCGCAGCTAAGACCCGCCACAGCCAAATAAATCAATGTTAAAAAAATAAAATCGGTCTCACTGGGCCAACATCGGGGTGTTGGCAGGGCTGATTTCCTCCAGAGGCTCCAGGGAGGAGGCTGTTTCTTGCCTTTTCCGGGTTCTAGAGGTTACTTGCATTCCTTTGCTGTTGGTGCCTTCCCGCATCTTCAAAGCCAGCCATCACATCATTCCAGCCTCTGTTTCCATCATTACGTCTCTCTGACCCTGACTCTCCTGCCTCCCTCTTATAAGGACCCCTGTGATTACATTGTACCCACCCGGATAATTAGCATAACCTTTGCATCTTTGCATTAATTTAATCACATCTGCAGAATCCTTTGAGGCAACATAGTCACAGGTTCAGGGATTAGGATGTGGACAGCTTTAGGGGTCATATTCAGCCAGGCATACCAGGTGTATGTTTCCAAACAATCCTGGTGTCTGTAGAGAATGATCTAAGGGGCATAAGAATTTAGCCCAGGCCTCCAGCTAGGTGACTCACGTGGTCATCCAGGTGAGCCATGAGGTGACCTGAACTCAGATGGTGTCAGTGGAGATGAGGCGGAAGTGGCTGTCTGGAGACAGGGTTTGGAGGGAGAGCCTCCAGGTCTTGGTGATGTTTGGACTGTGAAGGTGAGAGACAGAAAGGATCAAAGATGACTCCCAGGTCTTGATGGGAGCAAGTGGATGCTGGGTGGAGAAGCCTGGAGGGAGGGCAGGCGATCGATGGCTGGTTTGGGACATGAGAGAGTGAAATAAAGAGAGAGCAGAATAAAGATCTGACAGTAGGCATCCCACCCTCTCACACCTGGGCATTGGGACCCTTGAACCACTGACACCCAGCAGGAAGGTGAGCTAGGACTCCAGTGTCAACCATCTTTCCTAGGGGAAGAAAAAAGATGTTACATGGAAAGAAAGATTGGGCTGCCTTATTCATTTCCAGAGTGAAGTCTACACTGTACTGTAATTTTTATCATAAAAATATGGTTGAAGTATAGCTGGAGTGCCAGCTTTATCAGGCGGTGCGCTCAAGGTGTGCTGGGGTGGAAAGCGCATGGGTGGTGAGTCCGATTCCGCCACTCTCTAGCTGCGTGGCCTCACAGCCGCCCTTGACCTTTCTGACCCTTGGCTCTTCATCACTCTTTGGGGAGTGGTTGTGATACTTAAGTGAGTTAATACGTGAGCCTTGAATGCATGGTGCCAGGTGAACAGGGCTTGTTCTGCAAGTATTAGCCTCCTTTAAGGGAAGAACGTCACCATCATCTGTAATAATAATAGCCACTAATTTATTGGACACTTACTATATGCTGGGCGCTGTCTGTGATTTACACGGATTAACTCATTCAATCCTCACAACCACCCTGTGAAGTTGGTCCTGTTATTACCCCCACTTACAGGTGAGGACACTGAGGTCCAGAGAGGTTAGTTGCCCAAGGTCACTCTGCTTGGGCTCAGACTCGCCTGCCATTCTGGCCCCCAGGGACCATGCTTTGACTTACTAAGCTATACGGTCTCTGCGTGTAGAGAGGAACCATTGTCAGCCCCGTCTTACAGAGGAGGAGACTGAGCCACCAAGAGATGAAATATAGAAACACAGCGGGTCGCTGGTAGTTGGCACGTTTCTCACTGATGGATGTTAAAAGCTGAAGCTGGTCCTGCTGGGACTCTGAGTCCAGGATTTGTTCTTTATCCTGAGCGAGGCTCCATCTGGAGGGGCAGCGTGGATCCAGGCTCAGATTCTCTTCCTCGGCTCGCACCCTCCTTCTGGCCCTGGGTCTTGGAAAGGCTGGATTTTTTTTGCACGGTTGTCCCAGGGCTACTGCCCTTTTCTTCCTTCCAGAGGCTCTGACTGTGCTGCCTCACTCAGCATCTTGTTCCCCTGCAGCCCCTCCCACGGGTCTTCCCCGCCCCTGCCTGTGGCTTAATGAGAAATTACAGTCCTGGGTGTGGGAGATGGGTTGGTGCCTCAGCCAGAATCCTGCTGCTCTAAGGACTCCCAGCCCAGCGGGGTTGGGTGTAATTGCTGGCTCAGCGTTTCTGTGCTCGGCTTGTGCACATGTGGGCATTTAGGAAAGTCTCAATTCCACTAGAGATGCTTGCAGCCCCCCGCGGGTGACCAACGTTTGATCTTCAGTTGCTGCTTTTTCTGCAGATATTTACGTTCCTATCAGCTTGGAAGTGCCTGGAAGGTTCAGACTGGCTTTGGGTCTCTTGAAATCCCCTACTGTGCAGTGTCCACAGTGGGAGTGATTCAGTTGTTTTTAAATTTGTCTTTTTTTTTTAACTTACCTGAGGGAGCCGTGTTATTGCATGATATGTCAACTTTGTTTTTCATTTTTGTTTTTTGGGGTATAGGTTAGTTATAGTGTTGTTAAGACTAATCTACAGGCAGACCTCATTTTATCACACTTAACTTTATTGTGCTTCGCAGATGGTGCATTTTTTACGAATTGCAGGTCTGTGACAACATCAAATCTATTGGCACTGTTTCCCCACAGCATTTTCTCACTTTGTCTCTGTGTCACATGTTGGTGATTCTTGCAATATTTCAGACTTTTTCATTATTATATTTCTTACGGTGATCTGTGATCAGTGATCTCCTTTTTTAAATTGAAGTATAGTTGATTTACAATGTTGTTAATTTCTGCTGTTCAGCAAAGTGATTGTTATACATATGTATACATTCTTTTTTATATTCTTTTCCATTATGGTTTATCACAGGATATTGAATATGGTTCTCTGTGCTATACAGTAGGACCTTGTTGTTATCCATTCTGTATAGTTTGCATCTGCTAATCCCAAATTCCCACTCCATCCTTCCCTGACCCCTCCTTGGCAACCACAAGTCTGTTCTCTATGAGTCTGTTTCATAGATAAGTTCATTTGTGTCATATTTTAGATTTCACACGTAAGTGATATCATATGGTATTTGTCTTTCTCTTTCTGACTTACTTCACTTAGTACGATAATCTCTGGTTGCATCCATGTGGCTGCAAATGGCATTATTTTGTTCTTTTTTATGGCTGAGTAGTATTCCGTTGTATATATGTACATCTTCTTTATCCATTCACCTGTTGATGGGTATTTAAGTTGCTTCCATGTTTTGGCTATTGTGACTACTGCTGCTATGAACATAGGGGTGCATGTATCTTTTCTAATTATAGTTTTGTCCGGATATATGCCCAGGAGTGGGATTGCTATGTGATCAGTGATCTCTGATATTATTACTGTAATTGTTTTGGGGTGCCACGAACCACACCCATATAAGGTGGTGAATTTAATCAGTTGTTGAAATGACAACAGTGCATTTGGAATATTACATAAATTTAGTTGATAAAGCTGCAGCAGATTTCGAGAGCATCGACTCCAACTTTAAGAGAGGCCGTACTGTGGGTGAAATGCTATAAAACAGCATTGCATGCTACAGAGAAGTCCTTCATGAAAGGAAGAGTCAATGGATGTGGCAGACTCCGCTGTGGTCTTATTTTAAGAAACTGTCACGGCCACCCCAGCCTTCCGCAACCCCCACCCTGATCAGTCAGCAGCCACTGACATCGAGGCACGACTCTCTGCCAGCAAAAAGGTTACCGCTTGATGATGGCTCAGGTGATGGTTAGCATTTTTTTTTAAACAATGAAGTATTTTAAAATTATGGTTTGTACATGGATTTTTTAGACATAATGCTGTTGCACACTTAAGACTACAGTATCGTGTAAACGTAACTTTCATATGTACTGGAGAACCAAAAAAATTCGTGGGACTCACTTTACTGTGATACTTGCTTTATTGTGGTGGTCTGGAAAACCCCACCCGCAGTGTCTCCCAGGTGTGCCTGTAATGAAAAGCTGGGGCAAAGAAGCCTCCATACTTGTAAGGCCACAGCATTTATTCTATATGCGTGTACTTTGTGTTCCCGTGAGCTGATGATTCTACACACAGCACAGATAATATGATCATCAGACATATTTTGGTGATGACTTGTCCCCTTGTATGAATCCCAGACTAGCCCCCCTTCACATTTGAAGTTTCTCGTGCACTTAATGAAATGGTTCCAGTTCACTCTGTGAAACACGAGGGTAAATGTTGTTCTGCATGAGGTTTGCTCTTCTGGGATTCTGCCATTCTGAGTCCACATTTCCCAAGCCCTTAAGCCCAGTTGTCAGATGCTGTGAGATTGGGGGAATCAGGAATCTTGAGCTTATTTGAGATGAAAATTCACCCACTGTTTGAGTGAGTGAGGATTAGTAGGGAATAGAGGAGGAGATATTCCTTTTTGCTGCCTTTTTTTTTTTTTTTTTTTAATGACCACCTTTGAGAAAGATCCTAATACTTTTGAATAGACCTGTGTTACCCCTGATGTATTTGTACATTTCATTGTCATGCTGAGGTTTCTTCTGTGCAGCCAGCTTATTTTTGGTGCCTCTGTTTTCCACTTCCCTGTTTTCCTGTTAGATGATGGGACAAATATTGATTAAGAAGCCAGCGTATGGTTGATACTGGACCAGAATCTGAGAAAGACACAAAGAGGGTTGAGCCATGGTCCCTGCCCTCAAGAAAAATTGTTCTCTTTTTGGTCTTAGGGGACAATGACCTTTTTCCATGTGCTCATTCCCCGAGGATAGTGGGTCCTTGGAGGAAAGCAGGAGATGAGGCGATGGAGACACTGTTTAATGGGTAAGGGAAGTTACAGGATGGTAGGAAGCAAGCATTTAAGTCTAAGAGTAGCCATCTTAGACTTAAATGGGAGGATGGCTCCCAATTGCAATGCACAAGAATTACTGTAGTAGAAGTATGTACACCTGTCTTTGGGGGTCCAGAAGGAAGCACTCGTAAGTATCTGGGGATGTCCAGGAAAGCTTCGTGAAGAAGGTGCCTCTTGGGCTTCCCTGGTGGCGCAGTGGTTGAGAGTCCGCCTGTCGATGCAGGGGACATGGGTTCATGCCCCGGTCCGGGAAGATCCCACATGCTGCGGAGCGGCTGGGCCCGTGAGCCGTGGCCGCTGAGCCTGCGCATCCGGAGCCTGTGCTCGCGGCAGGAGAGGCCACAACAGTGAGAGGCCCGCGTACCGCAAAAAAAAAAAAAAAAAAAAAAAAAAGAAGGTGCCTCTTGGGCTGAGTCTTGAAGCATGGCCTGGAGTGGTCCATGGAGAGTGGAGTCGGAAGACCCTTGGTTGGGATCTTGAGATTGCAAGGGGGTGACAGTCTCTCTGCTGAGATCATTCAGTCTTTGAGATCAGCATGTTTAACCAAATTGGTCCAGTGGTCTTAGTAAAAAAAAAAAAAAAAAAAAAAGCACAAAGTACATCTGATGCTTTACGGTCTCATACAGTGCCTCAGCTAGCAGGTTTCTGTCATAACTTTCGAGCCTTGAAGAAATCCTGTCTTCGTACATTCAGGGCGTCCCTTTCTGCTTCTGTATGGTATTGGCGAGGCACTCTCATCCCTTCCCCCACCTCCCTCCACACCCCCATCTTTGGCCCTCAGTGATTCTGTATTAATAGAAGCGATTAAGCCGCCTCATCTCATCAGGGAGGAGATATTAATCTTCATCAGGCCCGGGGAGGAGCTGCATTGTTTTATTTCTGTTCTTGCTTCCCTGCCCCGCTCCCCCCACCATGAGCTCAGGGGCTGCTCCAGCGTCTGTGGGGAGCTCTGTAATCTGCTCCTGCAGATGCGTTTCCGGGGGTCACTTCTCTGCCCTCTCTCCCCTGGCCTCCCTGCATCGTGCACTGTAATTGAAGACCATTGTCAGGAGATGGACGGAAGGGAAAAATGTTCCCTCAAATGGAAGCTCCCAGCTTCATTGTCCTCGCTACTGCTGGGGAAATTAGAACAGGGCAGTACCACAGCTGGAAGCGGTAGGCTTTTTAGGTTTATGAAATCCTCTTCAGCCCTTGGAGAAGTACGCCAGCACCTGGGTGTCTTTTTTATGCTCTGTTGCTGTGACTAGCGGTGAACTGAGGATGCCGGGGGGCTGGGGAGGGGCAGGGGCAGGAGGAGGGGAAGCTTGAGAATCACTCAGAGAATTAGGAAGGAAAGGAGCTTTTTCCCAAGCTCAGCATCCCAGCTCTTCCTGCTGGTGTGAACTGACTGCCAATAATAGCTTATCACGCATCGAGATTCTATTATGTGCCAGGCGCTGTGCCGGCACAAGTAAATTACGTACATTGTCTCATGGAATCCTCACAAATCAACTTGCCAGATGTGTATTGCTGTTCCGTTTTTCAGATGAGAAAACCGAGGCTGGGAGTTTCAGTGCCTTTGTCCCGGTGACATGGGGAGCAGAGAGGGAACCAAATTCTGTCCTTGGGAAAAAGCTCCTTTCCATCCTCATTCTCTGAGTGATCCTCAAGCCTCCCTTCTTCCTGCCCCCTGGCACCCAGCATCCTTAGCTCATTGCTAACGTTCTGCCCACTGTACCTAGGAAGGCAGTGCAATTTATTGTCCGGGCTGGAATGCTTTAAAGGATGAAAGAGGATGCCGTAAGTAATTAGGCTGGGACAGCAGGCATTAGTGGGGATGCATCCAGGGTAAACTAAGACGCTTCCATTGCAACTGGGGGCAGGGGATGCTTCCATGCTCCTCTTGGAAGCAGAGATGGCACAGTGCACATTGTCGCCCGCCCCTCATCTCATCTCCTGCACAGCCCCCAGCCCCCAAACCACCACCAGGAGTCATCCGAGGTATGTGAGAGCCCCGCTGGCCTGCCACGTGCCTGGTGCAGGAGGGCCTGATGAGTTTGCTTCCACAGTGAAGGATCTCAAATACCCACTGCCCCTTCCACTGAGCGCGCAGCCTTCATACCCAGACCACCTCAGAGGATCTATTGAACTCCCTCTCCTCGGAGGGATTGGCCTTCTTTGCAGCCTTTGAGCACACCTGGATTGGGGAGATGGTTTTTTCCCAGATGGCTCTATTTTCATTCCACCAGCAATATTCTTACTCAGAGGGATTCCCAGGACATTAAATTAGCAGAAAATGACATTAGCGCTAAGAACCAAACTCGATTATCTGAAATACAAGTATTTATTGTAAGTAATCAAACAACCTCATCTCTGCCTCCCCACGCCTAGATCATATCCTCACACTGAATTTTAATAATGCCATTTTGCTTTTCGTTGGCAACATTTGGGGCGGGGTGGGGGGCAGATTGTCTCCAAAGCCCAGAGTCTGCAATGATATTATGTATCAGCGCAAGGCAAGTTTGTCTGTGGCTTTTTCTCATGTAATTTGCTGGCTCTCCAGGTGGTGGTCCATGGATATGAATGCTAACACAGGCCACACCCTTCTCCTCGACAGGCCACACCCTTCTCCTCAACATGCCCCACCTCCCTCCTATCTGCACGCATCACTCTGCTCACTTTTTCTCTAACTTGGCAGATATTTGTATGCCTTGATTTTTGCCCCCATCCTATGCTTTTTTCCCTGAGAAAAATTCCACTGTCCAACCCCCAGTCCCCTTGTACTTGAAGCAGTCCCCAACTCACTTTTTGCTCCTGGTCCTTACTTGTCCCGTTATTAGTGTGCTTTGTGCAGAATTGGTGCTTAATGTGTGCCGTAAATGGGGCAACGTTATTGCTACCTCATCAAGTTGTTAAGGAGTTAAGTAATGCATGCAGAGCACAAAGTACAGAACCAGGTACGTAGGAATAAATATTAGCAATTGCATTTCGTAGTATTAAACATCAGAAAGGTGATAAAATGCCAGTATTCAGTGTGTCTCCCCCCAACCCCAGCTGAAGTGACATTTCCTCTAGAGTAGGGGGCCGTATCATCTTATTCAGTTTTGTATCCCTGGGGCTGACTGCAAGGTGCTGGTAAGTGTTCAGTGAATTGAATTGTTGTAAGATAATGGTCCACTTGGGGAAGTAAGGTTTTGATAAAGATCCTTTAGTCCCCTAAATACCTGGGGGCCAGTGTGTGGCGGGGGTGAGGCACGGGGCCTGAGATTAATTAGAAAGAGTTCTAGGATGAATGAGAAGCAGATGACAGGCATGGCAAGTCTGTTGCAAGCACACAGGGTCATTTTGGGCTGCTGCAGAGCTGATTCCCAGTGTTGACACGGGGGTGCCACAGCCTCTGTGAAGAGGGGAAGAGGATTCCTTCCAACCTGTACAACACTGGAGCCTTGGGTGCATTGGGGGAGGTTTGGCCTCTAGTGTGATGATGCTCCTCCTTTCTAGAATCTGTAAAATAAGCTGGCTTGGTGTTGGGAGAGTTAAACAAATTTTATGTAGATTACCATCCCCTCAAAAGGGTAAAAATGAAAATCAAGTCAGAATGGATCATAGACATAAACATAAGAACGAAAGCTGTAAGACTGAGGAGGAAGCATAGGAGTAAATCTTTGTGACTTTAGATTAGGCAGTTGTCTTAGATACGACACCAACAGCACAAGCCAAACGAAAGAAAAATTGGACTTCATCAGAATTTAAATCTATTGTGTGAATACTGTTAAGAAAGTGAAAAGACAGCCTAAAACATAGGAGAAAATATTTCCAATCATATCCGACAAGGGACTTGTATCCAGAATAGATGAAGAACATTTGTAGCTCAACAAAGATAAGACAGCCTAGTTTAAAAATGGGCAAAAGGGGGCTTCCCTGGTGGCGCAGTGGTTGAGAGTCCGCCTGCCGATGCAGGGGACACGGGTTCGTGCCCCGGTCTGGGAAGATCCCACATACCGCGGAGCGGCTGGGCCCGTGAGCCATGGCCGCTGGGCCTGCGCGTCCGGAGCCTGTGCTCCGCGGCAGGAGGGGCCGCGGTGGTGAGAGGCCCGCGTACCGCAAAAAAAAAAAAATGGGCAAAGGACTTGAGTAGACATTTCTCCAAAGAAGATTTACAAATAGCTAATAAGCACATGACAAAGGGGCTCAACATCATTAGTCATTAGGGGATGCAAATCAAACACCCAGTAGGGTACCGCTTCACAGCCACTAGGGTGGTGATTATCATAAAGATAGAAAATAACAAGTGTTGGAGACGATGTGGAAAAATCGTTACCCTTGGACCTTGCTGGGGGGAATGTCAAATGGCCCAGCCACTTTGGAACACAGTTTGGCAGTTCCTCAAGGTTACACATAGCCTATAACCCAGCAATTCTATTCCTAGGTAAATGCCCAAGAGAATTGAAAACAGATACTCAAAAACTTATACATGAGTGTTCATAGCAGCTTATTCATAATAATCAAAGAGTAGAAACTACCCAAATGTCTATGAATTGATTAAAAAAATGTGTTGATTAAAAAAATGTGATTTAGCCATACAGTGGAATATTATTCAGAACTAAAAAGGAATGAAGTATTGATACATGCTATAACATGATTGTACCTTGAAAGTAAAAGTGAAAGAAGCCAGCCACAAAAGGGCATACTTATGATTCCATTCATATGAAATGTCAAAATAAGCCATTCCATAGAGACAGCAAGTAGATCAGTGATTTCCAAGGGTTTGGGGGAGGGTAAGATGGGGAGTGACTGGGAGTGGGTACAGGGTTTCTTTTTAGGTTATGAAATTGTTCTGGAATTAGATGGTGGTGATGGTTGCACAACTCTAGGAATATACTAAAAAGCACGGGATTGTGTACTTTAAAAGGGTAGATTTTATGGTATATGAATTATATCTCAATAAAGGTGTTATTTTAAAAAAGATAAAAATGGAGCTGCTCCAGGTAAGGCAGAACCAGGAGGTCTGGATTTCCTTATCTGTTCATTCTCCTGACCTCACGCCACAGGGTGTTCCCTGAGATGTCCCCACAGTTGCAACGGACACAGTCTGAAGGACTCTGTGGTCCTCTGGCTTGCGTATCGTCTAGTTCTAGGAAACTAATATGAGTGAGCCCAGGGCAGCAAGAGAAAGTGTGGAAAAGTTTCTCTTTCTGTCTGCCCCTGACTCCCTGGGTGTGTAAGGGGTGTGCCTGCCAGCCTCCCAGTCTAAAGAAGTGGGTGGGAGAAGGTCATTGTTATGACTTGACACTTAACGGACAGATCAGTTCTGTGCCAGAGTTGAGGCGAGGTTGTTAGGAAAGAGAACCATGAACCCCAACTCCCCTCCCCATTGAAACGTGAAGGTGGAATGGGACTTCCCCGCCAGTTCTTGGGCCGAAGGCAAACAAAGGGACAAAATAAAAATTATCTTGCAGATGGCCAAAACAGTCTTTCAAAGCACCACACTGTTGTTTCAGTTCCTTGCTTAAACCCCTGCAGTGGTTTCTTGTCACTAATAGGATGATAGCCATTTTCAAGGCCTCCAGTTACCTTGTCCCATCTCCTATGCCCTGAGCTGTCACTGGCCTGCTTGCCAGACAGTCACGGGGTCTCCCAGACCTCCATTCACTTGACCGTGCCCACACTCTTTTCTGCTGTCCTGTTGGTGAGCTTGAACTTGTCTTTCAGCATCCAGCTTTTCACCATGTTATGGGTTGAATTGTGTACCCTGCTGCCAAAAAGGATGTCGAAGTCCTAACCCCCAGTGCCTGTGAATATGACCTTATTTGGAAATAGGGTCTTAGCAGATGATCAGGTTGAGATGAGGTCATTAGTGTGAGGCCTAATCCAATATGACTGACATCCTTATAAAAAGGGGAAATTTGGACACAGACATGTACAAAGTGAGGACACGGGGAGAATGCCATCTACAAGCCAAGGAGTGCCTGAGGCCACCAGAAGCTAGGAAAGAGGCCTGGAACAGGTTCTCCCTCACGGCTCTCAGGAGGAACCAACCCTGCTGGCATCTTGATGTTAGACTTCCAGCCTCGAGAACTGAGAGAGAATACATTTCTGTTGTCTGAGCCACCCAGTTTGTGGCAGCCCCAGGAAACTGATATATGCCACCTTCATGAATACTTTTCTCCACCAAACCATTCACTTCTTCTGAGTCCCCTAGCTCTTTTTCATTTGATTATTATACTTAACATCACATTGTATTTACTTCTGTTTGTCTCTCTAAATAGAATGTGATGGTAGGGAGGATCTCTTTGAATTCCTAAGGTCTAATGGTGTACATGCCATACAGGAAGAATGGATGGATGGGTGGATTGATAGATGGATGGGTCAAAAAGTCAGCTAATCTCTTTTGATTTCCTGCTTCCAAAAGAGAAAAGCCAAGTTCTTGGTATCAAAGTTTAAAATGCAAATTAACATTTGAAAGATCCATGTGTCATCTTTATTTGAGTCTCTCTTTGGCAAGCAGTGTTGAAGGATGCATATCCCAGTGTGAATAACTTTGGATGTGTTAAAAGAGGTCACCAGTGTTTTAAGTTCATTAAATTAATGTTGTCATTTTGAATTGCTGAGTGTGTTGAGGATTGTAAACTGTTCACCACATTTCCTTGATTCTGCAGTAGTGTCATCTTCAGGAATGTTGGGTATATTAAAAATAGAAGATTTGCTTCACACCAAAGAGTCCTAGACCAGGAATTAAACAACGCAGGTCTGCCGCTTATTGGCATGTGGATTTTATTTGTTCATCCATTTAGGCGTTCAACTAAAATTTGAGTGCCAACTTTCTTCCAGGAACTCTATTGAATATTAGGGGTACAGAGGTAAAAACTATAAGCTCTTTCCCTTCAGGGGCTTATAGTCTGGGGGGTGTGAGAGAGGTGAATGAAGCAAAATTACGTAACTAAAAGTGGTATGATGGTAGTTAGCACAGGGTGCTGTGGAACATGGAATAGGATACTCAGTCTCCAAAGGTGGTTGTCAGAAAAGACTTGTCACAGGAGGTGATTTGCCTGGCCACAGGTAACAGGATGGGTGGTGTTCTGGACACAGAAAGGTATATGCAAAGGCACTGAGGCCTGTGCAAGGCCCCACAGGCAGATCCCGGAGAGTATCTGTCTCCTTCCTCAAACAAATGAACTTGACCTTGATCTCATTCCCATGAGACAGCATTCATGGGGGGTTCAAAGCCACAGGGCTCTCAAATTGCATTTCTCTTCATGTTCTGTGGTCCAGCTCCATCCCCAGGACTACACTGTGGTGGCAGAAAGTGACACTAACACACTGAGATACGAGTGCTGGCCCTTTCTCTTCACTTGGTTTAGCAAAATACTTCTGGGGCCTTGGTTCCCTCGTTACAGTATATATGGAGTAAAATCTACCACCTCCTTTAATGTGAAGATTGAATCAGATAGTGAATGGATCACTCTTAGTTCAGTGCCCAGCCCAGAGTGGGTACTAATTAAATGGCTTAATCAAACCCACCCAAGCTGCTTTGTTTGATATCTCAGAGCAATGTGACATCTCTTGATTCTTTTTAACCACATAACAACGCTGTCATGAGAAGCAGAAAAATTTCTCTTTAGGGGGCCCAGTTTTGGAGGTGCTCTTGCTTGTGAAGCCCTCTTCCTGGCTATCCTTAAACTTACAACTCCTGTGCATTTGCCCTGTTTCGCCTTGACCTTCGTGAAATCTTGGTTCTGCTGCCAGCCTTTGCCTGTTCCCGCTCACCATGGCAAACGATTCTCCCTACGTTGCTTTTCCAAATCCACTCACATCTCATCTGAAAACCTCTCTCTTTCCCTCCCTCATATTGCCTTAATTTCTCATTCCTCTGCTGTTAAATGGGTATTGACTTCTATTAAGGTGAACATCAGGATTTATTGAGTGGAAGGTAAATACTGCCAGGGGCAGGGAGGGGGGAATGCTGCCTCCTTCCCCCCACCCATCCTATCCTGCTTGTTGTTTAGAGAGTTAGGCAGAGTCCCTGTGTGGCACCCCCAACTGTTGCTTTGGGGGAATTGCCCACTGTGGGCCTGGGCAGGTAATGAACACTTAACAAGGTTAAGAGGAACCTCATGCATTTTGTATTAGAGCATTCCCAGTCCTGGCACCATGGTTGACACAGGGTGGATGTCAACAGATACTCCTCCCTCCCTCCTTTCTTCCTTCCCAAAGTATCTGGAGAGGCATTTGGCACTCCTGCCTTCTCTGGGCAAAGGGGAAGGAATTCAGGATTCGTATGATGAGTGTTGCCACAAGTTTGTCAGTATTTGCACAAAGCTAATGTTTCTGCTCCAGAGAAGACTTAGCCCCCAAAATGTTAAAGCCGGAAGTGATTGATCTGCATCTCCTGAAGTTGCATAGTGGTGAGTGCTGGCTCAGAGCGGGGAGGGGAGGCCTAGAACCACATGCCAACTCTTGGCAGAGCTGGGCTTAGAGAGACTTTTGGTCCATGCCCTCGTCTTTTCCCTGTTTCTTGATTTTCTCATTTTTGTTTCAACCTGTCTGCCTATCTGGTGCACTCTACCTATCTATTTACCTGTGTGATAATTAGAAATACATACTTGGTTTCTGCCCTGGTTCCTGACACAGAGCTGGTTCCCGAGTGATATGGGTGAGAGGAGTGTCTTTAGTTATTCCTAAGCCCTTTTCAAACGTACCTGAGTTTATGCTAATGAGGTGACACCTGATGGGCCCGAAAATAGCTTTAGGACTGGGGGGTTGGGGACTGGTTGTCAGCACAACCAACTGGGAGGGGAGAAGGCCTGGGCCTTGAGTTAATCCCCAGTGGCCAGTGACTTACTCAGCCATGGCCACTTAATGAAAGCAAAGAGTTTGGAGAGCTTCCGGGTTGGTGAGCACTTGGCGGTGCTGGGAGCGTGGTGCCCCCTGATGGCACGGATGCTCTGTGCCCCTCTCTCCTCACATCTACCCCACACACCTCTTCCATTTGGCTGTTTCTGAGCTGTATCCTTTCTAATAAACTACTGAGCGTAAGTAAAGTGCTTTCCTGAGTTTTGTGAGTCAGTCTGGCAAATCATCGAACCCCAGGAGGGGATCTGGGGAACTCCAGACTTTATAGCTGGGTGGTCAGTGGTACAGGAGGCCCAAACCTGTGGCTGGTGTGTGAAGTGGGCCACAGTCTTGTGGGGCTGAGCCCCTCACCTGTGGGGTTTGCACTAACTCCAGGAAGTGAATTGGATTGGAGGACACTCAGTTGATGTGAGGGAAGAAAAAACCTGCATATGTGGCGTCAGAAATGTTGACTAGAAACAGTTCAACCTGCCCATTGCCTTACGTTGTTGTCATTTTATAGTTCGGAATGGTCCTCACCAAGCTGTCTTTGGGCAAGTTAATGTCCCAGTGGCCCAGTTTTTTCAAATAAAGGGTATTGTGAGGATTAAATAAGCAGGGTTTCTCAACCTCGACACTTAGACGTGTGGGGCCTGAAAATTCTTTGTATTGAATGAAGTCAGGCAATTTACCCAGCCTCTACCTGCTAGATGCCAGAGCACCACACTCCCCATTCCCAACACACACAGGTATGGTTGTGACATCAAAAATGCCTCCAGCCATTGCCAGATGTCACCTGGGGCAAAGTCACCCTCAGCGGTGAAGTACTGGCATAGAATAAGACATCATTAAGTGTTGTCAAGAACATGCTGTTCTGATGATGATGATGATGTAGCTCTTGAATTTATGCCCCCGGGTATTTATGTAGTGCTTACTGTGTACAGTGTCTGGCACTGAGCTTGGAGAAACAAAAAAGGAGTGTAAACCTGTCGTCCTTGCCCTCTAGGGGGGCTATGATGGGGTAGGAGAATCTAACGATGTTGTCTCGAGTGTTTTGTTTTGATCTAAATACATCAGAAGGACAATGGTGAAGCAGGCTTACTGGCTCTCAGGCCTCTTCCTGGTGGACAGGTCTCTTCTTTTGATTCCCAGTGAACATGGCATTGTGGAACAGGGAAGACCTCGTTGGCTGGTCCCCTGGTTCCTGATGAACCCTGGCCTGAGAGAGACTGTCCGAGACTCAGAGTGGCTGGATCTTTGGAAGAGCAGACACTGTCAGGTTGTCAGTGCTATTCTCCTGTGCATTCAGAATCCTTCCAGGACCTGGTGGGCAAAGCACTGCCACCTCCCCTGTGCATGCCCCACACAGCAGCAGAGGGGTCCTCTCAACCCACAGCCACATTGCACAGCACTTCTGCTCCAAACTCTCCATCAGACCAGACCGTCGGCCTCCAGGATCTTCCGGAGCTGGACCTCCTCCCTCCCGCCTGCGTCTCCTTGCTTTATTTTCTTCACAGCTCTGATCACCCCCTTACACATCCACTGCGTTTTGCCATTGTTGAGGCTGTTGCTTGTCTGTGTTCTCCCGCTAGAATGTGGATGCCCCGGGGGCTGGCAATTTGTCGATCTTGTTCGGTGTCCAGAAGAGTGCCTGGCATGTTCTGGACACTCAGTAATAACCAGTGAATTAATAAATGAATGAACGGATAGATGGACAGGGGGGCAGATTCTCGCTTGAGGAAGGAGACATTAAGATGACTCTGTGAGAAAGACAAATAGCATGGGATATCACTTACAGTGGAATCTAAAAAAATGGTTCAAATGAACTTATTTACAAAACAGACTCACAGACATATAAAACAAACCAACATGGTGACCAAAGGGGGGGATAGTGGGGGAGAAGATAAATTAAGAATTTGGGATTAACACGTGCACACTACTATACGTAAAATAGGTAAACAACAAGGACCTACTGTATAGCACAGGGAACTCTACTCAGTATCCTGTAATAACTTATAATGGAAAAGAATCTGGAAAAAATATATGTGTGTGTATATATATATATATATATATATGTATGTATGTATAACTGAATCACTTTGCTATACACTTGAAACTAACACAGCATTGTAAATTAACTATAGGTCAATATAAAAGAAAAGATGACTCTGTGTTAATACCAGGTTGCTGAGAGTGTGCAGAACCAGAACCTTTGTTCACCCTTTCCTGGGAGGGACGGGCCTCCAGTACCATTAAAGCTCTGAGTGAGGTCAAGTCCATGTTATGTCAACCCTTCCCTTCTCTGTCTTGAGAGAATTGTCTCCTGGTTAATGAGCCCACCTGCACCTACAGATGAGGGCATGAAGAAGTTTGTAGAACTCGGTGGCTGGCAGCCCCGGGTTCACATCTCTGATCCCCACAGCATTGTCAGCCTTGTCTTTGTGTCCTGGGCTCTGTGTTCTGGGGCCCTTGTTGTGCTCTGTGCTTTGCTCATCCCCGACATGCAGGAGACCTTTCCCTCCTTCTCATCTAATGCATGAGGGATTTTTAGGAGGAAATAGGGTATTTCATCACCGCCACTCCTCTAACCGGCTGTCTTGCACTCAGCGTCGCTCAGGGAATCTGCCTGTGACTGTGGCCCGCTCCGTCGCCCACGCACCTCTTGCTCCCCAGCCTGTGTTTCCTTGCACACGTCCCCTCTGCTGTCCTCTGTCGCTCTTGCTTGGCATCCTGCCTGTTCCCCCTGCCCCCCATGCTGTCCCTGGTCCACACTTTTCTCTCCACTAAGTCTCCTTTGACCCTTCCCCTCACAGCTTGTGCTGCCTTTTGCAGCTGACGTGTCAGCATCATTCCATTTCTAAAGCAGGAAACTGATTTGGTCTGAACTGGCCCCAGGTTTTTCCTTCTGGTGCTTCCAGATCCTGAAACCTGGGGGGGCTCCATGGAGCTCCGGTTCTTTATGTCTCAGCACAGAAAGAATTCAGCAAGAGGCAGAGTGATAGATGCCAAGTGATTTATTAGAACAGGATGCTAGTGCGGCTTACAAGCGGGCGGGGGAGAGGGTGCCGTGCCCCGAGAACTTAGTGGGCTACAGTTTTATAATCAAATGAAGGGTGGGGAGGGGGAGAAGACCACCTTCTTCCTCATTCTTGAGTAGATGTCGTGTTTCCATCGTCAGCTCCTTTTCCACGTCAGGCGGGGGAGTTTTCTTGTCCCTCCATGGTCGAGCCAGGACTGTCATGGCACAATGGAAATGAGCAAAAAGGCGGTAACGTATGCTAAAAATGGCAAATCATTTCAGGTTTCAGTATAATGTCACCCTTTCCTTATATTTTTGTTTTTAATGTGCCCAGAGGCGCATGTCCTAGGAAACATTAACTTACTGAGCTCACTGGGCAGGATGTGGGTCTCATGCCACTGTCATTTTATTGTTTTGGGTCTTGTCTTGTGCTCCTGTTGCATGGTTTTGTGGTTAAGCAAACCTGCTTTCTTGAGTCATCATTAACTTACAGGGGTTGCCCATACTTTTTTCTTTACTTACAATCCGCTAGTGGGATTAACTATTTAATTACCTACTTTGTCCCGGTCAATTCCTCACTTTCTTCCCTGTGCTGGCTGCCGCCAAGGGCTGGGCTCAGTGATGAATCCCAGTTGCATCGGTGGCCAGGGCCAGGCTCTGCTCAGGCTGAAGGTGGTGTTGGGAGCTGTGGGCATGAGTGAGGTCCCGCAAAGGCACTGTAACGCACGGGGAGTGGGAAAAGAAAAGGGGGTTTGGGATGGCTGTGTGGATGGCAGGGTCCTAGAAGACGGGACTTTTTTCCTTTAAAGTCCAGCACTAATACCACTTTCCAACAGTGTCTTCCTCCTTTTCTGAATCCTGTGCTCCCACCCCCTTTTACCGTGATTCCTTGGTGAAACCTCATATATCCTTTACCCAAATGTGCCTGTATCACAGCTGTTTCTGTGTGTAAGATCCTTGGAATCAGCAACTGCCTTTTTCATTCTTTTCCCCTCCGCACCTGACAGAACGTGGCACATAGTAGGATTTCAACAGTGTCTGTAGACATGAACTGGCTGGTAGAAGAAAGGAGGCATGGGGGTGGTAGTATCTAGAAGTTCTTTGCATATTAACCAAGTCCTAGACTTATTACTTGAGGGGTCCAGAGATGGCATGCTTCCTTTCCTCCCTGATCTTGGGGCTTGTGCTGCTTTCACCAAGAACCCAACTCTGGCTGGCTTTGCCGCCAGCCTAGAAATTCATTACTGCATTTCCCCTTTTACAGGCACTTCATAAAATTCTTTTAAACTTAGAACTTTTGTTTCTTTTATTTGCCCCTAATGGCTGTCTTATTTGAATTAGCCCTTGTTAGCTCTTATCTGACCTTGCCTCCTGCCTCCTTTTCTTCCCTCCATTCTTGTAGAGATTCCAGAGGAATCTTTCTCAAAGGCTGCACCCCTCCTGCTCCGAAGCCTTCCATAGCTCCTTCTTGCCTGGAGAGCAAGAGAGGCAGGCCAGTCTCGCATTTACTACCATCCAGGATCTTCCTCCAACTTTCCTTTCCAACCCTATCGATCCAGTTGGCCCTCAACCACCAACCTCAGCTCCCACTTATAACCCCAACTCTCAGCATACCTGTGCTTTGGCCATCGGTGTTGGTTCCCCAGATGCGTGTGTCCCTCTTCGGTCTCTGTGCTGTTAGGACCCACCTCCTCCCTAGGCCAACCCCATCCTCTCCGCAGAGTCCATCTTAACTGTTTCCTCTACCAATACTGCTCCCTGTTCTGTCTGCTCAGAGTTATGTTTTCCCTCTTCATTACTGCCACAGCGCCTCCCTGCATTGCAGGAGTTGTTATGACGTGCCTTCTGCTGTGACTGTTGTGTGATTTTGTCTGGCCGCTCGATTCCGAGGGCAGGAATGGTGTATCCCCATAACATCCATTTAGTTCCATACACATCATAAGTCCCAACTTATTTTCATATCATTGAAGGACTTTGAATATCGTCTTTATCATGTTTGGTGTCATTGCCATTTTCATCATCGTCGTCATCATTGATATCTTCATAGTGACTTAAAATTGAGAAAGTTAATTTCTTATCCAGGTGGTTTGTTGTACTTCTGACCAACGGGTATAAAATAGTATGTCAAAGACAAAGCTAAAAAATAAGAAATGGAGTAAGGGTTGCACACAATGCTTTTCTGTTCCCATTTAGCACCAAGGAAGATACTGCTCAGACCAAATCAATGGTTTTACGTGCAGAGGGGACATGAAGTCTAGAGCTTCTATGAGAAAATAATTTTGTTTGTCCTTAAACCACGTATAGTTTTTCTTCTGTACATTTAGCCTGTACTAACCAATCAGCTTAAAAGGAGCACCACGCATGTTTATTCTCTGGCTGCCCTGGTCTTACATCTGTCAAATTTGTACGATGCTCTTCAATCAGAGCCTAGATTTGACTTAAAAGACATCTGTTCCAGACACTTCGTGAAAATGTTCATGAATGCATTTCTTCTTTGTAACCTTTCTTATTCTTTGCTTCAGTTTATCCAGACCTTTAAGTTAAGTGGGCAATCTCTAAGTTAGTGATCGATCCCCCATAATTGTCAAGTATTGTATTTAGAAGAGACACACATATTCAAATTCTCATGTAGTCTTCGTAATAAAGCTGAGAAAACAGGTATTTTTGCCCACATTCTCTGAATGAGACAATTGAAATTCAGAAGGAATACATGTTTTGCTGTGATTCAGTGACTCGCCCAAGGTCACACAGCTGGAGAGCCAAGATTTCAATCTAAAGCCAGTGGCTCCAAGTTCAGAACTCTTTCCCCTACACAACACCTGATTCCAAAGTCACTTTTACTCAAAAATCTCAGTCATGCAAGTGGTTGCAAATAATAAAGCCCAGTTACATTGTTTAGTTGACACCACACTACTGAATCCTACTTCCTTCTGCCTTTGTTTTTGGTTTTGTTTTTCATCAAAAAAAAAAAATTTTTTTTTTTTTTTGGCTGCGCTGCATGGCATGTGGGATCTTAGTTCCCCGACCAGGGATCGAACCCACGCCCCCTGTGTTGGAAGCATGGAGTCTTAACCACTGGACCGCCAGGGAAGTCCCTCCATCAAAATTTGATTTGCCTTGAATGCTCTGAATTTCTGGCTTCCTTCCACTCCCTCGGGAATCCCATAGGCACTAGGGACCCAAGGAATTGCCCTTCCAGAGCCAAGCCAGTGATCTACGTGGGAGTGGCGGTCCTGGAGGGCCAGGCTCTCCTTCCAGCAGCCCTCTGGCTTCAGTTGCTTCAGCTTTTATTAGCACCCATCTTCTGCGGTGCAGCCAGATCCCTTCAACCAACCATTTCACTCCCTACTTAATCCCCACCCACTCCACAATGACTTAGGACAGTGTAAGTTTTTGGATCTGTTCAGTATGGCCCCTGTCCACCTTGTATCTCTGGCCAGTTCCTTTTCTGACATCCTACATGTCAACCTTGTATAACCACAAACTGTCCTCGCTAGCCTTGGACCCCAGGTGCGTGCTGGTCTACCAACTCTCAGAAAAGAGTGATTTTTAAAAGGCCCTGATATGTAGCATTTATCCATTTCTAAGGTGTAAATTCTCCCACCAGTAGGAGCCAGCTCCGGCACCCGACTGGAGCCACACTGCCTAGAATACCCTTTTCTCCTCTCCTCTCCTCACCTCGCTGATTCTTGGCTGTTGTCGAGACTTAGATGTTACTTCGTCCAGGATGACTTTCTCAACCAGCACCCACCTGTCCCCTGCCTGGCAGAAGCTCTGTGTTTCCACATGCCCCCTTGCTAACACAAATTATAAATAGCACTTGCCAGCACAGCTCATAATTGTGTGTGCTTGGACATCTTCCTTCTGTTTTCTGCACTCTGTGGGTGGGTACCAGCTGTGTTTTTTTTTTTTTTTTTTTTTTTTTTTTTTGCGGTACGTGGGCCTCTCACTGTTGTGGCCTCTCCTGTTGCGGAGCACAGGCTCCGGACGCGCAGGCTCAGCGGCCATGGCTCACAGGCCCAGCCGCTCCGTGGCATGAGGGATCTTCCCAGACCGGGGCACAAACCTGCGTCCCCTGCATCGGCAGGCGGACTGTCAACCACTGCGCCACCAGGGAAGCCCCCAGCTGTGTCTTGATGCATTTCTCTAACCCAACGCTGAGTGCAAGGTCAAAGACAGAAGATGTTCAACAGATGTTTGTTGGATGGAGGCGTGTTTTGACTTTAAAAGGACAGTAACCTTTGTACTTAGCTCAAGAAGAGGATTTTGTGTTGATGCAAGTTCTAATCCTGCATATTTCAGTTGCAAGACATACAGGTATGCTCAGGTTCGAAGAGGGGGGTGGCTGTGTTATTTATGAGACTGGGGTAACGTGCCCCAAAACCCAGGAGCAGGAAGTACAGCTCAGTCTTTGCCTGAAAATTTTGAAATCAAGCCTTTTTCTTCTAGGATGTAGGAGACCATAGCGTCGGTTTCTTCTAGTTCTGTCTCCATGTCTGTGTCTCTCCATCGTTTTCCTCTGACTCTCTTGTTCTCTTTCTCATTCCTCCACCCCATGTCCTCTCCTCAGTGTCTCTATTCATCAGCTGTGTTCTTTTCCCCTCCACCTGTCCAGCTTGCTCTGTTCTTTCTTCTGCACAACCCAGTATGGTCTTTCAGCCCCAACTCTGAATGCCTGTCAGCTTAGTCACCTACCACCGGTGAGAACTTCTTTTTGAGCCTTCTTTAAAATTTCCAGGAGAATAACTCTGGTTGGCTCAGCACTGCTGGTTGAAGCCCCCCTGTCGCCATCTTGGATCAGGCATCCCTGGCTGGTGTGATCAGTAGAGGGGCAGGCGGAGTCAGGGTGGACACACAAGCAATGACAGACTTGTCCAAGACATTCAGAAATAAGGTGCTCCCCTCTAAATGGTGCAATCCCAGCTGGTTGAAGCTAAAAATGATGGTACCTTGGAGTTGGGGTGGAGTGGCCACTTCATTCTCAGTTAAAATAATCATGGATCAGGAAGGAAAGAACTCAGCCCATTGACCATGTGGCCAGGCAGCTCGTTATTGGCTTATGTTGTTTCCACCCAATAAAAACCTAAGTCTATTAAAATCATCATGGCTGCAGCTTCCGTGATTGCCTTGGGGAGTCCAGTCAACACATTAATTAATTATCCTCAGTGTGAACAGATTTCCTCTAAAAAGCTTCCTGTCTGTTTATTTTCTTAGCCTCATTCTGTGCCTTCCAATTTGTTCACCTTGTTCCCCTCATAAATTGGTTGGTCACTGTCTTAGATTTCTCCCCAGCATCTGGTTTGGCTCTGCACAGTGTGGTCTGGTGAGCCAGCTGTGGTTCTGATGGATTACACTTAGCCAAGAATCCTTGGAGCAGGAAGGTGGGTGTTTGTTATGGTCTGCCTCTTGGATCAATACCTCAAGGAATTGACATCCTTGGGCATCTGCTCTCTAGACACAGTCAATGTGCTAATAAGGGACTGTGAACTGATGATAAGTAATAGCTCATTTGGCTTGATTGAAGGAGAAGTACAGATAGTACCTAGAATTGTCTGCAGTGCAACAGAAAAGGTTGTCTACACTGCAGTTTGTGATTGAGGCTTTTTTAATTTTTTTAATTTATTAATTTATTTTTGTCTGCATTTCTGCATTGGGTCTTTGTTGCTGCAAGCAGGCTTTCTCTAGTTGTGGTGAGCAGGGGCTACTCTTGATTGTGGTGTGCGGGCTTCTCATTGCGTTGGCTTCTTTTGTTGCAGAGTATGGGCTCCAGGTGCGCGGGCTCAGTAGTTGTGGCTCGTGGGCTCTAGAGCGCAGGCTCATTAGCTGTGGAGCACGGGGCTTAGTTGCTCCGCAGCATGTGGGATCTTCCCTGACCAGGGCTCGAACCCATGTCCCCTGCATTGGCAGACAGATTCTTAACCACTGCGCCACCAGGGAAGTCCCTGAGCCTTTTTTTTTTTTTTTTAATAGAACTTCATTGGAGTATAATTGCTTCACAATACTGTGTTAGTTTCTGTTGCACAGCAAAGTGAATTAGCCATATGCATACACATGTCCTCATATCCTTCCCCTCCCTCTTGAGCCTCCCTCCTATCCTCCCTATCCCACAACTCTAGATCATCACAGAGCATCAAGCCAATCTCCCTGTGCTAGGCTGCTGTTTCACACCAGCCAACTGTTTTACATTCAGTAGTGTATACGTGTTGATGCTACTCTCACTTTGCCCCAGCTTCACCCTCCCATCCCATGTCATCCAGTCCGTTCTCTATGTGTACCTCTTTATTCCTACCCTGCAACTAGGTTCATCAGTACCATTTGGTTTTTTTTTTTTTAGATTCCATATATATGCGTTAGCACATGGTATTTGTTTTTCTCTTTCTGACTTACTTTACTCTGTATGACAGACTCTAGGTCCATCCACCTCACTACAGATAACTCAGTTTTGTTTCTTTTTATGGCTGAGTAATATTCCATTGTATATATGTGCCACATCTTCTTTATCCATTCATCTGTTGATGGACACTTAGGTTGCTTCCATGTCCTGGCTATTGTAAATAGAGCTGCAGTGAACATTGTGGTACATGACTCTTTTTGAATTATGGTTTTCTCAGGTTATATGCCCAGTGGTGGGATTGCTGGGTCGTATGGTAGTTCTATTTTTATATTTTTAAGAAACCTCCATACTGTTTTCCATAGTGGTTGTATTAATTTACATTCCCACCAGTAGTGTAGGAGCGTTCCCTTTTCACCACACCCTTTCCAGCATTTATTGTTTCTAGATTTTTTGATAATGGCCATTCTGACCAGTGTGAGGTGATACCTCATTGTAGTTTTGATTTGCATTTATCTATTAATTAGTGATGTTGAGCATCTTTTCATGTGCCTTTTGTCCATCTGTATGTCTTCCTTGATGAAATGTCTGTTTAGGTCTTCCTCCCATTTTTTAACTGGGTTGTTTGTTTTTTTGATATTGAGCTCCATGAGCTGTTTGTATATTTTGGAGATTAATCCTTTGTTGTTTCATTTGCAAGTATGTTCTCCCATTCTGAGGGTTGTCTTTTTGTCTTGTGTATGGTTTCCTTTGCTGTGCAAAAGCTTTTAAGTCCCATATGTTTATTTTTGTTTTTATTTCCATTACTCTAGGAGGTGGGTCAAAAAAGATCTTGGGCTGAGGTTTATGTCAAAGAGTGCTTTTCCTATGTTTTCCTCTAAAAGTTTTATAGTGTCTGGTCTTACATTTAAGTCTTTAATCCATTTTGAGTTTATTTTTGTGTATGGTGTTAAATAGTGTTCTAATTTCATTCTTTTACATGAAGCTGTCCAGTTTTCCCATCACCGCTTATTGAAGAGGCTGTCTTTTCGCCATTTTATGTTCTTGCCTCCTTTATCATAAATTAGGTGCCCATGTGTGTGTGGGTTTATCTTTGGGCATTCTGTCCTGTACCATTGATCTATATTTCTGTTTCTGTGCCAGTACCATACTGTCTTGATTACTGTAGGTGTGTGGTATAGTTTAAAGTCAGGTAGCCTGATTCCTCCAACTCCGTTTTTCTTTCTCAAGATTGCTTTGGCTATTCGGGGTCTTTTGTGTTTCCACACTAATTGTAAGATTTTTTTGTTCTAATTATGTGAAGAATACCATTGGTAGTTTGATAGGGATTGCATTGAATCTGTAGATTGCTTTGGGTAGTTTAGTCATTTTCACAATATTGATTCTTCCAATCCAAGAACATGGTATATTTCTCCATCTGTTTATGTTGTCTTTGATTTCTTTCATCAGTGTTTTATAGTTTTCTGAGTACAAGTCTTTCGCCTCCTTAGGCAGGTTTATTCCTGGGTATTCTATTCTTTTTGTTGCAGTGGTAGATGGGAGTGTTTCCTTAATTTCTCTTTCAGATTTTTCATCATTAGTGTATAAGAATGCAAGAGACTTCTGTGCATTAATTTTGTATCCTACAACCTTACCAAATTCATTGATTAGTACTAGTACTTTTCTGGTGGCATCTTTAGGATTTTCTATGTAGAGTATCATGTCATTGGCAAAAAGTGACAGTTTTACATCTTCTTTTCCAATTTGTATTCCTTTTATTTCTTCTTCTTCTCTGATTGCTGTGGCTAGGACTTCCAAAACGATGTTGAATAACAGTGGTGAGTGGACATCCTTGTCTTGTTCCTGATCCTATTGGAAATGCTTTCAGTTTTCACCATTGAATATGATGCTTGCTGTGGGTTTGTCATATATGGCTTTTATTATGTTGAGGTAGGTTCCCTCTATGCCCATGTTCAGGAAAGCTTTTGTCATAAATGGGTGTTGAATTTTGTCAAAAGCTTTTTCTGCATTTATAGAGATGATCATATGGTTTTTATTCCTTAATTTGTTAATATGGTGTATCACGTTGATTGATTTGCATATATTGAAGAATCCTTGCATCCCTGGGACAAATCCCACTTGATCATGTTGTGTGATCCTTTTAATGTACTGTTGGATTCTGTTTGCTAGTATTTTGTTCAGGATTTTTGCATCTATGTTCATCAGTGATATTTGTCTATAATTTTCTTTTTTTGTGATATCTATGTCTGGTTTTGGTATCAGGGTGATGGTGGCTTCATAGAATGAATTTGGGAGTGTTTCCTCCCCTGCAATTTTTTGGAAGAATTTGAGAAGGATGGGTGTTAGCTCTTCTCTAAATGTTTGATAGAATTTGCCTGTGAAGCCATCTGGTCCTGGACTTTTGTTTGTTGGAAGATTTTTAATTACAGCTTCAATTTCATTACTTGTGATAGGTCTGTTTATATTGTCTAATTCTTCCTGGTTCAGTATTAGAAAGTTGTACCTTTCCAAGAATTTGTCCATTTCTTCATGCTTGTCCATTTTATTGGCATATAATTGTTTGTAGTAGTCTCTTATAATCCTTTGTATTTCTGCAGTGTCAGTTGTGATTTCTCCTTTTTCATTTCTAATTTTATTGATTTGCATCCTCTCCCTTTTTTGGTGGATGAGTCTGGTTAAGGGTTTATCAATTTGGTTTTTCTTCTCAAAGAACCAGCTTTTAGTTTTATTGATCTTTGCTATTATTTTCTTCATTTCTATTTCATTTATTTCTGCTCTGATCTTTATGATTTCTTTCCTTCTGCTTACTTTGGGTTTTCTTTGTTCTTCTTTCTCTAGTTGTTTTAAGTGTAGGGTTAGGTTGTTTATTTGAGATTTTTCTTGTTTCTTGAGGTGAGATTGAATTGCCATAAACTTCCCTCTTAGAACTGCTTTTGCTCTGTCCCATAGGTTTTAGGTCATTGTGTTTTCGTTGTCATTTGTTTCTATGTATTTTTTTTATTTCTTCTTTGATTTATTCAGTGATCTCTTGGTTATTTAGTAGCATGCTGTTTAGCCTCCATGTATTTGTGGTTTTTACAGTTTTTTTCCTGTAGTTGATTTTAAATCTCATAGCATTGTGGTCAGAAAAGATGCTTGATACGATTTCAATTTTCTTAAATTTTCCGAGGCTTGATTTGTGACCCAAGATGTGATCTCTCCTGGAGAATGTTCAATGTGCACTTGAGAAGAAAGTGTATTCTGCCACTTTTGGGTGGAATGTTCTATAAATATCAATTAGATCTATCTGGTCTGTTGTGTCATCTGGTCTGTTGTGTGTTTATTTTCTGTTTGGATGATCTGTCCTTTGGTATAAGTGGGGTGTTAAAGTCCCCTCCTATTATTGTGTTACTGTTGATTTCTCCTTTCATGGTTGTTAGCATTTGACTTATGTATTGAAGTGCTCCTATGTTGGGTACATAAACATTTATAATTGTTATATCTTTTTCTTGGATTGATCCTTTGATCATTATGTTGTCCCTCTGTATCTCTTGTAACAGTCTTTATTTTAAAGTCAATTTTATCTGATATGAGTGTTGCTACTCCAGTTTTCTTTTGATTTCCATTTGCATGGAATATCTTTTTCCATCCCTTCATTTTCAGTCTATATGTGTCCCTAGATCTGATGTTTTGTAGACAGTATATATGGGTCTTGTTTTTGTATCCATTCAGCCAGTCTGTGTGTTTTGGTTGGGACATTTAAACCATTTACATTCAAGGTTATTATTGACATATATGTTCCTATTACCATTTTCTTAATTGTTTTGGGTTTGTTTTTGTGGGTCTTTTTCTTTTGTGTTTCCTGCTTAGAGAAGTTTCTTTAGCACTTGTTGTAAAGCTGGTTTAGTGGTGCTGAATTCTCTTAGCTTTTGCTTGTCTGAAAAGCTTTTGACTTCTCCATAGAATCTGAATGAGATCCTTGCTGGGTAGAGTAATCTTGGTTGTACGTGTTTGTTTTTCTCTTTCATCACTTTAAGTGTGTCCTGCCACACCCTTCTGGCCTGCAGAGTTTCCACTGAAAAATAAACTGATAACCTTATGGAGATTCCTTTGTATATTATTTTTTGTTTTTCCCTTGCTGCTTTTAATATTCTTTCTTTGAATTTAAATTTTGTTAGTTTGATTAATATGTGTCTTGGTGTGTTTCTTCTACAGTTTATCCTGTATGGGACTCTGTGTTCTTCCTGGACTTGGGTGACTATTTCCTTTCCCATGTTAGGGAAGTTTTCCACTATAATCTCTTCAAATATTTTCTCAGACCCTTTTTTTTTTTTCTCTTCTTCTGTGACCCCTGTAATTCTAATGTTGGTTCATTTAGTGTTGTCCCAGAGGTCTCTGAGATTGTCTTCAATTCTTTTCATTCTTTTTTCTTTATCCTCCTCCTCGGCAGTTATTTCCACCATTTTGTCTTCCAGCTCACTTATTCGTTCTTCTGCCTTCATTATTTTATTATTGATTCATTCTAGTGTATTTTTCATTTCAGTAATTGTGTTGTTCATCTCTGTTTCTTTGTTCTTTAGTTCTTCTAGTTCTTTGTTAAACATTTCTTGTATTTTCTCAATCCGTGCTTCCATTCTATTTCTGAGATTCTGGATCATCTTTACTATCATTACTCAATTCTGTTTCAGGTAGATTGCCTATTTCCTCTTCATTTATTTGGTATTGTAGGTTTTTACCTTGCTCCTTCATCTGTGACATATTTTTTTGCCGTCTCTCTTTTTTTTTTTTTTTTAATGAGTGGGATTGCATTCCTCTTTTACTGGTTGTTTGGACTGAGGCTTCCAACACTGGAGTTTGTAGGCTATTGGGTATAGCTGGGTCTTGGTCCTGAGATGAGGAACTCTGTGAGACCTCACTCCCATGAATATTCCCTGGGGTCTGAGGTTCTCTGTTGGTCCAGTGGTTCAGTCTTGGATCTCCCCACCACAGGAGCTTCTGCCTGACCCCAGGCTCATGAATCAAGATTCCACAAGCTGTGTGGGTGGCAAAAAATAAAGAAAAAAAAGAACAATAACAAAGTAGAAAATAAAATTAGACTAGGAAACTAACATATGTTAGAAAATAATGTAAAAATAAAAATATAGATGACTCAGCAACTGGAGGTACATCATTACCACAATAGTAAAAAAGGAGGAGGGAAAAGAAAAAAAAAAGTGAGGGGAAAGCCTTGGCTGTGGAGAGTGGGGCATAAGCAAGGGCAAGGTTTGGGTGTTGGGTGGAACCAAGGCTCAGGACCCACAGGACTGGAAAAGGTCCTGGGGGCTTCGGGGGAAGTGGGGCTTAGGCTCAAGGAACAGCAGGGGCCAGGCGTGCCCCCCACCCCTGTTCTCAGAGGCAGGGAAACTCACCTGGGAGCCCAGCAGGCTTCCTGGGCTCGAGTGGGCAGGGCAGACGCCCTCCTCTCTTCCCCTGCTCCTCTGGTCTGGGGTCTGGGAGTGCCCCTCCTGTCTGCCTCTCCTGATCTCCTGGGCCTCAGGGTCGCCGATCTTGTCTGGCCTCCACTTCTCCTCCCCCCTCTGTCCCCCCTGCATCCTACCAGTTCACTCTGGGATTCCTCCCATCTCCTTGGGGGTCAGAGTCCCCCACCAGCTGCCGACAGGCGCCCTAGTTGTGGGGAGACACTGACTCCATGTCTTCCCATACCACCATCTTGACTCCTCCCTCCCTGAGCCTCTTTTTTTTTTTTTTTGCGGTACGCGGGCCTCTCACTGTTATGGCCTGTCCCGCTGTAGAGCACAGGCTCCAGACACGCAGGCTCAGCGGCCATGGCTCACGGGCTTAGCCACTCCGCGGCATGTGGGATCTTCCCGGACCGGGGCACGAACCCGTGTCCCCTGCATCGGCAGGTGGACTCTCAACCACTGCGCCACCAGGGAAGCCCGTGAGCCTCTTTTTAAATGGCATATATTGCAAAGTATTGCAGGAACCTGGAGCTTAGAAAGAGAAACGCTTTAGAGCTGAGATGGAAGGAATAAAAGAATGATGACAGTTAAAAGGATGTCTCAGAGATGGAAATTAATGGTGTAAGGAGTAGGGAGGCCCAGCCCAGGAGGGCTGGAATAGGGGTGGACAGCCTGACTCTTTGGGACAAAGTGACTTCTAAGGAGTATATTTGAAATGAATTTTTAGGACATGGTTGGTTAAGTGGTTCCATGTATGGTTTTGGTGGCCTTCATCCTTCATGCATTAAGTTTCCTTTTCCATTTGTTGCACCAGAGAGAGAAGTAAGTGCCAGTTGGTTTCTTAAGCACAGTCATTAGTGCTTGGGATGGTTTACAAAAGAAGCATCTGTTGGGTCAGCAGCCTTTTCAGATAACCTGTGGCTGAGAGCACTCCTGCCCCACTGTGGGTACTGGGGTGTCCTGGAGTGGATTTCTTGGTCCTCAAGGGCTCCTCCATGGCTTTTTTGGATTTCTACAGTGTTGTAATCTGACCCCAAGGAAGTGTACTGAATAGGTGAGAAGAGAGTCTGGGGATTATCAGTACTGGAAGGAAAAAAGCCCTTACTCTGTGGTAGCATCTGGGGGCAGATTTACAAAATACTCTTTGAAAGAGGCCCTTGATGGTAAACGTTGGTCATGGACTCTTGGAGAGTCAATCAGAGGCACTAATTGGGATGTCTCCCCATAGCTCTAGAGTGTTTCACCACTGGATGTTACAATAGAATAAATAGGTAAATGGTACACTGTGTGTGATGGGTGGGTGGGTGGATGGATGAATGGATGGATGAGTAAATGAAAGTGAAGGAAAGAAGAGATCCACCAGCATGACTCGTAAACAGAAACACCTTTTGTTCTACTTGGAGAGGCAGAAGATAGCATACATAGCAAAGAGGAGTATATTCTGTGTATCTGTTGGGAATCACTTTGGTACTAGTAGCAGAAAAACCAGCTAACAGTGGCTTAAATAAGAGTGTATTTGTCTTGCTGTATAATATCTTGGAGGGAGGAGGTTGTTGCCCTCAGTCCTGTGGCTCAATAACCTGGTGCTCTGGGTGGGCATCTCTGCTGGCCTTTTGGTCTCCTCATGTTTTTGCAAGATGGTTGTAGGAACTTCAAGCCTCAGCAAGTACTGAAAGCCATCCCCTCCCCCGAGAGCCACTTTTTAAACATTTACCACACACCTCTACCTATATGTCTTGCATTTTGTAGCAAGTAACACCTAGTTAGAGGCTCAATGTATATATTTTTGAATGAGTGCACGGGTGTCGTAGCTCTGTTAAATCTGAATTTCAGATAAATGCTTAACACTTTTTAGTATAAGTATATCCCAAATATTGCATGCGACATGCTTATACTAAAAAAAAATTTTAGTTCATCTGAAATTCAAATCTTACTGGGTGTACTGTATTTTTCTCCTAAATCTGGCAACCCAAGGGCATAGGAGTGACTTTATGGAAATAGATTTGACGATTTGCCTCTATTTCACAAAGTGAGGGCTACCTGTTTGAATCCTTCTTAAGCATATGGGATGAGGTGGAAATTTGGGCATCAATTGTGCAAAGGGTTGGAACAATTTATCTAGAGGGAAACATGAAATTGGAATTAGTAGTTAGTGATGGAGAATTAACTCAAAATTCAATAAATTGTGGATGGTTTGTAACTCCTTAGAGATATTTCTTAGTGTTGGTTTCAGAGCAGTGAAAAGAAAGCCCACTGCCAGCTGGGACCCACAGCATGTCAGTACGGGGTCATTTGCTCAGTGACATCTGTCTGTGATCACAGGAGAGATTTGAGCTGTGTCTGAAAGTAGGGCAACTTTAACCTGGTGTGTCTGATGCCACCGGAGTTGCAGATGGGGGTCTGATTTTATATCCCTGCCACCTGTCACTGGATGGGGGAGTTTGGGAGAGAGAAATTCGGAACCTAGAACTTGTTTGAAATGCAAATTCTTGGACTCCACTCCAGACCTACTGCCTTGGAGGTGTAGGGCCCTGCATTCTCACATTTTAGCCAGCCCTCAAGGTGACTCTGATGTCCACTTAAGTTTGAGAGCTACTGTTTTAGTTGGTGGAGAAGCCATGGAAGAATGTTTGCCTTGCAGTCAGCAAAAGGGCCACTGCAGTTTCAGGGATGGGAGCACAGCTGGCCTGGAGGGACCACTTGTGGACGAGGTAATTGCCCAGGTGTTACCCCGATATCAGGGTACCAACCTGCCCTTAGGAATATTAACTCAAAGAAGCAGGATGGCAAGAGATCTGTGATGCCTCTGAGGAGCAGTGGGGAGGGCTCCGGGGATGGTGGAATGGCTCATGTTGATGTGAAGATGTGGGGAAAGACCGGTGGTAAGTAAGTACCATGGGTTCTAGTCCTGCCCTGGCCAGGAACTTGCTGCCCAGTTGCTTGCTTTTCTCCAGACCTCAATTTCTGATTGTGTAAAATGAGGATTTCAGAGGAACGGGCTAACTGATTCTTTTTAGCCCGAGCTTCTCATGCAAAAGACCAAGAGAGCAAAAGACAAGGATTCCCACTAGCTGAGCGTGTCTTTGGGTCCCCCTCCTTGCATCCAGGCCCCTTCCTCTCCATGTTGCCCTCATTTGGTCTACCCCACTTGCACAAGAGTTTTTCTGGCAGCGTGCCTCCTGAGGACATGAGTTGGGGACTGCCTGTGACTTTGAATTCCAGAGGACGACCTGGAGTGAGCCGGGGGGCCTTGGAGGATTTCAGAGCTGAGTTGACATTCCTAAACTGTGGGGTGGACAGGGGGATGCTGGATGAGCAGACTAACCTGCTGGGCCTCACTTTTTCCATCTGAGTAAAGGGCTGAGGAACCCAGACTCAGCAGGGCGTGGTGATGAAATGAGATGAGGCGTGGAGTGACCAGTTCTCTCGCGCCCCTCCTGCCACTCCTGATAGGATCATCCCAGAGACCCCTCACTCATGCCACCTCTGCATCTTCAGAGGCCGCTGCTCAGGACACATGAGGTCGCCATCCTGCAACCTTCCATAATCTGAGGTGGCTTACGTTGGAATTCAGGGCGCCCAGGAGGCCAGAATGAGGTTTGAGTGGATCAGATTGCTGTGTGCTGTTGGCTGGTCTTGGAGGGGCCGGTGATGGACCTATGTGAGGACAAGTTGGGTGGCAATATGGGATGATGTCATGGTCCATTTTACCTGGACACTGCAGATTTTTTCAACTTTCTTTTGTTTTTCTTGTCTTTGGTTTGTTACTCAGGTACATTTGTATTACATTTATCAATTGAGCATTTATATGATCAAAACAGTTATTACTTGTCTGTTGTCTGTATCTCCAGTGTGGTGTCTTTTGTCTCAATTTTGACTTTGTCCATTTGATCCTATGAAGTAGGTATAATTCATTCCCCCGGTTTACAGATGAGGCCACAGGCATAGTGTGAGGGAAGGGGGTATTCCCAAGGGTGCCCAGGCAAAGAAACCAAGATTTGAACTAGTTTGTCTGATTCCAGAGCAGACACTTTCCATTTTTCCAGGCACAGATCAACTTTTTCATTTCTTTGGAGTTATGTGATCATGGAATAGAGTAGGGAGACAGACCATTTCTGTCCTGCCGGTCACTATAGTTCCCACTACCCTTGCAGCTGTCTTAGCCAACTTAGTAGAAAAGCAGGAGGCAGTCCTCAGTTGCCTGGACCAGTTTGCAAGATGGTCCAGTTCATCATTATTGACTGGTGGGGACTGATTTTTAATGCTATCAAAGAATAAACAGATACAGGGGTTTACCATTTATAACTTAAGAAATTTATACCTGGGAGGGGAGGAAGCCCAAAACAAAACCACCAACTAGGTAATTAAGGAACTGTCAGATTACAGAGAGCGTCAGCCTGGTTCGCCATGTCCAGCCGCGTGTGTGCTGGCTGGTGTGTTTAAAAATAAACCACCAATAACTACAGTAATGAGTGAACCCCAGACTGTAACGATGTGCTTCCAAAAGCCAGTGGTGGTGCGATGCATTTATATACTAGTGGCATAGCCAAGGTGGGAGGTTCTTAGTGAAAGGCTGTCTGGGGATACATTTTAATGTGATTCCAGAAGGAAGCGGAGATAGCCCTCTCGTTTTTGTTTATCCGATTCGGGGGAGGCAGGGGGAGCTGGAAAGTTTTTAAAAACCTACTCCATCCATTTCTTTAATGATCATCTGAACAGCTAAACCTCCTGGAACTATTATGTATAGTTGTTCTCCAAGCTGTATCCATTTTCCCTGCTCTGCAGATATATCTATTTCCCCTCCTCCTCTTTAAATAAAAGTGATTAATTATAAGACATTGATATGAAATGAAGCTCCGAGCTTCTTAGCAGTTCTCAGCCCCCAAGTGATGTGGTGCTGCTCTCAAGATGCAGAGGGGAGATTTGGAGGACAAACACAAAACAAATTAGCCGTGGGGATAGGCGGCTTAGGTGGCTGTAAATGAGTAGCTGTCATCGTCACCCTCACCAGATATTTATAACACACCTCTGTGAGTACAGCTGCCACGTGAGGCAAATTCCTGAAGGCACTAGAGTCTGTGCCGTGGGAACATAATTTAAACCTGACTCTGGTTGAGGCTGCTGAGGGATGTTGGGGGCCAAGGTTGCTGGCTCTTCTTCCCCCTGTTTTTTTTTTTTTTTTTATTTACTTTTGGCTGTGTTGGGTCTTCGTTACTGTGCGAGGGCTTTCTCTAGTTGTGGCAAGCAGGGGCCACTCTTCATCGTGGTGCACGGGCCTCTCACTGTCGCGGCCTCTCTTTTTTTTTTTTTTTTTTTTTTTTTTTTTTTTTTTTTGTGGTACGCGGGCCTCTCACTGTTGTGGCCTCTCCCGTTGCGGAGCACAGGCTCCGGACGCGCAGGCTCAGCAGCCATGGCTCACGGGCCCAGCCGCTCCGCGGCATATGGGATCCCCCCAGACCGGGGCACGAACCCGTATCCCCTGCATCGGCAGGCGGACTCTCAACCACTGCGCCACCAGGGAGGCCCTCGCGGCCTCTCTTGTTGCAGAGCACAGGCTCCAGACGCGCAGGCTCAGTAGTTGTGGCTCACGGGCCTAGTTGCTCCGCGGCATGTGGGATCTTCCCAGACCAGGGCTCGTACCCGTGTCCTCTGCATTAGCAGGCAGATTCTCAACCACTGCGCCACCAGTTCTTCCCCCTGTTGATGCCTCTACTCCCTTTTTTGTTGTTGTTTTTTGTTTTGTTTTTAAAGACGAGTATGTTACTAGCTTTTGTCGCTGGCCTCAGTAGGTTGCATGATACCCATATGTGTGTACACACACATACACACATATTCTCCCTCTCTCCATCCTTCTCTCCATTCTTCTCTCCCTCCAACGCTCTTTCCACCCCTCCGTCCCTCTCTCCATCCCTCCATCCCTCTCTTTCTCAACTGCTGTGACTCTACCCAGTCTTGGTTTCCTCCAATTCTCCACCTGTTCATTGCTGTGCCTTGGCCATCTTTGGAGCCAAGTTGAGATTTCCTGATATTTTTCCATCCATGATGCAGTAGAGTGTGTGGCTCACCTAGCTGCCCAGCGGACTGTCATTCTGTAGGGCCTCATAGCCAGTGGGTCCCTGGCCTCAGTGAACACTCCCCTTGAAGGCCTCAGGTCCCATGAACCATCTGATCCTGCCTGCCTCAAGACCGCTTGGATGCTCAGGGAAGGACCATTTCTCCAACTGAGGCTGACATCCTTACTGGTCCAAGGCTGTTCATGTCCAGTGTTAGGCCTGGCATCCAGGTTCCTAGCTTCCCTATGAAGGTAGCATCCTCCATCTTGTTCTTCACCCCACAAGCTGTTGAATGGGGTACAGGAGTGATTGAAGCTCTCTAGAGGTGAACTACCTGGGGTTGAATCTTGGCATTAGCTTCTACTGGTTGGATGATTGGGACAAGTTACTCTGCTTCCCTGGACCTCAATTTCCTCGTCTGTAAAATGGCACACCACTAACTATGCAGCAAGCATGAGCTCTTATCTTTATTTTGTGAAACCTGGAAGAAGCAACTTTTATTTAAATCCCACATTTCTGCTCGCTTTCCCCTGCTCTGTGCGCTTTTCTCTCTGTCTGCTCTCAGGGGTGCTTCTGCTCATATCTTTTGGCTGGCGGTGGCACGTATTTCTTTCTGAACAGCACTGTATGAATTAGTCTGCTGTGGGCAGCTTACCTCCCTTCTTTACAGTAAGATGATCAATGCCATTCTTGGTTTCCAGAGCATTCTTCAGACTTTTATTCCATTTGGTATTTTAGGACACATTTAAATGCAAGTATGAAGAATTTGGATTGAGGCTGGGTAGTAGCAGAGTATTGTAATACGGAGGTTAGAACCCTTGAAAGAGATCAATCCAGTCTGCTCTTGGAGTCTCCGTTTCTTCCTCTCTTGCTACAGCTACAATTTGTCTGTCCTTCCGTCCCTCAGCTCTGGCAGTTGACAAACTTGATAGCCCCAAGGCCACACTTTGCCCTTGCACCTTAGCACAGACTCATTTCTCTCTTCTGTCTTGTTTCCACTTGTTCACCTTGCAAAACTGCCACCCCTCTGAGGAATTAAGTTGGGAGTCAGGTGTTTCTCATCCCTTTACCTCTCGTACAATACCTGGCACCCTCATGCCTTCTCTGTGCCTAGCAGGGTGCCTCATACACAGTACGGGCTTAGTAAATGATGAATGAATGACATCCTAAAACAAGGGTTTGGAACAGTTTGTTATCAGTGCTCTTTTCCAGTTCTGTGATTTGTTGCTTTGGAAATGTCTAAAAACTAACTGGTCTTTTGAGAAAAAAATCACACAGTATTTATATTCCACTCTCGTACCCCACTGCTGGGGCCGTGACCTGTTGAAATGTGTCCCTGGTTTTCAAGAACTTTGCTCTCTTCCCTGAACCTCTATACTAGGTTAGTTTTCACCCCCATACCACCCTTCCTTTATCAGTGTAATTTACTATGTATGTTTTTATTTGGTGTTTGGATTGTGGTCTCCCTTTCCTGTGGCCTATGCCTAAGCCTGTCTTTTCCACCAAACAACAGCAATGCCTCACACATAACAGACGCTCAATAGATAAATAAATGTCCCCTCCCAATTCCAAAAAAAAAAGAACTTTTCTCTCTTTCTGTAGTGTATGAGACCTCCTCAGTGCCCTTGAATCATCATGCCCGCTGTTGGGGCCACCTTCCTTGATTCATTCTACTCCGATCAAAGCAGTGCAGTTGGAATGCTGTTAATTCTTCAGAAACCACTTGCATCGTTTTGTTCCTCTGCTCAGGAGAATTGAATGGGTTTCTGGTGCCCATTGTGTCTGGTCTAAACGCCTCAGTTGAAAGGACCATTCATGGTCCCTCAGGAACCCCCTGTGCTCTGTAGTTGTCAGTGCCACCCTCCTTCTCCAGACAGCCCCACCTCCGTTTTGTCCCTTTGCCCATGACATGTAGTATGGCTTCTATGCCTTTATTTAAACCATTGTTATTCCTAACTTGCTCAGTACCCTGGTCAAACCACGTCCACGGTCATCCGTTAGACCCAGATCTAGCTATTTCCTAGGGTCAAGGCCAGGATTTCCAGTTTGGGTTTCCCATGTAATTCTTTGATTCACTGACTCCTTAAAAACTAAATGCGTTTTAATATAATTTGCATTATATTATTCTGCATTCTCGAATATTTTTTACCTCCTTGAATTACTTGTAAATGCCTTGCTTTCATGAGCTATCGTCTTCCGCTTCTTTGGAAACTGCTCATGGTAACTCTTTGCTTATAGAGTTACTCAGACAGACATTTGTTGAACAACGATTGCATTTTCCAAATAGGAGCACAGACCCCAGGGACAGTGGAGTTAGATAATGACTGTGAAATTTTCCTTTTTTTTCTACCTAGTAAGAGTCTGGCAAGAGAAGAAAGAACATCAGGTTAGTGTTGTGATTAATTCTAAGGGGAAAGTTTAATTGGTCCCAGGGCTCTCTATCATGCTGTACCTGGGCAAGGGACATTATCCTCAAGGGCATTTCCGTTTCTGTTGATGATGCTTCCCTGACCTGCTGGCTGGGTCGAGGAAGATACACTGTATGAAGGAAAGGTACTGATTTGGGTCTGATACAATCCTCAGCCATCAAGCAGCAATCCCAGTGTCACCTCCTGCAGCAGAATCATGGAATTTAAAACTGAGAGGGGTCTTTTGAGGTTGTCTTGACTACTCCATCCATTCATACATACATTCATGTATCCAACAAATATTTATCAGCTGACTACTCCATGCAAGGTTTTCCACTAGGCACCATTAAGAGGCTGTTAGGAAGCGTGAAATCCAATTTGGAGAACAGGCATCAATCAAATGGGGGGTCCTGAAGGTTGGCCTGATTCTACCATTGAATGGCCTGCAATGAAGGTTTTTTAAAATTGGTGCATTGCAGTGGAGAATGTATAGAGCTACCCAATCATGGTGTCTGGACAGCCCTGAATAGAGGAGAATGAGTTATGATGATAGACAGTTACTGGCTCAACAAAGAGCAGTTTTAACCTGAGTAGTCTTGGCGTGTTCAGTGCAATTAACTACTGGGGGTAAAATTATCTAGACCCTGGGTGCACGTCCTAGTGTCACGCTTTTTAGATCTGTGACTGTCTGGTAAGCTATTTAACCAACCTGAGCACTGGTCAGAGGCAGCTCTTTCGGATTAAAAGGATCTTTTTTTTTTTTTTTTTTTTTGCGGTACGCGGGCCTCCCACTGCTGTGGCCTCTCCCGTTGCGGAGCACAGGCTCTGGACGCGCAGGCTCAGCGGCCATGGCTCACGGGCCCAGCCGCTCCGCGGCATGTGGGATCTTCCCAGACCGGGGCACGAACCCATGTCCCCTGCATGGGCAGGCAGACTCTCAACCACTGCGCCACCAAGGAAGCCCAAGGATCATGTTTTTAGGGTCTAGGAAATACGGGTTTGAATCCTAGGTTTGCCACAAATGAGTGGTATGGCTTTTGAGAAGTCATTTACTTCCTGTGTCATTTACTTCCTGTGTCTCATGTCGCTCAGTGGTATAAAGATGGTAATGATTTTGATGGGTTGACTTGTCCCCCTCACCATTCTTATGTTGAAATCCTAACCCTCAATATCTCAGAATGTGACTATGTTTGGAGATGGGACCTTGAAAGAGGTAATTAAGGTAAAATAAGGTCACGTCCAGTCTGACTGTTGTCCAGTATGGACAGTATGACTGTCCTCATCCAGTATGACTGTTGTCTTTATAAGAAGAGGAGATTGGGACACAGACAGAGGAAGAAAGGGATATGTGAAGACACAGGGAGAAGATGGCCGCCTGCAAGCCAAGGGGAGAGGCCTCAGGAGAAACCAACCCTGCCAACACCTTGTTCTGGGACTTCCAGCCTCCAGAACTGTGAGAAAGTAAATTTCCCTCGCTTAAGACAGACACTCTGTGGTCCTTGGTTATGGCAGCCCTAGAAACCTACTACCATGTGACAGTCACCTGAAGAGGTACAGTGACTCAGAAGACATGTTGTCATATGGTGTCTAGGGTAAGGTGTGTGATACAGGGCAGGCATCCTGGCAAAGCCAAGTAAAACAGGTTCAGGCTGGCATCTCCATCCAGGTCTCTGTGGACACAGTCACTACCACTGCCACCTTCTATGGCACCCTTTCTGGTGGATAGACTCAGGGTCTGGTGTACCATCGTGTTAACTAGATTCCTTTATAAATGCCAGCTCCTCTGAGTGTCAGCAGCTTCTCTTCAATCTGTGGAGGCTGGTCACATGGCAGTGCTAGGCTCCATTGAAAGCACTTTTTCCCCTTCAGGCCATGTGGTGGTTGAGTCCTGAGCTATCCATCCTGGGAAATGGTCAAAGACCTTTTTCCTAAGGGTCCTACAAGGTGATATTTGGGGCCGCATTGTTCTCAGCCCTTCAGACTTCGTCAGCCTGCTTGAGTGTCTCTACCTCTGAAAAACCTTGGCTTGGTCCAGCTGACACATGTGCACAAATGTCCATTTGATGGGTCTCTGCTTGGAGATTCTGCAGACATTTTCAGAGCCAAGGACACATTGGTTCCCTCGTTTTTATCTCTCTGGCTTTCTCAGATGTGCTCGCTCTTGTTGATCTTCATGGGGGTACTTGCCCAAGGCCTGCACAGTACTACTAAAATCACAACAGTGACATCAGCCACTTGGGTGTGTGGGTAGCCAGTGGGAGTCAGCTCCATCTGGAAACTAAAAAGAGAAACACAATCCTCTTCTTTTCCTTCCCCCGGACTTTTCTGTATCTTTGCAGGTAGACAGGGCCAAGTAGGGAATTTACAAATTGACACCTTTTTTTCCCCAAGCAGCTTGATGTTTTTAAAAAAGTTCCTTTGATTCCAAAGAACTGGGAGCAGGGAGTAAGTTTGGCCGGGAAGCCAGAGCAATTGGAGAGAGGTGGCGGTGGAGGGTTGCTGATGCATATGTGCCTGGAGTCCTGTGTGCTTGGAAAATCTCGGTTGTACACTGCAAATGTAGCTTTCAACCCCAGCAAGAGGAACCTGATAACCAGCTGTTAACACCTGGAGACTTCCAAAGTTACTATGAAAAGAGCATCTCTGGCAAGCCAAACTTGACTTTATGAATTTTGTTATTTTAGGTCAAATGCTGTTCCTACTCATCTGGGCATTCCATGTATTTTACTGATGGACACGCAGTAAAACCATCAGGCTGCTGGTGCCAGAGGGCATGGGAGGTGTCCCTTTAGCAATTGGCAGGAGGATGACAAAGAGAAAGGCACATCCCGCTCATATCAGGGTAGTAAATAAGGGGAGTGGCTTTCCCCCTTCTTCCCATTTCTTTATTAGCCGTAACATAATTCAGCTGGAACTGGTCTCTGTGTGCCAACTCTGGATCTCCTGGAGATGATGGAATTCTTACTTGATGATGGAGGTAATGATTTCTTCTTCAGTCTGCTTTCAACCTGCAGTGTTACCATGATGTGAACTGGTGTAGGATCATGAAGACTGTGATGGTAGCTGCCTTAGGGCAGACAAAGGCCAACGCATGGGTTTATACCTGTGCATTTTGAGGACAAGAACTTTTAATGGTAGGTTAGTTGTGCAAATGATCTGGGACCCAGGTATCTTGTCTTGATTTGCTGAATCCTTTCTTTAAAGCTATTCAGTCATTCTTTGCTAAGAATCTCCCCCACTCCCTCCACAGGGGAGTCCATAATTACATCACATTGTTTAATAATTTTTTTTTTTTTTTTTTTTTAAATATTTTATTTTTTATTTTATTTATTTTTATATTTTTGAAATTTATTTATTTTTGTCTGCGTTGGGTCTTCATTGCTGCGCACGGGCTTTCTCTAGTTGCGCCGAGCGGGGGCTACTCTTCATTGCAGTGCGCAGGCTTCTCATTGTGGTGGCCTCTCGTTGCGGAGCACGGGCTGTAGGTGCACGGGCTTCAGTAGTTGTGGCATGTAGGCTCAGTAGCTGTGGCCCATGAGCTCAGTTGCTCCGGCATGTGGGATCTTCCCGGACCAGGGATCGAACCCGTGTCCCCTGCATTGGCAGGCGGACTCCCAACCACTGTGCCACCAAGGAAGTCCCTGTTTAATAATTTTATTAGTGTTCATGAGGCCAAGACTTACTTGCTCCAGGTCACACAGTGGGTTGCTGGCAGAGCTGGGACTTGAACCTGTGACTTCTTTCCCAGCCTGATGCTGTTCCCCTTATACAGAGCTACTTTTGCCACTTTCTAGGAGTCCTCATCTTTCTACTCTTGCCTCTGCACTGCAAAGGGTGCCCCGAGGGGGAGCCTTCCTGTACTCTCCTGGGCTCTGATGAGAGGGTCCGTCTTAGCCATTGGAGACCTGTGTCGGGATGTGGGCCGATCCTTGTGATTCTCCTTTGCTGTAATGGGAAGCAGCCCTCAGAAGAGAAAGACTTGCATTTGTATGCAGCCAGTCGGGTGGCGTTGAAATAAACGCAGCACAGATCAAACTACACACAGCCAGCACATCGCCGGGAAGAGGAACCAAAATGGAATGCTGATTTTTCTCACCATCTTCTTTAGAAACCTTCTTCCTCGCCACCCACCGGATGATGCTGGCTGTTGGGGCAGTCTAGCATTGAGATGAAACGCTTAGGTTTGGGAGACAGCCCTGTGTTCAAATCCATTTATTGATGGATGTATTTCCCACTTATAGTCCCTGGGACACTTAAAGGAAGTCATTTTTCTGAGCTTCAATCCTTTCATCTATAAACTGGGCCTATTAACGTCTCGCTTATAGATTTTAAGAGAGTAAAAATAATAGATGAACATAAAGTGCTTTGCACAATGCCTCAAACGTATTAGCATTCAGAAGCGGGTCGGTGCTATTCTCATCAGCGGCAGCATCATCGTTTTGACTGCCTCATTGACTTGGATGGATGTGGCAGTGTACGTAATAAAGTACCCAGTCTAGAACCTGGCCTGTGGTTATCGTTAATAAATGAAAGCTGTTGTAGTCGTGTGGGAAAGCTCAAAGATCTGAGTAATTCAGCAGATACCACAGAACTGGAGGAATCTTGGACTTAGTTTCTTCTCCCAGCCCTGTCTCAAAAGAACTGTATTGCCCTGGGCCAGTTGTTTTGTTTTATGACCTCCCATTCTGCATCAGTTGCATGGGGGTAACTGAGCTTTGTGGGATACTGAAAAGAGAGAACAGAAGTGAGGTGCCTAGCTCGGTGCTGGAGCTAGGTTCATCCCAAGAACTATAAATTGTGCTTACCCTTTAACTCAGTGATTCTATTTTTAGGAATGTACTGTTCTCACATACAGATTCTAAAGGAAAAGGTGGAGCTGGGTAGAGTGGAGCCTGTCAGTGGGCTTCATAGCAGCGCTGTTTACAGCAGCTCAAATTGAAGACTCCACACGTACCCAGCGTTGTCAGGCATCTTGGGTGTTTTAATACCATAGAGCCCTCTGGGGCTGTGGGGAATGTCAGATGCCTGGGAAGCATACGTGGCTTTCAATTTGTGGAGTATCCCATGTGGGAGGGAGTTGAGAGGTGGTGTGAAGGCAATGACCCGCTATTTTAACTGAGGTCCAGGGAGGGCTAGCGATTTTCGAAATCATTCCATTGAGCACCGTTCCCTGTGGGTCCCCTGCTTTGGCCACAACCAAAGCACTGCCTTGGAACCTCTGCGGGGCCTGTCGCGTGGCCTCAGGGGTTAGGAGGCAGTGGCAGAGCAAATCCAGCTTGTTCGGATCCGGGGCTGCTTAGATGCGACCTAGGTGATTCCTTTGGCAGCAAGTGACATTCGGCAAAGGGCACGACTGACAGAGGCCTTGAAGAGGCGGGTGTTGCAGGGAGAATGTGATGCACAGAGAGGGTAGGAGGGCAGGGAGCCTGGGAGTGGCTGCAATTGTCTGTGTAAAGGCCGTTCTGTGTGCAGACCCTGGGCAGAGGCTTGTGGGTGCAGGACAGAGGGATGGTCTCCTCTGCCTGAGTTCTCTGATGGTTCTTGTGCTTGGGGAATGGAGCTTGGTCACACGCGACTCGGGGATCCCCCGGTGGCACCGAGAGTGTGCCCAGAAGGGTGACGATCGTACATCCTCAGAGAATCCAGCAAGGCGGTGTTCACAAAGCTTTTGGCCCCGACTGAGCACTCAGCGTGTCAGTTGCCTTCCCCCTTCCTAGAGGTGGGGGTCGGGGGGTGGTTATTTCAGCACGTGGCCTTTTTAGACATATTACAGTAATCATCTGGTCAGAATTTCGGGGAAAGCTCCCAATTTCCGGTGCCGTCCGGCTGTCCACTGATGCGTACTCATCTCTGATTGCAGCTCTACAAATATAGGTATGCATCTTTGGAAACATTTGTATGGAATTGGGGGCGGGGGGGCTGGAAATCGTTACATCTACCAGCTGGTTATTCCTTCTTTTCGTAAAGTCATTACAGCCTATGATAAAAGAAATGAGAGTCAATAAAATGAGGAATTAGGCATGTGGTAATTCCTAAGATTTAAGACCTAAAAGTTTGACGATTCAGTGCTTTAGCGATCTTATTCTATCATCCCTTCGCTTGATATCCTTTAGCCAGCAGCTCCATATTGAGGATAATTCAGCCTGGTACACATATCCATTTGTGATCTGGCCCGTGGCTTTGCCTCCTCAGCTGGCTTCATCTTTCTGACATTTTTCTTTAACATTCCTGAAGGTGTACCTCAAACCGTGTATGTGTATAAATTTCCTGTGGCTGCTATAACAGATTACCACAAACTTAGCCCCTTAAATTAATACAGTTTTATTCTTGTATACTTCTAGAGGTCAGAAGTCCAGCATCAGTCACTCTGGGCTAATGTCAAGCTGTTGGCAGGGCTGCATTCCTCGGCTTGTGGCCCCTTCCTCCATCTATGAAGTGCATGTCTCCAATCTCTGCTTCTGTTTTCACAATGACCTTTTCTCCGATGCCAGCTCTTCCTGCATCTCTCTTGTAAGGATTTTGTGATTGTGTCAGGTCCAGTCAGATAATCCTGGATGATCTCCCCGTGTCACGGTCTTTCATCGTACCTACAAAGTCTCTTTTGCCTTATAATGTAACATTCGCAAATTCCAAGAATGAGCACTTGGGCATCTTTGGGAACTATTATTCAGCCTACCCTAACATGTCTTTGTATCTTGTGTTCTTGCTGCCTCCGATGCCTTTTCCTGCCTTCTTTGCCAGGCTAGCTCCTTTTCAGAACCCAGCCTCAGGGTCTTCTCTGTAAGAAGACCTCCTTGGACCTCCTTCCTCTCCGGTCGCATTGATCTGGTAACGTGCCTCTCCTCCTTGCTTACGTAACGTCTTGCACCTGTACCCTTAGTAGCATTATCACACACCATATAGTTGTCAGTTTGTCTGTCCCAGTCGTCCTTGCAGACAGGGACTGCATTGTAACCACCTTCTTATTCCTACCACATAGACCCATGGCTGCACTTCGTAGGCACTGGTTGATGGGTGTTCAGGGGACCAGGGCAGGAGCACACCTCCTACCTTGAAGACATTGCCAAGGAGAAGCCCTTTGTCCTGATTTCCATGCAGCCTTGTGGGCCTGGAATTGCAGTTCCTCCTGGGACCTGAGTCCTTTGGGCTTCAGCATGTCCAGGTCCCATGTTTTCCTGTCCCTTCTGCTGTCTAATTCCCTCTGTTGGACTGCAGGAGATCAGCCTAATGAAGTGAGAGCAAAGAGACAATTTCCAATTAACATGTATATTGCTTTGCTTTTCTGTTTCTTGGCGAGGCTCTGAGGACAGGGATGGCTGCAGAAAATGTTCTTTCATCTAAGTGATGTCCCTGTTGGGGGCTGGATTTGGGCTTTTTGCTGGGCTGTGGAGAATAGTGGGTGTGGTAGACTCATGAGCCCAGGAACAATGAAGGCACAGAAATCAATGCAGAAACTGAAAGTTCGATTCAGTCATTTATTGAGAACGCACTGTGTGTCTGCTCCCATACTAGGGCTTGGTGTCCAGGATTAATGTCTAGCATTTATTAAGTAGTTATTACGCGCCAAACGTTGTTCCTAGTTCTTCTTTTTTTTTTTTTTTTTTTTTGCGGTACGTGGGCCTCTCACTGTTGTGGCCTCTCCTGTTGTGGAGCACAGGCTCCGGACGCACAGGCTCAGCAGCCATGGCTCACGGGCCCAGCCGCTCCGTGGCATGTGGGATCTTCCCAGACCGGGGCACGAACCCGTGTCCCCTGCATTGGCAGGCGGACTCTCAACCACTGCGCCACCAGGGAAGCCCCCTAGTTCTTTAATTCTATCACACCTTTGACTTGATAGAACTGCCTTGTGAAATATAGGTCCCATGATTATCTGAGTTTTACAGATGAAGAAACTGAGGCAGAGACAAGTTGCCTTAAATGTTTTCAGTCGCACTCCAGTAAGTGGCATGGGCTTCAGAGCCCACTGCTGTACCACCTTGCTCATGGGAAAGACTCAGTCTCTCTCCCCAAAATACTCACGGTCTGGAGGTGGCATCTGAACTGATAGCACAGTGAAGGGCGAGTGGATCCACAGGTGGTCAGAGGCTTCAGAGGGCATCCCAGGCAGAAGCAGTTAAATAAAACAAAAGCAGGGAAGTGTGAGGGCAATTATTTTGTCCAGGGAAGAGTGACTAGCAATTCAGGATGGTGAGTAGCAATTCAGGATGGTATAGGTGGCTTTTAGAGTTGTAGGAAAGATTGACAAAGAACGAGAGACCTGGAGGGACAGGAGGATGTAGCCAGAGAATGCATTTCCCAGTCTGTGGTCTGGAGGTGAGCAGCTGTAGGTGAAGATGATGATGACAGTAATGTCTCTCCAACTGTGATGGACATACACATTTCCCGGGATTTTGTTAAAATGCAGACTCTGATTTATAAGCCTGGGGTGAGCTGGTGAGTCTTCCTTTCTGACGAGCTCCCAAGTGATGCCGATGTAGTCGGTACCTGGGTCATACTTTGAGCAGTGAGGTGTAGGGGGGATGATGGTGCTACAGGGAGTGTGGGTGAAGGTGCTTGGAAATGATGCCCTTATTTTGCTGTCAGGCTAGAGGGTTGGGCAGGTCTGTGATCATGTTCTCAAGAAGAATGGCAGTAGGTGGAGAGGAAGATGGGGCGTGGGGGCAGAGGTACTCCGCAAGAGGAGGAAGAACCTGGAGTTTTGCAGGTTCATAGGAGGCCGTTGGAAAGAGTGGTACGTCAGTGACAGTTAGCCTCGATGGCATGACAGCAGGTCCCCTGTAACAGTGGTTTCACCAGAGGGAAGCTTATTTTTCTCTCACATCCAAGAAGTCAGGGTGTTGGCAATGTAGCGTGGTGCGGTAGTTTAACGGTGTCGCTAGATCCCAGGATACTATCTTGCAATTTTGTCATCCTCAGCTGTGCGCCGAAGCACCTCAGTGTCCAGCGTGGCTCTTCGGTGTCAACATCCTTGTAGGCCAGCAGCCAAGAAGAAGCAGGGAGAAGGCCAGGACGGGCACACAACTCAGAGGGCAAACTGCCTCTGGGTGGCCTTCCTGAAGTCCCACAGCCATGCTTAGCTGCCCTAGAGGCTGTTGGGTATACAGTCTTTTCTCTGGCTGCTTTACTCCCCTGAATGGAAGCCGGGTTCTCTTCCTAAGCAGACAAGGGAGAATGGCTCTGGGCTGGCAACTTGGCTGGCCTTGCCGCAAGTGGAATCCATGGTGAGCATGTAAAGGCGGGGTGGGGGGAGTGGGTGTTGGATTAATCAGATTTCAGCGCACACCTGAGTGATGGCCCCCTATGCTCATGGGGCTCTGAATGTTCTCTCGCCCTCTGCTTGTCCTAGTTCCTTAGTGCATCTCTCTCCTCTACCATAGAAAACCTATCCAAAACCTTCCTACCCTACATTGCCACCTCCTCTGAGAAGTCCACCCGGACTCTTGAATCAGAACCTGTCTTCCATCCTCTGAATGGAATGTGGTCTTAGCACTTCCATCAGCCTTCATTTCATTCCATTTTATATTTTATTTAGTCATTTGCACACGTACCTCTTCAGATTTCGAGGCAGCAACTGTCCCCCAACACGGTGCCTGGCATAGGATGAATTCCCAGGACATTTTAGTTAAACTTCAGTGAGTAGTTAAACTTGAGTGATCAAGTTGCTGGCATGTGGTGCTGGGTGATTTTCCTGAAATAGGGCTTCTCAAACTCTAGACTCCATCAGAATCAGCTGGAGGACTGGTTCTAACAACTCCCCCTTCCCCCAATTTCTGATTTAGGAGACTTGGGGGGCCTAAGGATGTGCATTTCTAAGACGTTTCCAGATGATACTGATACTGCTGGCCCCAGGACAACCCTTCAAGAGATCATTGTCCTTGAGAAACACCCAGATTTGTTTCTTTCCCCCGGGAAAACATGCGATGTAAATTAGGCCCGAAAATAGACATGGGAACTCAATATAGGAATATGAAGTCAATGGATGAACTAGTAGAGAAATATCTGAGGTCAAGAGTGCATTAGAGTTTTGTTTCAATTTTTTTCTCAAACAAATCTCCTATATCACCTAATCTTAGATGCTGCCAATTGTAAGACACACCGTTATTTTATATAAAGCCAAGAAGCTTAAAAAGGCTTTTAATTAAGCTGTGACACAATGCTTTCTCATCCCTTTGAATCTTTGATACTTACTGTTTTTTATTTTTTTTAACATCTTTATTGGAGTATAACTGCTTTACAATGGAGTGTCAGTTTCTGCTTTATAACAAAGTGAATCAGCTGTACATATATCCCCATACTGATTGAAAGAGCCCTTTTAGACCTAGTTAGGTGGGTTTTATCATATTTTACTGCTCTGCCTACTTATGAAGGAAAGTATGGGCAAGCATGTTGGTTCAGGTTTTTTTTTTTTTTTTTTTTTTTTTTTTTTGCGGTACGCAGGCCTCTCACTGTTGTGGCCTCTCCCGTTGTGGAGCACAGGCTCTGGATGCGCAGGCTCAGCGGCCATGACTCACGGGCCCAGCCGCTCTGCGGCATGTGGGATCTTCCCGGACCGGGGCACGAACCCGTGTCCCCCACATAGGCAGGTGGACTCTCAACCACTGCGCCACCAGGGAAGCCCAGTTCAGGTATTTTTAAAATTAATTTATTTATTTATTTTTGGCTGCATTGCTGCCCACAGGGTTTCTCTAGTTGCAACGAGCAGGGGCTACTCTTTGTTGCGGTGTGCGGGCTTCTCATTGTGATGGCTTCTCTTGTTGCGGAATACAGGCTGTAGGCACATGGGCTTTAGTAGTTGTGGCTTGCGGGCTCTAGAGCTCAGGCTCAGTAGTTGTGGCACATGGACTTAGTTGATCCGTGGCATGTGGGATCTTCCCGGACCAGGGATCGAATCCGTGTCCCCTGCATTGGCCCACGGATTCTTAACCGCTGCACCACCAGGGAAGTCCCTGTTCAGGTATTCTTAAAGCTTCTTCGCATTGAGCCTCACTCTTTGGAATCCCTTCTCTACAGTGTCTTTGCCGTTTGTGTTTTCTCCATTGTACTGTCCTCCACATCGTTGTGAGCATCAGATTGCTTGTAAGAATCCTGAGAGGGAGCTTCCCTGGTAGCGCAGTGGTTGAGAGTCCGCCTGCCGATGCAGGGGACACGGGTTCGTGCCCCGGTCCCAGAGGATCCCACATGCCGAGGAGCGGCTGGGCCCGTGAGCCATGGCCGCTGAGCCTGTGCGTCCGGAGCCTGCGCTCCGCAACGGGAGAGGCCACAGCAGTGAGAGGCCCGCGTACCGCCAAAAAAAAAAAAAGGAATCCTGGGAAAGCATTTGTGCCCACTTGGCAGCTCTGTGGAGCTAGCCTACTCCTGGCTCCTCTTTTGGGAATGTTGTGGACACATTGGACCCTCCACCTGCCCCTTCCCACAACCATTTGGGGCATAGGGGTTAAAAAGTGACCCCCCGGCCCCCGCCATTGTCTCCAGGATTTTCATGGAAGCCACTGACACCTGTTGTGTCCCTGTTGTGAATGTACTAGTGGTGCAGCTTTGTTACCACTGCTGTATGTGCTCTAGTTATTGCTGGAGGCTACTTGATTTCAGAGATGTTAGAATATGAAAAACAGTTTGTCCTAGAATTAGTACATTTTAAAAAATATCCACCACGTGCTGGGCACATGTTTCACTGTCATGGCTTTTCCGTATAATCCATCTCAGTTAATATTTACGACGGTTGTCAGAGGTCAGCGTTGTGACCTCAGGTTTAGAGATGAGGACCTTGGATCCCCATTAAACATGCAGACAGGTGACATGCGTTCACGCTTCAGATTTACTGAGCTCCTACGATGTGCCAGTCACCATTCCAGATACTGGGAATACTGAAGTGGAAAATAGGTACAGTCGGCCATCCGTATCTGCAGGTTTCATCTCCATGGATTCAACCAACCATAGATCAAAAATACTCTGGGAAAAAAATTCCAGAAAATTTCAAAAAACAACACTTGAATTTGCCACACACCAACAACTGTTTACACAGCATTTACATTGTATTAGGTAAAATAAGTAATCTAGAAGTGATGTAAAATCCACAGGAGGATGTGTATAGGTTAAATACTATGCCATTTCATATAAGGGACTTGACATTTTGGTATTCACGGGCAGGTCCTGGAACCAATCCCCCATGGATATCAAGGGATGGCTGGTTATAAGATTGAATCATATCTGTGCTATAAGAAGAAAACTCAAGATATGCCAGGTATTATGGAAGGCTTTTTGAGTAAACGCTAGAGTGGAGTGAGGGTGCTTGCCATACAGATAACAAAAGGATGCAGGTTCCAGCCAGAGGAAATTGCAGATGCAGATGTCCTGTGGCAGGACTGTGCTTGTCTTATTGGAGGAACAAGTCTATACAATTTTTACCTACAACACTATGAGAGCAAATGCTTGGGAGTTTCTTCCCACACTGGTCTTCTGACTCTCAGGACTCCGACTGGTTGTCCTACGATTTAATGCTTGCACTAACTACCCAAAGTTAGTTCAGACCCCATGGCTTAAGGGCTCAGTTCCACAAGACTGTCCCCACTTCAGATTCCAGTCACATGTCTCAGGTTGGCACCTGCACTTCTGCTCAACTGGGTATAAATTCAGGGGGTTTCCACAACCCCCCCATCTTTGGAACTCAGGGAAGTGCTTTACTTACTATCCCTGGTTTATTATTAAAGGATACAAGTCGGGAACAAGGCAGGGATCACATATGCACCCTCTCTAGGCATGCTTCTCTCAGGACCGTGATGTGTTCATCAGCCTGGAAGCTGTCTGGACCCTGTCACTTAGGGGGTTTATGGAGGTTTCATTGTGCAGGCATGATTGATTGAGTCACTGGCCATTGGTGCTTAACTCGGTCTCCAGCCCCTCTCCCCTCCCTGGGCATTGAGCATGGGGTGGGGCTGAAAGTTGCAACCCTCTAATCACGCCTTGGTCTTTCTGGTGACCAGACCCCATCCTAACGCTCTCGAGGGGTCCCCAGTCACCAGTCATCTCATTAGCATACACAAGACACTCATCATTCCAGAATTCCAAGGGTTTTAGGAGCTGTGTGCCAGGAACTGGGCACAAAGACCAAATATGTTTGTCACAGCAAGGAAGCCAATGGAGCTAGAGCAGTGGAAGCTCAAAAAATGCTTGATCAGTAGCCCAAGCTGGGATGTAGCTGGGCTGTGATTTCCAGATCTTTGGGTTCTAAGTTCAGGGTTTGTCCACATGCAGGTAAGTAAGGGAAGCCACTTTAGATTACATCCTTCTCTGTTTCCTAGAGTGTGTTCAATCTTTTAAGAAACAAACGTCTTGATTAATTCAACTGCAGTCACAAGGCAGAGCAGAAAAATGTTCTCATTGTTGTCACCACTGTGCTGCCTGGGAAGTACCCACAGTATCTGGCTCCTGAGTAGTGGTTAAACCAACCCAGTTAATGTTGACAGCAGGTGTGGGAAAGTGGACAAAGGAAATGACATAGAAATACAAACATTTCATTCCCAGTGCATGTTCTCAAAATAGAACATGGGACTTTCAACCCCTTCTTCTTTGAAGAACGTTGTCAAGAGAGAGACTCTAGTAGCGCACTGTAGAAGAAAGAGCAGAGATCAGGGTTTTGATCCCCGCTCTGCCAGTAATTAGTCATGGGACTCCCATCTATTAGAGTTCAGTTACAGACTAGAGAATGCATGAGTTTAAGTAGAAAAGGATTTGTTGCCATTATTAGGTGCCTTGCAGAATTCCGGGAGAAGCTAGAGGCACAGACTGTCAGCTGAGGGGCAGTTCTTGGAACCTCCCAGAACCAGATCGCCAGGGAAACTGTGGTTAAAAAGCCACTGGGACAACTCTCCCCTTAAGGACCACCTTGTCTGCTGGGACCTATGAGGGCAGCATGGGCACCATGTTTTTTGGTACTCATGAAGTTCAGGACTGATCTCGAGGATCTAATTACAGATGCTTCTGGAAAATACCAAATATGTCTTATTTATACTTGCCAGAAAAGAGTCAAGGCAACAAAAGAGCTGCCCTACCCCCTGATGTTCATTTTTGCGTCTAATCTCACACAGGTGTATCTGCTTGGTGAAAACTAAGTTTCACAGTAGGTGTCCAAGATGTAAAGGCATTTGGAGAATGTCTGATTTGTCTCTCAGTGTATGTAGGGGAAATGTTAAAACAATCCTGTTGTAAATGGGAGAGGATAAAGGGAAACAAAGGGAGGTAAGGTTTCTGCACTTCACTCAAACTAGTAAGCTGTTGGCCCTAGTAGGCATTGCTAAGTTATGTAGATATAATGCAATATTCAGAGCAACCACTCCAAAAGCCATACAAAGAGATACATTGAAAAACACCATCAGCAAATCAATGGAATTCTAAAGAAAAAGCTTGAGGACCCCACAGAAAGCCAGGAAAAACTACCATGAGATGCCACCACAAACCCACCAGAAAATGGCTAAAATTAAAAAGACTGACAACATCAAATGTTGGCAAGGATGTGGTACAACTGTAACTCTCATACTTTATTCGTGGGAATATAAAAGGGTTCATCTGCTTTGGAAAGAAGTCTGGCAGCTTCTTATAAAACTAAATAGACACCTGTCCTCTGACTCTTCCGTTCCAATTGTAGTTGTTGCCAAAACTGCAAACAACCTAGGTGCTCATCAATAAGAGAATGGATAAATGTGATATATTAATATGACAACATAGCTCATGTTGAGCAGTACAAAAAACCAGACAGCTGATACATGCAACAACGTGGGTGAATCACACAGATGTTACACTGTGAAAGAAGGCATACCCAAAAGATTATATACTTTGATTCCTAATGGACGAAGTTCTGGGATGGGAAGAACCAATTTATAATGGAAATAAATTTTAAAAGTGCTTACATATGGGGAGTGTGGGCAGAGATTGAGTGGGAAGTCGGTTGAGTGAATTACATCATTAGCCCAATATGGTCTGTATCTTAAAGGTGGTTTGGGTTACATAGGTATAGATATTTGTCAAAACTCACCAATGGTTGGTCTGTGCATTTCGTTGTATGTAACTTTATTAAACCCAAGTTAATGCAGTACATACCAAAGTGGCTAGAGGATAATGGGCTGATGAGTAACTTACTGTTTGGAAAAGCATTTAAAAAATGGGTTGATGGATGACTAGAAGGATAGGTAGGAATGATATAGGAAGTGTGGTAAGATGTTAATAATGATAGAATGGGGGTGTGCTCAGAGCAGGGGGTCTGAAGAAATGGCTCGTCTGTTTACAACACACCCGACAGGAAATCAGGGTTCATTGTGACAAGGGGCACAAAACTTGTGGCCTTCCTATGAACAGATACCCAACACGTATCCCCCCTTCACCTGCACGTGGCTGCTGGGCAGGACCAGTGGGACAGGGCTCAGTACTGGAAGGAAAGCTACAGTATTTAGTGGGGGTGTTTGCCACCTGGAGCCTGTCCGGTCCACATGTGGCTGGGCCATGAGTGGTGTTATAGGCATAAAGGCTTTGAACCCCTCTCTTCAAGGAAAAAAGAAAAATAGATTCCGTGTATATGCCATTCTGGAAAAGGCAAAACAGTGGAGACAATAAAAAGATCAGTGGTTGCCAGGAGTTTGCAGGGGAGGGGAGATGAATACATAGAATACAGAAGTTTTTATGAGCGGTGAAAATACTTTGTATGACATTATAATGATTTTATGTCATCATACTTTTGTCCAACCCATAGAACATGCAACACTATTCACTCCATAAAGCGAACCCCAAGATGAACTAGGGACTTTGGTGATTATGATGTGTCAGTGCAGTTCAGCCTTAGTTTAAAAACAAAAGTCTTAAAATTAACAGGGTAGATGTTTTTGGCAAAACCTTTGTTTCACTTTTATATATGTATACACATTATATAAGTGTTTGTTGGACTGTGATGTAAAATGTGCTTTTTAGAATAAAAAAGTTTGCAGGTTACTGTAGTTATACTGGCAAATAAAAGCACAAATTAATCTAAAAAGAAAAAAAATAATGGTAGAATGTAGGTGTAAGGATATACATGTTCACTGTAGAATTCTTTTACCTTTAGTGTATGTTTGAAAACTCTCATAAGAAAATGTTAGGGAAAAATCTTAAAAAAAAAAAATCATAGAATGTGTGGTTCCGTCCTCTCCTGCCTCAGGTGGTGGTTGGTTGTTAAGAAAGTTAGTCCAGCTGTCTGGCAGTATGTTATGGGACACGGTGATTTTTGCTGAACTGAATATAGAGCAGAAAGGACTCGGCACCATCCACAGAAGATGCCCAAGGAGGACTTAACTACTTCTCTTGGTCTCAGATGATAGTCCCAAACTCTGATTGCTTTGATTCCCCATCCTGGCCTCTCCACCCCAGCCATGCAAAGACTACAACTAGCCATTTCAGAGATAAGGTTAACTGTCAACTTTTATAGTTGGAAGGGACCAAGGGGGACTACCTAATCCTATTTCTTTTTTTGTGAGAACTTACCTAAATCAATTGGGTCATGCGAAAATCTTAGATGATTTTATTAGGGAACAGTAGTGGCCAAAAAGTTTGAGGTGAAAAAGGGTTAACTTCCCACTACATCCTCACTATATTCATTAGTCAGGAGGCATCAGGTGATTCAAGCAACCTGAAGAATATCAGTATCTCTGCCTTCTGTCATTTCAGATGCTCTGGCCAGCACCTTGCAGACAGGCTCATGAAAGGCAGGCATGGCGATGTTATAGGGACCATTGCTCTCACCCTCGAAGCTGGTATGAGGCAGAGAGCGGTCTTTCCAAACAGAGGCTAGAAACAAGACTGCTTAGGGATCACCCCGGGGATGGCATCACTAAGGATGGTGATTCCAATCTCTCTAGGTTTTCAGTATGTTTATGAAAAGGAGGAGAGAACCTCTAAAATATTTTAGCCAGCCCACATTTCTTGAAAACCTTCTCTCACCAATGAGCCCTCTTTTCTAACATTCCATATGCCATTTAACAAGCTGCTATGTCACCAAGAAAAACTCATTCCAAAATTCACTACATCCAGATATTGATAACCTACTACCTACAGCCTACTTCGGGGTTGAGGTTTTCCAAGTAGAGTGCCTCTTGTTTTAATTGTCATAACGTATACGTAACATAGGGAATTCCCTGGTGGTCCAGTCGTTAGGACTCCGTGCTTTCATTTCAGGGGGCCCAGGTTTGATCCCTGGTTGGAGAACTAAGATCCTGCATGCTGCGTGGCACAGCCCAAAAGAACAAACCGAAAAAAAAAACACCCCAAAACGATATATATACATATATGACAAAATTTACCACTTCAACCATTTTTAAGTGTACACTTCCATGGCATTAAGTACATTCACAATGTTGTGTAACCATCACCACGATTCATTTCCAAAACCGGTTCATCACTGCAGCTTCTCATTTCCCCTCCACCAGCCCCTGATAACCTCAATTCTACTTTATTTCCATAAATTTGCCTATTGTAAGTACCTCACATATGTGGAATAGTGCATTATTTGTCCTTTCGGGTCTGGCTTATTTTATTTGGCAAAATATCATTAAGGTTCATGCACATAGTGGCATGTGTCAGAATTTCCTTCCTTTTCAAGGCTGAGTGATATGCCCTTGTATGTATGCACCACATTTTGTTTATCCATTCATCTTTGGATGAATATTTGGGTTCTTCCACCTTATGGGGAGCCGGGGACTGTGGATAATGCTGCTGCCCCTTTTTTAAATACCTAAACTTTATACAAAGTACATATCTCGATAGCATATTTTGGGGGATGATGTTTACATAGGGAAAATATTTATGCTGCAAAAATCAATATATTTTAAATAAAATAATGTATTACGGTAAGTATTAAGTCCTAGACCAGATACAACTGGTAGAAAATTGGAACTGTGTGTAGACATTCTGAGAAGCCTCCAAGCATCAACAAACTGGGGACGTGGGCCTGGGGTGCTGCTGGTGCTGAGAACAGCCATATGGCCTCACACACAGCAAGCTCATGCTGACAGCCACACGGACGGTGTTCTGATCAGGAAGCACCGGGTTTTTTGTTTTGTTTTTTTTTTTAGCATTTTTACATCCTCACAAGAGAATTTGTCACTTCTGTACAGGTGTTTTATGTTTATGATGTCTTTATTTCATTTTAGGAAATAGGGAGGAGGGAGTTGGTTTCACATCTAATGCATTGTTAAGTTTTAATTACAATCTTAATTTATAATTTTAATTATAACTTTTCCCAGTGAAAATTGTGGGAAATTGGTTCCCTGTTAGCTTTGTGGCACACGACATTTTATTTTCAGGAATGAATTATTGGAAAAACAAAGGAGATGTTTGCCTTTAAAGGTATATTACAGAGACAAACACAGAAGAAGGAACGTGGGTGCAGAGGCAGGAAGAGTCCTGGTCCCCCAGAGTTCTTGGTGCTGCCTGGAGAAGAGCAGGGACCCCCCTCCCAGGCCCTGGCCCTCCCTGGTTCCGTAGGGGTCTCCCGTTGGGTCCATGTCAGAACCATCGAAGAGCTCAGAGAATAGGAGGAGGTCACGTGTTAAGAGGAGTCATAGCCTTTGCCACTGCTTGTTAAAAGTCAGCCGTGATGGGCCAGGACACACCGGGGGGCTTAGGAGAGATGAATGGGGCTTGGCCAGTTTTTGTGTCTGAGCGTGTAAGGAGATGTACACAGGTGAGCTGAGAGACATGTATTTTGCTTGCTGACTTGCCCACTCCTGGCCTGTGAAGGGCCGTGTTCCAGTCTTGGACTCACAGGCTTTCTTACTGCACAGTCAATATTTGCTGGTGAGAAATGAGTCCACTGGTACCGCCGCATCCAATACTCAGCCACACTGATTCTCTCTGATCAATGTCGTGTGCGTGGCTTGTAGTGTTAAGGCAACACCAAATCTATTTTTAATTCTCCCCTTCTTCCCATCTTTTGGAAAAGCGTGAAACCACTCTTCCTGACCAGCGGCCTCTCCTCCTCCTCCCCCAAATGTCAATTGGATTAACACGTTGCGGTTGGGGATGCCTCCACATCCGCTTACAGCATGTGGAAAGCAACGGCCTGGAGTCTTTGTGCGGTTTCAGTATTCATTCTCTCTTGATAATGTCCGCAGAAATATACTCTGTTCTCAAGCCAGAGGGTGATGTGTGCAACTGCCAGGGCTGCACAGTCAGGCTGGGCCCTCCCCAGGCGAGGGCTGTCGGGCCTGCTGCCTCACTGGCTCTAACGCAGCTTCTGGAACTAGAAAGGGACCCTCATGCTTTGAAGAGGTTCCAAAGCAGGGTCCATGGGAGCCCCTGTTCTGTGCAGCGCCAGTGGCTTTGTGGTGCTGGATGAGTCCAGAAGAGTGTTGGGTGGATAGATGCTGTGTGGGAGGACCAGCCCAGTGGGACCCCCTCCCCGGGCTGGCCTCCCTGGCTAGAGGGACCCACTAGGCCAGATGGAGATGGTCCAAATGCTGACGTTCAACTTGGTTGCCTTTGTCAAGGTCTTGGGGTCTCTCTACCCAACCCACCCCTTTTTTCTCTTCCCTCTTCTCTGATTTCTTTGCCTTCTCGCCGTCTGCCATCTCACCTAAGGGGAAAAGGATGCTTCTCCCTCTTTTTTTTTTTTTCTCTATTCCATGCTCTTTCCCTCCTTTCCCTCCCCCATGGTCTCTAGTCTAAGGAGCATGGAGTGTATTTGAATTCCATCTCCTGTTGATTATTGGGTGTATTAACTTGGGTACCAGCATCTTCAAGGGTTGACTGGGGATGCAGATGCCTACATCTGGGGTGGTTGGGAGGACTGAGTGATCAGAGCAATCACTAAAACTCGTATAGCTCTGATGTTTATATGGCACTTTCTGGCTCTACGTGTGTGCACTGAATCCTCACGACCACCCATGGGACAAGACTGTTATCCTCAATTTAGATGAGGAAACTGAGGCCTAGAGAGGTCCACCAACTTGCTGAAAGTCATAGAGCTATTATAGGGTGAAGGCTGTGTTGGCCCCCAGCCTGCCTGGCTGCTCCCTTCACACCATGACAGGATTACCCATGGAAGCATCTAGTACATGGGGAAATGATGTGTATTGAACGTCTATGGGTAAAAGTTCTTTAACATGCATTCTGGAAGATGTATTTATAAGTATTTAAAAGATTATTTATTCATATCATTTTTCTCTCCATTTTATTTTTTTTAATTTTATTTTTTTATACAGCAGGTTCTTATTAGTCATCAGTTTTATACACGTCAGTGTATACATGTCAATCCAAATCGCCCAATTCATCACCCCCCCCACCCCATCCCCCCACGGCTTCCCCGCCTTGGTGTCCATATGTTTGTTCTCTACATCTGTGTCTCTATTTCTGCCCTGCAAACCGGTTCAACTGTACCATTTTTCTAGGTTCCACATACATGCGTTAATATACGATACTTGTTTTTCTCTTTCTGACTTACTTCACTTTGTATGAAAGTCTCTAGATCCATCCACGTCTCAACAAATAACTCAATTTCGTTCCTTTTTATGGCTGAGTAATATTCCACTGTATATATGTACCACATCTTCTTTATTCATTCATCTGTCAATGGGCATTTAGGTTGCTTCCATGACCTGGCTATTGTAAATACTGCTGCAGTGAATACGGCCGGGGGGGGCATGCGTCTTTTTGAATTATGGTTTTCTCTGGGTATATGCCCAGTAGTGGGATTGGTGGGTCGTATGGTAGTTCTATTTTTAGTTTTTTAAGGAACCTCCATACTGTTCTCCATAGTGGCTGTATCAATTTACAATCCCACCAACAGTGCAAGAAGGTTCCCTTTTCTCCACACACTCCCCAGCATTTGTTGTTTGTAGATTTTCTGATGATGCCCATTCTAACTGGTATGAGGTGATACCTCATTGTAGTTTTTTTTTTCCTTTTTTTTCACATACACACACTCTATTTTATTTTCACAAGAGATAAGTAAACTGACGCCAAGCATTGTAAGTGGATGACCACAACAAAAGCAACAGTGATTGCAATTACCAAACACGAAACACACTCATACTATGTCATAATATTGACATTCAGTCCAGTAATCCTCCACTGTAACAACTCCTTTACTTTGCAGTGAAAATTGATTTGTATATTTTTTGCCTCTGAGTCCTTGTGGGATTTTTTCTTTTTATTCAAACAGAAACTCACAAAAATTATAATCATCCTCAGCAGTTCACTCAGACCCATGTAATTATTTTTTTTTCATCTTGATCTTTTGTTAGCACTTTTATGAATTCATCAGTTTTCCATTAGAGTTCTGAAAATGCTTATTCATTCAGTTCAGCAGTATAGTCAGTTACCTGTCCTTGTCAGAGTCTTTTCCATGAATTCCTTGAAGATGGGTTTCATCCCTTTTATAGGAACATTTTTGCAAAAGCATCAGAGTACACCCAGAACTGTCTGTGAATGACAAAAGACTTACAAATGACCATGGTTAAAGATTTGACGAAAGTTCATAATAATGCAATTCACAAGGAAATTTAGTTATTTCTGAGATATACATTTTAAAGTGATAACTAGAATTATGACTTATAATGTTATACCAGAACATATAAGATTTTTAGAAATTTCATGTAATGTCTGAAACATTTATATTAACATATTTCCATACAAATAACCCAAAGAAAGTTTAGTATTAGTTGTTTTTGTTGCATGTTTGTTTTTTTATACTGCAGGTTCTTATTAGTCATCAATTTAATGCACATCAGTGTATACATGTCAATCCCAATTGCCCAATTCAGCACACCACCATCCCCAAGCCCCTGTGGTTTTCCCCCCTTGGTGTCCCTATGTTTGTTCTCTACATCTGTGTCTCAAATTCTGTCCTGCACACCGGTTCATCTGTACCATTTTTCTAGTTTACACATATGTGCGTTAATATACAATATTTGTTTTTCTCTTTCTGACTTACTTCACTCTGTATAACAGTCTCTAGATCCATCAACGTCTCAACAAATGACTCAATTTTGTTCCTTTTTATAGCTGAGTAATATTCCATTGTATATATGTACCACAACTTCTTTATCCATTCGTCTGTCGATGGGCATTTAGGTTGCTTCCATGACCTGGCTATTGTAAATAGTGCTGCAATGAACATTGAGGTGCATGTGTCTTTCGGAATTATGGTTTTCTCTGGGTATATGCCCAGTAGTGGGATTGCTGGGTCGTATGGTAGTTCTATTTTTAATTTTCTGAGGAACCTCCATACTATTCTCCGTAGTGGCTGTATCAATTTATATTCCCACCAACAGTGCAAGAGGGTTCCCTTTTCTCCACACCCTCTCCAGCATTTGTTGTTTGTAGAATTTCTGATGATGCACATTCTAACTGGTATGAGATGATACCTCATTGTAGTTTTGATTTGCATTTCTCTAATAATTAGTGATGTTGAGCAGCTTTTCATGTACTTCTTGGCCATCTGTATGTCTTCTTTGGAGAAATGCCTATTTAGGTCTTATGCCCATTTTTGGATTGGGTTGTTTGTTTCTTTATTATTGAGCTGCATGAGCTGTTTATATATTTTGGAGATTAATCCTTTGTCCGTTGATTTGTTTGCAAATATTTTCTCCCATTCTGAGGGTTGTCTTTTCATCTTGTTTATGGTTTCCTTTGCTGTGCAAAAGCTTTGAAGTTTCATTAGGTCCCATTTGTTTACTTTTGTTTTTATTTCTATTACTCTAGGAGGTGGATCAAAAAAGATCTTGCTGTGATTTATGTCAAAGAGTGTTCTTCCTATGTTTTCCTCTAAGACTTTTATAGTGTCTGGTCTTAAATTTAGGTCTCAAATCCATTTTGAGTTTATTTTTGTGTATGGTGTTAGGGAGTATTCTAATTTCATTCTTTTACATGTAGCTGTCCAGTTTTCCCAGCACCACTCATTGAAGAGACTGTCTTTTCTCCATTGTATATCCTTGCCTTCTTTGTCATAGATTAGTTGACCATAGGTGCGTGGGTTTATCTCTGGGCTTTCTATCTTGTTCCATTGATCTATGTTTCTCTTTTTGTGCTAGTACCATATTGTCTTGATTACTGTAGCTTTGTAGTATAATCTGAAGTCAGGGAGTCTGATTCCTCCAGCTCTGTTTTTTTCCCTCAAGACTGCTTTGGCTATTTGGGGTCTTTTGTGTCTCCATACAAATTTTAAGATTTTTTGCTCTAGTTCTGTAAAAAATGCTATTGGTAATTTGACAGGGGTTGCATTGAATCTGTAGATTGCTTTGGGTAGTGTAGTCATTTTCACAATATTGATTCTTCCAATGCAAGAACATGGTATATCTCTCCACCTGTTGGTATCATCTTTAATTTCTTTCATCAGTATCTTATAGTTTTCTGCATACAGGTCTTTTGTCTCCCTAGGTAGGTTTATTCCTAGGTATTTTATTCTTTTTGTTGCAGTGGTAAGTGGGAGTGTTTCCTTACATTCTCTTTCAGATATTTCATCATTAGTGTATAGGAATGCAAGAGATTTCTGTGCATTAATTTTGTATCCTGCAACTTTGCCAAATTCATTGATTAGCTCTAGTAGTTTTCTGGTGCCATTTTTAGGATTCTCTATGTATAGTATCATGTCATCTGCAAACAATGACAGTTTTACTTCTTCTTTTCCAATTTGTATTCCTTTTATTTCTTTTTCTTCTCTGATTGCTGTGGGTAGGACTTCCAAAGCTATGTTGAATAAAAGTGGTGAGAGTGGACATCGTTGTCTTGTTCCTGATCTTAGAGGAAATGCTTTCAGTTTTTCACCAGTGACGATGTTTGCTGTGGGTTTGTCCTATATGGCCTTTATTATGTTGAGGTAGGTTCCCTTTATGCCCACTTTCTGGAGAGTTTTTATCATAAATGGGTGTTGAATTATCTCAAAAGCTTTTTCTGCATCTATTGAGATGATCATATGGTTTTTATTCTTCAGTTTGTTAATATGATGTATCACATTGATTGATTTGCATATATTGAAGAATACTTGCATCCCTGGGATAAATCCCACGTGATCATGGTGTATGATCCTTTTAATGTGTTGTTAGATTCTGTTTGCTAGTATTTTGTTGAGGATTTTTGTATCTATTTTCATCAGTGATATTGGTCTGTAATTTTCTTTTTGTATAGTATCTTTGTCTGGTTTTGGTATCAGTGTGATGGTGGCCTCATAGAATGAGTTTCGGAGTGTCCTTTCCTCTGCAATTTTTTGGAAGAGTTTGAGAAGGATGGGTGTTAGCTCTTCTGTAAATGTTTGATAGAATTCACCTGTGAAGTCATCTGGTCCTGGACTTTTGTTTGTTGGAAGATTTTTAATCACAGTTTCAATTTCATTACTTGTGATTGGTCTGTTCATATTTTCCATTTCTTCCTGCTTCAGTCTTGGAAGGTTATACCTCCCTAAGAATTTGTCCATTTCTTCCAAGTTGTCCATTTTATTGGCATAGAGTTGCTTGTAGTAGTCTCTCAGGATGCTTTGTATTTCTTCAGTGTCTGTTGTAACTTCTCCTTTTTCATTTCTAATTTTATTGATTTGAGTCCTCTCCCCCTTTTTCTTGATGGGTCTGCCTAATGGTCTATCAATTTGTTTATCTTCTCAAAGAAGCAGCTTTTAGTTTTATTGATCTTTACTATTGTTTTCTTTGTTCCTATTTCATTTATTTCTGCTCTGATCTTTATGATTTCTTTCCTTCTGCTAACTTTGGGTTTTGTTTGTTCTTCTTTCTCTAGTTCCTTTAGGTGTAATGTTAGATTGTTTACTTGAGATTTTTGTTTCTTGAGGTAGGCTTGTATAGCTATAAACTTCCCTCTTAGAACTGCTGTTACTGCATCCCATAGGTTTTGGATCATCGTGTTTTCATTGTCATTTGTCTCTAGGTATTTTTTGATTTCCTCTTTGATTCTTCAGTGATCTCTTGGTTATACAGTAATGTATCGTTTAGCTTCCATGTGTTTGTGTTTTTTACGTTTTTTCCCCTGTAATTCATTTCTAATCTCATAGCATTGTGGTCAGAAAAGATGCTTGATATGATTTCAATTTTCTTAAATTTACTGAGGCTGGATTTGTTACCCAAGATGTGATCTATACTGGAGAATGTTCCATGCGCACTTGAGAAGAAAGTGTAATCTGCTGTTTTTGGTTGGAATGTCCTATAAATAGCAATTAAATCTATCTGGTCTATTGTGTCATTTAAAGCTTCTGTTTCTTTATTTATTTTCATTTTGGATGATCTGTCCATTGGTGTAAGTGAGGTGTTAAAGTCCCCCACTATTATTGTGTTGCTGTCGATTTCCTCTTTTATAGCTGTTAGCAGTTGCCTTATGTATTGAGGTGCTCCTATGTTGGGGGCATATATATTTATAATTGTTATATCTTCTTCTTGGATTGATCCCTTGATCATTATGTAGTGTCCTTCCTTGTCTCTTGTAACATTCTTTATTTTAAAGTCTACTTTTTCTGATATGAGTATTGCTATTCCAGCTTTCTTTTAATTTCTATTTGCATGGAATATCTTTTTCTATCCCTTCACTTTCAGTCTGTATGTGTCCTTAGGTGTGAAGTGGGTCTCTTGTAGATAGCATATATATGGGTCTTGATTTTGTATCCATTCAGCAAGCCTGTGTCTTTTCGTTGGAGCATTTAATCCATTCACATTTAAGGTAATTATCGATATGTATGTTCCTATGACCATTTTCTTAATTGTTTTGGGTTTGTTTTTGTAGGTCCTTTTCTTCTCTTGTGTTTCCCACTTAGAGAAGTTCCTTTAGCATTTGTTGGAGAGCTGGTTTGGTGGTGCTGAATTCTTTTAGCTTTTGCTGTGTGTAAAGCTTTTGATTTGTCCATCGAATCTGAATGAGATCTTTGCTGCGTAGAGTAATCTTGGTTGTAGGTTCCTCCCTTTCATCACGTTAAGTATATCATGGTACTCCCTTTTGGCTTGTAGAGTTTCTGCTGAGAAGTCAGGTAACCTTATGGGAATTCCCTTATATGTTATTTGTCACTTTTCCCTTGCTGCTTTCAGTAATTTTTCTTTGTCTGTAATTTTTGCCAATTTGATTACTATGTGTCTTGGCGTGTTTTTCCTTGGGTTTATCCTGTATGGGACTCGCTGCGCTCTTGGACTTGGGTGTCTATTTCCTTTCCCATGTTAGGGAAGTTGTCAACTGTAATCTCTTCCAATATTTTCTCTGGTCCTTTCTCTCTCTCTTCTCCTTCTGGAACCCTTATAATGTGAATGTTGTTGCATTTAATGTTGTCCCAGAGGTCTCTTAGGCTGTCTTCATTTCTTTTCATTCTTTTCTCTTCATTCTGTTCCACAGCAGTGAATTCCACCATTCTGTCTTCCAGGTCACTTATCCATTCTTCTCCCTCCGTTATTCTGCTATTGATTGCTTATAGTGTATTTCACTATAGGTCATTTCAGTTATTGTGTTGTTCATCTGTTTGTTTGTTCTTTAATTCTTCTAGGTCTTTGTTAAACATTTCTTGCAGCTTCTCGATCTTTGCTTCCATTGTTTTTCCGAGGTCCTGGATCATCTTCACTGTCATTATTCTGATTTCTTTTTCTGGAAGGTTGCCTATCTCCACTTCATTTAGTTGTTTTTCTGGGGTTTTCTCTTGTTCCTTCATCTGGTACATAGCCCTCTGCCTTTTCATCTTGTCTATCTTTCTTTGAATGTGATTTTTGTTCCACAGGCTGCAGGATTGTAGTTCTTCTTGCTTCTGCTGTCTGCTTCTGCTGTCTTTCATGCCGCCCTAGTATTGAAGCTCCCACCCCTGCTCCTCAGGCCGGGTCCCCTCCTTTTTAATTATACTCTTTCTTTTTTTTTTGTTTCCTCTTTATGCTTCTACTTACTCCCTTCTCTTGGGGACTTGGCCCAGCACTCCTTCTTTCCTTTGGTCTTTTCTACTTTTTGGACTACCTGCAGTTCCTCCTTCCCTTTTAGTTTGTTTTTTCCCCAGAGATCCCCCTTCCCTTTTTGTCTCCCTAAATTTCTCCTCCCAGCCCCCTGCTCCATGCCTTTTTTCCTTCTTTTCTTTCTTCCCCCCTCTCTGTCTCATCTCTGTGCTTTTATCTATCTTGATACTTGCCAAACCAAATCCTGAAACTCCAGCCGGGTTTGAAGTCAGCTCCCAGACACACAGCATGACACAAGCCCCAGGAATCATGCCAGCTTGGGGCTTCCTGTTCCACGATGCACAGGAGCAGAGGATGGATTATGGCTCCTTGAGCATCCATCCGGGTTCACTGTGTAGTGACTCCTGTTACAGGAAATGGACCACAGGCAGAGAGAGATCACTACAGCATGACTGTGGCTGAGAATTTCATCTCCCCAGTCAGAACAGTTCGGAATGAATTCTTGCATTCCTCATAAGTTAGCCAGACACACACACACACACACACACACACACACACACACACACAGAGGCAGGCAATAAATTTGTCAACCCGTACAGTAATACACAGTTCTAAATATGGGCACAGTAGGAAGAGAGATGGTTACTGTGGGAACTATAATTTTTAATTTACTGGCTTGGAGCTCTAAAGCAGGGCCTGGTGCTTAATGTAGTGTTTTTACATTTGGGTATGTGCTCAAGAGAGACATAAAATCTTGCAAAGCTCCTCCTGAACTGGAGAAGGTTCAGGCCAATGGGGGGAGGGGGTTGAAAACTTCGGGAGGTGCAGTGGGGCCAAGTAGCGAGCATGTAACAGTCAGAAGGGAAGAAGCAGACAGATCCTGGGAGCCCAGCTAATTAGCATGGGGGGGGCGCTTAATGACCAGCCAAGGCCATTTCTGTCAACTTGCAGATGAGGAGACCCAGGTCCAGAGACAGGGCTCGGAGAGGGGTCGACGTGGCCAGGGAAGAAGGGGCAGGAGCCAGAGGAGGTGTTCAAAGCAGTGCAACACACGGGGGATTTGGACTCCGAACGTCTAGGCTTAAAGAGGGGCTTACCACTTAGGTTCTACCTTCTGTGTGCCAGGCGGTGTTCTCAGCAGTTAGGACTCGTTTAATCTTCAGCGTGTCTCTGTGAGGCAAGTACTGCTCTTCTTGTGGCTGCTTTATAGATGGGCATTATGGTAGAGAGGGCGTCAGGCCCGGATTTCATCCCAGGCATTCCGGCTCTTGAGTCCCTGCGCTGAACTGGCTACGTTTCACTGCGTTTAAATCCTGACTTGGTTACTTCCTAGCTGTGTGATCTTGGGTAAGTTACCTAACCTTTCTGAGCCTTGATTTGCTCCCCAGTAAACTGAGGACAATCAGACCTCCCACATGTGGTTGCAATGAATCTTGGGAGAAAACGAACATATGGAAGTTCTCTGCAGGCCTGACGTTTTATTGTTTACCATCCATGGAGAGAAGCTGATTGAGGGCCCTTTTTTTAAAATTGAGGTATAGTTGATTTACAGTGTTGTGTTCGTTTCAGGTGTAGAGCAAAGTGATTCAGTTATACATACATATGTTATATTTTTTTCAGATTTTTTTTCTATTATAGCTTGTTACAAGGTATTGCGTAGAGTCCCCTGTGCTCTACAGTAGGTCCTTGTTTATCTATGTTATACATGGTAGTGTGTGTCTGGTAATCCCAAGCTCCTGATTTATCCCTCCCCCACCTCCCCGCACCCTTTCCCCTTGGTAACCATAGATTGTTTTCCTTGTGAGGGCCCTTTTCTTGAGGAATAATAGGGCAAGAATTGGCATTGGGGATATTTCAACTTCTCAGGTAGGTGTCCCAAGTTGGCATCGCGTCTACCTGATGAACAGGTCCTCTCACTGCCTCCCCTCCCCCTCCCGTCCTGCCACACTTGGCCAGCACGAGCTGTACCTGAGCCATTCCCCCACCTCCCAGCGTTTCGGGCTGGCAAGGTTTCTGTGCAGCTCTCTTGAGCGGAGTGGGATGCAATGCCTTTTCCAACATTCCTTCACTCCATGACTGTTTATTTTGCACCTATGATGTGCCACCCATTGTCCTCAGCTCTGGGGGTACATTCATGACTAAGAGAGTCTTTGTGCTCATAAAACTTGCTTTCTAATAAGGGCAATGGATAAGAAATTCTGTCCACTAGCAATGAATGTTATAAAATAATCAAGGTAAAGAGATGGAGCCCGAGGGGCTGAGTGGAGAGTTGGGTTTTGGGACAGGGAGGACTTCTTTGAAGAGGCCGTCTTGGATTAGAGGGCTGAATGGAGCCAGGGGATGGAACCAAGCTAGGATCTGAGGGAATAGTGTCCCAGATAGAAGGAATAACACGTGTAGCCATCTGGAGGCCCAGCAAGATTGATGTACTCAAGGGACAGCAAGGAGGAGGAGGTGAGAGCAGAGGGCCAGTGCCAGTGGTGTGGGCCTCACGGATGCTAGTAAGGAGATGGGTTTTGATTCTGAGTGCAGCAGGAAGCCATTGGTAGAGGGTTGCCAGATAAAATAGAGGGTGACAGGCTTCCCTGGTGGGCAGTGGTTGGGAGTCTGCCGGCCGATGCGGGGGGCGCGGGTTCAGGCCCTGGTCTGGGAGGATCCCATGTGCCGCGGAGTGGCTTGGCCCGTGAGTCACAACTGCTGAGCCTGCACGTCTGGAGCCTGTGCTCCGCTACGGGAGAGGCCGTGACAGTGAGAGGCCCGCGCACTGCGATGAAGAGTGGCCCTCGCTCGCCACAACTAGAGAAAGGCCTCTCACAGAAACGAAGGCCCAATACAGCAAAAATAATAAATAAATTAATTAATTAAAAAAAGGAATCTGATTTATATTAAAAAAAATACAGGGTGGCCAGTTAAATTTGAATTGCGGATAAACCACAGTTAATTGTGTAGTTTGGACATAACTGGGCATTCTGTATTTTCATTTGCTAAATGCTGGAACCCTACATCCATGGGCTCAGAGCAGGGGCCTGCTGTGTGGAGAGAGTGTTGGCTGGGAGGAATTTTGTAGTCGGAACCGGGTTGGAGGCTGTTGTCTCCCAAGACAGAGATGGTGTTGGTCCAGGCCATGGTGTTCCCAAGTGGAGGTGCTAAGAAGTATTTGGATTCGGGATATATTGTGATACCTATGGGACTTGGTGATGGATTGGATATGCCAGGGAAAGAGAGCCAGGCAGTCCTAAGCTGGTTCCTTAAGCTCTAGTTCACGAGAGGAAGTATTGAGTCTCAGGCCCTGGTCAACTGTGGACCACGTTGCCTGCTGTATCCCTGAGCTGCGACGGGCTAAAGATTCAGGTGCCCACAGAAAGGAGAGTCATTTGCCATGTTTTGCTGCATCTTTTTACACTTGCTAAATTTATATGCACTCCGTATAGGTAGATGGATCAATAGATACTGCCATAGATGAATATATCATCTTTTGAGCCGTTATCCTGTGCCAGACCTTCTGCTAATTGCTCTCCACGTCTGTCTCCCTCTTGTTTGAGTCTTGCACAACCAGCTGGGATCATGCTGGGATCGTCCACATTTTACAGCTGAGAAAGTTGAGGCGCTGTGAAAACATGACATGCCTGCTCTTTGCTTTATTGGTGTCAGGGTTATTTCTCTGTTCTCTACAAGGTTGTGGGCATGCGAGTACCAGACCCACTTTCAGCCCTCAGCAGGGACATTACTTAGATGAGGGACATCTTCCAAAGCTGTCCTCATCCTCAGGACCAGACTTAGAACCCAGATCTGATTCCACAACTTTATATAGCAGTGATCTCCGTCTTCAGTGGGAATAAAATCCACAGAGGAGATTTGTTTAAAATGGCACATTCCTGAGACCCTTGCCTGGGATTCTGGTTCCATCAGACCGAGGTTATGGCCTGGGAACATGCATTTGGACAAACCTCACAGTTGATTCTGATGCCATTATTTCTGGAGTATGCCAAACATAGAAAGCCCCTGCTCCCCCAGATGCCCCAGTGGGGCATGCTTGGATTCCATAATTTGGGTATTAGCAATGCAATTTTGAATGCAGTTTGATAGCACGTGTTCCTCATATTCCTATTTTCAGGAATTTCCACACACTTTCATAGATGCCTCCAGGAGGATCTGCCATCAGCATTTCAGGCAGAATCTCTCTGGGTGTCTCTTGCATATTAGTGCCCTCATGTTGGCTCAGCACTCCCCTAGCGCCCAGGGTTTCTAGGTCCCCATCATGCTGCCTTCTCCCTGTTTCTCATCTCTGGGACCTATGCCAGCTGTCCCCACACGCCTTCCTGAGGCAGATGCTCTTTTCCTCCCCCTCGCTGTGTGCAGAGTTTAAGGGTGGATTTCAGTGGGCTCTGTCTTGATTACATGCTTATTCCCAGGGAAACCTCTGCTGTCAGGAGTCTGGAGAAGCATGGCAGTTCCACCCTAGGAAGTCATCAAAATGAAGACTCAAAATGCTGTGGACCCTCAGCAGATGTCATAGGGCACCTTAAGGGCAGTGAAGTAAAAAGCTCAGAGCCTTGGCTGGAACAGCAGGAGGGGTTGGGGGTGGAGGAAGGGAAAGCGACTGTAGGAAGGCAGATAGGATTGGCGTGCCATCTTGGCCAGATGTGCAGGAGGTTGCTGGGAGGAGAGGTCACGTTATGTCATAGGTTCTCTGCTTCTTGGATACACTTAGCTGACTTGGCAACATTTTTCTCCATCCCTGGGTGCCTGACTCATAACTAACGAGAAACTTGTCATGACAACACAGTGACCCCCAATGAGCTAGGTCCTGAAATTCCGCAGTTCCCATGGCGTTCTGTGCAGCCATAACTGTTCCTAAATGAGCCACCCCATTGCTAACAGGCAGTACTACTTAGGAAGCCAGTGAAACATGAGATTAGACCTCAAAGAAAAGGTCCTCAAGGGGTCTCCTCATCAGTCTTGTTCCTTGAGGGTAGGTTGCGCCCTGTGGGTACCAGGGACACGAGGGTATAAAACACATGGATGGCCCAGGACCAGTCTTTGTGCTCTAATTGGTCTCTGTCATTTTATCATGGTTTTCTCATGTTTCCTCTTAGTTGTCAAGGTGTCGGTGGTGGGGAGTTTTGGTTGAGAAAGGGAACAGGTGCCAGAGAGAAGGAATTCCAGAGAGAGGGGTCATACGACACTCCTTCCCCGGACACAATCTGTATTCACCTTGGGTACCACCCGTGATGATTTCTGATGCTGCTGACTTAAGGGCAAACACATTTGGTACTAAGTCTTGCTCCGTGTCTTACTAAAGACCTTCTCGCTGTAAAACTCTTATGTTAGTATCTTGGAATAGTTTACTTTCAACACCTCCCCGCTCTCCTGGCTGCCGTGGCAAGGGACAGCCTTCCAGCTAGAGCAGTCTTGTCACTATTCCTCCCAGCCCTAGTAATATGAAGATGCTGCCATGTCCTAGACTCTGTGGAGGCTTTACCTCCATTAAAACAATTCTATTCTAGTAGTTCTGGACCCACAGTTGGGCTTTTCACGAAGGGCTACAGAGAGGGTCCCCGCTCTCCTGGTGGTGTACAGTCGGCCTGCTGGGAAGAGAGGCAGGCGTGGTAGATGGTTCACTTACCGTCTCCACCATTTAGCAGCTGTGTGACTTTTTGATACATTGCCTAATCATTCTGTTCCTCAGTTTCTTCTCTAAAAATGGAGATGATGACAGCATATGTCTTACCGTGTTCTAAGGCCAAAATAAAAATGCAAAGTGCCTAGCATAATACTTGTTACATGGGAGCTTATAATGTGTTACCTATTGTTATTTCCATCACTGTTACTGTTCCTCTTACATGGTGGGTTGGAACCAGGAAACCTGGGATGAACTTCTTGCCGTTGGTGTCACTTTTTATTTTTTTGGCTGTGCCACACAGCATGTGGGATCTTAGTTCCCCCACCAGGGATCAAACCCATGCCCCTTGCAGTGGAAACACAGAGTCTTATCCCCTGGACTGCCAGGGAAGTCCCTGTTGGTGTCACTTTGGGCTAAGAATTGGCTTCCCAAGTCCCAGTGAAATCAAACCACATGTCTCTGGTGTTCCCTTGGGTTCAGATAACACAGCGACAGGCACACAGCAGAGTGTCTGGCCCACAGTAGGTGATACACTCATAGGTGTATTTTCACCGAGCTTCTGCTTTACAGCACATTATGCATTAGTTGGTGTAGATCCAGCAATTCAAAGATGCGTGGTCTTGGGGTGGGATAGGGAGGGTGGGAGGGAGACACAAGAGGGAGGAGATATGGGGATATATGTATATGTATAACTGATTCACTTTGTTACAAAGCAGAAACTAACACACCATTGTAAAGCAATTGTACTCCCATAAACATGTTAAAAAAAAAAAAAAAAAAGATCTGTGGTCTCTGCTTTGCAGCAGCCTTCTGTTTTCTGAGAACACAGATGTGACCAGAGAGGGTTTCACACAAAGAAATAGTTGCTGAAATGGAAGGCTGCATGCAGGGCGACAGAACCAGTCAAAGAAGAGCTAAGTCCTTCCTGCTGGAGTTGGAGAACTTCCATGGATGGGTGTTAGAGGGGTTTGAGAGTTGTGTAAGAGTTTCCCATTTGGAGGAAATAGTAGAGGCCTGGTGACAGGGAATAGCATGGGGTGCTCAGGGAGGGGAGAGAGGCCAGGGCCAGATCACAGGCCATTTGTTCCATGTATCTCTCTTTAGGCTAAGGTTCTTCAGCTTGAGTATCTTGCCAGCCCTCTCCCAAGCAGCACAATTTTCACAGACATAAATAATTCTCATTATAATGTTACTTACACGTGCAACGTCCGTGAAGAGATAGCTTGAATCAACTGGAATAGTACAATACACAGATTTATATAATATTTCTAACAAAACTGCAAAATCAACAAAAAGTTCAAATTATCAACATGATTTTTTTATGTCAGGTGGTGCTGTGTTACTCTCCCAGCATAAATATGGGATGGACCGTGGTTTCATAGAATTTGGGATGCCCGTGTGCCATGTTATGGCTTGCCTTTCCTTGTTGCTTTCCTCTCTTCCCACTAGAGAGCCCCAAACTACTTTGCCTCCTTGGCCTTTGTATGGTGTCACGGCGTCATTTAGGTATCCAGTCTTTGTTCTGTTCTCACTAGCCCAGGACACTTAAGGTCATGGGTACAACCTGGGACTAGCATGACCATAAACACAGGTGCAGAAGCGGGCAGTGACATTGGGCTCCACTCTAAGATGGCTGTCCAGATGATCCTGATCGTGCTTCTATGAGGTTTTAAAAGATTATCCTCAAAGTGAAAATTCCAAATTAGCAAACACTTTCTGAGAACACAGGGAACGCCCCCCCACCCCGAATGACAATTGAGAAATAGAAATCCAAAGGGAATATTTGGTGCAAATCTAGTTGACAGAATCACTCTAATATAGAGTGAAGGAATAAGGATTATTATTGTTATATGAGTGGTGGTAGTTACTAATATTATGGGAAATACTTATTTTAGCAAGTGCTTAAATTGTGCTTACCGTATGCCAGGCACCTCTCTGAAAGGTTTATGTATGTTTTGTGGTTTCATCTTAACCACACTCCTTTGAGGTAGGTATTATTAGTGTTCTTATTTAACAGAGGAGAAAGATAAAGCACAGAAAGTTTAAGTCACAGGCCTGAGGACACAGGGCTATTAAACAGCAGACCCGGGATTTGAACTTGGGCAAGCTGGCCCTAGACCCCTTGCTCCTAAAAATTATAGACAGGGGGCTTCCCTGGTGGTGCAGTGGTTGAGAGTCCGCCTGCCGATGCAGGGGACGTGGGTTCGTGCCCTGGTTCGGGAAGATCCCATATGCCGCGGAGCGGCTGGGCCCGTGAGCCATGTCCGCTGAGCCTGCGCGTCCGGAGCCTGTGCTCTGCAACGGGAGAGGCCACAACAGTGAGAGGCCCACGTACCGCAAAAAAAATTAAAAAAAAAATTATAGACAGGGATTGACTTTTCAACTCCTCTTTTAATAGCCACCTACTCAAATAACTAATGACCAGTTTCCATTATTCAACGTACGTGTTTAGGGGTTGCCAACTCGTTAAAGTTTAATATTCAGAGCAGTGCTGTCACTGCTATTTGACAATTTCAGATATAAATCTACCTTAAAGATGTACAAGTACAAATTATGCAATTTGATTTTTAAGTGCTTTTCCGGCAATATAAATAATGAAGGGTGTTGGAACTGGCAGGTATAGTACATTAAGTTGAGTGCAATTAAAACACGGTGCTATTTTTAAATGAACGAGAAAAAATAAGAGGCGAAATTACGAAATCTGAATCTGTCTTTGCAGCCTCCTCCAGCTGATAACTGGGTGGGTGACTGCAGAGGGTATTAGTAACATTTATGCTCTGGATTTCGAGTGTGATGATAGTCACATTTAACACAAAGAGCACTTTGATTTCGCTTCTGCGTAACAGGCAGATGACATTTCCAACAACATCATCTTTTCAGTTTTTTTTGAAAGCAGATGACAAGGGGGTATTCTGGGAAGACATCTGAGTTGAAATAATGACTTGCCTGCTGGGTAGTGCCTCCATGAGACATCTGAAAGTCAGGATTCTCTTTGCTAAATGCAAGAAGAATCTGCATCTTTCACACTCATGGGTGGGCTTCGCCCTTTCCAAAAGGCAGGAGTCTGTTCATTGGGACCCAGGAGGATGGCACAACTGTTCAGGTTGTTTTTCTTGTCCCTCCCAAAGGCTCGATGGATGGGCCAAGAGCTACTCCCAGCTACTAGTTACTGTAAAACCCCATGGGCACATCTTTGTTTATCAGAGATTTCTTTTGGCCTCCCCCTCAGTTCTGGAAGTAGAAAGGTCCAGGCAAGAGACCACTGACTGATGATTGTGTTGTAAACATGCCTGTATCTCTGAATTCACCTGAGTGTGTTTCCCAGGGAAGTGGTCCTCTCACTTACCTGTCCACTGACTACCCTTTATCAGTGTTCAGAGACTCAGTGGAGATCCCATTTTCTGAAACTGGCCTGCAGCCCCTTGTTTTGGGTGACCCAAATGGGGACTGTTAACAGCTTTAGACCTGAGTGTAACTTCCTCAATTTGGAGTCCCTGTGTATTAGCCTGCTAGGGCTGCCATAAAAAAGTGCCACAACCCAAGTGGCTTAAACAAAAGGAAACGTATGATCGCTAAGATTTCTGGAGGCTGGAAGTCCAAAATCCAGATGTGGGCGGGGCCATGCACCCACAAAGGTGCTAGGGAACGGTCTTTTCCAGCCTCTCTCCCCACTTCTGGTAGTTCCTTGACTTGGGGCAGCATCACCCCAGTCTTTCACAGCCTTCTCTTGCATGCATGTTTCTTTCCAAATTCCCCGTTTTCTAAGGACACCAGTCATACTGGGTTAGGGGTCCGCTTCATTGGAGTCTGACCTCAGCTTAACTAATTACATCGGCAACTACCCTATTTCCAAAAAGGGTCCCGTTCTGAGGTATTGGGGGTTTGTACGTCAGCATAACATTTGGGGGAGCCCAGGTCAACTCATTACAGCCTGTAACCATCAAGTGGCTGGCACATAGATCAATTCCTACATTGATTGTTCATCCCATGAAGATTTGAGGACTCACTTTGTGCTAGGTGCTCTTCTAGGTACTGGAGGTAACCAGTGAGCTAAACCGACTCCTTGATCTCAGGAAGCTTGTATCTTAATGGGAGAGATAGATATTAAGATTAAACACTAGAATGTCAAGTGATGGTATGTGCAATGAAGAAGGATGGGGAGGCAGATAACCTGCGGTACTTGGTGTTGGAGGCTATCTGAGATGGAGTGGCCAAGGCAGGTGTCTCGGACCTGGTGGCCTTTGGGCCAAAACTTCACTGAAGTCAGGAGTAAGCCATGGAGTGATCTGGAGAAGGACTGTCTTAGAGATGAATGCTTAGTTGTACATTTGTTAAACAGTACATGTGTGTACACTCAGTTCAGGAAGGTATTTGGGGAAGGGGTTATTTTTAAAACACCCTGTGAATATTTGGGAGTTACTTCTGATAAATAAGGGATAGGCAAAAGTGTTCAGGGAAAAGGGAAAAGCAAGTGTTAGGTTCAGTCTGTGGTAGAACTGCCAGAATCTTGTGTCATCTTCAATCTGAACATGGGCCTTGAAAGCCATTTCAGAGGCCTCAGGGCATTCTCCCCCTGTGTGAGTCTTGGATTCATGGGGTTTCAGAGAAACTTCACGTCTGTTCAGACCCTCCTTCCCCTGATGCAGAAATGAGCCTCCTCTTCTGACGTTTCCACTGGGGCTCAGCATTCGGCCCTCTCTCCTGAGCCACCTCTTGGATGTGTAACTCAACTGCTCTATTTCAGATAGCTCACTGGATGGGCAGCTCCAAACTTCACTTGCTGGCCCATGGAGATCTTTATTCCTCTGCTTTTTCTCCTTGCCCGAAGTGTCGGTGTCCTTGTTTAAATGTTTCGTGCCCTAAACCAGCAGTTCTCAGGGCTGACTATATGACAGAGCCATCTGAAGGGCTCTCCAGATGGGCAATTTCCAGATCCATATTAAATTAAAAAAATATAATGGCATACTTGCTGAATTGGAGTTTTGTGGGTAGGGGCCTGGGAAATAAATAAATAAATAAATAAATAAATAAATATTTATTTATTTATTTATTTATTTTACAAAGCTCTAAACATAATTCTGCCATTAAGACTCACTGCCTAAAGCATTGAGACTGTTTCCCCAGTGGTCAACTCTTTTACTAGTAGAACATCGAGAAAAGGGAATAGATGGGGTGTCACCTCTACCCCTACCACAGTGTCTTAGCCATCAAGATGCAAAACTGTCTCGGATGTGCCCCTTCCTCGTGGTAATCACGAAGGGTTCTTTCTGTACCATAGTGCGCTCTGCTCAGATTAGTGGAGGATAAATCACATCAAAATCACAAACTGTCCTCAGATCTCAGCATGTCATTAAGAAACGCTGAGAGATCTGGGTCAGCTTGGAGAAGCAGAAAGAGAGCTGTTCTGAGAGCTGCTTCTAGTGCTCGTGCTAAAAACAGAACTTGAGCAGAGATGTATCTCTCGTTGCCTAAGGACCATTTAGAGAAATCAAAGAAATTAATGAGGTTTCCTGGTCTAGCATCTCCACGTTGAAATCTCTTATAAAGTGAAGAAGAAATCTTTGCAGTGCTACTTACCCCAACCATGCCACCATGTGTCCTGTGTACACATTTAGGTGATGGTTTATACCAAGTTATTTATGTCGATTCAGACACTTTTTTGTACCCATTCACAGCCCCTGTTGGAATTTACTGTCAACTTTCTTGAGTCAAATAGGTGCCCCTGCTTTGGTTCTTACTCCCTTGTGATTTGCCTTTTATGGGGTTAAAAAGCAGCTTTCTGAACTGTTGAGTAGTATCCCTTTACATAAAATAAGAACAGCCTTTGCCACAATTGTATTATTTTAGTTTTGCATGTTGGATTTTTTCATGCATCTGATTATTTTTATCACTCTCATTTGGTCTCTCTCCAAGTCCTCTAGATTCTTCCCGAATTGAGTAAACACGTCCCACTCCTTTTAAGTAATTTTTTGATTCCAGCTTGGCTTTGTGTGCCTCCAATCTGTCTGCTATTTCTCTCACATTGTAGAGCCCCATCATCCTTCCTCTCTTTCTGATGTTAGGTATGTTTGAGGTGAATGCCAGCTTCTCAAAGAACTGGCCTTCACCTGTGGCTCTGGCGGGCATTCCTAAATGTTTGGCATCACAGGCCTACTCCATCCTTGGCTGTGGCTGACTGGACTAAGAATGCATCTGTGACCCACCCCTGGTTATTCCCTGTACTTGCTTGTGACCCGTTGGATGCTCCATCCCAAGAATTTGGACAAAGAGACACTGGACATAAGCCATGGGTCTAGAGCAGAAGGAGAGGGTGGTGTCAGGGCAGTGGTACCACTCTGGCCAGTGTACTCGCTCTCATGTCAACTGGGGGTGTGGAGGCATGTACCTGAGAGCCAGCAGAGGACACTGGCTGGTAGAGCAGGGAGAATGTTGTAGATCCCTGAGGAAAGCACAAAGGAGAGACTCTCAGGCTTCTGAAAGAGGGAGGTTGGGAGGGAAGGAGGAAGAGAGAGAAAGGGAGGGGGGAAGGAGGGGAGGAAGGGAAGGAGGGAAATGGGGGAGAGATGGAGTGAGGAATGGGGAGAGGGAGATAAGACATGGAGAGATAGCTGCCTTGATTTCCAGTGGCTTTCCAGCCCCTCCAAGGCTCAGAGTACTTTGTTCCTACACAATTTCCGTGGGTTTATGGTAACCTGTCCTTTTTCCAGTTGGCTGGTTTGAGTGAGTTTCTGTTCCTTGCCCCTAAAGATTGCAGACTGAATCCCCTTTGGGTCTGTTCCATCTCAAGGCCCATCTCCTTATGGCATGGTGAAAAGCACCTGAATGCTGAAAGCCCAGCATGCCTGGATTCTACTCCTGGCCCTGCTCTTTACGGCCTGGGTGGCCCTGTGCAAATTGCTTAAAGGTCTCTGAGCCTCAGTTCCTTCTTTTGTAGAATGGGGATAAAATGATATTTGCCTCACAGAGTAGGGTTTTATGAAAATTATATTAAAGTTTGGGAAACATTTTAATTTCCCTTCTGGTGTGAAATCCAAGCTCTGTGTTATTGCTTTGAAGGATGTGAGAGTCGTTCTTTATTATTTTGTTGTTGTTGAGGTATAGTTGCTATACAACATTATATAAGTTACAAGTGTACAATATAGTGATTCACAACTTTTAAAGGTTATACTCCATTTATAGTTACTATAAAATATTGGCTATATTCCCTGTGTTGTACAATATATTCCTGTAGCTTGTTTTTTACCTAATAGTTTGCACCTCTTAATCCCCTACCCCTCTATTGCCTCTCCCCTCTTCCCTCTCCCCACTGGTACCCACTAGTTTGTTCTCTACATCTGTGAATCTGGAGAAGACTTGTTTTTGACCTTTAGTTACAGGGCTTGGCAAATTACGGGCTGCAGGTCAAATCAGGCTCACCGTATGTTTCTGTAAATAAAGTTTTATTGGAGCACAGCTTTATTTATATACTGTCTGTGGCTACTTTGAGCTACAAATGACACAGTTGAGTCTAAAATATTTAGTATCTGGACCTTTATAGGAAAAGTTTTCCGACCTCTGTTCAAGGATCTCAGTGTCTCGATGGGAATTAATAGACTTTAACTTTTATTGTATAGCTCTATTGGTCTTTATGTAGTTTGACTTTTCGCTTCCTTGTCTAGTACATTTGATGCCATTCTCAGTTCTCTTTTACTGTCTTTATAAACCATTTTTAGCTGGCTATTTTTTTCTCCCCTTTGAATCTGTTACTGTATGACGTATAGGTTGAACCCACCAGACACACTGTCACATGCAAAGAACTGCATGCGGCCAGTGACATGGCTCAGAGGATTCTCCCACCTGTAACTGACTGGCTCTTGCTCCTCTGGTTTCATCTCCAGAGTCTGGCTTCCTTGGGGAACCTCAGAGCTGTGACCTGAGTCTCCCAACAAGGACAGTGAGCACTGAATCTGCATGAGCCACTTTTTGATGTTTTGTGCAAAAAATATCCATTGTTACCAAAATATCACCTACAACTTAGACTGCTGGTGTCTGTAATGCATAAAACCATAGAACTGTCTTTTGGAACCAGAATTTAAGTAAGCATTAGAAAAAAAAAAAGGTCATGACTTGGTGAAAATATCATGGATGTTGAAGACAGATCTCTGTCCAAATCTCAGGCCCTTTCACGTACCAGCTGAATGACCTAGGACCAGTTGCTTAACTTGTCTTTGCTTCACTTTACTGTCCTGTAGACCGGAGAGAATATTTCCTTCAGAGAGGTGTTGGGAGGATTAATTGAAATAATGCATATAAGAAATTAGGGTTATTGCCCTGCACGCAGTCCTTAAGTGTGTGTGCTGGGTCAGGGGTGGTCTTGGAGAGCTGCTTAGAGAAAGCTGCTTGGGAAAGTCCCTCGATAGTGTAGTACTGTTTATACTGGAACTTGCTGGGATTGGAAGTCTTCAGAGAACATCAGTTTGCTGAGGCCTTTAGGTCCTGCTGCATCAGGCAGCCCATCACCTGAACCCCCCGCCCCTCCCGTTCACACTGCTCCCCCGACGATGGCCTTTGTTCTGCGTTATGTTGTTTGTTCTCCAGTTTTGCAGATATGCCAACCTCCTTGTCACCTGAGGGCTTTGACTTCCTGCCCTTCTGTTTTGGATTTTCTACTTCTTCCAGTTTTGCCTAGTGAATTCTTTCTCATGTTTCAGTCCTTGGATCAGATCTCACTTTCTCAGGCATATGCCTTTTCTGAACCTGTCCAAGTTAAGTTTTCTTGAGCTAATTTGTTCAACAGTGCCAGGTGCTGCTCTAGATAGTAGAATGGAAGTCAAACACTTGAAGTCAAGGACTCTGCTAAGCGAAGGAAGCCAGCCGTCAAAAGACACATCTTGTGTGATTCCTCTTATGTGAGCTACCTAGTGTGGTCAAATTCATAGAGGCCAAAAGTAGAATGGTGGTTGCCAGGAGCTGAGGGAAGGGGGAACGGAGAGCTGTGGTCTGATGGGTATAGAGTTTCGGTTTCGCAAGAAGAAAAGAGTTTTGGAGATAGATGGTGGTGATGGTCACACAACAATATGAATGTACTTAATACCACTGCACTGTATATTTAAAAAATGGTAAAAACAGTAAATTTTATGCTGTTCATTTTACCACAGTTAAACGCGGCTTAAAAAGAGAAAAGAATGGATCCGAGTGGATCAATTGGAAGGCCATTTGCCGCAGTCGGGGGAGAGACCGCCTGGGAGATTAGCATGTGGAGTTGCTGGTGGGGATGGAAAGAATCCGATTTCCCTGCGAGGTGATGGGGAGATGCAGTAGCTAGGACTAGATGATGGGTTAGCTGTGGTCCAGTTTGGGAGTGAGGGGAGGGAGCAGCCTTAGTGTTGAGTAGTTCCTGGGTCTGAGGCCTCCCCATCCGGTGGAGACATTGACCAAGACAGAGAATCTTGTTTTTTTTTTTTTTTTTTTTTTTTTTTTTGCGGTACGCGGGCCTCTCACTGCCGAGGCCTCTCCCGTTGCGGAGCACAGGCTCCGGACGTGCAGGCCCAGCGGCCATGGCTCACGGGCCCAGCCGCTCCGCGGCATGTGGGATCTTCCCGGACCGGGGCACGAACCCGTGTCCCCTGCATCGGCAGGCGGACTCTCAACCACTGCGCCACCAGGGAAGCCCCAAGACAGAGAATCTTGATGAGGTCTCTCACAGCACTTTGTACTTATCACAAATATGACCAAGTAATTAAGCGGGTATTGATTATATGCCTGTTGAACTGTAAATAGCTCCCAGGGAAAGACCGTATCTGCCTTCTTCCCCAAGTGTCCCCATCACCTAAATAATGTCTTGCACACAATAGGGGCTCCATGTCATATTTGTGAGAAGCAAATGATTTGTGGTTTGTCAAATCTACCTTTCCATTGACTGACTTGGTTCTTAACTTCCTTTATAGGGTCAAGGGTTTAGGGATCAGTACGTAATACCCCTCTCTTCCACATATGAGATGAGAACACATTGAGAGAGAGAGAAATAGGACCAGGCAGAAAGAGATCAAGGTACTGCTTTTTGTTGAAACCACTTGGAGAATGAATGTGTCTCCACAAGGTAGACTTATTTCCTCACCCAAATCAGACCATCTTAGCAGCATAGCAAACCTCATCAGGGCCTCTCTGTGGGGACTCGTGACATATGCTCCCTGCAGGCAGATGGACCCCAAAAGAGCAGGGAAGCAGGGTCAGGCTGAGGGCGAGCACCTCCTTCACATAGACTCTGGATCAGCTGCGTCGCTCCTCTTCCCTGGGAAGGGGTGAGTGACGGCTGGGATGAGAGCCCAGGCTTGTTTGTTGCTCTGGTAGAGCTCATCCCTCCTGGAGCCCTGAGCAGTGAGGTGGAAGGGTTAATAAACAAAGGATAGCTTTTCTTGCTGCAATTTTCAAAACTAGTAGGTTTTTCTGGGGGAGGTCTTGGGAAGGGCCAAAGTCTCTTGTCCCCTGACCATTCTCTTTCCTACATAAGAGAAGGAGCGTGAGATGCAAATGTGCTCCTGACTCCTTTACTGGGCACTTGTTCTAGGCCAGCCTTTATGACATCCTTCTTCTTCCTTCTTTCGAAGACCCAGGGTGGACAGGATGACTTTGATTACCTGTTAACCATAATGGTTTTTTTTTTCCCTAACTTCTGGACGTGCCAGAGAAGTGGGGGTGATGTAGTCAGTTTTAGATTGATAAAGCTTTTCTGTGACTGGTAAGAAGCTTTTCCTCAATATAACATTTTAAAGGAAAAAAGAAACCTTCATGTAAAACGTTTTAGGAGGTGGGTTTTCAGTATGCTTTATTGTAAATCACACAGGCAGACGAGAAGAGTCAGCATTCTTAAAACCCTTAGATGACACTCCAGAGAAATGACAGCATGCCTTGTTTCAAATGTTTCTTGACAATGGACTATTATTCAGCCATAAAAAAAGAATGAAATAATGCCATTTGCAGCAACACATGGATGGATCTAGAGATTATCATACTAGGCAAAGTAAGTCAGAAAGAGAAAGACAGATACCATATGATATCACTTATATGTAGAATCTAAGATATGACACAAATGAACTTATCTATGAAACAGAAACAGACTTGCAGACATAGAGAACAGTTTTATGGGTGCCAAGTGAGGGAGGAATAGACTGGGAGTTTGGGATTAGCAGGTGAAAACTAGTATAGATAAACAACAAGGACCTACTGTATAGCACAGGGAACTATATTCAATATCCTGTGATAAAACATAATGGAAAAGAATGTGAAAAGTTATACATAACTGAATCACTTTGCTGTACAGCAAAAACTAACATGACATTGTAAATCAACTACACTTCAATTAAAAAAAAAACCCAAAACAAAAAACAAATGCTTCTTGAAGTTAAGCAGTTCAGAGTTCACCATATAGCTCTTTCTCGTTTTCTCCATAAGTTGTTTTAGGAATTAGAGGAATAACCAGGCATAAGCTTTGGTGATGATGCAGAAAAAGGAAAAGAGATGTTAGCAACCCACCGTGCAAGGGGTCGAGGCAGGACTTATATTCATTGTAGGTTGACTGCTTTTAGAATATGCAGCACACATATATGAATGCTAGATGGTGATAACTTTTGTCTGTAAAGCATTCTACACTTTACACTGTGTTTTTCCTTAGGTTCAGTGGATTAGATGGTGTTGCCAGCAGAGAGCTTATGACGGCTTCCGTCAGAAATGGTCTGCTTCTCAGCCCCCACTCCTCAGGTGGACTCTACCACGTGGTTTCCACATGATGGGTGTGAAATACAGCAATTCCAAGAACTGGGGAACGTCCAGTTAAATTCGGGTGGTATTTTTTGCAACAGTGAAGCTTAAAACTCTTGTGACAACCCTGCCCTGCCCCAGCCTCAGAGTGAAGGCCAAGTTCATTCATGTGCTTACAAGGCTGTATGGGATCTGCCCCGTCTGTCTTTCTAGCATCTTCTCTCATCGGTCCTCACCTTGCCCTCAGTGTCTTAGTCATATGAGAGGATTTTATGTCTGCTGTAAGTATTGTGTCTCTGGGCTCTAATCCACAGGTTTCTCACATTTTCTCATTTCTTGGGGCCCTTGGTGTAAAAATTTTAGTAATTTTTTCACCCTGCCCATAGGCCAAATGAAATACTTAACTATTACATTTATTAAGCGGTTATGTCCTAACAGTTTAGTAGTTGTTTGAAAAAACAATGCACATAAAGTGAAGGAAAAAAAATTTTTACATTTCACTCTGAAATAACCACAACTGTTTCCTTGTGGGATGTTTACCTGTTGGGCTGCACAACTTCTCAAGCCTTAGAATCAGACTGGACACCCGTTGCACATTGATTTTCACGCAGCTACTGTTTTTTATCACAGCAAATTCTGAAAACCCAGCTTTGCAAAAAATAGGGAACGTGGTACAATCTAACGTGGAAACCATGAGCTACCTTGAGCTGGTTCGCACAGGAAGTGCCCAGCAGATACTGAGAATTGCTGTGCTTCTCTGGAACTTTTAAAACATCTGTGGTGCCGCTGGGGGTTTACTGTGTCACACTGGGGCACCTGGGCACACAGTTTGGGAACCATGGTTCTGAGCCTTTGCATGTGCTGTTTCCTCTGCTTGAATACTTCTCCTCTCATCCTTCAGCTCCTAGCACGGATATGATGACTCCTAGAAGGTTCCCTGAACCTTTAAGACTGAGCTCAGGGGCGCTTCTGCATGCTCCCCTAGCACACTCTGTCCTTAATCCTACTACTTAATCTCTTTGCTCTGTCATTTTGTCTTGACTTACCTTTCTGTGCACTGGGCTTTCAGTTCCTCGAGGGAAAGGGACTGTATATTCATGTAGTCATATTGCAGATGCTTTGTAACTGTGTGAATTGAATGAATGAATGAATGAGTGAGCGAGTGAAACACCTATTGGATCTGGTTCAGAATAAGCTTGTACACTGGAGGAAATCAAAATAACAGTTCCAGACAGACAGGTTGACAGCTACAGGGCTCTTTTCATTTGTATGAGGATGTCTTTTGAAAAGACCTGACCTTAAGGACATGCCATGTCTCTTTGCTCCCATGGCCTCATTTGCTCCCTGGCCACTTACTACAGACCTCCCTGGGTACAAGCACGTCGTCCTCCTGAATTATAATTCAAATAACAGTGGAGGCCAGTTTGATTCTTTTGCATTTATTTGTGTTGTGAGACATTGACCCATACACACATCTCTGTGGCTCAGAAATTGTAGATGTAACTTGATTCAAATGTGTTTGTTCTTTCCTTAAGAGGGAAATACATTATGTTGCCTGATGGCTTGAACTCCCGGCACCCTGTAGCATTCTAGAAAATACAGTTGTGCTGCAGTAATTTCGCTGGGAGGTGATAGAGACTTGGGGACTGTGGCACAGCTCCTCTCAGAGGGCGCAGGACTTGGGTTTTACACCAGAGCGGGTGGGAAAGGTCACTCCAGGACTCAGCTAGCAGATGGTGGCCACTCAGGTACCTGTTCACTGTCCTGTATATTTCTCGTGTCTGTTCCTGGAACTAATGTAACATCAGGAGCCTTCTGACATGATGACTGTCCTCCACCAGGCTAAAATGACTCAGATGGCTTTTCAGAGCCCTGTGGACATTGTTTTTCTTTAGTTTTGCCTTAGCTTTATAATATGAGGATGGTAATGCTTTCATCTGCATGGATGGCTGTTTTTACTCGTAAATTAAATAACGGTGCGTGGACGTTGGCTGATCATAACAGTAATAGTAATACCGAGTCCTGTGTATCTTCACTTAGGAAGAACATTACATCTTATTCCCATAAGAGTCCCTATCCTACGTAGGCCTTTCCCACAGCCTTTTAAAAAATGCATTTCCCAAATGGCCCTGGAAAGTAGAAAAGTTTCTTCCCTGTTCATTGAGGCTTAGAGGTATTAAATGACTTGCCCGAGGTCAGCACAGCTGGGAACCCCTCTGTTTCCTCCTGTGTGATGGCTCCCTTGCTGCAGGGGAAGATTTTTCTCACTTCTGCTGCAACTGTATGGGCCTCGAAGACTTTGTCACACAGACTGAGGCTTCAGGACTGAAGGTCTGCTCCAGTGTTTCATATGGAAGGCCAAGGTGGGCTGAGGGGTCTGCAGAGATGCTTCAAGTCTGCTGTCTCCTGACTTTCATTTTTGCAAAGGAAGATCTGTTTCTGTGCTCCTTTTCATGTCATTAAATACACATCATCTTTATAACTTTAGAAGGAGTATAAGAAGCAGCATAGGGCTTCCCTGGTGGCGCAGTGGTTGAGAGTCCGCCTGCTGATGCAAGGGACACAGGTTCGTGCCCCGGTACGGGAAGATCCCACATGCCGCGGAGCGGCTGGGCCCGTGAGCCATGGCCACTGAGCCTGCGCGTCCGGAGCCTATGCTCCGCAATGGGAGAGGCCACAACAGTGGGAGGCCCACGTACCGCAAAAAAAAAAAAAAGCAGCATAATGTGCACTAGAACAACTTCAGGGAATGTGAAATAGCACAAGGAGAATTCTGTTCTCCTTCTGGTCCTGCTCCCAGTATTCCCGGAGGTATTAGGCAAATGCCCATGGGCCCCTGGATCTCACTTGCCTCATGGAGAAGGGGGCACAGTTATTCCTTCTCCACCTGCGTCACTTCACGTGAAGGACCAATGGACTAGCGCACCCACAGATGCTCCAAATTGATCTCACGGTGTTCTACCAATGGGAAGGAGTATTGAGTATTATTTTTATCAGAAGCTCATGGGAGGTTATTTCAAAACCAGCATCCAAGTGACTTGACTGATGTAATAAGATCAACTACTACTAAGAAATTTTTACCAAGCCTTTGTTTCGTACCTAACATGGGAAGCTAAATGCCTCCTGTGCATTATCGTATGTATTCTTCCCAGCAGTGCCACCAAGTAGATGCTCAGTGGAGGATTTCCTAACTCACTTCCACTTAAGAACACACCCAGTCCCCAAGCGTTCCTCCAGCCCCTCTGTCACAGCACTGTTCACTGCCTAGGGCACGTGGAGTCTGCTGCTATTGGCCTGCTTTCTAGTACCATTTGGCACTGCTGATCCCAGTGTGTGTGTTCTTAGCAAAAGTCGTTTTAATCTATCATCAAGGCTTTTATGGTGTCCCTTTACCATATAATTAAATAATATAATTTAATATAACTTAATTATAATTTAATTACAATAATATAATTTAATTATTACATAACACAGTGACATAGTACAGGAAGAAGCATTTCTGTAAACAGCTAAGTTGTATATTTTGGAATGGCAACCTAAATTGCCATTAAAAATAGCCATCAAATTAAATGTAACCAAGACAACTAAAAAAATGGGGGAAAAGATAAAAATGAGAAAGGAATTCTGTACTCTGATTACTTCACAAATGTCTTTCTAAGTTTTCCCTACATTTTAAAGATACCCAAACCAAAAGCATCTGGCAATTTCTTTGTGGTCTCAGCACATGAAGCAGAAAGGCAGTGTAGCATCTCACACCCTGGGTATGCTCTTACAGAGGAAGTTTTAGCCTCCTACCAAAAGGCTGTCAAATGAAGGCACGTACATAGGTTGTAAATTAAAATAAAATGTTGTTAGTACGTACATACCCTGATGGTGCCATGTAAGAGGGTTCCTGCAGAATCTTCACTCCCATTTTATAGATGAGGGCATTGAGACCCCAAGAGGATCATGGACTTAACCAAGGATGAAGAGACCCAGAATTCATCGTTTATATTGTTTTTCATCCCATTGTCTGTTTCTGTCTTTGGAATGTCATTGGTATAATCTTAGACACCCTGTAAATTTAGACAGTCCTGGCAGCTTCCTTATTACAAGAATGTCCTAGCGCCTACAAATGACATTGGTCTTTTAAAGTCCCTGATATTTCAAGCCATGCTAAGGACAGGGTCGTCTCTATACTCCTGGAAGTGAAGGCTTTTCCCTGTGTGGCATCCTTTTCTGTGGGAGGAGAGACAAGCTCAGTAACTTCTTTCCTTCTCAGAAGCCAAGATAAATGTCATAACAGAGATAAGCCATCAGATACTTGGAATTTGATGCCATTTGCATTTCCTTCTTGCTTCTTCCAAGCTAAAGCTTCTTAATCGACAGGTGCAAAGATTGAAAAGTGTCAAATACGTGCGGAGGATAGAAACCTTCTTTTTGGAGAAACTAATAACTGCGCCATCACCCAGTAGAATAACCCAGGCGTGTGTGTGTGCATGCCCACGTGTTCCAGACTGGATAATCACGGGCCTTATAAGACACGTATCATGGTAGAATGCATCCTTGCCAGAGCTGGAGAGAAAGGTCTCTTAGCTGGGGATTTGGACAAATGGCATATTTTGGGATGTGGGGTTTATTTTTGCTGAATATCTGGCTTGATGAGTGTGGAGAAGCACATGCAAAGCAGGCTGGAGCCCCACCCTACCCAAACCTCCCCAGGGCTGCACAATCAGGAAGTGCTTCTCCCTCCCATTGTGGCTTTGGAGGGAAGCGTGCTTTACATATGCAAATACCAGCCCTGAGTTTCACTTAATAATTATCAGCTGGAGATTCTATTGATGAGCAGCTGAGCTACTCATCCAGAGAGTAACTGTGAGTTAACCATTTCTAGGCCCCCCTGGGTACTGCTGCTTCCAACCAGTCTCTGAATACTCCGGTGATTGCAGACAAAGGTTTTGATTCCCACCATTCTTCCCTTCTCCTGTGTGGCCTGAGCCTGGCAGCTGAGTCTTCCTGACCCCTTTTATTATCATGTGTGCATCTTTCCTCTGCCCCACCTCCTTTCTGTTTTATACACTGCGGAAGGCAGAATAGATCCATCTCTGTTTGCAGCAGTGGGATTGCTTACAGCTCCACAAATAATGGCCTTATGTTCACCCTGCAGTAGCTCTCAGGCTTAGGCGACCCATGGCTGGCATTCTTTAAAAAGGACACAAGAGGGAGACCTTCAAGATGGCAGAGGAGTAAGACGTGGAGATCACCTTCCTCCCTACAAATACACCAGAAATACATCTACATGTGGAACAACTCTTACAGAACACCTACTGAACGCTGGCAGAAGACCTCAGACTTCCCAAAAGACACCCTCAGGCAACCTACACACAGAGGCTGGTCCAAATCCAAAGCTGAACCCCAGGAGCTGTGCGAACAAAGAAGAGAAAGGGAAATCTCTCCCAGCAGCCTCAGGAGCAGCAGATCAAATCTCAGCAGTATACTTGATGTACCCTGCATCTCTGGAATACCTGAATAGACAACGAATAATCCCAGAATTGAGGCTGTGGACTTGGGGAGCAACTGTAGACTTGCGGTTTGCTTTCTGCATCTAAGTTGTTTCTGGTTTTATGTTTATCTTAGTTTAGTATTTAGAGTTTATTATCATTGGTAGATTTGTTTACTGATTTAGTGGCTCTCTTTCTCCTTTTTTTTATATATAGATTTTTTTTTTCATTTTTCTCTTTCTGTGAGTGTGTATCTGTATGCTTCTTTGTGTGATTTTGTCTGTATAGCTTTGCTTTTACCATTTGTCTCAGGGCTCTGTCCATTTTTTTTTTTTTTTTTTTTTTAGAGTTTTTAGCACTTGTTATCACTGGTGGATTTGTTTTTTGGTTTGGTTGCTCTCTTCTTTCCTTTTTTAATTTTTTTAATAACTTTTTTATTTTAATAACTTTTATTTTATTTTATTTTTTTCTTTGTTTTTTGCTCTCTATTCTTCTGAGCTGTGTGGTTGACAGGATCTTGGTGTTCCGGGCGGGTGTCAGGCCGGTGCTTCTGAGGTGGAAGAGCTGAGTTCAGGACATTGGTCCACCAGAGACCTCCCAGCCACACATAATATCAAATGGTGAAAGCTCTCCCAGAGATCTCCGTCTCAACGCTAAGACCCAGCTCCACGGAACAACCAGCAAGCTACAGTGCTGGACACCCTAAGCCAAACAACTAGCAAGATAGGAACACAACCCCACCCATTAGCAGAGAGGCTGCCTAAAATCATAATAAGGGCAGAGACACCCCAAAACACACCACCGGATGCGGTCCTGCCCACCAGAAAGACAAGATCCAGCCTCATCCACCAGAACACAGGCACCAGTCCCCTCAACCAAGAAGCCTACACAACCTACTGAACCAACGTTACCCACTGGGGGCAGACATCAAAAACAACGGGAACTATGAACCTGCAGCCTCTAAAAAGAAGACCCCAAACATAGTAAATTAAGTAAAATGAGAAGACAGAGGAACACACAGCAGTTGAAGGAGCAAGGTAAAATCCCACAAGACCAAACAAACAGAAAATAGGCAGTTTACCTGAGAAAGAATTCAGAGAAATGAGGGTAAAGATGATCGAAAATCTTGGAAACAGAATGGAGAAAATACAAGAAACTTTTAACAAGGACCTAGAAGAACTAAACAGCAAACAAATGATGAAGAACACAATAAATGAAATTTAAAATCCTCTAGAAGGAATCAATAGCAGAATAACTGAGGCAGAAGAACAGATAAGTGACCTGGAAGATAAAATAGTGGAAATAACTGCTGCAGAGCAGAATAAAGAAAAAAGAATGAAAAGAATTGAGGACAGTCTTAGAAATCTCTGAGACAACATTAAATGCACCAACATTCGAATTATAGGGGTCCCAGAAGAAGAAGAAAAAAAGAAAGGGACTGCGAAAATACTTGAAGAGATTATAGTTGACAGCTTCCTTAATATGGGAAAGGAAATAGTCAATCAAGTCCAGGAAGTGCAGAGAATCTCATACAGGATAAACCAAGGAGAAACACGCCAGCACACATATTAATCAAACTATCAAAAATTAAATACAAAGAAAAAATATTAAAAGTAGCAAGGGAAAAACAAAAAATAACATACAAGGGAATCCCCATATGGTTAACAGCTGATCTTCCAGCAGAAATGCTGCAAGCAAGAATGGAGTGGAAGGACATATTTAAACTGATGAAAGGGAAAAACCTACAACCAAGATTATGCTACCCAGCAAGGATCTCATTCAGATCTGACAGAGAAATTAAAACCTTTACAGAGAAGCAAACGCTAAGAGAATTCAACACCACCAAACCAGCTTTACAAAAAATGCTAAAGGAACTTCTCTAGGCAGGAAACACAAGAGAAGGAAAAGACCTACAAAAACAAACCCAAAACAATTAAGAAAATGGTAATAGCACACATATCGATAACTACCTTAAATTAATGTAAATGGATTAAATGATCCAACCAAAAGACATAGACTGGCTGATTGGATACAAAAACAAGACCCATATATATATGCTGTCTACAAGAGACCCACTTCAGACCTAGGGACACGTACAAAGTGAGAGGATGGAAAAAGACATTCCATGCAAATGTAAATCAAAAGAAAGCTGCAGTCGCAATACTCATATCAGACAAAATAGACTTTAAAATAAAGGCTATTACAAGAGACACAGAAGGGCATTACATAATGATTAAGGGATCAATCCAAGAAGAAGATACAAAATTGTAAATATTTATGCACCCAACACAGAAGCACCTCAATACATAAGGCAAATGCTAACAGCCATAAAAGGGGAAATCGACAGTAACAAAATCATAGTAGGGGACTTTAACACCCCACTTTCACCAGTGGACAGATCATCCAAAATGAAAATAAATAAGGAAACACAAGCTTTAAATGATACATTAAACATGATGGGCTAAATTGATTCTATAGGACATTCCATCCAAAAACAAAAGAATACACTTTCTTCTCAAGAGCTCATGGAACATTCTATAGGATAGATCATATCTTGAGTCACATATCAAGCCTTGGTAAATTTAAGAAAATTGAGGGCTTCCCTGGTGGTGCAGTGGTTGAGAGTCCACCTGCCGATGCAGGGGACACAGGTTCGTGCCCCGGTCTGGGAAGATCCCACATGCTGCGGAGCAGCTGGGCCCGTGAGCTGTGGCTGCTGAGCCTGCGCGTCCGGAGCTTGTGCTCCGCAATGGGAGAGGCCACAACAGTGAGAGGCCCGCGTGCCACAAAAAAAAAAAAAAAAGTAAAAAAAAAGAAAATTGAAATCATATCAAGTGTCATTTTCAACCACAACTCTATGAGACTAGATATCAATTACAGGAAAAAATCTGTAAAAACTACAGACACATAGAAGCTAAACAATACACTGCTTAATAACCAAGAGATCACTGAAGAAATCAAAGAGGAAATCAAAAAATACCTAGAAACAAATGACAATGAAAACACGATGTTCCAAAACCTATGGGATGCAGCAAAAGCAGTTCTAAGAGGCAAGTTTTTAGCAATACAATCCTACCTCAAGAAACAAGAAACATCTTAAGTAAACAACCTAACCTTACACCTAAAGCAATTAGAGAAAGAAGAAGAAGAAAACCCCCAAAGTTAGCAGAAAGAAAGAAATCGTAAAGATCAGCTCATAAATAAATGAAAAAGAAAGGAAGGAAACAATAGCAGAGATCAGTAAAACTAAAATCTGGTTCTTTTAGAAGATAAACAAAATTGATAAACCATTAACCAGACTCATCAAGCAAAAAAGGGAAAGGACTCAAATCAAAAGAAGTAGAAATGAAAAAGGAGACATAACAACTGACACTGCAGAAATACAAAGGATCGTGAGAGATTACTATAAGCAACTCTATGCCAATAAAATGGACGACCTGGAAGAAATGGACAAATTCTTAGAAAAGCACAACCTCCCGAGACTGAACCAGGAAGAAATAGAAAGTATGAACAGACCAATCACAACCACTGAAATTGAGACTGTGATTAAAAATCTTCCAACAAACAAGAGCCCAGGACCAGATGGCTTCAGAGGCGAATTCTATCAAACATTTAGAGAAGATCTAACACCTATCCTTCTCAAACTCTTCCAAAATATAGCAGAGGGAGGAACACTCTCAAACTCATTCTATGAGGCCACCATCACCCTGATACAAAAACCAGACAAAGATGTCACAAGGAAAGAAAACTGCAGGCCAATATCACTGATGAACATAGATGCAAAAAATCCTCAATAAAATACAGAATCCAGCAACACATTAAAAGGATCATACACCATGATCAAGTGGGATTTATCCCAGGAAGACAAGGATTCTTCGATATATGGAAATCAATCAATGTGATAAACCATATTAACAAATTGAAGGAGAAAAACCATATCATTTCAATAGATGCAGGAAAAGCTTTTGACAAAATTCAACACCCATTTGTGATAAAAACCCTTCAGAAAGTAGGCATTGAGGGAACTTACCTCAACATAATAAAGGCCCTATATGACATACCCACAGCTAACATCATTCTCAGTGGTGAAAAACTGAAACCATTTCCACTAAGATCAGGAAAAAGACAAGGATGCCCACTCTCACCACTATTATTCTACAGAGTTTTGGAAGTTTTAGCTAGAGCAACCAGAGAAAAAAAAAGAAATAAAAGGAATCCAAATCAGAAAAGAAGTAAAATTGTCACTGTTTGCAGATGACATGATACCATACATAGAGAATCCTAAAGATGCTACCAGAAAACTACTAAAGCTAATCAATGAATTTGGTAATGTAGCAGGATACAAAATTAATGCACAGAAATCTCTTACATTCCTATACACTAACGATGAAAAATCTGAAAGTGAAATTAAGGAAACACGCCCATTTACCATTGCAAGAAAAAGAATAAAATACATAGGAATAAACTTCCCTAAGGAAACAAAAGACCTGTATGCAGAAAACTATAAGACACTGATGAAAGAAATTAAAGATGATACAAACAGGTGGAGAGATATACCATGTTCTTGGATTGGAAGAATCAACCTTGTGAAAATGACTCTACTACCCAAAGCAATCTACAGATTCAATGCAATTCCTATCAAGCTACCAATGGCATTTTTCACAGAACTACAACAAAAAATTGCACAATTTGTATGGAAACACAAAAGACCCCAAATAGCCAAAGCAATCTTGAGATAGGAAAACGGAGCTGGAGGAATCAGGCTCCTGGAATTCAGATTATAGTACAAAGCTACAGTAATGAAGAGAGTATGGTAATGTCACAAAAACAGAAATATAGATCAATGGAACAGGATAGAAAGCCCAGAGATAAACCCATGCATATATGGTCACCTTATCTTTGATAAAGAAGGGAAGAATATACAGTGGAGAAAAGACAGCCTCTTCACTAAGTGGTGCTGGGAAAACTGGACAGCTACATGTAAAAGAATGAAATTCGAACACTCCCTAACACCATACACAAAAATAAACTCAAAATGGATTAAAGACCTAAATGTAAGGCCAGACACTATAAAACTCTTAGAGAAAAATATAGGCAGAATACTCTATGACATAAATCACAGCGAGATCCTTTTTGACCTAACTTCTAGAGAAATGGAAATAAAAATAATAATAAACAAATGGGACGTAATGAAACTGAAATGCTTTTGCACAGCAAAGGAAATCATAAACAAAAGAAAAAGACAACCCTCAGAATGGGAGAAAATATTTACAAAATAAAGCAACTGCCAAAGGGTTAATCACCAAAATTTACAAGCAGCTCATGCAGCTCAATATGAAAAAGACAAACAACCCAATCCAAAAATGGGCAGAAGGCCTAAATAGACATTTCTCCAAAGAAGATACACAGATTGCCAACAAACATATGAAAGAATGCTCAACATCACTAATCATTAGAGAAATGCAAATCAAAACTACAATGAGGTGTCATCTCACACCAGTCAGAATAGCCATCATCAAAAAATCTAGAAACAATAAATGCTGGAGAGGGTGTGGAGAACCTGTGGCACTGTTGGTGGGAATGTAAATTGATACAACCACTTTGGAGAACAGTATGGAGGTTCCTTAAAAAACTAAAAATAGAAGTACCATATGACCCAGCAATCCCACTACTGGGCATATACCCAGAGAAAACCATAATTCAAAAAGAGTCATGTACCACAATGTTCATTGCAGCTCTATTTACAATAGCCAGGACATGGCAGCAACCTAAGTGTATATCGACAGATGAATGGATAAAGAAGAAGTGGCACATATATACAATGGAATATTACTCAGCCATAAAAAAAGAAAATTATTTGTAGTGAGGTGGATGGTCCTAGAGTTTGTCATACAGAGTGAAGTATGTCAGAAAGAGAAAAACAAATACTGTATGCTAACACATATATATGGAATCTAAAAACAAACAAAATCATTCTGATGAACCTAGGGGCAGGACAGGAATAAAGACTCAGATGTAGAGAATGGACTTGAGGACATGGGGAGGGGGAAGGGTAAGCTTGGACGAAGTGGGACAGTGGCATTGATATATATACGTTACCAAATGTAAAATAGATAGGTAGTGGGAAGCAGCCACATAGCACAGATAGATCAGCTTCGTGCTTTGTGACCACCTAGAGCGGTGGGATAGGGTGGGAGGGAGGGAGACGCCAGAGGGAGGAGATATGGGGATATATGTATATGTGTAGCTGATTCATTTTGTTATAAAGCAGAAACTAACACACCACTGTAAAGCACTTATACTCCAATAAAGATGTGAAAAAGCAAAAAACAGAAAAACTGTATGTTAGTAAATAAGTTTGGGTAATCTGGAAATAAAAAAAGGACACAAGAGGGGGAGGGGAGTGGGGGATGGACTGGGGATTTTGGGTTAGTAGGTACAGACTATTATATACAGAGTGTATGGACAACAAGGTCCTACTGTATAGCACAGGGAACTATATCCAATGTCCTGGGGTAAACCATAATGGAAAAGAAGATAAAAAAAATGTGTGTGTGTGTATATATATGTATATATATATATGAATCACTTTACTGTACAGCAGAAATTAATGCAGCATTGTAAATCAGCTGTACTTCAGTTTAAAAAAATAAAATAAAATAAAATATAGCTGATGGTGAAAGGACACAAGAAGACTGCAAGGCAACGCACCCAGGATGTCTAGATCAAGCTATCAGGAACTTTTCTCCTCCCTGCTTTTCCTTTTTTTGATCCTGTGTGTGCTTGCCCTCTGGGACATCTGATAGTGTATTTGGGTCGCTTTGTCAGCCTCACCTGTTCTAGCTGTGTCTGAGCAGAGTTCACTGGGCTGTTAGAAAAGGTTTTTTCGAATTCTCTTCTTATTCATCTTTTTGCAGAAAGTTCCTTACTTTCTTGATCCTTATTGAAACTGTCCTACTACTTGTCTATCTTGTAAGTGTACTACATGCAGGGTGTTCCCACTTGTCACGTGGGAATGCAACCTTTATTTCCTTCAGAGAGTTATTTAGAGACAGAGGTGGAATGAAAACAGGGTTTCTGGGGGGAAGGGGGTATCAGTTCAAGCTCTTTCCTTTGTTCACAGAACGTCTTGGCAAGTTACTTTAGCTCAGTGAGCTTCTGCTTCTTTAAAATGGAGACAATAAAACCCACCTCAGTGATTTGGGACTTAAATAAGGTAATGTGTGAAACTCACTCAGCCAACATGCGTGGTCAGTAAGGGAGCTATAGTTGTCATCCTCATTCGAAACCCAATTCCTGTCATTGAACTGTGCGAGTAATTGCTTGTATTCCTTGCCTTGGTCATTTAGGACCTTGACTGCGTGCGTATTATGTGGCTGGTTCTAGACCCTGGAGATATAATGGTGGATGAGACAGATCCACAAAAGACGCTTCCACCGCGGAACTTATATTCTAGGGGTGGAGACAGACAAACAAGAAGGAAACAAAGAAATGTCTCCTTGGGGAGAGTAGTGTAATGTGTGCAGTGGAGAAGAAGAACCAGAGGAGTGACAGAGACCAGGGCTGACGGACGGGCAGGGATGGGGTTTCAGAGACTGGTGTACAGATTCTTCTCTGAGGATTGGTACTCAAGCAGGTCTCCCAATTAAGATCGTGGAAGCCAGCAGCAAGTGCAGAGGCCCCAGGGTGGGACAGTGGTCGGTATATTCGAGAACATCTGGAAGGCCAGTGTGGTGGCTACAGAGGGAATGGAGGAACATTCTAAGGTCAGGAAGATAACCCCGGTCAAGGTTTTGTTGGGCCATGTAACCCACGGTAAGGTGTTTGGGTTTTGTGTTTAGTTTGATGGGAACCCATCCGAGGGATGGTTTGAGCAGGGTGGTGGTGGGGTCTGAGGACCATTTTTAAGTGTCATCTAGCTGCTGAGTGGTGAATAGCCTGAAGCAGGGTGGCCTGATAGGTGGCTGTTGCATGAGTCCAGGTGGGAAATGGTGGGACCTGTGCTGGCGTGGTGGTGCCGCGAGTTTGGATTCGGGGTATACTTTGAAGGCAGAGCCAACATTCGGATATATTGCTAATGCAGCGCGCGTGAGAGGTGAGGGAAGAAATTCAAGGATGAGCCCTAGGTTTTTGACCTGTGCATTGGGAACAAGAGTGATGCCGTTGGCTGAAGGGGGGAGCGGAAGGTTTAGGAAGGGCTGTTTGGATGTGAGGACATCACGTAACTCCTGAGTCATCGTCTCTTTCTGCAGTTGGTGACACATAGGAATTCTCATTGCTTACAGACCTGGTGCTGGGCTCTCGGGAAACAAAAGTGACTCAACGTGGTCCCTGCCTTCCCTGGCACAGCGTCTGCCCCGAACAGGTGCTGAGGGGATGGAAGTCCCAGTGCCAAGCAATTTGCATGAACAGCTGCTACAAACGTAGTAAGAGCCATCACCTTAGATCCATGGTGGGAGGTTACAGGAAATCCAGTTATGGGGAGAGGAGTGGAGTGGCCAACCCACCCTGGGCAGATTGGAGAAGGGTTCCTCGAAGGGAATTTTGAACCAGATATTGGAGAAGCAGTGGTCATTCACCAGGTGGTAAGTCCTGCAAAGGGAATGGCACAAATACTTAATGCTTATTCCAATTGCTGGTCCTGCCAGCCAGGATCTTAGCATAGGGGTGCCATGTGTAAAGGCTTTGGAAATACTGGATGGTGAAGATCACTGGTTCTTGGAGGTGCTCTTCAGGGCCAGAAGATGGACTCAGAAAGTGCAGGAGACTTCAAGAGCAGTTCCAGAAAGTCTAGAAATCCTCGAATAAGGGTTTCCTCTTGACAGATCTGTTCTGATGTCTTGACACGGCCTCTGAGGTCAGTCCCATTAGTACAGCCTCGGGTGGGCCTCTGGCCTGCAAGGGGCTCTTCTCTTCAGGGCCAGGAATTGGGGTCTGGTACTGGAGCATCACCATCCAGGCATCCCTTGGGTCCTCTCTAAGTCCTCCCGGTACCCAAGCCCATGCTTCCTTTCAACTTGCTAAGGAAAATCCTGGGTTTGCCTCACAGTGGAGCTGAGTTGAGGGTCCTTGGTTTTATTCTTTTTGCTTCTGTGATAAGGTTGGAGGCACCTTATAGAAAAATCTTCATCATCCCTGGAGTAGGACTTGGAAGAAAATGACCATCTGTCAAAAGTAGAGATGGCAGGTTTTGCTTAATAGGTATTAGCACGATATTTTACCCAAACATCTATCTTGCTCTTAGTATAATGTCTTATCTTTGCCAAGTGCCCATCCTGAAAAATGCTATTTCTGTCAAGCTGAGTTCCTGATAAAAATCTTCTATCTAACCCTCCGCCCCCAGTCTATCCTGATAACACCTCATTCTTCATTTCTGATTTCCTCCCAAGGGATGGTTTGGATTTGTCAGGAAGGGGTGAAAAAAGGATGATAAGGGTTTTTCTTTTCGTCTTCTTTCTTAAAATTTTGTTTCCATATAGACGCTCATGGCAATTGGAATATAATTTTAAGTAAGTCAAGCTGATAAGGGGTGGGGAGGGTTGGAGACTGTGAAAAAGGAAAAGGAGAGAAAAGGAGAGAAGTCTTTTATAGGCAAGAGCATGTTCAGTCAGGCTTTCGGTTGTTTTCTCTTGTTTTTCATTTACAATTGAGCCAAGGATGGTAACACTGATTTCGGTGACGTGGCAGTTTACAGGAAGGGGATGCTATTGAGGGAATCAACCACATTCACAAAAACACTTGCTTCCTCTTCCCTTTGAAATATGTAGGCATATTCTTGATGGCAGCTACTCATGCTGGTGGTTGGCTCCGTAGCCATTACTAACTTTAACCAGTGCAAATCAAGCGTCCTGCTTGTCTTTGATAACTCTTTCTTCTAATCTCCTTTCCAACTCCTTTTTTTCAGTATCTCATCAGGTCTAACTGTACCATGAACATTGCAGGCCAGAACTGGGTTCTCCTGATGTAGTGCAGCCTACATGAGGTTTGCCCAAAGGGCAGAGGCTTTGTCTCAAAGCCAGTTCAGTGTAGAGGAGATGAGGTGTGTCAGAAGGCCCCAAAAATCTGATGCAAATCAAGCCAGTCCTCACTGACACGAGACCTCCTGAAATGCCAGAAGTGGGAGAAGGGATTTTTTTCCCCCTCTGTTAATCCTCACTTAAATGCAGCCCAGAGAAAGAGAGCTTTTGCTCAGATTGGCACGTGCCTAATTTCAGATGTGGCGGTGGATAAGCACACTGACCACCATCACTGACGTAGAGCATGAAGACGACTCTCTCGCCTTCTAGTCATGTTTTGCATTCAATTTTCCTCTTTTACCCCCGGGACATTCATGAAAGTACCATCCTCCAAGAGCAGGGGACTCTCCCAGCCTGAGGGTACTGTTTGGTGGTCCCCCTTCCTCCCTAGATGAGCAGAGCGCCCTCGTTCACGTCTGACACAGTCCAATGAAAGAGGCACTCAGGATGCAAGGCAGTTGTTCTTTTGGGTCCTTTTTGCAAGAGTCCCTAACTCTTTTCCCTAGATCTGAATTCCGCTCTGGCACTTCACCCCTGAAATGAGATGATCTAGGAGCCCTGGGGAGGAGAAGGGGGCAGAATGGATGGGCCAGGGCTTTGCTGATTTGTCTGGAGTCCCGAAGCATCTGCTGCCTGCCATTGAAATCTTCCATCCCTCTGTAATCCAAACCAGACATTGTTGTCAATACTCACCATTAAAATTCTTTTTTTAATTTAATTTTATTTTAAAAATTCTTTTTAAATGGTTTTTGATAAATAAGTATAGCCACCAAGTATGACAGTGTGAGGCCTATGGAAAGTATGGGTTCACATTTTTAGAAAAGGACAGTTTTCAGTATCCTTAGTGTGATGAATGTAAAATTTTAAAACCATGATGAAGAGTCATCCCATGTAGCTTTATTGATGTGAACAAGATTTTAGTTACCAAAACCAAAACAAAACAAAAAAAACAAGCCTCATTAAAAAATTTTTACCGTAAAATATGATCCTCCCCAACATATATGATTTGCCACTCTTGGAACATATTAGTGGGATTTTATAAGGGCTATGAATATTTCATATAAAATAACACATATACTGCTAAGGTTAAAAAAAAATAGATCAGTGGAAAAATATGAAGTCATATATCTTGAGTGCTGCCGAAGAGAAGGTGAAGGAGAAATTCTAGAATATTTCTGAGTCCGATTCTACAGTCAAGGGCCATGTTGGTGACTTGGGGATGTCCAGTTCACGTTTTACAAAGGATAAAATCATCTTGCTCGTTTTAGTTTTGATGTCTTTCCTAATAAAGGGAACTGTTTCCAACTATTGCAGGTGAATGGAATATGTCTCAGGAGACTCTGGGAGGGGAAATACCACTTTCTCAAACTCAGCCGTTGGAGACCACCAGTAAAGCTTGGGTGTCTTTGAGGCTATGCAAAAAGTGATTGAAGTTAACTCAGTAAGGGCAGAGAGTGAGCAAAGGTGATTGGAATATAAATTTATTTGGCTCTCACACACTGGTTGATTCTCCAGATTGGAATAAACATCACATTTTCTGGAATGCACTGTATTCTTCCCTCCAATAGTTGTTTCTAAACCACCTGGTGACCTAAGAACTCAACTCTGCTGTCATGCCATTCAATTATATTAAAAAATAGAGCACTAAATACATTATCCTTTGTCTTGTTAGGTGACGATTTGAATGTTACCAACAAAGCCTTTCTGTTAATACTTAGATCCCTTGGACATCAAAGAGAAGTAAGATGGGCCAGATTTAGAAGTGGAAAGATTCAGTTACTCTGCTGTGAGAACCAACTGCCTCAGACTTTCAGAACTTAGGATATTTGGCCAAAAACATTTGAAGCTTTGAAATCATTGACCCTGAAGTTTCAAGGGGCAAACCACTGACATCGTTGCTTATTAGGATACCCTTAAGCGCTTCTCTCCAAAACCCAGCTATGGATACAGCAAATTGGTGCTAAAAATGTCTTCATTTTCTTGACTTAATGAAGCTCTTTAAGACAAAGTTCCGCAAAATAATTTCATGGAGGAAAAGAAGTCAAACTGCTTTTACCCTATCATGATGAGACAAATCTAGGCTTCTTTTCCTGGCCTGCTGGTTGCTGATTCTTTTCAGAAGCTTGCCAGGAGCTCTGTTGTGTTTGGTCTTGGCCAAAAATGCTCCAAGGTCTTTACTGGAACTCAAGTTTGCTTTGGTTGCCAAAGATGATTCCAGGAAATGACTCTGGGGCATTTTTGGGTAAAAATGTTCCCTGTTTATCCCGTAACAAGCAAACAGCCTTTTCATGTCATCACTCCCTTTTTCCTCCTCTGGGCAAATCTGGTTCCACAATTCCGGAACTTGGGAAAATAGCTCCACCCAGACCTGTGTCTTACTCTGAACCTGTAACCTACCAAGAGTGACAGCTGAGCTTGTGATGTGTTAGTAGACTCAGCTGTCATGTGGAGATCCAGTGATCACAATTTAAAAGCAGTTTTTAAATGTGAGATTTTAAAGATTGAACTGAGTTTTCTAAATTTTTCTAAAATGACTTTGGCCACAATATTTAATTTAGTTTGCAATTTCAAAATGCATTGAAGGAGGGTGCGGAGTTTTTATGTTGATTGCAAGGAAGGCATTGTGCTTTTTAAAATTACAAAACGCTTACTTAATGAATGCAACCTTATGTGGAAGGTGAGAAATTGGAGTAAATCATTGGAATGAAGTGATATCTTGGTCATAGAGGGCGGAGTCTGGAACCAGGGAAGCCTGCAGCTCTGGCAGCTGCAATAAATAGTACCACCCTGCTTGGGGAAGAGCTCTCATCCTGGAAGGAAGGGGGATTGATAGCAGCAACACAGCCCCAAGCGTGGAGGAGCTAGAATGCCGGGCAGCCTAGGTTATAGGAAATCAGGAAGGCCCTGGGTTACATGATGGGAGCTATTCTAACAATACAGTAGAGACTGGAGCAAGGGCAGTACCGGAATTAAGTGCGATAGTGCTGCTAAGACCTCTTTGCATCAGAGCCTGTTCCTTAAATTTGCCTTAAGGAGCAAACAGTGGCAAATGGGGTTTATGGTGTCTCAGCCTGAGGATTGGGGGAAATGCCTAAGCCAGGGTTTCTCAGCCTTGACTACACATGAGAACACAGGAGGGTGGCTGCTTTTTTTTTTTTTTTTTTTTTTTTTTTTGAGGTACGCGGGCCTCTCACTGTTGTGGCCTCTCCCATTGCGGAGCACAGGCTCCGGATGCACAGGCTCAGCGGCCATGGCTCACGGGCCCAGCCGCTCCGTGGCATGTGGGATCTTCCCGGACCGGGGCACGAACCCGTGTCCCCTGCATCGGCTGGCGGACTCTCAACCACTGCGCCACCAGGGAAGCCCGGGTGGCTGCTTTTTAAAATGCTCATAACTAGACCGTAACCTCCAGAGATTCTGAGCTAATTAATCTGGGATTTTTTTTTTTTTTTTTAAGTTTCCCAAGGGATTATAATGGTAGCCAGGATTGAGAACCACTGGCTAAGGGACCAGGAGATGAAGCAGAAGCAACAATAAACTAGATTGGACTTATCTGGAGAGGGGCAAATAGGAGACATTGTGATTTGGGGCAAATAGAGGAATTGATCTGGAGCCAATGAACCTGAGTTCAAGTCTTTCCCTTTGCTGTCTGTTGCTGGGATGACATTGAACAGGTTAAGTCATGTGTCTATTTCTTTTTTCTTTTTCCATTTGTCAAATAGGGTTAGTTAGAACACCCACTCCATTAAAGTGTTGTATAAATTAAAATGAGATGACACAGCTTCTAAGCACTGGAAATGTACTCAATAGGAAGTGACCAAGTGTTTGTTGAATTTTATAGATGACCTTGAAGCAGATGGAGAAGCTTCTGTACATTGTCAAACTGCAAAGTGTGGTGGGAATAGGGTTTTCATTAAGAACATCCCTGGCACCTGTGAGTAAGGCTGGCAGGACCAGGGAGAGATTGGAAGTGGGGAGACAAACCGAGGAGACCAATGTTCTAGAACAAAGATCCACGAACTAGGGCTTGCAGGCCAAATCTGGCCGAGCACTTGTTTTTGTAAATATAGTTTTATTGTAACACGGTCATGCTCGTGTGTTAGGAATTTCTGTGGCTGCTTTTGTGCTGCAAAGCCAGAGTTGGGTCCTTGCATCAGATACCGCATGACCTACAGAGTAAAACTTATTTACTCTCCGGGCATTTACAGAAGAAGTTTGATACCCCTGTTTTAGGATAAGATTAAAAGGCTGGGTTTGAGATGGAATGTTTGAAATAGAATGAGAAGAGCTTCAAACATCAGGAGAATTGGCAGGCCCTGGTGACAGATTGTACATAGGGGGATTTTGCCGTATAAAGGGATGCAGTGTCTTCATCGTAGGTAGAATGATGCAGGGGGACAGCCTTCCTGAAATCTGGGCATGAGTGCAGGATTGTGGTGTCCTTGGCCAGAAAGATCTAGGACTGTCACCACTGGAAGGGGCTAGTATGAGCCCACAACATGGCGGTCTCAGGGCTGGGGTCCCTGCCTCCATTAATGAGCCCCCCAGTTCTGTCTGCAATGGTGGCTATCACAGTGTGAAACGCCAGTACTTCAGAGAGAGTCAGTGCACACAAACTGATTCAGATCATCACTTAGGACGTTTTGGATGCCAAGTCCCTCATCTCTGTCACCGTACTGCATGGAGGTTGATTTTCAATTTACCTTTTTTGTTGTGAATCTTAGCTGTTTTGATTCTTAATTCAGAGCATTCATCTCAAGTAGATTCAGAGATTCAAATCTGATGATAAATTCATGTTTGTTGAGAAGTTTGGGAGGGAGGAGGAAGATGTTGTCAACTGAGATTTTGAATTATGTTTGACATTTTAAACTCCAAGTAGGCTGAACTGTAGATCAACACATATAGGCATTATGTGACAGAGATGCACCTTGTGTACAAATACAGTGCAGATCTGGGGGAAAAAAAAGAAAAAAGAAACCTGGAAGGAAAGGTAATAGAAAAGCAAAGGTCAGAGGGGCTTAGAAAAGAAGGATCCTATTCACTGTTGTCTTTATGTGTCCTGCCTCTGGATTTGGTGGGGTGGGTTAGGGTGGGTGGAAAGGGGAAATTTGAGTATCTGCTCTGATTAGGCCTGATGCTAGGTAATAATGTACACACACCGCTGTCTCCCATTTTACATATGGGGACAGCGAGTCACAGAAGTTAAGTACTTTGCCTAAGGTTAATTATTAGTAGGTGACAGAACCATAATTCAAACTCAGCTCTTTATTATTCCAAATCCCATGCTTTTATGACTAGATCTGATTTGTTTGCTTTTCTTGGTTATCTCTCCCTCTTCCCCCAGCAATTAACCTTATCATGAGGCCACTTTGTAAGTACAGTTGATCCTTGAATAATGCAGGTTTGAACTGCATGGGTCCACTACATGCATATTTTTTTCAATGAATACGTATACTATATGATCTGTAGTTGGTTGAATCAGCAGATGTGGAACCACAGACATCGAGGACCAACTCTAAAGTTATACGTGGATTTTCAGCTGCGTAGGGGATCCATGCCTCTAGCCCCCAGGTTGTTCAAAGTTCAAGTGAACTGGTAGTTGAAGAAGGTTTGGTTTGCTAGATCTATTTTTTTCATGCTTTTTTTTTTTTTTTTTTGAGTTCTAGATGCCGGTCCTTCCCTTCATCCTTTCTTGAAATGCTTGTTAAGTGCAGGCAGCGTGCCAGGCCCTGAGGACAGAGAGGCTGGGTACTGGGCAGTGGTACTCAGTGTGATCTACAGAGTGTTATTGGTCTCTGTACTAGTCAGGGTTGTTCAGAGAGACAGACAAATAGTGTGTGTGTGTGTGTGTGTGTGTGTGTGTGTGTGTAAAGAAATTTATTATAAATAATTAGCTCATGCAATTATAGAGATGGTCAAGTCCCATATCTGCTGGGTCAGTTTGCAAGCTGGAAACCCAGGGGAACCGATGATGTAATTCTAGTTGAAGGTTGGCAGGCTTGAGACCCAGGAAGAGCCAGTGTTTCAGTTCAAGTCCAAAGACAGGGAAAACAAAACAATGTCCCAGCTCAGAGGTTGTCAGGCAGGAGGAATTCTCCCTTCCTAGTGGGGGAAGGGTCAGCCTTTTTGTTCTATTCAGGCCTTTGACTGTTTGGCTGAGGTCCGCCACATCAGGGAAGGCAATCAGCTTTACCCACTCTGCTGATTCAAATGTTAATCTCATCCCAAAACACCCAGAATAAGTTTGACCCCATATCTGGACACCCCATGACCCGGTCAAGTTGACATATAGAATGAATCATCACAGCCCCCAAACTGTTACTGGTCTTCAACAAGGCAAGTATGGAAGTTGGGGGCAGGCATGTTGAGAGCAATTGGACGTGCGTCAGGCATGCGATCAGTGGACCTTGTCTTGATGCCTAGGGTATGGACCAGTTTGTTGAATTCAAGTGAAGAATTGCATGTAGGGTAAGCTATGTATTAGGCATGTGTACTGGGCCAGCATTTTATCCAAGATGGATTGGAGGGAAAGGCTTCAGTACTGCCAGTTTGAGAAGTAACTGCTGTGGGTTCAGTCAGTGGTTTCCATAGGTGATAAAGTCCCACGTGATGGGCTTTATAATGGCAACCTAGACACGAAGAAAGAGGAGTGTTCCTGGGAGAGACCAGGGCCCAGAAGGCATCACAGAGATGTGCAGACCACTTCAAAGAGGGCAGGCCTTGCACTGTCCTAACCCTCCACCCACTACATCCCCCCAGAGGCTTAGCAAAAGCAGGAAAAAAAGGGGTCAGGAGCCAGAGAGATGTGTAGTCCAGGAACAAAAGCAGTAGGCAGGCTGAATGAGCTGTGAACATGGCAGGGCAATGGGCCCCGCTGTCTTGACTTCTGGCCACGCAGCACTGGATGGGTCGGCTGGGTTAGAGATGCAGGGTCCATCTGTACACAAGCCCATGGAAAGTTAGAGCTGAGAGGTGCCCATCTCCAGGACACTCCCTTTCAGGAAGAGAAAGAGGAAGGGGCCAGCTCAAGGTGATGCACCTTTCAAACACACACACACACAAACTAGCAGTTCCAGTTCTGCTGTTTATTGAGCCTTTACATGCCAGGCACCGGGCACAGTATAGCATGTGGCTTTTTCCAACATCTGCTCCCCCTCCTTGAGGCCTGGCTTTTATTATTTTATGTGTCTTCATTGGTGACTCATCTGTGGAGTTTTAAGGCAGAGAAAACACCTGCAAGTCTTTGAGAGCTAAGTTTGGTCAAAACCAGCTGGGATCTAAAGCAGGAAATGGGCACAGGATACTGAGAGCATTTTCCCCCTCACTACCCTGGAATTAGGATTGCTTAGGGATTACATAATTATGCCTTTATAAACACGTCATCAAAGAATTAGAAATAAGTAAACTGGGGGGGCTTTTGGGAGAGGAGCTAGAGGAAGTGACCGGACCCCCGTGGGAAGCCTGCCTGCTCCTCCATTTAGCCTCTGGGTGAACTTTGACCTGCCTAAGGCTGAAGGAAAGAAGGTTCAGAGATGCCACATATCAAAGTAAGTGAAGGTTTGTTGGCCACTTTCTCCCACGTGCCACTCAGAGAACAGCCCGTGTTCAGAAAATGGACAGCCCTCCACACCCTAATTTACATCAACTCATCTTGCCCGTAATATCACCTGTCTGCACCCCTACCCCCCGACTTGGACAGGGGTTGCAGGAACTAATTGACACCAAATACCTTCCAATGAGAGTTCAAGTGGTTGGCATTTCAGTACTTAAGCCTCCCTCATCACCCTTGTAAGGTTAGCGTTTCTACTTGCATTTCAGGGAAGGGAAAACCAAAGCTCATAGCATTTAATCTCTCCAAAGAACAAATTCAGAGTTCCCATTTGTTGTATATTTTCCAGAGCTTCTGGGATCCTGATGGGCTTCCAGAGCTTCCTGGGTTCCTTCCCAAAAGTGCCAAGGTCCTTTCAGAAGAGAGAAAACCCCTCAAGCCCCAGAGCAGCTGTACCTCCAACTCGGGCCATACATTCAGGCATTCGGCCACATGCAGTCACAGAGACCTTGTTTCCAGTTACCACAAGGGGAGCACGGCTTAAGCTTGTAGAGGCTCAGTTTCCTCATCTGTGATGGGGACACCGATTGCCTCCTGCTTGTGCTGTGATAACCCAAGACATTATCAGTGTGAACCACCCAGCCCCTGCACAGAGCCATAGCAGGTGCAAAGCGTAACTGCCCTGCCCACTGATGGAAGCTAGATGATCGTCCTCCCCACCCCTGCTTGAAGGGTCAGTGTTGGCTGAGAAAACACAGTTGCTGTTGCTCCCTTCTCTTTTTCATTCTCAGTGGAACTAATTTGGTTTTACCAAAGGAGACAGGTTTCAAAAGCCTGGGTCAGCTTGTAATCAGCCAGCTTGGTAACAATGCAACCCTAATCAACCTGTGATCTCACATCCCCATACACTCGGCCTTGGCCTTTGGTCGGTGGCCCGGAGCAGTGGAATTCAGCGAGTCATATTTGCTGTGTTGATAGCAAAGGACCGGGAGCTCAGGCGTTTAACTCTGAGGTGATTAAGAGGGAAAAAAGGAGTCGTGTTTGTGAAAACCCAGAGACACATCAAAGAGCCCTGGGCAGAGGCAGGCACAGTAAGGCAGCAGTAAGGCAGCGCAGGTGAAACTCGCAGGGTGTAATTCATCACATTCTTTGATTCTCAAGTTTTGTGAGTCACAGAGACTCCCTGGGACAGTTTGCAAGCTCAGTGGGGTCTGGGCAGGAAGGAGAAAAACTCCAAGTGTGGAAAAAGAGTGTTTTTTTAGCAGGAAGCTGAGAGAGGGTAATTTTTTTGAGATGTGATTTTTGCTTGGTCTTCTCTGAGGCGGCTGTGTTGTAGCTGGATCCTGGGATTTCTGCAGCATGAAAAGAGAGGAGGGAGAGTTTTGGTTGTGTCTTGTGTCCCTGGGGCTCCTCAACAGTAAGCAGGCATTGAGCACTTACTGTGTACAAGGAGTTATGCTAAATATCCTTGGGAGATGAGGTTTTTACATTAATAATTTTTAAATCCGTGGCCCTGTATATAGCCTTTTATGAATCTGCATTTAAGGGGGTGTGTAGAGGCTTGGGTATAAGAGAGACCTGGGAACGAATTTTGATACCACTGGGTTCTGATTGTGTGACTTTGAGAGACCTACTTGTCTTCTCTGTGTATGATTGTTAAATAGACTGTTTCTGCCCTCAGTTTCATGATTATGCTCCTACGTTCTTCTTCCTTTTTTTTTTTTTTTTTTTTTTGCGGTATGCGGGACTCTCACTGGTGGCCTCTCCCGTTGCGGAGCACAGGCTCCGGACGCGCAGGCCCAGCGGCCATGGCTCACGAGCCCAGCCGCTCCGCGGCACGTGGGATCCTCCCAGACCGGGGCACGAACCCGTGTCCCCTGCATCGGCAGGTGGACTCTCAACCACTGCGCCACCAGGGAAGCCCCTTCTTCCTTTTTGCACGTAATTATTTTGCTCTCTTGTTATGGACACATGCATCCACCCTTCCAGCATTTATCATATATTATGATATGTCTCCATAAAGATAAGTAAGAGCCAGTTTTTGTCCTCGATGAAAACCCAATCTTCATAGGAAACATTTAGTAAAACAATTTACCAAATCCAGTGTGACAAGCACATGTTTTTCTTAGTGCTGTGTACGAAATGCTGTTGGAATATGCTGATAGATATTTTATCTGCAAATTGAAGAAGGCTTCCCTTGGGAGGTGATGCTTCTGAAACTGGGTTTTGAAGGATAAATAGGAGTTCACATAGGAATAACTAAATTAACTTAATCATTATGAATACTTCTTTATTCCTTCTCTTCTTTTTTCCTCTCCTCCACTTCCTCCTACTCCCCCCCCATTCTCCTCCTTTCCCTCCTCCTCCTACTTCATATTCATGTTTTATTGCTAACAAGAATGTCTACCTGAAATGTGCCAAGCAGGGAAAAGAAGACAGTGCATTTAATTAGGAAAAATTATATTGTGATTGTCTTCTCTAAATAGCATGTTAGTTTTTTTCTTAATTGAAGTATAGTTGATTTACCGTGTTGCGTTAGTTTCTGGTGTACAGCAAGTGATTCAGTTATACATATATATACATACTCTTTTTCATATTCTTTTCCATTATGGTTTATTACAGGATATTGAAGACAGTTCCCCATGCTATACAGTAGGACCTTGTTGTTTATTTTATATATAGTAGTTTGAATCTGCCACTGGCAAACTCCTGCTAATTTATACCCCCCCATCCCCTTTGGTAACCATAAGTTTGTTTTCTATGTCCCTGAGTGTCTTTCTGCTTCATAAATAAGTTTATATGTGTCATATTTTAGATTCCACATATAAGTGACATCATATGGTATTTGTCTTTCTCTTTCTTACTTCACTTAGTATGATAATCTCTAGGTCCATCCATGTTGCTGCAAATGGCATTATTTCATTCTTTTTATGGCTGAGTAATATTCCATTCTGTATATATCCCACATCTTTATCCATTCATCTGTTGATGGACACTTAGCTCTTGGCTATTGTAAACAGTTAAACAGCATGTTTTTCATCACCACGTTAAGTCATTCTGTTATCAACTTTGTTCGCAGTTCAGTCTGGATGCGTGTTTATTTACAACGCAATTTCCGCCCGCTTTCGCTTCTAAATGGGACTGCAAAAGGAGCCCTGGACGTCTGGGGGAGGGGGAGGGGCCCGTGGGGTTCTATTCGGCTTTAACTCTTCCCGTTCTCTCCGCACCCGCAGATGGGAAGCCAGTGTCTCTGTCTCCGCTGGAGTCCCAGCCTCACAGCCCCCGGTACACGGCATCCAGCCAGCGGGAGCGCGAGAGCCTGGAGGTGCGTGTGCGCGAGGTGGAGGAGGAGAACCGCGCACTCCGCCGTCAGCTCAGCCTGGCCCAGGGCCATGGCCCGGCCCACCGGCGCGGCAACCACTCGAAGACCTACTCCATGGAGGAGGGCACCGGCGATAGCGAGAACCTTCGGGCCGGCATCGTGGCAGGCAACAGCTCCGAGTGTGGGCAGCAGCCGGTCGTGGAGAAGTGCGAGGTAAAGAGCACCCGGAGCCTTCCAAGGTCCCAGTCCCTACATGGTCCACACGCACCCCTTGCAAATGCTGCCTGGAAGCGTGGCCAGGGGCCTGGAGAGAGCTGGTGTTCTTGGCTCAGACCTGAGCCTGAATCTGGCTTGATCATTCACTTTGCTGAATGGCCAGGCAAATCGTTTTAAGCCTCTGAGCCTCAGTTTCCCCACCTGAAAAATGGGCATAAGGAGGCCTGCACCCGCAGAGATATTAAGAGCAGCAAACAGAACCTGCTGCTTGTTTCTTTGTGGCTCATTTTGACACGCTCAGGATTTCTATGCCTAGCTGTCATCCTGGGGGCCCCTGTTACTTAGCTTCCAGGGGGCATGGTGCACCTGGCCTTGAGGCCCTGCTGGGCAGTTCCCCTGGACCTCATTCTCACTTTACACACAGCTTCTGTAATTCAGAACCAGAGACTTGCTTATCTAAAGCAGTTCTTTGAACTTTTATAGCTTTGTATCATTTTCCGCCTTTTAGAGTGTTTCTTAGTAACTCTTTGGTCGTTTGGAAAACTTACCCACTCCCTCTCCCTCTTGCCCTTCACCCCGCCCCCGGTTCATGCATCCATGCTTATGTGTGCGCTGCATGTGCACACACGTGAGCGCACACGCACACACTCACGCACTCCTTTTCTGCTTCTTCCAGTCCCAGTGGAGAGGAGTTAGAACATCCCTGTTAAGAGCAAGCCCTTCTGGGACAGACAAACCTGAGTTCATTTTCCAGCTCTGGTGGTTTCTGTTGTGAGTGCTTGAGCAGGTTACCTAACCTCTCTGAGCTTCAGATGTGTCTCGTCAATAAACTTTAGAAAACAATACCTGCTTCCTGCAGTATTTGTGAAAAGGAAATGGGATGGCCATATAAAGCCACAAATAGTGTCTGGTATATAGCATATTTTCAATTATAGGTAATTTTTGTTATTTTTAGTTAGATGCAGATATTACCTGCAGTTTGTTTATTCCATTTCCTGGCTACATTCTCAGAATGTTAGACTTCAGATGCCCTGAAGAGAAAACAATTTGCAAACTGTAAGATGCTGTTCACGTGAATGTGGTTTTTAGTGATATTGGTGATACTGTGTAGTATACCATAAGGGGATATGGGGCTTATTGAGTGATGTAGACTCAGTTGCATGCAAGGTCAGTGGTCAGGGAGATTTTAGACTGGAATGGTCAGGGGGAGCCCCTGAGGATAATAGGATTTCTCATGGATTCCCAAGCCTGGTTGAAGTGTGGGCTGGTGGAGAGACGGAGGAAGATAGATGGAGGACATCCAACAAGGAGTGTATGTGTGAGTAGGAAAAATATGAAGCGAGGCGCTGTCAAGCAGGAAAGGATTCAGAACACAGTGAGTTGGTCGGTCAGGCGAGCACAGAGAACCTGGGCAGGGAAGCACGTGCTGCATAGTCATCATTCATCCAACAGATATTTACTGAGCCTCTATTATGGGTCTCACAGTGTTCTCTGTGCTGGGAAATAACAATGACTGAAAAAGAGACAAAACTCCCTTTCTCCTGGTTCTTATGTTTTGAGGTAGGAAGTGAGGAAGAGATGATAAACAAAGAGAAATTCGTACTATTACCAAACCCAGGTTTGGCTGCCCGCTGCTCATAAGCCAATAATTCGAAAGGCAAGGGTCAGTAGAAAGGAAAGGTAGTTTAATCAGAAGAGCTGGCAATCTGGGGGGAAGGTGGACTCATGACCTGAGACCAACTCTGAAGATTCTGCTCAGCCATGACAGTTTTTAAAGGGGTACAAGGGGGAAGAATCTCAATGAATCACTGAGGCAGGAGGTTGGATTCTGCATCATTCTCCATTGCATGCAGACGGGCTGACTCTTTCTTCAGATGTTATGTTGCCTGTGTGATCTACCTGCAGGATTCTTAGGGGGGTTGTTAGGGGTAGAGAGCTAGTCATTTTTTAACTGCTTAATTCTTCATTCTTGCTTCTTTTTATATAAGAAAAGAATCAACAGGTTAGGCAAGGCATGGTGTGCATTCAGGAGAGCGTAAGTCAGGAGTTAGGTTAAATTGCCTAGTGATCTCATTCCTATAATTAGGTTCTGACTACATGCCAGGCCCAGCCTCATTTAATCTTCCACAACCATTGCCAGTGGCCTGTGTAATGGAAGATCTCTGTTTTGCATCTTTGGGGACTTAGCAACTTTAACAAATTCCCTTGGTCTAGGCTGGTCTGGGATGGCCCCTAATTTGGGGATCTTCTTTCCCTGCCTGGGTGAAGGCTGGTTTGATTTCTTACAGATTCTGTGCTCTCAGGTTATGGTCATGGCATCAATTTAGAGTGTTGGCTGGCCCAGAGGGAGGAAATTCTTTTCTTTGCGTGTGTTTACATTATTATGTCTCAGGCTGACTTAAACCATCAAGTACGATCAAGGAGGTGCAAAATAGAAAAGGAAAAGGAGAAAATGGGAGGACACAAGTGTAACACAGGGAGGAAACAGAGGATTCCTCTTCCTGCTGTAGTCTCTGTGGCCATTGTCTTCCCCTGCTCAGCTTTCTGAGATACACACATCCTATTGATATTTCTAAAGAGGGCTTCTGTCCCGAGCGCCCCATCAGATAGTGTGGGCAAAGACCATTGGCTTTCAAAATGGGAGACAGGCACCCAATTCTGGTTCCCTCTGTACCTTGATGGCCATGTGGCACTGAGCAAGTTACATCACTTTTCTGTGTGTTGGATTCTTCGTTTGTAAGTTATGGATTAAAATCAAGTTCCTGCCTCAAACTATTTCAGTGGTGACAGTGGATATTAGAAATTTAGGCAAACAATAGCATAGTTGGCTTAGTAGTTGATTTCACTGTGATTTATCAAACAATCCCAAGTTAATGGTGGCTTTGCATCTTATTTCTGTTTACATGTAAGAAGTCCGGAGCTATTGGTGTAGGGATGTTCATGCCTGGATACAGGCTTCCTTTATCTTTCACCCAGCTGGCTTGACTGGCATTCTCAAGGTCATCTCATGGTCTTTAATGACTATCAGAGCTTCAGCCCTGTCATTCACATTCCAGCTAGCAGGAAAGAAGAAGCATTAAGGTGGGGCATATCAGCTTGCTTTAAGAACACATCTCAGAAATTTCACAATCAGTTCCTTTTAGAACACATTGGCAGAACTTCATTTAGTTGCTGCCTTTAGCTGCCACCTAGCTGCAAGGGGGCCTGGAAAAGATAGATTTTCTTTAAAGAAGCCATGTTCTTTGTTAACATTTTGGAGTTTTGCTCCTAGAGAGAATAGATATTATGGTTATGGTGAATGATCTCTGTCAAATGAGTAGTTACCAAACTCGGTTATACATTAGAATTATATACCAAACATGCATTTTCATGGGACCCACCACAGAATCTACTGATTGAGAATCTCTGAGAATAGAGCCCAAAATATAAGTATTAAAAATATGTATCCCAGTGATTCTGGGGTAGTGGAAACTGTTTGGAAACCACTGCATTAAGGGACAACAAAAATAAATGATGGGGTTTACTTTATCCTTGTGCTCTTTGAAAGATAAAGACCTCGAGCTTGTTAATTGTTACTATAACTTATTTTTTAGTCTTTTGCACCTGAGAATTAGGTTTTGTCCATTTGTTTATCTTCTCTTTGTGCGTCTTGATAATGTTATGTCTTAGACCCTTAAAAAGTTATTTTTTGGTGGACTTCACCTGTGATGAACCCCAGGTCCTGTTCGAGGTTTCATAGATGAATTAGAAAGTCCTGACCTGCTTGCATCTTATTTCAATGTGGTCTACTCTGGGGGCACGCGTGCCCTGAGATGCTGTCTTTATACCCATTAGCAGTGTGCTTCTTCGGTTTCCATCGCTTGGCATATTTAAAGATTTTTGGGAAAATTCCATAGAGGCAGATGAGAAATGTCAGTCAGTGGAGTCAAAATAGAATCCTCCCTTCATGGGAGCACTCGTGGTTACAAGTGCTGAAGTGGGTCCTGACACCCTGTCAGTGCGCAGGGCCTCATCACCAAGGACATTGTCATTGTACCTGGTTGTGCTGAAACTTCTGTGGGCTATGACAAGTATTTCTGAAAACCCTCCTGAGATGATGCCCGGGCTGTCAGCTGAGATATTTGGTGATAGAAATCAGGGGCCTTTGCCAGTCCTTGTGCCCTTTTGTCAGTTTCTAATGGTGTGGCCTTCAAGTAGCTGCCCATTTTATTCTTGCACATATCTGTTGTCAGGACGATGCTGCTTCCATGAGGGACTGGTTTCTTTGTGCCTTGGGACTTGGAACAGGATGATCCTCTTTGATCTCCACTTCTGCTTATGTGTGTACAGATGTGTGCTGCATTTCTCATTCTGGTCTATTCTGGGAGTCAGCTTATGGTACAGCACAGAAATCACTGAACTGGAGTCCGAATTTCTAACCAGGAATCTTTACTTTGCCACTCACTAGCCATGTGACCTTGGGCAATTCAGTTACCCTCTTGGAGTCTATTTCATTATCATGAAATGAGAATAATAATGCGTTCTTCCCTATGCAATTGTGAGGAGGAAATGAGATAGCAGGTGGGAAACTGACTTTGTATGGGTTTCACATAGACTTATTATGGATATTCCAGTTCTCAATTGCTGCCTAACAAATCACCTAAAACGTAATGGCTTGAAACAATGCCAATCATTTTATTAGCTCTCCTGGTTTCTTTGGGTCAGGGATTTGAGAAGGACTTAGCTGAGTGGTTCTGGTCTGGGGGGTGGTGGGGGACTCATGCAATTACTTGGTGGCTGGAGCTGGAATGGTGAGGACTGGAACCATGGGCGCTGGCCCAGCATCTCTCTTCCCTGTTGTGGACTCAGGGTCTCTCCATGTGGTCTCTCTCTATGGCTGGTTTGGGCTTCCTCACAACATGGCGGCTCCAGGACAGTCACCTGCTTCCATGGCAGCCGATGGCTTTAAGTACAAGTATCCCAGTGAGCAAGGCAGAACAGAAGCACTTTTAATGACCTGGCCTCAGAAGTCACACAGTGTCACTTTTGTTGATAGTGTAGTCTGTTAGTTGAAATAGTCACAAAAGCCCACCCAGTTTGAAGGGAGAAGGAGCACACATCCCATCCCTCAATGGGAAGAATGTCAAAGAATTAAAACAGCAACAGTTGATATTGTTATTATGAAAAGCCAGGTGAATGGTACTGTCTGATGTCAGACCACCCCTTGAGGAAGTATCTCTTTCCTTCTATTCCATGCCTTGAACTTCATTCAAAATGAAATAGTAATGTAATAGTAATAAAAGTTAACATGTATTGAGCCCTGAAAGTGTAGGCGACACCATGCTAAAGCTTACATAGAATATCTCATTTAATCTGCATAGCATACTTTCTTCCTTTTATAAATTAGAAAACTACTGCTGAGAAAAGTTAGATAATTATTGCAAAGTCACACTATATGGAAGAGGTGGAGCTCACATTTAAACCTTGGCAGTTTGCTTCCTAGAACCTGTGCTCTGAACCACTGTGCTGGGCACTTCATAAGTTAGAGCTGCTGGGACCCGTGTTCTCATCAGCTCAGAACTGCAGTCCTTATTCTGTGCCTGGCAGATGCCTTACCTCAGAAGGCTTCTGGGTGACAGTCGCGATATGGAGGTCATCTTTCACCTCGGGGGCTGTCTCAGCCCTATGAGGGTAATCATTCCTCTGTGGGTCTAAGCAAGGATCTGTCTGTTCTTTAAAAAGAAGCTGGGTTGTTCTAAAGTGCCTGCCAGATTGTGACTGCATTTGTCAGGTCAGTGGGAGTTTACCGTTTTGCTTTAGGTTTTATGTTTATAAACCTTGACACCTCTTACCTGCATTTTCTGGACCCATAACAAACCTCCAAGAATTTTGATCTACCTTTTTACTTTTACTTCATCTTCAAGGTCTTTCCATAATCACTCCACAGTGGAAGGGTTTGCCCACAATCTTTTCATACATCACGTTGCTGTTGAAAGATACTCTTACAGCATTTGGATACACATTTCATTAGGTTCATATGTTGTCTTTGGGGCTCCTCAAAGGACGTAAATCTACTAAAATATCCTTGCTAAGTGTCAGGCCCTGGAACTAGAGGATGTTGTACTGGAGGGTACCTAGTAGGACTTCTTCTGCAGTGATTTTCAGGAACCCTAGTTCTCAGTGTGGTCTTTTGGGTACCTTCCTTGAGTGTATAAATTATTTATTGCTTCATGGCAAGTTATTACCAAAACTTAGCAGTTTAAAACAACATGCATTTAGGGCTTCCCTGGTGGCGCAGTGGTTGAGAGTCCGCCTGCTGATGCAGGGGACACGGGTTCGTGCCCCGGTCTGGGAAGATCCCACGTGCCGCGGAGCGGCTTGGGCCTGTGAGCCACGGCCACTGAGCCTGCGCGTCCGGAGCCTGCGCGTCCGGAGCCTGTGCTCCGCAACGGGAGAGGCCACAACGGTGAGAGGCCCGCGTACCGCAAAAAAAAAAAAAAAAAGAAAAAGAAAAAAAAAAAACATGCATTTATTATCTCATAGTTCTGAAAATTGGGAATCTGTGAGCAGCTTAGTTGGAGATTGAGGCTCCAGATCTCTCCTGAGGTTGCAGTTAAGACATCTGCTGGGGCTGCATCAGCTATAGGCTTGATTGGGGCTGGAGCATCTGCTTCCAAGCTGGCACACTGGCCCAGCTGGGACCTCACTTCCTTAAGACTGCTTGAGTGTTCCCCTGGTGTAGCAGCTAGCTTTCCCCAGAGGAGGTGATCCAGCAGAACAAGGCAGAAACCACAGTCTTTTTTATGATCTAGCCTTGGATGTCATGGACCATTACTTCTGCTAAGTTCGACGGGTCACACAGACTCACTGATACAATGTAGGAGGGGCTGCACAGGGCATGGTTCTCAGCTGGCAGGGATCTTTGGGGTCAGTCTTGGGCTGGCTTCCACACCATGGCCATGGCACGGGGCCCTTTCTCTGGCAGCCTCCTGGCTGTGCTTACCCCGAAGCAAGGCTGCCTTGATCTGCTTTACCTATTGTGCCCTCTTGTAAAACTTACTTTGAAAATGTGCCCTTAAGAACAATGACAACAAATAAAGATGCAACCCTCACATTTTAAAGATGATGAAATTAAAGCAGGGAAATATAAAGGGTCTTACTTAAGATGACACAGTTGCTACCCCAGCCCAGATGACGATGCTAGTGGCTCACCTCCACATTCCTGGGTTTTCTGCCTTCTTGTATTGAAAGAGAGGATAAAGGCAGTGCCAGCATTCGACAGTGGAGGGAACTGGGCATCTTTGAAAGCCTTCCTTTCAACAGTAGGGGAAAGACTGTTTCAGTTCTTACTTGAAGAGGAGTAGAAGTGAGGGCAGAAGGAAAAAACCTGATGCCTAGCTTTTGAGAATATTTAAGGTTCAAAGCCAGTTATTTCCTGGCGGTCCAGTGGTTAGGACTCTGTGCTTTCACTGCTGAGGGCCTGGGTTCAATCCCTGGTTGGGGAAACTAAGACCCCATAAGCCACACGGTGCATCCAGAAAGAAAAAAAAGGCTCAAGGCCTCAAATTCAGAGCCTTCAGCATATTATAAACTCTCTTATAATAATAATAATTTAATAATGACTGCTGATATATATATATCTACTACATACAGGATGCCAGGCTCTAAATCATGAGTCATCTTACTTAATCTTTCCAACCCTGTAAGCTGACACATTTATTACCCCTTTTCTATAGATGAGGAAGCTGAAGTCCCAAAAGGTAGTCCTCTTGAAAGATGGGGAAGAGTTTGACAGGTGCGGGGAGGTGCTAGAGCATCCTAGATCGAGGGCGCATCATGGAAGCAAGAAAGCTCAGTGCATCATCTAGCTTGATCATGGCCTGAACAGTGTGAAAGGTGGAGGCGGGGCTGCTGATGGTAATGATGTTAATCAGACCTGCTTTCATTAATTTTGCAGGTATTAGGTGCCAGCATTGCACTTGACATACCTTAGCTTAAGAAATCATTTTAATCATCCTAATTTTTTTTTTTTTTTGCGGTACGCGGACCTCTCACTGTTGTGGCCTCTCCCGTTGCAGAGCACAGGCTCCGGACGTGCAGGCTCAGCGGCCATGGTTCACGGGCCCAGCCACTCCGCAGCATGTGGGATCTTCCCGGACCAGGGCACGAACCCGTGTCCCCTGCATCGGCAGGCGGACTCTCAACCACTGCGCCACCAGGGAAGCCCAATCATCCTAATTTTATAGATAGGGAAACTTAGGTTTAGTGAGACCATGTAGTGCAGAGCCAGGTTGTAATTTTTCTTTTAATTTTGGTTTAAAAAAAAACCCTCAAAACATGAAATTTCTCTTCTTAACCATTTTCAAGTGCACGGTTCAGTTGTGTTTAGTATATCCACATTGTTGTGCAACAGATTTCCAGAACTTTTTCAAAACTGAGACTCTGTTCCCAGTGAGCAGAGACTTTCCATTTCTGCTTCTCTCCAGCCCCTGGCGACCATCATTCTACTTTCTGTTTCTGTGATTGGTCTACTTTAGATACCTCTTATAAGTGGGATCATAGAGTATTTATCTTTTTGACTGGCTTACTTCACTTAACATAACGTCCACAAAGTACCCCATGTTGTAACGTGACAGGATTTTCTTCCTTTTGAAGGCTGAATAATAATTCATTGTACAGATAGACCACATTTTGTTTATCTGTTCCTCTGACAATGGACACTTGGGTTACTGACACCTCTTGGCTGTTGTGAATAGAGCTGCTGGGAACGAGGGTGTGCAAATATGTTGCTGAGGTCCTGCTTCCTATTCTTTCGGTTATATACCAAGAAGTGGGATTGCTGGATCATATGGGAATGCTGTTTCTAATTATTCCAGGAACTGCCATACTCTTGTCTTTAGTGACTGCGCCATTTTACATTCCCAGCAACAATGCACACGGGTTCCGGTCTCTCCACGTCCTTGCCAGAGGTTGTGAATCTTAATGTGTGTGATAGCCTGCCTGCTCTGTCCACTGGAGAAGCCGACTGTGAACTGGTCAGGAAGGACTTTGGACTAGGATGCCGTCTGGCCCTTTCTCACCCCTACCACTACCTCCCTGGCCCGTTTCATTTCCAGCTTCATGTGCTGTGAAGCACATCCAGAGATGGAGTTTCACGTGCTGACCATCTATGAAGTCGTGTCCATGGGGCCAGCCACTGAGGATGCTGTGGGAGGGTCATTGGCTGCAGCCAGCCCAGGAAGGGGCCGACCCTCAAAAAGGCAGCTCTTGGCAAGGAGGCTGTTCCTAGCAAGTGGGGCAACGCACACCTCATGAAAGGGGCCTTAGGCAGCGTATCACGGAGTCCACCGCACGTGGGTTATTGCAGTAGCTTCCTGACTGTTCTCCCTGCTCCCACCTTCCTTGTTTGCTCACCTCCCCCCCCAGGTATGTGCACACTCAGAGCATCTGTTCTTAACTGGCAGCTAGAGTGACCCTTTTAAAATTTAAGTCAGATTGTGCTGTTTCTCGGCTTTGAACCCTCCAGTAGCTTCTCTCCTCACACAGAGGAAAAGCCGAGTTCTTAAGGGTGCCTGGGAGCTCTAGAAGAGCTGCCTCACGCACTTCAGCTTTCCTCCCTGCCGTCTTTCCCAGGCTGCCTTTCCACAGCTCCCTGTTCCACAGGCGGCTGTCTGGTATCTCAGGGTTGTTTCCGCTGCCTGGGACACTCTGCCTGGACACCCAGAGGCCTCATTCCCTGATCTACGTCAGATTTTTGCTCCAGTGTCACCTTCTCAGAGAGAGTTGTCCAGACAACCCCACTTTAAAATCTTAGCCCTACTCACCAGCCGCCCATCCACATGCCTTCTTCCTCCCCTGCTTAATTTTTCTTCCTAGACTCCTCATCGTCTAGCATTCTATATAGTTTAATTATATGTGCCTTTGTTTGTTTATTTCTGTGTCCCCTCAAGGGGAACGCCAGCTCCCGTGATGGGGGGGCAAGGATTCAGTCTCCTTCACTTGCTGCTGTATCCCCAGCAGCTACAATTGAGCCTGGTACATAGTAGGTGCTCAGTCCATGCTTGTATTATGATTGAGTACTTGGCAAAGGTGTGTAGGCTTTTGGAGTCAGGCTGGTCATCCATTGGCCCCATAGATGGGATTGTGATGCATGTCAACTGTGCTGGGTATGGGGCTATATTTAGACAACCCACCTGCCCCAGGCATGGGTTTACCCTAATAATTAAACTCTTCTTGACCCACCCAAAAATCAGTCTCACCCTTTCACATGTCTTCTATGAAACACTTGGGTTTCTGATTCCTCAGCTTATGATGCTCTTCATAACACAAGAAAACCCACCCTAAAGCAGACCAGGAATATGCCGGTGGGGATGCTGGGAGATCATTCCCTTGTTGTCCATTTATTGGGCCTTGGCCACAGAGGACGCAGTCACCACGCCCTGGAGGTTTGGCCCATCCCGTCCTCTCACCGGGCCCTGTAGGCCCTGCGTTCCACCTGCCCCCTTGCGCAGCCCCTGATGACTTGGCTTCCATTATGGTTGGAAGGGGTCTCCTTCTCTTTTCTACAGGGTGGAAATAATTTTGTCTTCTGGGTCGGTGGATCAGTATTTTGAGTGAATAGACAAAATTCGGTCAGTGGTTTCCCAAGAGAGCAGAGCCTGGGCCGTTTGTAAGATTATTTTAGGTGGCATGTTAGCAATATATTTTTTTAAATGTAATAGTTAACATGTGTGTGTTACTGAGGCGCGTTGTGTGGGTTGAGTGGCAGGAGTCTGAGTTCTTCAACCCCTTTGCCGCTGACTGGCTGAGGCGAGGGGCCTCGTACCAGTTACTCATCTCCTCTGTCTCACTTCCTTCCTCTTGAATTTTGGAAAATCCTGGGTATTAGGAAAGCTCTGTATATAGAACTTCTAAATCCCTCTTTTTATAAAGGAGTCACCGAGGATCAGAGAGGTTAGGTCGTTTGCCCAAGGGCACCCAGGTGGCCAGAGACAGAGCTGCGCCACTGTCCTGATTTCCAGGGCTTTGCTTTTGCGCAGGAGAAGCTGCGTCCTGTGTTCTCCTCCCCTGGCCTTTTCATCACCCTGGAAGAGTCATAAATTCCAAGGCGGTGGGAGAATGAGGTGGCTGTCCGGGAGCACTGCCTCTGCTTGTCTTGTAGAAGTGGGTTGGGGGCGGGGGGTGCTTCCTCCTTCTCGGAGTATTGGAAACAGATTCTGCGAAGACCCCTCCTCCTCTCCCAACCTAATCCCAGCTGACATCTGTGGAGTGTTTAACCGGAGACACTCTTCAAAGTGCTTTACACACAGAGCAGTTCTCAGGCGGAGTCCCTGGACCAGCAGTATCGGCGTCACCTGGATTCGGGGGATCCTCAGGCCGCTGCTCTGAACCTCCTGAATGGGGAACTCAGGAGGAGGGGCCCAGCGCTCTGTGTTAGCAAGCCCTCCAGCGGGTCTGATGCACGTTAGACTTTGAGGACCACTTACCCTCAGCAACCCCTTGAGGGTAAGTAGTATTATGTCCCCGTTTTACAGACGAGGAGGTTAAAGCCAGGGGAAGATGAACACCTTCTCGTTATGCTGTGTGTGCAGTCGGTCACATGAACGAACATCAGTTCAATAGTGCACCTACTTGCACTTACTTGTCTGATCCCCCCAGCTACACAGTGGAGTGTCCAGTTTGATCTACATTTTACAGGTGGGCCAGTGAGGCCCAGGGGTGTTAAGCGACTGCTCCAAGGTCACACAGCAACTCAGCTTTGAAGTTATGGCTCAGACCCAGGTCTCTTCACTCTCGTTGGGTTTTCCCAGCTAACTGGCTCCTGCCTCTGTCGCCAGCTGTGTGCCTCTCCCTGGCTGCCATGGGAGCATCTGTCCTCTGGGAGGTCCTGCCTCTCCACCCCCTGTTCCAGCAGCTGCAGTCCAGAATCCGGGCCGAGCCTGACTCCCCCCAGCCCCTCCGCACATATGCCAGCGTTTAAATAGGTTTCCCCTCCCATTCCCAAAGGCTACCGGTTACGAGATGCTTTCACTACGTTGTGCCCCCAGGCAGAATGCCTGGCCTTCAGGGTCGCTGCTCATGGGGTCGCTGGTGGACACATGGCTGGCTGGAGTGTTGATTACTTCTGCCGGGGCCACAGTTTGTCTTCCCTCCCTTGGTTTGGTGTGAATTTCTTTGGGGACAGTGGTTATTTTTCTCTCGCATGCCTGTATGAGAAAACAGCCCTATGGGGATTTTTTCCTGTTGGAAGGCAGTTCTCTTTCAGGTTACATGGAGACGGGCAAACACCCAGTTATAAATCCCTGCTAACCCTGAAGAGCAGCCGTGAATATTGCCCTGGTCTCATTACTAGAATGCCCTCTCTTCCTGGAAGCTCTCCCTGCCTCTGCTCGGTCTGGGGTGCTGCTGGCTACTCTGGGGGCAGGGACGCCGAGCTTGCCACCACCGAAGCCTCTGCAGTCCCCGCTGGGGTTGTCTGGTTGGCTCTTTCTCTCTCTTCACTTGACCCGGGGGATGAAGGCTGATTGACGTTTCGATCCTTTGAGCCCAGCACAGTGCCTGGCACATCAGTCTCCAAAAACACTCCGGTCATGTCTGCATTCTTCCTGCAGGCCCTAAAAGTAAAGGTCACTCACTTGACCCCAGTGGCATCAGCAATGAGAGCCTAGCTCTGGCGCTCTAACCTGTATCTTTGGGTGCAGCTTGCAGCACTGTAAGTGAGCAGGAAGCTTTACTGGCTTCCTTAGAAAGAGCTTTGTGGTCCCTGTGTCTGAGAATTTTGTATAGAGCCTTAAAATTTTGTTTTAAGTAAATTTTTTTTTTTTTTTTTTTGGCCGTGCCACACAACTTGTGGGATCTTAGTTCCCTAACCAGGGATCAAACCCCGGCCCCGGCAGTGAAAACACTGAGTCCTAACCGCTGGACTGCCAGGGAATTCCAGAGTGCCTTAAAATTTATAACTACAATTGATCCATTCTCAAGTTTGTTATATTGATGCTCTCCTGCCTTGTTTTATTTTATGGATTGGTGATATATCTATGGATGCTCCAAAATGATCTGTGGTTCCCTTCCAGCCACCAGGACAAATGGGGTGCTGAGAAAGGATCACTGGAATTTGGTCTGGTCTTGGCAGGAAACGGGGACACTCACAAAAGAGGTGGAGAGGGTTTAATGCAGGGTTAAGGGGAACCAGCGAGGGTGGTACAGCTCCCACGAGGGAGTCCCTACAACCCCTGGGCCCGAGAGGTGCAGGCAGGAGGCCCTGTGGAGCCCAGCAAGAAGTGGACATAAAGAGGGGGGCCTTTGGACTCCCGCTAGGGTCTCCCATTGACCAAACTCAACCAGGAACCAGAAGCAGGAGGAACCCAGTTAATTCGGTCTAAAAAATTAAGGCTCTTGTGGCACAGAGCCAGTTGGAGAAGGGCAGGGAGTGAGTCTAGAGGAGCAAAGAAGAGCATCATCACACTACTTGCAGACTTTTTGACCAATAAAGCAAGTATGACATCTACCAAGTATAGGGCAGAAGTGGACCAGTGGTCACAGAATCTGAAGTTTAGACCTTCCCTTTGGGAGTTGGAACGTCCATGTATCTGTGACCCTCTTTAAGCCACCACATTGAGAAACTTGAAAACCTGGACTTCATAGCTTCAGACCAGAAAGTTCTCATGGTAAGGCCATGTGTGCACCCCTGCGCTTTCAAGGAACCTTCATCCCTGTTCCCAGACTTTCTCCACTCCTACCCCAAGCCCTGCCTCACTCCTGCCCTTCGCTTCTGCACCCAGAAAATTTGGGACCACCCCAAACTCTTCCAAGCGCGTGTTCGTGACACTCCAATTTTCTGCTTGCCTGGGTAGCAGGGCTCTGCCGCAGCGGCTCCAGAGGATGAATTTATTCATGGTGGCAGGTGTACTGGATGAAACTAAAGAGATTGGAAAATTATGTAAAATGTTTGAGAATGTGCATGCTCGTGCTTACATTTAATGGGCCCATTTGAAAACGGCCCTGAACCCTGAAGCCAAGACAAAGTTTGATATCTCGGAGGCCAGGTGTTTAAATATTTGCAATTCCAAAGAGCCTGATTCAGCTTGCTTTTTACCCATTCTCATCCCCGCCTTGGTTATGTCTCCCATGTGCAGGCGTTTCCCTATCCGTTTCCTTCATGATTTAAACAGTGACAGTTGCATCCACATTACAGGCTTTGATTCCGAGTCTTTTGGAGATATTATCCGGAGATAAGCGGGGCTGTCATCATTTTACAGGTGGAGAAGTTGAGACGTGCAGAAATGAGTTTGAGAAAGGTGGCTTTGGGGCCCCGTGAGATCTTAGCCTCCCCCACCCCCTCCCCATCCTGAAAACCTGGACCTCTTGCACAGCATCATTGTTTTGGTGGAATGCCTCCTGTGCCTTGTAGGATGTTGAGCAGCATCCCTGGCCGCCACCCACCGGATGCCAGTAGCCCTGCACACCCCCAGGAGTGACAACCCAAAATGAGTCCAGACATGGACGCCCGTTCTGAGGGAGGCAGAGGGGAGTGAATTAGCCCCTGTTGAGAACCACCACCTCCCAGCAGGGTATTTTAAGATCTTGAGCATAAGAGATTGTTAATTGGTCTGAGATGGGGCTGGGGCACAGGGTGTATTTTTAAAATCTTTTGGATGTTGCTGATGTACCACCAGCGGGGTGAAGAATCTCTTTTGCAGAATTCAAATCCCATCTCTCAGCCTGTTTCCTGATCTATAATACTGAAATAGTAACACTGTACCTGCCTTGTACAACTAAATCTGGCAATCTTTGTGCTAAGTACAGTACCTGGAATGTAATAATTTGCTCAATAAATATTAGCTCTTAGTGCGGTGATTATTCGTCTCTTTTATCTTCCCTCATCCTCCTTCTTGATCCCCAGGTATAAGTCTGGAGGAGGGACCCTGTAGCCCTGATCCAGGAGTCGGGGTTTGTGTATTGGGTGTGGGGTTGAACATGTCATGGAGCCAAGGGCACAGTAGATGGGTCAGGCAGGGGAGGGCCTGACACACAGGGCGAAATGGGGTTCTTTGGGACGGGGAGAGGGGCAGGAGCAGGGGTGAGAGGCTCTGAGAATCCCGCAGCTGCGGGTGAACCCGTGATTTCAGGATTTCTCGAAACGAGGATCTGGATGAAGCTGAGCTTCAGCTCCTGGCATTGAGAGTGGGAGGCCAAGGTGCAGTGACGTTCCCTGGAGTTGAAGAGGTCTTGGAAGTGCATTCCAGGCTCTTGGCTGGTTTATCCTTGAGATGGTTAAACTTCCCTTGGTGATGTCAGGAGGCACGGTGCTGAAAGTAGGTCTGGGGAAGCCTGTGTGGCAGTGACCAGGACGTCAGAACTGCACTGCAGTTGGAAGTGGCTCATGAGGATAGCAGGGCGTCTGGAGCCATGCCCTGGGAGGAAGGGCCATGTGTGTGGTTCTGAAAACAAAGAGGCACCTATCAAGACCTCTCCCTCAAATTTCAGTATTGGGTGCCCTGGGGAACATATTGGTTCTGCCATACTCCCAGGACAGAACAGGGCTGGAGTGAGTATTAGTACGCAGGTTTCAATTCGAGGGAGGCTGTGCTTTGGTAAAAGGACAACATGGAGAGGCAGGAACCCCCGTTTCTTCCAGCTGTTCTGAGAGAGGCTGGGCAACTTTCCAGTCTTTGTCAAGTGTGGCTCCCACAGAGGATGATAATTGTATGGTACGAGGAGGTGAATAGGAAAAATTGCTGGCAGCAGAGGGCAGCCAAGCCTGAGGGGTAGCCCTGCCTGGTAGCCTGGAGGTCTCACTTGAAGAGATGAGCGTGTTCGTTGCCTGTAATTCATTTCACGGCACACCAAGGTGCCAAGTCACCCCATTTGGGAAGCTTAGCTCTTGAGGATGTTTTTGTTATGAGTGGACTGCAGTGTGCTGTATTTCTGCACGTGGCATAGTTCCCTTCTGTGAGATCGTGCAGGACACGTGTCGTGCCCCTCATGTTACAGTGATTGGTTAATGGACAGACTGGGGCCCATAGGTGTTTGTTGGTCCCTTTGCTCTATTATCAGGTTACCCCTGACCTGAGACATCTTGTGAGGACGTTTCCCAAACTCTGAGCCACCACGTCTCTGTCTGAGATCCCCGATTGTCAGTTCATCCTTTCAGGGCATATTACTTTCTCTTCTCTTTTTACCAATTGTCACTGTCTGCAGGCATGGGGGCCCGGGACTCACTGTTTACCTATTCAAGCCAATTGCCATTTCTCTCATCCCCAAAATGTAATTGAAAAGAGCCTTAATGGTTTCCAAATGATGATAGCTCCATAAACCGATTAAAAAGGCCTTAATAAAACTGTCTCGAGTTATTCTTCACAGCTGCCGCCAGTGCTTTTTGTGTCTCAATGATCCCAGCAAGAAATAAGGGCACTTTTTCGTGTGGTCCAAAGCGCCAGGAAAGTCCTCTTCCTCCATCTAACTGCTCCCCTGCTTTCTTTGCTTCCCAGACAATCCACGTTGCCATTGTCTGTGCCGGATACAATGCCAGCCGGGATGTTGTCACCTTGGTGAAGTCTGTCCTGTTTCACAGGTAAGCGTGACCGTTGTCCTCTGCGGGCTCACATGTGTAGCTGCCAGCTTGTGCCTTTCCTCCAGGAAGGGTTAAATAAAAGCAACATTTCTCATCAATCATTTAAGCTGCCATGAAAATGTAATTATTGTCTGAAACCCTGGGGGAGATTATCATGTTAATAATGTTTAACAGGGCTTCCCTGGTGGCGCAGTGGTTGAGAGTCCGCCTGCTGATGCAGGGGACACGGGTTCGTGCCCTGGTCCGGGAAGATCCCACATGCCGCGGAGCGGCTGGGCCCGTGGGCCATGGCCGCTGAGCCTGCGCATCCGGAGCCTGTGCTTCTCAACGGGAGAGGCCACAACAGTGAGAGGCCCGCGTACAGCAAAAATAATAATAATAATAATGTTTAACAGCAGTGATGAGGTGTCCTCTCTCAATGTTTAGAATTGTAGCTCTTAGACCTTAAGGGACCTTCAAGCACACTCCAGATTTGCTACTTCAGTTTCTTCATTGCCTTCCCCTGCCTGACAGTCATCATACCTCCATTTACACTTCCCTGTTGACAAGTTGTCTTATGGACTGAATTGTGTCCCCCTAAATTTTATCTGTTTGAATCCTAAACTCCAGGATGTCAGAATGTGATTGTATTTGGAGACAGGGCCTTTCAAGAGGTAATTAAGTTAAAATGAGGTCATATAGGTAGGCCCTAATCCAGGATGACTGCGGTTTTTATAAGAAGAGAAGATTAAGACAGAGGGATAGCTATTTACAAGCCAGGGGGAGAAACGTGAGAAGAAACCAACCTGCTGACACCTTGATTTTGGACTCCTAGCCTTCAGAACTAGAGAAAATAAATTCCAGTTGTTTAAGGCACACAGTTTGTGGCGTTTTGTTCTGGCAGTTCTAGCAAGCTAATACAGGATGCTTATTCTATTCCAGTGTAGCCCATCCCACCTCCGGGTGTTTCTGACCATTAGACAGTCCTGCCTTATATCACACTGAACTTTTCCAACTGGTAGATTGTGTGATGAAGTCCATTGGTGCTAGTGCATCACCATGGAGACAGTCATACACAGGATGGATTCCTCTTCCACCTGGAAACGACAGTCCCTCCTGAGTCCTCTGTTCTCCCAGTTAAATGCCTGCCATTTGCTTTTAGAATCCTTTTTCATGGCACTTTTCTTCCGTCCCCTCACTATTTTGATGGATATCTAGTTATGTGCAGAGTGTATCCAGAATTGGGCCTACAGCTCCAGCCAGTGTCCTTGGGCTCTGCTCTAACATTCTTTCTTACCGAGGGTTTGGATGAAGCTCATCCATAGCTGCAGCGAACAGCATGGAAATGTATCAGATAACCACGGCAGGATCCAGAAGGGTCTTAGCAGTAGGAACAGTCATGAAGAGCTCCCACAGTTTAACGGAACAGTGATCAATGTAGAGTTTTACACCCAAATCTGTCAACAGCATACATGGAGATGGGAGAGATGGTGGACACCCAAGACATACCCACCCTGCAGGAAAGTGGGATTCATCTTGTGTCCACTTCCTCTCTCAGTCCCCCAACCAGCCCGTCTATCACTGATGCCTTGAGGCCCTCCGTCCTAAGTAATTTTCATTTCCACCCCTTCCCCTCCATCCCCACTGTGACTGTCATAGTTCATGTCTACATGTACTCTCAGCTGTGCTTTCTGTCTCCCTGACCCATCCTCCCTAATGTCAGAATGATATTTCAGACATGCAAATCTGATTTCCTAAAACCTTTCCTTAGCTTCTCCTTGTCGAGGGAAGAGAATTGAATCTCTGTGGCACACAGACCATCCGGAATGTGATGTCATTCTCAGCAGTGTTCTCTTTCTCCTCCTCGCTGTTTTTTCATGCTCCAGCAGCACTGATTTGCTCATAGGTCCCCACCCTCTCCAAGGTACGCCCTGCCTGTTGTTTTCCTCTTGCTGCTCTCTCTGCCCATTTCTCCCCTCCCCCTGCCTCTCCCTGCCACCCCAGTCTGGCAAACTCCTTTTATCCTTGAAGCCTTTGTGTAGGCATCATTTCTAACCAGAAGCCTGGGTCGGGGCTCCCGTTCTACCAGCCCATAATACCCTGTGTATCTTTCTATCATTATATTTATTACATTGTAATTTATTTATATATTCATGTTATATCTTCTGTAGTAGAATCTGGGGCTTCTGGAGACAAACACTGTACCTTATTTTTCCTGTTTTCCCAGTATCTCAGCAAAGTACTTAACATGTATTATATGCTCAGTAAGTGTTGACTTGTTTAATAAGTGAACCTAGGAGACTGCATTAATAAATAACCTGGGGCTTCCCTGGTGGCGCAGTGGTTGAGAGTCTGCCTGCCAATGCAGGGGACGCAGGTTCGTGCCCCGGTCAAGGAAGATCCCACATGCCGCAGAGCGGCTGGGCCCGTGAGCCATGGCCACTGAGCCTGCGCGTCCAGAGCCTGCGCTCCACAACGGGAGAGGCCACAACGGTGAGAGGCCCGCGTACCGCAAAATAAATAAATAAATAAATAACCTGAAGAGTGTTAATTCAGCCAGTTACCAACCAGCCCAGATTTAGTTCGATTTCACATTCAGGCCGCCGTATAGCTCAGTGATGTCAGCACATCATCTAGCTCTTGAGACTTTAGTTTGTGTATCAGTTAATAGCTTTTGCCAGGAATCAGTTCATCCCAAAACTGACTTGGTTGAAAACAACATTTCTTAGCTTAGCTGTTTGTACTGAACTCACGTGGCTGGTTCTTGCTGGGCCCCCAACGTTCCTGCAGTCAGCTGGCAGGTTAGCAAAACATGAGATTCACTGCCTTCTGGAGCAGGGAGAGGTGAACAACCAACAAATACATTACAGGATCAGTTACTGCTAGGGGTGCTCAGGTTCTCCTTGTAGCTCTGTCCGGTTGCCACTGTGATTTCAGTTGTACATCTGAGGAGGAGATGGGAATGCCGAATGAAGAGGGGCCCTTTCCCAACACCATGGCTTCTGTGCATTTTTGAGACTCATGGTTCTGCAGCCTTCATCTGCCCCTTGAAACCAGGCATTATGTAGGCTAAGCATTGAATCAGATGAGTGGTTCTCAGCCTTTATGTGTTTATTCCTGGTCTCCGCTAAAGAACTCGGGTCCCTCCCTGTTTGAAAAAGAAAGCCCACTCTTTAGAGAAGAGTATTTGCATGATTTCAGGTAGTCATGCTCTTTCTCAATTATGGCACATTTAAGGTCATAAAACCTAAATAATTCCAATAGTTGTTGAAATCGTAAGAATCCTATTGAGTATAAGCTTTTACTTCTACAGTAGCTGAAGCACAAAGATGTTAAATTTAAAAATAGCAGTAGTGGGCTTCCCTGGTGGCGCAGTGGTTAAGAATCCGCCTGCCAATGCAGGGGACATGGGTTCGAGCCCTGATCCAGGAAGATTCCCACATGCCACGGAGCAACTAAGCCCATGCGCCTCAACTACTGAGTCCACGTGCCACAACTACTGCAGCCCGTGCACCTAGAGCCCACGCTCCACAACGAGAGAAGCCACTGCAATGAGAAGCCCGCGCACCGCAACGAAGAGTAGCCCCTGCTCACCGCAACTAGAGAAAGCTTGTGCGCAGCAATGAAGACCCAACGCAGCCAAAAATAAATAAATAAAATAATAAATATATTTTTAAAAATAGCAGTAGTTTTATTATCAGCTGCTGATGGCATGCCATACTTTCATGGAGGCATGGGGACTTGAGAAGAAAGCAAATTCTCAGTATGTGGTATGAACATTCTACACCCCACATCAGTGACTACTTGATCTCTTTGGACCGAATAGCCAATTAAGTCCCTCCCATCCTTGAAATTCTACAAATGAGAATTATTCTGTGAATTGATATGCCGGTGATAATGATTTGAGATATCAAGACAAAAGGACCTTTGAAAGACATTCAGCCCAGAAGGTCCAGCTATAAATAGCTTCATTGTTTCCGAAGCACGCTATGAGGATTAACTAATACTTGATTATAAAATACTTTGACAAATGGAGTACCTTCTTAATGTTAATAATATAGTGGTGCAGGATGCTTCTTTTGGCTTTCACTGTTAATTACAGTAATTAGATTTATTTTCCAGACAAGATTTTTAGCAAAATTTCATTTAAGGTTTGCTTTGTCACATCAAATCAAATTTGCTTAATGACAGTGGGCACACTATATTTTAAAAGATAGTAAAAGTATTATGGGCACTCTTATATGCTGATGCTTGCATTAAAAAATTGCTGTAACCTTTTAGAAAGAAAGTTCATAGTATTATGACCAAGACATTTACCCTATGACTGCTTTAGGGAGTCTGTCTTAAAAGGATAATCCTAATTACAGAAAAAAGTTTTTGCAAAATATTGCTTATAATCATAAAAATTCAAATACTTAAACAATAAGTCTAAATAATGTGATGTCCTCTTATAGTAAACCATATTCTTAGTTGGTTGTAAAAAGTATGTCATAACATGGACAAGTGATATTTTATGATATAAGGCGAGTGACAACACAATTCAAAAACTCATGCATAACATCGTTCCACGATATAAATACATGCACACATGTGTGGCATGCATACAGATACACATATGCATGGTTGAAATACAGGGGGTGAAAGAATAGCAAAACATACATGAAAAATGGAATTTTTGTATATTGTGTCTGGGGTGGTAGAAATACAGATGATCTTGGTTTTGTTTTCTCTTTATATATATTTTTGGTCATCTTACTCTACACCCTCTATGATGAAGAAAAAAGGATGAGAAAAATAAATACAAAATAAATGTGAACAAAGGTTTACCCAGTAGAAAATAACACAATATGTGTCTGTGTCACCTAGATGGGAGACTACTTAAAGAAAAATTGGGGGGATGCTTGTAACTCCAATCCCAGTTGCAGATAAACTGGGAAGTATAGCTGCTCTTCAAGGAAACCGAGCTTTTAGTGAGCAGAGGAAAAAGTATATATATTCACTTAGTCACTAAGTGCTTACCTCCTGGGCAGGAAGGTGGACCAGCTTGTAAACATTTAATATTCGTTTGCTGGGGTGATCTACTTAACTGTTACTCCACAGCCCTGTTGGCAGGAAGAAGCTGGGTGATTTGCCTTACTTTGCATGTCAAACAGCCGGGGTTTGTGTGTGTGTGTGGGTGTGTGTGTGTGCGCGCACACGCACCAGTCTTTTTTTTTTTTTTTTTTTTTTTAGCTTTACTTGTGCCTCTCAAGAACAGAGAGGATAAAACAGCATCTTCGTGACCCGTGTCTGCCTCTAATTGTCTTATTGCTTATTCAGGCTTAAACTTGTTATAGAAGCAGTTTCCAGATTTTGAAGGGAGGAACCTAGGATTTAAGTAAAAGAAACCAGAAGTAGGTTCTGATTCTGGACTTTCCATCTATAAGCTGGTGACCCAGCAGGTCACTGTACTTCTTGGAGCTTTGCCTTGCTCCCCAACCTCTCATAGAGCCCCGTTGTGAATATCAAAAGAGGTAATCGATATGAAACATTTATGTATTTTATTTATTTAACAAAATAGGAAGGTAGTTCTCATTCTACATCAGGCTGTGTTCTGAGTGTTTTTCAGATATGAATGCATTGAATGTTCATGTAGTTCCATGGTGTGGTTACTGGTATCCCCATTTTATAGATGATGAGACTGAGGATCCATATGTGAAATCAAGGCTCAGGGTCACAGAGAGGAGGGGCAGGGCTGGGTTTGGACCCAGTCAGTCTAGCTTCAGAGTCTGAGCTCTTGAAAAGTTACCATTTTGAGCATCATTTTCTGAGTTTTATTTTCATTCATCATTTTGGGTGACCATGTAGACATTATTATTATTCCTGTGATTTCCATTATCATCCTCATTCCCCCCCAGGTATGTATTTTTGAGGTGTTAAGTATAAATAGTGGTTTTAAAGGCCTGGACATTAGTGTTCTAGTAAGACTTAAGAAAATCGCATGGAGGAAAGAAAAGAAAATAGTAACTATGTGAGGCAATGGATGTGTTAATTAGCTTGATTGTGATGATGATTTCACAATGTATACATGTATAAAGATATCACCTTTAATGTTTTCAAAGTATTTAATGTACACCTTAAATATATACAATTTTTATTTGTCAATTTTACCTCACTAAAGTTCAGGGAGAAAAACAGCAAGGACATGTAGAATCTGTGAACAGGTAAAAGATCTATGCTATTTAGTCACGCATGTATATGTAAAACCAAAAAGAATTAATTCGTATAGTTCAGATGCCAAGGATAGGTCACTGTATTTGACCTTCATCCCAACCCTGTACAGTGGATGCCGTTACTCCCACAAATGGATGAGGAAACAGAGGCTCAGAGAGGTTAAATAGCTTGTTCAAGGTCACAGGTGAATAAGTGATGCTCCTGGGTTTCCAGCCTTGGCTCCGGCCAACCCTGGAATCCATGCTGCTTTTACTACACCATGAGCCCTTTGATTTGCTCTGTTCTTCTCCCCTGGAGAGCTTTTCTGACATGATACTGACTTGTCCTCGATTCTTCCCACATTATCAAGGCCACTTGTCCTCCCCCAAACCAAGAACTCACACTGAAAAACCCTCATTCGGGCTGCTGTGGTTTTCTGCAGTGAGTTCCATTTACATCTCTCAGTGTAACAGATTCACTGAGCATTCGAGTTGCTGTCACAGGCTCTTTCTTTTTCTAAAACTGCAATTCCATTGTAACCTTAATAATTAAGGATTATTTCAACTCAGCTGTCCCTGTATATTTTAATAAAAAACAGACCTTGGATTGCCTTACAGGGGCTGTGGCACATTCCTGACAAAATAAGAAAGGAAAAGCAGGGAGAAAGCTAGGGTTTAATCATCTTTGCCTCTTTGTATTACCATATTTATTGCATCCCAGCCTGGAACAGGGGAGCAGTTAAGGAAACCAGAGGCAGCAGGAGCATTGCTCATTATGAGCAAAATCTGCAGGCTGTGCTGAAGGTGAAGCGTGCACTTGCTTCCTTCTTGGTTAAAAAAGTGTGATCTGGTCTGAATTAGAACAGACCTAGTGTCTGTGTTGCTTGAACCCAACCAAGTGGACCCCATTGTATTTGAAGATGTGTACTCAAGCTTGCCTGTTCAGGTAGAAGCCTTTGCTCATGGGCTTAAAGCAGTGCTCCCAAAATGCATATGTAACTGGTGGACTGGTATAAAAGACTATTTCAGGACTTCCCTGGTGGCGCAGTGGTTGAAGGTCCGCCTGCCGATGCAGGGGACACGGGTTCGTGCCCCGGTCCAGGAAGATACCACATGCCGCTGAGCGGCTGGGCCCGTGAGCCATGGCCGCTGAGCCTGCGCGTCCAGAGCCTGTACTCCACAACGAGAGAGGCCACAACAGTGAGAGGGCCCGCGTACCGCAAAAAAAAAAAAAAAAAAAAAAAAAAAAAAAAAAAAAGACTATTTCAGTTGTTATATAGATGTAAAATTAAATAACATTGAATCATATATTAAGAAAATTATTCCTTTCATGATTCTTCTGAATGAGTTCTTATTATCTTCAGTTTATGATACTCATTTTGGCGTAAATATGTTCTTAACATCTGTGTAACTCTTGCTAATGTACCTCTGGACAACAGAGAATAGGGTGGAGGCTCATCACCTCTGGCTGATTTGGGGAACTGGAGGCCTCTATCTTTGAAACATTTTTACCTTCCTGAGTTAGGAGCCAATTGCAGAATAAGACTCAGAAGTTACACCTGGAGAATGAAATATCACCTGTACTGCTGTGAGTCCTGAATTGTGGGATGTTCTTTCAATTGTGGGTTCTTTTTTGGCCTCATGAATTGGGTTTACTTACAGTCTGAGCCAACCTGGACAACTGCAGGCCTTCCCCACCTGGGCAAATGATTTACTGTACAACACAGTTCCCCAAGGAGAGAAGCTCAGAGACAGCTGAACAGACCAGTCCTCAATCCCTCTCCCAAACTCGTAGGTCAGACCATCACTCCAAATCTCAGACCAGTAAGTAAGCATTGGGATGTAAATCACATACCATGAAATTCACTCTTGAAAAGTGGTTTTTAGTACAGTCAGAGTTATGCAGCTATCACCACTATCTAACATTAGACCATTTTCTTCATCTTGTAAAGAAACACCCATATGTATTAGTAGTCACTCCCCATTTCCCCCTCCCTCCATCCCCTGGCAACCACTAGTCTACTTTCTGTTTTTATGGATGTGTTTATTCTGGACATTTCATATCAACAGGATCATGTACTATTTGGTCTTTTGTGACTGGCTTCTCCTACATAGCATAATGTTTTCAAGGTTCATCCATGTTGTAGCATGTGTCAGTACGTCATTCCTTTTTATTGCCTAGTAATATTCCATTGTATGCATGTGCTACATTTTTCTTATTCATCAATTGGTGGCCATTTGGGTTGTTTCTACTTTTTGACTATTATGAATAATGCTACTCTGGATGTTTGTGTTCAGGCTTTTGTGTGAATATATGTTTTCATATTTTTTCATATATAACGAGGAGTGGAATTGCTGGATAACTCAGCAATGGTAACTTTGCTCAATTTTCAGAGAAACTGCAAAACAGTTTTCCAAAGCAGCTACAGTCATTTTAGAATTCCACAAGTAACAAATGAGAGTTCCAGTATCTCCATATCTTTACCAACACTTGTTATCACCTGTCTCTTTATTTTAGCCATGTTAGTGGGTGGGAAGTGGTGTCTGAGTTTTGATTTGCATTTCCCTAGTGACTAGCGATGTTGAGCATCGTTTCCTGTGCTTTTTGGCATTTGTATATCTTCTCCAAGAAATGACCATTCAGATCCTTTGCTCCGTTTTTAACCTGGTAACTTGTCTTTGTCTTGAATTGTAAAAGATCTTTACACATTCTTGGTTTTAAGTCCCTTATCAGACATATGCTTTGCAGATATTTTCTCCCATTCTGGGGCTGTCTTTTTCACTTTCTTGATGGTGTTTTCTGAAGCACAAAAGTTTTTAATTTTGAAGACCAGTTCATCTGTTTTTCTTTTGTTTTTGAGCTTTAGATGTCGTATCTAAGAAACCATCACCTAACCCCAAATTAAAAGATTTACTCTCACATTTTCTTCTAAGTGCCTCTACACCTAATTTCCAGGTAATTGTGTCCACTCTGAGGGAATTTGGTTCTCTTTGGTAATTATTCATTTGTCCGTTCATTCATTCTTTCAATAAACAATCACTGGATGATTATATCTACAAGGAACTGTTAAAAATCTGAGGAAAAGATCATCAACAAAACATAGCTTCCAGTGCCAAGACTCCATCTAACAGGGAACAGTTGCAAAAATCTAAGTTTTGAGCTCTGATATCAGTGGGAGACACTAGGAAAGGGCATCTGACCCATGGAATGGCTTCCTTGGAGCCGTGGCGTCTAAACTTAGAACAGAAGGCTGGAAGCAGGAAGTGCGGCAACGTGTAGGCGGTTGTGGAAGCCGTGACAGCGTGAACACAGCCTGTGGGAGAACGTGGCCAAGTCCTGGACCTGACTCATGGCCAGGCACTAGGGTTGTAGAGGGGGTTAACGAGAGAGTAGGTGCTTTGTGAAACGAGAGACTCTCTACCCTAGACAGCTCACATTCTAGTGGAGGGTGGAGATAGACCCGCCGATGAAGATGGAGATTTCTAATGCTAGTCAGTGCTAGACAGAAATCAAACAGGGCAGTGCGGTGGGGAGTGATGGGGAGGGAGAGGGACATTTTGGACAGAGTAGCCAGGAGGGCTTCCTTGAAGAGATGACACTTCGGTTTATTCTTGAAGGAGTGATAAGAGGTGGCCACATGCAGGTCTGCGGAGGACAATGGCTGGAGTGCAGGAGGCGTGAGCATGAACAGGGGGAGCTCATTGAAGGTCCTGTTAGCTCCAGGAGGAAGGCTGTATGGTGAGCAGGGGATCATGTGATCATTTTAGAGAGTTCAGGGCTTACAGGATGGACGAGCTATTGGAGGGAACAAGCTCAGAGATCAGGGAGAGAAGGGGTGACTATATTCATAAGATGTTACTGAAGGTCAGTTGGGATAATAATAGCTAAGATTTATGAAGTCCTTACTGCCTGTGAGTCACCCTTCTAAGTTCTTTATATATTTTAACTCAGCTAATCGGACAGTAACTATGAGGTAGGAGCCATCAACATCAAACCCATTTTACAGATTTGGAAACTGAGACTAAGATTAAAAAGCTCACTCAAGGTCACATCATTTGTGACAGGACCTAGATAAGAAGCAGCCAGGCGGTTTGGCTTCAAAGACCCAACCATGAGACTAATGCTGCCTCTGGGGACTTGTGGTTGACTGGGTGTGTGGAACATGGGCGGGGAAGGAGCCCAGGTGACAATCCCATTCCTAGCTTGTGAGTGTGGGTGAATGGTGCACCTTTCACTCAGGCAGGGAATTCAGGAGGACGGACATGTGTAAGGGGCCAAGAGAGGACAACACGAGCCCCTATTTAATATGCCAGGCACTGTTCCAGAGGGTGGGATACACCAGTGAATGACCAACCAGGTCCCTGTCCCCATGGAGCTGACATTCTTGGTTTGTTAGGAGGGTTGTAATTGGGTCGTCTTGATTCCAAGGGGCCCATGGGATATGAAGTGGACCATCTGGTTGGCAGCCGGATTCAGAAGTTAAAGCTCAAGGGCGGGGATCCAAGATGGCGTAGAAAGTAATGAGAGGAATTGGATGACGTCATTGATGACTAAAGAACTACAGTGCTGGTGAGATGTGTAAGAAATTATAAAGAGCTCTGATGGGCTCTTTGGGTGATACCCAGTGCAGTGAACTGCAGGAAGGAGAACCACGAGCTGGCAGGGCAGAGCCAGAGCCAGAGGCGGGAAATTGGTCCTGACGTTAGTCCCACTGAAGAAACTGAGAAGAGCCACAACAGAGGGAAGGAGAACCACGAGCTGGCAGGGCAGAGCCAGAGCCAGAGGCGGGAAATTGGTCCTGACGTTAGTCCCACTGAAGAAACTCAGAAGAGCCACAACAGAGGGAGCCGGAGGAAGATGGCGGAAGAGTAAGACGCGGAGATCACCTTCCTCCCCACAGATACATCAGAAATTCATCTACACGTGGAACAACTCCAACAGAACACCTACTGAACGCTGACAGAAGACCTCAGACCCCCCAAAAGGCAAGAAACTCCCCACATACCTGGGTAGGTCAAAAGAAAAAAAGAATAAACAGAGACAATAGGATATGGACGGGACCTGCACCAGTGGGAGGGAGCCGTGAAGGAGGGAAGGTTTCTACACACTACAAGCCCCTTCGAGGGTGGAGACTGCAGGTGGCGGAGGGGGAAAGCTTCGGAGTAGCGGAGGAGAGCACAGCAACAGGGGTGTGGAGGGCAAAGCAGAGAGATTTTGGCACAGAGGATCGGTGCCCTCAGGCACACACCAGCCCGAGAGGCTTGTCTGCTCGGCCGCCAGAGAGGGCGGGGCTGGGAGCTGAGGCTCGGGTATCGGCTTTCAGTCGGAGCGCAGGGAGAGGACTGGGGCTGGCGGCAGGAAGAGAGCCTGAAGGGGTTAGTGCTAGCCCGGAGGGAGTCCGGGGAAAGGGTCTGGAGCTGCCGGAGAGGCAAGAGACTTTTTTCCCTTTTGTTGCCTGGTGCGCGAGGAGAGGGCATTCCCCTCCCTCCCCTCTGCCTGAGTGAGCCAGAGCCACCGAATCAGCGGCTCCTTTAAACCCGTCCTGTCTGAGCGAAGAACGGACGCCCTCCGGCGACCTACGCGCAGAGGCGGGGCCCGGTCCAAGGCTGAGACCCGGGAGCTGTGAGAGCAGAGACAGGGAAATCTCTCTGTGCAGCCTCCGAGGCAGCGGATTAAAGCTCCACGGTCCATTTGATGTGCCCTGCGTCTGTGGAGTGCATGAATGGACAGCGAATCATCCCAAATTGAGGAAGTGGACCTTGAGGACAAGATTTAAGACTTTCCCCCCTTTTTTTTCCCTCTTTTTACAACGAATTATCTCAAATTAAGGAGGTGGACTTAGCAAGATTTCAGACTTTTCGCCCTTTTCCTCTTTTTACAACGAATTATCCCAAATCGAGGAGGTGGACTTGGAGAGCAAGATTTTTGATTTTTCCCCCTGCTCTCTTTTTGTGAATGTGTATGTGTAATCTTCTGTGTAAGATTCTCTCTGTATAGCTTTGCTTCCACCATATGTCCCAGGGTTCTTTCGGTCCGTGTTTTTTTTCAATAATTACTTTTTAATTTTAATAACGCTACTATATTTCATACTTTATTCTATTTTACTTTACCTGCTCTTTCTTTTTTTCCTCCCTTCCCTTCCTCCCTCCCTCCCTCCGCTCCTCCTTTCCTTCTTTCTTTTTCTTTCCTCCATCCCTCCCTCCCTCCCACCCTTCTCCTTTCCACTTTCTTTTTCTTTCCTTCCTTCCTCCCTCCCTCCTGTCTTTCTTTCTTTCTTTCCTTCCTCCCTCCCTCCCTCTCTTCTTCCATTCACTCTTCCTTTTGCTTTCATTCCTCCCTCCCTCCCTCCTTTCTTTCCTTTCTTTCCATCCTTCCTCCCTCCCTCCTTTCTTTCTTTCTTCCTTCCTTCCTTCCTTCCCTTCTTCCTTTCTTTCAATCTCTCTTTCTTTCTTCTACTAATTATTTCTTTCTACTTTTTCTCACTGTTATTCTGAGCCGGGTGGATGAAAGGCTATTGGTGCTGCAGCCAGGAGTTAGTGCTGTGCCTCTGAAGTGGGAGAGCCAACTTCAGGACACGGGTCCACAAGAGACCTCCCAGCTCCACATAATATCAAGCAGCGAAAATCTCCCAGGGATCTCCATCTCAACACCAGCACCCAGCTTCAGTCAACGACCAGCAAGCTACGGTGCTGGTCACCCTATGCCAAGCAACTAGCAAGGCAGGAACACAACCCCACCCATTAGCAGAGAGGATACCTAAAAACATAATAAGGCCACAGGCACCCCAAAACACACCACCAGACGTGGACCTGTCCACCAGAAAGATAAGATCGAGCTTCAACCACCAGAACACAGGCATTAGTCCCCCCCACCAGGAAGCCTACACAACCTACTGAAACAACCTTAGCCACGGGGGACAGACACCAAAAACAACGGGAACTACGAATCTGCAGCCTGCAAAAAGGAGACCCCAAACACAGTAACATAAGCAAAATGAGAAAGCAGAAAAACACACAGCAGGTGAAGGAGCAAGATAAAAACCTACCAGACCTAACAAATGAAGAGGTAATAGGCAGTCTACCTGAAAAAGAATTCAGAATAATGATAGTAAAGCTGATCCAAGATTCTATTTCCCAGATCCAAAATCTTGGAAATAGAATAGACAATATGCAAGAAACAGTTAACAAGGACCTAGAAGAACTAAAGATGAATCAAGCATCGATTAAAAACACAATAAATGAAATGAAAAATACTCTAGATGGGATCAATAGCAGAATAACTGAGGCAGAAGAACGGATAAGTGAGGTGGAAGATAAAATAGTGGAAATAACTGATGCAGAGAAAAATAAAGAAAAAAGAATGAAAAGAACAGAGGACAGTCTCAGAGACCTCTGGGACAACATTAAACGCACCAACATTCGAATTATAGGGGTTCCAGAAGAAGAAGAGAAAAAGAAAGGGACTGAGAAAATATTTGAAGAGATTATAGTTGAAAACTTCCCTAATATGGGAAAGGAAATAGTTAATCAAGTCCAGGAGGCACAGAGAGTCCCATACAGAATAAATCCAAGGAGAAATACGCCAAGACACATATTAATCAAACTGTCAAAAATTAAACACAAAGAAATCATATTAAAAGCAGCAAGGGAAAAACAACAAATAACACACAAGGGAATCCCCATCAGGTTAACAGCTGATCTCTCAGCAGAAACTCTACAAGCCAGAAGGGAGTGGCAGGACATAATTAAAGTGATGAAGGAGAGAAACCTGCAACCAAGATTACTCTACCCAGCAAGGATCTCATTCAGATTTGATGGAGAAATTAAAACGTTTACAGACAAGCAAAAGCTGAGAGAGTTCAGCACCACCAAACCAGCTTTACAACAAATGCTAAAGGAACTTCTCTAGGCAAGAAACACAACAGAAGGACTATACCTACAATAACGAACCCAAAGCCATTAAGGAAATGGGAATAGGAACATACATATCAATAATTACCTTAAATGTAAATGGACTAAATGCTCCCACCAAAAGACACAGAGTGGCTGAATGGATACAAAAACAAGACCCATATATATGCTGTCTACAAGAGACCCACTTCAGACCTAGAGACACATACAGATTGAAAGTAAGGGGATGGAAAAAGATATTCCATGCAAATGGAAATCAAAAGAAAGCTGGAGTAGCAATTCTTATATCAGACAAAATAGACTTTAAAATAAAGACTATTAGAAGAGACAAAGAAGGACACTACATAACGATAAAGGGATCGATCCAAGAAGAAGATATAACAATTGTAAATATTTATGCACCCAACATAGGAGCACCTCAATACATAAGGCAAACACTAACAGCCATAAAAGGGGAAATCGACAGTAACACAATCATAGTAGGGGACTTTAACACCCCACTTTCACCAATGGACAGATCATCCAAAATGAAAATAAATAAGGAAACACAAGCTTTAAATGATACATTAAACAAGATGGACTTAATTGATATTTATAGGACATTCCACCCAAAAACAACAGAATACACATTTTTCTCAAGTGCTCATGGAACATTCTCCAGGATAGATCATATCTTGGGTCACAAATCAAGCCTTGGTAAATTTAAGAAAATTGAAATTGTATCAAGTATCTTTTCCGACCACAATGCTATGAGACTAGACATCAATTACAGGAAAAGATCTGTAAAAAATACAAACACATGGAGGCTAAACAATACACTACTCAATAATGAAGTGATCACTGAAGAAATCAAAGAGGAAATTAAGAAATACTTAGAAACAAATGACAATGGAGACACGACGACCCAAAACCTATGGGACGCAGCAAAAGCAGTTCTAAGGGGGAAGTTTATAGCAATACAATCCCACCTTAAGAAACAGGAAACATTTCGAGTAAACAACCTGACCTTGCACCTAAAGCAATTAGAGAAAGAAGAACAAAAAACCCCCAAAGTTAGCAGAAGGAAAGAAATCATAAAGATCAGATCAGAAATAAATGAAAAAGAAATGAAGGAAACGATAGCAAAGATCAACCAAACTAAAAGCTGGTTCTTTGAGAAGATAAACAAAATTGACAAACCATTAGCCAGACTCATCAAGAAAAGAAGGGAGAAGACTCAAATCAGTAGAATTAGAAATGAAAAAGGAGAAGTAACAACTGACACTGCAGAAATACAAAAGATCATGAGAGATTACTATAAGCAACTCTATGCCAATAAAATGGACAACCTGGAAGAAATGGACAAATTCTTAGAAATGCACAACCTACCAAGACTGACTCAGGAAGAAATAGAAAATATGAATAGACCAATCACAAGCACTGAAATTGAAACTGTGATTAAAAATCTTCCATCAAACAAAAGCCCAGGACCAGATGGCTTCACAGGCAAATTCTATCAAACATTTAGAGAAGAGCTAACACCCATCCTTCTCAAACTCTTCCAAACAATATCAGAGGAAGGAACACTCCCAAACTCATTCTACGAGGCCACCATCACCTTGATACCAAAACCAGGCAAGGATGTCACAAAGAAAGAAAACTACAGGCCAATATCACTGATGAACATAGATGCAAAAATCCTCAACAAAATACTAGCAAACAGAATCCAACAGCACATTAAAAGGATCATACACCATGATCAAGTGGGGTTTATTCCAGGAATGCAAGGATTCTTCAATATACGCAAATCAATCAATGTGATACACCATATTAACAAGTTGAAGGAGAAAAACCATATGATCATCTCAATAGATGCAGAGAAAGCTTTCGACAAAATTCAACACCCATTTATGATAAAAACCCTGCAGAAAGTAGGCATAGAGGGAACTTTCCTCAACATAATAAAGGCCATATATGAGAAACCCACAGCCAACATTGTCCTCAATGGTGAAAAACTGAAACCATTTCCACTAAGATCAGGAACAAGACAAGGCTGCCCACTCTCACCACTCTTATTCAACATAGTTTTGGAAGTTTTAGCCACAGCAATCAGAGAAGAAAAGGAAATAAAAGGAATCCAAATTGGAAAAGAAGAAGTAAAGCTGTCACTGTTTGCAGATGACATGATACTATACATAGAGAATCCTAAAGATGCTACCGAAAAACTACTAGAGCTAATCAATTAATTTGGTAAAGTAGCAGGATACAAAATTAATGCACAGAAATCTCTGGCATTCCTGTACACTAATGATGAAAAATCTGAAAATGAAATCAAGAAAATACTCCCATTTACCATTGCAACAAAAAGAATAAAATATCTAGGAATAAACCTACCTAAGGAGACAAAAGACCTGTATGCAAAAAATTATAAGACACTGATGAAAGAAATGAAAGATGATATAAATAGATGGAGAGATATACCATGCTCCTGGATTGGAAGAATCAATATTGTGAAAATGACTCTACTACCCAAAGCAATCTACAGATTCAATGCAATCCCTATCAAACTACCACTGGCATTTTTCACAGAAGTAGAACAAAAAATTTCAAAATTTGTTTGGAAAAACAAAAGACCCCGAATAGCCAAAGCAATCTTGAGAATGAAAAACGGAGCTGGAGGAATCAGGCTCCCTGACTTCAGACTATACTACAAAGCTACAGTAATTAAGACAGTGTGGTACTGGCATAAAAATAGAAAGATAGATCAGTGGATCAGGATAGAAAGCCCAGAGATAAACCCACGCACATATGGCCAACTTATCTTTGATAAAGGAGGCAGGAATGTACAGTGGAGAAAGGACAGCCTCTTCAATAAGTGGTGCTGGGAAAACTGGACAGGGACATGTAAAAGTATGAGATTAGATCATTCCCTAACACCATACACAAAAATAAGCTCAAAATGGATTAAAGACCTAAATGTAAGGCCAGAAACTATCAAACTCTTAGAGGAAAACATAGGTAGAACACTCTATGACATAAATCACAGCAAGATCCTTTTGGACCCACCTCCTAGAGAAATGGAAATAAAAACAAAGATAAACAAATGGGACCTAATGAAACTTCAAAGCTTTTGCACAGCAAAGGAAACCATAAACAAGACCAAAAGACAACCCTCAGAATGGGAGAAAATATTTGCAAATGAAGCAACTGACAAAGGATTAATCTCCAAAATTTATAAACAGCTCATGCAGCTCAATAGCAAAAAAACAAACAACCCAATCCAAAAATGGGCAGAAGACTTAAATAGGCATTTCTCCAAAGAAGATATACAGACTGCCAACAAACACATGAAAGAATGCTCAACATCATTAATCATTAGAGAAATGCAAATCAAAACTACAATGAGATATCATCTCACACCAGTCAGAATGGCCATCATCAAGAAATCTAGAAACAATAAATGCTGGAGAGGGTGTGGAGAAAAGGGAACACTCTTGCACTGCTGGTGGGAATGTGAATTGGTACAGCCACTATGGAGAACAGTATGGAGGTTCCTTAAAAAACTACAAATAGAACTACCATATGACCCAGCAATCCCACTACTAGGCATATACCCTGAGAAAACCATAATTCAAAAAGAGACATGTACCAAAATGTTCATTGCAGCTCTATTCACAATAGCCCGGAGCTGGAAACAACCTAAGTGTCCATCATCGGATGAATGGATAAAGAAGATGTGGCACATATATACAATGGAATATTACTCAGCCATAAAAAGAAACGAAACTGAGCTATTTGTAATGAGGTGGATAGACCTAGAGTCTGTCATACAGAGTGAAGTAAGTCAGAAAGAGAAAGACAAATACCGTATGCTAACACATATATATGGAATTTAAAAAAAAAAAATGTCATGAAGAACCTAGGGGTAAAACGGGAATAAAGACACAGACCTACTTGAGAATGGACTTGAGGATATGGGGAAGGGGAAGGGTAAGCTGTGACAAAGGGAAAGAGAGGCATGGACATATATACACTACCAAACGTAAGGTAGATAGATAGTGGGAAGCAGCCGCAGAGCACAGGGAGATCAGCTCGGTGCTTTGTGACCGCCTGGAGGGGTGGGATGGGGAGGGTGGGAGGGAGGGAGATGCATGAGGGAGGGGATGTGGGAACAGATGTATATGTATGACTGATTCACTTTGTTATAAAGCAGAAACTAATAAAAAAAAAATTGTGACAACTATAACATGGAAATCTTTCATAATCTAATAAGTAGAAAAAATTCAAATTATATGCATTATAATTAAAAATGAGTACAATAATAAAAAAAAAAAAAAAAAAAAAAAAAAAGCTCAAGGGCGATGTTCTGGCTTACCCAGGGGCTCTATGAAAAGTTGTCTGGGCCATGCTTTCAGGTGCTTTCCTCGTGGCCGCTGGAGGTGCATTTGACAGGGCCCACATCCTTGTGATGGTACCCAAGGTGGAACATTAGCAGAGCCCCTCCAGGTGTTCATCCTCCCCACGATGAGATGTGAGCTACTGCTGGCTAGACCGCATTGGATTACTGAGACGGGGTCAGCAAACTGTCAGGGTCCTGGCGGTCCCCTGAGCTGGGGACTGTGTGTCCTCTGATTAAGCATTTTCTTAGTTGTCTAATGAGGGAGGCTGATGAGGCTCACTGACCCCTTTGACAATGCAAACACCTAGTTTAGCCCTAAAGATGAGCCCAGTGTCTTTCTGGAGTTACACTCCCTTCTGGAGAGATGTTTTAAATAGACCAGAGGAAGAATGCAGAAGAGGGGGAAAGCCTCATACAAATGCTTGCACCGGGGCTTCCCTGGTGGCGCAGTGGTTGAGATGCAGGGGACATGGGTTCATGTCCCGGTCTCGGAAGATCCTACATGCCACAGAGCAGCTGGGCCCGTGAGCCATGGCCGCTGAGCCTGCGTGTCCGGAGCCTGTGCTCTGCGACGGGAGAGGCCACAGCAGTGAGAGGCCCGCGTACTGCAAAAAAAAAAAAAAAAAAAATGCTTGCACCGTCCTCCTCTGAGAGCCTGTTCCTCTTACCCACGCTGGTCCATCTTCTGCTTGGTACCTAGATTAACCTCCTGAATTACAACTTCAATCTGCTTCCTGCTGAGCTCCCCAAACCTTGTCTGGCTGTCTTCCTGTTGTTAATACTGTCTCTCTCTTCTTTTTTTCCTCCCCATTCCGGGCATACACTAGGTGTTCAATAAACGTTGTTGTGTGATCCACTCAAATAAGACTATTCTTTCACTGACATACGGTGGCCTTTCCCACCTCTGTTCCTTTCCTTATTCTGTTACCTCCTGGAGAATGCCTTCCTCTATTCTTCATCTTTTTGCATCCAAAGGTCCGGTTTACTTGCCACATCATCCATGGACACTTCCTAGATTCTCTACTAGTGAGAAGTGGTCTCTCCCACCCTTATACTCCAGTGGCATATATGTTCCTCCTTGTGGAACCATCCTGTACAGTTGTGCAAGTTGTTCACTCTCCAGTTCCAAGAGTACCTTCACTCACCATCCATGTCAGTGTCTTCAGGTGGCTCCCTGGGAGCTGTGCCATTCCCAAACTTGTGGCTGTGTGTGTAGCCCAGTGTTATGGCACACCGGTGTTCTAACATTTATGTGGTTATTTGTATTCTTTCTCTGTCTCTGCCAGATTGATTGCTGCCTGAAGAGAGAACTCTGAGCTCATTCATTGCCTAAATCCCTATTCTGCCTTACTTGCTGCTTGATAGCTCTTTGTTGGGTGTTTATTCATTCAACTCATTTTTTGTCTGTGAATGGAAGAATTAATTGAAAATACTTTATTTGAAAAGTGATGCAAAAGCAGTAGAGAAAATAACAGTTTCATAAGTTAATGTAGATAATAGTTGTCCTAGTCCATTCAGGTAGCTATAACAAAATAGCACAAACTGTGTGGCTCATAAACAAGAGAAATTTATTTTTTTTCTCAGTTCTAGAGGCTGGAAAGTCCAAGATCATGGCACCAGCATGGCCTGACTCTGGCTGGGGGCCAACTTCCTGATTACAGACTGAAGACTTCTCTCTGTGTTCTCATGTGGTCAAAAAAACAAGAGGGCCTCTTTCATAAGGGCACTAACCCCTTTCAGGAGGACTCTTCCCTTGTGACCTAAATACCTCCCAAAGGCCATACCTCCTGGTATCATCACCTTAAGGGTTAGGATTCAACTTATGAATCTGGGGTGGGGGGCAACGAACATTCAGACCATACCAATTGTTAGCATATGTTGAAATATTATATGCCAGGTATTTGCTAAGTGCTTTATATACATCACTTAATTGTCACAATTACCCAATGTACTACTGCTTACTTACCATTACTGTTTCTGATTTGAAGTGAAGAAATTGAGGCATAGAGAGATGAAGTCACATGCTTTCGGTCCCTCGGTTAGTCGTTAATGCAGCCAGGGTTCTGACCCAGATGTCCTGGAGCAGAGTGCCAGCCCTGAACCGTTGATGCAAGCGTGCCATCAGCTGCTTTTACTTCTTTTTTTTTTTTTTTACACCTTTACTGGAGTATAATTGCTTTACAGTGGTGTGTTCGTTTCTGCTTTATAACAAAGTGAATCAGTTATACATATACATATGTCCCCATATCTCTTCCCTCTTGCGTCTCCCTCCCTCCCACCCTCCCTATCCCACCCCTCCAGGCAGTCACAAAGCACCGATCTGATCTCCCTGTGCTATGCGGCTGCTTCCCACTAACTATCTACCTTACGTTTGGTAGTGTATATATGTCCATGCCTCTCTCTCGCTTTGTCACAGCTTACCCTTCCCCCTCCCCATATCCTCAAGTCCATTCTCTAATAGGTCTGTGTCTTTATTCCTGTCTTACCCCTAGGCTCTTCATGACATTTTTTTTCTTAAATTCCATATATATGTGTTAGCATACGGTATTTGTTTTTCTCTTTCTGACTTACTTCACTCTGTATGACAGACTCTAGGTCTATCCACCTCATTCTTATGGGAATGTGAACGGTGACAAGGAAAGAGGGGCGCTGGCTTTCTTCCCCTGTTGTACCAGTGTTTCCTGAGCACCCATTATTTGCCATCCTCTCTGCTGGGCACTGGGGGTGGCGATGAAAAGATGGTTCCTGTTCTCAGAGGCCTCGCGGTGGAGAGAAGGAGCCAGGTGTTTGAATTTGTATCACACAGTGCTTTGCTGTAAGTGGTAGATTAGCTTTTCATTTGAGGTGCCCAGTTAGCAGGAAAAGGGAGGGATGAAGATGGGCTCACAGAAGGCTTTGAGGAGGAGATGACTGACAAAGGGAGTTTGAGAGGAAGAACAGATACTCAGGAACCTCCAAGTATCAGGGGAGTATCCCAGGGAGAAGGAACAACCCAGACAGAGATACAGATGTGTGGAAAACATGGTGTGTTGGGGCAAATATGAGTATCTTGATCTGTTTAGTATTGTTACCCCATGTCTAAAATTAAGCCATCTCTCTACTGTGGATAACAATGCAAGCTGACATTTATACAGATTTATCTTCATTCATTCTCGATACATAAGACTCCGGTCACGGCTCGTGGGAGAGGGAGATGACTGTGCCAACACTGAGGGCTAAAGGGACCCCCTGACTTCCAAGTGGCTGCTAGCCGTCTCTGGCTTAGCGTCCAGGTAGGTCACAGGCCAATGAACAAATACACCGTCACTCCCTCATGCCACCAGTCATCACCTAGGACTGCTGGCAGCTTCTGATAGGGAAGCTACCAGGGAAGCTGTAAGGCAGGCATTCCCCTTCCTTCTGAGTATAGATAGTTTATTTGTTTTGTTTTTTTTGTTTGTTTGTTTTTGTGTGTGGTACGCGGGCCTCTCACTGCTGTGGCCTCTCCCGTTGTGGAGCACAGGCTCCAGACGCGCAGGCTCAGCGGCCATGGCTCACGGGCCCAGCCGCTCCGTGGCATGTGGGATCCTCCCGGACCGGGGCACGAACCCACGTCCCCTGCATCAGCAGGCTGACTCTCAACCACTGCGCCACCAGGGAAGCCCTGAGTATAGAAAGTTTAATGGGAGAGTTTACAGTGTTCACGCAATGGGTGCCATGGAGAAATTCAACAGTGCTGATTGCTCCTTTGGGTCATTTGTTCAGCTCAGCACCCTGAGCACCTGTTATGTGTTTGGCAGGTTGGCCTTGGATAATAACTTTCTTCAGGTCTAGACTCATCTACCCAGTTCCACCTGGCTTTGCCACCCTCACCTTAAACTTGGTATACCCAGTCCCAAACCCATCGTCTTCCTCCAGTGTGCCTTTCTTCTTGTAGCCCCTGTCCTGAACGAATCACCACCAGCCCAGGAACCCCAGTGTCTTCCTCTTCCTCTCCATTTCCCCCATATCTAAGATCTCTTCTCTTGAAATTCCTCTAACTTCCACTTCCCTGTTGCTCTTCCCAGACACTAAGTCGGATTCTTGTTTCACATTCACCTAATCTCCTAAACGAGGTGTACACCTCTGTTCCCCTTAGCTGCCCACTGTCCATCACCTATCCCACTCTTCATTTCGTTTATTGAACTCCTACTGCATCCCAGGCACTGAGTGTGATCATGGGGCTCTCCATTTCAACACAACTGGCACCATCCTTTAGTCACCTGAGCTCACGGTCGAGGGGGCATGCAGACCAGTAAACAGGCAACTGCAGCCCAAGAATGGGCACAGATGCTGAGATGACTGTGCATTGGGAAGAACCCCTGACTTAGTCATGGGTCATCAGGGAAGGATTCTAAGAGCAAATGATGGCAGACCTCAGAAGTGAAGGCTGGGTGAGAGAGAACCAAATGCTGAATGGGGGCTGTGGAGGCGGGGGGTGGGGGGGGAAAAGGAGAGGACAAGACCGTGAGAGCAGGGATGGTGTCTAACCACCATGTCCTCAGCATCCTGTTCGCCACCTGGTGAACAGTGGGTGTTTAATAAGTATTTATAGAAGGAGCAAATGCAAGAGTGTTTCCTGCAGAGTAAACGGTATGTGCAAAGGCCCAGGTGGAGAGAGAGCACGAGGGTAGGGGGAATTGAAAGAAATCTGTGTATCTAGAACTTAGAACAGGGCTGGGGAGCGATTGCAGGAGGCTGAGAGCTAGGGAGCCTGTTACTCCCCCCACCGAGCTGATCCAATCCAGACTGTTTAAGCAGGCACTCATTGCACTGCTCCCTACGCGCTTGCATCTCTCCCCTTCTCTGCTCGAACCCCCGAGTCCCTGCTAGCCCTTCCCTTCCCACCACACTCTCAGCACCCCCTGGGCTCCAGCCAGAGTCTCGTGTTATTCTCCTTGGATCGAGTCCCCTCTTCTTTGCCAACAATAAAGTCATTTATGCTTCAGGGCACTACTTCCCCCACCTCTTACACATTCTTCTGACCCGGTCCAGATTAGCCCTTCTTTTTCTTTACTCTTCTGGAACCTTGTGTTCTGTTGTAGCTGTTATCACAGTCCACCTCCTGTTTATATTTGGGTTTATATTGAACTGTCTCTAAATAGTAAGAACTCCTTGAGGTCGGGGTGGGCGAGGCCATTCTCATCTTTAGATTTCCAGAGGGGCTCATTCGTGGTATTACGATGTATGCTGTTAACTCTTACTAGAACAATGATATTTCTGATAATAGTTCTTCTGGGTTGAACTTCTGGTTTGTGCCTGGCGGTCCCTCAAGAAGGCGTATCTGCTGTCTGTTATTATCCCGTCTATGTTTGTTGTTGAGATGCATCATATATTGTACTTCTTATCTCATCTAACTGACCCAGTAGCCCGTAGAGGAAGTTTTTCACATTTTGCAGAATGAAGAAGCAGCAGTGCAGAGGTATAAGGGACACGCTCAGAGTCCTCCCCTCATAGATGCCAGATCTGGGATTCAAACCCATTTCCATTTGAATTGGAAGCTTTGCCCTTGCGTACTGCTGGTTTGTGTTTTGGGTGCTGGCTCAGTGTAACAGCGGGTCAACTGAGGTAGAATGAATAAAGTCTTTAGAAATACTACAAGTGAGGGTGGGCTGATACTCAGTTATGGGAGCCCCAGGTGATGCCATCGTGGCTGCCTGTTTCTCTTTCGGAGAGGAACAGGCAGAAGATAGGACTTAGTGCTGTGCTGGGAGAGAAGTGCCTTGCCCGCTCCACACGGCCGGTCCAAAGACCTCATCCTTTGTCCACGTGCTTCTGCACTGATGCCAGTACATCCAGGTGGTAAAGATAAAGCATTGACCAAATTGTTACACATGCTCTACTTAAGATTTTTAGAAATCACAGATGCCCTAGTAACAGGTATGGCAGTTGGCTTGCATTGAATGTCACCAGTGATTTTACCCTTTCTGGTCCTTGGTGGCCACGTCTCTGAAATCCTGAGGTTGGATGAGACATCCTCTCTCCTTCTCAGCTCTGACATCCTCCCCAGTAGGTAACATGCCTGATTGTCCTTCATCACTGCTGTTCGAAACTGGCCACACGTTACCAGCTGGTAAGAGCGTGTCTCTGTGGCCTTGGTTCTCCCTGCTGACTCTCCTCCTCTCCCTGCCCACAGGCGGAACCCCCTGCATTTCCACGTCATCGCCGACTCCATCGCCGAGCAGATCCTGGCGACGCTCTTCCAGACCTGGATGGTGCCTGCCGTGCGAGTAGACTTCTACAACGCGGATGAGCTCAAGGTACTGGTGGGAAGGGAGATCAAGCAGGATGCTTTTCTTGTTTATGGTTTAGTAGACAGCAGCAAAGGCAGAAATGTCAGCTCGCAAACTGGAAACGTCCAGGGTATAACTGAGGGTGTTTGCCACTTGAATCTGATTTGATTATCTGAAGCATTAAAGCAACCATTTCTTGAGCACAGCATGCGTGTTGGTCTGTGCAGTTCTGGCCACCAAGGCTTTCTGTGGAGGCTGGAGGCTACTGGCCTGGTCCGTACCTAAAGAAGGCCTATGGTGGCCAATATCTAGAGAATTCTGTTACCCAGTGAGGTCAGCGCTGAGTCCGACAGGCCCGGGTTTGAATTCGTATGTTGTCATTTACTGGGCATAAGACACAAAGTAAACAGGCTATACCTTTGGATCTGTTTTTTCATGAGTAGAAATGTACTTATAACACCAACCTCATGGACTAATTAAGAGGCTCAAATGAGAGAACATATGTGAATGTGCTTTAAAAGACTATGTTGAATAAATATTAAGGATTATGTTGGGCCAGAGGGTTTCAACCAAGGGAGACTCATTTGGCCACGTCATTCCCTTGCTTAAAATCTTCCTGTGGTATCACATGGTCTGCATCAAGCTTGAGATTCACAGTCTGATTTAAAAATCCTGCATATTCTGGCTCTTGACTCTTCTTCCAGTCTCATCTCTGGCCATTCTTGCAAATATGCTTATTACTCAGCTCGAAGAAACCACCTCTGGGCTCTCTGCCCTCCCTCCTGCATTTGAGCCTTTGCTTCTGCTGTTCCTTCTATCTGACACACCCTTCCAGCTACCTGTCACACCTCCCACTCATCCTTTAGGACTCAGCTCCATGGCTACCCGCTCTGAGAACTTCCTATGACTCCTCCAGGAAAGAGGAGGACGTTTTCTGTTCACTTGCCCGTCGACTGCTTTAGTTTAGAACCTTCTTAACGGGACGGGGCTGGGAGCACATCTTGTTCTTTTCTGTATTTCTGGCGCATTTGTTGGTACCCTGTAATGCTTGTGGATTTAACCAATTGCTGATATTAGTGGAACATGTAACTTTGCAGAAACCGTTGCTGCTCTGTCTCCAGTCACCTTGGGAAGGACTAAACACCTAGGCATAAGGCAGATTTTAGCAAATTGCTTGGTCTAAACCTCATAAAGCCATTATCTTTTCATTTCAGAGCCATAGCATTTTAAATAGATCACAAAGATGTTGGCCGGAGTTGCTCATTTTCCCATATTTCAGGCTCTGAGGTTGATCGAGATGTTCAGAATTTAGCATTTGGGGATTGTCGTGGTAATTTGTGTGCCATTCCAATCTATTCTGAGCTAAAATTGATTAACACTCTTAAAAAGGGAAAAACAAAATTTAGCAAATTGCTGCGCTAATTAAGGTGAAAGCAAGCCACTCTGTCTCCCGGGGTCTGAGGGCCAACACCATGGGGAAAAGCAGCGGGAGGGGAGGGGGCCACGTCTGGCACAGCATGCATGTTCTTTCTTAGAGCAGTCCTGTGTCTGTGCCCCGTGCAAGCCTGCACCCCCTCTGCTCTTTGAGGAAACACGAAGTAGTTGAAAACCCCAACTTCATTTCCCATCTTGCCATTAAAGAGCTATCTGATTTGGGTTCTGAGCCTTGGCTTGATCAGCTGAAAACAGGTGGAACCCTGCCAGCTGTGGAAGAATATATTGGATTAAATAAGATAACTCATGTGAAGGCCCAGCAGTGCCTGAAATGCAGCAGGTTCTTGACAATCCCTCATTCCCCTTTGCAGCCATGGCAATATAGGATTAAAATGCTCTTGATTGAAGGCCCATAGGGCAGTTGGGAGGTTGAAAGGTAAGGCACAGTGGCCTGTAAGCTGCCCCTGGGAACCCCAAGGCTTCCTTAGGGTCTTGGAGGAAAGGAGGGGACTGGTGTGGCGGAAGACTAGGGCTCTGACTCCCTCATGCCCACAGGAATCCAGGTACCCATTATTTTTACACACTAGAGTTTTATCCATTTGAACTGAGGACTCCATGGCTTAAAAAATAAGAATTAAAAAAAAATAACAATCTGATGTGTTCTAAAGGCTGTCGTCTCCAGAGTCCTGCCCTTGACCCTTCCTTCTACTGCTGACTCTGCCATGAAATGTCCCTACCATCTACTTTTTATTTCCCTACCTCTTAAAACGTCTATCACCCACAGTCCTGTATCCCGTGAGGCAGTTGTCAGAATCTGGTAAGGACAGTGCGTATGAAGGCATTTTGTAAAACATAATTTTTCCATAATTCATGAGAACAGTCATAATAACTTATACATAATTCTGCTCAACAAATCTAAACCGTGGTCTGCCCACTCCCCCCGACCTGAGCCTCTCCTGGAACCTAACACCACCACCTGCTTAGCTGCCCATCCAGAACCGAGAGTTTGCCTTCGATGGGTCCCTTTCTCTCTCCGAGCACCTGGCCATCTGAGGTCCTAGCTAGTCTTCGTCTCCCCTGCTACCACCCTTGTCTAAGCCTGCGTGCTCGGTCGCCAACACAGCAGCAGTTTTTTGCTTTGCTCTGTTTTCCCAGACAAGTCTTTTCCCTTCTCCTCCGCTCACGTCTCCTCACCCACATCTGTTCTCCGTCAGTAGCCTGAGTCAGCCTTTCCAAAGGCAGGTCCAGCCACACCTTCCCCGTCCTCTGCGTAAAACCTTCGGTGATTTCCGGATGCTACTAAGATGGAGACCACAGTCCTTAACGGAGTCGAGTTGTTCTGCGCAGCCTGGCTCCTACCTCCTCCTGACTGGGTCCTCTGCTGTTAGCACCATTGCTCCCACTGGATCTCCCAGTCTTCCCTGCTCCTTCCCTTCCGCTGGGGGCCTTTGCACAAGTCATTTCTTCTGTCTGTTGTACTCTCAGCCTGCTCTCCCCCACATCGCTAACTGAGTCCACGTTCTCTTGCTTAAGCTCCATGTACACAAGGAAACTTCCCTGCCTTCATCATCTCATAGGGGTTTCTTTGTTGTATCTTCTCGGAGGATCACATACGTTCCTTCAGTAAACTCGCTGTGGAGTGTAAGCTTTCACGCCTTTGTGTGATGAGCTGGTAAATGTCTGTCTCCCCTAGACTGTAGGCTCCAAAGGAGCTGGGATCCTGTCTGTTTTTCATCACCTTGTAACCTTAACACCTGCTCAACAAACCTAAACCATGATGATGCCTCACCTATGAAAACATTTGCTAAATGAATGATACACACTAAACTCAGCACTGGGTGCCTAAGAGGCGGAAAGCCATTAGGAAGAGGTTTCAGTTTTGTTTTGTTTTTAATTGAAGTATAGTTGATTTACAGTGTCGTGTTAATCCCTGCTGTACAGCAAAGTGATTCAGTTATACATATATATACATTCTTTTTTTTTTTTTTTTTTTTTTTTTTTTTTTTTTTTGTGGTATGCGGGCCTCTCACTGTTGTGGCCTCTCCCGTTGCGGAGCACAGGCTCCGGATGCGCAGGCTCAGCAGCCATGGCTCACGGGCCCAGCCGCTCCGCGGCATATGGGATCCTCCCAGACCGGGGCACGAACCCGTATCCCCTGCATCGGCAGGCGGACTCTCAACCACTGCGCCACCAGGGAGGCCCTATACATTCTTTTTTAATACTCTTTTCCATTATGGTTTATCATAGAATATTGAATATAGTTCCCTGTGCTATACAGTAGGACCTTGTTTATCCATTCTGTATATAATAGCTTACATCTGCTCACCCCATGCTTCCACTCCATCCCTCCCCCAACCCCATCTCCCTTGGCAACCACCAGTCTGTTTTCTATGTCTGTGAGTCTATTTCTGTTTCAGGGGTAGGTTCATTTATGTCATATTTTAGATTCCACATGTAAGTGATATATGGTATTCGTCTTTCTCTTTGATTTACTTCGCTTAGTATGATAATCTCTAGTTGCACCCATGTTGCTGCAAATGGCATTATTTCATTCTCTTTTATGGCTGAGTAATATTCCATTGTATATATGTACCACATCTTCTTTATCCATTCATCTGTCAATAGACATTTAGGTTGAGGAAGGAGTTTCTTGATCACTGTCAGGATTCACCACATTCCTGAGGCCCCTTGTGGCTCAGGGCATGCGCAGACAGCCAGGTATTTGTCTACCAGTGACCCTGCAGTGGCATAGATGAGGAAGCTCCATCTGTGCCAACCCGCCTTAACATCCCAGGAGCAGCTGTGGGACAGGTGGAGTGTCTTTCCATGACAGGTAAACCAGGAAGGGAACACACTGAAACACCATCCATTAGATGGCTTTAGAGAAGGGATGGATGATGACATGGAATGGTGCTGTGTTCTTTACTTGCATGCAGGAAACATGTCGGATGGTAGCGTCAGCAGACACGTAAGACGGCCTCCCCCGATAGGAATGAGAAATCGCTTTGTACAGCTGTTGGAAATGGCATTTCTCACAAATACTCCTGTGGGCCCCTTATCCTATCTGTTAGCGCTAAAGAATGGAGTAATAGGGGAAAGGAAGTTATGAAGGATCAGTGCATGATTAAAAATGAGCTGTGAGGGCTTCCCTGGTGGCGCAGTGGTTGAGAGTCCACCTGCCGATGCGGGGGACGCAAGTTCGTGCCCCGGTCCGGGAAGATCCCACATGCCGCGGAGCAGCTGGGCCCGTGAGCCATGGCCGCTGAGCCTGCGAATCCGGAGCCTGTGCTCCACAACGGGAGAGGCCACAACAGTGAGAGGCCCGCGTACCGCAAAGAAAAAAAAAAAAAATGAGCTGTGAGAAATTTGCGCTGGACTGGTGTGCTTCTCTCTGTAATGACCAATTAGTGCGGATTTGCAAGTAGTGATGGCTCAGCCTGCTCGTCCCTGTGGCCTGTGAAACGCTCACTGGTCTTTCTTTTTTTTTTTTTTTTTTTAAAGATGTTGGGGGTAGGAGTTTATTAATTAATTTATTTATTTTTGCTGTGTTGGGTCTTCGTTTCTGTGCAACGGCTTTCTCTAGTTGTGGCAAGCGGGGGCCACTCTTCATCGCGGTGCACGGGCCTCTCACTATCACGGCCTCTCTTTTTGCGGAGCACAGGCTCCAGACGCACAGGCTCAGTAGTTGTGGCTCACGGGCCTAGTTGCTCCGCGGCATGTGGCATCCTCCCAGACCAGGGCTCAAACCCGTGTCCCCTGCATTAACAGGCAGATTCTCAACCACTGCGCCACCAGGGAAGCCCTCACTGGTCTTTCTGATGTTTATGTGGCCCATTCATTTCCAGCTTCCGAGGCCCCAGATCAACAGGCTACTGGGCCTGAGTGCCCCAAACTCTACCCAGGACATGCAGCTCCTGTCATCAGGGGAAGGGAGCAGCAGGTCAGGGACGATGACTTCTTTTCGTGTGGAGCTTTGCAGGTGGTGGCATGCTCTCACTCACTTCTCAGGACTACCCTGTGGGGTGGAGAGAGGAGTTTCGTTACCTCCATCTCACAGGCAGTTTATAAATTGAAGCTCGGAGTTGAAGGATATTTGCCTAAGATCAGGCAGCTAATAAATGCCAAGGCAGCGATTTGATTTTTCCCTTTCCAAATGAAATGATATGAGATGCATGATTGTGTAATTCAGTAGACACGGAGGTGGGATGGATCTGAAGGAAAAGAGGGGGACGTGGGTTGCAGCCACTGGATGAAGCTGCCACTGTTGAATTGCACTTGAACTCAGAGTTCCTGTTTTCAGTGACTCTGAACCCCATAGGCTGTGGTGTAACCTCTACTATTTATGGAATACTTTCTTTTTTATGTTTACATGGTTCTCTCATGGAACGCTCACAATAACTCTGTGGATCGGTCCTATTATGATCCCCATTATACAGATAAGGAAACTGAGGCTTAGGGAGGTTAAATAACCCCAAATCACATGCATAGCTAGTATGTGGTAGAGCTGGGATTAAAACCCAGAACTGACTCCATAATCCGTGTTCTTTCTCCTGTGTTCTGGTTCCTTCTCTGTGGCCTGTTTTTAAGCTAAGATACTATAATTGTGTCTAGACAAGGATCCTCTGAGCTCTCGGTGGTGTTCTTTTTCTTGTTGTTCCTGAAGAATAAATGCGTTAAGCATGACCCCTCCATTTAAAGGCCTGCAGCGAGCAGCCTTCCTGCCGGGGACCAAAGTGTGTCTTACTAATGACGCTGCTGAGGGCTGGGACAGCCCCATCACTGCCATCCAAGGATCATTTTCTAAACTAAACAGTCACCACTCTGGACAGTTTGCCTTAAATCAGCAAGATATTTGCCAGTGTTCAGACGAGGCCCTGCATGCCCAGCAGCCTTTGATCTTGCCCCTAGTTGGCCCGGGAAGTCACCCCCAGGCCTCCACTGGGGTGAGGATGATCCCGAGCTCATGAAGGGAAGTGGCTGGCGCCGGGGCTGTTTCATGATTCCCCTGTCTAGCTGGGAGCCCTCATTTATCTCCTTTTCTCTTAGACCTGATGCCTGCTCATTACCAGCATCAGAAAGATGATGAAGTGAGATTCAGGGCTGTGGTCACAGAAAACATTGATGGTTGACTCTAAAAGTTGCCATCCTACTCATACTCAATTGCCTTTGTGCTGGTCCCTATGGAGTATTATAGAGGTTCTCTTAGATAACTGCCATCTTTCAGCACCTGCTGTCCTTTGGGAGACAGACTTCTATTGTTCCTCTCACTGGGGGGGGGAGACACTACTGCCCGCCCCATCTGTTTCCTCGGAAGATATGCCTCCTGAGTGATGTGCATTTTCAGTTGGGAGGGATTGATAATGACATGAACTCATAGGGTCTCAGGGTTAAAAAGAAACCCAATACTCATAGCTATTTTTTGACAAATGAGGCCCAGTGGGGGTTAAGCAAGTTGCCCCAAATCTCACATATGACTCTTCTCCAAATTGGATCTGGATTTTATGATCCAGGCCTGGAGTACAGTTCAAAGGGACCACACACTTGGCAATGGCCGAGCTTCCATTGCAGTGGCCAGATACCCCCATGGGCTGGAGCCGTTCCAATTAGACTTGACCTGCAGAGGAGAGACAGAAGGTCTGGGACATGTGTCTCTCATAGAGGGTAGGATCTGCTCGGAGATGCCCTGCAGAAGAAAGAAATGAAGCCAGGTGGCCTTTAGAATTGCCATGTCCAGTTTCACCAGTAATATGGTAATGATGAGAGTAACACAGAGAACTTAATTGTCTTTCCACGTTGGTAGCTCTAGCTCCCCTTTATTGGTAAAGAAGAAATGCAGTTAACTGAGGTCTTGTAATGGAATGCATGGTGCTTGGCACATAGTAGGCCCTCAGCAGATTCTATTTCCTTCCCTTCCTCTTTGGTATATTTGGAGATGGCTGTGATTAACCTGTTAAATCTTCTCTTTTCCAAACCTACCACGTCAACACACCTTCTCTTCCTCTACAACAAAGGAACAGACGACGGCTGACCACTCATCAGAGGGCACATGTTTTAGGTTATTTTTCTAGAATAGTTTATGGATTTAGGCTCTTGTTCTTTCTCTCCTTGTGGGTCAAACGTTATGCAGGAGGGCTGGCTGAGGTTACATATTATGTCCAGGTCTGGAAAAGTTGGCATTTCCCCATTTTCTTTACTGCTTTGCTGGTTCCTGGATTATCTGAATGGTTTTTGAATGGGAGAGCTGGTTCTGTAAGGCCTGCAGTGCACCTCGGGCCTTTGTGTTAGGCTTTTCTCTCCGATAACGAGTGCGAGATCACAGAACAGACGTGGATAAGTGAAATGCGTAACATACTTTTCTGTATTCAGAAGACTGATCTTTGGCTTTTAAATATCAGACATGGAACATTGTAGACACCTAACAGAAATTGTAATCTGTGTTAGAAAAGAATCTTTCTGTGTCAGTTGTACAACTCACTTTGTACACAGGCAAGTGTCTCTTTATGTAATGGAGTGTCCTAATGAATGGGCTCTGTCTCCTTCTGAAAATCATAGAATCTTAATTAGGAAGGAACGTGGCATTCATCTGGCATAACCTTCCACTTCCTTCTATAATATTCTATGTAAATGGTCATTAATCTTCTGCTTTTCAGTCCTTCCAGAGATAAGAGATCATTACCTCCCAAAGGACCTTGTTCCATATTTAGAAACTCGATTAGAAACGTTCGCCTTGTGCTGTACTGAAATCTTCATCTTTTTGATCCCCCCGCCCCCATTGGTCCTGAGCATTAAGAAAGACTGAATGTGAGTGTATATATCATTGTCTGGTCACTTGTCTGCCTTCCATACTAGACTGTGAGAACCAAGAGGGCAAGGCCTGCAACTTTTTTCTTTAGGCCCAATGTTTAAGATACAACCTGGCCAATGATGGCTCCCAGAAAATGCATGAGCTCTGTTTGGGGTCTGCAGAGTAGGTCAGCCAGGTGTTTGAGGACCTAGCATATCTACTAAGTCCTCTCCTTGTCATCCCCATGCCTTCAACTATAATCCGAATGGCAGTGCTGGGAGCCTGGTTGACACTTAAATTTATCCTGTGACGCGTTAATGTGATAAGTGGTTTCCGAGTTTTTACCTTCCTTGAATGGGCTCACTTTTTTCTCTATCTCTTATGTCTACCATTCTCTATGGTTCTTCCGAATATGACAGTTGTTCCAGATCTGTGTATGTGACATGCCCCTCCTGGAGCTCAGACTTAAAGTCATTTAAAGCAATTTAGTGTCCCCTGACCCACCTTTTCCCCATCTTGAACATTGATCCCTTTCCACTTGCATTGCTGTGGTCTTCTCGTCCATTCCCCTTGATAAAGAAGGAAATGCTGGGCTTCCCTGGTGGCGCGCTGGTCGAGAGTCCACCTGCCGATGCAGGGGACGCAGGTTCGTGCCCCGGTCCTGAAGGATCCCACATGCCGCGGAGCGGCTGGGCCCGTGAGCCATGGCCGCTGAGCCTGCATGTCCGGAGCCTGTGCTCTGCAACGGGAGAGGCCACAACAGTGAGGGGCCTGCATACCGCAAAAAAAAAAGAAGGAAATGCTTTCCTGAACCTGATTTCATTGTGTCTTTTCAAGAATCCCACGCTATAGAAACAGCGTATGTTTTCTTTGGTTAATAAGGAACTTACCAAAGGTATTAGCAGAATTCTGCTAATCAGAGGTCTAAGTGCTGCTGAAATCTCGTTCTCTTGGACTTCAGTGCAGTGTTATTCTCTGGTACCACAGGTCTTATTTGTACGGAATTTGAGTTAAACAACTTCAGTGATTCAAGAGAGAAGGTGTAATGATGGGTTTTGGAATATGAGTTGGACGCCCCCCACCAAAAAGAAAAAGAAAAAGAGACACCAGAGGTATTTGATGGATAGTGAGAAAGTAGTGGGCAAAGTCAACTGGAGATTATGGTGAGGTTAGAAAATTTTTACAGTGAGAGCAGGAGTTTTTGTCCAAATGTTTTGAAAGGATAAAAGGCTGGGTTTGGGGAGTGAAATGTTAGAGCTTCTAAAATGTATTTTAGAGGAGGTACATTTTTGGCATGTTACCCTGGGATGAAGCGGCTGAGTTGGTGAAAAGCTAACGAAAATTAAGGGCTGCAGGCACTTCAAAGTCAAGGTGTTGGATGGTCCCTCCAGAGTTTGATGAAATACAAGAAAAATTGTCACGAGCTAAAAAGAATTCTATGCGTGTAGATCAAAAGGGGCCCTTACAATCCAGGTAAAATCAGTGGTAAGTTGCCCACATCAGGCTATATACCCTAGAAAAAAGTATTTTTATTTATTTTATTGAAGTATAGTTGATTTACAATGTTGTGTTAATTTCTACTGTATAATGAGTGCTTCAGTGATATATATGTGTATATATATTCTTTTTCATATTCTTTTCCATTATGATTTATCATAGGATATTGAATATATCAATAGTTCCCTGTGCTATACAGTAGGACCTTGTTGTTTATCCATTCTCTCTATAATAGTTTGCACCTGCTAATCCCGAACTCTGAATCCATCCCTCCCCCATGCCCCATCCCTGTTGGCAACCACAAATCTGTTCTCTTTGTCTGTGAGTCTCTTTTTATGTCATAGATGAGTTCATTTGTGTCATATTTTAGATTCCACATATAAGTGATGTCATATGATATTTGTTCTTTTCTCTCTTACTTCACTTGGTATGATAATCTCTAGGTCCATCCATGTTGCTGCAAATGGCATTATTTTGTTCTTTTTTTTTTTTTTTGCGGTATGCGGGCCTCTCACTGTCGTGGCCTCTCCCGTTGCAGAGCACAGGCTCCGGATGCACAGGCTCAGCGGCCATGGCTCACGGGCCCAGCCGCTCTGCGGCATATGGGATCCTCCCAGACCAGGGCACGAACCCGTATCCCCTGCATCGGCAGGCGGACTCTCAACCACTGCGCCACCAGGGAGGCCCTATTTTGTTCTTCTTTATGGCTGAATAATATTCTATTGTATATATGTACCACATCTTCTTTATCCATTCATCTATTGATGGACATTTAGGTTGTCTCCATGTCTCGGCTATTGTAAATAGTGCTGCAGTGAACATTGGGGTACATGTATCTTTTCAGGTTATAGTTTTGTCCAGATATATGCCCAGGAATGGCATTGCAGGATTATATGGCAAGTCTATTTTTAGTTTTTTGAGAAACCTCCATACTGTTTTCCATAGTGGCTGCACCAATTTCCATTCCCACCAACAGTGTAGGAGGGTTCCCTTTTCTCCACACACTCTCCAGCATTTGTTATTTGTAGACTTTTTAATGATGGCCATTCTGACAGGTGTGAGGTGGTACCTCATTAGCGTTTTGATTTGCATTTCTCTAATAATTAGGAACATCGAGCATCTTTTCTTGTGCCTGTTGGCCATCCGTATGTTTTCTTTGGAGAAATGTCTATTTAGGTTTTCTGCTCATTTTTTGATTGGGTTGTTTGTTTTTTGGTTACTGAGTTGCATGACTGTTTGTAATGTTTGGAAATAAAGCCCTTGTCAATCACATCATTTGCAAATATTTTCTCCCAGCCTATTAGAAAAATATTTAAATTATAAAGAACAAAAAAATTCTTCCTTTAAGAATAACTCTCATTAATAAGAATTGATTATGTGTGAACTTAATAGCTTCACAAGCATAATCTTATTTTATCCCCACAATAAGTCTTGAGGTGAGTATAATTATTTTCACCCATTTCCAGGTGAGGAAATAGAGGCTTATAAAAGAGACTTGTTGAAATTACTCAGTACTGTGGAACTAAACTGTGAATCCAAGTCGTCTCACTCTTGATAATGCCATCCAATAGAACTGTAATGATGAATCATGTGTAATTAAAAAATTTCTAGTAGCCATATTTGCAAAAGCAAAGTGAAACAAGTGAAGTGAATTTTAATAATACATTTTATTTAATCCTGTATATCTAAAATATATTGATCAATATTTTAAAAATTACTGATGAGATATCTTGCACACTTTTTTTCCCCACACTAAGTCTTTGAAGTCCAGCATATGTTTCATGTGTCCCACCTTGGACAGCTGCATTTCACGGGCTCAACAACCACGTACGGTTGGTGGCTGTGGACTAGGGGTAGAGCGTCATATCTAAGGCAGCCTTATAATGCAAGGGTAAGAGGTGGAGGGAACCATTCTGTGTTTGAAGAATAAAAATTCTCACTATAATAATAAATGTCTAATAAAGTGTCTACAGAGTTTTGAGCAAGACAGAGACCTGAGAATACCAGCCAAGTTTCCTCATGTATAAAGGCAACAGGAAAAAAAAAAAAAAGATATGTTATGCAAGTGCTCACACAATATGCACCAGTGTATTATACTTCTTGAAGAAAGAATCATCAGTTACTTGCCAGCCAACCAAAAAAGTAATCAAAATGAATATTCACAAATGGAAGAGGTCTTGTTCTAAAGGGGCAGGCAGTATGTACTGGAAGAAGTTACACATGGAATGATCTGTAAATAATTGTTTTAAGTTAGTTGCAAAGCTGAATGCAGATGCCAAAAGTTGCTCTTGCAAGCATACAAATAACCAGATGATCACAGACATTTTGAAACAGCCTCAGAAGTGTGTTGGATTTAAAAGCTGCTAAATTTCTGCTGTTTTGTGGGGTAACTCAGATGGTATTTTTTTAGCCCTTCATTCTGATCATCAGGGAAAAAAAGATGTTTCTGGAAAGTTCAAAGGTGACCACTGGTAAAGTTATAAATAGATTTAAAACTACGTTATTAGAGATGATTATTGCAGATGAAAGAAACTCTACATAAGATAGGTAAGAAGCAAAGAAAATGAGAAAAATATTGGATGTCCATATGGGGAAAAATGAATTTTGACCTTCACTATATACCATATGCAAAAATTAACTTGAATCTCACCCCTCAACGTAAGAGCTACAAATACAGAACAGTAGAAGGAAGCAAAGGAGAAAATCATAGTGACTTTAGGTTAGTCAAAGATTTCTTCACTAGCATACGAAAAGCACAAACTACAAAAAGATACTGATAAATTGGACTTCATCTAAACTGATAGTTTTTGTTCTTCCAAAGACATTAATAAAATAAAATGACAAGCTACAGACTGGAAGAAAATACTTGCAGAGCAGATGTCTGACAGAAGTTTTCTATCTGGAATATATAGAGAGAACTCTTAAACAATAACAAGAAGACCAATGACTCAGTTTGAAAATGGGCAACATATTGTAAGGGACACATCACCAGAGAAGACATAGGGATAGCGAGTAAATCCCTGTAAAATGCTCAACATTGTTAGTCATCAGGGAAACGCAAATTAAGATCATCATGGGATACTACTTCACACTCACTACAATGGCTAAGATTAAAAAGACTTAAAATAAAAAGTGTTGGGCTTCCCTGGTGGCGCAGTGGTTGAGAGTCCGCCTGCCGATGCAGGGGAAACGGGTTCGTGCCCCGGTCTGGGAAGATCCCACATGCCGCGGAGCGGCTGGGCCCGTGAGCCATGGCCGCTGGGCCTATGCATCCGGAGCCTGTGCTCCGCAACGGGAGAGGCCACAACAATGAGAGACCCACATACCGCAAAAAAAAAAAAAAAAAAAAAAAAGTGTTGGTGAGAATGTGGAACAGCCAGGACTCTCATACATGGTTGGTGGAAGTATAAAATGGTTCAACCACTTTGGAAAACAGTTTGTTAGTTTCTTAAAAAGTTAAACACGTACTCACAATATGGCTCAACGATTCCACTCCTGGGTGTTCATCCAAGAGAAATAAAAATGTACATGCACACGAAAATTTGTATGTGAATATACATAGCTTTATTCATAGAACTTGAGTGTCCGTCAGTTGTAGAAAACAACGGTAGTATATCCATTCAATGGAATGTTATTCAGCAATGAAACATATGACACATGTAACAATATGAATGAATCTCAAAAGTGGTATGCTAAGTGAAAAAAGCCAGACAGAAAAGACTGCACGTTACATCATTTCATTTATGTGAAATTCTTGAAAGCATGTCAGAAGTTACTAGTAACTTCTGACATGCTTTCAATGGCAGTGTGGTGGGGATTGCCTTCAAAGGCGGGGCATGAGGAAACTTTTGGGGCTGATGGAATTGTTCTGTGAAGTGATTGCTGTAGCAGTTGCAGACTATACTTTTGTTGAATTGTACATTTAAAAGGGCTGATTTTAAGGACTTCCCTGGCGGTCCAGTGGTTAAGACTCCACACTTCCACCGCAGGGGGTGGTGGTTCAGTCTCTGGTTGGGGAACTAAGATCCCACATGCCGGGCGAAATGGCCAAAAAATAAAAATAAGTTTAAAAAAATATAAAAATAAAAGGGCTGATTGTAATGTATTTAAATTTTTTCTCAAAGCTGAAAACTAATGCATAAAATACTATTCCAGATGCAAAACCGGCATCATTTCTTTTAATAAATATAAATGCTTTAAACTCTTTTGTTGGACAAAACTGATGCTTGATTAAATAATAGTATCTTAACTGTGTGCTTACTATCTTTAAGAAACACACCTAAAATAAATTATAAAGTTTAAAAATAAAATTTATAGTGTGTCTCAGACTTACGAAGACAAATACAGTAAAGATACGTTAATTGCAGATGAACACAAATATAATTAAACACATTTAATTAGATAAAATTAATAATTTTGAATTGATGAGTGTGATATCCATAAGAGGATGTACTAGCCGAGCTATTTTCCAAGTAGAAATCTTCCAAATATATAAAGCAAAAACTGATAGAAATATGGGGTATATTGGGAGAGTTTCAGCCACTAAAAACGCAAATTGTATTGTTAATGACAAAGATAGTTTTAAAACTGTAATCAATATCAATAGATATCAAATTTCATATCCATCAAATGGAATAAAAATGATTTTTCAAATGGAATAAAAATGGATTTTCAAGTGTTCATGAAAAAATTACATAAATTGAGGGCCAGAGAAAACCTCATTAAAATCCAAATCATAAAAATTATATAAGCCCCATTTTTGACCACAGTGTCGTAAAACTGCAAGTCAGAAACAGACTTTTAAGCCTATTCTCTATGTCTGTGAGTCTGTTTCTGGGTGTTTTTTTTTTTTTTTTTTGCGGTACGCGGGCCTCTCACTGCAGTGGCCTCTCCCGTTGCGGAGCACAGGCTCCGGACGCGCAGGCCCAGCGGCCATGGCTCACGGGCCCAGCCGCTCTGTGGCACGCGGGATCCTCCCGGACCGGGGAACGAACCTGCGTCCCCTGCATCGGCAGGTGGACCCCCAACCACTGCGCCACCAGGGAAGCCCTGTTTCTGTTTTGTAGATAGGTTCATTTGTGCCAAGGGAGGGGGAGTTGGAGGAGGGAAGGACTAGGAGTTTGGTGTTAGCAGATGTAAACTATTATATATAAGATGGATAAACAACAGGGTCCTACTGTATAGCACGGGGAACTATATTCAATATCCTGTGATAAACCATAATGGAAAAGAATATTAAAAAAAAAGAATGCCTATATGTGTATAACTGAGTCACTTTGCTGTACAGCAGAGATTGGCATAGCATTGTAAATCAACTATACTTCAATTAAAAAAATTTTAAAAAAAAGAAACAAACTTTTAAATGGGTGGTTCAAGATACTTGGAAATTAGTAGAGGGTGAAGAATTTTTCTAAATGCTTATTTAATCCAAAAGGAAATAAAAACTAAAATTATAGCCTACTCTGAAAATAGCAAAAGAAGAACATTTCACTTTAAATTTTATGGCATGTGCCCAAAGCTGTCACTGGAGATGTTTTAATAGCGTTTAGTGCTTTCACTACTCAAAAACAAAGATGATGATAAATGAATCTAACATTCCACTTGGTAATTTAGACAAGAACAGTGGTGTGGACCTGAGGAAAGCAGAAGGGAGGTTAACAGCAGAAGTCCATGAAGTAAGAAAAATGAAAAACAGAAAACTAAAATTAAAATTTTGAAAGCTGGTTCTGTATATAAGAAAATGGCAAACATCTGGCAAATCTAATAATGAACAATAGCGAAAATATTAATAAGCTAAAGAGTAAAGATAGTATGCAACAATACACATAGAAAATGATAATAGTAATAATAGCCAACATTTATTTGGTATTTATCACATACCAGATAGAGTTGTAAGCATTTAATGTGGATTATCTCATTTAATCCTCACAATGACCCTTTAAAACTAGTGCTATCGTGATCCCATTTTGCAGATGTGGAACCTGAGACTAGAGACAATTTGGCCAGGGCATTTGGGTTAGAAAGGGGTGGAAACAGGAAAGAAGCCCTTCAGCTGGTTGTGGGTCTGGGTTTTAACCCTACACGTAACACTGTAAAATCCCATGCTGATTTGTGAAATCAGTGAGGTGTAATCCTGTGTTTGCCTGAAATAATGTTTGCATTTATTGCTGCCAATCGCCTGAGGCACTGTCAGTCCTAATTACTTTGAATTAAATTCTCTGAGGTTTGTCAGATCTAACACGTAGCCTGAGTTGCGAGCACACACCATTGGATGGTACAGTGTCAATGGATTGTACTAATTCTCAAGATTCCCTCCCCATAACCAGCCACAGTTTGTCATCAAGCTAAAGACCAGTGTGTTTCCTGGCTTTTCTCTTCTGGAAGGTGGAGTTCATTTCTAGATTACATTTCTTCAGAGAGTAAAGAATTTGGGGTCCTAATTTTGTTCAGATGTCTTCTCTCTGACTCCTTATTAAGCCAGACCACGATCCTTATCTTCTCTCTCCTGTACCCCACCCATGGTAATGAAAGCAGAAATTCAAGGGCTGCTTTCCTCAGGGCAATGCTTGGGTTCAGGAATTATTTATAGTCTAATTTTCCAACTTTTAGTTGCTTTTAATGTTTGTAGTTTTGCTTTCATGCCAACGTATGTTTTATTCTTATAATATATATAAACTATAAATATATGTATATAATTATATGTATTAAATACATAATTATATGCATAGGTATTATATATTTATAATATATATCTTAATATATACTGTATATATAAGGTCTATATAATATGCATATAATATGTATATATTGTGTAAAATACATACGTAAATATATATGTTTGTGTATTAAATTGTATACATATCTCCCATTGAAAGGGGTTTTGGGTTACCTAGTTCGCCATGTTACCTGAAATGTCTTCCCTTCCCAACTATCATTTAGAGCTCAGGTTAATCTCAAGGACACTGTTCTTGGCCCACCATTCTATTAATGTTTGAGTTCCCCTCCTAATTAGGCTGTCATACCACTCTGTGCTTCCTTTGTCATAACGCTTGTCATTGTATAATTATTTGTTAAATATCTTCCTTATATAATTATTTGTTAAATACCTTCAAGGCCTAAGTGTTGGTTATAAGTCTGACTCATCCACTACAATGTGAAGTCCTCTGGATGGTCTTGCCCACCCCATCACTGTTGTTAGCATAGTGCTTGCGCACAATTGACTCTCAGTAAACATTCGGGTGAAGAAGTCTTGATAGGGTTACTGAGGCTTTTCCTCCACTCAGCAGGGAAGAGTCCCAGCAGCAGTTACTTCTCTCTGCTCTGAATATGAAAAGGAAAGAGTGATGTCTTATGTTTTGGTATTTATCAACCCTTGCTTGACGAAGAATTAGCAACCTATAGAGAAAGAACAGATTATGCCGCAAAAGGTGTTATTGTGAAGATTGTGAATTTGGGAAAAGATGATGAAACACAGTGTCGTCGGATACAAAAACTGAATTAAAGAGTTAAGTTTAAAACAGGACATTAAACAAAACTGGAAGAAAAATATGAACATTTCATCTAAGGGTGAGGAAAATTTGCATATACCCAAGGGAAATGGGGGAAAAAAAACTGTCAAGGGAAAAGTCTACCAGATTTGACTAATTAAAATGGGGAAAAAAAGGGAAAAATTCTGAATGTCAATCAGCAATTGAAACAAAATTAAATGGCAAGTGATAAGTTGGGAAAATTATACTTTGAACAAACATAGCAGATAACATATATAAAGGGCTCTTACAAATCAATGGGAAAAATAAATAGACCAATGGGAAATGGGTAAAGGATAATAATAAAGGAATTCACAAAATAAAAGAAGCAAATGGTTTAAAATATATATATATAGAGAGAGTAATATAGCAATATCACTAACTATTCAAAGCAACAGGAAATAAGATTTTTATATCTAAATGGCAAAGGCTTTAAAAAATGTATCACCTAATACTGGCAAGTATCCCTTGGGACCAACTCTCATGAAAGTGTCTGTTATAAATGAATGTCAGAATACTCTTTCTTTTTAATAGTTTGGCAGTACTTATCAAGATTCTTTAAGAATATATACAAGCTGTGAGTCAATTTCCAAGTATGTTTGGAGCTCATTGTGTGGGTACAAAGGAAAACTCTCACATATCTCTTCTTTAACTTATGGTGGAAACAGAAGAACTGTTTTGAAGATTGGACTACAAGAACAAGAAAACTCAAATTCAGAGATCACCACCATCAATATATTATTTTTTTTGAAAATTAGCAAAGGACTGTGCTAAAGTTGTCTATGAAGGGGACATCATTGCAGTGGCTGGATTTGTTGTTTTGTCAGCATCTTCACCTACAAGCAGAGATGGTAAACTTTGCTTATTTTTGAAAGCATCTGAGGACTTCAAATCAACTGTTCATGTTTATGTTAGATCTGTAAGAGATTTTTCTACAGAATCAATGTCTTTGGCTCGAGCCACACATTATGTATATACACCCCTGAATCAACTTAAGAGTGGCATTATTGTCCATGTCTATGGTGTTTTGAAGTTCTTTTTGCCTCCATATATAAGCAAAGGAACTGCCGTGGGGCTGACAGGGTCTTGGTGCTCTGGCCAGGTGTCAGGCCTGAGCCTCTGAGGTGGGAGAGCCATGTTCAGGACATTGGACCACCAGAGACCTCCCAGCCCCATGTACTATCATTTGGCGAGAGCTCTCCCAGAGATCTCCATCTCAATGCTAAGACCCAGCTCCACTCAACAACCAGCAAGCTCCAGTGCTGGACACCCCATGCCAAACAGCTAGCAAGACAGGAACACAACCCCACCCATTAGCAGAGAGGCTGCCTAAAATCATAAGTTCACAGACACCCCAAAACACACCACCAGACATGGTCCTGTCCACCAGAAAGGCAAGATCCAGGCTCATCCAACAGAACACAGGCAGCAGTCCCCTCCACCAGGAAGCCTACACAAGCCACTGAACCAGCCTTACGCACTGGGGGCAGACACCAAAAACAACGGGAACTACGAACCTGCAGCCTGCAAAAAGGAGACCCCAAACACAGTAAGTTAAGCAAAATGAGAAGACAGAGAAATACACAGCAGATGGAGGAGCAAAGTAAAAACCCACCAGACCAAAGAAATGAAGAGGAAATAGGCAGTCTACCTGAAAAAGAATTCAGAGTAATGATAGTAAAGATGATCCAAAATCTTGGAAATACAATGGAGAAAATACAAGAAACATTTAACAAGGACCTAGAAGAACTAAAGAGCAAATAAACAATGATGAAAAATGCAATAAATGAAATTAAAAATTCTCTAGAAGGAATCAGTAGCAGAATAACTGAGGGAATAGAAAGGATAAGTGACCTGGAAGATAAAATCGTGGAAATAACTACTGCAGAGCAGAATAAATAAAAAAGAATGAAATGAATTGAGGACAGCCTCAGAGACCTCTGGGACAACATTAAATGCACCAACATTTGAATTATAGGGATCCCAGAAGAAGAAGAGAAAAAGAAAGGGACTGAGAAAATATTTGAAGAGATGATAGTTGAAAACTTCCCTAATATGGAAAAAGAAATACTCAAGTCCAGGAAGTGCAGAGAGTCCATACAGGAGAAATCCAAGAAGAAACACGCCAAGACACATATTAATCAAACTATCAAAAATTAAATACAAATAAAAAATATTAAAAGCAGCCAGGGAAAAGCAACAAATAACATACAAGGGAATCCCCATATGGTTAACAGCAGATCTTGCAGCAGAAACTCTGCAAACCAGAAGGGAGTGGCAGGAAATATATAAAGCGATGAAGGAGAAAAACCTACAACGAAGATTACTCTACCCAGCAAGGATATCATTCAGATTCGACAGAGAAATTAAAACCTTTACAGAGAAGCAAAAGCTAAGAGAATTCAACACCACCAAACCAGCTTTACAACAAATGCTAAAGGAACTTCTCTAGTCAGGAAACACAAGAGAAGGAAAAGACCTACAATAACAAATCCAAAACAATTAAGAAAATGGTAATAAGAGCATACATATCGACAGTTACCTTAAATGTAAACAGATTAAATGCTCCAACCAAAAGACATAGACTGGCTGAATGGATACAAAAACAAGACCCGTATATATGCTGCCTACAAGAGACCCACTTCATACCTAGGGACACACACAGACTGAAAGTGAGGGGATAGAAAAAGATATTCCATGCAAATGGAAATCAAAAGAAGGCTAGAGTAGCAATTTTCATATCAGACAAAATAGACTTGAAAATAAAGACTATTACAAGAGACAAAGAAGGACACTGCATAATGATCAAGGGATCGATCCAAGAAGAAGATATAACAATTGTAAATATTTATGCACCCAACATAGAAGCACATTAATACTTAAGGCAAATGCTAACAGCTGTAAAAGGGGAAATCGACAGTAACGCAATAATAGTAGGGTACTTTAACACCCCACTTTAACCAATGGACAAATCATCCAAAATGAAAATAAATAAGGAAACACAAGCTTTAAATGACACATTAAACAAGATGGACTTAATTGATATTTATAGGACATTCCATCCAAAAGCAGTAGAATACACTTTCTTCTCAAGTGCTTATGGAACTTACTCCAGAATAGATCATACTTGGGTCACAAATAAAGCCTTGGTAAATTTAAGAAAATAGAAATTGTATCAAGAATCTTTTCTGATCACAATGCTATGAGCCTAGATATCAATTACAGGAAAAAATCTGTAAAAAATACAAACACATGGAGGCTAAACAATACACTACTAAATAACCAAGAGATCACTGAAGGAATCAAAGAGGAAATCAAAAAATACCTACAAACAAATGACAACGAAAACACGATGACCCAAAACCTATGGGATGCAGCAAAAGCGGTTCTAAGAGAGAAGTTTATAGCAATACTGTCCTACCTCAAGAAACAAGGAACATCTCTGATAAACAACCTAACCTTAAACCTAAAGCAATTAGAGAAAGAAGAACAAAAAAACCCCAAAGTTAGCAGAAGGAAAAAAAATCCTAAAAATCAAATCAGAAATAAATGAAAAAGAAATGAAGGAAACGATGGCAAAGATCAATAAAACTAAAAGCTGGTTCTTTGAGAAGATAAACAAAATTGATAAACCATTAGCCAGACTCATCAGACAAAAAGGGAAAGACTCACATCAACAGAATTAGAAAAGAAAAAGGAACAGTAACAACGGACTCTGCAGAAATACAAAGGATCATGAGAGATTACTACAGGCAACTATATGCCAATAAAATGGACAACCTGGAAAAAGTGCAGAAATTCTTAGAAAAGCACAACCTTCTGAGACTGAACCAGGAAGAAAGAGAAAATATAAACAGACCAATCACAACCACTGAAATAGAAACTGTGATTAAAAATCTTCCAACAAACAAAAGCCCAGGACCAGATGGCTTCACAGGCGAATTCTATCAAACATTTACAGAAGAGCTAACACCTATCCTTCTCAAACTCTTCCAAAATATAGCAGAGGGAGGAACACTCCCAGCCTCATTCTACAAGGCCACCCTCACCCTGATAACCAAAACCAGACAAAGATGTCACAAAGAAAGAAAACTAAAGGCCAATATCACTGATGAACATAGATGCAAAAATCCTCAACAAAATACTAGCAAACAGAATCCAACAGCACATTAAAAGGATCATACACCATGATCAAGTGGGACTTATCCCAGGAATGCAAGGATTCTTCAATATATGCACATCAATCAATATGATAAACCATATTAACAAATTGAAGGAGAAAAAAGATATCATCTCAATAGATGCAGAAAAAGCTTTCAACATAATTCAACACCCATTTATGATAAAAACCCTCTGGAAAGTAGACATAGAGGGAACTTACCTCAACATAATAAAGGCCATATATGACAAACCCACAGCCAATATTGTTCTCAATGGTGAAAAACTGAAACCATTTCCACTAAGATCAAGAACAAGACAAGGTTCCCAACTCTCACCATTGTTATTCAACATAGTTTTGGAAGTTTTAGCCACAGCAATCAGATGAAAAAGAAATAAAAGGAATCCAAATCAGAAAAATAGTTAAACTGTCACTGTTTGCAGATGACATGATACTATACATAGAGAATCCTAAAGAAGTTACCAGAAAACTACTAGAACTAATCAATGAATTTGGTAGAGTTGCAGGATACAAAATTAATGCACAGAAATCTCTTGCATTCCTATACACTAATGATGAAAAATCTGAAAGAGAAATTAAGGAAACACTCCCATTTACCATTGCAACATAAAGAATAAAATACCTAGGAATAAACCTACCTAAGGAGACAAGAGACCTGTATGCAGAAAACTATAAGACACTGATGAAAGAAATTAAAGATGATACAAACAGATGGAGAGATATACTATGTTCTTGGATTGGACAAATCAGCATTGTGAAAATGACTATACTACCCAAAGCAATCTACAGATTCTCTGCAATCCCTATCAAACTACCAATGGCATTTTCATAGAACTAGACCAAAAAGTTTCACAATATGTATGGAAACACAAAAGACCCTGAATAGCCAAAGCAATCTTGAGAAAGAAAAACGGAGCTGGAGGAATCAGGCTCCCTGGCTTCAGACTATACTACAAAGCTACTGTAATCAAGACAGCATGGTACTGACACAAAAACAGAAATATAGATCTATGGAACAGGATTGAAAACCCAGAGATAAACCTATGCACATATGGTCACCTTATCTTTGAAAGAGAAAGCAAGAATATACAATGGAGAAAAGGCATCCTCTTCAATAAGTGGTACTGGGAAAACTGGACAGCTACATGTAAAAGCATGAAATTAGAACACTCCCTAATTCCATACACAAAAATAAACTCAGAATGGATTAATGACCTAAATATAAGGCCAGACACTATAAAACTCTTAGAGGAAAACATAGGCAGAACACTCTGACATAAATCACAGCAGGATCCTTTTTGACCTACCTCCTAGAGAAATGGAAATATAAGCAAAAATAAACAAATGGGACCTAATGAAACATAAAAGCTTTGCACAGCAAAGGAAACCATAAAGAAGGCGAAAAGACAACCCTCAGAATGGGAGAAAATATTTACAAATGAAACAACTGACAAAGGATTAATATCCAAAATTTTAAGCAACTCATGCAGCTCAATATCAAAAAAACAAACAGCCCAATCCAAAAGTGGGCAGAAGACCTAAATAGACATTTCTCCAAAGAAGATATATAGATTGCCAACAAACACATGAAAGGATGAACAACATCACTAATCATTAGACAAATGCAAATCAAAACTACAATGAGGTATCACCTCAAACCAGTCACAATGGCCATCATCAAAATGTCCACAAACAATAAATGCTGGAGAGGGTGTGGAGAAAAGGGAACCCTCCTGCACTGTTGGTGGGAATATAAATTGATGCTGCCACTATGGAGCACAGTATGGAGGTTCTTTAAAAAACTAAAAATAGAACTACCATACGACCCAGTAATCCCACTCCTGGGCATATACCCTGAGAAAACCATAATTTGAAAAGAGTCATGTATCACAATGTTCATTTCAGCACTTTTTACAGTAGCCAGGACATGGAAGCAACCTAAGTGTCCATTGACAGATGAATGGATAAAAAGATATGGCCCATATATACAATGGAATATTACTCAGCCATAAAAAGGAACGAAATTGAGTTATTTGTAGTGAGGTGGATGGGCCTAGAGTGTGTCATACAGAGTGAAGTAAGTCAGAAAGAGAAAAACAAATACCGTATGCTAACACATATTTATGGAATCTAAAAAAAAAATTGTTCTGAAGAACCTAGGGGGAGGACAGGAATAAATACGCAGATGTAGAGAATGGACTTGAGGACACGAGGAAGGGGAAAGTTAAGCTGGGACGAAGTGAGAGAATGGCATTGTCATATATACACTACCAAATGTAAAATAGATAGCTAGTGGGAAGCAGCAGCATAGCACAAGGAGATCAGCTCAGTGCTCTGTGTCCACCTAGAGTGGTGGCATCGGGAGGGTGGGAGGGAGACGCAAGAGGTAGGAGATATGGGGATGTATGTATATGTATAGGTGATTCATTTCATTATACAGCAGAAACTAACACACCATTGTAAAGCAATTATACTCCAATAAAGATGTTAAAAAATAAATAAATAAAAATAAAATAAAATAGATAGCTAGTGGGAAGCAGCTACATAGCAGAGGGAGATCAGCCCAGTGCTTTGTGACCACATAGAGGGGTGGGATGGGGACGGTGGAAGGGAGACCCAAAAGGGAGGGGATATGGGGATATATGTATACATATAGCTGATTCACTTTGTTATATAGCAGAAACTAATACAACATTGTAAAGCAATTATACTCCAGTAAAGATGTTACAAAGAAAAAGACATGCACCCCAGTGTTCATTCCAGCACTATTTACAATAAATAGGCAGGTCATGGAAGCAACCTAAATGCCCATCGACAGCCGAATGGATAAAGAAGATGTGGCATATATATACAATGGAATATTACTCAGCCATAAAAAGGAATGAAATTGGGTCATTTGTAGAGATGTGAATGGACCTAGAGACTGTCATACAGAGTGAAGTGAGTCAGAAAGAGAAACACAAATATCGTATATTAACACATGTATGTGGAATCTAGAAAAATGGTACAGATGAACTGGTTTTCAAGGCAGAAATAGAGACACAGATGTAGAGAACAAACATATGGACACCAAGGGGGGAAAGCTGGAGTGGGGGTGGTGCGATGAATTGGGAGATCAGGTTGACATGTGTACACTAATATGTATAAAATAGATAATAAGAACCTGCTGTATAAAAAGTAAATAAATTTATAAAAGGATATATATGAGCTGTATGATGCAGAAATTCATGGTCATACAGAAACAGAGTCTAAGAATCTCATTTTGGTATTGTTTGTTTACGAGTAGCAAATGTTAGACACAACTTATATCCCTACAGTGGTGAAAGGGCACATGTGAAGCTTTTCAAAAATTACTCATTTTAGTAAGATTTTTATTGAGTGTTGCTTGAATAAGTGAAAAGAGAAAATACTTGCATTGTGATATTAAGTTATAATAAAAAAAGACACCAAGCTACTTCTCCTCAAATTTAAAGTCATCTATATAAGTAATAAAATTATTGTAAAAGGAAGAACATATGGTAACATTTAATAGGTTCCCTCTGGGTACAGGAAATCTAGTTCTCTTTGTTGTTGCATTTTACAAAAATTGTATAGTAGCACAGTTTTTTAAAAAACACATTTTCCTTCTGAAAGAAAGGAGGGAAAGAGGGAGAGAAGGAAAGAGAAAAATAGGGACCTAAAGCAGATAGGGAACCGGAAGAGAAGCCTTGTTCTCCCAGTGTGAAGGACAGCGTGGCGTGTGCACAGGTAAAGTGTACATGCGCTCTGGGGTCTACCCTGTCTGCGTGGGAGCCGTGGCTGTCCGGCGTGTGACCATTTTTGGAAGAGGGGCTTGTAGGTGAGAAACTGGCTGGAGGGGCACCTAAGAGTTTCTTGGGGCTGTATGTCCATTGGCGAGTCCACCCTTTTCACTTAGATCATATCTGAGGTGTCTTTGTGGGACAGATCCGGAGCCAAATGTGGAGAAGGATCATCAGGAACTCGCCTCACAGCCTTTTGTGCGGCCGCAGTGACACTTGCTTTATTTCTGTGGTCATAATATCATTGGTCCATCTATTCTAGACTTACCATTTTAGACTATGACAGACAGTTCCCAAAGAGAAGGTGTACAAGTGTTTTGGTTAAAACACAAGTGTTTTGGTTCCTAGTCTTTGACATGATGATCTGATGTCAGTTAGATTGCTTTTGGTGCACGTGGGGAAAAAAAGACCCCAGTAAAGATGACTTAAACGACCTATTTCTCACATAGCAAGAAGCCAAGTGGTTGGCAGTTTCATGCAAATTGGTAGTCATGCTGGGGTTTCTCTTGGGCTTCTCATGGTCAGAGTGGTCATTGCCAATCCAGTAGTCATCTCCTCACAGCATAGTGGGAAGGAAAAAGAGAAGCCTTATTCCTCTCTATCAGGGAAGGAATCTTCTCCCCCAAGTCTCCCAGCAGACTTCTCCTCAGCTGCATTGGCCACGATCGTGTCCTTTGCCCCCTCATGTCTACAGAGGAGACTGGGCAAGTGAGGGCTTCTGTGTGTCTGTGTGTGTATCTGTGTCTGTTGCTCTCCCCTTACTTTCTTTCTTTAATCTGTGATTTCTGACTTAACTAGTCTGGAGTTTGGGTTGGCTAACTTTGTTGGGATTTTCTGAGGCACTTAGTCTGTAAGTGCTTTATGGGAGTTCCCAGTCCCTCTAAGACCAAGGTGGATCGACTGCCAATAGTTTCCATTTTCTTAGCAGCACAGAGCAACTGGCTGGCTGGGGAAAGCTGATGCTAACTCTAATTAATAGGTAGCTGAATTCTCACCTAATTAAGAGGAAACAACTCAGGTCTGTACCTGTGTACAAATCAATCAGTAGATAAGGATTTGCTGAATACACAGTATTCCAGGAGAATTCAGATGTAGGAAAGGCAATGTCTTTTCCAAGAATTTAGTGGAAACTAAAGAAATAGGGAACAGTGCAATACCAATCAGTTACCAGGTAGATAGGCAGGGAAGGCTTCCCAGGAGAGATGGGACTTGGCACTGGGCCTTGGGAGCTAGTGTGATTTACAGAAATGAAAGGTGGCATTCCCCATGCTAGGTACCTCATCATCAGAAACAGGTGTAGAGCTTTTTATCTTGCCCTATGAATTAATGATAGCTTTCATTGCCTGAAGAAGAGAATAGCTTCCCCCGAGCAGAACTCCTTTGCCTGCTTGTGATCTGCTGAGCTTAGCTGTAAAACTTAATACCCTATCATTGCAATTTTTCTGTCAGAAAAGAAAGAAATGCATTTCTTTTATCTGCCTGGCACTTCTTTCTATTTTTTCACTTATGAAGTCTACACCTTTTGATAATAGAAACACCTAATAAACCAGTACTAAACTATCTCCAGGGGCTGCTCAGGATGGCCCTAGGGGAGTGGAAATTGGATTATTTTACCTCTGGTCTTCACTGTTCAAATAGTCAATATGTCTACATTTGAATTAAAAGCAAATGGAATGTCTCCTGTATGCAGAGTATCTTGGAAAGCACTAGAGGAGTTTCCGAGGTAAAAACTGTGAACCTACCACAGAGGATACAAAGGATGCCCATATAGAGGAGATAGATACATGTGTGCCAGAGTGTATTACCCACAGAGTAAATAAGGGGGAGAAGCATGCTTAGTAGTGGATGAGTGTGGACCTAACTGGCCTCACATTTGGAAAACTGAACTTTCATTTTATAGTGTGCAGAATCCATTTTAAAACCAGTTTCCTTGCCCTATTCAGTGGGTTTGAGGGCAGAAGAGGCAGCTGGGTGGGATAGGCATTGTTTGAATTCCTGCCTGAGGTTCTGTTTCTCTTATTTATTAGACAATGTGCAACAGAAAGCCAACTCTTGCCCTGTGGGGCATTGCTGAAATGAACAAATAAGTCCAAGATCCTGATATTAAGGGTGATACTAAGGGTCTCAGGTCCAGAGACCTAGTGACAATATGGGCAGTATGTCTTGGCAGATGAGTAGAAAATCAGGAAAGAATAGAGTTGGCACATCTGCTCCAGACTTACCATTGTGTGCCATGGCAGTTACCCCAAAAGAAAGCACAGAGGTATTTTTGTTAAAAGCTACCTCCGTAGACTGCCTTCATCCCCTCCAGGTGACTGCCTTGAAAGGCAGATAGGTTTTAACAGCAGACTTGACAGGATTTGGACCTGTTGGTTGTAGCAGTAGAGGGAGAGAGAGATCAAGTTCAACTCATAGAATTCTGGAACAAGATGGTGGGTGTATGGTGGTATAGTCTTAAGTTGGGGGAAACTGAGGAAGCAGTAGGCTTTAGTGGGAAAAGCAAGAGTTCTGTCTGTTATCTAGACTTCCACTTAGAGATGGTAGGTATGGAGTATACTATATGTGACTGGGAGCTGTCCAGAATAAAGACGTTCTCATACTTAACGTGACTTCCCCTGCCCCCTACATAATTGCATAGTGCAGGATTAGCTGATGCACAAGTGTGCCTTTCTCTAGGGGTCCTGCTACAAGGTGAGCACTGGTTAGGGGACAGCTAGGTACGTCCTGCGGCTCTGATCCAGCAAAAGGAATCTACTCACCCCCTTTCGGCTAGGGCAAGCATGAGCGTGCTCTTGACCTAGTGACATTAACATCTGGGGCTCCGGTACAGGGGAGCCTGAACTTCGGTGCAAGCATTTAGAAGATTGCTAACCAACAGCAGGCACCCAGCACCTGGAGCTTAGAGTCCTTGGTTCAGTGTGAAGGTGAGTTTAGGATGAGGCTCACCCAGTTGGCTGACAAGGCCCTGAGCCTAGTGGAAAAGTGGAATCCCTCTTGCTGGGAGCAGGGCACCCCTGGGCCCGGAGAGTTCATTGCTGCCAGGCAAGAGAGACTTTTCCTTGAATCCACTCCTGGACAGTCTTGCTTGTCTCAAGTTTGTATTCTTTCATTTGTAAGCCTCATTTAATTCTCTTTCTTACTTATGGAGTTGTCACTTTTTCTTCCTGTAAGTCAGGATGCTGATGACTTTAAACCCTTACCTCTTTCTTCAGAGGCAGTTCCTTAACTCTGGATAATGTAAAACTTTCCAGTGGTCAAAACTAAACAAAACGTATACTCTTGTACCAGGATCAAATCAAGATCGTGCTGTTCATCCACACACAACTTTCTGAGTCTTCGCTAAAGCTTCCAGACAAGGTGCCTCAACTGTTGATGTTCTGGGCTAGGTGGCTCTTCATTGTGGGGTCGTCCTGTCTGATGATATGTAACATCATCCCTGGCATCTACCCACTAGATGCCAGTAGCACCCTTCCCCTCATGGTGTGACAACCAAAAACGTCTCCAAGTATTACCAAATACCCTTTGGGGGGAAATTCGCCCCTGGTTGAGAACCACCGCATTAGAATCTGAAAAAATTAGGGGTGACTCCACTGTTTAGACAAGCCCTGACTGACCTGTGATGCTCTGGAAGGCAGTGAGATGGAAAATTCAAGTCACTAAGTCAGAGACCAGCCAAATGGATTTATGTCTTTTTATTCCCAGTCACATGAAACATAAGCAACATCCAGACGTTCCTTACTGGACACCTGACCTGTGGGCCCCATGGTGATATCCATTCATAACTCTCTGACCTCACTTGGGACACCAAGGGGCCAGATCCTGTTTGGTCCCTAACTGAAACACAGAAAGCAAGCCAGAATTATTTCTAAACAAGGATAACTTTGAGTAGGAAACTTGGAAACATTTAAAATTTTGCATGTTGCACCATGTCACCAACTCGATTTTGGCAAAAGGTGCATATAGGTGTTAAAGTGTAAGTTTTCTTGCTTAAGAACAGTAGACAGGACTTCACAGTCTATAAATTCTGTCTGCCTTCCATGATCAAATCACAGCATTCCATGGGGGCGTTAGAAGGCCCTGGGCTTCAGAAAAGTGATTTTCCTGAAGGTCAGAAGAGGTGAGTTTCAGCCCTACCATTTACTAGCTGAGCGATTTTGAACAATGATGTTTCGAAGTTTTAGTTTCCTGTATGTAAAATGGAGGTATGAATTCCTTCCTTGCTTAATTCACAGAATGTTTTCAAGAAGGAAATGAAATAAAAGATGTGAAACTGCATTGTAAACTAGCAAATGCCCTGCATCCATGATTATTATTACTGTCCTCATTCCTATTAGCATTTTTGAAAGATGGACATCTTTAGAAACTGACCTGTTAAATATCCTTTTATATACTCAACTCTCTTGGCTAAAAACTTATCTAACTAGGATATTTTCATTGGATTTAACCACTCAGCCAGGCTGAATTCAAGAACCCCAGTGGGTTTTAAATCTGCTCACTACTGGCTAAATAATACGTTTGAAGAGAAAATAGCAAGCGATGATCAACATCTTATTCACAGGCATAATAGCACTGCTGAAACTCCCCTTTCTCATCCCCTATTGTTATTAATATGGTGTTATTACTTAACGTACATTGTGTCCCAGAGTGTGCTTGTTGCCTTTACATTATATATACATAATACATAAACCGTACGCTCCAAAACCAGCCATTATGAAGAAGCGAGGGGAGATCACTGGTGGCGGCGGCTGTGGTAAGGCACTAGCGTTCCGAGCTCCCTTACTATGATCAGACCTTTTTTCTGCTTGTCTAGCAATGAAATATTCCTTATTCTAGATTCAGAATTAACTAGCATCTCGCGAGTGCAGATTCTGTCAGGCACTCGGCTAGCTGCTTCCACATACATCATCCCATTTTCAGCCTCCCGGAACAAATATAAGTGGCTTTGTCTCCATTGTTCAGATGCCGAATCTGAGAGAGCAGGGGATGGACCAGACTCCAACTTGGATTTTCCAACTCTGAGTCCAGTGCTCATTTCATTATTCCAGGTTGTTTCCAGATCAAGAATGCTTAAGTATTCCCACACCAGGGAATTAAAAACAAAAAACATCTATGGATAGGGACTTGATGGTATCTGTGCAAATTACAGAGCTGGGCCGTTAATCTGGGTGTTGATGGTCCCAGCCAGAAGTTAGCATTGATTGGTTGGTTCATTTCCCCAGTTGTTGGGTACCTCAGGCTTGATTGCACAAAGGAATCACTTGGTAGCTTTTGTAATGCAAAACAATACCCGAAAAACAGTGCCAGCCTCTCCCCTTAATTGTATATTAGCATCACTCCTGTGCGATCTTTATCAATCCAAAACAAGCAGTGATGCCATGCCCCACCACTAGATATCTCAAATTCGTTTTTCTGGGCAGGCCTGGGAGTGGGCCCAGGTGATTCTAATCTGAACCACTGCTCCATTCGGTCTTCATCAGCATTGTGGAGAAGGACACCCAGACTCCAGTTGACCTTTGCTCTGGGCCCTTGATAGATAGCATTGCTCATGTAAAAAAGGCCAAGCATCAGAGGCCGAGATTTTTCCCTGGCACCCTCTTGAGGTGCTAAGGATTAACAGATACACACTACTATATATAAAATAGATAAACAACAAGGACCTACTGTATAGCACAGGGAACTCTATTCAACATTTAGTAATAACCATAAGGGAAAAGAACTGAAAAAGAATATATATGTATGTGTAACTGAATCACTGTGCTGTACACCTGAAACTAACACAACATTGTAAATCAACTATACTTCAATTTAAAAAAACGAATTCATTTTAACGGTCTTTCTGGTTCTAGACATTTTTCAGGCTTCTCTTTCTGCTTTTTTTAATTTGGGTGGCGTTAACAGTTTTCTTAGTATACTGGCCACTTGCCATCCTGCAGATGTTGGAGAAACATTTGTGCTGAGAAGGTTGGTGACTCCTCATATGAGTTGCATTGACTGTCACTCTGTTGCAGTGTTCATTTGTGCTGCAAATATGAGCTCGATATAGGAGTCACCTTCACCTTTGCTGATTTTACTTCCATTTCCAGGTGCAATTAGGGCTCCATCCCAAGCTTCCTAGTAAGACTTTATCTATAGCTTTCACTGCCTAATGATCATTTGAATATCTTATTATTTTTTTTTTTTTAATTTTTTTTTTTTTTTTTTTTTTTTTTAATTTTTGTGGTACGCGGGCCTCTCACTGTTGTGGCCTCTCCCGTTGCGCGGCACAGGCTCCGGACGCACAGGCTCAGCGGCCATGGCTCACGGGCCCAGCTGCTTCGCAGCATGTGGGATCTTCCCGGACCGGGGCATGAACCCGTGTCCCCTGCATTGGCAGGCGGACTCTCAACCACTGCACAACCAGGGAAGCCCTCTTATTTTTTTTGAATATCTTATTTGAGTCAGTTTCCAAAATGATTAAGATTTTTGGAACGAGGCAAATCAGATTTTCAGTTCCAGCTCCTGTAATTCTTTAAGATTGTGTGACTTCCTTGATGTCTACTTTATTAGAGATATTGTGTGACTTAAAACATAATATTTGTAAATTGCTGATAGTGTCTACTACAAAGTGAGTAATCAACAAATGTGGTATTATTGTCATTATATAAATATAATAATATTCTTTTCCTTTTAGCTGTGATCTTCTAGGAAATAGGAGCGTTCCACATTTATTATTTTTTTCCTTAACATCTAGTACAGAGTTTGCACACAAAAGGAATGTTTAGATAAATGAGTCTTTTTCAGAATTAGGTGGTTTTTTTTTTTGAAGGGGGATTTAAAGCATTAGGAATTCCTTTGATCGGTAGCCAAATCCCCAAGTGGAAGTAAAGGCTTAAATGGAATTATCTTGTAGCACTCACCATTGTCTATAGTACTTTCTAAGGGTGACATTCTTTTCCCTTCTGCATTCTCACATATGATCAATTCTAAATCTAGACAAGTTAGGCAGCTATATCCTCAGCACCTGGTTTCCTTGACAACCCTTCATATAAATAGTAAGGGCCTGTTATGGGGGGGTGAATGCCAATATAACTACAGTCTTAAGTCATCTTGAAACAAGGCTTTCAAGGTCAAGGCTAAAATATTTGAAATTATAATAAAACCTTTAGTTAATATTTCCTAGATGCATCACAAGAATTGAGTAAAGGCATCATCTTTTCAGGGGTGACCAGTGAAGAGGCTCATTTTTGGCTGTGAGCTGAGAGAAATTCTGATTGTCATTGACAGGGTTCACTTTTGGATCTTTTTACTACACCAGGAGACTTTTGCCTTCCATGTTTCATTAAAATAACTTTTAAACCAACCAGAAATTAATTAAGTGGCACCTGTGGTTCATCCTCCTTAATCCTCCTTCCCTGCTTGTCCTTGGCCCTCCCCTTGCATTTCCAGTAAAGTTGACCTGTAGGGTGGATCCTTGGAGCTGGGAACAGAGAGTGTCACCAGCAAAGGCTTCACCTCCAAAGGATCACAGAGCCCTCTGAAAGCGAAAAGCGCCTCATTAATGAAGAGCAGCATGGAGCCACGTTAATTGCAGCCTCTGAGGCTGTCCTTTAGATGGTTCCCTGTGAAGGAGGTGGTGAGAGTGGAGGAGGAGGAATGGGGGGTGAGAGGGTGAGAATGGGTAAAGTGTCCTCAAATCTCCAGGTGAACTTGAGAACAGATCACTGTCATGTTTTATGATTAAACTGCCTTCTGATTAAATTCAGGAAGGCAGGAAGAACTGCTAGACTCAGCAGATGCAAATGTCTGGACTCAGGTTTGGGGTTATTTATCTATTTTTGCACACTTCTTGTGTGCTTTGTGGCTCATTTGGTGTCATATAATCCTACAGAGTGAAGTTTTTCAACCTTTTGAAAAATTTATTATTACCCACCACCAGGAGCCTTTTTAGATATTTTAAAATTGTACTCCCCCCGTTAGATTTTAATAACAAATCACAGTAATATCCAAGATTTTTTTTTTTTTGCTCCCCAAGAAGCAACTTTTGCTTTTGTTGCAAGAAGCAAAAATTTTGCATTTTTAAAGAATGAATGCTGAGAGGGCAGACAGCAGAAACAAGAAGAACTACAATCCTGCAGTCTGTGGAACAAAACCCACATTCACAAAAAGATAGACAAGATGAAAAGGCAGAGGGCTATGTACCAGATGAAGGAACAAGAGAAAACCCCAGAAAAACAACTAAATGAAGAGAGATAGGCAACCTTCCAGAAAAAGAATTCAGAATAATGATAGTGAAGATGATCCAGGACCTCGGAAAAACAATGGAGGCAAAGATCGAGAACATGCAAGAAATGTTTAACAAAGATCTAGAAACATTAAAGAAAAAACAAACAGATGAACAATACAATAACTAAAATACAAAATACACTAGAAGGAATCAATAGCAGAATAACTGAAGCAGAAAAATGGATAAGTGACCTGGAAGACAGAATGGTGGAATTCACTGCCGTGGAACAGAATAAAGAAAAAAGAACAAAAAGAAATGAAGACAGCCTAAGAGACCTCTGGAACAACACTAAATGCAACAACATTTGCATTATAAGGGTCCCAGAAGGAGAAGAGAGAGAGAAAGAACCCGAGAAAATATTTGAAGAGATTATAGTTGAAAACTTCCCTAACATGGGAAAGGAAATAGCCACCCAAGTCCAGGAAGCTCAGAGAGTCCCATACAGCATAAACCCAGGGAGAAACACGCCAAGACACATAGTAATCAAATTGCCAAAAATTAAAGACAAAGAAAAATTATTGAAAGCAGCAAGGGAAAAATGACAACTCTCATAAGGTTGACAGCTGATTTCTCAGCAGAAACTCTATAAGCAAGAAGGGAGTAGCATGATATACTTAAAGTGATGAAAGGGAAGAACCTACAACCAAGATTACTCTACCCGGCAAGGATCTCATTCAGATTCAATGGAGAAATCAAAAGCTTTACAGACAAGCAAAAGCTAAAAGAATTCAGCACCACCAAACCAGCTTTACAACAAGTGCTAAAGCAAGTTCCCTAAGTGGGAAACACAAGAGAAGAAGAGGACCTACAAAAACAAACCCAATACAATTAACATGGTAATAGGAACATACATATCGATAATTACCTTAAATGTGAATGGATTAAATGATCCAACCAAAAGACACAGGCTCGCTGAATGGATGCAAAAACAAGACCCTTATATATGCTGTCTACAAGAGACCCACTTCAGACCCAGGGATACATACAGACTGAAAGTGAGGGGATGGAAAAAAGGTATTCCATGCAAATGGAAATCAAAAGAAAGCTGGAGTAGCAATACTCATAGCAGATAAAACAGACTTTAAAATAAAGAATGTTACAAGAGGCAAGGAGGGGCACCACATAATGATCAAGGGATCAATCCAAGAAGATATAACAATTATAAATGTATATGCAGCCAACATAGGAGCACCTCAATACATAAGGAAACTGCTAACAGCTATAAAAGAGGAAATCGACAGTAACACAGGAATAGTGGGGAACTTTAACACCTCACTTACACCAATGGACAGATCATCCAAACAGAAAATTAATAAGGAAACAGAAGCTTTAAATGACACAATAGACCAGATAGATTTACGTGGTATTTATAGGACATTCCATCTAAAAACAGCAGATTACACTTTCTTCTCAAGTGCGTGTGGAACATTCTCCAGGATAGATCACACCTTGGGTCACAAATCAAGCCTCAGTAAATTTAAGAAAATTGAAATCATATCAAGCATCTTTTCTGACCACAACTCTATGAGATTAGAAATCAGTTACAGGGAAAATAACGTAAAAAACACAAACACATGGAAACTAAACAATACGTTACTAAATAACCAAGAGATCACTGAAGAAATCAAAGAGGAAATCAAAAAATACCTAGAAACAAATGACAATGAAAACACGATGATCCAAAACCTATGGGATGCAGTAAAAGCAGTTCTAAGAGGGAAGTTTATAGCTCTACAAGCCTACCTCAAGAAACAAAAATCTCAAGTAAACAATCTAACGTTACACCTAAAGGAACTAGAGAAAGAAGAACAAACGAAACCCAAAGTTAGCAGAAGGAAAGAAATCATAAAGATCAGACCAGAAATAAACGAAATAGAAACAAAGAAAACAATAGTAAAGATCAATAAAACTAAAAGCTGGTTCTTTGAGAAGATAAACAAATTGATAGACCATTAGCCTGACTCATCAAGAAAAAGGGGGAGAGGACTCAAATCAATAAAATTAGAAATGAAAAAGGAGAAGTTACAACAGACACCACAGAAATACAAAGCATCCTGAGAGACTACTACAAGCAACTCTATGCCAATAAAATGGACAACTTGGAAGAAATGGACAAATTCTTAGAAAGGTATAACCTTCCAAGACTAAAGCAGGAAGAAATGGAAAATATGAACAGACCAATCACAAGTAATGAAATTGAAACTGTGATTAAAATTTTCCAACAAATGAAAGTCCAGGACCAGATGGCTTCACAGGTGAATTCTATCAAACATTTAGAGAAGAGCTAACACCCATCCGTCTCAAACTCTTCCAAAAAATTGCAGAGGAAGGAACACTCCCAAACTCATTCTATGAGGCCACCATCACACTGATACCAAAACCAGACAAAGATACTATACAAAAAGAAAATTACAGACCAATACCACTGGTGAATATGATGCAAAAATCCTCAACAAAATACTAGCAAACAGAATCCAACAGCACATTAAAAGGATCATACAACATGATCAAGTGGGCTTTATCCCAGGGATGCAAGGATTCTTCAATATATGCAAGTCAATCAATGTGATACACCATATTAACAAATTGAAGAATAAAAATCATATGATCATCTCAGTAGATGCAGAAAAAGCTTTTGACAAATTTCAACACCCATTTATGATAAAAACTCTCCAGAAAGTGGGCATAGAGGGAACCTACCTCAAAATAATAAAGGCCATATACTACAAACCCACAGCAAACATCATTCTCAATGGTGAAGAACTGAAAGCATTTCCTCTAAGATCAGGAGCAAGACAAGGATGTCCACTCTCACCACTGTTATTCAACATAGATTTGGAAGTCATAGCCACAGCAGTCAGAGAAGAAAAAGCAATAAAAGGAATACAGATTGGAAAAGAAGAAGTAAAACTGTCACTGTTTGCAGGTGACATGATACTATACATAGAGAATCCTAAAGATGCCACCAGAGAACTACTAGAGCTAATCAATGAATTTCGTAAAGTTGCAGGATACAAAAGTAATGCACAGAAATCTCTTGCATTCCTATACACTAATGCTGAAAAATCTGAAAGAGAAATTAAGGAAACACTCCCACTTACCATTACAACAAAAAATAATGAAATACCTAGGAATAAACCTACTTAGGGAGACAAAAGACCTGTATGCAGAAAACTATAAGACACTGATGCAAGAAATTAAAGATGATACCAACAGATGGAAAGATATACCATGTTCTTGGATTGGAAGAATCAATATTGTGAAAATGACTATACTACCCAAAGCAATCTACAGATTCAGTGCAACCCCTGTCAAATTACCAATGGCATTTTTTACGGAACTAGAACAAAAAATCTTAAAATTTGTATGGAGACACAAAAGACCCCGAATAGCCAAAGCAGTCTTGAGGGAAAAAAACGGAGCTGGAGGAATCAGACTCCCTGACTTTGGACTATACTACAAAGCTACAGTAATCAAGACAGTATGGTACTGGCACAAAAACAGAAACATAGATCAATGGAACAAGATAGAAAGCCCAGAGATAAACCCATGCACCTATGGTCAACTAATCTATGACAAAGGAGGCAAGGATATACAATGGAGAAAAGACAGTCTCTTCAAGAAGTGGTGCTGGGAAAACTGGACAGCTACATGTAAAAGAATGAAATTAGAACACTCCCTAACACCATACACAAAAATAAGCTCAAAATGTATTAGAGACCTACATGTAAGACCGGACACTATAAAACTCTTAGAGGAAAACATAGGAACAACACTCTTTGACATAAATCACAGCAAGATATTTTTTGATCCACCTCGTAGATAATGGAAATAAAAACAAAAATTAAAAAATGGAACCTAATGAAACTTAAAAGCTTTTGCACAGCAAAGGAGACCATAAACAAAATGAAAAGACAGCCCTCACAATGGGAGAAAATATTTGCAAACGAATCAATGGACAAAGGATTAATTTCAAAAATATATAAACAGCTCATGCAGCTCAATGTTAAGAAAACAAAGAACCCAATCCAAAAATGGGAAGACCTAAATAGACATTTCTCCAAAGAAGACATACAGATGGCCAAGAAGCACGTGAAAAGCTGCTCCGTATCACTAATTATTAGAGAAATGCAAATCAAAACTACAATGAGGTATCACCTCACACCAGTTAGAATGGACATCATCAGAAAATCTACAAACAACAAATGTTGGAGAGGGTGTGGAGAAATGGGAACCCTCTTGCACTGTTGGTGGGAATGTAAATTGATACAGCCACTATGGAGAACAGTATGGAGGTTCCTTAAAAAACTAAAAATAGAACTACCATACGACCCAGCAATCCCACTACTGGGCATATACCCAGAGAAAACCATAATTCAAAAAGATACATGCCCCGCAATATTCACTGCAGCAGTATTTACAATAGCCAGGTCATGGAAACAACCTAAATGCCCATCGACAGATGAATGGATAAAGAAGTGGTGGTACATATATACAATGGAATATTACTCAGCCATAAAAAGGAACGAAATTGGGTCATTTGTAGAGATGTGGATGGATCTTGAGACTTTCATACAGAGTGAAGTAAGTCAGAAAGAGAAAAACAAGTATCATATATTAACACATATATATGGAACCTAAAAAAATGGTACAGATGAACTGGTTTGCAGGGCAGAAATAGAGACACAGATGTAGAGAACAAACGTATGGACACCAAGGGGGGAAAGCGGCGGGGGGTGGGGATGGTGGTGTGATGAATTGGGCGATTGGGATTGACATGTATACACTGATGTGTATAAAATGGATGACTATTAAGAACCTGCTGTATAAAAAAAATAATAAAATTCAAAACTAAAAGAATATGAGATGGTGGTAATGTAAAAATAGATAAGCAGAACAACAATGAAAGGAAACATAAATGGTATCTTGAACTTTCTTTCAGAATCTTAAAATGCACCTCCAAAAATAGGTATTTTATACCTAAATCCTTAGTTTATGTCATGTTTAATGTCCATTAAAGCTCAAAAATTAAATATAAAAAAAGAAAAAAAAGAAGGAATGCTAAAAAATAGTTTATGGTAAGAGGAGAAGAATGTTTTTTTTTCTTTGCATTTACTAGAAAAATGATTGTCTCCATTCTTAGCAGGAGCTGAGAGTGTGTGTGTGTGTGTGTGTGTGTGTGTGTGTGTGTGTGTATTTGTGACTTTTAGCTGGGTCCGCTTTATTCCTGGGTTCATTCTACGTCACATTCTTGCCCCTTGGTTCCTCATGATTTCGTTCTGTACATGCAGGCACATACACACAGTTGAAGATTGAAGATAAAGAGGTTATGATATAAACCAATAAAACACCATACCATCTGACTTAGAACTAGAACAATATCACCAAAGATACCTGGATATCTTCGCATTCCATTACCCTACCTCCTCCAGCCCCCATCAAGGTAAACCACTAATGGGAATGCTGTAATAATGCTTTCTGAAATTGTTTTTCTCTCTCCCCAAACTGTACTGTATTCCCCTCCAAGCATTCATCTGGTGTTTGAATGGATGAATGAAGCAGTTCCACCAGTGTATTCCCCTCACAAGGAATGGTTCTCAGTAAGCATTGCTTGTTTACATGTATTGTTTTGGTTTTTCAAAACTATTCATTGAGTGCCTCTGTGTGTCAGACACTGTGCTAAGTAGACATACATAAACACATACCGCGCACTGTAATAAGAAGAATTGCAGCTTCTAGAAATATTAAGTCCAGGCTACACAGGAGCTAATGCAGTTTTCTCCTCAGTGCATTGAAAATCTATTAGTTAAGAAGGCAGCAATATTTCAGGAAATTAAACCACTGTAACAGTCCAGTTCACAAATCAGAACTCCCAATGCTTTGAAATGCTCCATTTCATAACGTAAAGTACTCAGAGAATTTCAGACGATCCATAAATACTCCAGGGACCAATCCCCCCAAGCTTCACAGAGCTAAATAGAGGATGCTTCTTGACAGGCATGAGAGAGGAAGGGGTTTTTTTGCCACTGCTATGAGGGGGAACATGTTTATAGATTCGTGATCACATTCCTCTTGATTCACTGTGCCTTTGTCCTCATTCTCGATTTAATTATGCTTGTGGAAGATGGCTGCTCAGTAGATTTCTGAATAATGAGCATTTCAGGTGAAAGCCAGATAACTCACTTTGGGCTGGGGTTTTATTTTCTGAATAAATGTTCCTTGATGCCTAGTAGGATTGCTGTTACCAGTAAAGACCGACTTAGGGCTCTTACAAGGTTTTCCTCCAAGACTCCATTGTGGGAAGATGTGAAATGTGTAACTTAGCTCTCCTGTTGGTACAGGTTACTCAGAATTTCACAGGAGCTGACCTAGAGCTGCTTTTGCCGAAATGGGATTTCTGAGTTTAGAAAGTAGAACAGCCAGGAAACCTTCATGCCATGAAGCATAGGGTCATCTAAGGAACGACGATCTTCCACCAACACTTTCTTTTGTTAGTCTTTGAGAGAGATCCTCTCTCCCTGTACATCCAACTATGTCAAGTTCAGGTGGGACTCTTAAGTTTAGGGCTATTATATATCTTGTTTCTGAACAATAAGTTGGTTGGTGATCCAATATAAATGATTCAGCCAACAGGCCTTGAGAAATACAGTACCTACTGTATCTCCTAAATTACTGTTTCTTAGGGTGTAGTCCACTGCTATATTTAAAATGGATAACCAACAAGGACCTACTATATAGTAAAGGGAAATCTGCTCAATGTTATGTAACAACTTAAATGGGAAAATGTGTAACTGAACCACTTTTGCTGTACTCCTGAAACTATCACAACATTGTTAATCAACTATACTCCTATATAAAATAAAAAGTTTTAAAAAAAAAAAGGAATTCCATGGAGATCTGGTTAACAATACAGATTTCTGGGCCCTACCCCAGACCTGATGAATCATCACCTCTAGGTATGACCCTGGGAATCTGCATTTTCTGTAGGCGTCCTCCAAGGTTTTGATGCCCATCAAACTGCCTTCTGTTAATCTTTCTCTTCCATGGGTTGCTAGAGTACATTCCAAAAATACAGTTGAGATTATGTGTCTTTGCTAATGAAAACCTTTTTGTTGCTTCCCACTGACCTTAGAATATTGGCCAGAGTTCTTTATACATATTCTCCATATACTGTACTTCATATGGTATTATCTAACGTCTCACCCTTTCCTCGTTTCCCACAGCCTTTCCCATCACTTCCAGCTTCAAGCTTTATCTGGACATATCAGACTGTAGTTATTTTACACACACATACACACACGATTGTCTATTTATATCTTTGTGCCTTCACTGATACTATAATACCTCTCCCATCCTGCTTTTCTCCCAGTATTTGAAAAACTCAATTTTCACCTGATTTGTCATGATCAAATGTAAGGCTCATCTTTTCCAGACATTTCTGATTATTCTCCTTCCCTTCCAACCACCCCACCTTGACTGTCCTTCTTCTAGATCACTGCTATACGTATACCTGGAGGTATCATAGTCCAGTTCTTACCATTGCAGTATCACAGATGTGGTAGCCAGTTTCCAAGATAGCCCTTGATAATCCCATCTCCTGGTACTCACCCTCTTGTCTAGTCCCTTCCCACGTTGCCCAGGGCTGACCTGTATAATCAGTAAGATGTGGCAGAAATGACACCATGTAACTTCTGGGGCCGAGTCATAAAAGACATCCTAGCTTCTTTCTTGTTCTCTCTTGGATCACTCACGCTGAGAGAAGCCAGCTGCCATGTTGTAAAGGCGTCCAGACAGCCCTATGGGGGTGGTCCATGTGACAGAGAACTGAAGCTTCCTGCTAACAGCCGGCATCACCTCCCAGGCGTGTAGGAGTGAGCCTTCTTGAAGCAGATCCCAAGCATTTAGATGTCTGTAGGCTCAACCAACGTCCTTACTACAACCTCATGAGGAATCCTGAGCCAGAGCCACCCACCAGATACGCTCCCAAATTCCTAACACAGAAACTGTGTGAGGTAATAAGTATTGCCGTTTTAAGCTGCTGTGTCTTGAGGTAACTTGTTATTCAGTAAAGGATAATGAATATACACTAGACCATAGACTCCTCAAGCACCAGCCATGTTTTATTCGTTGTGGATGCTGGTCCCCAACCCTTCCTTGGTACCTGACCCATATTAAGTGTTCTGTAAATGCTGATTTAAATGATTCCAACTGAGCTAAACTGGAGCATATTTTTGCTGGCAAGGGCAAATACAAATGCAGCTGACTTTATCTAGTAGGTAAGAATCTCATCTTTTCGGTCGCTCTAAATATAATTGGTAACAATATTAATAATTAAAAATAATAGCCAGGGGCTTCCCTGGTGGTGCAGTGGTTGAGAGTCCACCTGCCGATGCAGGGGACACGGGTTTGTGCCCTGGTCCGGGAGGATCCCACATGCCGCAGAGCGGCTGGGCCCGTGAGCCGTGGCCACTGAGCCTGCGCGTCCGGAGCCTGTGCTCCGCAATGGGAGAGGCCACAGCAGTGAGAGGCCCGCATACCACAAAAAAAAAAAAAAAAAAAAAAAATAGCCAGTACCTATATACAGCATCAGAATTCTCAGAAGCCTATAGAGTATGTTCTGTGAGGATGCTCATTTTACAGACGAGAAAACAAAGGTACATTGAGGTTTAGTTACTTGCCCAAAGTGACCCAGTCAGTGAGTGATGGAGCCAGGATTCAAACCCAGGCAGTCAGACTCTGGAGTGCGTGCTGTTAACCAATTGAAAAGCTAATATTGAGTGCTTATGTTATAGCAAACACTGAACCAGGCCCCTTAGTTCTCTTGCCTCATTTAATGCTTTTGCAAAACTCATGGGATCTGTATTTATGTTCTCTATTTTTGGAGTGAGGAGTTTGAGGATTAGAGAGATGAGCCTACCAGTGGGAATCTGGCCATCCAGACTCCCAAGCTTATGCTCAGTTCATGACCCCCCGTGGTACTGTCCGGAGTCCCCACCCCATTTGAGCTCCTCACCCTCCATTTCTCAACAGTTATGTTCTGAACATACAGGTTGGTTGCCAAGACGACCACTCAGAAATGACATGAAAGACAAATGACTTTTCAGATATTCTGCGGCTAGGATGGTTCTTCCTTTTTAATTTTAAAAAACGAGTCACGGTGATTTGTAATCCATAGGAAAATGTTGGTAGGGATAAGAAATGTATTTTGAGTAATAAATATTTCCAGGATAATGAGGTAATGAGGAAAGCTTCCAGATTACAAATAGAGCAACTCCCTAGGAAGGGAACAGGACAAGCTACTATTATCCCTATTTTTCAGATGAGAAAATTAAGGCCCAGAGAGACTTCAAAGCCAGGAGTATCCACCTCCAAAGTCTTCGTACCTACTTGCCTTGAAAAAGTGCTTCTTGACGAACATAGATTTGGCTGGGTTGAGGCAGGGGCTTGGCTATGTCCCTACAGTAACTAATCCAGGAGCGGAGAGCATGTCGGAATAGACCCGGGGCTGTGGGAAAGGTGAAGAAGAAAGAAACACTGGCATCATTTCAGAGTAGAATATCTAGGGCTGGGGGACTGAAATATGAGGTAGGGGGAAGGACTTGGTCCTCATCCCCCAAATTTCAGGTACTGAGATAATAATATCTGACCTTTAGACTAGTTGGAAGGGATGTAAATAAGGTAGCACATAGAAAGCTCTTCCCACAATGCCTGACACCCAGTAAACACTCAGCAAATGCTAGATAGTATTTTCTGTTGTGATCATTACAGGAGCATCCCAATGCCTCCTTGAAAACAATGCCTTTAAGAAGAAATAGCTTATTTTTGTGTATGGTGTTAGGGACTGTTCTAATATCATACTTTTACATGTACCTGTCCAGTTTTCCCAGCACCACTTAGTGAAGAGGCTGTCTTTTCTCCACTGTATATTCTTGCCTCCTTTATCAAAGATAAGGTGACCATATGTGCGTGGGTTTATCTCTGGGCTTTCTATCCTGTTCCATTGATCTATATATTCTGTTTTTGTGCCAGTACCATACTGTCTTGATTACTGTAGCTTTGTAGTATAGTCTGAAGTCAGGGAGCCTGATTCCTCCAGCTCCATTTTTCGTTCTCAAGATAGCTTTCGCTATTCAGGGTCTTTTGTGTTTCCATACATATTGTGAAATTTTTTGTTCTAGTTCTGTGAAAAATGCCAGTGGTAGTTTGAAAGGGATTGCATTGAATCTGTAGATTGCTTTGGGTAGTAGAGTCATTTTCACAATGTTGATTCTTCCAATCCAAGAACATGGTATATCTCCAGATATTTGTATCATCTTTAATTTCTTTCATCAGTGTCTTATAATTTTCTGCATACAGGTCTTCTGTCTCTTTAGGTAGGTTTATTCCTAGATATTTTATTCTTTTTGTTGCAGTGGTAAATGGGAGTGTTTTCTTAATTTCAGTTTCAGATTTTTCATCATTAGCGTATAGGAATGCCAGAGATTTCTGTGCATTAATTTTGTATCCTGCTACTTTACCAAATTCATTGATTAGCTCTAGTAGTTTTCTGGTAGCATCTTTCGAATTCTCTATGTACACAAAATTAAGCTCAAAATGGATTAAAGACCTATACGTAAGGCCATAAACTATGAAACTCTTAGAGGAAAACATAGGCAGAACACTCTATGACATAAATCACAGCAAGATCCTTTTTGACCCACCTTCTAGAGAAATGGAAATAAAAACAAAAATAAACACATGGGCCCTAATGAAACTTAAAAGCTTTTGCACAGCAAAGGAAACCATAAACAAGACCAAAAGACAACCCTCAGAATGGGAGAAAATATTTGCAAATGAAGCAACTGACAAAGGATTAATCTCCAAAATTTATAAGCAGCTCATGCAGCTCGATATCAAAAAAACAAACAACCCAATCCAAAAATGGGCAGAAGACCTAAATAGACATTTCTCCAAAGAAGATATACAGTTTGCCAACAAACACATGAAAGAATGCTCAACATCATTCATCATTAGAGAAATTTAAATCAAAACTACAATGAGATATCATCTCACACCGGTCAGAATGGCCATCATCAAAAGATCTAGAAACAGTAAATGCTGGAGAGGGTGTAGAGAAAAGGGAACACTCTTGCACTGCTGGTAGGAATGTAAATTGATATAGCCACTATGAAGAACAGTATGGAGGTTCCTTAAAAAACTACAAATAGAACTACCATACGACCCAGCAATCCCACTACTGGGCATATACCCTGAGAAAACCATAATTCAAAAAGAGTCATGTACCAAAATGTTCACTGCAGCTCTATTTACAATAGCCAGGAGATGGAAGCAACCTACGCGTCCATCATCGGATGAATGGGTAAAGAAGATGTGGCTCATATATACAATGGAATATTACTCAGCCATAAAAGAAACGAAATTGAGGTATTTGTAGTGAGGTGGATGGACCTAGAGTCTGTCATACAGAGTGAAGTAAGTCAGAAAGAGAAGAACAAATACTGTATGCTAACACATATATATGGAATCTAAGGAAAAAAAAAAAGTTCATGAAGAACCTAGGGGTAAGATGGGAATAAAGACACAGACCTACTAAAGAATGGACTTGAGGATATGGGGAGGGAGAAGGGTAAGCTGTGACAAAGTGAGAGAGTGGCAAGGACATATATACACTACCAAATGTAAAATAGATGGCTAGTGGGAAGCAGCCACCTAGCACAGGGAGATCAGCTTGGTGCTTTGTGACCACCTAGAGGGTTGGGATAGGGAGGGTGGCAGGGAGGGAGATGCAAGAGGGAAGAGATATGGGAACATATGTATATGTGTAACTGATTTCCTTTGTTATAAAGCAGAAACTAACACAGCATTGTAAAGCAATTATACTCCAATAAAGATGTTAAAAATAAATAAATAAATAAAAATTTTTTAAAAAGAAGAAATAGGCATCATTTCCTGACAAAACCAGCCTCTTTCCCTGCTTTCCCTTGTTTATCAAAGGTCAGAAACCAGCCTCACCCCTGAGATACCACTTTCCTTCACGCCCTGGGTTTTAAGCACTCACCTTTGGGGATGTGTCTTCTGTCAGCCCTTTACTTCCATCCTCATGTCACTGTTCTGGTCAGATTTCCTGAGTAACTTTTCTTTGGACCACCCAGCATCACATGAACCCTAGAATCACTTGCAGCACTTCACAGAAACTCCCCTTGGGGTCCATTCCCCCAAGGAACTGGCCGCTTTAGGAAGGTGAATTTCCCCTTGAGAGCATCCACCACCCCCTACTTTACACAGAAACCCTTAAAACCTGGGATTGCTTTTGTTCCTTTATGTAAGTGCATTAGGTGGTATTCTTGAGCACAGTTGGATTTTTTTGCTAATTAAATGTCAGAACATGCTGCTTAGAATTATTAACAGCCATTGCAAGGATAATAATCTTTCCATTAACATAAACCTAACTTTCATTCCTATTATTGTTTTAATTACATGAACCATTTCGCGTGCTGAGTGATGAAGAACACTCTAGGATATTGCTTGGCTAGGCGGTGGTGTTTCTATAGGGTACTCTGGGGTGGGTCTGCATGATGCCCTCCAGGTTTCTGCACCTTGCCTCCGTTGACCCCAAGACTTAACGTCCCTGGTTGGACTGAAGTTTATTGTAGGGTGGAAGTGAGATCAGTAGCAGTGTGGATTGCACCAGGAGAGTGCTCCGAAAGGTTATATGGGTGACCACTCCCACCCATTTTTTTTTTCCTCCTAAAACCAAGGATGTGCAGTCCAATTTGGAGATCCACCAGAGGGGGCTTCACGTTTCCCAGTAGATCCCAGTTTGTGATTTATTAATCTTTTATATAGAAATATAGGAAAAATAGGTGGGTGATTTATTTTCCCTGTCAAAGCTATCTCTATTCCCTACTTTCCCTTTACTGTCAAAGGTACCATAACTCATCACGCTCCAAATCCTTAATCATCTGAGCCTGGGTAGTGCTGGCACACATACACTAGGGGAAAGGAAGTGGGCTTTATGGATACTGGATGCTTTGTAATCCTCCCAGCAATATTGTGATGTGAGTGTCTTTAGCTCCCATTTTGCAGATGAGAAAACTGAGGCTCATGGAGGTTAAATGACTTGCTTGAGGTCACACAGCTTATTGGAAGTGGAACTGGTGCTAAAGCCCAGGCTCTGGGGCTCAACAAGCTGTGCCTCTTCCAGTGTACTGTGCTGACCTGGACCCTAGCAATTACAGATACCTCTTCTCCTAGTTGAGGAAAATGCCAAAGGTAGCATTTGAACCCAGGCCTGGCTAACTCTGCAGTCATGCACGTGATCAGACATTTTTTGAGAAAAGACTGTGTTGTTACCATAATACAAATGACATTGTCCCTGCCTCAAGGAATTACAGTCCAGAGCAGGAGAGAGACATGGAAAATTAGACACAGCATGATGGCTTGCTGTGCTGGAAGAAGGGAAACAGCTTGCTTTGGGAACCCTCGACCAGCCTGGGGCAGCGGGGAGGGGCGGCTGGAGGGTGGTACCTTCTAGGTTGGAACTCGGAGGAAGAGCAGGGTTTGGATAGAGGCAGAGCGTGTTCCATGCTACTTCTAAGAGAAGGAGCCATTTATGACAAATGCATCTGCTTCTCACCACACGTTCTTTCCCCCTGTAGATTCCTTAGTTTTCTTTCTGGGATTTTCTTTCTGAATACAAACTCATTCAAATGCTTCCTTTACCTCTAATTGAACACTCTAACTTAATTGATTATGTATTAAGTCAGGGACTTGGGGCGACATTCAGGCCTGGGCTCATGTTAAGATTAATTTATTCCTGTAGTCCTACTGTTCTGTAATGCATCTGAGTGCCTTGCGTGTGTGTAAAAAATAAAGTCAGAAGTTGGAGCCATCTAATTAGACGGCTTAACCCAGTGTGCTGGTGTTCGGTCTCCACCAAGCTCTCCTGCTTTGATGGTAAGCAAAATGGATGAATAAGTTCATCAAAGGTCTGATTAAATAGCATGGCTCTGCAGCATGGGCCGATGATTGCCAAGCTTCAGTTCAGGCAAATTCTCAGGGGAGAGAGGAAAGTGAGCTGAGTTCCCAAGGCCAAGGCTTAACATGAAAAAGAGTTATATAAAACCCACTGGAGGGAATTACTCGAAGTCCCCAGACCTCAGATCTCAGATCTTAAGATGATGGCCAGCTCCATTACAGCTTTAACAAAATAGATAAGCGTAACAATACCATTGAATGGTCATTTTTAATGACACAAAAATGGAATATGACTGAAAGAAATATATCTACCCAGGAACAATTAGGTACTGGTTGCAAAAAATATATATAGTATGATTCAATTTTTGAAAACTTTATTTCTTGTTTTGTGCCTATTCTTATTTCCTCCAATGAGCCTATATAATTTCTATAATAACAAAAATCTTTTTAAAAAAAATCTGAGCATAGTGTTTGCATGTGATAGTTATTTCATAAACATTACTTTCCTTCTCCCTTGATTTGGATACATTTTCTTTCAAAAGAACTTCATGTGCCATGAAGTTACATGAGCAGATCTTTAAGAAAATATTCATTCATTTACTCAACAGATTTTTATTCGATGCTTTTTATGTACCAGGCACTATTTATAATGGTTATACAAAGAAATTAATGTAGTGATTTTTTTTCCTTTCTCCTGCTCTCGCTCTTCACTGCCCTGTCTAGTCTGAAGTTTCCTGGATCCCCAACAAACATTACTCTGGGATTTACGGTCTGATGAAGCTTGTCCTCACCAAGACTCTTCCCGCCAACCTGGAGAGGGTCATCGTCCTTGACACGGACATCACCTTTGCCACCGATATTGCAGAGCTCTGGGCTGTGTTCCACAAGTTCAAAGGTAATGGTAGCTCATTTTTTTTCTGGTATCTTTGAAGGTGTCAGCATGTCAAGAACAGTGATTTTTTTTTTTTTCCCAATGTGAGGTCAACTCTTAACAAGGTCATTCTAATGAAACAGACAAGGAATTATAAATAGAATTGAGCATCAGTTTTAGTACTGCCATTTGAAACATGTTAAACTGGAATTTGCTTGTGTTTTTTTAATAATTGAAGAGGTAAGATCTGTGTTCATAGGAAGAACCCAACTGAGGGTTGCTGAATTGCTTGGTAAGAGACAAATATTGAATGTGTGTATTTTGTATGCGGATAATTGAGTTGACTTCCTGGTGTGGAGACATGCATTTGTCAGTTTTCTCTTTTTATCAAATGATACTTTGATTGCCGAGAAAGCCTGTGAGGTGGTGGTGATGGGTATTGATTATAGAGTGTTTGCAAATGTCCTTATGGCTTCCATTAATGTTATGGTTTATCATTTTAAAGAAGTATATACGTTTGGCTTTTTAAGATGTTCCTTCTAATCTAGTTAGTTTCTGTAGCTCTTGTCACTGCCCCAGGGTATGTGCGAGTATAAGGTGGGAAACTGTGAGCCTGATGGGTGTACATAACTCTGGTGTGGATGCATGAGAGAAGTGGTAAGTTAGCACAAACCTTGGACTGTTATTTAATACCCCTCTTCCAGGGGTCTTCCTTAAAACTGCATAATTTTTTAATTTTATATTCTCAGTATTAGACAAATACAATGAGAGATAAATATGGCAGTGAGATTTTTGTTCTTCCGGCTTCTGTACTCTGGCTTCTGTGTTTAAAATTCCTCCTGCCTCTTTTCTATAGCTCCTTATCCTATGAAAGTGCAATACTGCTTAGTGATTTTAAATCACAGCATTTTCATGAATCAGAGGATATTCCATTTGGTATCTGTTTTCGTTCATGGACAGAAGAGTAAATTCCTCACCCACTCCAGTCTCTGCCTGCTTCCTTCTGGGGGCCTCCCAGCTCTGGGGTAATTGACAAAGTCCTCAGCACACCATGGGGGGAAACACTCTCACCCTTGGACTCTTTTCCTTGCGAGGAACAAAACTTTCCTTACTCGTGTTGATAATGACACTAGTAAAGACATCATTTAGCAAAGCTGTTGAAATGGAGTGTGTCTCAGCTTTCTGATCTCTTCTTCATAGAATGTTTGGATCTGTCTTTTTATTTCACAAATAAAGGAACAGAAGCTTGGTAGGATGCAAGGTTCTACCCGGAGCTGAGACCAGAATGCCTGTGTGTGTTGGCTTCCCTGTGCATCTCTTTTCAAGACCCCCTATCAGGTCTGCTTGTTTTTTCTGATTACACTCAACTCACTGGGGACAGTTTTTCTATAGTTACGTGGTTGAGTTGGCGAAAAAGTTCTTTCGGGTTTTTCCATAAGATGTTATGGAAAAACCCAAACGAACTTTTTGGCCAACCCCAATATTTTATTCCTATTTTCATGCTGATGTTCAGTATTCAGTGATGTATTTATTCAACAGGCACTTATTGCATCCCCACTGGGTGTCACTGGCTATAAGGAGTGGGCTCTGGCTATAAGATGAGCAGTGGGGCTTCCCTGGTGGTGCAGTGGTTGAGACTCCACCTGCCGATGCAGGGGACGCGGGTTCGTGCCCCGGTCCGGGAGGATCCCACACGCCGCGGAGCGGCTGGGCCCGTGAGCCATGGCCGCTGGGCCTGCGCGTCCAGAGCCTGTGCTCTGCAACGGGAGAGGCCACAGCAGTGAGAGGCCCGTGTACCACTAAAAAAAAAAAAAAAAAAAAAGATGAGCAGTGAAGGGGAGTGAGAGTTATCACCTCTCCTGAAGGGGCTAAAACTGTGTCAGTATCACAGCAGAGGTGATGATCGTGTCTATCTTGCCGGATAAGAGTAGCGGTTGTGGGCGGTGGATGCCCACATCCCCCTTTGGAATAAAGGGCTTATTCCTCCAGCTGCTGGGAGCATTGCCTGCAGATGGGCTCTGCTCTCAGCCCCCTTTCGGGATGATCTTAGGTGAAGAGAGTCACCTTGCCTGGGGCCATGCCCCCTTCCTGGGGCGCCCCACATCATGGACTGACAGATGCATGTGGAATCTTGCAGGATCCACTGTAGCCTTCCCTGGAGTCTGCCTGGCAGCTCCATTTCTCCCTCTGCCCAGTCCTGCTGCTGTTCCTTCCCTTTCATAGGTACTGTTCCAAGAGCTCTCCCTGAGTTAACCTCCTGCATGCTCACTCCCATCCTGGAGTCTGCTTCCCAAGAAACTCAATCTGAAATATTCATTCAGAACTGCAAGTCTCCCCTGGATAAGTGTAACTCAACAAAATCCCTGGAACAGTTGGCCACTAATTGTAGCCTTGTAACTAGGAAATCACATTTATTCTGTTGCATCCAGGACCTGCCACAGTGCTGGTGGGGTTCTGTCACCAATCATAACAACAGTAATAATGCTGGTGTTAAATCGTACCCGTCCCATATCATCTGTGGAAGGGAGAGCTCCCAAGGCTCCTGTTGCTCCCAGAGCTGGCCCAGGGATTTGGACTTGGAGGGCTCTGAGACTCAAGGCAGTTTCTGGGGCAGAGCGGAATATATGGGTCAGGGTCAGAGCAGGGGAAATTTGAATGCGTGGAGTTGATTTAATAGGCTTCGTTTATTTGTTCATTCTCTCACTGGTTCATTTCTAGCATTAGTTAGGCCTCCACTGGAATATATTAGATGCTGTTGTTGGAACAGGACACCTGCCTTCAAGGAGCTCACAAACAAGGCATACTGTGTTCCGTTTTTATCTGTCACCATCAAAGGAGTATAAAACATCTGAGGTTTTCCCATGCCCACCCTAACTTTTCTGGGAAAATATGGAAGTGAAAAGAAAATAAGTAAGCTCTTATCTTTTTCATATGGTATTCTTTTGTACAGGGTTTGTTTTGTGTGTGTGTGTGTGTGTGTGGTTCTTTCTTTCTAAACTGGAATGATTAGAAGCCAGGTCATGATACAGGAAGAAAGTCCCTTAGGACAGACCCATAAATGTAGAATGCACTGATCCAAGAGGGAGAGTTCCCCTCTCATAAAGGCAATCGCAGTTGACATCTTCACTGTAAACATTCTGAGTGATGTTGATGCAATTTGGCCTTGTTGGTTTTTCTCTGGTTTGGAACAGCTAGTTACCTGGGGCTGCAGTGGCTCTTGTGTTCAGTCCCATATAGGCTTGACTCCTTGAGGATGCTGTGAAATTGCCCTTACCTAAAGTCATTACGTGGAGAACCTAGTAAGAAGCTTTTTAGTGAGGACTTAGACCATCCTCAGCCTCTGCCGTGGGCAGCTTGGTGTGCCTCTTGGGGATGTGCACGTGCTCCCTGAGCCCTGACTTCACCTAAGTTGCAGATGCTCCCCCCTCAGCATCTGCACCCTGATCAAGCCTGCTCCAACTGCTGGAGGATTTTCAGAGCCTCTCATTCTTAATAGGAAGAATTAGGAGTCACGTTTACTGAGCTCCTACCAGCTGCCAAATAGTTTGCTGTTGGGAGTGTTGCAAGAATAAATCAAGTTCAGTCCCTATTCATTTGAGTGTATATGTGAATGGGGGAGAGAGACGATAAACCAAAAAAATAAAATAAAATATATAGTATATTAGGTGGTGAATAGTGCTTAGGTGGAAATTAGAGAAAGGAGATAAGAGATGCCTCTGTGTGTGAGTGTGTGTGTGTGTGTGTGTGTGTGTGTGCGTGCGTGCGTGCATGTGTTATTTTAATATTCAAATAGGGTCATAATGGAAGGTCTTACATGAAAAATGACATTTAAGCAAAAATCTGAAGTTGAGATGACAGGCATGCCAGCTGTCTAGAGGAAGGGCAGGAATAGTGTCCTAGCCAGAAGGAACAGCAAGTGTGAAGTTTCACGAGTGATTTGGCCTGACTTATTTGAGGACTCAGATGGAGTTCAGAACAGAGCAGAGTGAGCCCAGCAGAGGGGCAAGGGCTGGTGAGGTCAGATCATGGGGACCTTTGTAGGGCAGTGGGAGGATTTTGTCTTTCCCTTCAGAGATATGGGAAGCTGATGTCTGGCTTTGAGCAGAGGAGTGATGTGATCTGATTTACATTTTTAATGGATCATCCTGGCCACGGAAACTATTTCTGAGATGGTTGCAGTCATCCAGGTGAGCCATGTTGTGGACTCAGACCTGGATGCGGCAGTAGGGGTGAAAGACGTCATCATATTAGGTACATTTTGAAGGTCAGATAATCAGGATATCCTATTGATTGGATGTGGGGAGCAGAGACATAGGAGTGGAGGGTGCCCCAAGGTAGCTGGAAGGGTGAGGTGGCATCTGTGAGATGGAAAAGGCCGCAAGAAGAACAGGTTATGGGGGATGATCAGGAGTTTGGTTTGGGGCATTTTTAAATTTGAAATATACCTAACTGGACATCCACGTGAAGATGGGAAGGAGGCAGGCAGATAAAATGAGTATTTGTAAAGCAAAGGGAAAGTAACTGTTGTTTCCTAAGTACTTCTTCTGTTCCAGGCACTGAGCTAGAAGCTTTGCACATTTGAAAATCAAAATAAACTGGGTCCAAGAGAGGTTAAATAACTTCCCATGATCAAAGAGCTATTGCACAGCATGGCTGAACCCAAACTGTTTGGCTCTGGGGTCTGTGCTCTCTCTGCTACCTGCTGCGTCCCCTCCAGGCTTCCTGACGGCATGGAGGAGGGCATGCCCATCACCTGGGAGGCAGGGTCTGCATCTTAGTTAAGGTGTGGCTGCCGATCATGAGTCAGCTTGACCCCTGGGTGCCATAGTTTTCCATAAAAATTTGGAAATAATACCTGATTCTAGAAATCTGGGGAAGCTGTTGTAAAGGCACAAATAATAAATGTGCAGGCTTAATTTGAAGCTTTTGGAAGAAAGCCGTGCAGAATTGTCAGGACAGTATTTGTATTCATAAGGACAAATGCTTTCCCTTTAAGAAGACCCTATTGCCATAGTGTCAAGTTCCGACCTCAAAACAGGTATGGTGAGTGGAGCAGTGCCTTGCCCCAGAGGCCATCCAAGAGGCCAAAGGCTTACTTGCTGCAAAGTGGGCTTCTGCAGCTGAACCTGGGGCCCCAATCTGACATTTGCCAAGGGCATTTTCCGGGCTTGTTCAGCACTTCAGGTCAGTGCAAAAAGGTGGAAGTGTGTGCTCAGCTTCCCGAGTCACCCTTTTCCGCTTTGTGAGTAGAGCCTGGGTACAGAATGTCACCACCCTTTGCCTGATTTCATCAAACAAGCCTTCTGACAGGTCTCCTATCCTCTAGCTTTCTCCTGGCTTCAGTCCATCTTCTCCAGGATGACCCAGCCGTGCGGCTGACAGGGTCTCGGTGCTCCAGTCAGGTGTCAGGCCTGAGCCACTGAGGTGGGAGAGCTGAGTTCAGGACACTGGTCCACCAGAGACCTACCAGCCCCTTGTAGTATCAATCGGCGAGAGCTCTCCCAGAGATCTCCATCTCAACGCTAAGACCCAGCTCCACTCAACGACCAGCAAGCTACAGTGCTGAACACCCCATGCCAAACAACTAGCAAGACAGGAACACAACCCCACCCATTAGCAGAGAGGCTGCCTAAAATCATAATAAGTTCACAGACACCCCAAAACACACCACCGGACGCAGGCCTGGCCACCAGAAAGACAAGATCCAGCCTCATCCATCAGAACACAGGCACCAGTCCCCTCCACCAGGAAACCTACACAACCCACTAAACCAGCCTTACCCACTGGAGGCAGACACCAAAAACAATGGGAACAACGAACCTGCAGCCTGCAAAAAGGAGACCCCAAACACAGTAAGTTAAGCAAAATGAGAAGACAGAGAAATACACAGCAGATGAAGGAGCAAGGAAAAACCCACCAGACCAAACAAATGAAGAGGAAATAGGCAGTATACCTGAAAAAGAATTCAGACTAATGATAGTAAAGATGATCCAAAATCTTGGAAATACAGTGGAGAAAATACAAGAAACATTTAACAAGGACCTAGAAGAACTAAAGAGCAAATAAACAATGATGAAAAATGTAATAAATGAAATGAAAAATTATCTAGAAGGAATCAATAGCAGAATAACTGAGGCAGAAGGAAAGATAAGTGACCTGGAAGATAAAATAGTGGAAATAACTACCACAGAGCAGAATAAAGAAAAAAGAATAAAAGGAATTGAGGACAGTCTCAGACACCTCTGGGACAATATTAAATTCACCAACATTCGAATTGGTCCCAGAAGGAGAGGAGAAAAAGAAAGGGACTGAGAAAATATTTGAAGAGATGATAGTTGAAAACTTCCCTAATATAGGAAAGGAAATAGTGAAGCCCAGGAAGCTCAGAGAGTCCCATATAGGATGAATCCAAGGAGAAACACGCCAAGACACATATTAATCAAACTGTCAAAAATTAAATACAAAAGATATTAAAAGCAGCAAGGGAAAAGCATACAATAACATACAAGGGAATCCTCATAAAGTTAATAGCTGATCGTTCAGCAGAAACTCTGCAAGCCAGAGGGAGTGGAAGGACATATTTAAAGTGATGAAAGGGAAAAACCTACAACCAAGATTACTCTACCCAGCAAGGATCTCATTCAGATTCAACAGAGAAATTAAAGCCTTTACAGACAAGCAAAAGCTAAGAGAATTCAGCACCACCAAACCAGCTTTATAACAAATGCTACAGGAACTTCTCTAAGCAGGAAACACAAGAGAAGGAAAAGACCTACAATAACAAACCCAAAACAATTAAGAAAATGGTAATAGGAGCAAACATATTGATAATTACCTTAAATGTAAATGGATTAAGTGCTCCAACCAAAAGACATAGATTGGCTGAATGGATACAAAAACAAGACACATATATATGCTGTCTATAAGACACCCACTTCACACCTAGGGACGCATACAGACTGCAAGTGAGGGGATGGAAAAAGTTATTCCATGCAAATAGAAATCAAAAGAAAGCTGGAGTAGCAATTCTCATATCAAACAAAATAGACTTGAAAATAGACTATTACAAGAGACAAAGAAGGACACTACGTAATGATCAAGGGATCAATCCAAGAAGAAGATATAACAATTGTAAATATTTATGCACCCACCATAGGAGCACCTCAATACTTAAGGCAAAGGCCAACAGCCATAAAAGGGGAAATCGACAGTAACACAGTCATAGTAGGGGACTTTAACACCCCACTTTCACCAATGGACACACCATCCAAACTGAAAATAAATGAGGAAACACAAGCTTTAAGTGACACATTAAACAAGATGGGCTTAATTGATATTTATAGGACATTCCATCCAAAACCAAAAGAATACACTTTCTTCTCAGGTGCCCATGGAACATTCTTCAGGATATATCATATCTTGGGTCACAAATCAAGCCTTGGTAAATTTAAGAAAATTGAAACCGTATCAAGTATTTTTTCTGACCACAACGCTATGAGACAAGATATCAATTACAGGAAAAAATCTGTAAAAAATACAAACACGTGGAGGCTAAATAATACACTACTGAATAACCAAGAGATCACTGAAGAAATCAAAGAGGAAATCAGAAAATATCTAGAAACAAATGGCAATGAAAACACGATGACCCAAAACCTATGGGACTCAGCAAAAGCAGTTCTAAGAGGGAAGTTTATAGCAATACAGTCTTACCTCAAGAAGCAAGAAACATCTCAAACAACCTAACCTTACCCCTAAAGCAATTAGAGAAAGAAGAACCAAAAAGACCCCAAAGTTAGCAGAAGGAAAGAAATCATAAAGATCAGAGCAGAAATAAATGAAAAGGAAACAATGGCAAAGATCAGTAAAACTAAAAGCTGGTTCTTTGAGAAGATAAACAAAATTGATAAACCATTAGCCAGACTCATCAAGAAAAAAAGGGAAAAGACTCGAATCAAGAGAATTAGAAATGAAAAAGGAGAAGTAACAAGTGACACTACAGAAATACAAAGGATCATGAGAGATTACTACAAACAACTATATGCCAATAAAATGGACAACGTGGAAGAAATACAGAAATTCTTAGAAAAGCACAACCTTCTGAGACTGAACCAGGAAGAAATAGAAAATATAAACAGACCAATCACAAGCACTGAAATTGAGACTGTAATTAAAAATCTTCCAACAAACAAAAGCGCAGGACCAGATGGCTTCACAGGCGAATTCTATCAAACATTTAGAGAATACCTAACACCTATCCTTCTCAAACTCTTCCAAAATATAGCAGAGGGAGGAACACTCCCAAACTCATTCTACAAGGCCACCATCACCCTGATACCAAAACCAGACAAAGATACTACAAAAAAAAGAAAACTACAGGCCAATATCACTGATGAACATAGGTGCAAAAATCCTCAACAAAATACTAGCAAACAGAATCCAACAGCACATTAAAAAGAATCATACACCATGATCAAGTGGTTTTTTCCAGGAAGGCAAGGATTCTTCAATATACGCAAATCAATCAATGTGATACACCATATTAACAAACTGAAGGAGGGAAACCATATGATCATCTTGTTGCAGAGAAAGCTTTCGACAAAATTCAACACCCATTTATGTTAAAATCCCTCTGGAAAGTAGGCAAAGAGGGAACTAACCTCAACATAATAAAGGCTGTATATGACAAACCCACAGCCAACATCGTTCTCCATGATGAAAAACTGAAACCATTTCCACTAAAATCAGGAACAAGACAAGGTTGCCCACTCACACTACTGTTATTCAGCATAGTTTTGGAAGTTTTATCCACAGCACAGAGAAGAAAAAGAAATAAAAGGAATCCAAATCGGAAAAGAAGAAGTAAAACTGTCACTGTTTCCAGATGACATGATACTATACATAGAGAATCCTAAAGATGCTACCAGAAAACTACTAAAGCTAATCAATGAATTTGCTAGAGTAGCAGGATACAGAATTAATGCACAGAAATCTCTTGCATTCCTATACACTAATGATGAAAAATCTGAAAGAGAAATTAAGGAAACACTCCTGTTTACAATTGCAACAAAAAGAATAAAATATCTAGGAGTAAACGTACCTAAAGAGACAAAAGACCTGTATGCAGAAAACTGTAAGACACTGATGAAAGATATTAAACATGATACAAACAAATGGAGAGATATACCATGTTCCTGGATTGGAAGAATCAACATTGTGCAAATGACTCTACTACCCAAAGCAATCTACAGATTCAATGCATTCCCTATCAAACTATCAATGGCATTTTTCACAGAACTAGAACAAAGAACTTCACAATTTATATGGAAGCACAAAAGACCCCGAATAGCCAAAGCAATCTTGAGAAAGGAAAAGAAAGCTTGAAGAATCAGGCTCCCTGTCTTCAGACTATACTACAAAGTTTCAGTAATCAAGACAGTATGGCACTGGCACAAAAACAGAAATAGAGATCAATGGAACAGGATAGAAAGCCCAGAGGTAAACCCACACACAAATGTTCACCTTATCTTTGATAAAGGAGCCAAGAATATACAATGGAGAAAAGACAGCCTCTTCAATAAGTGGTGCTGGGAAAACTGGACAGCTACATGTAAAAGAATGAAATTAGAACACTTCCTAACACCATACACAAAAGTAAACTCAAAATGGATTAAAGACCTAAATGGGAGGCCAGACACTATAAAACTCTTAGAGGAAAACATAGGCAGAACACTCTATGACATAAATCACAGCAAGATCCTTTTTGACCCACCTCCTAGAGAAAGGGAAATAAAGACAAAAATAAACACATGGGACCTAATGAAACTTAAAAGCTTTGCACAGCAAAGGAAACCATAAAGAAGACGAAAAGACAACCCTCAGAATGGGAGAAAATATTTGCAGATGAAGCAACTGATAAAGGATTAATCTCCAAAATATACAAGCAGCTTATGCAGCACAATATCAAAAAACAATCAACTCAATCCAAAAATGGGCAGAATACCTAAATAGCCATTTCTCCAAAGAAGATATACAGATGGCCAACAAACACATGAAAGGATGCTCAACATCACTAATCATTAGAGAAATGCAAATCAAAACTACAATGAGGTATCACCTCACACCAGTCAGAATGGCAGTCATCAAAAAATCTACAAACAATAAATGCTGGAGAGGGTGTGGAGGAAAGGGAACCCTCTTGCACTGTTGTTGGGAATGTAAATTGATACAGCCACTATGTAGTACTGTATGGAGGTTCCTTAAAAAACTAAAAGTAGAACTACCATACGACCCAGGAATCCCACTACTGGGCATATACCCTGAGAAAACCATAATTCCAAAATAGTCAGGTACCACATTGTTCATTGCAGCTCTATTTACAATAGCCAGGACATGAAAGCAACCTAAGGGTCCATCAACAGATGAATGGATAACGATGTGGCACATATATACAATTGAATATTAGCCATAAAAAGAAAGGAAATTGAGTTATTTATAGTGAGGTGGATGGACCTAGAGACTGTCATACAGAGTGAAGTAAGTCAGAAAGAGAAAAACAAATACCGTATGCTAACACACATTTATGGAATCTAAAAAAAAAAAAGGTTCTGAAGAACCTAGGGGCAGGACAGGAATGAAGACACAGATGTAGAGAATGGAGTTGAGGAAGCTGGGAGGGGGAAGGGTAAGCTGGGACGAAGTGCGAGAGTGGCATGGACATATGTACACTACCAAATATAAAATAGATAGCTGGTGGGAAGCAGCCGCATAGCACAGAGAGATCAGCTCGGTGCTTTGTGCCCACCTAGAGGGGGGGTGCGATAGAGAGGGTGGGAGGGAGATGCAAGAGGGAGGGGATATGTGGATATGTATATACCTATAGGTGATTCACTTTGTGATACATTAGAAACTAACACACTATTGCAAAGCAATTATACTCCAATAAAGATGTTTAAAAAATAAATAAAATTAATTTTTATTGGAGTATAGTTGATTTATAATTTTGTGTTAGCTGCAGGTGTACAGCAAATTGAATCAATTTTACATATACATGTATCTATTGTTTTTCAAATTCTTTTCCCATTTAGGTTGTTACAGAATATTGATCAGTATTCCCTGTGCTATACAGTAGGTCCTTGTTGGTTATCCATTTAAAATATACAGCTAACATTTTGAAGCATTTATTCTGTGCCCGCCACTCTGTTAAACTTTGAGTAAACTCATTTAAGCCTCCTGATACTCCCTTGAAGTAATTACTGCTCATGTTCCTGTTTTAAAGATTTGAGAACAGATGGTTCAGGAGACCAGGTAGCTTACCCGGAATCTCAGCTCTTAAATAGAGCTGGGATTTGAACTCAGCGAGTCCAACTCTAAATTTAGTACTCTACGTTTCACCCTACTGTCCCTGGAAGAGCAGGTGGTGGGTCTTAGAGTTTCTTTGGAGAGACCAAAGTTAGATCTAAGAAAGAACTCTAGGTGACCATGTAAAGTTTGTAGAGGTTGGGCCCAAAGTGATGTAGGCATTTAGAGAACAGGAGTGTCGGGCAAAATCAGAGACATAGGAAAGTGTGGTTCTCCTAGGATTTGAGAAATAAAACCTCAGTCTTCAGAATCCTGGCCCAGCTTGTGACATTCCAGGACACCCTGTTTAAAGTAGCTGTGAGCCCCAAGAGCTCTCCCCGTGTACTCATCATTGTCCAGTAGAATAAGCCAGAATCAGGGCTCCCCGAGGGACTCTGTGAGCACAGGCAGGTTACTCGACTTCTCTGGGCCTCGGTGAACCAGGAGCCATGCCAGCGGGGTCCTTGCGAGAAATGCACACGATGTCGTGCATTATTCTTCCCATGTTCCACTTTCTCTAAGGACTCCTGCCAGCAGGTATGGGATCATGGCAGACGCCGTTAATGGGCGTCTGCTCCATTACCTCACAGCTTTGTCCACAAAGCCATTGGGTGGGCATGGGTGGCTCTAAGTGTACAATAGTGTAAAAAAGCTGAATATGAAGAACTTTGGAAGTATTACTTTGAAAAGACATGTGTAGGGCCTTTGTGGTTATATAGTCACGTGCCCTGAAGGGGTTTTGGCGCTCTCGGACCTGTCCGCAGGTGCCTCTCCTTCTTACCTGGTCGTGACCGGCCCCTCCCTCCTTCGCCGCTTCCCCTCCCCTCTCCCCTCACTCCCGTTCTCAGTGGAACGGGTGGGGCAGGAGAAGCTTTGAAGGGAAGACACCAAGTTTAAACCCCTGCTGGGCTACTCATCAGCAGGCTGACTTGGGGTGTTCGTTTAACCTCTCATCCTCGCCTCTGCACCTGTCCAAGGAAAATGCTCACATTTTCTCATAGCGATGTGAGGTCCGAGGACGTGATTCACTGGTCCCGGCACCCAGTGGATGCTCTGGCCCCAGGAGTTCCCTTCTCCTTTCCTTCCTCCTCTCTCCCGTGTCTAAGTTTCTTCTTATTCCCTGGGCCCCTTCACTGACCTCCAAATGAAGCTTCCTCCCTTTAGCTGGTGTGAAAGGAATCATAGAAGGCCTTTCAGGACGACGACGTAACCTGTTTAAGCACCTTGTAGGGAGGAGACTCTGCAGTCAGGGTCCTGTTCATCTCCCATCGGCTCGTGACTCTTTCTAAACCTGAGAGCCTGCTTTGCCACAGGGAAGAGAAACAGAAACTTTAAAAGATCTAAAGCCTCACATAAAGTCGTTTACAATGACTCCACCAGCCAGTGTGTGCATGGGTGATGTGCTGTTAGTTCAGAAGGCTCTGGAATTCTAATGGGAGCGAGCCGCTCAGGGTGTGTGGTCTTTGTTGTCAACCACAATATTCCACTAAAAGACTGAGGCATTTCTTTATCATCTGGGCATCGTTTTAAACATTCTTCTGCACTCCTAGTATTGACGGAGCTCCTTCCTCACCACCAGTTTTCATTGTTTAGTTCTGTTTTTTACCTTCTAATTCCTGGTTGATTTTCCCCTCAGAAACTCCCCGGGGCCTCTTTTTTTTTTTTTTTTTTTTTTTTGCGGTACGCGGGCCTCTCACTGTTGTGGCCTCTCCCGTTGCGGAGCACAGGCTCCAGATGCGCAGGCTCAGCGGCCATGGCTCACGGGCCCAGCCTCTCCGCGGCATGTGGGATCTTCCCGGACCGGGGCACGAACCCATGCCCCCTGCATTGGCAGGCGGACTCTCAACCACTGCGCCACCAGGGAAGCTCCCTCCCCCTTCTTCACACCTGTTATCCGGCTGCCTTCCACACTGAATCCAGGAACTACGCTCTGCTTTTCTCGTTACATGCTTCACGGTGCTTGCATTTGGCAAGCTGAGATGCTCACCATGGGGGAACCTCAAGAATTTTATGCCTGGCAAAATGGGGGGAGAGGTTTTAGTTCTTTTTCAGATTAACGGTGAAGTGGATCTGCCTTCTCTTACTATATTAGAAACATTCTTTACCTTCCCTGATTCTCTTTTGTGCTGTAAACGTCGGGGAATGGTATGGTAATCACTGCCCCATAGGCTGCATTTTGGTGGTTAAGTCGTCAAATAGCTCTGCCTTACACAGTACTTAATAAATTATCTTCCCTTCCTTTCCTTCTGCGTCTTTGTTTTCGTCTTGTTCTTCAACCTGCAACTCCTGAGAGTCGGGGGAGCAGAAGCTTCCCTGCGTCCCTGCCCACCCTGCTTCCCTCCCCTCTCCCTGCGTCCCTGCCCCCTGCTTCCCTCCTCTTCCGCCCCCTGCCTCCCTGCCTTCCTGCCTTCCACGTTCATTCAGTCACTCATTCTTTCATTAATTCATTACCTATTGAGCCCTTGGACCTGGCCTAGGCCCTGGGGATAAAATAGTAAATAAGACAGGCCGACCTGCCCCCCACTCCTCTCCGTGCTAATTCCTATTAGCTGCTTTTTCTGTGTCGGGCGCCAGGCTATCTCATTTAGCCCTCAGAAGTCCTTAAGTGCCGTGCCTGAGATCATACAGTGAGGCAGTGGCGGAGCCTGGATGGAAGCCAGGCCGCCCCCAGGCTGACCTCAGAGCCCACGCTTTTAACCACTAGATTCTAGATCCAACTCAACACACAGTTACATTAAAGTGTGGAAAGTACCTTGAAAGGCGGAATTCAGGGTGAAGTAGAATCACAGTTTGGGGGAAAGCAGTCCTGGCCTGGAGGGTTGGGAGGGTCAGGAAGGCTTGTGAAGGAAAGAGGCATGAGGACATTAGCCTCCATGGCCCACTTAGAGGGAGTGCCGTACCCAAAGGCCTGAGGTCCGGAGAGAGGAGCGGTGCAGACACTGAAAGAAACATCGAGGTCTCATCCTCAAACAGATCACGTGGGCCCTGCCTTTGGTCCTTTGCTCTGCTGTCCCTCTGCTGGGAATGCTTGCCCCCCAGGTCTCTCCGTGTCTTGCTGCCGTAACTCCCTTTAAGTCTTTGCTCAAATCTTAGCACCTCAGTGAGATTTCTGCCAATTGGCCCCTTTCGTCCTGCAACCTGGGATACCATCCCATCCCTCACACCCTGTTCTTTTCATGTTGTTTATAGCATCCATCATCTTCTAATCTAGTTCATGATTACTTACTAAGATTGCTGTTCTGCTCCACCCAGTAAGCAAGACAGACCCAGGTACCGGGGACGTGGCTGGCTTTACCTGGTCATTGTGTGTCTTTCCTGCTAATACATAAATACCGTGAGGGCAGGGATCTCTGTCTTGTTCCTGATGTGTTCTCAGCACTTAGAACAATACCTGGCAGGTGCTCAGTTAATAAATGAACAAAGAAACATATGATTCTAGGTGGTTTGCAGAGCGGGAAATAAGGCAAGAGAACCATGAAGGGTTTTGTAAACTACAGCTTTGGATTTTATCCAAAGGTAACTGAAAGACAGTTCAGAGTTTCAGGTACAGAAAAGGATGCTCAGATTTTCAGATTCGAAAATTTTCAGATTTGGCTGCAGTGTGGGGATGTTCTGAAAGCAGGGAGCAGGAAACCAGTACCTTGAAAGAAAGTTTTGGCAGCAGGTAGGAGGCTGGCTACTGCTGCACTCCAGGCAAGATATGATAGTGGCCTATAGCAGGATATTGCCCTCGGGGGCGAGCAGAGGACGTGGATGAGAGATGAACAGGGAAGTAGAGTGGATGAACCCGGGTGACGAGTTCAGTGTTGGACACGTGGAGATGGAATGAACAGGTCTGGATCTTACAAAAGAGGACGGCTGGAGGTATCTTTAGGTGTTTCCTTATTGGAACGAAGTCGAGCTGTTTTATTAAAATGTTCTCACCGGGTTATGACAGTTTCCTTTTCTGGACTTCCAGGTGTAGAATCCAGGGGTGCCCATGCTGTGGCTTCCGGCCCTGAAGGGAGGGTGGCTTGCTGGATCTGCTGGATCTAATGGGAGGCTGTTGGGCGGTGGCAGATGGGGATCTGCAAGTCCAAAGGCCGGGCGAGGTGTGATTGGTGAGCTGTGGTTAGCGAGGAGGGGAGCACACTTCATCGGAGAAAGGGTCACGGAGCTCACCCTGGTTGTGTCAGGAGCCCCTGACTGTGCAGCCCATACCCAGTGAGTGATGTCACCTCCTGCCTCGAATTGCTGCTGCATCATCAAGCCAGCCACATCCTGAGTGTCCCCGTCTGCACAGCTCCCAGAATGGGGCAGGACGGCCACCCTGATATTTACATCCCCAGGAGCCCTCAGTGGGGCGCATGGGACTTCTGTCCACTCTGTGACTTCCCTTCATGCACAGGGATGCAGGCTGTCTGTGAAATGAGCTAGAGGAACCCTATGGGGCCCATGTGGAAGAGGAGGAAGGAGATGTTTCTAGAAGTGACTGTGAAGTATTTCTTTCCCTTAGTCCTTACCCAACTCAAGTGTCCACTCCCGGAGTGACAGGACAGAGCAGCCCAGGGCCTTTCCTACGGTTGACCCCCGTCCATACTCTTCCCATCTTTATAACCTTGGCACTACTCAAATCTCTGAACCTCCATTACTTACAGGCAAAATGGGGATGATAACGCTGTGAGGGTGATGTGAGATTGTACATAGAAAGGTCTCGGTGCAGTTCCTGACAGAGAGTGAACAGCAACAGTGTTTTGCTGCTGCTGTTTCTAGTATGAGAATCATTTTACTGCCATCACAATAAGGCAGCTATCTACATACCTAAGAGATTCCGAGGGGAGGATCTTCATCTTAGAGGAGATGGTATTAGTCCTCCATGAGTAAGAAAATTTCCCCAAATATCCTCAATCAAGATGAGGAAGGGTAGGGGCTTCCCTGGTGGCCAGTGGTTGGGAATCTGCCTGTCAATGCGGGAGACACGGGTTCGGGCCCTGGTCCGGGAAGATCCCACATGCCATGGAGCAACTGGGCCCGTGAGCCACAGCTACTGAGCCTGTGCGTCTGGAGCCTGCGCTCCGCAACAAGAGAGGCCGCGACAGTGAGAGGCCCGCGCACCACGATGAGGAGTGGACCCCGCTCGCCGCACCAAAGAAGGTCCTCGTGCAGAAACGAAGACCCAACACAGCCAAAAATAAATACATAAATTTATTTTTTTAAAAAAAAGAGGAGGGGGGCCTGGGAGGGTCACGTGAGAATAAGAGTCAGGATTTTATCCTGTTTGGAAAGAGCTGGCTGTGTGTCTCAGTGGGAAGATCAGAGATGGTAGAGTGTGACCCTCCCAGGACCTGGGTGGAGGCCCGGCTGTCCCAAGCAATTTACACTTCAGTTTTAAAGGGAATGATGTTTCAGAAGCAGAATCTGTAATTCACCTGGTCCTTTGCAGGGATTTGTTATCTCAGTTCTTCGATGCAGGGCTTTTCACATTTTATGGTTTCTGGAATTGAGATGTGACTTAACCAGAGCAACTTGACTGGTGGTCTTTTTCTCCTGGAAAATGTTTTGCTATATCCTACAATCAGTGCCCCCTTAGAAGCCAGAAAATATGGCATTATTATTTATATTAGTATTATTTCTCTAGCTTTTCCTTTTATCTTAGAGCGGTGGAGGAGAGATGGATGGTGGGTAGGGCTCTGGACTGGAGAAGGAAAAGCTGAATTGGGAGGCTGATTAGAATCAGTGAGAGAGAAGGATTTTTAGGTCTTAGTGGACTACTCCTTGCTTACCTTTTATTGTATGACCACAGGGTCCTGGGACATTGTGCTGTTGCTATTTTTGGTAAATACCTTGCCTGTATATCACATGTTGGAATGGTTACCACCTCCTGATGGGCCCACGGGATTTTTTTGAAAATTTCAGGGAGAGATACTGAAAAGTTTAAGCACTAAACCTAAAACTACAGGAAGTTACTCTGCCCAAAGGTCTTTTCTTACTCATTCAGACACTCCATAAATATTTACTGAACACCTGCTTGGTACCGGCCACACAAGTTATTCTCTCTAATACCTGGTCCATTAGACATTCGTGTGACTAACTCATCTGTATTTGAAAAAATCAGATACTTCTGGAACCATTTTAGGGTTACTTGCCATTAATGTGAATTACTTAGCCAGATTGCTTTTCTAATATTTTTCTGATACCAGCTGCCTCGAGTCAAGGAGATTTTGATTGTGAACGTAGCTATTGTGGATGCATGAAGGGGAGAGGGCTGTCCTAGGTCATCCTGGGGGGAGGGAGGGGGAGGGGGCAGGTTGGCACCAAATAAAGGCACAGGAGACTTAGTGGGAGTGACGGTGAGAGACAGGTGCAGTCCAGGTAGTGGGAAGAGGTGAGAAGCAAATACTCATCAAATAAATTTATGGAGACAAAAACAAAGCCCATCTTTAGAATCATGTGCTCAGAAAAGAAGCCTTTTTTTCTTGTTTATTCTAAAAGTATCTGGGGCCAAAGGGCTCTTCCGTGAAGGTTAGCTCTGCTCTGAGTCTATATTAGTGAAATACCAAGTTGGATTAACAGACATGTGATAGCCCAGCAGCAACCTAATGATCATTTACAACTGTGTTCTCTGAGCAGGACTTCTGAGTTGTGGGGTGGAGGGTGGCTTTCAGTATCAGAATTACCTGTGGTGTCTTTGCAAATTGTGCAAGTCCAAGGCCCACTCCCATCTCCCACCAACAGCCTGGACAGCACCAGTGCTTTGACAACCATTGCCTTCCTGCAGGGTTTCTCCACCTCAGAGCTCTTGACATTCGGGGCTGGATACTTCATCATTGTAGGGGGCCGTCCTGTCCATCCCTGGCCTCTACTCACTAGGTACCAGATGCACCCCCTTCCCCAGTTGTGACAACCAAACATATCTCCAGGCGTCTTCAAATGTCCCCTGAGGGCAAAGTCCTTCTCTGTTGGGATCTACTTCCTTAGTGGTCCTCCATTACTGACCAAAAGGTGTAGGATGTCAGGTGCTGGTGGTGGTGGTTTAAGTGGTTGATAGTGGCTAGCCCCAAAGAGGAAATGAAATCTGAACTTTCTACCGCTTGTTTACTAGTTCATATCTTGGAGACCCCCTAACCACGTGCCCTTTTTGAATGACTTTCTGAGTCAGCCCTGTGCCCAAGCTCCTATCGTGTGTGCTTCAGACTTCCTTCCCCTTCTTTCTTATATTCGACACTAGCCTCCAAGATGCTTGAGCTATGAATTTTCTCCTCTCCTAGGGCCACAGATAGTTGAATAGCCAGTAGTAAATTTCCTCTTTCAGAAGGGAAATAAATGTATTCATTCCCTTGTACCTGGAAGGAAACGTGATATCAAGGGAAAGTATGATTGAATTGACCCGACTCAAATGCATCCATAGCCGTAGATTTGGAGGTAGGACCCACTGGGGTTTACAGTCTTCCCTCGAAATTACAAGAGGATCCAACGTGCTGCCCATCTACAGACTCGTGAAGAGGGGAAATCCTGTCATTCTGTGACTATCACCAGGACACAATTTTTTTTTCTCCCAAACGCATATACGTAGATTATTAGCAGAATCTAATATATGACAAGGACGGATGTGGCCTGTCAAGGAAGACAAATAGCTGTCCTCTTCTCTGTGCAGTACGCTGGGCTTGCCCATCTGGGAGAGTGCAGTGGACAGAGTTGTGTGTGCTGATTCTTTATTGAGATGGATGGAGGGGCCGTTGAAGGGAACACTGTCAACTGGTATAGGACCAGGTGAAATCACCAGCTTCCCTAGAAGCCAAAGGATATTTTTTTTTATTAACAACCGTCTCCATTCGACAAGGAAGCTTGGGTTTCTGTTTTCTTGTTTGCCTTTTGATGGGTCTCAGGACAAAGAAGGTATGACAGTTTGGGTCTTCTCTTCTTTACTGCTTAGACGTCCAAAGACCATATCCCATAATGGCAAAAATTCTTAAAAGATTAAAAAGAGGATTTCCCAAATCTAGCCAGTAATCTTTTTTGGGGTGTTGGTGGGGAGGAAATGATGCTGATACTAGGATATGAAAAAAAAAAAAAAGAGGCATCCCTTGAAGGGTTTTGGGTGGAGGTGAGGAGGAAGGGAGGGAGGGTTGATTGGTAGGGATGGAACTCACTTTTTTCTTTTTTAAAGTGAACTTTTAAAATTTTGGAACAGTTTTTTATTTACAGAAAAATTGTGAAGTTAGTACGGAGTTGCTATATACCTCGCACCCAGTTTCCCTTATTACTATCTCGCATTAGTATGGTACATTTGGGGGGTAACTGGCTTTGATGAGATGCCTGGTGCAGTCCAGACTCTGCATGCAGCCTGGATGTTCCACATACATTAGCTCCTTTCATCCTCACAACAATCCTGACAGACGGCTAGTCCAATCCACATCTTACAAGAGGGAGAACCAATGCTTTAAAAGGTTGAACAACACACTCAAATCATCTAACTGGTTAGTGGGAGAGCCACAATCTCAGCCTCTTTCATTTGTGGATTCAGTTCACAGGTTTTTAAGCACTTCTCCTTGTCATTCTAGTCAGTACTGAGCTATAAGGATGGATAAGATGATTCGCCAGCCTTCATGAAGGTGAATTCTAGTTGAGAATTCAGAAGGGCAAATAAATACTAAGAAAGGACTGTGGTGAGAGATGCGGGGCATGTACCAAGCACAGTGGTGCCATCATGGGAGGGGGAATTAACTTCGGGGACTGGGAAAGTCTTCACTCACAACATAAGATACATGGGTCTTGTGGGTTGGCTCCAGATCTCCACATAGGAAAGGGGGACGAGGGAGAACAAAGTGGACCAAACTCACAACATGAAACAGCATGGCATGTTGCCTGAACTTCAGGGGGTTCCCTCCGGCTGGACCAGGTTGTACAAAGAATTGAGTATGGGAGGATGGATTGGACACATGATGGAAGATGGCAGAGTAGGCGGGAGGTAGATCATGGAGGGTGTGGTGTGGCATACCACGCCAGGGAATTTGGGCTTTTCCAGAAGATGGTGAGAATCCACCAACAGTCTCTAAGGAGAAGAGTGATCTAATCAGGCTGGTCGGTCCTCAGTATAGAAAGGTGATTGAGCTGCAGTGGGTGAATGGGCTGGATGGTGCAAAACCAAAACCAGAGTCCAGTTAGTCGCCCATGTCAATAATCCAAGAAACAAACGATCATTGCCTGAGCTAAGGTGGAGGTAAGATGCAGCAACATAATCAATTATAAATGGGTGTCCCGATAAGATGTGGTACAAGAGAGAGAAGATTTGTCCCTATTTTCCCAGTTTAGTAGATTAGGTGGGAAATATAAGAGAAAGCGTAGATTTAGGGTGAGAAAATAAGTTCAGCTCTTTTAGCTCTGTGATTTTGTGCTGCTGGTGGTTAATGTTTATATAACAAATGCTTCCTTATGATGCACTACATTTGTGCTTCACAAATAGAAGTTCTGACCTAACTGCTCAGCATCCATGCCCCCCCCACTCCACAAACATCAGCAGAATGTCCCTTTTTTTTTTTGAAAACCATGTCTCTCCTTGTCTTAATTGGTTTTCAGTGTGCGTAAAGGGTGGTGATTCCATCCCTGACTGCAGGACATGACCCAGTCCTGTCCACCAGCAGGACTGCAGTCGTCTCCCTGGCTCTGGTGATTGGTCCAGGGTGGTTGTGTACCCGAAGCTGAGCCAATCACAACTAATGAGTGTAGGCGAAGGACTTTTGTTGGAACTTCTGGGAGAGATTTTCTGCTACAGTTGCTAAACTATGAGAAGGTGATTGGAACTTCTGTTGGTCATTTTTCCGCTGTGTCAAAGGTCCCCAAGACCACCCCTAGATTCAGTGGTCTATTAGGAGGACTCATAGGACTTAGCATGAGTCAAACTCATGGCTATGACTTATTACAGCAAAGGGCATAATGCAAGATCAATAAAGGAAAAAGGTTCATGGGGTGAAGTCTGGGGGTAACAAGGCTCAAGCTTCCAGAATCTTCTCCCAGTGGAGTCACACAGGACACACTTAATTCCTCCAGCAGTGAGTTGTGGCAGCATGTGTGAAATGCTGTCCACCAGGAAAACTCATTAGAAACTCATCACCCAAGAGCTTTAGTGGGGGCTGGTCATATAAGCATCCTCTAGCACATAACAAAACTCTAGAATCCCAGAAGGAAAGCAGGTATTCATCATAAACCATAATGTTTGCACAAGCAGTTTTAGACACATTGGGCCATTCTTACCAGGGAATAGTGGGAACCTTGCTGGAACCCAGGTTCACACGAGCCAGCCAAGGGCCACCTTTGCAAGCAGGCCTTTCTAAGGATGGCAGTCTCAGGCTGGGTGTGTAACCTCTTTCCTGCACAGCCACTCTGTCTGAGAGTGAAAACAAATCTGAGATCCTGAGAATAGAGACAGATTCCAGATTACACGGTGTTGCAGTCTCTAGTTCCAGCCATGCCTGAAGCAAAATTTCCCTTTTTTTTATTTCTTAAGTCAGTTTAAATTTCTGTTACTTGCAGCCTTAAGGAGCATGCTGGCTAATAGAACCCATTCTAAATAAAGTCTTCTTTTTTGGTTCCTTTCCCACAAATCCTCATCACCATTTCCTCTCTCAGGTCCTCCCTGGTGACCACGATGGGCCTGTAATCGACGTTTATAAATTTTCGGTACGTGAACAAATTTTCTTTAGCATTTTAGAGGATCATTCTATCTAGATGGGAAAGGTAGATTTTGGAGCCTGTTTACCCATAAATGTGACCTAAATTGAAAGTTTGACCTGGCTGAGTATCTTCTTGATCTTTCCTTTTACAAATTACTCTGCCCTGAGAAATGGGCCACTGCTCGTGCTAAGTAGTGCCTCCAGCTCTGGTGCTGTCCTGGGCTTTCTTCCTTGTTTGGCCTAATTACTTTTGTCATCATTCAAGCCTTCCCGGGACATCAATTACAAAATATATCAGTGTTTGTCAAAGCGGAGAGGTGACATGTTGAAAGATAAATTTTCTTTTCAGTCTTGTATGGAAGCAGTAAGAAACAGGGGAAGTTGTAGAGTGGCTTTGCTGGCACGCACGCCTGGAGAAAATATGTCTGGAAGGAATGAATCTTAGAGGTTGTGAACTAGTGCAGGGCTTTTTGTTGCAAAGGTAAAGAAAGACCCAGAAGGTCTTTCATTTGTGTGATACAGTTGCAGGAGTACTTAACTTGGATGTGGGTCTCTGTTCTACCATTCCTAGCCTCAGGCAAGTCACTCTCCCTTTCTGATCCAAGGATATCTGTTCAATAAGTATTTATTGAATGACTGGTGAAGAGATGAATGAGTCTGTGAAATAGGTTTGACTGGGGGATCTCAGTGTTCCTTTCAGGTCTGTGAGTCTGATACAAATTCACACTGGCAGAAGCAGAGCCAGAACCATATAAAGTATGAGTCCCTTTGATGTCTTTCTTGCCCTCACGCTCTGCATTTATCTGCCAGCAAATCCTGCTGGCTCTGCCTTCAAGGTATATCCCAATCCGAGCCTGGGTGATGCTAAAAGTCTAGTTACAGGAGTTCCCCCCTTATCTGCAGGGATGAGTTCCAGGACCCCCAGTGGATGCCTGAAAATGTGGATAGTACCAGACTCTATATACTATGTTTTTTCCTGGACATACCTATGATAAACTTTAATTTATAAATTGGGCACAGTAAAAGAGTATCCGAATTGCCAACATCACTACTCTTGGCTTTGGGGCCATTGTTAAGTAAAATGAGAGTTACTTGAACACAAGCATCGCGATACCTCGACAGCCCATCTCATAACCGAGGCAGCTATTGAGTGACTGGTGGTGGGATAGGGAGGGTGGGAGGGAGGGAGACGCAAGAGGGAAGAGATATGGGGACATATGTATATGTATAACTGATTCACTTTGTTATAAAGCAGAAACTAACACACCATTGTAAAGCAATTATACTCCAATAAAGATGTTAAACAATAAAAAAATAAATAATTGAGCATTTAAAAAAAAAAAAGTGACTGGTGGACAGTATACGCCGGATGGAAAGATGCTTCACAGCCAGAGGGGGACAAAGCAGGGACAGTGCACAGTTTAAAACTTATGAATTGTTTATTTCTGGAATTTTCCATTTAATGTTTTTGGACCACAGTTGACCATGGGTAACTGAAACTGCAAAAACTGTGGATAAGGGGGGCAGGGAGGGATTACTGTACTGAATAAACAAAATTAGGTCTTCAGCCTCTGTGACTCTTTGGGTTCTACAGTACTCTTTCTCCCTTTATGATCCTGTGAAGTAGCAAATCACAGATGCCCTGGAGTCACCCCAGGGGCTTGCACCACTGAGGTTATATCCAGGCAAGAAACAGTATGTAAGGCTGGAATGGAGACACAGAGTACAGGGGAATGATGAAGTTAGCCCCCAAACAGAGTTCCACGAGAATTTAGATCTCCTAAGAGTGAGTGGTGACCCGCTGGCTCAGCCCAGTGAGAATCTCAGAACATAAATCTGGCTTCCAAACCCATGCTCAGTTCCAGCCTCTTATCTCTGGAGACAGCCTAGGAAGCCATTACAGTGGGAGGTGGGCTTTCGAATACCTCTGGATGCTTTTCATCGCAGCATACAGTAGGTGCTTATCCCCAAATGTTTGTTTCTCTTAGGTTTTTAGAGATGCATTGATGGCCTGTGACATCAGTGCACTCTCTCTCTCTCTATGTGTGTGTGTGTGTGTGTGTGTGTGTGTGTGTGTGTGTGTGTGTGTGTGTATTTGTTTCTGGGAAGAAGATATGTATTCTTTGTAGAACTGTAAGAACAGAATTCCAGACAGGACAGGGAGAAGGCAGCATAAAGGTGCCCCTGGGCATTATTGTAATAGTGAAAGGGCTTCATCTCCAGAGGCAGAAACAAGAATTTACTGAACGCTTTGAAGAGCAGACTGCTCTGTCCTGGGCATCATTAAGGTTCACTAGACGTATCCTCTTGATATGTATGTCATGAATAAAACAGTGCCTATCCATGACACACAGAGAAGAAAATAAAACTCCTACTACCTAGAGTTGAATGTCATTAACATTTTAGTGTATTTCCTTTCAGGCACTTTTCTGTGCATTTAAAAAAAAGTGTTTTTAATAGATAAATTGGGATTGTATTATAGTAATGTTTATGTACTAATACTTTTTCTTTACATATTACAACCATTTCCCCATGTTATGCACCATGTCATTTGTTATGCTTCCTGGTATTCCACGGTGTGTCTGTGTTGTTATTTATAAACTCAAGCCTTGGATTCTTGGGTTGTTTTCAACTGTTTGGGGTATTCTACAATAAAAAAGAGCAAAATACTAGCCCTCTCCTTTGAATCTTATAAGGCTATGGCCCGAGGCTGCTCACATACAGACGTCTGTAGATGCTCTGAGCTCAACAGTGTGATGTCATGGCTATAAAAAGAGTCAGATAGCCCCGGGGCCAGGTCCCAACTGTCTGTGTGATCTTGGATGAACCAGTTAACCTCTCTCTGCTGTACATTCCTCGTATGAAACTGGAAACCTTCTCCACCAGTTCACAGAGACTGGCCTGAGGACTGGATCACCAGATCCTCTACCTCTCTGTTCCCTTCAGTCCTCCCAAAGGCAGTTGTATTCCACACTGGCTGCAGGTTAGAATCATGGTCGGGGGAGGGAGGCCCCTTAAAAAGAATGATGCCCAGGTCTACCCTGTACCAACCAAGTCAGAATCTCTGGTCTGGGCACTGGACATCCATACTTTCCAAGCTCCCTATGTAACACTCAAGTGCAGATGGGTCCATACTCACTGCCCAAAAGTGACTGACTCAGGATCTGCTGGCTACTGCAACAGAAGAGACATTGTGTCTTGGCTGTTTTGTCACGGGGGTGGCAGGGCAGGGTAGCATTTAGGAGAAGTGCTTGGAGACAGGATTAAAATCCTGACGCTTGTGCCTCCCAGGGAAGTATGCCAACCTGTTTACTTTGAGTCAAGAGCTCAAACGGTGATCAAAATCCAGTCCGACATCACAAATACCAGAAAAGGTCAGGGCTAGGCTGGTGGTGGGATCAAGCACACACAGCCACGCTGGGCTGACCCTGGATCAACTCCAGACTTTCAGCTGGCACGCAGTGCAAGGGGAGACTCGGCCAGGCCTGGGCACACGGTGCCCCAGCCACAGAACGGAGGGTCATGTGGCTCTGTTGCTTTTACTGCAGGAGGAGAAATGCCATTTTCTCAGTGGGGGTTCTCTTTGACTCATTAGTGAAGTTGGCATGTGGTTATTTTGTAGCTTCTCTGCAAATATTCATAGAAAGAGAAGAGAAGCTGAAGGCGGGAGGTGTGCATGTTTACTGAGTTTGTATTCCGTGCAGCCCTTCTCGGTATTGAAGGGACGTCTCCCTCACCCCAAGCCCATGGCCCACAGTGCAGCTGAGGGTCCCAAGTCACATGGCCACCAAGTGGCAGAGATGGGAATTTTGTCCCAGGTCAGCAGAACTTCAAAGACTGCATTTTTCCCTTGAAGCGACACATGGCAATAGTTCAGGGGATTTAATTAGACCATTTCTAGATAATCAGATCTTGATTAGGACAATTAGAAGGAAATCCCATTGTAGTCTATTTAAAGGAACTTTCCACATATATTTTTCAGGCCAGCCGAGGTAATGGAACAAGATGTACTTGATCAGGTCATTTGCCCCTTTGGACTCTCGTGGGAACCCCACTGGCTCCTTTAATAAAAGAGCATCCCAATCCTCAGGGATGGCAATGGAGTGAGTGTGAAGTACAGATGCCCATGGGCTTGGGGAGCTTACCTACAGGCCTCTTATTAAAAGAGCTGGCGAGAGTCCCTTGCCAGGCCTTGCTTACTCTTTGTATCCAGGTAGAGATGTAGGCGCATCAGTACTTTCCATACATGTTTGACTGTATCCCACAGTAAGAAATACATTTTACATCACAATCCAAAAAATATATGTGCGTATGTGTGTACACACACCTCTATACATATATACAGACATATATACAGACACATTAGTAGATGTGCAACTAAAACAATATCTTCATAAAACAGTACTTAACCTTACTATGTTCAATGAATTTTTATATTTTCTAATTGATTTGGTGTATTTTAATTTCTGAAATGCTTGTCAAACCCAATCAGTTATTTTCACAACCCCCTAATGTGTGGCAAACTCTAGTTTCAAAAACACTGGACTGGAAGGTCTCTTAAGGTACCTTTTAAATCCATGTTAAGCATTCTGAAATTCAGCAAAGCAGCCTATAATCAGAGAAGAAATCATAAACTCATTTTCTAGAATCCATTTGCTGGAAGGGGCCACAGGGATCTCACTGAGGCTGCTTCCCTCTCACCTGGCAGACCTCCACTAAAATGAGCTAACGCATTTGGGGGTGTCACACAGTGGTGGGCACATAGTAGGGGACTCCGTACATCTCGTTTTCCTTTCCTCCCAGGCAAGTGTCATGTTTTATTCATCTCTGTATTCCTAGCAGCTGGTATAATGCTCAGCATCGGGCTCAGTAAATTGATGGGGAAAAATGAAAAAAATGAGTCTCGATTCTCTTTTTTTACTTAGCCTTTGGGGAAGACTGCACAGTCTGCCTTTTATCATAGAGTTCATTTATTTTTTTTTAAACTAGTTTCAGTTTAGTTCAGGAACATGTATTGAATGACCTACTATGTGCCAGGCAGTGTTGGGCATGGAAGATACTAAACAATCCACAAAGAAAGGAAATTCCTATATAAATGGCCAAAGGGAAGGAAGAAGCAGAAATAACTGCAAAGTTATGTGGTTGTTGCTTGTACAGAGAGGTTACCAAAGTGCTGCGGGGGCATTGAAAACGGAGAACCAGTTCTGCTCAGGAGTGGCAGGGAAAGGATACAGAGGGGAAGCACTTGAGCTGGGCTTTGAAGGTCAAGTAGGAGTTTGTGAGGCGCCAAGTAGAAGGGAACTTCAGACAAAAGAAACATCTTGGAAAAGGCATGGAGGAATGGCCCTGCAGGGTAGATGTGGGGCACAGTGATGGTGGGTGGGCTCAAGCTCAAGGTTCATGGGGAAGCGGGTGTACAGGGTGGTTAGACGCTTGGCTTTTGGGCACAAGACTCTGGTCTGAATCCCAGACCTTCCTCTTTCTACCTGTGGTAGAAAGAATAATGACCCCCAAAGATATCTTCGTCCTAATCCCTGGAACCTATGAAAGTTAACCTTTATGGCAAAAGAGACCTTGCAGATGTGATTTAGTTAGGAATCTTGAGATGGGAAGATTATCTGGGACTGTATGTGTGAGCACTAAATGTAATGAGTTTCTGTGATATAATAAAAAAATATATATTTGGTCTTTGTCCCCGACTCCTCACACAGAGTTCCTAGACTCTTTGGAATTTCCTGTGTAATAGGAGCGTCTTTTGTCTTTTATTCTAATGATGCCACTCTTGACCCCTAGATAGCTTTAGGATGGGGCTGGTCACCAGAAAGACCAAGGCATGATTAGAGATTTTGAACCTTTAGCTGCACACCCCCAACCTCCAGGGAGAGGAGAGGGGCTAGAGACTGAGTTAATCACCAAATCACAGTGATTTGATCAATCCTTCTATGTACTGAAACCTCCGTTAAAAACCCCTAAATGATGGGATTCAGTGAGCTTCCTGATTGGTGAATACAAGGAGGTGCTGGCCCCAGCGGGGAGTGGTCCACCCAGAGAGAACCTGGATGCTCTGTGCCCCTTCCCATATACCTGCCCTATGCATCTCTTCCATTTGGGTGTCCCCAAGTTGACTCTTTTATAATAAACTGGCAATAGTTAAGTGCTTTCCTGAGTTCTGTGAGTGTAGCAAATTATTGAACCTGAAAGGCAAGGGTTGTGGGTACCTTGGGGACCCGATTCTGGTGACTGGCCCCTAAAGTGAGGTCATCTCGTAGGACTGAGCCCTTCAACCTGTGGGGTCTGTGCTGAGTCCGGGTAGTAAGTGTCAGAATTGAATTGGGTTGTAGGACATCCAGGTAGCGTCCACACAGAGAATTGGCTGTGGTATATAGATGATCTTATTTGCAAAGCAGAAATAGAGACACAGATGTAGAGAACAAACATACGGATACTAAGAGGGAAAGGGGGAGTGGGATGAATTGGGAGATTAGGATTGACATATATACACTATTGATACTATGTATAAAATAGATAACTAGTGAGAACCTACTGCATAGCACAGGGAACTCTACTCAGTGCTCTGTGGTGAGCTATATGGGAAGGAAATCCAAAAAAGAGGGGACATATGTATACATATAGTTGATTCACTTTGCTGTACAGCAGAAACTAGCACAACATTGTAAAGCAACTATACGCCATTAAAAATTAATTTAAAAAGAAAAGAGAATTGGCTGGTGTAAGGAAAATGCCTGCGCATTTGGTGTCCCAGGTGTTATAAGTAAAAGCAGTTCAGAGTATCGTCAGAGGAGGGGGGAGGGAGAGAGATTTGAATGCAGAGAGAAGCCATGTGATGACAGAAGCAGTGGCTGGAGCAATGCCCCCTGAGGACGGAAGAACGGACCACAAGCCAAGGGGTGCAGGCAGCACCCAGAAACCGAGACGGGCCAAGAGTCGGAGTCTCCCTCGGAGCCTCCAGAAGGACACAGCCCTGCCGACACCTTGACTTTAGCCTAATAAGATTTTGTATTGACCTCTAGAACCATGAGGTAGTAAATGTGATTTTAAACCACTGAGATTGGGATTGACATATATACAGTAATATGTATAAAATAGATAACTAATAAGAACCTGCTATATAAAAAAAATTAAATTAAAAAAAATGAAATAAATAAACCACTGAGTTTGTGGTAACTCAGCAATTAGGAAACTAACGCAATACCTAAATAGCTTTTGCAAATGACCTCACTGCTTTAAGCATGGGGATAAATGGGAATAATCATAGTGAACTGGCCAGCTCATAGGGTTCCGGTGAGGCTTGCATATGTAAACTTTAACATGAGGCTTAGCCAAGGACCTGGCATGTAGTAAGGCCAGGAGGCAGATAAAGATGAGCTAAGAGAAGCAATCAGAGATGGGCTTTATATCTTATTGAAAGTGCTTGTTGATGTGTCTTTGTTTCTGGCGAAGCACAAGAGGAAGGGAACCACATCTGTCCAGTCATCACTGTCTTCCAGTGCATAGCGCAGGCCCCAGCCTGTTTCACTTTCCATAATTAACTGGTAAATGATTGAACACGTGCTCTGTTGTATTTAGAGGTTCTAAATCAGGGCAGGGAAATGAACAGCACAGAAGCTGTTTAGAGACGGAGAGGTCCCAGGTAGGAAGACCAGTGCGGCCAGCACAGTGATCCAGGTGAGAGATGGCTTTTCTTCATATGTGGTTAAAATCCCTCATTGTTGCCCTTTAATGCTCAGGCCCTTTCATTATGTTCTCCGAGCAAGAGAACAGCTGCAAACTGTCCTCAAATGTTCTCTCCTCTACCATTAATTTGTTCTTCTGCCTTCCCTTTCCAAGCAAAATGACCCAAATTACTTTGGCTTTCCCTTGTTCAGGTTGCAGTATTGCAGTGCCTGGCAGATGTTATAGGCGATGGCCCAGAGGACACGTTTGGCTTGCACATGTGTTTTAAGTGACCCACACGTACTTTTTTAAAAATGTGAATTATAAAACAGAGATTGAACATATGAGCTTATTGTTATGCCTTCCCAAAGTGCACTAAATTGGAAGGAAAGGAGTAAAGACATAGTTCACAAAGACAAAGGTAAGAGGAAAAGAGAAGAGCAGACAGGGTGCGTCACTAAGTCTGGGAGCCAGAATGCAGGTGGAGGGGTGGGGACAGGCATCTCAGAGCAGCGATCTGATTGGGCAACAGGACAGCAAACAGGTGCTTGGCTCTGCTGACCTCAGACAAGGCTCAGCCATGAGAGGCTCCAGGTACCCTAAATGCAGCATGGAATGCGTCTGAGTATAGAAACAGGTGGAAGCCCAACCCTTTCTTCAGCCTGTGCAGCCAGATAGCCATTCCTCCCTCCCCCCACCCCACAGTGCTAGAGCTTTTCTCTTCGGACACACTGTACCCACATGGCTCAGGACACAGCCCACCATGCACAGATGGGGCTGGGCAAGGCACTGGAGTGAAAATAGGGAGACGACCTGAAGGTCTGCATCCAGAAAGGGAAGACCCCTCAGCCCCCTCCTCTACTTCGAACTTAGGTCTGAGGCTGGTTTTGTATCCTCCAAACAAAAAAACTGTATGATGTCTCTAGGGAAATGACCCAGCCGAAGAGTTCAGTACTGATGTTTAGGATACCCACACCCCACTGGGCTCATTTAAGGTAATTTTAAGTTATTACTCTCAGTTTCAAACCCACCCTTCTGGACTGCACTCTGTGATACTAGGCTGGGACTCTGCTGACATTTCAGTGTTGCCAGAGGCTCCTGGGAAGGCGTATACATCGGGGCAAGAGGGAAACTGAGGCTGGAGGGGATGAAGGGTCCTGCTTCTGCTTGTCTGCTTTCTGTTTTTGGCAGAACCATCCCAGCCAGGCTTCCTCATCTGGTTGCGTCGTTCATTCCGATCAGCAGCCCTGCCTTGTGATGCCCCCTTCTCCGAGGCTGGATCTTTGTGCTATGGGCCCCCTTTCCAAGCTCCAAAAGCCTAGTAATCCTAACTCCTTCCTGTTACCGGCCCAGACCTAGGAATGGCAGTTGTCACTTTTAGGTGCTATTTATAGGGTACCTTGGTATTCCCCTTTTGCTTTTATAGTCTCTCATACCTGGCTAGCAGGTCTTTAGTAACATCTCTCTGTGTGGAATTCCTGTTTCTTAACTGGACCCTGACGGAGGGACCCAGTAAAATCCCATGACTTGCTTTATCACCTTTTAATGAAACCCAACCACCAAGAAGCCCGCCCCCATGAGATGTCAAAGGGTATAAACTTCCAGTTGCAAGATTAACAAGTTTGGGGATCCAGTGTGCAGCATGGTAGTTATAACTAATGATACTGCATCTCATATACCTGACTGATGCTGAGAGAGTAGGTTGTAAATGTTCTTACCACAAAAAAGAAATGGCGACTGTGATGGGACCGAGGGGCTACCTAACACTATGGTGGTGATCATTTTGCGGTTTATAAATGTGTTCAGTCAATACGTTGTACACCTTAAACCCACACAGTGGTATGTGTCAATTATATTGCAATAAAGCTGGGGGTAAAAAAAAAAAGGTAGAAAAGAAGCTCACCCAAGACTCAAGGCTGCCAAGCCATCTTCAGTGCCTCACTCATCTGTACTGTGAAGAGTCAACAGATACTGGAGGAAAAGCAAATGGAAAAGTCAGAGGTCAGTTTTGACAAATTAAAAAAAGGAATGGGTAAGAAACAGATAAGGCAGAGAGGAGCAGGAAACTTCAAAAAAAGCTGAAATTGGTGTCCTCAGAGAGGAGAAAACAGCTATTTCAGCCATAAAACATGAACGGAGCCCATGTTTTTTTTTTTAAAAAAAAGGATTGTTCAGAACACAAGCACTCTAGGAAATGAAAGATATGAGAGTTGACGTTTTACAAAATGGTCAAAAGTTAGAAGACCAGCTTGAGCAGATCTCCTTAAAGTAACACAAAGAGACAGAGATCTAGAAAAGAAGAGATAGAAGATAATTAGAGCATCATTTGGGGGTTTTCTACATCTAATTAATAGACGAAGATGAGGAAAGATTTTTTTCTTTTTTTGGTTTAATTTTTATTGAAATATAATTGATTTACAATGTTGTGTTAGTTTCAGGTGTACAGCAAGTGATTCAGTTTTATATGTGTGTGTGTGTGTGTGTGTGTGTATATATATTTGTATATATATATTCATTCTTTTTTTTTTACATTGTCTTCCATTCTCCATTATAGGTTATTGCAACATATTGAGTCTAGTTCCCTGTGCTATACAGTAGGTCCTTGTTTGTTATTTTATAATTTTTCTTTTTTAAAGCATGCATTTCTAGATTGAATGGGCTCACCAAATGCTTAGCACAATGAATAATTAAGAAACACCAATTCATATCCTTGGGTGGGAATTTCTGACCCTGGCACTTATTAACATTTGGTCTTAAGAAAGTTACTAAGTAGTTTTGGGCTTCTGTTTTCCTGTAAATGAGGATGACAGTACTTGGGCCCTCATAGAACTGTCGTGAATGTATATCATAAAATATACACAGACATCTAGCATGGCTCTTGACACAGTATTGCATAAACATTTTAGTAATAATAATAGGTAATAATTCTTTCAAATGGCTTTGGGCTCATGAGAAAGAAACACAAGCTAACATTTATTGAAAACCAAGTGCCAGTCACTGGGTTCACTTTTCTCTACTTTATATTATCCCATTTATTACTGGTAAAAAGCCCCAAAGTCTGGGTGTTTTTCATGCGTTGTATTGAGAAACTGAGGCTCAGAGAGCACTGCCTGATTTCTCAGCTCATGTTATGCTCTGTGCCTCTGAGAAGGGGAATTGCATGCCAGCAGAGGCAGCCTTCCGCAAAGTTTCTGAGGGACCATATGGGCAGACAGCCTCTTCGTTGTCTAGCTAATTTAAAAACAGGAAGGTATTCCACATAGAACTTAGCTGATGGGAATAGTCCCAAGTGAAGTCTCGCTCTTTCAGGTATGGGCATGTCCACTCAGCAGCTGACAACGTTAATAAAATTGTCAGGCAGCTATTAGAATAGCTCAAAATTATCCAAATTTTTATAGGTACCTGAAAGTGCTGAATACCTCTTGCTTTTGCTCATAAAATGAACATCTGTTAGCTCCCAGAAGACTGATCTCTGTACCTCATGGCTGGACCTCAGGGGCTCCCTCCTCCTAGGATGCTCAGTTGTATATCGGGTTTTTACCCCCTTCTCTAGAATGCTCCCTGTGGTCAATGCATGTGCTTGATGTTTCTTTGTTCTAAATATTTTTACCTTTTTTTAAGTTACCCCCACAGAAGGGTCTTGCAATCAAGCATTCGGATTCAACAAGCGTGCCTTGAGCTGTAACCTCCCATGTGTCTTGCTCTGTGCTAGCCCTTTGGTACACTGGTTCATCTCTGTGGCCATTTCTCATGAATCAATAACTGGACATTATCTAGCAGATATTTCCAGGCCAACTGTGCTTAAACACTGTGCTTAGCAACCGGGGAGGAATGAACACATACTTGTTGTATGTATAAAGGAAAAGGGTTATAGAACTGAATACTTTCTTTCATTCTGATGAATCAGAATAGTCTGAATGTTATGTCTTAGAAACACCAGGAGGAAGAAGCCTAGAACTTAAGCAACTATTAGTAATGGTGATGATGCTGATCATTTGCATACAAGAACTATGCTCACCTGTTAGCTGTCTACACTTTTTTTTTTTTTTTTTTTTTTTTTTTGCGGTACACGGGCCTCTCACTGTTGTGGCCTCTCCCGTTGCAGAGCACAGGCTCCAGACATGCAGGCTCAGTGGCCGTGGCTTATGGGCCTAGCCGCTCCGCGGCATGTGACATCCCCCCAGACCGGGGCATGAACCCATGTCCCCTGCATCAGCAGGCGGACTCTCAACCACTGTGCCACCAGGGAAGCCCAGCTGTCTACTCTTGAGTCAATGATAGTCATCCCCTCTTAGCCTCAGTTTTTTTATCCATAAATTGGGGATGAAAGATTTCAGCCGTAGAGTGTTGGTATCTCTATTATTTGAGATAATCCATCCATGGGAAAGACACAAATTGGCACCTGCATAAGAGAAGGGCTCAATAAATGGGTGTTCCATAGTCTCCCCCTTTTCAGGACTTGTACGTCTATGCATTCACCTTTACATGCACAGACCCATCCTAGAGTCTGTGGATATGGAGACAGGTATAAAAGGTGTTACAGGCAGGGGAAGAAATGGGGCATTGAGAGATTAACAAGCCCATGGATCTCATTGTACAAGAAAAAGAAGTTTTATAGAGGTTAATACCATTAGCACATGATGGAGATAAAATAAGGGATATATCTGGTCCTCCTCATCCGTGTTATATTCAGTTCATTCATTAATTAAATGCAAATATTAAATACCCACTATGTGCCAAGCATGTCAGAGTTGTATACCATTGCTGCCTCTAAGTTCATTTCAGAATTGTGCTAAAACAGCTTTCTGGACCTTCTTGGTGCTCCTGAGGCTTCAAGCCCTTGCTTATAACCCTGCCTTGCATGTGTGCAGCCTCGGTTATATGCATCCATTGGAAGGAAACTCATCGGGCAAGACAATCTTCTCTATTTCTGGGCATCTTGAGTAAACTTTGTTTAAGCCTAAACCAATGGCTCTCTTACTTCCTCTCTCTGGTTTGAGTTCTGTTCTTGAGACCTTATAGACAAGGTTGATTGATTCTCCTCTGACTGTCCTTCAGGTAACTAAAGGCTGCTTTCACAGCTGCCTGGGAGCTTCTCTTCTCTAGGCCAAATAGTCTGAATTCCCCTAGGAAAAGGATTCCAAGTTCACCAGGGCCTTTGCCTGGGGGCAGCAGCACACAATCACAAAACCAGCATTAGGGTCTTATCCCTGTTGCACCCTGCCATTTTCTAGCTGCGTAACCTTGAGCCAGTGAATTAATCTCCATTAGACTCCTCAAAAGGAAGTGGATGTCACAGTGGTGTCCAGCCCCCGGCTCATGAGAGGATTAATTGATGTAATTTTGCATAAGAGTGTTGTACTTGGAGGGGGGTCCCAGTTGTCCACAAGTGCAGTGCTACTGGCTTGATGTGGTCTGGTCCAAGGTTATCAATGAGGAGGCTGCAGTACAGTCAGGACAAGCGAGTCTCCCAGTGGCTCATCTGTTAGTGAGAACCAGGTATCAGTGCCCTGTCACCATTAAATGACCACGTGGAGGGTCAGTCTCTGCAGTGCCTGAATGCCTGGTGTGTACACCATGGTACTTAATGGCCAGTCAGTAAGATACAGTCTTTCCAATAGCAGGAAAATGACCAAATAATTGCCTCAGAATCCTGAGTCTATCATGTAGGTGGGTGTTTCTCAAATTTGAACGTGCATCACAGTCTTTCCCCTAGGGAGCTTTCAGATCCTGATCCCCATCCTTGAGATTCAGATTCTGCAGGTACTGGGGTGGGGCCTGTACTCTTGTGAGTCTGGTACATTTGTCTTCAGGGGTCACGGGAGTGTGAATATGCCTAGCTTCTCAATGCCTAAGTGAGCTGAATCATGTAAGGCCAGAGAAGACAGAGTGCCTGGAGAAGGCGGAAGATTTCCCTGTTATTGTTTTGTTTTCATTTTTAGTTTAGCAGAGAAGTATAAAATTGGTGTCGTTAGGAAGCTTGTCTGATAGCTTAAAACAGGCGTCAGCAAAACAGTCTTTCCCAAGAGAAAATGCACATGTTTATTTTGTCCAGTTCTGGGTCAAATGCTATTTATATCATGTCCATTAGGAGAGCTTTTGGCTACAAGTACCAGTGTTTTAAGCCATAAGGAGGCAGGGAATCCAGTGCCTATGCAACAGCTCAACAATGTCTTCAAGACCCCAGATTCTTTCCATCTTTTTTCATTCTCAGCACATTAGCTTTTTGTCTTCATGATTCTTGCCTCTTGGCTGCAAGATGGCTGCCATAACCCCAGACATCTTATCTTCACTCCAGGGTCTCAAGCAGAAAGGAAGAAGCAAGGCCAAAATTCTTTCTCCTTAGGAGGCTCTGCCTTTTTATTCAGGATAAGACCCTCCACAGCAGACTTCCCTTTACCTCTCATGGCTTAGAAATTGGTCACATACTGAATCCTGGACCCTGTCACTGCTAGTCGGGAAGGGGATTACCATGACTGGCTTGTACAGATTATTAGTCATCCCCAGGAAGAAGTAGAGGCCTACCTTTCTTGAAATCAGGAATTTCCACCTGCTGCCTAAACACAAAAGCTTGGTTCTTTTAGCAGGAGAGAAAGGGGAAGCTGAGAAGGGAGAAGTAACTTTCCCAAGGACACACAGACAGCAAAGGATAGTCAGTGGTCAAATTTAGGTTTGGCTTTGAAGCCTATATGCTTCCTACTTTGCCATCCTGCATCTCTTACCACACAGACTTCTAGTAAACCAGAGATACCTTGTGTTCAAGCAAACCTTAGAAATGGCCTGATCCCTTGCCCTCATTTCACAGATGAAAAAAATAAGGCCAACATCAGGTAAGCAGTTTACCTAAGTTTACTCAGCTCTTTGGTGGGCTGTGAACCACACTGCCTTTCTTTTGGTTGACTGTGCTGGTTCAACCTGAGGGACACATAGCAGGCAGAGCATAGAGAGCAAAGGGGTTGGGTTGCCAAGGCAAAAGGCCATGATGGCACTCAATGGCTATGATCCAGGGATTAGAGAGGGATGGCCATTTCCTCTTCTGAAAAATGTGCAAGGTAACTTTTGAACTTCCTTTTGGAGACTTCTTTTTTTGGTAAGGCATGACTGGTCAAAAAGATACTGGGGAAGGAAAAGACAGAGAGAATAGAGAAAAAAATTGCTGTTTCATGTTTAAGGAGTGGGGTAATGGAAGTGGAACATTGCAGTTTGTTCATGGTAGGTGTACAATAATTGTAGTGGATGCATTTCTCCACCTTGAAAAATAGGGGTAATAACAATAACTGCCTCTCAGGAGTGCTATAAGACTAAATGACTCCACGTACGTAAAATGCTTAGAACAGTGCCTGCCACTTAGTAGATGCTCATTAAATAATATATTGTTATCATTAATATTGGAAATTCTGCGAGATTTGACCCTCTAGAACCCATAGTTTGAAGGAGAAGAAAGCAGGTACAATACTTGGTGCAAAGGTCTGTTGCTAGAACTTTCCCCCCCATATTTAACCCCTCCAGGAGCCTGAGAGGTGAATATTAATATTCTGATTTTACAGAGCAGAAATAGGGGACCCAGAAAGATGAAGCTGTTTGTTCAAATCCAAAAATTCGTTGACACCAATGCTAGTGTTTGTTTTGCTCTTCCAAACTGGAATCCGCCTCTGCCTACAATTGGCTGTGTGTCACTCTGGGGTAGGGTGTGATTTGTCATTTAGGAACACCAGGTCATCTTCCTTCTTCCCCTCGGGCCTTCTCTCTGCTCTTATTTTTCCCTCTTGCTATTGTAATTCCTTTTAGCCAAACGGCTAAAGCCCCTTTCTGTTTGTTTGCCACCCTCCTTTAATGGGGTCAACATCTGGCCAGATAATTCTACCATCCACAGAGGAACCAGGGAGCCTTAGAGTCTGGGTCAGAAGGTGGTGTCACACCTGATACAGGGACATATTAAGTCATCTTGATGGAGAAAGACGACAGTAGTGGTTAACGTTGGCACTCACCTTTGAGGGAGTCTCTGAACTGATCCCCATCCCAGCACCACCCACCAAGAGTCACGTGAAAATTGATCTCCACTGGGAAGATAAATCTCACTGCCCTTACTCTTGTACCCAATACATCACCCACCTGGCCCTTTGGAGACCCTGCCATGTGATAGTATCATTGTCATTGTACCTGTGTTTCTCAAGGTTGTTTTCAGGACCACAGGCCAGAAGCATGTGGGGCATCCCTGAGAAAGTCTAGCTCCCCAGACCCACTAGGCTTGTCCTTGAGATCCATATTTTTCACCAACTCCCTCGGCGGCAGGGCTGCAGTCTTTGGGCCACGCTTTGCGAAATGCGGAGTGCAGCCATGAGCTGCTTGGGAGCAAGTCTGTGATTCTATCTTTGCATTCCCAGCACCTTGCCTGGTATATATATATTTTTTTAATTGAATGGTGAGTTAACTGAGTTATTTGATTAATTAGTATACGAAGAGAACAGAAGGAACTCCCGGAAATGGGAAGTTCTAGTGTCCTAAGAGTAAAGGAAAACAGAATAAATCAAAGTTACCCTGAAAGATCAGAATGGCCTTTGTGATTTAAGGACTTGTGTTTGGCTTCCCTGTGTGAGCTCTTCTCGGGGCCCCACTCGCAACAGGCACTGTCCTGCTTCATGCACACTGACACTATAGGCTCTGGATCTTGTACTCTGCAGAATTTTAATCTCAAGCCAAGCCCTCAGTTGGGGAACCTCACTGAAATGTAAACAGATGCCTATACTAGATCGATTCATCTGATCAATGCCTCCAAAGGCCCCAGTCCGGCGTGAGCATCACCTTCTCTCTCAAGTCCATTCTTCTCTCTCCAGGCCAAGCAAGGTCCATCTCTCCTTCATATAAGCACCGTCTGTTTCTAGAACAGACCTCTTTAAGAGCTTTGCATTATAGTTATTGAATATGTTCATGTATGTCTCCCTCATTAGACTAGAAGCTCTTGAAGACAGAACTTCAAGTGCTATGTACATAGTAGGCATATAAGTCTTTCTTGAATGAATGAATAATGGAATGACCAGATTCTGATGCCAGTTCTGCTTCTTCATAACTACCTGACTTCATCTCCCTGCCTCTGATTTTCTTGAATCTCAGAAAATGAATGATTAAGCAGTGCATCAGGCTGTGAATGGAGGAAGATACTGAATGGTGGGCTGAAGGCCCTTTATGATCGTTTATAACATGATAGAGACCAATCACTTTAGCTCATCTTCCACAGTTATAAGAATATTGGTTAACTTTGCTTTGATCTTTTTTCCCTAATACTAATTTTTTAGCAGGCATTCATTTACTGGGTCTTTCTTCAGGTATTTTATTGGGCAAGCCTATTTCTTTTTTTTAATAGCAGCTTTATTAAGACATAATTCATATACTCTAAAATTTATTCTTCCAAAGTAGGCAATTCAGTGTTTTTTTTAGTATATTTAAATATTCAGAGAACTGTGCAGCCATCACTACTTTCTAATTTTAGAACATTTCGATCACCGCGAAATAGATCCCTCTTCCCCTTTAGCAGCCACTCCCCATCGTTTCTCTGCCCTCCAGTACATGGTAACCACTAAGCTGTCTCTAGGATGTGCCTGTTCTGGATATTTCATATACATTGACTCATACAGTACGTGACCTTTTGTGACTTGCTTCTTTCACCTAGTATAATGTTTTCAAGATCCATCCATGTTGTAGCATTTGTCTGTGCTTCATTCCCTTTTAAGGTCAAATCATATTTCATCCTGTGGATGTATCACATTTTTTAAAATGCATTCATCAGCTGATAGACATTTGGGTTGTTTCACTTTTGGCCATTATGAACAATGCCGCTATGAATATTTGCATACATAGTTTTTGTGTGGCCATATATTTTCAGTTCTCTTCGGAATGTACTTAGAAGTGGAATCGCTAAGTCATATGGTGACTCCTGTTTACCATTTTGAGGAACTGCCCAACTGTTTGTGCCCAAGTGACTGCACCATTTGCAAACCTGTATCTTAGACTTAGCTGTTCGTGTGCTAAGAACACCAGTGCCCTGTATCTTCACTGCGTGCCAGCTAATCGGACAGGTGGAACCAGTGATGAATGCTGAGCAGAGAACTGCAGGATCTTCTCATCACTGCAACCACTCTGGGCACCAGTTCAGACCTGATGAGTAGGTCCAGGGCACTGGGTTAAAACACAGAGGATCCTGGGTATAGGGGCCACCTAGGAACAGATGAAGTTGTTTAACCACGAATGAAGGCACGCTACTATTTAAGAGGTAGATGTCCATGTCTGGGGCCTGCATCCTAATTACATATCATGTATCACTTACATTTGTTTTTCTTTATTTTCAGTGGCATGCAACAAAATTATTTGAGAATCTATTTTTTTGCAGTTTTCAGCTTGCTTTGGCCTCTTTTTTTCCTTTGCACAATAGTCACAGTCAAGATTCTTAATACCTCCAATCTCTCATTGGAGGTCTCACCTTCTAGGCTGCAAATTGTGCTGATATCATGGCCCTGCAGTGTTGGTGGAATTTGCACAGGAGACAGTTTCATTGAAGACATCTTTTCTCTGGGCCTAGATCTTAAAGAATCAAGCTGAGCGTATTATTGCCAGAAGGTCAAGGGATCCCTCTGTTCGTGAGGGCAGAGCGTGTAGTGAGACCTTCGAGAATGGGGTCAGGGTTGACCCTTGTCCTCTGTCCTCCCTGCCCTAATTATGTGTCTCAACTGAGATGGGACTTCCATCTTTATGACAATAGCTGCCTGATGGAAAGATTCTAAACCAAGATTAAACATGTAAATGCTTCCTAAACCACAAGAGCTGTGTATTAAATTAATAAATGCTTAACCATCTCAGGGGTTACAGCCCTGCTGCGTTTCAGACAAATTCTCTGGAGTCCCTCTTGCTGAGTTTCTTTACCAGAATAAACTACCTCTGCCAACCAGAGATAAATTTAGTAGATATACATGGGGGAGAAAGGGCCCCTGTACTGTGCCGTCTCTCACCGGGCTAAGCTCTGCTTATGACTTCTGTTTAACTTGAGGATCTTTTTTTGAAATCGCTACCTTGCGAATTTTGGTAGACCAGTGATCTCAGCTAACCAGGAAGAGGGAAGGAGCTTTCTTGGACCTTCAGAGGTCACCCCATTTCCGTTTCCTCACCCCCATATTGGAATGAGAAAAGAGATGGGCTGACCCTACGACCTCTGGGATGGAAGACATTTGTCTGGCACCTGAGATAATTCTAGAAAGAGGTGGTTGAAGAGAATGGGAGGGCTCGGGAAAGTGAGGATGGATGAGATGTGCTCCCAGGACTGAGTCCGAAGTCTGCTCTGCACAAGGAAACAAATTTTACATCTAATCCTATACTTGGAGCACTAGAGATTTTATAAGATGACTAGAGTATGAAGAAAAAATCAGTAGATTAGAAAGGAAATAGTATTAGTGGTTGACAGGAGTTAGGGATGATGGGGGAGGGGACAGTGCAAGGGAGTGGCTATGATTTTTTAAAGGGTCGAATTAGGGAGATCTTTGCGGTGGTGAAACAGTTCTGTATCTTGATTGCTGTGATGGTTTCATGAATCTACACATATGATAAAGTGGTATATACACGTGATACCAACGTCCATTTCCCAGTTTGTATACTGTAGCTATCTAAGATGTCACCACTGGGGGAAACTGTGTGATGGGTACATGCACTATTTTGCAACTTCCTGTGCATCTATAATTATTTCAAAGTAAAAAAAAAAAAAAAAAAAATGTTTAACCTGGGAGGAAAAAAAAGGAAATAGTAATGCAAACAGAAAAAAGTAAATGATATGATGGACAGTACAAATAATGGCATAGCATCAAAGCAGATATAACCTCTGTTAGGCTTCTGACAAATGGTGACATTTAAAACAGGAGGGCAGCCACACTGTGACTAATGTGGTGGCTGTCATTAAGATTTCCCAAGAGGAAAATGTCTGTGTTTCATGTCACAGACAGTGGGCTAATCTCAAAATTATATACAAAGAACTCCTAGAAATTAATATGGAAAAGACCAATAACCATGGTCAAAGAACATGAATACATAGTTCACAGAGGAGGAAATACAAATGGTTCTTAAACATAAAAAGAGACTCAACTTTCCCCTCTCAAAAATTTTTTTAAAAAGAGTAATGCAAAAATATATATATACTGAGATACCATTTTTAACTCTTAGGTTAGTGAAAATCTATAAATTTGGTAACACATTCTGCTGATGATGCTGAGGCCCTCTCAGGCTTTACTGGTGGCAACACAAGTGGATACAGCCCCCTACAGACTCATACTTGGCAGTCAAGACAAAATTCCTGGAACAGAGATGGCTACGTGTGCACCAAGATTCATTTCCCCCTTCTACAGTAATACAGATGCAGCTGGAAAGTGGCTAAGCAGATAAGGAAAGCACTTTGCAGCTCCCTTCCCAGGCATATTGCATGTTCTTTCCAGTGGGATATGACTAGAAAAACAGTATGTACGCATGCTTGTGAATGTGTGTGCATGTTTGCAAAGATGGCCATAAGTTCTTCCCCTCCCTATGCTTATGCCCTGTGCCATGACCTTGCAGCCCCTCCCATCAGGAGGAGGCGTCTGTCTTAACTTCCTGAATCTGGCCTGCCCTTGTGGCTTGTTTCAGCCAGTGGAACACAGAAGCAAACGCCAGGAGCAGAGACCTGAAAGTGCTTGCACTGGGGCTCACTCTCCTGCCGCTCTTGGAAGCCTCCTGCCATGATATGAACAAGCCTGGGCTAACCTGTCAGAGGATGGGGAACCATGCAGAGAGAAGCCCCTGTCACCTGAGCTGTCCTTTGAGGACTGTCATATAGTAGCCGTCGCCAGCTGATCAACCAGCTGACAGCAGATGCTGAGCAAGACCAGCTAAGAGATCAGCCGCAGCCAGCCAGATCCAGAGAAGCCCAGCTGAGTCAGGCCAGATTACCCACCTGAACCTTTAAGCCACTACATTTGGGGCGATTTGCTACACAGCAGCGTTGACTGATACAGTGTCCTAATTCTGAGACAAGGTTTCTCAGACCTGCATATGCCCCCTCCATGTTTTCTTTTCACCATGTCCTGAGATAACTCATAGTTCAAAGCCAGTGGAATATCTCGTTTTTCAGTCAGGCAGGCAGTACCAACAAATACTTATCAAGACTCCACTTTGCCAACTGCTGGGGACTGAAACTCAGATGCCTCAAATTCAAGGAGTTTACCCTCCAGCAAAGGGGGACAATGCATGTGAACAACGCAGGAGATACTAGAAACATCTCAAACACTGGTGAGTGCAATGATGGGAATAAAATGAGAAGGTTGGTGTGCCTTTCCTAAATTGACAAGGAGAGAAATAGGACCCTTAGCAACTCAGCACTCACCTTTTACAACTGAGGGAAGAGAATCCCAAACTGAACAAGTCACACAGTGAAGGCTCGTGTTTTGCACAGTAATCCCATGAACTTCTATCAGGCTGTGTTTCACAGGGTATTACTGAAACCAGCACAGGAAGATGCAGAAAACTTTACGAGGTTAGGCAGAGCCCGGCTAGGATTAGAATTCAGATGTGGACCTGGGAAGCAGTCAGGGAACTGACTTTGATTCAGCCCAATGCCCAGGAGGGTAGTGGAGGCATGTGTTAGGGGCGTGAGTTAGAGATAAATGAGTTCTGTGTTCTGCGGGGAAAGGTGTGAGTTACCTGTGACGCTTGTTGGAAACAGAAGCCTGGAGGGTCCTTTCTGCACAGTTGTGGGATCCAGGGAAGGACGTTTTATCAACTCTGCATGTGCATCTCAGACCCACAGCAGCTTAAGAACCGCTGGAGTAGATGGACAGTCTCTTAGCCTCTCTACAAGAGAAGGCCAACCAGAGCAACTTTTTAACCCTAAGGAGAAGACAGTGCTCTTTAAATGAATATCGAGATGAAACAGATCCCCCTGTCCTTAAGAACATGACTTGGTAATCTCTTTTATGCCCCAAATTAAAAACAGAATGTGGGCTGGTGATGTAGCCATCCAGATCAGGCCTCTAAAAGATTGGTTTTCCTTTGCCTTTTTTTTTTTCTTTTTCTCCTTCTAAAATACTAAGTTTCTTCTTTTGGTTAAATGACAGACTTCCCTCTGTAGAGGATGTAAAAATGGCAGTGATTTAGATGAAGTCTGGGAAGGACTGTATGAATTTTTTTTTTTATTTTGGAGGTAAACTCCTCAGGGGTGGGAGATGGGGAGACTGGAGTCTGATCTGGGACCTGGATATCAGGTCCTGCAGGGTCTGCTTGATTTTTATCAGCAGCTCAGGTAACCAGCCTCAGGACCTGTAGCATAAGGTGGGTTTTAGAGGTAACAGTGCCCCCTTCTGGCGTAAGTGGATTTTTAAAGTATAACGTGCAAATCCTGAGCCCAGTGGCACTTTTTTCCGTCTCTGAGGTGGTGGGATGCTTGCCCTAGCCTGTCTTCCGTCTCCTGTGGGATGGACCCCTCTCTGGGGTGTCTGTGCCCTCCCCCATGTGGGCAGCTCAGGGGCCTGCGAGTTTTGCCAGAGATCACTGTGCTGAGTGAGTTCTTCAATCTCGGACTTTCACTCACCATCCTCGCGTATCCATGGGATTCTTTCCCTTTGACGGTGGTATCAGGCTGCAAGTCAAACCTTGTATTTTCCTTTTTCTAAAAACATTACCACTAGCTGTCTATGTGGGATTTTCTGTGTGCATATCTGTGTGCTTTTTCCTGGGTGTATCAGCATGTGATCAGAATCTAAACCTTTACTGGTGACCGCCACCAACACATCCCTTTCCCTGTCCAGTCATCCAGCAGGTCCCCCCCAGGGGAGATCTGGCACTCTCTTTCCTGCAGGCCTCATTTCTCCCTTATTGGCTCCTACTCTAGTGAACTGTCTGTGGCCTGGTGACGTGGACAGGCCCCACTGGGCAGACAGTGTATGGTTCACTGCAACCATCAGCACAGGTGGAGAAGCCCCATACGCCTGGATTCAGATCTTGAGTTTGCCGCTTACTAGCTGTGTGACTTTGAGCTGGTGATTGGACTTGTGTGGGCCTTGGTTTCCTCATATGCAAAATGGGGATGATAATACCAGTATCTAACTCGCAGAGTTAGCGTTGAGACTCAAATGAGTGAATGTATGTTACGCATTTAGAGCAGCAATTAGCGTAGAGTACCCAGTTCCTGTTTGCCATTATTCTAGCACCTTAGCTTGAGGCTTAAAGTTATCCTGTGGTTGTCTTCCTGGCTGTATTTCTTCAGGGCTCATCCTGGATCCCATTGTCTTGGGAACAGGGAGCCTCAGATCACAGAAAAGTCTGTAGGGGTTGGAGTTACCTAAGACAGCTAGGAAAGTAAACTTTTGGTCTCATTTAATTCCAGTTATATTGTCTAGACCCTGATCGCTGGGGTCCAACTTTGTGGCCTAAATTTTCCAGAGGAAGCCACTATTATTGACCCAGATCTACCCCTCCCTCCTTAGGGTACACTGCCTCGATCTCATGCACATGTAGGGCAGGGGCTGGGCCAGTTCCCGGCCATGCACCCCTATTCCTGAGTCGGGGATTCTTACCTGGGATCCATGGATAGATTATAGCAATTCTCAGACCCCCTCAGAAATTGTGCACAAAATTTTGTGTATTAGGTGCATTTTTGGTGGAACTGCCCCACAGAGGTCATCATTTTCTTAGAGGGAAACTGTCCTAGAGGTTAGAGTATGTCCCCAATACTTGATGAGTGGTGATGGGGAAGGATATACTTGTAGCTATTTCCCAATTTTTCATCCTACAGGTGCTTTTTTTTGTGTGTGTGTGGTACGGGGGCCTCTCACTGTTGTGGCCTCTCCCATTGCGGAGCACAGGCTCCGGACGCGCAGGCTCAACCACCATGGCTCATGGGCCCAGCCGCTCCGCGGCATGTGGGATCCTTCCGGACCAGGGCACGAACCCGTGTCCCCTGCATCGGCAGGCAGACTCTCAACCACTGAGCCACCAGGGAAGCCCTACAGGTGCTTTTTGAAGTCACCTAGAGTTCACTTTCCCGTGGCTCAGGTTGTATGGCATCAAGATCATCAGTCTGGACTTATTTACAATTAAGGAGAATATGCAGAAAGGAAAGCCACACGCTGCCCAACAGAGCTGGGGATTCTCATCAGCTCTTCTGAATTATTCACACTCCCCATTCCCTTTATTAATGGAGGTAATAAAGAGTTGACAGCAGTTTGGAGGCCCAGGCCCCAACACAAGAGTGTTTGGGGTGTTTTTTTTAAGACTCCAGTAAACATATAAAGAGTAAATGATGGTGTCCCCATGGGCTTTTCTGTGAGATTCTTGTCATCACTCCCTAGTAAACGAGGGACAAAGGGGCTTAAATAGGAGAAAGTTGATGTGCTTTCCCTGGTTAATGGCAGCCTTGTTCTTGAGGGTAATCTTGGCCAGTCCTCCATGAATGGAATGGCAACAGGCAGGACCAACTTTGTAATTTGTAGGGTCCAATGCAAAATTACATGTGGGGCCCTTTTAGAGAAATTGTTATCAATTCCAAAATGGTGACAGCAGAGCTTTGAACCAAGCAGAGTCCTTCTCAGCACAGGGCCCGGTGTAACTGCACAGGTCCCAGGACCCTGAAGCCAGCCGCGGCAGGGATGCTGGAATGTGGAGCTTCTCCCCCATCCGTACTTCCCTGCAGCCCACGGGCCCTCTTGCTGTGCCTTCGTCATGCCAGGCACACGCCTGCCTAACGGCTTCGTGCTTGCTGTTCCTCTGCCTGGAAGGCTGTGTCTCCAAATCACCCTATAGCTCCCTCCTTTCCTCTGGATTTCTGCTCAGATGTCACTTAGCGGCGATACCTCAGCCTCCCTTCACGCTCTCCCTGAATCCTTTTCGGCAAAGACGTGACTCTCATTATATATTTCCTCGTTTATCATTGATTGCTGTCCTTACCCCAGCGAAGTGGGAACTCCTGGAGGGCTGGGGCTCGGTTGTCTTTGCCCCCTGCTGTCCTCTTTATGGCTGGCACAGGGCCGGGCACACAGATGTTGCACACAGGTGTGTATGGAGTGCACAAGCGGGGATGCTTTGGGCCAGGTGACGAAGGCAAGCCAAAGGTGAGAGTTCAAGGAAACGGTGAGGGTTTGCTCTTGACTCTTGACCTGCTTCTCACTGATCTTCTCGGGCAGAAGCACTTTCTTCCTCCTGGTCTCCATCCCTCTGGATGCCATTTGTAAGATTCAGGACCCTGACCATGAAGCAGAGGAAAGGCCTTGGTGTAACAGAGGCTGAATTCATCACTGATTTTTGAGCATCTGCTGAAACACCCTACTCTCCAAGGCGTGTTAACAGCTGTTGTGGAGGAGGGGACTCTGAAGGAGCGTGGCTTCAACAGGGTCACCTGATCCTTGCCTGCAGGATTCTCAGAGCCCTTTGTATGCTACTACATGTTGCGTTTCACCAGCTTATTAGGCCACGGGAACCTCTGCTTTACCAAGCATTGCAGGGCACCAGTGATCTGTGAAGTACGCATGGAGACACCCTGGTTTGGTGGCCTGCACGTCAGGAGGCTGGCTCCCATCCTCCCTCGGCACTACCTCCTAGGCAGATTAAGTCAAAGGACTGCCACTCCCTCTCCGGGGTTCTACAGTCTGAAAAACGAAGGCAGCTTTTCTGCTTTTTACTATTGAATGTGTGTTCTGGGTGAGCCCAGGGTTCTCGTCCAGCTCCAGCATTCTGGAAAAGAGAGTCCTGGCTTCCTATTCTCTGATCCCTGTCAAAGTTAATTCATTTATTCAACAAGTATGTGTTCAGTGCTTACCACATGCCAGGGATTCTTCTAGCCCCTCAGAAAACAGCAGTGAAAACCAACAAGCCAAACCTCTGCCCTCCGGAGCTTATTTTCATAAAGGTTCTGGCTGAACAGGCTGGCGGGGAAGTGTTGGCTGTCTGTCAAGGTCTGGATGGATCACTTGGCACTGGCAAAGCCACTCGTAACGCTGTAAAGGAAGGAGCACTGGGACCCCAAGTCTAGAGACCCAGGTTAAGGTCCAGGCCTCGCCACCAGCAAGAGCGACTTCGCGATCAAGGGCTTGTGCTCTGAAATCACTCCACGCAGGTCCAGTCTTGGCTCTACTGCTTGCTGAGGCCTTGAGCACATAACCTCTCACGATCAGTCTGGGTTTGTTTTTGTCTTCATCTGGAGGATGGGGTCAGAACGCCACTCGTCACCAAGGAGACGCTGCACATGAAGCACTGAGCCCAGGGCCTGGTTCCTGCTGTTCACGTGATGCTGTCAGTTGCTTCCTGTTATCACATCCCCAGCCAAGTTAGGCAAGTCACTGTCTTTGGACCTTGCTGTCTTCTTCTATAGAGTGAAGTGCTTGTATAAGCCTGTATTTTAGACTCAGTTTAAATAGTATTGGAATGTAGATGATTGTCCCTCCTCCAAATATAGACCAGCCGACTGAAATATGGCTGTGTGAGACGTCTACATCTCCATGTAGGTCCAGGCACACCTCAGAAATATGGCACTGGGGTTCCAGACCACTGCAGTAAAGTGAAAATCGCCATAAAGCAAGCCACACAAATTTTTGGCTTCCCGGTGCATATAAAAGTTATGCTTACACTCCTCTGTAGTCTATTAAGTGTGCAATAGCATTAGGTCTTAAAAAAAACAACGTACATGCCTTAATTAAAAATACTTTATTGCTAAAAAATGCTCACCATCATCGGAGTCTTCAGTGAGTTGTAATAGTAACATCAAAGATCACAGATCACCATAACAAATTTAATAATAATGAAAAAGTGTGAAATATTTTGAGAATTACCAAAACGTGACACAGAGACATGAAGTGAGCAAATGGTCTTGGAAAAATAACACTAGCAAGCCTGCTCCACACAGGGTTGCCACAAGCCTTCAATTTGTAAAACAAAAACAAAAACAAAAACAAAAACACAGTATCTGTGAAGTGCAATAAAACGGAATATGCCTGTATATCTATATATGTATGTTTTACATGTGTATATAAGTCTATGCATACATATACCTATGCATGTGTGTAGGTATGCATCATCACTGGTGTGTGTGTACACACACACACAGACACACACACACCAGCTTTCAAGTCTCCAGAGCTTTCTGCAGTTCATTACAACCTGTCAGCCAGCATTCTAGACCTGAAACATGCTGCTTTTGTGCATGTGGGAATGCTCCAAGGTCAGAAAAATGAAATCCTGCCCCTTCCAATGCAAGAATTATATCATTCCTGTTGTAATTCAGGGAGATCTTGCTTACTTCCCTCTTTTGCATGTGTTTGTTTTATTTCTGTTTATTTGAGAGCCGCCTCTCCCTCCCTGCTGGATCTACTCATCAATCTGCTTACCACTTACAGATTTCCTTGGGCAGAAGCATCTTCTTGGGCTGGTCCGCATCCACCTGCCATTTGTGAGATTCAGGACCGTGGCCCTGTAACAGTCTGGAATAGGAACCAAAAAGTGCTTGAATTGCTCTGTGCTCAATATTACTCTGATTTCAGAAGTGTTAGCCCATTTAGCACACAAAGGAATCTCAGACAAAATTTAGACATGGGTAGCTTTTCCTATTACCTTGAAATTAGTGTCGATTACCCTTAAATTATTGAAGATTGACCACCATGCAGAGTGGTTTCTCCTTTCATTAATCTTACTAACTGGCTGCATTTGTTACAAATCTTTTTTACCCTAGCCAGCCCATGGTTCCTTTTCTGCAGAAAGCCTCCTCTCCTGCAGTGCTTTTCTTTTACAGCACTTACTTTTATTTGAGCATTTGATTAATGGTCACACCAGAGCACATCCTGACAGCCTGTGTTTCTACCTGTGTTTCTACCTGTGTTTCACCAGCCAAGGCATCTGGATGCAGTGTTTGCATCTTCTGGGCTCCTCGGGTATTAAGCACCTCTTTTTGCAAAAACCTTGGTCAGAGTGTTACAACACATCTGGCTCGGGCATTTAAAAAATAATATAAAAAATAACAGTGAATATGCTTCCTCGTTATAGAATAAAGCATATGCATCACAGAGTATGTTGGAGACTAGAGGAAGTCTGGAGGGAGGAGACAGAAATCATATATCTCCTGCTACCTAGAGCTCGCCATTATTTGATCAGTTACTTCCAATTTATTTTTCTGCACATTTTTAAAGATAGTTATCTTCCTTCTGTGTGCAATTCTGGTTCCTGCTTTTTATTTTCACTTAACATTATTGATCTTCATAACTATCTCTTTCACTGGCTGGGTAATGTTCCATCTAGTGATTTATCATCATTATTATTTTAAGACATTCTCCTGTTTTTGGCCAGTTAGGATGTTTCTGAATTTTTGTAGATTTAATGAAGACTTTGTTGAATTTCTTTAGCATGTGGCATTCCTTCTTTCAGATTCATTATTTAGTATAAATTAGTAGAATGTGATATCTGGGTCAGAGGACTTGAATTTTCTTAAGGTTCTTAATCTACATTGTTAATTTTCTTCTTAAAAGGCATGCGACGCTTTGTAGTGCAACCAGTGATGTCAGAGAGAGCCCTAGCAGAGGTACATTTAATGTTTTTGCTCATAAGGAAGTTCTGTCCATGACTTTGATTTTTCTTTAACAGGGTGGTTTTTTTTTTTTTTTTTTTTTTTTTTTTTGCGGTACGCGGGCCTCTCACTGCCGTGGCCTCTCCCGCCGCGGAGCACAGGCTCCGGACGCGCAGGCCCAGCGGCCACGGCTCACGGGCCCAGCCGCTCCGTGGCACATGGGATCCTCCCAGACCGGGGCACGAACCCGCATCCCCTGCATCAGCAGGCGGACTCTCAACCACTGCGCCACCAGGGAGGCCCAACAGGGTGGTTTTGATTTAAAAAAAAAAAAAAAAAAAAAGGAAAAAAATAGTGGCTTTCAAAAAAATTATTTTAGTTCTATGACCTGCCCACCAACCCACAAGAAAATGGTTCCATTTGCTGGGCTTCAGTTTTCCTCCCTGTAAAATGAAGAGATCAGATGAGGTGATGCACCATGGTCGCATCCCTGTGTGGGGGACGTTACAGTTGGACAGTTTGACCAAAGCTTCTCTTCTGGTGGAGTCGAAGGAGGAAAGGCTGGCCACTAAGTAGAAAAATGACATCCTGTTTCATGGGGGACAAGCAACCTTGACATCACTCAGATTTGTCTTACCGAGATGGAGTGGGCAGAAATGGCCTCGCGAGAGATGCAGGATGCCAGGGAGGCGGTTAGAGGCGAGAAGACACGCTGCGTGTAAACGCATTCCTTCTCCTGGGTGAAGTGTGTCATCCCTGTCATAAGGGCTTGGAAATGTCCCAGCTTTGGGGGAGTTCATTCCCTAGACTGGAGTCATCCTGTCTTTATGGGATTAATCTCAGTGGTGAAACTGCTTAGTTCACCTTAATCCTTAGAATATTTGGGAACTCTGATAACAGAGCCAGAAAGGCTCTGGGGTTTATGATGCAAAGCTGATTCCTGCTTTGCTCTCTGTCGTAGCAACATGGATAACGTGTAGAAAACCCCTTTAGATGCCAGGGAAATACCACCTGTGCTGTCTGTGTCAAAGCCTTCAAGCCTCCTTAACGGTGTAAAGGAGACTCGAATATTACCACGTAAGGTATTAAGCTTCCAGATCTCTCCATGTAAAGGCCTAAGGAAGTGCAGACACAGGTGCAGCTCATGTGGGTGGTACCGGCAGCATAATGAAGAAGTAGCAGTAAAAGCTGCATGTGAAGATACCCAAGTACAGCTGCCACATGTGGAAACATCTGTCCAAATGGGAGCAGAATCTGCCTCCCCCAGATTGGTCTCATTAGTCATTTAATAACCCATCAGTACAAGAGGAAGAGAGTTGCTTTGTGTGTGATGGATGGTTTGACACCATAGTACTATCATGGCACTCTCCACCTTCAATCATATGCATTTGTCTATGAGCCTGTCCCCCTTTCAAGAGCGGGAACCACGTGCCTGTCATCAGAGAGCCCTGGGCATGTAACACAGACTTCAGAATCAAAAGCTAAGTCAGTTTCTAGCCTTTGCAGGTTTCAATTCTTTTATCCATCGAAACATAGGTGACATCACTCACCAGCAGAGACACTGGTTGATAGCATGGTCCTTAGTCAGTACGGCCCTCTGGAGCCAGGTAATGTGGGCACACATTTTACCTTTCACCTTTTATTAGCAGAGTGGCATTGGCCAAGTGACTTAACCTCTCTGTGGCTCAGTTTCCTCGTCTGTAAAGTTCCTAAGTCACAGGGTTGTTATGGTGATGAAATAAGTAGATACGTGCAAAGCACTCAAAGGGAGTGTGGGACCCAGCAGGCGCTGTGTGCACGTTCGCTGGCATCACTGGCACTGCCACAGCCATCCAAGGGAGCTGCAGGGACTAGGATTCATACCACGATGCCGCTTGGTGCACAGCGGGCTTCATAACTGGTTATTGCTATGTCCACGCCTATATCCTTTACTCTGCACATCGCCTGCTGACAGGTGGTTTGTTGAATGGAATAATTCCTCAGGTTTATTCTCTAACCTTTTAGGTAGGGGCCAGAGTCATCACTTTGTCTTATTGGTGTATTCACACATTCTGGGTCTTTGGGTCTGAAGTTTTCATAAGGAGAAGGTTGGGGATGAGTCCTAGAAGTGAAGCACAGGGTGCTTTTCCTAATTGCTGAGTCCTCAGTAGCTGAAGCCCAGGTAATCAGGCACTGCTCACTTTTCCTTTAATCTCTCTGTGATTCATTCTGTCCCAGTGAAAAGCAGAATAGAGAGATTGTAAAATTCCTGGTTAGATTTTGAAGGGAAAAAGCAAATAAACAGGGACTTCCCTGGCAGACCAGTGGTTAAGACTCTGCACTTCCAATGCAGGGGCCTTGGGTTCAATCCCTGGTTGGGGAACTAAGATCCCACGTGCTGCACAATGGGGCCAAAAAAACAAAACAACAACAACAAGAAAAAACAAACAGGAAAACAAATAATTCATTTTTAAAAATCCCACCTTTCAATAGATGTCCCCCTGTTAAATATAGCACTGTTCACCGTGCAGTGCAATGTCTGCTGAGACCCGCATGGCTGTTGTTCTTGTGGCCCTGCCTCTGCATTGCAGGTGGGAGGAGCGTCATGGTGAGGCCAGTGGTTCTCAACAGGTGGCCCAGGGCCCACAGCATCAGCACCACTTGGGAACTTTTTAGGTATTCACATTCTTGGGCTCCACCCCAGACCTACTGACCCAGAATTTCTGGGGGTGGGGCCCAGAGTCTGTGCTTTAAAAACCCTCCCAGTGATTCTGACACATGGGAAAGTTTGAGACCCATTGGGTTAGGCTGAACATTTTTTTTTTTAATTTTTATTTATTTATGGCTGTGTTGGGTCTTCGTTTTTTTTGTGCGAGGGCTTTCTCTAGTTGTGGCAAGCGGGGGCCATTCTTCATCGTGGTGCGCGGGCCTCTCACTATCGCAGCATCTCTTGTTGTGGAGCACAGGCTCCAAATGCGCAGAGCTCAGTAATTGTGGCTCATGGGCTTAGTTGCTCCGCGGCATGTGGGATCCTCCCAGACCAGGGCTCGAACCCATGTCCCCTGCATTAGCAGGCAGACTCTCAACCGCTGCGCCACCAGGGAAGCCCTAGGCTGAACATTTTAGGCAGGTGATCCCTTTTATAAGACCAGCCTAAGACTGATATACCTGCTCTTTTTCCTCACTCCCCTAGCAGATATATACCTGTGACCACACAATCAGAGCGGTAAATTGAAGCCAATTAGCAGCTAAGTAACTGCCAGCACTTGTCACCAGGGTAGTTGTTAGTAATTAGCACTAATGACTAAAAAGAAAACAGTTGTGGATCAAAGACATCCCACCATTTGAATTCACTCTGAGTTTTTTCAACATTCTCCTGCCATGTTTGTCTTTTACATGCAAACACCATCTCAGTTGGATGGATGCTTCTCTTGAGACAAGACCGCAAGAAGTAGTAACACACAGTGCTGTTTTTTAATGCTTGCCAGAATGAGCTGATTCAGCTGGGGTGTAAGCAAAAGTTATGAATCAACCTTTTGGATGCACCCTGTATAATAACTATAGAGATGTCAGAATATGCATTGTAACTTTCTCCAGGAAGCAGAAAGTGATTTATCGGCATGACAGAAATTGATGGATGAGCTCACCAAATGACAGTTCTTTCTGAATTTTGGGAGAATAGACCCAAAGAGAAGGAAAAGAAACTAAGAAAGGATAATTTTCAAATAGAAAGTCGAATATGTAAACTTTGGTGTTGAGTTACTAAATGTATGGAATTGAGGGGCTTCCCTGGTGGCGCAGTGGTTAGGAGTCCGCCTGCCAATGCAGGGGACACGGGCTTGAGCCCTGGTCTGGGAGGATCCCACCTGCCGCAGGGCAGCTGAGCCCATGTACCACAACTACTGAGCCTGTGCTCTAGAGCCCACGAGCCACAAATACTGAGCCCGCCTGCCACAACTACTGGAGCCCACACGCCTAGAGTCTGTGCTCCGCAACAAGGGAAGCCACCACAACAAGAAGCCCAAGCACCGCGACTAAGAGTAGCCCCTGCTTGCTGCAACTAGAGAAAGCCCGCGCACAGCAACAAAGACCCAATGCAGCCAAAATAAATAAATAAATTTATTTTTAAAAAAAAGAAAATTGAAGTATAGTTGATTTTACAATGTTGTGTTAATTTCAGGTGTACAGCAAAGTGATTCAGTTATAAATATACATATATATGTATCTATATATTCTTTTAAAGATTCTTTTCCATTATAGGTTATTACAAAATATTGAATATATTTCCCTGTGCTGCACAGTAGGTCCTTGCTAGTTCTCTATTTTATATATAGTAGTGTGTATATGTTAATCCCAAACTCCTAATTTATCCCTCCCTCCCCGCTTCCCCTTTGGTAACCATAAGTTTGTTTTCTATGTCTGTGGATCTATTTCTGTTCTGTATATAAGTTCATTTGTATCTTTTTCTTAGATTCCACATAAAGCGATAACATATGGTATTTGTCTTTCTCTGTCTGACTTACTTCACTTACTATGATAATCTCTAGTTCCATCCATGTTGCTGCAAATGGCATTACTTCATCCTTTTTTATGGCTAACATTCCATTGTGTGTGTGTGTGTATGTGTGTGTGTATAGGCCACATCTTCTTTATCCATTCATCTGTCGATGGACATTTACGTTGCTTCCATGTGTTGGCTATTGTAAATAGTGCTGCAGTGAACATTGGGGTGCATGTGTCTTTTTGAATTATGGTTTTATTTGGATATACACTCAGGAGTGGGATTGCAGGATCATATGGTAGCTCTGTTTTCCATAAAAAAGTAAAAACAGAGCTATCAAATGTAGGTTTTAGAAAACTCTTCCAAGAAATGATGAAGGATAGAGTTAACATGACGCTCCCATCTGCTTGTCCATCAACATGGTGTGTGTTGGAAGAGGGGAAAGGGTACTTTGGAACGCATGGCGCCCCTTCCAGTTGGCAGTGACTGTATCTTTTGTGTGTGTGTGTGGTATGGCGCCTCTCACTGCCGTGGCCTCTCCCGTTGCGGAGCACAGGCTCCGGACACGCAGGCTCAGCGGCCATGGCTCACGGGGCCCAGCCGCTCTGCGGCATGTGGGATCCTCCCGGACTGGGGCACGAACCCATGTCCCCTGCATCGGCAGGCGGACTCTCAACCACTGCGCCACCAGGGAAGCCCCAGTGACTGTATCTTACTTACTGACAGTCTTCAGAAGACTGGATTGAGTTGAATGGCGCTGGAGTGAACAGCATCTGATTTGGGCTGTGTGAAATTCTCCTGTTCAGTATAGATACTGTGTGCTCCGCCGTGATCAAAGCTCATCACTGTGAAAGTTTTTCAAGTTGGCAGATGTTTAGTTGTTCAGGGTCTTGTTAATTAGCAGAGGGAGCAAGTTATCAAAGGGAAGCCTGGCTGTCTCAGCTGTCTCCTTTCTTCCCTCAACCCAAAGGTATAAGATTAGGAACACTTGTTTAAAAAAAAAAAAAACTTGGAGGGGCTTCCCTGGTGGCACAGTGGTTGAGAGTCCTCCTGCTGATGCAGGGGACACGGGTTCGTGCCCCGGTCCGGGAGGACCCCACATGCCACGGAGCGGCTGGGCCTGTGAGCCATGGCCGCTGAGCCTGCGCATCCGGATCCTGTGCTCCGTAACGGGAGAGGCCACAACAGCGAGAGGCCCGCATACCGCAAAAGAAAAAAAAAAAGAGATGATGCCAAAAATGACCCACTGTCACCATGACAAGGAGTCCTGAAGGCCTAGGATGCCCGCTTGCCTTGCCTGAATCATCAGTCAGCCTGTGCACACACACCCCGGATGACGGGACCCACTACCTCTCACCACAGCCCACTGTGCCTCCTCCAAAGAGCTCTGGCTTTTGAAAGTTCTTCCTCTTCAGCCCCAAATCTCCTCCTATAACTCCCCGCCTTGTTTGGGTTTTGCCCCTCATCATACAGAATCAATCCTCTTCCCAGCATTACCTTTCCAATATCTGGAGCATCTCTGATGGGCCTGGTGAGGCTCTTCTTCTTCCAGGGAACCATCCTCACTCCCTGCAGTCCTTCTAGGGCTGGGGCTGATGTGCGGGCTGGGCAAGGGGTGATGGGAGCCCATCTGGATCCTCTCTTCTCCACTGCGTGACGGTGTTACAACAGCTCCGGATGGAAGTCAGGGAAGCATCTGGGTGGGCCACGGGAAGGATGTGCTGCTCGGGCAGGCTGCTTGTTCCCTTCATTGTAGCCCCTGTCCAAGCCCAGGGCTCCTCTGTGCACCTCGGGACATGGGAGAGGACAGGAAAGGACACAGATGGGCTCCTGAAGCCATGTGCCTGCTCAGTCCTGAACAGACTGACAAAGAGAAACTCTTCAGGAAGTTGCTGTGTTCTGGGCATTTTCAATGTTGAATACTGAGCTTTTAGAAATGGAGCAGCTCAGTGTGTCCGGCTGTCAGCCCTTCACTTCCTCCTCACCCCTGACGCCTTCAGCCACTGCCTACCTTCTGACCTGGGCTGACCCACCTGAGTTTTGTCTCCACGTCCAAACTAGGATGGACAGCAAACGCTTGAGTAACGCAGCACCCGCCTGAAAACATGATTAACTGTGCTTCTGAATTCCATTTGTTGTTTCAGTAATCACAACGTCTAGGTAAGGGATGAACTTTTGTTAACGGCTCTATTCCCTTTTAGATGTGGGTATCTTAAGGCAAATGGGATGCTAACACTTCAGGTGAACTGTTTCATCTTGGAGCCAAAGCAGCACCATGAGTTGGTTCATGCATCTTGCACAGATGTGGAAACTAAAGCTTGGAGAGAAAAATTCACCTGCCCTATTTCTCATGGTTTAGCAATTAGTAGAACTAGGACTCCAAATCCCAACTGTTCACTCTAATATTTGAGCTCTTACTGTTCTTTTTTTAGACATAGTGCAGATACTGTAAAATCCACCCATTTATAGAGTACAGTTCAGTGGTTGTAGTATATTCAGAGTTGTGTGACCAACACCACAATCTAATTTTAGAATTTTTTCAACATTCCAAAAGGAAACCTGTCCCCATGAACAGTCACTCCCCATTCCACCATCCCTCCAGCCCTAGGTAACTGCTAACCTACTTTCTGTCTCTGGATTTGCCTGTTCTGAACTTTTCATATCTATGGATTTATACAACATATGGCCTTTTGTGACTGGCTTCTTTGACTTAGCATAATGTTTTCAAGGTTCATCCACATTATAACAAAGATCAGGATTTCATTCCTTTTTATGCCTGCATGGTATTCCATGGTATGGATATATCACATTTTGTCTATCCATTCATCAATTGATAGACATTTAGGTTGTTTCCACTTTTTGATTATTATGAATAATGCTACCTTGAATTTTCATGTACAGGTTTTTGCATAGACTTATGTCTTCATTTCTCTTGGTATATGCCTAGGAGGGGAATTTCTGGGTCATGTAGTAAGTCCATATGTAGCATTTTGAGGAACTGCCACAGCATTTTCCATGGTGGCTGCAGCATCTCCTAGTCACCATTCTTGACTGCAGGAATCACATCTTAGGTGTCCTGGGCAGACCTTCCCCACCTCATTAGTCTAGTTTAGTAACTCACCTGGTGATTTTTTACTCTGTTACACAAAGCAGGAAACTTTCTGAAGCATACCTGATTGGGATCTCAACCTTGGGATACGCCACTTCTGTAACTTCCGGTTTATCAAGTGTTCTTTCTCTAACAGCAAAATGAATTGATGTGATGAGAATCAGTGAACTGAAGGATCCCATGAGGTACAGGATATAAAGCCTGGCATAGACCCTAGCCCACAGTAGGTACTCTTTCATTCACTCAACATTTATACTTAAACTCCTACTATGTGTTATCACAGCACATAGCAGGAGCCGAAGAGGTAAGCAGTGGACAATACAGACAAAAGTCCACACCTACCTGTCTTCATCTTCACCTCTCCACACCTCCCTCTCCCTGGCTCACTCTAGAAAGACTGGTGTTCTGTGTTTCTGGAGTGCATCATTCTCCTTTCTACCTCAGGACCTTTACACATGCTCCTCCCTCCTAGTGGAATTTTCTTCCCTGTGTTCAGATCAGTTCCTCCTATTTTATACCTACACAGACATCACGCATTACCCCTTTGTAGCACTGATCACGGCTGTTAGTTTACATTTATCTGCATTTGCATGATTCTCTAACATCCATATCCCCCACTAGACTATAAGCTCCAGGGGGGCAGGGCCTGGGCTGCCACTGTTCATTGATTTATCCCCAGTAGCTGGCACACCCCAGTAAGTGTTCAACCAATATCGAATGATGGGATGAATACCTGTTCCTTTCCCTGTCTTTACAAACTGTCAGACGTGACTTGCTTTAAGCTGGAAGGCAGGCATCATCCACATCATGCCTGGGTGAGTGAACAAGCCGCCTCGTTGTGCAAGCCGCCTGCCACCCTGTCTGGACCACCATGTTCAATTAGAACATGCGATGATGGACAATCAGGTGTTTAGCAAGGTTGAGGTAAAGAAAGACTTGGAGCACTTCCTACCAGTTTCAGGAAAGAACCGCAGAGCGCGTGAGATCAGAGCTGAGGGCTGCCAGTGGGCGACTTCAGGGAAGCCAGCCCATCTCCTTACTCCACAATAAAGTTAATTAATCCTCCCCCTGATCCATCTTCCTCCCACCCTGTGACCACTGCCAGCTGCTGATCATCACAGGTGCATGCATCCAGATTCATGCCCCATGAGGCTGGGCTCTTTTTGTAGCAAAGACACAGGGACGACCTCCCACCCTCTCTCCAAGCCAGCATCATCCGTTTCCTACTCCTGTTCTTGGGAGGAACAGCGCCTCTCCCCAGCCGCTCTGCTGCTCACTGCCTTTGAAGTATAAGTAATAAACTTTTACAGATGGTGACAAGAAAAGCCTCATTAGCTTCGTCCCTGACTTGGAGAGTGGCTCTAATCCTCTTGCCTTCTGAGTCCAGCTTTTTAATGTATCATTTTCAATCCGGTACCTCTCAAATTCAGCCCTGCAGCTTCTTTGAAGTGTCACAGCCCCCCACTCCCTTGGTTCCTCTTTATGTTCCAAGCCTGTCTGTGGAGGGTCCTGGGCTGGGCCGGGAAGCCTCCTGTGGGCGCCCCCAGAAGCCTCCATCCTTTCACTGATCCAGCGATCATGGTCTGCCCCCTCTCCACTGTGCTCGCATCTGAGCCGAGGGCACTTGATCCTCCTCCAATCCTTCTGGGGATGGCAACTCTTCCTTTAGTTTAGCAGTGAATTCGCATTAGGCCATTTGCTTGGATTGGCTTCTGTGTTAGCAAGTACTAAAGTAACAACGATAATAGCAATGACGTTAGTAGTAGACCTTCGATTTATTGATCAAGCTGGTCATTAGTCTAACGGCTTCATACATATTGCATTATTTAATCTCCCGACAATCATGTAAAGGAAGGTGCTTTTTTTTTTGAATCCCCACTTTATGGATGAGGACACACAGATTTAGGGAGGTTAAGTAGCTTGCCCAAAGCTACATAGTCAGCAGGGGGAGGTTCTGCACTTAGAATCAGGCAGAGTGATGCAAGTACATGCACTTAACCACCTTATAAACCAGGAAGCAATGGAACGTATTTTTCTTTAACAAAAACACACTAGAATTTGTATATCCGAATGGTCTCCCATGGGCGACTCTGCACTTCAACAGTATTTTTCCCTCCCTTTAATTGTCAACATCATGGTTTTCAAAGGGTGTTTATTCCTGTCATTGGACAGGTAAGATTAGGAGTTTGGGGAGATTGAGATTACGTAAGTGCCTTGCTTCTTCCTTCGCTGCCTAAAGATGTTCCAAAGCTTAAATGTAATGGTCTTTTGAGAGAAGCATCTCCCACTTAGCACCTAACTATTGGCAAAGCCGTGTGCTAAGCACCAGGGATTCAAAAGTGAATTAGACCCACTTTCTACTCTGAGAAACTTATACAAAGAAGAAAATAGAAACATATAAGCAGATTTACATACTATCTCATGTATACATATGTATTTTAATGTATATGTAGTATATGTATGATATAAAATGTACTATATGTTTACATATCTCATAATTGTTGTAAGGCTTGATGACGTGAGGTGCTATGGAAACACAGAGCATTAGGAAAAAGTCAGAAGTAACTAATAATATATTGCATTGATGTTCATGCCTTGCTCTAAAAGTTGCTCTTATTTATTCAGCAGGTTCTAGACACTTTGTATGTTTTATCACATTGAGAAACTGACAAGAATAGAGACCTATGCTTCTGGCAATGATCTTGCATGAATCATCTCTGCCGAAGTACAGGACTCTTTTTAGACACTGTGCAGAATATACTTATGGTAGCTGGCACTTACATAGCCCTCACTCTCAGCCAGTCACCATGAGGCAGGCATTTTATCATGGTCCTTAGTTTCTATTGAGGAAACTATTTATATTTCTACTGAGGTTACTTCATTTACCTAAGAAAATAGCAAAAGTAGGGTCTGGACTTGGCAGTCTTGCTCTTAAGCCTGGGATTCGGGTCCTTCTCCAGGTGTCTCAGAATACTACAGAAAGAGCCCTGTTTTCATTGACAAAAGCAAAAAACAAAAATAAACAAACATAAAAAGAAAACAAAAAACACAGTTGAATATATTACTTATTTCCTTGCCAGGCAAGGGAAGGCACACCAATGAAAAAAAATTACTGAATAGATGGCAAAGAGAAGACTTCAGGGTTTTTAAGTGCAAAAGGGGAAGGTAGGATAGGAGATAGAGTCTGAAAACTGTGCTGGGTAGGATGGAATGCATTCATAGGTTTGTACATCAGCCTTGTTCATCGGCCAGGAGAGAGGAGAGGACATTGCATTAGACCCCAATCACGGCAAGCTCTAACTTGGTCTTTTAACAGCTTCAGCTGTTTCAAAGCAGCTGTATTGAAGTACAAATTGAGTTTTGATCTCTCCTAGGCAGGTACTGGTGGGGCTGGGAATCTTTCTTTTTACACTAAATTCCAAGAGCTGCATGAGTGAACAAGACAGACACCAGGCTTGTAGATTTCTAATTGGGGGAAACAGACCATAGACAAGCAAGATAACTCAGATGGTGGTTAAGTGCCGTGAGGGGTAGAGGAGAGCCACACGATGGAGATGGAGGGGTGGGGGTAGGAGGCTCTAGGAGGCTACTGTTTAAAGTCACAAAAGATGAGAAGGTTCAGGCAAGAAAAGACACCGTCACTTACGAGAGGAGGAGTGCTCTAAGCAGACAAGGGCTCATGTGCAGAAGCAGGCGAGGGTTTGTGATATTTGAGGAAGAGAAAGGAAGCCAAGGGCCCTGAAGGGTAGCAGGTGGAGGGGTTGGGAGTCGGGGACTAGTTCATGGAGGACTTCCTGATGAACTGCAGGCAGGGGACAGAGAGAAGAGAGGAAATCCTCACCTGTTCCTCAACTTGGGGCTTGAATGGCATCCGTGAATGGAGTTTGGTTCTCCCTCTGAGCCCCAGCGTGCAGTCCTCTGCCTGAGGCATCACAGGAAGAGGATAGAGACTCCAGAACAGTTTCCTGCCCTCTCGTGGACTTGCTGCGTGGTCCTGGAGAAGTGGATTATCTCTCTTCGTTGTGAATTTTGCAGAACCTGTAGGTGTTTTCTAAGCAGCAGTGGCAAATAAAAAAGGAGACTCCAATTCCTGGTCTTAGCTGCAGCGGCGATACCAACTAACCTAGTGCCTTGAAGTAAGGTCTTTAATCTCACATTTCTCATCTGCAAAATGAGTATAGTAGTTGAGCTACCTACCTGTGAGGGGAGTTGTGATTCTTCGTTGGAATAACTGGTGGGGAAGCAGTTTGAAACAGTTGAAAAGATACAGATTCACAAGGCATTGATGTTATTGATCTGACCAATTGAAAATATAAATGGCAGCATAGCATCTAACTTTTTGGGTTTTGTTTGTTTGTTTGTTTGTTTGCGGTACGCGGGCCTCTCACTGTTTTGGCCTCTCCTGTTGCAGAGCACAGGCTCTGGACGCGCAGGCTCAACGGCCATGGCTCACGGGCCCAGCCGCTCCGTGGCCTGTGGGATCTTCCCGGACCGGGGCACGAACCTGTGTCCCCTGCATCGGCAGGCAGACTCTCAACCACTGCGCCACCAAGGAAGCCCCACATGTAACATTTTGATGCAGTTGTCATCGTCATCATCATCTACCATTGACTGAACACTCACTCTGTGTTAGGCACTGTGCTGAATGCTTTCACATGCATTAATCTGTGTTGTATCTTTAGTAGCAGCTCAGCCATTCCAGTCATTTACACAACCCATCAGGTAGCATTTAACCTAGGGAAGCTCATCTCCATGACTTTTTACAACAGCACCAAGAGGCAAGTACTGCTCTCTCTGTTTTATAGGTGAGGGAAACGGAGAGGTGTTGGTTAGATTCAGTGTTCAGAAGCATGCAGCCTGCACCTGGAAAAATTCCAGACCTACACCCAGGGCTGTTTGTCTTCAAAGCTGATTGTCTGACCACGAGGCAGCACTGCGTCTTCTTGGCAAAGTTCTCTATAGCTGTAAGCATGACCTGGTATCTACAAATTATCTAATACTCAGACTCAGTTCCTTGGGCTGAAAAGGTTAAAAAGCAAACTTCTCTTGGGCATTTACCCTTGTACCTGTGTTAAACTGGGATGTGCATCACCATGCTCGGAGTAGCATCTTTTTTTTTTTTTTTAAGACGTCGGGGGTAGGAGTTTATTAATTTATTTATTTATTTTGGCTGTGTTGGGTCTTCGTTTCTGTGCGAGAGCTTTCTCTAGTTGTGGCAAGCGGGGGCCACTCTTCATCGCGGTGCGCGGGCCTCTCACTATCGCGGCCTCTCTTGTTGCGGAGCACAGGCTCCAGACGCGCAGGCTCAGTAGTTGTGGCTCACGGGCCTAGTTGCTCCGCAGCATGTGGGATCCTCCCAGACCAGGGCTCGAACCCATGTCCCCTGCATTAGCGGGCAGATTCTCAACCACTGCACCACCAGGGAAGCCCTGGAGTAGCATCTTTTAGATGAGAACCTTTAAAAGGGATTGAGCGATTGCTGTGCCCTTTGCAAACAGAAGGTGCCTTATGACTCTCCCCAATCAGCATATGGAGGGCCCTGGTCAGCAAATAGGTTAGGAGAGCTTCTTAATTGTGTCGAGAGAATGGGCACTGATATTTGTTAGCTTTGTACTACGCAAATGTGGACCAAGGAGATAGGCTACCTGGGGCCATAGGGTAAAATGAATGTTTTTGAGTCCAGTTACATGGCTGTGAATCCCAGTCCCAAGATATCCTAGCTTGGGTCCCCTGGGGCAGTGGTTCAACTACTCTGTCCTCAGTTTCCTCATCTGCAAAATGTGTATGATAGTTCTGCCTACTTCATAGGGTTGTTGAGGGGGATTAATTGGGGGCAACTCATGTAAAGCTCTTTGGCCAGTACCTGGACCAGCACTCAGAGTCAGTCTGTCATTTCCACTAGGCTGAGCAATCGTGTTACTTCCACAAAAGGCACTTAAAGATGTGGGCATGTAAAAAACAAACACCATGCCAGTAGGGACATCCACTTAGAGATGATTGTTACCAGGAAGGTGGCAGAGGTAGGTTCTTTCTCAGTTCAAGAGAGTACACACACGTGACTCGCCTGAGCCCTGCTACCCTCCTCACTTACCCAGCCATTAAACATAATTTTGACTTTGATGGGGTGCTCTGATATTTCCTCATTTTGCCCTGAAAAGGAGATGTTAGCAGGCTGCATGGTAGAATACGTTGCCTTTCAAGACAGAGTGCACATCGCCCCCCATTGCCCTCCCAGGGGGACTCGCTAGTATGTCAGACGCTGTTCCAAGACCCCAGGGCAGGGTCAGTATGCCCTTCTATATGGTAAGTAATTGAAAACATTTTCCAATTAAAACACGAACAAGTATGAGATAAACTGTAAAATGCACACAAACGATTAAGATAAAAATTGAGACTTCAGAGAAATCACTCGCTCACCAGCAGACTCCTTTGGGCTCTTAGGGATTTTGTTAGTGACAGAATCTGCAGAGCTCTGGGAACACACAGCCTGTGCCTTTGGACAGGTCAGCCAAAGTCCGCACTCTGCTTCCTGCTTGCCGTGTAACCAGTGTATTACTCAGAGACTCTGTTTCCTCTGCTGTAGAGTCAAGATGATATTGCTTTCCACTTCGACCGATTTGGGGCAGTGTCAAAGGAGATGACCCATGTACAGGTAGAGCACAGTGCCCAGCAGGTGGCTGACACACGGTATAATTGCCCACCCTCCTTCGGCTTCACTTGGCATTGGAGAATCAAGGTGGGCCAGCTGTGTTGCTGGGTCTTGCAATCTGCAGCGCAAGCTGCTGGCTCTCTGCGTCTCCCAGCTGCAGAGGCTTCATCTGGAGCCTGGAGTATCTCGATGCCTTTCCCTCACATCTCCTTTGGTGGCTCATTGGCTTATCTGTCACCTGCCAGTGGCCGACCAGTCCCCATCAGTCTTGCTGTTACCTATTCATCTGCCTGCTTTTTCTCTTTTCTGTCATCACCCCATTAGTATTTCAGCAGCACTTTTCTGGCACCCACTCTTTGCAGAACTCAGCAACGTTTGCATCTTTCTGGTTTTCAAATATTCTGTGAAACTTTTGTCATCTGTTGAGTCCTGCAGCCCCTCTAGTGGGTCAGTCCCCATCTCAGCAGAAATTTGCATTACAGCTGCCTCTGGAATGCTTTGCTTTTGCCTCTGACCTTGTCTGCATTTCATAGTAATTCAGCTACATCTTGAGTTCCTCTTCTTCTCTGTGTCCGTTGGACAGTTTTGCTTAGTTTCAGCTATGCAGGCAGTGATAGTCAAAAAGATGGACGGATTCATACTATCCATAAGCTTTTCACACCTACCCAATGCTGGGCACAAAAATGAGGCTATAAAACTTGTGATGGAGTTCCAATTTCAGATTAACTGTCTTATTGTATAGGCAAAGCCCTATGTGATTTTCTCTTCATAGACAAAGAGCTAAGCTCAGGGGAAATGCAGCCAACCAGCACATTAATTAAAAGGAAGTTTTGAGAAGATTCTTTCATCTTCAACATTTCCTCTCACCTTGAAATGAGCGCCTGGCATTGTCTTTTAAATTATTGAGTCCTGGCTGGCTGGAATAGCTCAATTGAGAATATGCATTCATCTTCTTAACAACTTTTATCAGCTGTTCTGTCTGACCCTCCAGGGATACAGGTCTAGCGACCTCAGTCTCTTCCTACCCGCATGCAGCTCTATATAAAAACATAGTTCCTGCCTGTGCCTAGTTAATAATTCTTTAGCTGCATCTTACATAACCACATGTAGTAAATGGCCAGCTATTCAGTAAGAGTATTTTTGTGTCCTCAAGCTTCTGGAAGTCCCTAAGCTTGGAAGTAGACACAGAACAACCATGGTACTAATGACAATTCCGGAAACTGTATGCCAGCCCTATCGTGTGAAGATACGAACATCCTCTTAACTGCCTTAAAAGCCAGTGTTGTCCCCTCTTTACAAGGGCATTCTGAGACCCAGAGATGTATCTGCCCAAGATGGTCTCACAGACATTTCAGTGGCACATGGGGTGCCAGGCTCAGTTTTGTCTGAGTGAGCTGCTAAGGTTCTTTCCAATTTCTAAAGGACAATCTATAAGCAACGTAAAAGAGAAAAAACATGGGACTAAGAGGGAAGAGTCCCCAGGGAGTTGGCAGCAGTGGTGGGAAGAGGCTAACAGCAGAGGAGGTTTATGAAGTGAGGGCAGCTCTGCAGCTCAGGCTTGGGGGTAAAGGGCTACTGAAGTGTCAGCTTTGAAGACGGAGAGCCTCTCCGCCATATTTGAGTATGAAAAGTGTTGGAGGTGATGTCGAGGGTCAGTAACCACCTCTAACTCAGCTCAGGCTTGAAGGCATTGCACTTTCTCTTTAGTGAGCAGATAAGCTGTACAGAATTCCCAGGAACTGTAGCACCAGCTGTGGGGCATGTGGGTTTCATCTCACTCTGGTCAGAGACTAGAATCGGAAGCATTTCAGTAATACACTGGGTAACAGTACGAGTATTATAGTGAATCTACAAAAGTTGATTTAGATAAGTAATGATTATAGGAACCACTCATATGTCCTGAGCAATTTCAACGCTCCGGTGCTGTTCTAAACACCTTCCGTCTATTATTTCATTTAAACGGCACATGAGTCCTTTGTTGTCGATGAGTGAGGTGGAAAGAAAAGCAATCTTTCAAATAAGGACAACATGGCGGGGTTCCTCTTTTATTCTCTATGATAGGGACGCTGGGCAGGCTTTGCAGTGGGTGTTCCATGAAAGTTTCTGGAATAAATAAATGAGGATGGATAAGACATAGTCCCTGCCCTTCAGGAATTTGAACCTAGCAGGACTAACATATACCTAAATACATAAACATAATGTAATATCACGTGATACTAGATAAATCAAGGTATTCACGATGTATACGGAGGACCCAGTTGAGAGAGGATCAGAAAAGCTCCAAGAAAGTACCGTTGCCGTCAGGGCTCGGAGGAGGAGGTGGCCGTGTGTGCAAGGTGGGGAAAGTGCATGCCAGCAACTGTAAGCCATGCAGGTGTATAATCTCTGCACGTCCAGGTGCGGTGACCTTCTGTCTAGGTGGGAACACCACCTACCCCAGCCCCACCTGTGCGCTCCCATCTTTCTTCACCTGCCTTATCCTCCTTACCTTCACCTGAGCTTTTACAGTATCATTTTGTTTACTGTCTCTCTTTGGCACTAGAATATAAGCTCTCTCAGGTCAGAGCTTTTGTCTGTTCTGTTCTTTGTTCTGGTCTCAGTACACATAACACCTCTCAGCACATGGTAAGTGTTCAATGAAACTTTACTGAGTGAATGAATGAATAAATGACAGTTTTAAAGGATTTAAGAAACGAATTAATGTAACGTCTAAATATTAAAAAAACTACCCCCCTGCCACCCATTTTTTGGCCTCTGTAGCACCATCACCATTTGACATTCTATGCAGCTTAATATATTTATTTCTCCGTTGTCTCTCCCCTCCGATTACAGTGTAAGCTCCATGAGGGTAGGGATCTGATCTTGTTTCCTATTGTCTTCACCACCATATCTTTAGTACCTAGCGTTATATCTGGCACACAGCAATGCTGGATAAATATTTGTGGAATGAATGCATGACTGAATGAGGCGGCCGCTGGGGGATTGGATGGAGAAGGGGCGGTGAGGGCAGAGGGCTGGAGAAGTGACAGTGGGAGATTTGGCAAGCTATATAGTTCCACTGTGAAGGGGATCCTATCAGAAGCCAAGACTCTCGGGAATGGAGTGCTTTGTGGAAATTTTGAAGCTGGGTGGTGTGATCACATGTGCATTTTGCAAGGAGCATTGGATGTGGCCTGAGGGAGGCTGGGAGCATGTCAGAGCACTAGTATATGCTAGGTTAAACCTAGACTCACCACTCCTTGCATTTGGGGAGTGGCTCCTTAGTGCTAGATTATCAGAATTAACATTGTCAGGGCAAATGGTAGGGGAGCCATTTAGCTTGTAGGAGTGGATTCTGTAGGACTTTTTTAAAAATGTCTTTGTTTTGTTTTTGCTAATTAGTGAAAGATCTGAAAATGTAATACCTTTGAATGGTGCTGAACTGTTAGTAGCCATAGCTACTAAAGCTGTCCTATGAAGCCATTAAATACCCCAAAAGCACTTTGTCAGGACAGCCCACCAAGGAGAACAGCCTTACCCCGTTGGCCCTGACAAATTATTGGAAACATGCTGAAATTTCACGAGCTTCTGAGGAATTGACTCTCAAGGCCTCCTGTTGATTTTTCTATTTCTCCTCTCATAACTTATTTTCCATCTCCCAAGTCTATCCAATAGAACTTTCTGCAATGGTGGAAATAGTTTATCCCTGCACTGTTCAGTAAGGTAGTTGCTAACCACACTGGTCATTAAGCACTTGAGATGTGGCAGCTGTAACTAGGGGAGTACCTTTTAATTTGATCTAATTTTGATTAAAGTAAATTTAAGTAGCTACATGTGGCTGGTGGCTACCGTATTAGCACAACTCTAGACTTTTGGATCAGCTCTGTCTGAAATTTCACCAAATCTTCTGTGCACCATTGAAGTATTTAAGCCCAGGACTATCCCGTTTGCTCCAGAAAAACGCCCTTCCTGGGAAACAGAAATGGCAAAATCCTTCAGCAAGGCTAACGTGAGTTAGAACAACTGGGGTTAAATAAGATTTTATTTGTAAAAATGCTTCACACACTGCCTGACTCATCGTAAATGCTCAGTAAATGTAGCATTTACTTAATCCTTGCAGTAACCCTAAGGGGAGATCCCATTACCTCCATTTTTGCATGTAGGGAAACTGAAACACCAAATTTTAAATCAAGTGCCCGAGATGGTCCTGCAGCCAGTGAGTAGCAGAACAGAGATTCCTTACCCAAGTCTGTTTGTGCTTTATGTTTTCCTTTCCAAAAAGCAAACTTGTTTTCCAGATTTCAGTGCGTTTTAGCACCTTACTCTGCTAGATGAGGTCACCTCTTCACAACACCAGCACAAACACTGCATCCTTTGCAGCCCGTTCTCCCATCTCCCTTATTTGATCCATATACTGACCCTGTGAGATGGATAGGCACTCTCTCTGATTGCCCAGCTTGGCAGCTGGAGGGAAAGGCCTTTAAAACCAAAATGCTCTTCAAAGGTCCTGACTGGGGTAACTCATGAGCCAGAAAAGCAGCCAGAGGAGTGTGTGTTGGGGGAAAGGACTTGGAAGAGAAAAGAAAGATCATAGGCTGCTTCAGAGAAACCATCAGACTGATGTAAATCAGAGCAAGAGGAATTGACGGTCTCCACCCCTAAGTGGAGTAAGGTCCAGGGGATTCGGCAGACCTGTGATGAGGACAGGAGACTACCTTCTAATTCCTGGCACTAGTGACTTGCGTCTTTCTCTCCAGTTTGAATGAGATTCTTTATCCCCATTGCCTGGATCCATGTTTTGTTGATAAGAGATGCTCCATAACTATCTGTTGAAGGGATGAACAGGTGAATGAGTGAATCATTTGATGAGCATAAACTTGCTGTTGCCCTAAAGCACTCTTCCATAAAATAAAATAAATTTTAAAAGGTGTTTGCTCCTGCAAGCTTACAGCCATCTAGAAGGACTGGACTGCAGTCACTCACCCGGAGAGAATGTGAAAAGGGATATTTGCGCCTGCAATTCAGATCTAGCATTTTGATAAAAGTCACAGAATTACAATAAGATACAGTTATATAACCCAGTAAACAGATTTGATAGGAATCTAGATATGTTCTCCTAAATGAGTTACGGGAGATTTAGCAGCAGCTGTCTGAGGATCCTGTAACCCTGAAGCCAAGTTTGGGGAGTGAGAGGAGGACAGACTCACCTCGTTTCCCGTTCCCCATCGGAGGGGCGGAGGATTCGACTGGCACCCGTTTGGATAATCCCCGTGGGATTAGTGCAGTGTGACAGTTACATAAGGCGTATTTAAATAAGATTTGGATGAACTGTGTGAAAATCAGCTCCCCTGCCTCTTGGTGCTCTCTGTCTCCCTCTCTCTGAAGTTACATTTAATCTGATGGACGGAATTTCTCGGCCTTTCTTCGGCTGTCTCTTCTGTTTAGTCCAGCTGACTTTGTCAAGGCGTCCCGGGTGCCCTCCATGCTTGGTTTTGATGCTCTGTTTGAGAATCTCGGGCTGGTTAGCCGATAGGTAAATTAATGAGATAATCTAAATGAAAGCAGTGACAGTGGAAGGAGGTGGATGACTTGGGGTAGTTGAGGTTAGACGCACAGGTTAGACGCATAAAGAAAGCAAGTGAACCCTGCTTTCTTTGGGCTCGTGTTGTTTTCTCCATAGAGTCTGTATAATAGTGAAGAACAGGGAGATGGAAGAGCCTTTGGGCATCAGGTACGCCCAGCCCTCTCACTTAAATGAGCCAGGAGACTGGGGCTCAGGGAGGGCAAGCCACGTGCTCAAGCTCAATCCAAACGTTAGCAGCAGAGCCCACACTGGCCGCAGGTCTCCTGTTCTCTCCGTGTCCCTCCCTCCCTTCCCTCTGCTGGCAGAAGTGCCAGGGAGCAAATCTGCAAAGACCATCATTTGTTCCTAGCAGCTCTTGACTGTTGGCAAAGAGAAGCATTCGCTGTTCTCAAGATAATCTGGACCCGTTCCTTCAGCATCCTTTTTGTCCTTGGGCACTGGGGATATAGCAGCAAGCAGACAGACAAAAATCCCTGTCCTCATGGAGCTCATATTCTCCCCTGGGAAAATGCGTAGAGATAGGTTTTACATGGTGTTACCTGCCTTGGTGAAAAGCAGGTCAGAGTTGGGGGGCTGAGAGCGCCAGTGTGCCCGGGGAGGGGACTTTATGGTAAATGGCAGGTATGGGTCAGAGAGGTCTCGCTGATAATGTGGCACTTAGCTGATTGTTGAATTTGGACAGCGACCTAACTTAAAACCCAAATTCAAAGCAGTAATTTGGTAGAAATCAGGACAGGATTTTTTTTTAAATTTTTTAAAGCATCTAATTGACAAAAAGTCATTGAATATCTACTAAAATGTTCACAGTGCCAATCTCTAATTCATGAGATTACAATTATTTCTATTTCGTGTATTTTTTTATTTCCTGAATTTCCTATACGGAATATGTATTCCTTTTGTAATTAAAAAAAAAAAAACACAAAGACTCATTGACATTGGGTTAGGGGATTTCACTGCATTGAAGCGGCAACAAGCCAAGGTGGCTGGGAGTGAGAGGTGCCGGCATGCAGGGGAAGAGAGAGACTGAACAGGAATAACCAGATGGGGGCACGGCTTTAGTCCTGGCTCAGCATCTCCTGACAGGTTTAACTAAAAGAATTCAGGGAAGGGAAGAAAGAGCAGCCATTATGATTGACCCTTAAGGTCAGCAGGAGAGTAGTTCCTCAGCCTCTGTGACATCTGTGTTCTCCAGTTTGAAGAACCTTCCTGCCTGCTTTTCCCTCCTCCATTTAAGATGTGAGAGTCCTCAGGCCCTGTAACATTGCTCCCACCTTTAGATGCAGAAACGCTGAGAAGACTGGGAAAGAGGAATTCATCATCCTTTAACATGTGTTTTCCAGAAACATTATTCCCTTTCCAAGTATGATTCACAATAAGATTTATTGAGTAAGTTCTGTTCCTGCATTTAAATCATGATGCTCTTGGTTTTAGAGGGAGAAAAGACTCTTAAGTAGTCATTAAGTTGAAACTCTTCAAGATTAGGGACCGTGGCTCATTTTTCTTTGTATTACCCGTAGCACCTAGCCCCATCAATATTGATTTTATTTGAAAAGGGTGTTTGATAAAGTGAAAGGAACAATGGAAATGTATCTAACTGATTTTTTAAACATAGGGACATCAGAATCTCCCCAAGTTGTCCGCTATCCCAGTTTCTTCATTTGGTGAAGAGTGTCTTTGAAGATTTGGATGTATCTTTGGAGAGAGAAATGTATTTGTAGGGTGGAGACAGTGATCACCAGCCCAGATCACTGCTTCCCACTACTTACACCCACTGTCTCCTCAGATGTGCTTGAGGATTAACAGAAAATCGAAAAACCTTGCAACTTTCTTGGCTGTGGGTCTCACTTTGCCAAACCACCGTGATGACTGCACACGCCACCAGCCTATGCCCAGCCGTAGACAAAAATTCACAAGGAATGGGATGGATGTACCTGATAATAGGTTACATCACTCCTGCCTCTCCTAGACTGTTACCCCTTTCAGATCTGCAACCCTTTGGCGTGTCATCCCTGTTTCTGAAGAGGATTCTAAAATCCAGTGGCCCACTGCCCTGCCTCCATCTGTTTAACTGAGTGAAGATAATTTAATTGTTCCTTAACAAGGCAGGATCTGCAGTGCCTCGTGGTTATAATTAAGAGCATCAGCGATCAGTTATAAGCACCTATTATCCTGGTGTGGTCCCCTCCTCTTTAGTTCACTGTGGCTACTCCCCTGCCCACTCTCACTCACCTCCCTCTTAAATAAAGTGCCTAGAGCTTCCATCTCACAATTTCTAACCTGCCTCTTCACTGTTCTTATCCCCTTCCCATCCACCCTTTCCTCCCCAAGCTCCCAGTGTCTCCCCAAGCTTTGCTGGACTGCTGGTCATACAGGAGAGCATTTCCATTAATACACAGTAAATAAATACATTAATATGATTAATTAATTAAATGAGATCTTGGATCTGCAGGGTGATTCTAGAAGTAGAAATGCCTTCTTTTCTGAGAAAAGTTTGGTGCCTTCTGAATTTGACCTACTGCTATGGGGCCTTTCTCTCTGTACTCAGGCAGCAGTGTTGCTGGCCCTCTGGATGATACCACAGAACCCTTAACCCTCAAGTGTGACCCACTTCTAATGCAGATCAGCCAGGACTTTCAAAAAGATTGAAGTTTTGCAATCAAAATGTAGGGGAAAAACAATACTCATAAATAGAACATAAGAAGCATAACAACAACCGGAAGAAGGTAGAAGGGGGCAGTTTCTGGTGCTGCAGGGGTTAGTTTGCCTTGAGGCCTCCTGGCTCTGTCCTATCTCACATGCAATCTCCGCTTTGCTAATTTCCCAGCATCACATGAAAAGGACACCACACCTGCCCCCACCATCCCCCCGGAGCTGCTCCAGTGCTCAGCCTCCTGGCATGGCCATTGTCAGAACAATGGAGCCAGCTTCCCATTTTGCTTCCCCACCCTCAAGGTCGGACAAGGGTCCTTTAGCTCAGCTTTCTCTTCTAAAGGAAAAGGAAATGACCCATTGATTAACATCTCCCTACTGGAGGGACCCTCCTTTAACATGTAGGAAGTAGACTCACAGATCCAGAAACTGTGAGTCCTTTGAGGGACTCCAAATTCTCAACCCTGTCTATGACCTCTGTGCCTGTCATTCAAAATTTTATTGTCCCAACTGAGACTACCACTGGCTGACTTTGCTAAGAGTACTGGTATGGTTTCTCTAGGAGCAATTTCTACATGAATTGCCAGCTTCTGCCTGGGTTGGTGGTAGCTCTAAGGGGCATGGTTTACCACCTTGAAGAAAATTCCTTTGATCATCCAGTAGATAAATTAGTGATACACCTGGAGTGAAAGATGGTGTTTTTTTTCTCTCCTGCCTAAGTATTGCTTTACCACTAACTATTTGACAAGTAAGGAGAAAAGGAAACTACAAATGAAAAATTGGGAGGATGGATGAGGAAAGGGAAGAAAAACACCATTAAAAAAATACTGAGGGCCTCCCTGGTGGCGCAGTGGTTGGGGGTCCGCCTGCCGATGCGGGGGATACGGGTTCGTGCCCCGGTCTGGGGGGATCCCGTATGCCGCGGGGCGGCTGGGCCCGTGAGCCATGGCCGCTGGGCCTGCGCGTCCGGAGCCTGTGCTCCGCAACGGGAGAGACCGCGGCAGTGAGAGGCCCGCGTACCGCAAAAAAAAAAAAAAAAAAAAAAAAAAAAATACTGAAACAAACCACTCTAGGGGAAATGTACAGCTCAGATGAAAAATAATGGATCAGTATTTCAATATGTAAAATGTTCCTACAAATCAATAAGGGAGAAAGAGAAGAATGGCCAAAGGACTTGAATGCTCCTCACTGAAGAAGAAAACAAGTCAGTTGACACATGTAAAAACTTCTATCTCACAAGTAATCAAAAAATGAAAAATAAAACAGGAATTAAGCACTGGCAGTACTTTATATATATAGTTCCAGTGATAGTAAAGATGAGAAAAATGTAAACCCTTCTTGCTGGAGGAAATTGCAAAAGCATTTTTGCAGGACAACTTGACAAAATGTAACTAATTTTTAAAATACACATATATGTGGCATAGCATTTCATTTCTAGGAAATTATAGGAGATGAAAAAAAGGTGGTCTTATTATTTATGATAAGACAATACTTAAAACAAATCCAACTTCTGAAAACAAAGACTTGTTAAATTTTGGTGTGTCCATATAACAAAGTAATATGGAACTAGTAAATAAAATGTAGAATTTTGGCATGAGTAAATGTTGATCATTCATTGATCAGCTGTAAAAGTGGGTTACATAATAATTCTACTGTTATCCTATTTTTGTCAAAATATATGTCTGTATATCCAAACATGGAATAAAAGTCTGATTACATTCTAATATTACCTCTAGGTGATAAGATTGCAAGTAATTTTCATTTTCTTGTTTATGCTTTTTTCTGCTTTGCACATTTCATGCAAGGAACACTTTTTTGTTTTGTCCTCAGAGATAAAGGTAATATATGTCTAAAGTTATTGGAAACATGAGATTTGATTTACTGAGATTCCATTTATGTGCAGCCTTTGGAGAATGTGTTCATTGTCGAAAGCAAAGCCCAGGTCTCTACTACTCGAATAGGACTTCTTTCTGGAAAATACTCCCAGAGAGGACAGGAAAGTCTGGTGTGGGGCACTACAGGGCCCACCTTTCCTCCCTGGACAGAGGGAGAGGCAGAGAACCAGAGAAACGAGCAAGAGATTTATACCCACTTGACTTCTTGTTATTATCATTTTTTTTTTTTTTTTTTTTTTTTTTTTGCGGTATGCGGACCTCTCACTGTTGTGGCCTCTCCCGCTAAGGAGCACAGGCTCCGGACATGCAGGCTCAGCGGCCATGGCCCACGGACCCAGCTGTTCCGTGGCATGTGGGATCTTCCCGGACCGGGGCACGAACCTGCGTCCCCTGCATCGGCAGGCGGACTCTAAACCACTGCACCACCAGGGAAGCCCGTTATTATCCTTTTTGATTAAAAGATACATCAAGACGTGAAACGGATGGAAAAACCCATAAAATTTGTTTTACTGCATCATAAAAGGCTTGCATTCCTGACACTGGGATCACGGAGGGATTAATTGACGCTGTCAGTCTCTGCCTTGCTATCAGAGCGCGCTCTAGTGGGGATGGCGCGGCCCTGCTCCACGATCCATCCTTAAAGCCGCTGAGGGTGCTATTCCTTCTCCCCATGCTGCTGCCACCCCACTGTGTTCAATTCAGTCAGTGTTCTAGGTCTTTGTAGCTCCTGGAGGGCAGAGACCTTGTCTTGTTGCGTTCCCTGAATTTTGTACGTCGCTTAGCCCGCAGGAGACATTCGTATTTGTTACTATCCCTCATTTTGGGTTATATGAATATTAAAGTATCTGAATAATTTGGGAGAATAAACAGATCAGGAAGCAATCTGCGAGCAGCTTGATCTGTTAGTGAGTAGCCATCCTTTAGAGCCAGTTTTCCCAGTGATAGCTTGGCTTAGTTTTCAGTCACTCATCTCTTCATTCAACAAACATTTATTTAGTTTCTACTACTGCCAGGCACTGTTGTAAGTCCCACTGGATACAGAAGCAGCTAACAAGGGACAACGATGTGGTTTTTAGGGAGTTTATATTCCTGGAGCATTGAGGTCAGCTCATGCCTTTGTTCCTTCGTTTCCTGCCTCCCTTTTTCACATTCTTCCTTCCTTCTGTCCATCTACCATTTATTGAGTGTTCATCAGGTGCCAGGTGCTGTGCTAGGCATTGGAGGATACCAGTGAACAAGGCCCCATTCCTATTCTGAAAGGGCGTAGGGTTTAGTGAGGGAAATGAGACGAGGTCAGGGCTGTCCATAAGACCTATGCCAGGCATAACTTCAGGGTGCCAAGGGGGCCACATGGGAGCACCCTCCACCAGCTACAGCTCACCTCTTTCCTGGCCACAGAGGTACCTGTCTTAATCTAGTTTCTTTTTTTTTTTCCATCTTTATTGGAGTATAATTGCTTTACAATGGTGTGCTAGTTTCTGCTTTATAACAAAGTGAATCAGTTATACCTATACATATGATCCCATCTCTCTTCCCTCTTGCGTCTCCATCCCTCCCACCCTCCCTATCCCACCTACTACTGCTACTGTAGCTCGCCTGCTCTGCCCGGAAAGGGGGGGCTCAGAAATCAGGCATCGAGAAGTAAAGAGATGTCGCCATGCTGCCAAAGCCACACTGGTGAATAGTAAGGTTCCTTGAGGAGATAGCTGCTGACATATGCATTGCAGCATGCAAATAACAAGGCTCCTTGAGGAAATTAGTAAAATCCTTGATGTCACCCACACATTGAGTCACCTGCTACGTTCTGGGGGTTAAATATTAAAAGATCTAAGTCTCAGAAGACCCAAGGTCTAAGCCCGAAGTAGCATTCCGAGGAAAAGATAGCTAGCAGGGCTCACTCACACCTTTAAGTGCCAAGTCAGTGACTCGACTGTCCCTATGACAGGAACTCTGTGAAATAAGAGGGGCAAGAAACAAACTCTTATCGAGCACCTGTTAGATTCCTCCCAGGCATTGTATCAGTTGCTTCCATGTGCTATCTCATTTAGTTTTCACAGAAATCCTGTGACAAACAGTTCATTACGTTTTCACAGATGATGAAATTGTGGTTCAGAGGGGTTAATTGACTTGGCCGAGGTCACAGGTATCGAGCTGCTAAACTGAGTTCCCAAACAGCTGTCTGACCTCTTCATCCTTCTGCAATTAGGAGAGCAGCATGGAGGAGAGTGTACCCTTTGGCACTTTATTTGAAGTTCTCTCCCAGCAATTATTCCATCCTACTTTGTAGTGCAGCACCATGTCCCAGACTGGTTTGTAGAACACAAGATGTTAATAGGTGTTTGTGGTTAAATACATTGGGGAGACACCGAGTTAAACAGGCTTAAAGAGAGAACTCCTTCATGTCTCCTATACCCCTCCATGTATTGTGAAGCTCAGAGGAGAAATGGTGGCCGGTGTAGTGTCCCCTGGAAGCCAGTTTGGGAAGTATCATTCACTTAACAAGCATCTGATAAGCTGCTGCTCTGAGAATGGCACCTGAGGTCTGTGCTTTTGCTCCCTCTGGACTGCAAGACAGAGATTGTGTTGTGTCCCTCCCTCTCTCCCCATGCCCACTGACTTGTCATAGTCAAAACTTAATTAGTGTTCTCAGGGTATATGCCCAGTAGTGGGATTGCTGGGTCGTATGGGAGTTCTATTTTTAGTTTTTTAAGGAACTTCCATACTGTTCTCCATAGTGGCTGTATCAGTTTACATAACAGTGCAAGAGGGTTCCCTTTTCTCCACACCTTCTCCAGCATTTGTTGTTTGTAGATTTTTTCATGATGGCCATTCTGACTGGTGTGAGATGATATTTCATTGTAGTTTTGATTTGCACTTCTTTAATGATTAGTGATGTTGAGCATTCTTTCATGTGTTTGTTGGCAATCTGTATATCTTCTTTGGAGAAATGTCTATTTAGGTCTTCTGTCCATTTTTGGATTGGGTTGTTTCAGAAAGAGTCATGTACCAAGATGTTCATTGCAGCTCTGTTTACAATAGCCAGGACATGGAAGTAACTTAAGTGTCCATCAACAGATGAATAGATAAAGAAGATGTGGCACATGTATACAATGGAATATTACTCAGCCATAAAAAGAAACGAAATTGAGTTATTTGTAGTGAGGTGGATGGACCTAGAGTCTGTCATACAGAGTGAAGTAGGTCAGAAAGAGAAAAACAAATACTGTATGCTAACACATATATATGGAATCTAAGGGAAAAAAATAAAAGGTTCTGAAGAACCTAGGGGCAGGATGGGAATAAAGAAGGAGATGTAGAGAATGGACTTGAGGACACGGGGAGGGGGAAGGGTAAGCTGGGAGGAAGTGAGAGAGTGGCATGGACATATATACACTGCCAAACGTAAAATAGATAGCTAGTGGGAAGCAGCCGCATAGCACAGGGAGATCAGCTCGGTGCTTTGTGACCACCTAGAGGGGTGGGATAGGGAGGGTGGGAGGGAGGGAGACGCAAGAGAGAGGAGATATGGGAACATATGTATATGTATAACTGATTCACTTTGTTATAAATCAGAAACTAACACACCATTGTAAAGCAATTATACTCCAATAAAGATGTTAAAAAAAAAAGGTAGAGTGGGGAAAAAAAATTAGTGTCTGAGTGGGTGAATGAAACAGGCCTTGACCTTGACCCTGAAGAAGGTAGAAGAAATAGCTGTAGACTTAGAAGAGGGCTTCCAGGAAAAAGAAGTCGTAGGACCTGCGACTCAAATGCACAAATGGAGATGCTGGGTGCTGGGAGATGTCGAAGGAGGTTTGGGGGAGGCAGAGGGTGAGCATTTTAGACTCTGTGACAATTTAGGATCCTTTTTCTGGGCATTTGGACTATTTTTATTGCAATGAAAGGAACTTGGCAAGAGTTCGAGAGACAACTGGTGGTCAAAGGCTTGAATTCTCCATTTATTACGGATTCACTGCAATTCTTAGCATTACCTAGGTCATAGCCATACTGCTTCTAGCCCATTGCGTGAAGGGGTAATAATTCAGCTGAGCCCTAGGACTGGAGGAGTTTACTGACATTTGCTGGGGCAGGTAGTGATGGTGAGGTGCATCCATGGCTGGGGGAGATGCACATGACCATGGATAGCTTTTGTGGGTATGTTCTGAACTCTTTGGTGATTTTTCTTGGACATGAAATTAAGGTCCCATTAGGACAAACAGCTTTACCTTATTCAGAATACTGACGGGCAGAAATTTCCCTAATCTTTTGTTGAACCGAAAGAGCAAGGCTGCATGGTTTCTAAACAAAGAGGGACTTCTGACAAAGAATCCTTAGACGGCATAATGATCAAATAGAAACTTTCAACAAAGGACCCTTGAGAGATTGCAAAAATCCCCTTTCCTTAAAAGTGACAAGTAAATGCTTTCTTGGAAGGGACCTATTGGTCTTGCCTCACTTTTGCTTAAGTGTTGTAATTACAGTCTGTTGATCCCCTCCTGATTCATTGAAGAAGGAAGAATCTATACACTCAAGTGTCAGGATTTCTCAAGCCCCAGGTGGGACTTTTTCTCGGAATACTCCTAACAATACCCTTGTTACCAGTGGCACTTTGAAAATTGTAAGTCACAGTAAAGCTCTTAGCTCTTCTCTGTCATCTCTTTGAAAACTTTTTCCAGGAAAGTTATTTCTGCATGACCTGAGAAAAGAGAGCTTGTGACAGGCTCATAAGGCAGCCCCTATAAGAAGTTTCTTCGTGTCCTGGGCAGCCCTGAGCCTCCCCACCACCCTGCATTTCAAGCAGAAAAAGCTGAGGAGTAGCAGTTGTGTTAGTCTGCTCAGGATGCCATCGCAAAATACCATAGACCAGGTGGCTTAGACATTTTTTCCCTCACAGTTCTGGAGGCTGGGAAGTCCAAGATCAAAGTGCCAGTGCGGTAGGTTTCATTATGAGGCCTTTTCTCTTGGCTTCCTAGATGGCTGCCATCTCACTCTGGGTTCACGCGACCTCTTCTTTGTGTGCGGGGTGGGGGGGGCGGGGAGCACACGCTCTCTGATGTCTCTTCTTATAAGGTTATTATATGGACACCAATCCCATCAGACCAGGGCCTGCCTGCATGACCTCATCTATTCCGAATTAACTCCCAAAGGCCCCCTCTCTAAATCCCATCCCACAGGGGCAAGGGCTTCGACATAAGAATTTTGGAAGGATGCAGACGTTCAGTACCTAACGTCGGGGTAGCACATCACAGTGCATTTCTGAGTAATGTCACTGAAGCTTGATATGCACTTGCTACTAAGTCTAATCTTGTCCTGCTCGCTGCACAACAGGCCAGTAATCGAGAGACGAGTTGTTGGGGTGAGGAATACCCAAAGAACCGTCTTGCCTGAGTTAGGATTCAGGCTCCTTCTCTACTAAAAGGGGAGGGAGAAAAGTCAAACACTTCCTGCTTCCCATCAGCCTCTGGAGGGAATGTGTTCATTTCTTCCTCCCTGCAGTCATTCACAAGTGGACCTGGTCAGGATGCTTCCTGTGAGCTTAAACGAAGGTATTTTAGCCTAATGCTTATTACCTGGGAAGCAGGGTTTCCAGAGATGGGTCATTGGCCATTATGTATAATTGAAGCTTATAGGCAACATCCCTTTAGTGATTAATTTGTAATAGAATACAAAAGGTTCTTCCTTATTACACATTGATAAAGAAAACCCTGTGCGGGCTTCCCTGGTGGCGCAGTGGTTGAGAGTCCGCCTGCCGATGCAGGGGACACGGGTTCGTGCCCCGGTCTGGGAGGATCCCACATACCGCAGAGCGGCTGGGCCCGTGAGCCATGGCCACTGGGCCTGCACGTCCGGAGCCTGTGGTCCGCAGCGGGAGAGGCCATAATGGTGGGAGGCCCGCGTACTGCAAAAAAAAAAAAAAAAAAAGAAAAAAAAAGAAAACCCTGTGTTATCTATACCCTGACACTGCCATTGTGGTCTCTGATTCTGTCCCTTTTTGTGCATGACCTTGCCATGCACTGAGGGCCTGCCTAATTAATACTCAGTTATTCCCTGGGGGTGTAAGTATGGAACAGAACAGGAATGAAATGTTACCTTGTTTAAATTACAGCCTTCTCTAATTGCACCTATCCAGACTGTGGGTTCTGAATGGTGTACTGGTGACAGTAATATGATTTAAAACAATGGCTAATTGTTCAGTGTGTTAAGTATATCTTAATAAAGTTGTAAAAACAAAAAAAAAGGTAAATAATGGGAAACTGATGCTGAGTATCCAGAATGGACCAGGAACTGGACTAAACATTTTCTCTGCATCATCTCCCTCAATTTGTGTTCAGAATGATCTCTATAATGTAAATTCTATTATTATCATCCTTACCAAACGAATAAGGCAGCCAATTCTGAAATAGGCAAATTGGCCTTGACTGGTAGGGTTATGGAAGAAGAAAGGGATGAAACAGGAATTTGAGCCCTGGTGGTCCAACCCCAAAACACACCTTCAATTTTGGATCAGGCAAGATTTCAGAAGAAAACTTCTTCTCAATGCACTGTTTTACTCCCCAAAGCTCTGTTCCAGTGAGGTGACTCCCTCTCCCCCATCCCAAAATTCAGGTCTTCTGCCTCTACCTGGTCACACCCCTTATGGTTCCTAAAGGTGGGTATGTATGAAGAGAGGTGTGGCTTGACACAGAGGGCATGAGGTGTCTTGGTAAGTCCTGATATTTCAGAAGCAGATGCTCCTGTCTTCTCACTTCCATTTGTCTGTCTTCTTTTTCAACCAATTCTCCCTTGAACAAAATTGCTTCAAGATTGCACATGAGCAGCTGTGCTTTGGGTGCAGGCACTTTTGCATCTTGCTGACAGCTGAGTTTCCTCTGGGGACGTCAGCTCACCCATAGCACCCTGCTCCTGTTCTGCCCACCTTATTGTCCCGCAAGCTTTGGTTGACTTCTTCTTGTAACCACAACTTAATCTCACAGAAAACTGTCCTCCAGTTACTGCTTATTATCTCAAAGCGGATGTTCAAGATGAGACTCAGGATCACGTATCAAAAATATAGAAGGTGGGCTTCCCTGGTGGCACAGCGGTTGGGAGTCCGCCTGCCGATGCAGGGGACGCGGGTTCGTGCCCCGGTCCGGGAAGATCCCACATGCCGCAGAGCGGCTGGGCCCATGAGCCGTGGCCGCTGAGCCTGTGCGTCCGGAGCCTGTGCTCGGCAATGGGAGAGGCCACAACAGTGAGAGGCTGACGTACCGCAAAAAAAAAAAAAAAATATATATATATATATATAGAGAGAGAGAGAGAGAGAGAGAGAGAAGGTATTTGTGTCTCCAAGTCACAGAGAGCATGCTCTCAAACTCACGTGTATGCAGGCAGAAGGGAGGTAATGTCAATACACAGAGCTTTCCAAATGCAGGTTGGTAGGTATTATGTCTCAGGAATTGTAACTAAGTGTGTCACCTGTTGAGTTATATTGCCTTTTAAAGGACAGGCTAAACACAGTGGCCACAAATACATGTCTGAGACCCTTCGGGTAGAAAAGACTATCCAGATTGAATGACTTTGCGGTTCCTTTGAAAGTCTGTGGTCCTGTGATATTATGATTCCTTTTCAGAAGCCAGGCCAACCTGTAAAAATGTGTTGGGGAGCCACTTTGTGTTAAACTATAAGAATATGAGATGTCTTCACATTATAGGATGGTGGGAAGATGTGCCTTGATACCAGCCACACATTTCTAGAAAGGAGCATGAATATGGGGTAAAATGTTGGTAACTCTGAGGAAAATGCACTCCCCTTTTCTTTTCTTCTCCCTTGCCTCCCATTAATTTAATGATATTTTTTCACCCCTTTCCATGTGCAGCCACTGTGTGTATGGGAGTATAAAGAGTAAGAGGTGGTATGATTTTGAAAGTACAGTGTATTTATTTATTTATTTATTTGTTTGTTTGTTTTATTTTATTTTTGGGTCTTCGTTGCTGTGCACAGGCTTTCTCTAGTTGCAGCAAGCCAAGGCTACTCTTCAGTGTGGTGCGCAGGCTTCTCATTGCAGTGGCTTCTCTTGTTGCGGAGCACGGGCTCTAGGCGCACGGGCTTCAGTGGTTGTGGCACATGGGTTCAGTCGTTGTGGCTTGCAGGCTTAGTTGCTCCATGGCACGTGGGATCTTCCTGGACCAGGACTCGAACCCGTGTCCCCTGCATCGGCAGGCGGATTCTTAACCACTGCGCCACCAGGGAAGCCCTACACTGTATTTTTAAATGTTCATGTTAATAGGGTGTCTAGTTCATCCCACTTTGCCTGGAACTTTCCTAATTTAGCATGAAAAGTCCTATGTCCAGGAACCCCCTCAGGACAATTAGTCACCCTTATGCTCAGAATGACCGTGCAAGAAGAAATCATGGGGTCATCATATGCAAGCATCAACAGGTAGAATTCCTGTGCATGTGACAGCCACACATGCAGAAGGATGCAGGTGTGGTTGTGTTGGTGACTCAGATACTCCACGTGGCACTGCTGTTGTTGTCATTATTTTACCAAAGGATGAACAACTCTTGGTGAAATTCCAAACAAAACGGAGTACAGTCTTCCCTCAATTTCCACAGCAGTGCATTGCTAGAAAATTCAACATATATTTACACGTGAAGAAACACTTGGCATTTGAAAGTAAAATATGACTTGGATTTTATACAAGATGATTATTGACATTTTTCACTTAAATGGATACCTCATGAGGTATTTGAAAGCCATTAGAGGCAAGGAACAGTTCTTTGTTGTGTGGAATTGCCCCGTACACTGCAGAATATTGATGATCCCTTGACTTTGCCTTCTCCATTTAGCCAATGGCATCCTTCAGTTATAGCGACAGCAAAAACCACCTGCTTAGATTTCCAAAATACCCGCTAGAAGGCAGTCTTGTCCTCCTTGGACACCATTCTACTAGATATATGAGAAGAAATAAATATTTAAGAAGAGAGAAGGTACAGCTGGATCCTTCTGCTGTCCTCTTCTCTTTGGTCTTTTTTTTTCCTCCGTCATCAACTATAAACTGTTGAAATTTTCTTTAAGTACAACATCCTACAAAGTGCTTGGAAAAGTCTGCAGGTAGCTACCGTTTTTGTTCCCAAACAGCTCAAAGTATGCTTGGACACGTAAGCAACCTGAACGTCCATTGGCAGATGAATCGGTAAAGAAGATGTGGTATCTATAGACAATGGAATATTACTCAGCCATAAAAATAATGAAATAATGCCAATTTCTGCAACATGGATGGACCTAGAGATTATCGTACTAAGTCCGTCAGACAAAGACAAGTATCATATGATATCATTTATATGTGGAATCTAAACTATGGTACAAATGAATATATTTACAAAACAGAAACAGACTCACTGACATAGAAAACAAACTTATGGTTACCAAAGGGGAAAGCAGGGGGAGACAAAATAGGAGTTTGTTATTAACAGATACACAACTACTGTACATAAAATAGGTAAGCAACAAGGTTCTACTGTATAACACAGGGAACTATATTCAATATCTTATAATAATAAACTATAATGGAGAAGAATATGAAAAAGAATATATATATAACTGAATCACTTTACTGTATATCAGAACCTAACACAACACTGTAAATTAACTATACTTCAATAAAAAGAAAGAAAGAAAGGAAGGAAGGAAGAAAGAAAGAAAAAGAAAAAAGGCCAAAGGATCGGCTGTAAAATGACACCCAGCACTAACTCAGGGATGTCTGCTCACCTCCAACTGCAGCTAATAGTTTGGGGGTGTGCTTTCCATCCCTTTCCCAGCTCTCACCTGAGCCTCCACTTCTCATTTATGGGTCATAAAATCAGCCCAGTGTTTCCAGCTTCTTTTTGTCCCCTGGCCTGGCAATGGAAGGGAATGAAGGAGCTAAGACCCACACCTGCCAGGGTGGAAGAGTGTCCTTGGTAGTCTTGTGTTTGCTCTCAACCAGTTACTCAATGTGTTACATGTTGGCATTTTTTGGAGTGAGGTGAGGTTCAGTGGTGGGAAATGAGATGTATAAGACATAAGAGGAGGGCTTCCCTGGTGGCACAGTGGTTGAGAGTCTGCCTGCCGATGCAGGGGACACGGGTTCGTGCCCTGTTCTGGGAAGATCCCACATGCCGTGGAGCGGCTGGGCCCGTGAGCCATGGCTGCTGAGCCTGCGTGTCCGGAGCCTGTGCTCCGCAACGGGAGAGGCCACAACAGTGAGAGACCCGCATACCACACACACAAAAAAAAGACATAAGAAATTAGAGATGAGAGAGAAAAGAGACCTGAAAGAAATTATGGAAGAAGCACATTGAGAATGTGAGCAGATGTTTTGTACTGCTCTAGAAGCAACAGTAATAACAACAATAATAATATAAAATAATAAAATATAATAATTATTGTTGTTTTCCTACTTCATGAGGTTGGTTTTGGACTTTCCCAAATCCATGTCTCACTGCTAGAAGAAGGACTTAAATGTTGAACCTCACCATATTTATAAGTCACTTTTAGAAAGATTATCATATACAGTCATCCCTTAGTATCTGCAGGGGATTGGTTCCAGGACTCCCAGCAGATACCAAAATCCACAGATGCTCAAGTCCCTTCTATAAAATGGTGTAGTATTTGCATATAACCTGTGCACATCCTCCATATACTTTAAACCATCTCTAGATTACTTATAATACCTAAAACAATGTAAATGCCATGTAAATAGTTGTGAATACAGTGTAAATGTTTTGTAAATAGTTCCTTGTTCATGGAAAATTCAAATTTTGCTTTTCAGAACTTTCTGGAATTTTTTTCGAATATTTTCTACCCGGGGTTGGTTGAGTCCACAGATGCAGAGCCCACAGATACGAGCCGACTGTGCAGTCCTCACGACAACCTGCTTCCTATCCCTATTTTACAGACATGTAACCTGAGGCTCAGTGAGAGTGGGTGATTTGGCTAAGGTCCCACAACCAGAAAATAATTGGCTCGTATCCACTGATATGGTTTCCACAACACTACACTACTTTTTGCACAACGGGTACTTGTGGAATGAATCTACATTAAGCATGAGGTGTGTAGGCTACACCCTAAGAGGGATGGCAGGGCCTGCTCCCCCACTTATGGAAGAAGTGAAACTCAAACTAGACTAGAAATGTGGGGAAGATTTTCGGACGGGAGTGAGGGGCTCTTCCTGGGAGGCGAGGGAGAGGGATACATGCAAGGGCGCTGGGAGGCTTAATAATGAGACCAGGGTTATGGGGCCAGGAGGCACTCGTGTGTTTTGACAGAGAGGGGAACGTGGAACAAAAGGAACAGATTCTGAGGTCTTTAAGGTCAAAGATTGTCTATTCATGTTTATATTCCCAGGATTTGGAATATAGGTGCCTCAGACAGGGCAGGTACCTAATGAATGTGGCCTTGAAGGTTGTATGTGCAGGTCGAAGCCAAGCCAAGGCATTTAGTCTTGAAGATGTCAGCCAGAGAGAACCTATCTGCCTTTTCAAGCCCATTTAAATACTGTGGTTTCTAATTAATGAAACTCACACCTCCTGGGGAATGATGAACAGTGAACGTGGTATTATAGGAAGAGCAATCTGGTAGTGTTGTGAGTTGGAGAAAGGGTACAGCCAGAGGTAGGTCTGGATGTAGGTCTGGATGCAGGTCTGAGCTCATGAGGAGTCCAGATGGGAAGAGGTGAGATTCCATGAGACCCTCAGGTGGTAGCTTTGGGTAATGGAAAGAACTGGGCTTTGTGGTCTCACAAACCTGGGTTTGAATCCTGGTTCTTCCACTGTCTAGCCGTCTGCCCCTACACAAGTCGCCTCAGCTCTCAACCTCAGTTTCCTCATCTGTAAGAAAATGGGGATTGAGATACGTACTTCAGAGAGCCACTGGGGTAAAATAAAGCAGAGAATACATGTGAAGTTCCTGTTCCTAGGAAATAATCAATAAATGTTATGGCTTTTTGTCTTTCTTTTTTTCCAGAGAAATTCTTGATCAAAATTGGATAATTAATTGAGTTCAAGGCCCCAGATGTGTTGCCTAAAAACGTTGACTGTGTTAGAAAATTTAGGACTTTGCGTTTTTGACATGTTGAATTTGAGTGACAGCCTAGGTAGACTCTGGTATGGAGTTGGTGATGTGGGACTGAGAAGAGAATTGATAGGAGTGAGTAGCTCTCAGGACATTGACGTGGAGAGTCCTCAGCAAAGAAGACCTTCCTGATGAAAGGGTGGCAGCCTCAGAGCAGAGACTGGGGTCCTTGTGTTTAGCGCACTCATCAGCATCGCCACGTTTTAGGAAACAGGCTGTTTAATTCCTTTGGACAGGATGCTTCCCATGTGTTACTGTCAGATTCCTCACCTTCTGCTACAGCTAGCAAGATGGGCTGCAGGTGGGGCTTCCCTGGTGGCACAGTGGTTAAGAATCCACCTGCCAGTGCAGGGGACACGGGTTCAAGTGCTGGTCCGGGAAGATCCCACATGCCGTGGAGCAACTAAGCCCATACAGCATAACTACTGAGCCTGTGCTCTAGAGCCCGTGAGCCACAACTACTGAAGCCTGCATGCCTAGAGCCCGTGCTCTGCAGCAAGAGAAGCCACCAAAATGAGAAGCCCGTGCACTACAACGAAGAGTAGCCCCCGCTCACCGCAACTGGAGAAAGCCCGCGTGCAGCAACGAAGACCAAACACAGCCAAAAAATTAAAAAAGAAAAAAGAAATTTAAAAAAAAAAAAGAAAAGAAGGGCTGCAGAGCCTCACCATGACAGGAGAGAAGCTGGAGCCAGGGACTTTGTAGCATCCTGGATAGGCTTCTCCACAGATGGGCAGAACTGAAGAGGGAGGCTTTGGGTGGCTTGGGACTCAACCAAAGCCATTCCAGATGTTGGAATCGGAGCACCCTGCTCTTCTGTTGCTTTCTGCCCATGTAAAATTGAAATTATCCAGAGAGCGAGCACCAAGTAATGAAGTCTGGGTCACTCTCCGCCTGTCTCACTAAATGCCACTTGGAACCAGCGCCTTTACATTTGACAACAAAATCAATGAATGAAATATCGCAGGGTTGAAAGCGAAGCTGCACAGAATTCATTATGGGCGGCGCTGTGTTCCCAGGGATGGAAAGGCTTGGCCCTCTGTACTTTACCTTCTGGGAACATCAACACATCCACTTAATGAAACTCGAACCTTCTGTTAATCCTTCACCTTATTTGCTTTTAAACTTGACTCCTTTGAACAAAACTCAGAAGGCCTTCTCTTTGGATTCTGCCTCTTTATGAATGAGCTGTAATGAAAAAAAATGGAATATGCATCAGTTAAGGGGAAAAGGGACTAGTTAATTAGGAAAACGGTTGATGAGATTAGAGGACTTTTTCTGTTAAGCGCCGGGTCCCCTGTGTGCCAACACCATTTCCTTGGAATTGTTCTTTCCTTCCGAGGATCATCTCAGTTCTGAGCACACTGAGCTGAGTGTTACAATTTGTACAGATTCAGAGATAGCCACGGGGTCAAGGCAAAGAAGGGTGACCAAGGGAAGGGAGGGTGTCTCCTTCACTTTCCCTTGGAGAATTGAAACAACATTATTGAAACAATAATGTCATTCCTTCATAAGTGATGAAAAATAGGGTCGGGGTGAGAGAGTGACCTCTTAAGGTATGTGTGTGGCAGAGTGGGGAGAACAGAAGATAATCAGGGGAGGGTGAGGCAAGGGCTGGTTGTCCTGCTGCCCTTTTGTTACAAGAAAGTGTTCTTTCCTTGAGAAAGCAGGTGTTTAAGTGAGGGATCAGGAAAGAAGGAAAAACATCTGAGATCACAGTTAATGGCTCATCTAGGGAATACCTTCAATTTTAATCCAGGCTACCATTTTTTCTTTTTTTCCTTCAACAAATATTTATTGAGGACTTACTATATTCCAGGCACTACTGGGCTCTAGATATATAACAACAGCTCAACTGCTAAAAAGTTCATGTCCAAGTATGAAAGAGAGGCAGGAGAAAAGCATAAACATGATGGGAGCTATGAAGGAAACATAAGAGACTGAGAATTAGAGAATAAGGATTAGGGAGCTACTTTGGAAAGAGAGACATGAAGGAACGCTTCTCTACAGAGGAGGCATTTAAGCTGCAAGAGGGCAGAGGAGCCGACCCTGAGAAGAGTAGGGGAGAAGGTGGAGGAGAGCATTCCAGCTTGTGTGGAGCCTGAGGTGGGAAAGAACTGGTGGCCTTGGAGGAACAGGAAGCCCCCTGTGGCTGGAGTAGTGAGCGACAGTGTTGAGAGAGATAGGAGATGGACAGGGGCTTGTTCCTACAGGGACCTGGAGGCCGTGATAATGAGTTTGCGTTTTATGTTTAAACAGAGTTTTGTAGTGGGGGACTGAGATCTGTAGTGAGATCTGATTTGCATTCCAAAAGCCTAACTTGTTTGCACTGTTGGAGAATAGATTGGAAGAGCCAAGCATGGAAGCAGTTAGCAAAGCAGCATTTGCCCAGAGGTGGCTAGACCTCACATGCATTTGGGATGTGCTATTTTGCATGCTAGGATGTGGTTGATGAGAGAGAGCGGGGAATCAGGGTTGACTTTCACCTTTCTGGCTTGAGCAACACAAGGAGGGTGTGGTCACCACTGGTCGTCCTTTTAACAAATGTTGGTGGCCCATCAGCACTGTGCTCTAAACCAGGCCAGGGCTGAGGAAATGGATGTGAGTGGAACACAGTCCCTGCCCTCACTGGGTTCACAGTTGAAACAGGAAGACACTTAATAGAACGTTGTAGAACCTGGACGTACAGGCATGCAACTGGAGGTATTTATCAGAATCCCCAGTTAACTTATTCTCCCCATGTTCTCCCCCCTACTGGTTTTACTTGTTTTGTAGCAATTGTTACATTTTTGCTTTTGCTTATATATTTAAAATATATGATACATATTCTACATGGAAAGGAATATGTATAATACTTATATTTTGTTTAAAGCATAATAAATCCAACATCCATATATCCACCATCAAGCTAAAGAAAGCAACTTTCATCAAACCCTTTGAAGCCCTGTGTACACTTTGCCCAGAGTTAAACTTTATTCTGGGTTTTGGAATTATCAATTCCATGCTCTTCTTTGTAGTCGAATTCCTATGTTCCCAAACAATATATTATTTATTTTGCCTCTTTTAACTTTATGTAAATGGAAACATTCTGCATAGACACATCTATGACTTCCTCTTTTTTGCTCATGTTCTCTTAGTGGGATGTATCATTGTTGTGGCATGTAAATCGAGTTCATTCATTTTCACTACCATGTATGAGTAAGTCACAGTATATCAGTTCTTTTGTCACAGGTCACTTGGGCTATTCACAATAATACTTCTATGAATGTTATTTTAATATCTGCTAGGACACATGTCTCCTAGGGTTTTCCTGAGGGGTTACATAGGAGTGGGTTTTAAAGTATATATGCTCAACTTTATTAGTGATCATCAATGATTCTGCAAAGTGGTAGTTACAATTTACATTCCCATCCTAGGGATTAACAGTTCCCATGGCTATCCATCTTCAACAGTATTTACTCATTAGTTTTCCTTTTAAATATCTTTGCCAACCTAGTGGTTGAAGAATGATATGTCAATGGCATATTAATTTACATTTTTTATTACTAATGAGGCTGCACATTTTTACTATGTTTATTGGCTGGTTGAATTTTCTATTTTAGAAATATTTGTCCATGTCTTTTGCGCATTTTCAATTGAGTTGCTCATCTTTCCCTTATTGATTTGTGGCCACTCTTTATATGTTCTAGATACCAAGCCTTTGCCAATTTTATGTGCTGCAAATATTATCTCTCGGTTTATTACGTCTTTCCACTTCTTTTAATGGTGCCAATTCAGTTGATACACTGAAATTCTTAATTGTAGTGTAGTTGAATTTATCAGGCTTTTCCTTTATGGCTTGCATGGTTTTGTATTTGGTTTAAAAAAATAAGCCATACTCTGGGGTTATAAAAAATATTCTGCATATTTTATTCTATTTTTTTTTAGAGTTTTGCCTCTCATCATTTAATTCCTTCATTCATATGGGAGTGATTCATATGTGAAGTATGGATAAAGGTTGTTTATTTTTTGTATGGTAACCATTTGTTCCAAGATAATTTTTCAGGTTACCTTTCCCTCCTTTATCTGTCAGAGATCAAGTTCCTACACATGAATGACTGTTGCATTGGTCTGCTCATATATCCCTATGTCAGTACCACATTATGTAATTATACCTTTATAATAAATCTTAACAGCTGGTAGTGCTAGTCCCCTCACTTGTTCTCCTTCCTTTTTAAAAACTTTAAAAAATTGAACTATAACAAAAATACAGTATGTGTGAGTATATAGCACAATGAATTATCACCCTCTTGGCTATTCTCAAATACACATGTTTTAGAATAAGTTTGGCAAGTTCTATGCATGTACGTAAATACACACACATACACACACACACACAATGGGATTTTGATTGGAATTTTATTGACTCTATATCCATAAATCACTTTGATGAGAATTGTTATCTTTATGATGATGAGTCTTCCTATCTGTAATCATGATTTGTTATTCTTTTGGTTTGTTCTTCTTTAATATCTTCCAATAACATTTTACAGTGTTTCCCATAAAAGTCTCACACATCTTTTGATAGTGGTATTTCTGGGTACCTGATGTATTTTGTTGACATTGCAAATGGTATTTTAGTGTATTTTTTGCCTGTTGCTGTTATATGAAAGACAATTAAATTTTGTTATCCAGAGCCTACTCTAATAATTTATCAATAGACTTCAACTTTTTTATAACATAAACACATCCATTAATAATGTCTTTTTATTAATAGGCTTAGTTCATATTTGCCTTTTGGATATTTTTTTCATCTTTTTATTTTCAATTTTCTTTCTGTTCAATGATACATAGCTGGAGTTTTAAACAATTTTGTTTAACTGTCTGTCTTTCTCCCAGGAAGTTTAGTTTATTTACCTAGATGTCTGTTACCAATATGGTTGGTGTTATTTCTGCCATTTGATTTTGCGCTTCCTATTTGTCTCACATTTCTTTATTTCTCCTTTCTTACCATCTGTGGATTGATTATGAATTTTTATTTCTCATTCCACTTTTAAGCTCTACTAGATTGAAAGTTACATAGTAAGAATCTTAACATGAATACTTAAAGTCTGAAATTAATATCTTCCCTCTTCTAAACAATGTGAGAGCTTTAGAATGCTTTATCTATAATCACCTCCTCCTGAATTATGTGCCTGTTTTTTTGGGGGGGGGGGGTTTGTTGTTTTTTTTGCTGTACGCAGGCCTCTCACTGTTGTGGCCTCTCCTGTTGCAGAGCACAGGCTCCAGACGCGCAGGCTCAGCGGCCATGGCTCACGGGCCCAGCTGCTCTGCAGCATGTGGGATCCTCCCGGACCAGGGCACGAACCCGTGTCCCCTGCATCAGCAGGTGGACTCTCAACCACTGCACCACCAGGGAAGCCCCTTATTCATCTTATAACTGGAAGTTTGTACCCTTTGACCAACATCTCCCCATTTTCCCCACCTTCCAGCTCCTGGTAACCACCATTCTACTCTCTGTTTCTATGAGTTTGGCTTTTACAGATTCCACATATAAGTGAGATCACACAGTATTTATCTTTCTCTTTCTGACTTATGTCATTTAGCATAATGCCCTCAAGGTCCATCTATATTGTCCCAAATGGCAATATTTCCCTCTTTTTATGGCTCAATAATAGTACACTCTGTGTGTGTGTGTGTGTGTGTGTGATGGCGGGGATGACATTTTCCTTGTCCATTCATCCACAGCTGTACACTTAGGTTTTTTCCATGTTTTGGCTATTTTGAATAGTGCTACAATGAATATGGGAATGCAGATATCTCTTTGAGATCCTGTTTTCAATTCTTTTGGATATATACCAAGAAGTGGGATTGCTGGATCATATGATAGTTCTGTTGTTAATTTTTTGAGGAACCTCCTTATTGTTTTCCACAGTGGCTGCACCAATTTACATTCCCACCAACAGTGCACAAGGGTTCCCATTTCTCTACATTCTTGCTAATACTTATTAACTCTTATCTTTTTGATGATAGCCATTCTAACAGGTGGGAGGTGATATCTCATTGTGGTTTTCATTTGCATTTCCCTAATGATTTGTGATGATAATGTACTTTGTGTGTACCTTTTATATCTTTGGAAAAATGTCTTTTCAGTCCTCTGCCCATTTTTTAATCAGACTGGTTTTTTGCTATTGAACTGTAAGAGTTCTTTATATATTTTGGACATTAACCCCTTATCAGGTATACGATTTGCAAATATTTTCTCTGATTTCATAGGTTGCATTTTCATTTTGTTGATTGTTTCTTTCACTGTGCAGAAGCTTTTTAGCTTGAAAAGTCCCACTCATTAATTTTTGCTTTTGTTTCCTGTGTTTTTGTTGTCATATCCTAAATATCTTTGCCAAGATCTGTGTCAAAGTGCTTTTTTCCCTGTTTTCTCCTAGGTGTTTTATAGTTTCAGTTCTTATGTTTAAGGCCTTAATCCATCTTGAATGAATTTTTGTGACTGGTGTTAAGATAGGGGTCTAATTTCGTTTTCCTACATGTGGTTATCCAATTTTTCCAACACCATTTGTTGAAGAGACTGGATAATTGATTTAAGATACACTTACATAGCTGGCAAGTTGGTGACTGCTGTAGGCCAGGGACTTTATTTTCCCTCCTTGGGGGCTCTTCACAGTACATCTTGAGAATCCTCATGACATGGAGACTGACCTCTCTCAAAGTGAGTAAACAACGAGAGAGAGAGAAAGAATATGAATGAACCAGGCAGATAGAGAAGGATAATGAACCAGCAGAGGTTGTATCCTTTTTATCACCTGAATTCAGGAGTCATATAGCATCACATGTGTCACATTCTATTCATCAGAAATGTCACTGAAATGAATCATTCAATAGGAGGGGGATTAGACTCTACCTTTTTATGCAAAAAGAATGAAAGAATTTGGGAATATATTTTAAAACCACCACCTAATTCTTGTTATTTCTTTTAAATATATTAAACAGATCTGCCTTGTGTTCTATATATATTAATTCCAATGATCAGTCTTTTGGGGTCAAATTCATTGTTACTTCTGCAGGGTTTGTTTCCTGATAGATTTTGTGATTGTGGGTGTGTATGTGTGCGTGTGTGTGAGTTCATGTTCCTTGAATATTTATCTGTGGGAATTGAGGCCAGGTTCTAAAATACAGTCCTCTAGAAAGAATTTGTATTTGCTTCTTTATTTTTTATTTTTATTATTTTTGGCTGCATCGCGTCTTTGTTGTGGCATGCGGGATCTTCACTGCAGCATGCGGGATCTTTCTCTTGCAGCACACGGGCTCTTCGTTGCGGCACATGCGCTTCTCTCTAGTTGTGGCATGAGGGTCTTCTCTCTCTGGTTGCGGCACTTGGGCTGCAGAGCACGTGGGGTCTGTGGTTTGAGGCTCGCGGGCTCTCTGGTTGAGGCACGCGGTCTTGGTAGATGTGGCGCATGGGTTTAGTTGCCCTGTGGCATGTGGGATCTTAGTTCCTTGACCAGGGATGGAACCTGCGTACCCTGCATTGGAAGGCGGATTCTTTGCCACTGGACCACCTGGAAAGTCCCTGTGTTTGCTTCTGCCAAGCAACAAGTTTCACAGTGGCTATCAGACCAAAAAGATAGCTATGAATTCTGGCCCCCAAACTACCCAAGGGTGAGCCTAGAGTTAAGAATTCCCAGTAGAGACCTCTTTATCATTGTCTTTCACCCAGACCCAAAACCAAAACAAGTTTCTTACCCTCTTCTTCTACAGGGCCAGCTTTCTACCACTTCACCTACCAAGGGTATGACTTTTGGGGGATTCTGGATTCACGCTTTGTTCTCCAGGCTGCTTTTGTACAGTGCTAGTCTTCTGTTCCTGCATTTGACTCATTTAAATCAATGCCTCATGACGCTAGTGATGGGCAAGTTCCCCAGCTTACGTACTGCCTTCACCTTGGTTCCCTCTCTGGGTTTGTGCTTTCTTACCAGTTTTCCTTAATGATTCTGAGGAATTACCTTATTTTCTTGCCTACTCATTTTTTCTTATACATACATTATATGTATGTATAAATTCACACGTGCATTTATACATATATATAATCCTTTTTTTTTAATCCAGCATTTTTAGATGTTTCCTACGAGGGTTTTATTTTATTCTTCAGGATATATTCCCTTCCATAGGGTCAGGTACTCATGGACCTAAGATGCACTTTAAAAATACAAATTCCCTGGCCCAACCCAGACTTAGCAAATTAGAATCTTCTGAGATGGGGCCAAGTACATATATTTTTTTTAAGAAACCTCCCCAGAGGATCCTGATGTCTGCTACTGCCAAGAGATAATTATTATAATGAAGACATGGTCCAGAAGCAACAGAAGTGCAGCAAGAGAGCTAAATTTGGCCAAGAAAGTTGGGGAAGGCTTTATAGAGGAGGAAATTGCCTTTTTTCCTACACATTCCCTCTTATCTTCAAACTGCTGCAGTTAGCTTTATGGTATGTAAGCATCCCCACAGCAGCATCACTCCGTGTATCTGAACGCCCCTGGGGAATGTCCCAAGGCAGCTATCTTCTCACCGTGTAGCAAGATCATGTGACTTAGCCTACCTTGTGGTGTAAGACTCCCCAGCACTTGCTAATGCCCATCCACACATCTGCCCATCGCACGGGCTCAGGACCACCAGTAGTCCAGCTTACAGAGCAAGAACGCACGTGCATTGCTCTCTGGTCCTATTGAGGGTATGGAGTGGGCTGTCTGAATTGACAGGTAGAGCATGAAAGAGAATTTCAACTATATTGCCTGGGCAAGGAGGATTCTGCCTAGAAGATAACTCACAGAAGGTCAGATCCCATTCTTACGTTATCCCGAGCTGTACCAAACCCTATCATGTCCATAGAGCTTTGCTTGACTTTCCTCTTCACTACCCTGTAAAGACTTTCACACCTAGTAGATTTAGTGGACCACACCCCTAGATCCACTTTAAAAAGAGATACTAAACAATTTGAGAGGCTTCCATATCTGGAGTCAGGAAGACCTAGTTTTGAATCCCAGCTCTATAGCTTACTAGCAGCATGACCACAGGCAAGGGACTTCAAATTTTCTGAGCCTCGCTTTCCATTTCTGTTCAATGGAAGGTAATAATATCTATCTTCTAAGATGATCAGAAAACTTAAGTGTCCTATACAGTGTCTACTGGGCACTTCTGTTTGTTATTTTTCCTTTTGCTCTTATGGTTCTTAAAAACCCTAAGGGATAAATAGGACAAGGATTATTTTCATGTTCTTCTCCTGTTCAGCAAATTGGATGTGCACACACCCCTGCATACAGGTCAAGACCAGCCTTCTGTCTCCACATGCCGACCCTAGTTTACGAAAGTTTCCAGACTGCAAGCATGCAAGTAAAGGAGCTTCTCTCTGCCCAAGTCACATAAGTTGCAGAAGTATGACTTGATCGAATATCCTGTTCCCAGTCCACGTCTTTCTCTCTGGCCCCCTTTGGCTTCTCAATTCTCACCTGGAATGTTATTCCAAATCTACAGAAGGTGACCAGACGGCATGCTGAGTTCTCTCCGATCAGAGCTGCAGCTGCCCCCGTGTACAAGCTCTTTCAAATGATTCACCATGAGGAGCCTTACACCTAAGTTCCTGGGTCAGCATCTGTCAAAAACTGCATAAATGGAGTGGAATTAGAATCTCTCGGGGGCTAAAAGGTTGCATTTATAACAGGTTCTTCCATTCCTCTGATGCCTTTCATTCAATGACACCTCAGCAGAAAGTTAATTGAAATGGAAAACATCAAGCACAAAGGCAAAAAGGACTTTATAAGTTGTTCAGGATAGTCTACACTTTGATTTAAGCATAGATGCAAAAGTCACAGGCAAACCAAAAACTTTGTTTGAAAACTGTTAAGACAGTGATATTTGCAAAATCTTCCTTTCTCTAAGAAAGATTCAAAATACCCAAAATGGGGAGTATTGATTCAGCAAATAAGGTAGGTCAGGGTTCTTAGATCATATGGGAGATTTTTTGGTACAGACGGATTAGCGATTATGTCTATGTCTTAAGCAGCTATGGAATAATTGACAGCTGTAGAATCCTAGACAGTCAGAACTCAACGGGGCCTTTGGGATTATTTTATGGAAATCTTTCACAAAAGTGGAGGTCAGGGTCTCAGAACAATTGGGCCTGGCCTAGAATTCAGGTCTCTCGTTGCATATTTCTAGTATTGTCCGTAGTAATGGCTCAGATTATCACAAAGCTGGCCATAATATAAGAAGAAAATGTACAAACAAATCATCACTGTGTGATAGGAGAATTGCTCCCAATGAAGGTATTTTAGAGCCACAAGCTTTTTCTTTGAGTTAGAGTCTACTGATTAGAGTTATGTGGCATTTTTCTTACATAGCCTGCGCCCATAATGTTATTTCCAATTCCAGTTATTTAAAGCAGAGTTAATATTTAAAGGCATTCCTCAAGCACTGGAATCCAGAATCCAGCTAGATTCTTAACTACCTTTCTGAGTTGTCTAGTACAATAGCATTTTTTTTTAGCACTCACCCGTATCAAATATTTTTCAAGAATTCAATGTAGTTTGATTCAGAGAAACAACTGTCTTTTCACACTCGTAATTAATCCATTGACATAATATTGACTGAGCATACTTAATTGCAACAACAAGAACTTGCGTAAATAGGTTTGAGAACAACCACAGCACAGCCCAGTGGGTATAGGGACAGGGACGGGCCCACGTGCTGGAGAGCTGTTCCTCGTGGACTTTGTTCTGCGTGCCACGTGCATTGGTCAATGTAAAACCACACCTGGGAAAGAAGGGAAGGATTGGCAGCAGGCCCTCAACATACTGCAATCCAGCCCCTCCCTTTATGGACCCAGGAAAGAAAGAAAGGTGACCTGTTCGTCTTAGCAATGTACTAATGACGGACCTTCCCTCAGACACACTCCTAGTACTTTCTAGGAGAGAGTTCTTATCTGTGGATCACTTCTAGCAGCATGTATTGATACTAGGATTGGTATGATGTCTTAGTCTGTTTGGACTGTGGAAACAGGATACCACAGACTGGGTGACTTATAAACAACATATGTTCATTCTCAGAGTTCTGGAGACTGGGAAGTTCAAGATCAAGGCACCAACGGGTTTGGTGTCTGGTGAGGACCTGCATCCTGATTCACAAATGGCTATCTTCTCGCTGTGTCCTCAGGTGGAGAAGGGGGCAGGGGATCTCTCTAGGGTCTCCTTTATAAGAACACTGATCCCATTCATGAGAGCTCCACCTTCATGGAGCTAATCATCTGCTAAAGGGCCCACCTCCAAATAGCATCACATCAGGGATTAGGTTTTGACGTACGAATTTGGGGGTACATGAGTATTCAGTCTGTAGCATATGGTAAACAAATCTCATCAGTGGGTTTGTGGGACATGGCTCCATGGACAATAGCACATAAATGGTATATCTGTTGGAATATAAAATAAGGATGTTTCGTGGCGACATGGCTCCCTTTAGTGTAAGTGATGGCAGAATACATAGCTCAGAGACCTCATATGTTACATCTGGACATCTAGGGTTACCTTTGGGTTACATCTAGGGTTACATTTGGGTTACATCTAGGGTTACCTTCGGTAGAGGAAAAAAAAAGAGCACTTGCCAGTGCGGGGAGGAGTGGTGGCATGACACTGCCGTCCTGGCTTCTCTCTGCCCCTCTCATGCCTCGTGGTTACTTGACACTAGGTAGGACCTCTGATCCTTGCAGATCTGACCCTTTATGTCATTTCAGTTCCTTAATCCAGTGCACAGATTCAATGTACTCCAATGAAGAAAGCCTCTGGTGTATGTTCACAATGCCCCAGGAAAAGGATAAAATGAGTGGTTTTCTCATTTTTCAGGTTTCTGAGAAAACTTTGAGAGAACCCAGACATGTAGTGGAAGCCAGAGGAAGTGAAATGGTCACAGGAACTGGAGGTCAGAACAGGGTTACTCCTGCATGAGTTTAGCTAGAACCAATGAAAAAAACCAGGATCCAGGAGAGAGAGACAGACAGAGACAGAATGAGGAGGCATTGGCCGCAGGCTGCTGGTCAGACGTGCTCCAAGTCAAGGTTCATGTGCAGGGCCTGGTCCCTTGGTGATATGGGTGAACCCTTCTCTCCTTTTTTTTTTTTTTTTTAACCATCTTTATTGGAGTATTATTGCTTTACAATAGTGTGTTAGTTTCTGCTTTATAACAAAGTGAATCAGTTATACCTATACATATGTTCCCATATCTCTTCCCTCTTGCGTCTCCCTCCCTCCCACCCTGACTCTCTGTACATCAGCTGTAGCTTATAGACTCCACCCACCGGGATGGGGTCATTTCAGTTGCTCTCTGGGAGACTCGACTGAACATATGGATTTGTCCACATTTGGAAGTCTGTGAAAGGACAGCATCTCAAAGTCTTAACTCTAAGAGAGTCACAAACCTTTATATGGTGACAGTGAAGTCAGCTGGTCCCTGGTCCCCTATTAGACACCAGAGAATGGGAAACAGTTTTCAAAAACTCATGTACGACAAGTCACAATCAGAGACCGTGCAAGACGTTTAAACAAACAGGAATCTAACAGGCACTATGTTTGTACAAACACTCTGTTTTATTTATTACTCATTTAGAGCCGACTTTTTTACAAAAGGTTTTAGGCAACTTGTAAGAAAAGTTGCCATAATTTATGGACAAGCATCATATCTGACTCTATTTTGAAAGTTGAACTCTGAGCTTCTTGGCAGTCTACTTGGTCAGTTAGAGGATCCTTGCTCCAAAAGAATATATATCATTTATTTCCTGTGGACTCAGGTTAAACCTGTTGTTTAGTTTTGAAGGGAATTTCTCCCCTGGGATTTCCCAAAAGGAATACTGACCTAGCACTGCGGAGGGCACTGTCCTCAAGATCAACCCTGCTATAAATGCAACAGAGAGTTGTTTTTTGTTTTTTTGGTTTTTTTTTACATCTTTATTGGAGTATAATTGCTCTACAATGGTGTGTTAGTTTCTGCTTTATAACAAAGTGAATCAGTTATACATATACATATGTTCCCATATCTCCTCCCTCTTGCGTCTCCCTCCCTCCCACCCTCCCTATCCCACCCCTCTAGGTGGTCACAAAGCACCGAGCTGATCTCCCTGTGCTCTGCGGCTGCTTCCCACTAGCTATTTTACGTTTGGTAGTGTACATATGTCCATGCCACTCTCTCACTTTGTCACAGCTTAACCTTCCCTGCAACAGAGAGTTTTATAAAGCACTTCTGTTCCATGTCCAGCTTCATGCTTTCCCCTAAGGGCACGGGACTTCAGTGCAGGCCTGGGCAGTGTGGGTCAGGCACACAGGACTCTGTGATTCTCACACTGGCCTTCTCTCTGCTGGGCCTTTGGAAGACCTACATAGCAGATTATCTAGGGTTAATTTTTGGTAGAGGAAAAAAAAAGAGTATTTTGTAAGCTATAATGTAAATTAATTGAAACGGTCCTCATTTTGACCAAGAAAAGAGGATGAGCCATCTGCAAGGGAGTCCCACTCGGACTTCTAAACCTCTGGGCTGAGGGTTTGTGTCATTTTTCTGCAGTTTTTGGTCTGTATGCGAGTTGGGCATCTTTCCCCTCCTTTGGTGGCTCTGAAATGTTATTCTGACATATCCACCATGCAGCCAGATGCCTTCCTGACCTATTCATTGTCAAGCAGCCCTGAGCCCTAAATAAGGAACAAATGTCATCCCAGGCCTACTTTCATCCGCCACTCACTACAAAATCGGTGACCTTTTCCAGATCAAGCCTGAGACAACAGCTTCTTTGTGCAGCCAGCCCACCTGAGACAGGCCCACCAGAGCCGTCCCTACAGTGCCTTTCCTGGAGGCCTCCTGTTCATCCTCAACTCTTTCTGCTTCCCCTGGCATTCCTGTGAGCAAGGAAAATGTCCTTTCTCCTCAAATGTCAGCTCAGCTCTGCTTTCCCAGCCCTGCCCCCCATCTTCTCTAGTGGAGGCTCCGCCCCCATCCCTCTCCATCCCTTCATCTACTTTACTTTCATGTTATCTCTCAGCACCACTCGGCATTTTATCATATATCTATTTGTGGTCCAGCTCCCCTACTAAAGCGAACGTGCCAGTAGACAGGGACTTCGGGGTTTTGGCTTTGTTACGTTGTTGTTTATGACTCAGAACCCGGAACAGTGCCTGGCACATAATTGGTGCTTGGATGGATGGATGGATGGATGGATGAATGGATGGGTGGGCAAATTTAGATTGAAATGCAGTCTCTGGCTCCTTATGAAAAGTGACTGCTTCGTGGTCATCACACACACATGCTTTCTCCCCTCTTGCTCTCCCCCACCACTGCCCGACCATCTCCATGACTTTACCAGACAACATTGTTTTCTCCCTTGAATTTGGAAGCCTCCATTTAGTCTCTATCAGAAAGGATATCGAAACTATTAAGAGGCAAGGTCTTGAGCGTTGTTACTGTTGGTGATTTAATGCCATGCCAAGAGAAGACCATTAGCTGACTGTTACGGGTATGTTGTCCTTGGCTTGCTAAGAAAGGACTCTGTCCCAGGAGGGCAGCAATGAGCAGGCTTGTGGAGGGTGGCTTCACTAGCAGAACCCCCAGTGGTTCATGTGGCATGTTTGCTGCTCAGGTTTCAGGGGTGTTGGGTGAGAACAGTCTGTGTCAGGGCCTGAAGGAAGCCGGGGTCCATCTACGCACCCAGTTCTAGCTGTTAGTTTCAGCAGCCTTCATTTCCAAGTTGATATGGAGTGGCTGAGAAGCACAATTTTGTTAAGAAACAAGGGTTCTGGTCCATACTCACCTGTGTGATCTTGAGAATATCATTTCCCCCCGCTGCAACTCAGTTTCATCTATTATACCCTGAAAAGGTTGGACTAGATGATCAGTAAGGTTTTTGCCAGGTGTAATATTTTTAACTATATTAAGATCTCCTGTTTGTATGGTGTTCAAATTTCCTTTTAAAGTTTGCCTGTTGTTAGCATGCCTCCATAACACATATTTCAGTCTGTCTCTTGGGTCATGTGCTTTGTTTCCTTGATGAAGCCGCAGCCTTTACAAGGGGGAGAACCCTGTCTTATCTATAGATTTGGCACCCAGAGTCTGGCAAAATCCCCAATACTGGTATGTTCGGTGAACAGTACAACCCAGCCCTTTCCCCTGCATTTGCTTACCTGTTGGTTGTGCAGTGAAACATCCCAAAGACAGATAACTTGTGCAAAATTCATAAACCATCCATGCATAGGTTCTCAGAATCTGGTCGCCCTTGCATGCCACCTCTGACACCTCTTAGATGTAGAAACTTCTTTTAATCCCCTCTCTTCTCTTTCTCCTTTAACTTCATCCCAGTAAAACAACACTGAGGCTTTGGGGTCACACTTGGATCCCAGCTCCATCATTTGCTACTTAGCTGTGCAAAACTGGGCTGGTTACCTTCCATCTTTGAGCTTCAGGTTTCTTAATTGTAAATGAGAATAATAATACTAACTTTGCAGGGTTGGTTGCAGGAGCCTCTAGCACAGCACCTAAGAGGTACTAAATAATTTTAGTTGTTCCCTCCCGGGTTTAGTTCAAGACACCCCTTCCCCTCAGAGCTTTCCCAGTCAACCCTTGACAATTGTTCTTTAGGTGTCTTAGTTTATGACATCTCTATTATTATCTGTCTTGGAACATCTGAACTGACTTCTGCAAGATGGACTATAGGATGCTAACAGTCAAGGAGCTTCATGGCACCTACTGAAATGTTTCCTCCTTTCTTAGCCTGGTGTCCTGAAAACAGCGGGTGCTCAATTCATGCTGTGTGATGGCAAAGCATCTTCACCACGTGCCCTTGGTTAGGTCACGAGCCCTCGCTCTGCTTTAGTTGTCTCATCATTCAAATGAAAAGTTTGGTCCAGAATATCCCCCAGGCCCTTGCAGCTTTGATATCCCATGCTGTGATGCTGTGCCAGGTTTCTTACAAAAGTACAAAAGCCTCATCCTCAGTGCAGGAGTTTCCCTCTACACAGAGGGGCCTTGCTAAACACGAGAGGCACAGTCTTCTTGCATGAGCAGCTGGGGCTCAGCTTTCCTTCAGAAGTGGACTGGCTTGGCCAGGATATTGTTTCGGGGGAAAGACTGGCACTGGTTTCTCTCCTGGAAGAATATGCATCATGACACATGTGTAGCAGGCATTGCCATCCAAAGTTGGTGAGAGGAAGAGATCTGAGGAAGTCAATTACGAGTCTCACCATAGGTAGAGCATCTTGTGAAGGAGAGGCGGGGCAGCTGTAATGAAGTGGTGGTAAATATGAGCTTTGGAGTCAAGACTGCTTGCCTGCAAATTTCAGGTCTAGAAAGGTCTAATACAGTGACAGTCCAGAATCCCTACCTTTAGATCCCCATTGGCTTTTCTTGACACAGCCAGGTGGAGGCCTTCTGCTGGGGGGAGGCAGGGCGGGTGGGGACATGCATGTCCTCTTTTAGGAAGACTCCTTTTCCGGCTTCTCTTCCTCCTTTGTTCAACAGCAGCAAATAGTTGGGGGTGGGGGTGGGGTGGGGGGGAAGCAGCCTTCCACCTTGGTCTTCTTCTCCATTAACCTCTCCTGTCCATGAGCGTATGTTTTTAAATATCATTAAAGATCAAAATCTGCGGTTTGGAACTCAGGCGTAACTTAGGAAAAACAGAACTCTTTTTTTTTTTTTTTTTTTTAGTCTCTGCTTTACAACAAAGTGAATCAGTCATACATATACATCTGTTCCCACATCCCCTCCCTCCTGCGTCTCCCTCCCTCCCACCCTCCCCATCCCATCCCTCCAGGCGGCCACAAAGCACCGAGCCGATCCCCCCCGCGCCACGCGGCCACCCCCCACCATCCATCCACCCCACGCCCGGCAGTGTATACACGTCCATGTCTCTCCCCCGCCCCGTCACAGCCACCCCCCATATCCCCAAGCCCACCCCCAGTAGGTCTGTGTCTCTATTCCTGTTTTACCCCTAAGTTCTTCATGACCTTTTTTTTTCTTAAATTCCATATATATATGTTAGCATACGGTATTTGTCTTTTTCTTTCTGACTTACTTCACTCTGTATGACAGACTCTAGGTCTATCCACCTCATTACAAATAGCTCAGTTTCGTTTCTTTTTATGGCTGAGTAATTGATTGCACACAAATTGTGCTATATCCGTACTTTGGAATACCACTCAGCAATGAAAAGAAATGTGCTAATAATATATGTAACAACTTGGATGAATTTCAAAAACATTATGCTGGGCTTCCCTGGTGGCGCAGTGGTTGAGAATCCGCCTGCCGATGCAGGGGGCGTGGGTTCGTGCCCCGGTCCGCGAAGATCCCACATGCCGCGGAGAGGCTGGGCCTGTGAGCCATGGCTGCTGAGCCTGTGCGTCTGGAGCCTGTGCTCCGCAATGGGAGAGGCCACAACAGTGAGAGGCCCGCGTACCGAGAAAGAAAAACAAAACATTATGCTAAGTACAGGGGGTCCACCATGCAAAACTACGTGCTCTGTGATTGTGATTCTTTTTATGTGCAATTCCAGGAAAGGTTAAACTGTGGTGACAGGAGGAGATCAGGGGCTGCCTGGAGTGAGGTTCTGGGAAGTGGATTGGCTGCAAAAGAGCCACAGGAAAACCTTAGGCTGTTGGAATAGTTCTATATCCTGATGCTGATGATGGTTACATAACTGTACACAAGTACCACAATTTGTCAGACTACACTTAAAATGGATGAATTTATTGAAGTTTATTGTTCTTCAATAAAGCTTAGGGAAAAAAGAATGACTCCATAATTTCTGGCCTAAGCCACTGAGCAGCTGGAGAGAGTGAGCTGCTATTTCCTGACCTGCGTGACGCTGAGGGGAGAGCAGGTACAGAGGCGGAAAAAATCAAGATTTTGATTTGGGATATTTAAGTCTGAGATGCCTATTAGATGTCCAGAGTAGAGGTGTCAGGTGGGCAGTTGAATTTATGATTCTGGAACTCAGTGTAGAGGTTAGACTGGAGATATAAAGTTTGAAGTTATCAACATATAGTTGGCATTTAAAGCAGTGGCCTGGCGTAGATGATGGAGGACGCGGGGCAGGGATGGAGAACAGGAGAGCTCTGGGGCGTGAGGGCATCCGGGCCGTGCCAGCATTTGTAGTGAAAATTCAACAGGATAAACTGGGTAAAAATATCATTGGCCTATTGCAGTTATTCCTACCATGCTAAGGTGAAATTCACGTGGTTTCATATAAATAGCCATTTTTAAATGTGCAGTTCAGTGGTGTTTAGTTATTTACAGCATTATGCAGCTCTCTCCTCTCTCTAGTTTCAAGACTTTTTTCATCACCACAGAAAAGCACCATGTACTCATCAAATAATCACTCCACATTCCTCCCTCCCCCCCATCCCCTGCTAGTCACTGATCTGCTTTCTCTTTATGCATTTGCCTGTTCTGGATATATCATATCAAAGGAATCATATAATATATGACCTTTTGTGTCTCGCTGCTTTCATTGAGGATAACGTGTGTGAGGTTCATCCAAGTTGCAGCCTGTATCAGTGCTTCGTTCCTTTTTATGGCTGAATACATTATTTTATCTTATCATTATTCCACGCCTTTTCCCACACCGACTCCTGAGCGTGCATGAGTGAGTGTTCTTGCCTGAGAACTTTTCTCCTTCCATCCTTCCTGCCTGGGCTTTCCTTCCTCCTCGTCCCTGTGCTGATGTGAGTTGCACCGCCTTTTATTTTAGAGGCGCAGTCTACGTACTCCTCAGTGACTGACGCACACCCAGCAGCACCCCGTCTGCGTCCCCCAGGACACAGACGAGAATGGTTTCTTAGAGTCCCCTCTACCGCCTCTTTCCTGGAGCCTGATTGGCTCCAAACACAAGCTAAATTGCTGTTTTTCCAACATGAACGTTCAGCGAACAGATATAGAACCTTTAGACACTGTCCACAGTACGCTGAGCCCTGGGAGATCTGGGGTTACAAGAGCAGTGGCGTCTACCCCTTTTCCCCACGCGACTCATCCTCTTACCAGATTGCAGGGGAGTAAGCATTCTCACTTCTGCCTCTTGGTCTGGCCCTCGACCCAAGCATGTCGCCTGCACGCAGGTCCCTTGGATGCTTGTTGACCGTGATGTATGTCTCCAGCCCTTACCTCTCCCAGCATCTCTAGGCTTGTGTGTCTCTAATGTGATATTTCTAAACGATTGGAAAAAAGTAAAACCCTTGGTTTTTTACTCGGCAAATCATCCACTAATGCATTCCCACACAGCAGCAAGAATATTCTTTTCAGAACATTCAGATCACGTTGGCCCCTCACTTTCAGTACTGCCATGTTGCATCACCCAAAGGGGCACTGTTCCCATTGTCTTCTTTGCGAGTGGTGCTCTGGTGTTGTGCCTGAGACCCTTTACTTTCGCCCCCTGCTTGTCCTGCCTGGATAAACCTCCTTACTCTGGGCCCTGACCCACAAGGCCCCACAGGTGTGTCCTGCCCACTTCAGCCTCATCTCTCTCACCATCAGCTTACCATCCTCTCCCTGGCCTGCGTGTCTCAGTCCCACTGGCCTTGAGTCCTTTGAGACGTGTGTTTTCCTCCCGACACCAACTAATTCTTCAGTTCTCTGAAAACACCACGTAGGTGTCCTACAGTTCTGTTCAGTTCTGACACTACTACCCAGTGTTAGCGACAGACCCCACAGGTTAAGGGCTCAGACCCACAAGACCACCTGTACTTCAGACACCAGTCACAAGTATTGGGTCCCGGGGTTACCCACATTTCTGTCCAATTTGGCTACAAAGTTGGGGGTTTCCAAAACCCCCTCTCCTCAGCTAGGTTTGCTGATTTGCTAGAATGACTCACAGAACTTAGGGGAGAGCTTTATTTACTGTTACTCGTTTATTATAAAGGATGCAACTCAGGGACGGCCAAATGGAAGAGATGCACAGGGCAAGGCATGGGGGGAGGAGTGTCCCCTCTGCGGGCCCACCACCCTCCCAGAACCCCTGTGTGTTCACCGACTCAGAAGCTCTCAGCCTGTAGCCTGTGGTTTAGGGGTGTGTGTGGAGGTTCCAGCAGGCAGGCGTGGGTGAATCACTGACCATTGGTGATTAACGCAGTCTCCACCCCACCTAACTCTCACCCGGAGGTTGGGGAGTGGAGCTGAATATTCCAAGCTTCTAATCAGGGGTTGGTTTTTCTGGCAAGCAGCCCCCATCCTGATGCTGTCTAGGGGCTTCGGAGGGTTTCCTCATTAGAACAAAAGATGTTCTTATCACTCGGGAAATTCCAAGGATTGTAGGAGCTCTGTGCCAGGAAGCAGGGACAAATACCAAATATCTTTCTGTGACACCACAGCCTTCATCTTGGTCAGGCTTCCCACTGCAGGGTTTTAGCAGTCACTGTTTGCGTTGCCTTGACACTCTAAGCATCTCCCTTCGGATCTTGATTTAATCCTTATTTCTTCAGGTAACCTCCTGGCTGACGTCTCCTCTTTCAGACCCTGTGCATTACTCTGGACCTCTCCCTCCCAGTTCTTTCAGAGTCACAGTTCCACATTTGTTGGTGTGATTGTCTAGTGACCTTGCCCTATGGGATGGCTGAATTATGTGTCCCCAAAAGTTCATCTGTTGAAGTGCTAACCTCCAGGGTCTCAGAATGTGACTGTATTTGGACTTAGGGTCTTTAGAGAGGTCATTAGGTCATGAGGTCATTAGGATGGGCCCTGACCTGATATGATTAGTGTTCTTGTAAGAAGAGGAGATGAGGACACAGACACACAGAGGCATGACCCCGTGAGGACCCAGAGAGAAGGTGACCATTTACAGGGGCAGGAGACAGACCTCAGAAGAAACAACTTGCCAGAACCTTGGTCTCAAACTTCTAGCCTCCAGAACTGTGAGAAAATAAACATCTGCTGTTTAAGCTACCCAGTCTGTGGTACTTTGTTACAGCATCCCTAACAAACTAATACACACTACAAGGATGTTAGCTCCACTGAGGGCAGGGACCATCTCAGGGTTTACCCATCATTGCCTCCCTGAAGCCCAGCACAGTGCTTGGCTCTATATGTATTCAGTAACTATTTGGTGAATGGATGAATGACCTCTCTCAAGGTGATGACAGACATCTTTGAAATATGGACGTTTCATAAACCCTGTACTGAGTGGTTCCAGGCCAATGTTCCTCTATCCTTTCAGTATCTCTGTTTTGAATTTCCTGCCTGTCTTTCCTCCCTGAAGGAGCATTACTTCATCTCGATAATCTGCCCAAAGACCAGCCTTAAGAATATAGAGAGATTTTGTGCTCAAGCTTCCTGAGTGCTTCTCAGCCAAGCAGGGGCCTCTCCTGGTAACTCCCACCTTCCAGGCTGTGTTTCAGACTGTAAAGTTTGCTCAGTATCTGGCCTCTGCATAACTAGAGTATCAAGGAGTAATAATGCTGTAATCTCAGAAATGCTATTGGGGAAAAAAAATTAAGTAATATCTACATAAGACCCAGAAAGGCTTGGTAATAATGATAATACTTAAAGTTGAGTGGTAGTTTGCAGCCTTTCATTTCACTCTTAAAACAATCTTATGATGGCATGATGGTGAATTTTATCATCATCCCTTTTATAAAATGAAAATAATAAAAAAATAATAAAAAATAAAGTTCAAAAATGGAGTAGTCTGGGCTCCCCTGGTGGCGCAGTGGTTGAGAGTCCGCCTGCGGATGCAGGGGACATGGGTTCATGCCGCCGAGCAGCTGGGCCCGTGAGCCTTGGCCGCTGAGCTTGCGCATCCGGAGCCTGTGCTCCGCAACGGGAGAGGCCGCAACGGGAGAGGCCACAACAGTGAGAGGCCCGCGTACCGCAAAAAAAAAAAAATGGAGTAGTTTGGGCCCGGGTTGCACAGTTAATAATTGGAAAAGCCAGAACTTAAATGTTGCCCTTTGAATCCTGCAAGCAAGTGCTTTTTCTGCAACCCCAGTGGGAAAAGTTAGAGGATTGCTCCTAGGCACTATTATTAGTGATTCAAGGAGTGTCTGTGAATGAAGGATCTGAAAGATACCAACCAACTGTTTTTAAAAAGAGACCAACCCAACAAGTCCATGGATGGCAGTGGTAGCTGGATGCAGGCCAGCTGTGCTCCCCGAGCTGAGGCCTCATCTGAGAGGTGATAGCAGCCGAGCGTCCTGGGAGTCTGTGTGATAAAAGCAGCCTTGGAAGGGAGCCCAGCGGCTGGCTCCACATCCCTTTTTCATTTTTCCCGTTTCCAAAGACCAAAGATCACGGAAGGTAGAAGAGAGAAATCATTATTTGAGACTGAGCAGGAGTTTTTAAACTGTAAATTAAGTTAATGCGGGCCCACTTGGGGCTGACTTGGGAGATAGGGAAGCTTGGTCTTGCATCTCGGCAGATGGAATATCGTTATCTGGACCTTTATTGGATAGCAGGCTCTTTTCTGAGTCTCAGGCCTGCCTTTTCTGTTCTTCCTGGATGTCCCTGGGTAGGACATGCTCTCAGCTCAGCGCCCTGGGATTAATGCTGAAGGAAATTAGACTCAGAGTGCCCCGATGGGATCCAGAGGACTCTGCAGAGTCCTAGACCCCTGCCTGCAGCCCCAGGGGGCACCACGGCAGGAGCGGGAGGGCTAGACACCTTGACCAGCCTTTCCACCCACCCTCTCTAGGTCCTTTGGAGCTTTGCCCACAGCTGTGCCAGCTGCAGCCCTTCCCCTGGGGAGAGGAATGCCTTGCAGATTGTTCCTAACCATGAATTTAGGTGTAAAACATAGACTTTTGCAACAGAGAGACCGGAACACAAGCCCCAGCTCTGTGGTCCTTAGTCACATGTCCTTGACACGTGTCTTTCCCTCTCTTAGCCTCAGTTTCCCTTTTGAAACATGAGATGAGCACCGTGCCCACTTCACTGGGGTTGTGGTAGGGCATTCTGAGATGATGCAAGACAAGCATGTATCCCGGTGCCTGGGCAAAGTGCTCACCGAGCAGGGGCTGCCCTGAGAAGAACGGCCTCCCCTCGCGGGGCAGCCACGCGCACACACGCAGTACAAGTGCGAGAACATGTGTGGGGACAGCCCAGCATGAGGAGGATGTTGAGAAAGGCGTTGCTAGCCTGAATAAAGAGATCTCATGGTCAGGTTGGAAGGGAGCTTTGAGGTCATCCAATCTTGTGTTTCTGCTCAGTGCAGGTAATCCCCCGCCTACAGCATGCCTGCTGGGTGACCTCCCATTCCCAAAGGTCCCCAGACCTGCTTTGCATCAGAATTCCTGCAGCTGTCCTTTGCAGAGAGACCCCCTGGCCTCACCCTGAGAGAATCTGCTTCAGTAAGAGTCCGGTGGGGTGTGCAGAGAGCAGCCAAACCAGTTGAGAAGCTTTTTGCAGAGATCATGCAATCCAGAAGGCAGTGTTTCCTTTACTGGTGTATCTCCAGCAGTTGGTACAGGGCCCAGTGCACAGCAGGGACGTGGTGAATACCTGCTGGATGGGGGTGGAATCACGCAGCCTCGGAAGCCATGCTCAGGAGCTTCTCCCTGGAAATGCAGCTCACTTCTGTCTGGGTGAACTCCAGTGATACTTACGGTCTTGCTTACAAGAAGCAAAATCTATCTTCCTTCAATCTTAACTCATGCAGCCTATTTCTACCTTCTAGAGTGACACTGATTCTAATTCCTCTTAGAAGGGATTATCCCTCAGCTATAGAGGTCAGTAAGGGTGAAGTATTTTTCTCCAAATGAAATCAGGGTTGGCTGAACAAGGTATAAACTGGAGCCGGGGGTGCTTCATCAAGCAGCCCCAAGGAAACAAAATGATGGACAGCAGGACCTTTTTAACTAGAGCACATGGATTCCATCTCAAGGACATGCAACATAAACATGGGGCACATAAACCTGGTTCAGGGTCCCCAATGCAGCCCCGTGAAATAGAAACCTTTACTATTTTACAGAGGAGGAAGCTGAGGAACTACGAATTTGCCCAGGCTTACCATTCAAGCGTAGAAGAGCTAGAAATGTGAACCAGATGAGAATTATATTAAAGTTTAAGGAAGGAAGAGGAGGCCAAGTTGGAGAAGCTTAAGCATTGGGAAAAAAAAAAACAACAGGGAGCGTAGAGCCGGTGGTGGAGTCCTATATCTTGCGTTGACGGCGTGTTTCTAGACACCTCCATCCCCTTCTCTGGGCTTCATCTGTCAAACTAGGCAGTTCCAGAGGAATTATTAAGTCCTCCGCAGCTCATGTGAACCTCTGTGTTCCCAGAGTGCATTTAGCTACAACCAAACTGAAGAAGTCGGAGCTGTGAAACCTGCAAGTTCCGAAACAGTCCTTTTCAACCCTTTCAGGGCTGTTTGTGTCCCATCTTCACGGGAGATGTTTTATTATTCTACACCCACTAGCCGGGGGCACCTATGGCTGTGAAGCGGTTCTTTCAGATGTTTAGTAAATGGCAATGTGATACTCTTATGTTTTCCTTATTACAGCCATGCTGTACTCAGACATGCATGGAAGAATGGTACTATTAAAGGCTTTTCTATTTTAAAATAGCTTAGTCGAATAAACATGAGGTTGGAAGGGCATTGTTGTTTTCCCCGCTGATACTCAGGACAGCCCCTGGTGCTAACATTTTAATATTCCCCTGCTGCTCTAAGCACAGCTGGTTTGATGTGCAGCAGTGGTTGGCAGACTCCCTCTGTGCACCCAGGAGCTTTCCTGGGGGTGGGAAAAAGGTAGCACTGGAAGCATCCATCATCAGGGCTAGAGCTACCTGCTCCTGCTGTTTACCTGGAGAGGCTAACTAGTGCACAGCCACTTCCACGCCATTCACATAGAGCTCATCAGTTCTGGATGGTCTAGATTTGTGGGTTGTAGATAATATTTATTTTTCATTTCTTCATTCATTCATCCAGCCAGCCATTCATCCACACTGTACTAGGCCTCAGGAGCATTACATTTTTCACTCAAGGAAGCAAAGTCATCAAATTTGTACTTTTAAAATATTTCTACAGCTGAGTAAAGCAAAATAGAATGGCAAGGGGCACCCCTGAGGGAAAGGTGATCAAGGATGAATCTGCTAAGGTATCAGGGAAAGAGAGATGATGAGGATAGAGCAAGGAAGGAGATGGGTGTGAAAAATAATAGATAAAATCTGTAGGAGTTGGTTTTGGCAATGATGTGAGGGGTGAGGAGAGGGGGATGTCAAGCTTGATTCAAAGGTCCTAGCTTCAGTGACAGGTTAAACCTTGACGCTACTAACCACAAAAAGGCAGGAGTCAGACTGTTATTTAGGAAGAGAAAATTGTGCATTTGATTTTGATCAGTTTGAGTTGAAGGTGGCTGTGAAAGAGCCAAATGAAGATAGTTGGATTTAAGAGTAAGAAGCTCTGGGGCTTCCCCGGTGGCGCAGTGGTTGAGAGTCCGCCTGCCGATGCAGGGGACATGGGATCGCGCCCCCGTCTGGGAAGATCCCACATGCCACGGAGCAGCTGGGCCTGTAAGCCATGGCCGCTGAGCCTGCGCGTCCCCAGCCTGGGCTCCGCAATGGGGGAGGCCACAACAGTGAGAGGCCCGCTTACCGCAAAAAAAAGAGTAAGAAGCTCTGGAAAGTAGTCTGATATGGAGATGGGTGATGATCTTCCCCTCAGTGGTATTTGAAGCTGTTGAGTTAGATTCCATCATCCAAGGATACAACGTAGAGCAAAAAGAGGGGGCCAAGGATGGGAGTTTGGGAGCCCAGCATTCAGGGGAGGCAGAGGGAGGGGAGCCCCATGAAGGAGGCAGGGAAGGAATGTCCAGAGGGAAGAAAACAGCCAGGAGACTAGTGTTACAGAAGCTAAAGGCTTCAAAAAGTTTCAGTGGGGCTGGGGAAGGGCCAGCAGCATGGCAGCTGGGGGAGCGGCTGGCTGAATTTCGCAGAGTCCAGCCTATGCAGCTAGGGTCAGTGCTTGAATCGGGAAAACTTAGACTTTCTGAACAATGACCATCACAAAAGGGAAAAAGGGAGATGCCTTTAGCTGAGCATCTACCACGAACCAGGCACTTTATGGTACTATCTTATTTATCAATACATCCATTCTTAGAGGCAGGGGGTGGGGATTCTATTCTTGCCCTTTTACTGATAAGGAAATTGAGGCTCAGAGAAGTTATGCCTTGGTCAAGCCATACTGAACTGGAGCTTGAACTCTGTTTTGCCTGGTTGTAAAACCCTTTGTCTTTCTAATTTATACCTGGTGGGCAAATGCCCCGCCTACCCTTTCCACATTCATTGTGCCACGTGGAAGCATCACCAATCCCTGCTTCCCTGGGGCCTCACCTCCTGAATGGCAGCAGCCCTGCCTTGAGCCAAAAGCTGCGGAAGGAGGGAACCAGGGGAGTTCCCAGTCTGGAGCCATCCTTCTGCTGTCTGGTGACACCGACACCGGGGCCCCAGCAGAATAGCAAGCTTGTTCGCTCTTGTCTGGCTGTTAGTGGTGATGTATGAATAAGCAAAGAAGACAGCTTCATTTTCCTAAGTTAACTTGTGCCGAGAGTAAGGAAGACGGGAAACAGTGCACTTAATCATAACCACAGGGCCAGCGCAGAAAACAATGACAGAGCCTTTTCTGTTCATCACAGTGTTTTATTATAATAACTCCTATTATAGAGGAGACAGGCGGTGTGGAATGCTGAGGGCGGCAGCACACCAGCATCTCGTGTCATCTCCCCGAGAGGAATCCCTGGGATTGTACCTCTTAATGGGATAGCAAGCCCAGGATGGGTTTGCATCATCAAGATTAAGGCTTTAGACTTTGACCTCTGGAGACCAGGCTGTAGCTGCCACCTGGCTGGTGAGCTGGGATTGCCAGAGCTGTGAAAATAAGCTGTCTCATATGTGCTGTCACCGGGGACCTGAGGACGACTATGCCCAGAACAGTGTTCCAGGGCAGCACTGCTACCCGAAAAGCTTTGGGAGAAGCTTGGCAGCTTGGAGGTCTGTGTGGAAGGGGCAGGTGTGGCCTGCAGTGTGGCAGGGGCTGCGGTAGACAGGAAACGGGCATCCCCCACTCTCCCCATAGAATCCACTATTCCCTGCCCTCCATTCCTCCTACTTATCAGCGTTTCTGTCATTGCAAGTACCATGCTGCTTCATAATTGTTTACCTGTCTCCTTCCAACTGCCTCTAGGGTGCAGACTATGTTTTATCTGTCTTTGATTCCTTAGTATTTTGTGTGGTATCTGACACAAAGCAAACCCTCAGTCGATATCAAACTGAACGAAAGTGTAGGTAGGGTAAGGATTGTGTCAGCTAAGGAAGGGAGGGGACAGCTGAGACCGAAGATGCCGAACCCAGGCCAATGGGGCAGAATATTGGGCCAGGGAATTCTGGGTATGATGATAAGAGTAGATACCTACTGAACATTTTACTATTTTCTGGGCGTTGGTAGTGGTGATGTTTGAATAAGCAAAGAACACAGCTTCATTTTCACAAATTAACTTGTGCCTAGAGAAAAAAAATGTTTAATTCTGAGGTGTGTACTTTTGTCAACGCCATGTTATAAATGAATGAAGAAACAGGCACAGAGAGGTTAAGTAACTTGTCTGAAGTCACACAGCTAGCACCTGGGTGAGGAGCCAGGATTGGAAACCAGGCAGACTGGCTCTGCCATACACTTTCTTCACCACTTTACTGTACTCAAGAAGTGTAGCACTGGAGGCGGCCACTGAATTCTGCTGGTTGATGCGCTAAATTTAGACACCACATGAGTTTTATTGTTTGCTAGGGGCCCTGCAAGGGAATCTCACTGATGACCAAAGCTGGGACAGAGCTCCCAGGCCCTGATCAATAATTCTCAAATTTTAATGTGCATCCAGATTACCTGGGGATTTTTTTTTTTAATGCAGGTTACTAGACCAAGTGGCCAGAGTTCTTTCTTTTTTTTCTTTTTTTTTTTTTGCGGTACGCAGGCCTCTCACTGCTGTGGCCTCTCCCGTTGCGGAGCACAGGCTCCGGACGCGCAGGCTCAGCGGCCATGGCTCACGGGCCCAGCCGCTCCGCGGCATGTGGGATCTTCCCGGACTGGGGCACAAACCCGCGTCCCCTGAATCGGCAGGCGGACTCTCAACCACTGCGCCACCAGGGAAGCCCCCAGAGTTCTTATTTAGAAGTGTTATGTGATGAGGGAATTAGTATGTGATATTACCCCCATAGCCCCAGATCCTGAGAGATAAGACAAAGGAGAGCAAAATGTCACCTTATTTTACTGATAAAAGTTAAATAGGAGGTTTTGACTTAGATGTGCATCTACGGTGGATATTCATAATACCAACCCCAGAGCTGGAATCGCCCACCCTGTCACAGGAAGCGTGGGGCGACTTCAGCCTCATCCGGAGGGGACCTGCCCTGTACAACTGATCCAAGGTGGAGCTCTGCTGGCACACTGGCTCCTGGGAGGAAGAAGAAGGAATGGCTAGGCCACCTGAACTCGGTTCTCTCTGAAACTCACCAGGTCAGGTAACTTCTTCCCTGCCCTTGGGGAAGAGGAAGGATTGGGGTAAGAAGCCAGGAAATCCCTCCTTCACAAAAGGAAAGATGTAGAGGGAAGCAGCCTTCCGGTCACAGTTAACTTCACAGTTGAGGCCTGGGAATCTGCACTTTTAACAAGAAGCCCAGGTGTTTCTGTAGCAGTTGGTCCTCAGACCACACTTAAAGAAACAAACTTCTAGAAGGACTTGTGCTAGATGGCCAAAAGAAAACCATTTGGATGGGGTCACTGTCTTTCAGAAGCTGACCGATGAGCTTGAATGATGATATTTAAGAAGAGCTATTACAGGGGCTTCCCTGGTGGCGCAGTGGTTGGGAGTCCGCCTGCCGATGCAGGGGACACGGGTTCGTGCCCCGGTCCGGGAAGATCCCACATGCCACGGAGCGGCTGGGCCCGTGGGCCATGGCCGCTGAGCCTGCGCGTCCAGAGCCTGTGCTCCGCAACGGGAGAGGCCACAACAGTGAGAGGCCTGCGTACCGCAAAAAAAAAAAAAAAAAGAAGAAGAAGAGCTATTACATGTATAGTTTTTAATATGCCCCAGCCCCTGTGGTTAGCCCTTAACACATATGAAGTCATTTAAACATGTGAAGTCACAGCAGTTAGATACTGGGGCAGAGAGAGGTTAAGTAATTTCTTCAAGGCTGCCCAGCTAAAAAGTGGCAGGGCTAGAAATTGGAACCAGGCAGCCTGGCTCCAGCCTTCCCCTCTGGCTACACTGCTGCACGTGGTTCCCGATCCACGGACACAGACCTCTGCAGGGGTGAAGGCAGTTAGCCCAGGGTATTCACAAGCCCACTTGCAAAGCCCAGCTGTCGCTTTAATCATCAACAAAGCAGCTAATGAATTCATCTAAAAAAGCAAAATGAAATCTTAGTAGCTGTTTATTATTTTGCCTTCTCAACCAGTGGATATTAAAATTACAGCTATCATGGTGCTAATTAAGGATTTTGTTTTCTTAACCTTAAAGAGGACTTGCCTATGTGAAAGGGCCGCTTGCCACCATCAAAGGATATGCAGCCCAGGTGCAAAGTGACAGAAGGAGAATTTGGATGTTATTCTTTGAGATAACATGGCTTAAGGTTAACCATGCAAAATTACTCCTTCTCTGAAGATGAAGCCCTTGAGTTGAAGGCTCCAGTAGAGCAACCCATATAAAAGATGCTTTCAGGTGCTGCCACCCCATCTTTGCAGTTTTCCATGCAACTGAGGAAGATGCCAGAGTTCCCAGAGCTGACTGAGAGAATATGTTGATGTTGGCGAATGGGGAGAGGATGAAATGCTTTGCAACCTCAGCAATGTGGGGACACTAATACACTAACATAAGTGGTCTCCATTCAGGAGAGATTTACGCACCAGATGTCATTTATTTAGCAGACATTTATTCATGCCTATTAGTGTGTTAGATATTATGCAGTCCTTGCCCTTGGACAAATGGAGAGGTGGACATTTACAGATGAGGTGTGTGTGCTTGAATATCACCCATTCCGTCCTTGACAGGACATAAGTCAGCCGATGGCAAAAATACCGGGAGGAAGCGCTAAGTAGAGATGTCCCCCCATCTAATGCAGGAATTCACAGTCTGCTTCTTGCTAGAGATGGGCCTTTACTGGTAGGGAGTGGCAGGGGGCAAGGCTGGTGGGAGCTGTATGAGTAAGACATGGAGATGAGGGCACAAGCAGTGAAACTATGCATTTTCGTGTGGCTGTTAGAAAATTCACCTGAAGGAGCAGGTCGAGGCAGAATACAATTCACGGAATATCCGAAAGTGGAACTTGGACTTTCAGATGGCTGAAGATTACCTTTCCTGAAGTTCACATGGCCACCCTGAATTCCATGAAACATTATTCCCCTTTATCGGTTCTGAGCACATGACACCCTTCTTTCATCATGCCAAAAAAAACCCATGGTGGCGCCAACCAGGGGTCATTAGTAAGAATGAACCAGCTCCCCCAAGGACCCCACGTGCCCTTTGAGTCCCAGCCTCAGAGTGAGGTTATTAAACAGGCTCTCTAACAAGGTTACAGCATCAAGACTCAGCACACGGCTTTCTCGGCTGAGGGCGCTGCACCTTTCAGATCTGTTTTGCACGAACGTCCCAAGCTTGTTGCGTGTGGAATTGATGAGCTCTTGCACTTTCTGAATTGGCGATCTGTTTTTCTGAGGGGTTCTACACGTTTTGGTTGTGATTATATACAGTGACACAGTGGGTGGTAGTATTTCTCCTATGCCGCTAATTTATGGATTTGTGCTGGGGCAGTGATTTAGATGGGAGCTCGATAAATTGATCAAATAAATTACACCAAACCCACACACCATCATTTCAGGGAGCTGTCATCACACCAAAGAGGTTCTGTGTCACCCAGCGTGGTATTCCAGGAGAACCATTGTGTTTTCTTCACGGGTTGCTAGGCTTTCATTTGGTCAGAAAGGGCTTTATTTCTCAGACTGGCCAACAGTATAAGGATTTTAGCTCCAGAAGACATCAGTTAGCCGTGGAAGACAGTGCCCATTAGTCCTGGGACCTTTAGCAAGTTACTTAAATTTCTGAGTCTCATGGGGCCTCCCTGGTGGCACAGTGGTTGAGCGTCCGCTTGCCGATGTAGGGGACACGGGTTCGTGCCCCGGTCTGGGGGATCCCACATGCCGTGGAGCTGCTAGGCCTGTGAGCCATGGCCGCTGAGCCTGCGTGTCCGGAGCCTGTGCTCCGCAACGGGAGAGGCCACAGCAGTGAGAGGCCCGCATACCGCAAAAAAAAAAAAAATTTCTGAGTCTCAGTATCTCATCCTGTAAAATGTGGGCTTATAATTTCTACCTCAAACGTTTGTTGTAAAGGTAAGCAGTAATGCGGAGACAGTGGAAAGAATCTGGATGTCAGATAACTATAGATTCATATCCTGGCTCCAGGATATGCAAGTCATACAAATCATGGTCCTCAGTTTCCTAGTTTGTAAAATGCTGTTGATAATAGTTGCAAGGGAATACCTTCTGCACATGGCATGATAGGCTTGTCTAATAGAAGATAGTTGATTCTGATGGCTACCTGCCCCACCTAGAAGACCTGAGTCCAGAAACATTAACACTCTAAGAAATTGGGGTGAGTGGAGGACTCAACTGAGGTGCTAAAGCTGCTCAGAAATTGATTGAGAGACCTGACTCGCCTTTGATGTTGGCCTCAGTACAGTAGAGGGCGAGGCCCAGGTCAAAGCCAAGCGCTGGGGACAGAGAAGCAATTGTTCCTCTAGAAAACACGCCTGCCTTGACATGATGCTTGTTGACAAAAGACAGAGTGGTTGTGAGAGTAAAAATGCTGCAAGAATGTGGCTCTTTTCTGGGGGCTCCCTTCTCATTAACCAAGGGTCCTTTCTTCCTCTCTGAGTGAGAAAATTACCTCAGCTCCTGCCTCAAAAGCCAGTAAATTAATATACATTGGGAAATAGTGAACTGGAACATTTGAAGAAGAGTATGTCAGTAAATAAATATGTGTTACGTGAGTTAAGAGATAGATGGACAGATGGACGGATGAATAGTTTGGGATTCTGGCTTTGTCACAGATTAACTGGATGACCTTGGACAAGTTAATTAAGTACTTACTCTGGGCGACCTCCATTTCTTTTCTATAAAATAGGGATAATGAAAATGGCTGGGCTGCCTAAGTGTGAGAATTAAACATATTAATACAAGTGAAGCATTTAGATAAGAGTTTGGCACCTCAGAAAAGCTCCCAATAACAAAATCTGTGTTACGATGATTTGCCATTGTTGTATCTGCTGTTCAGTACTCACTGTCCCACGTGGCTTGGCTTCTTTTAAGACCTTTGCATTCTCTGTACTTCACAGGTCAACAGGTCCTGGGCCTGGTAGAGAACCAGAGTGATTGGTACCTCGGAAACCTGTGGAAAAATCACCGCCCTTGGCCTGCCCTTGGAAGGGGCTACAACACAGGTAAATCATGATGGTGGCTTGCTGGGGGTGGGACAGGAGGTGGGCCAAAGCACGGGAGAAGGCCACCTGGTTGTCTTAGTTCTGCACTGGATGGTACATAAGCCGTTGGCCTTCTGGTTCTTGCTTAGGGCTGCAGCTACAGGCAAAGTCGCTACCGGGCCGTGGCAGTCCATGGCATTCTCACCAAAAAGCCCCTCTCCTGACTGACTGTCAGCCCCAGATCCAGCGGGACAGCTTTACGAGTGTGACCTGTAGGTTCCTTGGCTCTGTTAATAGAGACTAGAGATCATCGTGTCCACTTTAGGTCCCCAGGGTCTGTGTGCATCCTCAGCATTCAAGATTCATCTTTGTATGGGGAGCAAAGTTGCTGATGTGTATTGACTCAAAGTTTCTTGTCAGAAGTGACATAATTTCTTTTTTGTTTTATTTTGTTTTGTTTTTTCCCTTTTTTTGTATAATTGAAGTATAGTTGATTTACAATGTTGTGTTAGTTTCAGGTGTACAGCAGTGATTCAGTTATACGTGCATATATATCTTTTTGTTTCAGATTCTTTTCCCTCATGGGTTATTAGAAAATATTGAATATCGTTCCCTGTGCTATACAGTAGGTCCTTGTTGGTTCTCTAGTTTGTATATAGTCGTGTGTGTATGTTAATCCCAAGCTCCTAATTTATCCCTCCCCCCTCCCTTTCCACTTTGGTAACCATAAGTTTGTTTTCTGTCTCTAGGGCTATTTCTGTTTTGTACGTAAGTTCATTTGTATCATTTTTTTTTTAGATTCCACATATAAGTGATGTCATATGATATTTGTCTTTTTCTATCTGGCTTACTTAGTATGATAATCTCTCGGTCCATCCATGTTGCTGCAAATGGCATTATTTCATCCCTTTTTTATGGCCGAGTAGTATTCCATTGTATATATATACCACATCTTTATTCATTTGTCTCTCAAGGGACATTTAGGTTGCTCCCATTTCTCGGCTATTGTAAATAGTGCCACAGTGAACATTGGGGTGCATGTATCTTTTCAAGGAAATGACATGATTTCTGCTAACATGAAATTGGCTAAAGCATATCATGTGGTCGTGCTCGCCTTCAAGTAGTGTGGCCAAGTGCAACCCGACCATGTGCCTGGAAGGAGAAAAGGCAGAAATATTTGGTAATTGGTACTTAGGGATACCACAGCCCCTAAACACCATGCGTCTGAAATCAAATCCATTGTCTACCTTCCTGCTAACCCAAAATGTGCACCTCCTCTTTTCTTTCTATCTCTGTTAATAGCATCATTCATTCATTCATTCTTTGTACAGCTCTTGTCTGTCTAATGCTTACTGTGCACTAGGCCCTATGCTAATACACCAGACACAGCCCATGACCTCATGGAGCTTATAAAGGATGAAACTAGAGCAACCTCCCTCTCCTGAGGCCCAGGTCCTGCCACTGTCTACCTAGGAAATGCCTCTGAACTCTGCCTCTTCCCCTCCATCCTCTTTGCCACTACCTGGAGCTGGAACGTGGAGCTCCGGGGGCAGTAGGGTAGGTCAGGCCAAGAAGGGCTGGGACTTGGCATCTGGGACCAGCTGTACTGAGTTGGGGCAGGGGTCTGGGGATGGCGCCACCTGAAGGTGATAGGTGGTAGCCTGTCCTGGACGCTAAGGTCAGTCTGCAGTGGTAAGAGCCAGACTCAACTCTGAGAGCTGAGGGTCGGATTCCTGAGAGGTCAGATGCAAACATGGAGCCCCAGAGGCCACAGGAAAAAGGCTGAGAGTCAAGCTTCCAGAAGTGAAAGTTCAGAGATCAGGTCAGAGTGGGGTCAAAGCTGGAATAAGACAAGGAGAGAAAGGTCCAGGGTCAGTGTCCTGTGCAGCCAGAGATTAGGGTGGCCTTCATTGAAAGCTGTCCTTTGAACTGGGGGGACATTCCTTTAGCCAACATTTGCCAGAACGTCCAGGCATGCCTCACGGGATGTAACACCTACCAGGCATCACAGCCTGCAGGGGTTGCAATGGAAGAATTGTAACCACCAGCCCTTCACAGACCCAGGCTGCATCCTGGAGGCTGTGCTGGGCATTCACCCGTGAGTTGCTGGATGGTGGGAAATTCTGGGGAGTCCCTGAGAGGGGCCAGGTTCAGGGAGGGGGCCCAAAGGGGCTCAGAGCAGCAGCTTTTCTTAGCTGATTTAGAGGTATTTCAGTGTTTTAATAATGGGTAAGCCTCTGCATCCCAACTAAGTATTGACCAGGTGCTGTCCCTGGTGCGTTCTAGGTGTTCGTCTCATCTGATCCTCACACTAACCTCTTGAGGCAGGAGCTGTTCTTATCTCTATTTTATCCCGAGGAAACTCAAGCTTAGAGAGTGAGAGGATGTAGTCTGATAAGTAAGGAGCCTGCTATTAACTGCTAACCTTCCTACTTTGAACTTTAGTGGCTTCAGGATCAAGAATCCTTTTTTTAAAATGTGGAGTCCTAGACTCTTGAAAGGTCTGGGGAGGGGTCCAGGATTCTGCACTAAAGGAAGCCTCCAGGATGTTTCTGGAGCAGAAGGTCCAAGGGTCTGCTCTGATAAAACGTGGCACCCCATTACCCCTTCCTGCAAGCTTCCCCAGGAACTGTTTTCCCAGCGCATTTGAGGCTGGACCCTTTAGGAGACCACAGTGGGCCAATGAGAGGGCTCCCCATGCTGCTTTTGCTCAGCAAATGATCACCTCATGTTGATCTCCTGTGCCTGGGTTTCCACACATTCACTCCCGGCTTTCCTAAAGCTCGGGACACCCATGCTTATAAGGTGGGAGAAGGGGCATCTCAGGTAAGCCCTGCTGTGTGTTTAGTTCCTGCCTTCCACAGCATAGAATAATAGAAAATGTCACATGGAGATAAACTGCCGTGCCTCTAGGACACAGCATCGGGGTCATGGTTATCTACGTCAAACAAAAACCACCGGTCATCAATCTGGGTTTGCAGGAGGGAGAACAATGTAGCACACTGGGGAATTTATTATGACCAAAATGGCATGTCCCCTCCTTCAGGAGACAGACAGGTACCTAAACCCTCTGCAGCCCCTACTTGATATACCAAGGCAGTGAGTTGCTTCCCTTTCTTGCTGCTTCTAAAAGGGCAGAGCAGATGGGAAAAAGCCCTGTTAGAAGTGATGTGCCCATTTAAATAAGCCAGTGACACCAAGTGATCATTAGAAAAGGATTTCTGCGACATCAAAATGCATTGACTTTCATGCTGGGGATTTGTTATTTTAAGACTGAGGATTCTGCCACACATCAGTGGATGAGTCATCCAGACACTTAGATTCTAATGGAAATTGTCAGGACTCCACTGGAGAGAACCTGCTCCCCTGAATCCCAGCGCATCTCAAGCCTCCAGACGGGGTATCTCTAGCCGAGCCCCGTGCTGAGCCTTCAGCTTGGTGCTGGGAAACCAAGACAGGTCTGGTTATGCTGGAATTTAGCCATTTATTCTCTGGGAGCTTGGCCAAGTTGCTTCACCTCCTTGAACCTTAGTTCTCTCCCTTATAAAACAGGATAAATAACAACAGCACCTAGTGTGTGAGGGTTAATGAGGTAACTTGTTTAATGAACTTAGCCTGTGTCCTGTTGCATTTTTCTGCCACTTATTTCATCAGGGAATGGGATCCACCTGCTTTAAAAATGGTGGTTACCTGGTTCCCTAGGGTTTGCTGAGGTCTCCTAAGCTCTCAGGTCAGAAAGAACCAGTACATTTTCTTGCTTTTCCCCAAATATAATGCAGTCACCTTGCAGTTTTTAATCTCTCCACTAACTAGAAAAGGTTAACTTTTCATATCATTTGAGAAAAAAATGACAATGTTAGTTTGTATATCAGCCGATTCTACTTTGAAAACCGCCAGACAATGCATAAAATGTTGGAGCTGGAAGATCTGCCTTTAAGACTTGACCTTGACGCTTTTCAACTTTGTGCCTTTGGAGAGCTGCTCAAGCTCTCCAAGCCTTGGGTTCCTCATCTGTGATCTGAGAATGATAGTCCTACCCCAGAGCCCGCTGTGAGGCTCCAAGGTGGTGGTATAGTTACAGGGGAGCTGGTCAACCCAAGTGCTTTTGGAAGTTGGTGGTTGTTTTTCTTTCTCCTCCTGACCACAGCCTAGTATCTGTTTTCAAGTCATTCAGGTTCAGCCACATTTATCAGATACAGCTGCATTCACCAGGCATCCTACAAGGCACCTTACCATGCGTCATCTTTGTTAATTCCTAGAATTTTCTTGTATGCTAGACACTGGCCTTTGAAGAGCCAGCCAGTTTCCCTTCCTCTTTGTTTTTCTTTCCCAGTCTGCTTGCACAAAGCCCCCAGGATCCTAAAAGATGAGGGAAGATCTGCCCACCTCTCCCACTCATCCCCCTCCCTTCTTCCTGGAGCGGTTTACAACTTAATTCCCTATTAAGGGAGCTGCTAAACCACAGCAGCTGTGGATGTGCAGACAGACGCCGCTCAGGGTCCTTGCTACAGCCATTCAGGTGGAATAAAGGAGAACTCCCATATCCTTGCGCAGAGATGTGTCCATCGCCGACCATTCTGTCAGTTCATCATCTCCTACGTGCAAGCAGCTGTCTGCAGGACTTTAAAAAACAAACAAATAAAACCAAGATTATGATAGTCTCATAAAGATTCAGCCCACTTCAGTTCATATGGCTGAGAGTGAGTATCTTAAAAACAAACACCGGCAAAGAAGAGAAAGGAAAAGAGAGCTCCAAGTAGCAGGTGATTGGAGAAGGGGCCAGGGAAGGCAGGCCAGTAGAAAGAAGATGGCACGTTTACAGGAGGCTTGTCCGCACAGGATCCCAGACGTTACTCACGGAGAGGATGTGTCCTCCCTGAGACATATTAAGGATATAATATTAACCAGAAGATGTGCTTTAAGGAACAATTTTAAAATAAAATGCATCCTGTTCCTTTCAGTCCCCAAATTAGGCCAGAGACAGGCAGATGGAGGCCTGGCTTTCCAGGGAGGGAGGAAGAATTTCTCTAGGAATCCTTATCTACAGAACAACAAAATTGGGACATTCAAGGACTGACTCACCTCTGAGGTTGGAGCAAACTGGGCTGTGAAGAAGTAAAGGGAAGGAAATTCATGGTAAAGTCAGACACGGTGGCGAATTCCACGGTGGCGATCAAAGGAGCCAACATTTGACAACTTGCTCAAGAGCTGTTAAAGAAATAGCTTTAGTGGGACAACTGGCAGTGTGGGATGTAGGTCTACCCTCTGCTCTCCCTCTGGCACCTGGCATTCTGCAACCCTAGGCAAGTCTTTTCATTTCCCTGAGCCCTCTTTGTCTCTTGGGTCAAGAACCAAGATCTCTTCATGCTCTGAAGGAATATTGGGATTGGATGATTTCTGTCTGTAATAAATACGTCCAGAGAAACCAGACTTAAATGTAGTTTCTTCCTGCAGCACATGCTACTGGGTGCCTGTTATTTGGGGCAGAAAATGATTTTTTAAAATGTGATACCAATTGGGCTTCCCTGGTGGCGCAGTGGTTAAGAATCCTCCTGCCAATGCAGGGGACGCAGGGTCGATCCCTGGTCCGGGGAGATCCCACATGCCACGGAGCAACAAAGCCCGTGCACCACAACTACTGAGCCTGCACTCTAGAGCCCACAAGCCACAACTACTGAAGCCTGTGCGCCTAGAGCCCACGCTCCGCAACAAGAGATGCCCCCACTCACCGCAACTAGAGAAAGCCCACTCACAGCAGCGAAGACCCAAGACAGCCAAAAAAAATAAATAAATTTATTTTTTAAAAAAAGATGATTGTCTAGTAGAGGACAGTTTGCTTATCTGTAAATAAATTCAGTGTGACTTGAGCCTCTAGCCTGATTGAGATTCAGAGTTGAACATCAGCCCTGCCATAACCCTGGACCAGCATTTTCTAGACTAATTCTAGGAGATATTGCAGGTGATGGTAGTATGTGTTCAGAAACTGTGAACCGTGGACAGCTAAGGTTGAGAAATCTGCATATTGCATCCCTCCCTTGGAGATTCAGATTTCATGTTGGCATATTAGAGATGCTGGAAAGTCCAGAAGTAAAGCTGTTAAACCCACCAGCATTCCCACTCTTACTTGATCGTAGAACTATGGAAACAAGTTTGGAAACAACCGCCCCTACCTATGTGAACTCGGAGGACAGAGATGATCACTTTTTGAGCTCTGTATCCCAAGCCCTTGGCGTAGAAGTATTTAAATGGAGTTTGTAGAATAATCCCTATGAAAGATGCTTGCTGTTCAAGGAACGGTTCATGTGACACCACACTTAATAGAAATGTTACTGTCTTTTGTTCTGCAGGTTCTCATTCATTTTTCTACTATAAGGGCGTAGGCACCATAAAAGTGTACCTTCTTAATCAACATCCTCTGTGTCGTTACGTATCTGAAGCCAGTCACCAGCTAGCAGCCCTCCAGAACTTTCCATGGGAAGGAATGGGGTGTGAGATGGCTTTAAACCTCTCACCCTACTGATTGGTGGGTCGCCTCTAGCTAGCCCCAATTTCTGTCTTCAAGGGTGACATTCTAATTCAGATGACACGTTCTGGCTCTTATCAAACTATCAGAGGCTCACACCTCCACCTGGACACTTCCACCCACTTTTCTGAATCACTTAAAATGCCTGTTTAAGATGTTACTTTCCAGGCCCTAACCTGGAGAGACTGAATCTGAATCTTTAAAGATGAGGCCTGGTAACCACTATTGTAAACATGCTGCCTACATGTTCTGATGCATACCAGCCTCCTAGGTCAGACTTGCATGGCCATTTGCACATCAAGCTCCAGTTGAACTTGAGTTCAACTGAAAAGCTCCATGAATGACTGTTCAGCCAAAGGTTCCCAATTTCGTGCTCCTGTAGTAGATTTATTGAGCCTAAAGCACAGACTTAATATTTATCTCTGGCGAGTGTTACCAGAGTTAGGCCAATCTTTGTGGCCTTTTATTTGACTTCATTTTAGTTTTCAACTTCAGGTCAACTGCAGAACTAATGAAAATGCCTTCTGTTCTTTCAGCCAGTGGCCTTGCCCCGTTTTTTGTAACAAATGTCTTGAGTGCCTCTTTTACAATCCTGGAATAAAATCCAAAGGTTACCTATATTACATGGTCTACAAATATAATGTCAGAAAAATCAATACAGTTCCCTAGCTATGATATAAAGAAAAAAAAGGAAATTCATTTACTATAAAATAATACTGACTGCAATGTGTAATTGCTCAGGCTTGGCTATAGTCAAAGACATAATGAAGTTAATGAAGTACTAGATGCTTGTATGCCTGTGCTCGGGAGAGAGCTGTCTTCAGTGTGGCAGCTACAAAGCAAGATGGTTCTAACGGGAGACTGGCGGTCCAGGTTCCGTGAGCGGGGTTTGCCATCTGTGAGAAGTTTTCCAATCTAGTGAACAACTCTTCAGGCAGCAGGAAGTACCATCTTTGCTTGATTTGTATTCCAAGTTCAGTGTCTGTTAAATGGTGCCCCAGAAAAGCACTCTGTTTTGGAAGTAGTATTAGTTTCAGGCTCAGATAGTTATGACAATTATACACAAGTATAACACGCACGTCCAGTGGGACCCAAGCAGGATGCAGGCATACTCTTCATTGGGCCAGCCTGTCCCAGAAAGGGATTCTATCCCCATTAAGAGTCATGAATCCGGGCTTCCCTGGTGGCGCAGTGGTTGAGAGTCCACCTGCCGATGCAGGGGACGCAGGTTCGTGCCCCGGTGCGGGAGGATCCCACATGCCGCGGAGCAGCTGGGCCCGTGAGCCATGGCCACTGGGCCTGCGCGTCTGGAGCCTATGCTCCGCAACGGGAGAGTCCACGACAGTGAGAGGCCCGCGTACCGCAAAAAAAAAAAAAAAAAAGAAGTGGGCCCCACAAGTGTGGCTTTTCAGCATCTTTTGATAGGAACTCTGTCTTTTGTCCAGTGAAGACACCTGGGGCTGAGGTCTCCCTCCCCAGAGCTGACCACTCATTTGTCTATTCATTAGGCAGATATTCATCAGACACCTTTCTTGGCCTGGGGATGCCACTGACCAAGACAAAACAGAGCCCTATTCATGGGAGGTGGCTTGTCCTTGTGGGAGAGAACAGCCTTGCCCTGGTGTCCTTTGGTGCCATCTCCTCCTGGCCTCCTGCACCCACCCAGCGCCAGTCTTTCTGCCTTCCCTCTGTTCCTTGAACACGACCCCTGTGAGCCTCTCCAGCTGCAGACTGCAGCCTCATGCCCCCACCCTGCCTCTTCCTCCTCCACGGTGTTTATTGCCTTCTGGCCTATGACCATTCTGTCCATTTTCTTCTTAGTTATCTGTCTCTTTCCAGGAGGGTGTAAGTTCCTCAAGGGCTGTAATAATTCTGTCTGTTAATTTTCCTGCTTTATCTCCCATACCTAGAATCATTCCTGGCATATACTAGACATTGAGTAGGTATTTGTGGTCGAATGAAATAAATAATTTTGGAAGATGCTGTTTTGAAGACAGTGACATAGAACAGCGGTTATCATTGGGCGTGGGTGGCAGATTTGGTGCCCCAGGGGACATTGGCAGTGTCCAGAGACATTTTTAGTTGTCACAACTAGCGAGATGCTCTTGGCCTTTAGTGGGTAAAGGCCAGGGAGGCTGCCACACATCCTGCAGTGAACAGGAGAGTCTCCTACAGTGACGAATTGTCCATCCCAAAATGTCAGTAGTTCTGAGTCTGGGAAACCCTGACATAATGTGATGGCTGGGAAGTATGGAGGGAATTGGATTCTTCTAGAAGGAGCCATGTTTTACAGAAGGGTTCTCTGAGGGAATAACATTTGAGCTAAAGATCTGAGGACTGGAAGTTGTAGCCATGCTACAAGATGGCTTGATCTACAAGATCTAGAATAATAGCATTCCAGGCAGAGAGAGAGGGGCAAGTGCAGAGACCCCCGAGCAGGAGTAGACCTGGATGTGTGTGTTCCTTTCACATCATCATGCCTCACCTCCCCTGGTCAAAGACACCAAGCAGGCCTTCCCCAAGCCCCAGATCATTAGCCCATGTCTGGGCCATTCCTGTTCCCCCTGCTACACTCTAGTAATGCTCAAATCAGATTCTCCAAAAGTTCAGATTCCGAATGCCATCGGTTCTGCCTTCCATGCCCTCTGAGCTCTTGATTAACATGCTTTCGAGCCATGCATCTGGTCCTGTTTTCCCGCCTTAACTCTAGAGTTTGTAAAGACCACCAGCAGCCCAGAGTGAATCGTGGCAAAGCACAGCGTCGGGGAAAAGAGTCTTCCTGGGTTGGCTTTGGCTAACTCTCGAGTCACGTGGCCCCTGCTCTTCCTTGGGCACTCCTTCAGCCCCGCTGGCCTCCTGACCGTTGCCCAGTGCATTCCCACCCTGGGCCTCAGCCCTCTGCCCAGACTGCTCTTCTGCCAGCCTCCCGCACTGCCCCCCCCACCCCCGCTTGTCCCATTACCTCCTTCTGACCACTTGGATGTTATCTCCTCATGGTGGGCTTCCCTGACCATCGTATCCAAAGTAGCACCCTCGATCCCCTCACGCAGACTGATTATTCTTCATTGCACTTTCCAGCGACATTATAAAATATATAAATCAAGTAAAAATATCAAATATAAAAATCAAATTAAATTTTTATTATTCCCCTGCTGCCTATTTGGTAGGCAGAATGGCCCCCGCAAAGAAGTCCATGCCCTAATCCCTGGAACCTGTGATCATGTTATGTTACATGGCAAAAGAGACTTTGTAGCTGTAATTACGGGCCTTAAAATAGGGAGATTATCCTGGATTATCCAAGAGGCCCAGTCTAATCACAGGAGTCCTTAAAAGCAGAGAACTTCCTCTACCTAGAAGCAGAACAGATATTGCAGAAGGGAATTCAGATTTGAAGCATGAGGAAGACTCACTGTGCCTTTACTAGTTTGAAGATAGAGAGGACAAAGTGATAAGGAATGTAAGTAGCCGTTAGGAGCCAGTAAAGTCTCCCAGCTGACAGCAAGCAAGAGGGGAGCTCAGTCTTACAACCGCAAGGAACTGAATTCTGCTAACAACGCGATGAGCTTGGACTAGATTCTCCCCTCAGAGCCTCCAGATAAGATCCAAGCTGGGGCTTCCCTGGTGGTGCTGTGGTTGAGAGTCCGCCTGCTGATTCAGGGGACACGGGTTCGTGCCCCAGTCTGGGAAGATCCCACATGCCGCAGAGCGGCTGGGCCCGTGAACCACGGCCGCTGAGCCTGCGTGTCCGGAGCCTGTGCTCTGCAACAGGAGAGACCACAACAGTGAGAGGCCTGCGTACCGCAAAAAAAAAAAAAAAAAAAGATCCAAGCTGGCTGACACCTTGATTTTGACCTTGTGAGAGCGCAAGCAGAGATCCCAACCCAGCCCAGCCCCTAGATTTCTGACCTATACAACTGTGAAATAATAAATTGATATGTGTTAAGCTCCTAAGGTAATTTGTTATGGCAGCAAGAGGAAACTCATATCCCTGACTTTGCCCATAAAAATGCAAGTTCCATGAGGGCAAGGATCTTGTTTTGTTTATTCCTATGTCCCCATCTGGGACATGGAAAGCTCTCAATAAATATTTGTTGAATGAGTAAGTGGATTCCAGCCTTCTGCTCTCCTTCCTTTCTGGGCATGGAAGGGAGCATGGAAAGCTGCTGGTGGGAAACATTCTGTAATCCCAGTTCTTACCGTGTTGCGCATTCAGTAGGCAAAGCCCTCAGCAGGTACTGGCCTGGCATTGGACCCTGCACCAGGAGTAGAAATTTAAAATAAGATGTAGTCTCTGCTTGCACCATCATCACCCCCTGCCCCCTACAGGTGGTCCACCATAGACTCAAAGATCAGGAGGTTAAGGACAACTAAATGCCATGTGGTTGGCTGCTGTGATGGAGGGGCACATCCATGGTACAGAGAGCTAAGGTAGAGACCTGCTTGGATGCACTGAGAAGAGTGTCAGAGCCAGGAGGGCTGTAAGTGGGGAAGGTGGAGTGCATGTTCCAGGCCAGCAGAGCAGCAAGTGTGGAAATACTTGGCAGGGTCAGGGAACAATGCATAGTTTGTCTATTTAATTTAATCAACGTGGACTCTGCCCAGTATACAGGGAGTGCCTAAGTGCCCAAACTCTGTCTCCATCCTTTCTAGTAGAATGGCCTTGGGCATATCCCTTCATCTTTTTTCCATTTTGGGGGGTTTTTTGGCCGACTTTCCTCACCTGTACAATAGGGGCGTCAGTACAGACTCACAGGATTGCTGGAAAGATTAAGTAAATGGAAATACCTGGCAAACAGGAAGTACTCAACACAGGGTAGCTAGGATTCCTGGCCCAGCCGTGGAGATAGATGGGAGGTTCATGCAGGGTAAGCAGTGAGGCTGGGAACTGGGTAGGTCTAAGGTCTGAATGCTAAAGAGGCAGTTCAGCTTTATCCAGCAGGCTGGTGGGGTTTTAAACAATGCACAGTTTTGCTCCAGGCCCTAGGGAGAAACCACCCTCACCCAACATCCTCTTCCCTTTTTTATTGTCTCCATTTATGTCTTGTCCCTGAGCCAAGTTTTCATCTCCTAACGCAGAGGAGCAGCCTGTTCAAACGCTACTCCCATCAGCAGGCCCCGGGCACTTAACCCACCGCATTGCCTTCAGCAGCACTGGGTCCTCTGAAGTACCCTCACGACGCAGCCAAGCACAAGCCCCGCTGCTTATCGGACTTGGTTGGGGGGACCTCTAATTATACTGAGCTGCTAAAGAGTTTTCCCAGCAGCATCCTGAAAAGATGGCAAGCTTGCCCATCGCCTGCCCTCCTGAGCCAAAGCCACTGTTCTAGAAGGGTTACTCTGTCATTCCTTCCTCCTTCCCCTTGCACGGCCTCACGGGAGAGAATGTGTATTTAATTTGAGGCTTCCAGAAACTGACCTTCAGTGCAAGGAGACTGCCCCCAACTTCTCCTCACCCTCTAAGAGAGACCTTTTCGCCAGAACTATTTTCCGTATAAATGATTCTTTCTATTTCCTGGGTAGTTCTGATGGTGGTCTCGTGGTTTTTCTTCCTCTTGGATAAGTAAATCACAAGGCTTCTGCATGCTGCATAATGCGAAACAAAACCAAAAGAAACCAAAAGCAAAACCAAAACTTTTCCACCGAGCTGGTCCTCACCTGCCATTGTCCAGGTGAACTAGAATGGCTGCATCTGTCCAACTGGAGAACAGGACACTGGGCGCTCCTCCTGAGTTTGTCGCTTACTGCTTGTGCATCTGGACTTAAGGCAGTCAGTCCATCTCTCCAAGCCCCAGTGTCCTCTTCTGTGAATTGAGAATAATGATGCTGTCTTAGTCCTTTCAGGCTGCTATAGCAGAATACCATAGGCTGGGGGCTTATAAATGATGGAAATTTATTCCTCACAGTTCTGGGGACCGGCAGATTGGAGGTGCCAGCAGATTCTTGTCTGGTGAGAGCTCACTTCCTGGTTTATAGACGGCCGTCTTCCTGGTGGAAGGCATGAGGGAGTTTTGTGAGATCTCTTTTATAAGAGCAGCCTCCAGAACTCTGAGAAAATTCATTTCTGTTGCATACACTACACAGTCCATGGTACTTTGCTATAGCAGCTCCAGCCACCTAACACAGAACGTAATTTCAGTTTTGTGTTTTTTTTTGACATAGGCAGGTGGTCTCTGACTAAAAGATCCAGCTAGGCCTTTGAAGCCATGAGTGATGGACCAGTGGCTAAGTAAAGCAGAGCCCTTTCCTTGCTGTGGGTAACTCTACCTGGCTCTGGCATTTCAACTCTGGGGCTAATTGAATTGACCTGGCCTGTTAGTGGACAGAAGAGGTGGCCATTTCCCGAAAGTGTTTCTGCCCCACTCTGCTGATCCATGCAAGGTCACTGGTTTCTGTGTCACTCATTCAGGTCCCAGCCACCCTGATACCTGTGTTGTTCAGTTTGCAGTGCAAGGGAGAGAAAGGGAACGTGTGATCCTGAATCTTCCTGCCGTAAAGAAAATAATTGCGTATTCGTTCAGTGCACGGTTTCCTTGAAGGCATATTTATGATGAGAAGAGGCATCTGATTTCCTGGAGGTCTCTCAAGTTCACAGTCCCCGTCTCTTCGACTTGACTCGCCCATTCATGTGCATTCACTCACGTAATCCCTGTTTTAGAGGAGCCCATGGTGGCACAGAGAGGCTAATTGACTTCAGAAGTTAGCAGAGCTAGTGAACAACAGAGCCCTGTGCTTAAGCCTACCTTTCAGTCTCTTCTCAGGGCTTCGGTGCTTGAGATCGGTGGAGCAGTCGCTGAGATCTGTCCCAGAGGGTTAGTCCAGCCCCTTCCCCGATACACAGGAGTAGACAGCTGTGGACCACCTTGTAACCTGCTGCCATCTACGAATTGAGGGCCCAGTATTGTGTCCAGATCACCAGCTAACATTCACTGAGTGTTTACTTTGTGCCAAGCCTATGCTAAGTGCTTTTCATGCTTTATCTCATTCAGTTCTCACTATATTCTATGTAAGGTTTACGTGATTATTCAAAATCATACTTTAGAACTTACTTCAGAATCATGGCTGCACATTGAAATCACCTGGGGAGAATTTAAAAACCGTGAGTCTAGGGCTCACCTCAAACCATCAGAACCTCTGATATGGGACCCCTCCATCAGTAGTTTCTAAAACCATGCAGGTGTACACCTAAAACTAACATAATATTGTAAGTCAATTATACTTGAATAAAAAATAAAAATAAAATCATAAGGTGATTCCTACCTACCAGATATCCTATCTACTAGATAGGAATGCTTCCTTATCTTTCCAAATATTGCATTATAAAGACACTCGTTTGCACTTTACTACCTTTCTTTGGAAAGGTACTAAAGGAAAGAGTACCTTTCCTCTTTATCCCCTTTGTCCTGTTTTCCTAACCATCACCAGACTCCAGGACTCCCTAGCTATTTGAATTTGTGTATATTCATTCAGCTCAAGATATTTCGAGTATTAGCTGTGAATAATATCAGGCCCCACGCTAGACTCTGGGGATGCTTAAGTGACACCAGAATCCTAGCCTCAGACGGCTACTGTCAAGAAAGACGTAGGATAATGCCCTCCAGATTCATCCATGGTATCCAAATGGCAGGATTGCTTTTTTTTTTTTAAGGCTGAATAGTATTCCATCGTGTGTGTGTGTGTGTGTGTGTGTGTACACCTTATATATACATATACTGAGGAAACATTTTCTTAATCTTCTTTTATAGATATCTATCTATCTCATGTTTTTCTTTATCCATTCATCCTCAAAGGACTTGTAGGTTTTTCCGTATCTTGGCTATAATGCTGCAGTGAACATGGTGTGTAGCTATCTCTTCAAAATACTGATTTCAGTTTCTTTGGAGAGTTACCTTTGTTACCTGTGTGAGGCGATGGATGCATTAATTGTCTTGATCTTGATAATCATTCTACAACATATAGGTATATCAGATCATCATGTCAGACACTTTAAATAATACAGTTATGTGTCAACTATTCCTCAATAAAGTTAAAATAAAAACAACCTTAACAAAAGACTGAGGAGCAATTGCAAGGGATTATCATACATAAGTACCCAGATGGAGGAGGTGCAGGGATTCCCCTCCAGTGGTTTGTTTGCACCTCTGTCCTTGTCTGGATTACCATCCTGTGCTTCCCCTGGGACTGACAGAACCCAGCAGAAAAATGTGAGTGACATCACAGAAAAGGAGAGAGCCGCCTCCTAGTCATCTCCTTGAGAGCTGTTCCTGTCAACCACCTTTATGCTTAGACATGCCCTCCTCCCCCACCCCCGCCTTGTCACCCTGGGCCCTCAATTACCCAACCTCCTCTTACAGCATAGACGACACTTCTCCACAGCAGGTCAGAGGTATCTGAATCAGAACGGCAAGACCGATCCTGAATTGGTTAGCAGAGCCCTGTGGAACCTGCTCTAAGTAAGGGAATCTCAGCTCAGACAATTACCTGAGAGAAATGGCTCAAGTTGCTGTCCTTCCCAGGCAAGCTTTGCCGGTCGGACCCACATGTATTCAGCGCAGACCGAATGCCCAGCGCAGTGCAGGCAGGCTCATCATCAGCTCCGCTCAAGGGGACAACAAAAGCAGTAGAAAACATGAGTCCTGTCTTCAAGAAAAGCCTAGCATCAAGTTGCAGCAGCAGCAAATATACTGAGGAAACATTTAACCCTTAATCTTATTCTGAGTCGATTTCATGTCTTCCTAAGGAATGTTTAACTGTTTACAGCAGGGGTTGGTTCATGCCAGATTTACCCACCACCTGCTTTTGTTTGTCTTAAGAGAGGAATGCTTTTCACATTTTTTAACAACTGGGAAGAGAAATCAAAAGACCAGTATGTTTTGTGGCACATAAAAATATGAAATTCAAATTTCAGTGTCCAGTAATGAAGATTGATTGACACACAGCCACACCATTCATTTTTGTTTTGTCTGTGGCTGCTTTGGGGCTAAAACTGGCAGAAGTTTGAGTAGTTGCAACAGAGACTTTTTGGCTCACAGAGCCAAAAATATATAGTCTGGCCCTTTAAGAAAAAGATTACCAGTGAAAGCTTGCAGCTTAGCAGAAAGAACATAATTTGGGGAATCCAGACTTGGATCAGGATCTTGCCTGTGCCACTTAGCTTTCCACATCAGGAAAATGAGAATAAGAAGATGTCCTTAATAGGCTGTTGTGAGGATTCAATAAGCTATTGTAAACATAGCACAGAACCCAATGATCTAGAACTAGTATAGATGCTCAATAATTATTGGTTACTTTCACCCAACTTAGTTGTTATGCAAATATGATTTCTAGGCACTGAAAGGACAAAATTGCATGAGATCTAGTCCTGCTTTTAACTGGAGAGAGAGACATCTCCAAAGATAAAGGGGAAAGGAACGGACCTAATGTATGTATGTGATTGGTTAAAATCTCTCCTCCCCACCTATCAGGGAGAAAGGGAGGGAGGGAAGACAGAAAGGAGTTACAGGTGTGATTACTCCCTAAAGTAATTAACCAGGATTCTGTGGTTGAGGATATCAAGGACAGACCTCTCTTGAGGAGGAGATGTTTTAGCTGAGACCCGAAGGGTGCACTGGAGCTGGCCATGGGCCTGGCCTGGAAACAAGAACCCAACAGCCCCAGTGGGGGCACGGGCTTGCCTTGTTCTGGAACTGACTGCAGGGTGAGGGGCAGGAGAAGCTTGAGGTGAGACTGGGAATCAGGCAAGAGCTTCCTGGGCCGTGATGGGATGCTCTGGAGTTTGGATTTTGTTCTGTAACACAGTGGTAAAGACAGCCCCTAGCTGAGCACATCAGTGATCTTTTGTACATTACTAATTAGTAATAATGACTAGTGTAAGATTAATTCCTATTTATCATTCCTCGATCAATACTAATTTTACAGGACCCCCCCTTGCATTTCAATAAGCTATTTATTACTGTGCTTTGCTTTGCCTACCCGTGTCTGATCCTCTCTCCAAATGTTCACATGATTGTAGGACATCAAGGGACACATTCCTAATTCTGTGCTCCAACTGTGACTTAGATGACTAAGGTAAAAAGGACTCCCAGTAGCCTTCACTTATCATTCAGTATTTCCTAGAGAGGTATTTATCGCTACATCATCTCCCCGCCCCTCTCTCTGGCCCCTCATGGCTCCTTCAACACACAGATGGGATAATCCAGATGGCTCTGGACTGTGGAGCATGGCCGTTCCAGCACCTTCTACTGCTTTATCTTACCACACTACTCCCCCATTTCCTCCCTTTTTTGGAATTATCACCAAGAGGTACCTCAAAATCTTTGTATAATTAAAGTAAAAAGTTTGTATTTGAGGAAAAAATCCACAGGAGTAATTCTGCACAGGGTAGAATATTCCCCAAGGGAAACTTGCCTCTGGAGAAAAGAACTGTATCGTTGCCTCCATTTCACAGATTAGAACAGAGAAGTTAAGTGACAGTCCCAGTGTCACACAGCCAGGAAGCGTCAGAGACCAGATTCAGTCCCAAGTCTGTCTGACTTCAGACCCTAGCTCTTTGCAAAACCCTCTGCTTTGGCCCAAAGGTAGCAAGTGGGCTAAGGAGATGGGCCAGAGAGAACTTCCTGATGCAAAGTTTGTGACTCTTCTGGCTATGATTGGGAGATGGACAGTCATTTAACACAAGTGCAGTGTTTTGACTTCCTGGCCTGATTTGTCCTGGTTCCACCCATCCTGGACGAGCTAACTGCACTGTACAGAGCCTCTAGGACCTCTGTTTTTAACCAGTTTATTTGTGTGTATCAAAGCCCTTTTTCCAATTAGCCATTCAGCAGGTATTAACTGAACTTCTGTTAGGTACCTCTGGGCAGGTCCTCTGTCTTATTTCTGAACTCATTCATTTATTTATCAGCTCAGTTGTAAGCATTCTCTGGGTCTGTCTGCCAGGCCTGCCATAGGGATGGGTTCTCCTGCCCTGGAGAACTCAAGAGGGGACCCCGAGCAGCAAGATGAGTAGTGTTAAGGGAATAGCTTGTGGGTGGAGAAGAGACACGTGGCCAGCTGTGCTGCAGGGTCCAGGAAGGCATCCAAAGAGAAGGCTGGGAAGGACGAGGAGCAGAGAGAGCAGGGGGTAAATGGAGGCAAGAGGGAGAAAGAGCAACTTATATTTAGCTCAGTTAGAGCTCAGAATTTCATGATTTTTTCTTCCAGTGTTATAATCGACATACAGTGCTGTATAAGTTTAAGGTGTAGAGCATAATGATTTGACTTACATGCATCACGAAGTGATCACCACAGTGAGTTAATGAACATCCATCCTCTCACATAGATACAAAAGAAAAAGAAAAAAATATTTTTCCTTGTGACGAGAACTCCTAGGATTTACTCTCTTAAGTTTCACATGTAACATACAGCAGTGTTAGTAATATTTATCTTCTATATTACATCCCTAGCACTTATGTATCTTAAAACTGGAAGTTTATACCTTCTGACCACCTTCATCCAATGCCCCCTCCCCATCTCCCACACCTCTGGTAACCACAAACCTGATCTCCTTTTCTGTGAGTTTGGTTGGTTGGTTGGTTGGTTTTTAAAGTATAATTCCATGATTTTAAAGAGATTCATAATTGTTCAGAAGACATCCAGTTGTAAGAGGGCTGGGGGAAAAAAAAGTAAGCATAGCTTAGGAAGTCTGCATGCCCTTAAAAGCCAACATCAGGAGGCCAGCAAATTCCTTTATTTTCTGATCCCCACCCTCCCAATACAGAGTCCATCCATCCGGGATCCTCTTTGGTTATCGTGATTCCTAAGAGTCCCCCAGAATAATTGCTGACAGGTACAGCTCTCACCATGCTTCCCCTCCCCGACTTAACAGAAGCAGAAATTTGTTTCTGGGGAGACGTCTCACCCTGCATTAAAGAGCTCCTTAAAAGGATAAAGGGCTTGGTTCCACTTTCCCCTACCCCCTTCCTTCTTTCTGTGTTACTGGAAAAGTCATCAAGGGAAGGACACTGATGACTCTTGCCCAAAAGCTTGAACCAGGGATCATTTTGCACATTCTTGTTTTTTGTTGTTGTTTTTTTTGGTTTTTTGCGGTACGTGGGCCTCTCACTGCTGTGGCCTCTCCCGTCACGGAGCACAGGCTCCGGACGCGCAGGCTCAGCGGCCATGGCTCACGGGCCCAGCCGCTCCGCGGCACGTGGGATCCTCCCAGACCAGGGCCCGAACCCGTGTCCCCTGCATCGGCAGGCGGACTCTCAACCACTGCGCCACCAGGGAAGCCCCATTTTGCACATTCTTTAAAATGATTGACACCACAGAAAAGCTGGGTTTAGTTCTCCCTTCTCTTTCCCCAGCACGCAGTGCATGCCCCGCTAATCCAATTTGGAGGAAATCCTCTCCCGTGAACGGGACAGCCTGTGGGTTTGCCACATCAGGCTGGCAGAGAGCAGAGAGCACATCCATTCGTGAAGGTTCAGACCCCAAAGGGTTACCACGGCCTCCTTGCCTGCCAGATTCACTTTCTAGTAGATAGGGCCCTTTGTGTGCCCACGGGAATAATGTGAATAGTGCTAGCTAACATGTATTGAGCAGTTGTTATGAATGTGATACTTCAAATGGATTATTTACTTCTCTAACATTCACAGCAGCCCAAGAGGCAGGCACTCCTCACCGTTCTGCGGTATATCAGCTCGCTCAGGGCCTTTGCACTTGCAGCCGATTCTGCTGGGGTTCTCGCCCCATTATCAGCGTGGCATGCTCCCTCGCCTCCCGCAGGTCTTTGCTTAAATAACATCCCCTTCTCAGAGAAGCCTTCGCCAACCACCCGTTGAAAATTTCAACAGGTCCCCCACCTGAGTCTTCCTGCCTTTCTGTGCTCTATCATTATCATCATATATCATCTGTATGTTTAACCTACTTAGTTTGCTTATTGTCTGTCTTCTATTTGTGTAAAGCCTCCACGAGGATAAGGATTTCTGTTTTCAGAATGGGTTCTGGTACATAGGAGACTCTCAAACAGGTATCGACTGAGTGGAAAAAAAAAATGTAATGTCACCATAACCATTTTACAGGCTAGGAAAGAGAAGTCTACAGACATTCGCACACAGGCCCCAGGTTCTATGGAAAATAAGCAATGGATCCAGAATTAATCTTCATCTCGGGCCTCCAAGTCTTTACAACACTACAGGGCCAGCACTAGACCAAATCCAAAGCCTTCTCTAGAACTATGGTTGCTCTAGGAAACAAGGAGACAGAACTGCCTACTCACCCCATTGAAATGTCCCCTTGAAGTTGGCTTTGGTACGATAGGGATTCGCATTCATAGAAGAACTATCTCAGCCCCTCCTCTGCTCTGGACACTTGCTTATTGAGATCCAACTCCCCGGAAAGAATTCACTTCAGTTCAACACAAGTGCAGGTCATTATGCTCCTCTTGAGCAGACCAACTGTGTGCTGTAGATGGTGTTGGAAAGTGTGGGTACAGAGGACGTGAGATACAGGGCCACCTGTACGTATCTGCAGTCACTGCATCTTAACGTCGCAGGCGTAGACTGGGTTACGTAGTGCTTTTCTGCATCTGGTTTCCTGTACTAGTCACGTCCTACTTCATCTTCTCAACAACGGTATTAGAAAATGCATGGGCTTGGGAGCCGGATGAAACTGTGTTGGGCTTCTTACTTATTAGCTTCTTAGTTACTTACTCAGTATTTATGGGATGTTTTAAGGAATAGAGGTGATGGGCATCCCTAACACAGTACCTGGGACCCCTGCCTGGGGCCTGGCAGGTACCTAGTAGTGGGCTGCTGCCAGCTTTGTTAGCTATCAGTGTCATCATTTATTTTTGGTCAGCTTATGAGTGGTGGATTCAGTGCCTACAGGTGAATAGGAGCTTAGTTTGGGTTTTAAGAAAAGCTGCCCCAGGTAATAACAGTAGCACTTATTTAATTGAAACTAGCCTTTGTGTTAGTCACTGTGCTGCGTGGTCTACTTTATCTTTTTTAATCCTTATCACAGTCCTATGAGTTATTCTTTATACCTATTTTACAGAAGAGTACACTGAGCAGTAATTAGGTCACTTAACCAAGGTCATGCAGCTAGTAAGCATGGAGCTGACATGTGGATTGATGCTGGGACCTTTCATCTCTGTGGTCAGATCCCCACGTAATCCAAATATGGGACTTGGGAAGTGGCTCTCTTCTTGCTATCATTCTCAAACTAGTCAAGGAAGCAACAAAAAGTATCAAAGCTGGAGTCCATAGACTTACGTTCAAGTCCTTATTCTGCCATTTGCATAAGCATCCCAACTTTAGGACATTCAGCTCACTTCTCTGAGTCCTGGTCTCCCCATTTATGGAAGGTGAAGAGATTGCCCTAGATGATGTCCAGGGGTCCTTCCTACTGCATGGGCCTCTGATTCAGAGAGACAGCCCCTTCTTTCAGCCTGCTGCAAGCCTGCAGGATCAGCCACACTGCCATTGGAGTCAGAAAGACCTCGATGGAAACCTCAACTCTGCGGCTCATGAGCTGTACAACCTCAGTTTCCTTACATGTAAAAGAAGCGTGACCATCCCAATTTCACAGGGGCAGTCAGGGGATTAAATGAAATAACATACATGTAAATAGTCAGGATCCCATCATCTCCTCAGGTAATTCAAGGTATTTTAATGAAGGGACTGTTTATGGGATGGACAGAGAGCACTGAAGGTGTCGGCAAGGAGACTGAGGCACCGGAGACCAGCAGAAGCGGCAGCTGTTACCAGCTCTGGGCCAAGAGATACGTGTTAGTTTCCTAAGGCCGCCATAGCTCAGGACCACGAACTGGGTGGCTTAAACGGCAGGAATTTATCTTCTTACCATTTTGGAGGCTGGAAGTCCAAGATCAAGGGTTGGTTCCTTCTGAGACCTCTGGCCTTTCCTCGTGAGATGGCTGTCTCGTCCCTGTGTTTTCACATGGCCGTCCCTCTGTACCTGTCTGCCCAGGTTTCCTCTTCTTATAAGGATGCTGGTCCTCCTCGATTAGGAACCTCCAATGACCTCATTTTAAGTTAACACCTCTTTAAAGACCCCACCTCCAAATAGAGTCACATCCTGAGGTCCTGGGTGGGGGTTAGGACTCCAACATATGAATTGGGGGAGAGGGACACAGTTCAGCCCATAGTAAGATACGAAGAAGAGGTGATGCTGCCAGACACCAGTGAGAACTAGAGCCGTGGAGGTGGCTGCCCAGAGGAAGCTGCAGGGGAGGGGAGACAGGCCCCGCTGGAAACACCGCCCAGACTCGAGAGCGCGCAGGGAGGATGGCACCCTCCTTCCTCCCACCCTCCAGTCTGTCGCGATGCTTCCGACGGGGACTCTGCCCCCAGGGATCCCAGGCAATTCCGTCTGTGATGGCCGTGAGCTCTGCATACCTCCCCGGCTGTTCTTTCAGCACCTGCTTGTTCCTCGTGTGCATGAACGATTGAATGATGAAAAGGTACGTAGTGTGCCCTTCCGTGTGGGTTCACTTTGTTTAAGTTGGAAATGGCAGGAAGGCTCCTTGCCCTTCCACAGTCCACGAGCTCGGCGCTCAGTCAGGCTCTAGCACACGTGCAGCTGGTCCGCACTGCCTGGCTATCCGAGCCGTCTCACCCTTCTTGGTGAGCAAATGAGACATCATCCTGTGCAGTGAAGCATCTAGCCAGGCCGGTAGGGAGATGAAGGCTCAATATTTGTTAAAAATTAAAATCTCCATTCCAACAAGCCAGGCAGCAGATCGGACTTCTGTTCAGGGAGTAGTTATTTTTCAGTACCTGATAGAAAGCCCGTGGGGCTGTGGACTCCCCAGGCAGGCTCTGTGGCACTGTGCTCGGCTCTTGCATCTACCTCTGGCTTTTCTGAGCATCAAAACATGCTCCATTTTGTTCAGTGGGCATTTTAAGATCAACACCTCGGGCACTCTATATTTTTCCCCTATACAGATCCAGAAAATACTTTCTTCAAACTGAAAGAGACAGGCTGGAGAGTCTTTAATAACTACCTTAACTACAGTAGGTTTGCACTCAACAGAAATGTATACAAATGACACCAAAAGACATGTTCAAGAATGTTTATAACAGCTTTCAAAACTGGAAGCATCCCACGTGTCCGTCAGCAAGGTAATGGATAACTAGGGTGAGATATATTCATAGTGTAGGTAACGATCCAGAATTAAATGAACAGACTACAACATGCAGTAATGCAAATGGACTTCACAGAAATAATACTGAGCCAAAAGGCCAGTCATAAGAAAGGTGACGGGCTTCCCTGGTGGCGCAGTGGTTGAGAATCCGCCTGCCGATGCAAGAGACACGGGTTTGTGCCCCAGTCTGGGAGGATGCCGTGGAGCAGCTGGGCCCGTGAGCCATGGCCGCTGAGCCTGCACGTCCGGAGCCTGTGCTCCGCAACAGGAGAGGCCACAATAGGGAGAGGCCCGTGTACTGCAAAAAACGCCCCCCCCCCAAAAAAAAGAAGGGTGAATACTGTATGATTTGATTTATATATAATTCAGAACCTGATAAAACTGAACTATGGTGTAAGAATTCAGGATAATGGCAGGACAGTGGGTGTATGTGTGAATATAAGGGGGATTCTGGTCTGTTCATGATGTTCTGTTTCTTGGTCCAGGTTCTGATTACAATGGTGATTTCACTTTGTGAAAGTTCATCATGTTGTGTACTTAGGATCTGTGTACTTTTCTGAATGTATATTATACTTCAGTAAAAAGTTTACTTATAAAAATCTTGGTTAAAAAGTATTTGCCAGCCACCAAAGCCTTTATGTTCTCAGTCCTATCACAGTTCTGTTCAGTGAGAAGAAGAGATATGGTACAATTCTGATCTCTTAAAGGACCGCTCCCCATGACATGAGATCTGAACCCACCTCCTTTTAAAGGAACCAACCTTGCTTGCCCAGAACACACCTCTCTATTTCAGTGCCCACAGCACCTCCAAATGCTTCAGAGCAGGGACCACTGTGTTTTCCATTTCTGTGTACCTAGTGCCTGGCATGTAGAAGTCGCTTGATGGACATTTATTGAAAGAATTAATGAGTGAGTGAGTGACCAGTCTTTTATAAGGTCTGAGCAGCCCTTTATACTCCATCCATCCACACTTTCAGAAATCCCAGCAAAGTCAGGGAAGGCTTCAGGTGGAAGGATTTCCATTTTCTCTCTCTGATAAAGAGCTTTTGAGAAGAAAAAACACTTATAAATTAAAAGGTTCTACTTTCGCTTTTTATGATCAAAAGTGAGTCCTAGGTAAAATCAGCAGGGGATTTTAAAGTAAGTGAATTTTAACAAACTCACCTTCTATTGGGTCATCATGCATGAGAAGAGAACTCTAGCGCTTCAAAGCAGAAGAGAGGAAAGTCGAAATTATGTGGGTCATTGTCATAAACATTTCCAGGATGAGGGCCGGCATCTTCCCCAGAGCCTCCTGTGTAGCCAACCACTCAGTGCCCACTTAAAGTTTTGTTTCTCTGGTTCAAGCCAGTGAAGCCACAAGAAATGCTAAAGGACCAAAGAATAAATCTTCATTTTCGTGTATAAGCCCTTACAGTGCAGGTGGAGAGCTGAGAAAATGCAGGTGGAAGTGAAGGGAAAAGCAATATTCTGCCAGCTTCCTGGGGGAGAGCAGGGGCACAGGGAAGAGGTCCTGGTAAATAAGTCTAGAAGGTGTTGGATATGGTAACCGCCTTTGAGATTCACCATGCACACTGATAAAACCAACACTGTTTAACTTTATTTAACCCACTATCTCCTAAACTTATTTAGCATAGCTAACTACCTGCTTCCCACAACACCTATTAGCATCCTGCAGAAGGCCATGGAAAACACTGCCTTGAGGAATAAAAGGTTTAATCTGAAACCTGCTCTGAACTGGTCTGAAGGCATCAGGTAGCCACTTTGGACCTCAGTTTCTTCTTCTGAATTAAGGAAGCGCATGATCAGAATTGACCAAGTCAGTTCTAGCCGTATTCTTTAGCTTGGCTGAAGCATGAAAGCTGGCTCCATGGAAAGAAAGAAAGAAAGAAAGAAGACAAATGGCAGAACCTCCTCTTAAACAGCAGGTTTTCATAACATGAGCTTAAGGTTGTCCATTTGCTGAAAGGGTTTTAAGGCGTTCTCCTGGCCTGCAAGAGGTGGTCCAACACAGGCTGCGAGGTTGTGGACTCAGATGGAGAAAGAAGAGGATTTCTGTGCCGTGTGGGAGGGAGAGTTGATATAAGTTAGCTCTGGAACGGTGTGCTGATTTAAATATTTCTTGACTGCACCCCATGGTCCCTTATACCGGGTTAGAACCCACCTGTGCGAGCAGCTTCAGTCACACAGGGCCACCCTGCCTCTTCTGGCCTTGTATGCTTGGTCTCTCCCAGGTTCTGACACATGTAGTCTGGTTCTGGCCTGTGGTCTTCACAGAGTCCCCCAAACATTCACATTACTGTTCCTCCAGGAGCTCCCTGACTAGTTTTTGTTTTAGGCCACCGATTCAGCAAAGTCTCGCCATATTTACTATGGGCATGTACAGAGACACACATGCACACCAGGAGGCAGCATGGCGTGGCTGAAAGACCACAGGTCTAAGAGTGAGACTAATTTTGCCACTCACTAGCTAAGTGCGAGCCTTAGTTTCTTCATCTCAAAAATGGGGATAATTCCATCGACCTAGCAGGCTTGTCGTAAGAGTCGGAGGTCATCTAGGTATATGCACCTTGTCTTTAGGATACAGCAGTTGCTTAATAAATAGTAGGTGACAGTCATCAGCATTGTCACCATTTTTAATCTGTTCTCCCTTTTACAGTTGCATTGGTAAAAATCAATATCTGGCTCATTTTTTTAAAAAAGCATTATTTTCTCTCTCCACATCCACATCCAGCTTCCTTTCCCTGCCATATTGGCTACCGAGATGTTACTACATATTCAGTTTGGGGGAAAAAAACATTGTCCTCTGATCCACAGATGAAACAATGCCCTTCCTCTGGACCAGATGTTCACAGGAGAAGCCTTTGATTTTTAATTTATTTATTCATTTATTTATTTAGTGTTGGTCTCTTAAGCTCTCACGCAGCACAGCAGGAGAAGGTAAGGCTGTGTGAGCCCCATGCATCCCAGCCAGCTCCGTTGGGAGAGCCTTTCAAATTCAAGGCATGCTACCTCTGTGCAGAGTGCTGGCCTCCAGGGCAAAGGGCTTGCGCTGTGCTCCCAGACCCCAGTGGCAAGCATGGAAAGGGCAGATCATGCAGCAGCAAAGGCCAGAGTCAAGCTTTTTGGCACCCCTGTCCCCCTGACAGCAGGGAAGCAGTGTCAACGTCTGTCTGGGGGCACTTATTCCAAAGCCAAAGCTCTGTTGTTTCAGCTTGAAAGGGTCCAGTTTCAGAAGGAGCCACTTTCATCATTTTAACTAGGGTTCACTTAAAAAGCTTGTTCCCACATTGCATGTGTGCACATGATTTGGATTAATTCAAGTGGGAATCAAGCAAGTTTAATGTGTGATAATTAGGTACCTTAATGAAGAAATGTATAGTTTCTGTAACTGTTATTTACAGACTTTTAGGTACCACTTCATATTTCCAAAGGCCTTCACAATCATTAATTAGGGTATCTCCCCAGCACCATAGGAGTTAGGTCAATAAGTAGTTAGAGTTATGTTTCCCTGGAAATGTTGTTTTTTAGCTCTTGTACAATCTGGGTACAAACTCCCAACCTTTGAAGAAGCAGGCAGATTCTCTTATAAGTACATATTCGTGTGATTATATTTAACAGCTTAAACAGACTCCTTAGCTGCTTACGAATGTAATTTACTCACATGATTATTCCTGGGGTGGATTTTCTTTCCATCAGTTTCTTTTCTTCCTGTGGGTTGTATCCCTTAGTGGCCACTTGCAATAACCCCAAGGGACATCTTAGTCATGCTGGTGGTGACACCCTAAGTGACCATTGACAGAAGACTAAGAAGCAATATGGACCTGGCAATATGTCACCTTTTTTTTTTTTTTTTTTTTTGCGGTACGCCGGCCTCTCACTGCTGTGGCCTCTCCCGTTGCGGAGCACAGGCTCCGGACGCGCAGGCTCAGCAGCCATGGCTCACGGGCCCAGCCGCTCCGCAGCATGTGGGATCCTCCCAGACCGGGGCACGAACCCGTGTCCCCTGCATCAGCAGGCAGACTCTCAACCACTGCGCCACCAGGGAAGCCGTATGTCAAAATTTTTAAGTGTCCAGTACATTCTACACGCACAAGGAGATTTTTAGAGAGACCCGTGAGTTCAGGCTCATAGAGGTGTTTTGGGTATGGACATTTATTCTCAATGAATATTTCTCAAGTCAGCAATATTGAGTACTGTTCCTACTGTACTCAGTACTTTTTTTTTTTTGATGTCATAGAATCTTTACTTCAAGGTAGGAAATAATAAATCATGGCATATACCAGACGCTTTTACAGATATAATTTTTAAGTCCTTCTAATCATCTTGGAGTTAATGTGTGATTGTCCCCTTATTACAAATAAGGAACTGGGGCTTAGGATCCCAGTGACTTTTTTAAAGAGATACTGCAATAAGTGATCATATCAGGACTCAAACCCAGGACTTATGTTTCCAAGTCTAGCACAGTTTTCATGTTACACACAGCTCCCTTCTGTGATAGCTACAAAAATGCCTGTGTTCCTGGAATTCATTCTACTGCATCAATGTGAGGATACGGGGATATTTATTACACAAATAACCTGTGGTTAATTATAGATTTATGAGCAAAGACAAATGTTTTCACCCATGCTAGACAACTTTATGCAGCCTCTTTTTAATTGTCTTTTTTGAGAGAAGAGAGGGAAATGGGTCATTACCTTTTAAGGTCTGCTATTCAAATGTGGTAGAAAAGATCTGCTGCCTGATTGACATTCACAGCCCTGGAGGGAGAAGTCTGTCTGGCCTGACCTTCAGCAGGTAATCCTCTGCCTCTTTTAGATTTCAGTTTCGACATCAGTTATTTCAGGAAGCTTTTCCCGAATGGTCCCCCCACACCCAGATCACAGTCAGTTCCCCTGTCCCCGGTTCCCCACAGTTCTTCACGCATCTCCTATCTGTCACTGTTTTCCATTTTCTTGGTTACCCATCTCCCTTCCCTGTTAGGCCTTGCTCCCCAAGAACAAGGACCGTGTTTTACAAACTGCTGAGTCCCCAGTTAAGCCAGTGAATAGAACTGTGGGAGTTACTCAAAAGGTGCCTCTAAAATGAATTGTGTGTACATTATATTTCAACATCTGTATGCGCTGCAGTGTGCTCGCCACCAGAAGTTTAGTTTCCATCCATCACCCTACAGTTGACCCCTTTTATCCATTTCACCCTCTCCACCTTCCCCTCTGAGAACCACGACCCTATTCTCTGTATCTATGTGTGTATAATGTTGTACACATGAAACTTATATAATGTTATAAACCAATGTTACCCCCATCCATTTTTTTAAAAAACAAATTTAAGTTAGGTTGCACATAGTAGGTGCTCAATAAATAACTGTTGACTGAGTGAGTAAAAGAAGAGATGTGAAAGGGACTTTAAATGTAGATTCCATGAGTCTCTGTGATGGCCTGTTTTGTAAGAGAAAAGGAAGATGGGGCAATTCAAGATGTTTCAAGACAAATAGCACCATCAACACAGCAATCCTTGTACAACATGGGAGGCGGTACCCCAGCTGAGCGCTCGGAAGTGTGCCCAATGAATTGGGATTAGGATGTTTACTGCAGCACTGTTTATAAGAACAGAAACATGGGAAACAGCCAGAATGTCCTTCAGCAGCGGAATGCACAAGTAAACTGTGGTGCAGCTATACAAGGAATGAATAAAGTGATTACAATGAATAAACTAGACGCTGAAACCGTAACATGGTTAACTCTTAAAAGCCATAACATTGGGTGAAAAGGTAAGTTAGAGTAGAAAATATGCACTGTGAAACATACTGAAAATGCCATATATTGTTTATTAATATATGCATAGAGAATACAAATTAAAAAAACATGCAGGGAAATGAAACCCAGTCACTCCAGGATACTGGTTACCCTTGGGAAAGGGAGGGCTACAGTGATATGGTGGAACTTCTCATTTACCTGTGACATTTTATTATAAACAGCAAATGTGGCAGTATATTAACATTTATTAAATCGGGGTGGTAGGTTTTTGTCATATTAGTTTTGGTACTTTTCTGTTAGTTTGAAATAGTTCATGCTTCTAAAAATTAAAATCACACAAAGGAGAAGGTTGGGTAACTGGGAGAAGGACCCTACATTTCTGCCTTTAGTCTTCTGTTCTGGACCATCCCCCCACCTCTTTTCAACTAGCCTGGCAAACTATATGGAGTCACATCTGCCACTTAGGACTTGCTAAGTCTTAACACCATTTAAAAGCATCAGTTCTCAGCTCAGTCTCCAGAGACTGATAGATCTACCATTGATGCCTCCAGAGGCTTCAAAATGTGCATAAGTATCTTTCATCATTGTTTATAGTTTCTGCATTCCTCATTTTTTTCTATATATTGGAGCATCTAGCCCTAATTCTAAATCTAATTAGCATTAGTTTCTGCAATAAGATTTAGTGAAATTCTCTTTCATATGTGTGACTGGAATCTATTTTCTTGAATCCATCACTATATTCTCTTGTTTTGTAATGCTGTCAATTTCTCTTTCCTTTCTCCCCCAAGGAAGCAATCAAATAATACCCTTGTGGTGAATTTTGCTATTTCTAAAATTCCTCCCGTGTTTGGGGAACACTTTCAGTGGTGTGCTGGACCTAACTCCCCCTTGCTCAGGAGGGCCAGTTGTGCTCAGTCCTTCCCAACTGCTTGTTTGATGACATCACATCAGTAGCTCGAAATCGGCCACAATGAGAGTATTTACACCATGGCAATCAGCAGTCGCTACAAATCAAGGTTCGGGGTGTTTTTCCCCTGAAGAGCTAGCTGGTGGTTAAACATTTACCAGCCTACCACTAGGGGGCGTGACAGTTTTCTGAGTTTGCAAGGCAAGTAGCATTTTCTTCCTTTTACCCAGGTAGAAACCAAAAGTCAGAAAAGAAGGCCTTGGCCTGAGTCACAGAACTCCCCAGAGGCATTGCTGGGGCTCTGGTCTGTGTGGTATAGCTGAAGAAGCACCAGCTTTGGAGTCAGGCAGATCTGAGTTTGGATCTCGTAGAGCTGCTCTTGTACTGTGAACTGTTCAAGTGTTTGACCCACCCGCCCCCCTCAGTTTCCCCACCTGCAAAATAAGGATGACAATATTTACCTTATCAATGCGCAAAAAACCTAACAAAGCACAAGGGAGATATGCAATAAATATGATTTGCCCTTCTGACTTACAAGTTCAGATCTCTGTGTATTATCCCATTCTTCCCATAACCATATATATTTTATTTCAACTCTCTCTGCCTGAACAAACACCTTTCACTAAATAGTGAATATACTTTTGGGCTTCCCTGGTGGTGCAGTGGTTAAGAATCCACCCGCCAATGCAGGGGACACGGGTTCGAGCCGTGGTCCGGGAAGATCCCACATGCCACAGAGCAACTAAGCCCGTGCGCCACAACTACTAAGCCTGCGCTCTAGAGCCTGCGAGCCACAACTACTGAACCTGTGCTCTAGAGCCCGTGCTCCGCAACAAGAGAAGCTGCCACAATGAGAAGCCCGCTCGCCGCAACTAGAGAAAGCCCACTCGCAGTAACGAAGAGCCAAAAATAAATAAATAAATAAATTTATTTTTTAAAAGAATAGTGAGTATACTTTTTCTCCAAGTATGTGCCACTGGAGTAAGTAGAAAAAAGTCTCAGTGTTGACATTTACATGTGATTTGGGGATCAGTTTCTTTCCAGCAATCTTAGAAAATGTACTAGGTATCAACTAAGATCATTTTTCAACTGCCTGGAGTTTTATCCACTGACTGTTCTGCTGAGCTAAGCTTCCTGAGGAGTATTGACTTCGGAGGCCATCGGGGCCACAATTCCATCCACCAAAGTAACTGCAGTGGCCTGCAGGGACATTCTCTTGGCTGTTCATGTTCTGTGCTCTGTACTGTCTCTGCATGCTCTGACCGACCTGGTGGTAGACATTTGTTCCTAAGCCATTCAGCTAAGCCAAAATGTATTTTTCTTTTTAGACTTTTACTAATGTATTTTTACCTGAATAATACATTTAGTTGTTTTTAACATTTTAAAAAATACAAAGGTGTATACAATGGCAATTTCCCTTCCTAGACAATCCCCCCCTTCATTCAGGTCCCTCCCCATGAAAACTAACCCCCAAAAAAGAAGGTGAAAAGGAGGAGGAAGCAGCCTCTGACTATTAGTTTCTTATGAACCCAAAGGCTCTTGGAGCCCCATCTTGAACACCCAGCATCAGCACAGCCTTCACCATAGTTTCCATCTGTGTTGATTCTGTTGGACCAAAGAAGTCTGTTGAAACCAGGAATATTGCAACAAGCTTATATGGCTTATCAGTAGGTATAAAGCAAATTGGCAAAGACATACCCAGAATAAAGTCAGAGAGGATCTGCTTTGTTTCTGTAAAGATAAATGGCATATGTTGTATAAACACCATCCATCAGCTAACCCTAGGTAGGTTGTCATATATTTGCAGAAAAACATAAGAGAGAATCTGTGCTTACAGGTGATGTACTGTGTGTCAGGTGCAGTGCTAGGCTTTTTTTTTTTTTTTTTTTTTTGGTGGTAAAATAAACATAACATAAAAATGCCATTTTAACCATCTTTAAGTGTACAGTTCAATGGCGTTTGGTGCATTCACGTTGTTGTGCAACCATCAACAGCATCCATCTCCAGGGAGTGCTGGGCTCCTTTGCCCATCTCACTTAGTCCTTGGGACAGCTTCTGAGGTCTGTGTTAATGTTCTCCACACAATGAGGATATTTCAGAGAGATTGTTTAACGTCTCATCCTGAGTACCTGGCAGAGCCTGGGGTGAATCCAGTTGTGTTCATCTCCAAAACACGTAGACAGGTGTGCCTCGCTGTCTCTCTTACTGTCATTTTTTTCCTCTCTTCCATCCTATACTGTTGTCTAGGGGTGATCCTGCTGCTTCTGGATAAACTGCGGAAGATGAAGTGGGAGCAGATGTGGAGGCTGACCGCAGAGAGGGAGTTGATGGGCATGCTGTCCACATCCTTAGCTGATCAGGTCAGTAGCCAGCTTAGAAGGTACTGTTATTCCTGAGCACGCTGCTGCTGTTTCTCAAACTTGCAAGTGGCTGAGTCTGCATTATTTTTCCAGATCTGTATGACTGCTTACTTGGATAGATCTGCCTTGTACTTGCCAGCCTAAGACAACAGCACTCCCCTTAGTTCATTCCCCTTGTTCATTCGTGTGTGTGTTCAGCAGACTTGCCCTGCACACTGTGCGTGCCAGGGAATATGTTCAGAAATAGGATTACAGAGATAAATGAAGGACACAGTCCTTGGCCTCAGAGAGCTCATAGTTTATTGAAGAAGAGTCATAAGTAAATGATAATTTGGTGTGTTAGGAGGTCACAGTCTTCATCTTGGTGTAGAACATCCAGTGCCTGCCCCCTGAGATTCCAGAATACCAAGGCATATTTCCCAGACAAGGTTCCATTTTCCTTTCTGGCAAATAGAATCTAACTTTTTTTTTTTTTTGGTACGCGGGTCTCTCACTGTTGTGGCCTCTCCCGTTGTGGAGCACAGGCTCCGGACGTGCAGGCTCAGCGGCCATGGCCCACGGGCCCAGCCGCTCCGCAGCATTTGGGATCCTCCCAGACCGGGGCACGAACCCACGTCCCCTGCATCGGCAGGCGGACTCTCAACCACTGCGCCACCAGGGAAGCCCTAGAATCTAAGTTTTGAAGCAAATCCTTTTGCTTAAATCCTATACTATGACCCCATCCTCAAGGGAAATGCATTTAAATAGAAGGAACAAACCTCCTTGGCTGGTGAAACCAGCTTTTAATCCAGGCAATCTGAAAAAGCCCATGAACTCCACCAACATAAATTCATTAAAACCCCATTTCTCATTTTGGCTAAGAAATACAGAGGCCTGAGCCTTTGACGTTGAATCTACCAGGGTCACACATCTAGATTATGAGTTTCCCATGGTATAAATGGCCATCTTGAAATGTAAAGACGATTTCTCTGAGTTCTCTGCATTTTATCCTTTCCTGTTTAACCAAAAAGCAAGCTCACTCTCCCTGTTTTTGTTCAACATTCAGTTGTCTGATTTGTTGAATTTTTGCAAAGTTTTCTAATGTGGAGGAAACAAGAAACTCTGTGGTGTTAGTTTACTATTTTTTTTAGCATTGTATTTCCCAAGCAGCCAGAAACTGATTTCCTTTTTCAAATGTGAGATATGGTATAATGAATGAGTTAAAAATTACCCAGGTAGCTGTTTTAAACCTGAGGGGAAAATTGTCCTCCATCATCATATTTCAAGTCAGGTCATAATGACTTGAGTGTGTCCCCAAAAGCTAGCAATTTCCTGTCCGTGTCCAATGAGGATAGTTTATTCAGCCATCTCCTGCGAAGGCCCATAATTCACCTCCCGACACCACCTGTCAGCAGCTAGTTAATATGTGTGGCCTGGCTGGTGCAAGAGCTTGGAGAAGAGCTGGAAAGAAGTAAAGCCTCCCTAGAAAAGTCAGAGTTGGATTTGGAAATGCGGAGCACAGGCACAGGCACCCTGGCCCGCAGGAATCCCAGGTGCATCCATCATCGAGTCTGCCCAGCGCCCCAGGGAATGCTGCTGAAGCAGGATATATAATTTGTCTCAGCCCCTCAATAGGGAAAGCAACCTGTCATCACGCAGTTTCCTCTCCAGGAGGCTCAGGATGGATGACACAGGGTTCCTCGGTGAGGTGAGAAGAGGGGTGGAAAAGTGACTTCATTTATTTTATGCTGGCTCGGGTGGAAAAGATGCTCCGTGTCTGCCCCCTTTGCTGGATGGTGCTCACTGAGACCAGCAGGACCCGTGAGCTTCAAGTCAGTGTGGGGCATTCCCCCCTCTCTATCCAAACATGACTGCTTGGTCTCTAGAGATAAAAGGCAAGGGAAAGGCCCTGAAGTGCAAGTGAGCCTGTGCTCTGAGCAGGAGGCTCAAGAGAGATTGCACAGGAGATGTGGTGCCTCAAGAGCCAGCGTCACAAGCTGAGCCCATCTGACTGTTTTGACTGTATCTCTGGCTTTTATCCCCTAGGATATTTTCAACGCTGTCATCAAACAAAACCCCTTCCTCGTGTATCAGCTCCCCTGCTTCTGGAACGTGCAGCTGTCAGACCACACCCGCTCTGAGCAGTGCTACAGAGACGTGTCTGATCTAAAGGTAGGGTAAGGAAGGCCCTGGTGGGCGGTGGCAGAGGGAAGCTGGATGGGGCAGCGCCCTTCAGGGGGATGATTGGCTCAGAGCTTTGTGTGCAGTGTGGTGAGAGAGAGAGAGAAGGGCGCAGAAGAGCAAAAAGAATGGGCTTTTATTCTTTGTTTTGTTCCCCACCCCCTGCCCTGTTTTGGCTTTCTGGAAAGCATCAGGCCTCCCAGCACAAGAACCAGCTTGTGTGGTTATTCTTCCTGCTACCTGCTGCTGGCTGTTTTGGTTCATGTTGGCTCCCCAAATCCAGTCATTTAATTCAAATGAAAACATTTATTGAGGGCCTCCTTTGTGCCAGGTGCTGTAGATATGGATATGAATAACTTATTTTCTACTTTCAAATCATTCTTGGCAGAGAGGAGCAGAGAGACATATAAGGAAATAAATGTAAAAAAATACGACAGATGCTATGATAGTTATGGATGAGGTGAGATGCCAGCAGGGAGAAAGGACAGTGATAGAAAAGCCTTTATCATTGGTCTCTAAGTACCAAACACAGTGGTAAGGCCTGACAGGAGACAGACAAAGAAGAAGGGGTGTGTGTATCAATTACCTACTGCCACAGATAATGCTGCGTAACAAACTATTCTAATAGGGGCTTAAATCATCAACCATGTATTTAGTTGATGAGTCCACAGGTTGACTGGATGGTTGTCTGATATTCACTGGCTTAGCCAAATGTCTGTGGTCAGCTTCAGATGGGGTGGCTGTGGCTAGGGCAACTTGGTTCTCCTCCAGTGTCTCCTATGTCCTGTCAGCAGGCCAGTCTAGCTTGTTCTCATGGCAAAGCAGAGGTGGAAAAGGAAGCCCTAGGGCACACAAGGAAACCCGAGTCCTTTTTGCTGACATCCTATGTGCCAAAGTAACTGTGTGGCTGAGCCCAGAGTTAAGGGGTGTGTTAGAATTCCCTACCTATAGTCGTGAAGGGTTGAAAGAGTGAAGAACTGACCTCAGCTATTAAATGACAGATTAATGATTTGAACCCAGGCCTGTCTGACACCAAGTGTGTTTGCCCTCTGGCTGTAACAGAAGAACTAGATACATGCATCCATAGAGAGTTTGTTTCATTTAAAATTTATACCCATTGCCCAGGTGACGATGTGGTAACAATAATTGCAAGTTATAAAAAGGAAAAAGGGACCCAAACCTTGCTTTTCTAACAAGTCAGGCTTCTCTTATTGGTTTCTGGTCCATATCCACATTATGTACATATTATGTCTTATTTATAGTCACAATTTACATGGAATTTTGTATTCTTCCATTGCTTAGCCATTCTGGTTACCTTAGTTGTTTTCAAACTTTCACAAATATAAATATTAAACAGCTCAAAGTTCACACCTTCTCAGGAGTGAAATCACAGAGTCAAAAATAAAGAACTGTTTTTTAACGCACTTGAAGTTCATTGCAAAATCTTTAAAACAGAAGTACCTGCATTATTCATTCTTTAAATCGGCATTTATGAAATTCCTTCAATATGTCATGTATTTGTTAGACATAAGGAAAATAGATGAAATGCACAGGAATATTTCCGAGAATATCATAAACTAAAAGTTCAAAGGGGAGGAAAATAAAACTAACCCTATAAAGAACACCTAAAAATGCTGCATAAAATTTTTTTTAATGTTTTGAAAGCATAGCTGATCAGTTCATAAATTAGATGAAGTAATAAGCAGAGGCCAAAGAGCAGTAATAAAGTGTGACTCCAGAATGATAAGCAAAAAACAGCTGCATCTGACATTTGCTGGGTATTTGCTTATCCTTGGTATCTGGGAGCCTGGTATAAATGTAGGTAGCTGTATAATTATTGTTCAAACAAGGGAATACTACCATGGGTTGCACTGGGATAATAGGCCTAAATCAAAATCAGGCAACCCATACGTATAGCCATTCTGTTGAAATGCTATGTGTGGGAACTTGGGCCCCAACACGAAAAAACACAATTAGAAGACCCTGGCATAAAGTCAAGATCCATGAAGAGTGATATCCTCGGTAGATAAACAGTTTAAAAACCCATAGTATAGGAGGAAACAGCAGAGATTGTTGCCTGTTTCATTCTTTGCTTTTGGTGGAATAAGGGAGAAATGTTTCCCCTGAGAATTCCTAACTTCAAGCCTGTACTCATATTATTTGGGGAGCTAAAATTATATGTGTAGGGCAGAAATACAAAGAAAAAAATGAAAAATTTCCAGACCCCTGGGAGAAACAAACAGAAATCTGATCTTGAAGAATACTCTCAAAAACAAGACTTCAGAATCCTTTAGGTGGAGTTTCTAGAAAAATGAGTTCTCAGTCAGTTATCACTGAACACACAAGGAAGTAAGCTACCATGAGAGAGGGCAGAAACTGACCATAGAATTAAACCTCAAAGACTACAAGTATTAGACTCATCAGGCATGAAACATAATATAAGCATTTGTATTGTATAAAAAATAAAAAAAGAATATTGAAAGTATGTTAGAGGAACAAGAGATTCTCAAAGATGAATAGGCCTATTTAGATCAACTAGGACTTGTAGAAGTGAAAAATATAATTATTGAAATTATAAATTAAATAAATGTGTTAAGCAGTAGATTAGACCCAGCTGAAGAGAGACTTAGTGAACAGGAAGAGATATCTAAGGAAATTACCCAAAACACACACACTGAAAAAAAGAGATAGAAAAATAAAGGGAAGTTAAGATATTGGGATATGTCTAATTAGATTATCAGAAGGAGATAAAGAGAAAATTGGAAGTGAGGCATCATTGGATGGGGTGGTGAATGGGAATTTTTCAGAACTGTTAAAAGGTATCCATAGATACAAGAAGGATTGTGTTTACCAGGCAGTGTAAAGAGAAAGCCATATTTAGACTTACAGTAGTGAAATTGCAGCACCCTAAAGAAAGTTGATTTTAAAAATAGCCAAAGAGAAAAGACAGATCCTCTACAAAGAAATTCCACATGTGTGATGAGAGTTCCAATGGCAGAAGCCAGAAAAGATGAGAAAGAATATCTTCAATGTGCTGAGAGACAATAACAACACACTGTATACCTAGCAAAACAATCTTTCAAACATGAGAGAGGAATATCCACATGAGTAAAAACAAAGAGAATTTACCACCAAAATACTTATGCAAAGAAACGTCCAAAGGAAAATGTACTTTGGAATCCTTTGGAAAATGATTCCAGATTCAAAAAGGAATGTTGAACAAACAAATTAGAAATGTATTGAAGCTCTGAACAGTTTCTAAATGATAGCAATAGTAGTAATAATAATGTAATTTAAAACATTAAAAACATTATACCTAAATTATCAGGCAGTGACATCATGTAAGTCAGGAGGGAAGTGATGAGAATTAAAGTACTCTTTGAGGTCATTGCTTTGTTGAGGAGGGGGATGAGATATTAAATTTAGCTGCTAAGCTAAGTATGCATGCTAACATTTCAAGGTTAAGCTCTAAAAGAATTGGAAAAAATGGGTGGGATGGAATGGAATAAGAAAAACCAAAATAACCAAAGTACCTCAATCGTTTAAAAGATGAATTAGATGCAAGAAAAGAAAAATAAATAAGAGTATAGAAAAAATAGGGGGAAATAGAGAACAAGAAATCAAAATGATATAAATAAGTCCAGATATATCAGTAATCAAATAAACTAATTTTGCCAGTGAGAAGATAGGTTGTCAGATTGACTAGGAAGCAATATTCAACATATGCTATTTATAAGAGACATGCCTGATACAAAACTACCCAGAAAGGTTGACAGTAAAATTATGGGAAAAGAATATCAGGTAGATATCATCCCAAATAAAACTGGGTGACTATCTTGATATCAGACAAAGCCTTGGTAGGTACAGAGATGGTCACAACTTAAAAACAAAAAGTTCACCAAGAAGATATAAATGCAGATTCATTTACTCAGTCTCTTAATGTTTTTGAGCCCAGTGATTCTTCCGAGTTCTAGGAATACAACAAAGATTAAAGCAAACAAAAGCCTCTCACATGTGGAACTTTCTCTCTAGGAGATAAAGCAGAGTTATAGGACATAATAAGAGAATACTGTGAACAAAATTATGTCAATAAATTTGAAAACTGTGAAAGGAACATATTCCTAGAAATGTATAATTTATCAAAACTGACTTAAGAAAAAAATATAAAGTCTGGATTATTTTCTAGTCATTAAACTTTCTTACAAAGAAAATAGTACCCCTCAATAGATAGTGAGAAGAAGGTGTTCTACCAATTTTTTTTTTAATCAAAAGGTATTTCCAGTTTTTAGTCAACTTTTCCAAGGAATAGGAAAAGAGGAACACTTTTTAACTCATTCAGTGAGGCCAGGATATCCTTGATAAAAACCAGACAAGGAGATTACAAGAAAGGAAAATTGCAGGCCTGTCTCATTCAGGAATACTGATGTAAAAATCTTAAGCAAAATATTAGCAGACTGAATCCAGCCATTTATAAAATAGATCATACATCATGGCCAAGTTGGGTTTATTCCAGGAAATACAAGAGTGATCTAACATTGAAAAAAATCCACAAGTGTCATTTAGCATGTTAACAGATTAAAGGAGAAATACCATCTGATTATCTAAATAGATGCAGGAAAATTATTTGATAAAATTAAATATTCACTTGTGACAAAACCTCTTATGAACAGAATCTACTGAAAACCTACAGCAAACTTTTGCTGAGCATTTGCTTAGGGTTCTGCTAAATAATTAAAAGAAAACAGTAGAGTGCCCACGAGCACCCACACATTTATGGAAATTTGATACATGACAAGGTGCATTGCTGGCCATTGGAGAAAGGATGTAATTTTCTGTAAATGGTGTTGAGACACCTGATTATGTATGATAATCAGGAAAAACTGAAAATGGGTCCCTGTCTCACACCATATACAAAACTTACTCCGATGATTAGAGACGTCAAAGTGAAAGGCCAAATTAAATGTTGATTTTTTAAAAATTAGGAAATTAGCCTATGACCTTAGAATAGGGAAAACACCAAAAGCATATATCATAAATGAAAGAGTCAATGAATTCAACCACGTTGAAATTAATAACTCCATCAAAGTGGCATCAAAAAGAGAAAAGAGGGCTTCCCTGGTGGCGCAGTGGTTGCGAGTCCGCCTGCCGATGCAGGGGATGTGGGTTCGTGCCCCGGTCTGGGAAGATCCCACATGCCGCGGAGCGGCTGGGCCCGTGAGCCATGGCCGCTGAGCCTGCGCGTCCGGAGCCTGTGCTCCGCAACGGGAGAGGCCACAGCAGTGAGAAGCCCGCGTACCGCAAAAAAAAAAAAAAAAAAAAAAAAAAAGAGAAAAGAAAAAAAGTTTCAACATATACAACTAAGGACTAGTAAACAAAGTATACAAAAATTTTTAAGAGAAATGTGTAGAATATAAATTCATTTCACAGAATTGCAAAGAAAATGGCCAATAAACACTTGAAAAGATGTACAACCTCCTTGTTAATCAGGGAAGTGAAAATTAAGACCACAAATAATTGAAAAAGTGGTACTAATGAAGTCTCACTTAACAGTAAGAACTCTCCTGTAGTGTTGATGGGAGTGTAAATGTATACAACCAAATTGGGAAAACACTTTGGCACCATATTGTAAACTTGAAGTAATACCTATTTTACAATCTAGGGCTTGGATGTAATTGGTCAAAAATTGCAGAAAGCATTCCACCAGCTACCAGCGGGCAAATGGTGACAGATTGAAGTCAGGCCATGTGTCCTCATAATAAATGGCATTGTTTGACTAGGCAGCGGCACAGTAGACTTAAAAGCTCAAGTCTTATTTTCATATCCAAAAGAAAAACAATAAACTTCCACAAAAATCAGTGCAACTAAAAACCTTGGCAGGCCTTAATTGAAAAAGGAAGGAAATTCTGACAGCCTACAACGTGGATGACCTTTGAAGACATGCTAAGTGAAATACTCCAAACACAAAAGGACAAATATTGTATGACTCCACTTATATGAGATAACTAAAATACTCAAATTCATAGACACAGGAAGTAGAATAAAGGTTACTAGGAGCTGGGGTGAGGGGAGAATATGGAGTTAATGGGTACGGAGTTTGAGTATGGGATGATGAAAAAGTTCTGGAGATGGATAGCGGTGATGGTTGTACAACAATGTGAATGTACTTAAGGGCACTGAACTATACACTTAAAAATGGTTAAAATGGTAAATTGTATGTATATTTTACCACAATAAAAAAAAAAATCTGGGGCTTCCCTGGTGGCTCAGTGGTTAAGAATCCGCCTGCCAGTGCAGGGAACACGAGTTTGAACCCTGGTCCAGGTAGATCCCACATGCCGCAGAGCAGCTAAGCCTGTGTGCCACAACTACTGAGTTTGTGCTCTAGAGCCCGCGAGCCACAACTACTGAAGCCCACACGCCTAGAGCCTGTACTTCTGAACAAGAGAAGCCACCACAATGAGAAGCCTGCGCACTGCAATGAAGAGTAGCCCCCGCTCCCCGCAACCAGAGAAAGCCCGCACACAGCAATGAAGACCCAACACAGCCAAAAATAAATACAAATAACAAATTAAAAAAAAAAAATCTGGGGGTGGAGGGACCTTGGCAAGTGTCCTATGAAATTGATTGTTTTTAGGAGGATTAGTATGAGTTTCATTAAAGAAACCAGTCATAAGCCAGTATATTTGGCATGATTTCTGAGCACCTCTAAATTGGCAGCCACAAAAAGGAAAAGAAAAAGCTTCATAAATTAGAGGAGACTCTTCATTTGCAAACTTTCAACTTCTATGTTTTATAGATGCCAGCAAAGCTTGGTCTCCAAGTGTATGTCCCATCTGCCCACCACATACATACCAATGTGTTCATGCTGCCGTATTTATTGAGTGATTACTATATGCCAGGTACTGTTACAGGTCCTAGTGATGCCGCAGGAAACTAAACAGACAAAGCCATTGGTCACGTAGAGTTTAGGTGCTGGTGTAGCAGATGGCTGTGCCTCTTTGGCATTGCTTAGTGTTGCTTAATTATTGTCACGTTGAACCTATCAAACGAAATAATTTATGAACCCCCTTTGGCAGCCTCTTCTATATGTGAATAGAGGAGTTTCCATTAAATGACAAAACCATGAAGATAGATTTAAACCAAGTTTAATCCATATCTTTTTAGATAAACCTAAAAAAGAAGTCATTTTATCACTGATAGCTTATCTAACAAAATCTGACACAGAACCCTAAAATACAGGCAATATATGAAAGCAGAGCTGCCCTGGAGGTGGGGAGAGGCTTAGGGGATGAGGGAGAGAGACTGGAAGGCCTGAGCACCACCCTCTGGGTCATATCAGGGTCTGGACATTGATGAAGAGCCTGAAGAGCTGGTCCAAGAACACAGCATGTCTGTAGGTCCCTCCAGGCCAACCTGGGCCTCAGATTCCAGGGAAAGGTGTATCTTAGTTGTTTTCTTTCTTCTTAATTTTCTTTCTTCTCTTCCTCCCCCACTTTTTTTTCATTGTGTTCAACATCTATGAAGGAACCTCCTGTTTGCTAGTTATTATGTCCCTCCCTGGGGAGTATCCAGGGTACCCTGAGCTCTGCTCTCCATCACCTCACACTCTGTTGCCCCAAAGGGTAGCCAATCTAAGAAGCTCACCTGTGGGATCCACAGGGACCTGTGTTGGGTCAGCTGATAGAAAACGTCAATTTAAGCAAGACTTATAAAACTGTATTAGCCTTGACTGTCCTTTTGGGCAAATCCAGGGCCAGGTCTTTTTGTGGCTGATTGTGCTATAAGGTCACTTAAGTGACTCTCCATCTGTGTCCTCTGTGGTTCTCGGGGTCCTTTCAAGTTGAGCAGGAACTTAAGGACTCCCATAAAGCAAGTGAGGGGCAGTCCTGGATTTTTGCATTTCCCTCACTCTTATATAGTCATCTCACCCATGCCTAATCCGACAGCCAATTTTTTTTTTTTTTTTTAGGAACTTCTTTTTATCGAGTTGTTCCAGAACGTTTATCTTGCCTTTCATGGAAATAGCAACTCTCACCTAATTCAAAGAATGTTTAATTTCATTTCCAATTACATTTGAAGTGGCATAAAAACACATTTGGTAACAAACACAGCTCCCTCCTGAGAACACAGGGCTCAGGTGTAGCTGCAGACAGGCTCCCACTTCCTGCCAGAGAGGAGTTTACCAGCCTTGGCATCTAGCCTGCCCTGGGTGTCAGCTGACACCTTTGTGCTGAGTATAGGTTAAGAGAACATCTAAGGGGAGGAGTGATCTCACTGAGGAGTCAGAAGAAGTATCTAGGCTTTTGGAGCCAAGCAATCCTGTAAATTCTGACAGTTCTACCTCTTACCAGCTGAAGGACTTGAGTAACTCACTTAACCTCTCAGGCTCAGTTACAAAATCCTCGATAAAATGGGGGCCATTCTTCTCGGCCCCGTTCTCAGCCAGGCCCCTTGAGTGCTCCATAGAAATGCACTTGACCTTACCTCAGTCTTTTATGTTTCAAAGACCTCCATTTTTATCTCTTCAGTCCTAAAGCTTGATGACTCAGCCTTCCCTGGCTGAGTCTTAAATTAAAAGAGAAGGACCCAGAGGAGCAGCTTTTCATTCCTTCACCAGGAGTGCACACTCAGGAGACCAGCAAAGACGCTGTGTGCTGGCTTAGAGCCGGGAGATTGCAAGAGATTCCAGGAAATCGTGTCTAGCCCTTGAGTCTTTTTTTTTTTTTTTTTTTTTTTTTTGTGGTACGTGGGCCTCTCACTGTTGTGGCCTCTCCCGTTGCGGAGCACAGGCTCTGGACGCGCAGGCTCAGCGGCCATGGCTCACGGGCCTATCCACTCCGCGGCATGTGGGATCCTCCCGGACCGGGGCACGAACCCGTGTCCCCTGCATCGGCAGGAGGACTCTCAACCACTGTGCCACCAGGGAAGCCCGCCCTTGAGTCTTTAGTAGACTGTTTGTTAGAGAAGGAAGCCCTGGTCAGAAATAGTGGGTGATGGCCAGGAAGTGGCAAGCAGTGGGTTCAGTCCTCAGGTCTGTGAGAGTTACTGGAACCCAGGGCTGAGTAAGCCACGGTTCCTGCCCCTGGGAAGGTCACAGACTATTTAGAATTTACCAGTAAGGAAACAGAAAATCCCAGTGCAGCCTGCTAAGTGCTGTGAAGCAGGGAAGTAAAGGGGGCTGAGAGCAGCTGCAGGAGCCCTGTCTAGTTGGGAGCGTGATGCAGACTGTATCTTGGAGGGCTCTCTGTAGGAGGTCTGAGCTGAATCTTGATATCCAAATTCTGCTGCTTCCTCATCTTCTGCCCTCACGTCACTCTTCAGCCCCCAAACACCCAGGCTGGCCCTCTTCCCAGTCCTCCCTCCGTCCCTCCCCTACTTAGAGCCCTGGAGAATGGGGAGTGGAAACTCACATGCAAGTTAGAAAGAGTAAACCAGATGCTGGGTAGGCAAGCAACAGGGACCACGCCATTGCTACAGAAACAGCTGCCCAGAATGTACTGATCCCTTTCTGGGATTGACAGGAAACACATCTCATCCTTTGGGGTCCTGGTCCTGTGACCAGGACCCCAAAGGATGAAATGGCATATTCCAGGTCAGTTGGGTGGGAATGGTGTTCCAAGTATGGTGTCACTTAATCTTGACAAAAGTCTCACAGGGTGAATATTGTTCAGTCTGTTTTATAAATCAGAAAATTAAGAATCATACAGATTAGTCACTTACTTGCCCCAAATCCCACAGCTCAGTACGACAGAGCTGAGATTCAAACTCGTGTCTGTCTTGCTCTCAGTCCAAGGTTCTTTCTTCTGACTTGGGACTGAGTTCCCACCTGAATGTATTTTCCCAGGAAAGTATTTTACGTGAGATAATGATTCTATAGGATTATTCTGTGTGAGCCCTCTTTAAATTAAGTGCATTTTTGAGGGCTAACTCCAGCACAGAGACCCTTAATGTAACGTTCTCTCCTTGAAAGAACATGTGAATTTGAAGCAGCAGGCACAGAGCCTGAATTTTTGAATTGGGAGCTGCGTGCACTTAAAAGAAAAACCCTAAAGGAGAGGAGGAAAACCAAGAGAAAACATGCCATCCATATGGGGAAATGATGTGTGTTCCAGAGGCAATCTGTAGCATTTGCATAAAAGGAGTAGCACATAACTCAAGTTTTAAAACATTTTATAATACTTAGAGAGGCGTCAGATTTCACATCCTTTGAGGAAGACGGGGGGCCACCATGTATTAGCGTATTGAGCTTGCCATAGCTAAGCTGGCTGCAGTGAAAAATGAGGCAGGGGAAGGCAGAGAGAGGGTACTAAGAATGATGAATGGTAAGGTTGATTTTGGAGGATTAGGATGGATTGAGGAAGGAAAAACAGTTGCTTTGGGGAAGAAGATCTAAAATTGAGAATTACCGGCTTCCAACCAGATCTCTCTTTACTTCAGGCCAGTACCTGTTTGATTTCATTGCATGACCCAAGTCCGAGGACTGTAAGTGTTTTCTTGTCTCTGTGCACCGCAGCAGCTGGTAAACCCGAGGAGTTCTGGGATTAAATATGAGGCAGCTGGCCCCTGTCCAAGTAGTCTGTCTTTTGGCACCATTGCTCTAGGGCTCATACCTGGGAATCGCCCATTCACCCAGCAAACTGCAGAGTACCCACTGTGGGCTAGGCTGCAGGGCTGTCGCTGGGCTACTTCCCCTCTCTTCACCTTGTTGTCATCTGAGAAAGTGGGGCAGTAATCACTCTATAGAGGAGATGTAAAGATGAAAAGAGGTGATATATTAGTACGGGGTTATGAGACATGCAGTAAGCCTAGTATTCTTTTTTGTTTGTTTTTTTGTGTTTTTTTTAATTGAAGTATAGTTCATTTACAGTGTTGTGTTAGTTTCAGGTATACAGCAAAACTGAATATATATATATATTCTTTTTCAGATTCTTTTCCATTATAGGTTATTACAAGATACTGAATATAAATAGTTTCCTGTGCTATACTGTAGGTCCTTGTTGTTTATCTGTTTTATATACAGTAATATGTATCTGTTATGCCTAGTATTCTTACTATTTTTTTATATCTTTATTGGAGTATAATTGCTTTACAATGGTGTGTTAGTTTCTGCTTTATAACAAAGTGAATCAGCTGTAGGTATACATATATCCCCATATCCCCTCCCTCTTGCATCTCCCTCCCACCCTATCCCACCCCTCTAGGTGGTCACAAAGCACCGAGCTGATCTCCCTGTGCTGTGCAGCTGCTTCCCACTAGCTATCTATTTTACATTTGGTAGTGTATATATGTCCATGCCACTCTCTCACTTCGTCCCAGCTTACCCTTCCCCCTCCCTGTGTCCTCAAGTCCATTCTCTACGTCTTCATCTTTATTCCTGCCCTGCCACTAGGTTCATCAGTACCGTTTCTTTAGATTCCATATATGTGCGTTAGCATGTGGTATTTGTTTTTCTCTTTCTGACTTACTTCACTCTGTATAACAGACTCTGGGCCCATCCACCTCATTACAAATAACTCAATTTCATTCCTTTTCATGGCTGAGTAATATTCCGTTGTATATATGTGCCACATCTTCTTTATCCATTCGTCTGTCAGTGGGCATTTAGGTTGCTTCCATGTCCTGGCTATTGTAAATAGTGCTGCAATGAACATTGGGGTACATGATTCTTTTTGAATTCTTCTTATTAATAATCTGTCAGTATTGTTCCTACTCTCTTGGGGTAATTTTCAGTCAGCTGGTAGGTAAAACCTGTAAACAAGGGATCTTCTTGCTCATCCATTCCATGAGTGCTCACATTTCACAGACCAGAAACAGGAACCCACAGAGGGGAAACGGCTTGCCCAAGGTTAAGCACTGGTGTGTGTCTCATCATCTTGTGCCCTAATACTGTGCTGGAGGACGACCTGCTCAGTGGAGGGGACTTTGGGTGCTTTAAGCTTTAGTCTTTTGTCTTTGCCTCAACACTCACCCATTCTTGGCTTATGTGGTAATTTTTAGAACTGAACTCCTTTGGTTGTTATTGATTTAAGTTATCCATCACTGGCTTGGTTACACATAGCTGATGAAGTTCAGATGCATTTATTCCTGGAAACATCAACAAGATCCCTAGAAGCAAGGACATGGCTCTGGAGAATTCGCCCTTCAATAATAGCACTTTGTGGAGTACGTATCTAAACAGTTCTAAGAACTGTTAGTGAGATTTCTTTAAAACAGAGGAGAGCTGGGGAGGGGTGGGGAGAGAGGAGTTCCGTGTACCATATACTGTACCAGATACCCTATTATGATATCCTGCAGCAAGGAAATCTGATCGATTTTATTGATTCCCCAGCATTGCCCCCACGTATTCTATGTCAACACCCAGAACCATGACCATGGAATGCCTTGTGGAACAGGTTCTTTAGAAGCCCACTGTAAGAAACATTTCCCTGGATAATCTGGGCTCTATTAAGAAGGGAAAGGATTCTGAGAGAGGGGACCATCAACTAAGCAGTATTTGGTAATGATGGACATCAAACCACTGAAGTTTCTAGGAATGTGGAAATGAGGGATTTGATGGGGAACAACAGTTTTGCCTAAAAATCCCTATAATGAGGAAAACAATTTCAAATATTTATTTCTAAAAGTTCCATCTATATTACAGGTTCTTTGTAAAAGTCGTTTCTTTTCCATTCATCACCTTTACATTGAAGGGTCGGATTCAGGTGTGTGTGTGTTTTTTCCCAAAAGCATGAGATAGCATACCACCGACAACCATTTTTTCATAAAAACAGAAATGCATAAATCGTCTTTACGTATGCCATTTATTATAAGTCCTTTGCCATGAGTTAACCAGCTAAGCTCTCTGTTGGACAGAAGATTTTCATTGTCATTCCTCATGTCTTTAGAAAGTATTGTAAAAATTCTATATTTTCTGTCTTGTCTTTATAAAGTTAACCAAATCAACAACATCTAATAGTACTAATGCACACTGGCTTCCAGTGTTTTGTTGCAAACTTGCCTATCCGTGATACAGAAAAGGAATTCAGTGTGGGGCACTCCCTCTGTAACTTTTCTTGGTATCCTTTCATTATTCCAGTTAAAGCAGCTGTACCTTCGGTCATTCCACATACGCACGCTCCATAAAACATTACCATCATTAAAGTAGGAATTCACTGCTCAGAATATCACTTCCCCAGGACATCTTTCCTTTAGTGCTCACTGAAAAGTTGTTCTTTGTGTATTTCATTTTCTAAACAGAGTCTTGCAAATAGCATAAGATGACACATGTCAGAATCCTCTGTACTTGGATTTAACTCTATAGCAAATCACCCATGTAATTTGTTTTAATACTAGTTTCTCCAGGCTTTCATCATTTGTTTTCCAGGATTCTTCCTATAATATTTGCTGACCCAGGAATTTAATTCATTTGTTACCAGATTATCTTCTGTGTGTTTGTCCAGCCATTTTTGCCAAGGCAGGAAAAACAAGTGTTTTCCTTATTGGATTTTATTATCTTTCATTTTGATGTATGAAATCTCCAAAGAGACTGCAGAACTCTTTTCATGGCATTTAGTGAAACGTTGTAAATTTCAAGACTGACTATCACAGGACTTTAAACGTCATCAAAAATTTATGGATGCTCGTCTTTATATTCTGAATGCTTTGTTTTTAAATGTCTTGCTAATCATGCATCTCTGTACTAACGTTAAGTAATATCTCAAGGCATAATACACACTTGGGGTGAAGTTCTTTCTTAACGATCATGGTTATAAATGGTTTTTGAAATAGTCTTAAGGATTTAATTTTTTTTTAACCAACTTCTTGTCAGATCTAATTAGATGGGCATTTCTCTACTTGGAGATGTAGCTAAGGAAGAGCTTATATTGGGAGCAGAAGTGTCAGCTCAGCTGTTTTCTTGCTGGTCCCAAAAGCTTGTGTTACTAGTATTCTCAACCTCTCGTTTCTTTGTAGAACTGGTTTGTGTTTTTAATATACACTTTCATTTGGAAGAATTTTAGACTTGCAGAAAAATTGTACACGTAGTACGTAGAGTCCCATGTGCCCCATCCAGTTTCCCCTGATGTTAATAATGTCTTATGTAACAAAGGTGAACTTGTCAAAACTGACACACCAACGTTGGTGTATTGCTATTACTAAACGTCAGGCTTTAGCTGCATTTCACCAGTTTTTCCATTCCTGTCCTGCTTCCTTAGTCTCCTTTGGTCTCTGACAGTTTCTCAGTCTGTCTTTGTTTTTTCATGACTGACCTTGATACTTCCAAGGCATGTACTGTGCCACACATGTTACTACTAAGGATGCTAACCACCTTTCTTTCGCTAAGGTGGTCTTTTCAGGCTTCTCCACTGTAAAGTTACTGTGTTTCCCTTTCCTTCTTCCTTTTTTGGAAGTGACTTATCTACCCCACACTGGAAGTGAGGAGATTAAGCTTCACTTCCTGGGAGGGGGTAGAATCCACGTACATCACTGGGGTTCTTCTCTGGGGAGATTTGTCTCTTTCCCCCAATTACATTTGTTTCTTAAATCATGTGTTCGTAACCCCAAGGACTCACATGTATTTATTTTGTACTTTGGGTTAATAATAACAATAATGCAGGGCTCTTTTTAAGTCCTTTGTTCATTTTATGAGTTATTTTCATTAAAATTATTGTTATCATTAAATAATATTAATAAATGCACTAAAATAGATATAGTATGATTGGTAGAACACTTAGCCAGGTTTATTCCTCAGTACATTTCAGTATGCGAGGGCTCGGTATCCTGCCCTCTGCACTGACACAGTTAGATATGGGAGCTCAAAGGACATAAGACCTCACTCCCTCTCCTTCTCTCTCTGTCCCTCTATCTTGCTTTCTTTCTGCCTCTGCTTTCTCTGTCATGGCAGGGTGACTTCTGGCAGCCTCCCCAGCCAGTAGGTAGAGCTTCATCATTCAACAAATACATATTGCATGCTTGCTGTGGACCAGGCACTGTTCCAAGCACTGGTTATACGTGGAAAACCAGACAATGCAGGCCCTGCTCTCCCCAGCTTACATTCTAGTGCAGAATACAGATATCGGACAAGACAACAAATGATCAAATTGGTCATTTCAGGCAGGAAAACATGCTATGAAGAAATCAAAGCAAGGGAACATAAGAGTGACTAGCACACATGATCCCATATTGAAAAGAGAGACCCTCTTTCCCTCCATGACTCTGCAAAGCAACTCTGTTGACCCTTCGTGGGACTCATGCCCACGAACGGTCTGGAATGTCTCATTGATCATCCTGAGTCACACGCCCTTGCTGTAGCAGGTCAGGCCTGACCGGTAGCCCTGTTAGAATCATCGGAAGAAGGCAGGGTCTTGATCTGTGAAGGAAGGGTGCAGGCCACACGGAAAAGCAACAGCAGGCCACTACAGAAGATGCCTGCTGGGATCCTGGAAGCCAGTTTTGCTTTCTTGGAGTTTCCAAGCAGTGAATCACGGGGTGCCCACCCCCAGGGGCATTACTGACATTCCGCCAAATTGGCTTCTCAACCAACCTTGGTAGAATCCTTCAGCTGAAGGGTCCCTGCCTGTCTCTAGAGGTGAAACCCACTTCCCTCTGTCCTCCTTGTCCTCAAATCAACAGAGACACTCCCTGGAGGACCCTGTGGGGACTCTGTGAAAGTGAATAGAGTCTTAGTAATTAATGCCTTAGAGAGGGAGCACACTTGGCTGGTTACCATCCACAGGTCACATGACTGCAGAGAAGCTGCATTAAGCAACGCCATGGAGGATCCTTGTACTGAATGCATCGCTTTCTCACTTCCTGCTCTCAGAGGCCCATCGGAATTCTTCAGACAGGCCAGAATCCAGTTCAAATTGATTGCTACCCCCATTATATAGCAAAAGAACCAGAAACATTAAACGTGACAAACATGAGAGAACAGAGCAGGATCTTCTCGGATTCATAACCCTCCCAGCCCTGAGTATTATCAAAGATAGCTATTTTTCTGTTCTCATTTTTTTCCCTCTTTACAACGTCCAGCACCTCAGGCAGGGAAAAATAACACATGTTACAGGTGACAGAACAAGAAATGACAGGCTATAGGACAGGGCCTCGGATGCATGCACTGGCCTAAGTATCTACATTTTCCAGATGAGGGGACTAAATAATAGCTGAGTTTCATCTGTTTTCTTCCTCTTTCCTGGGTAATGTTTTTGTCTGGGAAGAATTTTTTTTTTTTTCTGGAACTTGTAAAAAATCAAGGAACAACAGGAACCTTTGTAAAAGCAGGCAAAGGGTCACAGAACAGCTGTGGCTTGAAATCTTGAGTATCAAGGACACTGTTTTTATTTAATAGCCACTACCTGGTAATCGTCAGGAATGGGAAAGGAGAAGGGAGAGAGGTGGAATAGAGTCTTTAGCAGTTGGTGGAGGGAAGAAAAGAACCGGAGTGGATTCCATGGCAGTCTGCAAACGTTGACCAGACCTGTCACTATGCATGCAGAGTTGGACGAACACAAGTCTTGCATTCAAGGAACCAACAGTCTAGGTTTAAATACAGGCTGAGGGACAGCGTCACTTTAGAGAAGATCCCATGGGAACGGACCACGTATATTCCCGAGACTCGCGCATGCTGAGCACCAGTCTGCTCTGGGCTCCGTGGTGGATGCCTTTACATCTCTTGTCTCATTGATCCTCTGAAACAGGTATTATTATTGTTTCCTTTGAACAGATTGGAAAATAGAGGTTCAGAGACATTAAGCTGTTTGGGTGACAGAGTTGGGAAGAAGCAAGGGTGGCATTTGCCTCGCTCCCCCGCCTGTTAGCACTCTCCAATCTCTGCCCAGTGTGTTAAACCCACCGTAGCGCTTTCCTTTCTGAACAGCCCCCTCTTCGGGCCTCTCCTTGAGGTCCAGCCGGGAGGAGCCTGGCCCCTGGCGTGGCGTCTCCTCTGGGCTGTGTTGTCTGTGCCCATCCTGCCCTTCTGCCCCAGGCTGCCTCCACCTGCAATTCCTCCTTTAAGTCTTGTTTCTTAGTCCTCTTTCCTTTCCTGTCTTCATCCAGCCTTCCTCGTTGGTAAGGTGGATGACTCATGAAGCCTAAAACCAGATGTATTTTGTAATGTAATGAGCACGTGTGAAATGCCTTCACGCCCATCAATCCATCAGTCCTGGTCTTGACCACAAACTGCAAGGCAGTTGCTGTTATGTCCCTTTTATAGGTGCGGGACTGTCTCCATGATACTAGGCAACTATGTGCAGGCCACCTAGCGGATAAGAGCTGGAGCTGGGGCTGGGATCAGGTGCGTGTGCTCATCCTTTTCTAGCATATATCATAATCCTGAAGAGGACAAGGAAAGGGACTTGTGAGACCATTGTCCTTCTCCTTGAAATACCAGACAAGAGGGAGCTTAAATTCCTTCAAAAGAAAATGACAAGCTGTTTGGCCCTTAGATGAAGAAAAGGGGAATATGTTTCTCTATCTGAAAGCCCACAGGAATAGGGCTTTTATAACTGATTTTCTATAGACAGAATGTGAGGATTATTGAGAATGTCATTATCATGATTTCCATTCTTGAACCAAAGGGCAGCTATTGAATACTAACTACCTGCCAGGCAGTATAGCAGTCAGGAAGAATAATAAGTCATGGTCCCTGCTGGCCCAGAAATTCATATGCCAGTGCTGCCAGGTGCAGGAATGTAAATCAATAATTACCAGAGCATGCAATGAGTTCTCTAATAGAGTTAAGTACAAGAGCCTGTGGCACACTGAGGAAGGACCCAGCAACTGCCTTAGGTGTTATATTAGGAATGCTTATAGTGAGAATCAGAAAACCCAATTTGTAGTGGCTTAAAATAAAACAGGGGGTTTGAATTTCTTTCCTAAGGGTCCTGGAGTAAGCAGCTGTAGAATTGGTTTGTAGATCAGCAGTGGGTTGACTTCACAGTCACAGGATGGCTGTCAGAGTGCCAGTCATCACATCTCTGTTCACAACAGGAAGGTGAGTGGGGTGGGAGGAAGACAGCACCTTATCTGAACCTTGTGATTAAGAAATCAAATATATGCTTTGCCATGTGTCTTTTTGAGCAATCCTGTGTCACATGGCCACCCCTAGCTGCAAGGGAGTCTGAGAAATCAGAGAGACAAATCATCATGATTGCTTGGATCTTACATGGATCATGAGCCACTCAAAGGGGCTAGGGACATTGCAACTACAAACAAAATGAATGTTCTTTTAGGAATGAAGAATAGAGTGGAGAGAAAGACTACTAGGCGGCAACCTTCTGGCATGAGTGGTCAGGGAAAGAGTTACAGAAGAGGCGCATTTGAGCTCAGCTATGAAGCACAAGCAGGCATGAATATGGTAGAGAAGAAATAAAGATATTCTAAGGAGGGGAAAAAAGGCATATGCAAAAGCACTGAGTCGTGGAAGACAGGTTCAAGAAATACCAGGAAGTTCTTTTAGTCTGGAGTTAGAGTTGGAATTTTAAGTGGGAACCAGTTTGCAACAGGCCTCACTGCCAGTCTAAGGAGGACAGTTGTTATTCTGTGAGCCAAGAAAGTCAGTGGAGGTCTTGAGACAGAGACCCATTTTCCAAATACCCCTTATCTCAGTAACTGGGAACACATAAGCCCTGTGTTCTTATTCACGTGGCATTTGCACACAGGTTCTGTTATCTTGGCACTTTTGCCAAGAAATCAGAATTATTTTTATGAGCGCTCTGGGTTCCAAGTACTTGAGAAGCCGGAGTATGGGCTAAACTCTTTCCATAGCCGTGTCCTTGTACTGAGATCTTGTTTCTGTCTTTGAAATGCTTTTTCCTGTGCCCTTGATAGGTGATAGTCTCTCGTTTTTCCTTTAATCACGTTGACTTTTGCTGTCTTCCCGGATGATGTTTAAGTTTCCTGGACAGTAATCAATTTTCATCAATTTCTCAGGCTCATTGCAGGCTGACTGCAAGTCTGTACACATACTCAGCCTTTGCAGACATTTCAGATCCAATCAGATCACACCCCTGGGGCCCCTGATGCCCGGTAGCTTCTGCAGCCCACCTGCCATGCAACCTGGATGCCTCCTTCTCTACTTCCTCCCAAGCTGGAGGTTCAGCCCATGTATGTGAGAAGTCCTAAGTCACCCCAGCAGCCTTCGTGTCCCAGGGATGGTGCCGTGCCTATGTTTGGGAGGGAAGAGTAGGTTTCATTTCTGATCCTGTAATCTTCTGAGAATCTCATGTTCATTGCTGTAAACAGTCAGTTGATGATTACAGACATGGGAGAAATAAGAGAGAGAGAGATTCCTCACGTCTCTACCTCTTTGGGTTTGAATCCTGACTCTCCCACTTTCTAGCTGTGTAACCTGGGGCAATTGGCTGAACTTTCCTTACCTGTAAGATGGGATAATGAGAATATACTTGTAGTATTAAGTAACGTATAAATGAGCCATGACAAATGAAATGTCCTGAGCAGTGCTTGGCACATAGCAAACATCCAATATATGTTAGCTGCTAATATTAACAATAATAATTATTACTGTGCTGATGTGTCCCAGCAAGTGGAATAAGTTATGATCGGTTTTCACAAGCATCATAGACTCACATGTACTTACCAGCTTCTTGCAGAAACGTATTTTGGGCACATTCCCAGTGTCACTTTGTCTCGTGTGTGTAAGCTTGTCAATGTATGTCATCTACACCACCAGCTTGCTGGCCCTCAGCCAGCGATGATGGGTGATTCTGTCCCTCAAGGGACCAGGAAACGACATTTCTCAGTAGTCAGACATGAGCCGACAAGAATTATCAGCAATACTCATCCTGAGTTGGAGTTTCAGAGGCAGGTGCGTGGTTTAGTGGGAGGAGAGGTGGCCTGGGAGACAGAGCTGGTCGCCACTTCTCCCTCTGCTGTGAGTCTGGGCAAGTGACTTTCTCCCTCTGGGCCTTGGTTTCTCTATACTTGAAGTAGCCCAGCCCAGAAACGATCACCAACAACTTCTCTTTACCATCTCTTTAAAAGCACGAGTCATACTTGTAATTTAAAATGGACAGTTACATAATGTCTGCCTCTTCCCCTCAGTTGTAGGTTCCAGAAAGAGAGTCTTGGTCTTTTGTGTCCATCTCTGCAATCACAGCCCCTATCAGTGCCTGGCACAGAGTCGGTGCTCATTCTAGTATTGAATGAATGAATGATGTTGCAGAAAGAAAAAGATTTGGGAGTAAGACAGGCCTGCCTGATTTTGTATTAGGATTGGCTACTTACTAGCTGAGAGACCTCAGGATTATTGTCTGTAAAATAGGGATGATAATAGAAACAACGTTACCAGGTTGTTTTGAGGATTGAATGTGAAACCACACATACACATACACACAACAACAGTAACAGCCCTGGCCTATGTCTAGCATATAATGGGTATTAGGTAAACAATAGATATTACTTACTTCTCTGGTGCCTAGCACAGGGGAATGGAGTATTCTCTGTTCTGATGATTAAAAACCTAGGTGGAGGGCTTCCCTGGTGGCGCAGTGGTTGAGAGTCCGCCTGCCGATTCAGGGGACACGGGTTTGTGCCCCGGTTCGGGAAGATCCCGCATGCTGTGGAGTGGCTGGGCCCGTGAGCCATGGCTGCTGAGCCTGCGCGTCCGGAGCCTGTGCTCCGCAGCGGGAGAGGCCACAACAGTGAGAGGCCCGTGTACCGCAAAAAAAAAAAAAAAAAAACCTAGGTGGAAAGGTAAATCTGAATATACATTAATAGACTTTGAGTGGGCTTACCTATTACAGGGCAGCTAGGTTCACAGGGTTTTTTAAAACCCCCTTGGCCTACCAGTGACCCACCATCTTCTCCCCCTACCTTCCTTTAACCTTTGCCGCTTGTTATATAACCTCAGTATTTACCTGTAGATGATACACAAACCCAGATCCCTGGGCAGACACAGAACAGGATGAGACATGATAGGATAAGAGATGACCTGGAGGGGGAGGGCAGGGAGCACCCGGAGACCTGCATCCTCGTCCCAGCCCGGGCCTGGTCCAAACTCACCACGTGATCTTGGGCAAGCCACCTCTCCTCTGCAGGCCTCCCTCTCGGCACCTGGAAAGTGCTCAGCCATTGACATGGAACACGATAGCAGTCAGGGACCTGGGGGTTTAGGTTCAGAGCTGGGTTCGTGTCTCAGCTCTGCAACTTACCAGCTGTGAAATACAGGCAAGTCAAGTACCATCTTTGTAAAATGTACAGTGGGATTCAAATGGGCTCATGACACAGTGTCTCCAATGTGCCTGGTAGATTCGTGAATGATAAGTGACGATTTGTTTGTCTGGGGACTCATAGGCCAGCCCTGATTTCCCCTTAGTTAAAGTTTTTCCCTGTTGAAGAAGCCCAGGTTTCCCGAGTCAGATGCACATCCATCAGCCTTCCTGCTGGCTTCAGCACTTGGCAAGGACCAGAATCTTTCACAGCAAAGACGTGATCCCCACTGGGTATGAGTGTCACCAGCTCGCATGCAATTATTTTAATGCCTGGCCCGGGACCTTCTCCTGCCTGGGTTGGGTGTATTCTCAAGGGAGTCTTCCCTCTCCTTCCCTCTTGCACACTTCAGAGGGCACAGGAAGAGAATCGCACATTGTATACTCATCCTTCCCTGAAATGCATACACCGCCAAGTGGCCTCGTTCCAAGGAGCGTCTGCTGTCCCTTTCTGCCCTCTCCTGAGTGTGAGATGCCTGCTTCCCTCCTCAGGGCTGCCGTGGACCTCCTGCTGGCGGGAGGGAAAGGAGGGCGGAGCGCTCGGGGTGCAGATGGGTCCCATCTTTGAGGGGGAAGAGAACCCATGTATATGGAGCCACTGTGACATGCAGGCACTGTGCCAGGCATTTGTGTAACCCTCTTATAACCACGTTGTGAAGTTGGGGTTACTGATCCCCTCCTTGCACATGAGGAAATTGGGGCCCCAGGAAACGCAACAAGATGCCCAAGGACACGCACAGCTAGTGAAGAGGATGGCTGGGATTCAGACCTAGGCTGGTTTGACAGCCCCGGTTCTTGCTCTGTTGGTACACCTTTGCTGATTAGGGGAGAGCCGTGATGCGGTTTGGACCAAATAGATTTCCTGTTATTCGCTATACCTTGAGAGAGAGGGGCTTGGTCTTACAAAGCAGTGTTTCCCCAGCTCAGATGGTCAGATAGGCTGTCCGTCCCGCCATGGGAGGAGAGAGTGAGAGCCCTGGGGGGCCAGTGGGGGAAGAGGAGAGCTATGTTGTCTCTTCTGTAATGTGATGCAGCGTGAAAAAAGAAGTCTTTAGAACCTGGCTTCTCCTGTTCTCCACAGAGTAAAGAACTTTGGAATCAGATTTATTCAGATTTATGTTTGAATCCCAGCTCCAACATTTACCAGCTTTGTGGCCCTGAGCAAGATACACCTCCATAGTTTCTTCATCCTTTTTTTTTTAAATTTTTTGACTTTTTAAAATTTGTGTGTGTATGTATTTATTTATTTATTTTTGGCCACGCCCTGTGGCATGTGGGATCTTTGTTCCCTGACCAGGGATCGAACCCGCACCTCCTGCATCGGAAGCACATAGTCTTAACCCCTGGACCGCCAGGGAGAGTCCCCAGTTTCTTCATCTTTAAATTTGCACTCCTTGTTAGGGTCATTGTGAGGATTAAAGGAAGACAGTGGATGTGAAACAATGTGGAGCAACATAAGGTTCCACTCAGAAATGATTCCCCAGCCCAGGGGGTGAGCCATGCCCCCAGGCTTCACAGCTGACTCCTAACCAGCGTCCCTGGTCCCCCGTTGGGCCCTCCCACCCTGCCACTCGCATCTCCTCCATTACAATCAGAGTCATCTTCCCAAAACCCAGAGTCAGTAATTCCCTGCCCCCCTTAAAACTCTCCAGTGCTGCAGTCTGAGTTCAGAACATGGTCCCATGGGGCCAGGATCCCCCCTGTCACCTCTGCAGCCGCCACACCTGCCCCCCTCCCCCCACCCAGGCCCTGTCTCCCCTGGAAGCTCCTGCTGGGCCTTCAAGCCCCAGCACAGGTACCTCCTTTGGTTTTTTTTTTGGTTGGTTTTCATATTATTTATTTATTTATTTATTTATTTCGTTTTCATATTTATTTATTTATTTGTGTCTCTGTGTGTGTGTGTGTGTTGAAACATTGAAATGCCTTTATTTTTTTATTTTTTTTACATCTTTATTGGAGTATAATTACTTTACAATGGTGTGTTAGTTTCTGCTTTATAACAAAGTGAATCAGTTATACATATACATATATCCCCATATCTCCTCCCTCTTGCGTCTCCCTCCCACCCTCCCTATCCCACCCCTCTAGGTGGTCACAAAGCACCGAGCTGATCTCCCTGTGCTATGCGGCTGCTTCCCACTATCTATCTACCTTACGTTTGGTAGTGTCTATATGTCCATGCCACTCTCTCGCTTTGTCACAGCTTACCCTTCCCCCTCCCCATATCCTCAAGTCCATTCTCTAGTAGGTCTGTGTCTTTGTTCCTGTCTTACCCCTAGGTTCTTCATGACATTTTTTTTTTCTTAACTTCCATATATATGTGTCAGCATATGGTATTTGTCTTTCCCTTTCTGACTTACTTCACTCTGTATGACAGACTCTAGGTCTATCCATGTCTTCCTGATCCTCCCTCCATGATTGCCTTCTGTTACCTGTTTGGGGACATGGCTCCCCAGCAGACTGTGAGCAGGGGCAGGCACTGCCCGCAGGGGCCTCTGACCATCTCCCAACTCCGTATACTTTAGGCACTTAATAGTTGGAGCCAGCACGTATTAAGTGCATGTCCTTACCACTTACGTGCTTTACTTGTATTAATGAGTTGCTTTTTCACGGCAGCTCTGGGAGACAGTGCATCCGTCAGTCCTGGCTGGAGGCAAAAACCATACCAATTATTTGAACAGAGAATTTAATCTTTAAAAATGATAACTAGAGGGCTTCCCTGGTGGCGCAGTGGTTGCGAGTCCGCCTGCCGATGCAGGGGACGTGGGTTCGTGCCCCGGTCTGGGAAGATCCCACATGCCGCGGAGCGGCTGGGCCCGTGAGCCATGGCCGCTGAGCCTGCGCATCCGGAGCCTGTGCTCCGCAACGGGAGAGGCCACAGCAGTGAGAAGCCCGCGTACCGCAAAAAAAAAAAAAAAAAAAAAAAAAAAAAAAAAAAAAATTGATAACTAGACATAAAGGTTCACTTGGTAACTATAAAAGCGAAAAGAGAAAATTGCAGGAAACAGTTCCCACACCTAGAGCTGAAGGAACAGAGGGAAGAGGTAGGAGTTATTGCAGCTCCGGGCTGGAAGCCACACTCTGGGGTCACCAGGCAGCTCCAGAGGGAGCAGCACCAGGCGGGGACAAAGGACCATGACGCTGCATCTGAGTTTTGAAAAAACTGCAAAGTGTACTTAGCTGCTGCTGAAGGAAAGAAGTGCCACCACTGGCATGGAGAAAGGGGTAGGGACAGGAACACAGGACGGGGCAAGTTCCTTTTTCCCCCTCCAGACCGTGTCTTCTTCTCACTGCCCCCGTTGGCAGTGCTGAACAGGCAGACACAGCAGAAGTAGGGTTAGCAGAGTCCTGGCTTCAGCATCACAAAGCAGGTTTGGAGCCAACAGATGAAAGCTCAAAGACTGGCCTTGGCAGGAACTGTTACTATTCCATTTCACAGATGAGGAAACTGAGGCACAGAGAGATTAAGTAATCTGCCTAAGATTAAATCACTACCTAGAGCAGAACCAGGATTTGACCCCAGGCAGTCTGGCCTCAGCACCCTAGCTCTTAACCCCTGGACCGCAAATGTTGAATGAATGAATGAATGAATGGGCAGGCCCCAGGTAGTACTCAGACCAGTGCCCAGCCATGCCTCCCACAAGCACAGGTCGTTCCGGCCTGACTGCCTCCTTTTCACCTGCCAGGTCATTCACTGGAACTCCCCCAAGAAGCTGCGGGTGAAGAACAAGCACGTGGAGTTTTTCCGCAACCTCTACCTGACCTTCCTGGAGTACGACGGGAATCTCCTGCGACGGGAGCTGTTCGGCTGCCCTAGCGAGGCTGACATCAACAGTGAAAACGTGAGTGGTCCCAGGGCTCGGCCGCGCAGGCAGCAGTGGCCTCTCTGCTGGTCTGCCAAGGACCTCCGGCGCCAGCCCCCATGCCAGGCTCAGGGCAGGCCCAGGAGGAGCCAGGCACCATCCCCACCTCGGGGCGGTGGCCAGGGGGACAGGCACATCAGCAGATCATTTCTGTGCTCGTCCCTGTGGATGCAGAAGGGGGTACGCTCGCCCAGACTAGGTGAAGTCAGAAGGGAGCTGTCAAGCAGAGGAATCAGAGTGAGCAAAAACACCAGTGAAACAACAGGCAAAGGGTCTCTCCACAGCAGGAAGCTCTGAGGTCTTTGTGGACATGACACCCACATGGGAGACCCAGGAATCAGGGTCAGTGCCTGGGGTGGCACAAAAGGTTTTCACAAATGGTCACAGGCATAGCTGACATCTACTATATTGTCCAGTTTCTTCACTGTTTATCATTCTTTTTGTACGTTGTATCTCATTTGATGCTCATAGAAACCCTCTTTTTTCCCCAATTAGAGTTGAAGACATTTAGGCACAGAGAGGTTAAGCAGGTTGCTCATGGTCACACAGCATGTAGGAGCAAAATTGAGACTGATTTGAAGTTCTGAGGAGCAGGATGTGGGGCAGCAGCTCACTGCAGTGGAAAAAGGTAGGGCATGTGCGGTCAGGCTAACCTGGGTTTGGCTTCAATCCCTTCCGATCCACCTGTGTGACCTCAGGCAAGTTACTCAACCTCTCTGTGCTTCAGTTTCCTCAGCTGTCAAGTAGAGATAAGAAAAAATGGTTATAGGGCCATTCTGAGACTAAGTGAGAAACTGCATGTAACGCACCTAGCTCAGCATCTGCCATATGTTAGATGCTTGATAAATATTTGCTCCCTGCCCTTTCCTTGACCCTTAGTATTAGACACAGAAGTAATTGGTCCATTCAGCCAACAAACATTTACTGAAGGCCTTCTTATTCTGAGCACTGAGGATTCATAGGTAAATAAGGGCAGTGGTCCCTGCTCTCATGGTATTGATGTTCTAGTTAATAACTAGATGAACTATCAGGAAAAATTACCAGCCAGTGGCAGGTGCTACATAGTGACATATGAAGTCAGGGAAGACTTCTCTGAGGAGGTGACATTTCATCTGAGACCCAAATTCAAGAAAGAGGCTTGGAAGAGAAAAGGATCAGGGAAATACAGATCAAAGCCACAATGAGATATCTTCCTATGCTTGTTAGGATGGCTCTTATCAAAAAAGCAAAAGATAATAAGAGTTGGCAAGGATGTGGAGAAATTGGAACCTTGTACACTGTTGGTGGAATGTAAAATGGTATAGCTGCTATGGAAAACAGTATGGAGGGGCCTCAAAAAATTAACAGTAGAACTGTCATGTGATCCAGTGATTCCACTTCTGGCTATTCTGGGTCCTAAAGAATTGAAATCAGGATCACAAAGCAATATCTGCGTTTCCATGTTCACTGCAGCAGTATTCTTAATAGCCAAGCTATGGAAACAACCTAAGTATCCATCGATAGGTGAATGGATAAAGATAATGTAGTAAATATATATATATATATGTAGTAAATATACATAGTAAATATATATATATATGTGTGTGTGTGTGTGTGTGTGTGTATATATATATATATATATATGAATATTATTCCACCTTAACAAAGAAGGAAATCTTACCATTTGTGACAAGATGGATGGACCTGGAAGACATTGTGCTACGTGAAATAAGTCAGTCATGGAAGGAAAATATATGCATGAGTCCAAATATACAAGGCATCTAAAACAGTCCCACGTATAGATGCTGACAACAGAATGGTGGCTACCAGGGGATGGGGAGAGGGCATCGTGGGGAGCTATGTTCAGTGGTTATAAAGGTACAGTTATAAGTAAGTTCCAGAGATCCACTCTACAACCTAGTGCTTATAGTTCACGGGGTATTGTGCACTTAAAATGTATTCAGGAGTGTAGATCTCATGTTAAGTGTTCTTACCACACACACACAAAGAAAAAAACCAAGACACTTTTGGAGGCAATGGTTATGTTTATTACCTTGAATGTGGTGATAGTAACCTGAGTATATACATATATCCAAACTCATGTTTTCATTATGTCATTTTTTGTGTGCCAACTATACTGCAGTAAAGCTGGAAGGAAAAAAAAAAAAAAAGAACAGTGAAGGAAGTACATTCCAGATGGAGGAAGTTGCTGGTGCAAAGGTCCTGAGATAGGGCAGGTTTGATGTGTGGAGCTGAAGGATGGCCTGTGTGCCCGGGACTGCTGGGGAAGGAGGAGAACAGGAGATGCAGAGCAGCAGGTAGCCAGGAGGCAGGCTGGAAGGAGGCTGGAAGTGGGTTAAAGAGTCAGGATTTTGTTTTGTTACTGTTGTTTTTTGTATTCTTATCTTGGATGTCAGGAGAATTCTTTTAGGCTCCAATGGCAGGGGAGGGCGTGTGTGGAAGCTCTTGCGGGGTTACACTCACCTGGCCCTGTATCAGGATGACTGGTCACACGGCCACCCCTGCTCTCTGTCACTTGGCCCCCAGGTCACAGTGGCGTTGCCTCTAGCTCCAGCCCTTCTCCGTGTCACCCTCCATACCTTCCTCAGCGTCTGGCCTTCTTTACCACTGGCAAGAGAGGAAAGAAAACCACTAAGCACTTGACCTCTGTCTCAGATTCTGGGAAGCCCTTAGAGGTCTCGACAAACACTGTGTTCTTCTGGGTTTTCCTTCCGTCCTCTTGACTCACATCAGTATTTGTTGTCCTCCTCAATATTTGAGCACCCATTCTGCACTCATTCTCCAAACAGTAAATATAGACTCTTCTCCTGCTCCTTTTTTTTTTCCTCCACGGAAGAGGCTCAAATAAAAAGCCTTGCAGATTGACACCATCAGGTAATCTCCGTATGGGTGAGTTCCCGTGGTGCGCTGCTCGATGCTTTACAAAGTGAAACTCCCTTTAAAAATGACTCACCAGCTCTTCCTACACCGGCTTCCCCTGGTGGGTCATCAGAGGGCAGAAGTCTTTGGTTGTCCCTCTCGGAATCTGTGACTGCATTTACTTGTTTAACACGCACGTGTGAGAGCTGGCCACCTGCCAGGCGCTATGCAGGGCACCGTGGTTGAAATCGGAGGCTGGCCCACGCCCTACAGAAGGTGCTTGCCGTGGACCAGTGTCAGAGGTGGCAAGAGGACAGTCCCCCCGGGTACAGGGAGGGCCATGAAGGAGAGAGCAGCCTTCTTTGAGGCTCACCTTAGCTGTCCCCCCAAACACTCCCCTTGATGCTGAGCCCACATCCACTACCTTTCTGCTCCTCCTACACCCCAGGCTCCCCCCGCCCTCCTTGGGAAGGCCTTTGTACTTGCTTCCCAAGTCCTGGGACACCCTGACCACCCCCCAGCCTCGGGTAACCCTTAATATCACTCTCTGTGATGTGCCCTATTTTCTTTTCCTCAGCGCATACCTACTATCCACAATTATTTGATTCATGTCGTTTTTTTCCTAGTTTTTTCCCCAGATATGAGACTGTGCCTATACCGTTCACCTCTGGGGTGCCCTCCCCTAGAATGGAAGCAGGCACATAACAAGCACTTAATAAACGTGTATGGAATGAACTGAACAAGTAAGAGGGAAGAATGAAGGACCAGACACAAAGGAAGAGCAGATGAAGAAGTAGAGAGTTCGGAGAGAACGTGCTGGTAGTTTCTGTACCGGAGCAGAGACATGTCAGGAATGGGGCAGAGAATGACGCTGACCGAAGGGCCTGGGCTGTGCTTCGGAGTTTAGACTTAATCCTGTCGGTAGTGAGGAGTCACCAAAGGGCGTTAATCATGGTCACATTTACATTTGAGAAAAATCACTCCATGTAGAGAATAGAACGGAAGGGGTGAGACTGGAGGCAGGGAGACCACTTAGAGGCCATTGCCGCATCCCAGGCCAAACGATGGTGATGGGGCTCTGACCGGGGCGGCAGCCGCGGGGATGGAGAGGACAGATGGATTGTTTTGTGGGTGCTGAGAACAGGGGGGCAAGTGCAGCTGGGAACCATAAACCAAGAGGGCAGGTCCCTGTGCTCCGCTTCAGTCAGACGCCCCTGGCTGGACAGGCCCGCAGCGGCCGGGGCCGGAGCAGGCAGAGAGTCTGTAACATCGCAGCCTGGAATTGTGTCTCCGCGGGGAGCTCCACCCCTGGTCCTTTGCAGCATGCTGAGTGTTATCTGCAAACACAGCCATCGGGAAAGGGTAAGACCTTGTATCTGGCCCAGAGTGGAATGCTCCCAGCTTTGGGGAAGAAGTCCTTGGAACTATGACAAGCACACAGTTAGTGGTTGTCTCAAAGACTGGAAGTCAGGGACCTCTCCATTGGACTGCAGATCCCAGATGGGAAAGGGCTCAGGTGGCAGGGTCTGAGTCTCAACACGCGTTCCTCCATTCAGCAGATAAGTCATTGAAATGGTCACCAGCCACAGGGCTAGTGATCCTAGGGGAGCAAGTGCAGATCGAAGCCTGATTCTCACAGTGCTCGTCTAGTGAGGGATGCAGGCAGGCACGGGGTTGTCATCCAGTGTGATAAGTGCCGGGACAGTGTGAGGCTCTGAGAGCACACGAGAAGGGGAGAGCAGGTATGTCAGGGAAGACTTCCTGGAGGAGGTGAAATTCGAAGGATGAATAAGACGGAGTGAGAAGATACAGAGAGTGGAGGGAGCGGCACAGGCAGTGGAGACCAGAGGTGAACACGAGCACGGCATACTCAGCTTCCAGTGCAGCCAAAGTGAGCACGTGGAGGGCTGCACAAGTTCATTTTTGTATTATTATGTCTTCACGGAGGTGATGATGATAATAAGGGTGTGAGCTCTCTGGTCAACCCAGATCGCTCATTTAATGGACGTAGGACCTCAGAGAGGTCACATGGATGCTCTGAGCCTTGGGTTCACCATCTGATAAATAACTGGGGACAGTGATGCCTTTGCCATAGTGTCTCATGGATAATTTATGTTAAATCACCAAAAATAGGACACCCAGAACACAATGTTCATTGAGAAGGGGGTTTATCACAAACCACAGTGCCCAACCTGTCTGATCATAATCTGTCGTTCCATTAATGGGTTTTGGGATTTTAAGACTTTTTTTTCTAGGAAGGCCTGGCAGAGAGATGAACCTACAGAGTCACTTAGAAATCTGTGTATGATGCATGGGAGGGGCTGTCACATTTGCTCTGGATCAGACAATCCCAGGTAGATTTCTCCTCCAACAGGAGACTCTGGGTGGGAGGAAGAGGCCATTTGGTTGGTCTTGGTGCCAGAAAGAGAGAGGGAGAGAGAAAAGAAAAAGGAAAAGAGGGAGGGAAGGAGCATGAATTCATGAGGTTGGGGGGTTCAACCCTTCAGTAAGCAGCAAACCCCATTTTCCAGCCTTTGTTTGGGGTACTTGCTCCAAAACGAGATGGTTTTGTTTGGAAGAGCTCGGGCTCCAGCTGCAGTGTAGAATGACAGTAGCTGATGGGACATAGCCACTCCTGTCCCATAGTTTGTCTGGGCATCTCTCCCTGGAACCAATAAGTTAGTCTGTGTAATGCAATAAGCATTCACTTGGCATTAGTTACTATAATTTGATTGAAGTCGCAGTGGAAGCTAGAATTCTATATATTAGCGTTTCTCTCCCCTTTCCTCAGCAACCCAGCTGCTCAAGCATAGCCACGAAACCCTGGGACTCCACAGAACACGGCTGGATAATCATGGATATTCTCTACCCCCTAATGCATGCAAAAATCCTTCTACAGTGTCTCTAACAGGCTTACATCTGGTTTCTGCTGGAATCTTCCCAAAGACAGGGAGCTCACCACCTCCAACAGCTTAGTGCACTGTTAGAAAGCTCCAGGTGCTAACCCATTCTTCCTCAGGTTGAGTTGAAAATCCCCCCTTCTGGAAAGAATCCATTAATCTGAGTCCTGTCCTTGGGTGCAGTAAAAAAAATAAGGACACCCTCTGTGGTCCCCAACAGCCAGGTAGATAGTGTAGCTTCCATACAGCGTGTTATCCAGAAACATGTAACTCTCCCCAAGCATTGTATTTATAGAAGGCTGCTTTATCATCAAGAGTGCCTTGCTCCACCTCAGGGAGTTTTCCAGATAAAAGAAACTCACCTTTCTAAATGCAAAACCATTAAAATATATGTTATTATAGATGTTTTCCAATTTGGATGGGAATCTTACTAAAGTACATGCCCTTCCTTAGTAACCAAAGTATACCAAACTCAATTTACAATTTTCAGTGACTAAGGTTACACTGAGTAGGCTGAGGGGGCGGGAATTGGCCAGAGGAGGGAAGATGCTGTTTATCCTGGCAGGAAATGGCCTCAGACTGTTCGCTGCTTATTCTGCAGATGCCTTTCTGACAGCTGTCACTTTCACTTCATCAGCTTCAGAACAACCCTTTCTGGGCTCAACCCCCTGTTCATCCTTCCCGTGGCAGCCAGAAAAAGGAAAACCAATGGTACTGAGGTCAGAAAGTCCAGTGGTAAAAGAATTATCCACTGTCACGTTAGAAGTTAAATTACGAAACATAGCAAACGCCTAAAAAGTGAAAAAAAGCGGGCTTCCCTGGTGGTGCAGTGGTTGAGAGTCCGCCTGCCGATGCAGGGGACGCGGGTTCGTGCCCCAGTCCGGGAGGATCCCACATGCCGCGGGGAGGCTGGGCCTGTGAGCCACAGCCACTGAGCCTGCACATCCGGAGCCTATGCTCCGCAACGGGAGAGGCCACAACAGTGAGAGGCCTGCGTACCGCAAAAAAAAAAAAAAAAAAAAAAAGTGAAAAAAAGCAAAAAGATTGGATACCAATGAGTTTTCACATTTATATGTAATTGTAAGTCAATAGACAAGTGTCTGCAGACTTGGAGTTCCCTTATCCAATGCCCACAGCAGACATCACTAATTGATGACCCCAGTTGTCCATCTGGGCTCAGCCCCAACCCCAGTATCCTCACCAAGACAGCACTCCAGAGAACCAGTAACCATCCCCAAGCAATAACACGGGAGATGCGGAAGCCTGTTGGGCATCCGTGCACTAGGCCTTCATCATTCTGTTCTCTCCTGCATGAGGAGAGCTCTCTGTGCTGCTCCAAGACCTTTCTCTGCTTCTTCTAGCCTTTGACAATTGGAGATTTCCTCCAGGGAAAGCAAAAGGGAAATGCAACTTTAATCTTCACCACAATCAAGGGAAGGAGGCGTTACGAGTCACTTTTCACAGATTAAGGAAACCAAAGCTCAGAAGAGATGAGTTACGTGCTCAAAATCAAGCAACTCCTACATGATGGAGCCATGATGGGAAACAAGGTGGCCCTAACTTTGAAGTCGTAGACCGAGCAAGGCCATGCTTCTCAAGTGGATGTAGATCCCTATTTAAAATTAACATAAGAGGAGCTACAACTCATTCAGCGATTCTCCTAGTTGCTTTTACTTTATATCACTGTTCTTACAAACAGTATTCTTTTACGAACCCTGCAAGGTAGTTATTATTATCATTATTTTTTAGAGGAGAAAACGGAGGCTCAGTGATATGAAATCAGAGGACAGGTTGGTGGCAGCTCTGGAACTGGTATCAGTCTTGCTGAGTAGTCTTTTTACAACTGCTGAAAACACTCCATGATCTGAAGTTGTAATACTTACCCCAATCCCAGCACCCCATCTCCCAGAGCTCGTGCCTTTATTTTTCTCCATAGCACTTATCACCCTTCGATGTATTATATTCTGGACTTATTTATTTGGTTGGTTCTGTCTCTACAACTAGAATGTAAGTTCTGGGACTGCAGGGATGTCTGTCTGTTTCATTCATCAGTGTATCTTTATGCCTGTGAAAGACTGCCTGGAATGTGCTCGATACATTTTGTAGAACCAATGAACTATTACAAGTCTTTGTCTTGAAGTATTTGTGGTGCTCTGGAAAGATCCCTGTACTTAACATCAGAAAACCAGGCCCCAGGACTAGATCTATGCCTTCAAGCATAACTCTTGGCTTCCCTGAGCCTCAGTTTTCCCACCTGTAAAATGGTCAGTAAACAAACCCAGCCCAGGCTGGTATGTGCTTTGAAGGGCTTAAGGTATGCGAAGGGCTACAGGCCACAGGCGGTCTCCTTACGAGTATTGGCCAGAAAGCACGTCCTGGATGCCTTCCCATCCAGCTGCTCTCAGCCCCCTGCCTCGCCTCTGAAATGAGGGCTTCCACGTTCAACCCCCTCGTGCTACAAGGGTGATGGGCCGCCTGTGGGGTCACATCCCCTGATGCTAAGCTCACTAAGAAGAAAAGACAATGGCCTCACGGTGGCTCAGTGAGAAGTTAAAATTAAGACACATGTAAACAGAAGCTACCAGGGAACAGATGGCTCTGTGGAAACAGCTGTATCCCAGACAAACCCCAGAGAAACCCCAGAATGCATTGTTGTTCTCACGTGCGGGCCGCCTGTCACCAGCTCTTTAATCACACAGCGGGCAGCGGAGCCCAGGGTGGATGGCGTCCAGAGCCCTACAACAGGCTGCCCGAGGCCAGCCTCCAGTGACGTTCCATGGCGTGTTAAGTTCCAGAGCCTGAAGCATCACAGTGTTTGCCTGGGTGGCCAGGAGAGGGGATAAAGGTGGGAGTCCCGGTCCAGATACTCAGAGGGTGTGTCTGGGCCACAGGGATACATCCTTCCTTCACACACCTGGGCTCTGGCTGTCACCTTTCCAAACCCGCCAGGTGCTCGATTCTCCTGTGCCTCTGTCAGTCGCAGCCCCTGCCCTCTTCTCCTTTTGGCTGAATCTTCCTCCCCTAACTGGCTCCTCGTGCGGTAGGTAAGAGGACAGCTCTGGAGCAAGACTGCCTTGCGTAAGATGTTAGGAATACTCCCTTTGGGATTTCAGGCCACTCAAACTCTCTGTGCCTCAGTTTTCTCGCCTGTAAATGGGAATCAGGTAGGACTCTTCCTACCTGGTTGGCTTGATGAGAACTAAGTAAGGTAAGACAGGTCAGGAGCTTAGGTCAGTGTAGCACATAGCACATCCCCCGACCTTGAGTTTTGTTTGCATTATGAATACACAGTTTTACAATTGCTAACTTGCTTCTTTGTTTCCCCACCCAGACTGTATAAACAATTTAAGTGCAGAAATGGGTTCATTCCCCATTCCTAGCACAGGGCTTGGCATAAAATAAGGGACTATTAATTGTGTGCAATGTACCCATTAATACTGATAGCTGGGAGGGAGCAGACCATGCCTTTTTCTTATTTTCTCAGAGCCTCAGTCAGTGCTCAGCAGACCCTCTCTGAACCGTCACTGAATGGTCCATGCTTCTCCCCTCCCACGAAAGAATGAAGGTGGCCCATGGTTTGGTTTCCTTGGAAAACAGTGTTTTGGGTTCCTGGAATTTTGTTGATTAATATGCACAGCAGGCAACCAGCGAGCTGGTAATTTTTCTCTGCCTGTCCACGTGGTTTAATAAAACTTAACCACTTCATGGAAACCCCAGGGAAGAGCCCTGAGTTAGGTTCCAAGAGACGTGACTTAGAGCCCCAGCTTTTCCGTGCACATCCCTGGTGCTCCAGTTTCCTCATCCATCAACTGGGGGCAAGAGGGCAGCCCTGCCAGTCTCATATAGACACTGGGAGGAATGGATGAAGAAATGGATATCCAGGTCGCTGAAAGTGTAAAGCAACACTCCTGAGTGTTATTTTAACCATCAGATGTTTCTGCCCATTGTCCTAAAGCATCAAAAGGACAGGTGTCGGAAGAAGAAAGGGTGGTCTCGGGGCTTCCCTGGTGGCTCAGTGGTTGAGAGTCCGCCTGCCGATGCAGGGGACACGGGTTTGTGCCCCGGTCCGGGAAGATCCCACATGCCGCGGAGCGGCTGGGCCCGTGAGCCATGGCCGCTGAGCCTGCACGTCCGGAGCCTGTGCTCCGCAACGGGAGAGGCCACAACAGTGAGAGGCCTGCGTACTGCAAAAAAAAAAAAAAAAAAAAATGTCAAAGATAGCTGAGAACGTCTCATAGATCACTTGATCACAACTAATTCCCCGAGTGGCCTTTGGGAACATATGGGTGTGCATTTGGAGTTGTACACAGCCGTCTGGAGAATCCTGCGAACATTTATTGGGCTGGGGCCCTGGAAACCAACCTCCCTGTGGTATGTGGGACAGATGCACACAATGAAAAGGTACCCCACACAAAATGCCAGTGACACTGCCTGTTATCTAGTGGTCCAAACCCATAAAACCTCAGTGGTGTACAGTGAGAAGTGTTTATGGATGCAGCTTTACTGATCTTGGCCAGGCTTGCTCACGTGACAGGCAACTGGGGAGACTCCACTCTGCTCCAGCTGTCTCTCTTCCCCCAGCAGGCTAGCCAGGCATTTTCCTAAGAAGCATGCACTTCCTCTCGAGCCCTAGCCTCAGGATTGGGGCATCAGTGCTTCCCCCTCCATTCTGTCTTCCAAAGCAAGTCACAAGTCCAGCCCAGATTCAAGGATTAGAGAAATCAGCTTTGCCTCTGTAGTGGGCAGCACCAAAAGTCACATGACAAAGGGGAAGGATATGGGGGAGGGGCAATGAAGAAACTGGAGCATTTAATGCAGTCAGCTGTCAGAGCACACATCTTGAAAAGTAATATCATAGCTTAACCTGTCAAGGCAGTGGTCTTTTTTTTTTAATATAAATAAATTTATTAAAAAAATATTTTTTAAAAGTCTTTTTTACAAACACAAAAATTACAAGATCAGCATGGTCTTAATATAAATCAAACTAAAATTTACCATGATTTTGAACTACTGGTAGAAAATAAAGAAGGATAATCCATTTGACCTTAACAGTAAAATCATTGGAACTGTAGACAAAAGAATAATCATAGCATCTCACCTAGTTCAAGGCGGTGGTCTTAATTGATAGGTCATAGAGAAGTGAGTGAATATATTTTCTTGTTGGTTTAGAGATTTTATATATATATTCTTTTTGGAAAAATACTCTGTTGCATTCAGCTCTTAATAACTCTAGACATGTAAAGTTTAATCTATATTCAACTATATGTCATCATGTGATGGACAAGGTTCATGTAACAGAAAAAATATTGGAAGCAACCATGTGACCTTTGGCAAATTATTATTTTCTTTAAATAAGTTTTATTGAAATACAATTTGCATATGATAAATCCACCCGTTCTAAGTGTACATGTATTTTCACAAATGTGTACACCCAAGTAACCATCACTCTGAGCATGACATAAGACATTCCCATCACCCAAAAAAGTTCTCTCCTGCCTATTCCCAGCCCATTCATTCTGCTACCACACATCCACTGATTGAATTTCTGTAACTGTCGAAGTTCTTTTACTTGTTCATTGCAATTTTTCACCTATAAGGCGAGCATAGTCAGTCACACCTGCCTGGGAGGGATATTGTGTATCGGGCAGCTGCTTATCGGCAGATCTGGAAACCTGTATATCTGCATCTGCTTATGTGAAATGCTAAGTTCCTAGTTCCCTGTTAGCAGGACAGCTCACTCTTTCACTAGTTGGGTAGGAAGGAGAATAGGAGAGGTAAGTAAAGAACTCCTACAAGCAGATTAATAAAGTAAAAGACGTCAGAGCATTAGAAGAGAGGGAGAAAAAGAGTGGGTACTGAGACTGATTAAACTTGGATGAAATTAAAAGAAAAGATGTTTTGTTTTGTTTTGTTTATGGGCTTGCGTTTTCTTCCCAATACCTGGTACAGAGATTGAAATCTGTAGCTCTGGAAAGAGAAAAGCACCAGGTCACACAAAGCTACTGCTCCATTTGGTTCCCGTTAACTCTGTTCATAGACAGTTTCCCCCCTGTTATTTGAAATTGTTGTGCTGGGTCATGAAGGAAAACGTTTTTTGTTTTGTATAAGGACTTTGTGGTTGCTTATACCTTTGTCAGCGCCACCACCATCACTGTTAGCTCAGAGCGTCTCTTTCCTCAGAGGGTGAGGCAGCTGCCCTTTATCCTCACCTCTTTGAAGTCAGATTAAATTGCAGAGGAAAATGAAAACAGGATCCTGTCCTACTCTGATTGGCCCATTAATAAGGTCCAATGGGTAACGAACTCAGGGGAGGACAGGGCACAACAGGCAGGCGCCCTCGGGGACTTTCTTGTTGCCAAGCCCTCTTGCCTACCTTTCAGCTCCAGAAGCAGCTCTCTGAGCTGGATGAGGACGACCTGTGTTATGAGTTCCGGCGAGAACGTTTCACTGTCCACCGAACCCACCTGTACTTCCTGCACTACGAGTATGAGCCCACTTCCGACAACACGGACGTCACCCTGGTTGCTCAGCTCTCCATGGACAGGTAGGCAGACGGGCCCTCACCCTCCACACAGTCCCCTTGCCGCTGTCCTTCACCCAGTCGAATGGAGAAGGGAGAGCTGGCCTCACAGGCTTAGAACCTTGAAGCCTGATAAGACAGGGCTTATGTCTTGGGCTTCCCTGGTGGCGCAGTCGTTGAGAGTCCGCCTGCCGATGCAGGGGACACGGGTTCGTGCCCCGGTCCAGGAAGATCCCACATGCCGCAGAGCGGCTGGGCCCGTGAGCCATGGCCGCTGGGCCTGCGCGTCCGGAGCCTGTGCTCTGCAACGGGAGAGGCCACAATGGTGAGAGGCCCGCGTACCGCAAAAAAAAAAAAAGATAGGTTTTATGTATCATCCCCTCTCCAGCACTGAAAACCAAGGGCACCTGTCTCTTGATGGTGCTGGTTGTTTGTGAGGATGAAGAATTGATTCTAAAAAAATAGAACTCTACTCAAATTACCTCAAGGAAAGGGGGAGTGTATTATAGGGAAACACATGGACTGGACCCACAATTGCTGCTGGAAAGCGATTGCTGTTTGTTTTCCTTATATGCTTGTTGATGCCAGCATCATTCCTGGAGCCTTTATCAGGAAGTACTGACATGATCCCTGCCCTCACGTGGCTTATGGTCTGTTGCACTGATTCTCCACCTTGACTGGGGACAAATTGAATCACCTGAGGAACTTTTAAAACAAATTCATGGTCAGGTTCCATTGCAAACCAGTTAAGTAAGAATCTTTGTGGGGTGGAGACCTTGAATTGTTTTAAGTTTGCCATGTGCGGCCAGCATTGAGAAAATGGGACTAGCGGTATAAAAAGAGTAAATAATTAAGTCAAATGACTATAATTGTGATAAGTGCTTTGAAGGATGAAACACATATTATCAATGTCAAGTGAGAGACCTTCTTTAGGTGGCGTGGTCAGGAGAGCTCTTTCTAAGGAGAGGACATTTCTGCAGAGACTTGAGGATGAGAAAAGGAGTTAGGTATGTGAGTTGCTGAGAAAAGTTTTCCAGGCAGACAAAATAGCAAGTGCAAAGGCCCTGCAGTAAGAAGGGCCTTGTGTATTCAGATACCTGATAGAAGACCAGTGTGACTGAAGCATCACTTGAGAGGGGGCTTGAGAGGAAAGTTGCATGAGGTTAAGTTTATAAACATTAGAAACTCATAAAACATTTGGGTTTTATTCTAAACGTGGTTGAGAACCTATTGTAGAAATTTACACAAAGTTGTATGCTGTAATTTATATTTTTGAAAACATCTCTCCGGCTTCCAGGAGGTGAATGGATTCAGAGCCTTTCAGGGCTCTGCAGTTTTTCTGTACCCGGCCGTCCTATGTGCCTTCTGCACACCTCGGCTAACCAGCTTCCTCTTTGATTTACTGATGTCCACAGTGGCTGCCCTTGCCCCAGTTTCCTTCATGTCATTCCCCCTCGACTCCCACAATTAGGAAGGGAGTTTAATGGTCTCATTCTGTCTTTGAGCCACTTTGGAGATGCCTGTCCAGCCTATGGATGAGATTCCATGGGGGTCGTTTTAGGATTAAATGAGTTAACGCCTGTAAAGTGCTGAGGACAGTACCTGGCACACTTAGTAAGTGTTCAATAAATGTCACTTGTGATTAGTCACGAGTGATTGAAGAATGAGTGAACAAACAAAGGAACAGCACTGGGACACTAAAAGGTTCACAGACAGTAAGCAGTCTGGGAGTTCGGGAGAGGGAGGGCGACCTTGCCTCCAGAGGCAACCGGGAATGACGCGTGCTGAGAGCGGCTGTGGGAGCAGGTTCCTTTTTGCTTTGTGAGTCCCTCTGCTTATTAGCAAACGACGGCTCACAGAATTAATGGCTTCGTGGCTAGTGGTTTCCTGGAGATGCACAGCCTCCGGGACACCTGTCAGAGAACTTGCTGACCATAACAGGTAACAAAGGCCAAACGGGATAAAAAGGACAAGCACAGAGCTTCTGGCACCAGCTGGGTCCTTGACCTGCTATGTCATCTCAGGAAAGGTCTTTCCTTCCTGTGGCCTCACTTTTCTCATCTCCAAAATTCACGTGATTGCTCAGCAGATACTATGTAAGCATCTATTAGAATCATGTGCCAGCCTCTTGTGGGGCTGGGACTACATAAGAAGACCCTATTCCTGCCTTCAAGGAATATGTAGTGTATTCAGAGTTCAGACCATGTATTCGTTTTCTATTGTTGTTTAATCACCACAGATTTTGCAGTTTTAGAAACACATTTTTTTTTTTTTAATTTGACAGTGTCTGGGTCAGGAGTCTGGATATGTGTTAGCAGGTTCTCTGCTTGCGGTCTGAGGCCTGAAATCCAGGTGTTGGCTGGGCTGCAGTCTCATTTCGGAGTCAGAGTGCACTTCTAAGCTTGTTCAGGCTTTGGCAGGATTCAGCTCTAGGACCGAGGTCCCCGTTTCCTTGCTGGCTATTAGCTGGGGTCCTTCTGAGCTCCTGGGGGCAACCCTCAGGCCCTCTCAGCATAGCAACTTACTTCTTCAAAGCCAGCAGGAGAATCTCTCCAGTCTGTTATATGACATAGTCACAGGAGTAATATCCCATTGTATTCCCAGGTTCCGCTCTCACTCAAGGGGGGAGGTGGTGCTACAGGGTGATACACCAGGGCAGGGGCAGGAGTCTTGGGGCCAGCTTAGAATTCTGGCTGGCACAGGCAGGGAACAGGTTCTGACAACAGAGAGATGCTCCAGGAGGAGCCCCCATCCTGGCCGGGGCAGAGAAAGGAAGAGAGGGCATATGTCCCCCAGGGAGGCTGAGTGGACTGACAGTGGAAGGCTCGTAGGGAGAAAAGGAGCCCCCTGCCAGCCCCCAGGTAGAGCGTGCAGCATATCCACAGGATGGAGAGGATGCCAGGCCCTCTGGGGCACACACGGTTAGAGCTCAGGTGCTTGTGCTCAGGGTGAGGGTGAGAAGAGCAAAAGATCTCGGCCAGGTAGGCAGGGCTTGGGGAAACCGGGTGAGGTGGGCAGCCCTGCCAGCTCAAACCTGCCAGGCTCCCAGTGAGGCTCCATGAGGGACTGGCCTAGACCAGTGTCCCAAGTCACCCCTCCCCTTCCTTATCAGCCTGGGTGTGCACACCCTTCCCCGCCAAGCACAACAGCAAGTCACCCACCGTAACAGCTGCTCTTTACATTTATTTTTCCTTCTCCTCTGTGCCATTTAAAATGAAAACAAAACCTAATCCTTAATATTCGTGCTGCATGATGGTCTAGATTGGTCTTCTGTTCTCCAGGCAGCATAAATGTATCTCAGTCCCCTCAGACGAGGCACCTGAAGCCCAGATACTACGATCTGGCCAGGTGAGTGAGTTCCAGGTGATCCCAGGTTCCCATCAGAGCACCCTGGTTTTCCTTGGTCACGTTCATGACTGCTCTTCGTACATTCAGCTTGTCACCAAGATATTCTTCATCAAGATCAGTAGCCAGTGGTTACCTGCAAACTCAGGTGAAAATGTGAGACTCTCTGGGAAAGCCCTGGGACATATTTACATTCAGTCAGTACTTGCTAGGTCTGTATTCTCTGACCACAGCATCTGCACATGGTAGGTATTTAGGAGAGAGAAAGTGATGTAGGGGGAGAAAAAGAGAGGAAGACTTGGGTTCAAAGTCGAGTTGCACCACTTCCTAACCGTGTGAATTTGGGCAAGTTATTCAGGCTATTTGAGCCTTACTCTACTTACCTATGAAGTGGCAATAATATCGTCAAGTTCACAGATTGCTGTCTGGGTTTTATAAAGTAAGACGCTGGAAAGTGCCCAGTGATTAGCAAGTGGGCCACGAATATTAGCACACTTTCCTTAATGTTTTTCACCTCTATGCTGGCTATGGCCTTTGCTACCCGGAATTTACAAACAATTAGAAGACAAACATTTTTAATTATTAACAACTCAAATCCAGCCTTATGTATACATTTGTTATTAACCAAAGAATACAGACAGGACAGAGCCCCTCTTTCTGTGGCCAGCCCGAAGCATCCAGCCTGGGCTGCAGGAAACCCGGCAGGACCTCCCTTCCCAGCCAGCTTAAAAGAAAGCCCCAGCACCTCTCACATCTGCTGCAAACGCTAACCTCAGACGCCTTCCCTTCAGAGCACACACATACACCAGCATGGCAGGCGTGTGATCCCCTTGACACGCTGTGACAAGTGGTGCCATCCAGACAATACCTCAGAGAACCCAAGGAATTCCACACCCCAGCAAGAGACACTTAGCGGGACATAATCAAAAATTATAAAGCAGTCACACAGGTGGATGAAGACGGCAGAAATTCCTCCTTCCACGCCGCCATCCCACATATCCAATTATGATGCAGCAGGCTGACTGGTGCCTGTTGGATTGATTTTTAATTGAAGAAACATTCCAGGTCTGTTTGTAAACCTTTGAGTCAGAAGTAGGCCCTACGTGAGTGCCACAACGAATTAGGGGAGCCAGCATGCAGGCTCCCGTGCCCAGCTCCCTCTAGAATTCCGTTCAGAAAGAATGAACGTTCCCTGCTGCAGCTGTGGAGCTGGGAGGGCTGCTTCTCGCCCAGGCACTCGCTCAGGAAGCTTCCCTCCCATCCCAGCAGCGGACGAGAATGGTTGAAAGGACAAAGCAGGCCGGCTAGGAGGGATCCTGATCGCAGCATCCCTGCCACCTGGCCGGGAGATGCTTGCTCTGTTTCCTGCTCCTTGAGTGAAGTCCTTGAAGTACCAGCTACAGCTCCAGGGAATCGTGTGGCTGATGGGCCTTCTCTCTGTTTTCTGCAAGCAGGAGAAAGAGAACATGAGCTGAGCTAATGGGGTCCCATCCTGTAGGTCCCACCCCTCCGCTGGCAACACAGCATCTTCTGGGAGCTTGTTAGAACACAGATGCACGGACCCCATCCCAGGCCTGCCGAACGGGAATCTCTACAGTGGGTCCCAGGGATCTGTGTTGTAGTAAGCCTCCCAGGTGATCCTGAGCCAGCTGAAGCTTGGAGAGCATCGTTCTAGAGAGTGAAAGGTACTCCTTTCCCCAGGTTAACAGCCAGGGCAATCTTAATCTGGTCACATCATGCTTTCTCATTGCCTTTAGAATAGTATTAGAGCCGTCCACTGTGACCTTGAAGGCCCCATATGACCCGGCACCTGCCCAGCCCCCAAACCTCCTCTCCTTCTGACCCTCACTTGCCTGTGTGCCACCCACACTGGTCCTGTTTCTTCTTACTTGAACATGCTAAACTCTGTATCCCAAGGGCTCTTCCCTCTTCTTGGAAAGCTTTCCACCCAGGCTTTCTCAAGGCCACTCCTTCTCATTATCCGGGGCTCACGTTGACCTCTCCTGCAGGCCTGCCGTCACCATCACTCTTTATCCTGTTTCCTGTTCTGTTGCCCCTCTGGCACTCAGTTCACTCTGAACGTATCTTGGTGTGTTTATTTCTTCTCTCCAGAAGTGCAGGAACCTTGTCTTTCTCGTTCATTCTGGGGCCCAGGACAATACCTGCACATTGCAGATACTCACTGGATATTTGTTGGAGGACCAGGTGTTTCAAAGGGAGGAGTGGAACGTGAGGAGGAAATCACAGCTGTCATGTACGAGTGCCTGCTGCACGTCCAGCTCTATGACAGACACTTGAGCGTCATAAGTAAGCAGGCTGTTCACACAGCGGCGCTCGCAAGGTTCCAAGAGCAGCTCCGGGCAAGCCCCACCAAGCAAGCACTTTTCAGCGCCCCTGCTTGTGTCATGTGGCTAATGCCCCATGGACCAAAGCATGTCCCATGGCCAGCTCAGAATCAGTGTGGTGGAGGGTATTACCAAAAGGTGTAGATAGATAGAGGGAGAGGAATTTGTAGCCATTTTGTCATCGACAAAGGTATTAGTATCCCCTCTATGCATATGTGGAAATGAAAGCTCGAAGAACTATTGTCACTTGCCCAGAGATACTGACACAGGTCAGAGTTCAAACCCAGTTCTGCCTGAGCGCAGAACCCACGGTTTTCCTCTGTACCCCGCAGCCTGCCTTGCTCTGTGTACCACATTGGAGTCGTCTGCCTTGAAGGGAGTGGGTTCCCCATTCCAGCAGAGGCTGAGTGGCCACCTGCCCGGGCTGCTTGGCCAACCGACATTCTAGAATTCCTTCCAACCCCAGTCTTTTAGGTTTCGAATCCGCCATCTCCCTGCCTGCTCCCTTTCACCTACACAGACTGTCTGGGGCTTCCTGTCTCAGTAGGACTCCCTGGGGGAAGCTCTGCTTCTTTCTAGGTCTTCCAGACATATCTCTGGCCATTCCTGAGCCTTTGCCCTCCTCTTCCCAGCATGAAACGATGATGGGCTCTATGGGGGAGGGGAGAGAGCATGGGACAGAGCATCAGGACGGGGGTCCCCGTGTCAGCCCTTCCTGTCGTACACGGTGTGCTCTTCAGCACGTCATGCTCTTCTCTGAGGCTGAGGCCTTTCATCATAACAGTGTTATAATCAGACTACAAATCTCAAAGATTCTTTCCAAACGGGTAGAAATTACCCATTTTTTTGAATTAATCTTTGTCTCTTGAAACACTCTCTGTTGGCCCAGGTCCTTGCTGTGCCAGATCCTTTGTCTTCCTACGTAAGACACCAAAGAAAGACTCGGCACAAAACTCAACAGGAACTGCACAGGGACAGACCTTAGGGAACAGGTGTGGGGAGAAACAACCAGGAGAAGGATGGAGAGACTGGGGGATCTTGGACTCCAAGAGAGACCAAGGAGAAGGAGGAAGGAATAGAGGGAAGCTGACACCAAGGTTAGAACACATTTCTGTTTGGGGAAACAGGTGATGAGAAGATATTTGGGGACATCTTTATCAGCCAAAAACCAGTTCATGTTGAGTAGTGGTCTGGATACCTGGCACTGGGATCAGACCTGGGTGCGAATTCAGCCCCTCCACTTTGTAGCTATGTGACTTGACAGAAGTCATTTCACCTCCTGGAGCTTCCTCACCTGTAAAACAGTGATGAGAATCTCCACTATGTTTAGAGCATTACTGTAAATGTTACAAATTTACATTTACATTTTGGACAAAGCAAAAATGTGTTGGCACGCTGTGAGCAACAGATAAATGGTAGAGACTTATTGTATCGTGATCACATTTTATGCATCATCATCATTATGATGAAGCTCGCTCAGTTTGTCTGTTTGACTGTTGTTCGGGTCCTGGCAGAGAGCTTGGTTTTAAGGGAAAAGAGAGAGTGGAGCTAGTGGCAGAGAGACAGAAGTGATTGTGCCATGATTCGTTTTCACTCAGTGAGTTTCTTTGGAACATCTGGCACCATTTCCTGTAGAGTCTGCATGGATATGATGTTTGTCACATCAGCAGCCCCTTTCTCCTGAGAACCCTAAGTATTTTGTGTCTCTGTTCTCACTCTAAACTTTTCGCAGAGGTGGGAAGATGGGGCTGGACCAGGCAGGGCTTGCCCCCTGCTCGGAAAACTCAGACACAGAGTCCAAAACCAGGTCAGTGGGAGAATCCACAGCAGAAGCTGGTCTCTCTTCACACTCGGTCAGACATGCCTCCTGCATCCACTCCCTTTAGCAGCTCTGACGTCCACATAGTAGAAATTATTCTTATCCTGTACTCCCCAAATCTTAAAGGATTGGTACAAACATCTCTCCCATCCAAGTGCAGAGTCCTCCCATTTTGCAGACAATGCAACTGAGGTGCAGGTGGGATCATTCAAAATCCCAGATTCTCAAGAGCCCAGCAGGAACCAGGGCCCTTGTAGCAGAGGCCGAACACAAATTTCAGTGGAATCAAGCATCGTGGAGAATGTAGTGCCTCTTTCAAAACTGGCTGGGGTCAATTTGATTAACAAGTGCTATAAAGTATGAGAAATGGAGGGCATTTTACCCTGATGAATATCTTAATCCTCCTTAGTGAAAGAGGAAGCAAATTCACAGAATTACTGAGAGGAAACTGAAAGTCCATCAGGAAAGCCATTGACACAAGATAGGTGTGCCCATTTTCTTTTGTTTAGAAGCGTGGAAATGCATGGAATCTATTTCCTGGTAATTGTCCGAATAAAGTGGGCATTCTGACCAGGAGACTGCTGATTATGTACCTCTTGCTGGGTAGGGAAAAACTGAAATAGGCTTTTGCTGTTTCTTAACCATAGATTTTATGTACCAGGCACTTCTAATGCTTCTGGGGGGTTGGGGGAGGGAACATTTTTATAGATTTCTCTTCAAACATTTTTGCAGAACCCTCTTGGTTGGGATCATCTTTCGTTTTTTTCTCTGGGCTCTGTTCCCACCCCACCCTCTGTCTCCCTGGCTCAGCGCCTTTCGGGTAGCCTTGCAAAATTGCCTGGCGCCCTGGAGCAATAAGCGCTCTGAAAAAATGAAGACACCGTCACCCCAGGCTCACTTTTGTCCCCAACATTCGCATGTTTTTTTTTCCTTGCCTTTGCCAGACACCCAAGAGTGTTTTCTTCTCACTGTCTTCAAAGTCCTATCCAGAAACCTAGCCACACACATTTGGTGCAAGTCCAAGAACCAAAGCTGACTGGACATCGAGAACCTCAATTCCTTCATCAGGAAAATGGGGGAAATGACAGATGGGGCACAGGGTTTGGGGGAAAATTCTGGAGAAGTGTCTGGTGCATAGTAATGAGTCAGTAATTGTGGTTATTATTACTCTTGTTTTTACTGCTTGTTTTAATGCTCCTTGTAACTCATGGCCTCAGTTTGGCTAAATCTCCTATGGCTGGTCCCTGCTTCAGGAGAGTGGTAGGGCTGCTGTACACCTTTGCTGAGGGAGAAGGAAAGGTATAGGAGTTTTAAGCTGGAAAGGGATCTTTACATCATTTACTGTATTTTTTCCCACCCACTGTTGAAAAGAGGAGTCTGAAAAGAAAAAGCTTAGTATAGTGGGATGTGACTCTCTCCATATCACCCCTCTGGTTGGAAGCATTCAAAAACTAGACACAAAAAGGTGAGTGTTTTTGTGCCCATTTTATAGATAAAGGAACTGAGGTTTGGTTATTGGCCTCCATCACACAGTGATTAACATTTAGAGCAGGGGTTTGGATTTGGAGCTGACTGACCAACTGTGGATGGAGATGGAGTTCCCCAGCCCCAGGCTAACGGACGGGACGATGCGCGGATACACAGATGACACCTGTATATGCAGATGAGGCCCGCACATGCGCGGATGGGTCAGGTTTCCCGTCTCTTGCAGGCTCCAGATGCTCGAGGCCATCTGCAAGCACTGGGAGGGGCCCATCAGCCTGGCCCTCTACCTGTCGGACGCTGAGGCCCAGCAGTTCCTCCGCTACGCACAGGGCTCTGAGGTGCTCATGGGCCGCCACAACGTGGCCTACCACATCGTGTACAAGGAGGGCCAGTTCTACCCTGTGAACCTGCTGCGCAACGTGGCCATGAAGCACGTGGGCACGCCCTACATGTTCCTGTCCGACATCGACTTCCTGCCCATGTACGGACTCTATGAGTACCTCAGGTGAGGACCCATGGGGCTCAGGCGCGGGCAGTGCCGGGGCCGAAACCCCCCCTTAGGATCGTCATCTAGTCCAGTGTTCCCTCTGTCAGTGGGTCAGCCAAGACCCAGAAGGGGAGAGCACCTGCCCAAGTCCACCCATAGATAAATGGCCCCTGACTGCCGGGTTTGGAGGGGCAGTTAGGCTATCAGGTGTCTGCATTTTTACGATGATCAGACTAGAACCCCAGTTGGCCTCATGAAATGTTTATGGCAGAGCCTGGTCCAGGAAGCATCTCCTGTCTCCCAGTCTAATGCTCTTCCTATAGCTTTTATGAAAACATATCATTCCTCTTCCAATTTTGGATCAGACAGCCTTCATCTAACCATTCTAGAAAGATCACTGCCTTTTCTGGAAAACAAATCAAAGTGGTGGTGATGGCTAACATTTATTGAAGTGCTCGCTGAGTGTCAGGCACTGTTCTGAATGCATGACAAGTGGGATTTCACTTCCTCCCCTTGCGGAGTCCCTGCCACGGGTACTATTATCATTCTTCATGTTCCCAGCAGGAGACTGGGAGCGAGATGGGGAGCTCACACTAGAGTGGGAGTTGGGGTCAGCCGGCCAGACTCTCTGTGACTCCATCCAGCTCTCCCCATGGGGGGCGGGGTCGGGGGGCGGGCAGGCGTCCAGCAGCTGGGGAGAGCTCTCAGCTTGTTGCGTTTATTATGGAATAACAAACCATCTGAACTGGAAGGGACTATAGAATTCACCTGGCCCAAAAGTCCCCACGTGAGCAAACTAAAGTCACAAGATGTAAATAGTCAAAATTTGTTTTAATCCTTTATCACTGTTGTTTGTCAACATGAGTTATCTCTGCTGCCAAGTGAGTACCTTCCTGATCCAGGTACCATGAGGCGTGGTTTGCATATATTAATTGTCCCGCTGGAGCCACACATCAAGCCCAAAAGGCAGGCATGGTTACCCCCTCCTTTTTATTGTGGTGAACGGTGAGGCTCAGAGGAGCAAAGTAACCTGCTCAGGTGCACCTAGGCTGCTCCAGGATTTGAACCAGGATCTGTCAGACCCCAGGTCTGCAGCCTGCCCTGCTTCATACTTGTCTGGCTGCTCTGGGGTTTATGACTGTCCCAAACAGAGCAGGGTCTGAATTCTCTCTCTCCTGGTCTCTTGCCCTCCCCCACTTCCCTCCCTGTGTGTGTGTGTGTGTGTGTGTGTGTGTGTGTGTGTGCGTGTGTGTGTGTGCGTGTGCCTGTCTCTGTCTGTCTCACTCTCAAAAGAGCTCCCACAAGAGTCTTTAAACCTTTGGTACTAAAGCCAGAGCATGGATGTGATACGAGCTCCCTCCCTGCCCTGCTCTCTAGATCAAGGGAAGGCAGACTGTTCTCTGTCCACTTTCTGAGTCAGGTTTCCTTCCAGGGTTATCTTGGGATGCCATAGCATCAGTCTCTCCCCTCTGAGCAGGTGGAGTCCCTTCCAGACTGTCTTTATTAAGAACAACAGGTGATGAGAAAACCGTAATGCAAAGAGTCATGCACCACAATGTTCATTGCAGCTCTGTTTACAATAGCCAGGACATGGAAGCAAACTAAGTGTCCATCGACAGATGAATGGATAAAGAAGATGTGGCATATATATACAATGGAATATTAGCCATAAAAAGAAACAAAATTGAGTTATTTGTAGTGAGGTGGATGGACCTAGAGTCTAATACAAAGTAAGTCAGAAAGTGAAAAACAAATACCGTATGCTAACGCATATGTATGGAATCTAAAAAAAAAAAAAAGGTTCTGATGAACCTAGGGGCAGGACAGGAATGAAGACGCAGACGTAGAAAATGGACTTGAGGACACGGGGAGGGGGGAAGGGTAAGCTGGGACGAAGTGAGAGAGTGACATGGACATATATACACTACCAAATGTAAAATAGATAGCTAGTGGGAAGCAGCTGCATAGCACAGGGAGATCAGCTCGGTGCTTTGTGACCACCTAGAGGGGTGGGATAGGGAGGGTGGGAGGGAGACGCAAGAGGGAGGGGATATGGATATATATGTATACGTACAGCTGATTCACTTTGTTATAAAGCAGAAACTAACACACCATTGTAAAGCAATTATACTCCAATATAGATGTTTTAAAAAACAACAACAGGTGAGCGACCCCGAGTCAACATAACCCTCAGTCAGGGAGGATGAGAGGTGTCTTCCCAAAAAGCGTTGGCTGTGGTAGGGAGCTCTATGAACCCTAACTCCTGACCCTGCAGGGACGCCAGCAATGGAGCTGTCTTCCAGCTCCAGCTGGGCCTTGGGATCCCAGTGCGTGGAGTGAGGGCGCCCCCGTGTGGCCAGACAGCACTTTCAGCCCCTGATTGCTGTGAATTGTGAAACCTCTGCAGCTTGCAGCATGATGATGGGCTCTGGGTGTGTCGGGCGGGGCTTCCAAGGGAACAGACGGTAGGGGTGAGGGCTGCCCTCCCCCAGCAAGAGAGAGGCTTCGCTATTGGACCACAGCCCACCTTCTGGGTCTCTTCTGCGGGAGCACCCTCAGAGACTTCCTTCCAGTTATTTGAAGGTGAACTGGCCCCATCTTAAAAGTCTGTGGTCTCTGCTCCCCCATCCAAAGACTATATAATTTTGCCTCGTGGGCCTCGTAATTTGAAAAACATTACACATGAACAGACTGCGTTTTATGTCATCTTCCTATGTTTTATTGATCAAAGATGTCAATAACTGCTAATCATGACCTTACCCAATGTGAGATAACTGGTATTGCCCATTAATTAGCATTTCCTTACTACACAGTCACCTGAAGTTGAGTTGGCCTTTAGCCACCTCCTCACAAGAAGGTGTGTGGTTCCCCTCAGGCATTTTGAAATATTGCAGATTGCTCCTGAAACCCCATTCCTTTCTTCACAGGCCCTATAGGAGTCCAGAGACCCTGAGTTGAGAATAAGTGATCTTGTCCAGTGCTCTTTTACTGCACATGTGAAAACAGACCAGAGAAGCAAAGCGACTTCCGTCTAGAGTGAAAAGATAGTGGGACTTTCCGGATTCTTTCTTCTCCATCCATAGTATCCATTCATTTAGTGAGTAACCATTTACGAGGCACCTTAGGGGCCCCCATATCTGTGAACCACACAGATAGGCTCTGTGAATTCCAGAGGTTTAGACCAACAGGAATGACAGTTGAGCAAAGACGCAGACTCCTTAGGTACTGTGATGGGTGTGTCCTCTCCCAGGGTTATCAGCCTCATCTGGGGGGAGGCAGTATAGGAAAAGATGTCCTGGAGAGGTTAGATCTAAATGGAGGCCTGAGGCTGAGCTGGAGTTTGCCAGGAGTGGGGACGATGTTCCAGGTAGAGAGAGAGATCCATTCTGGAGAGGCAGGTGGCCAGAGCCCTGATGGGGAGAACAGCAAGAGATGATGTGGCCAGAAATGTAAGCCAGGGTGGGTCCCTCAGGACTTCTCATAATAATATGCTAAGGAGTTTGGGCTTTATGAGGCGGGGTGGTGGGGTAATGGAAGATCACTGAGAGAATGGCATGATTAGATGTGCATTTAAGGAAGATCACTCTTGTTGCATCAGGGAAGGATCACAGTCAGTAGGGCCAGAGGAGATAAGTTAGGGGACTCTTGTGTTCATTCTGGTGAGAGATGTTGGAGGCCTAGCGATGGGATCAGAAGTAGCAGCAGAGACAGGTAGATGGACCAGAGAGATTCTGCAGCTGAAATCAGTAACTGTCTGCAAAGGTGGCTGGGCTTTGGGAGCAAGACAGGGAACCTCTTTCAAATGTTGTCACCTGAGACTTCCTTTTCAAAAGCCTGTACCTAGAAGTCCTGCCTGCTCATGTCCTGTGTCTCGTGCTGGCCCCTCTTGGTCTGCTGTGCCCACGTCCTTCCTGGACTAAGCAGGATATCATGGCATTGACTCTGAGTGTCACGGTGGACAGGCACCTGCTGCGACCCTGGTTCCAGCTCGCACTCTGTGCGGTAAAAAACTGTGTGACTTCCAACAATTCTGTTTTTTTCGACCTGTTTCCTCATTGTGAAATGAATAAATGGACTTATATCAGGAGTCACAAACACACATGCCTGCTGGGGCCAGGACCTTGGCCTAAAGGAACCAAGGATGCTGAGTACAATTCACTAGGGAGACTGGAGCCCCCATCTCAGGCAGCTGCCACCTGTGCATTCTGATGTGGAATTATTGCTCTGGAGAGGGCAGAGGGCAAGGCGAAGGTCTTTATATTTTTCAAGAGGAGCTAGAAATCTGGATTTTCATGTTTAAATTTTTAGTGTTGACAACTGATTTTTTAAAAAATTTAAACACTGTTGAGTCAGACCAAACATGTCTTCAGGATGAATAGAAACTTTTCATCCCCACAGACCACCAGTTTGTGACCTCTGACCTTTTTTTATATTGGAGTATAGTTGATTTATAATGTTGTGTTACTTTCTGGTGTACAGCAAAGTGATTCAGTTATACATATACATATATCCATTCTTTTTTAGATTCCTTTCTCATATAGGTTATCACAGAATATTGGGTAGAGTTGCCAGTGCTATACAGTAGGTCCCTGTTGGTCACCTATCTTGTGATATAGTAGTGTGTGTGTGTGTTCATCCCAAGCTCCTGATTTATCCTCCCCCCACCACCGCACCTTTCCCCTTTGGTAACCATAAGTTTGTTTTTGATGTCTGTAAGTCTGCTTCTCTTTTGTAAATAAGTTCATTTGTATCTCTTTTTTTCATTAGATTCCACATATAAGTGATAACATATGGTATTTGTCTTTCTCTGGCTTACTTCACTTAGTATGATCATCTCTAGGTCCATGCATGTTGCTGCAAATGGCATTATTTCATTCTTTTTTATGACTGAGTAATATTCCATTGTGTATATGTACCACATCTTTATCCATTCCTCTGTCGATGGACATTTAGGTTGCTTCCATGTCTTGGCTATTGTAAATAGTGCTGCAGTGAAAATTGAGGTGCATGTATCCTTTCGGACTATGGTTTTCTCCAGATATATGCCCTGCCCAGGAGTGGGACTGCCAGATCATATCGTAGTTCTATTTTTAGTTTTTTAAAAATCCATCCTGTTCTCCATAGTGGCTGTATCAGTTTACATTCCCACCAACAGTGCAAAAGGGTTCCCGTTTCTCCACACTGTCTCCAGCATTTATTGTTTGTAGACTTTGTGATGATGGCCATTCTGACCGTTATGAGGTGCTAACTCATTGTAGTTTTGACTTGCATTTCTCTAATAATTGGTGATGTTGAGCAGCTGTTCATGTGCTTCTTGGCCATCTGTGTGTCTTCTTTGGAGAAATGTCTATTTAGATCTTCTGCCCATTTTTTGATTGGGTTGTTTGTTTTTTTGATATAGAGCTGCATGAGCTGTTTGTAAATTTTGGAGATTAATCCCTTGTTGGTATGACCTCTGACCTTGATCATTTCTAGGAACTAGAATTTTGAGAACTGGTAAGGAATACGATTCTATCAGAAGTCCCAAGTAAGCGTGCACTATCCTTTTCATGTGAAGATAACCATATTGACTTGCCATTAGCTTAAGGAAAAAGTTCTTCTGTGTGAGGTAAGTGTTATTACAGGTGACCAAACTGAGGCCCCAGAGAGGTTAAATCTTAGTGTCAGAAGAGGAAGGTGGCCACCCCTCTACAATAGCCTGCTCATTAACGGAAGGGGCTAGATCCCTCTCAAAGCTCAGGATAGCAGAGCAGGCTGATTGGCAGCCCTTTGATTAGACCCCCAAACACTTACCCATATCACCCCCTTTGGGGAGCCTACTTGGTTACCAAAAAAAGTTCAGCATCATAGCTCCCTGAGCAGTTGCTTAGCAACCAGCTATTATCATAGCAAAAACAAACACATCCACTGGAAAATAATGAAATCGGTTACATGCATAGGCATAGCTGCAGAGTTTCACTAAAATATCACTCCCACCCCTTCACCTGGGTCTTCTAAAAAATGAGGGTGGAGATGTGCAGCTTTCACTCCTGATTTCAGAAATGTCAAGTGAAATTCAGCAGGCGTGGCAGAAGCCACGCAGACCTGCCTTTGCCTGCAGGTTCTACCGTGCTTATCAAGGATGTGACTCGGGGTTGCTTATTTCGTCTCCCCAGTCCTCTGCTTCCTCAGTTAGTAAAGGGGCTAGTAATAGCTTCTTGCGGGGGGTCTAGTAGGTGTTCAACAGAAGTTAATTTTCTGTGCTTTGGCCCATTCTCAGGGCTCAGAACTGAACGTCTTTGCCAGGCCCCTGCCCATAACCCCCACTGTTGCGAACTGCCGCCTTCAGTACAGCCTGGTAACTTCGTGTAACCATCTCTTTTTTTTTTTTTTTTAATGAAATGAGAAACTATATACTCATGCTCATTCACTCCAAAAACTATTGAGTGAGCACCTACTATGTGCCAGACAGTGTGCTGCATTGTGACAGTGCTGTCTCTGGATTCGCTCGACCTGCATCTCAACACTGAGCACTCCTTACTCAGCGTTTACTGGACCTTGGGAAAGGTACTTAACCCTCAAACTTTCCACCTGTGAAGTGAGGATCATATTCTTTCTTCCCTCTTAAGGTTCTGGGAAGGTTAAATGGAATAGTACTTGGAAAGCACCTAGCACATGCCTGTCATGTTCTACATTCCACAGATACACACTGTGCATCTGCCATGACCAGGCTCTGTTCTAGGCACTAGGGCTTTCACGGTGCACAGCACAGGCTGGGTTCCTGCCCTCGTGGGGTCACATTCTAGGGGGCACTCCAGCCGCATGCACTGCTGCTGCTCTTGTCATTATCAATACAGGTACAGAGATAAAAGATACGGGAGCTCAGACTCACAAGATGACGACCCAGTGTGGGTGGGCTGGGAAGGCCTCGAAAATAGGTGATAGTTCAGTTCAAGCTTTAAGGACTAATAGGTATAAAGGCATGAAATATCTTGGCATGTTCAAGGAATGTTCCAGAATGGTAGAGGCCTAGACAGCTGTCAGCTGGGATGTCCCACATCCATGAGACTGGGGCAGGTTTCTCGCCTCTTTCTCTAACCCAGCAGAATCCTCATCTTTGTTCAGTGCTTGAAGCTTTAAACCTCTGTGCTTTGCTTTGCAAAAATGTTGCCTTGCTTTCGAGGGGACAAATGTGCCACATTGGTTGAGACTATATCCTGAGAGTGCACAGTAGTGACAGATTCCAGTTTTACTGTGTGCTCTGCAGGATGACATCTAACCGCCCTCCCCCATCACGTGTCCCCTGGCACATGATGGCGGCTTTGTAAACACTGGTGAATGAAGGACAGAAATGTGAACAAGGCCAGGGACAGGTGGCGCGAGGCTGACTGGCTGCTCGATGAGGGACATTACCAGGTGGCATTCCCTTGCGTACATTCATCATTTTGTTTCTACTGTAACATTTAACATTTATTGAGCACGTATTACAGGCCAAGCACTGTTGCCGGCACTTTCGCATGTATTTTGTCATTTAACCTCATCACAGTTCATTTAAAAGATGAGGATGCCTGGGTGAAATAACATGCCCACAGGCACAGCATCACTAAGCAGACATCTTGCTTATCCTGGCTTATCCAAAGGCGTTCTGTGCTTACTGTCTTTATAATATTTGTTTGTTTGTTTTATTGAAGTATAGTTGATTTACAATGTTGTGTTAATTTCTCACAGCAAAGTGATTCAATTATACATATATATTTACATTTTTATATTTTTTTCCATGTTGGTTTATCACAGGATATTGAATATAGTTCCCTGTGCTATACAGTAGGACCCTGTTGTTTATCCATCCTGTATATAATAATTTGCACCTGCTAACCCCAAACTCCCACTCCCTCCCTCCACATTCCCCTTGGCAACCACAGGTCTGCTCTCTATGTCTGTGAGTTTCTGTTTTGTACATAAGTTCATTTGTGGCATATTTTAGATTCCACATATAAGGGATATCATATGGTAATTGTCTTTCTCTGGCTTATTTCACTTAGTATGATAACCTCTAAGTCCATGCATGTTGCTGCAAATGGCATTATTTCATTCTTTTTTATGGCTGAGTAGTATTCCATTGTATATATGTGCCACATCTTCTTTATCCATTCATCTGTCGATGGACACTTAGGTTGCTTCCATGTCCTGGCTATTGTAAATAGTGCTGCAATGAGCATTGTGGTACATGGCTCTTTTTGAATTATGGTTTTCTCTGGGTATAGGCCCAGGATTGGGATTGCTGGATCATATGGTAGTTCTATTTTTAGTTTTTTGAGGAACCTCCATACTGTTCTCTATAGTGGCTGCACCAATTTACATTCCCACCAACAAGGTGGGGGGGGGTCCCTTTTCTCCACACCCTCTCCAGCCATTTGTTTGCTGTTGTGCTTAACCTGTTTATTGATCCAAATGCCTGATGGGCTGATCTCTACCATCACCATGACGGCCCTGATCATCCTCACAGGTTGTAGTTATCAAGTGCATTCTATGCATTGAGGAACTGTCTTAAGCTCTACATGAGATAATCCATTTAATTTGTACAAAACCCCACAGCCCAAGTCCTAATATATCCCCATCTCAGAGAGGATAAAACAGTGGCACAAAGATGTAACTTGCTGGAGAGTACGAGCAGGTGAGTGTCCAGGCAGGGCCTGAATCTGGGCAGGCTGCCCCAGAGCTGCCCTCTGAACTGCAAAACTCTTGATGGCCCCTCCAGTTAACCCGGGGCAGCACATAGAAAGCACCGCTGGATGTTCAGCCGTGATTGCTAACGGCAGACGGGGCAGTGGGGTAACTAGATAGGAGTGAATAAGGATGTTGGGGAGGACATGAGATGCTAACTGTAGAGTCCCTGGCACAGAGCCGGGCGCAGTCCACGACAGCTTTTTCTTTCATTAACATGCCCCAAAAGCTCATTCTTAGCTTCTCTTTCCTTCCTGCCCCTCCCTGCCTGACAGCTTCTCCCTCTGGATGTGTTAATGCCATCAATTCAGGAACCACCCAATTTTGCTGGCCCTGGGGGCCCCCCAGCTCTCAAGATGACTCTGCCCCTATCCGTGTTGTGTCTGTCTTAGGGTGCCACTCCCTCTAGGCAGCTTTATCTCCCTCATTTGCAAGTCCTTGCTGTTGTCCCCACACACCTCCTGGAAGCCTGTCTGCTGGGAACTCATTTCCTAGGCAACTATAATAGAATCTGAGCAAACCCCATTACCTGGCCTCCTGTGCAAGCAAGGCCTGGGACAGGCTGTGCCCAGGTCTGCCTCCACAGTTATCTGAGCAGATGATAAGCACAGCTTAAACTCCACCCTCTCTGCCCAGAGGTAGGTTGCTAAGTCCTGAAAAGTATTATTCAGATGATTTCCCATTGCTCTGGTTGGAAGCCATGATCCTATCTGGTACTCTTGAAGGTAGGCAATGTAAGGGGTGGGGGGGGCAGCTGGGGACCAGGGGGCTTCTCAGAGCCACAGACACACATGTACACGTGCACATGCACCTATCTGTGCTTCTCACCGGTTGCTGGTATCTGTGGCCACGGTAGCCCTGCTGCTTCTCACCATCTGCCAGCTTGCTCCCTGGTTCTGTTTGCACCGCGCCCACATAGTTCCAGGAATAAGCTGAAATCAGAAAGGTACGGGGGAATCTCAGCCTTCTCTTCAAATAGGGATCACCCCAACCGTGCCCGTCTACACCTCGTGAGCCTCGTGGGAGGATCCGAGGGTACAGGCAGCCTGTGCAGGCTGAGGAAGGGAGAGAGACGTTTACAAACACCCTCCATGCACCTGGTGTTGTGCTAGGTGCTTGACATATGTTTTTTGGGTTTTTTGTTTGTTTGTTTTGTTTTGGCCATGCTGCACTGGCATGCGGGCTCTTAGTTCCCTAACCAGGGATCGAACCCACGCCCCTTGCAGTGGAAGTGCAGAGTCTTAACCACCGGACCACCAGGGAAGTTCCCAAATGTTATCTTTTTAAATCACAAACGTTATCATTTTTTAAATGCAAAAGATAAACGATCAAAAGTCGTATGTATTTAAGTGGCAGAAGTACAGTTGCCACGCAGCTCTGTCGCTTCCAAAGGGCCCTCTTCACAGTACCACCCTCTCTCTCACATAAGACGACTGCAAACTGATTCCTTCATTCCCTACGTATTTATTGCATGCCTGCTGTGTGCCTGACACAGTGCCAGAGCTAGAAACATAACCATGAACAAGGCTCGTCCTTGACCTCGAGCCTCGCAGAGCTGATAGGTACATAAGCAGGCACTCTGTGTCTTATTACCACTGCCACCACCGCCATCCTCGGTGAGCAAAAAAGTCCAGGATGATGCCCACCGTCCCTAATTATTAGAGAAATCTGCATCAAAACTACAATGAGGTATCACCTCCCACCTGTCAGAATGGCCAGATCAAAAAGTCTACAAGCAGTAAACGCTGGAGACGGTGTGGAGAAACGGGAACCCTCCTACACCGTTGGTGGGAATATAAATTGGTACAACCATTATGGAGAACAGTACGGAGGTTCCTTAAAAGACTAAAAATAGAACTACCATATGATCCAGCAATCCCACTCCTGGGCATATATCCAGAGATAACCATAATTTTAAGAGATAAGTGCACCTCAGTGTTCATAGCAGCACTATTTACAATAGCCAAGACACGGAAGCAACCTAAGTGTCCATGGACAGATGAATGCATAAAGAAGATGTGGCACATATATACAATGGAATATTACTCAGCCGTAAAAAAATGAAATAATGCCATTTGCAGCAACATGCATGGACCTAGAGATTATCATACTAAGTGAAATAAGCCAGAGAAAGACAAATACCATAAGATAATCACTTATATGTGGAATCTTAAAAAATGATACAAATGAACTTGTTTACAAAATAGAAACAGACTCACAGACATCAAAAACAAACTTATGGTTACCAAAGTGGAAGTGGGGAGGGATAAATTAGGAGTTTGGAATTAACATATACACACTACTATATATAAAATAAATAATCAACAAGGACCTACCGTATAGCACAGGGAACTCTACTCACGATTCTGTAATAACCTATATGGCAAAAGAATCTGAAAAAGAATGGATACACGTATATGTATAACGGAATCACTTTGCTGTACACCTGAAACTAACACAACATTGTAAAACAATTGTACTCCAATATAAAATAAAAAGAAAAGTCCAGGACGAACCAGTCCCAAAGAAGATGTAGCCCCATCATCAAGGGGGACACATCAAGGCCAACAGAGGTGGGCAGGGGAGGTGCAGGGAAGCAAAGTTCTCTAATTGGCTGCACACAAAGCCTTAAGAGAAAGCGTGATACTGTTCTGGGGTTTCAGAAACAGACACACACTCCAGCACAAAGTTCTTTCCCTCCTCCCATTCCTTGTAATATAACTTTCCTGTGAGTGAGTCCTGGGAACTTGTATGAGCATCGCTTGGATTCCTTACAACACAGGGTTGATTAAACAATGGGCTCTCTGACATTTGATGCTGTGGACATCTGAGGCTCAGAGAGCCGATGTCTCATTCTCTCCTGGCATCCTGACAGCAGCCCCAGTGCCTTCAGCCCCATGGTTCCGAGCAGTTTGTCACCTGTCAGCACCAGCCTCAGCCATTCATTGCACCAACACAAAGAAATCAGCCCAACCATTTCTGTTATAGGAGTGGAAGCTCTCGTATCTAGAGAGTGAGGATCTCCATCCCTGCCCAGGCAGTAGGGGCAACAAGATGTGTCCAGATGGTAACCAGCATCAAGAGGGCCGATGCATAAAACAATTATCCTGATCAAAGCCCAAGAGGGTGAGAAGATGTTCTCCAGAACTCTGGGACGTTGTTCTAAAGCTAAGGGCAGCAGGAGTGGTCTTTAGCACCAAGTGCAGAGAAAAGTCAAGAAAGATGAGAATGGAGAAGTCTGTTGGATTTGACAGTGAGGGGCCATTGCCAACCTTGGCCTGATCCAAGGAGTCAGAGGCAGACTGTAGTTGTTAGAGAAGCTACTGGATGGTAAAGAAAAAAAAAAAATTAGTGCAGGAGGCTCAGTAAGCCAGGAGGTCAACGCCCGTCTCTGCACCCCCAAACACTACCTGTGTTCTAGCCTCTGCCCAGTTAGCTGCTACAACGTGGGATCCACCATTGGGATGCCATGTAAGGAGCACCAGCATGCAGGCTGCAGCCTGCTGCCATCTCCCTCCATCCCCTTCCTGACCTCTCCCACCAACTGCCTTAATCCATGAGCTCCAAGAAGCTCATGCTCTAGCTGCAAAGTCACCACATTAACAGACTTGGTCCACATAGATCCTGTGATTATTGATCTTTCCAGGTTATTTTCACACTGGTGCAGCCTTAATTCATACAATGATGATTTTATCATCATCATCATCATTTGTTGTTTTAAGGCAAATTACTTAACCTCTCAGAGTTTGAATGTCTTCTTCAGTAAACTGGGAATACTAGTACATATGTCATAGTATATCAGCAATGATTCAAGGAGTAATGCCTATAAAGTGCCTGGCACAGTGCTTGTTACTGAAACGTTGAAGAAGTACAAGCACTTTTGATTACTGTTTATTGATCACTTACAATGTACCAGGTGTGTTCTAAGAAATTCAGTTCCCCTGAATCCTATATGCTTTCTTATTTCCAAATTTTGCAAATACCTTGAACCCCCTCCCCTGACTGGCTAACTTCTGCTTTTTTTTTTTTTTTTTTTTTTACTTATTTATTTTTGGTTGAATTGGGTCTTTGTTGTTGTGCACGGGCTTTCTCTAGTTGAGGCAAGGGTGGGGCTACTCTTTGTTCCGATGTGCGGGCTTCTCATTGCAGTGGCTTCTCGTTGCGCAGCACGGGCTCTAGGTGTGCGGGCTTCAGTAGTTGTGGCGTATGGGCTTAGTTGCTCCGTGGCATGTGGGAACTTCCCGGACCAGGGCTCGAACCCGTGTCCCCTGCATTGGCAGGCGGATTCTTAACCACTGTGCCACCAGGGAAGTCCCACTTCTGCTTTTTAGAACACAGCTCAACCAATGGCATTTTTCACAGAACTAGAACAAAAAAATTTTGAATTTATATGGAAACACAAAAGGCTCCGGGGCTTCCCTGGTGGTGCAGTGGTTGAGGGTCCGCCTGCCGATGCAGGGGACACGGGTTCGTGCCCCGGTCTGGGAAGATCCCACGTGCTGTGGAGCAGCTGGGCCTGTGAGCCGCTGAGCCAGCGCCTCCAGAGCCTGTGCTCCGCAACGGGAGAGGCCACAACAGTGAGAGGCCCGCATACCGCAAAAAAAAAAAAAAAAAAAAAAAAAGACCCCGAATAGCCAAAGCAATCCTGAGAAAGAAAAACAGAGCTGGAGGAATCAGACTCCCTGACTTCAGACTATACTACAAAGCCAGAGTAATCAAGACAATATGTTACTGGCACAAAAACAGAAATATAGATCAATGGAACAGGATAGAGAGCCCAGAAATAAATTCATGCACCTATGGTCAATTTAACAGAGAAAAGACAGTCTCTTGTAATACTGTGCAGTGCAGATTTGCCTACCTGTGTCTTTCCAATTCTGTCTTCTTAGGTTATAGGTCCAGGAATGGGCCTGCTGGATCATATGGTAGCTCAATGAAAAGACAGTCTCTTCAATAAGTGGTGCTGGGAAAACTGGACAGCTACATGTAAAAAAAATGAAATTAGAACATTCTCTAACAAACACCATACACAAAAATAAACTCAAAATGGATCAAAGACCTAAATGTAAGGCCCGACACTATAAAACTCTTAGAGGAAAACATAGGCAGAACACTTTTTCACAGAAATCACAACGGTATCTTTTTTAATCCACCTTCTAGAGTAATGAAAATAAAAATAAACAAATGGGACTTAATTAAACTTAAAAGCTTCTGCACAACAAAGGAAACCATAAACAAAACGAAAACACAACCCACAGAATGGGAGAAAATATTTGCAAATGAAGTGACCAACAAGGGATTAATCTCCAAAATATACAAACAGCTCATGTAGCTCTATGTCAAAAAAACAAGCCAATTGAAAAATGGGCAGAAGAACTAAACATATTTCTCCAAAGAAGACATACAGGTGGCCAATAGACACATGAAAATTACTCAACATCACTAATTATCAGAGAAATGCAAATCAAAACTACAATGAGATATCACCTCACCAGTCAAAATGACCATCATGAAAAAGTTGACAAATAATAAATGCTGGTGAGGGTGTGGAGAAAAGGGAACCCTCTTACACTATTGGTAGGAATGTAAATTGATACAACCACTATGGAGAAGAGTATGGAGTTTCCTTTAAAAGCTAAAAATAGAACTACCATATGATCCAGCAATCCCACTCTGAGGTATATATCCAGAGAAAACTATAATTCAAAAAGATACATGCACCCCAATGTTCATTGCTGCACTGTTTACAATAGCCAAGACATGGAAGCAACCTAAAAGTCCATCACAGATGAATGGGTAAAGAAGATGTGGTATGTGTGTGTGTATATATATATATATATATATATATATATATATATATATATATATATATATAAAATCAATATTACTCAGCCATAAAAAAAAGAATGAAACAATGCCATTTGCAGCAACATGGATGGACCTAGGGATTATCATACTAAGTGAAGTCAGACAGAGAAAGACAAATACCACATGATATCACTCGTGTGGAATCTTTTTTAAAAAAAGATACAAATGAACTTATTTACAAAAACAGATTTACAGATATTGAAAACAAACCTATGGTTACCAAAGGGGAAAGGTGGAGGTGGAGGGGTAAATCAGGAGCTTGGGATAAACACCCACACACTACCATGTATAAGATAGATAACCAACAAGGACCTACAGTATAGCTCAGGGAACTCTACTCAGTCATCGTGATAACCTATATGAGAAAAGAATCTAAAAATGAATGAATATATGTATATGTATAACTGAATCACTTTGCTGTACACCTGAAACTAACAAAACATTATAAAACTGTACTCCAATAAAATTAAAAATTTTTTTAAATGTATCATCTTAACCCATCTATACATTTTTAAGTGTATAGGTTAGTGGCATTAAAAGAATATTCTCATTGTTTTGCAGCCATCACCATCATCTATCTCCAGAATTCTTTGTGCCTTCAAAACTGGAATAACTCCCCATTCCCTCTGCTCAATGCCTGATAATCTTTAGTATACTTTTTGTCTCTATGAAAAAATGAAAAGGCCATAGCTCAGTGATGGGAAGTTCCACACCAGAGAGCCTACACTTGTGCCTCTCTCCCTCCCTCCACTTTGGGCTCTGTCAGGACAGAGGTTATATCTGTTCACCCAGCTCTGGACTCAATATTTCTGGTCTGGCTTCATAAATATTCACTAATTAATGAATATATTATTCTTAGTTCTCTTCATAACCAAGCCTGTGAAGTATTTATTATCATCAAGATAAGGAAACAAAAGCCCAGAGTTAAGAAAATTGCCCATGATTACACGATTAGTGAAGTGGTATTGAGATAGAATCAGCATCGTCTGATGTGGAAGGTCATGCTCTTTTTCTCACTCTTCAGCCTCTCTTCAAACTGGCAGCCCCTGAGAGAGACCCATTCCCCACATGTATTGAAAATCGTTCTAGTAGGCTCCTCTTGAAACATCAGACTATCTGGCCATCCCATAAGGTAGCACCTGTATTACATCAAGGGCCTCGTAATTGACCTCCCAGCTTCTACCCAGGTGACACTACAGTGGGCTCTCAACACAGCAGCAGAGTGATTCTTTTAATACAGAAAGCAGATCCTCTCACTCAGCTCAGAGTTCCCTGGTGGCTCCCCATCTCACCGAGTAAGATCTCAAGACCTTTGTATTAGTTTCCTGTTGCTGCTGTAAGGATGCTGAAAAGGGTCTGTGGAGGCTAAAATCAAGGTGTCAACAGGGCTGCTCTCTGAAGGCTCTAGGGGAGAATCTGTTTTCTTGCTGCCGGGAGACCACCCACATTCTTTGGCTTGTGGCTACATCACTCCAGCCTCTGCTTCCTAACTCCCTCTTAGAAGGATCCTCTCTGTTACACTGAATCCACCTGAATAATCCAGGATAACCTTCCTGTCTCAGCATCCTTAGGCACATCTGCGGAGTCCCTTTTGCTGTGTAAGGTAACATAGCTGCAGTTTCCTGGGATTAGGAGGTGGTGATCACTGGGGGAGAGGCGGGGAGGCGTTTGCCCACCACACCCTTCAGTGATCTGTAAGGCCCTGTATTATCTGCAGCACCCTCCCCCTCCCCCAGGGCCTTTCTGGTCCCCTTCCTAGGTACTCTCTCTGTTCCTTACTGTGCTTTTGCCATTAGGACCTTTGCACTGGCTGTTTCCCTAGCCCAGAAAGCTCTTAACCCAGGTCACCGCATGGCATGCTCCCTCGCTTACTCCAGGTACCTGTTTTAGATACCCCCTTCTCCATGACGCCTGCCTATTTAAAAGTACAACCCATCCTCCACCTCCGGCATTCCTAACACCCCTCACCCAGCTCCGTTCTCTCTCAGCAGGTCTCACTTTCCAACACACTATGTGATTCACTATTTGTTCTTCTCGTCTGTCCCTCACCTGTAAAATGTCAGCTCCACGAAGGCAGGGATTTCTGCTGTTCTATTTACCAGTGTATCCCAAGTGCTTCAGCAGTGCCTGGCACAGAGTGGAACAAGCGAGGAACCAATGAAAGAGCAAAGTGGGAAAATCCAGGGTGGGCGCCAGGCTTTCTGAGCACGGTCAGGCTGGCATGAGAAGAGGGACGGGCACTCATGCCGATGGCCAGCGCACATCAGTGCTTGTCACCTGCCAGGCACGGATTAAGCATTTTATGTATAGGAGCTCATTCAGTCCTCACAAACACCCTCTGAGATTAATGCTGTGATCACCATCCCCATCTTTACAGATAGAAACTGGGGAACAAAGAGGTTAAGTAATCAGCCGGGTTGCAAACCTAAGCCTCCCAGCCTCAGAGCCCTCATCTTCACCACTGATGAGGTGACGTCATTAGAACCACACAATGCATCCCTGTTTCTTATTTCTCTGAGACACTTTCCCGTAATCTCTTCATGCCAGGAACCTGGGCTGTTTTCCTGGTGACAGAGACCTGCCTCTAGGGCAAAGGATGGAGTTAGAGAGGAAGAGAGGGAGCGTGTGTGTGTGTGTGTGTGTGTGCGCACACACGCGTGCATGCATGTTTGTGCATACGCAGTCAACTGCCAGAGTCCGTCTTCAGGTTTGGTCATTTTAAGCACCAGGAAGCCCATCTACCTAACAGTGTACTCTTTCATGCTGTTTCTTCAACTTAGCGCTAAGCCCCATGAAAGCCTGCAGCCTCTGCCCACCTCCGTCCCCTCAACTGGCACAGAAGCCTTGCTACTCACACACACCCCCCACCGCAAACCCGGTCACCAGTTTTACCAAATGCGAGCAAAAAAGGCCATGAACTGTTTGCATACTTGAGTAAACTAGCATGAGACGCTGAGGGGAAAAGATGCACAGGAGAGGAGATGGGGGACTTGGAAGACAGACACCACCCAGCTCCCAGTTTGCTACCAGGTCGGCTCCACCAGACTGGAAGGGATGAATTTACTCTGTCAGAAACACCTGAATTGTTTTTGACATGAGGAAGAACTCGAGGAGCTGGCTGGAGACCGAAATCAAATAAACTCTGTTTCCATCAAGCAGGCTGGCAAGCCAGAAATCTGTCCTGGTTGTGGGCAGTTGGTGGCCTTTTCTGAACCCTCTGCCCTCGTACTTTCTCTTGCACCAGGCCCAGTGGGAAGCTGAGCTGGGAAAGGGGACGCAAGCTCACTTGTGACTCAGTTATTCCAAGTCAGGGGCATGCCTGGCTCTAAATGATTATTTCATCCTCACAGCAGTTCTGATTGGTAAGAGAGGAGTGTTACCTCCATTTTACAGATGGGGAGCCTGTGACTACAGTGTCGCCAAGGTCACAGGAGGGTGGCAGGCAGGACCTGAACCCGGTGCCAGCTGCCTCTGAGTCACTGTGTTTGCCGTGCTCTGTTACACCTGCAGGTTTCTCATTTACTTCTGTAGATACCTAGGGTGTCTTTTACAAGTTTTCAGTCCAAAAATGTTCTAGTAGGTTTGTGAATATTGTTGAAGGGGTCCTGGACAAGGGCAAGTGGATCAATCAGGATTCTGAAGAGAAACAGAACCGTAGGATGGTTAGATGGCTGGATAGTGATTTTAAGGAATTGTGATGACTGGCGAGTTGGAAATCCATAGAGCATGTCAGTAGGCTGGAAACTCAGGCAGGATTTCTATGTGACAGTTTTGGGGCAGAATTCCTTCTTTCCCAGTTAAGCTTAGTTTTTGCTCTTAAGGCCTTAAACTGATTGGAGGAGACCCACCCACATTATCAAGGGTAAGGGCCTTTACTTAAAGTCAGCTGATTCTAAATGATAATCACATCCACAAAATACCTTCACAGCAACATCTAGACCTGCTTCTAAGGCAAAATGGGGGTTTTATAGAAGCCTCTTCTTGGAATAGAAGATAATTCCCCCTCTCATGGTCCCTGTACATAGGGGCAGCTCTGAGCTATGCTTCCCTGTGTGAAGCCCTGGCCGGGACCGACTGTGTGACCAACCAGCTGGGTACCACAGCCCAGCCTAATTGACACATAAAACTAAGCAATAGGAACAGCAGCCATCATGTAGTCAGCACCTAGTATGTGCCAGGCACTGCGCCAGCACTTCTGCATGCACCATGTGCTTTTTCTCATCAAAATATTTAACCCATGCATGAACTCGGAGACTCAGAAGGGTTCAAGTGACTTGCCCAAGAGGAGTGGTAGAGTCAGCTAGAAACCACGTTTGCCTGGTTACTACTGTACCAGACTGCCTTCCAAAATCTTCAGTTTGAATACTCTAGATTAACCAGTCTCAGAGAGATGAATGATGGGACCCAGAACCACTCAGCTGGTCAGAGCTGGCTCCAGAACGCAGGTTTCTTGGCTCCCAGGCCAGCCTTCCCACCTCGCCATCCTGCCCTCCCCTGCTCCTGGAAGATTCTGCACTGGAAACACTCCATCCCCTGCTAGACTTGCTTTCCAGGTAGAGCATGGCCACAGACCATGCAACTCCAGGTGGTCAGCAGGCCCAGCCAAGGTAGTATGTGCCAGCAGGACACAGTGCAGGAAAGCCCAGGCTGCCATTACCATCTCAAGGAACAGATGTGCTCAGAGTTGGTGCCCTGAAACCACTTTCTGGCTGAAACAACTTCATAATGAGACCCATTCAGGACATCAGTATCAAAGCCTCCTTGAGCTGAGGCTGAAACGGACCTATCTAGCGGCAAATCCATCTCCGTGGCATTTTGTGTTTTAGCGAGATTAAAGGGAATTTGCAGGAAACACTTGAGAGTCTGATGCTCTCTCTGCAGAGGGAAATAAGGTTTTCTAGGACTTGATTTTGTAGGGCATGCTGCTGACTGGGTCTACTTACTCTGGGCCTTGCAATATATTGGTGGTTTTGTTGCAAGCAACAGAAACCAGTGCTAGGCACTTAATTAAACCGAAAAGAAATCAAAGGGGGGAAAATGTTCAATGGTTTATCTTATGGAATCAAAGTAGGATTTGGAAAACCAATACTTGAGACCATAATTAACCCTGGGCAGCTCCGGGCCCCTCTGCAGTAGAAGTTCAGAAACCTCTGAGTGTTGCCTGATGTTAGGGCAAGTCAGCTCTGTGATCTCCAGTCTCTGCATCTGTTCAAATTTCCAAGAGTGAGAAACTAATTTGCTCAGCCCAAGTGTCTACCCCTGAAAACCCGGCCCTGGCCAGGGCTTCACATGTGTCAGCATGGCTCAGAGCTGCCCCTATGTACGGGGACCATGAGAGGGGGAATTATCTTCTATTCCAAGAAGTGGCTTCTATAATAACCTTGACTGTAATAGTAACTTGGGGTTTATATAGATAGAGACGTCCATGTTCATAGATCTCTATATCTACTGTGTATGTGTGTACACTTCACCATTCCCTCAATAGTTCAGCCCTCCTAGCCTCCCACTCCATTTCCATAGCAATCATATCTTCAAATAATTAGCTGCAAATGCAATCTCGAGCCCCAATTTAGAGATACTTGCCCTTGGGCTTTAAGCATCCTGAGACATTTCAGATGAGAGTGTAAGCACCAGGTGGGAAGAGACTTTGGATGTTTTGTTCTGTATTTCCAAGTGCCTGGCACATAGTAGGTGCTCAGTGATTGTTGAATGAATAGCAACCACCCATCAGTGCTGGGACATCTTCCCTCCTCCCTCCAGGGGCTTCGCCATCTCGATCCAAGGGTATTCTTTAGACCCATATGTCCCATCCCTAACACCCATATCTGTAAATAAGGTACATACCTCTCCTGGGGGAAAGGTAATGAGCTCCAGCTCTGCCCATGACCAATGTAGGGTTGATACGAAAGAGAATGCCTGGCCATCAGTGAGGAAACTTCGGGTGTTCGTATGAAGTCATTGCTTAGAGAAGACAAAGAGAGAAATGCAGGCCAGAACGGGGTGACTCAGACCTCCGGTCCTCCAACCAGCTACATATAGCTCACCCAGATTCTATCTTGGTGTCATCGTTTATAAATCTCCCCTGAAATAGTGACATGAGGGCCATATATTATTTGGTATATAGTTAACTTAAGCATAATTATAAAGAGTGAACTGCAACTGATATTTGGAGGATTCCCACGTCAATTTCCAGTCCATCTCAACCACCACCTTTGCACTGGGAGCTGGTGAGACCCCTTAACCAAGAGTGGTTTCCGAGACCTGTCCTTATCCTGACCTGCTTCCAAACCCTGCTACCGTTCTTCCAGGATGGCCGCTCTGTTCTTGTTTCACGCTGGCCAGGGCTAACATGTTACTTCCCTGTAGGGTGACTGCTCTTTGCAGACCAGCCCCAGTCCCTGCGTATGCACAGGCTCAGAGTCCTGTTGAGTGAAAGTGACTTCAAGCAGTAAGCAGTTGTATTGCTCCGGAGGGCTGCTGCTTCCGGTATTCTTGCAAAATGCCTTCAATGCCTCGCATTACCCCAAGGGAGACTGCTTCCTCTGTCTCAGAGATAATGAGCAGACAGCCCAGGCTGGCCTGAGACCTGAGGGTCAGTGGTCTGAGCAGGAAGCCCGCATGAAGTATCAAAGCCACGGCCAAAGAGATGCTGGAAGGTGAAGCCAGGGAATAGGACAGCACTGCAGTGTAATAGGGACCATTTGTCGCTTCCAGCCTGCCATGTGCCAGGTGTACCAAACAGTACTAGTATTTCTGTTACCTTGTCCGGTCTCCACAGCAGCTCAGGGGCGAGTTATTATTGCCCCATTTTAGGGAGGAACCTGAGGTCGTGAGAAGCTAAATCACTTGTACAATATGGCAAGACTCCTAAAGTGGCAGAGCCAGGATTTCAATCCTGTCTGTGTTCATTACAAGCCTCGTGCACTGTGACCTTTCTGGGCCTTTCTCTCTTTCAAAGGTTGGCCACAGAGCTGGGCCATGGCAGATACATCCAGAAGGCAGGACATGGGTCTCAGAGGAGCAGAAGGCCAGGCTCAAAGGCCAGGAGTGAATGAGAGGATGAGGGATAGCAGAGCTCTGGCGCATTGGCTGCTGGCTGCGTGGGGTGTGTCTGGCCATTTTGAAGGCTCAGGATCTGAAGGAGGGAAAGGATTGAAGAGTCACAGAGACGGGACCCACAAATGCCCAAGTTGGTGATCACCTCATTAGCTTTATGTCCAACTCTCCTGTGGCCAGTGGTGCACTAGGAGCATGTGGCCGACCCAGCGGACCCAGCAAGTAGGCAGATCTCCAAACCCTGTGCGTCCCAGACACTTGGCTTTTGCACTTGGCTCTGACAGGGGCACACACTATGAAAGTGAGGGAGGGCCCCCAGCCTCTCTGCTCACTCTCCAGGAAGACGCCGCTCTCTGGTCCAGAGACAGCAGGACTCCCGAGTGGCAGTGGACCAGCTACCTCCCCGGGTAGACCAGTTGGCCTCCCCGGGCCTTGGCTCCCCCATCTTTAACCTGAGAGGCTGACCCCTCCCTCTGCCAACCACCTCCACTCCATCCCGTGGGGAAGGCCTCTGCCTGGCATCACGGGGACCCTGTCTCTCTTCCTGCCCACTCTCCAGGAAGTCTGTCATCCAGCTCGACCTTGCCAACACCAAGAAGGTGATGATCGTCCCTGCGTTCGAGACGCTGCGCTACCGGCTCTCCTTCCCCAAGTCGAAGGCAGAGTTGCTGTCAATGCTGGACATGGGGACCCTCTTCACGTTCAGGTGAGTGGCCCTCACTGCCGCCTCCTGGGGGAGGGGGAGCCTGAAGCCCTTCTCACTCCTGGGAACCCAGGCGCCAGAGCTGCTGGCCCAGACAGTTGTCATGGCCTTAGACCATTTTAAGGCCAAAAGAAGCACCGCTGGCCCCAAACTGTGTGCTTGGAGTGTTGTTTCTCTTCCCACGTGCCATGCGCTTTTTGTACATGGGTGATCGACCTGTGTGTCCACATGCAAGGACAGGAACGCTGGGCAGGGCAGTCAGCTTATTTCTCTTCCTACTTTACTCAGTTTAAGTTCCACTCCTGTCTCCCGGCTCTGATTCCTCTCTTGGTTTGTTCGTCCATTCAGTCGTTTGGTAAGTGCGTTTCGTCGTGGAGGCCGTCTCCCTTTTTCTTGTGGGTGGTCTGTTCTCCGAGGTCCTCAGGCCTGGGATGGGCAGCAGTAGCTTCAACCACTGAAGTCATCAAGGTGACTCCAAGGTTGGACACAACAGATGTGGCAGCTGACTTTCCTGTTGCCCGAGTGACAGTTTCGAACAAACCTTTCATTTCCCTGACTTCCTAAAACCCTAAGTCCTGCAGAAACATCGCAGAAGAGCTACCCTTCCACCTGTCCAAAGGGCCCAGAGAGACTGCAGGATAGCACAGGTGCCGATGGCTTCTGTCTGCAGGGGACAGGCTACAGCATTAAGGGCAGCGCCCCTGGGAGGGGAGTAGGATTCCTGCTCGGTCTCTTGACAGAGCAGTTGGAAGAAAGAGAGTTGCGCCTTCCTTCTGCTTCCATTTTAAAGAGAGACCTCCCTTTTGAACCGTGTAAGAATGGCCAACACTTCCTTTGAGATAAAGAACATACATTTCTAGGCAATCTGAATTTTATTGGAAAGATCATAATAACTTAGGTCTTCATACCACTATTAAGTCACTAGAAGTTTCTGGAAGGTTTTCTCAAACATTATTTTGTGAAATAATTTTATCAGGTAGGTTACTCATGCAACAATTCAGAGATGCTCCCTTTTCACCTTTTATACAGATAAAGGAACTGAGGAGTGGAGGGGTCCTGGGGGAGCCAGGACTCAAACTCCAGCCTTCTTCCTCCCTCCAGAATTCTGGAAAGTAGCCTCAAAGAGTTAATACCCCACCAACCAATCCTCCTTTCTTTTTGGAAAAAAACAATAACTTCCATTTATTGAGTGCTTAACATGAGCCAGGCACTGTGATCAGCTCCTTTAATCCTCACAACAAATCCATGAGGCAGATATGTTGTCCCCATTTTACAGATAAAGAAACCGAGGCTCTGAGAGGCTACATAACTTGTCAGGCCACACAGCCAGTACGTGACAGAGCCCGGATTCAGCCCAGGTCTGAGGAACTACAGAGCCTGTGCTCTTAACCGAAGTACCATCAGACCACTGATCAAGTCCTGAATTTTCTTACCAGTGTTTGAAGATGCATGCAAAAATAGAGACTCTAGATGCCATAGCCTGATGGCTGACCACCTGGCAAATTTCCAAGACATCCTTCCTTCCTTCTCCATCCCCAGATTATTTAAGAACTCATTTCAAGACCAAGTCCGTGGGCCTGAGAGCTGGCGTTTGGCCTGCTGTGTCCGTGATTGCTGCTCTGGCCAACAGCTTGCAAGCCACCATGCCAAGTGCTAAATTACAGACCTTCCCTCCGAGAAATTGCTTTTGTCACCTTCCCTCCAAATGATGAACTCTTAAGCCTCCTAGCAGCTGAAACCTACTCCATACTGCACCTGGAATGAGAAATCACCCACACACCTACACATCCATCCTCCAGGGCAGCGGTTCTGAGTGTGGTCCCTGGACCACTAGCATCAGCATCCCCTGGGAGATTGTTAGAAATGCCAAGTCTCGAGCCCCACCCCAGACCTACTGGATCAGAAACTCTGGGGGGTGGAACCCAGATATCTGTTAGGAAATAGTCCTCCAGGGGATTCTGATACACACTCATGTTGGAGAACCTCTGCTCAAAGCAGAGTGCCCCGCATCTCTTCTAAGCAACATCCCACAAGGTTGTACCCAGGAAATCTCTCTCATCACTATGTTTGGAGGCTGAGGATGGTCTCAGAAAGCAAGTCCTGGAGACCATTGTCTACTGATCTGACAGTAGGTTTCTTGGGGCGTTGTCTGAAGCTTTTCTTTCTAGAATGTTCTTTTTCTTGGGCCCCATCTGCTGTTTCACTAGAGCCTCAGCCTCCTGCCATCTCTTTGGAGCTTCCAGAGGCACATTCCTGCCCCACTAACTGGCTTCTGTCTCAGGTACCTCTCAAGTTTTTAGAGTGCTCATTCATTCATTAATCTGTTCAACTTAGTGCACAGCCATTGACTGCTTGCTCTAGATATAGGCCAGAGAGTGTGGTGACAGTGACATATAAGAAAGATAACCCAGCATAGTGGTTAAAGGTCCTGGCCCTTGAGCCAGGCTGCCTAGGTTTGAATCTCAACTCTGCCACTGCTATCTGTAACTTGACACTGGGCACGTAGTAAGAATTTAAAACTATAGGTATAGCATGTACAATATAACCAGTATAGAGTAAGTGCTTACTAAATACTGGCTTATTATCATTATTGTTGTATCGTTGTATTCATTTTTATTGCTATATAACAAATTACCACAAGTTTTGAAGCTCAAAACAATATAAATTTACTATCTCACAATCTCTGAGGGTCAGAGGTCCAAGCATGGAATGGCTGGATTCTCTGCTTAGGGTTTCTAAGTGTGGGCAAGGCTGCAGTTGTCCCTAGAGTGTGTGGTTCTCCTCCAGGCTCACTGGTCGTTGGCAGAATTCCTTTCCTTGTCATTGTAGGACTGCCATGTGGCCCCCATAGGCATCTCAGGCATGGCTTTTTGCTTTCTTCCAGACTCAGATTTAAAGGTTCACATGATTAATTCAGGCCCACCCCCCCATAATCTCCCTTGTAATTATTCTAAAGTCAACTGATTAGTAACCATAATTACATGTACTGAATCCCTTTTGCCATATAATGTAGCATAATCACAGAGGTGATACCATATTCACAGGTTCTGCCTCAAGAGGGAGAACATTATACAAGTGCAAGGTCACCCAGAAGAGAGTCTTCTGCCTTCCACAATGGTCCCTGGTAGGAATGACCCTATTACAGACTAACATGCAGTTCCATATAAATGACAGAGAGCATTCCAGAAAGTCATGTACCCTTTCATAGTGATAGCCTCTTCATTAGTAAAGGATGTAGATAGTGGACTGTATTCGTTGCTGTAACAAAGTACTACCAACTGGGTGGCTTAAAGTGACAGAAACTTATTGTCACCATTCTGCAAGCCAGAAGTCCAAAATCAAGGTGATGGTAGTTCCTGGCTTCCTCCAAAGGCTCTTGGGAAGATCTCTTTCATGCCTCTTTCCAGCTTCTGGTGGTGGCCAGCAATCCTTGGCGTTCCTTGGCTTGTAGGTGTATCACTTCAATTTCTGCCTTCATCTTCACATGGCATTCTTCCTGTGTATCTCCATATCCAAAATTTCCTCTTATAAGGACACCAGCCTTTGGATTAGACCCTGCAGTAATCCAACGTGACCTCTTCTTAACTTGATACATGTGCAAAGACCTTCTTTCCAAATAGGTCACGTTCTCAGGTACTAGGGGTTAGGGCTTGAACATAGCTTTTGGGGGGGGCAGGGGACAAAGTGCAACCCACAACAAGGACTATATCAGCACATAGCTCTTCGTCCTCCAAACCAGCAGCATTTGGAAAGCTGAGCTTCCTTCCCTCCACTCAGTGGCTTTTCTCCATGTGACCCAGGTACCATGTCTGGACTAAAGGCCACGCACCCACAAACTTTGCCAAGTGGCGGACCGCCACCACGCCTTACCGGGTTGAGTGGGAGGCCGATTTCGAGCCGTATGTTGTCGTGAGACGGGACTGCCCTGAGTACGACCGGAGGTTTGTGGGCTTTGGCTGGAACAAGGTGGCTCACATCATGGAACTGGATGCCCAGGTGAGAAGAGTGAGACGTTATGGACCCGGTGCTGTGGGGAAAGGGGAGGCCTGGATCTTAAAGCTGGAAGGGCCTTGGAGATAAGACGCAGGGACCAGAGAAGGAACACAGCATGTTCAGGGATCTAGAGTGAGGCCATGACAGTACTCATTCTCAGGGTTGTTGATTCCCAAACCTTTTCTCTTTCTTCTCCCTTGGGTGACAGACAGTTGGGTTCCCAGCCAGGACTCAGGCACATGTGAGTGTCCTGTGACAAACCATCTCACCCCCTCATCCTCATTCAACCCAGTGATGAAGACAAGCAAATGATGACCATTCATCACTCAGCCTGTGAGTCATGTAACTGACACAAAGCACTCTAGCACTTCGGTATAAATGACACAAAGCACGCAGCTGAGGAGCAGCTATTTATTCTACCCTGTAACTAAAAGAGTGATGATGTTCAGGCTGTATTTAATCATGAAACCTTTTCATTCATTCAACTAATACTTAACTGAGCACCTACTTCAAAAGAAATCTCCTGCAGAATTCTAATAGGTTAAACCAGGGGTCTGCAAAGCTTTTCTCCAAAGAACCAGATAGTAAATTTGGGAGGCTTTGTGGGGCCTGCAAGTTTCTTTTTCAACTACTCAGTTCTGCCATTGTCGTTCAGTTGTAGACAGTATCTAAAGAATGGACGTGGCTGTGTTCCAATAAAACTTTATTTATTAAAGAACCTGCAGCCGGCCAGACACACCACAGCTTGGCAACCCATGTGTCAAACAAACAAAAGCAAAGCTATTCTGGTTCAGTTAGGAGAAGGATGCTTAGGCCACTCAACCCCACCCTTTGGTCTCTCTGTATGCTATTCTCCAAGGCACCTCCTCTTGGAGCACAGTGTAAATATTTCTCAACAGTAACATCCTGAATTCAGAAAAAGCAATGGATACTCAGTGCTGGCTGCCCTGAGTCACCTGGAGAACTTTCCAACAGTTCCAGTGTGTTTGAGAACAGTCCCAGGTGATTTGAATAAACCTCTAGGGTTGCAAACCACTGATGTAGATAGAAGGTTATGGAATAGTGTCCATATTTAACAATGGAGAACACGACCTTTAGTGTCCATTTTTTCAGTCTTGGAGGTGGTCCAGTGCTGCTCACAAACAGAAATGCTTAGTCTGCCTCAGCTTCTGCTTGAAAGAAATGTCGTAATATTCGTGCATCCGGCAGTGTGGTGAGGTGAACTGGTTCAATAAAGTTAATTTTTCCAGCACTGAGACCTGGGCTTTGTTTTAGACAATTTTGACAGAACTCTTGAAAATTTGTTGCATATTTTCCTTGCTTTGCCAGACATACTTTTACTCTTTCTAGTGATTTAGGGAGATAATGAGTACACACCTGACAGGTAATCCAGCCACACCTATAGGAGCTGTTGGAATTGGTAGGGCTCTTTGTCCCCACGTGAAACATCCCAAACAGCTAAGCTCCGGGAGTTCTTGCATTTTCTTTTCATGGTTTTTCTCACTCCTTTCTCACCATCAACTGTCATTTCTGGCTGCTGTCAGTATTCCTCCACCTGTAACAGCTACCTTTCCCCATCTTGAGGTTTCCCTTTGAGTTTATTCTGATCTGCTCTGGGCTGGGAAACTAGATGACCAAAGCTTATCAGACATTCTATCCAAAATCAGAGATTGTAATTCTGAGTGCAGCTGGGCTGGTTCTCCTTTGAGTTACACATCCCGAATTTATGTCATCTGTTTTGGCTATTTAGAGACATTTTATTTTTTATCTGAGTTCCTGTCTATATTCTGCAAAGTGGAGAATACCATACGATGATTCATAGTAAGGCTGTGTGGGTGAGCATTTTGGTTTTTGTTTGTTTTTTGTTGGGGTTTTTTTGTTTTGCTTTTGAGAATTTTGTTCTTGATGAGCTTCCGTCCAGTGGAGCATCTTTTTCCTCATTCCTTTTTTGTCCCCTCTTTTGTACTAATCTGACGAGACTGTTAAATCTCATCAAATCCTATGAGAAGTCACATAAGCAGACATCACTTAATCGAGCAAGAGAGTCTCCTGTGGCTTGTGTCATTCTAGAGCAAACATGTGGGTGTGTACTCACACTTAACCAGGAACGTTTTATGGGCCATAAGCTCTGCCCAGCACTCTCCATACATTACTGGTCATCTCTCAAGGTGGGTATTATTACTTTCACTTTATAGATGGGAAAACTAAGGCTCAGAGAAGCCAGGTAATGTGTCCAAGGTCATGGAGACAGCCCTGTACTGCCCCCCTCCACATGGTGGCGCTGCCCTGCTTCCTGGTGTCATTCACCACTTATTCCTTCGCTTAGTCGGGCGGCCATCCGCTTGGGTGTTCATCATACATCACTGGGGGCCCTGCAGGTCTCACACTGCTCTTGTCTGCTTCCAGGAGTATGAATTCATCGTGCTGCCCAACGCGTACATGATCCACATGCCTCACGCCCCTAGCTTCGACATCACCAAGTTCCGGTCCAACAAGCAATACCGCATCTGTCTCAAAACCCTGAAGGAAGAGTTTCAGCAGGACATGTCCCGCCGCTACGGCTTTGCCGCCCTCAAATATCTCACGGCCGAGAACAACAGCTAGCACCAAGAAGCCCGTCACAAGGGAGAGACGTTCTACAAGGGGGAGAGCCACTTGCTGTTTGGGGCCCAGCCTTCAAACTCAAATTGAGCACCGCTTTTTTCGGTTTGTTTTTATTTGTCTCTTTGGCCCAACAAAGCTGCCCTCACTACGGAGATCTGGGACAAGGATCCGGCCAGTCCCTCTCTGGCCCATGACCCATCACTCCCAGAGCGTGGAAAAACAGCCCACCTACGTGGTCTCTCCAAGAATGGGACACAGAGGGTGAGAGGGAGCACGGGGGTTATCCTACCGCAAAGGCACACCACAGGCAGGTCTGCAGGATATTCTCATCGCTTTTTGTTAAAAAAAAAAAAAAAAGAGAAGGCAGGGTGTAGGGGTTAGCCGTCCAAGGAAATAAAAGCAAAAATGTCTCTTCATCAGAGAAGACTTTCTTCTTCACCCTGCAGTTCAACTGGGTATCCAAAAGGAGGGCACACCAGTGATCAGAACTGTTTGGGAAAACCCAGTGGGGACACTGTACTTGGCAGGACCTAGAGGTGGGATTAGTTGGTTCTTTATCCTCAAGGTCACTCTTGTTTTGGGGGATTTTGTTTATTTGTTTATTTTTGGTCTGGGAATCCCAAATAGAAAACCTGATCCTTTAAGGCTCTGAAGGAAAAACAGCTGCCTTAGCTGACGTCCCTCTATCAGCAGTGGCCCAACAAGGAGGACGGGAGTCTGCGGCCAATATTTACATGGGTCGCCTTCTTCGGGATGGTCACCGAGGCCCCATGACCTTGAATTCCCGACTCTCCAGAATCCCGGGGCTCCGATGGGGACTGTGGAAGTACAGAGACCAGCTGTTTTACAACCAGTCACGTTCTCTATTGGCAGTGACTGATTCATGGGGACAGGGCTTTAAAGGGACGGTTTCCATGCACGCGAAAGGTACGAACCTCTCAGGCCTTTAGAAGAACTTTCGTAATTCACTCGAGCCCAGTCCTGAAGATTCACAAGCCCGTTTGGAGAACTTCGGGAAGAATGTGTTGGGCTCCACTGTGCTCACGTCCACTCGCTGCAGCTGGGACGAGGTCATGACCTCAGGCTCCCTTGGGGACCCATCCAAGGGTAGGCCAGCACCTTTACCGTTACACAGATTGAAGGGACACTGGACTTTTTAGCCATTTTCTTGAATCTTCAATGTTAATGTTGTGTTTACATTGATGAGAACAAGAGTCAGGGCCCTCCTCTCTGCCGGGCTGTTTGTATCAAGTTGCAGTGTGACCAGCAAACGCTGCATCAATAAACGAAAGTACAGACTGTTTCTTCCCCACTCCCCTCCCAGTCTTGTAAGGAGCTACCGGACACACTTCCGTGTAGAGAGCAAAGTCGGTAAACAGCAACTTTACACTTTCTGTTCTCCCGTTGTGTTCTCTCATTGCTTGAACTTGAACCTCTTTTTTCTCTTTGCCTGAGGTTAGATCTCACTTCATGCTCCAACCCTCAGAGCATTTTCACATTTTCCATTTAGCTTCTGTCTCAATACTGAAGGCCAGATGTTTTAGGTAGCAGATGTGGGCCAGCAAGGTAAATCGTGGCGACTGTCCTGTTAATCATGAAACGCCGCAGCAGCAGCCTGATTTATGAGAGGCCCTCAATGTGTTACGTAGTCACGGGCATTCACTCAGATTTACTGAAAAATTTAGGAAAACTATTAGGACTAATTCTCACACAGATATGCATAAGTTTGTGTGTGTGTATATGTCTCATCTGTGTGTGTGTGTGTGTGTGTATATATCTCACATACATAAATTACATATATAGTATTTGTCATTACAAAAGTTATACATAAATACTGTAAAAGCAAAACATCACAAAAGTATTCAAAGTTCATGTTAAAGTTTCGTTTTTCCATTGGTGTGTGGGAGCCAGCTTAGACCAGCTCACAACAACTTATTGTGCACATCTCTTTCCTACTCCTGTGTTCAGTGACATCACCTTTGTAGCATGAAATCATCCGTGATTGGAGTATTTACACCATGGAAATCAGAAAACATCACAAATCAGGGCCCTGTCACCCTGAGAGCCGGTTGTTAAACATCTCCCCGCACACCACTGCTTTTTCCTCTCCCCTGTGCATACACACACACACGCACAGGCACTCAAACTTTCATATGCTGACAGCTGTAGTTCCTCCTTGTTGAAAATCAATTTTTAATTCCCTAAAGCCTTTTATTTTTTAAATTTTTTCATGGCCCCTGAGTCATGCCCAGCCACCTTGCTTCTTCACATGCATTTCTGTGGGTATAGTTGTGACCATATAATCTATTATCATCTGAAGTGGGTCAGCTCTGAGAATGAAGGAAGGTGCTAATTACTTTGAGACAACAGGTATAAATTGGAGGATGGTGTAGCTTCACGTACGCTGAATTTATTAAAGCCAGAAACTGACACTCCACACCAACAAGAGGAAATCCTATTTCCCCAAAGACAGGCGCCTGACACTCTGAAGCTAGTCTCACTTAAGGCTAGAACTCAGATCTTGGCTGATTCCCAAGTTCAACACAGAGGCTGCCAAGCCAGTGGAGGCTGAGGTCTGCAGCACCAACAGCGTGAATTCCCAGAACTTACATTGAGGGCAGCAGCACTTTGCCAGCCCCAGCTCACGTGTGGGGAGCTGTAGCCACTTGGGCAGAGGCAGTTGCTACAGATGCTGATTCCTTCGTATCAGTTCCCTAGGGTACAAGACGCTTGTAAATGGGGCACGCTGATGTTTTCATGCTTAAATAAGCCAAAACCATCTTGGCTTTCAGTTGGGAGGAAGGAAAGGATTCTCTCATTTAGCCCCCATAATATTCAGTGTCCGAGAGAGTTGAGATATATTGGGTCACCACTGTGAAAGGACCTTTGGCATGCAGTAGCTCATTGAAGCCTTGCGGCAAAACAGCAAAGTGGCTATTACCGTTGATTGATGAGGAAACTGAGTGAGCTCTGGGAAATTCAGTAAGTCCCCCAAATTCACATAGTCAGTACATGGCAGAATCAGAACTTAAACCCAAGCCTACTTTTTAAAATCCAAAGCCATGTAATCTGCAATGATGCTCTCTTCCCCAGTAGAAAAGAAACATACTAAATATTGGCAGACAAGAGGATTTGAACCTATGGAAGATGATGAGATTCCTAGTCCTCGTTCACCATCCAACAATAACCACACAGCCTAGACAGCAACCCCTCCTTAGATGTGCCAGATCTTGCCACGCTCATGGACTTTCTCAAAATTCATTTGAAATAGACCTGGGCAATCTGTAACCATATTTAGACAGCTGAGATCAACTAGGAGGGCAGTAATTGATTCTCTGAATGCTTCTCCTGGGTTATTTCCTAGATTACATGGCACAGGTAGAGACACTAAGTTTTAAGCTCCCCTTTGGACCTCATCAGCATGCTGCTTCCAAGTGAGCTCTCCAAACGCCCTGAGCTGATTTACAGAGGACGTATTTGCCGAGTTGACTAATAGCTTCTTTGTACCCCATCGTGAAAGGACAGACCCTACTTTAATTCTGTTCCTTTCAAAGACTCTACTGTCTTTGAGTTAAGGCTTCATTTGTGGTCACCAGGCCTTTAGGGAGCTCTGTGTTAGTGGAAGAAACGTGATTAAAATCCCCTCTCAGACATGGCTCCCGCACCCTCTTGGTGAAGATAACAAGAGCTACCATTTACTGAGCCAAGACTTCTCTGGGAGTTGGCACTGATGGGTCCTCACAGCAACATTACAATATAAGGAAGGTATTTATCATTATCCCCATTATTTAGCTAATGGAACCGGTCCTGAGAGAAATTAACGTTACTTACCCGGAATCACACAGGTTGTTAATGGAGGTGCTGGAACTTGAACCAAAATCCAACGGCCATCAGAAACCCACGTCTCTCCACCCTACGCTGCTGTCTCCTTATACGATACCGAAATCAGTTTGGCTGCCGGGCTTATCCAGTCATATCTTAGTGTAGTTCATGATGATATGCTTTTTTTTTCCCCTTGCTTTTTTAGTCCTAAGGGTTTATTTTCCAATTTAATGCCATTAAAGTTTAGGAAAGTCGATTATCTACCAAATGCATTCTAAGAAGTTTCAGACCTGTAGAATCTAGTGTCGGGGATATCAGACTTGTTTTCATTCATTTAGCAAAAATGCTCTTGTAAGCATTCTCTAATTTCAAGGAATGATTGATGATATCTGAAAGGAGACAACGAGGACACCACAAAGATATAGGGTTTCTGATTGTGAATATTTGATGGATTTGGTCCTTGGTTTATTCCAACACATTCAATAGTCTTCAGAGACAATATCTTCTGGAATGAAAGAATGTCAGTCAGTGCTGGGGAAGTGTTTCCCACTTGGTTCCCAAGGTACCAAGACCATCTGGTCAATGAGGCCGGGACGCTGTCACAAAATGATTGACAGGGCCTGCTCAGAGCAGAGTCTTCAACAGATTCCTAGGTACATTATGCTGCTGTGGTTTTGAAGGAAGAAAGGCAGGGCTGCAGTGGCATCAGAATAATTTCATTATGCTCTTCATCACTTCTGTATTCCACACAACTGAGCATCTACTCCGTGATGGGCACGTGAATACAACAGTGAACCAGGCACAGTCTATTTTCATGTCGTGTAGAATTATCTAGTTAGCTGAAAAGTAAAAAGACAACGCCAAGATAAGTTTCACCATATTACATTCATGTAAACAGTTTATTTTTAAACTTACAGTGCAGAACAGTGGCAAGAATAATACAGATAACTTCTGTATGCCCTTCATTTAGGTTCACAGATTGTTAACATTTGGCTGCATATGCTTCATATCTCTCTATTTTTTCTAAAACATATGAGAGTGAATTGTATATGTCATGCCCCTTTAAATCTGAATATTCTAGGATTTTTTTGTTTTTGTTTTTGTTTTTTTGCGGTACGCGGACCTCTCACTGCTGTGGCCTCTCCCATTGCGGAGCACAGGCTCCGGACGCTCAGGCTCAGTGGCCATGGCTCACGGGCCCACGGGCTCCGCGGCATGTGGGATCTTCCCGGACCAGGACACGAGCCCGTGTCCCCTGCATCGACAGGCAGACTCTCAACCACTGCGCCACCAGGGAAGCCCTAGGATGTATTTTTTTTTAAAGAAACAAGGACATTCCCTTCTATAACCACAATGCACTGATCAAATTCAAGAAATTTAACATTGGTACAGTGCTATCATCTAACATACAGTCTACATTTAAAGTTTGCCAATTGTTCTAGTAGTGTCTTAACATCAGTAACCTCTATCACTCCTATCCCTCACCCCCACTCCTGATTCCAAGATCCAGTCCAAGACATATTACATCTTAGTTGCCCGTAGTCTCTAATTAGGAACAACTCCTTTGTCCTTTTTTGCACCTTATGACAGGGACATTTTTGAAGGGTACAGACAGTTGTCTTGCTGGCTTAGTGTTTTGAATGAGACATAGGTACACATATACAGGGCAATTCAGAAAATATATATGCATATGTGACTTTTTGAGTTCATTAATATTAAATAGCATATGATGTAACATAAATATTTATGGCAGATGGTGCTGAAGAAGCCAGGGCTCAGAAGTTTCACCATCAGTGTGTATGCGTGTGCATTGCTGAGATGGTCCCATAGGTGGGACCCTACGGCAGTGCATACTGTCATAGGACACATCACTCACCCCACTCTGTTGCCTTATTACCTGACAATAGAATTGATCATGTTCTACCTGCTTAAAGTTTTGTAGCAACTTTTAAGATATATCCATTAATTGAAATACTTTGTGTATTCAGATGGGTGCATGTTATGTGTGGATATAAATGTGAACCTTTTGAGTTTTTCAGCTTGCCAGATCTACAAGAAAACAACAATTCTAGACCTTCCTCCAACCTCATTATCTGTGATCCCACATTAGCTATTTCATTAATATTTCCACTCTCCCCAAGTGAGCAACTTGATTTCCTTCCCGTGAATATTATGATAAACATTTTGTATTCAGACCTTTAAAGGATTAGAAACTAGGTGAGAGAAAATTCTCTCACCCCCCAACAACCAACACCCCTGAAGGAAAAGGGCCAGGAGCCCTCTTTATGTAGACTGGCTTGGCCATCTGGCCTCAAAACAAAGGGCTCCCCTCAGAAATCCCAGAAACGTCTCTGTTTTCTCGCTGGTCCACAGTCACTGCATCACACAAGGCTAGTCACTCTGAGATTCCAAAATCCCAGGAATATCTCTGTAAGTGATGCACTCTGCAGCCTAGTGTGTCCTATATATATTCCAAAACAAATGGCGATTCTGAGCTTGGGCGTTTCATCAACTCTGAGTTATTTAGAACATAAAACATAAAACCTGCAAACATGAAAACCTATGTCTAATCCAGCAGAGAAGGCTAATGGAAGACCCCAGTTTAATCATGTCCTTTGACGACAGATCTGCTTTGCACATTCTAACATTGTTCAGAGCTACCTGTAGCCAACCACAGCCACCATTTATGGAGCACTTGTGTGCTGATGGGCTAGCTTTTTTGCTTCTCTTGCCTGTTGGAATTTCATGAGAGGAAGGATTATTCTTTTCATAGATGAGGAAACCAAGGCTCAGTGAGATGAAGTAATTGGGGGAACCACATCTCAAACACTATTTTTGTGACTCCAAGGACTATTCTCTCCAGTTTTGGTGGATGGAAGTGACATGAGTATGGGGTATGGAGATAAAGACAAGGGAGACACATGGGTTCCCTCCTTAAAGTCTAAATCCTTTCCTACAGCTGCTTGGTAGTCATAAACCATTCTCAATAATGCAGGTAAGAGTGAGTCCAGAACTTGGAAGGAAGGGAATGGAACAAACATTTGCCGAACAATACATTATTTTATTTAACCATCAATAGAAAGTATGACGTGAGTATTATCCCCATTTTAAAGACAAGGGAACAGAAACTCAGAGGTTAAATAAGAGTCCTGAAAACTGAACCCAGGTCTATGTGCCCCATAGCTCAAGACATTGTTAATTGTCTGCACTGTTTCCCAGGGATTCAGATAAACATGAGATTATAGAATCTTCACTGTTGAAAGAAACTTAATAGTAAGAATAAGTCTAGTCTTTGGGGATATGTGTGTGTGTGTGTGTGTGTGTGTGTATTTTTTGGCCCACACCAGTGCTTCTCAAACTTTAATGAATCCCTTGTGAGGATCTTAATAAAATCTGATTCAGTACATGCAGCCTGAGATTCGGCATTTCTGCAACTCCCACATGGTGCAAAGGCTGCTGGTCCATGGACTATAGGTAATATGGTCTCTTCAACCTTTAAGAATCAGTCAGCTATTTCCAAATATTGTGAAGCCCTGATAGCATGTCCAGCAGTCATCAAAAGATCCTGCAGAAACCCCACTTAAGTAACTGATTTGTTCACTTAAAGAAAAAAAAAAGTTACTAGGGTTCAGCAACTGTGCCAAGTGGTAATAATTCAAAGATATATAAGACATAGTTATTGCCCTCATGGAAACCCAGTTCAGTGGGGAAGACAGACAGGTGTATGAATAGTAACATCATACAGAGAAATAAAGGGGAGGGAGCCCAGGATGTGATGGAAGCTTGGCAGAAGGGTGGTCACTGCAGGCTGGGATCGTGGAAGGCTTCCAAGACAGATGACACTTGGTAAAGAAAAAGTATTGATTGACACTTGTTAAAAGCAGTACAGATTTTTCTTATGGCTATTGTGGTAGGTGTCAAGATTATCACAATAGGGGGGAAGATATTGGGTTCAACTCTGAATACAGAGGAGATTTGTAGACAACAAGCAGAATTGGGGGCAGGTCGGTGTATGGAAAATTACTAGGAGGAGACATCAAGAGTAGGGGGATTCTCAATCCACTTAACAGGATTCTTGCTCAAGACAAGTCAAGGACTTACACATCAAAAGGTAGAAGGTGAAGAATTTGCTCAGATATCAAGATGATCAGATATCAAAGGTGTGGGTTGATGGTTCTTACTAAAATGATTTGGCAGAATTCTTTGCTAAGACTGGGCTGGGCTAGCCAAAGACAGGTTGGGGACCTCGGTGAAGAGAGGGCTCAGAGGAGCCTGAATAATGTTTGGTCAAGGAGAGAGTCTTTGTCACATCTGAAGGAGGACATCATTGGCCTGAAGAACAAGAAGGAAAACCTGATCTAAGTGGCCCACCGAGCATGGAGAGGCCTGAAACTGCCCCATTTTTCTCGAAACTGATTTAGGCTGGATTTCCCCATGAACAGATTACATAGAATATGATTTTTAGCCTATGGATTCTCTGAGCCTTTACCTTCAGGATTAAATGTAGTTTGTAAATTTAGAACTACCCTTCTGACCTTGAACAAAACGCTTTCTCTCTCTGGAGCTCAGTTGTCTATAACATAAAGCAGTTGATCTCCTGTGTTTCTGAATACAGAATTGTTTTGATTTTGATTAGATAATAATGTCAGGAAGCACTTGAGTAGTACTTGCTATGCATCGGTCACAGTTCTAAGTGTTCTACATTTAGTAAGTTCAATACCAAGTTTAATTAGTAACCTAAGGTAGGTACTATTACTAGACCCATCTTAGAAAGGGACACATCAAGGCACAGAGAGGTTAAGTAATTTGCCCAAAGTCATACAGTCAGTAACAAAGCTGGAATCTGAACCCAAGCAGGTTGGTCCCAGAGTTTACATTCTTGACCACTAATCTCTGCTGCTTCCCTGACCAGGGATGAAATGGTGTACAGTTATAACAGATCCCTCATTATGCATTTAATCTCTTTTTGGGGTGTGTGTGTCCATTTTCTATTGCTGTATAACAAATTACCACAAACTAGTTGGCTTAACACATTTATTATCTAATCGTTTCCATGGGTCAGGGGTCCAGGTGTCGCTTAGCTGGGCCCTCTGATCAGAGGGTCTCACCAGGCTGCAGTCAGGTGTCAGCCACGCTTTGTTTCTCATCTGGAGCTTGGAGCCCTCCTTCAAGTTCAGTGTTGGAGGAATTTAGTTCCTTGTGGTTGTAAGACTGAGAGCCCTACTTTCTTGCTGACTGTCGGCCCAAGGCCATCCTCAGCTCTTAGGTGATACCCGTCATTTCCTGCCACGTGGTCCTCTCCACAACATGGCAGTTTACTTCTTCAAAGCTGGCGGGGGACCCTCTCCCTCCATCCTGCTAAGACAGAGTCTTAGCATTTCCTTCACACCTGGACACACTGACAGAACGTTGGATATACGGTCACCTCACTAAAATTCGAGAATCAACTGCAGCGTTGGGTGTTTGGGTTTTTTTTTTCTTCTTCTTTCATTTTGTTTTATATTATGTCTTGACTTTGCTCATTTTTTTCTTTTTCATATTTTTATGAAAGAAACAACCTTTTCCACGCACTCTCTAAGAGCCACTTCTGAATCACAATTTGAATTTGGGACCTAGGAAAATGGTCCCAATGCCTTCGGTCATCAGTAGTCAGAGATCATCTAAGGAGTAGATAAAGAAGAGTCTAGGGTCTAAGAACCCCAGAGCACTTCCAAAAGTCCCAATTCTCTTTGTTCTCAGAAGTTTAGACATTACAAAACCTTCATCGAGATAGAAGATAAAATCAAAGAAAAACTGTGAGCGAATCAATGACAACATCCTGTGGAGGAAACTCTGGTTGGCATGACCAAGCGATCGTCATGACCCTCCTCTCTCCAGGCTAGACTGGACACTCCTCAGGAGAAAGGGGCATTGCTGTGTCCCATCACTGGCACCTTGGCACAAAGGGGAGCTCAGTACACATTTGCTGCAAATTCCGAAGTGTCTCAGAGACTATAGGGCTCTCACTTTGGGTAATGCCAGGCTTGGGCCATGCCAGGTGTGGTGCCAACATGCATTGGACACTAACATTTCATTTTGAGAACACTTACATTTCTGAAAGGAGAAATGTCTCTCATCCTATCTCAGACATTTTTACCCTCCCCCCCAGTTCTTCCTTCACCATCTTCTCTCTCGTTCCCTTGTGTTCCTTCTCTTCCTGGGGTGGGTGGAGACGTTCCTTTTTCCTTAATTAAATGTAATAACAGACATTCAGTGGTAACTGTGTGTGTGCTGGATTCAGCCCCATGGGCATCGAAAGAAGATACAGAGAAGAAGCTCACTGTTTAGTACAGAAGATGAACCCACAGAAATGGTCAGAGTCAAGTATGAAAAGAAATGAATACCAGGAAGCATACTTGCTCCAAGGGAGATGTTTCCTTTCTGTATTGGCTGAAAGGGATCATTTTTATAATACAGCCTTAGGGTGGTCCTTTGGAAGTTGTTTCTCTTTAGAAAGAAACAATATTCCAGCACCTAGCACTGTGCCCCTCACATAGTAGATGCTCAATAAATATGTATTGCCTGGGGAGCGAGATACCATAGTAGTCAAGAGCTCGGATTTTAAAAAGATCTCATTTTGAATCAAGGATGGGCCTTGATTTGTAAAGTGATGACACTAAGGATCCCTACCTTTCAGGGCTAAGAAGTTTATGTGAGATAGTAACTGGGACATAGCAGGTACACACACACACACACACACACACACACACACACAAAGTTGATCCTTTCTTTTCCTTTTATTTTCCCTGTTTCTCTGACCCTCTCACAAGGATTCTTTCTGCCCCCAGAAAGGAAAGTCTGGGCTCAGAGCCACCAGCGGGGTAGGGATGGGAGGGAGAAGAGAATGGTTGAGCAGTGAGAGACCTGGGATGGTAGGGGCAGGATATAGGGATACCAGGAAGTAGAGAGGGAAGTACAAGATACACAGAAGAGGAAAAACAGAGGTCCAACCCCAATTGCCTCTTGTATTTTTAATTATAGTCCCTTGTAGTGTTACATCACTTTACACTTCTCATATACATCATCCATCTGCCTCTCAAAACAGTCCTGAGATATAGGCAGCATGTAGATTTTTAACCCAATAAAGCTTAAAGTGGTTAACCAAAGTGCCCAGGTCATACATAAGAAGCAGAGTCAGCACTGGAACCCAGGCCTGAGTCCACGTCCTGGGCTCTTGGGATAACTCTGGGACAAGCCACTCGCAAGAGAGAAGCAGCTGGAGTGAGGGTTGGGTCCAAGCATTTCATCAAAAATGCACACTCAGAACATGTCAGAGTTGGCAGGGGGCTTATGAAGGGGAAAATAAAAGGCTGTGGTTGGCTGGAAGTTAACAAATAAAGGAAGCAAAGGTTGAAAAGCTTACAATAAGTCATCCACGGATTTTCTTCAAGGTTCCTAGTTGACTGAACAACAAGAACAACAACAAAAAACAGGCAGGCAGAAAGCAGACAGCAAAGGAAGCTCTAGATGACTGACAGGAGGAGAGAGCTACCATGCATTACGCAGCCACCATGTCCTGGGTCCTGTGCTAGATGCAGGACCTGCATTATTCATTTAATCCTCAACCAGCCTTGTGACACCGATGCTGTGATCCTCCTTTCTGTGCATGGGAAGTAAGGGTCAAGGAGGTGAAGCAAAAGCCCACAGTCTTGCAGCTGGTAAGGGGTGTGGCAGGGTGGTCAAGTCAGGTCTGCCAGAATCCTTGCCTTTCCACTAGCAGAAGCCCTGAGGAGACCAGAGGGATTTCACACGGGATTTCTCAGAAGGAAATGAAAGAAGAGAGTCTGAGGAAGAGGTTTTAAAATGGAGGTTTTATTATTCAGGTATGATGAGGCCAACAGATCAGGAGATGACTGTCATTGAAAAGAGAGTTTGTTGCTCACAGTTCCCAAGAGGAGGGGGCCAGTACACCATGCGGGGCCACATGGGAAGCACCAGGATTGGTCAGGAGGCAGAAGGAGGAGGAGAAAAAAGTGGGCAAGAGCCCTTATTGTGATCTCCAGGGGAGTCAACAGGTGAGACAAAGTAAGCAGGCTTAGGATTGGCTAGTTTGAATAATTTCAGTGGGTTCCAGGGTAAGGGCTTTCTCTTCTTGTCTGGTACCTGGCCCTGTGGTGATTGGAGCAGAGAAGGGGCTCAGAGTATAAGAGCTTGATAAAGGAGGTGGCAGGGGGAGTGAGCTTTGAACTGGTTGATTTGCATATAGAAGGCTAGCTCCCAGAGGGGCCCCAGATGTGGGAAACACATGGTTCTTACAGAAGAACAATGTTTAACCAGGCAAGCAGCTTATATCACAGACCTTCAAAGTGGCTAATAATGGTGCTCCTGGGTCTTCTCTATGTTCTGGAACCAGAGAATGGAACACCAGGAGAGACCTCTCGATTGCATTGCCATCATTTGGAGAAGTCAGGATGGGCATTATTTTCAGCACCCTGAGAGCAAGTAATTGCAGATCAAATGACCCAAGTAGATAAACTAATTGGAATTAAATGAGATGAATCAGAATAAGCTCTGTTATCCCTGTATCAGGAATGTCAAGACACTGTTTTCTGTATGGACACCAAGGGGGGAAAGCGGGGGCAGGGGGCATGAATTGGGAGATTGGGCTTGACATATATACACTAATATGTATAAAATAGATAACTAATAAGAACTGCTGTATAAAAAATAAATAAATAAATGCAAAAAAGAGAAGAAAATAGCTGATAAGCGCACAAAAAGGTGCACAACATAATAAAAAAAAAGAGATTGTTTGCTAAAATGAAGAAGTACATATAAAGTGTGTGTGTGTGTTTACTGTGTACACACAAATCCAGCTTGCAGAGAAACAGAAGGCATTTGACTGCCTAGGTGGCCAGGAAAGTAGGATGTGGCAAGGGACTGAAGGAATGTTTTTCCAAGTTTATTTTTTGCCCTTTGGATTGTCCGTGGATATAAATAGAAATTGAATCTGTCTCCTCTGTTACTTATCCTTAACGTTATTTGACAATGCAATTAAAGGCAAGGAATAGAAACAGTAATCAGATAAATCTTGCAGTATTTCTTAGGATAAAGATAAAATTTCTTATCATGGCTTATAGGGTGCTGCAGACTCCAACGGCTACCTCAGTTTCTAACTTTTTCTCACACACACTCTACCCCACTGCCTAAAAAGCCCTTTGCTCCTCCAGCAGCTGCCTGTCACTCATTCTTCCATTCTCAGCTTTAGCACCATTCCATCAAGAAAGTGTTCACTGAGCTCCCTGTCAAGCTCCCAAATTATGTTCCCATAGCACCAAGTATTTCTCCCTTGCAACACCTGTCACAGCTGAAGTTCACGTTTATGTAATGACTTGTCCAATAAAGCTGACAAGGCTGTAGGCTCTAGAGGTAGGTAAGAACTGAAAATGTTTTTACTCAAGATCCTAACATGTAGTATGTCCTAAACAGATATTTGTTAAATAAATACTTACATAAATGAGCTTGCATTCTCCTCCCAGACCCATCTCTACACCGCTTCTCATTCTTGACTAAGTCATTTCCCCCTCACTGAGGCTTCCTTTCTTCATCTGAAAAGTGGAAGAATTGATAGCAACAATTTCTAAAGCTGTTCCTGGTCCTACACTGTGAAGGGTTGTTTTAAGGCTTTCTATATCCTAGAAGGAGAAGTGCTTTTTCCTAGGAAGGTCTATTTTCTCCTCATGGCAAGGAGAAAGGGGCTGCTTTAAGATTTGTGAACGCTGTGGGGAGAGAGAATACTTGTAATGTTAAAGGGTGGTCAGAGAAAGCCTCTCTGATAAATTCAGAGACTTGAAGGAAGTGAGTGAGTGAGACATGTGGACATGTGGGAAACAGCCGATGCAAAGACCCTGAGACAGGAGGATCCTTGGCAGCCTAGAGGATTAGCAAGAAGGCAAGGAGGGCTGGAACAGAGTGGGCTGGGGAGAAGTAACAAGCAACGAGGACCAGGAAATAAGGGTGGGAGAGGACAAACACACAGGGCCTGGGGGGCCATTGTGAGACTGGTGTTCACTCAGAGCGGGATGCAAAACCATTGGAGGGCTTTGGGAAGAAGAGTGACATGCATTTAAGACCTAATTGGGTTCCTGGATGGTAGTGAAAACATTAGCTGTTGTAAATTAAGCTTATATGCTCTACAGGTGTAAATTGCCTGGAGTTCCATGTCCATAAATTCATGTCATGCCATAAAGATACTGCAATTACTGAAGAAAGCAAACACCAATATATGTCATTTAAAAAGATATCCTTGGAATTCCAACTACTTAATCCCTCACCTCCCTTTCCAACAGTATCTGGGTGTATAGTTTAAACAAGCATGCACCAGCTTTGGAGTAAACCTAGGACTTGAATTTTGTCTCTGAAAGTTATCAACTATGAGACTTTGACCAAATAATCACTTAAAATCCTGGAACCTTGTCTGCAAAACGAACACAGAAATATACCTTAATATATACTACATTGGGCTAGTGGGAAAGTTAAATGAACATGCACATGTAAAGGGCAGACAGCAGAAGCAAGAAGAACTACAATCCTGCAGCCTATAGAATGAAAACCACAATCACAGAAAGAGAGACAAAATAAAAAGGTAGAGGACTATGTCCCTGATAAAGGAACAAGATAAAACCACACCAAAAAAAAAAAAAAAAATGAAGTGGAGATAGGCAACCTTCCAGAAAAAGAATTCAGAATAATGATGGTGAAGATGATCTGGGGCCTTGGAAGAAGAATGGAGGCAAGGATCGAAAAGATGCAGGAAATGTTTAACAAAGACCTAAAAGAATTAAAGAACAAACAGAGATGAACAATACAATAACTGAAATGAAAAATACACTAGAAGGACTCAATAGCAGAATAACTGAGGCAGAAGAACGGATAAGTGACCTGGAAGATAGAATGGTGGAAATCACCGCTGTGGAACAGAATGAAGAAAAAAGAATGAAAAGAAATGAAGACAGCCTAAGAGACCTCTGGGACAACATTAAACTCACCAACATTCGCATTAAAGGGGTCCCGGAAGGAGAAGAAAGAGAGAAAGAACCCAAGAAAATATTTGAAGAGATTATAGTCGAAAACTTCCCTAACATGGGAAAGGAAACAGCCACCCAAGTCCAGGAATCACAGAGAGTCCCAGGCAGGATAAACCCAAGGAGAAACATGCCGAGACACCTAGTAATCAAACTGACAAAAATTAAAGACAAAGAAAAATTATTAAAAGCAACAAGGGAAAAATGACAAATAACATACAAGGGAACTCCCATAAGGCTAACAGCTGATTTCTCAGCAGAAACTCTACAAGCCAGAAGGGCGTGGCATGATATATTTAAAGTGATGAAAGTGAAGAACCAACAACCAAGATTACTGTACCCGGCAAGGATCTCATCAGATTCGACGGAGAAATCAAAAGCTTTACAGACAAGCAAAAACTAAAAGAATTCAGCACCACCAAACCAGCTCTACAACAAATGCTAAAGGAACTTCTCTAAGTGGGAAACACAAGAGAAGAAAAGGACCTACAAAAACAAACCTAAAACAATTAAGAAAATAGTAATAGGAACATACATATCGATAATTACCTTAAACGTGAATAGATTAAATGCTCCAACCAAAAGACACAGACATGCTGAATGAATATAAAAACAAGACCCATATATATACTGTCTACAAGAGACCCATTTCAGACCTAGGGTCACATACAGACTGACAGTGAGGGAATGGAAAAAGATATTCCATGCAAATGGAAATCAAAAGAAAGCTGGAGTAGCAATACTCATAGCAGATAAAATAGACTTTAAAATAAAGAATGTTACAAGAGACAAGGAATGATACTACATAATAATCAATGGATCAATCCAAGAAGAAGATGTAACAATTATAAATATACATGCACCCAACATAGGAGCACCTCAATACATAAGGCAACTGCTAACAGCTATAAAAGAAGAAATTGACAGTAACACAATAATAGTGGGGAAATTTAACACCTCACTTACACCAATGGACAGATCATCCAGAGAGAAAAGTAATAAGGAAACACAAGTTTTAAATGATACAATAGACCAGACAGATTTAATTGATATTTATAGAACATTCCATTCAAAAACAGTAGATTACACTTTCTTCTCAAGTGCACATGGAACATTCTCCAGGATAGAGCACATCTTGGGTCACAGATCAAGCCTCAGTAAATTTAAGAAAATTGAAATCATATCAAGCATCTTTTCCAACCACAACACTATGAGGTTAGAAATCAAACACAGGGGGAAAAAACTAAAAAACATAAACACATGGAGGCTAAACAATACGTTACTAAATAACCAAGATATCACCGAAGAAATCAAAGAGGAAATCAGAAAAATACCTCGAGACAAATTACAACAAAAACACAACAATCCAAAACCTATGGGATGCAGCAAAAGCAATTCCAAGAGGGGAGTTATAGCAATACAAGCCTACCTCACGAAACAGGAAAAATCTCAAATAAACAATCTAACTTTACACCTAAAGGAACTAGAGAAAGAAGAACAAACAAAACCCAAAGTTAGTAGAAGGAAAGAAATCATAATGATCAGAGCAGAAATAAATGAAATAGAAACACAGAAAACAATAACAGAGATCAATAAAACTAAAAGCTGGTTCTTTGAGAAGATAAACAAAATTGATAAACCTTTAGCGAGACCCATCAAGAAAAAGAGGGAGAGGACTCAGATCAATAAAATTAGAAATGAAAAAGGAGAAGTTACAACAGACACCACAGAAATACAAAGCACCATAAGAGACTACTACAAGCAACTCTATGCCAATAAAATGGATAACCTGGAAGAAACTGACAAATTCTTATAAAAGTACCATCTTCTAAGACTGAACCAGGAAGAAATAGAAAATATGAACACACCAATCAGAAGTAAAGAAATTAAAACTGTGATTAAAAATCTTCCAACAAACAGAAGTCCAGGACGAGATGACTTCACAGGCAAATTCTATCAAACATTTAGAGAAGAGCTAACACCCATCCTTCTCAAACTCTTCCAAAGAATTGCAGAGGATGGAACACTCCCAAATTCAATCTACAAGGCCACCATCACCCTGATACCTAAACCAGACAAAGACACTACAAGAAAATTACAGACCAATATCACTGATGAGTATAGATGCAAAAATCCTCAACAAAATACTAGCAAACAAAATCCAACAACACATTAAAAGGATCATACACGATGATCAAGTGGGATTTATCCCAGCAATGCAAGGATTCTTCAGTACACGCAAATCAATCAATGTGATACACCATATTAACAAATTGAAGAATACAAACAATATGCTCATCTCAATAGATGCAGAAAAAGCTTTTGACAAAATTCAACACTGATTTATGATAAAAACTCTCCAGAAAGTGGGCATAGAGGGAAACTACCTCAACATAATAAAGGCGATATACAACAAACCCACAGCAAACATCATTCTCAATGGTGAAAAACTGAAACCATTTCCTCTAATGGTTCTAATCACGAACAAGACAAGGATGTCCACTCTTGCCACTATTATTCAACATAGTTTTGGAAGTCCCAGCTACGGCAATCAGAGAAGAAAAAGAAATAAAAGGAATACAAATTAGAAAAGAAGAAGTAAAACTGTCACTGTTTGCAGATGACATGATACTATACATAGAGAATCTTAAAGATGTCACCAGAAAACTACTAGAGCTAATCAATGAATTTGGTAAAGTTGCAGGATACAAAATTAATGCACAGAAATCTCTTGCATTCCTATACACTAACAATGAAAGATCAGAAAGAGAAATTAAGGAAACAATCCCATTCACCATTGCAACAAAAAGAATAAAATACCTAGGCATAAACCTACCTAAGGAGGTAAAAGATCTGTACTCAGAAAACTACAAGACACTGATGAAAGAAATTAAAGATGACACAAACAGATGGAGAGATGTACCATGTTCTTGGATTGGAAGAATCAATATTGTGAAAATGACTATACCACCCAAAGCAATCTACGGATTCAATGAAATCCCTATCAAATTACCAATGGCATTTTTTACGGAACTAGAACAAATCATCTTAAAATTTGTATGGAGACACAAAAGACCCCGAATAGCCAAAGCAGTCTTGAGGGAAAAAAATGGAGCTGGAGGAATCAGACTCCCTGACTTCAGACTATACTCCAAAGCTACAGTAATCAAGACAATATGGTACTGGCACAAAAACAGAAATATAGATCAATGGAACAGGATAGAAATCCCAGAGATAAACCCACACACCTATGGTCAACTAATCTATGACAAAGGAGGCAAGGAAATACAATGGAGAAAAGACAGTCTCTTCAAGAAGTGGTGCTGGGAAAACTGGACAGCTACATGTAAAAGAATGAAATTAGAACACTCCTTTACATGATACACAAAAATAAACTCAACATGGATTAAAGACCTAAATGTATGACTGGACACTATAAAACTCTTAGAGGAAAACATAGGAAGAACACTCTTTGACATAAATCACAGCAAGATCTTTTTTGACCCACCTCCCAGAGTAATGGAAATAAAAACAAAAATAAACAAATGGGACCTAATGAAACTTAAAAGCTTTTGTACAGCAAAGGAAACTACAAACAAGATGAAAAGACAACACTCAGAATGGGAGAAAATATTTGCAAACGAATCAAGGGACAAAGGGTTAATCTCCAAAATATATAAACAGCTCATGCAATTCAATATCAAAAAAACAAACAACCCAACCCAAAATTGGCTGGAAGACCAAAATAGACATTTGTCCAAAGAAGACATACAAATGTCCAAGAGGTACATGAAAAGCTGCTGAACATCACAAATTATTAGAGAAATGCAAATCAAAACTACAATGAGGTATCACCTCACACTGGTTAGAATGGGCATCATCAGAAAATCTACAAACAATAAATGCTGGAGAGAGTGTGGAGAAAAGGGAACCCTCATGCACTGTTGGTGGGAATGTAAATTGATACAGCCACTATGGAGAACAGGATGGAGGTTCCTTAAAAAGCTAAAAATAGAATTACCATGTGACCCAAAAATCCCACTGCTGGGCATATACTCAGAGAAAACCATAATTCAAAAAGACACATGCACCCCAATGTTTATTGCAGCATTATTTACAATAGCCAGGTCCAGGAATCACCTAAATGTCCATCGACAGATGAATGGATAAAGAAGATGTGGTACATATATACAATGGAATATTACTCAGCCATAAAAAGGAACAAAATTGGGTCATTTGTAGAGACATGGATGAATCTAGAGACTGTCATACAGAGTGGAGTAAGTCAGAAAGAGAAAAACAAATATTGTATATTAACGCATATATGTGGAACCTAGAAAATTCATACAGATGAACTGGTCTGTAAGGCAGAAACAGAGACACAGATGTAGAGAAAAAAGGTATGGACACCGGGGGGAAGCAGGGGATGGGGGAGGTGGGATGAATTGGGAGATTGGGATTGACATGTATACACTAATATGTATACAATAGATAATTAGTAAGAACCTGCTGTATAGCACAGGGAACTCCACTTTGCTGTACAGTGGAAACTAACACAACATTGTAAAAAAACTACACCCCAATAAAAAAAATTTTTTTAACTATAATTTCATTTTTCTATCAACACTTCCTTACTTTAATTATATAATTAAACTTACATTTATGCACAAAGAAGACCTAAACAATATTTACCCAATATTCTCTAAAAAAAAAAAATAGAAAAAGGAAGTGCACATGTAATATCCTTAACATAGTATTTGGTGCATACGTGGTGCTCAGATGCTTATTTCCTTTCCTCTCCTTCCTTTTGCATGGCTGGAACAATTCTTCATATGGGAATGGGAAGCTGGGGCTTGGGACACATTAAGATCATGACAATACATTTGAACAGAACTTAATTATGTTCCTAAACACTGGTACCAGACAATTTTGTGAGCTATCCAGAAGAGAGATAATTATCTCCACTTTATAGATGGAAAGAATAAAGCCCAGCAAGTTAGAGTGGCTTGCAGAGTGAACGAGTGGCATAGCAGGGGTTTTGAGTTTCACAGTCCTGGTGCCCATTTCTCTCTGTGTTCTTTCCAGCTATTTCTCTCCAGTGTTTGGCTTCAGTTTGTTTTACAGTCAACCAATTTCCAAACGTGCTGGGATCTGTGAAAGTTTTAAATAACAAGGGCAGTCCCCATAGTTGTTATCCACACCATGCCTGTGAATCTCTTCTCATGCCCTCCAGATGTTGTAAAAACCACATTTGAAAGATTCGAGGAGCCACGCATCTCTCAGTAGATTAATTCTGCTGGAAAAATTACAGCTGATAAATTCTTGGCTTGCCTTTCTGACAGTTCCCTGCTCAGCTGGAAGAGGAAGCAGCAAGAACTGCCATTCTGGACTTGGTTTAGATCAATAAGGAACCACTCACTGCCTGTCTGGCAATGACAATGAAATGAAAGAAACAGGTCAGCGTGGGGTAAAGGGAGGAGGCCACACCACCCACCTCCCAGGGCTCTAAACTTTGATAAGGCAGATGTCAAATGTGAGGCAAAAAAATGGACATGATCCCAGAAACTGACTCTTCAAAAGAGCAAAACACCTAAGATAGAAGACCGTAAAAATGAAATCTGACAATATAATTTAAAATATTCCTAGCCAGAGATGAAAGAAAGAGACACCTTAAGAAATTAATGTGGCTGCCCAGGTGGGGTCTGTGTCTTAGGTAGGGTCCTTTTTGGTACAAGTAACAAATCACTTTGAATTAACTTTAGAAAAATCAAATAAAGAGGAATATATTAAAAGGATTCTGGGATAAATCAAAAAACCCAAGGGCAGCTAAGCCTCTTTAGTGGTCTTGAATCTCAAACGATAAAGTCAGATATGCAAGAAATAGACATCAACGTACATCTGGTTATGATTCTCCCATTTTGCCAGATTGGAGGGATATAAAATCTTGGTTATTTGGGGGACATTGTTGCCCACCTTTGTCCAAAGGACACTAGAGAACAGAAGAGAGTTCTCCAGGCTTTGGTCAGCAGCTCACAGTTTCCACCTGTTGTTCTGATTTTTCCCCTATTGTCCTGGTCATTTTCCCCATAGTCCTAGTCTGTACTTCAGGTCTGGAAACTCTGTTACTTTCTTGCTGAATCAGATAGGATTTGATATGACTGTATACAAAACAAAAACAAAATAGCAATGTCTTAAGATAGAAGTCTATTTCTCTCTCATATATATTATTAAAAAAAAGGAAATCTGGCCACTTTTATATTGGTGGCCAGCTAAAATTTGGCTTTCTTTTCCTAAAGAAGAAGACTGGAAATTGGGAAGCTGCTAGAAGTCTGGCATCCCTACCGTCCTCTAAGCGTGGGGACCTCTGGAGAAGCTTGGGAGCGGTGTCCTGCTTCCCCAAACTCAGGAGGCAGCCCTCCCCTCTGAGGCTCAGCCCATCCTCAGACACTGCTTCTGAGTGTTGCATGAACTGCTCTCTTCCAGGCCATTCTAATCTCTACCATCTTCCGGGTCTGCTCCTCCCGACACACGCCAAGTCCTCCAGGGTGCCACTCTCTCTCATTTCACCCTCTGGGGTACCTAGTACTGCTCTTCAATTAGTTCTGGGCTTTGGAAAAAAACTAAGATAATAAAAATAACTTGCATTTATTAGTTCCTTTATGACATGAGGATGATTGTTCTAAGGACATTACATTTTTACTTAATTTAATTGTCACACTAACACTACAAGGTAGGCAGTGTTATCGCTATTTTACAGAAGGGACTACAGGTGGATTATGTCACTTGTCCGGCTTCACAGCCAGGAAGTGACACAAGATCTTCTAAGCCAGATGGCCTGGCTCAAGAACACTTGCTCTTATCCACAGCCCCACACTGCTTCTCCGTGTTGTCTTTAAGAAGCTCTTGTCTTCTACCCTATAACATGGACAGTCACGGGAACAGTGATAATCCAGCTACCACCTCATAATGGGAGCAGGGACACCCAAGAACACATATTGGAATTTCAAAAAATAATCCTGCCGTGATTTGCTAGGACCTGGAAAGTCATCAGGAGCTCATCTGCTTGGTTCACTGTCTTTCTTTCATTCAATACATCTGTCCATTTTCCTCTCTCACCAATTCATTGTGTATAGTCCAATTATGCAGCATTTAACAACTTCCGAGGTCCTATTCTTTGCATTCAGGTAGCCAGCCCAGACTAAAATACCAATTCATTCTCAGCTCCAAATTGCTGGGATAAAGAGTCTGATTTCCCAGGTGTCCATCCTTTGTCCAGTCTGTGGTCAAGGGGGATGACAACCTCGCACAAGCCTTAAATCTGGCCGTGGACTCTCAGAGAAAGGGAGTGACCTCAAAAAGCATCTCCTAGGCTCTGTTTTTCAAATAGAAGCATATGTACAAAATCCAGAGAAAGGGATTCAAAGCCAAACAACAACAAAAATTATTGAACCCAAATAATTTTGCCAGGAATAGCAGAGACTGCCATAATTGTAAATAATACTACAAAGGAAACAAAGGTATAGACTCACTTCTTTAAGGCAGATATTAGAATGTTATCAAATGAAAGAGAGAAAAGTAAGTGATTCAATTTCTACTTTGCTTCACTGCCAAGGGGAATAATTCTAACAATAAACTGTAGGAAAGCTGTCCTTAAGAGGACACTTCCCTGAAGATAAAAGATGATAATAAAAGAAAATTTAACATGCTTTAAATTCCCAGGACCAGAATAATTACATCTCAGGGCACAGAATGTATTAATAAAATGTATCTATGTTGATGATGTCAACATTTCTGCTCTTTAAGAAATGATGGAGAAGGAGAGTTAGCTGGAAGACTGGGGGAAAGTAAATGTTCTGTTTTACCAAAAAGATAAAAAATAGGGCTTCTAGGAATAAATATTAATGTGTTTGAAATCAGAACAAAAAAACTGAAGGAAATATCATTAAAAATATGGTTTGTGTGCATTTATGACTTAAGATAATTATTAGGAGTTAGTAAATTTATTTGATTAATTATTCATTTGTCAAAACATTTATTGAGTATGTAATACATGTGTCAACTGAAAAAAACGTACAACCTAAAAGCTGAGAATTATGTTTTATTTGTCGAACTTGCTGAGAACTTAAGCTCATGAAGCAGCCTCTCAGGTAGTTCTGAGGGACAGCTCCTAAGAGTTATGGGAGGAGCCAGGATATATAGTTTTTACCAAAAAAACAGGTAGTCAGAACATCAAAAGATTACTGCTAATTAGAGAAGACCAGACATCTCAAGTTAATGAATTTAGCCTTTTTCTATGTATAGGAAGATGCAAGAATCTGGGCTCATTTAAATCATACCTTTGATATGCACCTTAACTATCTAGGACCAGGATCCTGCTTTTCTCCATCCTGAATCCCCTCAGGGTGCACAGTAGGGGCAGCTGCAGTGGCTGATGTCTTGTTGGCCACAACATTATCTGTTTACTAATATGGCAGGCGACATTTTTTGTCCACACATGCCAGGACAGAAGTTATAAAAATATATAAATTTAGCTTTACCATCAATTTAGTAGAATTTTCTAATAAAAATTCAGAACAAACCAGCCTCACTATGTTTTTTGACACTTTTACTCGTTTGGTAGGGATACACTTAGATTTCACCAAGCCCTTTGAAATGGACTCTAATAGTTTAGGGACAAGATGGGGATGTATAGACTGGCTGGAATTTGTTAAATGTTTTCATAACTGGTTAACTCACCATAGACAAAGGCTGTTGACTACTTGTCAGTCTTACCACAGTGAGCTTCTCTGAGGCCCAGGCATATTGTTTCCCAGCTGATGGGGACAAGGAATCGGCAAAAGACTGTGCAAGTTCCCGTCACCAAGGTGGGATGGCAAGGGAGGAAACTGATCTGGCAACAGAGCCCATGTTTGGAATTTGAACAAAGCTAAGTAATAGCACCCCTCTCCTAACCCTTTGAATTGGGCGAGAGATGGGAAAATACTGGGTAAAGGGAGAACAAAAGCACCACTTTATTTACCAAGAAAAGGTGATATTGGTAAACGTGACACAAAGGTCAGCTGAATCCCTAATACTGAGTCCTGTAATGGACAGATTCATCTACCTTGTCATTGTTCATGTGGGACATTGGCTAGATTGCCCACGTTAGGGCAGCCCCTGTTCCATGTTCGGCATGGTCCCAAGAGGAAACGGGAGGAAGGCACTGGGTTACTCATGCTCAGTTTCTTCGTCAAAAATCACAAATCCCATAAATAAGGATAGTTAAGGCCAGGTGTGTTTCACTAGTTGAGCTACCTCCACATGGAAGTATCCATCAGGAGTAAGGAAGAAACATGTCTTTCTCAACAAGCTCCAGAAGGAGCACATGCATGGTCCATATTCAACGGAACACCATAGTCTATCTTACTGTCAAACTCAAGCAGTTGGCTCCAGGATATTCAATATGGTGGGTGAAGTACAGTATCAGGGGTCCAAGTAGTGAGCAACAGTAAGCAATCAGATTGAGTCATGGGTCAAAAATCAAAGATGGGTTACAAATCTTGGGGGGAAATGGTGTGGCCAAAATGAGGACTGATGTTAACTTAGTCAACAGTCTGTGATTCAGGTGATTCCCTGTTGCAGGGGTAGGGGCTTTCTGAGGAGACAAACCTAGTCAGAATTTCTAGCATGGTGTTTCTCAATTTCTCAGTATTTGCAGACCACTTCATGGGCATTTGTTGCACACAAGGCACCACTTTTAGGTTACCTATAACCAGCTTCATCATGAATAGCTTGACACATGTCCAGCTTCCACAATCAGTAGATTTCCTTACTCTTTATTCCTTCTAAATTGGAAGATCCCAATTCATAATTGTAAGGATGTTTAGATAATTCTGGGTATTCAACTAAAACACTGACTCAGAAAGAACAGATTTATCACTGAAGGTTGCTTTGCATGTTCATTGGACATGAACACATCATAGGCAAAGTTTTAATTTTTAACTAATCTTTCAACTTGAAAGATGAATACCAATTCATTCTTGGGTTGAATGCATCTCTGGAAAATATTTCTACATGGTTTGTGACAGCATTTTGATGTTATATCTCAAACATTATCAATAATACATCATTAGTTTCTTTCTATGACAGTGGAAGAAAATTATTAGCCATAATGATTGAAGAATTTCTTTACAGTTTGGTCTTCTTAAATTCTACCTTGTCCTGAACATTAAAAATTATAATCCTTTAGCTCTGAAATGATAGATTCAGTTTATTCAAGATACTGACTCCCATTTTGAAATATATCAGTCCATTCTAAGTAACTGAAGTAATGAAGTCACAAAGAAATGTTTTCTTTTTATCCCTAACTTTAAAAAAAGATTACATTGGGCATCATCAGAAAATCTACAAACAACAAATGCTGGAGGGGGTGTGGAGAAAAGGGAACCCTCTTGCACTGTTGGTGGGAATGTAAATTGATGCAGCCATTATGGAGAACAGTATGGACGTTCCTTAAAAAACTAAAAATAGAATTACCATATGACCCAGCAATCCCACTACTGGGCATATACCCAGAGAAAACCGTAATTCAAAAAGACACACGAACCCCAATGTTTATTGCAGCACTATTTACAATAACCAGGTCATGGAAGCAACCTAAATGTCCATCAACAGACAAATGGATAAAGATGTGATACATATATACAATGGAATATTATTCAGCCATAAAAAGGAACGAAACTGGGTCATTTGTAGAGACATGGATGGATCTAGAGAATGTCATACAGAGTGAAGTAAGTCAGAAAGAGAAAAACAAATACTGTATATTAACGCATATATGTGGAATCTAGAAAAATGGTACAGATGAACTGGTTTGCAAGGCAGAAATAGAGACACAGATGTAGAGGACAAACATATGGACACCAAGGGGGGAAAGTGGGGGGGGGATGGTGGTGGTGGGATGAACTGGGAGATTGGAATTGACATATACACACTAATATGTATAAAATACATAACTAATAAGAACCTGCTGTATAAAAAAATAAATAAAATTCAACAAAAAAGAGTACATTTTGTTTTTATCAACTCCTATATGTCAGTATGAAAAAAATACAGTTTTGTATTCACCGACCATTTCTCAACACATTACCCTGAAAAGATGCACATATACTGGCTTTCATTCAGCATGGTAAAAATTTCCAGTTTTTTTCAACTTTGGATCAAGATTGGGAGGCATATTGTTGGCTGATTAGCTTCTGGGAATAAAATATTCTAAAAAATATGTGTGCACTACTGGTATGAGTCCCAGTACATTTGTACTATCCTCCTCATGGCTCACAAAATCATTTTAATTTAAATGAAAAAAGTCTTCTTATGGCACAGGATCTCAATGATAAAAAGTTGTTGAATGCTTCTCTGTCATGTATGTGTAACCAAGCAGGACCCTATGGGGCCTTCCCAGGACAAATCCCATCCCACCCATGTCCTCTGCCTGCCTCTTGTCTGCAGAAAAACTTTAGCCTCGTAGGCCTTCCCCAAGTACCAAAGGATAAATTGAATTAGAGAAGTGAGAAAATGCAGAAAGGAAAAGAGTCAAACAAGACAAAATAATAATACTTTAGCCATTAAACAAAATCAAAGACCTTTAGTTCCTTCTCAAGGGCTATAGATAATACTCTGAGCTGTGTCCTTTGAGCTGTTTTGCAGATACTGAAATCCCCACCAGGTGGAAGAAGTTAACTGTATGCTACCCATAAGCATGCAGACCCCAGACCAGTTGGAATCAGAAGGTTGATGATGACTCCTGATTACCTCACCAGCAACCAATCAGAAGAATGTCTATGAGCTGATCACACACCCCACAATCCCCCGCCCTCACCCAGTCTTTAAAAACCTTTCTCTGAGAGCCATCAGGGAGTCTGGGTCTTTTAAGCACTAGCTGCCTGGACTCCTTGCTTGATGCCCTGCAGTAAACACTGCACTTTCCTTCACCACAACCCGTTGTCAGTAGATTGGCTTTACTGCGAGCAGGCAGGTGGACCCAAGTTTGGTTCTGTAACAAATGCGTTACACATATTCAAGGAGTTGACTTATGTTCTGCATACCAGTGGGTTGAGCTACATGTAAACCAAGTATATGCTAGAAATTTACAACTAGTAATTTCTCTTCACATTTTTTACAATTGATAATATGTAATATCCAAAAGTGTTATATGATGAAAGAATTTTGCATAATTTTCACTAACTTTTTGACTAGTTTAATAAGATTTTCATCAGTGGTGTGATTGGTACACATTTTGAATAATGCTTGTGGAGTTTTGGACATTTTTCTACATTTGGATAGACAATTCACTTATATCATACTAGCATGCATTATTTGGTGCAAGGACTTGGGTGAGAAAACGTGACTGGATTACCAAAGAGTCACTATTTTATTTGAAAATGCTACATTTCTATGGTTATCTGTCAGTATTTTCAAGGATTCAAAACTGACAGTTCCCTAGGCAGCAGAAGCAAATGGACTGCAAGTTCAATAAAATACATTTTCAGATACTTAATATATTTTATATTTATATTTTTTGGCTGAAGATTTATTCTTCACTCTGTGTTGTATGGAGACTTTTCCATAATTTATATCTATAATGTTATTTTGAATTTCTCTTTGCCCTGAATTGTATGGAGCTCTCTCCACAATTTACATTCATAATATCATTACTATTTTCATTACTTTTATGTTTCAAAGAATTACTTTTAAGTCAATGGTATTTTGCACTTTGCATAATTTAGTCCAAAATGGGATAGTTCTTGTCATCACTTTTTAAAAGATGATAGCACTTTAAATGTTCTCTTCATGAGGTTGTCACAAAGGAATTAGAGAAGATATGGGAAACCAGCATAGAGCCTGACACACAATAAGCAGCTCCATAAATGACAGTAGAGTCTGAAAGAGGTGCATTCACAGGGGTAAATGGGAGCATGAAGATAACATTCAGATAAATGATTTTATCCAATTTAATCTTCCTGATAACCCCACAAGCTTGATTCTACATTCTCCTCAGCTGGATGATATATATCATTAAAAGTTACTTCTCAGGGGAAGTCTTCACAACTCTCTACCCAGTCCCCAAACAAGGCTAGATAATCCTGTTCTATGGTCCTATTTAATTCTGTAATTTCTACCTCATGACACTTATCTTAATTTCTTGTTAATGCCTCCTTAATTATCTTTACTCCCCACTGGATTACATGCTTTGTGAGGGTAGTGACTGTGTCTGTTTTGTTCAATGTTATATCCCTAGTAGCTTAGACAGTGCTTAGTTTTTTGGGTTTTTTTAAATAGAGCTTTGTAAAGATTGGTTAAATGAATGAATGAATGAATAAAATTGGGGTTCAGAGTTTTTAAGATGCTAAAAATCTCATAGTCTGCAAGTGGTAGGTGTCTAGAGCTATATCCTCAAAATTCATATACTTTAGTCCTAACACCAGGTACCTCAGAATGTGACTATTAGAAAATAGGGTCACTGCAGGTGTAATTAGATATGTTTAGATGAGGTCATACTAGAGTAGGATGGGCCCCTAATCCAATATGACTAGCGTCCTTATAAAAAGGGGAAATTTGGACACAGAGATACACATGAGGAGGATGCCACCTGAAGATGAAGACAGAAATCAACATGATACTTGTATAAGATTGCCAAAGATTGCCAGCAAACCACCAGAAGCTAGGAGAGAGGCATGGAACAGATTCTCCCTCACAACCTTCAGAAAAAAACCAACTCTGCCAATATCTCAGACTTCTAGCCTACAGAATTATGAGACGATGTATTTCTGTTTATAAGCCACCCAGTTTTCAGTTCTTTGTTACAACAGCCCTAGCAAACTAATTCATGTCCCTTGAGTTTACTGTTCAGCCTTGTTAATCATTAAATTCAATTTATGCTTATTGAACATCATCAAGATCTTCTACATTAATTTAGATCCTGTGAGGGAAAAACATAAGAAATAAGAGCTGTCCACCTTGGGGAACGTATATATGAAAAAAAGGAAAGAAAAACTTAGTTCTTTCAGTTCCCAGAAGGAGTTCTGAGCTTGTATCCATGTCAACCAAAATTATATAAGATTGCTTTTAAAAGTAGAGGCCAAAATACTCATTTACAGTGTGAATCTATCTACCATTATGTATCGTCCAGCCAACACATTTCTGTTCCAGTTAAGAAATCTACTTGGGAACGGCATTAAGATTAGAAGATCGATTGATGCACGTAAACTGATTTTGGATAAGGAGTATTTTTAACAAGTGCTGGGGGCAGAATAGGTCACCTGTCTCCACCACAGATACACGACTTCCATAAGGTCTTTAGTGAGTCAGGGTTCCTATCCCCTAAGAGAATATCATGAGCATACTGACAGTATCTACTTTTTTTTAAATTGATTTTTAAATGTTTTATTTTATTTTTTTTGGCTGCACCACGCAGCATGTGGGATCTTAGTTCTCTAACCAGATATCAAACCCGTGCCCCCTGCAGTGGAAGCACAGAGTCTTAATCACTGGACTGCCAGGAAAAGCCATCTACTTATTATTTATTCTTTCATCTAACAAATATTGATGGAGAGCTTTGTGCCAGACACTGTGCTAAGTGCTGGAAATTTAACAGTGAGAAAACCCCAGTTCCTGCCTTTTAGGTGCACAGTGTAAGTGCTGCTATGAGGAATTGCAAACTGTTGTTATGAGCGCTTACAGATGGAACGTCTTAACCACCCTTGAAGAATCAGGAACAATCCCTAAGCTAACAGGATGGGGAGTTGGTGTGTCTGGGGGAACACACTGTTTGAGGCGGCAGTAATAGGATGTGCAAAAGTCCAGATCTGAGAGAGAGCATGTGCTTTCAAGGAACTACTAGTGGCTCATTATGGCTGAAGCAGGAATACAAGATAGTGAGGTTAAGTGAGGAAACTAGAGAGGTCCCACCATGAAAGGACTTGTCTACCACATTAAGCTGTTTGGAGACTATTCTCGTGGCTCTTCCCAGGAGTACAAGGCATCCCATGGAAACTGGAAATGAGAGTGCCTAGTTCCCAAGACAGAGAGATCATAATACTGAGTAGATAGTCTGAGCAGAACTCACCCAGGAAGAAGGAAACAAGCCATGAACTTGGAGATAATTTATGGATTGGTAATTAGATGAGAGGTAAGGCATCAAAGCAAGAGATAGTATTGGTACAAAGCTGAGTTTAATTGGATGACAAAGTGAAGAGTATAGGGGGTCTAGACACAGAACAAGCAGAAGATAAGTAGTGCCTAAACCTAGGGTGGGTTAGTAATAGACAAGAAAGGGTCAATGGCTTTTTTTTCAAAGTCAATGGCTTTTTTTTTTTAGACTAAAATTGCTTTTACAATGTTGTGTTAGTTTCTGCTGTACAATGAAGTGAGTCAGCTATATGTATACTTATATCCCCTCCCTCTTGGACCTCCCTCCCACAACCCCCATTCCACCCATCTAGGCCATCACAGAGCACCGAGCTGAGCTCCCTGTACTATACAGCAGGTTCCCACTAGATATCTACTTTACACATGGTAGTGTATTTATGTCAAACCTAATATCCCAATTTTTCCCCACCCTCTCCTTCCCCGTGTCCACATGTCCACTCTCTATGTCTACATCTTTATTCCTGCCCTACAAACAGGTTCATCTGTACCATTTTTCTAGATTCCACATATATGCATTAATATACGATATTTGTTTTTCTCTTTCTGACTTACTTCACTCTGTATGACTCTAGATCCATCCACGTCTCTACAAATGACCCGATTTCATTCCTTTTTGCAGCTGAGTAACATTGCATTATATATATGTACCACATCTTTATCCATTCATCTATTTTTGGACATTGAGGCTGTTTCCATGTCTGGGCTATTGTAAATAGTGCTGCAATAAACATTGGGTTATATGTGTCTTTTTGAATTATGGTTTTCTCAGGGTATATGCCCAATAGTGGGATTGCTAGGTCATATGGTAGTTCTATTTTTAGTTTTTTAAGGAACCTCCATACTAAATGTCTACCCTCCCCAAACTGATCTATAAACTCAATACAATATAAATCAAAGCTTCATTTTTTAAAATAAATTTATTTATTTTATTTTTGGCTGCATTGGGTCTTCGTTGCTGCGTGCAGGCTTTCTCTAGTTGTGGCGAGTAGGGTCTACTCTTAGTTGTGGTGTGCAGTCTTCTCACTGTGGTGGCTTCTCTTGTTGTGGAGCACAGGCTCTAGGCACGTGGGCTCAGTAGTTGTGATGCACATGCTTAGTTGCTCCACAGCATGTGGGATCTTCCTGGACCAGGTCTCAAACCCGTGTTGCTTGCATTGGCAGGTGGATTCTTAACCACTGCACCACCAGGGAAGCATAATCAAAACTTCATTGACAAGATTATTCTAAACTTTATATGGAAACACAAGGAATTTTTTTAAGGTCATTTATATCATTTTTTTAGATTCCACATATAAGTGATATCATGTGATATTTGTCTTTCTCTGACTTACTTCACTTAGTGTGATAATCTCTAGATCCAACCATGTTGCTGCAAATGGCATTACTTCATTCTTTTTAATGGCTGAGTAATATTCCATTGTATATATATACCACATCTTCTTTATCCATTCATCTGCTGATGTACATTTAGGTTGCTTCCACATCTTGGCTATTGTAAATTGTGCTGCTATGATCATTGGGGTGTATGAATCTTTTCAAATTATGGTTTTCTCTGGATATATGCTGAGGAGTGGGATTGCTGGGTCATATGGTAACACTATTTTTAGTTTTTTGAGGATTTTCCATACTGTTCTCCATAGTGCCTGCACCAATTTACATTCCCACCAAGAAACACAGGAATTTTGAAGAGCCAAACAATATTGAAAACTAAGGAAAAGTTTGGAGGACTTACACACCTGATTTCAAGACTTAACCAGTAACTAGTAGTATTATTGACATGAGGAGAGAAAAATTAGATCAATGGAACCTAACAATCCAGAGATGTACCCACACATACATGGTCAATTGATTTTTTTGCCAAGGCACCAAGTCAATTCAGAGGAGGATAGAGGGTCTTTTTAATAAATGGTTCAAGAACAACTGAATATTATTTTGGAAAAAAATGAAAATAGGTTCATGCCCCAAATATAATAATATAAAGAAGTCCTTTAAATCAATAACAAAAAGCCACTTAAATATTATTAAAAATATTTAAATATTTTTTAAAGACCTTAAAAAATATTTATGAATGGGCAGTATGCAAATATTATTAGTCTTCAGGAATATTTAAAATAAACCACAAGAAAATATTTCACACCCACTATGACAAAAATTAAAAGGACAGACAAAACCAAATGCTGGTGAGGATGCAGAGCAACAGGTACTCTTACACATTGCTGGTGGGAGTGTAAAATGATACAACCATTTTGGAGAATGGTTTGTCAGTTTCTTATAAAATTTAATGTATATCTATATTATGATCCAGACTTTCCACTCTTCCATTTCTCCCATTCTTTTTCTTTTGGGGATTATTCTGTTTCATCTTCTTGATCATAACAGCTTCCTAAATTATTTTCAGTATTCCTTGTTTCTCAATATATGAATTTAAAATTATAAACTTCCCATGAGGCACTGCTTTAGCAATGTCATAAAGTCTTCTGTATATTCTGGTTTCATAGTTATATGATTCTTAATATTTTCTAATTCCCATTACAATTTCTTCTTCAAACCATGAATCATAAAAATGTATACTTTCAGCTCCAACTGTGGTTTTAGCAGATTGTTTTTTTTTGTTTTTTTTGTTTTTTTTTTTGCGGTACGCAGGCCTCTCACTGCTGTAGCCTCTCCCGTTGCGAAGTACAGGCTCCGGACGCGCAGGCTCAACGGCCATGGCTCACAGGCCTAGCTGCTCCACGGCATGTGGGATCTTCCCAGACTGGGGCACGAATCCGTGTCCTCTGCATCGGCAGGCAGACTCTCAATCACTGCGCCACCAGGGAAGCCCAGCAGATTGTATTTTTGATATTGATTTCTAATTTAATGGCACTGCAAAAATATTTATTCTTTGGTGTTTGCTAAGTTTTATTTAAGGGCTATTTTGTGGTCAATTTTTGCAGCGGTTTCATGTGAGCTAGAACACAAATTTGTTCACACCCCAGCACTTTCCAAAGAAAAAACACACCCTCTTTGGTAGTGAATTTCTCTATTTGTGCATTGGCTCAAGTTTACTTATTAGATTGTTTAAATGTTCCAAATCCTACTAATCCTTGGTCTGCTCAATCTATTGGTTTCTGAGAGAGATATCTTAAAAACTCTATAGTTATGGATTTGTCACTTTTTCTTTGTAATTATGTCAGTTTTTGCCTTACATATTTTGAGGTTCTTTGGTTAGCCACTTACAGGTTTGAGATATATTTTGGACCCTCTCATTCTATCCTCAATGTCTCTAACTTTTACTTGATATTTTCTATCTCCTTTTGTTGCATTCTGGATAATTTTTCCAGTTTACTCATTCTCTCTGTAGCTGTATCTAATTTGATTTTAACCTAACCTCCAAGTTTTAAATTCCAGTTGCTATGTTTTCATTTCTTAAAGTTCTATTTGTTATTTTTTTTTAATTGAAACAGTTTGTTTTTTTCAGTCTCCCATTTATTATTATTTTTATTTCTTATTACTTTATTTAAGCATACTTACAGCTCTTTTGAAATTATTTGTTAGTTCCAGCTTTGGGTGAGGGGATGATTATTTTCCTATTATCACACGCCCTCACGATAGTTCATTTGCTCATGTATTTTGTAATTTTTTCCCTAGGAAAGTCAATGTTAGAAGAATTTGTTCACATTTCCTTTTTGTTTTGAGTTGGAAGGAGAGAACTACGACCACTGTATTGTGAAAATGTTACTTCAGGGTAGGTTGACATTTATTTCTTCTTGAACCCTGTAGTTTCAATCATCTAGGACTAATTTTATTTTTCAATTCTCAACTTGGGCTTCTCATCATAGAGGCAGTTTAATTCTTACTGCATGGCAAGAGCACGCATGGCAAGAGCATGGGATTTTGTTATTCCATGGATGACTTTCTCTCCACTTCCTTTGCCTGCCACTAATTACCTGGACAGGATAGAAAGCTGCCTTGCCTCTGATGGCTGAATCTGTGACACGTTTATACGTAGTGAGTTCTCTATTAGTGGAGGGATGTCGTGGGAGGATTTGTTAAGAGTTGGACTAGAGATCATCATGGTCTAACTCTAATCATCTGTGGTAATCTCTGCTGTCTTATATTTGTTACATTTTTAAAAACTTGTCCATATCCACTGTCTCACTTGACAATGAGATGCCAGTAATTTGATGGTCTTTAAGCTTCAAGCTTAAAGCTTAAATCTCAGATTCCTGGTAAACAACTGGACTTCCCGAGGCATGTTCAGAAGACACAGGAGACTCGTATAAGTCTGTCTCTTATATGAGTGTGTTTGGGACACACTCCTTTTCAGACCCTCTAGCTTTGGGCTGGACTGGCCCTGGTGCCGTATGGGGAGGAGTGGCAGCAGCATCCACCAACACTTGGGTGATTAATTATGATTCCTTGATCTCAGTCACAGTGGGAGCTCAGAAATTGTCAAAGCTTTAGCTCAGTCGCTACATACTGCTGAGAAAAAAGTTTGAAATTCAGTCTGGCAGAAAAAGAGTGAAACTTGAAGGTTGTGGTGTAAGCTGTAGCCCTACCCCAGAGGAAAATGTTGTTGGTTTGTTCACACCCCAGCACTTTCCAAAGAAAATATTGAGACTTATAGCAAAGAATACACACACCTCCCCACACACACACATACATACACATCATGGGTCATACATAGAAACAGAACACATGAATTACTAAAGGGAGAGGAAACCAAGCTGACAGCTACTGAGGCTATTACTGTTTGGGGATATGAACACTAGTAGCAAATTGTATTTTGCAAAGATGGGCCTGAAAATATCTCCCATCATTATTCTTCTCTTCTGCAGTGTGACTTTAACACACTTTCATCAGGAGATGGAGTTTATGTTTCCACTCACGCATTAGTTTTCTAGGGCTGCTGTAACAAATTACCACAATTTGGGAGGCTTAAAACAACAGAAATTAATTTTCTCACAGTTCTGGAGGCCAGATATCCTAAATCAAGGTGTCAGCTGGGTTGGTTCCTTCTAGGGGCTCTGAGGGAGGATGTTCTCTGCCTCCCTGCCTGTTCCCAGCTTCTGGAGTTTGCTGACAATCCTTAGTGTTCCTTGGCTTACAGTTGCATCACTCTAATCTCTGCCTCTGTCACTACATGAGTTTCTTCCCTGTATCCCCCTGTCTTGCCTCTTACAAGGATGCCAGTCATTGGATTTAGGGCTCACCCCAATCCAGTATGACCTCATTTTAACTTAACTAACTACATCAGCAAAGACCCTATAAAATAAGATCGCATTCTAAGATTCTGCACGTAAATGAATTTGGGGGAACACTATTCAACCCAGTGCAGCCCTCTTGAATCTGGCCAAGCCCTGTCATTGCTTTGGTCAGTAGAATACTGTGGAAGTTATTCTGTGATCATTTCAAGCTAGTTTCTGCTTGCTGACTCTTGGAATGTTTGGTCTCGGATATTCCCTGTTGGAACACCACCATCAAGCTGTGAGAATTTCGTGCCATCCAGAGAGGCCATATATAGGCTGGAGGGGCTCAGGTGGAGCCCCAGTTGAGCTCCTAGCTAACAGCTATCATCAGCTGCCAGTTATATGAATGAACCATCTTGGACATCAGTCCACTGGAGCTTTCATATGACCATAGCTCCAACATCTGACTGCAACTACATGTGAGATCCTTTCACTTCTTAACTGTGCCAGTTTGTCCTGACATTGAGGCCCTGCAACTAACTTTTTTTCTCCCAAATGACTTTTCCTTCAAGCATTCATGTGTGTGGATCCTTCCTATCATTCAGGTCTGAGCTCAAATGTCACCTCCTCCAAGTAGCCACTCTATCATATAACCCCATAATACTGTTGTCATCTGATATTTTCTTGCTTGCATAGTTGTTTACTTGGTTTTTATTCTGGATCCCCTCCCCTTCCCCTGGAATGTATGTTCCATGCAGGAGAGCCCTGTCTTGTTTACTGCTCTATTCCCAACTCCATAACAGTCCCTGACATACAAGTTTCTCTCAATAGATAATTGTTGAATGAATGAAAAAATGAGAACATGTGTTTTAAAGTTGGAAGGTTCTGGAATCAAGCTGTCTAGGGGTTCAAATCTCAGCTGTAGCATTTATTAATGTCCTCATGCAAGTTACCTAACTTTCCTGAGCTCAGTTTCCTCATCTATAAAACAGGAATAAAAATATTCCTCTCAAAATATTTTCATTAATTATTTGATGAAATAATTCATGTGTAACATGTAAAAATCTCAGCTGGGAAATACAGGGTTTTTTTGAATACCATTACTTAATTTTATTGGAACTTGATTTTCTTATTATAAGTCCCTTGTGTCAGAAGCATAATCTCAGGGACTTCCCTGGTGGCGTAGTGGATAAGACTTCATGCTCCCAATGCAGGGGGCCCAGGTTTGATCCCTGGTCAGGGAACTAGATCCCACATGCATGCCACAACTAAGAGTTTGCATGTCACAACTAAGGAGCCAGCAAGCCACAACTAGGACCTGGCTCAACCAAATAAATAAATAAATAAATAATAAAGAAAGAAAGAAAGAAAGAAAGAAAGCATAATCTCAGAACATTTGGTTTCTCAGCTTCCTTTGTATTGTCACTAAGTGCTGGGCACGTGTGAGGTCACCAGGGCTCTTCACCAAACATTTCTACTTTCTTTCTTCCAGACACATGGCAGGGTTAGCCCCGTTGAAGATATGTGTGACTATATGATGTCCATTGCTCACTGAAATGTAAGCAGACATGCCATGTGTCACCTCCTGGTAGAAGCATTAAGAGTCAGTGTTCAATATGCCACAGGCTCATTCTCCCTTGCTAACTGTTCAAGCAAACATTGGGATGAAGCCTTCATCAACTGGACCCCTGAGCAACTACGATGAGCAGAGAATCTTGCCGACACATATTAGACATGTAGCATGAGTGAGACTTTTGTAGATGAATCCAGTGGATGTGGAGGCTGTTACTGCAGCCTATACTGAATAATGCAATGTGTTCCCTAGAGCCAAGGCATTGGTGGGGACACTGGTCCATGGGATGCAATATAATACAGGGGTATAGGGCAGGAATAATGTTTAAAGTATTTTAAATGTTATTTTAAATGTTATTTAAAATGTTAAAATAATGTTTAAACAATCACTGTGGCACAAGCATTTATCAATCTGAATGGTAGGACCTGCAGAGCTGAAATGGGCCTGAAGGACATAGAAGTTAATTCTTAGCTTATGGATTCTGGTCTGTGGGTTCTGGGGGGGGCCTTGGTGAACAGGGCAGGAAGAAGGCATTCAGGAGTCTTGGACCAGCAGTTGTATGCCAACAACAATAGAAGCATTTTGATATTTATAGAAGCAGTGTTGACATATTGTTGGGTAGTGATTAATATTAGCTCCAGTTATAAGCTTAGCCTATGGATTGAATCCTGGCTCTGTCATTTCCTTACTGATGACCTAGGGCAAGTCTCTAGGACTCAATTTTCTCATCTGTGAAATGGGAGTAATAACAATAGCTATTGTATAGGGTTGATGATAGAATTAAATGATTTAATTCAAATGTAGCACCTATAACAGTACCTGGAACTTAGTGTTATATAAATGTTTGACAGTATTGGTTATCAACATCTGTACATGCTTATATTCTCTGTGATGTCCTTCTTCATGTCTGAACTTAGATACTGTGTCACTGCTTCCTTTTTCTTGATGACACAGTCTTTTAGGTCCTCCACCTGTCTGTGCTATGTCTGATCTGCTCTTAGGTACAAAGGTCTTGGACACTCTGGGTTTGACAAACTTTGTGAGATGAGCCCATGTTTTCCTGCATGGATACAACATACAGCCATTTCTACTGTGGTGTCTTGTTGGACTGCATGGGGTCTTATTTGGGAAAGAGGATCTGGCAAATCCTTTGTGTTTCCCCTTCTACTCCTTGTGTTCCTTGTCCCTTAGGCCATTGTTATGGGCTGAATTGTGTCCCCCTAAAGTTCCTATGTTGAAGTCCTAACTCCCAGCACCTCAGAACGTGACTGTGTTTGAAGATAAGGTCTTTAAAGCAGAAATTAAATTCAAATGAGGTCATTAGGGTGGACTCTAATCCATTATGACTGGGGTCCTTATAAGAAGAGATGAGGACACAGAACACACAGAAGGAAGACCATATGAAGACAGAAGAAGGAGGAGGAACCAAGATGGCAGAGTAGAAGGACATGCTCTCACTCCCTCTTGCGACAACACCAGAATCACAACTAGCTGCTGGACAATCATCAACAGGAAGACACTGGAACTCACCAAAAAAGATACCCCACATCCAAAGACAAACGAGAAGCCACAATGAGATGGTAGGAGGGGTGCAGTCACAGTAAAATCAAATCCCATAACTGGTGGGTGGGTGACTCACAGACTGGCGAACACTTATACCACAGAAGTCCACCCACTGGTGTGAAGGTTCTGAGCTCTACATCAGGCTTCCCAACCTGGGGGTCTGGCAACAGTAGGAGGAATTCCTAGAGAACCAGACTTTGAAGCCTAGTGGGAATTGATAGCAGGACTTTGACAGGACTGGGGGAAGCAGAGACTCCACTCTTGGAGGGCACACACAAAGTAGTGTGCACATTGGGACCCAGGGAAAGGAGCAGTGACCCCAGGGGAGGCTGAACCAGACCTACCTGCTAGTGTTGGAGGGCCTCCTGCAGAGGTGGGGTGGGGGGGCTGTGGCTCACCGTTGGGACAAGAACACTGACAGCAGAAGTTCTGGGAAGTACATCTTGGTGTGAGCCCTCCCAGAGCCTGTCATTAGCCCCACCAAAGAGCCCAGGTAGGCTCCAGTGTTGGGTTGCCTCAGGCCAAACAACCAACAGGGAGGGAACCCAGCCCCACTCATCAATAGTCAAGTGGATTAAAGTTTTACTGAGCTCTGCCCACCAGAGCAACAGTCAGCTCTACCCACCACCAGTCCCTCCCATCAAGGCTCTTAGATAGCCTCATCCACCACAGGGCAGAAAGCAGAAGCAAGAAAAACTACAATCCTGCAGCCTGTGGAACAAAAACCACATTCACAGAAAGACAGACAAGATGAAAAGGCAAAGGGCTAGATACCAGATGAAGGAACAAGAAGAAACCCCAGAAAAACAACTAAATGAAGTGGAGATAGGCAATCTTCCAGAAAAAGAATTCAGAATAATGAGAGTGAAGATGACCCGGGACCTTGGAAAAAGAATGGAGGCAAAGATCGAGAAGATGCAAGAAATGTTTTAAAAAGACCTAGAAGAATTAAAGAACAAACAAACAGAGATGAACAATACAATAACTGAAATGAAAACTACACTAGAAGGAATCAATAGCAGAATAACTGCGGCAGAAGAATGGATAAGTGAGCTGGAAGACAGAATGGTGGAATTCACTGCTGCGGAACAGAATGAAGAAAAAAGAATGAAAAGAAATGAAGACAGCCTAAGAGACCTCTGGGACAACATTAAATGCAACAACATTTGCATTATAGGGGTCCCAGAAGGAGAAGAGAGAGAGAAAGGATGAGAGAAAATATTTGAAGAGATTATAGTTGAAAACTTCCCTAACATGGGAAAGGAAATAGCCACCCAAGACCAGGAAGCATAGCGAGTCCCATACAGCATAAAACCAAGGAGAAACACGCCGAGACACATAGTAAACAAATTGGCAAAAATTAAAGACAAAGAAAAATTATTGAAAGCAGCAAGGGAAAAATGACAACTCTCATAAGGTTGACAGCTGATTTCTCAGCAGAAACTCTACAAGCCAGAAGGGAGTAGCATGATATACTTAAAGTGATGAAAGGGAAGAACCAACAACCAAGATTACTCTACCCAGCAAGGATCTCATTCAGATTCAGTGGAGAAATCAAAAGCTTTACAGACAAGCAAAAGCTAAGAGAATTCAGCACCACCAAACCAGCTCTACAACAAATGCTAAAGGAACTTCTCTAAGTGGGAAACACAAGAGAAGAAAAGGACCTACAAAAACAAACCCAGAACAATTAAGAATATGGTCATAGGAACATACACATCGATAATTCCCTTAAACGTGAATGGATTAAATGCCCCAACCAAAAGACACAGACATGCTGAATGGATACAAAAACAAGACCTATATATATGCTGTCTACAAGAGACCAACTTCTGACCTAGGGACACATACAGACTGAAAGTGAGGGGAAGGAAAAAGATATTCCATGCAAATGGAAATCAAAAGAAAGCTGGAGTGGCTATACTCATATCAGATAAAATAGACTTTAAAATAAAGAATGTTACAAGGGACAAGGAAGGACATGACATAATGATCATGGGATCAATCCAAGAAGAAGATATAATAATTAAAAATATATATGGACCCAACATAGGAGCACTTCAATACATAAGGCAACTGCTAACATCTATAAAAGAGGAACTTGACAGTAACACAATAATAGTGTGAGACTTTAACACCTCACTTACACCAATGGACAGATCATCCAAAATGAAAATAAATAAGGAAACATAAGCTTTAAATGATACATTAAACAAGATGGACTTAATTGATATTTATAGGACACTGATTCAAAAAACAGCAGATTACACTTTCTTCTCAAGTGTGCACGGAACATTCTCCAGGATAGATCACATCCTGGGTCACAAATCAAGCCTCAGTAAATTTAAGAAAACTGAAATCATATCAAGCATCTTTTCTGACCACAACACTATGAGATTAGAAATGAATTACAGGGAAAAAAATGTAAAAAACACAAACACATGGAGGCTAAACAATATGTTACTATATAACCAAGAGATCACTGAAGAATCAAAGAGGAAATCAAAAAATACCTAAAGACAAATGACAATGAAAACACGATGATCCAAAACCTATGGGATGCAGCAAAAGCAGTTCTAAGAGGGAAGTTTATAGATATACAAGCCTACCTCAAGAAACAAGAAAAATCTCAAATAAACAATCTAACCTTACACCTAAAGGAACTAGAGAAAGAAGAACAAACAAAACCCAAAGTTAGCAGAAGGAAAGAAATCATAAAGATCAGAGCAGAAATAAATGAAATAGAAACAAAGAAAACAACAGCAAATATCAATAAAGCTAAAAGCTGGTTCTTTGAGAAGATAAACAAAATTGATAAACCATTAGCCAGACTCATCAAGAAAAAGAGGGAGAGGACTCAAATCAATAAAATTAGAAATGAAGAAGGAGAAGTTACAACAGACATGGCAGAAATACAAAGCATCCTAAGAGACTACTACAAGCAACTCTATGACAATAAAATGGACAACCTGGAAGAAATGGACAAATTCTTAGGGAGGTATAAACTTCCAAGACTGAACCAGGAAGAAAAAGAAACTATGAACAGACCAATCACAAGTAATGAAATTGAAACTGTGATTAAAAATTTCCCAACAAACAAAAGTCCAGGACCAGATGGCTTCACAGGTGAATTCTATCAAACATTTAGAGAAGAGCTAACACCCATCCTTCCCAAACTCTTCCAAAAATTTGCAGAGGACGGAACACTCCAAAACTCATTCTATGAGGCCACCATCATCCTGATAGCAAAACCAGACAAACATACTACAAGAAAAGAAAATTACAGACCAATATCACTGTTGAATATAGATGCAAAAATCCTCAACAAAATACTAGCAAACGGAATCCAACAACACACTAAAAGGATAATACACCATGATCAAGTGGGATTTATTTCAGCAATGCAAGGATTCTTCAATATATACAAATCAAACAATGTGATATACCATATTAATAAATTGAAGAATAAAAACCATATGATCGTCTCAATAGATGCAGAAAAAGCTTTTGACAAAATTCAACACCCATTTATGATAAAAACTCTCCAGAAAGTGGGCATAGAGGGAAACTACCTCAACATAATAAAGGCGATATATGACAAACCCACAGCAAACATAATTCTCAATGAAACATCATTCTCAGTGAAAAATTGAAAGCATTTCCTCTAAGATCAGGAACGAGACAAGGATGTCCACTCTCACCATTATTATTCAACATAGTTTTGGAAGTCCTAGCCACAGCTATCAGAGAAGAAAAAGAAATAAAAGGAACACAAATTGGAAAAGAAGAAGTAAAACTGTCACTGTTTGCTGATGACATGATACTATACATAGAGAATCCTAAAAATGCCACCAGAAAACCACTAGAGCTAATCAATGAATTTGGTAAAGTTGCAGAATACAAAATTAATGCACAGAAATCTCTTGCATTCCTATACACTAATGATGAAAAATTTGAAAGAGAAATTATGGAAACACTCTCATTTACCATTGCAACAAAAAGAATAAAATACCTAGGAATAAACCTACCTAGGGAGAAAAAAGACCTGTATGCAGAAAACTATAAGGCACTGATGAAAGAAATTAAAGATGATACCAACAGATGGAGAGATATACCATGTTCTTGGATTGGAAGAATCAATATTGTGAAAATGACTATACTACCCAAAGCAATCTACAGATTCAATGCAATCCCTGTCAAATTACCAATGGCATTTTTTACAGAACTAGAACAAATCATCTTAAAATTTGTATGGAGACACAAAAGACCCCGAATAGCCAAAGCAGTCTTGAGGGAAAAAAACAGAGCTGGAGGGATCAGACTCCCTGACTTCAGACTATACTCCAAAGCTACAGTAATCAAGACAATATGGTACTGGCAGAAAAACAGAAACATAGATCAAAGGAAGAAGATAGAAAGCCCAGAGATAAACCCACGCACCTGTTGTCAACTAATCTATGACAAAGGAGGCAAAGATATACAATGGAGAAAAGACAGTCTCTTCAATAAGTGGTGTTGGGAAACTGGACAGCTACATGTAAAAGAATGAAATTAGAACACTCCCTAACACTATACACAAAAATAAACTCATAATGGATTCAAGACCTAAATTTAAGACCGGACACTATAAAACTCTTAGAGGAAAACATAGGAAGAACACTCTTTGGCATAAATCACAGCAAGATCTTTTTTGATCCATCTCCTAGAGTAATGGAAATAAAAACAAAAAAAAATGGGACCTAATGAAACTTCAAAGCTTTTGCACAGCAAAGGAAACCATAAAAAAGACGAAAAGACAACCCTCAGAATGGGAGAAAATATTTGCAAATGAATCAACGGACAAGTGATTAATCTCCAAAATATATAAATAGCTCATGCAGCTCAATATTAAAGAAACAACCCAATCCCAAAATGAGCAGAAGACCTAAATAGACATTTCTCCAAAGAAGACATACAGATGGCCAAGAAGCACATGAAAAGCTGCTCAACATCACTAATTATTAGAGAAATGCAAATCAAAACTACAATGAGGTATCACCTCACTCCAGTTAGAATGGGCATCATCAGAAAATCTACAAACAAGAAATGCTGGAGAGGGTGTGGAGAAAAGGGAACCCTCTTGCACTGTTGGTGGGAATGTAAATTGATACAGCCACTATGGAGGTTCCTTAAAAAACTAAAAATAAAATTACCATATGATCCAGCAATCCCACTACTGGGCATATACCCAGAGAAAACCATAATTCAAAAAGACACATGCACCCCAATGTTTATTGCAGCACTATTTACAATAGCCAGATCATGGAAGCAACCTAAATGCTCATCGACAGATGAATGGATAAAGAAGATGTGGTAGGGCCTCCCTGGTGGCGCAGTGGTTGAGAGTCCGCCTGCCGATGCAGGGGATACGGGTTCGTGCCCCGGTCTGGGAGGATCCCATATGCCGCGGAGCGGCTGGGCCCGTGAGCCATGGCTGCTGAGCCTGCGCATCCGGAGCCTGTGCTCCGCAACGGGAGAGGCCACAACAGTGAGAGGCCCGCGTACCACAAAAAAAAAAAAAAAAAAAAAGAAGATGTGGTACATATATACAATGGAACATTACCCAGCCATAAAAAGGAATGAAATTGAGTCATTTGTTGAGACGTGGATGGATCTAGAGACTGTCATACAGAGTGAAGTAAGTCAGAAAGAGAAAAACAAATATTGTATATTAATGCATGTATGTGGAACCTAGAAAAGTGATACAGATAAACCGGTTTGCAGGGCAGAAGTTGAGACACAGATGTAGAGAACAAACATATGGACACCAAGGTGGGAAAACCACGGTGGGGTGGGGATGGTGGTGTGCTGAATTGGGCGATTGGGATTGACATGTATACACTGATGTGTATAAAACTGATGACTATTAAGAACCTGCAGTATAAAAAAACAAACAAGCAAAACAAACAACTAAACTTCCTTTGGGTTATTTGTATGGAAATATGTTAATATAAATGTTTCAGACATTACATGAAATTTCTAAAAATCTTATATGTTCTGGTATAATGTTATAAGTCATAATTCTAGTTATTACTTTTAAATGTATATCTCAGAAGTAACTAAATTTCCTTGTCAATTGCATTATTATGAACTTTCATCAAATCTTTAACCGCTGTCATTTTTAAGTCTTTTGTCATTTACAGACAGTTCTGGGTGTACTCTGATGCTTTTGCAAAAATGTTCCTATAAAAGGGTTTCATCTTCAAGGAATTCATGGAAAAGTCTCTGAGAAGTACAGGTTTCTGGTAACTGACTATACTGCTGAACTGAATGAATAAGCATTTTCAGAACTCTAATGGAAAACTGATGAATTCATAAAAGTGCTAACAAAAGATCAAGATAAAAAAATTAATTATATGGGACTGAGTGAATTGATGAGGATGATTATAAATTTTGTGACTTTCTGTTTGAATAATAAAAAAAATCCCACAAGAACTCAGAGGCAAAAAATATACAAATCAATTTTCACTGCAAAGTAATGGAGCTGTTACAGTGGAGGATTACTGGACTGAATGTCAATATTATGACATAGTATGAGTGTGTTTCGTGTTTGGTAATTGCAATCATAGTTGCTTTTGTTGTGGTCATCCACTTACAATGCTTGGTGTCAGTTTATTTATCTCTTGTAAAAATAAAATACAGTGTGTGTGTGTGAAAAAATAAATAAAATAAAATTAAAAGACTGGAAAAAAGGAAAAAAAAAAGACAGAGGAAGAAGACAAATATCCATAAGCCAAGGAGAAGGTTCTCAGAAGAAACCAACACTGTCTCCATCTTGATCCTGAACTTTGAAACTCCAGAATCATGAGAAAATAAGTTTCTGTTGTTTAAGCCATCTGGTCTGCGGCATCTTGTTAGGGCAGCCCTAGAGAACTAATACAGCCATATCTGAGGGTGTCCAGCTATGAGACTCTTTTCTTAGAGACCAAAGCTTTGTGTCCCCTCTGATACTGTGCCTTCACCCTAGTCTGGGAACTCTTTTCTCATCTGCAACCATACCTCTAGCTAAGGAAATCTGATCATGCATTCTCTATCACCTGAGTCCCCTCACAACGCAGACTTTTCAGTCCTAAGGCCAAACAAATAAAAAGAAAGAGGGGTATGAAGAACATAGGATGTAGGATGGAGGCCAGGGGGAGGACAGGAGGTAGGAGAAAAATACATGACACCTGTTATATATGGACATTCTTAGCATAGGTTTGGCATAGAATAAATGCTCTGCAAGTGGTTGCTGCTGTTATGGTATCATCATCATCTCCATCATCACCGTCATCATCTCTATCATTGTCATCATTACCACCACCACATAGGCTGCTAACAAGCTGACTTAGGCAACTCCCTCTACCTGGAAGTTTACTACTCCTCCACCTTCATTATGTTCCCTCTCACTAGAGACTCAGAATTCCTTCTTGCTCTCTTGCATGCACAGTGTCTGGACCTGTCTTAGAAAACCAGCTCCAGATAAGGGTTAGCAACCCTTGGAAAAATGAAAATTTGAATGAGGTGTAATAACTCAGAATTCAAAGAACATCCTACCTTTGAAACTCTGCAGAGGTTTCCAAGGCCTGTGAATTCCCCCACCCAGGTGATGAGTGGTGCACAGAGATACCACATAAGGCATGAGGGTGGAATCCTGCTTCCTGCTCTCAGAAAGCTGGTTTGTATTTGGTGTTCAGTCAATTTCTCATTTTTATCCCTTGTTTTGAAGCACAATCGCCAAGTCCTAAAAGACTTATGAGTCCATAAGTCAAGCACCTTGCGAAATGGCTACAATCACTCTCCCATTTTTCACCCCACTTTTCCAGTAGCCCCCATTTATCTGCAGCCTCCATGCCGCACAGCTTCCTTCTCCCCCTTACTGTTTTGTGTTTCTGTCAGTTAGACTCCATTGAGGCCATCACCTAGGATGAACTGCATCAAAATAATCATGCCAAGAGCTGGAAGGGAGGAGCCTAAGTGAGAAAGCTGAAGGGTCAAAGGCTTTCCAAATACCAGAAGGAAGACGGGACTTATCTTAAACTAATCTTCAGGCCATCCACTGCCAGACTCACAGTCCCATGGTGGTTTTATCTTGGTTATTTTTTTTTTTCCTTTCTTTCAGCAGGTGAGCATGACAGAGTTCATCCTTGCCTTTGGTCCCCAGAGGACGTCCACAGACTTGTCATTTGCAGGAAACATTGCAAGTCAGTGGGTGTGCTGCACTTTGATTCTGTTACAGTTCTTGGAACACAGGCATCTGCTGGGCGTAGAAAAAGCTGTCGGCCTGTGCTTTTTCTAAATCATTAATACGCCACTGGCATTATGACAAATTGGTACCGATTGTCAGGCTCAGAAACTGGGAGCAATCTGTTTTGCAGGCTGAGAGAAACAGCTGTAAAACTCTGGTAAAAATCTGTTCTATTGTGTTCAAATACATTTTAGGTTGAGATGCAGACTGGTGAAGTGGAAAAGGCATGGTCTTGGGAGCTAGAGGGATCTATGTTTGAATCCCAATGCTTCTGCTCACTGGCTATGAGTGGTGAGCAAATTTTTTTAGACATTTCCCTCATCTGTACAAATGGGGAGATAAATACAATTCTTGCATAATTGCTGTAATGATTAGAGATAATACTTTTTTAAAGTGTCCAGCATAAGGTTGGTGCTTAGATGGTTTCTGGTAATAAGTTAGTGAGGATAGCACAGCAGCAATATTAGTTATGGTTGTAGTAATAGCAGCTATAATAGCAGTAGCTGTAGTGTAAGTATTAATAATAGCAGTTGTTGTAACAATAGTAGTAAAGTAATGAGAGTTGCTGTTTATGAGCCAGGAGACTGGGGTTGTACCAGTGATAGAGTTAATAGAATGAGTGTTAGATTAAGAATCAAGAGACCTGATGTCTAGTCTTGGTAGTTACTCAACATTTTGTGAGTCAGTGTAGAATTATAGAAAATTGGAAGATTTTATGGTCCTCTCCAAATCTTCATTTAGATACCCTTCTCTTACTTGCAATAACGTGTAAGTTGAATAGCAAATGTTTCTTCCTTGTTCTGTATGATTTAAGTGTTAATAAAAATAATATAGCAATTTATGCTAACTTATACTGAGCATTGCCATGTATCAGGATATTTCAATTTTATGCATATTGCTTCATTCAATTCTTAAAAGTACTCTATAAGCTATGTCTTCATTTTATTCCTATAGTTCAGTGTTGAGACGTAAAGAAATTAAATATCTTACCCAAGGTCACAGAGCTAGTGGTAGAATCAGAATTAGATCCTAGGAAACCTGACTCCATAACTTGTGCCTACACTGTTTACTATACTATCCTGCATAAATGAAAGTTGTCACAACTTGGAGGGTAAGGCACATGGCTTGTATCATACAGAAGATTTCTCTTTCTATATACAGACTGGTGTTATAATCTATCAAGAGTGGTTTAGCACAGCTGAGATGCCAAGACATAAGGATATATACATTGCTTTTGTCTATTCAACCAGTCAATCAATCAATCAACAAATTTACAAACATAGTTCACAAAATATGACTGGTTTTCAAGGGTTAGTGAGCAGTCCAACCATTCTGAGGGGAGGGTTAGTCTGGGGAGTAGTGAAAGATTATCTGATAGGACATGATGGTGAAAGATCTAGGATGTCAAGCTAACTCTGAACTACAGACAACTCCTCTCTGGGTGGCCATTGTACCATATTTTTCTGCTTTAGAGTACATCCATTCTTTATAATGATTATGAACTTACTTATTTCATTCAGTGTCTTGTAAGCTCTTTGAGATCTGAGACAATTTCAATGTTCTCCTGACCAGCCCAGACAACTATGTGTGTTTTCCATCAGAATCTCCCAGGTCAGTTCAATCACCTGCCCATACTATGAGCCTAGCCCATCTCTGAGAAGGGAATTACTCTCAGAGGTTGGAATAGGTTAAGAACCTAAAATTAGCACAAATTTATCTGTCATGAACTTCCTTCCTTTTTCTAGAAAGAAAAAGATGTTTTTATTTATTTTTAGGAAATTCTAGGTCCATAAATACTGTCTTACACTCTGATTTCCATGGTTCTTTTCATCTGCTGCTCTACGAGGGCAAGGCTTGGAACTAATTCGCCTAGGATGCTCACCGATGCAGTGTTTCACCACTTCTACTGAATATGCGAGAGCTGGCATTAAATTCCAGGACAGCAGTTATTATACTTAAGAACTTTGAAGATATCATTCTACAGTTCTCTAGCCTCTATTGTTGTTCATAAGAACTCTGCTGTCGATCTAATCATAATTCTTTTATAGGGCAGTCTTTCTTTGTCTCCTGTTGCATTCAAGGTTTTCTTTTTGTCTGACGTTCAAAAGTTTTACCATGATGTGTCAAGGTTTGGGCTGGATTTTATTTATTCTTCTCAGGACTTAGTGTGCCTTTTCAAGCCACCTTTGTTCATTTCAGAAAACTCTGCAACTGTTATCTCTTCAAATATTGCCTCCCTATTCTTTCTATTCTTTCCTTCTGAGATATTTATATTCTCTCTTTCTGAAATTTCTATGAAATGTATCCTTGTACCTTCTTATGTCTTCATTTTAAAATATCTCATAGTTTTACTTCCCTGTGGCACAACCTACTTTTCTTTCTTGGGTTTATCTTCCTGTTTACTGATTCTTTTTTCAGCTATATCTAATCTTGTATTTAAATCCACCATACTGTTTTCAATTTTAATGACTATCTTTCTTTATTCTTCAATATTTTGATTATTTTTCAAATATGTATACTCTTTTATTCATATTCCTTGTTTTTTATGACTTCTGTTTTGTCTTTTTTGTCTCTTTGTTTCACATATTATTATTTTATATTTTTTCAGGTTTTCTTTTTTCCATATTGTGTGAATACTAATTCTCTTTATTACTTGCTGAATTTTTCTCATGATAATTTTAGATGGAAACTCATGTTCATATGATTTTTTTTTCCTGTGGGAGGTCCATGTATCTTGTAGGTATCCTCAAAGTGTGCTTTTGAATTTGTAGCTGCTAGGATCCTTGTGACCACACTAATTCCACAACAAATTTTGCCTTTATTTCCTATTTGGGGTTTTCTAAATTATGGTAATAATGTGAATTCAGACTACCTACCAGGCATGCTTCAGGCTCTATTTCTTATAGTGACTTTGCTTTCTCAGCCACAGTTATATTGAAACTTACCTGAGCTAGAGAATGAAGTTTTATCTCCTTTTCACAGATAGAACAGCACTTCAAGGCGCCCAGCCTTGTGCAAGGGGCTTTGTTAAATCTCAATCTCTCTCTTTCCCACCAAAGCCAAGCCTCTTGCCCTCATACAGCTGTTAACTATCCCAGTCCCTAGCTCTTATGACCTATATCTAAGACCAGTAACCCTGTGCAGCATTATCTCTTACTTAACATTTGACTCAAATCCTTATTTTGTTTCTAGCAACTAGGTATTTCTTTTTCTTACTTTTGGGCTCAACATAAGGCCAAGCACATGGCTGGTATAACAGAAAAAGTGTATATATTTAATAGATTTTGTATTAAATTTTTTTCTGGTTTTAATTTAGCCAGTATTTGTAGTACTAAGAATCCCTGCAACATTAACTCAGTCTGACTTAGTTTTCAGATAGAGCCAATGTTCAAAAAATACATGGGATTATCCTCCGAGTTGTTTCCATAGCATCCCTCTGATTTTGAGGCACTAGTCAAGAAACAGAACAACTGTGCTGGGTAATATTTACTCCTATATAATGTTTGCTTCACAATGCATCAGTCATGGTAAGGATGCACTTCCACCTCAGTTATAATGATTTAATCTGAGCTGCAGCCACACCACATTTATCTTTTATCTTGTGTCACTGGTACCTGTCATTACAGTTGGCGAATGATAAAAATAACTATAACAACTAACATTTATTGCACTCCAACTTTTGTGCCACGCACTGCTCTATGTACTTCACATATACAATTACATTTTATTTTTACAGCAAAGAACTGAGGAACGGAGAGGTTAAATAACTTGCCAATGGCCACGTAGTTAATAGGAGGCGGGGCCAGTATTCAAATCTAGCCATTCTGACAGATGAATACCTTAATGAGTACTTAAATAGACTCCCATTGGATGAATAGGAATATGTTGAAGTTATTATTATTACTATCATCATCATTTATTTGGAGAAGAAGAATGCATTTGATCAAGATCCTCGCTGTGAGTGAATGGATGACTGATGAGCAAGAAAACCAGGAGGCAGGAAGCGTGTTAAGGAAGCTGTGCAGGAATATGCCCAGCCCAGAGGTTTACATTCCATTGCTCTTTCCTTCCACGCATGGCCCCAAGCACATGACTTATGCAACTGATCATTGCAGGAATCTTTACTTTGAAATCTAGCTTTTCTCCTTCTAAACTCTTCAAGCCTTATAACTACAGATAAAAGGTTTAAATGAAGTAAATTTAAAAATTATCTTTGGTAGCACCATGTAGATATAGTGCTCCGTATGGTGGAAAGAGCCTATTTTTTAAAAGCCAGACAGGTTCGGGGTCAAATCCAAGCACCACTACTTACTGTGCCTCAGTTTTCCCAGTTGTAAAATGGAGGGAACATATAACTAGCAGGGTTGTTATAAAGACCAACTTAGATAATGTAATTGGGGGAGGGGCTCCTGTATCTAGACGACAATATTTCTGAACCTTTGAAGACAGGAGGAGGGGACATACCTGATAGCATTTCTTCTCTAAGGCCCCACAGTATACGCTTGGGATTGTCTTTGGGACTGGGCCTCCTTCCGAGCAGTAGGGGACGACTGCAGGGAAGTGGTCCAGTGTTAAGAGCACTGCTACCCAGCCAAATGAGTTAAATCCTGCTCTGCTACTTGCTGGCTGTGTGAAATCAGACAAGTTACCCAGGTTCTCTGTGCCTCAATGCCCTCATCTGTCAAATGGGGATCAAAGTAGATGCTACCTCATATTGTTGTTATAAGGATCACATGAGCTAATATTTGGACAGCAGTACCTGGCACTCAGTAGGTGTTTTGTGGGTCTGCTAAATAGATACCTACGTACATTTATAATTTAGTCACTCAGAACTCAAGGCAAATGGTGAGTTTCAAACGTGCATACTTTAGACTGGATGGTCTAATTTTCTGTTTAATAATTACAGGGCTATCTTCATTACAGGTGGTATATCTCCAGTGAATTGTTTTTACTTATTATTTTTTTTAATTTTGTACTTCCTCTTGTGAGGCTCTGAGAAAGAGAAGAAAGAGAAGGCGGGGGGGTCTGGAATGGCAATGATAGGACTTTAAAAAGAGGATTCTTGTCTGGGGAGATGAATGAGCTTCCATATCACAGCCTGAGGTCAACAGCTATGGGTCACAGTGACAGGAGGAGCTTCGTGGGAAGGGAAGGGCTGATGTGTCCTAGAAGCCATGACAATGGACGTCCAGTTGCAGTGCTGTGTCCTTGTTTAATTCTTAAACTCTGGTCAAAAGTATCCAGCATGGCAGCCTTGAATTAGCTGTGCATTGGGACTTCAAAGAGGGTCCTGCATGCACTCTGGTGGTGACCTGTGTGTGGCAATGTGCCTAGTGGCCCCGTGAGGTTGGTGACAGCATGGAAGCATGATTTTGAGGCAGCCAACGCGAACAGACTTAAGTTCAGAAAGCAGCCCAGAGGGAGCGGTGACAAGCAACAAATGGATTTTTGGAACACAAAGCAGTCTTTGGGAACTCTCAGAAATGCCTGAGAGATGCCCTGTTCTTCCAGCAAGGTGCAGGATGAGTGTTTATATTATTTGGTTATTTAAAAATAAAGGAAGACCTACTCTAAAATTTGGTAAAAGACAGACATACAGCGTCTATCCTAAAATAGCCAGCATGGTGCCTAGTGCATTGTGGATGCTCAAATGTTGATCATTTTCTTCCTCTTATTTTTTTTTAAACCTTTGCAAACTACAGTACACCCAAGGCACCCCAGAATTAGGCCCAAAAGGCTGGCAGCTTCCTGCAGCCCTGCTCCTGGGCCCAGAGCATCCTCCATGGCTTTGCTCAGCGAGTCACTCTCAGTTGCCTGACCTGGGTGGTCCCTATCACACCCAGGGCTACATCACCTAGGGACACCTGTTTCCTGACAACCAAGCAGATGTAGGAAAGTAGTGTCTTCCCTCAGGATGCTGAGCAGAAGTTTTCTCAATGAGCCATTTGACAGCCCTGACAACCAATGCTGAGGGGACTTTATCAGGGAGTGTGGAGTATGGAATCCTCCCAGTTTCCAGGCAGCTATCTGGCAGGAGCTTGCCTGCCCAGCAGGGTCCACGCTCACCTAACCATTTCCTGCAAAAGGAGAAAACAATCTCTTCCCCCTTCTCCTCCAGACAAATAACTCTGAATATTTTTTCTGATTCATTTCTTTTGGCTGGCAGGCCCGGCTCTGTCTTCTTTTGATAGAGGGGTTGACAGCCTGGGAGCCTGGGACCTGCCTCTCCTGGTTCTTCCAACACCAGCTCTCCCTGTCCTGTTGTTAACAAGTGTCACAATCTGAACTGCCTTTGACAAGGCCTGCAGGTAGGGATCAGATGCATTATTCAGCTGGCACCCGGGAGTTTGCTGGATCCCGATTCAAGACATGGTGGACTCCAGAACCTAGGGCAGTGTTCCCTAAAGGGTGATACTTTCACAATGTTAATACATGACATGGTTTTTGGTTGTGTGAGGTGTGGAAGGATCCCTGTATCCTTTACTGTGATACAAGGATACTGACATACTGTTTTTCATTTAGACTCTAAAGTGTCCCTTTAAATTGGGATTTTTATTCAAAATATTTAAGGGGAAAAGGTGATTCAATTTAAAGAATATCAACAATATACTAGTACTGGCAGAACGTGGGTATAGAAAAAGGCACAAAGGTAATATAAGAATAAATACATTTTAGCAAGTTTGACACAGGGAGGAAGCTGTACTGTGTACATACAAGGGGAATGTATTCTTTTATCCATTCATTCAATAGCTTCTTGAGCACCCACTACACTAGGGTTTTGCAGAGATGGGGAGTATTGGAGTGGTGATTGTACAAGGATGCTCACCCATCGCTGCGCCACATGGCATCAGTGAACTGTTTTGGGATTGGGTGACCAGCATTTAGCAATAGCAAGCTGCAGGGCCAGGTGCTTGGTAGATCTGAGAAAGGTCTGGTACCAGAGACTTAAAATCGGGTAATGTTAGAGGTTGGTCCATGCAGAACCTGGACATCTTCATTTAGATATAACAAGTATGGTTCCTGGAGTCCAAACTGAGTCACAAACAAGGCGAGGCCAATCCAGTAGTTGGCCTTTGAGGGACTGATTTACATGAGGGCTGCTTCTACTGAATGAAGGAAGAAGGAATTTGGTGTATGGGTGTCTGCCTTCCCCCTAATATGGTGTCAGACACCAGCATTGACTGGCTCTGACTGTAGGACAGATCGGGTACCACACCACCCTGGAGGGCATCATTCCCATCTGAAGAACTGACCATTTGCACCTGAATTGTGGCAGTTTCTGGGCAGATGATAGTAAACTGTCTTGTTCCAACCAAATCATCATATTATAACCATTTTCCAGTAGGTGGAAGTGAAATGTTTTGGGGGAGGCGGCACCTTAGGCAAATGCCCAAGTGATTCACACTGGGCATCTAGTTCCTTTTAATCTTGATTTTGCCCACCATCAATATTCTTGGCTCACAGAAATAAACCCACACACCTATGGTCAATTAATCTTCAACAAAAGAGGCAAAATATACAATGGAGAAGACAGTCTCTTCAGCAAGTGGTGTTGGGAAAGTTGGACAGCCGCATGTAAATCAATGACATTGGAACACTCCCTCACACCATATGCAAAAATAAACTCAAAATGGCTTAAAGACTTAAATAGAAGACATGGTACCATAAAACTCCTAGAAGAGAACATAGGCAAAACATTCTCTGACATAAATCATAGCAATGTTTCATTGTCAGTCTCCCAAGGCAATAGAAATAAAAGCAAAAACAAACAAATGGGACTAATCAAACTTACAAGCTTTTGCACAGCAAAGGAAACCATAAACAAAATGAAAAGACAATTTACGAACTGGGAGAACACATTTGTAAATGATGCAACCACAAGGGCCTATTTTCCAAAATATACTAACAACTCATTCAACTCAATAACAAAAAAGACACAAACAACCCAATCAAAAACTGAAGAAGACCTAAATTGACATTTCTCCAAAGAAAAAATGACCAATAGGCACATGAAAAGATCAACATTGCTAATTATTAGAGAAATGCACATCAAAACTACAATGAGGTACCACCTCACACCAGTCAGAATGGCCATCATTAAAAAGTCTACAAATAATAAATGCTGGAGAGGGTGTGGAGAAAAGAGAACCCTCCTACACTGTTGGTGGGAATGTAAACTGTCTCAGTCACTATGGAAAACTGTACAGAAGTTACTTAACAACTAAAAATAGAGTTACCATATGATCTAGCAATCCCACTCCTCAGCATATATCCAGGGAAAACTCTACTTCAAAAAGATAGCAACACTATTTACAACAGCCAAGACATGGAAGCAACCTAAATGTCCATTGACAGATGAATGGATAAAGAAGATGTGGTATATATATATACATTGGGATATTACTCAGCTATAAAAAAAGAATGAAATAATGCCATGTTTAGCAACATGGATGGGACTAGAGATTATCATACTAAGTGAAGTAAGCCAGACAGAGAAAGACAATATCATATGATATCACTTATATGTAGAATCTAAAGTATGATACAAATGAACTTATTTACAAAACAGAAACAGACTACAGATATAGAAAACAAACTTATGGTTACCAAAGGGGGAAGGGGAGGGAAGGGATAAATTAGGAGTTTGGGATTAGCAGATACAAACTACTATATATAAAATAGATAAACAGTAAGGTCCTACTGTATAGTACAGGGACCTATACTCAATATTTTGTAATAAATCATAATGGAAAAGAAAAAAATATTCTTGGTTCATCTTCTGCTCATGGCAATGACTCGTTAGCATTGATTACTTTGAGATTTTAGGCAGTAATAGTTTATTTTCTCTACCTGAGAGACGGGCAAAAATGTCAGGCAGATAGAGATCAAAATATCACCCTTCTGACAGATGAGACTGGAGTGAAATGAATCAGATCTTTTGTAAAGTGGTCTTTCTCATTAATCCTGAGTGAGACATGCTCATTCATTCTGATATTGACCCAACTTCCCACACTCACATGTCTCCCCCGACAGGGGCAGGCCCTTTACAACACTGCAGAGAGCAGGTGAGAAAAGGTATACAGGTAGGCTGATCCCATGTGGAGGAAATAGAGAGGGTCTGAAAACTCCATAAGTCATTTTGCCTCCTGTGGGGGAGAAAGGCTGGGAATGTTATTCAAATATCCCTACTATCCAAAGTGATCTACAGATTAAATGCAATCTTTATCAAAATTCCAATGGCGTTTTTCACAGTAATAGAAAATACAATCCTAAAATTCGTGTGAAATCACAAAAGATCCTGTATATCCAAAAGAATCTTGAGAGAAAAGAATAAAGCTGGAGTCTTCACATGTCCTGATTTCAAACTATATGACAAAGCTGTAGTAATCAAAACAGTATGGTATTAATATAGACATTTCAATCAATGGATCAGAATAGAGAGCCCAGAAATAAACCCACGTATATATGTGTGATCAATTAATTTATGAAAAAGGCACCAAGAATACACAATGGGGAAAGGATAGTCTCTTCAATAAATCGTACTGGGGAAACTGGGCAGCCACATGCAAAAGAATGAAACTAGACCTCTATCTTACACTATATAGAACAGTCAACTCAAAATAGATTAAAGGCTTGAATGTAAAACCAAAAACTGTAAAACTTCTAGAAGAAAACACAAGGTATAAAAGCTTCTTGACATTGGTCTTGGCAATGATATTTTGGATTTGACACCAAAAGCAAGGGGAACAAAAGCAACAATAAAAAAGTGGGACTACATCAAGCTATACTCATTTTTTATATTTAGCATCTTTAATACAAAGAAGAAACAAGTTTAGACTTCAAAACTATGTCCTGGCCTTCATTGGGCAGGTAGCCTCTTAGAGAAGACTATCAAGGCTAGCAGAGGAGAGAGAGAGGGGAGGTATAGAAAGAGATGGCACAGCCACTTTCCCTGGATGTTTATAATTGACCTCGCTAGAGATGTAAACCACATAATATTTGTAACCAGCATTGTATGTCAAAATAGCCTTTTTGATTAATTCATTTTTGTTATTCACTCTCCATTTTTTATAAGGGCAAAATATTGAGCAGAAGAGAGAGGTACCTTATAATTTTCATAACTTTCTTAATGGTAGGAGGATTTCCTACACTTGTGCTTCTAGGTGTGTGTGGTGGGGAAGATGTGGTGGGGAGTGGAAACCTAGGGCCCCATGGGAAATCCTCCCTGACCTTCCAATTGTTCAGGGTCTTCCTCCTGTGGGAATGGGAGAGAGAGAAGAATAGTGCAGATCAGAGCCCAGAAGCTTTGCTCTACCCATGCAAGGCTGAATCTGTCCCCTAAAAGGGATTACATGCAGCTGTCTTTCTAAGAGAACAAGCGTGAAGGACTCAGCTGAAGGGTTTCCAGGAGATGGTGGGAGAGGGGAGAGGGCAGCTAGCATGGGCTGTTAAAATGTGCAAGATGCAGGGGTTGATTTCTTTTCTGTGGCTGCATCCTCTGCTAATCAGCACCAGACTCAAAGTAGTCTACAGACAGCCACAGTGCCACACTAAGGCAATTGAAAATTTTCTAAGATTATCCTTCAATATCTGTTTTAGGCTCAAAGGGAAAAAAACAGGGTCATGAACAATTTTGCAGGGGTTCAGGAAAGTGAAATCTTATGCCCAAGCTCTCTTCAAATGAAAAAGGAGGAAGCCAGGACCTAAATTTTCTTCTCCTTTTCACTATACCAAGTTTTTCTTTTATGTGTCTATTTGCTCTCTTTTTATATATTGACTCTCCACTTCACCTCCCATTCTTTCTTTAGTCTTTTTATTTGGTGTGTGGGTTTTTTCTTCCTTGATTTTTCTGCACTTTAAACAACTGTTAAAACAAAACATAAAGTTGACAAAACAGGCAAATATCGTTTTATAATCTAACCTCTGAGCGTCTAACAATATTAGCATAATTTGTATCCCCAGAGAGACCGTCATTTTGAGAAAATGGCTTGAGCTGGCAGCTAACTCAATAAATTCCATGCTCCCTGAGCTGTGTGTGACCCCACAAATCCAAAGATGGCCTTTCTTTGTCCCCTTCCATTAAGAGAGGCTAGCAGTTCTCCCCAGAGCCCACAGTAGTGGAATTTAAGACTGAATCAAATTCACCATCAGTTGGATTATCCTAGCGTTAACAGTCCTTGTAGAATACTACAGCAAACATCAAGGTCATAGTGGACTTTTATCAGAAAGCAATCTCAAAGTATTTTTTTCCTTCTCAGGACTAAGGCTATTTGAGGGGGAGGATCCTTTTTGAAGGATGGTATTGAGAATAAACTATCCCCAGTGACAGTGGGGGGAGTTTGACCTTAACTGCTGCTCTTAGTTTCAGGCTAATTACCTACTTTGTGGGCAGGCTGACAGTAAGTCCAGCAGGCATGGGGTCTGAGTTCTAGCAGCTTGAAAGACAGCCTCCAGAGGGCCCATTGCAGCACTTTTTATAATAGCCAAGACATGAAAGCCACCTAAATGTGCACAGACAGAGGAATGGATAAAGAAGATGTGGTACATATATACAATGGAATATTAGCCATAAAAAAGAATGAAATAATGCCATTTGCAGCAACAAGCACAGACCTAGAGATTATCACACTAAGTGAAGTAAGTCAGAGAAAGACAGATATCATATGATATCACTTATATGTGGAATCTTAAGAAATGATACAAATGAACTTAAAAAACAGAAACAGACTCACAGGCTTTGAAAACAAACTTACAGTTACCAAAGGGAAAAGGTTGAGGGAGGGATAAATTAGGAGTTTGGGATTAACAGATACACAAAACTACATATAAAACAGTCAACAAGGCCCTACTGTATAGCACAGGGAACTCTACTAAATATTCTGTAATAACCTATATGGGAAAATAATCTGAAAAAGAATGGATATATGTATAAATGAACCCCTTTGCTGTACACCTGAAACTAACACAACATTGTAAATCAGCTATACCCCAATATAAAATAAAACTTAAATTATAAACAAACAAAAACCAAAAAAAAAAAAAAAAAAACCAGCAGAGGACCATTTCTGACAATGGTTTAATGCCTTCCTAACTTAAGAAGGAGTGCTATCCAAATGGGTTTATGGAAACAGCACTGGATTTAGAATCAGGAAGATATGGAAGGTCTGGGGTTCCTTTCCAAATAAATGCCCTATTGGCACAAACGTTTGTTTCACTGATGTACACAACGTTCCTGGATCCCCACTCTGTGCAAAGCACTATGCTAACTATTAGGAAGGAGACAGCAGAGCATGGAGAAGAGTTTCTCAACTTTTAGCATGCACCCAGTTCTCCTGGAGAGGTTGTTAATAATGCAGATTGTTGTCAAAAGTACTAGAGAGATTTTAATTCAGAAAACCTGGGGTGAGGTCCTATGTCTACCACTATTACAGGCACCTCAGGTGATCCTTGTAAAGGTAGCTCTTTGCCAACATTATGAAAGACACTGGCTTTTAGTGCTTAAAAGTGCAGACGTTGGCTGTTACAGACACAGCTATATCTTTACATTATTCCTTTAATCAGAATCATAATAATTTGAAACTATGCAAAAGCAGGGCTAAGAGGGAATTTTACTTTATTATATTTCATTTTATTTTTTTAACATCTTTACTGGAGTATAATTGCTTTACAATGGTGTGTTAGTTTCTGCTGTATAACAAAGTGAATCAGCTATATGCATACATATATCTCCATCACTCCTCCCTCTTGCGTCTCCCTCCCACCCTCCCTATCCCAACCCTCTAGGGGGTCACAAAGCACTGAGATGATCTCCCTGTGCTAAGTGGCTGCTTCCCACTAGCTACTGATTTTACATTTGGTAGTGTATATATGTCCATGCCACTCTCTCACTTCATCCCAGCTTACGCTTCCCCCTCCCCGTGTCCTCAAGTCCATTCTCTACATCTGCGTCTTTATTCCTGTCTTGCCCCTAGGTTCTTCAGAGCCTTTTTTTTTTTTTAGATTCCATATATATGTGTTAGCATACGGTATTTGCTTTTCTCTTTCAGACGTACTTCACTCTGTATGGCAGACTCTAGGTCCGTCCACCTCACAAGAAATACCTCAATTTCATTTCCTTTTATGGCTGAGTAATATTCCATTGTATATATGTGCCACATCTTCTTTATCCATTCATCTGTTGATGGACACTTAGGTTGCTTCCATGCCCTGGCTATTGTAAATAGAGCTGCAATGAACATTGTGGTACATGACTCTTTTTGAATTATGGTTTTCTCAGGGTATGTGCCAGGTGGGATTGCTGGGTCGTATGGTAGTTCTATTTTTAGTTTTTTAAGGAACCTCCATACTATTTTCCATAGTGGCTGTATCAATTTACATTCCCACCAACAGTGCAAGAGGGTTCCCTTTTCTCCACACCCTCTCCAGCATTTTTTGTTTGCAGATTTTTTGATGATGGCCATTCTGACTGGTGTGAGGTGATACCTCATTGTACTTTTGATTTGCATTTCTCTAATGATTAGTGATGTTGAGCATTCTTTCATGTGTTTGTTGGCAGTCTGTATGTCTTCTTTGGAGAAATGTCTATTTAGGCCTTCTGCCCATTTTTGGATTGGGTTATTTTTTTGATATTGAGCTGCATAAGCTGCTTGTAAATTTTGGAGATTAATCCTTTGTCAGTTGCTTCATTTGCAAATATTTTCTCCCATTCTGAGGGTGGTCTTTTCATCGTGTTTATTGTGCAAAAGCGTTTAAGTTTCATTAGGTCCCATTTGTTTATTTTTGTTTTTATTTCCATTTCTCTAGGAGGCAGGTCAAAAAGGATCTTGCTGTGATTTATGTCATAGAGTGTTCTGCCTATGTTTTCCTCTATGAGTTTTATAGTGTCTGGCCTTACATTTCGGTCTTTAATCCATTTTGAGTTTAGCTTTGTGTATGCTGTTAGGGAGTGTTCTAATTTCATTCTTTTACATGGAGCTGTCCATTTTTCCCAGCGCCACTTATTGAAGAGGCTGTCTTTTCTCCATTGTATATTCTAGCCTCCTTTATCAAAAATAAGGTGACTATATGTGCATGGGTTTATCTCTGGGCTTTCTATCCTGTTCCATTGATCTATATTTCTGTTTCTGTGCCAGTACCATAGTCTGATTACAGTAGCTTTGTTGTATAGTCTGAAGTCAGGGAGCCTGATTCCTCCAGCTCCATTTTTCTTTCTCCAGATTGCTTTGGCTATTAGGGGTCTTTTGTGTTTCCATACAAATTGTGAAATTTTTTGCTCTAGTTCTGTGAAAAATGCCAGTGGTAGATTGATAGGGACTGCATTGAATATGTAGATTGCTTTGGGTAGTATAATCATTTTCACAAGGTTGATTCTTCCAATCCAAGAACATGGTATATCTCTCCATCTGTTTGTATCATCTTTAATTTCTTTCATCAGTGTCTTGTAGTTTTCTGAGTACAGGTCTTTTACCTCCTTAGGTAGGTTTATGCCTAGGTATTTTATTCTTTTTGTTGCAATGGTAAATGGGAGTGCTTCCTTAATTTCTCTTTCAGATTTTTCATCATTAGTGTATAGGAATGCAAGATACTTCTGTGCATTAAATTTGTATCCTGCTACTTTACCAAATACATTGATTAGCTCTAGTAGTTTTCTGGTAGCATCTTTAGGATTCTCTATGTATAGTATCATGTCATCTGCAAACAGTGACAGCTTTACTTCTTCTTTTCTGATTTGGATTCCTTTTATTTCTATTTCTTCTCTGACGGCTGTAGCTAAAACTTCCAAAACTTTGTTGAATAATAGTGGTGAGAGTGGGTATCCTTGTCTTGTTCCTGATCTTAGAGGAAATGGTTTCAGTTTTTCACCATTGAGAATGATGCTGGCTGTGGGTTTGTCATATATGGCCTTTATTATGTTGAGGTAAGTTCCCTCTATGCCTACTTTCTGGAGGGTTTTTATCATAAATGGGTGTTCAATATTGTCAAAAGAATTTTCTGTATCTATTGAGATGACCATATGGTTTTTCCCCTTCAAGTTGTTAATATGGTTCATCACATTGATGGATTTGCATATATTGAAGAATCCTTGCATTCTGGGGATAAACCCCACTTGATCATGGTGTATGATCCTTTAAATGCGCTGCTGGATTCTGTTTGCTAGTACTTTGTTGAGGATTTTTGCATCTATGATCATCAGTGATTTTGGCCTGTAGTTTTCTTTCTTTGTGACATCTTTGTCTGGTTTTGGTATCAGGGTGATGGTGGACTCGTAGAATGAGTTTAGGAGTGTTCCTCCTTCTGCTATATTTTGGAAGAGTTTGAGAAGGTAGGTGTTAGCTCTTCTCTAAATGTTGGTAGAATTTTCCTGTGAAGCCATCTGGTCCTGGGCTTTTGTTTGTTAGAAGATTTTTAATCACAGTCTCAATTTCAGTGCCTGTGACTGGTCTGTTTATATTTTCTATTTCTTCCTGGTTCAGTCTCAGAAGGTTGTGCTTTTCTAAGAATTTGTCCATTTCTTTCAGGTTGTCCATTTTATTGGCATAGAGTTGCTTGTAGTAATCTCCCATGATCGTTTGTATTTCTTCAGTGTCAGTTGTTACTTCTCCTTTTTCATTTCTAATTCTATTGATTTGAGTCTTCTCCCTTTTTTTGTTGATGAGTCTGGCTAATGGTTTATCAATTTTGTTTATCTTCTCAAAGAACCAGCTTTTAGTTTTATTGACCTTTGCTATTGTTTCCTTCATTTCTTTTTCATTTATTTCGGCTCTGATCTTTAGGATTTCTTTCCTTCTGCTACCTTTGGGGTTTTTTTGGTTCTTCTTTCTCTAATTGCTTTAGGTGTGAGGTTAGGTCGTCTATTTGAGATGTGTCTTGTTTCTAGAGGTAGGACTTTGTTGCTATAAACTTCCCTCTTAGAACTGCTTTTGGTGCATCCCATAGGTTTTGGGTCATCGTGTTTTCATTGTCATTTGTTTCTAGGCATTTTTTTATTTCTTCTGATTTCTTCAGTGATCTCTTGGTTATTTAGTAGTGTACTGTTTAGCCTCCATGTGTTTGTATTTTTTTACAGATTTTTTTTACTGTAATTGATATCTGGTCTCATAGCATTGTGGTCAGAAAAGATACTTGATATGATTTCAATTTTCCTAAATTTACCAAGGCTTGATTTGTGCCCCAAGATATGATCTATCCTGGAGAATGTTTCATGAGCACTTGAGAAGAAAGTGTATTCTGTTGTTTTTGGACGGAATGTCCTATAAATATCAATTAAGTCCATCTTCTTTAATGTATCGTTTAAAGCTTGTGTTTCCGTATTTATTTTCATTTTGGATGATCTGTCCATTGGTGAAACTGGGGTGTTAAATTCCCCTACTATGATTATGTTACTGTGGATTTCCCCTTTTATGGCTGTTAGCATTTGCCTTATGTACTGAAGTGCTCCTATGTTGGGTGCATAAATATTTACAATTGTTATATCTTCTTCTTGGATTGATCCCTTGATCATTATGTAGTGTCCTTCTTTGTCTCTTGTAATAGTCTTTATTTAAAGTCTATTTGCCTGATATGAGAATTGCTACTCCAGTTTTCTTTTGATTTCCATTTGCATGGAGTATCTTTTTCCATCCTTTCACTTTCAGTCTGTGCGTGTCCCTAGGTCTGAAGTGGGTCTCTTGTAGGTAGCATATATACGGGTCTTGTTTTTGTATCCATTCAGCCAGTCTATGTCTTTTGATTGGAGCATTTAATCCATTTACATTCAAGGTAGTTATCGATATGTGTGTTCCTACTACCAATTTCTTAATTACTTTGTGTTTGTTATTGTAGTTCTTTTCCTTCTCTTGTGTTTCCTGCCTAAAGAAGTTCCTTTAGCATTTGTTGTAAAGCTGGTTTGGTGGTGAATTCTCTTAGCTTTTGCTTGTCTGTAAAGGTTTTCATTTCTCTGTCAAATCTGAATGATATTCTTGCTGGGTAGATTAATCTTGGTTGTAGGTTTTTCCCTTTCCTCACTTTAAATATGTCCTGCCACTCCCTTCTGGCTTGCAGCGTTTCTGTTGAAAGATCTGCTGTTAACCTTATGGGGATCCCCTTGTATGTTATTTGTTGTTTTTCCCTTGCTGCTTTTAATATTTACTTTGTATTTAATTTTTGACAGTTTGATTAATATGTGTCTTGGCATGTTTCTCCCTGGAGTTGTCCTATATGGGACTCTCTACACTTCCTGGACTTGACTATTTCCTTTCCCATATTAGGGAAGTTTTCAACTATAATCTCTTCAAATATTTTCTCAGTCCCTTTCTTTTTCTATTCTCCTTTGGGGACCCCTATAATTTGAATGTTGGTGTGTTTAATGTTGTCCCAGAGGTCTCTGTGACTGTCCTCAATTCTTTTCATTCTTTTTTCTTTATTCTGCTCTGCAGTAGTTATTTCCACTATTTTATCTTCCAGGTCACTTATCTGTTCTTCTGCCTCATTTATTCTGCTATTGATTCCTTCTAGAGAGTTTTTAATTATATTTATTGTGTTGTTCATCATTGTTTGTTTACTCTTTAGTTCTTCTTGGTCCTTGTTAAAACTTTCTTGTATTTTCTCCATTCTATTTCCAAGATTTTGGATCATCTTTACTATCATTACTCTGAATTCCTTTTCAGCTAGACTGCCTATTTCCTCTTCATTTGTTTGGTCTGGTGGGTTTTTACCTTGCTCCTTCATCTGCTGTGTGTTTCTCTGTCCTCTCATTTTGCTAAACTTACTGTGTTTGGGGTCTCCTTTTCACAGGCTGCAGGTTGGTAGTTCCTGCTGTTTTTGGTGTCTGCCCCCAGTCAGTAAGGTTGGTTCAGTGGGCTGTGTAGGTTTCCTGGTGGAGGGGACTGGTACCTGTGTTCTGGTGGATGAGGCTGGATATTGTCTTTCTGGTGGGCAGGACCACATTGGCTGGTGTGTTTTGGGGTGTCTGTGACCTTATTATCATTTTAGGCAGCCTCTCTGCTAATGGGTGGGGTTGTGTTCCTGTCTTGCTAGTTGTTTGGCATGGGGTGTCCAGCACTGTAGCTTGCTGGTCGTTGAGTGGAGCTGGGTCTTAGCTTTGAGATGGAGATCTCTGGGACAGCTTTTGCCATTTGATATTATGTGGAGCTGGGAGGTCTCTGGTGGACCAATGCCCTGAACCCGGCTCTCCCACCTCAGAGGCACAGGCCCACACCCGGCCGGAACGCCAAGACCGTCAGCCACATGACTCCCAAGTCTACAGCTGCTCCCAAAGTCCACCTCCTCAATTTGGGATGATTCGTTGTCTATTCAGGTATTCCACAGATGCAGGGTACCTCAAATTGATTGTGGAGATTTAATCCGCTGCTCCTGAGGCTGCTGGGAGAGATTTCCCTTTCTCTTCTTTGTTCGCACAGCTCCTGGGGTTCCGCTTTGGATTTGGCCCCGCCTCTGCGTGTAGGTCGCCTGAGGGCGTCTGTTCCACCCTCAGACAGGACGGGGTTAAAGGAGCAGCTGCTTCGGGGGCTCTGGCTCACTCAGACCAGGGGGGAGGGCGGAGTACGGAGGCGGGGCGGGCCTGCGGCGGCAGACGCCGGCGTGACATTGAATCAGCCCGAGGCGCGCCGTGCGTTCTCCCGGGGAAGTTGTCCCTGGATCACGGGACCCCGGCAGTGATGGGCTGCACAGTCTCCCCGGAAGCGGGGCGTGGACAGTGACCTGCGCTCACACACAGGCCTCTTGGTGGCGGCAGCAGCAGCCCCAGCGTCCCACGCCTGTCTCTGGGGTCCGCGCTTTTAGCCGCGGCTCACGCACGACTCTGGAGCTCCTTTAAGCAGCGCTCTTAATCCCCTCTCCTCGAGCACCAGGAAACAAAGAGGGAAGAAAAAGTCTCCTGCCTCTTCGGCAGGTCCAGACATTTTCCCGGACTCCCTCCCGGCTAGCTGTGGCGCATTAGCCCCTTCAGGCAGTGTTCACGCCGCCAGCCCCAGTCCTCTCCCTGCGCTCCGACCGAAGCCCGAGCCTCAGCTCCCAGCCCCGCGCGCCCCAGCGGGTGAGCAGACAAGCGTCTCGGGCAGGTGAGTGCCGGTCGGCACCGATCCTCTGTGCGGGATTCTCTCCACTTTGCCCTCCGCACCCTTGTTGCTGTGCTCTCCTCCGCGGCTCCGAAGCTTCCCCGCCTCTGCCACCCGCAGTCTCCGCCCACGAAGGGCCTTCCTAGTGTGTGGAAACCTTTCCTCCTTCACGGCTCCTTCCCACTGGTGCAGGTCCCGTCCCTATCCTTTTGTCTCTGTTTATTCTTTTTTTTTTGCCCTGCCCAGGTACGTGGGGAGTTTCTTGCCTTTTGGAGGGTCTGAGGTCTTCTGCCAGCGTTCAGTAGGTGTTCGATAGGAGTTGTTCCACTAGATGTATATCTGATATATTTGTGGGGAGGAAGGTGATCTCCACATCTTGCAGGTCTCCTCAAGAGGAAATTTTATAGCTGTACATGCTTACATTAAAAAAAAGAAATAGGAGAGCGGCCAATGGCAGCACAACAACCCTGAGTTCACATCCTCTCACAAGCAGAACAAAATCACAACTATCTGCAGAACAACCATCAGTGAAAAAGACTGGAACCTACCAGAAAAGATCTTCTACAACTAAAGACAAAGAAGGAACCACAACGAAATGAATAGCAGGGCGTGGACTAGAGATATAATCAAATCCCGAAATTCTTCGGTGGGAGACCCACAAACAGGTGAATAATTGTATTGCAGAGGTTCTCCCCACAGGAGTGAGAGTTCTGAGCCCCTCATCAGGCTCTCCAGCCCAGGGCGGAGCGGGGGATTCCTGCACTGGGAAGAGGAGCCCCGAGAGCATTTGGCTTTGAAGGTCTGCAGGGCTTAATTGCAGGAGCCCCACAGAACTGGGGAAAACAAGAGTCTTCACTCCTAAAGGGCATACACAAAATCTCAGGCACACTGGGTCCAAGGGCAAAAGCAGTAATTTGATAGGAGCCTGGGTCAGGCCTACCTGCTGGTCTTGGAGCATCTCCTGGAGAAGCGGGAGGCGGCTGGAGCTCACCCTCGGGACGTACATAGACACATATTGGGGAACATTCAGCCACGTGAACACTGCTGCTGTGGTGGCTGATGTCTTGCCTCTTTAGCTCCCAGACCTAGCACCAGTCAACACCCTACAGACGCCAGGGCTGGGACGCTTCAGGCTGAACAACTAACTGGGAGAGGACACAGCCCTACCTATCAGCACACAGGCTGCCTAATGACTGGAGGACTTACAGCTGCCTTTGGACACGCCCCTAGGCACAGCTGGCCCACATGAGAGTCAAGACCCTGCTCCACCCACCAATGGACCTGCACCAGCCCCTCCCATCAAGAAGCCTGCATTAGTCTCTAAACCACCAGGGGGCAGACACCAGAAGCAAGAAAACTATTCATACAATCCTGCAATGCAGGCCAGATGCTACCCTGGAGCCAGCTGGGCCCAGGCCCTGCCCACTAGCAGGGCAATGCAAACTTCTGGACACTCCAGACCCCGTACCCCACCGTATAAGGAATTGTCCACACCTGCACCTCTGCTTCCCCCACTTCCCGCAAGGATCTAACACCAGCTCTGGGATCCCTGGGCCCTGCAGCCACACCCCAGGAACAGCTCTGACTGCCAGTAGTCTTGCACTAACCCCAGAACCTGGCTTTACCTGCCAGTGGGTGGGCAACAGCCCCGGAGTCTTTGGGACCCTGACTCCGCCCACCAGGGAGCCAGCACCAGCCCCAGGGTCCCCTAGGATTCCACAACCAGCCACCTCGGGATCAGCAGACAGCAGCATCTGTACAAGGCAGGGCCTGGCAACCAACCAGACTAGGGGCCAACCAAAATATGAACTATCTCAAATTAAAAACCTAACTTTAGGGAACTCCCTGGTGTTCCAGTGGTTAGGACTCCATGCTTTCATTGCTGAGGGCATGGGTTCAATCCCTGGTCAGGGAACTAAGATCCTGCAACCTGTGCAGTGAAGCCAAAACAAACAGACAAACAAACAAAACCTAACTTTATAACTCAAGGAAAAAGAATGAGAAAACAACAACAAAAACGAAGAACAAATTAACCCAAATCTAGCAGAAGGAAGGAAATAAATAGATTACAGCAGAGATCAATGAAATAGAGAATACAGAAACAATTTTTAAAAATCAAACTAAGAATTGGTCTTTTGAAAAGATTAAGCAAAAATAGAGAGAAAAGACTCAAATAATAAAACCAGAAATGAAAGGGAGATCATTACAACCCATGCCCCAGAAATACAAAGGATTACAAGAGAATACTATGAACATCTGTATGCCAACAAATTGGATAGCCTTAGATAAAAATGGATAAATTCCTGAAAACACAACATACCGAGACTAAATAATGAAGAAAAAGAAATTCTGAACGGACCAATATCTGGTAAGGAGATTGAATCAGTAATCACTCACTACCCCTCCCACCACTTCTGCAATATGACTGGTGTCCTTATTACAAGAGATTAGGACACAGACACACACAGACAGAGGGACAACCATGTGAAGACATAGGGAAGAGGTGGCCACCCAGAAGCCAAGGACAGAGGCCTCAGAAGGAACCACCCTGATAACTCCTTGAGGTTGGACTTCCAGCCTCCAGAAATGGGAGAAAATAAATCTTCATTGTTTAAGCCACAGTCTGTAGTACTTTGTACTTTGTTATGGCAGCCCTAGCAAAGTAAAACAACCCCCATGGGCATCAACTTCCCCCATATTTGGGGGAAGCAGCAGAGGTATCAGAGGTAGAAGGGGGTACACAGTCTGGGGAGAGCCTATGAGCCACTGAGAATCAGAAGCACCCCTCCTGTCTGTCTGCCTACAACCTGGGGGCCTGGCCAGGTGAGCCAGAGTGCATGCCAGCACTGATCTTTTCTCCGTGGCGACAGTGGGTGAAGCATGGGTGGGATGAGGCTTGAGGCAAGGTGCTCTGGACCCACGCCTGTGAGTGACATGAGGGCTGGGAACAGAGCCACAGCAGGTCCAACAGTAGGCAGGCAAAGCACGGGAAGTTGAAGACCAAGTTGAAGACCGAGTTGCACAAACACCAAAACCTCCCCTCTGAGTTCACAAGAGTGCTGTTCAAGCCAGTGATCTTCCTGGAGTGTCATCAGTTACATGGGACAGAAAACCACCGCTGAGCCAATGCAAGGAGGTGTGTAGACTGGGTTCTACTGGGGACTTGTAATTTTTCAGGGAATGGGACAATGGGAGAATCAATTCATTTTTACCACTGAATGTCACCCTTGTGCCACCTGGGGTTCCATCTTCACCAAGGCTTGTTCAGTAGAGGGACAAAGAGGATCAGGTCACCGCTTCCCAAAGGCCTATGGAGGTTTGACAGTGGAGGCGTTTGGGGATCCCTTCATCAGGGACCAAGGTTGAGAAGGATTTAAAAGGAAAGCGACACACTACTATATATAAAGTAAGCAAGAAGGACTGGCTTCCCTGGTGGCACAGTGGTTGAGAGTCCACCTGCTGATGCAGGGGACACGGGTTCGTGCCCTGGTCGCGGAAGATACCACATGCCACGGAGCAACTAAGTCCGTGAGTCACAACAAATGAAGCCTGCATGCCTGGAGTCCATGCTCTGTGACAAAAGAAGACACCGCAGTGAGAAGCCCGCGCACCATAACAAAGAGCAGCCCCCGCTCGCCGCAACTACAGAAAGCCCATGCACGGCAGCGAAGATCCAACGCAGCCATAAATAAATAAATAAATAAAATAAGTAAATTAAGTTTTTTAAAAAACAACAACAGGGCTTCCTTGGTGGCGCAGTGGTTGGGAGTCCGCCTGCCGATGCAGGGGACACGGGTTCGTGCCCCTGTCTGGGAAGATTCCACATGCCGCGGAGCGGCTGGGCCCCTGGGCCATGGCCACTGAGCCTGCGTGTCCGGAGCCTGTGCCCCGCGACGGGAGAGACCACAGCGGTGAGAGGCCCGCGTACCACAAACAACAACAACAACAACAAGGACCTATTGTATAGCAGAAGGGATTATATTCAATACTTTGTAATAACCTATAATGGAAAACAATCTGAATATATACATGTACAAGTATAACTGAATCAGTTTGCTGCACACCTGAATCTAACACAACATTGTAAATCAACTCTACTTCAATTAAAATAAAAGGAAAGCGATGGAATCCTTGATCGGGATCACACAGCTCTGGAGTAGTTTACAACAGTGTTTCTCCACTTTGGCCGCATATCAGAAACTTCTGGAAAGCTTTAAAACACTGATGCATGGGTCCCACCCTCAAGATCTTCTGTGTGAATTGGTTGGGTGTGTAACAGGGGCATTTGGAGTTTTGAAAGTTTCCCAAAATTTTTTTTTCGGCCTCGTTACACAGCTTACAAGATCTTAGTTCCCCAACCAGGGATTGAACCCTCACCCTTGGCAGTGAAATCACAGAGTCCTAACCACTGGACCACCAGGGAATTTCCCAGAAATTTTTACTGTAGAGGCAAGGTGAAGACAGAGGACCACTGCTGTAGGTTACTACCATGAATCCAGACACCGTGTGTAAAGCAAAATTCCCTTGATTGACTCATAGGTGAAATGTACACTGGGAGCTTTCTTTTTTGAGAGTAATAAAGTAAAATCAGTTGATTGGTTGGGGGGCAGTTGACCCCACCCCCATCTCATCTTCCTTGGTTGAATTCAACTTGAAAGTTGTCTACGGAGCACCTGTTTTATGTGACACGCTGTGAGTCGTACAACACACTATGGCTTTGAAGAGCTCCCGTGAGGGAGGCAAATTACTCTAGATCCCATCTGCCACCTGTGTAGTTGTCGGTTCTGGAGGGCAAGGTGGTGGGAGAGAACTGTAGAAAGGCTGAAAAGAGGTGATCAGGAACGTGGTGGTCTTTATAGAGTCTCTTGTTGTTTTTCCAGGAGGATGCTCATAGGCTTCCAATGGCCATTAAACCATCACAATGGGAAAGCTCGGAATGCAGGCTACAGAGAATGATGATGTTTCAGCTTTATGACATGGTTACCATGTACTTCTCCTATTAACTGCTAAGGAACCCAAGCAGCTTCAAAGACTTGGATTGCTTGATACCTCAAATATACATGTAAGGTGAAAGGAATAGATATAACCTTATTTTCCTGGAGGAAAAAAATAGAGGAGATCTTCTAGCCTACTCTACATGGTCTGTAAAATTTTCATGGATCTCATTTTCTTGGTCTTCCGTTTCTTAAAGCTTCACCCTGAATTTCTCCCTTTTCTAGATCACCTGCATCTAAATAGGAATAATAGGATGGTCAATGGACTTGCCTCTGAGACTGAAAGCTAAGGCCCTAAACCTGAGCCCAATGAGCACTAAGCTTCCTATGCTATAGAGGAAAAGCACTGCTTTCCCCTCCAGGCTTATTACGATGAGGACAAGCCTGTCCTATGACCACCCCCTGTCTATGTCCTCTCCTGTCCCTGTAAGAAAAGTCTAGACATTTGAAAATGATTGGCTCAACTACGAGGCAGTTGTTAGAATATAGAGTCATTGCCTTTAGGGGAGAAAAGCTGTATTTTTTCCTCTCTCCTCCTCTCTTTATGGTGCTCACTCTCCACCCAAATCAAACTAGCGGGTGCTCAGAAAGGACCACTTGTAGAGGCTGCACGCGTCTGAATGATGAAAGCCAGGCATTCTTTGCCTTGTTGGAGATCTCCTGGAGCAGTGGGTTTGCCTAGGTTTCCTCTGTGTCTGTTTTTTAAACTTTTTTTTCAGCTTTACTGAGGTATAGTTGACAAATAGGAATTATATATATTGAAGTTGTGCAAACTGGTATTTTAATATATGTGTACATTGTGAAATGATTCCCACAATCAAGCTAATTAACATATCCATCACCTCACATGGTTACCATTTTCTTTGTGTCTCTCTCTCTCTCCCTTCCTCTCTGTCTCTCTTTGTCTCTTTATTTCCTTTATGTATGTAGTGAGTACCCTTAAGATCTACCCTCTTAGCAAATTTCAAGTATACAGTACAGTGTTAACTATAGTCACCATGCTGTACATAAGATTCCCAGAACTCCTCCATCCTGAAGAACTGAAACTTTGTACCCTTTGACGAACATCTCCCCATTTCCCTCCCTTGTGTGCATTAGAGTAAAGGAAAAGGAAAGAAATAGAGCCATGGCAGGGCAAACAGAGGAGCTGGTGGTCGAATAGCCTGTATTCTTACAATCTGGTGTAGCAAGAACTATGAGTTTTCAGCAGGTCCTGTGGAAATCAGGAGTTAGCCAGTGTTGAGTTTGTCTCCTTCCCACCTGCAAGGAAGCTGGCCAGCAGGTGGGGAGTAGCCTAGTAATACAGCTCTCTGGTGTGTATCACCTGGGACAGGAGGCAGGGGACCATTTGGGGGAGGTCAAAAGTGTTCTCTCACATCAGGGACCTGTGCAGTGAGGAGGCCCCAAGGACCTCTGGAAGCACTGAAATAGACACCCCACTGGGAAGTCCACCACAGCCAGGGAAGAACCGTCAACTCTACTTGCTGAGTAAAAATGCTTTTGCAACTTTCCTCTAATCCCCCTTTTCATATCCTGATCTTGGAGACTCCAAAGCATTAGGAGCAAGGGGACAAAGCATGAAGGAGAAGCAAGACGGTCCACCCACTTGTATACAAGTCACGTCTGGGCTGGTGGAGATGGGAAATACTTTGATAGAAGAATAAAATTTCAAACTGGGCTAACTGGGATGGACATTTTAACATCATCAAGTGTCTGCAAAGCTGTGAGATCTGCCCTATATGCCATGAAGGAGCAGGAAAGGAAGCACCAACAGCACTTTTTGGAAGACAGATGGGCAAAAAGTAAGCTTATTTCATCTTGTAACCCATCAGGTACAGAGAGTTCCATAAGCTATTTACAAGCATTTCACACTAGGGACAGAAGCCACGTCACACAAAGAGAATTATTATGGAAAAGAGGGGACACGTTTGCCTCTCCTATGTTTTCAATGTAATTTATTTTCAGCCCCAGGCATGCAGGTCTGCACATGTGTCTTTGGGTGGCTACTAATTTGTTCTAGACCCTCAATGAGGTCTGATCTGTCCTAAAGGAGTAGGTGGCCGAAAGCCTCAGTCCCATGCAGAATGTCACTGAAAGGAAAAAGCCCTTTTTAAAAAGCTGAATCTGTAGATATTTAAGGTGACAGGGAAGGGAGAACTTGCAAAGAAAACTGAAATAAAAACTTCTGGGCTTCCCTGGTGGCGCAGTCGTTGAGAGTCCACCTGCCGATGCAGAGGACTCAGGTTCTTGCCCCGGTCTGGGAAGATCCCACATGCCGCGGAGCAGCTGGGCCCGTGAGCCATGGCCGCTGAGCCTGCGCGTCCGGAGTCTGTGCTCCGCAACGGGAGAGGCCGCAACAGTGAGAGGCCCGCGTACCGCCAAAAAAAAAAAAAAAAAAAACTAGGAGAGCAGCCAAGAGGGCAGCAGAACAGCCCTGAGCTCACATCCTCTCACAAGCAGAACAAAATCACAACTATCTGCAGAACAACCATCAGTGAAAAAGACTGGAACCTACCAGAAAAGATCTTCTACAGCTAAAGACAAAGAAGGAACCACAATGAAATGAATAGGAGGGCCTGGACTAGAGATATAATCAAATTCCGTAACTCCTGGGTGGGAGAAGAACAAACAGGTGAATAATTGTATTGCAGAGGTTCTCCCCACAGGAGTGAGAGTTCTGAGCCCCTCATCAGGCTCCCCAGGCCACGGCGGAGGGGGGATTTCCGCACTGGGAAGAGGAACCCCCAGAGCATTTGGCTTTGAAGGTCTGCAGGGTTTAATTGCAGGAGCCCCACAGAACTGGGGAAAACAAGAGTCTTCACTCCTAAAGGGCATACACAAAATCTCAGGCACACTGGGTCCAAGGGCAAAAGCAGTAATTTGATAGGAGCCTGGGCCAGGCCTACCTGCTGATCTTGGAGCGTCTCCTGGAGAAGCGGGAGGCAGCTGCAGCTCACCCTGGGGACGTACGTAGACACATATTGGGGAACCTTCAGCCACGTGAACACTGCTCCTGTGGCGGCTGATGTCTTGCCTCTTAAGCCCCGAGACCTAGCACCAGCCAACACCCTACAGACGCCAGGGCTGGGACGCTTCAGGCTGAACAACTAACTGGGAGAGGACACAGCCCTACCTATCAGCACACAGGCTGCCTAATGACTGAAGGACTTACAGCTGCCTTTGGACACGCCCCTAGGCACAGCTGGCCCACATGAGAGTCAAGACCCTGCTCCACCCACCAATGGACCTGCACCAGCCCCTCCCATCAAGAAGCCTGCATTAGTCTCTAAACCACCAGGGGGCAGACACCAGTAGCAAGAAAACTGTTAATACAATCCTGCAATACAGGCCAGATGTTACCCTGGAGCCAGCTGGGCCCAGGCCCTGCCCACTAGCAGGGCAATGCAAACTTCTGGACACTCCAGACCCCGTACCCCACCGTATAAGGAATTGTCCACAGCTGCACCTCTGCTTACCCCTCTTCCCGCAATGATCTAACACCAGCTCTGGGATCCCTGGGCCCTGCAGCAACACCCCAGGAACAGCTCTGACTGCCAGTAGTCTTGCACTAACCCCAGGACCTGGCTTTACCTGCCAGTGGGTGGGCAACAGCCCCGGGGTCTTTGGGTCCCTGACTCCGCCCACCAGGAGCCAGCACTAGCCCCAGGGTCCCCTAGGATTCCACAACCAGCCACCTCGGGACCAGCAGCCAGCAGCATCTGTACAACGCAGGGCCTGGCAACCAACCCGACTAGGAGCCAACTGAAAAACGAACAATCTCAAATTAACAACCTACCCTTAGGAAACTCCCTGGTGGTCCTGTGGTTAGGACTCCGTGCTTTCATTGCTGAGGGCATGGGTTCAATCCCTGGTCAGGGAACTAAGATCCTGCAAGCTGTGCAATGAAGCCAATAAAACAAACAAAAAACAAAAATAAACCTGAAATTTATAACTCAAGGATAAAGAAAAGAAAACAAGAACAAAAAACAAGAACAAATTAACCCAAATCTAGCAGAAGGAAGGAAATAAAAAAGATTACAGCAGAGATCAATGAAATAGAGAATACAGAAACAAGTTTTAAAAATCAAACTAAGAATTGTTCTTTTGAAAGATTAAGCAAAAAAAAAGAGAAAAGACTCAAATAATAAAACCAGAACTGAAAGGGAGATCATTACCACCCATGCCCCAGAAATGAAAAGAATTACAAGAGAATACTATGAACATTTGTATGCCAACAAATTGGATAGCCTTAGATAAACATGGATAAATTCCTGAAAACACAACATACCGAGACTAAATAATGAAGAAAAAGAAAATCTGAATGGACCAATATCTGGTAAGGAGATTGAATCAGTAATCACTCACTACCCCTCCCACCACTTCTGCAATGTGACTGGTGTCCTTATTACAAGAGATTAGGACACAGACACAGACAGAGGGACAACCATATGAAGACATATGGTGGCCACCCAGAAGCCAAGGACAGAGGCCTCAAAAGGAACTACCCTGATAACTCCTTGATGTTGGACTTCCAGCCTCCAGAAATGGGAGAAAATAAATCTTCATTGTTTAAGCCACAGTCTGTAGTAATTTGTACTTTGTTATGGCAGCACTAGCAAACTAAAACAACCCCCATGGGCATCAACTTCCCCCATTTTTGAGGGAAGCAGCAGAGGTATCAGAGGTAGAAGCGGGTACAGAGTCTGGGGAGAGCCTATGAGCCACTGAGAATCAGAAGCACCCCTCCTGTCTGTCTGCCTACAACCTGGGGGCCTGGCCAGGTGAGCCAGAGTGCATGCCAGCACTGATCTTTTCTCAGTGGCAACAGTGGGTGAAGCATGGGTGGGATGAGGCTTGAGGCAAGGTGCTCTGGACCCACGCCTGTGAGTGACATGACGGCTGGGAACAGAGCCACAGCAGGTCCGTCAGTAGGCAGGCAAAGCACGGGAAGGTGAAGACCAAGTTGAAGACCAAGTTCGACAAAGACCAAAACCTCCCCTCTGAGTTTACAAGAGTGCTGTTCAGGCCAGTGATCTTCCTGGAGTGTCATCAGTTACATGGGACAGAAAACCATCGCTGAGCCAATGCAAGGAGGTGTGTAGACTGGGTTCTAGTGGGGACTTGTAATTTTTCAGGGATCGGGACAATGGGAGAATAAATTCATTTTTACCACTGGATGTCACCCTTGTGCCACCCAGGGGTTCCATCTTCACCAAGGCTTGTTCAGTAGAGGGACAAAGAGGATCAGGTAACCACTTCCCAAAGGCCTATGGGGGTTTGACAGTGGAGACGGTCGGGGATCCCTTCATCAGGGACCAAGGTTGAGAAAGATTTAAAAGGAAAGCGACACACTACTATATATAAAGTAAGCAAGAAGGACTGGCTTCCCTGGTGGCACAGTGGTTAAGTATCTGCCTCCCTGGGATTCCCTGGTGGCACAGTGGTTGAGATTCCGCCTGCCGATGCAGGGGACACGGGTTCGTGCCCTGGTCTGGGAAGATCCCACATGCCGTGGAGCAGCTGGGCCCGTGAGCCATGGCCGCTGAGCCTGCACGTCCGGAGCCTGTGCTCCGCAACGGGAGAGGCCACAACAGTGAGAGATCCGCGTACCACCAAAAAAAAAAAAACAAAACAAACAAACAGATTCTGCCTCCCTTTGCAGGGGACACGGGTTCCAGCCCTGGTCAGGGAAGATCCCACATGCCGCGAGGCAACTAAGTCCGTGTGTCATAACTACTGAAGCCTGCATGCCTGGAGTCCGTGCTCTGGGACAAAAGAAGCCACTGCAGTGACAAGCCCACGCACCACAACAAAGAGTAGCCCCCGCTCGCCGCAACTAGGGAAAGCACGTGTGCAGCAACGAAGATCCAACGCAGCCATAAAGAAATAAATAAAATGAGTAAATTTATCTTAAAAAAAAAAACAAGGACCTGTTGTATAGCACAAGGGATTATATTCAATATCTTGTAATAACCTATAATGGAAAACAATTTAAATATATACATATAGAAGTATAACTGAATCAGTTTGCTGCACACCTGAAACTGAAGAACATTGGAAATCAACTATACTTCAATTAAAAAAGAAGGAAAGTGATGGAATCCTTGATTGGGATCACACAGTTCTGGATTACCTTACAACAGTGTTTCTCCACTTTGGCCACATACCAGAAACTTCTGGAAAGCTTTAAAAAACTGATGCGTGGGTCCCACCCTCAAGATCTTCTGTGTGAATTGGTTGGGTGTGTAACAGGGGCATTGGGAGTTTTGAAAGCTTCCCAGAATTTTTTTTTTGGCCTCGCTACGCAGCTTACAAGATCTTAGTTCCCCAACCAGGGATTGAACCCTCACCCTTGGCCGTGAAATCACAGAGTCCTAACTACTGGACCACCAGGGAATTTCCCAGAAATTTTTACTGTAGAGGCAAGGTTAAGACTGAGAACTATTGCTGTAGCTTACTACCATGAATCCAGATACCGTGTGTAAAGAAAAACTCCATTGATTGACTCATAGGCGAAATATACTCTGGGAGCTTTCTTTTTTGAGAGTAATAAGATAAAGTCAGTTGAACTGGTTAGGGGGCAGTTGACCCCACCCCCATCTCATCTTCCTTGGTTGAATTCAACTTGAAAGTTGTCTACGGAGCATCTGTTTTATGTGACACGCTGTGAGTCGCATAACACACTATGGCTTTGAAGAGCTCCCGAGAGGGAGGCAAATTACTCTAGATCCCATCTGCCACCTGTGTAGTTGTCCGTTCTGTAGGGTGATGTGGTGGGAAAGAACTGTAGAAAGGCTGTTTTAAAGAGGTGATCAGGAACGTGGTGGTCTTCATAGAGTCTCTTGTTGTTTTTCCAGGAGGATGCTCATAGGCTTCCAATGGCCATTACACCATCACATGGGGAAAGCTCGGAATGCAGGCTACAGAGAATAATGACGTTTCAGCTTTATGACATAGTCACCATGTACTTCTCCTATTAACTGCTAAGGAACCCAAGCAGCTTCAAAGACTTGGATTGCTTGATACCTCAAACATACATGCAAGGTGAAAGGAATAGATATACCCTTATTTTCCTGGAGGAAAAAATTAGAGGAGATCTTCTAGCGTATTCTACATGGTCTGTAAAATTTTCATGGATCTCATTTTCTTAGTCTTCCATTTCTTAAAGTTTCACCCTTAATTTCTCCCTTCTCTAGATCACCTGCATCTAAATAGGAATAATAGGATGGCAAGTGGACTTGCCTCTGAGACTGAAAGCTAAGGCCCTAAACCTGAGCCCAATGAGCACTAAGCTTCCTATGCTATAGAGGAAAAGCACTGCTTTCCCCTCCAGGCTTATTACGATGAGGACAAGCCTGTCCTATGACCACCCCCCATCCATACCCTCTCCTGTCCATGTAAGAAAAGTCTAGACATTTGAAAATGATTGGCTCAACTATGAGGCAGTTGTTAGAATACAGAGTCATTGCCTTTAGGGGAGAAAAGCTCTATTTTTTCCTCTCTCCTTCTCTCTTTATGGTGCTCACTCTCCACCCAAATCAAACAAGAGGTTGCTCAGAAAGGACCACTTGTAGAGGCTGCACGCGTCTGAATGATGAAAGCCAGGCATTCTTTGCCTTGTTGGAGATCTCCTGGAGCAGTGGGTTTGCCTAGGTTTCCTCTGTGTCTGTTTTTTAAACTTTTTTTTCAGCTTTACTGAGGTATAGTTGACAAATAGGAATTATATATATTGAAGTTGTTCAAACTGGTATTTTAATATATGTGTACACTGTGAAATGATTCCCACAATCAAGCTAATTAACATATCCATCACCTCACATGGTTACCATTTTCTTTGTCTCTCTCTCCCTCCCTCTGTCTCCCTTTGTCTCTTTATTTCCTTTATGTATGTAGTGAGAACCCTTAAGATCTGCCTTCTTAGCAAATTTCAATTATACAGTATAGTGTTAACTATAGTCACCATGCTGTACATAAGATTCCCAGAACTCCTCCATCCTGAAGAACTGAAACTTTGTACCCTTTGACGAACGTATCCCCTTTTCCCTCCCTTGTGTGCAAGAGAGTAAAGGAAAAGGAAAAAAATAGAGCCATGGCAGGGCAAACAGAGGACCTGGTGGTCGAATAGCCTGTATTCTTACAATCTGGTGTAGCAAGAACTGTGAGTTTTCAGCAGGTCCTGTGGAAATCAAGAGTTAGCCAGTGTTGAGTTTGTCTCCTTCCCACCTGCAAGGAAGATGGCGAGTAGGTGGGGAGTAGCCTATTAATACAGACAGCTCTCCGGTGTGTATCACCTGGGACAGGAGGCAGGGGACCATTTGCGGGAGGTCGAGTCAAAAGTGTTCTCTCACGACAGGGACCTGTGCAGTGAGAAGGCCCCAAGGACCTCTGGAAGCACTGAAATAGACACCCCATTGGGAAGCCCACCACAGCCAGGGAAGAAGCGTCAACTCTACTTGTTAAGTAAAAATGTTTTTGCAACTTTCCTCTAATCACCCCTTTCATATCCTGATCTTGGAGACTCCAAAGCATTAGGAGCAAGGGGACAAAGCATGAAGGAGAAGCAAGACGGTCCACCCACTTGTATGCAAGTCACATCTGGGCTGGTGGAGATGGGAAATACTTTGATAGAAGAATAAAGTTTCAAACTGGGCTAACTGGGATGGACATTTTAACATCATCAAGTGTCTGCAAAGCTGTGAGATCTGCCCTATATGCCATGAAGGAGCAGGAAAGGAAGCACCAACAGCACTTTTTGGAAGACAGATGGGCAAAAAATAAGCTTATTTTATCTTGTAACCCATCAGGTACAGAGAGTTCCATAAGCTATTTACGAGCATTTCGCACTAGGGACAGAAGCCACGTTACACAAAGAGAATTATTATGGAAAAGAGGGGACGCGTTTGCCTCTCCTATGTTTTCAAAGTAATTTATTTTCAGCCCCAGGCATGCAGGTCTGCACATGTGTCTTTGGGTGGCTACTAATTTGTTCTAGACCCTCAGTGAGGTCTGATCTGTCCTAAAGGAGTAGGTGGCCGAAAGCCTCAGTCCCATGCAGAATGTCACTGAAAGCATAAACTCCTTTTTTAAAATCTGAATCTGTAGAGATTTAAGGTGGTAGGGAAGGGAGAACTTGCATAGAAAACTGAAATAAAAAGTTCTGGGCTTCCCTGGTGGCGCAGCGGTTGAGAGTCCGCCTGCCGATGCAGGGGACACGGGTTCGTGCCCCGGTCCGGGAAGATCCCACATGCTGTGGCGCAGCTGGGACCGGTAGCCATGGCCGCTGAGCCTGCGCGTCCGGAGCCTGTGCTCCACAACGGGAGAGGCCGCAACAGTGAGAGGCCCACGTACCGCCAAAAAAAAAAAAAAAAAAAAAAGAACTAGGAGAGCGGCCAAGATGGCAGCAGAACAGTCCTGAGCTCACATCCTCTCACAAGCAGAACAAAATCACAACTATCTGCAGAACAACTATCAGTGAAAGAGACTAGAACCTACCAGAAAAGATCTTCTACAACTAAAGACAAAGAAGGAACCACAACGAAATGAATAGGAGGGCGTGGACTAGAGATATAATCAAATCACGGAACTCCTGGGTGGGAGACCCACAAACAGGTGAATAATTGTATTGCAGAGGTTCTCTCCACAGGAGTGAGAGTTCAGAGCCCCTCATCAGGCTCCCCAGCCCAGGGCGGAGCGGGGGATTCCTGCACTGGGAAGAGGAGCCCCGAGAGCATTTGGCTTTGAAGGCCTGCAGGGCTTAACTGCAGGAGCCCCACAGAACTGGGGAAAACAAGAGTCTTCACTCCTAAAGGGCATACACAAAATCTCAGGCACACTGGGTCCAAGGGCAAAAGCAGTAATTTGATAGGAGCCTGGGCCAGGCCTACCTGCTGGTCTTGGAGCATCTCCTGGAGAAGCGGGAGGCGGCTGGAGCTCACCCTCGGGATGTACGTAGACACATATTGGGGAACATTCAGCCACGTGAACACTGCTGCTGTGGTGGCTGAGGTGTTGCCTCTTTAGCTCCCAGACCTAGCACCAGCCAACACCCTACAGACGCCAGGGCTGGGAAGCTTCAGGCTGAACAACTAACTGGGAGACGACACAGCCTTACCTATCAGCACACAGGCTGCCTAATGACTGAAGGACTTACAGCTGCCTTTGGACACGCCCCTAGGCACAGCTGGCCCACATGAGAGTCAAGACCCTGCTCCACCCACCAATGGACCTGCACCAGCCCCTCCCATCAAGAAGCCTGCATTAGTCTCTAAACCACCAGGGGGCAGACACCAGAAGCAAGAAAACTATTCATACAATCCTGCAATGCAGGCCAGATGCTACCCTGGAGCCAGCTGGGCCCAGGCCCTGCCCACTAGCAGGGCAATGCAAACTTCTGGACACTCCAGACCCCGTACCCCACCGTATAAGGAATTGTCCACACCTGCACCTCTGCTTCCCCCACTTCCCGCAAGGATCTAACACCAGCTCTGGGGTCCCTGGGCCCTGCAGCCACACCCCAGGAACAGCTCTGACTGCCAGTAGTCTTGCACTAACCCCAGAACCTGACTTTACCTGCCAGTGGGTAGGCAACAGCCCCGGAGTCTTTGGGACCCTGACTCTGCCCACCAGGGAGCCAGCACTAGCCCAAGGGTCCCCTAGGATTCCACAACCAGCCACCTCGGGATCAGCAGACAGCAGCATCTGTGCAACGCAGGGACTGGCAACCAACCAGACTAGGGGCCAACCAAAATATGAACTATCTCAAATTAACAACCTAACTTTAGGGAACTCCCTGGTGGTCCAGTGGTTTGGACTCCGTGCTTTCAATGCTGAGGGCATGGGTTCAATCCCTGGTCAGGGAACTAAGATCCTGCAAGCTGTGCAGTGAAGCCAAACAAACAAACAAAAAAACCAACTTTATACCTCAAGGAAAAGGAACAAGAAAACGAGAACAAAAAAGAACAAATTAAGCCAAATATAGCAGAAGGAAGGAAATAAAAAAGATTACAGCAGAGATCAATGAAATAGAGAAAAGAGAAACAATTTTTAAAAATCAAACTAAGAATTGGTCTTTTGAAAGATTAAGCAAAAAAAAAGAGAAAAGACTCAAATAATAAAACCAGAACTGAAAGGGAGATCATTACCACCCATGCCCAATAAATAAAAAGGATTACAAGAGAATACTATGAACATTTGTATGCCAACAAATTGGATAGCCTTAGATAAACATAGATAAATTCCTGAAAACATAACATACCGAGACTAAATAATGAAGAAAAAGAAAATCTGAATGGACCAATATCTGGTAAGGAGATTGAATCAGTAATCACTCACTACCCCTCCCACCACTTCTGCAATATGACTGGTGTCCTTATTACAAGAGATTAGGACACAGACACACACAGACAGAGGGACAACCATGTGAAGACATAGGGAAAAGTCAGCCACCCAGAAGCCAAGGACAGAGGCCTCAGAAGGAACCACCCTGATAACTCCTTGAGGTTGGACTTCCAGCCTCCAGAAATGGGAGAAAATAAATCTTCATTGTTTAAGCCACAGTCTGTAGTAATTTGTACTTTGTTATGGCAGCCCTAGCAAACTGAAACAACCCCCATGGGCATCAACTTCCCCATATTTGGGGAAAGCAGCAGAAGTATCAGATGTAGAAGGGGGTACACAGTCTGGGGAGAGCCTATGAGCCACTGAGAATCAGAAGCACCCCTCCTGTCTGTCTGCCTGCAACCTGGGGGCCTGGCCAGGTGAGCCAGAGTGCATGCCAGCCCTGATCTTTTCTCAGTGGCGACAGTGGGTGAAGCATGGGTGGGGTGAGGCTTGAGGCAAGGTGCTCTGGACGCACGCCTCTGAGTGACATGAGGGCTGGGAACAGAGCCACAGCAGGTCCGGCAGTAGGCAGGCAAAGCACGGGAAGTTGAAGACCAAGTTAAAGACCAAGTTGGACAAAGACTAAAACCTCCCGTTAGAGTTTACAAGAGTGCTGTTCAGGCCAGTGATCTTCCTGGAGTGTCATCAGTTACATGGGACAGAAAACCATCGCTGAGCCAATGCAAGGAGGTGTGTAGACTGGGTTCTAGTGGGGACTTGTAATTTTTCAGGGAATGGGACAATGGGAGAATCAATTCATTTTTACCACTGGATGTCACCCTTGTGCCACCCGGGGTTCCATCTTCTCCAAGGCTTGTTCAGTAGAGGGACAAAGAGGATCAGGTCACCGCTTCCCAAAGGCCTATGGAGGTGTGACAGAGGAGGCGGCTGGGGATCCCTTCATCAGGGACCAAGGTTGAGAAGGATTTAAAAGGAAAGCGACACCCTACTATATATAAAGTAAGCAAGAAGGACTGGCTTCCCTGGTGGCACAGTGGTTAAGAATCTGCCTCCTTGGGCTTCCCTGGTGGCACAGTGGTTGAGAATCCGCCTGCCAGTGCAGCTGACATGGGTTCGTGCCCTGGTCTGGGAAGATCCCACATGCCCCAGAGCGGCTGGGCCCCTGAGCCATGGCCGCTGAGCCTGCGCGTCCGGAGCCTGTGCTCCACAACGGGAGAGGCCACAACAGTGACAGGTCTGCCTACCACACACAAAAAAAAGAATCTGCCTCCCTTTGCAGGGGACACAGTTTCGAACCCTGGTGGGGGAAGATCCCACATGCCGCGGAGCAACTAAGTCCGTGAGTCACAACTACTGAAGCCTGCATGCCTGGAGTCCGTGCTCTGCGACAAAAGAAGCCACCGCAGTGAGAAGCCCGCACACCACAACAAAGAGTAGCCCCCGCTTGCCGCAACTAGAGAAAGCCTGTGCGCAGCAACAAAGATCCAATGTAGCCATAAAGAAATAAATAAAATAAGTAAATTTATTTAAATAAAAACAACATCAAGGACCTATGGTATAGCACAAGGGATTATATTCAATATCTTGTAATAACCTATAATGGAAAACAATCTGAATATATACATATACAAGTATAACTGAATCAGTTTGCTGCACACCTGAAACTAACACAACATTGTAAATCAACTCTACTTCAATTAAAAAAAAAAAAGGAAAGTGATGGAATCCTTGATCGGGATCACACAGCTCTGGATTACTTTACAACAGTGTTTCTCCACTTTGGCCGCATACCAGAAACTTCTGGAAAGCTTTAAAACACTGATGCATGGGTCCCACCCTCAAGATCTTCTGTGTGAATTGGTTGGGTGTGTAACAGGGGCATTGGGAGTTTTGAAAGCTTCCCAGAATTCTTTTTTCGGCCTCGTTACACAGCTTACAAGATCTTAGTTCCCCAACCAGGGATTGAACCCTCACCCTTGGCAGTGAAATCACAGAGTCCTAACTACTGGACCACCAGGGAATTTCCCAGAAATTTTTACTGTAGAGGCAAGGTTAAGACTGAGAACCATTGCTGTAGCTTACTACCATGAATCCAGATACCGTGTGTAAAGCAAAAGTCCATTGATTGACTCACAGGTGGAATGTACTCTGGGAGCTTTCTTTTTTGAGAGTAATAAAATACAGTCAGTTGAATTGGTTGGGGGGCAGTTGACCCCACCCCCATCTCATCTTCCTTGGTTGAATTCAACTTGAAAGTTGTCTACGGAGCACCTGTTTTATGTGACACGCTGTGAGTCGTACAACACACTATGGCTTTGAAGAGCTCCCTTGAGGGAGGCAAATTATTCTACATCCCATCTGCCACCTGTGTAGTTGTCAGTTCTGGAGGGCGAGGTGGTGGGAGAGAACTGTAGAAAGGCTATAAAGAGGTGATCAGGAACATGGTGGTCTTTATAGAGTCTCTTGTTTTTTCTCCAGGAGGATGCTCATAGGCTTCCAATGGCCATTACACCATCACAATGGGAAAGCTCGGAATGCAGGCTACAGACAATAATGATGTTTCAGCTTTATGACATCGTTACCATGTACTTCTCCTATTAACTGCTAAGGAACCCAAGCAGCTTCAAAGACTTGGATTGCTTGATACCTCAAACATACATGCAAGGTGAAAGGAATAGATATAACCTTATTTTCCTGGAGGAAAACAGTAGAGGAGATCTTCTAGCCTATTCTACATGGTCTGTGAAATTTTCATGGGTCTCATTTTCTTGGTCTTCCATTTCTTAAAGCTTCACCCTGAATTTCTCCCTTTTCTAGATCACCTGCATCTAAATAGGAATAATAGGATGGTCAATGGACTTGCCTCTGAGACTGAAAGCTAAGGCCCTAAACCTGAGCCCAGTGAGCACTAAGCTTCCTACGCTATAGAGGAAAAGCACTGCTTTCCCCTCCAGGCTTATTACGATGAGGACAAGCCTGTCCTATGACCACCCCCCGTCCATGCCCTCTCCTGTCCCTGTAAGAAAAGTCTAGACATTTGAAAATGATTGGCTCAACTACGAGGCAGTTGTTAGAATATAGAGTCATTGCCTTTAGGGGAGAAAAGCTGTATTTTTTCCTCTCTCCTTCTCTCTTTATGGTGCTCACTCTGCACCCAAATCAAACTAGAGAATGCTCGGAAAGGACCACTTGTAGAGGCTGCACGTGTCTGAATGAGGAAAGCCAGGCATGCTTTGCCTTGTTGGAGAGGGTTTGCCTAGCTTTCCTCTGTGTCTGTTTTACAAAAAATTTTTTCAGCTTTATTGTGGTATAGCTGACAAATAGAAATTATATATAATGAAGTTGTGCAAACTGGTATTTTAATATATGTGTACATTATGAAATGATTCCCACAATCAAGCTAATTAACATATCCATCACCTCACATGGTTACCATTATCTTTGTCTCTCTCTCTCTCTCTCTCCCCCTTCCTCTCTGTCTCTCTTTGTCTCTTTAGTTCCTTTATGTATGTAGTGAGGACCCTTAAGATCTACCCTCTTAGCAAATTTCAAGTATACAGTACAGTGTTAACTATAGTCACCATGCTGTACATAAGATTCCCAGGACTCCTTCATCCTGAAGAACTGAAACTTTGTACCCTTTGACCAACATCTCCCCATTTCCCTCCCTTGTGTGCATTAGAGTAAAGGAAAAGGAAAGAAATAGAGCCATGGCAGGGCAAACAGAGGAGCTGGTGGTCGAATAGCCTGTATTCTTACAATCTGGTGTGGCAAGAACTATGACTTTTCAGCAGGTCCTGTGGAAATCAGGAGTTAGCCAGGGTTGAGTTTGTCTCCTTCCCACCTGCAAGGAAGCTGGCCAGTAGGTGGGGAGTAGCCTATTAATACAGACAGCTCTCTGGTGTGTATCACCTGAGACAGGGGGCAGGAGACCATTTGGGGGAGCTCGAGTCAAAAGTGATCTCTCACATCAGGGATCTGTGCAGTGAGGAGGCCCAAAGGACCTCTGGAAGCACTGAAATAGACACCCCCTGGAAAGTCCACCACAGCCGTCAACTCTACTTGTTAAGTAAAAATGTTTTTGCAACTTTCCTCTAATCCCCCTTTTCATATCCTGATCTTGGAGACTCCAAAGCATTAGGAGCAAGGGGACAAAGCATGAAGGAGAAGCAAGACGGTCCACCCACTTGTATACAAGTCACGTCTGGGCTGGTGGAGATGGGAAATACTTTGATAGAAGAATAAAGTTTCAAACTGGGCTAACTGGGATGGACATTTTAACATCATCAAGTGTCTGCAAAGCTGTGAGATCTGCCCTATATGCCATGAAGGAGCAGGAAAGGAAGCACCAACAGCACTTTTTGGAAGACAGATGGGCAAAATATAAGATTATTTCATCTTGTAACCCATCAGGTACAGAGAGTTCCATAAGCTATTTACGAGCATTTCGCACTAGGGACAGAAGCCACGTCACACAAAGAGAATTATTATGGAAAAGAGGGGACGCGTTTGCCTCTCTTATGTTTTCAAAGTAATTTATTTTCAGCCCCAGGCATGCAGGTCTGCGCATGTGTCTTTGGGTGGCTAGTAATTTCTTCTAGACCCTCAGTGAGGTCTGATCTGTCCCAAAGGAGTAGGTGGCCGAAAGCCTCAGTCCCATGCAGAATGTCACTGAAAGCATAAACTCCTTTTTTAAAATCTGAATCTGTAGAGATTTAAGGTGGTAGGGAAGGGAGAACTTGCATAGAAAACTGAAATTAAAAGTTCTGGGCTTCCCTGGGGCGCAGTGGTTGAGAGTCCGCCTGCCGAAGCAGGGGACACGGGTTCATGCCCCGGTCCGGGAAGATCCCACATGCTGCGGAGCAGCTGGGCCCGTGAGCCATGGCCGCTGAGCCTGCGCGTCCGGAGCCTGTGCTCCACAACGGGAGAAGCTACAAGAGTGAGAGGCCCGCATACCGCAAAAAAATAAAAAGAACTATGAGGGTGGCCAAGATGGCAGCAGAACAGCCCTGAGCTCACATCCTCTCACAAGCAGAACAAAATCACAACTATCTGCAGAACAACCATCAGTGAAAAAGACTGGAACCTACCAGAAAAGATCTTCTACAACTAAAGACAAAGAAGGAACCACAATGAAATGAATAGGAGGGCGTGGACTAGAGATATAATCAAATTCCGGAACTCCTGGGTGGGAGACCCACAAACAGGTGAATAATTGTATTGCAAAGGTTCTCCCCACAGGAGTGAGAGTTCTGAGCCCCTCATCAGGCTCCCCAGCCCAGGGCGGAGCGGGGGATTCCTGCACTGGGAAGAGGAGCCCCCAGAGCATTTGGCTTTGAAGGTCTGCAGGGCTTAATTGCAGGAGCCCCACAGAACTGTGGAAAACAAGAGACTTCACTCCTAAAGGGCATACATAAAATCTCAGGCACACTGGGTTCAAGGGCAAAAGCAGTAATTTGATAGGAGCCTGGGCTAGGCCTACCTGCTGGTCTTGGAGCGTCTCCTGGAGAAGCGGGAGGCGGTTGCAGCTCACCCTGGGGACGTACGTAGACACATATTGGGGAACCTTCAGCCACGTGAACACTGCTGCTGTGGCGGCTGATGTCTTGCCTCTTTGGCCCCGAGAGCTAGCACCAGCCAACACCCTACAGACGCCAGGGCTGGGACGCTTCAGGCTGAACAACTAACTGGGAGAGGACACAGCCCTACCTATCAGCACACAGGCTGCCTAATGACTGGAGGACTTACAGCTGCCTTTGGACACGCCCCTAGGCACAGCTGGCCCACATGAGAGTCAAGACCCTGCTCCACCCACCAATGGACCTGCACCAGCCCCTCCCATCAAGAAGCCTGCATTAGTCTCTAAACCACCAGGGGGCAGACACCAGAAGCAAGAAAACTATTCATACAATCCTGCAATGCAGGCCAGATGCTACCCTGGAGCCAGCTGGGCCCAGGCCCTGCCCACTAGCAGGGCAATGCAAACTTCTGGACACTCCAGACCCCGTACCCCACCGTATAAGGAATTGTCCACACCTGCACCTCTGCTTCCCCCACTTCCCGCAAGGATCTAACACCAGCTCTGGGGTCCCTGGGCCCTGCAGCCACACCCCAGGAACAGCTCTGACTGCCAGTAGTCTTGCACTAACCCCAGAACCTGACTTTACCTGCCAGTGGGTAGGCAACAGCCCCGGAGTCTTTGGGACCCTGACTCTGCCCACCAGGGAGCCAGCACTAGCCCAAGGGTCCCCTAGGATTCCACAACCAGCCACCTCGGGATCAGCAGACAGCAGCATCTGTGCAACGCAGGGACTGGCAACCAACCAGACTAGGGGCCAACCAAAATATGAACTATCTCAAATTAAAAACCTAACTTTAGGGAACTCCCTGGTGGTCCAGTGGTTAGGACTCCATGCTTTCATTGCTGAGGGCATGGGTTCAATCCCTGGTCAGGGAACTAAGATCCTGCAACCTGTGCAGTGAAGCCAAAACAAACAGACAAACAAACAAAACCTAACTTTATAACTCAAGGAAAAAGAATGAGAAAACAACAACAAAAACGAAGAACAAATTAACCCAAATCTAGCAGAAGGAAGGAAATAAATAGATTACAGCAGAGATCAATGAAATAGAGAATACAGAAACAATTTTTAAAAATCAAACTAAGAATTGGTCTTTTGAAAAGATTAAGCAAAAATAGAGAGAAAAGACTCAAATAATAAAACCAGAAATGAAAGGGAGATCATTACAACCCATGCCCCAGAAATACAAAGGATTACAAGAGAATACTATGAACATCTGTATGCCAACAAATTGGATAGCCTTAGATAAAAATGGATAAATTCCTGAAAACACAACATACCGAGACTAAATAATGAAGAAAAAGAAATTCTGAACGGACCAATATCTGGTAAGGAGATTGAATCAGTAATCACTCACTACCCCTCCCACCACTTCTGCAATATGACTGGTGTCCTTATTACAAGAGATTAGGACACAGACACACACAGACAGAGGGACAACCATGTGAAGACATAGGGAAGAGGTGGCCACCCAGAAGCCAAGGACAGAGGCCTCAGAAGGAACCACCCTGATAACTCCTTGAGGTTGGACTTCCAGCCTCCAGAAATGGGAGAAAATAAATCTTCATTGTTTAAGCCACAGTCTGTAGTACTTTGTACTTTGTTATGGCAGCCCTAGCAAAGTAAAACAACCCCCATGGGCATCAACTTCCCCCATATTTGGGGGAAGCAGCAGAGGTATCAGAGGTAGAAGGGGGTACACAGTCTGGGGAGAGCCTATGAGCCACTGAGAATCAGAAGCACCCCTCCTGTCTGTCTGCCTACAACCTGGGGGCCTGGCCAGGTGAGCCAGAGTGCATGCCAGCACTGATCTTTTCTCCGTGGCGACAGTGGGTGAAGCATGGGTGGGATGAGGCTTGAGGCAAGGTGCTCTGGACCCACGCCTGTGAGTGACATGACGGCTGGGAACAGAGTCATAGCAGGTCCGTCAGTAGGCAGGCAAAGCACGGGAAGTTGAAGACCAATTTGAAGACCAAGTTTGACAAAGACCAAAACCTCCCCTGTGAGTTTACAAGAGTGCTGTTCAGGCCAGTGATCTTCCTGGAGTGTCATCAGTTACATGGGACAGAAAACCACCGCTGAGCCAGTGCAAGGAAGTGTGTAGACTGGGTTCTACTGGGGACTGGTAATTTTTCAGGGAATGGGACAATGGGAGAATCAATTCATTTTTACCACTGGATGTCACCCTTGTGCCACCAGGGGTTCCATCTTCACCAAGGCTTGGTCAGTAGAGGGACAAAGAGGATCAGGTCACCGCTTCCCAAAGGCCTATGGAGTTTTGACATTGGAGGCGGTCGGGGATCCCTTCATCAGGGACCAAGGTTGAGAAGGATTTAAAAGGAAAGCGACACACTACTATATATAAAGTAAGCAAGAAGGACTGGCTTCCCTGGTGGCACAGTGGTTAAGAATCTGCCTCCCTGGGCTTCCCTGGTGGCATAGTGCTTGAGAGTCCACCTGCCGATGCAGGGGACACGGGTTCGTGCCCCGGTCTGGGAAGATCCCACATGCCGCGGAGCGGGTGTGCCCATGAGCCGTGGCCACTGAGCCTGCGTGTCCCGAGCCTGTGCTCCACAACGAGAGAGGCCACAACAATGAGAGGCCCGCGTATCACAAAAAAAAAAAAAAAAAAAAAAAAAGAACCTGCCTCCCTTTACAGGGGACACGGGTTCGAGCCCTGGTCGGAGAAGATCCCACATGCCGTGGAGCAACTAAGTCCGTGAGTCACTACTACTGAAGCCTGCATGCCTGGAGTCCGTGCTCTGCGACAAAAGAAGCCACTGCAGTGAGAAGCCCACGCACCACAAAAAGAGTAGCCCCCACTCGCCACAAGTAGAGAAAGCCTGTGCGCAGCAATCAAGATCCAACGCAGCCATAAATAAATAAATAAAATAAGTAAATGTATTAAAAACAACAACAACAACAACAACAAGGATGTATTGTATAGCACAAGGGATTATATTCAATATCTTGTAATAACCTATAATGGAAAACAATCTGAATATATACATATACAAGTATAACTGAATCAGTTTGCTGCAAACCTGAAACTAACACAACATTGTAAATCAACTATACTTCAATAAAAAAAAACGAAAGTGATGTAATCCTTGATTGGGATCACACAGCTCTGGATTACTTTACAACTGTGTTTCTCCACTTTGGCCGCATACCAGAAACTTCTGGAAAGCATTAAAAAACTGATGCATGGGGCTTCCCTGGTGGTGCAGTTGTTGGGAGTCCGCCTGCCGATGCAGGGGACACCGGTTCGTGCCCCGGTCTGGGAAGATCCCACATGCCACGGAGCTGCTGGTCCCGTGAGCCATGGCCGCTGAGCCTGCGCGTCCGGAGCCTGTGCTCCGCAACGGGAGAGGCCACAACAGTAAAAAAGTTCTAAAATTAATCGGATTTCAGTGAATATTTTCTCCTCTTTTGGAGGCAATACTAAATCTGTCATTGACCTTTTGCGTGTGCAGTAGGTTAGAGGTGAAGCTTCCAATTTTCTGCCAGCACATCCTAGAAATCTGGGGTTGGATACAACAGAAGTAGGTTTTGATGAGGCCGTATTGATGGTGTCGCTCTGGAATAAGCAATAGCAGAAGATCACTTATCAGGCCGTTGGTCAGGGTGGCTCTGGGAGATACTCCTTGATAAGCTTGACCAGAGCCTCTTTCCAATGAGTTTTTGAATTAATATTGCTTGGTAAATCCCCCCTTTGGGAAGCTATATTCTGCTGGCTGCAAAAGGAAATTCTTTAAGGATATACTACTACTGTACATTACCCAGTTTTATTGTCTTTAAAGCACAGACATTTCCTTTTTATTTGTTTATATATTTATTATGTATCATCTTCCACTGAAATATCGGCTTCAACAGAACAGGCCTTTTGCAAATTAGTAAGATATAATTCGTTTATAAAATTAAAAAATCTAAACGTAAAGGCATACATTATATAATAGTGATTATATCTCGGGGAAGAATTATGGGGTGATTTTCGCTCTCAATTTCTGTTTTGCTTGAACTTAGGTGTGTAATACTTTTAAAATCAACAAAAACAATAAAGATATTTAAAAATTTATAAAAGAACAGACCTTTCCTATTTTGTTCAATTCTGTGTGTCTAGCATCTAGAACTGTGCCTGGCACGTAACAGTTACTCGTTTTTTGCGGGGTTTTTTGATTGAAATCTTTCTCATAAAGGCTAGAAAGTGATAAGTGCCATCTGAACATTGCCAAGAAGCAAAGGGTTGCAGGTTGACTAATCATGGACAGAAGCTTGGAGCAGGTAGCAATGGAACTAGACCTTAAGTAATGAGTGTTGTCTTGATTGGAAATAATGGGGAAAGAGGCCAGGTTGTGTGTGGGAAGTGACTCGTAGATATCATTGTGACCATGAGCTACAGAGACTAGTAAAGCTTTTTCTCCCCACCTAATATTTTCTTCATGCTTGTCCACTCATTCATTTTCAATTATTTATTCATTCATTTCACAAATATGCTTTGGGCATTTGCTATATTCCATCCCTCTACTAGAATTGAAGACTGTAAAGATACCAAAGCTTTACAACCCCCATTCAGTTACTTTCAGCCAGTGGAGGGCACACCAAAAGACTTCCAATGAAACCTAATCGTTTCTATAATAGAGGCTTGAAAACATACAGGAATAGGGACATCAACAATGTGCAGTGGAGACACAGTTGAGAAGAGGTCACGTTTGCTTCGAGAAGTGGGAAAAGTCTTTTCCCAGAGCTGTGTCTCAAAGAAAGATACTAATTTAACCTTCTCTGAAAAGGGTTCAAGGATATTCCGGCAAGGGAAATAGCATGTTCAAAGGCATGGAGAAGTGAAAGTGTTTAAATGTTGGAAAGGGCATGACTGGTTCAGGGAGCCCTTGAACGAAGGATGACGCCCAGCATTGCAGAGATTGGTGGGGCTGAGGCTTAAGATGTGCACACAGGCAACTCGTGAAAGTTGTGCCACACCAAGGAGTTTGGGCTTTATCTTTTAGACAACTGAGAGTATTCACCTGGGCAGTGTCACAGTAACATCTGGATTCTAGAAAGACTGCTCAGGCAGAGTGATCTTGGGATGGATGATGAGTTGGAAAGGGGAAAGTTGGGTCTCAGCTGGTAAGGGGACTGTCAGAATGATCTCAGTGAGAAATGATGAGGGGCTAACCAGGATCCCAGACTGGAGGTGCTGGCTGTGAGACATTTCTGGGGTCACAGCACTTGACCTTTATGATTAGTTGAGTGTTGGGAATTAGGGAAAGCGGAGGATTGAAGATAACTTGATGATTTCTAGCTAGGGAGGCTGATGAGTCCATTAATTGAGACATTTCCAAGCAAGAAATCTTACATTTCAGTGAAATGCAAAGTTAGAACCTTTTCAAATGGTTTTAGTGATCTTCTGAATTGCAGCCCCTTAATCCCTGTGTAAGCCATTATGTGGCTCTCTTGTCCTTAGAAGGACAAGGAAATAAGGAAAGGAAATAAGAAAATACTAAGGAATACTAAATAAGGAAATACTAAATACTAAATAAGGAAATACTAATACTAATACTTCTAAGGAAATACTAAGGATAATGATTATTATTATATTAATTTTAGATTACACAAATAGCTCTTTCTCTGGCAGGGAACTTAGTTACTTTCCTAGAATTCACTATCACTTTCTGTTAGCTTTCAGCTCTTCCAGCCTCAGGATTTCGGTATTTCTTCCCTCTCTCCCAATGACATTGATTTTTCTGCCCTAAGGGCTTTTAATATAATTCCCAAAAAAAAATAGGTGTATATTTTCCCATTTTTTCATTTATTTTTAAATTCAATCATGTACCTTACAATATGCAAATCCCCTGCTAAACCTTGGGGACATACAGAATAATAAGATGGTCTGTCGCACTCCAGGACCTAGAGTCTACGTGGAAAATAAAAATATAAACATTGAGACACATATTTAAGTGGTATAGGGGAGAGGGCATGAAGGGGGCAGAAAGAAATACATAGTTGATTTTACCGGGGAAGGGCAGGTGGTGATCAGGCAGGGCTTCATAGGGAAGGTGACGGATGCTTCAGCTGAACCTCCTGGGAAGAGTGGGCATCGGCAAGCAGAGTGGGTGGGGAAAGCATCCTGGGAAAAGGAAGCAGCACAGACAAAGTCTTAGAAATCCAAAATGCTTGAGGATGCTGGGGGAAATAGTGACCAGGTCTGTGTGGGTCTCACCTTAGCATACATTTCATCACCTCTGCTTGCCTTTTCAGCTTCATCTCATGCAACTCTCCCCTCGCTATGAACAGCCTCTTCATACACCAGTTAAAAGCGTGGAAGCTGTGGAAGCCTTCCTAACCAGAGCCAAATAATAGAGATATTGTTGGCACACCTGGGAATTGATTGAACAATGGAGAGATGAGTCCTCCAAGGATCGTTGCTCAACAATTCCCCTTTGGATCACTGGGTGGCGCTGTCCACCCACTAAGGGGGAAAGACTCATTTTGAAGCCATTTTCAGCAATCATTTTCTTAGGAGTTAAGACTCCAGTCATCCCACCTGAGGAATATATAAGGCAGTTGGGCAACCTGCTCTGAAAAGGGACAAATAAAAATATCTGACTTTGGGGAAGAGAAAGAGTGAACGTGTCTTTTCAAATTGATTTTGAAGTGCAAGCAGAATTGAGACCCATGACACCAGCCCTGGTTGATTTACAACATGTTTTGCTAGGGTCAGGAACACACACACACACACACACACATAACGTAGTATAACATTCTGTTGAGAAGTATGTCAATAAATAGCCTTGGCCACCCTGGAAGCACCAAAGAAAGTGTTCCAATAGAAGGACACTAACTCCCATAAATATACAAAATTACAGGGAATTTCAGAAAGAAAGAGGAAACAGTCAGTTCACCTGGCTGGTGAAAGAACCTTATAGTCTAGAGCTTAGCTAGGAGAATTTCCATTCCAACGCTGTAGCTATCAATTAGAGAACTCATGTTTCTCCAATTAGCAAACTCAGTTCTGCTGAGCCAGCTCCTTGCCAAAGTAGAAGGGGAAACAGCCTCCTGGACCGTGTACTAGGACAGCCAAGAGACGAAACATTCTTTCCTAAATACACTACCTAGATCTCCTATAATCCTATAATCCATCTTTACTTCGTATGGTTTAAGGATGTGGCAAGGTACCCATGGTCACATTACTTGTTTTGTTGTTGCTGTTGTTGTTTTTGCAGTACACGGGCCTCTCACTGTTGTGGCCTCTCCTGTTGCGGAACACAGGCTCCGGATGTGCAGGCTCAGCGGCCATGGCTCACGGGCCCAGCCCCTCCGCAGCATGTAGGATCTTCCTGGACCGGGGCACGAACCCGTGTCCCCTGGCGGACTCTCAACCACTGCACCACCAGGGAAGCCCTACCCAGGCCTTTTTATTTATCCTCATCCTCAGTAAGATTAGAATCATTAGCAAGAATTAGGCCCACCCAAATCAGGGTGAAATGATATATAGGATCATTATCATCCATATACTATCAGAAAATCACATTGTTTGTCATTTATTGTTACATTTCCCTAAATTATCCCAGGAAATAGAGTCTTATCAAACAATTGGAGGCTAACAGAATTAATAATACTTAACATATGTTAACATTTGATTTAACTGACAAAAATTGTATATATTTCAGGTGACGTTTTGATATATACACGTACATTGTGAAATGATTATCAAGCTAATTAATGTATCTATCGCCTCAGATAGCTACCATTTTGTGTGTGTGTGTGTGTGTGTGTGTGTGATGAGAACATTTAAGATCTACTCTCTCTTAGTAAATTCCAAGCATACAATACAGTATTGTTAACTATAGTCACCATGCTGTCCGATAGCTCTCCAGAAATTACTCATCCTGCATAACGGACACTTTGTACCCTTTGACCAACATCTCCCCATTTCCCTCCCCTGTGTGTATTTGAGTAAAAGAAAAGGGAAGAAATAGAGCCATGGCAGGGTGAAGAGAGGAGCTGGGAGTAGAAACGCCTGCATTCTCACTACCTGATGTCAAGAATGGTGAATTTTCAATGGATCTGATCAACTATAGTCACCATGCCATCCCTTAGATCTCCAGAACTTATTCATCCTACATAACTGAAACGTTGTATCCTTTAACCAACATCTCCCCTTTTCCCCCAGCCCCAGTCTCTGGCAATCACCATTTTACTCTCTGCTTCTATGAGTTCAGCTTTTTAAAGTCCACCTATAAGTGAGATCATGCCATACATGTCTTCTTGTAAGGCTTAATGTTTTGTAGGCACTACAAGTATTTTAAATGCATTGTCTCATTACAACTTCACAATAGTCACATGAGAAGTCAATAATATTATTTTCAGATGAGGAAATACAGCCCAGAAACATTAATTAACTTTAGCAAGATTACAAAGCTGGTCAATTTCGGAGATGTGACTTGTAACCATTTAATCATACACCAAAGATCAATCTCTTAACCATGATGTTATAACAAAAAAGTGGTGGTTTCATACATCAACTGAGGTACCATCTTTTAATTGGATGCTATGACCTTCTTACTGGGTCTTCTCCATTTTTCCAAGGGATACCAGGTTTACCAGGATTGCCAGGACCTCCAGGACCAAGTGTGAAATGCCCATGCAACAGAACGTCCGCCTTCACTGCGAAGCTCAGTGAAAAGCTGCCTTCACCTTTGAAGCCTGTTACCTTCACAGAGGTCCTGTACAATGCCCAGAGAGACTTACAGGAGGACACTGGGGTCTTCACATGCAGGGTGCCAGGAAATTCCTATTTCCTCTTTGATGTGGAGCTCCAGCACTGCAAGGTGAGCGTTCGGCTGATGAGGAACATAAGTTCTGTCTTAGAAAAGTGTCAGGTCTCCACCAAAGAGTCCAGGAATTTCTCTGGCATGTTGACCCTGCCGCTGAGCGTAGGCAAGAAGGTGTGGCTAGAAGCAGAAGTGGAAACAGAGTAGCCGGAGCAAGCCACAGTTACAATCTATTTCTCTGGTTTCCTGACATAGTTCTGGCCTCTCTATACAGCGAAGACAAATCCCTTATGATTTTGCTGTCTAAAGCAAACAAACAAATAAATATGTACTATATCTTGGCCTCTTGGGCTTTCCTTCCCTTAGCATTTTGGAATTTTTGTACATTCTATGTTTATATGAAGGAACAGCTATATTTGGTCACAGTGGAACTGGGCCTTAGAATTCTGTTCCAGAAATCATGACATTATTTCACTTAAATCACTTTTCTAATATTTACCAAGGCCATTCTGCCTCTTTGTCCCCAGACCCCCATTACTGAATGGAAATACTTTTATCCAAGGGATGGATTTCACTGGAGGTCCAGTGGTTAAGACTCTGCGCTTCCAATGCAGGGGGTGCAGGTTCAATCCCTGGTTGGGGAAATAAGATCCCACATGCCGCATGGCACGGCCAAAAAATTAAAAAAAAAAAAAAAAAAAAAAGGAATGTCTTACCTTTTTTTTTTTTTTTTTTTGCGGTACGCGGGCCTCTCACTGTTGCGGCCTCTCCCGTTGCGGAGCACAGGCTCCGGACGTGCAGGCTTAGCGGCCATAGCTCCCTGGGCCCAGCCGCTCCGCGGCATGTGGGATCTTGCCAGACCGGGGCACGAACCCATGTCCCCTACCTCGGCAGGTGGACTCTCAACCACTGCGCCACCAGGGAAGCCCCCAAGGAATGTCTTATCTTTTATCCAAGGGAAACAGGCTCAGGGTCCCTCCCTCTCACCAATCTACTTCTCCATCTAATTGACAAGTTTCACCATGTGCCCCTCCTTAACCCTCTAATGCTTTCCTATTCTGTCATTCACACTGGAAATTCTGTCAGATCATTTTTACAGTTAAAGAGGGTTGAAGTAAAACACACTGCCATTATTCTGCTTATGATAATGATAGGATTTACCCTACTTCCATAGCAACAAAAACTTGGGGGAATATTGTATGATTTAAGGTAACACTAATTAATGAAACCGGGAAAAACAGCTTAACTCAATAGAAGTTTACTTCTCACTCATTAAAATTCCAATATTGATATTCTGGACTGGAGGATGAATCTCTCCTAAACAGTGATTCTGGGACTCAGACTCCTTCCATCTTGTGGCTCTGCCATCTTTGACATGTGGCTTATGAGCTCTCCATTATTCTTGTATCAAGACAGCAAAAGTGGAAAGATCCTGGAGAGTCTCGTGAAAGATATTTTTAATGGGCAAGGCCGAGAGATGGGTCACAGAGTTTTTGCTTGCATGCCATTGACAAAAATTCAGTCGTTGACCATCCCTAACTTTACCTCCTTCGGAATTGTGGAATTTTGGTAAATAGATTCTATTCACTTAAAAATCACTCTTCTCATAGCTACCAAGGTCATACTTTTTTCTTGTCCCTAAACCCACATTACTGGCTGGAAGAACCCTTTATCATATTTACAAGTTCAGTGAGAAGATTACATAGTCATTTAAAAGGGCAATAAAAGCACTTGTTTAAAAAAATCAGAACTTATTAATAATTTAAAAATCTGTTAGGCAATAAGAATAGAAGGGAATTTTCTTAATCTCATAGTGACTACCCAAAAGTTACATACAGAACATCTTACCCTGGAAATGTAAGCTTGCAGATTGAGAACCAAAATAATATGCCCACAATCACTTCTACTCAGTATTGCACTGGAGATCCTCATCCATGGAGTAAGCAGGAAAAATATAAAACATATACAATTGGAAAAGAAGAATCAAAGTTTATTTTATTACCAGTGTATGAATTCAAGCCAAAAAACACATACATTTATACGTTATTAAATTAATGAAAATTAGCAAATGTTTTGGATATAAATTTAAGAAATCAATTGTGTTTTTTTACAGCAGAATCAATTGATTAGAATATGAAAAAAACCCATACAATTTAACTAGCAATGGAAATAGCAAATATAGGCGACTTGGGCTGGGGAAGAGGGGGCTGGGCATGCCCCCAGCCAAGTGAGCTGGCAGGAAGAAGCAGGAATGGGTTGATCCAGCTGCATCCCCGCTGCTCAGCTGTTCCCGTGGCCACCTCTGCTGCCTCTGCCTGGGACTGTGTCCACCAACTGCTGGGAGGGAAGCCTGGAGTATGGGGAGGGCACTCTATTTTTTTTTTTTTTAAAGCAAATGTATCCAGGACTAAACCTAACAAAGTTGTGAAGACTGTTATGAAGAGTAGTATAAATTTTTATTGAAAGGTTTTAAATAAAAGAAATGAAGAGAAACCCTGTTCAGGGATTGTAAGACTTAATATGGTAAGCATTTTCTCCAAACTGATTGACAGCATTGATGGATTCCCAGAAAACAGGTGGTGTAGGGGCTGTATTGTGTGGAATGTGCCTAGAGTGTATACTTGGAGAGCTGGCAGGCATACTCAGCAGAAGGTAAGTGTGTTTGCAATAGCCTAACAACACAGATGTACCTTGACAGTAAAATAGAAACAGGATTCACGGTGCACTCATGCAATGGAATGCTATACAATGAAATTAAATGAGTGTTGCCCACCTACGTTACACACGCTGTGAAGGAAAAGTACTACTGATTTAAAGGATACTTACAATAATATCCCATTTTTATAAATTTAAAAAACATGCAAACTGGGAGTTCCCTGGTGGACTAATGGTTAGGATTCTGGGCTTTCACTGCCATGGCCTGGGTTTAATCCCTGGTCAGGGAACTGAGATCCCACAAGCTGCATGGCGTGGCCAAAAAACACCCAACAACCTACTAAAATTAATAAAGAAACATTTTTTTAAAATGCAAACCTAAATTACATTTTTAAATGATTGATGTGTATGTATTAAGATGAAGAGAAATAGGAAACAAGTGCCTAAAAGGAGCGTAGGGTCTTTTAAGAGAATTTTGCCCAGGGGTTGTTTTTCAGTCACTTATCATATTGTTCATTTATGCTTTTCACTTTTCTGTAGTTAGGCTTTTTTCACAATTACAAAAATGTCAGTATACAGCCACAGTGATATCATTCTCACTTCAGGGCCATTGGTCACAATTAGGCTCTTTTTGTTGCTTAGCAACTCCATGCTGTGTCCTTCATTCCCATTTACAATTTCACACCCTCATTCTCTCTCCAGATCTCTAGCACCAACACTCAGCTTATTACCTTGTGTTCTGTTTTGCTGAGAAGAAGAAATAATTAGAAGCAAACTTCCCAAAGTCCCTCCATCACACCGACCCCCAGGTCTGCATCTCTACTGAATTCTTTGCCTTCCGTCTTATCCCACAGGCTGACACCCCCGCTGCTATGTAGGAATTCCACTTGTGCACTTGATCCTGTTTTCCTGAACTCCTCATAGACATAGTTTTAGTAAGTCTCCCCTCTCTCACCTATTTTTTGTTCTCTACTAGATCATTCCTTTTGTATGTAACCACACTGAGTTTTCACATCTTCAAAGAGAAAATTCTCTCTTGACACCAAAGCCTTCTCCAGCTACCGCCTAATTTATCCTCTTTACACAAAATCTTCTTGAGAAAGTTGTTATGGGATGAGTTATGTCCCCACAAAATTATTATTTATTTTAAGATTTATTTAAAAAAATATTTTTTGGCTGCACTGGGTCTTAGTTGCAGCATGTGAGAACTTCGTTGTGGCACTTGTGGCATGCAGGCTTCTTAGTTGCTGCATGCGGACTTCTTAGTTGCGGCATGCATGCGGGATCTAGTTCTCCGACCAGGGATCAAACCCGGGACCCCTGCATTGGGAGCTCAGAGCCTTACCCACTGGACCACAAGGGAAGTTCCCCCACAAAATTATTATGTTGAAGGCCCAACGCCTAGTACCTCAGAATGTTACAGGATTTTTAAAGAGGTGATTCAGGTCATGACGGGCGAATCCTAATCCTATTATGAACTGGAAATTTAGACCCAGGAAGGTACAGAGGAAAAACCATGTGAAGACACAGCGAGAAGGTGGCCGTCTACAAGCCAAGGAGAGAGGCCTCAGAGGAAACCAACACTGCCAACACCTTGATCTCAAATTTCCAGCCTCCAGAACCATGAGAGAGAAATGTCTGTTGTTTAAGCCACCCAGTTCCATGGTACTTTGTCACTGAAGCCCTAGTAAACTAACACAGTTGTCTATACTTCTCTTCAATTCCTAATCTCCCCTTCTCTTCAACCTACTTCACTCAAGTTTTCCACACAGTCCCACCAAAAGTGCTGTTATCAATGTCACAAATAACCTTGACACTGGTTCCAGGTGGTCAGTCCACTTGTTACTTGATATACTTGATCACTGACTTGTTGCCACTTTCCTCATTTGGCTCCTATGTCACCACCTTTGCCTGATTTTCCTCCAACCCCAGTGATTTTTCTCTCAGTCCCCTACATGTTGGCATGTCCTAGTTTTAGATCTGTTTTTTTTCCTTCTCTATATCCATTTACCCCACATGTGATTTCATCCCTTTAAATAACTTCTAGATGCTGATCTTTCCAGAAATGTCTCTTTCCAGACCAACCTCCTGGATGTCAAGACTCCAGCTGAGATGTCGAAGAGTGCTGAATGGTCAAGCACAGTCCCATGAAATACAAATTTTACCCAAGCAACACGCTTTACTGAGGGTGGGCAAAGGACATGGCAGAGAAGCTATCACAAATACAACATAGACATTTTGGAGATCCTGAATCTGTCAGACATAGATCACGGGATCTCTTTTCTCACCCCAGATGAGAAAAGATCAAGTTTCAGAGTGCTGGTTGCTAACTGTGTGAGCAGGACAAGATAGCACAGGAGAGACACTTTGTTCTGGAATCTCTAGGGTTTTATATTTTGAGAGTCACTGGGTCCTTGTGGTCATGAGGATTACATGACTATCTTCCATGTTTTATCACTACATTAATAAGTTGCAGGATTATTTAAAATAAACCATCCAAGAGCATTAGATCTTTCCTGCTACTGTTATTCTTTATATCGTTAGTCAGTAATAGCAACCTCCCTACAAGACTATTATTTATTTTCCAGCTAGTAAATTCCATCAGTCAAGGTTTAGAAGATGGTCTGGTTGGTTATGTTTACAGATTTCTTTGAGCATCCCAAAAAGGTGATAATCAAATGTCACACCAACTATTCATCTTTTCTTTTTCTTTTTAAAACTTTTAAAATTGAAGTATAGCTGATTTGAAATATGAGTTTCGGGTGTACAGCATAGTGTTTCAGTATTTTTACAGATTATTTTCCATTAAAAGTTGTTACAGGGCTTCCCTGGTGGTGCAGTCATTGAGAGTCCGCCTGCCGATGCAGGGGACACGAGTTCGTGCTCCAGTCCGGGAAGATCCCACATACCGCAGAGCGGCTGGGCCTGTGAGCCATGGCCGCTGAGCCTGCACGTCCGGAGCCTGTGCTCCGAAACTGGAGAGGCCACAACAGTGAGAAGCTCGCGTACCGCAAAAAAAAAAAAAAAAAAAAAAAATCTGATTACAATGTAATTCACAAGGTAACTTGGTTACTGTTGTAACATATGACACTTAAGATAATAACTAGAATTATGACTGATAACATTTTATCAAGACATATTAGAATTTTTTGAAACTCCATATAATTTCTAGAATATTTATATTAGTAACAATTACCATACAATATAACCTAAGAAGATTTATTACACATTTGACAGTACTTCCTGTGTGCTTTTAACATAACCAAATGAACCAAATTAATGTAATATCTCTCTTTGGGATGTTTCAGGGGCCCTCTGAAGCACCCCAAAGTTAGCTAGAGGTCAAAGAAACTTCATCACAATTTGATTTGGGAAGTTTTATCAAAAAAATCAAAAGGGTTTAAAACACTCAGTCAGATAAGATCATACATCACTGTGAAACAATAGCTATTCACTTAGCCAAAGTAACAATAAAAGATTTTAAAAGGGGCTTCCCTGGTGGCACAGTGGTTAAGAATCTGCCTGCCAATGCAGGGGACACAGATTCGAGCCGTGGCCTGGGAAGATACCACATGCTGCGGAGCAACTAAGCCCGTGCACCACAACTACTGAGCCTGAGCTCTAAAGCCCGCAAGCCACAACTACTGAGCCCACGTGCCACAACTACTGAAGCTCGCACGCCTAGAGCCTGTGCTCCTCAACAAGAGAAGTCACGACAATGAGAAGCCCACACACCGCAACGAACAGTAGCCCCCGCTCACTGCAGCTAGAGAAAGCCTGCACACAGCAACGAAGACCCAACTCAGCCAAAAATAAAAATAAATAAATAAATAAATAAATTTTTTTAAAAATAGATTTTTAAAGGCAAACATCGAACTGATCACTTAAAAGGTAAGGAAGCTTAAAATCTGTCATCCAAGGCAGTTCAACGTCTTAAGAAAATTTTTACCATGCATAAAACTCCTTTCTCAGGGTTCACTTTCCACAAACATTTTTATCACTTTCTGTATCCATCACTTTATTTTCCCATTCAGAAACAACCACCTGTAAGTTAGACCTACTTCCTTTTCTCTTAATAAACTGCAATTCCATTCCTCATACCTTCTTTACTAAAAACATACATCCTACTTTCCTTAAGCAACCATGAACTGTCCTTTATATCAGCACTCTGTAGATTGGTAAACATACATCCAAATAATAATTTTTGAAGAATGTGCTTTCTTATAGAAAATATCTCAGTGTGGCACCAAACACATTTTTTAATAGTTCTAAACCTTTTGTTTCTCTGTAAAAGGAAGCCAGTGTTCAGTAATTAATGTTTCAGTATCTTATTTTATTTGGAAATGGCTTAGTTATTTAATAAACTTCCATCCTTTAACTTAAGTTAGCACAACTCTAAATTTTCAAGTTGTCAAATATCTGTAGAGATCATTCTTAAGTAAATATTCCTAAAACATAATTATTCCTAAAAAGTTCACCCAAAGCTCTTATCTCATTTGCAATTTTTTTTCTTAAAAGTTTCTTCTTATTGAGTTATTTTCATTGTTGACAAATTTGTAACAAATATAAGATCTTATTTAGTTTATATTAAACCTAGGCACAATGAAAGTATTATACTTAATGTTGATGGCTCAAAAGACATGTCTATATTAATTAGATCAAGAAACTTAAACATTAATACCAGGTATCAGGGACTTCCCTGGTGGCGCAGTGATTAAGAATCCACCTTAACAGGTTTGAGCCCTGGTCCAGGAAGATCCCATATGCCGCAGAGCAACTAAGCCAGTGCTCCACAACTACTGAGCCTGCATGCCTAGAGCCCGTGCTCCACAACAAGAGAAGCCACTGCAATGGGAAACCCGAGCACCGCAACAAACAGTAGCCCCTGTTCAATCCAACTAGAGAAAGTCCACACGCAGTAACGAAGACCCAACACAGCCAAAATAAATAAATAAATAAATTTACCAAAAAAAAAAACCCCAGGTATTAATTTAATATTGAATATTTCCCAGTTCATGTGAACCTGAAATTTGTTTAATTTTTCTTGTATTTAGAATTGTTTGATTTGTAAGCACTTACTTTTCCTTTAAGCCAATTAAATAGAGTTCATTTACAAATTAACCTCAGCAACATTATGCAAAGACAAAAACACATATTGAGACATACACATATATCCAGACAGACAGAGATCTCATAGTTTCCACTTGACATTTAAAATGTCTCTTTGCCGTTTTTTTTTTTTTTCTTGGCTTGAACTTCTCCTAATTAACCCAAGGCTGAAGTCTCAGGCAAAGTGGGCTATGTTTGTAGCTCAAGGGCATGATAAGAGTTAACTTCAAGCTTTGTCCTAGACATAATTTTGTTCTCTCAGGGTCAGAATTTTGAAGATAAGTATTTTAACAAGCTAGCTTTTTCTCATTGCACATGCAAAAAGAATTCGTTTCGCAATTTTAAGAACAGTTTTATTTTAACCAATTTTCTCCAGAGTCTAAAGAATATTGTGGCCATACTGTCAAAAATCATCTTTCTCTTTCTGCGGTCATGGTTTCATAGCTAAAATTTAAACCAGATAGTGCTCAAATTGGCTCTGATAACAGGGGCAGACTGCCTGATAAAATGTCGTCCCAACAGGGATTGTCCCTCTGGGGAGGTGGGGTCTTAGTTTGATCAGAAGAATCTGGGAGTGAGGGAACTTGCAGGAGTGGAGGAAGCTTGGTTCCCCTCTTCCCCTGAGAGTTGGGAGAAGTTAGAAGAGGATCATTTAGAATGTCTGGAGAGTTGTTTTGTTTTGTTTTTTTTCCTGATTCCTCAGGCTTTTGATTATGGAGCCACCTAGAGCAGGATTATAATAAAAGGGGCATATGGGGCTTCCCTGGTGGCGCAGTGGTTGAGAGTCCGCCTGCCGATACAGCGGACGCGGGTTCGTGTCCCGGTCCGGGAAGATCCCACATGCCGCGGAGCAGCTGGGCCTGTGAGCCACGGCCGCTGAGCCTGCGCGTCTGAGTGCGAGGCCCGCGTACCGCAAAAAAAAAGGGGGGGGTGGGCATAAAGTCCTGAACATAAGGGAACCTCAGTCCATTTTTCCCATCCTGTGGCAATAAAGGTCTAATTGTAGGAGACCCATTTTCAGGCCACTTTTCTTTGTCATTGGATCATAGCTATTGGTCGACTAGTCATTTAAAATTTTCCGTAAGGGTTCCCAGGTTGGGGTGGAACCTTAGAGGAAGCGCTTCCCATTTTGGCTCCAGCAGTTGGTAACAGACTTTAGACGTTAGCGCGCTCAAATCAAAACATAAACATTCACCTCTTCAGCTGTGTCCCCCCTTCTGCCTGGCAGAAAAATAAAGCCATCTCTCTTTTCCTCCAAAATCTCTGTCTCCGTATTTTTGTTCGGCATCGGTGCACAGGGAAGCCGATATTTCGGCAACAACTCTAGTCGGGATGGTGTAAATACGAATGGCCTTGGTCTTGAGGATGGGGTTGTTTGAACAAGTTAATTTCCTAATTCTAATAACATCTTTCAAGCCCCAGGTTTAATGAAAGCAGAAATGCCTTTTTTTCCATGCAATTATTTTTCTCAGAATGGGGAATGAAAGAAATCCAAGATTTCAGAAATTAGAAACTGGCTTTATTCCTTTTCAGGCTGCAGACTCACATGAGGCTTAGTTTCAGGGATGAATTCAGGAAACCTGAGAAATAGATAGTGACTTCTGCTTGCTTTGGTCTCTCAGTTTCAACTTCTGCTTCTAGCCACACTTTGTCCCCCTTTTTCAGAAGCATAATTATAGCACCAGAGATATTAACATACTCTTTTTTGGTGATCAGATCCTTTTCCAAAACTTGGCTTTGGTTCGTCATTAGCCAAACCTTCACCTTGCAGTGGCGAAGCTCTACATCAAAGTCGAAATAGTAATTTCCAGGAATCCTGCAGGACCTAGGAGGAACACAGAACAATCTATGAGAAACTGATACCTTAGAGGAGCATATATCCTTCCAGAATGCACTGGTGGTGGTGTGATTTCACACACTGAACTTGAGATGCACTGCTCCGCAGGTTGTTCTATCTAGACTCTAATATCTAGAGTTTCAATTCCTGTTCTAGCTCCCCCTGTGCTATCAGAGTCCTCAATAGAGTGTCCCATACTTGCTCTATTTTTGTCTGGTATTCCTGGATCCAGATGCTGAATCTTCCCTGGAGCGAACTCTCAAGGACTGCTATGCTATACTTAGGCCAGTACTGACCACTTCAGGACTGTTTCAGTTTTGTATTTGGTGATCCTTATTCAGAGCTTGGAAACTTGAGCTTGTTATCCACTAGCCACCCCATTCCTGCCCCCCAGGGATCTTCTTTCACTTTTATCTGAGCAAGCTATGCATCAATCAGAATGTCAATTTTACATTAGCCTTCCTGTGGGGATTAAGATGCTACCTTGGTTAAGAGTGTGAGCTTTGGCTTATAAAGGAAATAGTGTAGGTCATATCTCATCCCTGGTCAAGTTTCTTAACATTTGTAAGGGTCCATTTCTTCATCATCCACAAAAGCAAGGCATGATATATACTCTCATTGGTCTGTTCTGGAAAAAAGTTAGCATTAAATATTATGTTTGCTCTTATGATTATAACTGCTGGCCTCTAAGTTTGGGACTGTGATCTATGCTCCTAATAAGATTTTAGGATAATGTCATAATAAAGAGGCAGTGTCAAATCATTTTACTGTACTTTTTCTTTTCCCCTTACTTTATGGGTCTGCAATTTACTTCATGACACTATTCTTGAATCCAAGAGCCTGGGTCTCTTATTTTCAGGAAAAACAAACCTCTGAATCACTAAACCTTAGATATTTGATCCTAGGATAGGGGCCCATAGATATTCAATGACAATAATGGCCCTATAAGAAAATTTTCAAAATATGTGAGCTTCTCTGGGGGATGGGGGAGCCTTTGACTCAGTCTTACTCAGCTGCAAGCAGCAGTTTATAAAGCCTCCCCATTCTGAGTGGTTCTTAAACTTTGGCATGCATCAGATTCACATGGAGGCCTTATTAAAATACAGATTGCTCACCTCCAGAGTTTCTCATAGACTAGATCTGGGGTAGAGACTGAAATTTGATTTCATAAGAATATCTCATGTGATGCTGGTGCTGCTGGTCTGTGGACAACACTTGGAGAACCTTGACTCTGACTCATCCACTTTGAGCCTACACGGCAAACACAAGCAGCACACCAGGGACCCCGTGTTGTAACCAGTGAGAAGGATCTTGAGCATAAGCATACCCAGGGCTTACTGAGTGCCAACTTTCCCATAATATCTGGACTTGGTCCAGTCTTTGTGATCAAATGCACACCTTCTCATATAGTACTATGTGCTATAAGGTTCCACTAGCTCCTTTTTTCCCCCCTCTTAACTAGAAAGACTGTCCTGATGCGTGATTCCACCTCTGCAACTATGAGTTTTCTTGACATCTCCACTACCTTGACTTACCCTTACAGAGCAGTGTTGCCTTAAGTAACAACCTGGGTCTGGACTTAGGTCAGATTCCATAGTCTTCATAAGACCTGTGGTTTGGGCTAACGAACACTCTGCTAAAGAAGCCCTTTGTGCAGTCCATAAGTTTCCCCAGATTCTTTCTATTCTTACTTGCTATCAATACCATGAAGATTATGATATTTTACCCAAAGAGAAAGGGGGAGGGGAAATTAAGAGACAGAAGAAAAGGCTTTCTTACTTCTAGGGCCTGCAACTCCAAGAGGCCCCAGAGGTCCAGGAGGCCCTGGGGGTCCATAGCATCCAATTTACTCAATGAAAGTATTTGCTATCAGAATAGACATAGTGAATCTCCACACACCTAGAACAAGAAAGCAAAGAGGAGTTATTTGCTCATGCAAATCTGTGTGGGTAGAATTAAAGCTTGGTCTGTCAAAATTATACATTGGCTCTGGAATCAGACATATTTGGATCCAAATGACAGCTGTGCCACTTATCAGCTAATTGAGCATGTTACGCTCTACAGTTTAGCTGGCTCTGTATTAATTCCTCTGTTCTGTTATGAACGACCAGACTGAAATCACTACTCATTTACAAATGTTATTTCACTGAATATTATTTATCTCCTTTCTTATCCATCTCTTTATCAACTGAACATAATGAACACTTAATAAATAACATTGGCCTATTATATGAATTATTATTAACAGAGGCTCCTAGGTATTGCCAATTTTGCACAGGGCACAATACTAGAAACATTATTTTTTAAATCAAATTTCCATTTCAATTATATAAGAGATTAGTTCTTGGCCCACAATTACAAATAAGAAAATTGAGATTCAGAAAGTTATAATGACCAATCCAAAACCAGAGAGCCAGAAAGAAAAAGGGGTAGGATCTGAATCCTAGTCTGAGCCTAGACCATTATTTGAATGAGTTAATAAATGAATGAATGCCTATACTATATGGTCCTGTCCTTTCCCGTCCCCAGGTGCGCAGCCTTAGATCCTTTAAAAAAATTTACCCTTATATCCTTTTTGTAAACATGCCTTACATTTAAGCAAATAACAAAAAGCAGCCTGGACTGTTTGTCTTTTATTTATGTATTTTTCCTGTCCCCCAAAGCAGAAGCCCCTAGAAATAATATGTAGAAAATTCCATGATCAACATTGGAGGTTTCAGTGCCCTATTAAGTCCAATTATTCCTAATCTACCCTCTCCTAGGGACCAGGCAACTGGACCATCCCTTCCTGCAGCTTGCATCAGGTCCCTACCAGTGATTCTCAGACAAAGAGACTTAGTTCTTCTTGGGCTGGCTTCTCCCAATGTGAAGGATCCCTGTGTTACTCCACCTGTTAAATCTGAAGCAGGGGCCCCTGTTAGCACTCCACTGTAGCAAGAACTTCTTAAAGGTTTGAAGTCACCTCTTCAATATTTAAATATTTTCATGAAATCCAACCTGGGTTCACAATAAGATTAATGTTCAACCACAGCAGGATTTGAGGTCACCTACCCTGACTAGCTCCAGAGTTTGGACTAGGAAGGTTTTAGAATCCTGGTCACCCCCCGATTTTCTATCAGAGATATCTCTTATGGCAATAGCTGCTGCTACAGGTAAAACCAAACCTCAAGAGTGTGATTTTCCTTGCTCCTTTACTACTTTTTGAACACTTTCTTGTTGTATCTAATCTCAGATCAGGAGGCAGTGAAAGCAAGCTCCTGGATGAGAAATCTGTGTAGGTCAAAGAACTGGGAACCGTGAGAACTTAATCACTGGGGACAAAAACAACCATTATTTGAAGTCCAACGTGTAATATACGTAAGTTAGTGTCCTTAATGTTAATACGTGAACACCACATAGGAAAAACAATGTCTGTCTAGCTATTATTATTACTCATGCATCATCTCTTGAAATCGCCATTACAATACCATGACTACCATGACTATTTTTTACCTGGCTTTTGTTGATTACCCACTCATCATGCAGGTCACAATATTTCTCTGTTCTCTGTGTACCACTTACACATTAGTGGACGAATCCACAGGCTCAACCAGACTCAGGTTCAATCCTTTTGACAACACTATAGATGGTATTATGTTTCTTTTTGTGATATTAGTAGGTACTGATGCTAGGTGCCCAGACCCATTAATTCATTGCTGTTTCAAAACAGCGTTATTCTATGTTCTATAATATGTTTTTTCATGTATTAGTTGGAATAACTTGATAAAGACAGTCAACTCTTTGTCTACTTTTTGATTGTCTATTATCTTTTTCATTTGGTAGTTGGAATAATTTGATGAGATTCTACTCTTCATCTAGTATTTGGCTACCCAGGGGTATAATTCATATAAGAAAGGCAGAACAAATGCTTGACTGTTTTTTCTTTTATTTCCCAGTTTTATTGATTTCCTTTCATCCTCCAAAGGTGGTGAATTCATTTTGTTTGGTTTTTATTTTATATTACATTAACCAAAGCCCATACTTTATTCAGATTTCCTTTTTTTTTTTTCCTAGAGTCCTTCTTTTCCAGGACTCCATCCAATATACCACATTGCATCTAATTGTCTGTCTCATTTAGGTTCCTCTTAGCTGTGGTAGATTCTCAGACTTCTCTTGTTTTTGACAACATTGACAGTTTTCAAGAGTACTGATCAAGTATTTTGTAGAATGTTCCTCAACTGAGATTTGTTTAATGTTTTCCTCATGATTAGAGAGTGTTATGGATTCGGGGCAGGAAGACTACAAAGGTAAAGTGTCATTTTCGTCACATCCTATCAAGGATACATATTATCCACATGACTTATTCATAATAAGGAAGTCTGAGGGAATTCCCTGGTGGTCCAGTGGTTAGGACTCTGTGCTTCCACTGCAGGGGGCACGGGTTCAATCCTTGGTCGGGAAACTAGGATGCTGCATACCACGAGGTACAGCCAAAGAAAAGGGGGGGGAGTCTGACTCCATTTTTTGATGTTATTTTTAAGTTATTTTTTTATTTTTCCTTTTTTATTCATTTTTTTGGGGGGGGGTTAATTTATTTTATTTATTTTTGGCCGCGTTGGGTCTTTGTTGCTGCACATGGGCTTTCTCTAGTTGCAGCGAGTGGGGGCCTCTCCTCGCTGCAGCGCGCGGGCCTCTCACCGCGGTGGCCTCTTCCACTGCGGAGCACGGGCTCTAGGCATGCAGGCCTCAGCAGTTGTGGCTCGTGGGCTCTCGAGCGCAGGCTCAGTAGCCGTGGCGCACGGGCCCAGCCACTCCGCGGCATGTGGGATCTTCCCGGACCAGGGCTCGAAGCCGTGTCCCCTGCATTGGCAGGCGGATTCTCAACCACTGCAGCACCAGGGAAGCCCCATTTTTTGATGTTTGCTGATAGTTTTTAAGCCTCATTCCTCCCTTTTCTCTTCCTGCTTCACATCTGGGAAAGCTGATAATAAAGTCCAGATGCTCCTTTCCTCTGGTGCTAGTGGGAGGTACAAACCACATAAGCTTCTCGACATGCAGCCACACTGTCTTGTTTATTGTAGCTTTATAATAAGCCTTGAAGTTGGGTAGCCTGAGTCCTCCAGCTTTGTTTTGCTTCTTCAGTATTGTGTTTATCTATGTCTTTCACCTTCTATTACAAACTTTAGATCAGTGTGTTGAAACCCATATGATAGGTTACTGAGATTTGGGTTGGAACTATGTTGAATTATAGATCAAGTTGGGATGAATTGACATCTTAACAATATTGGGTCTACCAATGCATGAACATGGAATATTTCTCCATTTATCTTCTTTTGATTTTTTTCATGGCAGTTTTGTAGTTTTCCTGATATATATATTATACATATTTTGTCAGACTTAATCTAAGTATCTCATTTTTTGGTACTACTGTAAATTCTACTGTGTGTTTTTTTTTTTTATTTCAAGTTCTGAACGTTCATTGGTGATACAAGGGAAAACATTTCTTTTTTGTTTTTAAAATGTTATACATACACAATCATGTCTTCCACTAACAACGACAATTTTACATCTTTCTTCTCATTCTCTATTCCTTTTATTTCCATTTCTTGTCTTAGCATCCAGTGTCTGACCAATAAGTATATTGCTAGTTGTAGGTTTTATAAAGATGTCTTTGATCAAGTTGAGACAGTTTCCCTCTGTTCCTACTCGGGCTCTGATATTTTGTTGATACAGTGCTAGAATGTTTGTAGTGAGGAGGGCCCACTTGATGGGTTGAGAAAGTGACCATACAAGGATCACCAGTGACAAAGACCACATGTTCAGAGACGGAACCTTGACCCGTCCAAGTAAAATCAGCCAGGTGTATATGGATGGTATTGCCTCATTGTGAATTCAACTGCAGCAACTTCTCTCTGGTTAAAAATATAACCAGGACATTGGCCTCAGGAGAGACCAGAAGACCAAATATTTAGAGAAATCAATTCTGCAAATCATCTAATCTCAACTTGAAAATCAAACCAAGTGAGACGAAAACAAGATAGCTGAGAAGTCGATTTTCAGTAGGCTTCCTTCCATAATATCAGAATGCTTGGACCAAGAAAAAGCACTCTCTCCATGGGAAATCATGGTAAGTGTACCCACTCTCAGTTACAATAATGAATTAAACCTCTTATATTACTTTCCATTACCCCTCCTTCTTTCACATGGAAAATATTATATCAATATATCTACCCTGGGAGACCATATTCTCATAACTTTGTCAAAGGTATAGATTTTATTTCTGCCTTACTACTGGTGAAAGTGGGTAGGAATGGAAGTCAAATGGTGACTGTGAATGATGTCATTATTATTTAATTACTCTCAGTTATGCAAATTAGTACAGAGGACTTATGACAGAATGGCAGGTAGTGAAACATCCCACAGATATGCTTTTGAAATATTTATTCAACTTTAATACTCTGATGCCCAGAGTCCAAGTCATCAGCATGAGACCTATCAATACCTGCCAAGACTCTTTCCCTTCCTCTATATTTGCCTCTGATTCTGGCATTCATGTTTTATCACTATCCAGCTGAGTGTTTCTGTGCTACCTCTTGGGTTTGTTTGTTTGTTTGTTTGTTTATCCTTTAATTCATCTTTTGTCTCTTTTCTCTCTCTCCCTCCCACACATTGTCTTACTATATTATGTCCATGCTCTCCTTTACCACCCTTACTGTTTTACTAATAATAGTAAGATATTAAAGTTTACTACTGATTTCATTCATTGTATCCAATTTAAAAGCCAAAGCTATTGTATATGTTTCATCTCTCTATCCACTATCCCCTCTCTCTCCTCTATCTCTGCTTTCACATTAGACCATAGCATATTTGAGTTATCTTACATAAATTAATAGGACAAAGTAGAAAAATATAAGCAGGTAAAAATTAGGAGTAGACAAAAGACAAAAAGCAAAACCATAGTAAATGGTCAATTAAAGTGCAGATGTGTGCACCTACCCAGTTTTAAAATTTTAGTTGGAAATATGAATCTGACTTTCCTAGGGGCAAAACAAAACAGAAAACAGGTCCCTTATATAATTCACATTGTCCATAATGGGAAATATGCATTGTCTTTGGGGATTTGCAATATGGATAGGAAAAAATAATTTTCAAAGATTTCATATAGGAACATTGCATGAAATAAGTCAACCGATTCGTTAATAACACCTTCCAGTGGTGGTTATATTTTCTAGTCAGCTGAAGTATTATTACAATATGTGCTGAGGACAGTGGTATAACATCTAACAAAAACCTATTAAATTTACTCTTTGTTGTACTAGACAACCTGTATTGAATGATTTTGTGTGTATGAGAACTTTCTGTTTGAGTGGTGAGTGGGTATATGTCTGTGGATGTTTATATGGGGGCAGGGGGTGTGGGGTATACTTTAGACTCTGAACATACAAGGTGTTCCCCACTAATCTCCAGTCATGTGAGATCCCAGCCATAATTAAATGAAAGCACAATCACCTAAGAGTAAACAGAAGAATATTCCAGAACAAGTTCCATCCTGTAAAACACTCTCAAAGGAGTCCAAATACTTCCATTTTTCTGGACCTCAATTTTTTCTTCTCTCCAATGAGGAATGTAATATTGAAACTCTCCCAAACTCACAGAGGGATCTAGAAAATGACAAAAATAAAATGAGGGCTATGCAAGTGCCTGAACACTTGGGATTTTCTCATAACCATCTTAAAATTATTTTAAGATGCCCCAAGGCTTTCATATGAGAAACCATCAATAATTTCTAGTCATAAAGATGCTCAAATATGTACAGTGTTTTCATTAGAATGTAGAGAGTAGGGGCCAGGGGCCAGGAGTTAATATATGGGGACTGTTTGATGTACCATGCATCATGGCAGGCACATTTATTACATCATACTCTTTCACCTCTAAGAAATTCTGTGACTTAAGTTGGAATTCATAGCACCACTGTATAGTTGAGGCTGAAAAAGAGTTTAGGTAATTTCTCCAAGGTTGCACAGTTGGGAAGTGTCAGAGTTGGGATGTGTGAAACTTTGTCAGACTTTGAGAAACAAATTCTTGGGACTTCCCTGGTGGCCCAGTGGTTAAGAATACGCCTTCCAATGCAGGGGACATGGGTTCCATCCCTGGTGGGGGAACTAACGCCCCACATGCCGCAGGGCAACTAAGCATGCACACCACAACTAGAGAGCCTGCATACCGCAAACTACAGAGCCCACGCACTCTGGAGCCCACATGCCAGAGCTAGAGAGAAGCCCGCACCCCGAAACGAAAGATCCTGCATGCCACAACTAAGACCCGATGCAGCCAAATATAAAAAAAAAATAAATAAATAAATATTTTTTAAAATTCTCAGATTTTTCTAATACCGATTTTATTGACTTACTTTCATACTTACTTACTTGACTTACCATTTTGTAAGTCATCAATGGGATCAGAAATTAGAGACAATTTTATTACCAAGGATATGATTGGTGGCTTAGTTGTCTTTTTTTTTTTTGCGATACGTGGGCCTCTCACTACTGTGGCCTCTCCCGTTGTGGAGCACAGGCTCCAGACATGCAGGCTCAGTGGCCATGGCTCACGGGCCCAGCCGCTCCGCAGCATGTGGGATCTCCCCAGACCAGGGCACGAACCCGTGTCTCCTGCATCGGCAGGCAGATTCTCAACCACTGCGCCACCAGGGAAGCCCTTAGTTGTCTTTTAAAGCAAGTATTAAGATGATACAAAAATTAAACTTGTAAGGTAACATTTAGGACCACTCTGCTACAATAGTTGATTTATCAGGACAGACAGTGCTTTCCGTCTCTGGGGGACAATTTCCTCTAGAATTTGTAAGTATTGGTGACCTATTGTTTTAGATTTAAGTCCATGTCCAGGCTTTGCTTTGTTAATGGGAATAAAAGGATGTCAATCAAGGAAAATTTCTACAACCTAGATATATTCAAAGAAGAGCAAACGTCAGGACAATCTTATATTGGGAGTCAGCCTTGTGCCTTCACTCTGCTAGATACTTTATTATATCATCCCCAAACCCTATGCTACCCTCTTAGATAGGTGTAATTATCCCAATGTATAGGTGGGAAAACTGAGAGAAAAAGAAACTAGGCAATTTCTCTATAGACACAACGGAAAACTGAGAGAAAAAGAAACTAGGCAATTTCTCTATAGACACAACGTTAATGCTTTAGTGAGTGGACTTCAGATACCAAATCATCACACCTAACACCAGGTATTGAATGTGACTGCCAGAGACTATTTCTAGGCCGCAGAGGCATAAGTTGGAAGAAGCAACACTGGATTCCAATAGGAAAGATCAGCAGGTCCCTTTTGTCTTTTCTGTGCCCCATCTGGGGAGGGTTCAATAACATGGGATAATGCCCTTGGAACGTTCCTAACCATCTCTGACCCTAGTCCCAGCACTGATGTGGATGCCCACAGTAATGGATACTCCTTGGGACTGTGAGGGTTTGCATCCCTTTGACGGGGTGGGAACATGATCCTTCAAGAGCAGCAGCAGCATTTTCCAGTCTATGTGAACTTTTCCCGTTACTCTTCTGCTCTAGGTTTCTGGATTCGGGCCCTGTCCATAACATCAGCCCCAGCTGATCTCAAGGCTGAAGGAAATTCTGAACCCTGCGAACTTAGGGGATCCCCAGGACCCCCAAGCCCTCCAGGCCCTTTGGGAATAGCTGGTTAAGAAGGTGAGAGATTGTTTTCTTTTGCTTTTACTGTTCTTTCTTTTCCCTCTTTGGTTGTAATGTTCACAGACCCAGTTAAACTCCTAAATGAGCCTGATAAGATGGCTGAAGCAAGACATTTCTTCTTTTCAATGCCTATGAGTTGTTTCTCAACTCTGATTATGCATCAGAATGTCAAAACTTCATCTTACAGTTACTGAATCAGAAACTTGGGAATAGATGCAAATTACCCATATGTTTAGAAAGCTCTCAGGATATTTGATATACCACTGGAGTGGAGACCCAAAACTATAACTCTGGTTGCTATTCATACACAGCATGCCACGGGGCAAGGACAAAAACATATATTAGGTTCATTTAGTGTATGTATAAAGAAATGTGGGAGAATTCTTATGGGGAAAAGTATCTGTAGCACAAATTCATCCCCATCCTCTCACCACCTTGTTGAGGAGCAAACTGGGTTTGAGGCAGTTGGTTTGTACTTTGAAAAGATCTCCAAGAATGGGATTCCATCTGCATACTACTATTTACAGTAGGTTAAACCATTCAAAATTGCTGTTTTGTGGGGCAAAATCAGGGAAGTACTGACACTGTAAACATTTCAATCTAATATACATAGAGAAATTGGCAATGGGACAGGTGACACATAGTCAACTATGCAACAAGAAGTGCTCCCTGAATGAAGAATTAATGTTTGGCTGGAGCTCAGTGGGAATTCACACACCAATACTGCAGCTCTTGGCTAGAGACCCAGTATTTTCCCACTAGTTAGCTCTCCCTCTAGAATTGGAAAAACATAGTAAGTTCTAAATTGAGATACATTTTGATTCACATGGTAAGAAAGATCACTCAGCTACACACATGCACATGCACACATGCACACACCCACAAACGTACAAACACAAGGTGAAAAATAACTCACTTGTAAAACATTTAGAGACAAATCTTTTTTGCTAGATTAGAGAAAATGGTTGAATTTAGAATTTAGAGAGCATACCATACAAAACATGCATGAATACTCAGTTTGTTCTTTAATTTTGAAGTTCAGTCATGTATTTGGGAGAATAAGGTAACTTTGTATTCTAAAAAAGACATCAGTGGTGCTTATATGCTTGGTTATCAGTCAGGATAACTAGCTTGAGAAAATAGCTTGAATAGCACTTAAGTAGATGTACTCTTACAAATATCATTGTTATTTCTGTGCAGTGTGGCAGCACATATTTCACACTGAAGCAGTGGTGATTCCCACAAAATCAGGGGCAAGGTGGTATCATGAAAAGATACCAACAGGTTGGGGATTAGATCGCCATTCAGCTCTGAACACTCACTCTGGCACTTGGATACCTGAGGACAATGATTTGCATCAGATTGACCTGTGTACATCATTAACCTGAGCTCCACATCCAGGGATTCAGATTTAGAAGAAGCAGAGTGCAGCCAGGGCATCAGTGAGCCTTTTGAGCTCCACAGGTGACTAATGCTTACGTGGGTTTCAGTACAACTGATCTGTGCTCTTTTAGCTATAGCACAATATGATTTCTGGATTTTTCTGCATCAGTTCCTACAGAAAGTGGTCCTTGGTTATACGGTTTATAATAAAGAAAACATATGGTTCTGCCTTTGGGATAAGTTAAGAAAAACAATTCATGCGCTTATGCATTCAGAAAACATACTTTGAATGCTAACTACAAGCTGGGCACTCTAATGAGGCACGTAGTCAAGGACACAAGTGCTTAAGGAAGGGGTTACAATTCAGTGTGGTAAAAGCTATGACAAAAGTAAGCACTGGATGCTATTCCCACAGAATAGAGAAAGAAACTTTAAGAGAATCTTTAAGATTATAAGTAAAAAAGGTGGATGGGAGGGAGGGAGACAGAAGTACGCTGATCATAAAATGCATGAGTTCAGAATTACCTCCTTCCTTTGTCTGTATATCTTGTGTAAAGGTCCTCAAGGTCATCCAGGAAAAATGGGACAAAGAGGGTTACCTGGAGCTATTGAGAGGTGCCCACTGCCACCAAAATCTGCCTTTTTCGTGAAGCTTAGTGAACCTCTCCCAAAGCCCTTCCAGCCCGTTGTTTTCAAGGAAGCCCTGTACAACCAGCAGGACCACTTTAATCTGACCACTGGAGTGTTCAGCTGCACCACCCCTGGTGTGTACAATTTTGCCTTTGACAGTGAGCTGTTTCAGAGATCTGTGAAGATAGGACTCATGAGGAATGGCATCCAGGTCAGATGCAAGCAAGCCCAAGCCAAAGACAGTCACAAACATGCTTTGGGAACTGTCATTGTGCAGCTGGAGAAGGAGGACAAGGTCTGGCTGGAATCCAAGCTGAATGAAGCAGAATCTGATAAAGGAACGACTTAAATTATGTTCCTTGGGTATTTTCTTTATGGAAATTAAGATGGCTTGGTGTTAATAGCACTCCTCTCTTCCTCATTTAAGTCTAAATTAATGAGCATAATTTCCTCTCTCACACATTTCCTACAACATAATAGAATGAGAGGAAGTCCATAAAATTGAGTGCCCCATTAAGAAAAGTGAATTTGACACCAATCAAAGAAACATAAAAACAATCCTTGCCAATGATAAGTAAGTGAGAAAGGCTTCTGAGAAGTCTATTTAAGTGAAGGATCAACTGAATTTACTCTTTGGCTCTTGGCTTTTGCCCTTTGTCCTTCCCTTTTCTTCTTCCTTGGTCTACAGGTATAATAGCAGGAGTTGCAGCAGCCATACTGTGATCATGAGAACTAAAGCTCAATGCTTTTTAAAAAGTAGAGCATATCCTAAATTAAAACTGCACATAGGGCTTCCCTGGTGGCATAGTGGTTAAGAATCCCCCTACTGGGCTTCCATCGTGGCACAGTGGTTGAGAGTCCGCCTGCCGATGCAGGGGACACAGGTTCGTGCCCGGGTCCAGGAAGATCCCACATGCCGTGGAGCGGTGGGGCCCGTGAGCCATGGCCTCTGGGCCTGCGCGTCCAGAGCCTGTGCTCCGCAACGGGAGAGGCCACAGCAGTGAGAGGCCCGCATACCGCAAAAAAAAAAAAAAAAAAAAAAAAAAAGAATCCCCCTACCAATGCAGGGGACACAGGTTTGAGCCCTGGTCCAGGAAGATCCCACATGCCACGGAGCAACTAAGCCCATGCGCCACAACTACTGAGCCTGCACTCTGCAGCCTGCGAGCTACAACTACTGATCCCGTGCGCCATGCTACTGAAGGCCACACACCTAGAGCCTGTGCTCCGCAACAAGAGAAGCCACCACAATGAGAAGCCTGTGCACCGCAAATGAAGAGTAGCCCACCCTCACTGCAACTAGAGAAAGCCCGTGCACAGCAATGAAGATCCAACACATCCAAAAATAAATAAATTAATTGATTAAAAAAAACTGCACATAAAACATCAGTACAGTGTAAACAGTAATAAAATGAATATCTGTGTATCTAACATTCAGGCCAATTAGTAGAAATTTTGTTATACACTAGAAGTATCTTATATCCCCCCATTTGCAAGGTGGGCATGAATATAGAGAAAAGTTGCTTCCTTAACAATTACCTTAAGCAGGTGACCCAGCCCTGGACTTCCTTCTTCTAGACATATCATTATGTGAGACAAATAAACTTCTCACATAACTTCTCATTTAGTTATGCCATTGTCGTGAAATTTCTGCCATACAAAGTCAAAACTAATCCTGACTAATTGTGGGCTTGCTTTCCCCTGGGGTTATTACTTTCTCCCTCCAACCCTTCCTTTTTCCTGCTTTGTCTCTCTTCAAAGTCAACAATGAACTAAGCAATGTTCTGTTACTGGGCATATAGGAATTGGCAGAACTCAGTTTCTACCCATGAAAAACTTAAACTAAGTAATATACAATACATAAATATAAACTTTCTCTCATGAGAGCTCTAGAGGAAAAAAATAATTATCCAACAATGATGAGATGAAGCTCAGCAATGAGTTTCCCTGGGTGGGAGCTGAATGCATGACCTCCCTCTTCTTTCCCATCTCATTTTTTTTCCATTACTCCACTTCCAACAAATACCAAGACCCTCAACCCAGACATGCCAACAGTCTCTTTCTCCCTCACCATGCTTGTCCAATCCAAACCTATTAATTTTACCTTCTAAGGTTCCTATAAAATCAGTTTTTCATTTTTCCCACATTTACAACTAATACCATCTTCTGCTAATACATCCTCCATTCTCATGGGCAACACATAGCCAGACCTTCTGCCAACTACTTCTCAACCTTGCAGTCACAGGAAGCTTTAAATATGCAGCTATAACTACCCTGACACTTGCCTTTACACCTTCAGCGGTTTTCCATTTTTCAGGTTTTTTGGCCACTTTTCCCTCCTCTTCTCCCCTTGGTGGTTGGACTTCAGCTACAAACATTTTACTTTCACACACTGCCGTACTCTCTCCTATTTCATGGTTTTGGATATGCTCTCCCACTGCCTGGAACACCCATACCCCACCACTCCCATCTCTACCACCTCCACCACCATCTATGACTTCTCAGAGGGCCCAGGGGATGCCTTTCTGTGCCAGAGATGATTGGGCTTGATTGGACAACCCTCTTTCTTACATTCTTAATGCACCATGCTCCTCTCCTATGTTATTACAATTTAATTTATATCTCCTAAAAATTATTAATGTTACTATCCACCTCTAAATTACAGCTTCCATGAGAGAAAGACTGCAACTTTTATTTTGCCCTGCATTTAAATCCCATAGCCCAGTATTAGACATTAAGGCGCTCAATAACATTTTGAAAGAATGAAACAATTAGAATTTATCATATTCACTAGCACAAAATGAATATTGGCCATTATTATTGCCAATTTTATTGCTACAAATTGATCTCATACTCATACCCATCTAAACTCACAGGTTTCACTTACTTGACATGTTCAGGTCCTTAATTCTTTCATTTATTCAGTAAATAAAACTTACTGAATGAGATAGAAGACATTAATAGAAATAAAGTGACATTTATCAAATATTTTATATGCCAAACATGCCTCCTGGTACTGCCACAATTCACTTATATTATACATAAGGTGGAGACTTGTCTTAGATGGCTTGGAACAGTCCCAGTTTATGTATACTGTGCTGATGCAATTTCATATTGTAGCATTGCAATTATGACTAGTGTTCCTTTTACACTTAAAATTGCCCCCTTTTATGAGAAAAGTCTATAATCTACACACTTATTTATATTTATATATAAATATATATTATTGGAACCATAAAAAGGCAAGAAATATTTAAAGAGAAAAAAATCATTTTGCCATAAATTTTGAGCCCTTTATGAATACAGCAGGTAAGATAGCGGAGATCATATATTCTGTCTTCATATTTTCCAGATTTTTTTTCTAAGCACCAACACCACCCTCAATGATAGTTAACTTCCACAGGAACTTTAAAGTTGCAAAACCCTTCATGAACGTTTTCCTGTGCAATCTTCAGAGCAAGCTTTTGAACAGCTTTTTTTGTTTACTTTTGTATGATAAATTGTTATGTGTCCAGTGATTAGGATGTGGCTATCTTTTGGGGCCATTATTCAGCCTACCCATCCCTCATAGAGACCTTAATCAGTGAAAACGAGGAAAGAGGGGGAAGCCAGGAAGATATATTTCTTCTCATCTCTCTCTCCAATGGATGGTTCTGAGCTGCAGTAGTTTCAAGGCCCCTTTGTGCTCCTGTGGAATCTAACATCAGCTGTGGTTATTGTAAAGCTTTGATGGGCATGGGAGCATACCACTATTTGCTCTCCTTCTTTTGCCTAACTTCCAATTTCACGCACAATTGGTGCCCTAAGATTGCACCCCCCAGTAAATTATTCATACATAAAGGTTCTTCCTCAGCCTGCGTTTTCTGGGGATCTGGGATAGACGTTGCCATTAATAAGAGCACTTATACACAATTCACATGCAGAGATTTCTTCCATCTTCTCTGAGGAAAACAACTTGAGAATGGAAGCTCTTCTGGTAAGTGATTCCAAAAATGCCCTGTTTTGCCTCACTTGTTTGTTTTTCAAGGTTTTGAGTGAGATGCATTATTAACCAATTTCCTTTATTATTTGCACGTCTAGTCTCTCGCAAGATGATATATGCAAGTTAGAAGGCTTTGCTTCTGTACTAGGGCACATGTCTAGATATCCAATTCTGCTAATTAATGACTGTTTATACTGATGATCAAGGATCTTTTATAATATCCCGATTGGGGCTATTTTCCATCTTCGTGTTGACTAGCTTCCCAGTGGTTCCAGGACAATAGTGTGTAAGAACAGAAAGACACCTCGAATATTGCACTCCATCCCGATAAATTAACAGATGGAGAGGCTGAGGCTTAAGAAGAAAGTGAGTTCCCACATTTAGATAGCAGTTTTTAGAACAATTTATCTTTTTTAAGTGTGAAAATACCCTAAATTAACTACACATAAAATATCGGTCAATAACAGTAATAATTAACTGAATAGCCATGTATTCACCACCCAAGGCAAATCAGTATAGTGTTGCCATACACCAAAAACCTCTTATAATCCCTTCCTGCATTCCCTTTATCCAAATAACTACTATCTTAAAATGTGCATTATCTTTTTTCTTTTATTTGTGAATAAAGTTACTAAGTACATATTTGTGTATTTTCATAGTGGACCCAGGCACTCATCTTGTATGCACTCATCTTTCTTGTGTATAATATACCTAAGAGTGAAATTACCGGGTCATAGGGTGGGCATATATTCAGCTGCAGTAGTAATTGCTAAATTAGTTTCCAAAGGGTTTTTACTATTCTATACTGCTACCAGCAATGCATGAGAATTCAGGTTGTTTCACATTGCCACCATCATTTGGCATTAATATTTTAAAACTTGGCCATTTTGGTAAGTGTGAAGTGATATATCATTGTCATTTTAATTTGCATTTATCTGAAGAGTAATTGCTTGAGCACTTTTTACTATACTTCCTGGCCATGTGGATACCCTCTTCTGAGAATGAACTGTTTGTCCATTTTTAAATTGGGTTATCTTTTTCTCACTGATTGCAGGAAACCTTTAAGTTTTACTATTACATGTTTTATCAGATACATATAAAATTTAAATTTCTTCTCTAATTCTCTGGATTAGCTATGTACTCTGTTAATGGTATATCTTGAACAGATCTTCATTTAAATGAAAGTCTCATTTATGTTCTTTTATAGTTAGTGGGTTTGTGTCCTACTTAAAACAGTTGCCTAATTCAAATTAGAAATAAATTCCTCTATGCTTTCTTTGATAAACTTTACTGTTTTAACGTTCTCACTCTGAGAAATTTATTTCATCATTTTCTTTCAGAAATGGATATAAGTGTTCTGATTTCTGGTAAGTTAATAACTCTTGCTAATTATCCAAGGTGTAACGATCCTGAAGTGGGTCTTATTACACCTTCCTCATTATTACCCACCATAATCCCCTCTCTCCCCTGTCTTCTGACCCCTCACACTCTTCCCCTCTACATTCAGGAAATTTGTTGTTCTTCCGGTTTATTTAGTGACGGGAATGATGTGGAACTTTAAAAGAGTTGAGTATGAGAAAGAACTGGAGATTAAATATTTGAAGATAAATTTTATAATTAAAATTGCATTCTGTGGTTCACTGTGCTTGGATAAGTTCTTCTCTCTCTTCTTCTGATAACTGAACAGGATATGTTGCCTAAATGGTCCAAGAAGGTAGTTCAGGCACCATATTTAGTGAGTTCCTTGGCCCTGAGTCTTTGGCCTCTTCAGAATTCACTAGAGATTCAGTTATTGTCCCGTTGAATGTACTCCCAGCTGACTACCCATGCTCAGGAACAGAAAGGATTTTTTTTTTTCTGAATCCTGTGTGGCTGTTTGTCTTCAGATCTCGCTGGGGGTTGGATATATAAGCAGCCAGAAAAGTGCATTGGTAGGGAGGAGTGGGTTAAGAAAAGCTGGATCCTCCGTCACTTGTTCCCTCCGCCCACATCTCACTTGTTCCTGGCACATTTCACCTGCACCAGCAACTGAACGATGAGAAAAATCTATCTTCTCTCAAGTGGAACAAATCCCTCTATTGTCCCTAGAGGGTGCTCAGAATCCACCAATCTACCCACAGGCAGCTTCTGGACCTAAAGTGAAGAACACTGGAGGGCCAGAGGGAGAAAGAATAATGTAAAGAAGGAGCAGAGAGAGCTACAAAAGGACAGAGCAAAATCCTCCTCTCCTCGGGGAAAGAATCAGTGACACTGATTCTCTGACTTGCTGGGCCCCAATATTTCAATTAGCATTTGGCCTTCACCCAACAGGTATCTTTGGAGACAGAACTGATCCATGTATTCCTTAATGCCAGGTTCCAAAGGGATCACTATATATATATATGTATATATATATATATGGAATAAATATAACTACCGTTATATGTACGTCCATTTTGTGTGTTACTTTGTTCACGATGCTTTACCCACACACTATAACTTATCCTCGCAGCAACATAATAGGATACATTTTATTCCATTCGTTTTGTAGATGTGGCAGTTGAGTTGTAGAGAAGACAAAAAGCTTGGCCAAAACGAACACAGCCTATTGGTATTGTAACGAATTTCAAATCCATGTTTTCTCTAATACACCACCCAGATCTTTTCTCACGCTCTCAGGAAGTCCAAAATTGACTTAAGGAGCAATGATTTTCATACATAACGCAAAATAGCAATGTGTGATACAAATTGTTAAATGCCATGTATAGAAGTTTATAAAATAGAATTTCAGGGCTAAACCTGACCTCAGAGGCCATTCAGTCCAAAGCACAAATCAATGAGTCAATCTTCATCATATGTTGAAGGGTCCTCTCCAACTTCTACTTGAATGCCTCAAAGAGAAGGAATCCCCTACTTTGCAAATACACCCTTCCACTGATAAACTACCATCAGAAAGATTTTCCTTGTGTGAACCCAAGTCTGTTCCAGCTATATCCTAAAGGCATCTTTTGTGTCCACACAGTACAAGACCACTATTCATTTTATATAACAACATCTCACATGTTGCATGTCCATTAATCTGGCCCTATTCCTAGGATTTTTCATCTCCAGGTTTTAAAGAAAATCCAAGTTCCTCATCTATTACCTTATATGTTGCAGGTTTGAGGTTTACCCACAATTCTAGTTGTCTTATTCTGGACACATTCATAAAGATGGGACCAAGAATGAGCAAATATCTATTCATCACACACCGAAAAAACCTCACATATGTCCCATCTACTGCAACTCTTCCCCAGACACCTCTTACAATGAGTTAATTGTACACTTCTCAGAACCACTCCTCTTTCTAAAGCTATAATGGCATGTAACATTTCTGGGTTGTGGTTACAGGTTCATATCTTTAACAAGAATTTGAAGGCAGGAACTATATTCATCTTTACAACCTCACAGAGTATCTGGTACATATTGATGCTCAACAAATGTTTCAGTTCTCTTCAGAGATTTTGTTCACTGATGTGTACCCAACACCTAACCAGAGCCTGGCTCTAGTTCTCAAAAAATATTTGCTGAGTGAATGCATGCATAACTCAACACAGTGTTCCAGAAAAAAACATTAAATCATGCATTATTTTAAACAGTATCTGCTGAGCACATACTATGTGCCTGGCATTATTCTATCCAAAAATATTCTATAAATGTAATTCAAAGTGTCATTTTATGATTTTGACAATTCAGTATGTTCCAACAGTCTAATGTTGTTTACCATAAAGGCAAGACCTTAGTCTTTTTTTCAGAGCCTGCTATTAAGCCATCCCTCCCACTTACCCTCACTATAGCGTTTGAAGGTTTAGAGGCAATGTTTTAGATTTATTTCTAGCACAACTCAACTTGCTCTTTTCTTCCCTTCATGCCAGGCTATTGATAGTTTTCTGAATCCTGATTCTATTATGCAATCCATTTGTTCTTCCTCTCAGCCTTGGTGCATCCTCAGATTTGATTAGAGGACCATCAGTGCTCTCATATGAAACGTTGATAAAAATGTGGAACAGGACAAGACCAAAGCCAGAACTCCTCAACAGAGACCTTTGTTCCAGGTTGTCATTAGTCAGCAATCTCAGGACACAGCCACTCAGATTTGATACCACTCAGCAGTAATGCCGTCAATATTTGGTCATTTGTTCACAAAGGCATAATATAATTTTGGAAAATGCCAAACTAAAATCCACATGCCCATGTCTCTAGTCATCCTCCCAATAATTCAGGTATAAACAAACCAACAAAGAAGGTAAGTATGGCTTGTTCTTAGTAAACCTCCGATCCTTCTTTGTAACCGCTGTTTTATCGTCCAAGTCTTCACGTGCCATCTTCTTGGTATTCTTATCTAGAAACTCTCCCAGAATTTCCACCAAGCTCACCAACTATAGTTCATGACTTCCATTTTCCTCCTCTGTTTGAAAATGGAAACATTCTCCCGTATCCCCAGGAATTGTCTCCATACCTCCAAGATCCCTAAACCTATTCAAACAAATTAAGCTCCCGGTGAACTCTTACATGTTAAAAAATAATAGGGGTAACCTGAGAAAATTACGTACAATATCTATGACCAAGGGTGCTGTATGTGTCCTTTGTCCAACATCTCTTACTCTGAAGATCTGCACCAGACCATCTGTTGGCAACTCACTGCCATTTCTCCCTTCTATGTGCTTCTCTGTGTCATAGAGGCCAAGAAACTAAATGCAAACCTTATCTCCCAGAGTCCCTGATGTGTGCTAATGTGAGGAGTTTTCACAAGATTTGGAAGATAGGGGTAGGCAGGCAGATAGATAGGTAGATGATAGTCACTGCTCCTTTAGAAACAGAAAGAAGGTATGTGGGTTTGAACTCATGACCCTGGGATGAAGAGTTCCATGTTCTACTGACTGAGATACATAATCTGAGGTACTATTAATGCCCTCATTTTAAGGAAGAGGCACTGAGGCACATGGTTATGTGATTTTCCCAAAGACATAAATTAGTAAGATGGAGAATCACGTTTTGAATCGGACTACAGCTCGTGTCTGAGTGCACACTATGTTATTATCCCCACTAAACAACTGGGAGAAAAAAAAAAAAAGGCGTAGGGAGGTTAAGTAACTCTCCCAAACTAGCAAGTCATAGAAATAGTTGTGTGACTCCGGGCAAGTCACTTATCCTCTTTGGCCTCAAATTCATCAGCTGTAAAATGGTTAAATAATACTACCTACACAATAAGTGTGGTGTGATAATTAAATGGCATAAATTCATATAAAGCTCAATGCCAAGTTCCTGCCACAAAGTTAGTGCTCAAAATAGTCCCTCTCAACAGTCTGAGAGGTTTATAATGAGCGTACATTCCTTTAAAACCCACAAAACAATAAAAACATTCCCACTTTGAAATGAATCTTCACATGCCATTTGTCTGAGCCATGCGACTCGAATGTAGTTAACAGAGCAAGACACTCTCTCACCATCTTTCCTTCTCTCTTGGATTTTTTTTTTTTTCTCCCTCCAACCAACTTCAGCTTCCATGCTCCTGACTCAATGATTAATTTTCTTGGCAGGGAGGGTGGAGGCGAGGAACACTGTTTACAGCTTATACACCTTTCGTGGGCTTCTCGTACTAAACTAAAAAAAAAATAGCCTTTTCACCAACCTGGAGGTTTTTAATTTTTTTTATTTTTTTATTTTTTTGCGGTACGCGGGCCTCTCACCATTGTGGCCTCTCCCGCTGTGGAGCACAGGCTCCAGATGCACAGGCTCAGCGGCCATGGCTCACAGGACCCAGCCGCTCCGCGGCATGTGGGATCTTCCCCGACCGGGGCACGAACCCGTGTCCCCTGTATCAGCAGGCGGACTCTCAACCACTGTGCCACCAGGGAAGCCCCTAACCTGGAGGTTTTTTTAAGATTTCTTTCCCAATCCTCTTCAAAGGGGTTTCAGCCCGCTCACCCCACCTGCCACCTTTGGGACACATTCTCTTTGTGTCCTAACTCTCAGGAGAGCTCACAAAGCAGGCACACTGACCTCTTTAGACAACAACCCTCCTCCCCTCTCTACTTCCTTCCTCACCAGGACCCTTTGTACCTTTTAACCAGGATTTCATTTTTGAAAAGGGCTTTTTCTGGTACCCGCCGCCCATGTGTTTGTTTCGTTTGTAGCCGCAGCATTCCCTGAGAGCATCCCGTAATGTTTCCAGGACCCCTGCTACCACCACCAGCGACAATAACAATCGCTTCCATCCTGCCAGCACTCAGCGTGTGGCAGTCACCATGCTCCGTACTCTGCATGCATGATCTCATTTAATCCCCTAACAAGTCTGGGATGAGGATCCTGTTATTTTATCCTCCATAAACAACTGAAGAAAAGCTGAGGCTTAGTGAGGTTACCCAAAGCCACAGAATGAGCACGTGGCACAATTGTCCACTTTTCTCTATACCCACCTCCATCTCCCCATCAAGGCTGCTGCTCTATCCCCTGGACTGGGTCACCAGCCTCCCAACTGGGCTGCCTGCCTCTAGCCTTGACCCTCTGCAATCTTTTCTTTACCCAGGCAAAATGAAATTATAAAAACATAAGTCATGGTACTTCTTTGCTTAAACCCTTCAGTGACACGTCATTTCTTTTATGATCATGTGCTAAGTCCTTACAGGGCTTTGAACTATCTGGATTTGCCTGAAGTTTCCAGCCTTAAGTTACTTCCCCTCAATCCCTTCCCCGTAGTTTATTGGCAGTCCAGCGCTATCTGACTTCATTTGTCCCTGGGCCTTGCACTGTTTGTTCCCTTAGCCTGAGAACTGTTCCTTATCCTCCACTTAATTCCCTGGGAGAAAATAAAGGTGTCTCTCTTGCTTCACTGCCTCACACTTCCTTCAAAAGTGTATGAATTCCCAGGTAATTTAATACATTTATAAGGTTTCTATTGCATCATTTAATTCCTTTCCAACCCTCCACAGATGAGCAAGCCGACCTCAAGCAACCTGCTCAAAATCCAAGTTCTAGCAAGAGGACGAGTTGGGTTATGAACACGTCTGTCTGACTTCAGACACTGTGATCTTTCCTCTGAGCTTTGTTGCTATGATGTTGTTTGAGGTTAAAAACAACAGCAGGTAAATGTGGCTTGGGGGTTGGGATTGTTTATGAGGCTGAAATTAATCCAATGAATGGGGAGAAAAGGAATCTTAGCCTATGCCCTTGTGGATAGGAAGGTCAGCCATTGGGCTCCAGCTGGAGAGTGGTTTTCTGTTTTTTGAATCAGAGTAATTTCTTTGCCTACCTTTGTGTGGCTATAATCACAGGCACTGTTTTATTAATGCCCTTGGCAAAGCCCAGCAAGATGATCTGTCCTTAGCAACAACGAGGTAGCTGAGGTCAGGTCTACGGAGCCGGAGGCTCAGCAGGGCACTTGCAGGGGAACAGAAAGGAAATCTGCCAAGGAGACAGGGATCCCAAGAAACCAGGTTTTCAGAAATGGGCTCTAAAGAGTTCTCAGCAACTCTGCCTTACCCCTTCTCCACCCAGCACTCACCTACTCACTTGAAAACTCACTAGGGAAGGGTTGGTTCTTCGTGTCCGACAAAAGTCTTTGAGTTCCTGCTCTGCTGTGTCACTTTCTCCATGTCCTTTCACCTACCCAGCTTCAGTTTCACCATTTGTAAAATATAATAAAAGTACTACCTACAGCACGGGGTTGTTTGTGATTTCATTGAAACCACTGTATATAACAGGGACTCACACAGTGCCTGACACATAGAGATTTTTTATAGTTATCTTTGTAGTCCCTGCCCTATGCTTAGAAAAATGAAATTAAGAAAAATGCACAAGACTCCTGCATAGAACGGCCCCCCTCTTGCCTGCAACTTTTGGCCTAAACACCCACCTGATTGCCTGAAAGACCAACCCTGATCTGAGTTCAGCCTCCTCTCCTTCCTGAGCATCAATCTGCTCCCTGTCACTGAATTCCCTGCTATTTGCCAGGCACTGAGAAAAACAGAGATCAAAGCATCTGCTCCTTGCCTACAGCCCAGCAGACAGACAACTCTGTCCTTCTCATCCACTAAGGCTGTTTCATCAATTAAGCTCCATGATAACAGTATCTAAGATCTACAAGCTTTCCAAGGGCCTAGGGAAATCTTTGAGATCTCAAATACAAAATCATTGGCCCTGAAATATGAAAGCAGTAAAATTAAATTAATAGGTGTTTCATTTAGTGCGTCCACAAAATGCATCATATCAACTTTTATAACTTTTTTACAACTTATAATTTTTACAATTTATCATGTGTAAATTCCATTTATCATGGGACGTAGGGGGCATTTTAACATGTCTGAGTGAGGAACAAAAATGAGAAAGCCTAAAGCTAATGAGGGCCTTAAAGCAGCCTATACTAGCACCACACAACAGACAAATTCCATCTGCTTCCTGATAGACCTTCACTCAGAGTTTTCCTTTTCCCAAAATGACTCCTCCCCTCTGTGCAGCTGGTGCTGACTGGCAACTAGGCAGGGCCCTCTACCTCCTCAGAAGGCTGCCCTCTCTGTGGTTTCAACATCCCTCTATCACTCTCTGTCTCTATGGTACAACCTCACTACCCCTGATTGTTAGGGTCTCCCTTTGTCAAAGAGAGAGAGCTTCTATGTCCCTAAGACCTCACTGTGAAGCAGGGAGGTGAACAAATCCACATAAAAACACAGTGTTAAGCCAGCTTTCCAAGGTACGGCAGATTTCCTCTGGCTTTCTCTGCCTTGAGAATTACATGAATTTGTAGGACCTCTTATTAAAGTTCTAGGACCTCTCTTAGCTGGACCCAGGCCCTCAGAAGCTGTCATGATTAGGGCATTTCTACGTAAGGTCCTCTATTATGGGGGGAAGTCAAGGAAGTTTGATAATAGCTACAACCAGCTTCTCCTAATTAATAATCCGGTCCCAAAGGGAACTGGTGTCTAGTGTGTGATAAAAGGCTCGATGCCTTGCCCCTGTCTTTGGCCTGATCCTGTTCAGCTTTCTTTAAAAACATGCCAAACGTACATCATACAGCTTTACCTTTATATAAGCCTTCTTTTTTTTAGCAGAGCTTTTTTGCTTATCTCTGCCTCACATGGAATTTTCCCCTTTGTTGTTTTTATTATCTAAGCAATGCATATTTATTATGAAAAAATTAGAACAACAGATAAACAATGACTCAAACCACCATCCCTTTGGCATTGTGACTGAGGATCAAATCTGCCACTACAGCAGAATGCCAAAAGCCTCCTGCCAGATGGTAAACAACTTGAGCAGAAGAGCCATGTCTGCAGCCAGGCACTGTAGGAAAGCGTGGGTTGGGGAGTCGCCCCGATTTGGACTTGGAGCCCAGCTCCCTGCCTTGCTGGCTGTGCAGAAATCCTTACTCAGACTGATAGGAACAATAAGGACATCCATTGGCCTCTATCTGAATCACAATTAGGATGAGTACCTACTGAGCACCGCCTGTGGTTACAAATGACAAATGTGCAATTTAGATAAGCTTAGATGGAAAAAGAGAAGAATCTATAGGACCACATAATCTGATTGGTGGTTATATAGTATTTGCTTTATGAGAATTTTAATATTAGATAATATATATATTTTCTTCAGTCTTCTGTATGTGTATGTTCTATTCATCTTCTCTATGTGCGATATCTTAATTTTTACTTATTTTATTTTTAAATCTTCAAAACAAAAGCCTGAAGGCAAAAAAAACTTATCAAGGAGAAAATCATAAAACTAAGTGAAGCCTCATGGTACTTGAGAATATTAAAATATGTAACTAAATTTTAACATTTGCTTTAAATGTGGTTTCAAATGCAATGTCATAAATATTTTTTAAATGGTTGAAAGACATTTTGGAAATGCTGACTACGGTAAATATATGAGATGATGAGCACAATAGAAATAGAATTTTCACTTTAGGAATTATTCAGTATCTTACTCTTGGTATTAGAAGTGGTTTCTCAGTTGAGTGGCCCCCATCATTGTGTGTGAATTATTTGTCTTTCGATTATGGGGAGACTCCAGGATGGTAACAAATCCTGAATTATTCTTGCTGTCTGGAGAAAACTGTGTGGATGTTAAATGTTAAATCATTGGAAGAAAATGAATTTTGAATCTCTCTGGTCATTTCATACTGACCTCTTTCTCAGTAAAACTTTAAAAAAAAATTTTACTGGAGTATAGCTGATTTACAATGTTGTGTTAGTTTCAGGTGTACAGCAAAGTGATTCAGTTATACATATACATATATTCATTCTTTTTTAGATTCTTTTCTCATACTGGTTATCACAGAATATTGAGTAGGGTTCTTTGTGCTATAGTAGGTCCTTGTTGGTCATCTGTCTCATATATAGTAGCTCATGTATGTTCATCCCAAGCTCCTGATTTATCCCTCCCCCAACCCCATTTCCCCTTTGGTAACCGTAAGTTTGTTTTCTATATCTGTCTGTTTATGTTTTGTAAATAATTTCATTTGTATCTTTTTTTTTTTTTTTTGGGGGGGTACGCAGACCTCTCACTGTTGTGGCCTCTCCCATTGCGGAGCACAGGCTCCGGACGCGCAGGCTCAGTGGCCATGGCTCACGGGCCCGGCCGCTCTGCGGCATGTGGGATCTTGCCAGACCGGGGCACGAACCCGTGTCCCCTGCATCGGCAGGCGGACTCTCAACCACTGCGCCACCAGGGAAGCCCCATTTGTATCATTTTAAAAAAAATAGATTCCACATATAAGTGATATCATATGATATTTGTCTTTCTCTGACTTAATTCACTTAGTATGATAATCTCCAGGTCCATTCATGTTGCTGCAAACGGCATTATTTCATTCTTTTTAGTGACTGAGTAATACTCCATTGTATGTATGTACCACATCTTCTTTATCCATTCATCTGTTGATGGACATTTAGGTTGCTTCCATGTCTTGGCTATTGTAAATAGTGCTGCAATGAACATTGGGGTGCTTATATCTTTTGACTGAGGTGGGGAAAATCTAGTAACAAAACTGAATTCCCACTGAAGTCCACTTGGAATGTTGTGGTCTATTCCTCATTCTGAGCTATTAATACTTGCATGTATCATTCAATCAGGGATTAGCAAAAGAGTTTGTGCTGCTGGTCATCTTCTTGTTGTCCACATCTTCTTTTCACACCCTCATGTGGTAGACAATGAATCCTTGAAGGGACCTTGTCTCTTTCTCCTCTGTATCCCCAGCTGTTTCCCAGATGCCTGGCACAGTGGAGGTGCCAGATCAGTGGGTGCCAATGGAGCCTGTCTCAGTTGAGCAAAGGCTGCTGAGGGCCACCTCAGAATTTCTTTCTCCATCTTTAACATCCCACACCTGCCAGCTGGGACCTGAGAATGAGCCTGGAGACCTGGCACTTGGGGAGTTGCTCAGATAAACTGAAAGAATGCCAAAGCCAGAGGAAAACTTGAAAATCATCTGGGCTTACATGTTTATTTTGCAACTGAGAAAAAGGAGACCCACAGTGGTGGAGGGTGTTACCTGATCTGACATACCTGGTAAGCAGTTAAGCTGGGACTAAACCTCATGTCACCTGGCTTCCAGCCCAAGCACCTCTTCCTTTGTCACCAGGCTTCCCCTGCTCAGAGGGGTGTGTGCCTCTCCTTTTTACACTGGCACAGAAAGTTTCCAGGCCATGAAGCATCATGCCATCTCCAGGAAGAGGAGCCTACTGCCAACCTATCTTAGGGGAACTCATTTTTCAGGCTTACAGCTCTTGGCATAAACAACTCATACTCAAGGGGGATGTTTCTTACAAGGAGCAGCCATGCAGCGATTGCTCCACTCTAAGAGCTGACTCACCCCTGCCTCAGCCTCTGGGTTTATTTTAGCCCCATGTTTCTGGAGGAGGAAATGAGAACATGATCAAGGATCCTGTGGGAAGAGCCTGGGGCCCTGGAATTCTCACTGGGGGCCTCAGGCAGCACCTCACAGCTCCAGCTGCTTTAGAAACTCACAGCCAAGGGCTCCTACTGAATTAGGGCTGCCAGCCTGGCCTGGTTATGGTGTGCCCTGCTTTAAGAAAACCCACCATCTGGAAATGAGAATTAGGTAAAAGGATTATATTTTGAGGTTGATTATTGACCTAGCAAAGAGTTTCTTCCCTTTCTTCAATAAATGTGGAATAGTTGAACAAGTAAGGCTGTTGGATTCCCAGCTTCCATTATTGAGCTATAAAACCTTGGGTTTGGGATTAACCCTACTGAGACTGGGAAGTTAGGGGGTGGGCAGGGGAAGAGTTTTGGGCTGGGTGTTGAAAGACAAGTGAGGAAAAGGCAAAGGGCATTACAGACAGAGGAAGGGGCATGTGTAAATTCCTGGAGGTGTGAAAGTGCAGGGAAATGGCTGAAGAAAAGGAAGGGGGAAGCCAGGCAGGGTCCCCAGCAGCCTCCTTACTCTTCCTGCAAGACACCTTCACATTTTGCATATTCCTGCCCATACACATTTCCTTAGATCAATCCTCTTACCTGAAGGCTTTCCCTTTTCTCTCCAGCTACCCAACTCTACCATCCATAACCAGCATGTAGTCCATTTCCCACTGTCCCAGGCCACAGGTCCCTCGAGTGGCCTCTGTCAGCACTTTCCATCAGTGCTCCATTCAGCCTTTAGCCTTTGCACTGTGTGACCAGTAATCTTTTTATCTAGAACCACAACAAAAATGATCCATCTATGAGCTTTCATATCTTATCTGTCCTCCCTTTCCCTCTGTGTTAGTTTCCTATTTTAGTTGCAGGTAACCATTTACTGCAAACTTAGAGGTTTAAGACAGCACCCACTTACTAGCTCACAATTCTCTATGTCAGATGTCCAGCCACAGCATGGCTGGGGTCTCTTCTCAAGGTCTCACAAGGCTGACATCAGATGTCAGCCAGGCTTTGCTCCTTTTGGGGATGTTCTGGGGAAAGAATCCACTTCCATGCTCATTGAAGTTGTTGGTCAAAATCAGTTCCTGTGATTGTGGGACTGAGGTCCCCATTTCCTTATCAAAGGCTTCTCTTAGCTCCTAGAGGTCACCCACATTCCTTGCCACGTGGCCCCCATAGATGGTTCACCACATCTTGCTTCTTCCAGGTCAGCAGGACCACACCTCTCTCTCGCTTCTTCTTAGTGACCAACAAGAGAAAACCCTCTGCTTTGGTCTGTTTTGGTTTGTTTGCTTTGCCATGTGGTTTATTGTTTTAAAATAATGCACATTATAAATATAAACAAATGCATATTATACATTTATATAGATTACAGTTTGAAAATTGTATATTATATATACATTAATTTTAATAGCTATTCAATGATTTGTTTCTAAAAAAGTTAAAGCAATTCCTAAAACCATCAGCAACATTTGAGAGGATGTTTCTCTCCACATGCAAACTAACGATTAAAGATGAGGGTTTTAATTGAGTTATTTGTAGTGAGGTGGATGGACCTAGAGTCTGTCATACAGAGTGAAGTAAGTCAGAAAGAGAAAAGCAAATACTGTATGCTAACACATATATATGGAATCCAAAACAAATAAAAAAAGGTTCTGATGAACCTAGGGGCAGGACAGGAATAAAGACGCAAACGTAGAGAATGGATTTGAGGACACGGGGAGGGGGAAGGGTAAGCTGGGACGAAGTGAGAGAGTAGCACTGACATATATACACTACCAAATGTAAAATAGAGAGCTAGTGGGAAGCAGCTGCATAGCACAGGGAGATCAGCTAGGTGCTTTGTGACCACCTAGAGGGGTGGGATAGGGAGGGTGGGAGGGAGATGCAAGAGGGAGGAAATATGGGGATATATGTATATATATAGCTGATTCAGTTTGTTATACAGCAGAAACTAACACAACATTGTAAAGCAATTATACTCTAATAAAGATATTATAAAAAAAAAGAAAGCTTATCCTATTTTCCCCCTATTTCATTGGTTAAAATTTGTTATTATTGATAATTGTTAAATTTTATTCATCTTCAAAACTTGTTAATATACTGGTGACAAACTTCTGGCCATCAAAAAAAAAAAAGATGAGGGTTTAAAATTTTTTTCCAGTCTGTTTGGAGGAAAGGGACTGTATTATTATTTTAATATGCATTTCCATATTTCTGTGAAATTTATTATTTTCACATGTTTCTTGGTTATTTGCACTTATTTAAATTGCCTATTCATATCTTTTACTCATTTTCCTTTTGGGTTATTTATCTTTTTTGTCTACTTTTTAGAGTTCATTTTTTATTATAGATATTAATCACTGAAGTATCATTATGTGACCACTTTTTTTTTCAACTTATCTTTGATTTTATTGCCATGAGATTTTAATTTTAAATATATTTACATGTTTTTAATAACTTCTGGGTTTCCAATCTTGGTTAAGATCTTTCCTGCCTGAGATTGTACTCATAGTCTCTTAGATTGTACTATAAAACAATGATTATTACCAAACTTATGTGTGTAATATGTTTAGAAGGTTTCTTTTAATGATTTAAGAGCAGGATCCAATTTTGTTCTTGCATTTGGATAGCTAGTAGTGTCAGCATCATGTATTAAATTACTCAGCCTTTTTCAATTGGTAAAATCACAACTTTAGTCAAATATTAAATTACCATATATACTAAGACCTACTTTTGGATGCTACATTCTATTCCCCGACTAATAAATAAATCAGTCCATAGCTATGCCCATGTCATATGTGTGAAAACCCTCAGCTTTTAAAGTGCTCACTTGATTAGGTCAAGCTCCCCTGGAATGATCTCCCTTTGCTAAAGTCAGTATGCATGTAACAAAGCCTGATCACAGGAGTAAAATCCAGCATGCTTACAGTCCCAGGCGTTATTCAGGCATGTACCCCAGGAGGCGGGGATCCTATGCGACATCTTAGAATTCTGTCTACCACACCCTCCAAGCTTCGCTCTATGAAGGAAGAATCTTTGCTTTCAGGGTCAGTTTCTGAACTCTCTTTTGTAATCTGAGAACTGGACAGATTCCAGCCCAAAGTGGTGAGAGCTAGAATTACACTTCCTCTCCCAGCAGGTGGCAAGATGTGGAGCAGGCCAGGAGCATGAGCTTTCTGGAAGGCAGTGGGGCCTGTGAACATCAAGACTGGAGGAAGAGGAAGTCATAGGAAACAGTTTATGCATTAAGGGATGGGCAGATGAGAGAGGCAAGGTTTGGGCCTACTGCACGAGTGGGAAATTGGGAGAAGAGGCAGGAAAGAATCACAAGGTTTATTTCAGGTAAAGATTTGATAGGAAGATGAGAATGAGAAGGAAGGGAAAGATTTTAAGAAGCACTGCTTTGAGCTGTAAGTTGCATCCTCTGGAACACTCTTTAAGAGAAGCCAGTACGGGACTTCCCAGGTGGTGCAGTGGTTGAGAATCCGCCTGCCAATGCAGGGGACATGGGTTCAATCCCTGGTCTGGGAAGATCCCACATGCCACAGAGCAACTAAGTCCATGTGCCACAACTACTGAAGCCCGTGTGCCTAGAGCCTGTGCTCTGCAACAAGAGAAGCCACTGCAATGAGAAGCCCGTGTGCCTAGAGCCTGTGCTCTGCAACAAGAGAAGCCACTGCAATGAGAAGCCCGTGAACCGCAACGAACTCGCTTGCCACAACTAGAGAAAGCCCGCGCGCAGCAACAAAGACCCAGGGCAGCCATAAACAAACAAACAAACAAATAAATAAAAAAGAGAAGCCAGTAAAAACATAAATTTGCTGTTACTAATGTTAGTTACTGGCCTGTCTTTCCTTGGATATGACTCTGTGCAGACCTGGTGACATATATTCCAGTTGCATATAAAGGTACCTTATATAACTAGTTAAGCTGTAATCAGGGTTGCCCTATAATGTCAGCAGAAATACTGAACATCAAGGTAAAGGAGAAGCATAGATTCTCATAGAAATGCTCCATCTAACATCATGAGACATCTTTTTTATTTAGCAAACAAACTACATAACATCTCATTCCCAAAGACCTATACCAATGCCAGACATCTACAATTCTACCTGGGAGCCCTTCAAGGTCAGGGGCTGTCTTGATCATACCTATATTTCCTAGTCCCTAGCACAGAGTAGATATATGAGAAAATATGCTTTGCAATCAAACCTATTTGATTAATAAATATAGTAGCTAACATTGATAAAGCACTTACAAAATTTCAAACAACATTACAAAATATTGTTTTTTTCCCCTGTTTTGATGATAGAAACTAAGGTACAGAGAGGTTAAGTGACTTGCTCAAGTTTACACAGCTAGTAACTTCTAATGTCAGGAATTTAACAGGCATTCTGAGTTTTTAGCCCATGGACTTGTCCATAAGCTGTGAACCTCTTGTAAGGGACAATAAGATTAAAATGCTATATGTCTTCTTCCTTGAAGAAAGAAATAAGACCCAGGATGGGTGTAGAAGGAGTTATGTAGAAGCTCCCATCTGGGCACCATCTATTTCCTACAAGCACTGGAGAACATGCCCTAAGTTCTAAGTCCTTGTTACTAAAGAGTGGCTGGTAAAAAAGCAGCACTGATGCCACCAGGGAGCTTATTAGGAATGTAGAATATTAGGCACCACCTCCAGACCTAATGAATCCAAATCTGCTTGTGACAAGATCCCCAAGTGATTCATATGCACATTCGAGTTTGGGTAGCTTAAGTCATATTATCTAAGCCAGCACAGTCCAATAAAGCTTTCTGTGGTGATAGAAATGTTTTACATCTGCACTGTTCAATAGAGTAACCACTAGCCACATGTAGCTATTAAGCACATGCAGCTAGTATGATCGAATAAGTGGATTTTTTATTTTACGTAATTTTGATCAATTTAGATTTAAATAGCTACATGGACAGCACAGATTCTAGACTTGTTCCCCTGTGTTTATTTCCCTATGATCCAATCACCCTTTGCAAAGTTTCATTAAGAGAATCTTGTCTTAAAACAGTCTCGTCAGGGAACACAGTGGAGGACTTTGTGTTTCCTCTCAGCTTGGGTCGGAGCATTAAAGAAGGCAAGGAATCATAGCACAGAAGGCATTCTGTGGTCTGGCTGATCCTGCTGCCCGCCTGACATGCCTATGTACTTCTTCAACAGTCCCTGCATTCTCCTATGGTCACATATATAGTATTATCTTCTGGTTACTCAACTGTATTCGCCACCTAATGCAAGCTCTCTGAAGACAAAAACGAAGCCTAATTATTAGGCAACATCTCTAGCCATCAGGATGCCCTCCGCTATAAGTAACAGACAAAACTATTCATTGGAAACACCCCTTGCCAACATTTTTATTTTAAATTACCACCCTCCTGCTCCACACTCCTTATTTTTCTCCATACCATTTATTCCCATTCGTCACACGTAGGAAAGGGAAAAAAACCTTTCCTCTACTCTCCTAGGTTCTCTAGGAGGCCATGCTGAGGCCTTGCAGATTAAACTGACAAAAGACAGATTAACAGGAGAAAAATAAACAGATTTTGTTAACACGTGCAGCACGTATGCATGTGGGAGAAACCCAGTGATGAGTAACTCAAAGGGGTGGTTAGAACTTGGGCTTATATAGCATCTTAACAAATAACGGTACATGTGCAGAGAAGTGATAAGACAAAGAAAAAGGTTTAGGCTTCCAAGGGCAGTACAGTGTGGGAAGGGAAATAGAATATTTGGGGGAACTAATAATGGAGGAGGCTTTTTTTGTGCAGATGCATCTCATTGCTGACTTTCTGTCTTCTTCATGACTATGAACCTTCCCTGGGAGAGGGGACTTATGGCAGTCATTTCTCAGAAGTCTCTGCTCTTAGTCACATATGGGAAGCTCCTGGAAAGAGTCTTTCTGCAGCTGTTGATTGTCATTTGTCTCCAGCACAAAATAATATGTATGTCTAAGTGACATTATAGGGAGGGATATTTTGACCCTCTACACACGCTATATATTTTCCTTGCTTATTTGTGTATGGTCTCACTTCAACAAAAGCTCTATGAAGGCAAATGTTAAGTGCTAGGGATAGAAAAATGAAAAATACATTCCAGGGGTTTCATATATCTAGTTATCTATAATAGCTACCATATAATTGTTTGTCACTATGCCAGGACTACTTGAAGCAGTTGACAGACATCATGTCATTTAATTTTTACAGTAACTCTGAGAGAGCACAGTATTATATTTTAGATGAAGAAACGGACAGAATAAGTGCATTCACCTTCCTCTTACTTGACCTAAACTCTTTTTTTTTTTTAGAAGATGTTTGGGGTAGGAGTTTATTAATTACTTAATTAATTTTTGCTGTGTTGGGTCTTCGTTTCTGTGCGAGGGCTTTCTCTAGTTGTGGCGAGCGGGGGCCACTCCTCATCGCGGTGCACGGGCCTCTCACTGTCGCAGCCTCTCCTGTTGCGGAGCACAGGCTCCAGACGCGCAGGCTCAGTAGTTGTGGCTCACGGGCCTAATTGCTCCGCGGCATGTGGGATCCTCCCAGACCAGGGCTCGAACCCGTGTCCTCCGCATTAGCAGGCAGATTCTCAACCACTGCGCCACCAGGGAAGCCCGACCTAAACTCTTAATTCTTGAGTTAGCTAGAGCCATATTAGAAATAATTGGGATAACAAAAGAGGTACTTGCAGGAGGCATTGGAGCTCCTAATGCTAAGATCTAGAGAAAATGAATGAATTCTCTTGGACAGAAGTGCTTAAGAGGCTATTTAGATACAGTACTCCTCACTGACTTATGCTTTTCTTGGAAAAAAATCACATTAAGCTTGATTATCTCTTCTGCTCCTCCCTTCCTCCATATTAATGGTTTAATCTATGTGATAGGTGTTGGATGTGCACCTTGGGGCTCTTTACAGCAACTTGTGAAGCACTTAACGTTCTAAAGAAATTAACTGTCTAGTGTAAAGCACTCCAGAGAACAGAGGAACAAAAGATAGATAGGATGTCTGATAATTCCGGTGTTCTTCTGCACAGAGGATAAATGAAGTAGTTTTCTCCTGGTTCTCCTCCAAACTCGCTGAGTTTTCTCATTTTCTTTTTCTGTTATTTCTTTCTTTGCCGACCCCTTAAATGTAGATGTTCCCAAGGTTTATCTTTGGCTGTCCCTTCCACCAGTGCTGTGTTCCCTCCGTGGACCATCTTATCCATCCAGTGTCTCAGGAGGCAAGGTAAGGGGGCCCTGGTGAGGGGCCTAAAGAACATAAGATACCCAGGACTAGTATTTAAGCACATACTTCTTATTTCTTTCTGTTTTTGTTGGAAATACTGGAATTCCAGTACCCTTAACTTCAGGAGAATTTTTAGGGGGTGGCCCAGCCTTACCCAGAGTAGAACTAGAGCCAGTTAGCACCAGAAAAAGAACTGTGACTTGAATATGGCCAATCATCCCACTGAATGGACCCAGATACGTTCAAAACCCCGAAGATATTCTAGAAGGCTCCAAACCAAATGAGTCCAGAAGCGTCCGGAGAGTTCCTCTAGGGATGCCCTGGCCATGCCCAGCACAGGTCCTGAAACTATGTCTTCTGAGTCAGGATAGACTGATAAAATATCACGAGTAAGTGATTGGTTGAGAATAAGCTGCTACCATCTAGGAAAAAATAAATAAAAACTTGCCTGGAATAAAGCCCACATATAGAGAAAAGCAGAGCAAAGAGACAGAATGAGCTAAAGACTTGATCACATCATTGGGCTCCTTGGATCCAGCCATACGTGAAGCAAAACTATTCTAGGACTTTCCAACGTTATTGTTAACAGAATTCAAAGCCCCATCTTTTTTACTATTTTGTTTTAAGGTAGCTTGAATTAGATTTTCCATCAATTACCATCAAATGAGTTCTAACAAATTCTCCACCTAAATGTAGATGACCTACAGCTTGACATCTTCTGCCCAAATGTCTTTCCTGAGCCCCAGACTCAGGTATTCAATGAGCTACTTTTCTGGATACTTCTCTGGAGATCCTCACAGGTCCCTCAGCTGAACATGGCACCAGTTAATCTGCCATCCATCCTCCCCTGCCCTTTCCCCTCTTCTGTCCCTACTCCCCGAGACCAGCTTCTTTGTCAGTCTTCATTGTCCCAGCTCCTGCTGACCTAGTTCCTGGGAGACCCCAGGAAACTAGGGGTCTCCACCCCTCTTTATCATCCCTCTTTTTCATCCCTCATACCCAATCATTCATTAAACCTTCCTCCAAAATAGTTTCAGAATTCATTCTCTCCTCTCCAATCCTACTTGTAGCTCCTTGACACAGTCTATCATCATGTCTTACTTGGCAATAGCCTCCTAATGAGTCTCCCACTCTAACTTTTCTTTACTAAATGTAACCTGCAGTCATTCTACATTACAGTTATAAAGTTATGTCTGTCTGTCCCCACCCTACCACTTTAAAAGTCTCTGTGTCACCCCATAACTCTCGAGATGCATTTCAAATCCTCCAGTGCGGTATTCAAAATCACTTATAACTTTTCCGGTCTCCACTGCTCCTCACCCCAACCCTCTGTGCTCCTGTGGTTTTGCAGTTCCCAGGATATTCCGTGCAGGTTGATACCTCTGTGCCCTTGCACAGGTAAAGCTGCACCTGTCACCAGCACTTTCTCTCTGACCACACTCTGAAACAGAATTAATTGTTCCTTGCATGAGCCCCAAAACACTTTATATGAAACATCTTTCATAGAACCTTTCCCACTGCATTATAATTAATTTCTGCCCTATGTTTATCTCTTTCAGTAGATTTCTGAGAGCTTCTTGAGCAACTGGACCAGGACTTATTCACCTTTGTATTCATGAACTGAACACAGTGCTTGGCACATAATAGATGCTCAATAAAAGCTTATTGATTGAGGTAGAAAAGCCATTGACGGGCTTCCCTGGTGGCGCAGTGGTTGAGAGCCCGCCTGCTGATGCAGGGGACACGGGTTCGCGCCCCGGTCCGGGAAGATCCCACATGCCGCGGAGTGGCTGGGCCCGTGAGCCATGGCCGCTGAGCCTGCGCGTGCGGAGCCTGTGCTCCGCAACGGGAGAGGCCGCATCAGTGAGAGGCCCGCGTACCGCAAGAAAAAAAAAAGCCATTGACACCTTCTCTCAGCTTGTATCTCTCATGTTCCCTCTTTAAAATCACCTCTCATTTATATGCCTGTCTCTGGATTAGGATATAAACCTGTTTGTAAAATGGTAATGCACTATATATATATATATATATATATATATATGGCAGAGTCATAATTATAACTCATGAGCAATAGAAAAAAACAGACTGATCAACTGAGCATTATTTGAGCCCATTCTTAGATCCCTGCCAGAGCACAAGGAGTACTGAATACTCTTTAGTTCCTGTCCCATATTTACTACTTACTAGCTGTAGTAGACTGTAAAAACAGACAAAAATCTTCCTATCCCTGTATTCTTGCCCCTTTTAGGGTGACCTTGCAGTTTCTCTCATCAAAAGGGTGAGACAATTCACTAACTCCTTGAATATAACCTTGACCATGTGATTTGCATTGACCAACAAGAACAATAAAAATGATGCAGGTGCAGATTGAAAAGTACTTGAACATCAGTATTTGACTTTGTGGCTCTTGGAAATTCTGTGACAACTTCTATATGAATAAGCCCAGGTTAGTCTACTGAAGACATATGGCCCCCAAATCTCCATCACCCCAGCTAACAGCCAGCCCCAACTATGGGACATATGAGTAAGATCATTATAAGAAAACTAGTGCTCAACTGACCTGTCAGCTGACTGCAGCTGCATGAATAAGCCCAAGCAAGACCAGCAGAAGAAGTGCCCAGGGGATCTCAAGTCACATTTGCAGACCCACAGGAACATGAGCTAATAAATGACTGTTGTTTTAAACCACTAAGTATTGGGATGGTTATTATGCAGCAAACACTAACCGATTAGCTGTGTGACCTTGAGAAAGTCATGTTACCTCTCTAGGCACCAGATTCCTTATAAATAGAAGGGGATAGCATCTCTATCCTGGAACAAAGGACTGTTATGAAGGTCAGTTGAAATATGATTTTTAAATCCCTTTCTAGGGCTCCCCTGGTGGCGCAGTGGTTGAGAGTCCGCCTGCCGATGCATGGGACACAGGTTCGTGCCCCGGTCCGAGAAGATCCCACATGCTGCAGAGCGGCTAGGCCCGTGAGCCATGGCTGCTGAGGCTGTGTGTCCGGAGCCTGTGCTCCTGCAATGGGAGAAGCCACAACAGTGAGAGGCCTGCGTACGGCAAAAAAAAAAAAAAAAAAATCCCTTTCTAAGTTGGCATCAATTTATAAACATGACACTTATTCTGATATATATATATATAATTAATGTACATATTCAGCACTGTTTTAGGCTGTCTTTGCAGACTATCTATGCATAGTGTCTCTGGTCTTAGACTGTCCTTAGAGTGTTCCTAGAAGCTGTGGCCAGTTTTTTTATTTACTCAATAATGCACACAGTCTGAAGAATTAAGACTAAGACCCATTATTAAGTGAATATGATGCTAATGATGAGGTTCAGAGTACCTGAGGTTACTGGACTCCAAGGGCATGTCTGAACTTCGGAGACTAGGCAGGAAGTGGGATCCAGCACTTTTCAGAGTCCTAAGGAATGTTTTTAAAGACTACCAAGAGCCACAGAGCAAGTGCCAATATCCAAGTGCTTTTCAACCTGCATTTGCACCGTATTTACTACTCTCTCATCGGTCAATGCAAATCACATGGTCAAGGTTATAGTCAAGGAGTAAGAGAATTGCCTCCACCTTTTGATGGGGGGCAGCTGCAAGGTTGCCTTGCAAAGAGGTGAGAATATAGAGACAGAAGAAATGCGTGTTCAAATACATTTTGAATACTAAATAGCTAATAAATAGTGTAGTAAATGACTTCCACATCTACTATCTCACCAACCTTGAGAAATCGGGTACTATCCCCATTTTACAAGTGAGGAAGTAAAACTCAGAGCAGGACAGGAGTGGAAAAGTGGGGACTTGTTCCAAAAGAACCTACAGATTTATCCTGTGTCTAGATGCAGAGAGTAATGCTCCCACAGCTGATGAGTGGGAGCAGGCCCCAGTGATCTTTGCGGAATGGGGGGGTCCCAGCTGGACTACCACGCCCCTGAACTCACTGCCAGGAAGGTCCTCAATTAGTCATGAGCACTCTGACATCAGGCACATTGGTAGGTCTAGTTAAAGCTAAAGAACGCAGGGTGAGCTGAACTCTGCAAAAGAACACAGCTGGGACGGGCAGGCACTTCGTGGGGAGTAAGTGATGGCTGAAGCCACATCTTGTTCTCCTCTGTAATCTCAACATCTCACACAGGGCTGGACGTAGATGGAAACACACAGTGAATGAGTGTGAACTGGGGTAACGCATTCTTCCTTTCACTCATCATTTCTGCCTTCATCACTGAATGAGCATTTTTATGCACCGCTTAGATGCCAGGCAGTGACAGTATACACAAACATATAAAACCTAGTGTTGTAGGTTGAATTGTGTCCCCCCCAAATACGGTATTTTGAAGTCCTATCCCTCCCCCAACCTGAAAATGTGACCTAATGTGGAAATAGGGTCTTTGTAGATGTAATCAAGCTTAAATGAGGTCATATTGCAGTAAGGTGGGCCCTAATCTTGTGAGTGGTGCCTTACGAGAAAGAAGAGAGAGATTTGGACACAGAGACACAGAGAAGGCCATGTGACAACAGAGAAAGAGATTGGAGTGAAACTTGCAAGACAAGGATTAGCAAGGATTGCCCGAAATCACCAGGAGCTAGGAAGAGCCAGGAAGGATACTTCTCTAGAGCCCTCAGGGGGAGCACGGTCCTGCAGACACCTTAATTTCAGACTTCTAGCTTCCGGGACTGTTAGAGAATAAATCCTGTTGTTTTAAGCCAGTTTGTGGTACTTTGTTATGGCAGCTCTGGTAACTGGCTGAGTCTTTCTCCTCTGTTGGAGAAGACAGATGCATTAACAGATCATTGTAATACAACACGCCAATTACAATACAATGGAGGTATGTGCAAAGTGTTGTAAGAGCACAGGGGAGGGAGTAATAAACTCTTTCTGAAGAAAACAGGGAAGTCCTCATAAATGAAGTGATTGATGTCTGAGTGTATCTTGAAGAATGGATGAGAGCTCATTAAGCAAAAAAAGTGGAGAAAGGCATTTCAGGCGGAGCTGACAGCACATGCAAAGGACTTGAGGCTTGGACCTGAATGGTGTTTGGGGGGAATGGCAAATAATTTTGAAAGATTACAGCTAAGGGTGGGCTGGATGTGAGGTTGGGAAGTTCCACTGAGACTGGAGTGTGAAGTCCATAGGAGCCTGATGACCAGGGGGAGCTTTGAGAGGAATGTCATCATCAGATCACAGCTTGACAGAACTGGAGCTGAGGCTGGAAGCAGGGCCCTGGCTGGGACACTGCTGAGTGCGATAGTCCACACAGCACATGAGGAGGCTCTCCACCAGGATGGTGGAGAGGAAGACTTGATTTGATCAAAGAGCCAGTCCGATAATGACCCGGATATGCCACAGCCTTCTCCCTAACTCTCCATCTCCCATATCAGAATAGCTACAACCATTCAGGGACAGTGTCTTCTCTGATCTTTCAGCTTCAGATGAGCTGTGAGAGTCACTTTTATTGCAGAGCTATGTTGATGATGCTCTGAAATAGTTCTAGTTATATCTTTATGCCATATGACAAAGAAAGAGCCCACTCTCCCGGGCTTAGAATAAACACTCTATTTGTTACAAAGTTAGGCAGCCAGAACGTAGGTAGATCACTCCATCCACTGTTCCCCATAGTACTTGCCCATGACCCACTAGAATGATTCCCCAAACCACCAATACAGCCCCTGAGAAGCTGAATCTTGGTCCAGTGAAACTTCTCTATTTATTCATTTGTTGAAGAAAAGAGAAAAGATAAAACCCTGTTTACAACTCTCTTATTAAAGGTTTAGAAGGAGAGCATAAAGAATATTTCTGCTAGGGACTCAGGAGACTGGATTTTCTGAGATTTGGCTCTGGGAATAAAATGCTATAGTGGACAGGGGGAGGAAAACGTCAAAGGAACAGAAGAGATTAAAAAATCAACTTTGAACCTTATGAGGTGCCAGGCAACTGTCAAGTCATCAAACCCCTAGACTCCTACAGCATAGTTCCAAGGTTGGTGTTACCACCTTCACTTCAGGGACACAGAAACAAAGGTTCAGAGACATTCAACCACTCCCCGGAGCCACACAACACTGAAGGGGCAGACCTGGGATTTGAATCCATGCCTCTCAAAGTCTTTCCCTTCACCCCACTAGAGCTTGGAACCTGGCCCAGGCCAAGGATGGGATGGCTCTGGCCTGGTCTTCTCCATCCAGGCACATCTGGGCTCCCTTCTGGGCATCAGATAAGCAGACCTGGAGCAGAGTCTGAGGACAGAGAGCAGATGCCGGATATATGTTGTATGAGGAATGAGAGCAGGAACTGGGGAAGAGAACACTCTGGGGATGTGGCAGCTGTCTTCAAGTATTTGAAGGGCTGTCATGAGGAAGAAAGATTAGACTTATACTGAAAAGCCTCCAGGGGGGTAGAAATAAAGGTGATGGATGGCAATGACAGGCAGTCAGATGCCAGCTCAATAAACGAGAGACTCTTCCACCAGGCAGAACTAGAAAGGTGGGAAGACGAGAGCTCCCTGTCACCAGGGTGTCCAAGAACAGGCAAGTTGACTCTCTGATGGCAATGCTGAGCAAGGAATTCAAGGATTGATGAGCAAGAAGACTCAGTTCTCTTAAAGGCCTCTGATGGCTCAGAGAATCCAATTTTGTGGTCTATTTATACACTCAGTGACCAAATACGACTTGAAATAACTATGCAATTAGTAACTCTAGCCCCATAGTTATATTCTGTGCCCCTAAATAACTTCACTGGAAGTAAAACCCATAGTCTTTACACTGTCCCACAAGGCCCTACATGCAATGGCTCCACCTCTGTCATTCTACTCCAGACACAGCGGTTTCCTTGTTGTGCTTTGAACAGACCAGGTGCACTCCCACTGTCGGACCTTTCCAGTGGCTGTTCCCTCTCTAAACACACTCTTCACCCAAATAACCCTGTGGTTATTTCCCTGGCTCTTTCACATAGTTTCCCAAATGCTCTATTCTCAATAAAAGCCTTCCTGAGAATTCTGTTTAAAATTATTTCCCAACTCTACATCCCACACCTCTAATCCCCCTGCTAAGTGTGCTCAGTTTTCTTCATAGTGTTTATAATTTCCTAACATTCTGAATAATTTGCTTATTTATAATGTTAGTATTTATTGCCCATCTCTGCCCCACCCTGCCACTAAGATGCAAGCTCCACCAGGGCGGAGTTTTTTTATTTTATTTTTTGACCATTTTGTTAACAGTTGATTGCTAAGCACAGCATACGGTGTCTGACACAAGTTAAGTACTCAATAAATATTTTTGGAAAATGAATGAGGTCTCCTTTCATTCACATTCTTCTGCTTGCAGGGAGGTTCTCTGGTAAACCTAAGTGAAGAGGCAGAAACTGCGCAGCATGATAGCACGTCGACATTCAGCTGTGAAATAGGGTCAAAGTCAGCAGGAAGAGTTGTTTTAACAGATATTCCATTCCACAGAAAATGGAAGACATTGTCTCCTCCAGTGATGAGCTGGGTCTTAAGGACTTGTGATTTCTCAAGTTAGAACCAGAGTACCTTATGGAGGACAGAGGGATTAGTGAGGAAGTAGAGGGAGAGGAATCAGAAAAATGAGGCAATTCCTAGACGCTCATCCACAGTGCATTTAGAATGGATGATAAGAGTCATTACCCATTTACTGAGAACTTAATATATGGCAGGCACTCTTTTAAACACTTTATAATGGCTATCTCTCTCTTTAGTCAACCCTATGAGATAGGCCCTATAATTATTCCCATTTTATAGATGAGAAAAATGAGACATGGCAAATTAATTAATGTACCCAAAATCATACAGCTGCCAAATCCTAAATCCCAAATCTTAAATCCTCTAGCAGTCGGGGATTCAAAGCCTGGTAGTCTGGTTCAGGAGCCTGCACTCCTAGCTATTAAGATCCACTACCTGAAAAAATAAACAATTAAGCTCCAATCTCTGAATTTTGTGTGTTACTGTGATTGGCTGAGAGTAAGACATCTCTCCGCTATCGACTGTACCTATACACACTCTGCCAGCAAGATGGGCTTCCCCACCTACTTAACAAAGTCGTCCTGCTTTCTACAATTGATGGAGTGGCATTCAGCCTAAGACAGATTTCCCACTGGCATAGACAAGACAAAAACACGAACATCTGGATGGTGTTTTAAAACTTATAAATAGAAATATTTTAGTTTGATCCTGACAGCAAATATGTGAAGTGTTATGAGCAATCTCTTTTAAAGAGGAGAAATCTAACACACCCAGCTAATGAGCTATGGAGTGGGGACTCCAAGCCCAGTCATCTGGTCCAAAGTCTGATGCTTTTTCCCGTTACACCATGCTGCCTTCACCACACATGGTTGTCTACACCACTCCAAACTCTAGTATCCCCACTGGTCTATTGAAAATTGGATATTGTTTCTGTACCACTGATCTTAGATTAGAGAGGAGCTGAGTATGATGCAACTATGCTTAGGCCTTAATTTCCACGGCTCAAATGTAAAGTTGGTGAAAGATGTTTATGTGGGTCTCTTTATTCAAAGGATATTTGATGATTGTATACAATGTGTTAGGCCTTTGTTGTCCAATGCAGTAGCCACTGGCCACATGTGGTTTTTGAGCAGTTGATTTAGGACTAAGATCACTGAGGAACTAAGTTTTTAATATTATTTAATTTTTATTACTTTTTTTAATGTTAAATGGAAACAAAATATTTTTCTATTAACAGAGCTTTACTGTTTTGGTAGAAGTACATTTCACTTTAGCTTTTGCATTGCACAAGGTAGTACTATTGTATAGTAATGCACTTACATGCATGCATTGTTTCCACGAATACACATAAACACATCACTGATCTAGCTGGATTTGATGGATTGATTCAGTTTGAATGATATTTTTCTATACATGCAACATTGTAGGGTGTTTCTTGGAATACTTTATTCTGAAAGCTCCAGTTACGTGACAACTATGTAAATCTTAATTGAAAATTAAATTGAAATACTTGCTAATATTTTAATTATAATACAATGAAATTATTTTTTAGTATAAAAATAAGTCTGGACAAATTTTAAAATTTAAAACAAAAGCAGACTACTGATGCAGGATTGAGTGGAGATGGCAAAGCTAATACTATGCTCAGAATAGAAAAGAAAAGAAGAGATTGGAAGAAAAATATTTTAAACTTTACAGTGAATGGCAATTGCAATTTACCACAGAATAAAACAAAGATTTCCGTTTTGTTAAAAAAAAAAAGATAACAGACAAACATTAGAGACATTACAGCAAATATGATGAATTTGATAAGAAGTTCCTTCTCTACAGTCAAAAAGTAATTGACTAAATTAGTCACCTGATATCAGAATTAAACAACATTCAATAAAAAATTTTAAAGATTTTTAACAGAATCTGTGCTTTTAATTTTGGCCAACTATGAAATTAGATTCTTACACACACATACATAGAACCATTTTTGATAGATAATAAAATGAATTATTATTTCACTTAGGAACATTTTAAAGAAAATTATGAAGGAACTACTAAAAGTGATATTTTTACAAAAAGTGGAAGATTTTCAATTTCTTAGCCAATATCACACTACGTATGAATGAGCCAAACTTGAAGCTTCATAGAAAGAAAAAGCTTATTTGTGACCCAGCAAGATTGGTATGAGAATTTGATGAAATTAAAAATTCCATTACACAGATTAATAATAATAATTTACACATTTTTCTAATGGGAATCAATATGAAGATTATAATTGAAATTGAAAGAATTATGTACCTTGGCTGCAAAAATGACAGGAAAAAAATTGAAGACCTTTTTTTGGGAGTAAATTTAGAGTTGCTTTTCAATTTATACAATACCCTTTTGCACCCAATGCTAATACTGAGTTTACACAAGAGTTAATGTATCTATTACAAATAGACATAGTTTTGAAATGGATATGCTTTAGCTTCAAAGCCAAATTAATTTTTCTAAAAATAATGGGTCAGTTTTGCCTATGTGAGTTTGAATTTTAAAGGAAAATGATATTTTTGGTATTTAATTCCAATTTTAGAAAATTTTTAAGTATGTTTGGAGCACAATGTGAGCATATGACTATACTTTTTTGAGAAGAAATTCTGTAAACTCTAAGTGTAGATCAAGTACTTCTGATGAAACTGGTTTCTGAGTTGAGACGTGCTGCAAGCATAAAATACCTACCAAATTTTGAAGACTTGGTGTGATAAAAGGAATGTAAAATTTTAAATTACATGTGTGGCTTGCATTATATTTCTATTGGGCAATGCTGAGTTAGGCAAAGAGGATAGAGAGGTGAATAAGACCTGGTTCCTTCCCTCAAGAAGAAAACTAAGCTCAGACACCCCACTGTAAAATAGTGTGGAAGTCAAGTGATGGAATCTAAAAGATGTGGAAGAAGTATCAAGGAGAGCATCTAACTCAGGTTGAGGAAAACAAGGAAGATTTCTTGGAGGAGATGATAACAGGATATGGCCTTAAAAGAGAAGTAGGGATTAATAAATGAGAAAAAATAAAAATAGCTTTCCAATGGAGTGGTTATTAACAGCAAAGGGCTGAAGGGGTGAAATTGAATGCTCATGTAGGGAATAAAAGCAGATCTGGTTTTCCAGGGTGTAAACTGTGAGGAGAGTATGGTCAGGGACCAGTTGGAGAGGTAGTTGGATCATCATAGGTCTAGTAGACCTTGCTAGCATGGGACTTATTCTGTAGATGATGGCAAACGGATTAAGTTGGACACTCAGGCAGTAAACTCTGTAAACTCTAGTTCCAAGAAGTTTTTCTTTCCTAATCTGTTTCACTGGAGAGTGGGATCACTGATAATTTTCACTGGTTGGATAAGCAGAGTTAGTTGCATGGACCTTTCTTGAGAGATGAACTCTTATATTGTATGGCAGCTGGTTTCATGTCATTAGATTCAGGTCTTCCCCATATAATATAGTTCAAACACAGCTGATTAATTTCAGAGCCTGAAGTTTTAAATTTCAGCATTTATTGATTCCACTGATTACTGTCTGATATAATATTATATATTCGTTTGTAGTTCAGATTTCCCCACTGGAATGTAAGTTTCATGAAGCAGAGACTCTGCGTTGTTCATGACTGTATCCCTAGCACCTACAATAGAGCCTTACATATAGTATGTGCTCAGTAAATATTTTTGAATAAATAACACCTTAGATAAGATGGTGACACCTACTGGTAACATGTAGTATTGCAACCTAGCTCTATTGCAGTCTGTAGATACCTAGATAAGACACCTAAGGAAGCCAAATTCCACCAACATGGCATCATTATCTCTGAATCATGCTGACTTAACTGGCTCAAAAAAATTAAAGTGGAAAGTCAAGGGAGGAAAATGTATACCTAGAAAATGAGGCAGCCTAATATAATGGAAGAAGAAAGACTTCATACTGAGACAAACATGGATTTCAATTCTCTACTCAGATTTTTACTTGCTGTGTGACACTGTGCAAAGTAACTCACATCTCTGAGCCTCAATTTCTTCATCCTTAAAATGGGGCAGTAAAACCAGCAGTGTTTTGATATTGGCAATAATATATTTAGAGTGCGTGCTATAAAGGATAGCTAGTATTAGCTTCTTTGTAAGGTTATAAGAGGTAAGAAAATGGGGTTTGCTTGTCTGTTTCCAACTTTCCCTCCTCACTTTGGTCTAGGAGGAGACTTGCAATCATTCTCTGCATGTGCTTTTTCAAAGAAGGTAGTTTCTTTGCTCATTGCATTATAGGCTATTTCCTGGCCTTGTATGGTGAGTGAATAAGGTAACACATGGATTGCCCAGGCTGCTGAGATCAGAAGCCTCTCTCTGGAGGTTTCCCAGGCACTAGGAAATCAATATCCATTGTCAAGCAGCTTCAAAGCTGATTAACTTGAAATGAATGGTAATGCCTCCTTTTTAAGTCTCCATCCTCCCCTTGTTCAAAGGATTGTCTGCAATACATTAGGTCCGTAATTAAGAAGGATGGTGCTCAGCAAATGACTCCTTTGAGCAGAATGCTAAACCACTGGAAAAGTCTTGAAGCAGGTCTTCTGGAATCCACAACGAGGGAGCATATGTGAATAGAGTTGATGCTGCCTTAATTGGTAGTGGTGTAGGGATTATATTTCACCACTCTGCTGGGAGTAATAAAGGCTGACGTTATAATCGGCGTGGCAATAAAGAAATGAAAGCTGGGCTTCCCTGGTGGCGCAGTGGTTGAGAGTCCGCCTGCCGATGCAGGGGACACGGGTTCGTGCCCCGGTCTGGGAGGATCCCACATGCCGCGGAGCGGCTTGGCCCATGAGCCATGGCCATTGAGCCTGCGTGTCCGGAGCCTGTGCTCCGCAACGGGAGAGGCCACAACAGTGAGAGGCCCACATACTGCAAAAAAAAAAAAAAAAAAAAAAAAAAAAAAAAAAAAAAAAGAAATGAAAGCTTAGAACCTGAGCTGCTCTGCTATTCAGCTAGAGCCAATGAAAAGGAAATGGATACTGCCTCAGCTGTTTGAAAATATAGACCTTTCACCTAATAATAAAAATACCGTGGGCAAGATGAAACCAGACCCTACATCTAATAATAATAATATTTCTGGAGTGAAGCCAACCTTAATTCAAGTTCTTTATCATTTACTACCCACTTAGCCTAAAGCATATTGTTTAGCCTTTCTGATATTTGGTTTCAACATTTATCAAATGGGATTATGAAAAATATGTTAATAATTTATCATAATTGGCAAAGCTTCTGGCACAGAGAAAGCTCGCAAACAATGTCACTTCCTCTCTTCTCCTACTATTCGAAATGTCTTTGTATTTTTCAGAAGTTACCAACCTGAGGTAACCTGAGTCATTCAAACTTTTTAAACCCCCAAACAAGGCTATCACTTATAAAATCTTGTAAAAAGATCACAGGTCTGTATCTTTCTTTTATGGTCTGGTTCCTGTCTCCCTCTATAACTTTACTAACTACCATTTTCCTCCTCATTCATTGTACTACAGCTAATCTAACCCTCTCTGTTCCCAAACACACCATGCTTATTTCTGCCTCAGAGGTGTTTTGCTTGTCATCCTCTCTGCTCTCTAGCTCTTCACATGATAAACTCAGATCAAATGTCACTTCTTCATATGGTCTTTCCCTGATCTCCCAATCTAAACAGCCATCCCTAGTCACTTTCTATCATATGTGTAATTAGTCTACTCCGGTTGTTACAGATTGCTGCATAGAGTGGGTGGCTTAAACAACAGACATTTACTTCTCACAGTTCTGGAGGTTGGGAAGTCCAAAATCATGGTGCCGGCCAATTCAGTTTCTGGTGAGAACCCTTGGTTTGCTGATGACTATCTTCTTACTGTGTCTTCACATCGTGGAAGAATAGTGATCTCTTGCTCTTCCTCTTCTTATGAAGCCACTAATCCCATCATGAAGCCCCCCACCTTCATGACCTCATCTAACCCTACTTATCTCTTAAAGGTCCCATCTCCAAATACCATCACATTGAAGGTTAGGCCTTCAATATATGAATTTTAGGGGGACACAATCCAGACCATAGCAGTACCACTATATTTTATTGACCTCAGAGCATTTATTCATACCTTGCTTACTGATTTATTTCCTTATTTATTTTATTATTTATCCAATGCTTCATAGGGCATGGAAGAATGTACCCTCCACGAACACAGAGACTTAGTTTTATTCACTGCTAATTCACAATAATTAGAACAATGATTGGCACATAGTATGTATGCCAATTACTGCAAGAGTGGATAAACGGATGGATGGATGGATGGATGAGTGGACGGATGGATGGATTGAGGATGTCTAAGTGTATATTTGTGAGGGATGGAAGAAAAAGATTTCCCCCATTTTTACATATGGGGAAACTGAAACTTAGACAAGTTCAGCGCCTTGGAAAAGGTTTATGCACAGTGATTAAGAGCAGTATCTTGCAGCTGACCACTTGAGTTCAAATCCCAGCTTCTCCGCTTTCCGAACTATGTAACTTTGGGCAACTTACTTAACCTCTCTGTTCTTCAGTTTCCTCCTCTATAAAATGCTCATAATAATAGTATATTATGGAAGCCTTAGAGCTATTCACCAATATTCTGGTTCTCCTCTTGCAGGGAGATAATAAGACATCTCTTCCATGCCCACTCAAAGTTAGGTATGGCCATAAAATGGGAGTTCTATGACTGTCATTTCCATGTGGAAGCTTTTAAGAGCCAATGTGTGATGTCTTTTCCTTTTCCCTGACATGAAATCTGAAACATTCCAGATGGAGACTTCTCTATTAGCCTGGATCCTGGGGGTAAAGATAGTATGTTACAGAATCCCCATGGACTCACAATGAACATAGAGTATGAGTGAGAAACAAACTACTGACATTTGGTAGTGATTTGTTATCACATCATTACCTAACTTAGCCTGACTAATACATATGCCAAATCCTTATGCTCTTGTGATGATTAAATCAGTCATTCAAAGTGTCATGTAAAGAACAGTGTCTGTCACATAGCAGGCACTATGTAAGTGGCTGCAATTATCATTACTCAGTTAATGTCAAAGTTGGGACTGGAACCCAGGTTTCCTGGCTATAATTACAATGTAATTTTCGATGCATTTTGTTATTCCAAAATCTGCAAAAGAACACTTGAGAGGAAGAGGAGAGAAGATAAACAGAAGCCTCACCCTCACATGCCTAAGAATCCCCAGCACTGGGAGGGATGATTGCTCCTGAAACAAGTTCCTGAACACATGCAAGAGCAGAGTCACTCTGGCCAATGATTTCATTGTCTGGGGAGAAGGGCAATGATCTGTGTTCACTCAGCAGAGCATCCTTGCCCCTCTTTTCCCTTCTTTCTTTCCTTGGGGCCCAGAATAAAATTGTGCCTTGAGGGGAAATTTCCAAGCAGCACTAAATGGCTGGTCTCTTCTCAACAGAATGGACAGACAGTTCAAAGTTTAAAAGGAGGAAAAGGCCATTTCTTGCCAATTCATTTTGTGAAGAAACTGGGTTTGTTAACTGTGTTGATGTCTCAGGAAAGCTTGGCAAGGCTTGAAAGAAAATTACAGTGTATGATCCAGTCAAGTCTGTATTATCTCTAATATAACAATGAGAAATTAATAAGCATCAAAATAATAAAGATTGTGTGTAGCAAGAGGATAACTAGCTACTGTGGAGTGCTGTTAATAAATAGGCCAGGCCCTGCTCTGAGTGATTTGTGTACTTTAACCCTCACATTTAATCCTCACTGCACTATTAGGGAGCTAATAGTATTACCATCCTCATTGTATAGATGAGAAACTGAAGCACAAAGAAGCCAGGGAACTGGCCACTGGTCACCAGGTAGGGCCAGGATTCAAATCCAAGCAGTCTGGCTCCAGGATCCGTGCTTCCAATCACTGGGCTGTACTGTCTCCCATCTATTTTGTGCTAATCAGTTCCACATTTCCAAGCCTTGGGACATGCTGTTTCCTCTGAATTTTTAAAACTTAGATCCAGGGCCATCTCATTGTGGAGATTGCCCTGACCTCTCCTCCCACACTCCCCTTTGTCTTTCTCTTTCTCTTCTGTGACCCTCTCTGCCTTTATTACAGTGAATTTCAAGGGACTTCCCTTCTGGTCCAGTGGTTAGGACTCTGTGCTTTCACTGCCAAGGGCGCGGGTTCAATCCGTGGTTGGGGAACTAAGATTTCACAAGACCAAGCCACACTGTGTGGCCAGAAAAAAAGAAAAAAGAAAAAAAGAAAAAAACCCAACAACGAATTTAACACTAAGCCATGAGTACCTTAGGGTAAGAGACTACATCTTAATAATCTAATAATCTCAGCATCCTTTGTGTCTCACACAGTCCCTGGCACAAATAAAGGCTAATTCAGTGTTACTGAATTAATATCTAAGGATTTGAAAACTATGAGTACATAGAAAGCAGCAGAACATAGACAAAGCAAGCATTGGCTCTGAAGTCAGACTGCTTGGCTTCAAATCCCAGCCACCAACTTTCATAACTAACAGGTATGGCCATGGCATGTTTATTTACTTTTATGTGCCTCAGTTTGCTCATCTATACAATGGGGATGAAAACAGTACATACCTCATTGAGTCATTGCATGGATTAAATGACATGATGTATCAAAGAACTTAGCCAGGGTCCTGACACATAGTAAATACTTAATAAATGTTAGCTCCTCCTTCCTGAGTATCCTGGTACATTTCACACTGAAGATGCATTATAGCTATGCCTATCACTGACTAATAAGTAAAGAGCTCATAAGACCTAGGCCAAATGATGATCACATGGCAGACTGAGAGGTATAAACCAACTTACCTGTAAAGCTGCTGTACTTTAGTAATTTAGTCCGTGCCCAACAGCAATCAGCACCTGCTTAACATTTTTTCCATTCAGATGGATGGAGGTTGAGTGGTCAAAAATGGGGAAAAAGAAATAACCCTGAGAAAACTGATTACACCAATACCAGTTATTTTCTGGGAACATAATAATGCAGCTTTCATTATTTCTTTTATATGCCAGTCTCCTACTGCAAATTGAAAATAGTACATGCACTTCAGATATCTCTGAAAAGAAGCTTAGTTTTGAAAAAAAATGGAAACAAAACAGTGGTGTATAAGCACATCCATTCTGATTGGACATGAATTACAGTTTATTATACTCAGACTGCAAGTGGAATTTCAAGTGAAGAATATTCAGTATTCAAGTTTAGACTATTGACCCAATAAACAAAATGGACTGTCAAAATTATTTTAATAACTAGATCAGAGGTGAAGGCAGTAAACCAAAAGGCATAACACGTTCTAATCTCTGCATTAAGATTAATGATAAAAGATACATAGCATGTGTTTAGGCTTTACATCCTAAGTGTCCTAATTGGAAAAGGAAAGGAAAAAACATCCCTTCTCTTCCTATCCCCTCAAGGAAAAAGATTAAAATTTTGGAAATTTATCTTGTTCTTTGTCAGGCTGTTACAGCTCAATATTGGAAGAAGATTTTTAACATAAAACTCTCTTTGAGCCACAACCTTCTCATCTACAGAAAATATTCCTTCCATATCTAGCCTGCCTTCTATATCACCAATAGTGGAAAATCAAAAGTATTGAGAAGCAGCAAAGTGTTGTGCTTAAGGGTCCAGATTTTGACTATAGATAACCTAGTTTCAAATCTTAGTTCTAAAACTGTTATGTGGTCCTGGGAAGGTTACTTAAGCTCTCTGTCTATGAGGTTCCTCACTTTACAATAGAAATAATAATAGTACCTAGATCATGGTACTGTCCTAAGGAAATAGGAAATTAATATGTCTCATACAGAATAAGCTCTCAATACATTTTAATCATTATTATGTGTCTTGAATATATTATTCATAAATATCCTTAACAAAATGGAAAGAAGTAATAATAACAATAATACATAGCCCTTTAATATTACAGATTCAGTTTTTAGCATTTTTTTGTATATTAACTCCTTTGATCCTATAATAACCCTTTGAGGTAGTCCTATTGGGTAGAGGTGAAATGACTTTTCCAGGGTCACACAGCTAGTGAGTAGTGAGTAGCACAGCACGATGTGAACCCTGATAGTCTGATTCCAGAGCTCTCATTCCTAAACATTAAATCTATATTCACTTCTTTTGAGCACTATGACTGAACTTATTTGCCATTCACTTAAAAAAATATTCTTTGAGAATCTACTCAGGGTCAAGTAACATTCTGGCATTTGAGATATATTACTAAAGAAGAGAGACACAAGGTCTTTCCCTTACAAAAACTTAATATATTTAATAAATATTTATATAGTTATACTGTTTCTTTTAAGCTTGTCCATGTCCATTTCATTCATAGGCATATTGATGAATAGTATTTGCCAGGTCTATAGGTCTTTATGAAGTCTAAACATTTGGTTTTGTTTCTCTTACCTTTTCCTCTCCACACCAAAGTATCCACATTTGGAACCCTAATAGCTTATACAGTTCAGCACCAGGGACAGCAGAGAAGAGATACTGGCACCAGGAATACACCTGAAGTTTTTCTCTCAAAATTCATGAAGATCTGGTACTTTAGAATACACACACACACGCACACACACACAATCAGGTATTCAAAAAGATCTTAGGAAGAATCCTAAAAATTACTAAACACAAGTACCTCGAACAGAGAGGGAAATTTGCATCCACAGAGCCACACAGCTGAAGTCAAGAACTAAATTCCTAAAACTAGTATATTTATAATTCACCCCATCTCAAGTGCACTGTCACCATCAAGCAGAAGAATTGTGTGTACATTCAGTGACATGGGTGTGGGGTATGGTGACAATTCCCTAAATAGGAATCAAGGAAGAAGTCAGGTACTCTGACTTAAGCTCCAGAGGTATTCTTACTTAGTCAGTTAGGAAGATTTACTTCCTAATAGTATTATTTATTATTTCCTATTTCCTGTATATTTCCTAAATGTATTTGAAAGCATAGGTGAAAAGAAGTTTCAAGGTTCATTAGAGGAGAAACATCTAAGTTACTACTGACCTGCCTTAGACACTGCATTTCTTTGACCTCACTGAGTACATCAGAATTCTTTCCAGCCTATCAATGTTTATTAGATTTGACGCTGCCTAACTCTGACATCCCAAAGGAAGGTGACTCACTCACAGGAAGCATGTTAGTTTCTAAAGACACGTCTAATCTAGATGACATCACCTTGTCTGGAAGATACATTTTTGGTGGATAGTCCCCAGAGCTCATGAAAGGAAAACTTTCCATTTACTGTGCTTCTCTAATCTCATCCAGTGAAAGCAGCTATGAGAGGCTAAAAGAGAATATGATTCTGTGAAGGAATATGGAATTATAGATTTAATCACTCAAGACTATAATTATTATAATAGTGCAAAGTTCTTCAAGGACGTCTCTATAGATATAAATAAGGATCACTATAAATCGTTCTCCTCCAAGATCTTTTCAGCAATTATTCAAGTTCTACTAATCATGGAAATGTTACTTTCCATGTAATCATGGAAAGTTACTAAAGTTCTCTGAGCCTCAGTCAACTCTTCTGAATAATGAGAACTGTTTTACTTATGGCTCCTCATTGGGGCATTATGAGGAATAATGAGATAATTTGCAAGCACTGGTGCAGAATAGTGGCAAGCAGAAGAAGAGGAAATGAGGCCCAGTTGACTAACTCACCTAAGGGAACTAAAATACATTTTTTGAGAAAAAGAATGAAGGAAATCTCCCTAAAGATTGGCACAAGGATTTTCCTTTTCACTGACAATGAAATTCTTCAACTACCCAAATGTTAAAAAGCTATGCAGGGCTTCCCTGGTGGCACAGTGGTTGAGAGTCCGCCTAAAGATGCAGGGAACGCGGGTTCGTGCCCCAGTCCGGGAAGATCCCACATGCCGCGGAGCGGCTGGGCCCATGAGCCATGGCCGCTGAGCCTGTGCGTCCGAAGCCTGTGCGTCCAGAGCCTGTGCTCCACAATGGAAAAAAAAGCTATGCAATTTGAAGTAAGAACTGACCTCAAATTCCGTCCCTATCATATATAAGCTATCATACCAACCGCCTTCCCAAACTTTTATTTCTCCAGCCTAAAAAATATAATTCTTTTACTGGAATATGGTTATCACTATATTTTGGTAAAGAATCCAACTAGTTACTTGGATTAAAAGGTAGAGAAGCAGTGTTGCATAGTGGTTAATAGTGCAGGCTCTGGCAGTGGTTTGGGTTTAAATTCTGATACCACCACTCACAAATTAAGTGACTTTGGACAATTTCTTAATGTCTCTGAGCCTGAATTTAGTCACCATTAAAATGGGAATAATATCAACAACCGGTTTATGAGGATGTTAATGATGATTAAAAATGTTAATAGGTGTCAAGCACTTAGGGCAGTATCTGGCACATAATAAGAACTCAATAAATGTCAGATATATGGAAAACATGCCAGACCAAATATAAAGTAGTCCAGGCCTTTGTGGTAGGTACCCCCCTTTACATACTTCCTGGACAGAGGACTAAAGACCGAGAAACCTTTCTTCTCCATAGAGCTGCTTATTGTGAAACCATGTCTTATTTTTCATTTATTTATTTTTCTTAAGGCTATTCCTTGCTCAGATGATAACTCAAATTGTGATCATGATCATGGTGGGGGGGAATCACATCAAAGATAATTTACGTTACAATGATGCATGAAGGAGTGGAATTCTATGGAAGGAAAGAAGAGATGAAAGTGGGTCCCAGTGAAGAATCAAGAGACCAGGCTATAAAGAAGAGTGAGGAAGAAGACACAATACAAGCTACGGTCTCTCCTCCTAACATTTACAAATGCTAGACCTCTGCTGATTCAGCCAGTTCACCCTCTTTCCTGTTGACATCAGTTCAGAGCATAGAAACACAATATGAATCACCAGAATGAGCAGATAATGTACCTGGAAGAGCTTAAGATGAGAAAGGGAATGAGACCCAGGAAGGAAGCTCCTAGTTAGAAGACACAGGAAGTCTGAATGCCCTCCTGGTGCTGTGGGAGGGTTACAGGAATACTATTACAGTGGCTGGTTACAGGACTATGATCTGAAGGACAGATGATAACTCCAAATATACATTTGAAGGAGACAAGATTTACTAGTGTGTCTATGTTCCCAGCCTGCATATTCTCTACCCCACCTCCATTAAAACATTTTTTTAACTTGTCCAGCAATTAGTAGAGTTTTGGCCTGCTAGTCCAGTTATTAGGGTTTTGTGATGAAATTCAGAATACGAAGAAAATGAATGGAGAGACAGGCCTAGAGATCCAAAAGAAAGAGAAAGAGGAAGTAAAAATAAAACCGTCAGGGCTTCCCTGGTGGTGCAGTGGTTGAGAGTCTGCCTGCCGATGCAGGGGACACAGGTTCGTGCCCCAGTCCGGGAAGATCCCACATGCCACAGAACGGCTGGGCCCGTGAGCCATGGCCACTGAGCCTGTGTGTCCGGAGCCTGTGCTCCGCAACGGGAGAGGCCACAACGGTGAGAGGCCCGCGTACAGCAAAAAAAAAATAAAAAAAAAAAAAATAAAAAAAAAAATAAAACCGTCAAAGGTTGGGTGTTAGAGTCTGAAGGGTTTCATGAGGGTGAGCTCAGGAGCATAAATGGGATGAGAAAGAGTGGAGAGAAAGACTAAAAGGGATTTTAAAAAGTTGTTCTAGTTTATAAAATAGACTCCTTTTATTGGTCTTCAAGAGAGCCAGGCACAGTTTAAAAGTCCTTTTGATTGCTAGTTTGGACTTTTTAAAATATGACTTTATTTAGAGACCGATTTGGGGTCCAGTAATCAGGGTTATGTATGTGCACTCTGAACTTTGAACTTCAGCCCCACTCACTAAAGACACGGATTGGGACATGCAAGCCCCTTGACTCTATTAAAGGCAAGTTCCTTTGCTCTCCTAAGGAATTGTTGGTGAAGGCAAATGAGAAAATGTCAGCAAAGTTTATTTAAACTTTGGGAATAATGTTTAAAGGAAACAGAAGAAAAACCCTCAGTCTTTTCCTGAGCAGAAATAGGTGGCATTTCTCTCCTGCCCCTATTTCCTATGGGGAAGAAAAGCCAGTCAACAGATGACCTGTTTAAATTGGATAAGCGCTGACATGATGTTCCCATCATCAGGGAAATTACCAACTCTAATGCTAGGAAACTTATATCCCTTGAGAGAGCTGCAGGAGAAATTGGTTTTCTCCCTTGCCCAGAAATGTCTGTGCTGAGGATTTACCGGGGGCGGAGTGCAGCTGCAATGGGGGCCAGCCCTGGGGTTTCATAGAGCTGAACAGCCTTGGCTGTCATGAGCTGGGCCCAAGAATTGATGAGAAAGAATCTTGGGGCTACTTGCTGTGGCCTGGGGTAGATGATGCTGTGACTTAGAGCTGGGACAGACAGAGAGCTGGCTTAATGAGAGGATGAGACTAGGCCAGGCTGAGAAGTGGTCCACCACCCACTATACCTACCAATCTAAACTGTATATAAGAATCTCTAGGGACTTCTCTGGTGGCACAGTGGTTAAGAATCCAGCTGCCAATGCATGGGATGCAGGTTCGAGCCCTGGTCCGGGAAGATCCCACATGCTGCGGAGGAACTAAGCCCGTGTGCCACAACCACTGAGCCTGTGCTCTAGAGCCTGCAAGCCACAACTACTGAGCCCAGGTGCCACAACTACTGAAGCCCACGCGCCCAGGGCCCATGCTCCACAACAAGAGAAGCCACTGCAATGAGAAGCCTGCGCACTGCAATGAAGAGTAGCCCCCGCTAGCCGCAACTAGAGAAGCCCGCGCACAGCAACGAAGACCCAACACAGCTAAAAAAATAATATTAACAATAATAATAAATAAATAAAATTTTAAATAAACAATCTCCAGGGAATAGTTTTGGAAATAAACGCTCCTGTACCTTACCTGTGGAGACCCTGATTCAGAAGATATCATGCGAGGCTTGGGCATAACTTTTTCATAAGCTTCTCAGATGATTCTGGTGAAGCTTACCCCCAAGCCGGAATTTGAGAACTACCAGGTAAGGCAGTTTCCGTCCAATCGATTAAGAAACTGATTCCACTCACCACAAGCTAGTCAATCAGGGACTTTTTTCTTTCATTTCCACAGTAAACTCTTTCCAGGACAAAATGAATAAAAGTCTCCATAGCCTGTCTTAAAAGATCATGCAGTCTTCTTCTTCTTTTTTAAAAATCTCACATCAAACACCAAACAGAGCTTTAGCATGTACACAGCTTACATTAAAACATAAATGTGCTTTGCATTCCAGGTGTCTTCAAGCAGATCTTGAGAGATGTTCTTATATAACCAGGAATGCAGTGTTATGGCCATGAGGGTGTCATGAGTGTTGGGGAGAGTGCAGAGAGGTTGAAATTAGAAACAAACATCTCACTCAATGTCAAGTAGAGATGTTCCCCTTAGGGTTTGGGCTATGAAGGACCTGTATTGCTCCAAGGTCAATTCAGAGGATCCTAGCAGGGTCAGAAATTCAGGGTCACTCACTGCTCACGGACAGTGAGTCCAGGGACTTAAAGGTCCCGAGAGACAAGGATCAAGAATAGTCAGTGTAAGAAGGTTGGGGTCTTGATCTCAGTGGGACAATCAAAGAGATGTCCTCTCTGATTGGCATATAGCGCTTCCCAAATGCTGGCCCCTGCACATCAGAAGTAGTCAAGGAACTAGTTTAAAATACAGATTCCCAGGCCCCACACCACTTCTGATCCTTGCCACCTTCAGTCTTATTTATGCTAATCATTTTGGTCAGTCCATAAACATGTATAAAGTGCCTACTATGTACCTACCAGGCTGTTCACTGTATGAGAATAGGGATTGCATCTGTCTTCTTCTGCCTCAGTATCCAACAAAATGACTGAAAACAACATCCATGCATTCAAAAAATGTGGTGAGTGCTTACTATCCACCAGGCTGAGCTAGGCACTGGGACAAAGTGGTTAATAAATACGCTCCCTATACCAAGTCTAGTGGGACAGACATCCCAGAGGTCTGTTTCACAGCAACATGACTGGTGCTTGAACAACACGTATAAACATTTCTTATCTTCTGAATCCAATGCACACAGGAGCCAGGAAGACTTTCCTAAAACACTGAATCCGGCCACGGTATTTCCTCAAGACAGTCAATAGTTTTCTATGGCTCCTCTTCCCAAAGAGGCGTCTGTAGACTCCATGTAGATAGATGTCTGGGAAAGAAGTTTTCATGGTCAAATAACTTTGGAAGACTCTGGGATAAATTAAATAAAATAATTCAAGTTTCTTTAATGTAGGAATTCTCAAACGAGCCTTGTAAATCTCCAAAAGGGGAGGGAGTGGTATTGAGCACTTTCTCAGTCTTCTTTCCCTGTGGCCGCTTCTGGTACACCTTGAAGAATTCGTTCTCAGAGAACAGATTTTGGGAAATTCCAGCTGACGGCATCATGCCCAAGCTCCATAGTATGCCTCCCCTGGGGCCCCCAAGATCTCCTCCCCAGCCTCTGTTCCCCACTCTCATCCTTGCACTTTAACAAAACCGCACCCCTTCCCACTTCCGAGCCTTTGCTCGTGCTGTTCGCCCTCCCCTCACATTCCCCAAGCCCTACAACTTCTCCCAGGACACTCAGAATTTGCCTGAAGAGCATACGCGTCCTTGAAGAACCAGCTCAGACGCTGGTTCCACCAGAAGCCTCTGCTGTCCAGGGCCTCTTCACTCGGCCTCACAGCGCTCTCTCCATCGCCTGCACAGCACTCGTGTGCCTTGTAATCATGGTTATCAAAGCTCTGGACCAAGAGCTTCCGGAGGGAAGGAGCCTTTACAAGGCTTCGTTTCTCTCTGATCTCTGACACAGGAGTTTCTCAACCTTCGCACTACTGACATTTGGGGCTGGATCACTCTTTGTTGTGGGAGGCTGTCCCTGGTACTGTAGGATGTTTAGCAGCATCCTTCTGCTCTACTCACTAGATGACTACAGCACCACCATCACTTTCCCCTGCTCCCCCAAGGGGTGAGAACCAACGCCTCCAGACATTGTTTGATATTCCCTGGAGAACAAAATCATCCCTCACTGAGAACCAGTGTCTTGCATCTAGCACAGTGCCAGGCATTCATCAAACAAATATTTACTGAACGTGTACTAGTTCAGGCTCTGTGCCAGGCACAGGTAATATAACTATGAGCAATCACATGCTCCTGCCTTCAAGGTACTTACTAGTTACAGGAACTGAGAAGTAAACGGACATTATTAAGAATGTAATAATAGTCACAGTTCCATGAAGACTTGCTTATTGTGCTTATTTTTATATCCCCAGCTCATAGGACTGTGCCTGATACATACTAAGAGCTCAATAAATACTTGTTGATATACCATATTAACTAAAATTTATAGAGTACTTATTATGTGCCAGAAACTGTTCTACACACTTTATGTATATTAAATAGCTTTAGCTCCTATGAGGATCTATTATTATACTCATTTTACAGGTAAGCAAACTAAATCATAGAAACTGTAGGTAACCTGACAATGATCATGTAGTGAGTGCAAGGCAGAGCCTGGAATTGAACCCAGGCAGCCCTGTCCAAGCTCAAGTACCCCACGTGTTATTTCCAAGGATGAACAACATCGATCGAACCTTGCTTTGTGCTAGGCATAACGACAACACAATAAGCTATTTATTTTATTCTCATCCTTATCAGCATTTTATAAATGGGAAATTTATAAATTACCCATTTGGGAAAGCTTGAAGCACAGAAAGGTTAAGTAACCTGCAATCTCCCATAAGTGCTAAGTGCTGAGCTGCTCTGTCTGACTGTGGGGGATTGTGCCCTTAACTACCATGCTATACTGCCTGGAATAAGTAACTGTTAGATGGTTGAGGAATAGTGTCTAAATGCTTTCTGCATCTTCCACCAAGCAGTGGGCCTGATACCTAGATGGTGCCCCATTCGTGAGTTTTGAAATGATCAGATCACATCTGATTTGTCCTCCTGGCTCTGCCTCCGAGTTGTTGTGTGACCTTGAAGACTTCACTCCCACCCAACCAGGCCTCACAAAATGAGAGATTTCAGATTTCCTGAGTTCCCTACAGCTCTGAGGCTGATTCCAGCAGCCACAGTCCTGAGTCCACCCAGAGAGCCTTCTTTCTATCTTGGAGGGCAACCAGGTAAAGCTCCTCCTCTGACCGTCCTGATTGGTTTGTTTGTCTCCTGATGCAGGTGCTGTTTTGGTTGCCTGGCAACATGGTGATGGAGACTGCCAGTTCCCAGAGGAGCGGTAAATGAATGAGCAGAGATATTCACGCTGGGAGCAGTGGTCACAGCCAGCGCAGAGCACTGCAGGATTTGTAACGCCACCTGTCCTGGATGTGCTTTTCCTATCATGCTGCTAGAGCAGCCTACTGGGGAGTATTTGGTTGGGGAGTGGAGAGAAAGAATCTTCATTCTGGAAGCGGCAAAAATCCCTTATGCACAATCTTGGGGGATTGTGTACAATCCCTTGTGCACAATCCTATCTGCCCACGAGGAGGTGACCCTATCACAAAAATCACAAACACAAGTGTATATTTTAGTATCACTAAGAAAAGCTCTTCTCTCTTCCATGTACAAAACTACTGCTTCCTCTCTTCTACTTGCTTTTAAATGTACATCCCAGGTTCTGAATTAAAGGACAGGTCATATAAATTGGCCCAATTGATCCCCATGATCACCCTGCAAAACAGGCAGAACTGAAATCGGCAGGTAGGGAAAACTTTAGAAAGGTTAAGAGCGGTGATTCTGAAATAATGTAGATGTGGGTTCAATTCCTGACTCTTCCACTTATAAAGTGTGCAACTTTGAGTAAGTTTCTTAGCTTCTTTGAGTGTCAGCTTCTCCATCTGTAAAATGGGGATATTAACACCTATCCCAAAGTGTCATTGAAAGCAGTAAGATAAGAGATGTTAAACACTTACACAGAGGCTGGTGCATAAGTGCACAATTATTATTATTATTATTGCTATTATTACTGCTTAGGGTCACGCACACAACTTAAGTATAAAACTGGGATTTGAACTCAAATCTCTAGTAATACCCAGGCAAATTTTTGCCATTACTTCCTACCTCCTCTGAAAGGAAAAGTTATAAGAAAGCATTCTTTGAACAAATATTTATGTGCCACTATGTGATGGTGATGAAAATTTTACCTTGTATATAGCATTTTATAGACCAAGCAGTGCTTTCAGATGCATCCTCTCTCTTAATATCCTGGTGACTCCTCTGATGTCTGGATGGAGATAGTTTTGGGAAAAGCAATTGTCTGCCTCTGAAAGTTAAACTCTGTTCTTCTTCCAGGGGCTTGAAAGCCAGGAGAGGGAACCCCATCCCCCAGTGCACTGAGCCAAATGAAGGACATGGAACTGAGCATCCAGGTCACTCAGCAGGTCCTTCTCTCTTCTGTTTGCTCTGACCAACATAAAGGACTCAAAAGTCCAGCATGGAGGGACCACCGTGTGGCCCGATGTCTGGAGTCCGGGCTGAATCTGTTCTTGCTGATGACAAGTGAGAGATATCCAGCCAGCAGGCTCTTCGCTGGCTCCCCAACACACACACTAGGACTTAGATCCAATCATCTAGCTTCTGTTGTTACTTGCTTCTGCTTAGAATAGCTGAGCTGAATGGAATTGTAGAAAGCCTCCCTCCCTCTCTCTGTCTCTCTCCCTCCTTAACTCCCTCCTTCTCTCTCTCTCCTCCAACCCCCCTCCTCCCCCATCCCTCTCTTGTTCCCTGTCTCCTCCCTACCCTTCTCTACGTCTCTCTCTCCAAGCCCTGCCCCACACCCCACCCCACACCCCCACACCCCCACATACACACAGTTTGCACTGGCCCCTGAGCTACCTCACACTCTGAAGTACATAGAAAACCACTGACCAGGTCCAAACTCCTCCTCACTCTACAAAGGAAGAACAGAGACCCAGAGAGGGGAAGTGACTCCCCCAAGATCACACAGCCAGACAACCTTACTCCCATTCTAGTGCTCTTCCTTCTGCATAGCACTAAATATAGAAATTTTTTCAAATTTCCATTCTAAAACCTCCTATTTAAAAATATCTACTGTATTGTTCAAACTAAGAAAAATAATAAAATGCTAGGGGGTTTGGGTTTTTAAATTACATTTTGATTATATTAATAATGATGCAAACATAATCTTATACAAATTTGAGTATTATGGATAAGGCTAAAGACCCCTTTGAAACCTACCCACACAAACACATATATAATGAGGTTGTCTCCTTGCTATCCTTAAAGATAACCACTGGTAGCAACTTTTTTGTGCTCCTACAGTATATGTGTGTGTGTATACATTATATATGTGTGTATAGTGTGTGTAGATAGATAGTGTGCATATATTCACAAATAAAATAAAATATGTAAAATGCCTATATATAGATATACTATCTATATCTAATATATACATATCTAGATAGATAGATAGATAGACAGACACACACATACTATAACACTTTTCTTCAATTTACTTATTCACTAAGCAATTTGCCTTGACCATTATTAGCACGTATTAGCATGGATCTACCTCATTCTTTTTAGTACTTTATAATATTACACATATATGGACATGCTATTTTATGCTTAGTCATTCCCCTACCGATGAACAGTTAGGTGGTTCATCATGCCTTGATGGACATCTTTGTACTGTACACATCTCTTTCTGCACATGAGTGAGCCTGTCATTAGTGAAGGGTCCTAGGGATGAAATAGCTGGATCATGGGATATAAGCATTTTTAATTCTGATGTGGCCCCAAATCCTTCCCACTGATACACATTGGTCTCTTGAAGGGTACTCCTGCCAAATTACTCTTTCCACACCAAACAGGAAGTGAGATACAATATTTTCTTGAGTAAATAATACCACATGCACAGGAACAGATGGGTCTGGAAAGTAGAGATGCACAGAAGGGATAAGCCGATGTGTAAGAAAAAGGTGCCTTATTGGAAAGGTGCCCAGAACCCCAGCCTGAAGCACAGCCTGAAATAGTGCCCCAGAGTTCTCTCATGAGTGGACCTCCTTTGGGAAAAAGCATTAAGTCTCCAGAAAGCTCTTGTGAAAATATAAGTATCTTACCTTAGAAGGGTGACACCTGAAGCCATTAGCATGGATTGATTGATCAGTTTACCCAACAGAGAGGTATAACAACTTGAGCAAACAAGTTCACTTCTCTGAACAGTAATAACTTCAACTTTGGAGGGTTTTGTGAAATCAAATCAAATCAAATATGTAAAATGCCTTTGAAAGGACCTAACAAACAGTGCATACTTGATAAAATGTAGTTTTTAGTATTGGCTCAGAGAAATAAGGAACAGAAAAGATACATTTTAAGTTGGATAACTGGTTGGGATTGAAAAATATTTGGCTCTGGGTTTCTCAATCCCATGCTGGTTCTAACGCAAATGCAGCTAACATTGAGATCATGGTATCTGCCAGGTGCTTTCATGTTTAAGCTTCACAACAGTCCTGTAAAGCTATTCATATTACCTTATTTTATAGGTGAAGAATCCACAACTTGGAGAAGTGAAGAGACTGGGCCAAGACCACACAGCCGCACAGGAAGCTGTGGACCTGACACTCAAAGTCCAGCTCAGTGGTTCTCAACCTTGATTACACAATGATGTTACCTGGAAGGATGACAAAAAGTGTCTGCTGATACCCAGGCCCCATACCCTCTCAACTGGTTTGGTTGGGGCATCAGAGGCCCAGACATTGGTGCATTTTAATATCCAGAGGTGACTCTAACGTGCAACCAGTGGTAAGAACCACTGCTTAGGCGTTTTCGTTGCCTATCCCATTAGATGGAGGCTGGTCTTCTTTCTGCCTCTCTGCAGCTGTTTCTTAGTAATTTGTGAAGGCAGATGTATTAGAACATGACCTTGAAAGTGACTGATCAGCTAAAACCTTCAAGTGCCCTTAATTACAAAGGAACAGCCACTGACATCTGCCTCCCTGTAAGGGGGATTCCAAGGACTTGGAAACTTATTTTCCTGGTTGCCATGACAATCTTTTGCAACGTCAGCAAAAATGCTCTGCACTATAAACAAGCAAGCACAAAATCTTTATCTCAGAATCTGCTCAAAATCTTTAGCTCAGAATCTCCCTCAGCTCCAGACCAGGCCATGTCACTTGTGAGCCTTTACTTAGGGATTCTAAAAATAAACCATAGATGTTAGGACATTTTAAGCACTCCCCTCATTTTACTAGGGCTCGGAGATGGAATGAATTGCTTCATTTATTTCATGAAGTAAACGAATATAGGAGTAAATTAATATTTTTGGATTGTTTTTATTCTATGCCCTACCTCCCCATTTTTCTAAAACAATTTTTAAATCCAAAGAGGAAACAGGTGAAATTGAAAAGTTTTTCCACTTTCACCTTTTTAATTTTTTGTAAATTTTTGTTTTTTAATTTATTTTTTAACACCTGAAGAGTACTTAATATATGCCAGGCATGCTCTAAGAACTTTCTATGTTTTAATAGCTTTTGTCCTTACCACAACTCCAGAAGGTATTATTATTGTTGCTGTTGTTATAATTATCCCCATTTTATATTCTATAGATAAGAACTCTGAGGCAGTTACAACATGATTATTTGATATGCATATACACAGTGAAATGATGACTACTTTAACCCTCTCTGGATAGACTCCAGAGACATTTTACTCCTCCAGCTGATAAAGCAGCATTTTTCTCCTCACTGGCATATTTGCATTTGTGTCCCTTGATCAATCTTCAAACATAGCAATTCATCTTTGATTATAAGGATTTTAGGCACCATGATAGGTAGAGAGCAGGAAATAGGAAATAAATTTTCTATGACCTTAAAAATCTCACCATGGATGGACAACCAAATCAACTATGCCCTTGTTGACAAATTTGAACAAGCCATACCCAAATGGAGTAGAAACTTTCCAGACTCATGTCCTGGGTTCCAATTACAGCAATGTCTCTCACTAGCTGTATTACATGACACCAAGCTGAGTGTGTTAAAAGCACACATGGCCTTTGTTGTCAAGACAGAACTGAGTTTGAGTCCTCACCTCAACAATATATCATCTATATGACCTTGCACAAGCCTCATTTTCTTCATCTATGAAATGGGGATAATGTCTTCTTAGCAGGGTTTGTTATATGGGTATGTAAAATATTTAGCTCAGAGCCTGGCACACAAAAAGTGTTCAATAAATGATAGCTATTATTGATATAATCTATAAACCATGAATAGTATATAATCTGCCTACCATACAGGAATGTATATAAAATGAGAGGATTTGTGTGAAAGGATTTTGCAAACTGCAAAATTTACATACAGGAAGGCTTATTTCTGCAGTTGTTTTGTTATTATAAGGGCTTGATCAGTTTTTTTTTTTTTTAAGATCCGTTAAGAATAGCAGATCTGAGTTCTTATCAAAAACAAATATCCTGATCCCATAAATACCCCAAGCTCCTTGCCTTCAGGGAAGTGGATCTGAGACTAGTTCTCCTATCTTCTTGATTACATGCCTTGCGAATAAACCCTCTCTATGCCGCAAACCTCAGCATCTCAGCATTTTGGCTTGCTATAGGTCAGGCAAAACGAACCTGGTTCAGTAATATTATCTCTGTTGGAAAAATGGAAGCTCAAAGTGGTTAAGAAGTTTAAAAGTATACCAGTAGTAAGTTGTAGAGATTGTGTGTACAGCCTGGCCGGTTGCCCACAGCATTCTACCTGCCGCATTGGGAAAGGCTGAACCTTGATGGAGAAGAAAAGGAGGCTCCACTGTACAGAACGCTCTCCCACGCACAGGCTTCAAAAGATTTCATGCCAGGCACAGGGCACAAAATACTCTGATAATTATCAAGCTGTGTGGTTGACAGGGTCTTCGTGTTCCACCTGGGTGTTAGGCCTGTGCCTCTGAGGTGGGAGAGCCAAGTTCAGGGCATTAGTCCACCAGAGACCTCCTGGCTCCATGTAATATCAAACGGTGAAAGCTCTCCCAGAGATCTCCATCTCAATGCTAAGACCCAGCTCCACTCAACGACCAGTAAGCTACAGTGCTTACTGTGCCTATGCCAAACAACTAGCAAGACAGGAACACAACCCCATCCATTAGCAGAGAGGCTGCCTAAAATCATACTAAGTTCACAGACACCCCAAAACTCACCACCAGATGCGGCCCTGCCCACCAGAAAGACAGTATCCAGCCTCATCTACCAGAACACAGGTACCAGTCCCCTCCACCAGGAAACCTACACAACCCACTGAACAAACCTTACCCACTGGGGACAGACACCAAAAACAACGGGAACTATGAATGTGCAGCCTGAGAAAAGGAGACCCCAAACACAGTAAGTTAAGCAAAATGAGAAGACAGAGAAATACACAGCAGATGAAGGAGCAAGGTAAAACCCCACCAGACCAAACAAACGAAGAGGAAATAGGCAGTCTACCTGAAAAAGAATTCAGAGTAATGATAGTAAAGATGATCCAAAATCTTGGAAATAGAATGGAGAAAATATAGGAAACATTTAAAAAGGATCTAGAACTAAAGAGCAAAAAAACAATGATGAACAACACAATAAATGAAATTAAAAATTCTCTAGAAGGAATCAAAAGCAGAGTAACTGAGGCAGAAGAACAGATAAGTGACCTGGAAGATAAAAGAGTGGAAATAACTACTGCAGAGCAGAATAGAGAAAAAAGAACGAAAAGAATTGAGGACAGTCACAGAGACCTCAGGGACAACATTAAACGCACCAACATTCGAATTATAGGGGTCCCAGAAGAAGATGAGAAAAAGAAAGTGACTGACAAAATATTTGAAGAGATTATAGTTGAAAACTTCCCTAAAATGGAAAAGGAAATAGTCAATCAAGTCCAGGAAGTGCAGACAGTCCCATACAGGATGAATACAAGGAGAAACATGCCAAGACACATATTAATCAAACTATCCTAAATTAAATACAAAGAAAAATATTAAAAGCAGCAAGGGAAAAACAACAAATAACATACAAGGGAATCCCCATAAGGTTAACAGCTGATCTATCAGCAGAAACTCTGCAAGCCAGAAGGGAATGGCAGGACATATTTAAAGTGATGAAAGGGAAAAATCTACAACGAAGATTACTCTACCCAGCAAGGATCTCATTCAGATTCAACAGAGAAATTAAAACCTTTACAGACAAGCAAAAGCTAAGAGAATTCAGCACCACCAAACCAGCTCTACAACAAATGTTAAAGGAACTTCTCTAGGCAGGAGACACAAGAGAAGGAAAAGACCTACAATAACAAACCCAAAGCAATTAAGAAAATAGTAATAGGAACACACATATCGATAACTACCTTAAATGTAAATGGATTAAAGGCTCCAACCAAAAGACATAGACTGGCTGAATGGATATAAAAACAAGACCCATATATATGCTGTCTACAAGAGACGCACTTCAGACCTAGGGACACATACAGACTGAAAGTGAGGGGATGCAAAAAGATATTCCATGCAAATGGAAATCAAAAGAAAGCTAGAGTAGCAATTCTCATATCAGACAAAATAGACTTTAAAATAAAGACTATTACAAGAGACATAGAAGGACACTACATAATGATCAAGGGATCAATCCAAGAAGAAGATATAACAATTGTAAATATTTATGCACCTAACATAGGAGGACCTCATGCATAAGGCTAATGCTAACAGCCATAAAAGGGGAAATCAACAGTAACACAATCACAGTAGGGGACTTTAACACCCCACTTTCACTAATGGACAGATCAACCAAAATGAAAATAAATACAGAATCACAAGCTTTAAATAATACATTAAACAAGATGGACTTAACTGATATTTATAGGACATTCCATCCAAAAACAACAGAATACACTTTCTTCTCAAGTGCTCATGGAACATTCTCCAGGATAGATCATATCTTCCGTCACAAAGCAAGCCTTGGTAAATTTAAGAAAATGGAAATTGTATCAAGTATCTTTTCCAACCACAACTCTATGAGACTAGATATCAGTTACCGGGGAAAAAAATCTGTAAAAAATACAATCACATGGAGGCTAAACAATACACTATTAAATAGCCAAGAGATCACTGAAGAAATAAAAGAGGAAATCAAAATACACCTAGAAACAAATGACAATGAAAACACGATGACCCAAAACCTATGGGATGCAGCAGAAGCAGTTCTAAGAGGGGAGTTTATAGCAATACAATCCTACCTCAAGAAACAAGAAAAATCTCAAATAAACAACCTAACCTTACACCTACAGCAATTAGAGAAAGAAGAACAAAAAACCCCCAAAGTTAGCAGGAGGAAAGAAATCATAAAGATCAGATCAGAAATAAATGACGGGGGCCTCCCTGGTGGCGCAGTGGTTGGGAGTCCGCCTGCCGATGCAGGGGATACGGGTTCGTGCCCCGGTCTGGGAGGATCCCATATGCCGCGGGGCGGCTGGGCCCGTGGGCCATGGCTGCTGGGCCTGCGCGTCCGGAGCCTGTGCTCCGCAGCGGGAGAGGCCGCAGCAGTGAGAGGCCCGCGTACCACAAAAAAAAAAAAAAAAAAAAAAAAAAAAAAAGAAATAAATGACGGAAACAATAGCAAAGATCAATAAAACTAAAAGCTGGTTCTTGGAGTAGATAAACAAAATTGATAAACCATTATCCAGGCTCATCAAGAAAAAAAGAGAGAAGACTCAAATCAACAGAATTAGAAATGAAAAAGGAGAAGTAACAACTGACACTGCAGAAATACAAAGGATCATGAGAGATTACTACAAGCAACTATATGCAAAGAAAATGGACAACTTGAAAGAAACATACAAATTCTTAGAAAAGCACAACCTTCCAAGACTGAACCAGGAAGAAAGAGAAAATATAAACAGACCAATCACAAGCACTGAAATTGAGACTGTGATTAAAAATCTTCCAACTAACAAAAGTCCAGGGCCAGATGGCATCACAGGCGAATCCTATCAAACATTAAAAGAGCTAACACCTATCTTTCTCAAACTCTTCCAAAATCTAGCAGAGGGAAGAACACTCCCAAACTCATTCTATGAGGCCACCATCACCCTGATACCAAAACCAGACAAAGATGTCACAAAGAAAGAAAGCTACCAGCCAATATCACTGATGAACACAGATGCAAAAACACTCAACAAAATACTAGCAAACAAAATCCAACAGCACATTAAAAGGATCATTCACCAAGATCAAGTGGGGTTTATCCCAGGAATGCAAGGATTCTTCAATATACTCAAATCCATCAATGTGATAAACAATATTAACAAATTGAAGGAGAAAAACCATATGATCATCTCAATAGATGCAGAAAAATCTTTTGACAAAATTCAACACCCTTTTATTACAAAAACCCTCCAGAAAGTAGGCATAGAGGGAACTTACCTCAACATAATAAAGGCCATATATGACAAACCAACAGCCAACATCATTCTCAATGGTGAAAAACTGAAACCATTTCCTCTAAGATCAGGAACAAGACAAGGATACCCACTCTCACCACTATTATTCAACAAAGTTTTGGAAGTTTTAGCCACAGCAGTCAGAGAAGAAATAGAAATAAAAGGAATCCAAATCAGAAAAGGAGAAGTAAAGCTGTCACTGTTTGCAGATGACATTATACTATACATAGAGAATCCTAAAGATGCTACCAGAAAACTACTAGAGCTAATCGATAAATTTGGTAAAGTTGCAAGATACAATATTAACGCACAGAAATCTCTTGGATTCCTATACATTAATGATGAAAAATCTGAAAGAGAAATTAAGGAAACACTCCCATTTACCATTGCAACAAAAAGAATAAAATACCTAGGAATAAACCTACATAAGGAGACAAAAGACCTGTATACAGAAAACTATAAGATACTGAAGAAAGAAATTAAAGATGATACAAACAGAGGGAGAGATATACCATGTTCTTGGATTGGAAGAATCAACCTTGTGAAAATAAGTGTACTACCTAGAGCAATCTACAGATTCAGTGCAATCCCTATCAAACTACCACTGGCATTTTTCACAGAACTAGAACAAAAAAATTTCAAAATTTGTATGGAAACACAAAAGAGTCCAAATAGCCAAAGGAGTCTTGAGAAAGAAAAACAGAGCTGGAGGAATCAGGCCCCCTGACTTCAGACTATACTACAAAGCTACAGTATTCAAGACAGTATGGTACTGGCACAAAAACAGAAATATAGATCAATGGAACAGGATAGAAAGCCCAGAGATAAATCCACGCACATATGGTCACCTTATTTTTGATAAACGAGGCAAGACTATACAATGGAGAAAAGACAGCCTCTTCAATAAGTGGTGCTGGGAAAACTGCACAGCTACATGTAAAAGAATGAAATTAGAACACTCCCTAACACCATACACAAAAATAAACTCAAAATGGATTAAAGACCTAAATGTAAGGCCAGACACTGTAAAACTCTTAGAGAAAAACATAGGCAGAACACTATGACATAAATCACAGCAAGATCCTTTTTGACCCATCTCCTAGAGAAATGGAAATAAAAACAAAAATAAACAAATAGGACCTAATGAAACTTAAAAGCTTTTGCACAGCGAAAGAAAACATAAACAAGACAAAAAGACAACCCTCAGAATGGTAGAAAATACTTGCAAATGAAGGAACTGACAAAGGATTAATCTCCAAAATTTAAAAGCAGTTCTTGCAGCTCAATATCAAAAAAACAAACAACCCAATCCAAAAATGGGCAGAAGACCTAAATAGCCATTTCTCCAAAGAAGATATACAGATTGCCAACAAACACATGAAAGGATGCTCAACATCACTAATCATTAGAGAAATGCAAATCAAAACTACAATGAGGTATCACCTCACACCAGTCAGAATGGCAGTCATCAAAAAATCTACAAACAATAAATGCTTTGTAGATGGAGAGGGTGTGGAGAAAAGGGAACCCTCTTGCACTGTTGGTGGGAATGTAAATTGATACAGCCACTATGGAGAACAGTATGGAGGTTCCTAAAAAAACTAAAAAGAGAACTACCCTATGACCCAGCAATCTCACTACTGGGCATATACCCTGAGAAAACCATAATTCAAAAAGAGTCATGTACCACAATGTTCATTGCAACTCTATTTACAATAGCCAGGACATGGATGCAATCTAAGTGTCCACTGACAGATGAATGGATAAAGAAGATGTGGCACATATATACAATGGAGTATTACTCAGCCATAAAAAGAAACAAAATTGAGTTATTTGTAGTGAGGTGGATGGACCTAGAGTCTGTCATACAGAGTGAAGTAAGTCAGAAAGAGAAAAAAAATACCGTATGCTAACACATATATATGGAATGTAAAAAAAAAGAGTAAAAAATGGTTCTGAAGAACATAGGGGCAGGACAGGAATAAAGACACAGACATAGATAATGGACTTGAGGACCTGGGGATGGGTAAGGGTAAGCTGCGACGAAGTGAGAGAGTGGCATGGACATATATACACTACCAAATGTAAAATAGATAGCTAGTGAGAAGCAGCTGCATAGCACAGGGAGATTAGCTTGGTGCTTTGTGACCACCTAGAGCGGTGGGATAGGGAAGATGGGAGGGAGATGCAAGAGGGAGGAGATATGGGGATGTATACCTGATATATATGTATGGCTGATTCACTTTGTTATACAGCAGAGACTAACACACCACTGTAAAGGAATTATACTCCAATAAAGATGTTAAAAATATATATATCATTTTTAACCACCACTACCACCGCCCTGTGGAGCTGGATTTCTTAATGAGTGATAGGAGAATGTTTACCTGTCACCGTGTGTGCATCCACACGTATGCACATCACTGTGCTGAACTGTTCCCCTTGGGGAAAGTGTCCTGTGATGCAATATGTTTCTTTCCTTCCTGGATCCATCAGGAGTCTTGGTTAAAAGCAAGATAAAAAATTTGAACTGCTAACACAAGAAGGAAATTTAGCAGAGATGGGAGATTGACAAACTAAATTTGGATGGGTGACAGCAATGGCATGAAGGAACAGGCGTGAAAAACTGGCAGAAACCAGGGGAATTCTGGAGGTTGGCCAACAAGATTCATGACTGAGTAGCAACCACTGGTCCAGCCTCTTCATGATGCTGCTGCTGCCGCCACCGTCACTCTGATCAGTCTCATGGCCAATCTCTCTCTCTCCATCCTTGCTACTTTCTGGAGAGACAAAGCCCCAGAAATGAGCATATAATTGGCCCAACTTAGATGACATCTCTTCCTGAAGAATTCTGGGGGATTGAGAGGTGGAGAATTGTGGAAGGATCTGGCCCTGGGAATTACCAGGTCCTCACACAATGAAAAATTCCCTCCAAAGGAATGTGGAGGTTTGAATACATATATCTTCTAGGAAAGCCACCTTTGTCCAGTAGTCATTTTACCGATGGAGAAGGTTCAGAGAGGTTATTCAATGACTGTGTGTCAGGTCTCCTGGCCCTCAACCCCACGTTCATTCTGCTACACCAAAACCCAGTGATTTATAAAATCATAAGCTGTTTCTGCAGCTTTAAACCATGTCTCAGGTGGGGACAGAAGGGACTGATGCTACGGAGAGCAATTATCTGTTTTCAGGCTCTTTTCATTATATAAGCTCAGCACATAAGAATAAATAATGCTAGAGTGTAGCTGACCTTCAATACATGACAGGAGAATCTCATTACTGCAAAACCCTTGGTGATATATAGAGAGAACTGGCTACAATACATTGAGTTTTCAATAATGGTTATTAAGCATTCCTGTATCTAATTGCTGTTTTTTCTTATAGCACAATAAAAAAATAATTTTCTTTGCCAAAATTTGCCTGGTTTCTCAACTAAACCTCTATCTCACTCCCTGTTTCCTCTTTTCTTCTTTGTTTAAAACTGACACTAGTGAGGTCTTTTGAATTTATAGACCCAGACAAGAACACCCTTTCCATTTTTCCCCAAGTAAGTTTCCTGTGCATATTTGAAAACCAATATTAAAAAAAACTATTGTTATGATATAACTCCAAATGTTAGAGTTGGGAGGAGTCTTGGAGGAGCACTATTCTGAGCTCCTCATTTTACAGGGGGGGAAACTGAGGCTTAGAAATGATATGCCAGGTGGGTCAAGGCAGAGACTGGCCAAATGCCATCAAAGACTATGCTATGCTACCTGAGTTGAGATTTCCTTGGTCCTCTTATGTTCAACTATTGTCACCATCCGTGTCTGGACAGAAACCATTCAGGAAATTTCTTGAAGGACCTGAGATATTATCTAATCCAGAAGTGATAAGTCGTGGCGAAAGGAGCAAATCCTACCCCATACATAGGTTTGATTTTGCCCAACAGTCCTGGCCAAATTAGAATTAAATTAATTGCCAAATTAAAAAATCTGGAGATTTAACATAATCTGAATTTCTGGCTCTTTAATAAAAAACAGATCATCTGGCAACTCAGGGTCCATGTTCTCCCATGGCAAAAACCAGCTGTTGCAGAGTAACGACTGCTCCTTAGACAGGTGGGCACACCTCAGTGTGTCACAGCCCCCATCCCTCCCTGTTCTATCACACCCTGCCAACTTCACTTCCTACATTACTGCCTGTCCCCATCAGTATTAAGAGTGTGCAATCCTTGAGCTAGTCTTATTCCGTCTTAGTTACTAAAGTTGGGTCACTCCTTCTTATCGACTGAGGTCGCTGAGCAAAGGTGACCGTGCAATAAGTGGAAGATGTTGGAAGAGAACCTTGCAAAGGCTCAGCCCTTGTTTCTCCTCTCTTCTCACACTGCATGCTCTCTCTAGGTGGTTCCATACAGCCCAGGTCAGGGCACCCCCAATGCACATCTCCAGCCGCAGACACTTGCTTGTGCTCTGGACTTGTGTATCCAGCCACCCACCTTGGGCAAGTCACTTAACCTTTCAGTGCCTTCATTTCCTCATTTGTAATATGGGGATAGTGAGAGTACTTTTCCGCCATATGGTTATTATGAGAATTATACAGACAATTGTTAATATATGTGAAAACACTTGAAGAGAGCCTGGCATTGTTGTTATAGGATGTCTAACAGGTCACTTGAATGTCAACAAGAGAGCCTTCATTTCCCTCTGCTTCCAGCCTGTTCCTCTGTAGTCTTCCCCATGTTGGCAGTAGCACCATTATCCCATGGGTAGCTCAAGGTAAACACCTAGGAGTCATTCTTCATTCATCCATTTTCCTCATCCCCTAAATCCAATCCATAATCAAGCCTTTCCATGATACTCTCAAAATGTATTTCAATCAGGCCACTCTCCCCAGCTCTGCTGTCACCACCTTGGTCTAAGCCCCCATCATCACTTGCCTGGACTTCTGTAATAGCCTCTTTGCTATGCACTGAATTATGTACCAGCCCCCGGCCCCCCATTCATACCGAACCCATAGTGTGATGGTATTTGGAGATGGGGCCTTTGGTAGGTAATCAGGTTTAGATGAGATGATGGGGATGGGGACCTCACAATAGGATTAGTGTCCTTAGAAGGAGAGATACCAGAGAGCTTGCTCTGTCTCTACCCACCATGTGAGGACATAGGGAGAAGGCAACAGTCTACAAGCCAGCATGAGAGCTCTCACCAGAAACTGACCCTGCTGGTGCCTTGATCTTGGACCTCTAGCTTCCAAAACTGTGAGAAAATAAATTTCTTTGTTTAAGCCACACAGTCTATAGTATTCTGCTACGGCAGCGCAAGCGGAATAAGACTAAGACACCTTCTAACTGGTCTCCTTGCTTCCATTCTTTCTCTTCTAAAATCCATTCTCCACACAAAAAGCCAGCGTGGTCTTTTAAAACTGTCACAGTCCCGCTCAAAACCCTTCACTGGCTTATTTTTGTCCTTACAACGAAATTGGAGCTCCTCACCCTGGCGCACACGGCTCTGGGTGACTTAGCTCCCGTCCACCTCTCTGGCCATGGCCCACTCTCCGCTTGCTCACTGCACTGGGCCATCCTAGGCTACAGTTCCAGCCTCAGAACCACGGAGCATTTGCTGCCCCCTGTCCTCAATATCTCTTCCTCCAGCCCTGGAATCGCTTTTATCCTCCGTCTCCTGGTTCAAAGTGGCCTCCGGGACCATCCCATTTATAGCATCCCCGGCCCCTTTCTTATTTAATCACCTCCACCCATAATGCTCACAACAATCTGACATTATCTTTTTATGTGTTTATTTGCATATAGCCTTCCCCAATCCCTACCTCATGCAAAGTCCATGTGGGCGATAGACTTTGTCTAGTTCCCCGATGCACCCCTGGCGCTAAGTGCCTAGCACACGGCTTGAGACATTTGCGGTGGGATTTGAGAAGGAGCCTCTTGAGGGCCAGGGAGGTCAGGTGACTTTCTCAAAGCTGGCTTCCAGGGATTCTGCACTCTTCACACTCCCCGAGAGGCGTCTAGACGCTCTTGGGATAGAGAATTATTACCTTTCTCGGCTGCCCGAGCCGTGTGAGAGCTGAGCCTAGAAGCACTTTTCCGGCTTGAAGAGACGAGGCGCTGGGTGGGAGAAGGCAGGAGCGGCGGCAGGGGCGGCGGCAGGAGCGGCGCCTCCTGTGGGCGGGGCCTGGCTGCCCGAGCCAATGGGGCGCGGCGGCGCGGGGAGGCCGGGCGGCCGAGAGGAGACGCTAGCGCGCAGTGGGGTGCGGAGGTTGAGTTCCCGGACCCGAGCGGATTAGCAGGCGGGTGCCGCGGCATAGGCACCCACCCAGCTCTTGGTTCCTGGTGGCTCGCACGGTAAGCAGAGCCCGCAGCGAAGTAGACTTTGTGGGGTTTCTGGAAGCAGGGAGTCCCCGCCACTTCCCGCCGGGGCTGCTGGTGGCGTCCTGGCGCCAGGCTGCGTCCCCGGGCGCTCCGACTGTGTGCCGCGGGATGCCGGAGCGCGGAGGGGCCCGGCAGGGAGGCGAGGAGCCGCCGCGCCACGCTGCCTCCCCGGGCTGCTGCTGCCTGGTCCCGGGGCCGACCCTGGGATAGACAGGTCCTCGTGCGGGGATGCTTGAGGGGCCCGGGAGCCAGAGGGTCTCAGGATAGTGGCTTCCAAGAGAATCTCCACCCAGCGCCGGGGCCCAGGGAAGAGCTTGAGGGTAGCTGGAGACCGCAGGGGCCGGACTTTGCTCTGCCTAGGTCTTCAGACGCCTCCTGACCTGTTGCCCCGGGGCTAGGAGTCAGATTTGTCAAGCCATTTCCTATTTCCAGGTCTCCTGGAACTCAGGAAAAAAATCTCAGAGCGGTTTTCTGGCCAAGCTAAGAGCAGAGAGACTAGCACTTTATGCAGCGCCCCGTGTATTTATTCAGCATTTATTGGGTTCCTATTGCGTGCCAGACACTGTGCTAAGCCCTAGCGTCAGGAAGAAGTGCCTTGGAGGAGCTCCTGGGGCTAAGAAGGACAATACGAGGAACAATTACAGTGCGCTGTACTACAGGGGATGTTACGGGAGGGGAGGGGAGGGGAGGGGAGGGGAGGGGAGGGGAGGGGAGGGGAGGGGAGGGGAGGGGAGGGGAGGGGAGGACCATGAGCAAGCCAGGAAGGCGTCTGAGAGGAGGTGACTATTGAGTGGGGACTGGAAGAGTAGGAGGGTTTGCCAGGCTGAAAGCTGTGTAGGCTGGTGTGTGTGTGTGTGTGTGTGTGTGTGTGTGTGTGTGTGTGTGTGTGTGTGTGAGAGTGATGGGATAGCAGGAATTCCAGATAGATGTTTCTGTGCAAAGGTAAAGAAACTGAAAAAGGCCAGTATCCTGACTTAGACCATCAGGTAATCCTATATCAGCTAATCAAATAGGACCACAAAAGGTGGGTAGGAAATGAACTGTTAACATGGCAGGAGCTAAAACATGCACAGACCTTAAAATGCAGACTTAGACTATATAGAATATTGTCCAGGGGTCAAGAAGGGCAGTGGAAGAATTCCGGCAGCTCTGTGGGAAATGGATGGAGATTGGAGCAGTAGAAAGCTGCTAAGCTGTAGTTCATATTTTGGATGGGGCTGAAAATACTCTGATCCCTAAAGGCAGCCCCATCTGCCCAGGAGCCCTGCTCCCTGGCTTCCAGGCATGGATCATTCAGGGGATCATTCAGGCAGGGAGATGTTGCCCATGTGATTGCTTGCCTCTGCAACCTGCAGGTCATTTTTATATTGTTTCTGGAGGCTTTGACCTGGACCTTGTCATCAGGGATGCCCCCTGGAGGACTGTGATGGGTACCTCTGCCTGCCCTTTCTGATGTGGTTTCCCCTCTCCCTGCGCTCCTCCTTCTGCTTCACAGAGACACAGCCTCAGCTGTTAGAGGCTGTCGTGAAGAGCAAGGTCTTGACGGGGAGTCAAACCCGAAAGTCACTTTAGCCATGTGTCTTGGGGACATTATCAACCTTTCTGAGCCTCAGTTTTCTGATTTAAAAGGAAGTCATCATCCCCACCTGTCATCGGTTGCATTCCCTGGAAAAAGGCTCGGAGGCTCTGAGAATTGTGTGTAGGAGGATTCTTGGGGAATGGTCTCACTCTCCAAGGGAGGGGGTGGTGAGGGAAGCAGGATGGGACAGGGGGAGAAGTTGGTCTGTGATGCAGAGAGAGAGAGGCCTCAGTTGATCTTCTGAGGCATGGGGCCAGGCCTTTGAAACCCATGTTGACCAGCCAGTGGGGGTAGGCTGCCCCCAGGGAAGGGGGCACAACTTTGGCTGTCCCTTCAGCAGGAAGGTTCCTGAAGCGGAACTCAGCTGGGAGCCATGCATAGCCAACACTCCCAGCAGCCGGCACAAGGGAGTAAGCGGTGCCTCGGTCTTGGGGGGACTGAGAACTGTAGCACCGCAGCCACCTTACAGGGTGGGCTTGGGAAGTGGCTTGGGAAGTGGCTGAGATGACTGACAGAAGGTGCGCAGTGCAGAGCAGGCATTTAAGAAGTGTTCCTTTTCTCACCTTTAAACTTCTTGCCTGTGCCTGAAAATGGATTTTGGAGTTTGAATTGAGTAGATCAGCTTCTGTGAGGAAAGAACCTTTCATGATAATGGCCACAATGACTACTATTGAGTGTCTGTTTTGCATATGCATTCTCTCCTAGCTACCCAGTAGTACTCCAACTTAGGTACTTTTATTCTCATTTTACAGTTACATTTACAGTTAGTGTTGTTGTTTTTTTTTGCGGTACGTGGGCCTCTCACTGTTGTGGCCTCTCCCGTTGCGGAGCACAGGCTCTGGACGTGCAGGCTCAGCGGCCATGGCTCACGGGCCCAGCCGCTCCGCGGCATGTGGGATCTTCCCAGACCGGGGCACGAACCCGTGTCCCCTGCATCGGCAGGCGGACTCTCAACCACTGCGCCACCAGGGAAGCCCTACAGTTGGTGTTTTCTAAAACCCATCAGAGTAGGTGTCCTTTTGCCACAATATAATAACAATAACGACAACGTCAAAAACGATAATGACTTGTTACAGTCTATGCAGTGATTTCATTGGTGGATTGATTAAGTAATTAATAATTAAGTCATCAATGCGCATTGAGTGTCTCCTAAATGGTCGGCCCTGTCCTAGGCGCTGGGAATACAGTTCCGTCTGTTAGGGGAGACAGAGACTGACATTAAATGCTTTGATTCCTCCAAAGCAAATATTGAAGGATGGACCATTGCATAGCCAGGGTGTGATGGAGAGTAATAGGCTGTCTTCCCAATTGACTCTTTCTCACCTCAAAAAGGCCTTTTGGACCATCCTGTGAAAAGCAGTTCCCCTCTCTTTTACTCCCCCTTCATCATACTTGCTCATACATTTTATTTACTTCCCTGTCATGGGTCATCCCCACTAGACTAAAGGCTCCAGGAGATCATACATCACTTTATCCTAGCACAGTGTTTAGCATGTATTTATTGAATGAGTGAAGTGAATGAAGGGTAGATCTGCTTAGAAGAGTGGTATCACCAGTAAGAGATATTTACACTGAGATCTAAGGGATGAGGAAGATCCAGCAATACCAAGGTCAAGAGGCAGAGAGAACAGCTTGTTCAAGAACCACGAGGTGGAGGAATGGAGCACAGCATGATAGGGGAGCAACCTGAGATGAATTTGGAGAAATAGATGGGGCCTTGGAAGGCCATGCTGAGCTTGGATTTTACTCAAAGTGCAATGAAAAGTCAGTGAAGGATTTTAAGCCTAGTAATGACCTGGTGTTATAAATACAGTATATAATTGTTTGTTGTCTGTCATGCCTCTGGCAGGCAAGCTCCATGAAGAAAAGCGCTCAGTAAATATTGCTGAAGTGAATGGATGACGTGGTTTATGCAGCTACCAGGTGAAAAACGGAGTAGGGAGAAGAATGGGACCTTGTCACAAATTGGGAGTTTGGTGAGAGAGGTGTTGGTGTCCTGGCTGCAGGCTAGCAATACTGTTGGGAAAGTAGAAGAATTGGAGCTGTATTTGGGGTGTTAAATGGACAGGACTTGCTGATACATTAGGTGTCAGGAATATGGGAAAGGGAAGGGTCAAGGATGACCCCCCCAGGTTTATGGTTCAAGATTGGGTGGATGTCAAATGTCCATCAACAGGGTAATGGATAAACACAATGTGGTAAATACTTACAATGGAATATTACTCAGCCATAAAAAGGAATGATGTACTGATACATGCTGCCATGTGAATGACCCTTGAAAACATGCTAAGTGGAAAAAGCCAGACACAAAAGGTCACATATTACATGATTCTATTTATGTGAAGTATTCAGAATAGGCAAACCCACGAGACAGAAAGCAGGTTGGTGTTTGCCAGGGGCTTGTGCAGAGGGGGAGGAAGGCTAAGTGGGGCGTGACTGCTTAAGGATAAGTGGTTTCCTTTTAGGGTGATGAAAACGTCTTGGTACTAGGTAGAGGTGGTGGTTGCAGAACATTGTGAATGTACTAAATGCTACTGAGCTGTATACTTTAAAAAGGTTAATTTTACTTTACATGAATTTCACCCCAATTACCAAAAAAAAAAAAAAAAATTTGGTGGATGGGAGCATCAGAGAGTGGAGATGTGGAACAGGCTGTGGTTAGGGGAGAATGCTGTCTTGGAGATGGCCTGGAAGACATCCACACAGAGCCTGGGGGGACATCTGGACTGGAGAAATAAATAAGGGAGTTGTCAGCACTTAGATGTCAGCCAGTAAAATAGGTGAAATCTAGGGAGAGAGAGAGTATAGAGGAGCACATCTGAGTCTGGATCATTCTTTAATTTGATCCTCATAACTGCCTATGAGGAAGGTGCTACTGTTCTCATGTTCAGGTGAGGAAACCAAGGCCCCCTAAGAATGAACTTGCCCAAGGTCAGACAGTTTGTTCATGTTGTTCCCCTGGCTTCCAGTCCTTTGCCTTTCACACCTCAGCGTGATGCTATTTAGAACTTCAGCAAAGACCTTTCCTCCCTCCTCCCTCTCTCCTTCCATCCTCCCTCCCTCCCTCCTTTCTTTCTTTCTTTCCACAGTCATGATTGAGTACTCACATGTGGCAGGCACTGTGCTGGGCATATGTTGGTGAAGGTAGAAATGGCTCTAACCTTGTGGAATTTACCTAGTAAACAAGCAGCTGTAGTCCACTGATACAGGGGACCATAGGAGCCTGGAGCAGGGGCGTCTCTCCCAGATTTGGGGATGGGAGGAGGCTTCCTAGAGAAAGTGACAGCTAAGCAGAGATTTGTAGCAGAAGCAAAAGAACTGAGCCTGAGAAAGAGAATGATTCTCTGGAAGGTTCATGATCCCTGAACACCTGCTATGGGAATTCCCTATTCTTTTCACTCCCCAGTTCTTCACATGTTACTGGCATTTTCCAGCTCATCCAGAATGTCTATCTTTTCTATAACCCTGGAGGCAATAAGTAGACAAATAGCTTGGTTTGATCTCAAGTGGAAGCTTCAGAGGAGTAGCAAGGTATGGTGCAAACAGCCTGGCTTTCAAAGCCGGGCTCCATCTATGAGCAAATGACTTAGTGTCTGAACCTTACTTTCTACACCTGTGAAATTGAGCTAGTCACATCCACTGCTCAGTGCAGGAAGTAAATGAGAAGGTGTAGTAACATATTGGGCACATAATAAATGCTCAGAAAAACGTCGTCTCATTTATCTTTTGGAGAGGAAGCCTTTCTGAATAGACCAGTGGTCTCCACACTCTGAACACTGTTTAAAATACAGAAATCCATGCATCCTCTGAAGAATCTGATTCACATGGTTTGGGGTGGAACATAGCAATCTGTATGTTTAGAAAGCACCCCAGATGATCCTGATAAAAGCAAGATCCAGGAACCACTGGCTTAGACCAAATGCTTGAGTCTTTGCTATGATGTACACAAAAGGGTTAAGCACCTAGAAGCAGATAATGCCTTCTAGGAATTATTAGCCAATGGCAGTGCTGACCGATGATGTAATGCCTTTGGCTGGCACTCTATTGGTTAAGTATATTGTTTCTCTTGCTTCAGCTGTGTAAGGAGTAGAGCTGGAGCCCAAGGGTTAATAATTCTGTGGCAGCACATAGAGCTATTTTTTCCCCATTTCTCTTCTGCTAGGTGTGAGTGTGTCGCATGGCTCAGCTGGCTGCTGCCTTTCTTCCAGGAAATAGCTGCACCTTCCTCCTTACCTCTTCTCAAGCAGAGCACATGTCTCCATAGTACTCCGGAGGGGGAGGAGGAGGAGGGGGATGATCAGGATTGTTTAGCGAAGAGAGAGCCCTTTCAAAGTTCCACACGGCAGTCTCTCCTTGCCACTGGGGATGGGCACAGCTCCAGCTGCTCTGACCTGAAGAGGTCCCACTGGATGACTTGCTAAATGGCCACCCGGTTTTGAGCATTGTTCAACCTTGTGGAATCCTCGGGACTGGGAGGTAAGCCCCGGGTTTTGGAAGGAAGAGTGGACCTGGAGAGGAGCCTTGGGGCAGTGGGAGGAAACAGGCACAGACTCCATGCAAAGCTGCCCGCACGTGCGGTGTGAGCTGGGCCAGGACTGTCTCCCTCTGTATGTCTATTTACTCAAGAATACAATGTGGGGCTTGGATTAGGGAGACACTGGTGGGGAGTGTGTTGGCCAGGCACTATCCACAAGCGTGCTCTCGAAGTAACTTTCTGCCAAATGCTTCTGGGTGAGAAATGCTCTTCTCTGGGGGTCTGGGGCAGGAGCGGGGGGCCATCAGGTTAACACCGTCTCCCTGAGCCAGCTGTCACCCGGGCCCTTCTGTATCTTGTCTGTGCTTCCTCTTCGGTGCTCCCACTCAGCTGAGTGGCCCTTGGTGGACTCTGGGCTGAGGTTTCTCCAGAAATACCTAAATGGTCTCAGGGATTTTTGATTGTGTTTTTTAGGGGGACCTTTGGATCCCTGACCCTTGAGTTATGGGTGTGCCTTCGTGAATTCGGGCATGTTCTTAATTGTCCCATGCTGGAGCTCTTAGGGGTGGTGGGAGGGAGGGGATTCTTTTTGTATTATGACAGTGCCGTTGTGAGGATTTTCCTGTTTGTGTTTAAGGGGGCATGCATCACTGCCCTGACCTGAGACTTCTCACCTTGCCCAGAGAGGATTCTAATGCAGCACGTCTGCCTCAAGTGTACAAACTGAAAAAAGTCAAAATGGGGAGGGGAAACGGGAGCAGAGTAACTGGGAAGGGCTGCTAGCAAGAAACTCTGCTCATTTCACAGGGAACTCAGGGAAACCTTGCATTTCGTGGATAAACTATGACGCTACGTCTCTCTTGCAGCCCTCCCCAAAATTGGTAAATAAAAAGTTCCATTGTTTTTATTTTTCAGAATTTGGTTATACGTGGAGTGTCCCCAGTTTATTTAGGGAGAGCAGAGCCTGCAAATGTTTCTCTCCATGTCTTGTATGACCCCTGGCTTCTGCCACCCTGTGTTCTGGATCAGGCTTTGCCTGACATGTAGGTTCTTGGGCAAGTCACTGTGCCTCTCTGAGCCTCAGTTCCCTCGTTGTCAATCACAGAGGTAGGAGGGGTTTGGACCAGCTGACTTTTAGAGCCCTTCCCTCTCTGGCTGTCTGTGCTCTGGATCATGAAAAAGCCTCAGAACCTGAGTCTGTTGATTAAGTGGATTGGGTGTGGGTAAAGGATGTTTGCATAAAGGGACACGTAGCATGTGTCCTCTGGGTGCTGGGGGCTTCACACACATTTTAACTCATGTAACCCTCCCAGTAGACCTGGCAGGAGGTGAGATGTACAATCTAAAGATGTGAAAATCAAGGTTGAAGGAGTTCAGTGACTTACCCAAGATCATCATTCAGTAAATGTTGACAGGGGTATTTGTGCTGGTCACTATACTGGGATGGCGGGACATTGTGGAATGACGGGAGGGCTGGAGCTGGAATCCTTATCTACCTTTGCTTCTTTGCATGCTCTTCATTCTACTAGAAATCACGCACTGATTTTCAGATCGACTAATTCAGCCAGATTATTATGGATTATCCAGTATACTGTCTGGGACAGCAGACGGTCCCTGGATCTGAAAGGGACTTTACAATCCTTTGGACCAGGCCCCTCCATTTATATCTGGGAAAATGAAGGTCTAGAGAAGTTAGGTTACCTGTTCTTTATCACTCAGTGAGTCAACAGATGGCAGGGATGACTCCTTGCCTTAGGTGTTTGAAGTGGTATTATTAGTAAAGAGTTTGTTTGAACCTTCATTTGAGAACTTTGGGATCATTTCAACTTAGTTATTCTTACCTCCAGGCCCTTTTGAAGTGCCAGAGGGTTGGAGTAAGACTCATTGAGCACCTACTGTGCGCTTGATGTTGAGGCAGGTGTCTGAGACACGGATGAGGTTGGTAAGCAAGCAAAGCGGGAGACCTGGTCAGTTTCCCTGGAGAGACTCAGGATGCAAGCTGTGTTTCAGGAGCGTCTAGTTCACAGGTCAGCAATCTTTCCCAGTGGAGGGGCTGCAACCCTGACCCTTTGTCACCACATGTGGCTGGCACCTAATTTATACCACTGTAAGAACACCTGTCACATGACATGAGATCTCTGTTCTTTCTCTTCCCAACTAGGCTGCATGTTTCCAGGGCACAGCTCCCACAGTGTAGGACCTAATCAGTGGAGCCACCTTGTGGGGAGGTGGGTGTCAGTATCTTGGATGTGCAGAGATGTACACCCAGAAATAAAAACCATCAAGTTATTATTAAAAAGGGCAGTGTGGATATGTGACTCTTTTCTTGATCACTATAACGTTAAGAAAGAATCATCCTAATACCGGGCTTCAAATATCCTAACTATTATCATAGGAAAGAGGTGTTATAATTGTTCTGCAGGGCTGGAGAGCAAAGCCAGCAGCCATGGGTGGCTGTGGAGGGGAGCAGGTAGCAGGTAAATGCAGGAAGAGTGTGCTGATGGTAGCAGTGGTCCAGTGGGTAGGACCACTGTCATCAGAAGTGTGTGGTAACCTTCAGGCATTGCTGCCCTGGCAAAGAGTAGCATTTGGTAGTCTCTAATTTCCTTTCTGGATCTAAGATTTCTTGATTAACTATCAAGCAGGAGTGAATGAGAGGAGGCCAGAGGTAGAGTAGAGCTGCGTCTTACTCATATTTAGATTCCAAAGCCATTGTGTGGGGTGGAAATCATTCATAACCAAAATACCTTTGAAAATATTTTCACTGCCCCCCAAATTGCATTATACATGGTTTTTGTGTATGTAGCTCTGAACAATAATTCCTATGCCAAATAGTACGTAAAACACCGACCAAGACTAAAAGAAGTCACAAAATGAAATTTATATGCAGTTGGGGGGTTTCATACTGCTCTGTCTTGAAGGTAACTGCAAAATTTCTAACTGGCATAAAGTGGGGGGATAGAGAATTCTCAAGGTGTTTGTGTTTGCTTGCAGGGTTTATGCCATTGTTTTGGATAAACAGCCCTAATACTTCATACATGTAACTCTTTTTAAATGATAATGAAAATTAAATGAGATAATATATGTGGGTACCCTGATCTGAGTTACAGAGCAGATGCTGAGTACACTTTTACTGGAAGGTACTCAGCCTCTTGCTTTAGCAGACTTGCCGATGCCGGTCTTTGAAAAGGTTTAGTGAAGAACCTGGTGAGCTGTGTCCAGGCTGGCATTTCCTACTTGAGGCTGGCACGTCTGTTTGGCTTCTCTGGACAGTGCTCACCGTCATGCCTCTGGCTATTGCTTCTAAAATTCAAAGTGGGAAAAGAATGAGGTTGGACGCTACACAGACCTGAGTTCAAAGCACCGGCCATTGCCTATAGATGTGTAACATTGGGCAGGTTACTTAACCTCTCCGTGTTTGGGTTTTTTCACTTATGAAAATGGGATCCATAGACCTCACCGTGCAGGATGGATGGAGGGTTAAATAAGAACCTTTAGAGAGTGCCTGGAACATGTAGAGCAGGTGTCCTCTAAGTGCTGATTTATTCCTTCTCCTTGGAAGGGTGTTGAGGAGAGGTGGTACATTTTTTCTTTCTTCAATCTCACCTCCAAATCCTTTGCCCACAGTAGTAGATGCCCACTTCTAGATGGCTTTTTACAAGCCCGTAGGAAACCCCATGTGGCCTTACTCTAAGAATGAGTGTGTTTACAACCTTGCCCTGTCGTAGCTCATCCTCATGTCAGTTACCTAACCAAGCACCCAGAAGGCTGCACTTAGAAGGGAGATGTTGAACTTAAATCATTTTTAAAGCACCAATAGCTGGGCTGGGCTGCTTTACTCAGAGGCCAAGTGGGCAGGTGATTTGAGGGATGCTACAAAGAAGCCAAAGTACATCTCCAAGTTCAAAGCATTGGGAATTCCATCATTGAATATTCATCTCTTGGGTTTATTCATTAATCATTTAACAAATATTTATGAAGCTCTTATCTTGTGATAGGCCATGTCCTAGATGCTGAGGATGAGCGGTACAGACAAGATTCCTACCCTCGTGGATCTTATATTCTGGTGGGGAAACAGAAAATAACCATAAGGCACATCCAGTGAGATGTCAGTTAGCGATGAGTGCCATGAATTAAAATGAAACAGTATAAGGGCAGGGAAAATGCCATTATAGAAAAGTCAGTTAAAGAAGGTCTCTCTGAGAAGTTGATATTTGAGCAGAGGCATGAAGGAGGTTTAGAAATGGGTTTTTGGAAATATCTATGGAAAAGAATTCCAGGCAGAGGAAATAGTGAGTGAGCCTCGGGGTAGGTAGAGAGGCACAAGAAGGGAGAGTTTGAGAAGATGTGACCTGAGAGGTACCTGAAACCAGATCTGGTGGGGACTCATGGGCTGTGGAGAGAGGTTTGGATTCTATTCTAAGTTGGAGGTTTCGAACAAGGTGGTTACATGGTTTGACTTATTCTTTCAACTCATTTTATTTTTCTAATTGCTGTATGATAAAATTGACTTTGCTTTGGCATAGAGTTCTGTGACTTTTGACACATGTATAGATTCATGGAACTACCAACACCTCAGTGGAGACACAGACCAGTTCTTTCATAATAAACCTCCTTCCTGGTATCCTTTTGTAACCACAAACACCCCACTTCTAACATATGGCAACTACAGCTGTACTTTCCTTCACTATCATTTTGTCCTTTTGAGAATGTCATATAAGAGGAATCATACAGTATGTAACCTTCTGAAGGCTGGCTTCTTTCCCTCAGCATAATGTCTTCAAGATTCATTCATGTTGTTGGGCGTGTCAAGAGTTTGTTCATTCTTATTGCTGGCTAGTGTTCCATTGAATAGACATATCACAGTTTGTCTATCCATTCACCCCTTGAAGGACACTTGGGTTCTTTCCAGCTTTTGGCAATTATGAATAGAGCTGTTATAAACATTTGTGTCCAGGTTTTTGTGTGAACATACATTTTTGCTTCTCTAGGGTAAATAAATACCTAGGAGTTGGATTGCTGGGACATATGGTAAATTTCCATTCAGTTTCATAAGAAACTGCCAAACTATTTTCCAGCATGGTTGTATCATTTTGCATTCCCTTCAGCAGTGTATAAAAGTTCTAGTTGCTCTGTGTTCTTGTCAGCACTTGGCATTTTCAGTATTTTTTATTTTAGCCATTTAGTGGTATCTCACCATGGTTTTAATTTGCACTTCCCTAATGGCAAATGTGTGTTTTTTTCATGTGTGTTTTTGCCTTCCTTATATCCTCTTTGGTGAAGTGTCCGTTCAGGTCTATTACCCATTTTTTAAGTTGCTTTTGTGTTTCCTACTCTAGAGTTTTGAGTATTCTTTATATTTTCTGGATATCAGTGCTTTCTTGAATATGTGATTTATGTGTTTTTAAGGAATCATTCTGAATGCTTTGTGGAAAGGAAGTTGTAGGGGACAAGGGTCAAACTGGAAGGATCAGCAAGTGGACCATTGCAGTAGTCCATGGGCAGAGATGACGGTAGTTTGGACTAAGGTCATTGTGGTAAAGAGGTGAAAAAGTGGTAAAAAAAAAAATCTTTTGAAAGTAGAACCATCTGAACTTGGTGACGGATGGAATGTGAGGGAAAAGAGGATTCAAGGATGGCAACATTGCTGGAGGTGCCAAGAATTTAAATATAATTCAGGCATGTTCTCTGCTCTCAAGTAGCTCACAGTCTGGTGAGGGGAGATGTATTGTAAGAAGTTCACCTGGAATATGACAAGGTGTGCTCTCAGAGTTCATGTGCAAAGTCCTGGGGGAGCCCAGGTGACAGAGAAATGGCTAAGTGTAAGTTGTGCAAGGCCAGCTCTCTGGGAAGCCTCTCTAAACTTTAGTGTGTATTAGAGTCAGTTTGGGAGGTTGGTAACAATGCAGCTGACTGGGTTCCCACCCTAAAAGTAGGAGGTCTGTGGTCAGCAAGCACCACAAATCATTCTGTGTCAGTGATTGGCCGACCACACTATGAGAAACTCTTGGGGGAGCTAGCTGGGGTGACTTCACAGAAGAAGTGATGTTTGAGGGGAGGTGTGAGTGTTTAGCAGGAATTCTGACTTGGAGAAAGCTGGGGAAAGGGCAGCCAGGCAGAGGGAAAAGCAAACACAGAAGCTTGGAAGTCATAGAGAATGGCTGGAGCCAAGAGGAAATGTAGGTTGGTGATGATGATAATGATGGTTGACCAAAGAGTACATGTCTGTTTAGTGATGGGTGGGAGTCATGTGACTTCCTGTGCTCAGTGAGTCTAAAGGGATTGCAGCAACTCATCAGCTCCCTCTTTACTAACAAGGGGCCGGCCACAGTGAAAGGTAACAAGCAGTCCAAGAGCGGGGTGTGCAGAGTCTCCTGTGATGCGGTGCCTTTGAGGAAAGCTATGGCTACAGTGAACGAGCTGGCTGGCGTGGAGTATGCAGAGGTTGGTTGCAGGATGCCCTTTACCCAGTCCTACCCTGGGCCTTCCTCAAAGCTCACAGACTCTGCATCTCCTTCCTGCACATACGTCATCCTGCCTGCTTTCCAAGGATGCCAGAGCCACATCTTCCTGTGGCTTAACTACTAATTCATCGCACACTCGCTATGTGCCAAGCCTCGTTCAAAGCACTTCACATGGATTAACCCATTTCATTCTCACAACAAGCCTATGGATGAGATAGAATTATTATCCTTGTTTTAGGATGAGCAAAGTGAGACACAGAAAGATGAATGACAGGCCTAAAGTCACAATGCTGGGAAATAGAAGAGCTGGGATATTAACCCAGGTCGTTTTGACTTCAGAACCCATGCTTTTAACTATTATGCTGCATAAACCCTCCAGGGCATCTTCCAAGTATGAGAAGTATTCAATAGTAGTAGCAGCAATAACACACATACAATAGTTACTGTGTCACCATTGTGTTATTCTTAGGGTTATTCCATGTAGGGACTATTTCAGTGATAAAGTTTCATGTTATGAAGATTTTTCTTTTCCGAATTTAGCCTTTGGGTTAAAACTTACTATTTTTATTCTTTCTTGTCTGGTTAATAAAAACCAGTATGGTATATCTTTTTTGAGGTTTGAAAGAGCAAAATAAAATGTTATAATACATGATGACCCTAAAAGTTGTTGTTATATGTGAGACTGTTCACCATTATACTAGATGACCCTGGATTATTATGTCTAGAGTTCTTCTAAATCTGTCTTTCCGCTTCAAGTAGCCAGTGTACTTTCCTCCAGCAAAATTCTGATTTGCTGTGTGTGTTTGGCTGAAGTCAGGGAAGGCAAATTACCCAATATATAGGCATTGTTTCCTAAGGAAGAATCAATATAATCTGACTGAAGACCTTTTCTCCTTTTGTAAAGTATAGAAAAAGGTGCTGTAAACTGGTGGGTCTAGGGCCTTTTCGTCCCTTATTTCAACTGTGTTGTTGTCTTAGGAGTTCTGGTTGCTATAACAAACTATCATAGACCTAATGCTTAAACAACAGACATCGTTCCTCACAGTTTTGGAACCTGGGAAGTCCACCATCAGTGTGGCTGGGTTCCGTCAGAGTCTGCTTCCTGCTTTGCAGATGGCCATGTTCTTGCTGTGTCCTTGCTGGGTGGAAAGCAGGGAGAGAGGACGTAAGCTCTCTCTTGTGTCTCTTCTAATAAGGGCACAATCCCATCATGAGGGCTCCACCCGCACGACCTAATCACCTCCTAAAGACCTCATCTCCTAGTACCATCACATTGGAGATTAGGGCTTCAATATGTGAATTTGGGGGGGACACAAACATTCAGTCCATAGTAGTTGGATGGTTGAATTTGCTGCCTAACCAACCCCAGGCAGGAGTCATCCCATTTTACAGAAGAGTCAAGTTAGGAATCTCGGCTAGGAGTCAGGCTAGACTGACAGACAACACAGAAGGAGAACTACATCATCTGGGAGAGTTTTGGAGTTTCCTGAGCAAGGAGTATCTGAGCTGAATTTTGAAAGATGAATGGAGTTCACTAACCCCATGGGATTGGGAGGAGGGGGGCGCTTAGAGGAGAATGAAAGAGGATGGTATTCCAGGAAGTGGAAAAAGCATAGGCAAAGGCATAAGACCACGTGGGAGGAAAGCAGATCGGAGTTAGTGGAGATAATGTGAAAAGGTACCATGTGGGAGAGGAAGCTGTAGTTTCAGCTGGCCGGGCAGGAAGGGCCTCAGAGCTGCATGGAAGGGCTTGGATATACATCAGGGAGCAACTGTGGTGTTTAAGCAGGGCAGTGACATGGTCAGATTTCTGTTTAAAAAAAAGTCTCTGACACTGTATGCTATGGAAATGGATTTGGAGGAGACCTAATTGGATACAGGGAGACAGGAAGGAGGGTTTTACAGTGGTCCATGCAGGAGATTGTGCATGTCTGAACTGGAAGTTGAGGGAGACGAAGAGAGTGGGAAAGCATCCCTTTCATTCATTCCCACACCCAGAACAAACCCCTTTGCTCTATTATGGGACTGTGTGGAGGTGAATCTGATACAAGCCCTGTCCTCAAAACATGTATAACATAGGGACATGGAAGAAACCATTGACAATACAAGAGGTGGATTCACTCAGTTTCTTTGACTCACAAATATCTTTTGAATGCCTACCATGTGCCATCTCTTCTGGTGGGTGCTGGAGATGTAACAGTGAAAAAAGAAAAACCCAAATCTTTGACCTCATGGGGACCACATTCAAGTTGGGGGGCAGCAGAGAAACAATACACTACAGAAGTAAGATATGTAATACGTTGGATGGTGATAGGTAATTGCAGAGAAAACTAAAGCAGGGAAGGGGAAAAGGAGTGTTGGGAGGAAATTTTTTTTTTTTTCTTAAGGGGAGACATTTTATGCCAATGGGGAGTTTCTAATCAATTCCCAGATTAATGTAAAGCTCTCTCTTTTTTTTTTTACAACTTCATTGGAGTGGGAGCAAATTTTTAAAAGGGTATTTGATTAAAGGGCTAAAGGAGGCAAGGGAATATTATCATTAATATGCAAATGTGGAGGCTGAAACACCTCCCTGGAGACATTGTGGTTATAGCAGCAGTGAGCATGGGCCTTGGGGCCAGACAGACCTAAATTTGAGTCCTGGCTCCATCCCATACTGGCTGGGTGACTTTAGACATGTCATCTCACCTCCTTGAACATGGATTTGTTTATCCATATAACAGGGTTGGTGACACCCATCTCCCAGGACTGCCATGAGGCTGGACAGAGACCCTCACTGCTCAGCGTGGAGCCTGGTGCCCTGAAAATGCTCATTATATGGTTCATTTTCACGATGGCGGGAATGATTCTGGTGGGGCATCGCCAAGGCTTTATGGGAAGGGAGACCTGGGAGGTGAAACAGGAGCCTTGGAGCAGGATTGCCTTACCAGGGCTCTTCTGTTGCGAGCTCTACAAAACAGAGTCCTGGGGCCCCAGGGCCGAGAGGCAGGAGAAGTCCCAGAGTAGCCCCGGGTTTCCTCCAGCAGCCCAGGGGTCCTTCACCATCTTGGCTATTCGCAGTACGATCCAGGGAGGGGAGAAAGGCTGAGTTCTAGCCTGACTCCTAGTCGAGATTCCTAACTCGACTCTTCTGTAAAATGGGATGACTCCTGCCTGAGGTCAGTTCTCGGGGGCTACGGGATCACTCAATTCCTCCCTCCACCCCTAATCCCCCTTCTCCAAAAAAGAAGATGCTGCAGCACTCGGGGCAGGGGAACCCTGGGGCTGATGTCATGCCACGTTCTGAAGCCCTTGAAGGTCTCCACCTTTCCTGAGAAGGATTCTGTCCCCAGGCAGGTCCAAACCCCCTGGGAAAGGATATGAGAAAACCTTTCTGTGATTTAAAAAAGTAAGTGGAGGGCTTCCCTGGTGGCGCAGTGGTTGAGAGTCCACCTGCCGATGCAGGGGACATGGGTTCGTGCCCCGGTCCGGGAGGATCCCACATGTCGCGGAGCGGCTGGGCCCGTGAGCCATGGCCGCTGAGCCTGCACGTCCGGAGCCTGTGCTCCGCAACGGGAGAGGCCACGACAGTGAGAGGCCCACGTACCGCAAAAAAAAAAAAAAAAAGTAAGTGGAGGGCTTCCCAGGTGGCGCAGTGGTTGAGAATCCACCTGCCAATACAGGGCACACGGGTTCGAGCCCTGGTCTGCGACGATCCCACATGCCGCAGAGCAACTAAGCCCGTGCGCCACAACTACTGAGCCTGGGCTCTAGAGCCTGTGAGCCACAACTACCGAGCCCGTGTGCCTAGAGCCCATGCTCCGCAACAAGAGAAGCCACCGCAATGAGAAGCCCGTTCGTTGTGCACTGCAACGAAGAGTAGCCCCCGCTCGCCGCAACTAGAGAAAGCCCGTGTGCAGCAACGAAGACCCAATGCAGCCAAAATAAACAAATAAATAAATAAATTTATTTTTAAAATAAAAAAATTGAAAAAAATAAGTAAAAAAGTAAGTGGAGGTGAAAGAGAGCATTGGTGGGTGTGAAGGCGAGTCCAGTTTATCTTCAGCAGTTTGACCAGCAAGCGCAGCAGAAACGGCTGTTTTCTGCAGGAGCTGGAGGCCCCCGCCGCCATCTCCATGCGGACTGTGCAAAAACCTCCCCTTGCCTGCAAGTGACAGCTGGAGAGGACTGGGGGGCCACACTCTGGAAGGAGTTGGCAGCGGCTGCCTGGGGATGTTTGGGTGGAAATCTGATGCCGGGATAGGAAAGCTCTGCTTCCCATGGGCTCTTCCCTCCACCTGTCACATGTCATCAACCATGAGGTATCATAGCGCCTGGCCTAAGGGGGCATTACTGCTGCTTGGCTAAGGCCAGCTACTTCCCCAGCTCAGTTGTTCCTAAAGAGGAAGGAGGGAGGAGGAGAAACAAACTGACAAAACCTGTGGTTAAAGGCCTAGACTGTGAGGTCAGAGGAACCTGATTAGAGTTCCATACCTTCCCTTGTGTGACCTTGGGCAAGTTACTGAACCTTTCTGATCCTTGGGTGCTTCAGCACTAAAATAAGGATACTAGAACCTTCCTCATAGGATTATTAGGAGTGTAGGAGAGAGTGAGGGTACAGGTAAAGTGCTTAGTTGAGTGTCTGACATGTAGCAGGAAGTCTGTCCATGTTGCTATTATCAATATAGACTGACGAGTATTATTAGAAATCAGGATAAAGGAAGGTAGAGAAAGAAACCACTTTTCTGTGTCTGGTTCTTTCTGTTGAAAGTGAGACTCAAAGATGCGCATCTGAGTTCTTCAGATCTGAGCTCCTCCTTTTACCAGTGGGAGAAGCCCCTGGGTGGAGGGGTGACGGAGTGACTTGCCTACGGGGATGCTGATGGATGCTGACAGTGTGGGATGGGGAGCCAAATCATCTGGGCCCCATTCTGACTCCACACCGAATCACAGTGACAACTGGGCAAGTTACTCTACCTTTCTGGTCCTCTGCGTGGAAAGCGGATAATAACGAAGGATTCCTATTAGGACTAATTGATTGAATATATAAACAGGGCTTAAAACAGTACATGGCACATAGGAAGCACTATATAACTATTATATATTTATAATATTGTTGCTCTTGTTACTATTACAGTTATTGTATTACTATTAGTATTACTGCTATTAGTTGCTACTATTATTGTTATTATTACCATCATCATCATCATCATCATCATCATCATCACCATTACTGTTAGGGTCACACAGGGAGCCAGTGGCAGTAGCTACTACCTATTTTAGCAAAAACCTGCATGCTAGCCTTGCCCACACCTGCTTCTTTATGTGAGCATGAGGCTGCCTGCCAGCTTCTCTAGCCTGCAAGAGGGGACTGCATCCCCATAACTGCAGCTGAGCCCACTGTTCCCAGAACTTTCTGAGCCAGTGCTCTCCAAGGTGAAGGTCACTGCAGAGTCTGCCCCAGAGTGCTGCCCAGTAGGTGCCAGGCTATCAAGGAGCACCCCATTGATGTTGGTGCCCGGGTTGTTGGGAGGAGGGGGGCCAGCAAACCAGGGTATCACAGTGGTTGAAGGGCTACATCTGGAGATAGACTAGACTGATCTAGAGCCAAGATTTAACTTTGCCCCTTGCCCAGTACATGCTGTCCTGCCAGTTGCTGAAGCCCCTGAGCCTCAGTTTCCTCATCTGTAAAATGGGGCTAGTAGTTGTATTTGCTTCACAGGGTTATGTGAGGATTCATGAAATGATGCTCTTAATTAAATTAGGTCAGTGCTTGAGCAAGCAGTCAGCCACACGGTGGTTATTAGTATTTTTTTATTTAGGAGAAAAGTACTCCCCAGAGAGGGGGAAGTGAGTGGCTAGCAAGTAGGCACTGATATCCTGAGAATCTTGTATTTTAATTGTGATAATTGTGGAATCAGAAAAAAAAACACTGGCTGAAGACTCGGGTGACCTACGTTCTGGGCTTGGCCTGGCTTCTACTTTGCTAAGTGACCATAGACAAGTCACTTCCTTGTCTGTACCTAGTTTCCCTATCAGGCAACAAAGTCTTGGGAACGGGGGCGCCACACTGCCTGGTTCTGTGTGATTTCACAGGTGTCCCTCCATCCCTCCACCTCCCCAGGTCCAGCCCCTCCAGGTAACTGTGTTTCTGCCGAGGTATAGCCCACACCCCCCTGGGGTCCTGGAGTCCTTCAACAGATGATTACTAAGCGCCCAGGGTGCCAATCCTGCATCTGGGTTCTGTGTGAGGTGCGGGAAATAGAGGACTGAGGGGGTCAGGTCCGACAGGAAGTGAAACCATTCCCGCTATAAAGAAAATGCCTCAGGAGGATGGAAGAAGATACAGTCGGTGGGACTGGGGGTCTAGGGTGAACATGAAATGGAGTGGTCGGAGAAGAGCTCTGGGGAAGTGGCATTGGACTTGAGACCTGGATGACAAGGAGGCAGCAAGGGGATGAGCCAGGGAAGAACATTCTGAGCAGAGGGAACAGCACGTGCAAAGGCCTGAGGGCAAGGGCAGTGCTGGGGAAGGAGGCTGGCTTGTCCGGGAGACAGAAAAGAGGCCAGTTTGGCTGTAGGCAGTGAGTGAGGGGGAGGGGGCCCGGACGATGTCGGCCTGCAGAAGGAGATTGAACGCCACCCGCACTGAAGGGCGGGGATCAGAGCAGGGGAGCAGGTGGGGAGACAGGGAGGTCAGGGGAGACCTTCCGGCTTGGTCCAGGTGAGGGATGACAGCGGCTCGGACGCTAGCGGTGACCATGCAGCTGAAAGAGGTAGGTGGATTCAGAGGCTGTGTTGGAGATAAGAGCTGGTGATGGCCTGGGTGTGGGAGGCTCCAGAGGGAGGAATCCTGGCATCTCCTCACATTTCTAGCTTAAAGCACTGGATGGGGTATCTGCTGAGATGGCGGGGGGGGGATGGAAAAGGGGCAGTATGGGTCGGGGAGATGGCAGGAAAACAGGAGTTCTGTTTTGGACCTCATAAATTTCAGACGCCTAATAGCACGCCTTTGCTCTCCAGAGTGAATGTGCTAAATTCCTCATTAGGGTGGCACCTGGCCACCAGAAGCACCGCCAGGCTGGCCACCTGCCCTGTGGAAGCTTAGGCAGAGGCTGTAGGAACTGAAGGCGATGAAATTGAGTGTTGTACCGCTTACAGCCTGTGCCCTCTCTGTGTCTCCCTGTCTCTCTGTTTCTATAGCTGTGTCTTTTTGTCTCTCTGTTTGTGTGTGTGTGTGTTTCTCTCTCTGTCTCTCTGTCTTTCCATCTCTGTGTTTCTCTGTCTCCTCACCTGTGAATACCTTCATTCAGGTGTTCCAAGTGACTGGTGTTTGCCCTCACTTCAGCCCTTCCTTTGCATCCTCAGGTGTGTTGCAGACCTGAGCAAGCCCCCCAAAGATCACCTTTGTCCCTAGGGGAAGGTTACTTATTTGGCTCCATGTGTTTTCTGACCCAGCAGACAGGAATGCCACGGCTGGTTCCCAGGCCTTGGCAATGCTGGCATCTCTCCTAGACTCTGGGTGCCCGGCTCTGCCTGTCACCATCTCCAACTCAGTGAGTCTGCAGCCAGACTTAGTCACTTCTCCAAACCTGCAGTGACGGGCATGTGCAGGCCTCCGCAGGGACACAGAGCCGCTCTCTTAGTCCTAACTGGTTGGTGAGAATAGTCAGGGAAGCCTCCCCAGAGTAGAAGAGGTTAAGCTGAGTCAGAGGTAACCAGCTGAAGCATGTAGGAAAGCAAAGGAAGGTCATGCCAGGCAGAGGGAATGGAAATGTGAAGCGGTTGTGTGGGGGGCAGGGCATATAGGATGGTGAACCCTAAGCAAATTTGTGTAAATGAGCTAAGTTTAAGGTACCCAAGAAGACAGATTCCAGGCTCATGGAGGCCCAAGGCACCATGATGTGATGGAAAATCGATAGGCCCCAGACAGACCTGGGTTTGCATCCTGATACCATGGAGGGGCAGGGCTGTCCAGTGGTTACCGCCGTGCCCACCGGAGCCAGGTTGCCTGGGTTAGTATCACAGCTCTGCCCGTTGTCAGCAGTGTAACTCTGGGCCTCAGTGTCCACATCTGTACAGTACAGGTAAGAACAGCACACCTGCCTCATAAGGCTGGAGGAAGGATGGCATGAGTTAATAGGGTCAAGTGCTTAGAACAGTACCTGACAGAACTGTAATGATTACTTACAGGGTGAGTAAAATACTTATCATCTCTGGACCTCAGTTTCTTTTTCTGTAAAACGGGGTGATTGCACTTCCTGGGCAGGGTTGTTGAGAGGCTTGGGGACCACTTGCAGGCCATCCATGTGCAGTCCCTGGCTCCCCACAGAGGCTCAGTAAATGGTAGCCACCACCAGCACCACCAGCGCTACCATTATCATGGTTGTTGTTATATTTCCATGTTGGCTGGTCTGGCACCGAGTCCCTGCTCACTGACTCCCTCCCTCTGCCCAGCAAGCATCATGGATCACCCAGCCTAGAGACTGGAAATTAAGTGCTGTAAATCTGGGCCACAGTTGCCCTGGAAAACTATCTGCCTTTTGCTGGGCAGCAGTGATTCAGATGCTCTTCTGGCCATGCTAGCAGCTGTGTTGTCAGCGTTCCCCCAGGTCATGCAAAAGGCCAGCAGCAGGTCTCTCCCCGAAGCTTGTGCAAATAAGCATTGCACGTATGACTTCCGGGCCCAGTGCTGACAAGAATGGAGCTATGATCAGCACAAGGAAATCCCGAGGCCATTCCACTCTCTGTTCCCTCCACTCACGTGGAATTTGGTTTCCACCCTCAGTCCCTGTTAATGATGAAACTGGAGGGGACAGGGCAGGCTCCTGGGTGTCACAGTTGGGTTCCCTCTGTGCTCTGTCTGTTTCTTATCCAGTCTTCATTGTAGGAAGGCAGCACAGGGTAGCTAAAACTGGACCCCGGGAGACCCAGACCGCCTAGGTTGGAATCCCAGCTCCACCATTTAACCAGACATAAGGTTTTGGGCAAGTCAGTTCATCTCCCTGTGCCTCAGTTTCCACATCTTTAAAACAGAGATGATGTTAATACTGGTTTATATCTCATAAAGTTGTGATGACTAAATGAATCAGAGCTAAATGAAATTCACTTCTCTTTGCTAGGCTCTTATCTCTTTATTCATAAAATAAGGTAGTGGCACTAGATCCTCTTAAGATTCCACTTCAGAATTTCAGGCACTGCAGTATGTGGAAATGAATTCTGCTTCTGCTACTGACCTGCTGTTTGGTCTTGGAAAAGTAACTTAACCCCCTGAGGTTTCCATTTTGTTTTTTTAAAGGAAATAAAAATACCTCCATGATGGATTTTGATTAGTATCTGAATTAGAATATAGGTAAAGATATTATATATCTCTCTCTATAGATGATATAGATATAGATATAGAGGAGATACCTGTATCTCCTAGCAGAGTGTTTGTCACTTCATAGGTGTTCAATGAATGATAGCAATTAATTTTATATTGGAAACACTATAGAAGGAAGTTCCTTATTGAATAAGAAATAGTATTAATTCCCAACTCTTTTTCAAATTCCAAATTAGTTCCTGAAAAAGTGAAGGGATGGAAGATAAAGAATCAGGAAGGAGGAAAAGAAGGAAGGGGAGGAAGAAGTGATGGAGGGAAGAGGGAAGAAAAGAAAGCACAGAAGAAAATGGGATGGAGTTGATGATGCCCCACTTGCATTTTGATGATGGAGTTGATGCTGCCCCACTTGCATTTTCTGAGCAGCCCCACATGCAGGATGAGGCATGGGGAGCTCTGCTGGGGGAAGGTTCCAGATCCTAGTTGCCCGCCATCAGGGGACCTCCACTGCATTGCCCTACTCCCAGCCACACTCTGCATCCTAGTGGCATACCCAAACCTCAAAATTTCCTGACTTCATTTAGAGAGAATCCAAATGTTCTGTTTTCTGGTCTGTTGCTACAGAATGAAATGTGGGCAAGAGCACCTTTGGGCAGATCCCTCTCTAGGGACTTGGGCATTGGGGAAGTTGGTGGAAATTAGCATTTTACAGCTGACTTCTAGGCCTGGCACTGATAAGGAAGGAGCTGTGATGGGCACAAGAAAATCTGTAAGCCGTTCCGCAGTCAGACTCGCACTGATGTATACCGAGACTCAGATGTTTCCTCGGATACTAATTATTCTCAGTGTATACAATAGTCATGTTTTCTCCATAAAATCAGGGCACAGAGATTTTCTGGGTTTCCTTTGGCAGGGATGGAGGGAGCAGAGCGTTCTCAGCCCTGATTGTGGAAGTGGCGACGGCTTAGGTTTCCAAACAAGTAGAAGGGCCTGGCAGCCATAGTTCTAGGAGTCTCACATGCTGTCCCAGGAGTTGGGAAGTTGATCCTCCCACAGGCAACAGGCAGTCATGAATTTAAAGCAGAGATTAGATACTAGGGTCTTGTTGGATTAGTGGGGGCTGGTGAAATGAAGAGCCCAACTGGTCAAAGAAAAGAACAGAACCAGGCCAAGGTCAGCCCTTGGACCACTCAGAGGTTTAATTTTATGGTTAATAGGGTCAGTATTTTGATCTCGTGATTATACAAGAGCCTGGAGTACCCTTGGGCACCAAGCTCTGAGTCTGACTGGCAGAAAAGATGCCCTGGGGAGCCCTAAGAGCCCCAGCCTTTGTAGTTGTTTTTGGAAAAGTGAGTTCATCAAAAATCTTTTCAAACAGGGCCACAGAGAGTATGGATGAGGGTTTTCTCGGGAAATAGAGATTCTATCCATTCATTGATTCATTCATTCTTCCGTTATTTACTGACGGCCTACAGGTTGCAATGGATGCAGAGCTGAAATACAGACCCTGTCCTCAGTGAGCCTAAAATCTAAACTAATTATCACTGTATCAGGAGCCACTACTATAACAAACAACCACAGCCTCTGGATGGCATAGGTGATAAACATTGTCTTGCTTACGTGTCTTCAGGTTGACTGGGAGTTGACTAATGTAGGCCAGGCTCATCTGGGTGGCTCTGGGATGCAGCTTGAGTCCAGGTCTTCTCCACATGTCTCTCCTCCTTAGATCCGTGGGCCAGCCCACAGAACATGCCCACGGAACATTTTCTCATGGCAATGGCAGAGATGCAAGAGGGCAAGTAGAAACACATCATGATACCTACTGGGTCAGGCTCAGAATTGCTGCACTGTCAGGTCTGCCCTCATTCCGTCACAATGGAATATTACTCAGCCATAAAAAGAAACGAAACTGAGCTATTTGTAATGAGGTGGATAGACCTAGAGTCTGTCATACAGAGTGAAGTCAGTCAGAAAGAGGAAGACAAATACCATATGCTAACACATATATATGGAATTTAAGAAAAAAAATGTCATGAAGAACCTAGGGGTAAGGGCTTCCCTGGTGGCGCAGTGGTTGGGAGTCCGCCTGCCGATGCAGGGGGCACGGGTTCGTGCCCCGGTCCGGGAGGATCCCACATGCTGCGGAGCGGCTGGGCCCGTGGGCCATGGCCGCTGAGTCTGTGCGTCCGGAGCCTGTTCTCTGCAACGGGAGAGGCCACAACAGTGAGAGGCCCGCGTACCACAAAAAAAAAAAAAAAAAAAAATTTTGAGGCAGAATCCATGGAGCAGTGGAGAAGCAGCAGAAGAGGAAGAAGACTAGGGAGGCCTGTGAGTGAAATGGTGTCTTCGGGCTTGAGCGTGATAGGCGGGAATACAAAGGGGGGAGGGGGGTAGAGCAGTTCACCCTCAGGACAGGATCTTGCCCAGAGGGGCCAGCGTTCCCGATGATCACCAAGGTGGGCACCTCTCCAGCTCCAGCTTAGAATGAAAAGGCCTAGGAATAATATTGTGAAATATATCCCCCAAACCACATGTGGTTTTTATTTTATTTTATTTTACAGTAAGTTAATGTCACTAGAAATCACCTTAATTAATTTTTTTTTTGTGTGTGTGGTATGCAGGCCTCTCACTGTTGTGGCCTCTCCCATTGCGGAGCACAGGCTCCGGACGCGCAGGCTCAACGGCCATGGCTTACGGGCCCAGCCGCTCCACAGCATGTGGGATCCTCCCAGACCGGGGCACGAACCCGTGTCCCCTGCATCGGCAGGCGGACTCTCAACCACTGCGCCACCACGGAAGCCCCACCTTAATTTATTTTGAAGGGCGCATCATGGGCAGCAATGAGAGGGACCCAAGATGGCCATTTAGCTCCAGACTACAGGTTATCAAGGGCCTTGGGTTAGATGTTTGACAATGACCTTCAGAGGAAGGTCTTGATAAATCAGAGACAGGCCGGTGTGATTGTCAGATAACGCCAAGCTTCTGTCCCAGTCCCACCTGGGGCTGCTTGGAGACTTCTAAAAATTCTGTTTGCAAATAAATATCCTGTGATTATTTTGTGGATAACACCGTTATAGTTGCTTTGTAATTTTAGGTTAAAAGCTTTAATTTGCTAAATGTAAATATTCATGTGCATGAATATTTTTTGTGACCCTCTTTTGGCATTTCTCTATTTGGGTATATTTCAGGTTGGGGAGGGTAGTTTCTAATACATGGAAAAAATCTCACCTCTCTTGACCTCGAGGAAACCCTCTCCCATGAAATTTCCTGAAACGCTGGCGTTCTCCAACAAGGGGAGGGAGTTGCTGGTGCAAAAGCTCACTCACCTGGGCTTCCCTGGTGGCGCAGTGATTGAGAGTCCACCTGCCGACGCAGGGGACACGGGTTCGTGCCCCGGTCCGGGAAGATCCCACGTGCCGCGGAGCGGCTGGGCCCGTGAGCCATGGCCGCTGAGCCTGCGCGTCCGGAGCCTGTGCTCCGCAACGGGAGAGGCCACAACAGTGAGAGGCCCGTGTACCGCAAAAAAAAAAAAGCTCACTCACCTACAAATCCTACCTCCGAAGCCCAAATTCTTGGCTGGGGACCTACAGTGTCCCACCTGTGGGAACCAGAGTGTTGCCACTCACAGGAGATCAAGGCCTGTGTGAGTGGATTTGAACTCATCAAAGACGGCACACACTTTCATGTAGCTGTGGCTGGAACAGAGCTCGGAGGATGAAAGGCCCGGCAGATCTGTTATGTGGAAATGGAGCTGCTCCCTCAGCAGATGCGTGTTTGACCTTTTTTCAGGAAGTTAAGCATCTCTTAGCTCTGCAACTTGAGTGGCACACTCTCTGGGTTCGAAGGCTTACCCACACTGCCTGTGCTCATCAATATATGGATGAAACTCAGCCCATGTTGTCTCCATGAATTTTTAAACTTTTTGCTCAGGCAGAAAGGGTTTTAGCAGTTGTTAATTGCCCAAACGCTGGTTCCTAGTAGGCGAGGAAAAAGAAAATCTTTCATCACTCATTGAGCCAAAGATGGAGAGAGAAAATTTATGAGTCTTGGTATTTTTTCATGGGGAAGGAATTCACTAAAAAATGAAATCAGATATGCCCTCCCATTATTCCAACTGTGGTCCAGCTTAGGCTTATATGCATCCACTGGGATGGATGCTTTCTCTTATACAATTACACATTTAGTCTTTGCAAAAGACTAAAGGTAAGGATAGTTTAATTTTATTCCTGTTGTCTTAAGCAGGTTCACTCAACAAATATGTATTGAGCCCCTGTTATGTCCTAGGCACTTTTCTAAGTGCTAGGCATACATTAGTGAACAAATCAGACAAAGATCCCTGTTCTAGGGGGCTTACATTCTATCAGAGGGAGCAGAGAGCCAACAATAAGAAAAACAAGTAAGTCAAATGTATAGTTTATAGAAGGTGATGCATGCTGGGGAAAAAAGAATAAATGGAGTGGAGTAAGACAGATCCAAAGTGATGGATGGTTTAACATTAGGGGGTCATGGGAGGCCTCACTGAGAAGGTGACATTTGACCAAAGATCTGAAGGAGATGGGGGGTGAGCCATGCAGATATCTGTAGAAAGAATGTTGCAGGTGAAGCAACAGCCAGTGCAAAGGCAGCTGATGATCAGGAAGTTCAGACATTGGAATTCGTCTTTTCCTTTAATGTTCTAAGAAATGTGCCAGGCCTTGAATATTCCTTATCTGGTGTCCCACTGTAGGAGAGCCAGGTGTTAGCCCGTGAAACACCATACTATCAACATTTGTAGAGCACTTTAAAGATTAAGAAGTTATTTCCCGTGGAGTGAAGGAACTGTTCGCTACCCTGGTTGTGGTGGTGGTTCTATGTGTACACCAGAAAAGTCCATTTTACCCTACGTTAACTTAAAAAAATAAGCATTTTGAAAAAAAGCAGTTTAGTGCATTTTATTTTGTTCTGCTCAAAGACCTGTGGATTAGGGAGGGCAGAGATTAGCATCCCCGCTTTGCAGATCAAGAGCCTGTGGCCAAGATGTTACTCAGCCGTAACTCACCGGGTCTCAAAGTCAGATCCATCCAAAGCCTGTTCTCATATGAATACTGAAGTCCCTGCCACACTGCCTCGCAAACTAAAGCTGACCACACTGCCAGACCATCTGGCAATAGGAAGCACACTGTCTAAAAAGCAGTCAGTGTGATCACAACAGCTAATGCATACTGCTCATCGTGTGCTGGAGCTGTTCTAGATACTTTACATATATTAAGTTACTTAATTCTCACAAGAACCCTATGACATAGGTACTATCTCCATATTACAGATGAGCAAACCGAGGCCCAGGGAAGTTAGGAAATTTACCACAGGCTGTGTAGGTAGTACGGTCGCAGAGCTGGGATTAGACACAGGCAGTTGGGTTCCAGAGTCCGTGAGCTTAAGCTTCAGGCTTACTGGTTCTGTCCAGCTGTGTCCAGCACCAGAGTGCTAAAGCCGTGGTCATCCTTAGCCTGGGTTTGGTAGGGGTCTTGCACTTAGAGAATCCCTTTTTTCTTTTCAGTAAGGCATTGTGTTTTGAGTGTAAGGTTCACAGTAACTTGAGGTGCAGAGAAAACCCATAAACACATGCTCAGGCTCCCCCATTATCAACATCCCCACCAAAGTGGTAGATTTGTTATAATTGATTAATCTAACTCGACACATTGTAATCGCCCAAGGTCCATACTTTACATGAGTTCACTCGTGTTGTACGTTCTCTGGACTTGGACAAATGTATTAAGGACGTGTATCCATCATGATGGGATCATACAGAGTAATTTCACTGCTCTAAAGATCCTCTGTGCTCTGCCTCTCCATCCTCCCCATCACTGCAAACACCCCCGCCCCGCTACAATCCCCAGCAACCACTGACCATTTTGCCGTCTCCATCATTTTGCCTGTTCTAGAGCAGTTGGAATCACATACACACATAGTACCACAGCCTTTGCAGACTGGCTCCTTTCACTTAGTCACATGCATTTAGTGTTCCTCCATGTCTTTTCATGGCTTTGACAGCTCGTTTTTTTACCGACTCTCCCGAGTTGGTTCTGTTTGCTCAGTGCTGTTCGAGCAAACAGCGGGACCAAGTTTGGTTTAGAAGCAAAGGAAAGCTTTATCCTTTGATCGAAGGATGGAAACGTGCAAGCTGACTCTCCGGAATCCACGCCTCCCAGGGTACTCCCTGGCGGTCCAGGGGTTAGGACTCTGTGCTTCCACTGCGGAGGGCCCAGGTTCAGTCCCTCGTGGGGAACTAAGATTCCGCAAACCTTGCGGAGCGGCCAACAGACCAAAACAACGCCCCCCCCCCACACACACTTTATAGGGTTCTTGTCAGCAGGGAGGGGGCAGAGTTCTTGCTGGTCAGGCGCAGCTATGCTGCTCCCTGTGCTGCCGACCACAGTGCGGAGTGCAGCGCTCCCGCGCACAGCCCGCCGCCGCCATCTTGAAGTGAGGCGCCGTGCACAGCGCTCCTGCGCACGGCCCGCCGCCGCCATCTTGAAGTGAGGCGCAGTGCACAACACTCCTGCGCACGGCCCGCCGCCGCCATCTTGAAGTGAGGCGCCGTGCACAGCGCTTCTGCACACGGCCCACCAAGCTGAGGTGTCGGCGCCGTGCGCAACGCTCCTGCGCACGGCCCGCCGCCGCCATCTTGAAGTGAGGCGCCGTGCGCAACGGTCCTGCGCACGGCCCGCCCCGCCGCCGCTTTGAAGTGAGGCGCCGCGCACAGCGCTTCTGCACACGGCCCACCAAGCTGAGGTGCCGGCGCAGCCATTTTGCACTGGGAACGCTGGTCTGAAGTGCCGAGCATCAGGCTTCTGCAGGCGGTTTCCTGTGAGCAACTGAAACTAGACTAAACACAAAGGAGAAAAAAAGGTTAGATTTTATTTTATTACCCAGATTCTATTTTTACTTCCCTGGAATTGTTAACGGGTTTTGCCAGTGACACAGTTTCTTTTTAGTATTAAATAATACTCAGTTTCCTGGATGTACCACAGTTTATCCCTTCACTTCTGAAGGATATCTTGATTTCTTCTAAGTCTTGGCAGTTGTGAATAAACATCCTACTGTAAACATCCTGGTGCAGGTTTTTTGTGTGGACGTAAGTTTTCAGCTTCTTGGGGTAAATACCAAGGAACATGATTGCTGGGTAGTATGGTAAGAGTATGTTAAGTTGTATAAGAAATAACCAGGCTTTCTTCAAAAGTGGAAGAAATGCATTCTCACTGGCAATGAATGAGGGTTCCCGTTGCTCCACATGTTCGCCAGCCTTTGATGTTGCCAGGGTTCCAGAATTGGGCTATTCTGCTAAGTGTGTGATGGTCTCTCCTTGTTTTTTTTTTTTTTTTTTGCGGTACACGGGCCTCTCACTATTGTGGCCTCTCCCGTTGCGGAGCACAGGCTCCGGACGCGCAGGCCCAGCGGCCATGGCTCACGGGCCCAGCCGCTCCGCGCCATGTGGGATCTTCCCGGACCGGGGCACGAACCCGTGTCCCCTGCATTGGCAGGCGGACTCAACCACTGCGCCACCAGGGAAGCCCTCTCCTTGTTGTTTTAACTTGCATTTCCCCACTGACAGATGACATGGAGCATCTTTTCCTGTGCTTACTTGCCATCTGTATAGCTTTGGTGAGGTCTCTGTTAAGGTCTTTGGTCCATTTTTAAATTTAGCAACCTGTGAACCAAGACTATGATAGGAGTGAGGGAGGGGTGAGGATGATATTAAGGATGTTTCGGGAGACAAAGTTGACAGGGCCCGGTTCCTGAGTGGCTGAAACCGCTGAGGGCTAAGAAGGAGTGAAGTATGAGACTCTAGTCTCAGGCCACAGTGAATGGATGGATAGTGGCACTTCCGGGAGGAAGAGGGGGGCCCAGGTACAAAATTCTTCAGAGGATGAGGAAGGACGTGAGTCTGGGTGTCTATGAGACACCTGAGCAGAGATGTCCACTCTCCTGTCCAGTTGACGTTCAGTTGCTCATCTCCCAAAGTAGCTGGTGCCACTGTGGGGCGGCTCTCACTCTATGGAGTTGTTTATGCTTTGATGCAAAACCTGCATCCCTATGATTTACATCTTACTTCCGTTGTGTGACTCCATTAACAAGTGAGAAGTCTCCAACCTTTATTTAATTCTTCACAGTAAAGTCTTCCTTCCCGCCACAGCCTCCAAAAAGTAAGCCTGCAAAGTTGCTTTATGAAATGTTTGTTTGTTCTGTCTGGTGTGGTCACTCCTGCCCTCTAGCGGCTGTTGGTGGGGCAGCATGGGGCTGAGCACTCGACTGGCCTGCTGGATTCTATCCCAGAAGGATTCTATCCCAGGGTCTTCCTGCCTTTCTGTTCCCACTGCCTTCCTTCCAGAATCCCCCTTATCCTCACCTTGTCCCACCATCAAAGTTTTTCATTGAAGAGATATCCAGTGTCTAGTGGCACAGGAAGTCAGTGGCTCACAGGACAGGAAGACACCCTAGAAATCACATAATCCAACTCCCTTTTTTATACGTAAGGACCCAAGTGATTGTAACAGCCTCCTAACTTGTCTGGCTGCTTCCACGCACTTGCTCTACAGTATGTTTTCCGCACAGTGGCCAGGCAGACCAGATGACGTCTCTCTCTTGCTTATAACCATCCAGTGGCTTACTTTTCACACTTGGAATAAAATCAGAATTATTTTCAGGTTGGCCCTTCATGATCTGGCCTCTCTCTACTTCGCTAAACATTTTCTTACAAAAAAAAAAATCTCCCTCTTATTTTCTGATTGAACTGGCCTGCCTTCTGTTCATCAAATGTGCCTAGCTCTTTCCTACCTCAGGGCCTTTGTGTATGTTCTTCCCTTTCTCCTCACCCTTACATCTCAGCTTAAAGGTCACCTCCTCCGAGAGGCCTTCCCTGACCCTCCCCCCATGTTAATCTCTACAACAGCGCTCTGTGTATTGCCCCAGTCCGTGAGTATTTCTCCATTATCTGCTTCCCTTACCAGACTGTAAGCTCCCCTGGGGCCTGCAGTGGGAGAAATTATAGGAGGAGCCTTTGACGAACATTGGAGTTGGTCAAAAGATAATGAGGTGATTTTTCTGAAGGCGGGGAATTCCCACCAGTGTAAGGTCGACCGGAGTTCCTAAAGAAGGGATTGTTAAATAATCTCTAAGGTCCCTTTAACTCTAATAGTTTGTTAACTTTTTTATCCAGTATTTGAAAGATGGAAGAGGTTCAGATCCAATAATAGCTCAGTAGCTTGTGTTGGAGTAACCCTCTCATAGATGATAACTATAAACTTTGGGTAAAGTATTTAAAAGAATCTATTTGAGGTTCCTGGAGAGAAACAGAAAGTAGGTGGAATCTGGAGGGGTTTTAACCCTTGAAAGAAGGGAGTGGCACCCGCCAAGTGAGATTCACAATGATGTGGCTCTTCCCTTGAAAGCAAAAAGCAGAAAGCTGCAGTTTTATTGTTTTGACAAGTAGCAGAGTACAGGCTAATAGAGTGGCTGGAAAATGAGGATATCTAAAGAGATGCCCCAAATCCATGCTGCCAGTAAGATCAACAGAGGCCTCTGTGAAAACTGTATTCCAGTTCAGCCCCTCCTTCAGCCCATGTGTGCTTTTCACGCTTGCACACAGCTGTTAATCATGGAGACACTCTCCAATAAACTTTCTGCTTCCAAATCATCCCGGCAGAGTCAGCGTCCTGGGGAACTTGACTTAACAACGATCTAATTGATGTTATAGAGCATTGTACCCAGCAACTGCAAAATACATGTTCTTTTCAAGTGCAAATGAAACATTCATCAAGATAGACCATGTTGAGCCATAAAATTAATCTCAGTGGATGTCAAAGATGTTGAAGGATTAAAACATTATAGACTATGTTCAATAATCATAACAGAATCATATTAAAAGCAATAACAATAAAATATCTGAAAGAGCACTGGAGTTTGAAAATTAAAGATATGTTTAAATAACACATAGGTCAGAAAGAATTAGGAAGAAATAAGAATAATTTGAGTTGAATGACAGTGTAAATACAACATGTCGGATTTCTGCATTCAGCTAAAGTAGTGCATAGAGGGAAATGCATTGCTTTAAATGCTTATATTAGAAAAGAAGAAAGGTTTAAAATTAATGATCTATATTTCCATCTTAAGAATGTAGAAAAAAGCCTTAAACCCAAAGTTAGAAGAAGAGAGGAAGTAATAAAAAGCAGATATAGGTGAAATAGAAAACAAATAATAGAGAAAATAGAAAAAGCTGCAAGTTGTTTCTTTAAAAGATTAATAAAATTTATAAATTCCTAACACAGATTAATCAAAGAGAGAGAAAAAGCAAATTACTAGTATCAGGAATGTCACGGGAAATTACTACAGCCTCTGCAGAAAATGAAAGGTTAGTAAAGAAATATTATGAACAACTTTATGCCAATAAATTTCACAACTACGATGAAATGGACAAATTGCTTGAAATCACATATTGCCAATATTGAAATAACAAGAAACAGAGAATATGAATACATTTATAAAAGAGGTTGAGATAATTATTAAAAACTTTACAACAAAGAAAAAAATCAGCCCCAGATGGCTTCACTGTTGAATTCTGCCAATAATTTAAGGAAAAAAACCCAATATTACACAAACTCTTTTCAGAAAACAGAAAAGGTGGGAACACTTCTCAGTGTATTTTGTGAGGTCAATATTATCCTGATACCAAAGCCTGGCAAAGACACTGACAAAAAAGAAAATCAGAGACCGGTATTTCTCATGAACATGGACATAAAAAGTCCTCAACAAAATATCCTCAGATTGAATCCAGCATTATATAAAAAAGGTAATTCACTATGACTAAATGGGATTTATCCTAGGAATGCAAGTTTGATTTAACATTTGAAAATCAATTAATGTAATTCACCACATTAAGCAAATAAATGATTTTTAAAAACATAATCCTCTCAACTGATTTAGAAAATCACTTGGCAAATTCAACATCCATTCATGATAAAAACTCTCAGCCAACTAAGACTACAAGGGAACTGTCCCAATCTGATAAAATGCATTTATGAAAAACCCATAGCTAATAATAACATTGTGTTAACGTGAGATACTGAACATTTTCCCCCTAAAATTGGGAACAAGATAAGTTGTCTGCTTTCATTATTTGTATTCAGTAGTGGAGGGACTAACAACTGTAATAAGAGAAGTAAAAGATTGGAATGGGGGGAGTAAACATGTCTCTATTTGTAGATAGCATGATTGTTTAAATGGAAATCTTAAGAATCTGTAAACAATCATGAAAAACAGTAATTGAATTTATCAGGTCACTATATTGATAATAATTGACAAATATATGATGTTGGCAGCAAACAAATGGAAAATAAAAAGAGAGTATTTATAATACCATCCAAAAAAGCCCAAAAGAAATTGTTAGGAATCAGCTTTAAAAAATGGGTGCAATACCTCTATATTGAAAATCCCAAGACATTTCTGAGAGAAACTAAAGAAGATTTAATACGTAGAAAGCTCTAACATGTTCATGAGGTGGAAAATTCAATAGTGTTGAGATGTCAGTTCTACCCAAACTGAGCTAGATTCTACATAATTCCAAACAATATCCCAACAGACTTTTTTGACTGTTGTACAACTTGACTTTAAAATATACATAAAAGTAGGACCTAGAATACTCAAAACAATCTTGTGAAAGCAAATATAGGTTGGAGGACTCACTTTACCTGATTTAAAGACTTTCTATAAGGCCACAGTTATCAAGACAGTGTAAGGATAACAGATCAATGGAGCATAATAAAAAGTCCAGAAATAGATAACATGCAGTCAACTGGTGCCAACAAAGCCACCAAAATAATTCATTTGGGAAAAATATTTTCATAAATGGTGCTGGAAAACTGGATAAATGAACCTCTTCTCACACTCAAAAATCAAGTTTTAATGGACTGTGGACCTAAACAGAAAAGCTAAAACTATAAAGCTTCTATAAGAAATTATAAGACAATATCATCGTGATCATGGGGTTGGCAAAGATTTTTTTTTTTAACAAGTACACTGGGTGACATGTTTTAATATAAAGTATCAGTTGTCTTCCAGTGATCTGACTCTTACTTACTTACTTTATTTATTTATTTATGGCTGTGTTGGGTCTTCATTTCTGTGCGAGGGCTTTCTCCAGCCCCGGCGAGCGGCGGCCACTGTTCATCGCGGTGCGCGGGCCTCTCACCATCGCGACCTCTCTTGCTGCGGAGCACAGGCTCCAGACGCGCAGGCTCAGTAATTGTGGCTCACGGGCCCAGTTGCTCTGCGGCACGCGGGATCCTCCCAGACCAGGGCTCGAACCTGTGTCCCCTGCACTGGCAGGCAGACTCTCAACCACTGCGCCACCAGGGAAGCCCCGGCAAAGATTTTTAAAAGCAGACACAGAAAGGACTAAATGCAAAAGAAAAACTTGGTAACCTGGACTTCATAAAATTTTAAAATTTCTGTTTATAAAAAGATCTGCAGATATAGGTAATAGATGTCATATATGTACATATACATGTGTATACATATGCACATATATACATATTTTTTGTATGTATAGATAAAATACTCCTAATAACCAAAATATGGAAGTGTGGTCTCATCCTATGGTATAATTTTTTTTCCCATTGGGATGTTTTTATCTCGAGTAACAATTCACTTTTTTGTAAGAGTTATTTCATTCTGCCAGACTTATACTCATGATGGAAATGAAATGGTAAGCCACAGACTGAGAGAAAATGTTCACAATATACATATCTGACAAAATACTTATATCCAGAATGTGTAAAGAACTCCTAAAAATAAATGAAAAATGTAAACAACCCATTTTTCAAAATGGGACAGAGACTTGAACAGACACTTCACCAAAGAAGATATATCGATGGCCAGTAAACCCATGATAGTTGCTTATCCTCATTAGGTGTCAGAGAAAATAAAAACACCATGAGTGGGGCTTACCTGGTGATGGCAGTGGTTGAGAGTCCGCCTGCCGATGCAGGGGACACGGGTTCGTGCCCTGGTCTGGGAAGATCCCACATGCCGCAGAGCGGCTGGACCTGTGAGCCATGGCCGCTGAGCCTGCATGTCCGGAGCCTGTGCTCCGCAACGGGAGAGGCCACAATAGTGAGAGGCCTGCGTACCACAAAAAAAAACAAAAACAAAACAAAACACCGTGAGATCCTATCTTACACCCACTAAAACGGCTAAGATTAAAAAGATGGACAACAGCCAAAGGTTGGTAAGGATTTGGAGCAACTAGAGCTCTCAGATGAAAGGTGCAAAATAGCTCAACCGCTATGGGAAGCTTTTGGACAGTTTCTTAAAAAATTAAACATGTGCCTACCCTATGACTTAACAAATTAACTTCTAGGTATTTTCCCAGAGAGAAAGTGAATCTCTCAATCAACCTTTCTCTCTGTCTCTCTTTCTCCTCGCCCCTCCCTTTCCCCTTCTCTCTCTCCACAAAATTACTTAAATAAAACATGCTAAGAGCAATTCTATTCAGAATACCTCCCAAACTGGAAACATTTCAAACATCCATCAACAAGAGAATGTAGTAACAATTTGTGGTTTATTCATCCAGCAGAACACTACTCAGTGATAAAAAACAGAATGACTCTTGATACGTACAACATAGCTGAGTCTTGAAACCATTATGTTGAGGGAAAGAAGCTGTTCAAAAAGAATAATACACAATCACATTTTATATAAAGTTCAGGAATAGCTAAAATTAATATACGATGACAGACATCAGCAGAGCATTTGCCTATGAGGACGTGTGGATTGACCAGAAGGGGACACAGGAGAATTTCCTGAGGTGATTGGGGTATACTAAATCTTCTGCCAGTGTATACATTTATTAAAACTCCAAGAATTGTACACTTATGGACTATGCATCTCACTCTAAATTTTACCTCAACAAAAATATAAAATAATCTTAACAAAAAATATAGGTGGGGTTGAATTGCATGATATAAACAATCATTTTTCTCAGTGAGATATTTTGATCTCACATGAACAGTTTGGTTTTTTATTTTTTATTTTTTTTTATTTTATTTTATTTTTTTTTTATTTTTTTCGGTATGCGGGCCTCTCACTGTTGTGGCCTCTCCCATTGTGGAGCACAGGCTCCGGACGCGCAGGCTCAGCGGCCATGGGTCACAGGCCCAGCCGCTCCGCGGCATGTGGGATCTTCCCAGACCGGGGCACGAACCCGTGTCCCCTGCATCGGCAGGCGGACTCTCAACCACTGCGCCACCAGGGAAGCCCCAGTTTGGTTTTTTAAAACTTACTGTATTCTGTTCAGAAAAGGAATGCATTTGTTTATTAATCTGCTGGGGCTGCCATAACAAAACACCACAGACTGGCTTAAACAACAGAAATTTATTTCCTCACAGCTCTAGAGGCTGGAAGTCTGAGATCAGGGTACCAGCATGGTTGGTGTCTGGCGAGAGCCCTCATGCTGGCTTGTAGACTGTTGCGTTCTCCCTGTGTCCTCACATCGTGCGTAGAGACAGAGCAAGCTCTCTGGTGTCTCTTTTTATGAGGACGTTAATGCCATCATGAGACCCCCACCCTCCTGGCCTCATCTAACCCTATTACCTCCCAAAGGACCCCCCTCCAAATAGCAGCACATTGCTGATGAGGGCTTCAACATATGCATTTGAAGGACACAATTCAGTTCGCAGCTATAAATATTCTAGAAAATCTGGAAAACATAGGTAAGTGGAAAGAAAAAGAAAAAACAAAAAACCCTGTAGTCGCATTACCCAAATATAGTCACTGTTAACATTCTGATGTCTTTTTCTTTCCAAAGTTTTATTATTTCAATTTCTATGTGGTTGTAGTCATTCCGTACCTATAATCTTGTATCATGAGCTTTTAAATTACAACATAAAATTTTTTCTGTGTTACTAAAATCCCTTTTTAAATACCTCTTTTTAATAGCCACAGAAGGTTCTGCTGAATGACTGTGCTGCAGTTTACATGTTCATTATCTTGTGGTCAGACGTTGAGATACTTGCCAGTATTTTGCTAGTGTAAATAATGCTGTGATAAATACGTTTGTACAAGAGGCTTTTTCTGTAACTCGGATTTCATTCTTGGGATAGAATTCCAGAAAATGGAAATTGTAGGTTAAAAGGGTATGGTCTAATTAGATGTCGCCAAATGCCTTGCCAGAAAGATGATGTCCCACTTTGCACTGCCCCCAGCAGCAGGGCAGGAAGGGGCATCATCTCTTTGCTCTTAAGGGGCTGAGGTCATTTCCACTAATGTGTTTGTTGGCCTGTTTCCATAGGTAAAAAAAGACAGCGGCAGCCGACTTGCGTGGGACTCCCCTGGCTCTTCTGCCCGAGACCCTACCACTGCCTCTCCCTGGCAGCCTGTGTTCTGGGCCTCACCCAGACAATCTGAGTAGGAACAAGCCATCTCATCATTCACAGCCATGAATTTCCTCCGGCGACGCCTCTCTGACAGCAGCTTTGTGGCCAACCTGCCGAACGGCTACATGACAGACCTCCAGCGCCCAGACAGCTCCACCAGCTCCCCTGCATCCCCAGCCATGGAGAGGAGGCACCCCCAGCCCCTGGCAGCCTCCTTCTCCTCTCCAGGATCCAGCCTTTTTAGCTCCTTCTCCAGTGCCATGAAGCAGACCTCACAGGCCCCCTTGGGGCCGATGGAGCCTCCAGGTCCCTCCACGCCTGTTGTTCAAAGGCCCAGGATCCTGCTGGTGATCGATGATGCCCACACAGACTGGTAAGCGGGACTCTGCAGGTGCCCCCTCCCCAGGGGCAGGAGAGGAGATGGGGCTTATCTCCCTCCTGGGGAAGAGAGGGGAAGAGCTGTGAGAGGTTCTGTGGTATCAGAGACTGGCAGGAGGGAAGGCCACTAATGCCAAGCACCATGGCAGCTACTTTGTGCCACACTCTGTCCAAAGGGCTTTGTATTTAAGGTCTGAAATCTCTCACCTGCAAATCCAAAATCCAGAAAGCTCTGAAACCTAGAAAATAGTTTATAACCCATTTGGCAACAAAACCTGATCTGAAGGAAAGTTAGACTGTAATAGTCTTCACTGTGCTACTCACCGTGCTTGTTCATATGATTTGCTGCAGACATTGTGATACATTTGATACGGGGTACTGCCCAGAGCCCACTGGAAGTAGTATATAATATATGGTATATGCACTGTATTACTTTTCTAAAAATTGAAAACTTAAAATCTGCAGTAACTCTGGCAAGTTGCTTGACCTCATTCGGCTTCAGCCATGCTCTCTCATTGAATGGGGTTGCTATGAGGGTAAAAGAAACCAACAAAGGCCCACAGTCCTTATCTGAAACCCTTGGGAACAGAATGCCTGAGTTTGCATCCCTACTCTTTCATGCACTGGCAGTCTTGTTCCAGAACCTGTCCTCTTAACAGCAAAGGTAGGCAGAAATGACAACCCTTCCAGTCTCTTCCCAGGTATGCCCCGCCCCGATAGATGGTAAGCATCCTGGGGGGCAGAGACTGGACACATGTGTCAAGGTTATTGCAGCAGTAGTTCCACAGGTAGTTACTGAGCACTGACTGAGTGCAAAAAACAGTCTTAGGTACTCAGGTAAGTAGTGAACAGGCCCTGCACATATGGAACTGCAGGTGGAAAAGAGGTCTCTACTCCAAATTTTTGGTAGACAGATATGATAAATATTATCATTCCAGTTGGAGACATAGAATTTGCAGTCCAGGAAGTAAACCCAAATGTGGAGACATGGAAGCACACCATCCAGGGCAATTCTGACAGTGGACCCATGGATGGCCATGGGAGCTGGAGGGCAAGGTTTTCTGCATGCATCTCCAAAAGCTGCCACAAAGTAGGCATCCAGTAAATATGTATTAAATGAATAAATTAATGTATTCAGTTCCCTGAGCATGCCAGGTGCTCTGTTATTCTATCATGGATGTGTGCACTCACATTCATTCCTTGAGAAGTTAACTCAGGTTGGGAATGGTTGAGCCTATGCTTTGGAGTGGGAGATATTTATAGTTTTAACGTATTCAGTACAGTCAACATTAAAGCATGTCCAGCAGGTTCAGACATTAGCCATTATTTTCCTGCAAAGAAATCACTTCATCTTAACCAGGGTAGTCATGTGCCTGGCCTCTGTTCTGACCCAGTCTGAATCGTCTTCAGTGATGCTGCTTGCTTGAAGGGTCTTACATGAAGCCTTGTTCATCTCTGCTTATGCTCTTATGTAAAGCATCATATTTAGATTCTGAGCCAAGGGGTTGATTTCTGCAGAGGTGTTGCTTCCATGCACTCTTGCCTGTGCAATCCTGCTGCCTCTCTGCCTGGTAATCAAAACGCATACATGGCCTTTGCAGTCCTCTGTTTCTCTTTAACCCAACGTGACCTTGATTTTGAGTGTTCTCTGCAGACTGTGTTATCCCTGGTTCAGTCAGGGATAACATGGTATGGTGATGGGGGGTATTTGTCAAAAAAGTTGCTTCCAGTGTGGAGGCTGACCTAATAAATGGCAGCATGGTGCAGTGGTTAAGAACTCAGACTTCAGAGCTGTCTGGATTCAAATCTCTACCCCATAATAGCTATATGACCTTTGAACGTTAACTGCATCTAAATGTGAATAAAATAGTACCTACCTGTAGAGTTAATATATGTAAGTACGGTTAAAATCTGAGTTACTGTAGAAGTGTTTAGGATGTGTCTAGTAGACAGTAAGTGCTATTTAAGTGTGTATTATTATTGCAGACTATTGTTACCTTCTGTGCAATATTAATCATCTCGACAGCAGCTCCTGTAGGCATGCCTATTTAATTTCTTTATGCCCAATATTAGGCAGAGTGGATTAGGATTTACCCCTGTTGTACTAAGGTTTTCTAATGATCGCTCTTCCCTGCTGGCTCTCAGATGATAAAGTTGGGTCTTATTAATTAATGTCTGTCCCCCACAGTGCCCATATGGTGTGTAGTGTAGCGTAGGCGCACAGTGAATGAGATTGAAATGCCATGAATAGCCTCAGCCAAGTAACATTTAAATTTTGACTTTGGTCTTCAATCTCTCTAATCCACAGGCAAGACCAATGTGTGAATTTTAGGCTGTGCACCCTGGTGGGGGACACAATTTTTGGCCAGAGGAATTTCTCCCAGCCTGTTTCAGTCACGCTTTTCATATGCCCACAGGTTAATTAGGTCTTGAGAACAGCAGTCCTTTTCTTGCCTCTCAGTGGTTAAAAAAGTGGAAAGGTGAGAAACTGAGACTCATTATGTCACCTGGAAGTTGGCTCTGTAATCACTGGATGTTTGTGACAGAGATTTCCTACCCGCACGTAACAGCTTCTCCTATAGAACTCCATCCTAGATCCTTTAAGAACTTGCAGGCCTTTCCAAATACATTCCCAGCTTCCCAGATTGATGCTGGCTGCCTTAAACCCCAATCCTTCCCTGCAGAGTTCCCGAAGGATGCCTGTCCCCCTGATACCAGGAGTGGCCAAGAGGTGGCGGGCCAGCCCCACTGTCCCTGGGTGGCTTTGGCAGAGCCTCGCTGCCTGGGGTCAGCCCTCTGCCCAACCCCTCCTTCATTGTGCAAACTGTTTCCTGAGAGGAAGAGGTTGTTGGAGGGGGAGAAGCCAGCTCACACAGCCCCTTTCTTCCTCCTTTGAGATGGTAATGAGCGGGGAGAAGATCCACCGTCTGGACTAAGAGTGAATCCACCGGGAGCAATGTGCCTCCCTTTTCTTCCTTGTCAGCCCCAGTTCCTTCTCTCTGTCATCGCTTTCCAGGTCCAGGACCCTGCTGCAGAGTCAGGTTTCCTTGTGGGTGAGAGAGTTGCAGGAACCTCCCACTCTTGCTTCCTGACAGGCCAGCTTGCATACTCTCTGAACCAGCCTGGGCCCCCTAAGGATGATCTGATACCTGGCCAGTGAACGGGAGAAGGGGCGTGAGGTGGGGAGGGGAGGGCTTTTCATCTTCTGAGGAGACACAGAGGGTCCCAGTGCGACCTTTTCTGGGAAGAAGGACTCATGGCCGAGCATTTTAAGATCCCACCAGCTTTTGGGGTTGCCCCATAGGTGAGCGTGGCTACATCAAGGATGTTGGGGAGCTTTGGACCAGGATCACCCCCCAATAAGGTCTGGCTCAGTAGTAGTTCTGAACTAAAGCTGGTGCTGTCCTCTGGGATGATGGGAGATCAGTCAGCCTTGAGAACCACAAGGGAAAGGAGAAATAAAAGCATTTCAAGCTCAGTTTTCTTCAGCCCTACTTGCCTAGGATTTTCCAGCAGTTTCACTGGTCTCAGGCCTCTAGCCTTGACCTCACCTCCTGGTTACCTTTCATGTTACCACCAAAGTATCATCTTTCTGAAAATATAAATCTGATCAGTTTGCTCCCACGCCCCACCATGTATCCCCTTTTATAACCATTTGGTGGTGCATCGTTGCCCTCAGGTTCAAAGTCAGAGTCATAAGCAGGTCTGCCCTCCCTCTAGTTCTGCCTCCAACTCCACTTCCTGCTTTGCTGCTTATTCCGCAGGAATAGCAATGATTTGTAGTTTTCAAACACACCTCTGCCTTAGCACATTCTGTTCCCTGCTACCTGGAATACCCTTCCCTATCTTGTTCCGAGCCAATCTCCATTCATCCTTAAAAGCCTGCTCAAGCGTCACGTCTTCTCTGAATTCTTCCCTGACACACCTACCCTGCCAACAGTGCTAATAACTACCTCCTTTGATAACTTATAATATGTTCCATTGTGTCACGGCAGCACACATGACACTGTATTATAGTTAGCTTTAGGTGGCTGTTTCTTCTGCAAGAACAAGGTATATGTCCTATTCTTTTTGTATCCCTGGTGGTCAACACATAGTATATTTTCAGTTAGCATATGTCATTGTTCCCAACCCAGTCCAATCAGGACAACCTTTATTGGGCATCATTGGGCCTGAAACTCACCTTACTTTAGAAGTCAGCAATATAGTACATACAGTTGAGGCGTTTGCAGTTTTACTCACCTGTGTATAAAGTCTTGGCTCTTTATTTTCCAGTACATACCTAGAATAACTGTAAGGCAGCTATTTGAGATTCATAAACAGATGAATTTTTAAATTATTAACAGAATGTACTGGAACCCTAGGTTTGATTTTTCAAAAGGAGAACATTGAATATGACCCCAAGAAAGATTGTTCATAACCAGGTCAGGGTTGAGTGTACTTCCTTGCTCTCAGTTTTACCTGCAAGGTCTCAGGAGCCCGAATGGGCTTGGGGAGGGGATGTTGGGGTGAAGGGGGCATAGAGCAGCAGCTAAGCCTTGGCCTCCACCCCTCCCTCCAGTGGCCTCTGGAACCCTCCTCTCCTCTCGCCTCACCAGTGGTCCTTGTTCCCAGAATGTCTGCTATTCCCTTTCAGCAATTATCTATTGTTACCTTCCCTTTTATTCTCCACCCTTCCCTAGGATTTCTTTTTTATTTTATTTGTTGAGGAAATGAAAAGAGGATTCTTAGTTTGAAACACCCCTTACCTACTATGCTTTCAGCCTGGCGTTTGTGAGGCTATACCATTCTACTAAATGATGGCTAATGATACTCATTAAAGCACAGTGTCCATGTCTAGATTCTCCAAGAGTTCTTATGTTGTGTGTTAATTTGTGTCCCCATGACCACCAACCCACGCATGCCTACTTGCTATCTTTGTATCTCAGCGCCTAGAACAGGGCAGGCAGATAATAGGTGCTAGGAAACATCTGTTGATTGAGTGAGTGATTTGAAGGTGATGTTATTGGTAATGACAAGGGTGAAGGTGTGACAGTGAAATTGAGGAGTGACCTTGGTGGTATTCTTCAACCCTCTTTCCCTCTCTCACTTACTACTCAATCCAACAGGAAGTCACAGTGGCCATGGTGAGAGCATTTACACCCTGGAAATTGGCAAGTGCTACACACCAGGCATTTAGGTCTCCCCAGAGAGCAGGTTGTTAAGCATTTGCCAGCACACCACTGCTCGTTGCACTTCCTGATTTTCCTGGGGAGCATTTTACAGGTGAGGAAGCAGAGCACAGACAGACCATGCACCTGCTTGAGGAACCAAAGCCAGGAGAGTGGTAGGCTGGGACTTGGATGGAACTAACTTTTTAAAAGGCATTTCGCATGGTGACCTGCCTCCTGCTGACCACTGCCCAGGGTTTTAGTGTTTTGCATGAGGTAGGTGCTGAAAAATCTTGGTTGAAAAATGAATGAACACACAAATGAATAGAACAAACCACGAGCTCCTTGGGAATAGGGTCATGCCCTCATCATCGTCATATGGCGAAAACTTGTGCACTTTCTGTGACCAGACATTGTGCTAAATAGTTTTCATAGATTCTCTAATTTAATCCTCCCAACAACTGTATGGAGCATTATTACTATTCTCATTTTAATAATAAGGAAAACTGAGGCTCTGAGCCCAAATGAGAGCAGATGCTGGTGGCCTCTGGATCAGCTTAGGCCATCCAGCTGGCAAGGCTGGGCATCCCTGTTCTCTTATCATTCTTCCCTCTCCCACCTGAGCACAGGGTGTCAGCCCATGGAGCAGGGCTCTGGAGCCTCACATGTGTGCACGCACCCACACATGCTCGGTGTCTGAGGGCAGGACTGCTTGTTACAGCACTGTGGCCAAGCACAGGATCCTGGTGGCCTCATCCTCAAAGGAAAGCACCCACCTCGAGTTAGGCAGCCCTGCCCTACCAGTGCCTTTGGGCAGCCAGAATGTTAAGGTGCCAGGGGAAGAGGGCCTTCCCGCAGCCAACCAGACACTTGTAAGCTTAGCCTTGGAAGTTGGACCCTTTGCAGAAGTGGCCCTTGGACTATTTTCCTCTTTTTGAAGCACCAAGGGAGCTCCGACAGCGTCTTTTCTGTTCTTTTCCCCTGTGTTTTGATATTAAAGTGTGATTTCCTAACACATGGCTGACATGATTCCCCAAGAGAGTTAAAAATCGGGAAGAAGATAAAATGCAGAGAACTCAGGGCTGGCAGGTGGCAGGTCAGGATTGAAACGCCAGCTCTGCCGCTCACCTGCTCTGAGGTCTTGGCCAAGCTGCTTTACCTTTCTGAGCCTCTGTTTCATCATGTGTAAAGTGGGTTTATAATGCCACCCCCTTCACCATACCACTAAGCTCACAAGGAGGTGTGAGGCTCCAATACTCTGTTCCTCTCCTTCATGGATGTTTTTCAGTGTGATGGTTTGTTTACCTGTGATGCAGTTCTGCTCTAGAACATCAGCTCCAGGAGGTAGAGTTTAGACCTGTCTTGTTTAACCACCGTATCCCCGGAGCCTAGCACAGTGCCTTGAACTTGGTACAATAGGATAAATGGAGGATATAATTAACAAGCAAATGGATGCTTTTGCCAAGGCTGTTATTATTATTAAGGGAAAGTTCAGGATTGAGGATGCTCTGGGGGAGAGCCTTTCTCAGAAAGCACTCAGCTGCCCTGGAATTCGGGAAGGGTACCAGACACTTCCATGCTATTCCCCAGGCTCCTTCCTCCTTCCTGCCCAGCTGATAACTCAAAGGCTCCAGCCTCCACCTTAGAGTTGAGCTGCTTCAGGCTGCTTGAGTGAAGGTGCAAGACACTTCAGGGTGTCTTGGCAGCCCTAGAAGCCTTGCTGTGACCTAATTGGCCCCAGGGTGACCAGGACTTTCCACTTCCCACTGTGCCACCTTCTGGGGGGGTTGGGGAGCAGCATTAACTCAGAACTGGCATCACCAGCAGAGGTTTTGGGTAGAGTTGTCGGTTTTAGCCAATAAAAATACAGGATGCCCGATTAATACTTAGATAAACAATGAATCAGTATAAGTATATCCCATGCAATATTTGGTATAGACTTATTTATACTGCAAAATTATCTGTTGTCTACCTGGGATTCAACTTTAACTGGATGTTGGGACTTCCCTGGTGGTCCAGTGGTTAAGACTCCGTGCTCCCAATGCAGGGGTTCCGGGTTCTGTCCCTGGTCAGGGAACTGGATCCCGCATACCACAACTAAAATCTGGGGCAGCCAAATAAGTAAATAAATATTTTTTAAAATATATTAAAAAAAAATTTAACTGAGTGTCCACTAGTTTATCTGGCCACGCTACTGATGGAGGTGGCAACGAGAGACAGTGCCCAGCCCCGCTAACATGCGCCCAGTGAGAGGCTGGCCTTTGCATATTTTTGCTTTCTGGGTGGGGAGCCAAACCAGGCTCCCCCAGTCGACCCCATGCTCAGGAAGCAGCTTTCCCTGCCTGTGATGAGGACTGAACAATCTCAGTTACTAGCAGGGCAGGAGCAAAACCAAGTGGGCAGTATCGAGGCAGGCTGCCTGGGCCCCCGTTCTCTCACTCACTTATGTGACCTTGGGCAAGTCTGACCTCTGAGCCTCACATTCCTCAGTTGTAAGGCAGGATCGGATCGTGGCACATCTTTCACGAGGGGTCACTATAGAGTTAGAGATGATGGCATAGGTGGGGCTAGTACTGGGCTTAGCTGCCATACAGGCACTGAAATGGTAACTGGTATTAACAATTAATTTCAACCACTAATTGCTAGTGAATATAATAGCGCTGGGAGCCAGGGGGAAGGAAGCCACTTGGCATGTTTCTCAGTTCAGCTGGGTATGATTGAGAGCTGTCTCCTAGAAGCCCTGGAGGAGGGGTGTCTGGATGCTGGTAGGCTGGCACACTCTCTACTCTGAAGATGGGAAGATGGGGCCGAGCTGGTCCCCTCCTCCTGGAGTTGGCTTGGGGGGGGCTCAATGGGGGATACACACCTCTCTGTTGAAGACACTTGGCTCTGGGAAACAAAATCCTTATGCCTCCCTCCACCACTTCCCCCACCCCTAAGACTCTCCTTGAACCAGGACGGGCCCTGCCAGTTCCCTGTGGGGAAAGCCAGAGGTGGAGGGAGAGGGAGCTAAGAAAGTCTTGACGAGAGGGGTCTTGCCACCCCCCTACTCCCTTCACCTGCTGACTCACAGAGGCCACCTCACACAACCTGGAGCGGTGCTGGACTTCTGGGCTCGTCCTTCCACTCTGGGCACCCTCTGCCACTCCCCCTCCCTCCGCCCTGGTGCCTGGGCGGGGAGGGGCCTTGGGCATTCCCCAGCAGCCTGCCCCGTCGCCTGGACACCAGCGCCGTTTTCCCAGGCCCGGCCCCTTTTATCAGGAGGACAATGTACACACACAGTGAGGGCCTTGTGTGGCACCCAGGCCCCGAGCCCTTTGACTTGAGGAATTTTTCAAGTGCTGACCTCTCTCCGTGAGGTCTCCCCGCCATCCAATCCAGAGGCCTGGTGCCCCTGCTGCTTCCTTCCCTGCTCTTGCAGGGAGAGAGGGAGAGAGGGGAAAACAGTGAAGAGTTGTCTCCTGCCCTGGTAGAGTCTTCACCCTCAGACTGTGGCTAGGAAATCTGGGGGAAGTGTCTTTGAGCAGAAGGGAATGTGGGGAGGAATCTGATCTGTGCTGTTTCTTCCTAAGTTCTCCCTCCTCTGCTGATGCTGTGCGATCTCAGTGGAGCCACTTTCCTCTCTGGGCCTCAGTTTCTTCATAAGTCAAACAATGACAATAGACTAAGATCACGGTCCCCAAAACACTGTTTCCATCAGAATGACAGACTACCAGGCACCACCCTACACCTTCTGTAGTGGATAGAGTTCTTTGTTTGCAAGAAAAAGAAATTACTTTGGCTGACTTAGGCAAAATGGGAGTTTATTGAAAATATGTGGGAGGCTCACAGAATGAAAAGAAAAGCCATGAAGACCCGAGTTTAGGAGAGGTCAGGACCCAGGGCTCTGCCAGGACCTAAGAGGCAGGGACTTGTGGACAGTCTCTGGAGCCGTCAGCTCCTGTTTCCTCCCAACCTTGTGCCTCTCTGCTCAAAAATCAAATTCCTGAGCAAGAACAAACCTGGCTGGTTCCACAGTGTGTCCTGGGGACACTTGGGGACAGTCCCATCAAGACTGTGTGCAAGAGAGAGGCTTGGTTCCATGTGTGCAAGTGCAGATAGAGGTGCTGTTACTAGAAGTCAGAATGGGTGCAAGACAGGCCACACTGAGATGTACCCCTAGAACTACAGAGTTAAAATACCCAGAGGAGAGCTCAGGAAACTTTTTTTAAATGATGAAGAGCCAAGTTTAGAAACCACTGAGCTAGAGGACTGGTTTCATGTGGCTCCCAACTGGTAGAACTGAGGCCAATGAAGCAGACAAATAGGGAGACGTGTCAGCTCAGTGCACAGAATGGTAAAGTCATCCAAAGACCACGTGGGCTTCCCGGTGAGGGAGTGAGCCCCCTGTCACTTGCGGGTATTCCAGTACAACTGGGCTGGTGATTTGGGAGGAACAATGCAGAAGAGGCTCACACTCTAAAAGAGTCAGCCTGCAAGCCCTTAAAGGAGGCTCAGACCTGCAGCTTTTCATTTTCCCCACTCTGGCTTTGTGTCTCAGTCACTTTTCCTGCCTTTGCCCTGCTTTTTTCTGAAGAGTTCAGCTGTTCAACTTCTGAGTCTTCCCTCACCCTCCAAAATGTGGTTTTCTCACCTAGGTCCTCCTCTTTCGAAGGAGTCCCTCAGATGCCATGGGCTCTCCTAGCAGTAGCTGTTCCTGTTCCTCCAGACTTCACCTGCCTGGTTATAGCCTTGCCCTGTGGGAGGCATGTCACTGGGTGCATGCCGGCCTCATTACAGAATGTCTTTTCTCCTGGGTCCTGTGGAAGCCTGCCTGGGATGTGTTTCCTTGACAGGAGGGAGGCTGTAATGGCAAGAGAGGGGATGGTGCTTTGTGTCCATTTTCCTGACCTCCAACTCTGAGTTGGGAGAAGGGGTGGACGTGTGGGCTTCCTGAGGGTTTGCACGGAGCTAATTGCCATTTTCATAATGGAATTCGTTAAATTAGGGGTTTCCTGTGCAGTTGCTCACAGGAGACAAGGTGGTCAGTGAGTGAAGAGGCAGGTGTTAGGAAAAGGCACGGGCACAGAGAAATATTTCCCTGCTACAAGGAAAACAACAGCGCAAGCTCCATGACAAATGTATCTGCCACTTGACTCTGGCTGCAGAGAGACAACAGGGAGCAGTGGGGACGGTTGAGTGTGGGAACTGATGCCCTTCTGAAGGCACTAGCTGCCGTCCACTCAGCCAGTTTTTGCCATGTGGGAATACAGGTGTGGTGTTGCCCAGTTACTGATTTTCAGGGGAAGCCAGAAATCTGAATTCTTTATATGAATTTTCTATTTTAAAATTAAAAGTATGTAATTTAAGTCCAACAAAACAAGACTGTGGACTCCATGAGGTTTGCCAGTTGGCAACTTCTGATGAAGACAGGAGTCAGGGTAAATATTCCTCATCTGGACCTGTCTCCTGGCTAGACCAGGAGCACCAGGATGGCAGGGGGCTCTTTTGTTCAGCATAATTCCTAGGGACTAGCACAGTGCTAAGCACATAGTAGACCCTGGATGGAGGGATGGATGGATGGGTGGGTGGATGGGTGGATGGGTGGGTGGGTGGGTGGGTGGGTGGATGGATGGATGGATGGATGGATGGATGGGTGGGTGGATGGGTGGATGGATGGATGGATGGGTAGATGGATGGATGGGTAGATGGATGGATGGGTGGATGGATAAGCACATGGGTAATTGGATGGCTAGATGGATGAATAAGTGGAGGGAGGGAGGAGGAGGGAAAATGACTTCTCACAGCTTTCTCCTTCTGTGCCTTGCCCTTCTCACCTTGACAGGCCTCACAACCCCTTTCTAAATCAAACACTTAATATTCTCATGGTCCCCTTCTTCTCATCCTCCTTATACCATCTAAACGCCTTTTACGGATGATCAGATACAAGTCACTTGCACCTTGGTATGAATTACCTTTCAGTGTGTAACCATTTTCATGGGCATTTCCCCAGGTTGAGCTCTTAATAGATGCTCATTAAATGTTTGCTGAGCGAACAGCTTAGCCTTCTAAATGTGAACTGTCTTGGTGGAGTGAAGGCTGTGGATTTTCAGAATTCTGTGGGAATGAGGGTGACACAGTGTTGTGTCTTTGGAGAGAAGAGGGCTAGGAACTGGGAGATAACATTCTAGCATGATCTCTGCTGTCAGAGTGAGTGGGTGGCTGACGATTTTGTTTACCCTAAAGGCTGGTGCTGGGGGGGAAGAGGAGCTCCCAGGCGGCAGCCAAGGCAGGTTTCCATCATGCTAGACATGAAGCAGGAGTTCCATTTAGAGCAAGGAAGATACTGCCACCTTCCCCTAAATGCTGTGTCACTTCCTCAGGTACATGCCCACTTGTTGAAGGACAGGAGGGAAAGAGATGAACAGTGAACACTTGCCGGGTGTCAGGGATCTCATTCATGGGGCCTTACAGCAGACATAGTGATACATAGTGATGTGCTTACTTTTTCAAATGAGACTGGGGCTCAGGAAGGTTGATGTTTGTCTGAGGCAGCACTAGGAAATAAAGAGCAGAGCTGGAGAGGACCTGGGTCTGTCCTCTGCTAACGCTGGCAGTGCCTGCCCCCCTCTTTACCTGGAGGGTGAAGTCCACCCCAGCAGCCCACCAGTGAGCAGCCCACTTGCTGGCACGTTTTTGGCAGGTTCCCGGAGGCCTTCACATCTGCGTCCTCATTTTATCCTCATGACCCTATCTGTGGGTGGATCTTCCCATCCCCACCCTGTAGATAAGGAGGCAGAGGCTTGTTCAAACGTTGCAGGTGCCAGAGCTGCAAATTCAAATTTAGGTCTTCTGCTCCATGCCTGTCGCTCATTTTTCCTGCATATTGGGAGACATGCCCCAGGAAGCTTCATCAGCCCCCTGAGCGCCACCAGTGCCTGCCCAACTCATGTGTCCTTGTATGTGCCTTTCACACACATACACACACATCAGACCTTCTCAGATTCATCTTTGTAGCCCTTCGTCCTGGCAAAGGATAAGTACCAAACATTGGATGGATGGATGGATGGATGGATGGATGAATGAATGAACTGGGCCACTTCACCAGGGAAGTAGCCCCTGGCTCTCAGACTGGGCTGGGTCCCTTTCTGTGGGCTGACCTGCTCTTTGGGCTAATGCCCTGTGTGGTCCTTGTCCTTTATGGGTCTCTCCCTCCTGTTAGGTAGTAAGCCCCCTGAGGCCAAGAACTCAGGGATGAGGATGTTATCTTCATCCCTGTTTCCTTAAAGTCTGCAGGCTCGAGCACACAGTAGATGGTTAGTACAAGTGTGTTAAATGTCTTCCAAAGAAGCCTTCCCTCGCTACCCCAGCTCAGATCTCCCTGCTCCCCACTTCCTACCCTATACCACCTTGTTCACTGTATTCATCATTTCCTTTTCACCTGGTTAGTCCTGACTTTTCCAAGAGCATGTTAGCTCCACAAGAGCCGGGACTGTATCAGCCTTTCCCCTCATGCCTAGTAGGGTGCCCAGTCCTTACGAAGCTCAGTAAGTAGTGGTTAAATGAGGGAGTGAATAAATGATGTGAATTGTGATCAGAGCTGCCCACACAAATCTCCTTCCCTATTGCTGTCGGAAGCCTACGAGGGGACATTCATCAATCATGTGGCTCGGGGCCCTAGTATGTCTCACTTCCTCACCTTCACAGGTCCCTATACAGGTGCAAGGGGCCTTGTCACTCTCAGAGGGTCCCTCCCTGTCCTAACTCACTGGAGCCCCCCCCCCCCCAGTTGCAAAGAGGTACGATGAGGCTGCCCCATCATTGGAGGGTCGCCTCTGGCAGTGGGAGGGGACCAGGAGGGTTAGCTATTCTTAGGAGTAGATAATGGAGTTAGAATGGGATCTCTGAGTTGCAACTCTGTGTTCAAAGGCCCTGCTTTTGTCACACCTTCATCCATCCAGCCTGTCATGTGACCCTCCTCATCTTGCTCACTGAGAAAACCCTGAGCGTGTCCACCTTCAGGGTTCTCCTGTGTGGTCTGTCATCCATCTCCCCCAGCTTCTGTCCAGGCCACAAATGAGCAGTGGGCATGTTACATCAGAACTAAGAAAATCTGTTTCTAGGGCCAGATCCCTGCCTTCGTTCTCCTCCAGCTACTCTGAGACAGAACATTCCTGACCCTCTCCTCCCCAGGGAGGGCCCCGCCAAGGCCTAGCCTCACTGACTGTACATCCCAGATGGGATTTATGAGAAGGGGGCTGCTTGGACACAGGTGGATGCGGTTTGTGCTAATTCTCCTCTTCCTTCGGCCCCTGCTGCAGCCAGGAAAGAACTCGGTATCGCTCCCCATAAATCTTGCTCACTCACCACATCCCGCCTCCCCAAACTAGGGATTTCCCACCCCAGGCAGCACTGGTTTTATAATATTCTCCTTCCTGGTGCCTCTGATGTGGCAGTAAAATCCAAGACCACCCACAGAGATGGAAGCTTTGTAGAATCAAGAGCTTCCCCCAACCCCTTCCCAAGGCCAAGGACCTGACTGATTGTCCAAGGACTTGACTGATTGGCCTGTGGATTCAGGGATCTCATTATGAGGATAAACATATTAGGGCATTAGGAAGAGGTCTGCATTAGGAAGACAGAAAACTCAGGCACAGTGGGGTCATCCATTTTGCCTGAGGTCAAACAGCCGGGCAATGACACAGGCAGCAGCCCCAGCCCCCAGGGCATCTAGAATTCCAGACCATCCCTACCCTTTCCTCTGCCAGACAGAACTGTTCAGAAGCTGCTCAAGCCTGAATGAGCCCCAGGCAAGGAGGCAGCAGTCTGTGTGGCCTGTCAGGAGACAGACTTCTGACTCTCGGCCAAGCAGGGGGATGGACTGCCTGACCCTCAGCTTCAGCCTGAGTCCATCTGGCAGGCCCTGTAGTAAACATTCCAGAGATGGGCAAAACAAGTGTTTTTCCTGAGAAGGTGAGGCCCGTGGAGGCTAGAGATGCTTGGGTGATATTGGTGTAGTGCTCTGAGTTCTGAGTTAGAATCCCGTCGAGGGCTGCTGGTTGTGTGTGTTGGATACTGAATGGTGACCCCACATGGTAATGGGTATGGATTTGTAAGTGTGTTACAGCATTGCACCAGTAGATGGCAGTAGAGCAGCTGGAGCACTGGATGCCCCGTGGCCTATCCCTGGAAACATTATTCATTTACCCATTCAGCAAACATTCCTTAAACATGTGCCTGTGCCCTGGCACGTTGTGCTGCTTTCGGGCGATTCAGTGAGCATCAAGACACGGTTTCAGGTTTCCAGGAGCTCACAGACTAGGTGTACGGGGGCAAGGGACATGTCATTCCAACACACAGTGATATGTGTTATATGGTTGTTAAGTAGAGCGCCCCGTGGGAACCCAGAGGAGGGACACCTAACCCAGCCTCGTTAGGGGGGTGCTTTCAAAGAAACAGTAGCAGGGATCTCGAACATGAGAAAGAGGTAACCAAGCAGAGAAGGAGAGAACAGCAAACACAAAGGCTCAGAGTCATAAAAGCATAGGAATCACAGGAAGTTGAGTGTGTGCAGTAGGTGGGCAGAAAGCCAGAGAAGAAATGGGCCATAGGTTAACAGGGTCCAGATCATGAAGGTTCCCAGAGGGTCTAGCTGAATCCTGAAAATCTTTAAGCACAAGGTCTAACTCACCATTGCTGCTTAGAGGCTCTGTGTGACTTTGAACCTGTGGGGGCTAGTCCTGGCCCTGCTGCTCCTCAGGGTGGACACTGGGGTCACATCAATAGGAGGAGGGATGTGAAGGACTTGCAGGCCTTCGGTACCAGTGCCGCCTATTTATCATCAGCAGCATCACCAACTTCTTATTGCGCTAACGGGGCAGATCAAAGTGAGATGAACTGTAATTCTTTTCTGTAACCCCCATGACGGTAGGATTATGTTTGTTTGTGGGTCCCCACGTATGGCACCTGTAGCCACAGCATACACACTCAGTGGTTTCTTTGCTGTCATTGTTGATTCTGTTTCAGACCCTGGGCTGTATACTTTGGAGCTTACTCTGTGCCAGGAACCATTCTAAGTGCTTTGTACGTCGTGTCTCATTTAATCCTCACAGCACCCCTGTGGGATAGTTACTGTGATTATCCCTGCTTCCCAGGTGTGGAAACTGAGGCACATGGAGGTTGAATGAGTTACCCAAGGTTACACAGTGAGTGAGTGGTGGCGCTGGGATTGCATCCACGTGGTCTGGCTCTGAGCCCACACACTACTTACTGCCCTTCAGGTACAGGATCAAGTGAATTTCTCACCACATCTTGGCTGGCACATGTTATCAGCACTTAACAAATGACAAAACTATGACCTGGAGGGGTTAAGTTCCTTGTCTTGGAACATGCAGTGAGTTGTAGAGCTAAGACTTTGCCCAAGCCTCTGTGATTCCAGATCCATGCTTTTCCCAGTATACCAGTGATTTCATTCATTAGTTACCATTCTGAGGTCCCAGGATCATCCAGTACTTCTTGTAAACCCAAGTGACAGGGACCCCTGCCCTAAGTCATACTCTGGCCCTTACTAGCTATACTCCTGACAGCAAAGGAGGACCCTGCAAATTGCACCCTTTGATCATGCAGTGGGTACCCAGACCTGTAGAAATCCCTGCCCATAGGGACCCAGGCCCAATTCCAGGGCCTGTGTAGGCCAATTCCCAGATCCATCCTCCCCAGACATGGCCAAGGCACTGTTGATGGGGGTGTGGGTGAGGAGATGAAGCTTGGCCATGTGGGCTGGGTCATCCACATGCATGCACAAGAAGCCCTAGTGATGCAGGAGAGGAGGGTGGGAGGAGAATTAGGAAGGACGATGGAAACCAAGAGCTGGCAACCCCCATGCCACCATGTTCTGGGTGGATCTCCAAGAATTCTGAGAAGTTTAAATTCTGACCCTTCCAGGTCATTATGAAGTTATGTTGGTCAAGGAAGGAAGATAGGCATGTTTTATTTAAATGTTTGCCAGCTTTATCAATTTTAAATATCAGGCATATGATACATAGGCTTCCATTTGTTCTTTTGTCCCAAGCCCTACAAATATTAGAGGGGGGTCTTATCCCAGGGTCTGGGGTTTGCCAGCACTACCTTTAAGGATTCATAAAATTCACAAACTACATGAAAAGGTTCTCTTTGCATGAGGCTGGCTGCACACACATTTTGTTGAAGACCATCCTGGGAGAAAAAAACAAATCTTGCTTTCAAGTCACACTAATAACTCCTGTTCCCATTAAGTTCTACCTACTTGACATCTAAGCCAGTCAACATTATAAGTAAAAGTGGCATTAATATTACAGCCATCAGTCAGTGACTGAGGCAGTCTTGGAAAGAGATGAACTCCACTGGCATCTGCTAAGTGTGCATAGACTTCAGAAGCAGAGAGACTGCAGCTTGGTCAGAGAATTTGTAGCAAAGGTTCAATCTGGAAGGTTGAAAAAAGAGGTGGCAACATCGATGTTCCAGGGAAAAGAATAGAAGAAGAAACTAAGCAGAAGACTCTTGGATGTAACATTACTGATTAGAACTCAATCATGTGGTCATACCTAGCTAAATGGAGAGTTGGGATATACATTTCTTGGTGCCAGTCTATAAACACTCTCACTGTAGGCAAAGAGGAGAATTGGGATTGGGAGCAAAGAGCTGTCTGTGCCCCGGGGAACGTCTATGGAAATGCTTAACACGGTGCTCAGATTATAGCAAATCACTGAGAACTATTAGTTTCATCATACCAACAACCAGAAAGAGCAGATGGAAACTTGTATTACTTTTGCTTTGTGGGAGGGCATCTAAACCCAGGAGCACCCCAACATTTGCTGCTGTTTTTCAGAGCTGAGAAAAAAAAATTGATGTGGCAGTGGAAGTCCAGGATTAAAGCTGCTTAGGCAAAGTATTTCGTCTCTCTGGGTTTCAGTTTCCTTATTTATAGAAGGGAAATAATAATACCCACCTCATGGTGGTAGCTGTGTTAAATGAGAAAGACTAAGAATATAGCACCGTTTTTGGCACAGAGTAAGTATTCAACAATTTTTCCCCCGTCTATCTCTTCAATCATTTATTCTTTCAACAAATGTTAATTGAGCTCCTACTGTGTGTCAAGCATTCTGGTAGGTGTTGGGAATAGAATGATGAGTAAGGTAGATTGTTCCTGGCCTGGAGGAATTGTGTTATAGTTTGGTTGGACACAGGCATGAAACCCAGTTACTAATTGCAAGTAATTTCAATTATAATAAGTGCCATGAAAGAAAAGTAGAGTATGAAAAGAGAATTTATATGAGAAAAGAGATGACTAAGGTCAAGATTAGGGTGCTTACAGAGAAACATGGGCAAGTGGATGGATTTGAGAAATAATTAGAGTGTAGAATCCATGGGGATAGGGAGAGAGAAAGAGGAAACAAGAATGAAGTCTAGGTATTGGCCTTGAGTGATGGGTAGATGGGATGCCATTTATTGATAATGGGAAGACAGAAGCAGGGGTGTAGAGGAAAGGTGATGGAAGGGTGGTTGGATGGATGGATGGACCAAGGGACAGACGAGGTCTGCTTCGTTGGACAGATGGACAAATAAAGAAATGAGGAGTCGGATAGAGCAACTTAAAATGTCCTTTATGGATCACATAGGGTATAACTCAATAAAAGAATTCTGCATTATTTATTTACGTAGGATTCTTTATTTCTTTTGATCCTTAAAATAATGTTTAGAAATATATCGTGCACGTATAACTATCTCCCTTTACAGAGGATAAAACGGTGACACGGGGAGGTAAAGCAGCTTGGCAGAACCAGAACCTGAGCGTCCAGTCCTCCCATCCTGTACTCTTTCCCCTCTCTCACACAATATATATAAAGAATGAGAAAATCACCTGTCTAGGTGGGAGAGAGCAGGAAGGTGGGGAATGTGTCTGGACATGCACCTCTGGGGGTAAGGCCTTTGGGAAAAGGGAGAAAAGAGTGAAGCAGTCTGCATCCTTACTCAGTAGATTTCTTCCTCTCCTTCACAGGGCCAAGTATTTCCATGGAAAGAAGGTGAATGGAGAGATTGAGATCCGAGTGGAACAGGTAGGTTGGAGCTGAGGCTTTAGCGCTATCGCCATGACTTTTTCTATAGCTGGAGCTGTTCCCAGGAGCACCCTTCGTCCCCATCGTATATAACTATAATGAGTCAAGATTACCAGAAAAATCCTGACTTATACTTGGGAGACTTCTTAAATTACAGATTTATTTAGTCCAATGGTTTTCAACCTTTTTGTTTTAACAGCAGAACTTTTATTTAAAGGAAATCGCAAGTAGGAGCCCATTCTACCAAATTGAGACACGTAAAGCTTCTTTGATGGAAACGGGCATAGGGAGCCCTAAAGTCCATCTGCTCCGTCCTGTTCCACCTCCCTCCTTTCCCCACCGTGGTCCCTGAGGTGTCTCCTTGGAACCACTTGGGCTAGGAAGCACAATGCAGGAGCACAATGGGTTTGAATCCGGGCTCCCTTGTTTTCTAGATATTGGTCAAGTCAGTCTTTCTGCGTCTCATTTTCCTTGGGATTAAATTATGTAAAGCTTCAAAAGAGATTAGAATCTCGAATACTGGCTCTTGTTATTACCACTGGTATCAACATCCATACCCCTCATTTTATAGGGAAAGAAGCACAGACTTGCCCCTGGCTACAGTGGAAGTCAGTGACAGAATTAGGACCAGAACTTGTGGTCTCCAGATCCAGGGCTCCTTCCATTCATTCAGTGAACATTTGCTGGGGACTAACTCAATACCAGGCACCATGCTTGGCCTTAGAAGGGCACATCAGGGCATGGGCTCTGGAGCTAGACTCTAGGTTCCAGTCCCAGCTGTGTGATGTTGGTTCAACAATACTTGAGCTCTCTGAAGTTCAGTTTGTTCATCCGTATAATTGGGGTAATCATAGCATCAACTTCACAGGGTAGCTGAGAGGATCAAATGAGTTAGTCCAAGAAAAGTACTTCGAACAGCACCTGGCATATATCAACACTTAGTAAATGTTACCCATTTATCATTATCCTCATCATCAAAGGCAAACAATTAATAAGATAGAAAAGGTTCCTGCTATAAGAGGAACTCAGAAAAGCACGATAAAAAAATAGAGAGGTTTGACTTTTATGGCACTCTTTGAGTTTTGTGTGTTGGAGGAACAGAAAGCTTTTCTGAGCATCAAATTTGAGTTGGCTTAGTATTAAAACATCTACAGCTTGAATTTCGATTTGATCCCGTGGCTTTCAAGTCAGTCCAATGTTCTACTGGTTTTCCTTCCATGGCAAAGAGCAGGTTATTTTTGTTCACTTGACAAATATTTGTCAAACGTCTGCTATGCTAGCTAGCTAACACGTGGGGAACAAGGATAGAGAAGCAGAGGCTCTGTCCCGAAGAGCTTGTGGTCTAGGAAGGGAGGCAAGGTAAGTCTTCACAGAACCTAACACAGGTAGAATCCAGGAAAGAGAGGTCCAAACTTAGTGCTGTGGGCACCAGAGGCCACAACTATTTGAGGGAGTCAGAAGTGACTTCAAGGAGGGGGTGGTACTTGAAATGGATCTTAAAGGATGGATAGTATTTCAACAAGTGGCGATTGCAACAGGAAGAGTGCATGAGACTGAATCAGCATGAGCAAAGGTAAGGAGCCTGGAAGTACAGGGTATGGAATGATGTGTGAACACATTGTCGTTCCCTGGCCCCAGCCTACTCATCCTCCCAAATTCTCTCAGTGCAGAGTGCTACCATCTACCTTGCACCTTAGCCAGAAACCTGCATGGTCTCCGGGATACCTCCCTCTCCCTCCACCACTACACCCATTCACCAGGTGCTGTGGACTCCATGTCCCACGTCTCTCTAGTCCACCCACTGTTCTCCATTCCCATTGCCTAGGTCCTTGGCTGAACCATCACTGGCTCTCATCCAATCTTCCTAATCAACAGCCTCCTAACTTCATCTTTTCATCCACTTCCAATTTATTTTTTGTACTAAAACTAGAGTGATCTTTCTAAAAAAACAAATTAGAGTCTTAAAGTGTTAGCTTTAAAATTCCTTTCTCAAAGATTCTTTATTTGAGCCGTTCCACCTCAATCTAAATCAGGTAAGCTGGTTATTCCCTTTCATAGCGCCTCAACGTTTTCTTCCTAGCCCTTATCTGAGTTTTTAACCACATATTTAGATGTGGTATTATTTGCATGAGGATAGGGACCTTAGCTGTTTGGATCTCACTCTGTTAAATAACACAGGGCCTGGCTTATACCAGAGCGGAAGCAAATATTTGCAGAATGACTAACTGATGGATTCCACAGATTCCAGGCTGCTTGTCAGTTTCCAACGGAGATAAATTGCTCTTCCTTAATCTTCCCTCAAAAATCTGAGTTTTCCATACACCATCTGGTAAATGCTCAGTTGCTAGCTGTCTCATCCCATTTATGAAACCCCCAGGGGCATTTTTTTTTTTTAGCATCTTTATTGGAGTATAATTGCTTTACAATGGTGTGTTTGTTTCTGCTTTATAACAAAGTGAATCAGTTATATATATACATATGTTCCCATATCTCTTCCCCCTTGCGTCTCCCTCCCTCCCACCCTCCCTATCCCACCCCTCTAGGTGGTCACAAAGCACCGAGCTGATCTCCCTGTGCTATGCAGCTGCTTCCCCCTAGCTATCTATTTTACGTTTGGTAGTGTATATATGTCCATGCCACTCTCTCACTTTGTCACAGCTTCCCCTTCCCCCTCCCCATATTCTCAAGTCCATTCTTCTGGCCCAACTTAACGGGTGTAAAATCTATAAGCAGGAGCATCAGAGAGAATTGCCCTAAGAATAACTCACCCAGGGCACTGGTGACACTCAGGCAGTCTATGAGGGCTACGATCATGCTGGAAAAAGTTGGCTAATTTACAGTCATCTTGATCTCTAGTCATCTCCCTCCATGGCAGCCAGAAGGCAAAATTAGCCAAGAGACCAATTAGCAGGTCATTTGGGCATTTTTCCCTGAAAGATAGGCCTCCCTTAACTCATCTTAGAGTCTGAATTGTTTGTCTTTTCCCATCTGGATCGATGGGTGGGTCACATAAGCATAGCACTTAGGAAAATTCTTAGGATGGAAGCCACTTTTTAGTCTGAGCTGGCCTCACATTTTGGAATTCTGTCTCCCAACTAAGGACCAAATTAACCAGATAATTGCACTGTCTGGGTTTTGCTGGACAGAACAAATGAGTTAGTTGTGGTCAGCCTAGAGGAAGCCTCCGGCACTTCTCTCCACCCTCTTCCCCCCAGTTCAAAAACTGTTTGCCTCAGCTTTTGCAGAGCCAGGAATCAAGAAACCCTGGGGAGGCCAGTCGGGGAAACTGCCTCATGTTGCATCCTATTACCCAGAATGCCCTGCTGGCTCTGCAGGGCCTCACAGCAGTGTCCTAGCAGGGCCTGAGAGGTTCCGGCCAGGGTGGCTGGCATGTCAAGCTCTCCTCTGTTTATACTTGAGGCAAAGGGTCTCTTTCTCCACAGGTGCAAGTCACCCCTCTGTGGGACTCAGCAGTGAGGTTGATGAATGGATTAATATCAAGTAGACTCACAGTTCTGAGACTAGCAGACTAGGGCTTGGTGAGGTAGAGCCTTGGGCTTCATTCTTCTCTAATAAAAAATGCTGAAATTATAATAGTCTTTCCTCAGTGTTAATGGAGGTACCAAAGCATAAGGAATGGCAGTGCCTTGCTCCAGCAGATGGAAAGAAAGGCTGGAGAAGGTGAAGATCCTTCTCTTATGAAGCTGGACAAGCCACAGATTTACATAGGAATGCCAGTGGCTCCTTTGGAGTCCTGTCCTTGTGTGATATTGGAGTTGAGATGGGTTTAGGTAGATGCATGTGGATCCCAGGGAAGGCTGTTGGTTGAAATCCTGTTCGTCTTCTGCCCTTTATATATTTACTCAACTTAATTGTCTGCTGGGAGCAAAGGTGGAATTTCTCCCTTAAAATAAGTTAAACACTCAGGACCATGATGTATATATTTTTCATACCTACTTCAGCCTACCATCCACAATTCTTTCTGGGGCAACCTTTCTTAGCATGGACCCTAACTGTAGATATTGTTATAAAGGCCATGTTATATTTCAAGACATAATTGTCGGTGAGATAGAGAAGTGGAGGTTGGATGTTTGTTAATTTGGTTTTGTGGATTGGTAACAGGTTGGACATTACCCCCATTAGGAAATGACTACTTGATAGTAATTCACCTTGAAAGAGATACATCTAATGCTTTGCCAAAGAGTTCTGCCCTTGGCTCTGTTCTACAGCTCCTTCTTAACTGTGATTTATTGAATTACATTTGCCAATGACTTGAAGTTAATGGGAGAGAGAGTATGCTGGATTAAATTTGATACGATCAAACTGAATAAGGATACAATATAAGGTCCTATTCAAAAGCTCAGCTGAAGAGGAGAAGGACTGGGGAGACTTAGCATATTAAAATCTCATGAGAAAAAAAAAGACCTAAAATTTGAGTTGAACAAATTCTTAATATTCGTGAGAAGAAATATGGTGTGGAAATTAAGATTGTGACTCCAGCGTAAGATATACTGGGGATGGAATCTGAGCTCCATATTTTAGCTGGGTTGACCTTTCACTTACAACATCTCTAAGCATCAGCTTCTTCATCTGAAAAATGAGGATAATAATTTCTACCCCCTAAGAGTTAAAGTGTGGAGTGAGTAAGTCAGTGTAAGTCATATGCTTGGTATAGTTTCTGGCACATATATTAAGAGCTCAGTAACTATAGTTATGGTTGTTACTCTCTCAAAACCTGATGCCACTTCAGGCTGCATTATCAAAGTACAACATTTAGAATCCAGAAAGGTGATGGCATACACACATACACACACACATAGCACACAAACTCTCTCATAAAATATTCTACCCAGACTCCACTGAGATATCCAGTTGTACTGTCACACCAGGAGGGAATAGTAGCAGCCTGGAATGCCTTCTTAAGGGAGTGGCTGGAGTGAGAGAAGCAAAGGAGATCAGTGTAAGGAACTGGAGATGCTTAGTCCAGAGAAGAGAGGCCTTTGGTAGGACCCACTGTACTCTGTGCAGTTATCCACCACCTGAATGAGTGGTTGAAAAGAGTGAGAGCTACCATATGTTGAGTACTTACAAGATAAGGATAAATGCTTTTTGCTCTTGGTATGGTCACTATGATTGCCTCTATCTTACAGAAACTGAGGCTCAGAGGGAATAAGTGTTTTTCCAAAGGTTGCCTGATTTATAATTGGCAGGAGCTTGTTTTTGAACCCCAGCAGTCTGAATTCAGAGTCCTCCTCTTAGCCACTGCATTTTTCTGCTGGTGTTGTAGATACCAAGAACAATAACCAAATGTACTGGTTAAACCACTTTATATGCATAATCTTATTCCAACCTTTCCACAACTCTTTGAGATGGGTACTATGACTCTCCCCATTTGGCAGATGAAGAAACTAAGGCTCAGAAAGGTTAAACATCCTGCTTGAAATGAGTGATGAGGGAGGAATTTGAACCCAGGTTTCATCTGCACGTGTGCTGAACCACCAGCCTATATTATTTCACTGGGATTAGAGTTCTGGCTAATGGTACATCATACAAGAAGATGGATTTCAACTTGGTATATACAGAAACTGTTCAGCAGTGCTGAGTAATGATGAATAGACCACATCCCTTTGGTAGGTAAGGAGTCCCTGTGTTGGAAATGCTCCGGCAGAAACTGGGTGGTTAATTTGGGAAATATTTCACAGGAAATGTATGTACCTAATCAAATATAACTTTTATTATTTTTTCTTTTATTTATTTTTTTGCATAAAAATAATATATTAAAATAGTCAAAAATTAAAAAGGTAAAAAATGGCATCTGGTGAAAAGTCTACCTCCAACCCTGCCCCCACCAATGTTTCTCTTTGACTAATCATTTAACTATTTATTAGCCAGTTTATTTAACTATTATCACTTGTTCCTTGGGCAACTTTCAGAGAAATTTTAAATGCAGTAATCAAATACACATATATGTTTATTTTCCTTTGCTTTTCATAGATGGTAGTTGATCAGAAAAACATAAAGCATTGTATTTCGGAGGAGTATTGAATAAGGAAGATTGATTCCAAATGGGTCAAAGGGGGAAATCATATTGCCCAGAGCCACAGCAGTCCCCTACATTCACTGTTGTCACTACCACTGCTGGAACTGCCACTATTGCCAGTAGAGAACATGAGCCCGCACTCCCACTGATGCTGCAGGAGTTGCCACCAACCTGCTTTAACTGCTGTTGCTGTTGTGAAGCTTCTGTTGCTACCATAAGAAGTGCAATAGTTGCCACCATCTTCCTAACGTCAACTCTTATCGGAATGCCTCCCATTGGTAGAAATTAGCTGGAATTGTGTGTCAAAAGAACCTGGGAAGTGTAGAGTTAGGCCTTCAGCCCCCGTAGTGCAGGAGAGGATAGGATGGGTGTGGGGCTGACGGCAATAGACGGTGAGCGACACAGTCCATCCACACTCACCCTTCTATCTAGTATATCTTAGAGTTTATTCCATGAAAGTATGTGCAGAGCTGTCTCACTCTTGTTAATGATTGCCAAGGGTGCTGTCATACGGATATACCACAATTTATTTTCCATAATTTTACTGTTATAAACAATGCTAAACCTATTTCACTTGAAGCATCAGTTAGTATAGCCGTAGGATTCCTATCTAGCATAGAAAAACTGGTTATAAAAAGTATTGCAGGGCTTCCCTGGTGGCGCAGTGGTTGAGAGTCTGCCTGCCGATGCAGGGGACATGGGTTCGTGCCCCGGTGCAGGAGGATCCCACATGCCGCAGAGCGGCTGGGCCCGTGAGCCCTGGCCGCTGAGCCTGCGCGTCCAGAGCCTGTGCTCTGCAACGGGAGAGGCCACAGCAGTGAGAGGCCCACGTACCGCAAAAAAAAAAAAAAAAAAAGTATTGCAGGTAGTGCATGCTGTAAATGCACCTTGAGGAATGAAGTACTTTCCCCCAGCTGCTGGAATTGATACCAGAAGACAGCCCTCAGCTGTCAGCCCTCATTCTGAACTGCCTCACTCAGGTGAAAAGATCTGCCTTGCCCAAGGGCACATCTCCTGGGACCTTGGCTGGCACAGGGAATAAAGACCTAGCTCCTTTACCCCAATTTGAGACAACTCTGAAGGGCCATCCCAGCTTCAGAGCTCCTGTGGAGTTGGCGGAGACCTCTGCTGAGACGGCAGTGCAGCCCAGCTTCACGCTCTACCCAGTCCTGCTTCCTTCCCTTTTCTTCCCTTCCGGTGGTGGTGATTCCCGGCGCTCCCTAATGAACCTCTCAAAGGCTAATGTTCATTTCAGAGTCTGCCTCTCAAGACATTTACAATTCTGATAGATGGTGACAAATGACCCTCCATAGAGGTTGTGCAGATGATCTATAAGATCCTTTGGGTCTGGATTTCTAGGACTTTACAGGACTCATGGGTTCTGGAGACCATCCTGCGCAGAATGCTCTCCTGGTTACAGCCCAAGCATTGATGCTGAACTCTGAAGTGCTCCATAATTTGATCTTATTTGACCTCCTTGTGTTTGAAATTCACCAGAGCTTGGTGTTTCTCTGCAGGGCTGAGTCCAGCAGAGCTCTACCTGCTCTGATCTACTAAGCCTGTTTTGTTAACACAATCCTGCAAGATTTATTTGTTTGGCTTGGCTTTACCCTGACCTCAGACATTCTGTTTTGTATTATTTTTAAAAGCGTGCAGGTCTCCACGGAGGGTTTTTTTCTTTTCAAATGTAAGAACCAGCTGGAGGAATTAAAAAAAACAGGTGGGACACTAGGACTATTAAATGAAACATAACTCATTAGAGGAGCAAGTGTTTCTCTCTTTAACTATGGCATTGATTGATGTGGGTTTATCACCATCCTTGGCCTACCTTTAGGCTCACTGACTTAGGAAGACAATAGGGAAATGGAGAAACAATAATCATGGTGATGATAGCAAACTTATTGAGCATGGACTGTATGCTAGGGCCCATGTTACATCCTTCCCCTGCATTAATTCATTTAACCTGCACAACATTCCTGTTGCTGAGGAAACTAAGGCTCAGAGAGCTTAAATAAATTGTCCAGGCAGGGTCACATAGCTATTAAGAATGTGGGGAACCGGGGATTTGAACCTAGGTTCAGCCAATTCCAGGGTCCTAGTTCTTAACCAAAGTAGATCTACCAGTGTATGTATGTTCGATCTTGAATTTGCCTTCTTCAGGTTCTTTGCCTTTCTTCTCTTTGCTTAGGTTCTTTGAGCACATCATTCTACCATCCCTTCCTATCTCACCCTACTCGTTTGATCTACTGGGTAAATTACAAGTTCTTATGAGATGTTCTTTCAGCAAAAGACTCCTCCTTTCCTGACTAATCCTAATGGCTCTGACTCATCATTTGATGTTTCTGGCTTATCGCTGCATAGTTCCCCTGTTAACAAGTCTGTTTGTTCTTTGTTTTCCCCCAAGAGTTAACATTCACTGTTTGTCTTTAAGTGTAGCTATATATTTTTAGATTACATGAATAGTGTTAATAGCTCAGACTCTGGAGCCAGATCACCTGGGTTTGAATCTCAGCTCTGCTACTTCCTGAGTGACCCTAAGCAAGTAATTTGACTTCTCTGCACCTCATTTTCCTCATATGTGACATGAAAATAATAATAACAGTAACAACAATATGTACCTGTAGAGTTGTTGTGAGAATGAAATAAGTTGTCACACGTGAAGAACGCAAAGCAGATCCTGGTACCCGGAAAGTGCCGCATAAGTGTTAGTAGCTATTTTTACAGTCACCTTCACATCATTGATCACATGTTGCCTGAGTAGTTTCTAGGTGTCAGTCTGTGGGGTTATTCAGAAATGGAAAGAATATAATCCATTCTGTAAAGAACTTTGCTTTGTAGTTGGGGGATGAGACATATAAACAGTTCATGTTTGTATGTGTGTTTTTATTATTGAGAGATATATATATCAATTGATATATATATATATATCACCAATATTACTTCCCATTGAGACATGGCACTCAGTTGGCACCTGGTGTAAACTTCTAACTTTTCCTTCATAGCAGGTAGCACAGGTCCTGGTCAAGGTGTTCAGTGAATGTTGAGTGAATGTCTGAGTGATTGGGTGGTGTGGAACAGTCATAGAAGGGTGGAGCCAGAAAGGGACTTTGGAGATCATCTAATCCAGAGGTTCAGAGAGGGGAAGTGACTATTCCTAGCACACACATCACATTATTGTTGGAGTGCAAAGCGTGGAGAACCCAGGTTTCCATCTCCCATGTCACTGTTTTTCCTACGACATTTCTCCACTTGCCAATGCTACCTTTTGTCTTCCCCTTTGAAGAAACTATTTGTCCCTTCTGATGGGTTTTGTTTTGTTTTTTTTTTTTTTTTGCGGTACGCGGGCCTCTCACTGTTGTGGCCTCTCCCGTTGCAGAGCACAGGCTCCGGACGCGCAGGCTCAGCGGCCATGGCTCATGGGCCTAGCCGCTTCCCGCCATGTGGGATCCTCCCGGACCGGGGCACGAACCCATGTCCCCTGCATCGGCAGGCGGACTCCCAACCACTGCGCCACCAGGGAAGCCCCCTTCTGATAGTTTTAATACCAGCTGAACTAATCTAATTCTCTAGTCATGAAGTTCATACTTTCCACATTTACTGCAAGAGGCTTTCTTCTTTGAGAGTGGGGGTGGTGGGGAGCCCACCCCCACTGATAGCCAATGGTGGGCTCCAAACAGTGCAGCGGGGGGTATATTGAGGCCATGGTTGGATGAACCCTGCTGATTCTAAGTGCAACAGGGACTGCTTTGCCAGTTGGATGATCCTTCATGACCCACCTTCCTGGTGTAGCTGTACCTTAACCAGCAATGAGAAGAAAGGAGCAGTGGGCATGAAAGTGAGTCCATCTTCTTGCCCTGGGAAGTGCTGCTCATAGCTCCTTAGCTCTACCTGCCAAGTTTGGTAATTTACCCTTCCTAATGCCACCCCACTCCATCAACATCTGCCCTGCCCCCTGTTAGTATCATAGATAGATGAGACTCCAATGGAAAGTAAGGGTTCTGAAGGAGAACTCAATAAGCCCTTTAATTTCTTGAGGGATGTGTAATAAAAAAATGAACAAAACTGTCTTATCTTAACTGCTCCTTCATTCAAGAAACACTTACTGAGAACCTGCTTTGTATGGCCTTAATGACAGAGCCCTCCACTCTCAAAGGGTTCTCCTGGTGGAAAATAGACATTGGGGGCGTTGACTATGGTACATTGTGGTGAGAGCTGTCACAGAGTTGCATGCAAAGCATAGTGGAGCACAGAAGAGGGAGGGATTGTCAACCTTGCCTTGGGACACTCTTTGGAAAGACTTCACAGAGGCTTGGGGATGAGAATTAGCTCAGGCCAGGAAGGGTGCAGTTGTGCCCATCAGGCCTTCCCACAAAAGAGCGTGTTTTAAATCTCAACTTGTCACATGTAGGGGAAATGACCAGAGTATGCAAAAGGGTGGTAGGATATGAACCTGGAAAAGAAGATAGAGAACAGTCTCTATTTGGGGTGGGCTATGTATGGCAAGGCATGCGGCTAGAAATCGTGTCCCAGAGGGAGTGGGGACATATTTATTCAACTTTTTAGGTCATGGCAACATGACATGAAAACGTGATCATGTTTTCATTTTAGGATGCACATGCTGATAGTGGATGTAGAAGATGGACTGGGTAGGATTGGTGGCATGAGACTGGAGGCAGGGAAACTCAGCTCTGGATTTGGGGTGAAAAAAACATCATACCCTGGAATATTATGCTCGGGGAGGAGGCTCATGGAAAGAACTTCATAAAATGCATGTGTTCTTTAGCCCTTTAGGCTTCATTCTCATACCTGTAACTTGTATTTGAGAATAGAAGGGATGACCTGTTTTCCTTATAACAGAGAGGATGGAACCAACCCCACAAGATGTGTTTAAGCTGGCTTTGCATGAAAGCAAACCACGGTCAACTGCATCTTATTCACCAGCTTAGTCCTGGCCGCTTGCTCTGACCCACTTCACACCCACATTCCAACGTACTCCCAGCCAGCCTAATCTCTGGCCTTGTGATTCCTTCAACTGCTTATGCTCTCCCTCCTCCACCTCCTTCTGCCCCTCCACACACCACTTTTCCAGCTTTGACCTTCAGCTTTGACCTTCAGCTTTTGCTCAGGCGCTCTTTACATTTGTTGCCAGCTCTGCTGTCATCTCCACTATTTGGGGTCTGGCTCATTCCCTGATGAGAGGAGCCCCCGCTGTGCTCACCCCAGCCCTGTCAGCAGCCCCTGCCCGGATGTGCTTGCACACAGGATTTCGGTCTTTGCATTTCAGTAGGAATCAAGAGTTATTAATTAACCCAGGGTGGAACGTATTATGAAACATCCCAGAAAGCTGGAACAAACCAAAGGGACTTCTGAACTCACAGCAGGGAAAAATGCCTTTTAATTGACTTGGATGACTTCACTGCAAAAATCTGTCTAGCTGTTATGCTAAACTGGAAACTAATCTATTAGATTGTCTAAGGAATCTCCCAGCCCACCCTGACCAGAATCTCTAGAGGTGGGGAGTGTGGCCGACACATAAACAGGATGTATGCTTTGAAATGGCTTCTTTTGGATCATCTCCAGTCTGGCTGCCTTTTCTAGACCCTGGGAAAGAAAGGAGAGGCTGGTATCTGAGAATGAGTTTATATGTTCTACAGTGTGTATCTTTAACATCACATAGAAGCTTTCCTAAGGCACTGCTTCCTTTAGAGTAAAATTCAGCCTAAGCTGAACCTGTCTTGGACCACTTCTCTCAGGGAGTTTAGAGGGTGACATAAGGTAATTTCCACAGATGGTGTTATGTATGTGACAGCTGTGCAGCCTGGGCTCGGAAGGGATTAGTGAAAATAACCAGTGTCTAATCATGTGCTTACTAAATGCCAGGCACACGCTGAGCACTTCCTGCAGATTAGTTTATTTATCCTCGTAACTACCCTATGAAGAGTAGATGCTGCAAGTTCCCCCATTCTCCAGATGAGGAAACTAAGGCTAAGAGAGGTTGTGTGGCTTACTCAAGGCTACACAGCTTATAAGTGGCAGAGCTAGAATTCACAGTTTGACTCCAGATGCTGTTTTACCTGGGAAGGTGTATCCTGGAGAAGTAAAACCTGGAAAGGATGTGATAAATTTCCTCTTCTGTGTAAGCGCTGGCTTGTGCATTAGACTTGCTCCGTGGGACCCAAGTTTGGCCTACATGGCCCTCTGCGAGTTAGCTCCTGCCTACCTTTCCTCAAGGTTTAGCTCAGGCATTATTTCCATTCTGTTTCCCCTGAGCTGCTTCTATCCAAGCAGGGCAAGGTGCCTCTAAACCGTGCTCTCACATACCTCATGCATATTTCTACCATCACACTTACCAAATTGCTTTGAAATTACTCTTTCACCTGCCTACCACTCCCTCTGGACTCTGGGCTTATAGAGAACATGGACAGTATCTTTATTCAACTGACAAGTATTTACTGAGTGCCTACTATGTGGTAAGTGCTAGGGCTGAAATGGCAATTAAAAACAGATGTAGTCTCTACCTGATAGAGCTTAAAATCTAATGAGAGGGACAGATACTAATCACATAATTGATTTCTCTCTTTCTCTCTCTCATACACACACAGACACACACATGCACACACTGTAATTACAAACTGATTAGGAGCCATGAATAAAAGATACACAGTGTTATGGTGGCATGATACTACTGGGCACTTAATTTAGGTACTTAGTAGGTGCTTCGAGTACCCAGATACATAATCTGTGCTCAATAAATATTTGTGTAACTTTTCTGAAGTAGGGGAAAATGAAAAAGCTACAGAGAAAATATCGGATCTACTATAAGAACTTCCCAGGAAAGAGTCACCCAAATATTCTTTTACATGGTAAATGACACAGGTAAAGCACTAATCTGACAGCAACGATACAGGTAAAGCAATGCTTGACATTAGGTTTACACAACATGTCAGCCACTGTCTGAGTTTCCTGTATACATTTAATCCTTACCACGACCCCACCAAGGAAATACTGATGGAACTGAGGCTCAAGAGGTTAAGTGTCCTGCCCAAGGCCACCCAGTGGTCGGTGGAAGAGCCGAGACGTAGGTGCTCCAGAAGCCCTGGCGCCCATAAAACTGACCCTGCATCCTATTGCCTGTCTCTGTCTTCTCTAGAACCGTGGCTAATCACCTGGTGTTCCTTGCCCAGGGTCACAGTGCTGGTTACAGTAGAGCCAAGCTTGTCTCCTTCTTGCCAAGTCAGGCTTTGGGAATTCTCAGGGGAAGAACTTGGCAATGATAAGAGGGCAGTGCCAAATGGGAAGTGGAACTGAGTCCCATTAAGGGACATCGAGTTGCATTTTGGGGGTTCTGCGTGCATGTTAAAGCAAAGAAGAAAAATTACTATTGAAGGTCAGTTATGTACCCTTCATGGCTCTAATGCTTCTCACACATTGCTATATTTAGTCGTGTTATTGTTCAGATGACGAAATTGAGGCTGGGAGGGGTAATGCAGGTATTTGTAGGGTTAGAGACAGAATTGTGATTGGAACCTGTGTCTGCCTGTTTCCAAAGCCCAGGTCCCTTGACTCACCTGGCCCAGCCAGACCTAGAAAAAAGGCTTGCTTCCTTCAGTCTACAGCACTTTTTCAGATTGATTTTCTCAGAGACCACAGGCAGCCCATGTGGATTTTCTGACCTCCCTTTACCTGTGTTTCTGGAACTTTCTTTGCTCCCTCAGGTTTCCTTCATGAGCTTCTGGGTGGGTTCTCACCCTGTTTGAGATGGAACCAGACCAGATGACCTCTCCACCCACCCCACCTCAGGGCCTACATTCTGTCCAGACAGGGAGGAGACAAGCAGCCCTCCCCTCTGGCTGCCAGGAAAAGCAGGGGAAACCGAGGGGCTGAACCTCCTGTGGCTGGGCCAGCCAAGTGCCAGGAGCCCCCAACTCCGCATTCATTGGACAGAACGAGGTTTTGATCATTTGTCTCACTTGGCTTATTCTTATACAGCTGCGCTGGTTCCTCTCTGAATCCCTTTGCTCTCCATGGCCCCGGCTCCTCGATGTCTATGGGATGAAGCCCAAAGTCTCTAGGCAGCACCGAGGCCCTCCCTAACCAGGCACTAGCGTGGCGTTCTCACCACCTCTCTTCCTCTCTCTGCTCAGTGGTGCCTCCAAGGGTCTTTGGAGGAGCTAACACTTAATTCAGATGGTCTCTTATGTATAGTGGCTTTCCCCCTTCTGCATGTTTGTTTCTAAAAATGTTTCTATGAATATCTATCTATCTGCCCATTCTTCCATCCAATCATATACCTGTTTGTCCAGTTACCCATCTCTCTAAAACCTAACTCTCTCCCCACTCCTTTTTTTTAGGAGGGGTCCTCTAATCAGTCTAGAGCCATGCTTCTTTCCCCTAAATACCTTCACAAAATTTAGTATATCATAATACCAATAATAGTGATAATAATAATAAATAACTCCCAAATATTAAGCACTTGCTACACACACTTAACACACACACACCTGATGCTCTACCAAGATTTTAGTGTATATAACCTTACTTTAACCTCATAGTGGCCTTTGGAGTTATCTATTACTGTTACAGAAGAAACTAAGGTTCAGAGAAATCCAGCAAGGTAGCTTACAATGGGCAGAGCCAGGATTTGAACTCTTGGCTCCCAAGCAGCCCATACTCTTCTATAAAGCACATTCTCCTGACTCCCACTGCTAACTCACCCCTCATTCTGGGATCCGCATCTTCTACCCCTACCACCCTTCTTTGTGGCTTCTGGTTTCTTCTAATCCTCACTTTAAGTGCTCTTTGCATGTATTTATTGGGAAATGGCAGTAAGAATCTGAAGGTAAACAAGCTCATCTCACTAATTCTTATCACCACTCTAATAGTGTTTTACTTGTGTGGAGGAAAATCTTTTGTTGCTTCGGAAGAAAGATATTTCAGGGCAGTTTGATGTGATGGACAGAGCTGTGCCTTGGATCAGAAGAGCAAGGGATCAAATCCTGGCACTACCTCTTATTATCTATGGGACTTTGGGCATGTGACGCAATGTTCTCAGCTTCAGTTTCTTTATTTGCAAAATGAAGATAATAATAGCAATACTACTGTGTTCAGCACATTGTAGGAATTTGGTTCATTTTAGTTAAATCAGGGAGGACCTTGCATCTGGGTTGACTCATTTGTTAAGGAGGAACTGGCAGATGCATGGAGTGTTTTCTACCTGCTAGTCCTCCCCTCCAGCCACGACAGACACCACTGCTGAGCAGCCTCATTATTCTCCACACAGCAGGCAGCAAGATGAAACTCACTGGGTGACCCCAAAGGAACTTCCAGTTCTCACATTCTGTGGGTTTGATATGAGCTTACTTAAAAAGGATGATAAATTATGGATAAGGTGGTTGGATCCTGCCATATGAGCTGAGTTGGTAAATATATGATGGGGATGAAACCAAGACCCACTGACAACAGAATGCTGAATTCTATTCTGGCAATTTCTGGAGTTGTCCACTAGAGCAATTGTTTGCCGGTCATGTCCTTAGAGCCCTGCTGTTCCACAGGGGTACCTAGGGTTGCAAACTGTTGATCATCTTCAGAAGAAGGGGGAGGGGAGAGAAAGAAGGAGGAGGAGGAGGAAGAGGGGAAAGAAGAAGAGGAGGAGGGAGAGGTGGAGAGGAGAAAAAAGAAGAGGGGAGAGAGCTTAACTCATCCCTTCTGTATCAATAATTCTCAACCAGGGGTGATTTTGCCTATGGGGGCCATTTAGCAACGCCTGGAAACCTTTCTGGTTGTCACAACAGGGGGATGCTACTGACATCTGTGAGTAGAGGACAGGGATGCTGCTAAACATCTTACAGTACACAAGTCAGCCTTCCATAGCAATGAATAAATTATCCAGCTCAAAAGTCAATGTGCCAAGCTTGGGGAACCATGTTCTAGACTGAAACAGCTCCAAGAGTATACCTTTTGTGCAGGTACCCTAAAAACAGGAGATGGTACTTCAGTTTATGATGCTGTGGGCTTCCCAGACCACTCCAAAGAAACTTCACCTTCACTCTCCCTTTCAGTCATCACAGTTGCCTTGGGACAGAGACGGGGCAGGAACCTTCTTCTTTATTCTTACAGACAAAGATGCCAAGGCAGAGGTTTCTCTGATTGCCCCAAGATCCCATAGCGAGGAGGTTCTGAATGGAATAGGAACCTCATGCTCAGTGAACTTTCCAACACAGCCCACCTCAGTAAGTGACTGTGCACCCAGCAGCCCATCGGAGGCCCAGAGTCAGCTGAAACCCTAAAGGGCTGGACCAAGCCTACTGTTGTAAAGTTACCTGGGGTTTGTCTTAGTTGAGTATGGTAAGACATGCAGACACGGAAATGACTGTCATGAAGGAAGAAGTGTATTATATTCATAGTACCCTAAAGCAGAGGGCACAGCCTGCCACGATGTGGGGGCCGCAGGGGAGGCACCGTAGCTAGTCAGGCAGCAGAGGGAGCAAGGGGAAATGTGAGCAAGAGCCTTTATTGTGGTTTTGCGGAAAGGAAAGGGCAAGGCATGGCAAGCAGGTTCAGGGTTGGCTACTTTGAATAATTTTAGCAGGCTCTGGGGTGTAGGGACTGTCCCTGGTTTTCTGGTACCTGGCTACGGGGCGTTAGGGGACAGGGGGATAGTGGCCCAGAGTGAGAGCCTGGTGGTGGAGGAGGTTGCAGTGTGGGCTCTGGATTGGTTGTCTTCCATTTGACAGGCACTGTCTATGGCAAGTCTTTTACTCTCTCTAGGTTCTGGCTAACTCTATGAGAGGCAGTCCATCCAGGGTCAGTGAAGCCCCAAAATGTCAAAGCATCAGAATACAGAAAAGAAGACTTGGTTAATACACCTATCTAACTCCATAGCCTCACCACACTGCTGCTTTTTAACAGTCTTTTAAAACAGAACTCTTTTGTTTCTAACTAAATCTTATGTGAAACCCAATATTTAAGCAAATTGAAAAATAAAAATTACTGCTCTGTTTGATGCAGAGCTTGGAAGGCCCTGAACCTTTGAACCTCCAGGAAGTGTCCGAGGCCCCTCCAAAGACAGCCTCTTCAGAAGTAACTGTCTCACTGCCTCCATCCTGCTTGTCCCCTTGCCTTGGGTTCTGCCACGGGGTTGGAAGAAGCCTAGGGGAATAGTTAAGAGCAGGGATCCTGGAGCCAGATCACTTGGGTTTGCATTCTTGATCTGTCACCTCCCAGCTGTGTGACCTTGGGGAATTATGTTTAATTTCATTGTGCCTTAGTGCTCCCAGCTATAAATTAGGCATAATGGTAATAGGACCTACTTTATGAGGTTACTGTCAGAATTGAGTTAACACATGCAAAACCCTTAGAACAGTACCTGGCATGTAGTAAGTGCTTAACAAACTATTATAAATTGTAATCCTAATATAAGTATAATTAATGATATTGGATTATAAATATGCTATATTATAATTATTGTATTGCTGCCGGAACTACCAAGACAACACATACAATTAATTACCAGTCCTGTTACTATTAGTCGTGCTCTTAGTACTATCACTACTTTTGTCTCTACCTCTCCAAAGACTACAACCACTGCTTTTCCTACCTTTGCTTCTATTGCTGCTGTTTCTACCATTGTTCCTACTGGGATAACCATTGCCCCCACTGCCGCTGGTCATTGCTACCACCAAGTGAAAATAATGTCAGTTGGGTCCTTAGAGTCAAAGCAGGTGTGAAGGAGCAGAAAATGATAGGAGCCCTCCTTGCTGGGCCACCATGGACACGTTCACACTGTTGCTCTTGTATCCTCTTCGCACTTCCCTTGCTCCAGGTTTAGGGGAGGTTAGTTATAAAGTCCCAGGCATGCGGAGCCATTGTTGATGAGCTTGTGCAGTGGTTCTACATTTGTGATGTGGTTTCTCTTAGCCTGCAGGGTCAGAAATGACCCATTAGATCTCTTTGTGGCACTGGACATGCAAGTGCCATCATGACTCAAGAATGTCATCGCTTCAGCAGCTCAGAGGGGTTGTTTGCTCTGTGGAATGTGGACAGAGAAAAACCTCCTTGCCTTTGCTTCTCTACATGGGAGTGCATTGACTGCAGGGGCCTCTTCTTCCCTGACTCCGCCCCTTGCGATCCCCATTTGGGGATTAGGTTCATGCTGGCTTTGGCTGTATCTGGGTCATGCTGTCTTGGAACTACTGTGGCCCCTTGGGAAGAAAATGAGCATCTGAGAAAGGAGGACTCAGCCTTTAGAAACGTCTCTATTGAGGAAAAGGAATCGGGGAAACAACCCTTCTGCAAGGAAGAAAATGGCCTTGGGTTCCCCTTTCCCAAGCCCAGCCTTAATTTGGAGATATTTCACAGTGGACTTTTGAAGGGGTGACCGGTTCATACCAAGCTGCCTTAAATGCTTGGAGCAAAAGCCTATGGGGACTTGCAAATGAACCCCGGGAAGAGAAATTAGTTGTGTCTTGTCTCAGAACTCCCAAAGCCTGCTCCAAAATAAACACATAAGCTGTGCCGGCAGGGAAAGCCTGGCCCTTTTTTCTTCTTCATTTTAGGAACTCCATGTGTGCATTATTTTAAATAGGCGCCAGCACACGAGGCCCTTTTAACAAGATTAAAAACAGATGGGGCCTTAGGCTGTTCAGTAGCTCTCAGAAACTGACATGGGAAGTGCTAAGCCATCTCGTGTCCAGGCGATGTTCATTTTCTTCTCGAAGCACAAGTGTGGCCAGGCCTCTCATTCCCAGGGAGCAGGACTCTGCTTCCTGCATCAGGTGTGTCTACCAGGGGGAGGAAGTATCTCCTTTCACTGCATTTACCAGTGTTTGCATTTACTTAACCCTTTGGCAGCCTGGGAGAAAAACGTATTGTGCTAGCCTTGGAGGCTCCACGCTTCTGGAGCTGGAAGCATTAGGTTTTAACTTCCTTATTATAAATGGGATTATGACCCTTCATAGCTCTTGGCTCTCCAAAGGCTCCCAATCTCACTCTGAGTAATAGTCAGAGTCCTTCCCATGACTATAGGCCCTTCATGGTTAGACTTCCCTGACTTTCTTCCTGCCTTTGTCTTTCTTGCTTACTCTGATCCAGCCACACTGGCCTTCTTGCACTGTTCCTTAAAATCAAGCAACAGAAAACAGGCCTTGACGAGGATGTGGAGAAATTGGAACCCTTGTACACTGCTGGTAGGATTGTAAAATAATGTAGCTGCTATAGAAAACAGTATGGTGGTTCCTCGAAAAGTTAAACAATTACCGTATGACCCAGCAATCCCACTTCTGGGTATGTGCCCAAAAGAATTGAAAGCAGGGACTCAAACATGTTTGTAAATCCATGTTCAAAGCAGCATTATACACAAGAGCCAAGAGGTAGAAGTGAGCCAAGAGGTAAAAGTAACCCAAGTGTTCATTGGCAAATGAATGGGTAAACAAAATGTGGTATATCCATACAATGGAATAGTATTCAGCCTTTAAGAGGAAGGAAATTCTGACATATGCTACAACATGGACAAACATTGAAAACATTATTCCAAATAAAATAAGCCAGACATAAAAGGACAAATATTGTGATCCCACAATATATGAGGTACCTCAAATAGTCAAATTCATAGAGACAGAAAGTACAATAGTGGTTACCAGGGGCTCTGGAGGATGAGGAGTTACTATTTTATGGACACAAAGGTTTTGTTGTGGATGATAAAAATGTTCTGGGAATGGGTGGATGGTGGTGGTGGTTGCACAACAGTGTGAATGTATTTAATGACACTGATTTATACACTTAAAAACAGTTAAAATGGTAAGTTTTATGTTGTGGGTATTTTACCACAATGAAGACAAACTTTAAAAAACTCAAGCAAGCACACCCTGCCTCAGGGCTTTTCTCTTTGCCCAGAACCTTCTTTCCCGCTGTATCCGCATGGCTCATTCGGGTTCTTTGCACAAATATCACCTTCTCATAGGTGCTTGGCCACCCTCTCTGACATGGCACCCCCCCATGCACACTTCTCAATCACTTTGTGTCATGTCACCTGCTTAATTTTTCTTCACAGCATTTAGCACTCTGAGTGCTAACCCCGCAGGTCTTTCCAAAGTGTCCAGCACCAAGCCCAAGCTGCTGGAGGGCAGCAGGGCCTCCATGTCTGGGGTTCAAATCCAGCCATATTTCCTGAGGCCTAAGCAGAGGGAGTGGCCAGTCCTCATCTTGGTGCAGGGCTTTACCCTGGTACCCTGGATGTGCAGACTAGATTGAGTGGAGGGAAGGGGGGAGGGGAGACAGCTGGGAGGCAGCCCTGGGGAGAGGAGTTGAGGCCCATGCTGTGGGTTGCAGCAGGTAGAAAAGGAAGGTTGAATGCTTTTTTCCTTCCTACAGTGCTGAAAATGGTGTTGGATGTGTACAATGAAAACTAAATAAAGGAAAGCATGTTAAGGTAGGCTAGAGCATTTGTTTTTGTCATCACATTACAAGTTTCAATTTGGAAAAAAAAATCTACAGAAATTAAATTACATCAGTGTTACTTAAGCTCCTTCAGGATCTCCCCTCTTGCGGTGGTACAGGGTCATGCCTGCTGCATCTCTAGCCTCATCCCCACCCCAAGCAACTCCTCCCAAAGCTCCAGCTCCATAGTCACCTTCTCACCTTCAGTTTCGCACCCACCTGTGAAACAACTGCCAAACATGGACTCTGCTTCTGCACCCCAATCTGCAACCCATCCATCATCCATCTGGAGAAATGTGGGGAGACTTTCACACCTGCTTTGTTTAATCCTATAAACAAACACACTTTTCTGATCATTCAGCAGAATGGTCTTTAAACCTATGGAACCCAGCTCAACAATGAGAAGTAGATGTCAAGGGGACATGACCCATCATCCTTTTCTGTGTAGCTAAGCCATGGTCTTAAAATCTCTGAACATTTGCCCGATCTGTCATAGATAGCAAAAATGTGTTGCAGGTGGCAAAATTTGTTCCTAGGTCTCTCAACCTTATAAAAGCTCTAGAGATGAGAAGAGATGAGGCTCTGGTTGTGCTCCCACTCTGTCCCCCCTTAAAGCTTCTTCCTCCTCCTCACACTCCTCCTTCCCCCCTCCTCCCCCTTCCCCCTTCTTCCCCCTTACCCTCTCTCTCCATGTTTCTCCCCCTCCCTCCCTCCTCCCTCTCCCTGTCTCCTTCAGTGAACACTCTTTCTATCCTCAGGACGTAATCAAAAGCTCTCCCTACCCTTGAAGTTTTCCCTGGCAGAGGGAAAATGACAGTGGATGTTTTACTGTGATTCTCAGGTGCCGTTGCTTCTCGGGAATACGAACAGGAAGGAGTGACTGTCCAGGCAGAATTAGGGCATGCCTGGGTCCTCTGGCCGCCAGCCAGTAGAACCCTACCTTAACCCCTAACAAATGTACATCTAGGCTTTGGAGAACAAAACTTGGCCATTAAGAAAGTCCCTAAAAATCAGGATGACACAACTACTGGTGCTTTTTCTCAAACTCTACTCCTTGACTTCTTGCATTGCAAATGTGATGATGACGATGATGATGAAGATGATGAATTGTTACGTTCACTGACATTGGTAAAGATGATGTTGGTGATGAGGATGGTGATGGTGCTAACATCTTAGTGTCTCATGCAGAATAAAATCCTTACCACGATCTGTTCCATCGTCCCCTCTCTGATCTTGTCTCCCTCCACTCATGCCCTCACTAGCCCTGTTCCAGGCAGGGCTTCCTTGCTGTTCCTTGAACTCTGCACATTTGTTCCAGCCTCAGGGCCTTTGTGCTTGCTGTTCTCTCTGCCTAGAAAACCACCCTCCTTACTTGTATGGTCTCCCTCATTTTGCTCATATCACTGACCAAGTGCCACTTTTCCTGACCGCCTTCTATTTTTCTTCTCCTGACACATTATTTATTGTTAATGATCCATCTCCCCCCATTAGATACAAGTTCTGTGATAACAGGGATTTTTGTCTGGTACTTTCACTGCTGTGTCATCAGAGAAAGTAACAGACACAGTAGTTGCTCAAAAATAAGTTGTTAAATGAATGAATTAATGGATGACTTGAGTTCAGGTTCCAGCTTTCTTGCTCAGTAACTTTGTGATCTTGGCCAAATCATTTGCTCTCTTTGTTTCTCAGTTTTCTCATCCGCTAATGGGAATGCTAATGCCTACCCTCGTATCAAGAGGTCATTGTAGGGCTTCCCTGGTGGCGCAATGGTTGAGAGTCCGCCTGCCGATGCAGGGGACACGGGTTCGTGCCCCCGTCCGGGAAGATCCCACATGCTGCGGAGCGGCTGGGCCCGTGAGCCATGGCTCCGCTGAGCCTGCGCGTCCGGGGCCTGTGCCCCGCAACGGGAGAGGCCACAACAGTGAGAGGCCCGCGTACCGCGCAAAAAAAAAAAAAAAAAAAAAAAAAAAGAGGTCATTGTAATGATCAAATTAAAGAATATAACCGTCATAGCTAACATTGATTACTCAGTTATTTTCACTTAGGCACCTTGCTAAGGGCTCCTAAATGGATTAATTCATCTGATGCTCACTACTGCCCTAGGAAGGTACCATTCTTAGCCTTGTTTACAGATGAGGGACTGAGGCATAGAAAGGCTAACTTGCCTAAAGTTGCACAGCAAGTTAGGGGTAAAGCTCAGATTCCAGCTTATGGGGTTCAGTTCTAAAAACCATTACATACCAAACACTTCGTAAACTGCAAATCAATGCTGTTGATTGTTTTTAAAATAATGTGGTACACTCCAACTAATTTTGGATATTTCATTAGTTGGACATTTAAGAATATAGGTTTTATCATTTTATTTTTCTACATTTTTATGTATATTTTGACATGTTTTTATGTTTTTCCTCTCCCTTCCCTGCCTTCTCCACACACACACACACACACAGTGGAATATTATGATGTTCTGATGAGCAGAGGTGTCTTTGCATCTGCCTGTGTAGCTGGGGGTTTGGCATGGGAGGCAGGCAGTACTGCCAGGCAGCACTCGCTGACCCAGTGACCAAGACCTTCGCTGAGATGCCCAGCGCTGCTTCTGCACAAGATTTCCTCCCCTGGAAGTGTCCACTGAATGAGTCTGCAGACTTTCAAAGTCTGCAAGGTGAGTCTGTACTGGTGGAAAAGAGCTCAGCCCCGAGATGCCAGCCAAGGAAGTCACTGAGCCCATCATGCCCTTGGAGCTGAAAACACGGCCTCTGCTGGGAAACCGACAGGAAGCAGTTCTTGCTGAGAGCAGGCCTTGGGCCGCCTGCCAAGTACTTGCCATCAACAGGGCAGTTAGAAGAAGCAGAGTGGTGAAGGAGGGGCCTGTAGGCTTCCCTAGCAGACACTGCATACTGACGTGGAGAAGACACTGGAAGATGTAAAAATGAGAGCTCTGCGATTTAGGACACGAGTCACCCCGAATAAGCCACTTGGTGCGGTGTGAAAGGTGTCAGCCTGGGTTTGGATCTCAGGCTGCAACTTTGGACGAAGTCACTCTGCTTCCCTGGGCCTCACCTTTGGCATCTGTAAAATGAGCATCTGTTCATTCAGTGATATTTACAGAGCACCTGTTCTCTTTCCCTAGACAGTGGTTTAGGTGCTGGGAGAGAGCTCTGAGCGAAACAGACAAAACCCCTGCCCCCTGGAGCTTCCGTTCTAGTGAGAGAGATGGACAATTAAATGTTTAATTGGGATGGACGGAAATATTTATGTCAGAGGGGGATGAATGCTGTGGGGGAAGATCAAGCAAGAAAACTGAGCTTGGAGCACAGCAGATGCTTTGTGGGGAGGTGTCACTGTGGGCGCCAGGGAGCAGAGGTGTGCTGCCAGCTTCGGGAAGCAAGACTTAGAGGCTGGGGGATTGGAGGCTGGAGGTGCTCAGTGTGTTTGACAATGGAAAGGAGGCCAGCGTGGAAATGACAGAGTGAGTTCGAACTGGGGAGGACAGGGGATGGTGGGGAGGCAGTGTCAAGTAGGATCTCACAACCTGTGTAAAGCTTAGGTTTTCTGTATTTAGTACTGTTTTATTATTATTGCTGCTGTTGATGCTTTTAACGATTCTCTTAGACTCTATGAGACTCTGAAAGAACTTAAGTGAAGAAGATTACAGTACATGCAGAATGCTGATTTTTTAAAAAGGAATTTGTTAATAACACAGTTTCCTTCCCAAGAGTAAACATAACAATCTCTTAGGGATTAGGGTGGAATTTTGATGAAAACTTGCTAGAGGACTTGAGAATGCCCTAATCCTACCTTGACAATCACCACCACCAGCCCTTTTCCAGGTTCCTAAGGCAGACAAAAGCACAAGGAGGAAGAGCAAATAAGAGTTGAAATACCACTAAGTGTTAGCTGGCCTAGCCCCCCCACCGACTGCCGTGCAGGGGCACCTGCTGAAGCTGGCCTGAATCACCTCCAGACCAAAGCAGTGCAGCCTCTTACCTGTCTTTAAAGCCAAAATCCCATTCATGGACGTCACTTACTACATATGTATTACTAGATAGTTCCAAGGTACAATGAACACAATTATAAAAAGAAAGAGCAGGACAGCTGGGCCTCTTTGGAATCAGAGTTCAGTGCTGCCAACTCAGGAGAGAGAGTGGCTGAAAGAGAGATGGATGCTGAGGTTGGCCTCTCTGAGGAGCTGCAAAGCAGGAGAGAGGACGTTAATGTGAAGACCACCCAGATCAGCAGGCACTCAGCTACAGAGAAGCAGAGTGTGGGAGCAGGAATCACACACGATTGCCTGGCTTTTCAACCCAGCAATGACCCTGTCCACTGTTTAATGCAGCATTGTGATGTCCTGAGCACTAGATTAACAGTTCCTCTTTATGAGGTGTAGTGAGAAAGGTTAGCGAATAGGGCAGAGGGTGAGAAGTTGTCCTAGCATTAGGACAGGTACTGGAGGCTGCCCACCTTCTGCTATCAGCTCAGTATCTGTGTATCTCTCGTCTCTCTTTCCTCTCCTGCAAATTACAGGAGGTGTCTAAGGCCATGGAAAGGGGCACACTCTAAGGGCTTTAGGGTACAGTCTGGACCAGATAGGTCTTCACTAACTAACAGGAATTTCCAGTATCTTATCAGCCACCCTTGGATTCCAGAACAGTCTGTCTGCCAGCATCTTGTCTTTCTCAGGAGCTCTGGACAACAGCTCTTTTGTCAAAATCCTCCCTCCTTCAGTCAGGCTTCATGGTCAAGGCTGATAGCTGCTACCTCCACATTCCCACACATTTTTGGTTTCTTGTGTACATTCCAGTCACTCATCCAATTCCAAGTCCCAATTTCAGTTTCTTTCCCATTGGTCTGTGGGCCTAGTAGCATCCTTCAACTTATTATAATAGTGATGATTGCAATCACCATTTTCTACTCTGTCAACAACATCATTATCATCGCAAATGCAATTATTGGTAACTAAACGTGAATACCCCTTGCTTTCAGTAATATTATCTGCTTGGCATCACATACTTGCCAGGTGCCAGTTCCAGAGAGAATCAGCGAAAGACCTTACAGGAAACTGAATGCATTCCATCTTGTGTGTGTGTGTGTGTGTGTGTGTGCACGTGCACGCACTCGTAGGTGTGTGTGCATGTCTTTTCTTGGAACTGGACATGTGTTTAATTATAAACAGGTGCTTATATTTCCTTCTGATCTACGGTGCTGTAGAAGAGATTTTGTTAATGGATATGATTCCAACCATATCTAGCACTGATAATAGAGCCTGGAACTTAGAAAGTACTATGTAAATATTTGTGGTTAAATATCTACCGCTCCCCTACTCTTCATACCTTAGTGTTTCCCAGTGGTCTCCCAAAGATGACTACACCCTAATCCCTGGAACCTGTGAAAATGATACTCCAAAGGGAGTTGAAGATGTGATTACAATTAAGGACTTAAGATAGGAAGAGTATCTCTGATTATCCAAGTGGGCCAGTCCAACCACAGAAGCCCTTAAAAATGGAGAACTTTCTCTGGCTAGAGAGGGAGATGTGGCAGAAGGGAAGTCAGAAAATTTTGGAGAATGAGAAGGACTTAACATGCCATGACTAGTTTGAAGATGGGGAGTGCAATGTGACAAGGAGTGCAGACAGCCTTAAGGAGCTGGGAGAGGCTCCCAGTTGAAATCAGCAAGGAAGTAGGACCTCAGTCCTACAACTGCAAAGAACTCAGTTCTGCAAACAACCTGATAGGCTTGGAAGCAGCTTCTTCCCAAAGCTTCCCAGTAAGAGCCTAGATGGCTGATACCTTGATTGTTGGCTTTGTGAAACCTGGAACAGAAATCAGCTGAACTAACATGGACTTCTGATGTATACAGCAGTGAGATAATACATTTGTGTTGTCTAAAATTACTACATTTGTGGTAATTTGTTATGGCAGCAATAGAATACTAATACCCTATAGAGTGACATTCACATTCCTTCAGAGGGAATTCAAAATCCTCAGAACTGGTCTCCCTTTCCACTCACCTTTCTAGCTCTGTCCTATTGTGTTCCTCCATATACTCCATGCCCCAGCTACAGAAGACATCTCACTACTCCATTGATCCGAGAACCCTGTGTTCTCACCTGCGCTTTTGTTCGTGGAAACTTAGATTGGGCCTTTTTCCTACTCTCTGCCTGGAAACACCCTCCCCATTGCTATGGTCTAGTGGATCTGGCAATGGACAGAGTTTCAGAAGGCGAGTTATTTAGCATGTGTAGGTGCCCACCTATAAAATATAAAAATAACACTTTATTCTACAAGTATGTTTTCAATACCTCCTGTGTACCAGGAGCTGGGTATAAAGTGTTGAACAACTTTCTAATAAAAATATGATTGCTTGGCATTTCTTTTTCATATGCTGTGATAATAGTATTTTCCTTCCGTGATCACTAGGAGACACTGGTTAAGAAAGAAAGAGAGATGAAAATGAAAGGGACCATAGATATAATTGACTCATGTTGATTATGACTTTCATTTTGAAGATGAAGCGAATTAAAGTGGAGAGAGAATGAGGGGTTTGCCTAAGGTCATACACGGGTCAGTGTTAAATCCAAAACTTAGCTCCCTGGACCCCAGACTTCAAGACCAATTTCTTTTCCACCATTCTTTCCTTCCTCCATGTATATGTTGACTAAAAGTCATAAACAGGAAAACTCAGATAGTCCAGCACTCACGTATCATTGAGATCAATGTTGAAAACCTCGCACACCTGGTTTTAACAAGAGTAGCAAAATACAAAGACCATATATATGCCTGATTTTGTGAAAACCTATCTGTCTTTAATGGTGTCTGTAGGTAATATCCTGCAAACATATAACGTGACTATTTTCTTTCCTAAAACAGAATCTTGACAATCATAGTTATATGCAGTCTTCATATACCTTTAAAATCTCCCTACTAACAACAAATAAGTAAAAAATAATGCAGATAAGATAGTGGGCTCAAGCTTTCAACAAAGTACAATAGAAGGAAGCTAAAATAATAGAGGATGTTTAAAACTGTGCTGAAACTCACAAGTTCATTTAGAAAGCAAAGAAAAATTTGTAGGTGTAGGTAAGCATGGCAGTGGTGGAATGCCACAGTCACCATTCCTCAGTATAGGTGGAGACCCAAAGTAACAGAAGTGCTGGCTTCTTTGTTTATCATCCTCCCAGCTGGCAGATCACACTAACAAGCTGTTAAGAATTTTTCACTGTCAGGGAAGCTGAGGGGACTGAGCTCTTGGTTTTTCTTTTTCTTTTTTTTTTTAACCTTTAAGAGAGGTGGGGCTTTCCCTGAGGAACTCTTCGAGAGGTCTGGCTGCAATGGTGGGTTGAAGTCTGAATTAGGGAATAGTACTGGAATATATTCTGGCCAGTTACTTACATCGCTAGGGAAACATCCAATCAGTTTATTCTGAACAGAGCCTTTGAGGTTGTCTGGTTGCCCAGTGTCTGCGTGTATCTTGGAGTGGGTGAGTAGGAATACTTTTTATCTGATCAGCAGGTTGAGGGGATAAGAGGTATGTGGTCATTCTGCCTTGTCTTTGGACCTGTTATCACTGGGTACTATTTGGGTTGCTTCCTTCTTAGAATATTATACTATCTGATGTCAAGACACTGTCAGGCTACAGTAACTGAAACAACTTGAGACAGAGGTAAGGATAAACAAATAGATCAATAGAATAGAATAGAGAATTTGTAAATAGACTGCCACATACGAAGTGACTTGATGTTTGACAAAGGCATCAGTGCAATTCTATTAAGAAAGATTGGTCTTTTTAATAAATAGTGCCAAGTTATTTGAATAACCATATGGAAAAACTTAACCTACCTTACATCTTATGCAAAAAATTAATTATAGATGGATTATAGACCTCAATGTGAAATATAAAACGATAAAGCTTCACATGACCTTGGGATAAGCAAAACATTTTTAAACTAAATACAATAAGAACACTAACTTAAAAGTTATTAAAATTGTTTTCTGTATTTATATAAAATCTTCATTTTAAAAATTATGAAAGTTAGAGGATGAGCCACAGACTAGAAGAAGATATTTGCAAATGGTTGTATCTAACAAAGAATGTGTCCAGAATATATTTTACATACCTCTTACATACTAATAAAAAAAGTGCAAACAAAAAATAAAAATATGAACAAAAGATTTGAACAGGCATTTAATCAAAGAGATTATCTAAATTGCTCATTAGCACTTGACAAGGTGCTCAATATCACTATCAGAGAAATGCAAATTAAAACTGCAATGTGCTACCACTAAACACCCATCAGAATAGCTAAAATTTAAAACACTAACAATACCAAGTGTTGAAGAGGACATGGAACAACTATAATTCTTGTATTCCTAATAGGTGTTTAAATTGATGAAACCACCTTGGGAAATTCTTCAGTGATATTTTCTAAAGCTAAATATACGCTTATCCTATGACCCAGCAATTTCACTCCTAGGTGTATACCCAAAAGAAATGAGTGTATATGTCCACCAAAAGAGATGTACAAGAATGTGCAAAACACCTTTTTTCTTAATAGCCAATGACTAGAAATAGTCTGAGTGTCCATCATCAGCAGAACAGGTAAATGTATTATTGTATACTCAGACAATGAAACACTACACAGAAATAAAATGATTTCATCTAACCCCAACATCATGGATGAATCGCACAGATAGAATGATGAGTGAAAAAGGCAAATACCAAAGAGTACATACTGTGAGATTCATTTATATGAAGTTCAAGAACTTGCAAAAGTAAGCTATGGAAATAGAAGACATTAAAGTGGTAGCAGCATGGTGTGAGAGTTGATATCAGCTATAATGAGGATAAGGGAGCATTCAGGGAGGCTGGAAATTTTCTCAGTCTTCATCTTGATATTGATTATACAAGTACAAATCAATTAAAATCCATCAAGCTCTAAACTTAAAATTTGTGAACTTTAATTTAGCTATCCCTCTTTTTTTTTGAGGCATTCTTCTAAGGTTCACAATATCTTTATCAAGATCTATCTTTAAATAACATTATACCACTTTACATACACTGTAAGAACCTTTTAACAGTACATTTCCATTTCCATCTTTGTGTTCTTCTTGTTACACTTTCTACTTCCACACGTGTCATAAACTCCCATAATACATACTATTGTTTTTCAGTCAGTTGCCCTCAGAAGCAGAGAACTATGCTGAAGCAAAAGGAACAGACTTCCTTTTGAGTCCTGGAGTATTTACAAATGCACTTTTTATGGAAGAATGTAAAGTGAAAGTGAGGTGCCTGCAGGCATGGCAGACTATGACAACTTGACCCTAATTCAAATTAAGAAGACTTTGAAGAAAAAAGTCATCAGAGAAATTAGAAATATAAACAAGAAAGTATAAGTGGTCCAAATGAGTATAATTTCCTCTGGAATAAATTTGATTTCAGAAATATTTTTTTAAGTTGATTATTTTTATAGACATTTTAAAACAGAAAAGATATTTCATATTTATCCATTTAGTTACCATATGCAGAGTTCTTCATTTTGTGTCAGTACAAATTTCCATCTGGTATTATTTTCCTTCTGCCTGAAAAGCTTCCTTTAACATTTCTTAGACTTGCAATAAATTCTCTCAACTTTTATTTGCCTGAAAAAGTTTTTAGCATGTCTTGATGTTTTTTAATTGTACTTTGCTGGATATAAAATTCTAGGTTGACATTTTTTTTTTTCTCAGCACTTTAAAGACACTGTCCCACTGTCTTTTAGTTTAATGTTTTCTGATGAGACATTGGCTGTCTTTTTTATCTTTGCTTCTCTTTATATAAAGTATATTTTCCCCCTCTGATTGCTTTGAAGATTTTCTCTTCATCACTGGTTTGTTAGTAAGCTGATTATTATGTTCCTTGGTAGGATTTTCTTTATATTTCTTCTGCTTGGGATTCATTGAATTTCTTGGGTCTGTGGGTTTATAGTTTTCATCAAATTTGGAAAAATTTTGGCCATTTTTCTTTAAATATTTCCCAACCCTAACCCTTTAAAAACCCTTATGATCTTACCTTTTTTTCCTTCTAGAACTTCAGTTACACATATATTAAACTGTTTGATATTGTCCTGTAGCTCACTGAGGTTCTTTTTTTTTTTTTTTTCCAGTATTTTTGTGCCTGGGCTTCATTTTGTACAAGTGTATATTGCTTTCTCTTCAAGCTCACTCATATTTTCTTCTGTTTTGTCTAATCTGATATTAATCCCATACAGTACCTTTTATGTTTAAGATATTATACTTTTAATCTATGAAATTTCTGTTTATTCCATTTTTAAGTTTTACATTTCTCTCTTTATCATGTTGAAGTTTTCCTCTACCTTCTTGAGAATGTGGAGCATATTTATAATAGTTGTTTTAACTTCCATTTCTGCTCTTTCCATCATCTCTCGTTTCTGGATCTTTTCTTGATTTCTCCTTAATATGGTTCATATTTTCCTGCTTCCTTGCATGTCTGGTAATTCATGATTGAATTTCGTAAATTTTACAATGTAAATTTAACATGTTGGGTGTTGGATTTTGTTGTATTCCTATAAATAGTGTTGTACTTTGTTTTGGGATGCAGTTAAATTACTTGGCATAAGTTTGATCCCTTCAGGGCATGCCTTTAAAACTTTTACTAGTTTTAAAATTTTTTTAACTTTTAAACCTTTAAAACTTTTCTTAGACAGATCTAGATAGAGTGATTAATCATCCCAGTCTGCCTGGGACAAAGGAGTTTCCCAGGACATGGAACTTTCAGTTAAAGACTGAGACTGAAGGGGCTTCTGAAAAGTGGGACTTTTGGTTTTAAAGTTGGGAAACCTCCAAGTAAACTAGTACAAATTGGTCATCTTGGATCCAGAGCATGCTGCAGTCCAGGGCTAATTTAGCCCTACTACTAAATTTTTGAGAACTCTACTCATATTACAAGGTCTTTACACTTTGACTGGTGAGAACATGAACTATCTCCAGCCCTGTCTGTGTCTGGAGTGTTGAGTCTACTGTTTTCTGATAGTTCTGTCATTGGCCCTGAGTAGTTTCCTTTCATGCATGCTCAGGTCAGTACTCAGCCAAATACTTACAGATCTGCCTGGAGGTCTTTTTCTGGGCAATTGTATCTTTTCTTTGCTCTGCACTGCAAATTCTAGCCACCTCAGCATCCCTGAATCCTAACCTCTGACTCTTAGTGAGACTTCTGGGCACTGATTGCATTCTCCCATGCCTGGGAATTGCCTCCAGGCAGTCAGCTAGGGCAATCACAGGGGTAATTTCATGTGTTTCCTTTCTGCAGGGGTCACAGTCCTGCAATGCCTGTTGTTCAATGTCTGAAAACTATTACTTAATATAGTTTGTCTGGCTTTCTAAGTTTAAGATGAGAGTGTAAATATAATCCCTGTTACTCCCTTGTGGCCATTAAGCAGAAGTCCTTACTCTTTATATTTTGTGCCTTAATATTTTGAAAATTGTTTATGTTATAAATATTTGAAGGGGTTGCTCTTTTTCTGGTTATACCATTTTTTATGCATTCAGTTTACTCTCACTAAGACAATTAAATATTTGAACATAATAATGATAGCTGTTTACAGAGATCCTCCTCCTGTGTATTTCTCAGCCCTGTGCTAGATGCTTCATATACACTATCTTGAATCTTTACCAAAAAATTTAAAGGTAGATACTACTGATACCATTGCCTCCATTTTAGAGATGTCAAAAGTGAGATTCAAAGCAGTTAGTAACTTGACCAAACACATCAGCTAATATCTTGAACAGTTATATTTAAATGTAGTTTCTTTGAAAATTATTTATCTATACCACAATGCCTAATGTGTAGTATTTAAAGAGACATTACATTAAAAAATAGTTGGGGCCAAAATGTTTTGAGGTCAAAAGGTTAACTTATGCAGAAAATTTAAGTGACTCTGATAGTAATGTTTTACAGTGTATTACTGTATGTGTGTGTGAGAGAGAGGGGGAGAGAGAGAGAGAGAATGTATGTGTGTATTTATATGCATTTACTTATGTGTTTGGTGAAGTGGATAAAGGAGCCTTACGTAAACCAGCTGACCTTTGAACCCTGACGCCTTTGCATGCAATAGTAAAATTGGATCCAATTTCCAAAATTATTGTATTACTTTTCTAGGATTGTTGTAACAGATTACCACAAACCTGGTGGCTTAAAACAGTAGAAATTTAACCTCTCAGTGTTCTGGAGGCCAGAAATCTGGAATCAAGGTGTCAACAGATCTGCACTCCCTCTGAAGGCTCTCAGGGAGACTTCTTCCTTTCCTCTTCCAGCTTCTAGTTACTCCTGTGTTCCTTGGTTTTTGGCAGTGTAACTCCAATCTCTGCCCCTGTCTTCACACAGCCTTCTTCCCTGTGGCCCTCTGTCACCCCTTCTCTTCTTTTGTGAGGACATCTCATTATATTTAGGGCTCAGCCTAATGCAGGATGATCATCTCATTTGAGAGCCTTAATTATATTTGCAAAGACCCTATTTCCACACAAGGTCACATTCACAGATACCAAGGGTTGGGACTTGGACATATCTTTTAGGGGATACAATTCAACCCACTACAGTTTCTATGAGAGCTTTCAGGGTCTTCAAAATTGGCTGGTCTTTGGGATTCTACCAGAGGAGTCATCATGCTAACCTGAATGAGAGATGGTTGGATACTTCTATGTTCGTTCTCGTGGTTGTTGAAGTTTTTAGAAAGTTAAAAGCAAGAGGTGCACTTTCTTTGCTACCCCGACTGTCTGTGCTTGACCCAGCAGAGGCTTGCTGCCCTATAACCCAGGCATCTACCTTCTGTAATTACTCATAAACCATGACCAGGAAACAACTGTAGACACCCAGATCTGAACAAGATGAACTGTGACTATGTACTATGTACTTGTACTAGGTATGTACAAGCCTGAGGGTGTCTTCTGTCGAGGTATTTGCCCTTCCATTTGGGCAGCAAGATAGCCCCTGGGTCTTTGCCATCTATGAGTTAGAAATTCTACCATCCAAGGTTCTGATTCACTCCCTTTTTTCATATACTTGGTGCCCAGCTATTCTGTGTTGCAACTTTCTTCTAACTTCTTTTGCTTCACGCACAGAAGCAACAACTTTTCGTGCTAATTCTTCATCGTAATCTCACAAATGAAGTATCTGAAACATGATGGGACTGAATTTTTAAGGCATTAGATTTAATAACTAGGTCATTACCACTGTTAACCAACCTGACCTCATTAACAGGGCTTTTTGCTTTTCACCTTGCCACAGCATAATGAGGTTATTAATTAGAGCAAGAAACACAAGCACTCTGGGTTTGCTTTAAAGCCATCTGGGGAGATGGCTAGCTCTTCGGTCATAATTCCTGGTAAATGATTCCAAGGGGATACAGTTAAGTCACCATGAAATGATATTTCCCTTCAATGTAAACTTGTTTTTCTCTTTAAGTGGTTTATTTTTAGGTCCCTAAAATTCCCATGTGTAATCCACCTAATATCTTATTCAGCTAAACAGTGAGGACAGTGGGGTGCAGCAGTTAAAAAGCGCAGGCTGGAGCCAGACTTCCTCGGGTTAAATCCTGGCTCTGCTACCTACTGTGTGACAGTGTGCAAGTTATTTGATCTCTCTCTGCCTCGGTTTTTCATCTGGACAAGTATGAAGATTAAATGAATTCATACGTATAAAATGCTTAGGACAGTACCTGGAACATAGTGAGTGTTTCATGTATGTGAGCAGTTATTTTTGTTCATTAAATTCAAAGAAATAGCTTTTGGCTTCTGTGTAAGTCAGTCTAGTACTATACATTTTCTAGGATGGGGTTACAGGTTGAACTGTGTTTCCCTAAAATTCCTATGTTGAAGTCCTAACCCCTAGTACCTCAGAATGTGACCTTTTTTGGACATAGGTATTTGGAGATAGGATATTTACAGAGGTAATCAAATTAAATGAGGTCCTAATCCAGTATGACTGGTAAAAGGGATACAGAGACATGCATAGAGGAAAAACATTGTAATGAGAGATAGGGAGAAGGTGGCCATCGACAAACCAAGGAGAGAGGCCTGGAACAGAGCCTTCCTGCACAGCCCTCAGAAAGAACCAACCCTGCCCACACCTTGATTTTGGACTTCTAGCCTCCACAACTGTGAGAAGACAGAGTGTTCTGTGTTTAAGCCACCTAGTGGGTGGTACTTTGTTATGGCAACCCTAGGAAACAGACGGTTATAACATCAAATCGCTATCCCCAGGGAGCATATAATCTGGTAGGACGGATATATTCCACAGGAATAGCAACAGAGATTTGCTAAAGCTTGCTCAAACAAATAAGCCAACAAAAAGATGGACTTATAAGGATACAGAAGTGTCTAATAAAATACAAGTGCAGGATTGTAGGTGGCACAGAGACATCAAGAATACTCCCTATACTCTTGCCTCTGCCCCTCTCTTGGTGACCATGAAGTTTCTTCCATGCCCACCTCCTATCTCTCTCTCCCCACCGTCCCCTCCACTGGAGTTAGCGTTGCTTCTTCCACCTTCAAGGAGGTAGAAATTAGTAGCGATGCAACTTTGGACATGTCACTATGTCTCTCTGCACCTCAGCTTTCTCATCTTTCAAAAAGGGAGATAAAAAATATTACTAATTTCCTATGTTTCAGGTGAGGTTTAAATGTGTATTTGGCACATATAAGTACCCAATAAATGTTATAAGTTATTGACATCACTAGTATTTGATGAATCCTTATTGTTTTGCTTTCTCTTTCAGGCTGAATTCTCAGAGTTGAATCTAGCTGCCTATGTTACTGGGGGCTGTATGGTGGACATGCAGGTTGTGAGAAATGGGACCAAGGTTGTGAGGTAAGGCGGACTGAGGTACAGAAAACCTTCATTTGAGAGGTGTGTATGGGGTATCTCCCTTAGCCAACCCCTTTGTCTATTGCCTACATCCTGACTCCTCTACTACATGTGCTTTCATGTATGGAATGTCTGCTTCCAGAGAGTTTTAGGTATTACTGCATAGGAATGACTAGTGGCACAAACAATATGGGAAAGCAACTGAGTATGCTGGAATGGGCCCTGGGCTTGGAGAAAGAAGACTTGGGTTCCATTTCTGACTTTATGGCTCTATTCGGGAATATTATTTAGTCTCTCTTGCCCTGTGATTCTCATCTGCAGCATGATGATAGTGAACATGGAAGTAGAAGGCACGTATGTGAGAATACCCTATTAATTCTAAAGTGCTGTACATATGTTGAGTTTATTAGAATAGGCTGCATCCCGCTTCCAGCAGTAGAACAGAATAAATGTTCAGAGACTCCCCTCCCAGGACATCACACCTAAAAGTACTAGATACAATATTTCCCTCCCAAATCTGTTTATAATATAAACAGCTGAGCTGGAGGGGAAGTGAGGGAATTCTTCCGAAGACCAGAAATGTCAGAAAAGTATAAACCTGCAGGAGAGGTAAATAGTATATTAAAATATTTCTATCTAGTTAAGTACCCAAAGAATGGTACAGACTAGGTCCTGTGAGGGTTTAGGTGGGGAAGAAATAGAATTCAGATTTGGGGAAGTAGAGACAACAGGAAGAAATTTGAGGAAAAGGTGGCATTTGTTCTGAACCTTGTCAGATGGTAGAATATGGGCACTCTGTGTGTTTTAAGAATAGGAAACAGTCTTTGTACAAATGAACAAGCAAAAAAAAGGAGTATGTTTGGGAAACTATGATAATTTTACTAAATCAGCCATCATTTACTGAGTACCTGCCATTTGCCAATGAAAACATTACATGGCTTCCTATTTCCAATAATGGTAGACCAACTGTAGATTATCTGAAAACAACTTAAAAACTGGTTTTAAATAACGATAATCTTCAAAGCCATCAAAGAGTTGACATGACAGTAAGGACTTACTAGGAAGAGAATGATAGGGAAATGGAAATCCAGAGAGATAAATGAGTACAGAAAATGAGTACAGAAGCTTCATTTTTCCTGAGAGTATTGCTGAGTCTAGCAAATTTGAAAATTGGTTTTGATAGCCTAGCAGGGGCAAGAGAGAAAGAAAGAAATACCCGGATTTTCTCAGGGTATAATGGTAGACCCTACCCAAAATAAGCGGAGACCTCAAAGGACTACATCTCAAGGTGAATGTGAACTATAGGTAGGTGAGCCCTCACAAGTCACTGAAGCTTGAATTGCACTTTGATTGGCTTTCCAGGGAACCTCAAGCATTAAATTTAGTTTATGGTAATCCAAGACATGCCAGAAGTAAAAGAAAATCCTGTGTAGTGGAAGGCACTTTCATACTAGGCTTCGAATAATTATTCAGATAATTTTTTGTATAATAGCTAGCACATAGTCAAAAATAACCAGGCATAGACATGAATGAGAAGAAACAGGAAATATAGATAGCAGAAAGATACCCTCAAAAACACACATTCTTAAAAGAAAAAAATCATACATATTAAGCTGAAAAAAATCAGGTTGGAAGATACCTGCAAGGAATAGGAAACTATAAAAAATGACACAACCAGTTTTATTAAAACCAAACAGAACTTCTAGAAATGAACACTACAATAACCAAAATTATTGGAAGTGTTGTGTTTAATGGAATATTAGACACCATTGAAAAGGTGTTAATGAAATGAAAGGTAGAGCTGAAGAAATTATCCCCAATGAAGCACAAAGAGAAAAGAGACTGGAAGTGCAGAAGAGATGGTTAGATCTCCTGCGAAGGTCTAACATTCATTTAGCCAGAGTTTCATAAAGGGAGGGAAAAGAGAATGGAGCAGAGGCAGTAAAATAAGAAATGATAGCTGAGAATCTTTCAGGAAGATGCCAAACTACCAACATGAGAAGCTCAACAAATTTAAAGCAGGATTACTAAAGAAAATTCTATACCAAAACACAATAGTTTAAGTGCAGAAAGATAAAGAAAAATAAAAAGTAGCCAAGGGAAAGAGGCAGCAGGGGTGGAAAGATGCCTTCAGTGTGCTGAAAGAAAATAATCGTCATCGTCAGGGAAACGTATTTTTAAAAACATTTATAAAGATAAGACCTCACTAAGGGAAATTGTAAAGTATGTACTTTAGGCAAAAAGGAAATGACCTCAGAATAACACACAGCAGCAAGAATACATGAAGAGCAAAGAAGGTGGAAATGCTAATAAACATTGTCTTCAAAAAACAATTAATAATCATAATAATGACATCTTATGGATTTTAAAAATATATGAAGGATTCATTTAAACCACAGTAAGTGAGTAGAGGCTGGGGCTAGATAGAATTAAGATGTTCTGAGGCCCTTGTATTGTCAGGGTGGAAAGTTATGTATTGATTAATAATAGGCTTTGAAAAGTTAAAGATGAAAATTAAAGAATTAAAGAATAAGTAAAGGTAATCTCTATGATAATTACTAAAAAAAATAGAAACAGAATGTAGTACTTAAAAATGATGAGAGGGGCTTCCCTGGTGGCACAGTGGTTAGGAATCCACCTGCTAATGCAGAGGATACAGGTTCAAGCCCTGGTCTGGGAAGATCCCACGTGCCGCGGAGCAACTAAGCCCAGGCGCCGCAACTACTGAGCCTGTGCTCTAGAGCCCGCGTGCCACAACTACTGAAGCCTGTGCGCCTAGAGCCCGTGCTCCACAAGAAGAGAAGCCACCGCAATGAGAAGTCCGCGCACTGCAACAAAGAGTAGCCCCCGCTCACCGCAACTAGAGAAAGCCTGCATGCAGCAATGGAGACCCAAAGCAGCCATAAACAAACAAACAAACATATTTAAAAATAAATAGATAAAAAACAATGAGAGAGAAAAATAGAAATAATAAAAGAAAACAAGAAAGGAGAGAAAAACCAATGTAGAACAGGTGTTATAAATAACACAAAATAAGATGGTAAGTTTAGATCCATATATATCAACAGGCTGGTATTCTGAATGGTGTGTACAGCAGTACTGGTTATTAAAATATTGAAATTTTTCTATACAAATTGATAAATAGCCTCTGACCCAAGCCCACTGAATGCCTTCAGCCACCCTTACTTAACCCATGGTTAGGCATGGCCATTGGACTACTCTTTTGTCCCCCAGTTCACCACACTCCTGTCCCCCATCCCATATCCTTGTTTCTCCCATGGTCAGAGGATGCCCAAATGTTGCAGGGGAGATACACCCTTGGAAGCAGTAGTGGAACCCCAGAGAACAAATGCCTGGTTCCCTTTGTCCCTTCAAGGCTGTTTGCCTGTGAGTCCCCTAGAGTTGCCATCTCATGGTCACTTGTGCAAACTGCAACTTTCTCAAAGTACCCTACAATTTGCTAAATATTTTTATCACCAGTATATACTCAATTTATAGAGCATCTACAGCAAGATTGTCAGAGTAGTTTTTTTGTTGTTGTTGTTGTTGTTTTTGGCTGTGCTGCTTGTGAGATCTTAGTTCCCCAACCGGGGATTGAAACTGGCCCATGGCAGTGAAAGCCCGGAATTCTAACCACTAGGCCACTGGGAACTCCCCCAGAGTAGACTTCTTTAAAATACAACTATATTCCATTCAAGAGATTCATCTAAAACATAAGACTATAGAATGTTTGAAAGTTAAAAGATGGAAATAAATATATATATTAAACATATAAGTTAAATATTAAATAAGTTATAAATAAATAAATTTATATATATATACATACATACTTATATACACCATGTAACAACTGGGCAAAAGAAAGCTAGCCAATATAGTTGTATTAATATCAGGGGGAAAAATAGACTTCCAGGTGAAAAGCATTACCAGGGAAAAGGAAGTAACCCATTAGAATAAAGGAGTCATTGACCAAGAAGAGATAATAATTTTAAATTTATAGGGCTCAAAAAAAGTGCCTCAAAATGTACTTCAAAAATTGGCAAAACTGCAAGGAGAAATTAACAAGTCTGCCATCATGGGAGATTTTGAGAATGGTGCTACATATATACATTTATTTACTTCTCACAGCAGCCTCATTATGCACATAAAAACTATAAAAAACGTAAAATTCAATATTTAGGAATCTGTGTATGTTCATATTTGGGATTATTTGTCCTATGTCTTGTTTCCCTATCTGGGAAAGGGACTGGATCATCTTCTTTGTAATATGTAGAAATGAGAGCATCTATTCCATTAATCCCCAAATTTGGCTATAGATTAGAATCACCTGGGAAATGTTTTAAAATCCTGATATCCAGGCAATAGGAAAAACCAATTACACTAGACTCTCTGAGGGTACAACTTAGGTATTGGTAGCTTTAAAACTCCCCAGGTGGGGGCTTCCCTGGTGACGCAGTGGTTGAGAGTCCGCCTGCTGATGCGGGGGACACAGGTTCGTGCCCCGGTCCGAGAAGATCTCACATGCCGCAGAGCGGCTGGGCCCGTGAGCCATGGCCGCTGAGCCTGCGTGTCCGCAGCCTGTGCTCCGCAACGGGAGAGGCCACAACAGTGAGAGGCCCGCGTACTGCACAAAAAAACAAAAAAACAAAAAAACTCCCCAGGTGATTCCAGTGGGCAGCCTAATGGAGAATCTCCCCAGATTGCTTGCACATTGGCCCTGAACTGGGGCTGGGTCATCTGTAAAGCTGAGTATCCTGGGGGTGTGCTGCCTGAAGAAGATCACCTTGCAGAAATGGATGTCTCAAGCCTCATTCTAGACCTTCCATCTTCTTCCAAAATTTATTAAAATGTTTACAAAAATAAATTTACGAAACTGTTCCAGGTGATTCTTAATCAGTAGTCTCCCAGCACTTAAGAATGGCAGGCTTGGAAGGTAGTTGTAATGGTTTGAATTGTGTCTCCCCAGAAAAGATGTGTTAAAGTCCTAAGACTAGTACCCCAGAATGTGATCTTCTTTGGAAGTAGGATCATTGCAAATGTAATAAGTTAAGGCCATACTGGAGTAAGGTGGGCCCTTAATCCAGTGTGATTGGTATCCTTATAAGAAGAGGGAAGCTTGGACACAGAGACACAAGGAAAAACTATGTGATGATGGAAGCAGAAATTAGAGTGATACAAGGCAAGGAATGCCAAGGATTGCCATCCATCAGCAGAAGCTAGGAGACAGGCATAGAACGAATTTTCCCTCAGCCCTCAGAAGAAACCAACTCTGCTGACACCTTGATTTCAGACTTTGAGCCTCTAGAACAGTGAAAGAATAAATTTCTGCTGTTTTAAGCCATGCAGTTTGTGGTACTTTGTTAAGGAAGCCCTAGAAAACTGATACAGTAGTGCTTCTCAAATTTTAATGTACATACAAACCCCCTAGAGATCTTGTGAAAATGCATCCCCATCCATTAGGTCTTCAGGTAGGACCTGAGATTCTGAGTTTCCTACAAGTTCCCAGATGAAGCCAGTGCTGTCAGTCCTGTGACCTTGATTTGAGCACAAAGGCTTCCAGATGTTGTTGATGCTTCTGGTGAAGACCATAAGCATCAGTAGCCAGGGCTGTGAGAACAGTGCCAATATAGCCAAAGCCCTGGGTTCTAGGATCCATGGAACTGTTAAGATTTATTTTGTCCATGCCCAGGATGGTGCTTACAGTCTCAGCCCAGCAGCTTATTTCGGCGAGCCACAGGTTACAAGGTGCCAGACCTGCAAGAATGTGCACACAAACCAGGTAGCCTCAGCCTGACTCACACTGCATCCTGCAGGGGAGGAGTCAGTAGAATCTTCCTCTGGCATGTAGTGCCATACCAAGCCCTAGCTGTGGTCTCCCAAAGCAGGAATTGAGCAGTGCTCTTGCCTTGCAGTGTATTCTTTCAAAGAGACTTAGGTGTTGCATTGAAAATGCCCTTAAGCACTTCCAAGTCTACAATAGGAGCAAAGCTGAGATCTTCTAAAGTCTTGCTTGTGGGGAGCACCTTTGGGGAAGATGACCAAGATGGGTGGTAGAGCAGACCACTGCTGGTTTTCTCCAGCATCTATTCCTCCTGCTTTGGGGAGTAGCACCTAGATTTTCCATTGGGGCGACCCTTCCCCAGCTTGCAGTCTGTGTGGTGTCTGGAGCTGATAGCAATAACCAGCCCTAGAATCAGAATGTCACACTGGGGGAAAAAAAAAAGCCTGGGACCCAAGCCAGGCCAATGAGAATTCATGTGAGACTTTTGCTGGAACTCTTGGGTGAGAGACACATGTGTTCTGCTGGGGCTGCTGAGCTGGTGGGATGAACTCCTGGAGCTGCTGGTGGCCATGGCTCTTTCTCTTAGAGGGAAGGATCTGCTGAGAATGAATCCAAGGCAAAGGAAAACACAGCCAAGATAGAGAAAGAGAGTCAATGACCTGCTGATGTTATTCAAGGCCCTGGATTCAGACTCATCTCCAAGCTGGAGCCAAAAAAATCCTTTTTGATGAAGCCAGCTTGAATTGCACACACAGAATTCATGAATTTTTATTTATTTAACAAACACTTTATAGCATTTCCTACGTGCTAGGCACTGTCCCAAGCACTTAGCATGTATTGACTCATTTCATCCTTTCAACAGCCCTATAAAATGTGTACTGTTATCATCCACATTTCTAGATGAGAAGATTGAAGCACCAATAACTTGGGTAATAGAATCAAGGTCTCCAGCCAGTAAGGGTCAAAACTAGGATTCAAGCCTAGGTAGTTGGCCCCAGAGCCTTTGTGTCACCACTTACTGGACTGCCTTTTTAACACGGGGGAGATTATTTCATAGTTAGAGCTGCTTAAAGAGGCAGTAAGTTCCTCATTATGAGTAGTATGAAAAAATACAATTAGACAGTAGACAAATACTGAGGGGATCCAAGAATCTGAATTTAGACAGTGAGAACTTAATGAAATAAGAGGGCACTCATTGGGGCTTCCCTGGTGGCGCAGTGGTTAAGAGTCCACCTGCCAATGCAGGGGACACAGGTTCGTGTCCCGGTCCGGGAAGATCCCACATGCCGCGGAGTGGCTAGGCCCGTGAGCCATGGCCGCTGAGGCTGCGCGTCTGGAGCCTGTGCTTTGCAACGGGAGAGGCCACAACAGTGAGAGGCCCGCATACCGCAAAAAAAAAAAAAAAAAAAGAGGGCACTCATTAGTAAAATGAAAACATATGAAAGTATAAAACTGATAAAGGTAATTATTTAGTCAGATTAAGAATACTGTAATGGTGGTGTGTAAATCACTTTTAACGTTAGTAAAAAGGTTAAAAGACCAGAAGTATTAAAAATAACAATAGCTACGATGATTAGTTAATGAATATACAATATAAAAAGATGTAAATTGTGGCATCAAAAACATAAAATATAGGGAGGGGCAAGTAAAAGAGTAGTTTTTGTATGTGATTAAAGTTAAGTTGTTATCAGCTTAAAATAGACTGTACTATAAAATTTTTTATGTAAGCCTCATGGTACCCATAAAGCAAAAACCTATAGGAATTACACAAAACAGAAGAAAGGATTCAAAGCAAACCCCTACAGAAAAGCATCAAATCATGAAGGAACCCAGCAAGAGAGGAAGAAAGGACAAAGGAACTACAAACCAGCCAGAAAACAGTTAACAAAATGGCAATAGTACTTTAAATAACTATTTTAAATGTAAATGGACTAAATTTTTCAATTAAAAGACATAGAGAGGCTGAACGAATTGAAAGAAAAAAAGACCCAACAATATGCTGCTTAAGAGATTCACTTTAGCTTTAAATACACTCAAAGGCTGAAAGTGAAGGGCTGGAAAAAGATATTCCATGCAAATAGAAACCAAACAGAGCAGGGGTAGCCATACTTATTTCAGACAAAATAGACTAAGTAAAAAACTGTAGTAAGAGACAAAGAAGGATAGAAATTTTGTTATTCTCTTACTCACATTACCCTTGTCCACTCCATGGCATCTGGTCCTGTTGAGCCCACCCCAGGCCAGCATGAGTGGACTCTGGGTCTGTGCTGGAAGTAGCAGGAAGTAGAGATTTCTCCCAGGTGCTGAGTGTGGCTCAGGCTCATCTGGGGGTACAGGATGTGTGTGTTGCTTTTCCTTTAGAAATCTGTTGCACAGACCTGAGATTCTACCTCTCTCTGAACCTCAGCTTCTTCATCTGTAAAAGGTAATGGTATTATTTTACATAGTTTTTGTAAGGATTAAATGAGACATATGTGAAAAGTTTGTTTATTCATTCCACAGATGTTTATTAAGGGCCTACTATGTTCCAGGTTCCATTCCAGGTATAAGAATTGTATCAGACAGGGGCTAGGCAGAAAACAGAATTCATCCCCAAATGGTTTAAATAAAGAGATTTTAATAAAGGAATCACTTACGGAGGGGTGTGTGGGGCTCAGGGAACATGCATCCAATAACAACAGCAAGAAGCCATTATCATCATTAGGGGTGAAGGGACAAGGAGAGGAAGTAGAATTAATAGACTCAATCCAGAAGGTTTCACCTAGACTTGGGCAGGAGAGCCATGCAGTTGAAGCAATAGTTGTAAAGGAACTTAGCTACCTCCAAAGTCCAGCACTGAAGCAGGTGGGCACTAGGAAGAAGTACCACCACCCTCCTCTCCCCCTGCCCTCCAGTCTCCTGCTGGGACCTCACTTTGGCCCAGTGAGCAAGAGAGCCCGATAGGTACTGTCCACAGAGTTCAGCCTCCTGGGGCTCAGAGCAGGGCAGAGAAGAATGGGGTGGGGGCAGGAGGGCCCCCGAAGAGAATAACTCTCATAGGAATCACCGGTAAACAAAACAGTCCACATCTCTGCTCAAGGCCAGATTCTACTAGTGCTTTGTATATGGCAAAGTATTACACGAGTTGGTTAAATCACGGGTAACTGTAGTAATTAAACTGATAGCACCCCTTACTCTGGTTTCTGTCAAACACCCAAACTAAGGGTGGACTGCCAGCCAGCTCGAGGTGCTCAAGAGCAGCTCAGACAATCCAGGTTCTCAGTAAAGTGTAATTCTATTTAGAGAGCAGAGCAGGGGCCATTCCAGGACATGTTAAGATTCATGCATTGTGGATGGCTGTTGCCATTCTGGGCCCAAATTCAAGCCTCAGAATGGAGCAATAAAAAAGGGCAGCCGTGTCCATACAGCCAGATGGGATTCAAAATACAGGACAGGAGAAACCAAGAATGAAAAACACCCACGGAGGCAGATGTTAATGAGGTCCCAGCCTAATTACACAAGCCCTGCTCTCAGTGTCCAGCATTAGGCAACACTAAATTATAGGCACCCATTCAAACCACAGTGGCTGATAATGTGTCTCCGCTCATTAGAAGGTCAGACCTCAGAGAGGGTTGAAGAGAAGGAGCCAGAAAGCTTAAGTAACACAAGACCTTGAGGAAAGTCATTGAAGACTCTCAAAAACTACCCCGGGTACCCACCCCAGGATTACTGTTTCCAGGGGGGATATTTGGGGCAAGATGGAGATGTGTGGGCCTGTCCCAGAGGAGGAGTTATTTTATAAAATCTTAGATGTCCAGAGTAGTTAGAAGAGTCCCTTAGAGTTTTCTGTGTGTCCTCATTTTACAGGTGGGCAAATTGTGTCCCAGGTGGCAGGGAGGAAGATGACTTGTCCAAATCCTCCTAGCATGTTAGCTTTTGTGTCAGGATCAGCTCTCAATCCTGAACCTCTATCCTGAGAACTCTCAAACATCCCATCAAAGAATATTATAAAATCATGTTTATTTCACACATAATTGCTCAAAGTCTGAGCTTCCTGAACTTGGAATTTCAAATTCTAGATATTCATTCATTCGACAAATATTTATTGAGCAAATTCAGAATGCCAGGCACCCACCAGCAAATCACAAAGAGCTCAGTTTCTACTCTCCCTTGGTGGTGCCTGTGTCTGTTTGGAAAAGTGCTTCCTTTAATTCTCCTAAGTGGTTACACACACACCAAGCTTTTCCTACTTTCCTTTCTTTCATTCATTAAAGATGTGCCAGACATAGAGGATACAGTAGTGAACAAAATAGACAGTACCCTTTGTGGAGCTGACATTTAAGCTACAGAAACTGACAACAAATAAGAAAACAAATATGCAGTCTAATGGCAGGTCGTGAGAAAAGGTTGAAGCAAAGGATAAGATAGAGAGTGACTGGTATTCGAGGTGGGGTGATCAGGGAAGGCTTCTCTGAGGAGGTGACTTGAGTAGAAACCTAAATAATGTGAGCAGAGTGAGCACTGTGGACTTGGGAGAGGAGCTTCCCCCTCTCTCTCTTGACTTTGAGTGGATGTGCACACAGGTAAGGTGCAGCTTTGGGGCCAGAAGAGGCAAAGAAGGAAGGCAGAGACCTCCCTTGCCCTGGTGCACTCATGTCACCTTCTCTACCTTCTTCCCTAAAGTTGAATTTGGCACCCCCTCCTCTGTGCCAAAAAGCATCTAGGACTTGCCAGGTAGGCGGGGTGGCTTCATGGCTGAAAGCCCACCTACAGGGGCAGAGCAGACCACCTGGGGTGGGTCTCAGCTTTGCCTTCTGCAAGCTGGGAGGCCCTGGATTAGTCTTTCCACCTTCCTAGCTCTTGGTTTCCCCATTTGTAAAGTGGGAAGAAGTAACCCGTGCTTCTGAGAATGATACGTATGAAGTAGGTAAGCGGTGTCTGGGGACAGTCTTTGCACCTGCTCTTCGTTCCTCCTGAAACACTCCGCAGATGCTACCATGTCGCACCCTTTCAAATTTCTGATCAAATGCCACCTTCTCAGAGAGACCTTGCCAGACCATACTGTCCCCACACTCGAGCCCCAACTATACATTTTTTTCCTTCAAGCAGTCATCACTGCCTGAAAGTATAGATAGGTAAATAGATGGATGATAGATGATTCACTGATTGATTGATAGCTGACAGATTAGGTACATTAATAAAATATATTAATGTAATATTATTATAATAATGTATAATAGAAAATAATATATACAGCTGATATGCTTTATGTAATTAGATAATACATTAATATAATAATATTAACATTATAATCAATGTATATTATATTAATTATATTATATTTTGATTATATAATTATTATATTACAGATATAGATAAGATGTGCTATTTATATAATTTATTTTATTGTGTTATTTTCTAGAAGAGAAGACCGTGTAGGCAGGGACTTTGTTTTGCTTCCCCGTATTCCCAGCCCCTAGAACAGGGCCTGTCATGCATGTATCAGTTTCTCAATAATTATTTGTTCAGTGAATGAAGGAATGAACCAACACTTAGCCAGTGGCTCTGTGTTCTTGTTCTTACTGCTCTCCCTGCATTGTGATGAATTCAGGAGAACAGTAATCATTATTTACTTCTCATGTCTCCCACTGGACTGGACCTTCCTTGAGGATCGGGTTAAGGACTGTTTTTCCAAGTTGTACCCCAAGCGCCTGGCTCAGTGCCGAAATCTTTGCTGAAGGCATTCAGGACTGGCCGACTCTTCAAATGAATTAAGAATCCCACAACTTTGCAAAGTAAAAAGCTCACAACTGAGAGGACCCCAGCCAGCTTGCACCAGGCATGGACTTGCTGACCAGCACACCGCCCACCGCCTTCTCTCCCCGGGAGGGGATGGGGTCTGGGAGGCCAGGGACAATGAGGCATTGAGGGTCCCAGCAGAGCAGCCTTGGTGGGGGAAGGCCCGATCTATCTCTTTGCCCAGGGCCTTTGCCCTCGGCACTGCAGGAGAAAGCAGAATCCCTGGGGACTTGCAGAGGTGGGGCGTGGGAACGGGAAGAAAGCAACACAAGAAAGAGACAGTGAGAGCCTGTAAAGAAATGCCAGGCTCCGCTACCCATGCGTCTCCAGCCAACAAGCCAGCGGCAGGTCTGCCAGCTCCCCCAGGAGTGGGGGCAGAGCACTGACAGGGCACAACAGTGTGGCTCCTGCTTCCCAGGATCATAGAAACGGGACGGGAGAGACCTCAGAGGCCACCGGAGAGCCCCTGCCCGCCCCACACGCACCTTCCTTCCCACAGGCTGCAGCCACTCCCAGCAATGGCTCCCACCTGGGTCCCACTCTGCCCTCCCAGGGCACCTGCTCCCAATCTGACAGGATCCACTGTGGGAGAGATTGCCCGATGGTTACTTCACCCTTTTGACTTCGGCGTCCTATTTCTCATTCAGAAACCATCACCTTTTACTAACAGGCTACCGGGTACCTGGGGACTTCTCAGTGGCAGGTAATTTGATCCCCTTTTTGAAAGAAGTGAAGGAACATCTTCTGAGAAGGGTAATGCCTGGTCCAAAGTCACACAGAGAATGAGTAGGGGAGTGGGGTTCAAACTCCCATGACGTCATGTCACACTTGCCTTCTACCTGGTCGGCACAGCTTGATGCTAGAAACAACACTAGCATTAGTGCTGGGTGATCCTGGGTTCAAATCTTGACTCCCCACTTACTGTTTGTGTGACTGCACAGTAACCTCATTCCCTGATTCCCATGTTCTTCAATTGTAAAATGGAAGTGTTGCCTACTTTGAGGGCTGGAAGAGGAAGTCTGCTAATGCCTGAAACACAGTGGCTGCTCTCGAAATGTTCAGCCTGCCCCTTGCTCGCCCTCCCACCCCACGACTCCTTCTGCACACTCTTCCTTTCCTGGCCCCTGAGTGAGTCTGGTGGACAGGGGGAGGGGAAGGAGGAGACTGTCTGGGGCCCCTTCCTCACCCTAGGCAACATGGAGGAGTGATCCGTTCACAGTTTGCTCAGTGTTTTCAGACTCTGTCTCTTCATTTAAGCATGTCCACCTGCTTCCGAAGGGCTGATGGATCCACCGGTTCAGTGACTTTCAACCTTTCCCATGAAGGCGAATAATTTAAGACACCCCTCCCTCCCCACCGGGCCTATTTATTAAAATACAGGTGCTTAGGCCCCATTACCAGAAAGTCTGGTTCCTGGGTGGGGCCCAGGAATGTGCATGTTGTCAAACTCTACCTACAAGGTTTCAAGACCAGGAGTCCAAGGACTTTGCTTTAGAATCCATTGCACAACTAGCCTACGAAGAGGAGCCGCAGGCAGACAACTAAAACACAGAATGGAATGATACGTTATTTGATTTTATTCTGTGTAGTTTTAAAGTAAATGTGGAAATATTAGCAACAGTCATATACAAAAAAAAAATTGAACTTGCTTAAAGAAGTTACAGGTTCAAAGTCTAGCTCTACTAGTTACTGACTACAGGGCTTTAGGACAGTGTTTCCTTTCTGAGTGTGTTTCCTCATTTGTACATGAGGATGGCAATTCTAACTTCATAGGACAGTGGATAGAATCAAAAGAGGTAATAGGTATGAGCATACTTGATAAATTATGAAGTAGTGTATAAACGTTAAATGTTATATTAAGATGAACAGTTTTCTCTGAGATGTCTTCATTTTGCTATAAAGAGTATTTCTGTGCTGTTAAGCCTATTTTCAGGCATTCTAGAATATATCCCTTTACCTTCTGTAGTGTTTGTCCTGATGGCAGTGAAGTTTCTGAAAAGGAAGTCAACCCTTGGACATTCAACCCTTCATTGAATGAGGTAGCCTCAGAGATGGAACCGGTGCCATCCTCCCTAGGTGATATAGGGACTCCAGACCCCTGAGTTTCTCCCGATGATGATGATGATGATGATGATGTGTGTGTAAAACTTTTTCTCATATCAGTATTTTTTTGATTCTCCACCTCCATTCCTACCGTAGACCAAAATCACCTTTCTCCTTCACCTGGATTTCTGCAGTACCCTTCTCACTGGCCTCCTTGCCTCTGCCTCAGTTATCAGTCGTTGAGTAATGAACCACCCCAAAACCTCATGGCTTAAAACCTCAATCATTTTATTTGCTTGCAGTCTGTGGGTCAGGAGTCTGGAGGGCTGGAACAGGCAGTTCTGCTGCTGCATGCCTTGTGGCTTGGCTGGGCTGGAAGGTCCTGTCACCTTCATGTCCATGTCTCTGGTGCCTTGGTGCCCCTCCATGTGGTCTCTCTTTCTCCATGTGGCTGTTGCACTTTCTCCTAGCAGTGTGGTCTCAGGATAGTGAGACTTCTCATACAGCAGCTGGTTTTCAAGAGGACAAGTTACAAGAGGGATAGAAGGTGTAAATATCTTAAAGGCCAGAGTTAGGAGTTTCACAGCATCACTTCTGCCACATGCTAGTGGTCAGAGACAGGTACAGGGGAAAACTAGATTTAAGGAGATCCCACTTTTTAATGAAAGGAGCAGCAAAGAATTCAAAGACACGTTAGTCCACCATGGCCCATTTCAATCCATTCTCTACACAGCAGCCAGAATGATTCTTCTGAAATTAAATCAGATGCCAAGCCCATGTTTAAAACCTGCCAAGGCAGACTTCCCAGCTGGCGCAGTAGTTAAGAATCCACCTGCCAATTCAGGGGACACAGGTTCAAGCCCGGGTCCGGAAAGATCCCACATGCCACGGAGCAACTAATCCTGTGTGCCACAACTACTGAGCCTGCGCTCCAGAGCCCGTGAGCCACAACTACTGAGCCCACGTGCCACAACTACTGAAGCCCGTGCCTAGAGCCTGTGCTCCGCAACAAGAGAAGCCACTGCAATGAGAAACCCACGCACCGCAACGAAGAGTAGCCCCCCGCTCTCCACAACTAGAGAAAGCCCACGCGCAGCAATGAAGACCCAACACAGGCAAAAATAAATAGATAAATTTTTAAAAAACCCAAAAAACCTGCCAAGGGCTTTCCATCCCTCTTAGAGTGGAATTCACAGTCCTGACCGTGCTTGGTAGGTGCCCTGTGGTCTAGACTTCCTCTGTCTCTCCACCTTCGTCCCCATCAGCCACACCAGTCCTCCTATTGTGTGCCGATCTTTAAACAGGTCAAGTGTATTCTCCCCTCCTCAGGGCCTTTGCACTTGCTATTCCCTCAGCATGGGAAACTTTTCTCCCAGATATGAACACAGCTCACCCCTCATGACATTTTGGCCTTACTCAGGTGCTACCGCTTCCTTCTCTGACCATCCTATCCAGAATAACCTCTCACGTGGCTCTCTAAGCCCTCACCCTGCTTTATTATTTAATTAACAGCAGTCATCACTGCTGCTATGTTTGTTTGTGTTCGTTGCCCATCTCCAGCACTAGAACATAACCTCTTTGAGGGCAGGGAACTTGTCTGTTTTGCCAGTCACTACATCCCTAGTGTCTAGAATGGTGACTGGCATCATTTTGGTTGAACAAGTGACTAATTCTTATATCCTGCCTTTTGTTTTATTTTCTGCATTTGTACCTATCTCCCCACCCCAGACTGGGAGGTCCTTGAGGGCAGAGGTCATGTTGTTTTCATCACTGCAACAAGCTGACATCTAGTGTGGTACTTGATAACTGTGGGTTGGGTGCCAGGTTTGAGCCCCACCCCTGTTTAAAGCCCCAAGCTTGCTCTTTTAGAAGTTCCTGTTGTCCTTCTTTGTTCTGAAACATATACTGACTAAAAACGGTATGGCCTGTTACTATCCCCATATTACAGAAATAGAAACTGAGTCACAGAGTAGCTAAATAACTTGCCTAAGTCACACAGTAAGTGGAGCAGCCAGGATTTAAACCCAGGAAGGCTTATTCAAAACCCATGACCTTAAGGGCTCTACCAAACTTCTTCCCACCGTGATTGGGTCCTTGGTCACAGCTTGTCTCTTTTGTGCCATTTCGCTGATGGTTCTGTGCTTACAAAACCTATTTCCTCAGTGAACTCAGGTTTGTATCCTTTGATTTTCTTTTAAACCAGCTCTGTCACTTATATTGGGCAAGTTGATGGTCCTTTCTGTGTTTCAGTTTCCCCAGATACAAAGTAGAGATAATAATAGTTCCTAACCTGAGGTACAGTTGAAAGAGTGAAAGGAACTAATTCACAAAAGGCACTTACAATAGGACCTGCCATGTAGTTAGCAGTCAATAAGTCTTAGCTGTTATTATGATTTATTTCCCCCAAAGCACAAAACACAGCTTTAGCCCTTGGCCATACACTCTGCTAAATCCTTTTGCCCCTGCCAATGGACACTGAGACTTTTTACCTGCTACAAAACACCATCGCAGGATGCCCAGTATCCCCCCACAAAGAGCTCTGGATCCTGACATCGTTTGCCATTCTTCCCAGCATCATGCTCATTCTTTCACGTTCTTCCAGAGTGAACTGAACACCTGCCTTGTGCAAGGCTTTCTGTGAGGCACTTCCTATACCCTGTGTCACTTTATATTCTTGTTCCCGTATCCCAGATGGAGAAACTGAAGCTATCAGAGCTTATGTAACTTGTCCCAAAGGAACCCAGCAAAACAATAGAAAAACCTAACTAGTCCTCTGCATTCTCCCCTGCTCACCTCCAATCTATTCTCTATACCACAGCCAGACTGTTTTTCTCTCTTTTTTTAAATTAATAGACTTTATATTTTTAGAGAGGTTTTAGGTTCACAGCAAAATTGAAAGTACACAGAGTTCCCATGTGCCCCCTGTCCTCTGACACACATGGCCTCCCCCATTATCCACATCTCCCACCAGAGTGGTACCTGTATCACAATTGACGAAGCTACTCGGAAACATCGTTCTCACCCAAAGTCCATAGTTTATGCTAGACTTCATTCTTGGTGTCGTACATTCTGTGGGTTTTGACAAATATATAATGACACGTATCCACCATTGTATTATCCTACGGGACAGTTTCACTGCCCTAATAATCCCCTGTGCTCTGCTTATTCATTCCTCCCTCCTCCATAACCTCGGGTGACCACTAATCCTTTTACTGTTTCTATAGTTTTGCCTTTTCTAGAATGTCATAAAGTTGGAATCATACAGTATATACTCTTTTAAAGTGAGCTTTTTAAAACACTAATTTGATTGTGTCCTTTCATCAGTTAGAACCGTTCAATACGTTCTTTATACTGTTAGACCAAAATCTTTACTGTGGGGTGTGGTCTGGCCCCACCCACCCTGCCAGCCTCCTCTTGCTGTCTCTGCATCAGCCACATCCATCAACTCTTGCTCAGTTCTTCAACCCTCACCTATTCTTTCCCGTCATAGGTTTCACATATTCTGTTCCATCTGCCTGGAAAGTTCTTTCCTCCCCACTTCACCTAGAAAACTCCTGCTTGTCCTTCAGATCTCAGCTCAAGTGTCACTCAGGGAAACCACTTAACCCTCCCACATGATATTTATTGTACCTGGTACTCAGCGGGCTTGGAGTCCGTCTTCATTGAATAAGTGAAGGTGCTATGTGTATAGCTATTTAAGCACTTACTGTGTCTTAGGTACTGTGCTGGATACTTTACATTTATTATTTCTAATTCTTACATCCTCCTTGCATGATCAGTACATAAGCTATATTTTATAGATGGGAAATTGAGGCTCAGAGAAGTTCAGTATCTTACCCAAAGTCCCACAGCTCATGAGGGGTGGAGTTGGCATTTGTATACAGCTCTGTCTGAATTTAAAGCTGTGTTCTTACAGCTATACCACACCCCCTGATTTTTTTTTAATGCTGGAGCCTGTGTTTGGGCCTCTGTTGGTGGCAGGGTACTGGGGCTTTCTGGGTGGGTGGGTGGCTACTCATTTCCAGGGGTCAGTAGTCAAGGCAAAGGTTGGTGCTATTTAATAATTTGCAGCAGCTGCTCTGCAGTTGGGCGATCACAGCATTTGTTCACCATATGATGGTTTGGCGCCCATTCAGCTCCCCAGGGAGAGCCATACAGCCATCTTTTATTGCCACCCTCCGTGCTGAGAGAAAGAAGCACAAAGAGATAAAGTGACTGTGTGGCTTGCACTTGCTTTGGGCAATCATGCAGAGCTTCCTGACTTCACAGCCTCCATGCTCCTTCCCCTCATCCCAGGCTCCCACAGGTATCAGGGCAAGGCTGAGACCAGTCTTTGTCTTTCGCATGCAGCCAAATTCATTCTCTCCCTGAGCTTCTCTGCACCAAATGCTGAGGCAGGAGAAGAGTAAGGGTCGTTGTGTAAGGTTGTACAGCTTGTGGACTGCTCAGAGGCATATATGGTGCCCTCCAAGTGGGGGCTAAAAGTCAGCCAGTTCTCTGCTCACCTGTGCTCTAGCTTGGGGCTGCTTCTGCCCTTTTTCTAGTAGAGACCATCAGTTAGCCCTGGGCTCTGGAGACCACAAACACCTTCTCTCTGCTTGGAATTTGCATTCACTAGGATGTCCAGACTCTAGACCCTGCTGACCCCAGAACTCCTGCAAGCATAAATCACTGTAGTCATTGTTAACTACCCTTCCATCTAGGCTTGGAACTCCTTAAGCAAATTACCAGGACCAAGACCCTGCCCTCTAGGGTCAAGAACAAAGCAGTTCTGGCTGAGTGTTAAGACCACAGGCTGCACAGTTGACCATACTTGGATTCAGGTCTTCCTTCCATCACCTACTAACCATGTGACCTAGGGGCACTCCCTTCACCTCTCTGAGCCTCAACTCCCTCATCTGTGAAACCGAGTGGTGCTTATAAAAATTAAATAAAATAATTTATGCAGCCATGAGAAAAGTGGCTAACATCAGTTGCTTACTATGTGCCTGCCACTGTTCTAGGCACTTTTATGGAGAGTAATTGCTTTAATTCTCGGAACAATCTATTTTCCATATGAAGACTCTGAGGCACAGAAAGATGAACTAACTTGCCCACCGTCACACAGCTGCTAAATTGGTGAAGCTGGAATTTGAATCAGGGCTCTGAATGAGGGCTCGCTACTGACTCTCAAAGTAAAGCATGTAGAAGTCAGTTCCAGCCCTGGCACAAAGAAAGTGCTCAACAAATAAAAGCCATTACTGTTATCAGCAGTAGCAGCTGCAGCTACCAGGATCAGAAGCTGCCAGCACATGAGATTTTATAGATCATATACCATGTCATGTGGTTCTCAAACCCTTTCCACAGAGGTACCTCCTGGTGTCTTTCAGATTGTTAGCAGGGCTTAGTGGGCAAGATTCCAGCTCCCCCTTTTCCCACTCCTGCCACCTTTACCCAGAGAATCAGTTCCACTTTCATCTATTTATATATTAAAATTCCAAGTAAAATTTTGTTTGAGAAAGAATTCTGCTGCCAAGCAAGAGTTTTAAAATGTGGCCCAGCCTAATCCATTTATCTTTAAATAAATGTGCCACAGAAAGAGCAAGTACCTTGCTCAGAGACACACAGCGAATGAGTTGGAGACTGTGCCAGGGCAGAGCTATTTCCTGATTCCCAGAGCAGTGGCTTTTTGCTCAGCCTCGTTCAAGGTCTTGTTTTTTCCCCTCAAGAGGCAACCGGGAGAATATATTTTGTTCACATTTCCCAGACCCCCTCATTCCATTGCGCTTTCTCCCCGTCTCCAAGCACACTGCCTATGTCTGCATCTGACCTGGCTGCACCCCTTCATGCAAATGCTGACAGGTGCCCCCAATCCCAGGCAGACCGACCCCAGCACCACTCTGCTTCACAAAGGCAAGTCGGGGAGGCTGGCCTCTCACTGCTGGCTCCATCTCTCACTGTGCTGGTCAGACCTGAGCTCAGAGAGGAGCGAGAGCTGACCGGTTCATAGTGTTAATGGGGTACATTTGAGAAATGCTAAACCAACAGTGCTTGGAAATTCAGGCCAGCAGCCAAGTATAGAGCCAGCCAAGTTTCAGCTGGGGTGGGAGGGGATGGTTACTCTGAGGCCGATTTAGTGTCTTTTAAATACTGGATGAAGACATTGTTTATTCAAGACTTTGGGAGCACAAAGATAAAACATGCATAATGGATTTGGGGTCTTTCAGCAGACAGCTCTCCTAAACTGTCTCCATCATCATAATAAAGAATTGGGGCCATCCACTGAGGCCTATTGTGTGCTGGGGAGCTTTGTATGGATCTTCTCCCTTCAGTAAACTGTATGGCACAGGTTAGGAAGCTGAGGTTCAGAGAAGTGAAGAAACGGGCTCAGGGTCACACAGCTGATGGAGGAGGAGCCAGAATTTAACCAGGGTTCTCCAACTCCCAAATCCTCATTCTTTTGATTTAGACTAAGTCTTAAGGCTTAGGACCCTGACCTCTAGGGTCAAGGGCAAAGCAGTTTAGTCTGGGTGTTTAGACTAACACTTGGATTTATTTATTTTTTTTTTAATTTAAATTTAAATTTATTTTTAAAATATTTTTATTGGAGTATAATTGCTTTACAATGTTGTGTTGGTTTCTGCTTTATAACAAAGTGAATCAGCTATATGTATACATATATCCCCATATTCCCTCCCTCTTGCGTCTCCCTCCCACCCTCCCTATCCCACCCCTCTAGGTGGTTACAAAGCACCTAGCTGATCTCCCTGTGCTATGCAACTGCTTCCCACTAGTTATCTGTTTTACATTTGGTAGTGTATATATGTCAGTGCTACTCTCTCACTTCGACCCAGCTTACCCTTCCCCCTCCCCGTATCCTTAAGTCCATTCTCCACGTATGCATCCTGTCCTGCCCCTAGGTTCATGAGAACCTTTTTTTTTTTAGATTCCATATATATGTGTTAGCATACGGTATTTGTTTTTCTCTTTCTGACTTACTTCACTCTGTATGACAGACTCTAGGTCCATCCACCTCACTACAAGTAACTCAATTTCGTTTCTTTTTATGGCTGAGTAATAGTCCATTGTGTATATATGCCACATCTTCTTTATCCATTCATCTGTTGATGGACACGTAGGTTGCTTCCATATCCTGGCTATTGTAAATAGAGCTGCAATGAACATTGTGGTACATGTCTTTTTTGAATTATGGTTTTCTCAGGGTATATGCCCAGTAGTGGGATTGCTGGGTCATATGGTAGTTCTATTTTTAGTTTTTTAAGGAACCTCCTTACTGTTCTCCATAGTGGTTGTATTAATTTACATTCCCACCAACAGTGCAAGAGGGTTCCCTTTTCTCCACACCCTCTTCAGCATTTATTATTTGCAGATTTTTTGATGGTGGTCATCCTGACCGGTGTGAGGTGATACCTCATTGTGGTTTTGATTTGCATTTTTCTAATGATTAGTGATGTTGAGCACCCTTTCATGTGTTTGTTGGCAATCTGTATATCTTCTTTGGAGAAATGTCTGTTTAGGTCTTCCACCCATTTTTGGATTGTGTTGTTCTTTTTTTTGATATTAAGCTGCATGAGCTGCTTGTATATTTTGGAGATTAATCCTATGTCAGTTGCTTCATTTGCAAATATTTTCTCCCATTCTGAGGCTTGTCTTTTGGTCTTGTTTATGGTTTCCTTTGCTGTGCAAAAGTTTCATTAGGTCCCATATGTTTGTTTATCTGTTTGTTTATTTATTTATTTATTTATTCATTTATTCATTTATTCATTTTTTGGTGCGCGGGCCTCTCACTGTTGTGGCCTCTTCTGTTGTGGAGCACAGGCTCCGGACGCTCAGGGTCAGCGGCCATGGCTCACGGGCCCAGCTGCTCTGCGGTTGTGGGATCTTCCCGGACCGGGGCACGAACCCGTGTCCCCTGCATTGGCAGGCGGACTCTCAACCACTGCGCCACCAGGGAAGCCCTATTTTTGTTTTTATTTACATTTCTTTAGGAGGTGGGTCAAAAAGGATCTTGCTGTGATTTATGTCATAGAGTGTTCTGCCTATGTTTTCCTCTAAGAGTTTGATAGTGTCTGGCCTTACATTTAGGTCTCTAATCCATTTTGAGTTTATTTTTGTGTATGGTATTAGGAAGTGTTCTAATTTCACTCTTTTACATGTAGCTGTCCAGTTTTCCCAGTACCACTTATTGAAGAGGCTGTCTTTTCTCCATTGTATATTCTTGCCTCCTTTATCAAAAATAAGGTGACCATAGGGGTGTGGGTTTATCTCTGAGCTTTCTATCCTGTTCCATTGATCTATATTTCTGTTTCTGTGCCAGTACCGTACTGTCTTGTTTACTGTAGCTTTGTAGTATAGTCTGAAGTCAGGGAGCCTGATTCCTCCAGCTCCATTTTTCTTTCTCAAGATTGCTTTGCTATCTGGGGTCTTGTGTGTTTCCATACAAATTGTGAAATTTTTTGTTCTAGTTCTGTGAAAAATGCCATTGGTAGTTTGATAGCGATTGCATTGAATCTGTAGGTTGCTTTGACTAGTACAGTCATTTTCAGAATATTGATTCTTCCAATCCAAGAACATGGTATATCTCTCCATATGTTTGTATTGTCTTTAATTTCTTTCATCAGTGTCTTATAGCTTTCTGCATACAGGTCTTTTGTCTCCTTAGGTAGGTTTATTCCTAGGCATTTTATTCTTTTTGTTGCAGTGGTAAATGGGAGTGTTTCCTTAATTTCTCTTTCAGATTTTTCATCATTAGTGTATAGGAATGCAAGAGATTTCTGTGCATTAATTTTGTATCCTGCTACTTTACCAGATTCATTGATTACCTCTAGTAGTTTTCTGGTAGCATCTTTAGGATTTTCTATGTATAGTATAATGTCACCTGCAAACAGTGACAGTTTTACTTCTTCTCCAATTTGGATTCCTTTTATTTATTTTTCTTCTCTGATTGCTGTGGCTAAGCTTCCAAAATTAGGTTGAATAATAGCAGTGAGAGTGGGCAACCTTGTCTTGTTCCTGATCTTGGAGGAAGTGGTTTCAGTTTTTCACCATTGAGAATGATGTTGGATGTGGGGTTGTCATATATGGCCTTTATTATGTTGGGGTAGGTTCCCTGTATGCCTACATTCTGGAGAGTTTTTAACATAAATGGGTGTTGAATTTTGTCAAAAGCTTTTTCTTCATCTATTGAGATGATCATATGCTTTTTATCCTTCAATTTGTTAATATGGAGTAATACACTGATTTGCATATATTGAAGAATCCTTGCATTCCTGGGATAAACCCCACTTGATCATGGTGTATGATCCTTTTAAGGTGCTGTTGGATTCTGTTTGCTAGTATTTTGTTGAGGATTTTTGCATCTATGTTCATCAGTAATATTGGCCTATAGTTTTCTTTTTTTGTGACATCTTTGGTTTTGGTATCAGGGTGATGGTGGCCTCATAGAATGAGTTTGGGAGTGTTCCTCCCTCTGCTATATTTTGGAAGAGTTTGAGAAGGATCGGTGTTAGCTCTTCTCTAAATGTTTGATAGAATTCACCTGTGAAGCCATCTGGTCCTGGGCTTTTGTTTGTTGGAAGATTTTTAATCACAGTTTCAATTTCAGTGCTTGTGATTGGTCTGTTCATATTTTCTATTTCTTCCTGGCTCAGTCTTGGAAGGTTGTGCTTTCCTAAAAATTTGTCCACTTCTTCCAGGTTGTCCATTTTATTGGTATATAGTTGCCTGCAGTAATCTCTCATATCCTTTGTATTTTTACAGTGTCAGTTGTTACTTCTCCTTTTTCATTTCAAATTCTGTTTATTTGAATCTTTTTCACTTCGAATTCTGTTGATTTGATTCTTCTCCCTTTTTTTCTTGATGAGTCTGGCAAATGGTTTATCAATTTTGTTTATCTTCTCAAAGAATCAGCTTTTAGTTTTATTGATCTTTGCCATTGTTTCCTTCATTTCGTTTTCATTTTTTTCTGATCTGATCTTTGGGAATCCCCATAAGGTTAACAGCTGATCTTTCAGCAGAAACTCTGAAAGCCAGAAGGGAGTGGCAAGACATATTTAAAGTGATGAAAGGGAAAAACCTACAACCAAGATTACTCTACCCAGCAAGGATCTCATTCAGATTCGATGGAGAAATTAAAACTTTTACAGACAAGCAAAAATTAAGAGAATTCAGCACCACCAAACCAGCTTTACAACAAATGCTAAAGGAACTTCTCTAAGCATGAAACACAAGAGAAGGAGAAGACCTACAAAAACAAACCCAAAACAATTAAGAAAAGGGTAATAGGAACATACATATTGATAATTACCTTAAATGTAAATGGATTAAACGCTCCAACTAAAAGACATAGACTGGCTGAATGGATACAAAATCAAGACCTGGTATATATGCTGTCTACAAGAGACCCACTTCAGACCTAGGGACACATACAGACTGAAAGTGAGGAGATGGAAAAAGATATTCCATGCAAATGTAAATCAAAAGAAAGCTGGAGTAGCAATTCTCATACCAGACAAAATAGACTTTAAAATAAAGACTATTACAGGAGACAAGGAAGGACACTGCATAATGATCAAGGGATCAATCCAAGAAGAAGATACAAGAATTATAATTGTTTATGCATCCAGCATAGGAGCACCTCGATAAATAAGGCAAATGCTAACAGCCATAAAAGGGGAAATTGACAGTAACACAATAATAATAGGGAACTTTAACACCCCACTTTCACCAATGGACAGATCATCCAGGCAGAAAATAAGGAAATGCAAGCTTTAAATGACACATTAGATAAGATGGACTTAATTGATATTTATAGAACCGTCCATCCAAAAATAACAGAATACACTTTCTTCTCAAGTGCTTGTGGAACATTCTCCAGGATAGATCATATCTTGGGTCCCAAATCAAGCCTCAGTAAATTTAAGAAAATTGAAATCATATGAAGCATCTTTTCCGACCACAAAGCTATGAGACTAGATATCAATTACAGAAAAAAAACTGTAAAAAATAAAAACACATGGAGGCTAAACAAAAAGCTATTAAATAACCAAGAGATTACTGAAGAAATCAAAGAGGAAATGAGAAAATACCTAGAAACAAATGACAATGAAAACACGATAACCCAAAAGCTATGGGATGCAGCAAAAGCAGTTCTAAGAGGGAAGTTTATAGCAATACAATCCTACCTCAAGAAAAGAAAGATCTCAAACAACCTAGCCTTATACCTAAAGCAAGTAGAGAAAGAAGAACCAAAAAACCCCAACGTTAGCAGAAGGAAGAAATCATAAGCCTTGGATTTTGATGGAGACCATTGAGATACTCTAACCTGGGATGGGCAGCATACTAGGAACAAAGATAATAAGATATCCTGAAAACACTGTAAACCTCCAAATTAATTTAGGCTGTTAGGGTAAGTTATCATGTCAAGGAGTCCCCAAAAATCTTGTAATGTGTGCCACAGAAAGACTGGACATTCCCCAGTAGTGTCCACCTAATTGTTTCTCTGGGCTTGACTGGCCTTACTGCAGTATGATATGCTCATACTGTTCACTCAGTGAACATTAATGGAGCACCTTCCCTGGGCCAGGCAGGAGGTATTGGCACCCATGCGGGTACAGGGTGTACATAGCCATGCAGAGCTGAAAAGTTACTGTTTTCAGAGACACACCTGGATTCATATCCCATCTCTGTTTCCTTCTGACTGTGGGCATAACTTCACATGCTGATCATGGGGTATTTCACAGCGGTTAAGGGCAAGGCCCAGCATGCCTTTTCTGTAAAGGGCCAGGTAGCAAATATTTTTCAGCTTTGCAGCCCATATGGTCTCAGTCCCCACTACTCAGCTCTGTGGTTGTGGCATGAAAGTGGACGTTCACAATACATAAATGAATGAGTGTAAGCGTGTGCCGATAAAACCTTATTTACAAAACTAGGTGGTAGGCTGGATTTGGCCATATCTGGCCTATGGGTTGTAGTTTGCTAACTTCTTGTTAAGGATATGGCTTCTGGAATGTGGCTACCTGGGTTCAAATCCTGACTCTGCCCTTTGCTGGCTGTGTTGACCTTGGACAAATTACAAAACTTCTCTGTGCTTTAGTTTCACCATTTGCAAAATGGGGATGGTAATGATCCTTCCCTTCCTTATAGGGAGATTGTGAGGAATAAAATAATATTTGTAAGGCACTTAAAAGACAGTGTCTGGCATGTTGTCAGCCTGAATCATCATTAGCTACCTGTAGGGAGAGTAGTAGATGTGAAAGAGCAATGATATTAATACCTGCCCTTTGGGACCTTGGATTGTAAGGATCAGATGATGTCGTTTTTGTGAACTCCATTAGGGCATCGGTTTTTTAGTGTTTTGTTCTTTCTTTATCCCCCCTAATAAAACTTACTTACAAAAACAGGTGGCCAGCCATGGGCCACACCTTACCAATTTAGTTTTGTTTAATACTGCCTTAAAATATTATATATCTGATTACTGAATTTTGGGGCACCCCTCCTTCAGATTTTGTGCCCAAGGTGAGAGCTTCACTCACCTCATCCTAGTCCCAGGCTGGCCAGAGCTTAGAGCAGTTCTGGTACAAAGTAGACTTTTAGTTAACGTTTGCTGAATAAATGAAGTGCCTGGACACAGGGTCTGGCACCAAGTGGCTCTTCAAATAAACAGAAGCTCCCATAGTGTTTGTGTGTCACAAGGGTTCAGACCTCAAGTTTGGGAGTCAGACCACTGGAGTCCATATTTGAGCCCAGCCACTTACTGTGTGACTTTTAAAAGTTTCTTAGCCTCTCTGTGCCTCAGTTCTCTTATATGTAATGTGAAGCTAATGATAGTACTTACCTTATAAGGATGCTGTGAGGATTTTAAATGAGTTGATCTGTCTAAAGTGTTTAGAAGAATATGGGACACTTGATGAGCACTCAACAGATACTAATCTCTTTATTATTTTTCTCCTGGGGTTAAGAGTCACTGATGGGCAAAATGGCAGAAATGAGTAGCTCATCTAATGAAGAACTAGCTAGAACCATTTCAGGAAAGTGGAATTTTCTATTCCTAAACCTTAGTGAGCATCAGAACTGTCTGACAGGCTTGTCTAACATGCAGATTCCTGTTTCCCAGAATTTGGATTCATTATGTTTGTGGCCCCCAAATCCCCTTTTCCAACATGCCAGGTGAGTGTGATGCAGGGGTGCCAGGAGCACTCGCTGAGAAACACCAGATCTTTGGTTTCCAGGGAACAATGTCTCTCAGGCCCTGCAGCTTCCCAGGAACAGGCGGATCAGCCACTTCTTGTCTGCTTTCCTCTCTCCATGTCCCTGGAGGGACTCTGCTTCCGGATGGAGTCAGTTAGTTTCAGCTGCTGCCAGACCTTTCCCCAGGGCCTCCAGCTGTACAAATCTCTGACCCTCTTGTCTCGGGGACTTCCCAGCTTGTGTGTCAAGGGCTGTGCTACACTCCTCAGCTGAATGTGGGACCCCTCTGCTGGGGGAGCTCTGCAAGCTGAGGTGTCCCTAGGAGATCTGACTCTGTGGTTCTTGACTGTCAAAGGGCATGATGCCCTTAGAGGGACAACCAGCATCTCTCCTTCAAGGGTAGCTAGAAGCCAGGGACAGAGCTGTGCTTCTAGGGAAGGATTGCAGGCTCTGTAGCTGCACAAACCATGGGGTCTTAGATTGTGGCTCAATATCTATGTGCCTCTTGGATTCTGGCAGAGCTCTTGGGAGAATTAAATGGAATAAGAAGGCAAAGCACCCAGCCAGTGTTTGGCATACAGCAAGTGCTCAGAGTGTAATGTGTCTGCAGAGAAGCAGGGATTTGAGGTGGGTTGGGGAATAAGTAGATCTCTTCCTGCCGGCTCACCCCTCCTCTACCTGACCACCTAGACTCTATGCCCCACTCTCTAGGATGTTTCTTGGTTTTGCAGTTGTGGTTCTCATCCTTCCAACTAGATTGTAGGCTCAATGAAGTCTCAAGCTAGAATAATACTCTGTGTGTGTGCCACTCACCTAATGTTTATTGAATACCACCTTTGTGGAAAGCAACTAATGGTGGGGAATTCCAGTTTCTCTTTTATTTAAAAAAAAAATCTTTATTTACATCCCTCTTCATTTCATGACTAAATGGAATAACCTGGGGAAGTATGTGACCCATCCTAGACCTAAAATATTGCTTTTTAAAGCGAAATTATTGCCAATTATAGCTGGCAAGAAATCCCAAGTTCATCTGATTCCACCCAGTGGTTTTATAGATGAGACAACTGAGGCTCAGAGGGGGGAAGTGGTTTGCAATTAGGGGTCCTCATCTGAACCACAGAACTCAGAAAATGATGTGAGTGCCTGTTTTCACATTTCTCCCAGGCATGGTATGTAACTTGTACCATTACAGATGGACAGGACAGACATTTATTCATTACATACAAGGGGCGCTTTTGGACACTGGGACTTAATTTTCTCCCCAAACCAGTTGAAGAGGGCTCAGCTAATGAGTAGCCGAGCTGTGGCTAGCTCATACACCTTACCCCATCTGAAAGCTTCTCACACCGGATGAGAGTCACAGCCCAGTGGTTAGCGGTATGGAAGAAAGAAACTGTGCCATTACTTGCCCAAGTGCTTGGTAAAATCCAGAGACCCTACAGCCGTAAGGAGATTTGTTTGCTTGTTTGGAAGGGGGTAGAAAAACTGCCAGCTGTAGAAGAAAATGCCTTTAAAACCCAAGTTCTGGTTTTTCTCTGTGTATTTAAGGTAGACTGACTGTTGTGAAAAAGCAGCCTAGATGGCCTAACACAAAAGAAGCCTATTTCTTACTTGTTTAACAGCTCGATGTGATAGAACTTCAGCAGAGTTACTCAAGAGTCCAGCCAGGCCCCTTCCATCTTGTGGCTCCATCATCCCTAGATCCTCAGAATCCTCTGCAGGCTGTTTGCATCTGCTAACTGATGAGAAAAAAAGGTAGAGGACTGATGGGGAGAATTTTTATGGGTTAGGCCTGGCAAAGCCATACATCATTATTATCAGTATTTCGTTCATTCCATTGGCCAGAACTCAGTCACGTGGCTGCACCCAAACACAAGGCCTGCAGGGAAATATGGTCCAGCAGGGTACTCAGGTGAACAAGCTTGGAAACAAGTTTGGCCAATTATCTAGTCTCTGCTACACTTTGTAACTCTGAACAAGTCTCTTCTGTTACCCATCTTTAAATGCAGGAAATGAGGCCAGCTTGTATCATAGGATTGTGCCAAAGATAAGAGAGATTATGGCTGTTAGAGTGCTCAGAAGGAGAAAATACAGGTGAACTGCTTCTGTTATTAACTTCACCATCTCCTGAATGCCTGGCCCAAGGCCAAGTACATAGTAGGCACAAAACAAACCATTGTGCAGGTGATCGTCTTCCTCCCAGCATCCTGAATGCATGCTTTGCCTTATCTAGGTGGCATTTGGTTCACACACACAACTTTTCGACCACTCATCCATTGCAATCAGTCATTGCCGATGGCCCCTGCCAGCTGTGAGCTGGAACACAGGAAGGGTTTATCTGAAGCCAGAGACATCCTGAAAGGATGAGGCCTCCCTTCTTGGGCCCCGGGAAGGCTGCCCATTGTGCCTCACATTCTTTTCAGCCCAGAGGCCCGTGGTAACCATGAGCTCACTGATGGGCTACCGTTGCCGGCTCTGGAGGCTGCTGCCGAGGCCTGGAGCTCGTGCGTGTGGCCTGGAGATCTTGTTTCTCCCTGAGCCCTCCAGGAGCCCCAGTAGTGCTCAGAAGGAGGAGGAAGAGGCCTCAGATACTGTCAGAACCTATTCCTCAGCGGGGTGCCCAGCTTACCGTACCATATTTAGAAGAGCTTATGAATGCTTAAGACAAAAGCCACTCCTCAGAGAGTAACAATACTAACAGCTTACACTTAAGTAACGTTTACTATGTGCTAGGCACGTGAACTCATTGAGTCTTCACGATAACCCTATGAGATAGGCAGAATTATTATCCCAGTTTTATAGAGAAGAAACTTGAGGCACAAAATATTCACTGGCCTTACCCAAGGTCAATCACAGGAGAATTCCTTAGTTAAGGCATGGACTCTGTAGTTCATGATAGTCCCTGCCACTCCTTAATGCCTCCCAGACATAGAGGCTGAGTGTCAGTTGCCACTTCTCTGCACTTGAAGAGCAGTAGAGAGTGTGTCGCTTAAGACTGGACCCTGGATCCAGACCACTATAGTTTAAGTCCTGGCTCTGCTACATTTTAGCTGTGCAAACTTGGGTACTCTAAACCTCATCTGTAAAGTTTGTCTAAAATCACTGGCTCTTTTTGCCTCCAAGGGCTATATTTAGTCCAGGCTATTAGTTTGCAACCTCTGACTTGAGGCATATTCAGATATGCTCTATTTGCCAGTAGAAGTGAAAATGACCCTGTAGCAGATGCCAACAGATGTGGAAATTGGAGCTTAGAAAGTTCAAGTAACTTTTCTGTAGTAGATGAGGGTACCAGATCTTCCATTGGAAGCTAAGCCTATAAATCTGCCCACTAACTAGCTCCATCATCCTTTTATTTGCATGTTTTGTAAAAGCCTCTTTCCCAGAACCTGGTATAGATGCTTTGGAATGAACAACTCTACCACTTATTAGCAGGGTGACTTAAGGTACTTCCTGAGCCTTAATTTTCTCATAAAAAAAAATGGGTTAATAACTATTTTCCATATGGTGTGATTTGGAGGTATTGGCCAATCTTGCCTGAAAAACCTGTTTTGCCACCTCACCTCCAGAAAATATCGGTGGCTTGGCCAACTCTCAACCATCTTGCTGACTCCCTCTTAACACTCACTTGGGTTTAGAAGCTCTCACTGTCTGTGTTCTCCCTCAGCTTGGCCCAGCCTGGGATTTGGGGACTGCAGGAGCTACACTCATCATACTGTTTTTAAATGCCCTGTGTCCTTGCTTGTCTCCCCAAACCACCCTGGACTCAAGGGTTGCGTATGTCCCAAGAATTTATCTCAAGCACTAAGCCCCATGCCCATGCAAAATAAATGTGTGTTGGGAACAGCACCAACCCAGGGGGTGGCATGGAATGTGCCATCATTCCCTTACCATTGGTGTGGAGTTTGGAGCGGAGTTGGAGGGCTCCCGGCTCCCTTGTCATCTGCCCAAACTAGGCTGTGCAGCCTCCCAGTTCTTACAGGGATCTCTAGGCCCTCCTGAGAGGTGGGCTGCACTCTTGTAGGGCTATAGCCATTGCCCTAGTAGAGCTTACAGTCTAATAAGGAGGCTGACATGTAATTTAAAAGAATCGTACAATTATGGAAGTCTATGCAAAGGACTGGTGGGTTAGCAAATCCTGTCCCCATTCAAATGTGTAGGGCGTGGATTTTGTTTTGTTCACTGTATATGCCTTAGAAGAGTGCCTGGCACATAGTAGGTATTCAGTAAATAGTCACTGAATGAACAAATGACCATGACATCTACACTGGGTTTTGAAAGATGAATGGAATTTTGTGAGGAGATATGCCTAGAACTTGGCAGTGACCACGATGAAAAGGAGTCCGTCACGGCTGAAAGACGGAGGAGGATTTGCTCAGAACAAGGATCTATGAAGATGGCCCTGGGCCGAATGGCAGCTTAAGATCTATTTGTTCCATTTCCACCCTCTGTTGACTCAAGTCCATCTTTATGTGCTGGTCTCTGGGTTTTCACTGGAAAGTTCCATTGGAGAAAGAGCCAGAAGAGCACACTCTCTCAGAATATTTTAGCTGGAAAAGGCCTCAGAGGTTGTCCCATCTAACCTCCTCATTTTACCCATAAAGGGACTAAGGCTTAATAGGCAAATTAACTTGTCCGAGGTCTCAGGCTGGTTAGTGTCAGGGCCAGGACAGGAAGCCAGGTTTTTAACTCTAGGCCTATATTCTTTCCATTATATGAGGGGTTTCCAAGCCATTTCAATTTATTTATTTATTTGTTTGTTTGTTTTTATTTTTAGCAGTAGAACCCTTTTTTCCCAAATAAAAGCTTATATGGATAAACTCAGTTGCTCTGGATAAAGCCACATGAAGGACCTGTGGTGGCCCCATAATCTCCATCATGGACTAGCTCACCCCTCCCTATACACACATTCTTTCTTTGATAGACACAGTTAACATTTTCTCAGTCTTGTGGAAGTGCATACAAATGCTGCCTCAATTCCCTAACCCCACTCCTGCTTACAAAAAGATTTCTTCTCCTAAGTCCCATTTCAAAACCACTGCACTGTACATAATACAGCACAGTGCCTGGCACACAGTAAGTGCTCAATAAATGCTCATTAATATCATTTTATTGTGCATTTGACTCAGTCCGTAGAAATCAGAGAAATGGGGAGGGGAGCTGCTGCTTGTGGGCCACGTTCTATGAGCCATGCGCAGGACTAAATACTTAACTATAACTTACTTTGTTGACCTTCCTAACCAGGTCAGTACCACCATCTCCATATTACAGCTGAAGACACTGAGACTCAGAGAAGTCAGCTACTTGCCTGTGGTCACACAGATAGTAAGGAGTAAGCTGGGACACAGCCCCGGTTGCTTGACAGCCCAAATCCCTCCCTCCCAAAGAGAGAGAGAGAGAGAGAGAGAGAGAGAGAGAGAGACACACACACACACACACACACACACACACACACACACACACACACACACAGAGAAATGCATGCACAGCAAATTCAGCGTTCTTTCAGTCAGACTGAACTGCCTGTTATGGTTTCATCCAGTCTTGAAAACAGTACTGTTCCTTCGATCGGTGAAATTTTTTGAGCACCTACTATGTGCCAGGTACTCTACCAAGCCCTGCTGCAAGCATATGCTGTGTAGAGAGGTGAACAATCATCAGATGAGTAACTACAAGTGTGATGAGTATTACAAAGAGAAAAAAAGAGAGTGACTCTGGGCATGTGTTAGTATCCCCATCATATATATGAGGAAACTGAGGCCCACATAGGTTCAAGACTTACTCAAAATCACAGGGTAAATAATAAAAATAGCTGAAATTCATTGTGTGCTTACTATACACCAGACACTTTTCATGAACTCAGATTCTCTTAACAACTCTGTGAAGTAAGTAGTGTTGTTCTCTTTATTTCCCAAAAGGAACCTGAGTCACAAAGCATGAAAGTAACTTGCCTGAGGTTGCAGGGCTAGGAAGTGCCTGAGTTGGAATTTGAACCCAGGGTGGCTGGCTCCAGAGCCTGTGTTCTCAACCCTTTTGAATCCAGGTGTGACTGGCTTCCCTGCTGCTATTTCTGCAGGGAGAGAGGTGGAAGCAGGTTCACAACCCTTGCCCTTTGGGCCATCCTGAGAACCCCCTGATGTGCAACTGTAATTGTTGTGACTGAGAGCTCTGCTTCAGGAAAGCCAGGATCCCTGTCCTGGGCAGAAATGCCCTAAAACAGCATCCTGCAGCGCAGCCCTCCTCGGGAAGAAGCACCTCCCTGAATCAGTGGTGTTTCCCAAGGGTGGGGCTCAGATCTCAGACAATTAGAGGGAGATTCATGCTTCAGGAATCTGGGACCTCTGAGGAGAGGAAAGCAACGTTCTGACTTCTGTCTCACAGAGGCTGGAGCCAGGTCCAGGTTCTCATCACATTCCTGAAGGGCCCCTGTGCTCTGTGGGTGGGCAGGTGACTTGGCCAGGGTGGGGTCAGTAGCAGGTCCTTCACAACCTCCCGGCCTCGGAGACAGAGATTTTGGAGACCCAAAGAGAGCCATAAAGAGTTCTCTGAGGGGCGGTTCCCCCAGCCCAAGCGCTTGAGAGAGAAGTGGGTTAAACAGGGCCCTCGGGAGGAATATGGGGCTCTTTCCAGGGGGCTGGGGTGGGGTGGGACACCACTGAAGAATATATGTTTTCTGAGTCCCCACACGGTGATAATCTCATGCAGTTTTTAAAACTTTTAGAAAAAGAGAGTGAGCGTGTCGCCTTGCCTCATCTCATGTGAGCCTCACAGGAAGCCTGTGGGCTCTCATCTGTAAAATGAGAATTACGCTCATTATTAAATGAGGTGAGGAGCAAAACGAAGTCAGGTTCAGAACGAATTTTACGTAGTATTTGCCCCTTTTTCACAAAGCTGTGCGAATTCATGAAAATGCTTTAGGAACTAAGAAAAAAAAAATGCCCTGAAGTATTATCTTTTGCTATCTCATATTAATACAATTAATTCAAATCCTGGAGTGATCCCAGAATGCCTCACTTCTTTCTTTAACATATTATTATGGTTTTGTCATCCACTGATTTATCTAAATCTTCCATGAAGGCAATTAAGTTTTTTAGCCTCTTATCTCTTGTGACAAGAAGCTGCTCACTTTACTTTAGAATGAAAGAAGTAAAAGGATTCTTCCTTTTTTTTCAATCATGAGTATGCATCTTTAAAGTTTCAGAGTCATATTTGTATGTACGTATTTCTTGACTTCCAAGCTAGACTCTGAACTCCGAAGGGCTGACCCATGTCTAATTTTTAGCATTTGTTGAGCATTTTTCTACATGCCAGGTAATGTTCTAAGTGCCTTACATGGATTAATTCATTTAATCCTCCCAGCAACCCTCATTAAACATACTCTTACGATACCTACTTTACAGACAAGGAAGCTGACACACAGAGCAGGGCTTCCAAGCCAGGTGATCGGGCCCCAGAGTCTCTGTTCTTAGCCACTAACTCTGCTGCCCCACCTGGAGCCCCGTGCTCAGAACCCTGCATCTAGGAGGCACTGGGAAATGCTTGTGAGTTTCATTTAAGACCATTCCCTTCTCTATTCTTTGTCTCATTGTGTAACCTGTGGAAATGAGGCTCAGAGATGTGAGATAATTGGGGGGGTCAAGAATGCTTTCACTGCGTGTAACAGAAAACCTGACATGTAACAGTGTAGGCAATAAAGACATTCCTTTTTCTCACATAATAAGGGTCTAGATGTAGGTGTTTCCAAATGGGTGCAGTAAGAGAAATTGCTGTCAAGGATCCAGGCTCTTCTTGTCTTTCTGTCCCCCATCCTTAGCATATTGGCATTTTGTTCTCAGGCTCAACACCTCAGAGAAACAGAACCAATAGGAGCAATCTCTAAATATGTTGTATATTTAAATACAATATATTTTATTTTTTAATGCATAAAATATATTATAGATATTGTTATATATAAATATATTATATATCGTATATAAATACATATATATATAAACAAGGAATTGCCTCACATGATTATGGAGTCTGGGAAGTCCAAGATCTGCAGTCATCAAGCTGGAGACCCAGGAAAGCTGACAGTATAGTTTCAACCCGATCCAAAGGCTTGAGAAGCAGGAGAGCTGATGGTGTAAATTCCAGCTCGAGTTCAGGTTCAGAAGCAGGAGAAGGCACCCTCCACAGGACAAGAAGACACACACACTAGCAAGAGGGTGGATTTCAAGTTGTGTTAGCTTCCTTCCACCCCAGGAAGCACAAAGAAGCTTTGATACATCTCACACCAGTGGAACAGTAAGAGCCAAGAGAGTTAGAACACTTCCTGGCTGCCACCACAGCTCCCATGGGAGAAAAAAGCCTACTCAGAGACATGAAAAATGTGGAGAAAATACTGAAACTACTATGGCAAAGGATTACTCCTCCCATACGTAAATAGTTCTTACAAATCAATAAAGATGAATACCCCAATATAAAAATAAGCATAGATAGAAATATAATTCACTAAAAAGAAGAAATGGCCTGTGAACATTAAGTGAAAAGATGCTAAATTTCAATAATTAAAGAAAACATGAAGGAAACCAGAGATTTTTTTTTCAGAATCAAAAAGGTTAAAAAGATTGACTTCACGTTTGTGAAGGGTAGAGGAAACTGGCCTTCCAATAAGCTGTTGATAAAAGTGAAAGTTAATACGAGTTTTCTAGAGGACAGTATAATTTTAAATGTTTATAGCCTTTGACCCTGTACATTCTCTACTAAAGGTTTTCAGTAAGGAAAAAGTTTAAAAGTCCAAAAAGATATAGTTATAGAGCCATTCTTCCCAGGACTGAATGTAATAATTTTTAAAAATCTAAATAGGCACCAAGATAATATACAATCAATAAAAAGGTCTAGGGCTTCCCTGGTGGTGCAGTGGTTGAGAGTCCACCTGCCGATGCAGGGGATACGGGTTTGTGACCTGGTCCGGGAAGATCCCACATGCCGCAGAGCGGCTAGGCCCGTGAGCCATGGCCGCTGAGCCTGCGCGTCCAGAGCCTGTGCTCCGCAACGGGAGAGGCCACGACAGTGAGAGGCCCGCGTACTGCAAAAAATAAATAAATAAATAAATTAATTAAATAAAAAGGTCTATATGTTTACATTTAGGCATGCAAAGATCCCTTGAAATAGTCATTGAAAAAAGATTATGGGATGGCATAGATGTATAATTTCCATTTTATTTAGAAATGTATGCATATGTGTATTTACATATTGAAAATATGGGAGGAAATTGTTGCAATATAAACATTGTCTCTGAACTTTGGGACTACTGTGTTCTTTTACTGTGTTCTTTATATGTTGCTGTGCTGTTTGATATTTTCTTTACCTAAGTAAGCACATGTCATATTAATTAACAGAAAAATCCCTATAAAACTTTTTTTTTTCCTTTGGTTGGGGGAGGGATTTGGCCCTGAGAAGCTTGTTGGACACAGTTCCTGCCCTTACCCTTCTTCAGAGGCTTTAGAAAACCAAGCTTTCAAGGCCCCCTGAAGCAAGGGTGTTTAGATCCAGGGAATGGATCTTGGGGCAAAGGTGAGTAAGTAGAGGTGAGGCAGGAGGAGCCGTGAGGAGGGAGATGTGCTAATTTTTAGCATCTCTGAGAGAGAGTTGTTCCAAGTTTCCTACAGTGTCCCCTTGCACAAGCTTAGCTCTGTCCTCCAGCCCCTGCCCAGTGACTGCAGGGCTAACACAGGCACTAATAGACTTCAGATTGCAACAAAATGCTTGAAATCTCTGCTGCTTTAAATAGAGGTATTTGGCACCCTTTTGGATGGCAAGTCTGGGAGAGCGAGGCCCTTAGCACTTTCCCTAGTTTAAAGCTCTGCAGTGAAGTCACTTGGATGCCAACTTTCCTTTCAACCTCAGTATCTCTAAGGAAAAACTCCTGATCATCCCTAAACCAGGCAATACCTCCTGCCCCTGAAGTCTTCCAGCTCAAATCCTGAGGGCTCTTGCATTCCTGCTCCATCTTCTCTGTTATTTAACCTCTCTCTCTTTCTCCTCCTCCCCTTCTTCAGGAGAAGGATTCAGGGTATATTATTTAAAGTATATTCTGTGGGCTCTTTATAGAATCATAGAACTCCCTCTCTTAAAAATAATATAAATAATAATAACTCTCTTTTATTTTGTGTCTATTAAATACCAGTCATGTTATATATGTATTGTTTTCTTATAAAACAAGCCTATGAGATGGCAATATCTTAAGATTTAAACAGGCACTTGACAAAAGAAGGATACAAAAAATGGCCAATAAGCACATGAAATAATGCCACACATCATTAATCATTAGGAAAATGCAGATAAAAACCATATGAGATGTCAAATTAAAAAGACTGACAGGGCCTCCCTGGTGGCGCAGTGGTTGAGAGTCCGCCTGCCGATGCAGGGGATACGGGTTCGTGCCCCGGTCTGGGAGGATCCCATATGCCGCGGAGCGGCTGGGCCCGTGAGCCATGGCTGCTGAGCCTGCGCATCCGGAGCCTGTGCTCCGCAACGGGAGAGGCCACAACAGTGAGAGGCCCGCGTACCACAAAAAAAAAAAAAAAAAAAAGACTGACAGTGCAAACTGTTGGCAAGGATATGGAGCAACAGGAACTCTCAAATACTGCCAGTGGGAGGGTGAAACGGTACTACCTCTTTGGGAAATAGTTTGGCTGATTCTTATAAAGTTAAATATTAATATATATGTACCACTTAATCCAACTATTCTCCTACTACATTTTTTCTCAAGAGAAATAAAACATGTCTACTGAATGACTTGTACAAATTTTCATAGCAGTTGTATTCATAATAGCCCCAAACTGGAGACAACCCATATGTCCATCAGCTGTTGAGTGGATAAACATAATGTGGTATAGCCACATAATGGAATGCTTCTCAGTGATAAAAAGGAATAAACTACTGAGAGATATGCATTATTTATCTATGCTGAGTAACAAACCACCACAAACTTATTGACATAACATAACACATATTTGTTATCTCACAGTTTCTGTCAGTCAGAAGTCTGGGCACAGCTTAGCCAGATCTTCTGCAAGACTGCAATCAAGATGTCAGCCAGGGCTTGGTTCTTATCTGGAGGCTTGACTGACAATGGAACCACTTCCAAGTTCATGCAAGTTGTAGGCAGAATTCATTTCCTTGTGTCTGTAAGACCGAGGGCCCTGGTTTCTTACTAGTTATCAGTCAGAGGCCACCCTCAGCTCCTGGAGGCTTCCCAAAGTTTCTTGTCACCTGGACCTTTCCATAGTTCCTCTCACAGCATGGCAGCTTGGTTCTTCAAAACAAACAAGGGAGAAAGAGAGCGCATCTGCTGGCAAGATAGAGACTTGTAACATGATCATGAGAGTGACATCACATTACCTTTGCCATATTCTAGAAACAAGTCCCGGGTCCTGCCCACACTCAGGGGAGGGGATTATATAAGGGCATGAACACCGGGAGGTCGGTCGGGTTAGGTGGGTTACTTCCTAGTCCATCCTCCACAACACAAATGAATCTCAAAGACATTGTGTTGAGCAAAAGAAACTAGGTACAAAAGACTACATACATTATAATTCCATTTATATGAAATTCTAGGACAGGCAAAGTAATGTATAGTCACTGAAAGATCAGTGGTTGCCTAGGGCCAAGGGAATGGGTCAGGGAGTTGACTGTAGGAGGGGCACAAGGCAACTTTGGAGGTGATAGAGGTATATATATATATTTTTTTTTCTTTTTTTTTTTGCGGTGCGCGGGCCTCTCACTGCTGTGGCCTGTCCCGTTGCGGAGCACAGGCTCCAGATGCGCAGGCTCAGCAGTCATGGCTCACGGGCCCAGCTGCTCCGCGGCATGTGGGATCTTCCCAGACCGCGGCACGAACCCGTGTCCCTTGTATCGGCAAGCGGACTCCCAACCACTGCGCCACCAGGGAAGCCCAGAGGTATATATTTTGACCTGTGTGATGGTTATATGGGTTTATACATTTATCAGAGCTCATCAAACTGTACATTTTAAATAGGTACATTTTATTTTGTACAAATCATACTTCTAGGAAGTATATCTTTAAATATTTTTTGAAGTATTTTTAAAAATATACTCTGAATTTCACATTTTTATCACCATTTTACCTATGAGGAAAACGGGGGTCCAAAACTTGCCCATACCCACACAGCTGGTGGAGCTAGGATTCTAAGCCAGGCCTAACTGCAAGTGCATTCTGTCTTCCTCTGCTACCACTTTCACAAAGAAGAAAACAGCGGCCTGGGAAGCTGAGGAAATATTTCCCAGGTCTTCTAGAAGTGGCAGAGAGTCTCAATCTTGTGGGTTGTTTTTTTGTTTGTTTTTTTTTTTTTGCAGTATGTGGGCCTCTCACTGTTGTGGCCTCTCCCGTTGTGGAGCACAGGCTCCGGACGCTCAGGCTCAACGGCCATGGCTCACGGGCCCAGCCGCTCCGCGGCATGTGGGATCTTCCCGGACCGGGGCACGAACCCGTGTCCCCTGCATCGGCAGGTGGACTCTCAACGACTGTGCCACCAGGGAAGCCCTCAATCTTGTGTTTTTTGATTTCAAGTCAGGAGTTCTTTGTACCACTAGGTCTGCCAGACCTTGTTAAAGCCTTGTAGCAGATTTTAAGAGTTACAATTGCATTTTAAAATTTATCCATATGTGTCATTGTAAATACGCTTAACAATGTTCTTTTCTTAAAACACATAATCCTATGAGCCAGTTCTTTAAAAGAACAATGTATGGTCTGAAGATGAAGGCTTCAGAAGGTGTGCCATATACTGTTGGTTGCTTGCCTTTTTTCTTGCCTCCTGAATCCTGAGTTTATCCAGATGTTGGCCATATACTTCAAGGAAACATAGACCCCTTCTAGTGCCAGGGGATGCATCTTGGTTTGTTTCAGCTAGTTGTGATCACTCTGTTCCCACTGAGAGACGTGTGTTTAGGAAGGAGCCTGAGATGCAATTCTGACCAGTGAGGCCTGAGAGGTACCTGCCAGGGGATTCTGGAAAATCTACGAAGCTTCTTTTTTAAGAAGGAAGGGGCTTTTTCTGAAAGGTATGAGAGTGGGAACTTGGGAGTTGGGATGCGTCACTGATGATATGAGGGACAGTGTGAGTCCAAAAGTCTATCCCTGAGAATAGGAGTGAGAAGGACACAAAGCATTTAAGTCCTTAAGGGTGATGCTGAGCCTCTGATTCACTCACCCCTGTGACCGCCCATCTCAGTAATGTAATACATTTTCTTTATTGCTTCAATCACCACTATTATTTGCAGCCAAAACCATCTTGCATACAGAAAGTATAAGCAAATACTGTCAAATACATTTTTTGCACCCAATTCCATGGTGCATAAAATTCTTATAAGCAATTGTATGCACTACAATACATTCAAAATTGCCATTCATCAATTGGCAGGCAATTGGTGTTATACGTTGTGTGAATGCTAAGATTAGTTTCATTCTTAGAAATGCTTGTGAATAGCTGAAGATTGGAAAAAAACTGTTGATCTGTAGGGAATTGGTTGGGTAAATTAGGGTAGAGCCATATAATGAGACACAATTAAAAATAAAGAAGCATCTCCATTTGTACTGATATGAAGTGATTTTGAAGATATGCTAAGTAGAAGAACATGAGTCAGAGCAGTATACAGAAGACTTTGAAGTATGTGGTCATGGAAAAACATCTGAAGTTCATTGCCAGGACTGTTGTGGTACAGGAAAGGAACTTGGTAGGTGGATGCAAGACCCTAAACAGAAGTTTCACTATAGATAGCCCCACTGAGGACAGTAAGGGATGGTGGGGTTATAAGAAGCTATGTGGTGTGGTGGTGGACCAGCAACATGAAAACAGTTCACAAGATCAGTGTATTGGGACAAAAGCATCAAGGATTGGGTGGACTTGCAGCAGGGCTGCTGTATATAATCTCATATACATGAGATGATCTATTTTCAAGATATTAAAGAAATTTTTTTTAGTTAATTTATTTTTGGCTGTGTTGGGTCTTTGTTACGGCGTGCGGGCTTTCTCTAGTTGTGGCGAGCAGGGGCTACTCTTCATTGCGGCGCTTGGGCTTCTCATTGCGGTGGCCTCTCTTGTTGCAGAGGACGGGCTCTAGAGGCGTGGGCTTCAGTAGTTGCAGCTCGTGGGCTCTAGAGTGCAGCCTCAGTAGTTGTGGCTCACAGGCTTAGTTGCTTCGCGGCATGTGGGATCTTCCCGGACCAGGGCTCGAACCTGCATCCCCTGCATTGGCAGGTGGATACTTAACCACTGCACCACCAGGGAAGTCCCTAAAGAAATTTAAATATATATATATACATGGAAACTCTGGCATGTCTCACAAATAAACTCTACCAGCATCAATATTTAGCTAGCATAACTAACATTTATCCGGGCTTGCTGTGTGCCAGACACTGGCCTCAACTCTTTATCTGGATTGGCAGAGATTCAGTCCTCATAGCACTATGAGGTGCATGTCATTGTTATCCTCTTTTTTTATAGATGGGCAAACTGAGGCACAGGAGTTTTAACTAGTATTCCAGGATCATACAGCTGTTAAATGGTAGAACCAGGGCTTGGGCCAAAGTCCATGTCCTAAACAATCTACTAATTGACTTCTGGGGTTATTGAAAGGATTAAATGAGTTATGTGTGCTTAGCCAGTGTGGGCCCTAACCAGTGGTCCCCAAAGAGTAGTCCATGCATCAGCAATGTTAGACATTTGTTGGAAGTATACTTAAATTCTTAGAAATGTTGCTCAGTTTCAGCCAGACCTCGTTTTACGTGTTGATGTGTTCCTTAGCTGGTGTGAGTATATGTGAAGTCCCACCCAGCAAGGGAAATAGTAATTCCATGCCAGCTGAACCTTGAGGAAAGCTACCTAAGTATTGTATATGTAGTTCCCACCTTGCTTTCTTGTCCAACAGGTATTTATTGACCACCACTATGGACTCAGCCGGAAATTATCCTGTGATCAATCAGTGATGTCCTACATGGGCTTAGGGGGTACCAGCACCCTACCATTCCCAGGCTGGCTGTGCGATCTGTGCATGCTGAAACCGGCTAAGTAATTCCTCCCCTCAACACAGCTGCTCCATGGGCCAGAGATCTCAAACTCCTTCCTTCCTCAATGCCTTTCACATAATAGATGCTCAGTAATGTCTCTTGATGAAGTCATCACAGTTCACCTGGTGGCAGCTGTCTTTTTAGCAAAGAGCACCTAACAGGAATTCTCAGCCTTGGCTGTCCTGTTACAGTTACCTGGAGAGCTTCTAAAAATCCCCAGCCTGGGGCCAATCATATCAAAATATCTGGGGGTGAGAGAAGAGGGGAAGGAGTAAGTGTGAATAGTTTTGAGAGCTCCCCAGGTGATTCAGGGTGCAGCCAAGATTGAGAACCCCTAAGCTAGAGTAAAAAAGACACATTGCAGAGGGTTCACCTGACAACCATCAAACCAGCAAAGGGTCACAGATGGAGACACAATGGGTAAAACCCAGATGACTTCCTTGAAAGCTGCCCTCCACTTCTCAGATTAGGCCTGTGAGCTGAGCTGGAAGCAGCCAAAATCCTGTCTTAAGAAGTCCTTTGCACAGTGGAAGGTGCAGCTGGAAGCATTTATGCTGGAAACCCTGACTGGGTGTTCATCCTAAAATTGTTGCCGTATGTCTCCAGCAGGGACGGCAGGGCCCACAGTTGTCCCTCCGCCCCCTGCAGCCTCTCTTCCATCAGCACTTCAGTCCTCACCCATGGGAGCCCCCAGAGTAGCTTCATTAGTTTAATGATTTTATTGAGCATCTAGATTCCTTGCAATAGGCCAGGCCGTGGAAATGCAGATATAAATCCAGCATCATCCCTGGTGTAGTTCACAGCCTAGAAGGAGAAATGAGAAGTAAATCAACAGCTAGGATGTGATGTGATAAGAGTCAGAATGGAGAGTAGCACAGAAAGCTGGGAGCTTTGAGGAGAGGGTGAGGAGGGGGCTCCAGAAGGAACAACACTGAGGCTTTTTTTCTTTTTCTTTTGAAATATTCATATATATTTTTGAAAGTTTGTAATAATTTTAAGCAGAGTTGAACACACCAATTTAACAAATATTAACATTTTGCCATACTTACTTCAGATCTTTAAAGAAAACAGTTCTAAACTGTTTCAAGCACAGGAGCAGTTCAGAGAATAGTATACCAAACACCCATACACTGAGGTGATGAGGGGCCAGGCTACCTGGCTCTGCAGTGGGACATTGGAGAGGTGACTTAACCTCTCTGTGCCTCTGTCTTATTTAGAAAAAAAACAACTTACACACTGCTCTATGTAAAATGGGTAACCAACAAGGACGTACTATACAGCACAGGGAACTCTGCTCAATGTTATGTGGCAGCCTGGATGGGAGGGGAGTGTGGGGGAGAATGGGTACACGTAAATGTATGGCTGAGTCCCTTTGCTGTGCACCTGAAACTATCACAACATTGTTCATTGGCTATACTCCAATATAAAATTAAAAGTTAAAAAAAAAAAAAAACCTGCCTCTAAAGGTAATTGTCGGGATTACTTAAGGTAAAACTCTTTAAAAGGCAAAATTTCCTCGCACGCACCATGTGCTTAATAAACGTTACCTGTTGCTATTCGTGTGCTCATGACCCTGCTTGTCAAATCAACATTCTGCAGCATTTGTTTTAGATTAGTTTATAAAGAAAAGTATAATATCACAGATGCTCTTAAAGACCCCTGTATGCACACCTCCCTGTTCTGCCTGCTAAGGAAAAGGAAAGGTTAGCCAGGAGGCCGGGGTGGGAAGGTGCACTGCAGGACATGGGGCAGGGGAGAGCCTGACTTCTGAGGAAACCCTCCACTGTGGTCAGAAAGGAAGGTGACAGCCGCTCAGGGGAGGAGGTGGGAGGGGTGGCCTGGTGGGTCAGTGAAGACCCTCAGGAGCCTGTTTCCCACTGCAGAGGATCCGCCCAACTCTCTCCCGGGAAACCCTTGGGGTCCCTTTTAATGGCTCCTTTCAAAAAATAAACCAACAAAAAAAGATAAAGAAACCTCACCCACACATGCTCCTCAGTCGGGAGAATTCCACCCTGTAGGGGCAGCTTGGAGAGGAGAGTCCCAGGGGAGCTGCAGGAACGGGGCTTAGGGTCCCTGAAGTCATTGCTGCTCGAGTGCCCTGGAGGCAGGAAGTGAGGATTTAGCGCTGTAGCCCAGCCAGGAGCACTCAGCCTCCCTTAGCCCCAAGTCTATTTCAGTGGACAGTAAGCTTGGGGAAGACGTCTTTCTGGGAACTATGCACCCCTCCAGGTGGATACTTCTTGCTGAGTGAGCTGATGAGAGAACCCCCTGATTTGTTCAATAGTTAAATCTGACAGAGGCACACTTGTGGTTCGTCAGGCACAGATATTTGTGGGAAAGGCCTGGGGTATAAGTGTATACTCGCACCCAGTCTCAGTTGGAAATGTGCTCTCCCGTCACCCCCCAGCAGTACCATCATTTTTTATCTCAAAATGGGCTTCCCCCCATCTTCCCCTCCCCTCCGCTTTTCCAGCATCCGCTTCAGCCACTGGTGAGGAACAGCTGCTCTGAGGCCCATCTCTCATCAGCTGCCTTATCTCCCTGATGAATAATGTTCCCCTTCCCGCAGCGGCAGCCTGGCAGGAGGCCCGCCCCAGCGTGGAGCAGGCTGCTGACAGGGCTTGGAGCCCAGGCAGCTGTCAGAGAGCAGGACGCTCCCCTGGCCCCCGCGTGGGGTGAGGGCTAACCTCCCTGCCTCACAGACACATGGCACCCTGAGACCCCACAGCCATGGCGAGCTGCATCTCACAAACCCAGCCATTCCAGGTACACCTCAGCATCCTTTGGATGCAGTAACTATTCTGGGTGCCGGAAAACAGAGGCCCATGAGTCCTGCTCCACAGGGGTGGGGACTGCCTATGGGAGATGTGATTTGTTCGTAATGGTACAGAGCTCTGTATTTCATAGTTCTGCGACCCAGAGAGCATGTTTAACCACTCCTGGTCTCGGTTTTTCCCATTTGCCAAATGGGCTAATGATAGTGTTGTATAGATGCTGGGGTTCTCTGCTCAGACCCCCTTTGCCAGCCAGTGCAGCCATCCCCAGCACTGTGAGTGCTGTGGTAATGGCTATACCTCTGGCCTCCTCCAGAGCCTTTGGCTTATGGTAACAGCATCCCTGAGACAGCCGAAAGGCTATCTCCTTCGGCCGCCATTCCCCCTCCCATCAGGGGAGCTGGTAACTGACTGATACTGGGGACACAAAAGCCCAGTTCTCTTTCCTCAAGATGGGACAACTCCATGGGACTATTTATGCTCCAGAAATTTCTATAGATCAAGCCAAAGCTAGAGCTTACCCACAGCTACATCCATCCTCAGCCCCTTCACCTTCCTGTCCTGCTTCTCTTATAGCTTTTCCTCAAGAGCACACCCTCCCTCCATGAATCATAGGCTTTGGAAGCCTGTTTTGGGCACCTCTTTTAGGGGACTCAACCCAAGACAAGGACCCACTTCACAGGGGCTTTATGTGAGGATTCGATAAGATAAGGCTTGAAAAGCCCCTTGTCTGTGCCTGGCACTGAGCAAGTACCCAATAGTCAGTGATCGTGATTCTTATAAACTACTGCTACATGACAGAATGTCACAAGGGAACTCGGACAGATTCGACAGAGAGGTTGGTGATGAAAGCCTTGGTTCCAAGTCTGCAACTGGAAGCAGTTACCCTAGGAAGGGCCCTTGGAGGTCACTTAGCCCAACTGTCCTTTTACCAGTGAGAAAACTGAGGCCCAGAGAGGAGAAGCAGCAGTGTCAGAGGCCCACGGCAAGTCAGGGGCATAACTGGGACTAGACTGTGCCATGCTTTGCCCACCGTTCCTCATGCTCTTTTGCTGTCTTGGGATCCTTCATCCCTGCTAGTTGTTGAAGTGCTGCTGACTTTACATGGGCCAGGACCCTAGGAAAGGAAGTCAGAGCAGGCTCCATTTCCCCATGCATGTCCTGAGCACCTACTAGCTCTGGACACCTGCCAGGCAGTCAGGGGCGTGGTATACACAGATATGCAACAGCCCTGGTTGTTCAGAGACCTTCACTGTTTTCAAAGTGTGTGTGTGTGTGTGTGTGTGTGTGTGTGTGTGTGTGTGTGTGTGTTGGTTAACTTTTATCCCAGGAAGTAAATAATACCAGCCCATTCTACAGGGATTGACTGATTAAGAGTGAGTTTTGAAAGACCAGTAAGAGCAGGCAGATGAGCAAGAGCATTCCTGGGCTCACTTTTTACCATATTAAATACATAGGAATATTCTTAATTTCCACAATGCTCTCTCTGAATAGTCTGCTGTCCTTTTCATTTTCCCAAGTATGTATAGAGTCAAAAGGTGAGACAGATCGTGGCTTCCGGGTATAGCTGGAGTCCTGTGTGGCTGAAGTATAGGATGCATATCATCTATTTGACCATAGATGACCACAGTGGAACTGGAGAATTAGACCTTTTAAAATCAGACCAGACTCAGGATTCTCTGTGTCATGCTATAGCAGTTGGGCTTCAATCTGTACACAGTGGGCAGCCTCCAAAACCAGGAGAGCAAGCAACACGCTCAGGTGTGTGTCCTACGAAAATGTCTCTGGGCAACGTGGAGAGGAGACTTGGGAGGCAAGGCAAGAACCCTGCCCCCAGATGGAGGCACCCTTGGACAGGTGAAAAGTTAAGTAGGAGACCACAACTCGTGAGCTGTCAGGAGATGCTGTGTGAGGAATTTCCACATGAGCCAGACACCCTGAAGGTGACAGGAATGGAGAATGGGAAGCAGTTGTGAGGAGGTGGGATTTGAGTTGGAATTTTTGAAGGGCAGTTGCCTGAGCATGGGGAGTGGTGTGGACAGAGTGCAGTAGGAATGGATGGAAGGTGAGCGTGGGGTCAGCAGGACCATGGACCTGGGCGGAAGGTCGTCCTAGGAGCAGCTCAGAGGAGGCCCAGGCCACTTTCTGGGGAGCACTGAGCCCCAGGGGAAGAAGTATGAACTCCCGCCTGTGGGCAGTGAGGCAGCTGGAGGATTTTGAACAGCAGAGTTGGCAGGAGGGAAGCGGGATTTCAAGATTAGCACAGGAGTGGGATGTAGGTGAGGGTGGCGGCGGGAGAGGGACCTTCCCCCCCCCGAGTTGGAGAACATGCACTGCTCACTTTCAGGCCACATCCCCCCGTCCAGATAAGTTTGGTTTGCACACACAATGTGGTCCCGTATTTTATTTAAAAGGAGAGATCTCACACAAGAAGATTTCATATAAAAGGCAGGTTTCTGGCTTCATTTGAAAATCAGAGGATTTGGTAAGACTGGACCAAGTATTTCCATGTGGCCACCATATGCTGGAGTTGGTCACAGTTGCCCCCTATAGGTGCAGCCTTGAGTTTCATTGGAGTTTTTCCCATAGCAGTCCTGCTTTATTTATTTTTGGTGCATGGTGATTTTTAGAAATTTTCGAATGAGCCATCAGCATTTAAGTAACTGAGAATTTCTTATAAATATCCAGATTTGGGCTTCTTTAGAAAGGCATTAGGGCCATCTGGGACCTCGTTCCTAGGAGGCCGTAACGTCTAGAGCTTAGGCTGTTTTCCATTTCACCAGTCCCCACTTCTCCCAGCTCTCCACAGAGGCCTGCGTTAGCTGCCGTCTGTCATAGAGGCTGTGCTCTCCTACAGGAAGACGAAATGTTTCTAGTGCTCAAGTCGTTATCAAAAGTGGGAAAATGAAAGAGTAGGGGACGTGCCTGCTCCTAAAAAAGGTTGGAGAGAACATTGTGGAAATGAAGAATATTACCGTGTTTAATTTGGAAACAAAGAGAGTATGTGTTAGAAGAAGACCACCAAAGACACTGCTAGAAAAGACTGGCCCGCTCGCCTACCCTGATGTTACCTGCTTGGGCCCTGTTGGCATTTAGCTTGGGCATCCCAGGGCAGAGGCAGGGGGGGTCATGTCACACTCAGCACTCAGCAGTCTGGATTCTGCGCTTCCGAGGAGCAAGGAGAGGGGTTTGTGACCAGGGGTTAGGAGCTGAGGGTGCGCTGAGAAGTCCTGGGCATGAGGCAATGGGAGGGAAAACCAGAGTGAGGGTGGGAAGTGGGGGTGTAGGGGGAAACCCTATACACTTCTGGAGTGGGGAGTCGGCTCCCTGCATAGGGGGTCAGAGTGAAGAATCGCAGATGACTTCAGGGTGACAGATCCTGGGTTCCTGGGGGCATGGGAGGTGCCTTAACAGAAGTCAGGAGATCCACACTGGGGGAGGCTGATGACTTAGGGTCCAGGCACAGTGAATCTGAGGTGATAAGGATGGTGCTAGTAGCACACTGGCTGTGTACGTCAGCTCTGAAGCACTCAGGTCTCATGTGGACCTTGTTCTTGTTGTGCTTAATCTCTCGGTGCCTTAGTTTCTTTTTTTTAAATTATTATTTATTTATTTATTTATTTACTTTTATTTTTATTTATTTATTTTTAATTGAAGTATAGTTGACTTACAATATTATATTAGTTTTAGGTATGCAACATAGCGATTCAATATTTTTATGGATTATTGGTGCCTTCGTTTCTTGAAAAATAAGGCTATTGATAATCTCCCTTCTATAGGGTCATTGTGAGGATTAAAGGTAATGTAATTAAAAGCCTAAAAATGACTCCTGGTGCAGAGGAGGTGCTCCGTTCCACTATTGCCTGTGAGGACAAGGTGGGTGAACCCACTGAATGGAGGCAATTTCACGGGGCAGGGAACCAAAACTGGGCCTTGGGGAAGGGCCATAAGAGGGGAGAAGACACAGTGAGGAGCCGGGAGGAAGCAGCTGGGAAGCAAGGGGAGAGCGTCTTCAGGGCAGGGACAATGAGGATCATGCTACAGAGGCCACGAGGACCAGGGTGAATTTGCCCCCCAGAGGACTCTTGGCAATGTCTAGAGACATTTTTAGTTGTCACAGCTGGGCATGGAGGTGCTACTGCATCTGTTGGGTGGAGGCCAGGGATGTGCCTCGCCCTACAATGCACAGGACAGCCCCCACAAGGAAGAATTATCCAGGTCCAAAGGTCAATAGTGCAGAGAGTGAGAAACCCTTCTCTAGAGCCCACAGCTTCCAGGTTTGACTCGTGGTCCCACCAACAACAGCTGTGTAACCTTGGCAAGTTCCTTAACCACTCTGTGCCTCAGTTTCCTTATCTGGAAAATGGGGATGAAAAGAACAGCTGCTTAAATGATTGAAGATATGTGGAGGGCTTAGAATGGAGGCTCATTGTACGTTAGGTGTTATTAGAAATCAAGGAAATTGAGGGCATAGCAGAGTCCATTTGATCCTGGAGTTTGGCTTTTAGGAATGATCTCAGTGTGATTTCACTAGGGTGGAAAGGGGAATGGCAGCCAGATGCAGAGGGTGATGGAGATGGGTATGTGGGAATTGGGGCTAGCAGGCACAGACAGTAGCAACTGGAGGAAGTGAGGGAATGGCTAGTTATGGCTGCCAGGCCAAGTGAAGGGGGGTTGTTTTACATTCAGTTATTTGTTTATGCCAATCACAAGTTCTGGTTATTGCCCAAACCACATGATAACAAAAAAGGAAAATTTCAAAATGAAAGAAATCACCTGCAGCCTCGCCACCTTAACAAATTAACAATGTTCCCGCTCCCCTTCCAGGCCTGTCATTTTTACAGTGCTTTAGTCATTACACAGATTTCTTTTTCTATTGTTTTATGTCACGTGAAATTGTCCCATAAGCATTTTCCATGATGTTACATCATTGTTAGATTTATCGCTTTTTCCCAAAATGAAGATAAACCTCATTGTTTTTTCCTAGTTGTAAAAATGCTTTGTGCTCTTTTTTTTAAATGCAGATGGTACCAAAAAGTCTGAAGAAGAATGTAAAAACCCCCATTTTCCATCCCACCCTACAGAGACAGCCAGCTTAGCATTTGTGGTGAACATGCTTCCAAACAAATCTCCATGCATTATTCTTTTTGTTGATTTGTTAACTCTTTTACGTAAATATGAACATTACTGTCATTCATTTTCAACCTTGAAGCGCAGGTTTTCTTATTGTTGGAGTCGGGGTTGTTGTTTTGGGAAGTGGGGAGGGGGCTGTGGATGGATACACACAAGAACAAAGAAAGCCAGGAAGCTGCTAGAAAGAGGAAATATTGCGGGTGTGCAGAGTATTCGTTTCCTGAGGCTGCTGTAGTAGCTAAGTACCAGAGGCTGGGTGACGTACACAACAGAAACGTATTCTCTCACGGTTCTGGAGGCTGGAAGTCTGAGATCAAGGTGTCAGCAGGGCCTTGCTCCCTCTCAAGGATCTAGGTGAGGATCCATCCCTGTCTCTTCCTGGCTTCTCTTTTTTTTTTTTTTTTTTTTGCGGTACGCGGGCCTCTCACTGCTGTGGCCTCTCCCGTTGCGGAGCACAGGCTCCGGACGCGCAGGCTCAGCGGCCATGGCTCACGGGCCCAGCCGCTCCGCGGCATGTGGGATCTCCCCGGACCGGGGCACGAACCCGTGTCCCCTGCATCGGCAGGCGGACTCTCAACCACTGCGCCACCAGGGAAGCCCCCTGGCTTCTCTTGGTTGCCAGCAATCCCTGATGTTCCTTGACATGTGAATACATCACTCCAACCTTGGGCTCCTTCGTCACATGGCATTTTCCTCTTCCTCTCTGAGCCTGTGTCCAGATTTACCTCTTCTTACGAAGGTTCCAGTCATTGGATTAGGGCCTGCTCTACTCCAGTATGACTCACCTTAACTTGATTAAACCTGCAAACACTTATTTCCAATTAAGGTCACACACACACAGGTAATGGGGCTCAGGACTTCAATGTATCTTTTGGGGGGGACACAATTCAACCCATAACATGTGGGATCCCCAGGGTGATGGAGAAGGAGGATGGAGCAGCAAGGACTCCTCTGAAATGAAAGGGAAGGAAGAGACTAGGGGAAAGAGACGGAGATTCTGAGGCTGAGAAGGGAGACGAGGAAGCCTGCTTCCTCCAGCAACTCGTGTCTGTGTTTTATTAACCTCCTAGTAGTTTACAAAGAGAGCCCCAGGATTCATCAGAGTGCCTGGCTGTTCATAAACCCTGCCGGGCCCCTTCCCCACCGTCATCACGCCGTGCAGCTGGCAGCTGCTGTGCGGGCCCCACAGACCTCACTGCAGCATCCTGTTGTCTGCTTCTCGCCAGATTCCTGGTTGGCTGCCACCTACTTTCTTTTCGGCCCGGACTAATTTGTTGCAGTCCTCAGACTGGCGGGAAGCATCGCTAATTCCCAAAGCCCTTCCACATCGCCCACTCAAAGCCCTCCATCTGCCAAGTGTGCACATCTCCTCTGTTCTGTCCTTGCTGGAGGTTATGGTCCCTAAGCCTTCAGGAGTGTGGCCATTCCCCCTCCCCTTTTCCTCAGGACACCTGTTTTTGCTGACTTCCTCAGTTCTCTTGGTGTCCTTCCCACGGATTTGGTACCTGAGGTTGAATTTTCGGAGGGGGAGAGGAATGGGATTAAGGATTGTGAGAAATGTGGAGAAGTTACAAGGACACCTGAAGTCTCTGATGGTGGACTCAGATGTCAGGAAGTCCAGAGCCTTCCCAGGTGTGGCTGGGGTTAGGTCTGAGTGTGATGGGTAAACATGTGACCAAAATTAGCAACATTGTCACCCTTAGTCAACCTGGCTCTCCTGGGAACAGGGGACTGTTACAAAATAGCAGTCAAGTGGCTGAGAATAATGAGGCTTCTGCTTATTAACTTAGGTCCCGGGCAAAGCCCAGCCAAAAATCTTTTCTTGCCACCGCAGGCTTCTGCATATTGAGGGAATTATTACACTTCTCCAGTGGTTAAAAGTCACTCAGCCTTTGGCCCCCTACCTCTTGACGCTGCCTGGAGCACCTAATAATCTCCGAGCAATGTGTCACCTGTCCCAACTCTACCATTTAATTATATGTTGTCTTTGATTTCCTCTCCAGTGTCGACTGCCACTTCTGAGAAAGACCTGGGATCAGAAACCCAAATAATATAGCTCATATTAAGTCTAAATAACAGGAAAACCCAAGTACAGCCTCCAGCCAGGATGTGCCAGCTTGTTTGGGACTGAAGGAGGTCTTCTTGCTCAGGCATGACAGACACAGGGTGTGGGCCCAGTGGGTCTGTGGAGACAGAAGAGCAGGAGGGGGTCATGAGACTTGTTGGGAATTTCCACCTAGCCTCATCTCTTGCCACCACCTCATCAGACCTCATACTCCAGCTGTGCAACCAATTGCAAACTTTGCCGCTTCTTTCCAGTATCACCCAGAGCAATAGTGATGGGAAGCGCCAGAACCAATTCAAACTAGTGTAGGCAAAAGAGAAAACTTAATGGCTCACATAACTCAGAAGGTAAAGCTGGCTCTGGTGTCAGGATCCAGGGGCTCAAGTGATGCGGGCAGGCTTCTGTCTCCCTCCTTGTGTTGTTCCTCGTGGCACTTCCGGTACAGGTGGGGTCCCTCCATGGAGCAGGAAGACGGTGTTCATCAGCCCCACATGACATCACTCCAGCTTAGCTGGCCCCTCAGAAGAGGATTGCGACGGGCCCATTTTACATCAGCAACGCAATCCTTAGACCAGTTAATGCCCAGGGAAATATGGTTCTCTGTTTGGAGAGGATTTTATCACGGAGTCTGTTTCCCCCAAAAAAGAAGGCTACTGAGAAGATAAAACAAAACCAGCACAGTCCATTACACCCCCCACTTCAGGGGTTCGTTCATTCAGTTGCAGGTGCCGTTCCCTCTACCTGGAAACCTTTAAAACCCTGTTGACCTGACAAACCCCTACTTTTCTTCCATGACCCAGCCAGCACACACTCATCCACACCCTCCCCAGACAGAGGGCCACCTTAGTGTTTAATACATACCTCTGTTATTTCACTCACTCACTTTTTCCTTTGTTCTTTTAGCAAATCCTTATCCTTTAGCTTTTCACCCACCTCCTCTAGGACTATGAGTTTCATGAAAGCAGGGATTGTATCCCAGTCATCTCAGAATCTCCAGCCTCTACAGGAATGCTTGGTCCACTGTCAGGCCCAGAAGCTACTGACCACATCCTTGGATGTTGGGGTGACATGCAGGATGTGGCTGTTCCCTGACTGGATAGAGAACCTTGGGTGCTGGGTATGGAGGGAGGAACTAAGTGCTGGAGTCACTAACTTTTCTGCTTTCCATGCAAATCCCTTGTATCCCAGGCTGTCTGGAAGGACACTGTGCATTCTGTGCATCAACCAATGGCAGAATTTGAACTGTGACACATGCCTGGTTTGCTGTGATACATTACACATGGAGAGTGTTTATTTCTCACATATTGTATCTGAGAATCTTAAGCAGTCACGGGGTCTGACTTTCATTCTCTGGGGTTAAAACCTTCTTGGTGATGCTAACGTACCTCCAGGAACACAGGACTCATTACCTTGTAAGGCAGCCCCCTGGTTATTAGGGGCCACATGTTATCTCCTGGCTACTTTGATCATCAGTCCTAATTCTCTTCTCTAGGGCCACAAGGAAAGAGGTCACTCCTTTTTCCACTTCGTGTTCACTCATTCTTTCATGTGTACATGAATTCATTAACTTCATCGTTCATTTATTTTTTTTTTTATTTTTATTTTTTTTTTTTTGATGTTCATTAAGCGTTTTTTTTTTTTTAATTAGTTTCTGCTTTATAACAAAGTGAATCAGTCATACATATACATCTGTTCCCACATCCCCTCCCTCATGCATCTCCCTCCCTCCCACCCTCCCCATCCCACCCCTCCAGGCGGTCACAAAGCACCGAGCTGATCTCCCTGTGCTCTGCGGCTGCTTCCCACTATCTATCTACCTTACGTTTGGTAGTGTATATATGTCCATGCCTCTCTTTCCCTTTGTCACAGCTTACCCTTCCCCCTCCCCATATCCTCAAGTCCATTCTCAAGTAGGTCTGTGTCTTTATTCCCGTTTTACCCCTAGGTTCTTCATGACATTTTTTTTTTTTAAATTCCATATATATGTGTTAGCATACGGTATTTGTCTTTCTCTTTCTGACTTACTTCACTCTGTATGACAGACTCTAGGTCTATCCACCTCATTACAAATAGCTCAGTTTCATTTCTTATTATGGCTGAGTAATATTCCATTGTATATATGTGCCACATCTTCTTTATCCATTCATCCGATGATGGACACTTAGGTTGTTTCCAGCTCCGGGCTATTGTGAATAGAGCTGCAATGAACATTTTGGTACATGTCTCTTTTTGAATTATGGTTTTCTCAGGGTATATGCCTAGTAGTGGGATTGCTGGGTCATATGGTAGTTCTATTTTTAGTTTTTTAAGGAACCTCCATACTGTTCTCCATAGTGGCTGTACCAATTCACATTCCCACCAGCAGTGCAAGAGTGTTCCCTTTTCTCCACACCCTCTCCAGCATTTATTGTTTCTAGATTTCTTGATGATGGCCATTCTGACTGGTGTGAGATGATATCTCATTGTAGTTTTGATTTGTATTTCTCTAATGATTAATGATGTTGAGCATTCTTTCATGTGTTTGTTGGCAGTCTGTATATCTTCTTTGGAGAAATGCCTATTTAAGTCTTCTGCCCATTTTTGGATTGGGTTGTTTGTTTTTTTGCTATTGAGCTGCATGAGCTGTTTATAAATTTTGGAGATTAATCCTTTGTCAGTTGCTTCATTTGCAAATATTTTCTCCCATTCTGAGGGTTGTCTTTTGGTCTTGTTTATGGTTTCCTTTGCTGTGCAAAAGCTTTGAAGTTTCATTAGGTCCCATTTGTTTATCTTTGTTTTTAGTTCCATTTCTCTAGGAGGTGGGTCCAAAAGGATCTTGCTGTGATTTATGTCATAGAGTGTTCTACCTATGTTTTCCTCTAAGAGTTTGATAGTTTCTGGCCTTACATTTAGGTCTTTAATCCATTTTGAGCTTATTTTTGTGTATGGTGTTAGGGAATGATCTAATCTCATACTTTTACATGTCCCTGTCCAGTTTCCCCAGCACCACTTATTGAAGAGGCTGTCCTTTCTCCACTGTACATTCCTGCCTCCTTTATCAAAGATAAGTTGGCCATATGTGCGTGGGTTTATCTCTGGGCTTTCTATCCTGATCCACTGATCTATCTTTCTGTTTTTATGCCAGTACCACACTGTCTTAATTACTGTAGCTTTGTAGTATAGTCTGAAGTCAGGCAGCCTGATTCCTCCAGCTCCGTTTTTCGTTCTCAAGATTGTTTTGGCTATTCGGGGTCTTTTGTTTTTCCAAACAAATTTTGAAATTTTTTGTTCTACTTCTGTGAAAAATGCCAGTGGTAGTTTGATAGGGATTGCATTGAATCTGTAGATTGCTTTGGGTAGTAGAGTCATTTTCACAATATTGATTCTTCCAATCCAGGAGCATGGTATATTTCTCCATCTATTTATATCATCTTTAATTTCTTTCATCAGTGTCTTATAATTTTCTGCATACAGGTCTTTTGTCTCCTTAGGTAGGTTTATTCCTAGATATTTTATTCTTTTTGTTGCAATGGTAAATGGGAGTGTTTTCTTGATTTCATTTTCAGATTTTTCATCATTAGTGTACAGGAATGCCAGAGATTTCTGTGCATTAATTTTGTATCCTGCTACTTTACCGAATTCATTGATTAGCTCTAGTAGTTTTTCGGTAGCATCTTTAGGATTCTCTATGTATAGTATCATGTCATCTGCAAACAGTGACAGCTTTACTTCTTCTTTTCCAATTTGGATTCCTTTTATTTCCTTTTCTTCTCTGATTGCTGTGGCTAAAACTTCCAAAACTAGGTTGAATAAGAGTGGTGAGAGTGGGCAGCCTTGTCTTGTTCCTGATCTTAGTGGAAATGGTTTCAGTTTTTCACCATTGAGGACAATGTTGGCTGTGGGTTTGTCATATATGGCCTTTATTATGTTGAGGAAAGTTCCCTCTATGCCTACTTTCTGCAGGGTTTTTATCATAAATGGGTGTTGAATTTTGTCGAAAGCTTTCTCTGCATCTATTGAGATGATCATATGGTTTTTCTCCTTCAACTTGTTAATATGGTGTATCACATTGATTGATTTGCGTATATTGAAGAATCCTTGCATTCCTGGAATAAACCCCACTTGATCATGGTGTATGATCCTTTTAATGTGCTGTTGGATTCTGTTTGCTAGTATTTTGTTGAGGATTTTTGCATCTATGTTCATCAGTGATATTGGCCTGTAGTTTTCTTTCTTTGTGACATCCTTGCCTGGTTTTGGTATCAAGGTGATGGTGGCCTCGTAGAATGAGTTTGGGAGTGTTCCTTCCTCTGATATTGTTTGGAAGAGTTTGAGAAGGATGGGTGTTAGCTCTTCTCTAAATGTTTGATAGAATTCGCCTGTGAAGCCATCTGGTCCTGGGCTTTTGTTTGATGGAAGATTTTTAATCACAGTTTCAATTTCAGTGCTTGTGATTGGTCTATTCATATTTTCTATTTCTTCCTGAGTCAGTCTTGGTAGGTTGTGCATTTCTAAGAATTTGTCCATTTCTTCCAGGTTGTCCACTTTATTGGCATAGAGTTGCTTATAGTAATCTCTCATGATCTTTTGTATTTCTGCAGTGTCAGTTGTTACTTCTCCTTTTTCATTTCTAATTCTACTGATTTGAGTCTTCTCCCTTCTTTTCTTGATGAGTCTGGCTAATGGTTTGTCAATTTTGTTTATCTTCTCAAAGAACCAGCTTTTAGTTTGGTTGATCTTTGCTATCGTTTCCTTCATTTCTTTTTCATTTATTTCTGATCTGATCTTTATGATTTCTTTCCTTCTGCTAACTTTGGGGGTTTTTTGTTCTTCTTTCTCTAATTGCTTTAGGTGCAGGGTCAGGTTGTTTACTCGAAATGTTTCCTGTTTCTTAAGGTGGGATTGTATTGCTATAAACTTCCCCCTTAGAACTGCTTTTGCTGCGTCCCATAGGTTTTGGGTCGTCGTGTCTCCGTTGTCATTTGTTTCTAAGTATTTCTTAATTTCCTCTTTGATTTCTTCAGTGATCACTTCATTATTGAGTAGTGTATTGTTTAGCCTCCATGTGTTTGTATTTTTTACAGATCTTTTCCTGTAATTGATGTCTAGTCTCATAGCATTGTGGTCGGAAAAGATACTTGATACAATTTCAATTTTCTTAAATTTACCAAGGGTTGATTTGTGACCCAAGATATGATCTATCCTGGAGAATGTTCCATGAGCACTTGAGAAAAATGTGTATTCTGTTGTTTTTGGGTGGAATGTCCTATAAATATCAACTAAGTCCATCTTGTTTAATGTATCATTTAAACCTTGTGTTTCCTTATTTATTTTCATTTTGGATGATCTGTCCATTGGTGAAAGTGGGGTGTTAAAGTCCCCTACTATGATTGTGTTACTGTCGATTTCCCCTTTTATGGCTGTTAGTATTTGCCTTATGTATTGAGGTGCTCCTATGTTGGGTGCATAAATATTTACAATTGTTATATCTTCTTCTTGGATCGATCCCTTTATCGTTATGTAGTGTCCTTCTTTGTCTCTTCTAATAGTCTTTATTTTAAAGTCTATTTTGTCTGATATAAGAATTGCTACTCCAGCTTTCTTTTGATTTCCATTTGCATGGAATATCTTTTTCCATCCCCTTACTTTCAATCTGTATGTGTCTCTAGGTCTGAAGTGGGTCTCTTGTAGACAGCATATATATGGGTCTTGTTTTTGTATCCATTCAGCCACTCTGTGTCTTTTGGTGGGAGCATTTAGTCCATTTACATTTAAGGTAATTATTGATATGTATGTTCCTATTCCCATTTCCTTAATGGCTTTGGGTTCGTTATTGTAGGTATAGTCCTTCTGTTGTGTTTCTTGCCTAGAGAAGTTCCTTTAGCATTTGTTGTAAAGCTGGTTTGGTGGTGCTGAACTCTCTCAGCTTTTGCTTGTCTGTAAATGTTTTAATTTCTCCATCAAATCTGAATGAGATCCTTGCTGGGTAGAGTAATCTTGGTTGCAGGTTTCTCTCCTTCATCACTTTAATTATGTCCTGCCACTCCCTTCTGGCTTGTAGAGTTTCTGCTGAGAGATCAGCTGTTAACCTGATGGGGATTCCCTTGTGTGTTATTTGTTGTTTTTCCCTTGCTGCTTTTAATATGATTTCTTTGTGTTTAATTTTTGACAGTTTGATTAATATGTGTCTTGGCGTATTTCTTGTTGGATTTATTCTGTATGGGACTCTCTGTGCCTCCTGGACTTGATTAACTATTTCCTTTCCCATATAAGGGAAGTTTTCAACTATAATCTCTTCAAATATTTTCTCAGTCCCTTTCTTTTTCTCTTCTTCTTCTGGAACCCCTATAATTCGAATGTTGGTGCGTTTAATGTTGTCCCAGAGGTCTCTGAGACTGTCCTCTGTTCTTTTCATTCTTTTTTCTTTATTTTTCTCTGCATCAGTTATTTCCACTATTTTATCTTCCACCTCACTTATCCGTTCTTCTGCCTCAGTTATTCTGCTATTGATCCCATCTAGAGTATTTTTCATTTCATTTATTGTGTTTTTAATCGATGCTTGATTCATCTTTAGTTCTTCTAGGTCCTTGTTAACTGTTTCTTGCATATTGTCTATTCTATTTCCAAGATTTTGGATCTGGGAAATAGAATCTTGGATCAGCTTTACTATCATTATTCTGAATTCTTTTTCAGGTAGACTGCCTATTACCTCTTCATTTGTTAGGTCTGGTAGGTTTTTATCTTGCTCCTTCACCTGCTGTGTGTTTTTCTGCTTTCTCATTTTGCTTATGTTACTGTGTTTGGGGTCTCCTTTTTGCAGGCTGCAGATTCGTAGTTCCCGTTGTTTTTGGTGTCTGTCCCCCGTGGCTAAGGTTGTTTCAGTAGGTTGTGTAGGCTTCCTGGTGGGGGGGACTAATGCCTGTGTTCTGGTGGTTGAAGCTCGATCTTGTCTTTCTGGTGGACAGGTCCACGTCTGGTGGTGTGTTTTGGGGTGCCTGTGGCCTTATTATGTTTTTAGGTATCCTCTCTGCTAATGGGTGGGGTTGTGTTCCTGCCTTGCTAGTTGCTTGGCATAGGGTGACCAGCACTGTGGCTTGCTGGTCGTTGACTGAAGCTGGGTGCTGGTGTTGAGATGGAGATCCCTGGGAGATTTTCGCTGCTTGATATTATGTGGAGCTGGGAGGTCTCTTGTGGACCCGTGTCCTGAAGTTGGCTCTCCCACTTCAGAGGCACAGCACTAACTCCTGGCTGCAGCACCAAGAGCCTTTCATCCACCCGGCTCAGAATAACAGTGAGAAAAAGTAGAAAGAAATAATTAGTAGAAGAAAGAAAGAGAGATTGAAAGAAAGGAAGAAGGGAAGTAAGGAAGGAAGGAAGGAAGAAAGAAAGAAAGGAGGGAGGGAGGAAGGATGGAAAGAAAGGAAAGAAGGGAGGGAGGGAGGAATGAAAGCAAAAGGAAGAGTGAATGGAAGAAGAGAGGGAGGGAGGGAGGAAGGAAAGAAAGAAAGAAAGACAGGAGGGAGGGAGGGAGGGAGGAAGGAAAGAAAAAGAAAGTGGAAAGAAGGGTGGGAGGGAGGGGGGGATGGAGGAAAGAAAAAGAAAGAAGGAAAGGAGGAGCGGAGGGAGGGAGGGAGGAAGGGAAGGGAGGAAAAAAAGAAAGAGCAGGTAAAGTAAAATAGAATAAAGTATGAAATATAGTAGCGTTATTAAAATTAAAAAGTAATTATTGAAAAAAAACACGGACCGAAAGAACCCTGGGACATATGGTGGAAGCAAAGCTATACAGAGAGAATCTTACACAGAAGATTACACATACACATTCACAAAAAGAGAGCAGGGGGAAAAATCAAAAATCTTGCTCTCCAAGTCCACCTCCTCGATTTGGGATAATTCGTTGTAAAAAGAGGAAAAGGGCGAAAAGTCTGAAATCTTGCTAAGTCCACCTCCTTAATTTGAGATAATTCGTTGTAAAAAGAGGAAAAAAAAGGGGGGGGGAAGTCTTAAATCTTGTCCTCAAGGTCCACTTCCTCAATTTGGGATGATTCGCTGTCCATTCATACACTCCACAGACGCAGGGCACATCAAATGGACCGTGGAGCTTTAATCCGCTGCCTCGGAGGCTGCACAGAGAGATTTCCCTGTCTCTGCTCTCACAGCTCCCGGGTCTCAGCCTTGGACCTGGCCCCGCCTCTGCGCGTAGGTCGCCGGAGGGCGTCCGTTCTTCGCTCAGACAGGACGGGTTTAAAGGAGCCGCTGATTCGGGGGCTCTGGCTCACTCAGGCAGAGGGGAGGGAGGGGAATGCCCTCTCCTCGCGCACCAGGCAACAAAAGGGAAAAAAGTCTCTTGCCTCTCCGGTAGCTCCAGACCCTTTCCCCGGACTCCCTCCGGGCTAGCACTAACCCCTTCAGGGTCTCTTCCTGCCGCCAGCCCCAGACCTCTCCCTGCGCTCCGACTGAAAGCCGATACCCGAGCCTCAGCTCCCAGCCCCGCCCACTCTGGCGGCCGAGCAGACAAGTCTCTCGGGCTGGTGTGTGCCTGAGGGCACCGATCCTCTGTGCCAAAATCTCTCTGCTTTGCCCTCCACACCCCTGTTGCTGTGCTCTCCTCCGCTACTCCGAAGCTTTCCCCCTCCGCCACCTGCAGTCTCCGCCCTCGAAGGGGCTTGTAGTGTGTAGAAACCTTCCCTCCTTCACGGCTCCCTCCCACTGGTGCAGGTCCCGTCCATATCCTATTGTCTCTGTTTATTCTTTTTTTCTTTTGACCTACCCAGGTATGTGGGGAGTTTCTTGCCTTTTGGGGGGTCTGAGGTCTTCTGTCAGCGTTCAGTAGGTGTTCTGTTGGAGTTGTTCCACGTGTAGATGAATTTCTGATGTATCTGTGGGGAGGAAGGTGATCTCCGCGTCTTACTCTTCCGCCATCTTCCTCCGGCTCCCCCATCGTTCATTTAAAAATATTTTTTTTAAGGATTTTAGGATTTGTTTACTTTCTCACATAATATGCACCATACAAATTATGGGTAAAGAAGAGTAGGTAAAAGAGTGTCAGGATAGTACTATGTGTTGAAGCAGGCATTTTCTGTAAAGGAAAGCTAACTTGGCAAAGCTTATATTTGCCTTTAGTCTTTTTTTTTTTTATTAGTTTCTGCTTTATAACAAAGTGAATCAGTCATACATATACATCTGTTCCCCCATCCCTTCCCTCTTGCGTCTCCCTCCCTCCCACCCTCCCTATCCCACCCCTCCAGGCGGTCACAAAGCACGGAGCTGATCTCCCTGTGCTATGCGGCTGCTTCCCACTATCTACCTACCTTACGTTTGGTACTGTATATATGTCCATGCCTCTCTTTTCGCTTTGTCACAGCTTACCCTTCCCCCTCCCCATATCCTCAAGTCCATTCTCAAGTAGGTCTGTGTCTTTATTCCTGTTTTACCCGTAGGTTCTTCATGACATTTTTTTTCCTTAAATTCCATATATATGTGTTAGCATACGGTATTTGTCTTTCTCTTTCTGAGTTACTTCACTCTGTGTGACAGACTCTAGGTCTATCCACCTCATAACAAATAGCTCAGTTTCGTTTCTTTTTATGGCTGAGTAATATTCCATTGTATATATGTGCCACATCATCTTTATCCATTCATCCGATGATGGACACTATTTTGATAAGGCCTACTTTGTCCAAGATGGGCAGGTCCCCTGTTCTCATTGAGCTGACATCTTTAGAGGGGAGAGACAAACAATAAACAACTTAACATATAAACAGGAGAAATACACTTGTCATAAGAGGTGTCAAGAAAAGAAAATAGGGCAATATGAGGGTTGGGGAAAATTTCAATACAGCAAACAGGACAGGTGTCTTTCAGGAAATGAATTTGGGCCAATGCGTGATAAGAATGAGGCACCCACGAACAATTTGGGAAAGGAGCATCCAGGTTGAGAATTAGAGGGAGGAGCAGTTGTCAGTGTGGTTTGGGTGGAGGTGAGGGAGGGGATAAAGTAGAAATGAGGATGGAGAGGTGGGCAGGGACCTTGTAGCCATGGTAAGGAGGTGAGGATCTGTCATCGGAAAGAGGGAAGACTTCTGAGGGTTTTGAGCATGGAGTTGATGTATAATTTTAAAAGAGCACTTGGAATATGGAAGCTTGAGGTAGATTCCCAAATCCTGGAAGACAAATAGGAGGTAGCCACTACTTTATTTCAAAGAGTAAGAAAGATCTGATTTAGAGGTGAGCTCTAGACAGCCTGGAAAGACAGCACCATAATACCTGGGGCTGGGGTCAGAGTATCCCAAGACAGGCCATTGGATACTCTTCTTGGAAGGTGGTCTGGGAAGGGCACCTCCTTTTTCTAGATAGCCAGATTTCCCCCCTCCCACCCCCAGGCTGTGTTCTTCTTATGAGTTCTCCATAAACAGTGAAAAACTAGGAGGCTGCCCAGCACAAGACTTTATTTCCTCCTGGAGGAGAGTGAAGTTGCCCTAGTGAGGCACCAAGTGTGCTAGCACCATTGTCTGTGAGGGAAACTACACTCCCAGGAAGAGGGGGCATCGTGCTGTCGGAACTGGGGCCCCGGAGGACCCTCGGAGCATCAAAGCAGAGAGAGAAATCAAAAGGAAAAGACTCAGGGAATGGAAAATGTGTTTCCATATTTTCTTAAGATTCACAGCCATAAAAAAAAAAGGCAGGCAACTAGTAAAAACATTACTGCGTGTGACAGATGAAGGACAGCCTCCTAACACAGAGCTCACGTCAATGAGGAAACAGGGAGGCCCCCTTTTTTTTTTTTTTTTTTTTTGTTATGCGGGCCTCTCACTGTTGTGGCCTCTCCCCTTGCGGAGCACAGGCTCCGGACGCACAGGCTCGGCGGCCATGGCTCACGGGCCCAGCCACTCTGCGGCATGTGGGATCTTCCCGGACCGGGGCATGAACTCGTGTCCCCTGCATTGGCAGGCGGACTCTCAACCACCGCACCACCAGGGAAGCCCTCCTTTTTTTTTTTTTTTTTTTGTGGTACACGGGCCTCTCACTGTTGTGGCCTCTCCCGTTGCGGAGCACAGGCTCCGGATGCGCAGGCTCAGCAGCCATGGCTCATGGGCCCAGCCGCTCCGCGGCATATGGGATCCTCCTAGACCGGGGCACGAACCCGTATCCCCTGCATCGGCAGGCGGACTCTCAACCACTGCGCCACCAGGGAGGCCCCCTTTTTTTTTTTTAAATGGGGAAAAATGTGAGCAAACTTCTACAGAAAAGAAAATGCATATGGTTAGTAAAAGTACTCGATCTCACTAAAATCAGAAAAATGAGAACTAAAACAGCAGTGGGGTGCAGAGTATCTTTTGGGGGAAATGGTTTATAAATTGAAAAATGTATTTTTTAAAGACCACTGTGCTGGAGAGCCTGCGGTGAGGAGCTCGCTGTCAGGTGCGGTGGTGCTGTGCACCTTTAAAAGGGGTTCTCTTTGGAGTACCTTTAAAAAAGGTCATACCCTTTAACCCAGCGATCCCACTTCACAGACTCTATCTCAAGGAAATAGTTGTAAGTGAAGAGGTTGATTTGTGTGCAAAGATGCACATGTGTGAAATATTGGAAGGGGGCTACTTGATAATAATAGATGATTGGTTGGCTTAATATGGTATATCCATTTGGTCCACTATTATTAGGTAGCCATTAGAAATGATATTTTTGAAGATATTTTGGTAGGGAAAATGCACTGCAATATGTGGAAAATAGCAAAATCATAATTAACAGAAAGCAGGAAGTCAATTATGAGTGTGAATGCATATTATATATATGAAAATAGGTTAGTGGATCATAATGTACATGTAAGGAAACACATAGAAAGGTTATTAGAATTTTCTCTCAGTTGAGAATTACAGGTAATTTTGTTTACTTCTTTGTGTTTTCCAAGGGTGTTTTTTCTTTTTTTCCACAATGAACATCTATTATTTAAAAAATCAGATAAATGTAGAAAACGGTTGTCTTATAAGTCAGTGCTCCCTTTGGTCCTCAGATCCCTGTGAGAGACACACACACCCCTTCATCCCGCCTTCCATCTCTGTTGCTGTAAGACACTGCAAAGTGGAGGGCAGAGAGCAGAAGGAAAGGAGGGAAGTGGGTGCAAACTCCTGCTGTGCCACGGTTTTGCTGAGTGACCCAGGACGTGCCACTGCCCGGCGACAGGGCTCAGTTTCTGCATCTGTAAAATGCACCGGTGGAACTGGTTCACCTCTAAGAATGTAACAGGACTGTAGGCATAGCAGGTCCCAAGCTTCTAGCCCAACACCAACCCTAACCACAGTGACATCACTGACTGCTTCCATAAGCAAATGCCACCCACACCCAGATGTCACCGTCCACGCGGCTGCCCTCGGGACGAGCTACAACTTAGCCGGGGAGACCCTTGCCCTTTCCTTTGGGAACAGGAGGTGATGTTTATGTACATCATTCATTCCTTCAACACGTCTTTGTTAGGCGCCTGCTTCTGGGTGCCAGCCCCTGGGGGCAAGCCCCATAAGGCCTAAGCTCAGAGTGATTCAAAAAGTGTCTTCCCTGGGGGCAAGTCTTTTCCCTTTGAGAGTCATTTTAATTTATATTTGAATTATTTTAAAGAACTAAAGTTTATTTGAAGCTAAGTGTCTGACTCTAGATGAGCCAGATGGACCACACCATTTTAAGTGTAAACCACCTAACTACCGTGAGTCTGATTTTCTTACGTGACTTAGAAATGAGGAAACCAGAAACAGGTGGATCCTTGGCAGTGTGAATAAAACAACGTGTGAATCCACCTGGAGCCGTGTGATGGAGGGAAGAGCATGTGGACTTGGAGCCAGATGACCTGAGGTCAAACGTGGCTCTCCTGCTTGCCAGCTTTGTGACTTGGGGAAGTTCATAACTTCTCTGACCTGCAGTGTTCTCATCTGTAAGGTGGAGAAATAGTCCCAACCGTACCCAGGTTTGTTTGTGAGCATTAATCAGGATCTTATTTCCAGAGAGACCTGGCAAAGAGCCTGGCATGTTCTTGGCCATCACATCAGTGCTCTTGCTGCTTTCCAGAGGTTGCTACTTGAAAGGGACAAGACACGTTGGAGATATATGAGAAGAAAACCATGTTGCACCATCGTTGAGATCCAGGGTTGTGAGGCTTCACAGACCTGGCCCTGCCACTTACCTGAAGTGTGTCTTTTTGAGGAAGTGACCTGATCTTCCTGAGCCTCAGGGTGCTCATCTGTAAGATGGAGTTGATGGCAGCAATACCCACATCCCAGGGCAGTTGTGATGACTTAGTAACGTGCATCCACCGTAGTGCCTAGTAAAATTGCAGTATATTCACTGAATTGTTTGATACATTTTTTTCCAATTGCAAATGAAATAGTTGTTCAGTATAGAAAATTTATAAAACGACCTTAAAAAGAAATAGAAGAAAGTGTGAATTGTTTTCAGTCCTTTTACTTTTCAGTTGCTGCGTGTTTGCATCTGAGCTTCCTCATCCATACTCCCACATCCCATCTGCATTCTGAACTGAGGCACTATCCCCAGCAGGCTGTGGCTTGTTGCCCTGATTGTTCCATCAATGCAAGGTATGTAACACTGCTGCCGGCCTCTCTCTTGGCAGATCCTTCAAGCCGGACTTCATCCTTGTCCGCCAGCATGCCTACAGCATGGCCCTGGGTGAAGACTACCGCAGCCTGGTCATCGGCCTCCAGTATGGAGGGCTGCCTGCCGTCAACTCCCTCTACTCCGTCTACAACTTCTGCAGCAAGCCCTGGGTGGTAGGTGCTGGGCCAGGCTGACCCGGAACGAAGGGGGAGGCGTGGCTGGCCTCCCAGCCCTGAAGTGGACCCATTCCCCAGCATGGAGGCCCAGTAATAAAAGGAGTCTTTTGTTGTTGTTGTTGTTGTTGTTGTTGTTGTTGTACGCGGGCCTCTCACTGTTGTGGCCTCTCCCGTTGCGGAGCACAGGCTCCGGACGCGCAGGCTCAGCGGCCATGGCTCACGGGCCCAGCTGCTCCGCGGCATGTGGGATCTTCCCGGACCGGGGCATGAACCCATGTCCCCTGCATCAGCAGGCGGACTCAACCACTGCACCACCAGGGAAGCCCTAAAAGGAGTCTTTTTAAAGCAACTGAATAAACAACTTAGATCCCAAACTCCTTCCTGTAATTATTACCTAATGATATTATATAGCATATTATGATACAGTGTTATGTTATAATAATATTAGTGGTAAGAGGGGGTACCCTACTGCTCTTATTAATATTTGAGCATGTCATCATTTTTGTTTAAAGGTCAGCACTGTTTATTGAGCACTTACTATGTACTAGAAAACTGTGCTGCCTGGTGCTCACGCTATTGCTATCATGTGAAGTGAGCATCCTTACTCTATTTTACAGAGAAGGAAGATCAGCTTTAGGGCCGTTAAGGAACTCCCCAGGGTCATGGAGCCAGGGAGGGGTGAAACCCAAACTTGAAGTCATCTCTCTCCAATCCCTAATGCTCGATTCCTCTCCCATTTTTATTCATTAGTTTCATATTCATTCATTTGATATGCCTTTCCATCCAAATGTTACCTGTAAGACAGACTTTTCCTAAAATATCACCCCATCACTCCCCAAATACTCTCAAATTTCTTACCCTGCTTTATTTTTTCCCCAAATACTTATCTCCACCTAGAATGATATATTTATTCATTCATCTGTATTATCCAGCTCCCCTACTTGAAATAATCTATTCATGCAACAAACAGAGCACCTACTATGTTCCAGGGACTGTTCTAAGTTCTAGGAACATGGCAGTGAGCAAATCAGACCAAAATCCCCGGGTCTTACATTGTAGTGAGCAGGGGCACAAGCAGTATGTTAATAGACATGCCAAATATTTAATATGACACGATAAGTGTCAAGGGGAAAACAAAGCAGAGAAGGGGAAGAGGAAATGTAGAGGTTGGGGGGTATGTAGGATGTGCTCTGTGAAGCTCTTAGCCATCTCATCTCTTCTTTTCTTGTCTCTCTGCATGGTCTCCTGGTGGTAGGGCAGTGGTTGAGAACATGGGCTCTGGAGCCAGACTGCCTAGGTCCAGGCTCCTCCATTTATGAGCTGATTAGCCTTGTGCAACTTGCTTGATCTCTCTGAGTTTATTTTCCATATTTGTAAAAGGATGATAAAAATAGGGCCCTCCTGGTAGGGTTATGAGTTTATAAATGTAAAGTACTTAGAATGGTGGGTGTCCAGTAAATGGTAACAACTATTATTGTCCCTAGTATTAGGAACGAGATCTCTGCAGAGCTGGCACTCAGTATTTATTGAATGCATACATGCATTACTTTAATAGATATGGATAGTCTTTAACCACTGTTAACATGGCTTTGGTCTCCTTCTCATTCTTCCCAAACCAAGCTTTTAGGCCTGCAACATCCCAGAAAGGTCCTAGGTAGTATTAGTTCACCTTCCTTGTTTTCCCACATAGTCATGGTGATGGTAGCAACTACCATTTATTAGCACTAACTGCACTCTGAGCCCTTCACATGCATATTATATTTAATCCTTGAACCACCCTGATAGTAGGTATTTCTAATATCTCCATTGTACAGATGAGGAACCTGAGGCTCATGCAGCCAGTAGGAGGTAGTGAAGCTGGGCATCTCCAAAACTCCTGCTTGATTATGGAATTACTCTCCTTCTCTGGACTTCAGTTTCCTTATCTGTAGAATGAGGGACCCTCCCATCATTTCCCATATTTCTGAGGTCCCTCGAGCCCACTAAACTGACACCGTGTTGCACCACAGCTGCAGGTTACAGCCCAAGAATCTACAGACCAATCCTGGCCTGATGCAGAAAGTTCCTAAGTTACCTGTTCTTTCTTTGTGAGCTCTTGGTATCGAGTTACCCCAAAGTAAGTTTGGCACAAGACTTAGCTCCTCTTCCAGCCATTGGGCATCCACATTAGGCCACACATTGCAGCATATTCTTCGTGATCAGCGTCTCCCTTTCTCTTCCCTGCTTTTGTTCACCAGCGGCTCCCCTTTGCCTTCTGGGTGAATTCCCAGCTCTTTGGCCTCTAAGGCTCCTGGTGGTCTGTGATGGATCACTCTCCAGCCTCCTCTCTCACTGTCCCTTGCACCCAAGGCCACAGCCACGGCAGCCACTGAGTGTCTCCAGCACACAGTTGTTTCACTGCACACCTGGAGTGCCCTCTTCCTTCTCTTATGTCATCTGCTCCAGGGAGTCGTCCTCACCCTGACTCTGTCCCTCTTCCAGGTCCCATAACCCCCTCGCTTCCCTCCAGCAAGACATTATTATCCCAACCATCTGCCCACAGGCGGTCTTTCCTCCAGGCCTGGTCTACGTGTTCAGTGTGTTGCCCCAATATTAAGGCGCAGTGCTGGGCACAGAATGAGCTCCCAGGGGTTCTGAGTAGGGTGGGTGATAGAGGAGACTATAAGTCTGAGGTCTGCTTTTCAGGAGCTTACCCACTAGCTCTGGAGACAGTAACTATCTCCCTGGCAAAACTAGGAAGTGCTGAAGCAGGGGGAGCACAGTGTGGAAGGGATGCAGCTTGTGCTGTTGGAAATGAGTGGGGTTTCTAAAAGCAGAGAAAATACTTACTACTAACATAGCCAGCGTCCAGCTGTACCTGTGGAGCAGGGCTTGCTTTTAGATATACACTGTATATTTAATCCTTACGACAACCCTGTCAGGTTGGATCTCTTGTTTTCTCCATTTACAAATGAGGAAGCTGAAGCTCAGAAATCTGAAATGACTTTCAAGGTTACACAGCTAGTAAGTGGTAGAGGATTTGAACCCAGAGTCTATACCATAAACTACTACACAAATGCCTCTCAGAAAAGAAGGGCATTGCAGGCAGGGGACATGGCATGAAGGTCAGCAGCTTGTGCTTATGTGAAATGCCAAGAGTGTAGTAAATGCTTATGACATGTGATTGAGCAGTGGACCTGGAGGGAATGAAGGGGTTGGTACATACTGGGTAACAATGGTTGACCAATGTCCTCTCGTATTCTTCCCTAGTTCTCTCAACTCATTAAGATCTTCCATTCCCTGGGTCCTGAGAAGTTCCCGCTTGTGGAGCAAACGTTTTTCCCCAACCATAAGCCAATGGTGAGTGCCCTTTTTTACTCTGCTTATTTTTGTGATGTGGCATAAACACAGTTGTCCATGTACTTAGTCCATTTGAATGGAGAAGATGGGCTCAGGGGCTGCTCCCTGACCACCTAGGCTCTAAGGAAGAGCTGTGACATCCTATAGGAATACCTGGCTTTCCTAGGAGGAGGGTCAGGTCTCCAGGTAAAATTTCAGGCAGTAGAGCAAATGACAAAGATGGACAGCATTCCTTGGGACATTGGGAATTTTCAGCAAATCAGGGGACAACTTGAGCTGGCATATTGGAACCAAAGGTTGATAATCAAGGTGAAAGATGTTTCAAAGGTAGGATGTTACCTTGAACCCTTAAGCCCTGTGCAGTACCTGGTTTCAACTCTTATTTTAATAAAAGCAGTAGTATTTTGTTTGCATTGATTGTCAAAGGGCAGTTTCCTTGTGCATCCTCTTCGCATTCCAACTTTTGAATATACTCAAGGTTGTCTCTGGGAAGTGGTTGGAGCTTCCCAGAGAATTCGGAATATGTGGGATAGCCTTCCATTTGGAGTATGTGGGACAGCCTCCCATTTGGATGGTGGGAAAGGTGAACATCTTTTGGGATGAGGTGGAGAGTTCTTCATCCTGCGGCCAGAAGAAGTTGGATCAAGAGTTCTGGGCAGCTGGAAATAGTCTGTGACATGCCTGCTTTCATGGTCGGTGGTCTTGTTAAACTGGTCAAAGGAATGCAGGGCCATGGCCCCATGCATACCTTGCAAGGAATGTGAGTCTTGGGGAACAAGATAGTTAATAGGGTATTCAGTAATCTCAGCTGAGGATGATGCCCTGCTTGTAGAATCCCAAGCTTAGGCTGCTGAGCTTGACAATCCTGTTTGGAGACACTGGTAGGTGTCTCCAGGTATGGGACAGTCTAACCAGGCAGAAACATTTCTCATTGATTATCTTTCCTTTATGTCTGATGCAGTGAGAGGAGTCATAGAATCCAGGATGTGCTGGTTGGAATAAGAAGGGCATGTGCAACCCAGCGTATTCCAACTAAGTGAGAACACCATGGAGAAAATTCAGGGTTTATCCTCAAACCAGCCTGAGTTTGTATCCCAGTTCTGCCTACTTAACTAGGTCTTGGGTCTCTGTGAGCCTCAGCTTCCTCAGCCAAAAACCATGCATGACAGTAGAACTACCTCATTGGGTTGTTGAGATTTAATGTGATCATGTGTATAGGGTGCTGTGCTTGGCATATGATAGGTGCTCAAAATAGAGTAGCTTTAAAATAGGGGCAAAGCCATACCCTGGAACACTGTCAACAATGGGATGAAAGTTGGGTGAGGGGTCTGCAGCCAGCCCAGCCCATTGAGGGTGACAAGCCCAGCTGTAAGTTCTGGGAGGCGTTGGCTGGCTGTAGTGAGTTTCTGGCATTCCCAACTAGGCCAAGCCCTACTCGGAATTTCAGGCAGGCACTTGGCATCAAGGACTGCTGTTTGAGCCTCCCCCTCCCACTTCCGCCAGGTTGAGATTCTTAGGAAGATTCTTCCCACCAGGGAAGGCCAAGTCAGGGCCCCAGTCTGGGAATACCTGTACCACTAATAGACAATTAGATTTTTTGTTTGTTTGTTTGTTTGTTTTTGTTTTTTTTTGTGGTACGCGGGCCTCTCACTGCTGTGGCCTCTCCCGTTGCGGAGCACAGTCTCCGGATGCGCAGGCTCAGCGGCCATGGCTCACAGGCCCAGTCGTTCCGCGGCATGTGGGATCTTCCCGGACCGGGGCACGAACCCGTGTCCCCTGCATCGGCAGGCAGACTCTCAACCACTGCACCACCAGGGAAGCCCCGGCAATTAGATATTGATCCAGATTCCATAGAACTAGGGAGAACCCTGGCCATAGAATCAGGGAGCAAGTTCAGGGCTGGATTAGCAGCCGGGAGGGAATCTAGGATGCTGCTCCTGAAAATGCACCTGACTGGGGCAGGGTGGGTCCACGCTGTAGAAGTGAGTGGAGGGAGGGGAGTGTGCACAGGCCAGGAGCCAAAGCAGGCAGGACCTGGCTTCCAAGGCCCTCTGTGATCCCTGTAACCCACAATGGCAGTCAGGACACAAGGAGACAAGAGACTCTATCAGGTGTGTGATAGAAATAAAACCACTTTACTGTTTAGAATAAAGGACACACTATAAAAAGTGAACATTATGCAACATTACAAGAACAATATACATTCACGGCATATAAAATTCATAAATAACATGGAGGAAAACTGTAAACAGTGCTACAAAATTTAGCAACAAATACATTCCTTCCAGACAGGGTTTTCTCTGGTTGGTTTCTCTCCATCACTTCTGGGTCTCAGGACAGCAGACCGGCTAAGGAGGAAGGTGGGGGTCATGGGAGAATTTACGAAGCCCCTCCCCTTGGAGCATGAGCCCTCCTCGTGTCTCCCAAGAGCCAATTACGAAGCTGTTGATATCTGTCTCCCCAACACTCCCCCATTTTGTTTTGCTTTTGCTGTCAGAATTTAAGTGTTTTTCTTGTGTAAAACTATTTTAGTGATATTTTTACTTGAGCAGCCAGGAGCCAAACACTTGGGTGTCATTTTTGGTTAATCCATATTGTTGATCATTGAGCATATGATGAAGGGCAGAGGCAGGGGAGGGTATTGTCCCCTGGGGACCACAGTTTCTATGAGACAGCTGTTCCAATAAGTCATTTTTTTTAATTGCTCAAGAACCATGGTATGAAAAATGGTGCTCATGGGCTGTAGCTTGATTGCCATGATGTAGGGTCTGGGGCTGGGTAAGGCTAAAGCATAGGAGTCTCCCAGTATTATCTACCCTGGCCAGATGGAGCACTGGCCTGAAAGGTGAGAGCCTGGGTGTGGTGCTTCTGGATAGGGAGACAGAAGAGATGGCCAGAGGTGGCCAAGAGAGCTTGGAATCACAGGTCCCACAGCCCTGGATTTTTAGGAGAAATCGTGGCTACCCAATGGGGTGGACAAACGGACTAGAGGGAGAAAGGAATGGGAATGACTGGCAGATTGCCCAGGGCCAGGTGCCTCAGAGCAAGGATGTGAATGTACTTGCTATTTTTTCTCTCCTCCCTCCTAGTCCAGAAAGCCACTAGGATGCCGATAGGGAGGAGTCTGGAGGAGTCTCTAGTGCTAGTTCCTTCTAGTTTCCCCAATTCGCCAGTCTAGCTGCCTGCACAGTAGAAGTATTTACCCTCCGTTCCACTGTAGAATTTGATTCAGGAAAATGGCGGCGTGTGGGTTTTGTTTTTTTTTCTTTTTCCTCTTAAACACAATGTACACATATTACAGCCTACACATGACATAAGATTTAGCAAAATAAAACGTTCACGATATGAATGAAATACAGAAGTGTCTCAGCTACATAAATGACTTTAAATTATACAGTAAGTGAACAGGTGAAATAAACAAAGCTATAGCTTATAGAAAGCTCAAAAACCGCCCCCTGACATCACTCTGCAAAGGACCCTTCTTTGCTCAGGACCTGCTGTTTTCCTTGCCAGGGCCTGGCAGATGGGACTGTGATTCCACCACCTTTTCAGGGGGAAACTTCAGGTGACTCATGCTCAGGCCTCACCTCAAGCCCCTTCTTGTGTGAGTGGAGATGACCCCACCAGGGACCAAGAATAACCAGATGCCTCATGGAGGTCACACTGATGCCCAATTGTGGGAGGGCACTTGTGCAGGTTGGGTTAGGGGTTCCACCTTGTAGGACTTTGAGGTTCAAATAAAGAAAATCTTAAAACACCAAGTCTGGGGCTCACCCCTTAAAAACCACTGGCCTGCTGACCTCAGCTTCTCCTGCTTACGCTGCCCCATTGAGAGAGCAAAGCACCCCCCCCCCCCCCCCCCCCGTTTTCCTGTATGCCAGGTGTCACAACCACAAGGTGAAAGGTAGGTAATGAAATCAACCCCAAGGAAACCGGATGCCTGTACTGCCTCCTTGCACTGGCGGCCTGCCAAACACCTTGCCTGGGCATTTGCTTTTGTGTGCGAGACATTACAATGTATTGTCTGCTTCTTTTTTTGTTTTTTTTTACTCCTGTTTCAGTTGGCAGCTCTGTTTCCTAAAGTGGAATGAACTGAAGATACAAATACTAATACAGGATAAATACTCATAATCTGAAAACAGAGACAGAGCAGTCATGTTAAATGTAACCATCCTGCCATCCCCACTTCTGTAAAATACACATTATCACCTACTCTTGGCATCTCACTCTCAACACTAAAACTTAAAATAATTTTATTTAATCAGAGAATTTATATTATAGTTTTATTTCAAAAAACACAACAAAAACCCTACAGCTGATTGCAGAGTAAGGCTTTCCCAATGACCACCAATTTTAATTAACTTTATGAGCTGAGGACCTCAGGAGGTGGCATTCACCCACCAGTAAGCTGGAGGAAGAGGAGCAAGTTGTCCCCAAACCCAGGAAAGGTGGCCATCTAGCCAAGGCAGGGCACTGCAGCTTTCCTTGACCCACATTCACTCTCATCTCCCATCTGAGCCAAGCCAGTAAGGCAGTTAAGCGAAGGCCCCAAACATGAAGCAGGAGAAAAGGAGAGGGACAGAGGTCAGATGACCCCAATTAGAGGGATGCTGAGGGTGCTCAGAATTTCAAATTTTAATTAAAATGAAAAAAAAAAGGTCAACTTGGAATGTCATGATTTTCTTTAAACAAGCAACAACAACAAAATAGAAGAGATTAAACTATTGGCGTATTTAACAGCATTGAACAGAATTCTGTGTCCTGTAAAAAATTAGCTTATGTCCCCATGTGGGTATATGCAAATGTGTATGCAAACACATCCCCCTAGGTGAGATAAATGCTACCTTGGAAATAGTATTCTCTACCCAAATCTACTGGTCCTATATCTGTGGATAGTGTACTGTGTTTGTATCTCTCCAATTTACATAAAGGCAAGCTCCTGGCCAAATCTACTAAAGAGTTTTCCAGGAGGAAATCTTGTGGGAGGCGGGGAGAGGAAAGACATTCATCTCAGTCTTTCACCTGAGCTTTTGTCCAAGGCAGGCAAAGTGCCTCCTGACCTCAGGCAGATGTTTAAGTCTTCACCAACTAAGAAAGTTCTGTTATTCTGGCCTGGCTGCTTGCTCCAGACTCAGAAACATCTGGTCAACCCAAGCATCGTTGGGCTGGGGAATTGTGTGTGTACTGCATCATCCAGACCCTCTTGCAGTTTCTTCCTCCCCTCCCTCACTCTCGCGTGCAGACACAGACAGACATAGTCTGGTGGGGACATGCAGTAGCATCTCCTTGGTGTATAAGATCTTCTGCGTACCTTGAGTCTATCTGCTTGCTGCCCTTGACTTATTTGAGAGAGTTGGCTTTCCAGCAGCTTCCTTGTCTGTGTCCTTTATGTACTGGGGAAGGGGGAAGAGAAGGGCGAAGGGAGGAGGGCCTGGGAGATGGCGAGATGGAGAAGAAGAAAGAGGGGTAGGTCTTACAATGCCCAAATTGGGTAGTTTTTCAATTTTTGTTTTCCTAAAAAAATATAGATTATATCATCACAAAGAAGAATATGCATTCCTCATTCTTTCTGGCATGGCACCAAACATTTCCAGGTGGAAATGGGTGATGTCAAAACCAAAAAGAAAGGGAAGGGTGGGGCCAGGAGGATGGTTCCAAATAAACTCCATATGACAGCATAGATTTTCCTTTAAGTGTTCCAAGTGCTAAATTTGCAAGAAAACAGGCACTAATTTCATTGTCATCATCTGGGAAGAGTTAGTGTCCAAGGGAAGCTCAGTGGGAAGGGAGGGAAGTGAGGTGGGGCAGGGTCTGGCACTCAGGGGTCTGTGGCATTGATGATGCTTTTGTCCGGGGGGGCCCATCCTCGGTACCAGCTGCAGTAGCCACCCTTCTGCCGGATGCAGGCATAGTGTTTGGACTGGTAGCCAGGGTATCCAAAATTGGAGAGCATGTCGGTCCAGAGACACTCGTTCTTGGAGGTCACAAAGCAAGGCAGGTAGTAGCAGGATTTGATCTGCAGTGAGATAACAACAAAAGGTTCGTGGAGCCTGCTGTGGTGGACCTAGGCCTGATGCTTGCCCGAGTCTGGATTCAGAACTTGGGACCACTGCAGGTGGAGCCCAGCCACATCACTCCCTTAGTGAAAATAATATAAATAACACTCACCAATACTTATTGAGCACCTACTGTGTACCAGACATTCTGCTAAGTGCTTCTATATTATTCTCTTTAATTCTCATAACAGATTTATCTCCCTTTTACAAATAATAGAGCTTCAGAGAGGTTAAGTAACTTGCCCCAGGTCACACAGCCAGAAAGTGGTAGAATTAGACATTTGGGAGTGCTTTCCCTCTCAAATGGTAACAGGCGAAGGCGGGAGCTCTCAGCTGTCATAGGGAATTGAGAAGTTAGAAAGATTAAAGCATACACTAGAGTCCAGCTGCCCTACACTAGAAATCAGACTTAGTGAGCTATGTGACTTAGGGCTAGCTACTTAAGCTCTCGGGCCTCTGTTTCCTCCTCTGCAAAATGGGGACAATTAAAACTGTACTAGTCATAATCACTGTTGTCCCATTTTGCAGAGTTGTTGTGAGAATTAACTGAGAGAATGGCCTGACTGCCTCCCACAGTAGCAAGGCTGTGTGCCCTCACCCTGTGCTTGGGTCAAGGAGTTGGGCCAGGTTGAAGAGTGACCCTCTGCAGCAAGTGGTATCAGCAATCCTGCGCCAGCTTGCCCACCTGGGGCGGGGGCCGCTAGTGAGTCAGCTGTCTAGGTGAGCCCCCTTGGGGCTGCTGGGCAGGACCTGCCAACGTAAGGATCCCGTACCTGCCACAACCTTGAGCCACGGGAGGGGCCAAGGATGCTGAAGGGCCCTCATGCCCCAGCAGCTGCCAAGTGGGCAGCACAGATTACAGCAGAAAGGCATTCTTTCCTCGCCTTCTTCACTGCTCAGCCTGGTGCAACATTCCTCACCACTCCTTCTCGGACCTGCCCCTCTGCTCAGGCCTGACATGCACACCCTTCCCAGCCTCACGGCCCAGTGCCCAGTACTGTAGGAGCTGATGTTTCTGGGGCTGCGGGCCAGCACCTCCCCTGCCTGCTGTCCCTGGGGCTTACCTTGCAATTACAACCCAGATGATACCGATAGTTCAACCCCTTGCGCTGGGAGAGGGTGAGCTGGTCCCACCTCTCCACGAAGTTACACAGTCCTGTGTACATCTTGCCATCATAGACACGGCCTAGAGGACGAGAGGGATAACAAGGGGGGGGGGTGGTTATTTTGTCCAGAACCCAGCCAGAAGAGGAAGAATTCATATCTACTGAGTAACCCCCTTAGGCCAGGAACTGTGCTACGTACTCTTCAGTCCCATGGTTTTATTTCATCCTCCCCAACACCTTTTAGGATGAGTTGTATTCCCATTTTCCAAACGCAGAAAATTAAGTTCAGAGAGGTTAAGCGATTTGCAGAAGGTCCCAAACCCAGTAAGCACTGGAGCTGGGGCCAGAGACCAACTATTCTCTTCCTGTGTCAATGGCTTTTTGATCTTGCTTTTGTTTTTTCCTTTCTACGTTGACTGCCTAAAGGTGGATAACTTTCAAAGACAGACCTAATAGGTTGTCCTAAGATGTGGAGAGCAATAGGTACTAGCAATTTCTTTTCATTTACAGTAAAGCTGAGAAGTTGCAAAACCAGGCAAAACTAGGTTTCCTCCCCAGAGTCAGTGGTGGAGCAGAGACTAAAATCCAGCCTCACTTTAGGAACTTCAGGCTCCCACCACTGGTCAAGCAAGATGGACTCAACACCAGCTGTTCCTTATAATTCAGTGGGCTCATCACCAAAGTCCTGAGAACACTGCTGGGCTACCATTCCTTCTCCATCCTCTAAAGTGAAGGAACAGTGGACTTTGGCCAAACCCTGGCCTAGATGCTGGAGTTGGCCGTTACCTGTCAGCAGGTACTGGTACTTGTTGACCTCTAGCTTAAGGCCACAGAGACTTTCGGAAGCTTCTGTGTGGATGTACTGCACGTGGGGCATCTTGGTGAAGCCTCGGTACATCTGTGGGCAGAAGGAATATCATGAGAGGGGGACCAGGACTCAGAACACATGCTGTCATTTGGGCTGTGGGATCGGATTCCCCTAGTAGGCCACTGTGTGGCCGGCCACTGACCTACCTACCCCAGGGTCTTCACTTCAGAGACGAGGCCACCTGCTCCTCTCTTGTCTGAGCCATGGGTGGTGCCTTCCCTGAGAAACCTTCCCATCCAGCCAGTCACACCTCCCATTCCATTTTAGGAATGGGATGAGGAGCCTGAGGCCCAGGCAGATTAAGTGGCTTGTCTAAGGCCACACGGTTGGCGAATAGCAGAGGTAGGCATCCAAGCAGGGGAATCTGCTCTTAACCATTATCCTATGCTGTCTCCCAATGCAGCCTCACAAGTTCATGGCTAAGGGCCTCTGATGCAGGCAGATACCATTTATAGCTATCGTGCCTCCTTTGTCAGCACGCGCTCAGAGCCGCTGAACCCACTTGGCGATTCCAGGTCAAGTCCACGAGAATTATGCGGGCCTGGATCTGTTGAGACAACTGCTGACCATGTGAGCTGGTGGAGGTGGGAGGAGGCACCGAGGTGTTGCCCAATCCCATTATCCCCCAGTTCTCAGAGTACACAGGCCCTGGATGGCTGGTGGTCTCTAGGCTTATCCCAAGGGTTTCCAGTAAGACCACATCTCTATTTTAGTTCCTGGCATGCGTAAGTAATTTACTAATGGTAATAAAAAGCCAGACATCGCCTCATTGGTGTCTCATCTAAGTGCCTCCCATTCAGTCTAATGGGCTGTTTTTCTTTCTCCCCATCTTCTTTTAAGTGGCGACTGGCTGGCGGGGGTAGGTGGTCCATGAGGCCCTCTGCCATCACAAAGGGTCTCTTGGACCAGCAGGGTTTGGGAGCCTCTGCCTTTTTAAGGGGAGTACTGTTCTAATTGTGTGCAACCATCGGTGCAGGTGCTTTTAATTTACCTGGCCTCCCTTCTTAACCCTCTTTTCCCGGGAGGCTCTCCAGATGAACAAGGAAATGCAGCCAAGAGCAGCAAGAAGTGTTGTCCTCTCAGTTTTCAGCTGTGCTGTCGGGGAGCACGGGCGTGTCACATACTACCCCCCACTTCCTCAGTGATGGATGGTGCCTCTCTGGCTTTAACAGGAACCATGCTTAAGGGTGCTGCTGTGTGCATGCCATCAAGTGTGGCCTCAGGAGAACGTCCCCTGCACTCACTCCCAGGCCCAACAACTTCTCATTTTGGTGTGGATGACCCTTGACTTTTTGGCAAGTGTTCCAACTCAGTACTCTCTCTAGGTCTTTCAGGCCAGCCTATTGGAGCCTCAGTTTATTCCATGTTGGTCTGTCCCCTGTATCTCTTTTCTGCTTTTGGGTAAGAATCAAGCCCCTGCCCAGTGAGAACTCAACTTGTTGAAATCAGCTTGGCATCTCTGCTACTTTTGAATTGAAGAATCCTTTATTTTAACATGGTTTCTAGCACTTGCATGTGGAGCCAAAATCTTAACACATTATAAATGACTGAGTCTGACAAATACAGAGCTGCCTTTCAGGGTCAATTCTGAAAATAACAATATGGTAAATGTATGGTAAAGGCAGGTTTTACTCATTTTGTTATCTTTTCTTTATAATAATCCAGCTTGATCTAAATATTGATCCTAAAGTATTATTAGGTCTGTAGTCATAGAGACCTAGAATTGGTTTGACAAACTTAGAGGAGGGTTATAACAGGTTTATAATGTCCTGAAATCAGAGAATCTGAGAATCTCAGAATTGGAAAGGGTGTTAATCTAATCCAGCCGATGCAATGGAAGATTAATGGTAAACTCGGGTTCTGTGGACAGACAGCCAGAGTCTGCATCTTGTCTCTGCCACTTATTAGCCTCTTGGAAAGTTACATACCAACTTTGGGCCTCAGTTTCTTCATCTGTAGATTGGGGCAAAGCAATTACTTCATACATGTTTTTTGAGAATTAAATGCCTTAGAATAGCACTTGGCATACCTTTAGTAAAAATTAGTTTAAAGCCAGTTATACTAAAGTTTGTAATGAGCAGAGGGAAGGATTTGGTCCTCTTCTTCCTACATGTCTTGCCCAGCCTCATCACTTAGTGCAAGTAGTTAAAGCCGGTTTCAGACATAGACAGGTTGCTCTTTTTTCCCCCAGCTTTACTGAGGTATGATTGACAGATAAAAAGTGTATCAGTGTAAGGGGAGGTTTTGATATATGTATACATTGTGATTACCACAATGAAGCTAGTTAACACATCCATCACCTCATATAGTTACCTTTTTATGTGTGAGAACACAACATCTACTCTCTTAGCAACTTTCTAGTATGTAGTACGGTGTTGGTAACCATAGTCCGCATGCTGTCCACTAGCTCTCCAGAACTTACGCATCCTGCAGTACTAAAAATTTCTACCCTTTCACCAACATCTCCGCATTTCCCCCACCTCCTAGACCCTGGTAACCACCATTCTACTCTCTGCTTCTAAGAATTCGACTTTTTTAGATTCCACAAATACGTGAGATCATGCATTATTTTTCTTTCTGTGTCTGGCTTATTATACTTAGCATAATGTCCTCCAGGTTCATCTTTGTTGTCATAAATGACAAGATTTCCTTTTTTAAGGCTGAATAATATTCCATTATAATATTTAATTGCAATATTGTATATACGCCACATTGGACTCTACAAGCCTCTGGGCTTGGCTTCGCTTTGTGATAGTATCTACACGAAGTTCTAAGAAGTTAACTTCCCTTGGGGTGAAGGGACAAATTTCTTTCCCTTGGGAAAGAAATTTCTGAGTTTGGGGAGTTTTACCTATTTCTTATGGAATGTCTGGTCTTTATACTTGCAGCATGAACTGTCACCACTATGTCAGATATTTCTGGCATGCCTAGAGAAGATCAGCACTGTGCTGGATACTGCTTTATGTCATAAACTCATTTAAACTCACAACTGATTCTTATAAGCAGCCGAGTTTCAGAGACATTAGATACCTGACTGAGGTACCAAGTACATGGATTTTCTCTCACAGAATGGGCTGTCTAGCTGGGGTGGCAGAGCACACGAGAACAGAGTCACAGGCATTTGGAGAAGGAGAACGGTTCCCCATAGGCTGGGGCGGTCAGAGAGGATTCCAGCTCTAGCTTCAAAGGCGAGACCCTGCTATTAATCATTTGATTAGACAAAGCCTTGAAGGAAGGAAGTCACTGGGGGCCAAGCATTCCGATTGTCCAGCAGATCTGTCCTGCCCAGAGTCAGGACTGCACAGCACATGACCAGCGGGCCTCCCCATGGGCCTTTCCCAAGACCAGCTGGGACATAATGCCCCCCACGTGCTGTCCCCTGCAGCCAGCCTGAGAGCATGTCTCCATGGTATAAAGTATAGCTACAGGCAAAGCAGATGCTTTCTCATGGTCCTGATAAGAGATAAGATCCCCAAAGATTAGAACATCCAATTCTGGAAACTTCCACCTTTGTACCACAGCCCAGCACCTCAGCCCCATCGAATCTCCATGTTTGGGTTTGCAATAAGCTCCCTCAACATTCTAACACCCTTCCCCCGCCCCCAAACACACCTGTGGGTCACTGCACACTCAAGAGATGCCTGAGAGGAGGACCAGAGGCTCTGGAATTAGCATATGGGAGAGGGTCTGCCTGCCTTTCATCTGGTGAGAAGTTTTGGGGGGAGGGGGTGGGAACTCTGAGAGAGAAGAGAGGTCAGACAGAGCAGCTCAAATTCTCACGTTTTGCCCGTTCCTTTAGTCCTGCTCTAAGGGAGTCCTTGCTTTCCCGGGCTGACTCTCTGGGGTAGACTCTAATCCTCTAGAACAAAGCGCTCAGGGACCAGTGCCAAAACCCCTGCGGGCTCCCCTCTCTGGCCCCTCCCCCTTCCCTCCTTCCATACACCCTTTGCAAGTCAAGAGCTACACTGCTGGATGACAAATCCACAAACCCAAGTTAACCTCCTTTTGTTCCCTAGGGGAACTAGATACAAATGGGGTGGGGGGAGCCCCCAAAGTGGGTGGGAATGATGAATCAGCCTGCTGCTCCACTGCTCTGTAATCTCCCTGTAGGCAAAAACTCTAATTTCGCTCTAGTTTGCCACTTTCTAACTATACAATCTTGAGGGTTGTTTAACCTTTCCAAATCTCACCTGTAAAATAAAGGATCACGTGTATCTATTTCACAGGGTTGTTGTGAGAAATTGATCCCCGCCTCATTATAACAATTATCTTTGCATCCTCAGCTCAAAAAAGCACAGTGCGAAGCATGGGGAGGAGGGAGAGAAGAAAGGACATGGCGGGGGGGGGAGGGAGGGTGACTGAATGGCCTACTCCTACTCCTATGTCTCACACCACACCTTCTTGGATTAGCAGACTGGTACCTGGAGACCAGCAGAATCCAGTGGCCTCTCTGGATAGAAGGGCAATGACCAGTTCTATAGGTTATCTAATATCTAATGACCAGTTCTATAGGTTATCTAATATTGGGCTGGTAGCAGGACAGAGTTAATAAAACGTACTAGATAGTGGTTGATGATCAAAGTAAGATGGCAGGGAGATTTTGGGAGTCACTGTAAAGAGCACACAGGATTGGGAAGGAACCCTGACACCTCAGCTTGGGAACCAGATCTAGCTTTAATTAAATGTGTGATTCTGGACAACTCATTTCCCTTTGAGCCTCCGTCACAAGTAAAACAAGGGATTTTATTTTCTAATGCCCAGCAGTCTGCAGTCACCATGCCCATGGACCTGGGTGAAAGATGGTGAATGGACAACAAAAGACCAGCATCTTGGGAGTGGGTGTGTGTGCTCTGAAGTGGATGGGGGAGCAAATGTTATTTGGCCTCTAAAACACTGCTCAGAGGCTGTTCCCAGTGAGGGGGGAATGGGACATTCTGCCCACAGCAAGGGCCTCTGGTCACCGTGGCATCCAGGCCTTGAAGGAAGGAGAGGAACTAGGCAAACTTAGGAACCACTGCCCCCAGCCTCTTCCCCTCCCAGCTCTCTGCTGACCATAGTGCGTCTCACAATGTGAAGGATTATTCCAGAGCAGGCAGGGAATGCATCTCCTGAACCTCTGCTTTTGTCTAATCTGCTTTTGCATTTGCTTGCCAGCTGCCAGGGGTTGCACAGTGGGTTTTTTGGGTTGTTATTGCTCTTGTTGGTCCCCTCTCCACCCACTCTTCTCTCCCCATGGCCATCTGAAGACATAAGCTGGTCCCATGACCAAGCTTGGGCAGCCAAGGGCAGCTGGCCAGGGCTGACTCTGGACATTACATAACCAGAATGCTGTGGATGTTTCCAAAATTGAATCCAAAGCAACAGGTTCCACAAACTTGGTACATCTAACCTCAGGCCTCAGGATGCAGGAATTATGAGGCCTGGAGGTCTGCCTCTGAGATGGTTGGTTACCACCCATGGGCTGTGTCACTCCCCCTCTCAATTCTACCCATAAATTGTCTCCTCTGGGGAGTTTCAGGCCAGTATGTCTCACACTCATTCCCTCATTAGATGGACAAGCATTCACCAAGTCCCTGTTGCCTTCCGGTCCCACCCTAATTGCTGGGAATGCAAATATGAGCGCTGAGTACAAGGGCTAGCAGTCCACTGGGACCTGGGCACACCCCATCTCGAACTCCTGATTAGTCATGCACATGTGTCTTCTCTCCCGCCTGACTATAGTTCCTAAACATAGGAACCGCATCTTCCTCGTGGCCTCCACAGCTCCTGGCACAGGGTGCTGCATGTAGGGAGGTGCTTACAAAGGTGGAGTGATGGGCCAGCTGCCAGGTTGTTCAGCCCAGTCCTCTGTGCTGAGGCACCCCAACCAGCTCCTGCTTAGAAGTAACACAGCCCGTGTCCCAGGGCACTTAGAATCCTGAAATGCCTGAGCCAGGAGGGCTCATAGGGGTACCCAGCCCAACCTCCCACTGTGGACATATGGCAAAACTGAGCCCAGGAAAAGGGACAGTTCTAAGGCAAGTGAGCCAGGTGAAGGGATGGAGCTGAGACTAGGGGGCAGGCTCCCTAGGGTTTGAATCTGATGTGCTTTTTCTTAGGGCGTCCATCCTGAATGTGCTTCATAATGTTAACGTGCTCACACATATGCTCAGTTATATGAACATGCTCAGTAAACGATGCCAACTACTGGGATGCAAGAAGACAATTAAAGCCGGGAAAATAGGGAGAGAGGGTGAAGTTCCCACTTTGGCTTGAGGTTCCTGTGATCAGCACAAGTTTAATGTAAAGTTTTGAGGGGTTAAACCTAAGTTGTAACCTCAGTGACTGCATAAAACCAGTAGGCGTTGTTGAATCCTAAAATGTCAGACCTCGGAAGAGCCTGTAGAGACGATCTAGTCAACATCCCTCCCCCCATTTTACAGATGGGAAGACTGAGGTCCAGAGAGGGGCAGTGACTTGGCCCGTGTCTCATAGTTACTAGGTAACAGGGCTGTCTGCTGTCTGGTTCCAGAGTGCAGCTTCTTAACAGCTGCCTCTGAGGGACTCTACCGGCCCTGGCTCTGGGATGAAGCAGCCAGCACCACCACCACCACCACCTGTCCCTTTCTGCTGCCTCATCTATGCCCTCTCCAGCCAGGTGGAGGGGCTAGGGCTGGGGCTCAGACACTGAGCAAACACACACCCTAAGTCCAACCCCACTTGCCTCCACTGGCCAAGACTCTGACAAAAAACCCCAAACCCTCCTGAATTCTGGGATCAGGCTGCTGTCACTCACCTTCATCTGCTTGATGGTGTAGACCAGTGTGCCAAAGGGCCCCTCCTTCACCAGCTTTTTCCCCACCACCTTGGCCCGGATCACTGTAGAAGAAGGCAAGACAGAGACAGGGAAGTTAGGGAGGCCTGAACCACTTTAGGGACCACATCTCAGGGTGGGCATCCAGCTCCCAGTATGTCTGGAATTGTTTTCTTTGTAACTCTGAAGCAACTAGAGTAGATGATTGTGTTTATAATAAGGGCAAGAATTCAGGTAAGAGACACTGGGATGGGGGTGGGCAGGGAGGAGTGGAAGAGAAAGGGAAGACAGACATCTTTGGAGTTAATTTCCCTAAATGCTCATAGTTGCAGTCTGGAAATTTCTAAGGCTGTACTCACCCCTGGAGGAGTGACTCTGGTTTCACCATAATCCAAAATCTACTTCTCCTGTCAGAGCCTCCTGCCCTCACTCCATTGCACCTCTGACAATCCCATGGTCTCCCAGACCTAATCTCTTTCTACCAGGACCGCTTTCTGAGATCTACCTCATTTGGGACTCTTCCTTTGCATGCATGCTAATACACCCATAGGGTTGTGATGTACCCCAGTTTGACCTCCATGCCCCAGTTGGCACTCTGATGGGGTCCTTGGTCCCCAGCACTTAGATGGCAAGGGATGCAGTAGAGAGCAGCTCAATAAGGATGTGGTAGAGGAAGAAGCAGTTGGGAGCAGAGGCTTAGGAGCCAATCAAACTCTTCCAATCCCAGCCCTGTTCTTTATGGCTGTTACGACTGTGGGCAAGTAACTTTGTTTCTGGCCTCCAATTTCCTCTTCTACAGAACAGGATAATAATGTTACCAGTTACCTGAATTGAAGGGATTGAGCAAGATAATGTGTGTGAAAAACTCTCAGCACTAGGTCTTGGACAGAGTGTATATATATATATATATATATATATATATATAATTTTTTTTGAAAAGAAAATAATATATTTGCAAATCACTTAAAAGCCTATTATTGTTATTATTACTAATATTCTTGTGAGAGAGCCTGTAGATTTATGGCATCCCAGAGAGGAGCTGGCAGAACTTTTGAGTTACACAGGCTCAGGGGAACAATTCAGAGAATTCAAAGTGAATGTTGTACCCTGAAGGGGTGGAACAAAGAGGCCCTGGGGAAGAGCATGGCATGTGAGTTGAAAGAACATGGGTTCTGTGGTCCTCCAAGCTGCACGTGTGTGTTCAGATCCTGGCTCCACAGGACTGGAATCTGTTTCCCATCTCCAAGGTTCCTTCCAAATGAGAGTCTAATGTCAACACAAAGCAAACGCATCTGGTCAGTTGCCAGCAGCCAGGACTGTTTCCTTCAGTCTTCCCTTCTGACTGACAGCTGTACCACTCATGTCTTTGTCATGACCTGCCATATAACCATTAAGCAGCACTTTCTGGAATTCCCTAGCAGGCAGAGCACTGCTAGTGTTGGAGGGTCTCCTGCAGAGGTGGTGGGTGGCTGTGGCGCTCACCCTGAGGACAAGGACACTGGCAGCAGAAGTTCTGGGAAGTACTAATTAGTGTGAGCACTCCCAGAGTCCACATTCCAGAGTGTATATTAATGTTATTAATATCATCATTATTATCATCATTGATAATAACAGGACGGGCTGACCCATGGAAGGATTGTTACTGGAAAAAATAGCTCCCATTTATCGCACACCTACTATATGCAAGAGTACATTTTACTTATTTACTCCTCACAACTGCCTTACAAGGTCAGCATTAGCATCCACATTACACAGATGAGGAAACTGACAGAGAAGTGAAACCATTTCCTCATTTTGAGCCTCAATTTTCTTATCTGTAAAGAGGATGTACTACCTATGTCAGGGAATTGGAATGAGGATTAAGCAAAAAACCTTATGAAATTTCTTACTAAAACATCTGGTAGAAGGGAGTTGTCAGTAAATATTAGTCGACTATGTATACAAAAATAATTAGACAGACCCAGTGTGACAAAGGCTGGAAGAAAGGCATTTACTGCATGCAGTAAGAACACAGAGAAGAGAGGGATTGACTTGGAGATTATAAGAGGCTTCTTTTTCTATTGTATGTGAAGAAGCTGTCTTCAAATATTTGTCAGACCAGCAAATGGACAGATCTTGAAGACAGTACTCAGAAACTGCAAAGAAGTTGTGTTCATTGGCTCAGCCAAAGAACAAGTCATCTAATAACAAGAACTAGCAACAAAGTCAGCGGGATTGAGGCGGTGCTGTCATGGGGGCGGAGAGTGTTTCCATCAAAGGGGGCTGGATGCTGTCATGCTAGGACCTTGACCAGAATAGAATGGATTTTGCATTTATAGCAGCTATGTTTGAATCACAAATTGAACTCTTCCAGCTCTAGGATCTTATCACTCTTTCTTACCTCACGTTGCACTTAGCCCAAAAAAGAGCAGGTGCTCAATAAATGTTTGTTAAACAGATTGATTACCCTTTTTACACACACACACACACACACACACACACACACACACACACACACACACACACACACACACACACACACACACACTCTCTCTCTCTCTCTCTCTCTCTCTCTCTCTCTCTCTCTCTCTCTCTCTCTCTCTCTCTCTCTCTCTCTCTCTCTCTCTGCCTATTCTGGTAGCTCCATTATCCTTCCCCATTTTGGTTGTCCCACCACGTTTCTCAATTCCTTGTCTCTAATCTCTTAAAAATTTCCTTACTAGGAACCAACTCCCCTACCCCAGCTGAATCCTATCCTGTTTCTTCCCAGATGAGCTTGGAGCCTATTCTCCCAGTCAGACGTGAAGTCAGGATCCAGATGAATCAATGGCCCCTCCAAACCTTACTTGCCAGGGATGGCAAAACACGGAGCCCAGTGGCAAAGTTAGCAATTCAGCAGAGGCAGCTCAATTTGGGAAGAGGCAAGTGGCTGTTTCCAAGTCTGCTGTAAAAACGAGAGCTTGGCAAGATCCCAGGCCAAGTTCCCTAAAGATTCTGCCCCCACCTCTGTGTCTGACTTTGAAACAGCATCCTTGGCAGGGAGCCATCCTCCCAGAGGCCCCAGGGACTATTTCCTCTACATTAACTCCCACAGGCAGGTTGTAACAGCTTAACTGTTGGGCAGAAGGCATGTCTGCCAGGACTTTCCTATTGATTCTTCCTGAATTGATTTGGCTCCATCTTCTGCTTCTTCATTAATACAGAAGGTAAAAGAACGAGTGAGTCTTTGCCTTGGGAGGAAAAAAAGCAAAAGGGATTCCTTTAAATAGCAACGTCTACCCTTTCCTGGCCCAAAAATGGCTTGACTTCATTTAGACATAACATATCATAAGCAGACCTGTCCTATAAAGCTGGGTACTTCTGGAAGCTTCTGCATGCACAGTGAGTCAATTCCTTCCTTACCCTGAAATGGTCTGAGCTTGGAACCTTTTCATCTGAGAATAGTTCAGGGAAAAGAGAGTAAGTTTTTGTAATCAGGAAGCCACATGTGAGTTTGAGTTCCACCATAACCATGCAGCCTCAGGCAAACCCCTGTGTCCCCACAGCTCCTTCCTCCTAAATATCTCTGATTGTCTTGGCCCAGTGCCCATCACGTGGCTCATAAGTGATATATTTATTACTAGTAGAGCAGCAACATGACATAGCATTGAAGAGCCGGGTCTCTGGAGCCTGACTGCCTGGGTTTGAATCCCAGCGCTGGTGCCTTGTGACCTTAGGAAAGTTACTGAGCCTCTCTGTGCCTTTGTTTCCTAATCTATGACAGTGTCTCATAAAGTTGCTGTGAGGGTTAAGTAGCACAAACAGTGAGGACAGTGTGTGGCCCATCCCAAACCCTATGTGTTTGCTGTCACTGTTATTAGCATTACCACCACTACCATGACTTCTGTTATGTGTCCATCCTGAGTATCTTTAGGCTTCTAACATGCACTATAAGCTAAAACTTGGGGGTTCTGCTTAGGATGAGGAGAAAGGTAAGCTGATCAAAATACTCTGGTCTTGTAAAATTTCAGGGAGAGGTGGGGGAGCACACATTAACTTGTCAGAACAAATTTACAAGGTGTTATTTAGGCCTGGAGCACCCACTCCATCATAAGTACCTGTCCCATCTCATCATCCATAAGTAGCCCAAGAATGACCTGCCAGTACCAAACAAGATCCCATGGTCATGGTCCAGAAAGCAGAGATGACCCAGTGCAGAGGCCACACCAGTGTTTTCCTTACAAAAACAAAACTGCATTAAACTGAACTAAAATTAAATAACATTCTGCTCTCCCACATAGATTCGCAAAGTCCTTCCAAAGTAAGATCGCTGGCCAACCCCAAATCCGCCTATTTGGTCTGTGAATTAATATGTCTTTATTTGCTTCAGTTTTTCCTCTGCAATTCAAACGTGTGCTATTTTGTACTTTCCTGTTTGGCAGTCAGGGTGCCCCAAGGCGTTTGCTGGCCCAGGGACCAGAGTGAACAGGGGAGGTGCAGGGAGGTCACGGTTCAGCAACAACAGAAAACGGTTCCAAACTTGGAGCTGGCAGCACGTCTGGCCGTTCCCACCATCTTGATGTGGCTGGAAGCCCACTTTATAGACGGGCTTAGCTGGACACAGGTTTTCTTTATTCTCCTCCATGCTGCGGAGCGGCGCCCACGCTGTCTCCCTAGTGTCCTCCAGCAGGTAAACCTACGTGGGCGTGAACTGGGTTGGCGTCTGGGAAAATGGGTCGGGTACTGCTGGAGGTGACGACAAGACATAGAAGTCCCATTTCCCACCTCATACAGTCTAGCGGGAAGGCAAAGTTTAAAAGTTCATGGCTAGCACCAGTCAGAGAAGTGGCGGTGAGGTGTAGCCTGAATCTCAGTCTTGGAGCCTTTTATGCTCCTGGGCTTCTGAGTGTGGAGGTCAAAAGAAATATTTTAATTTAAAAGCATGTAAGAAGAAACTGACGAGGCTGTGTATACTCATATTATTGGCACATAGATATATAAATGTATGTGGGGCCCTCTTAAATACGTCATACACCTTAGGATCCAGGTACAAAGGTATAGATCTATAGAATTATCTTTCCTTCCTTTCAATAATTTTTTTTTATTGGGGGAGGAATAATAAGAGCTTGCAAAAACAAGGCACTTCCCTTCCAGAAATAATTGTGTGCTGCCTGCCCCCAACCATCCATGGTAATGTAGACCACAAGCAGCATCAGTTTTGAACAAAAACCAATTTTGATGCCAGGAGGATTCTGCTTCCAGTGCAGCTTACTGGTGTGTCCAGAAATTGCACATCTGCTGTTCATCGGAATATTCAAAGAGGGATAAAACACCCATGAGCTGGCCCCTGCTGCTCACCCTCTCCTTCCACCTCCCATCCAACTAGCTTCAATCAAATCCAGACCTTTCTACTCGAAACTGATTGTTGGACTTTCCTACCAGTGGGCTGAAAGGCTGAGTTTGGCTAGGTTTGGGAGCAAGGATCCCTTAACTGGATTAATGTACACCAACTGAAGACTCCAGATTCTGCCCATCTTAGCATCCTGTTGAGAGCAGTACAGATCCTCTCCATGATGTAGGAGTTGATTCAGCCATCTAGTGGGTGAAATACTACCTCTCCCCCCACCACACACACACATTGCCCCATACCTGTCTCTCGAAGGCCCTGTAGAATGATTTTGCTGGCTTAAGGTATGGTCTTTAGAAGAAAGTGAGGATAACTAAGGTACACCTGGCCAGCAGACAGAATGAATTTCTCCAAAAGCAGAAATCAGTATTACTGTCAACCCCAGAGAAGGTGCTGTTCTGACGGCAGCAGGCAGGACCTAGGTAGGCACAAAAGCCTAGACCCTGGGCTCCCCTGTCTTTCAGGCCTGGACTTAAGGAAGAGAGGGGTCTGGGAGTGTTAAAATGATGCCCACTCCCATGGAAACACTCGAGAAATCAGGAAGGAGGGATGTCTGCAATCCAGCTTGTCTAATGGTCACCTGATGTTTATTTCCCAGTTGTCATCCTCACAGGATGGCAAAGGAAAGTTCCTTTCTGAGGCCAGCATACTCACAATAAAGGAGATCCCCCAGCCCACCTGGCTCAGCCACTAAGCAGTCCTCACTTCCTGTGCACCATGGACAGCCTGCATTTTAGCCTCTGCAAGGAGGGCAGAGCCAGGGTCTCTTGCTTCTCCAGCTGCTCACTCACTAATTCACCCTCAGCTCCTTGCCTTTCATTGCATCACATCAGTAAGTCTAGGGAAGAGGGGAGGAACTAGAACACATTGGTAACAACTACCATGCATTGAACCCCTCCGAAGTGCCAAGCAATGTGTACACATTATCTCACTCTGTCCTCATGGCAACCCTATGAGGTGGCTGTTACTGCCCCCACTTTCCGCCTGTGGAACAGAAGATCAGATACCCTGAGGGCAGTTTTGCATCCCAGAGGGAAAAAGAAAATTGGTGCCCCCCAAGAAAGCAAACTGCCTCAAAACCTTTCCATGAGATTTGTACTGATTGCAAGAGTTCATAATCTTTCTGCACCTCCCCACCCCCACTGTCAGCGCTACTAAGCATCAGAGAGGAGGACTGTCCCTAGGAGGGAGGGCCCCCTTATAATCCCCCACTGATCCCCACATCTCCTTGACTACCCACTTTCCTTTCCAGTCACTCACACACGTCCTCTGATTAGTAGTAAGAATCCACAAGTAATCACTATCAGCAGTATAACAGTATCATCTGTTTAGCATCCTGTGCTCCCCAGCAAGGTTTTTGTGGAAGGAAAAAAACTTAGAAACCACAAAACCTGATGATCCATGAGGTTTCTCACAACACTATGAGTCTGAGGTTAATCAGAATGATTAATTAGATGAGACAGTGCACATGTGAAAAGGCACTTTGTAACCCTGAAGCTAAACAGATGATACACTACCGTGTTGCTGATGGTGAGTACTTGTAGATTCTCAAATGCACTAATCAGAGGAAGACAACCAGGGACCCAAAAGATTCTTGCGATTCAGCATTTCCTCATTTGCTGAGATCTTTAGTATCCACCTCCAGGGGCCTTTTCGAGCTCCTCCTCAGTTATCTGCTGCCTCTCTGGGCACTTTGATGGCACTTTGATGATGTCCATGTTTGAGGAAAGGGCATTAGGAATTAAGGGTGGGGGGCAGAGGCCTGAGGGGCCTGCCCTAACTGAATCTTTCTGGTTGCCAGCCCATTTGTTATCACCACCCCAAACCCCAAAAGCCCCTCTAGAAAAACTCAGAAGCTCAAAGGTCAGATCAAGAAAACCCCTATGGAAGTGGCCATGATACACTGAAATGAACATGCATGCAGCACATGGGACCTGGATGAAGTCACTGCCTTGTCAGTATGTGACCTTGGGCAAGTCACTTCCCATCCCAGCCTATAAATTGGTGTGATGATTACCAAGCTCAAAAGGTTCTTATGATGACCTAATGCCCCTCCTCCACTCTACCAAAGCAGCTCTCGTCAAGGTCACCCATGACCTCCATGGTGCTCAGTCCAGTCAGCAGTGGGTTCTTTGTCCTCCTCTTATTCATATCCAGCATGTGACGTTCATACCATCTGTACAACTGACAGCTCCCACATTTTTGCAACCTCCAACCCAGAACTCCCATGACCTTTGACTCATATATCCAACAGTCTACATTTAGTCTACATCTATACCTGGAAGTCTAATAAGAGATCTCAGATTCAACCCATGTAAAACCAAGCTCCTAATAACGGCCCTCATCCACACCTAGGCCTCCCATCGGCCCCATCTCGAGAAATGACAACTCGTTCCACACCAGCACCCCACCTCCTTCCTACTTTTTCTTCACCCCAAACAACCCATCCTCTCTGGGCCTTTGCCTTTGCAACTGCCCCTGCTGGAACACTCTTTCTTCAGTAGCCACAGGGCTCCCTCCCTTACCTGGTTTCAAATATCACTGGTCAGGGTGCCTCCCCTGATCCCCCAACATCCCTCCCCCAAGCACTCGCTATATCCGCTGGCCAGCCTTACTGTGCTCAAAGCACCAGCCACCATCTGCCATATTATACAGACCTTGTTTGTTTATTGATTATCTCCCCCCACTAGAATGTAAGCCTCATGAGCGGGCAGGGTCTTTGTTCCATAACTGCTATAGCCCGAGCAACCAGAAGAGACAGGCTCCCAATATGTATTTGATGAATATGTGAAGCTAAAATTGCCACCCACGTGGAGGGCAATTTAAAGAAAATAGATAAATAAGTCCTCTGAGCAAGTTCTGGCAAATGACCATGTCTTTCTGAGCCTTATTCCATCAGAAAGGGTATAATGGCAGGTCCCAGTTCTTAGGGTCAGATAAGCATCTGTCCAATGATTGTTTATTGAGTATTGCACTAGGCTCACAGGAACCTGGAGATAAATGAGGCCCTGAAGGAACTCGGGCCAGAGTTACAAAAGACAGGAAAGGAAACAGGTGAATGGCATTCGAGTCTGGCAAACACGGCTGGTATGCCACAAAGAGGGGTGAAGCCTGTCCCAGGGAAGGGTGTCAGGGGCTCCCTGGAGATGGCAGCTGATTTGGGTCTTAGCCCATTCTGGAGAAGAGACTCAGTATGCTTTATCTGAATCCAGAGGAAGCAGAAACCTGGACCAGACTTGGTGGGGAGAGCCTAAGGAAAACAGCTGGGAGTGAGCAGAATCCCCCCTTTCCGGGAAGATGGCCCTGGAAAACTTGAGGGGTGCGGGTGGGCGGGCAGCCTGTGTGAGGAAGAATGCTCCTCAGAGGATTCTCACCAGTAGGCTCTTCCTGCAGCCTCCTCTGGTCCCCTGAGGGCACTTCTCTCTGTCAGTTTCAAAGGCTCTTTTTGTTGATGTCAAAGCCACAGTCAGACCCTTAAGATGCACTCCCAATCAAGATAGGGAGTCTCCGGTTCAAAGCCTCTCCTGACTAAATCTTTCCATTAAGTAAAAATATTAATTTTGGTTTTATTTAAGCAGGTTTTTTGGCAAGAAATGAACCCCTGCAGCTAAAAATAAACCCAAATACACACACAGAGTCAGAAAAATCTGGAGAGCTGCAAATCATTTCAACCCAAGTTTCCATCTCAGAGAAAGCTATTAAAACCCAGAGGATATTAAAACTTCTTTCTGCACAGGGACTCTTGTTTCTCAGTCCCTGCCTGTGTGCTGGGGCCCCCCAGGCAAGACTGTCCTAGGGATGCCCTGTCCTGGGACTCCTGGCAAAGGGGAGGAGGGGCCTGGAAGCATCCTAGCTCTCCTCACCTTGTAGGCACTGGATTTCTGCTTGAGCAGGCCAGGAAACACACAAGGGCCCCCTCTGACATCTGTTGTATGTGAAATGAAGGGGCCAGAGAAGGGAGGAAAGGGAACACAGGCCCAGAAAGGTCAAGTTGCCTAGAACTTTGAAATGATTTAAAAGGAAACACAAACAAAATCTACATCTCACTCCCGCTTTCATGTTTTAAGTGGTGACCTCAATTTTAAACTTTTAAAAGACAAAATTTAAGAGTCACTACCTGGGCACACGCCTAGACTTGGGATTAATACATTTCATTTCTAACCCAACTACTTATAAAGTCAGCTACTCTCAATTTCTTCCAGTGGCCACAGCCAATTTGGGGGAAAGATAAGGATCATTTGGCCTAGGACAGGGCCAACTCCCAGGGCTGGCTGGTTCTTGGATTCAGGTCGGACTCACCTGGGGCCGATGACCAACTTTGAAGAGATATGGTGTTTGTGTGATCTGGGTTTCTAGGAGGCCAGTAAGGCAACTGCCGCAAAGTGTCACCAAGCATGGTTAGAGTCACAGAGGCTTTTGCTCTGCAGACTATGGTCAGCAGGGGAGTGTCAATACCCCAGAGCACAGAAAGTGGGAAAGGTGGTTCTTCTCCCATAACCCCCCACATTCTCCCAAGAACAAATAGGAGCAACAATCCACACACATCCCCACCTAAGCCTCCCTGGTTTCCCAGCATCAACAGGATTATTCTGAAGAGCTCAGCGACATACATCCTGCTGTCCTGAGCTGGGACCCCACCTCAAGTCCTACCCTCCACAGCCTCCATCCCCCCCCACTGCATCCCCCCACTACACTGACCTTTCCTGTGATGCCCCTCGTCTCCGTGAGGATGACTTTCTCCTTGTGCCTCTGTACACACATCTGTCTTCCTGCAAGACCCACCCAGCTGAAATGCCACCTCCTCCTGGAAGCTTTCTGTCCATCCCAGGCCATACTAATTTCTTAATGATCAGTTCCTTGGTGCTCACTAGCCTGAGATACTAGACAATAGGGGCTGCATCTGGGACTCCAGCACCTAGTGCAGTGCCTAGAATGTGGCAGGGGTCCCCCAAGAATGTTTGTTGAATGAAGGAATGATTAAAGGAATTAATGATGCTGCAGGAGAGAATCAAAGGTAATACAATAAAGGGAGACAGGGATGGTTTCATGTTTAGGCTCTTGGAGTGGGGGTCAGGAGCCCTAGCTCCTAAGGGTCACCCAGAAAAGAAGAGGGAGGCAGGGAAAAGCATGAGAAGCCAAAATGGGACCCTGACCCCCAAATACTGAAGATTCATATCCAGAGAGGTGAGTCACGGGGTCCTATTACAGGAGACCCCAGTTAGCATGTCTCTGCAGAGGGTCAGTACCCAAACTCCACCCACAGATGAGAAACCCAAGGCTCAGCATCCTAAAGGAGGTCAGTGGTACCCACCCCTTCTCCTTCCTCCTCCTTCTCTCCCTCTCCCTCCTCTTTCTCCTTCTCCTCCTCCTCCTCCTCTATCATGAGTACTTGGAATTAATTCATTCACTCGTGCTATTCATTCAGAAGTGTTTGAGGGACTACATGCCTCAGGTCCTGTGCTGTGCCTTGGGGTTCAGCAGTCAGCAGGTAGAGGGAGTCCCTACCTCAAGGAAGCTTATTTCTGTCTTGTGAGATGAGAAGCCAGGTGGTGCTAGTCAGAGAGCCACAGGGGCATGCAGCAGACACACCCTGCCAGGCTAGGCACACACTGTGTTTGGGGCGCTGACACTCCCCTCCCGACCACACTTTGCAGAGCAAAAGCGATTCTGATTATGCTCGGTGAACACTGTGGGGCCGTCACCTTAGGGGCCTCCTAGAAACCCAGATCACACAAACACCATCCCCCTTCAAAGATGGTGCTCACTCCCCAGGTGAGTCAGCCTTGCATCCAGCCCTGTTGGTACTGTGGACATGTCTGGGGGAGACGTCCTGCCTGAGCTGGGATCTGAGAAATCACCATAAGTTAGCCAAGAAAAAGAGAAGCAAAAGGCCTTCAGGTAGAGGAGGGACCGGAGGCAAAGGCCTGGAGGTGGGAGAGCCTAACCCGTCGTCACAGTGACAGAAAGCAGAGTGTGCAACAAGGGGCAGGGGACGGTGGAAGCCAAGAGGTAGGCAGGGATGCTTGGCTTGTGGGGGAGGGTCTTGCTCCAACGTGTGACAATGTTATTTCTCAGGGGGGTTTCCACTCTTTGAGGGCAGTGATGAAGACTTATCACTGTCCCTACCAGCAGCCCTGAGGATAACATGTGCCCAAATGGGTGGGTGCCCAGGGCCTCAAGAAACCCTTAGAAACAAGACCAGGCCTTGTTTGCCCCACTTGGCATCAGACTCACCAGTGATCCCATTCCAGTTCACATCCTATTTATGATCTTCAAAGTTAGGATTTAATGAATCAGTCTCCCCCACACCCTCCTCTCAAGCCCATTAACCTCTTCCAGCAGTTTTCCTTGTGTGTTTTGTCTGGCTCAGCTCCAGTGTGTCCCAGAATCCAGAGTGCGTGTCAGCCTCTGGAAGGTTCCACCCCACTCAGTTCAGAGGTGCCAACCTGCTCACTGTCATGCAGGCATGTGGGTGAGGGGTGCCCAGAACACCCCCCTCCGAGAGTTCCAGCCCTCCCTGGGGGCCCATGGGAAACTTTATCCCACACAAGAGGCCACCAGAATAGCATCCTGGTCTTCAACCACGGCCCCTTTGAAGCAGTGCCCAGAAAAATACCACGCTGACGAATGGTTCTCAGAACTTAGAGCTTTCAGGTCAGGTCATTTTGTGAGACCAGAACAGCTGGCAACATCTCAGGAGTCGTCTATAGCATTGATTTTTACTTTTCTGCTAATTGGGATTTGTTTGCTAGGAGAGCTGAGGGCCTCCAGGATAGGTCCAGGAACACAAAGCCAAGGGACCATTAAGCCAAGGGACTTCCATTGTTTGCACACCAGACCTGTAGATGGGTCTTTGCAGACAGACAGTGAATCTGTTCCCAAAATGCATCAAGGACGGGTGGGAGACTTTGTTGTGTTTTGAACAAGCAGCAGTGTCTGCTCTCTGCTCCGTCTCTGGGGATTATACAGTACACATACCAAGAAGACCCTGGTACGTTTATAACTTACCCTTTGGGTAGCTTGTAAAACAGTCAAGCCTTCTCCCTCCTCTCTTCAACTTCCCTAACTTCAGCCAGAAAGACTGTGGATACCAAATGGACGTAGCTTAGAGGGTCCCATTGAAAGCAGGTGCTTTCCCGTCGTCACAGCTCACTCGGAACCTCCCCGCCAGCTCACAACCACGGTACCCAGGTAGTGGGCACTCAGACCAAGACAGGTATGAAAAAAAACAAAGCCAGACTACAGGTTTTCAAGCTCCAAGCCAGTTATCAGGGATAGCTAGCACTGAGGGTGTGGAGGAATGGCTGGTAATAAGATCTAAGTGCCTTTTAAAGAAGGCCAATCTCCATTTTAAAGAAAATAAGTAAGTAAAGAATGCTAACTGCTGCCCTCTTTGATCAAAGTGAGTAATGGCAGAATTTTATAAAGTCAATCCTTGGTATTTTTGAACAACCTGCCCTGGCCTAACAGCATGATTGGGTGATGGTGTCAGTAGTAAAGAAGACCACCTACCCTTTGAACACCTTCTGAATACAATCCATAGTGCCTGAGCCTCTTGTTCATTCAGTAAGTAACTCTTGAGTGACTACCACGTGCCAGGCACTGTGTCAGGTGGTGGAAACACGTAGGAAACAAAACCTTACAAATGTTATATCTAATCCTTAAAACTAACTTGCAAGATACGTAGCATGATTTCCATTGGGTCAATAAAGAAAACATGACTCAGGAGAGAGAAGAAACATGTCAGAGGTTACACGGCTAGGAATTAAATCCACATACACCTGACAGCAAAGCTCACTCATCTTCCTACAACTTGACATTGCACAAACCTGAACATTCAGCCAGGAAGTTGAATGCATCAGAAATTCAGAGCAAAGGAAAATTCTTAAGGCTGAATTATCAGAGAAGGACTCCTATAAACCAAGATGCTGAGAGCTTCGAGGTGGGGTTAACTTCCCAAAACAGAGAGGTCCAGTAATCAGCCTAAAGCTTCGTGGTTTGGGGGAGGGGAGCACCAGCCTGAGGACCACGGAGACGGGGGTGGGAGGGTGGAGGAGCAAGCAAACTTCTCTGGACAACTTACCGCAGCCCTGGTCTAATCCTGCTCAGCTGCAAGGCCTCGGGGGCCTTTGTACATGTCGTTCCCTCCGCCTAAGACCTTCTGCTTCCCTTTATCTAGAACTCCTATCCATCTTTTATGTTTCAACTCAAAGGACACTTCCTTGGAGGAAGCTTTCCTTGACCCCTCCCCCGACATCAGGCTAGAACAGGACTCCTGTTATACCTTATCATAGTCCCCATATGTTTGTGCATTCATTTGAATAATGTATCATTCCCCTCCTCCCACACACACACACACACACACACACTAAATTGTGCTGGGATCATGCCTTGTTTTGCTCACCATTCTATCCCCAACATCTCACACAGTGCCTGGAACATAGTAGGTGCTCAGTAAATAGTTGCTGGGTGAATAGGCACTTGCATCTATTCCCGGCTCCCTGAGAGTCTCCCATTAACCTTCCTCTAACCTTCCTCTACTGTGCAGCCATTCCACCTGTGTAACTAGCTGTAACTTTCCAAAGCCAATTCCTCTGCCAGGAGCTGGCCAAGAATACATTGGTTTTGATCATGGAAAAAGAAGAAGGAGGGTGTTCCAGGCAGGGGGAACAGCATGAGCAAGGGCACAGAGGTGAAACTGAGCCTGGAGTGTCAGAGTCACATGGCTCAGGGACCATGAGGGGCCATGAATACCCTGGAGAGGCTTTAGAGAAGCCTGGAGAGAAGGCTGAAGAGAAGCAGAGGAGGCCCGTTAGCTCATTCCATCCCAAGCAAATGTCAGGTTCTCTGGGTGACAGGAGCTTGAATGCGGGCCTTCTCAGGACCGCCCACAAACTGGGTCTATGGACAATGATGTTGCTTCTCTGTGCCCAGGTCCTTAGCCCCCTGACCACCCCCGCCCCCCACTCCTGTCTTGATACCCTTACACTTGCCGTACGCAGGCTTATGGGTGTCCTGGAGAAGGGACTTCTTAACCCTGCCCGCTGACTCTTCCCAGCTGGGCAAGAGATGTAACTCTTCAAACCTTGGTTTCCTCATTCTGAAGAAAGGTGAATAGCATAGTTGTGAGGGTGGAAAGTAATAAAAACAGAAGCCACCTGGCAAAGGTTTTTCAGAATAAACCCAAATCCCTCTCTTCCTACCCTCCCCCCACCACCATCACTTCCCAACATGCAGGCTCATTCCCTCCCAGCAGAGTTGCCTATGGCAAATGGTACCAATGAGTGTTAGGAACATGGATAACTCCACAGGCACTTTCCAGATCTTGTGCAGGTCCCTGTCCAGCCGCCGGAATGGCACCCTGCACCGGACCAGACCCAGTCGTGTTTTCTGGTTCTGTGGACCACCCAGAGTGCACCTCTCCTGACAGATCATCTGTCTGGCTGCATTCTCTGAAGGAGGGCTGGCCCGATAAACAGTGCATGTGCTAGGTCACAGCTAGCACTGTTGCTGGATGCTGGGTGGCCACGGAGCACCCCCGGTACAGGTGACCTCCCACCACCTCTACTGCACATCTGGCAGCGCTTTGCAGTCACGACGTGACGCCCAGAGCTGCTTACCCTGTCTGTCCGTGGGCGGCTCATACTAAAAGGTTGGCTGAGATAGTCTCTAAAGCACATCTCCAACCAATGCCCATAGATGTTGCTGGCTAGAATGTCACAGAGCAAGTAGGGACACGTTTTCCTTGATATGCCAGTGCTTTTGGGGAATAAGTAATGGGAGTATCAGAGATGAAGACGTTTGGCCAGACACTGCCATAAAAAGCAGAAGAATGGTCAGCTTTCCCTATTGGTAAGAATACTGCTGTCATCCATTATAACACTAATTATAGTACCATCATTACTTATAATAGGTGCCATCATCCATCAAGCACTTACTGTACACATTCCGGGCTCAATGCTTGGATTATCCCATTTGAGCTTCATTAAGACCCTGTAAAGTAAGTGCTGTCATTAGCCCCATCATGTAGAAACTGAGGCTTGTAGTGAGTAAGTGACTTTCCCAAGGTCATCTAAGTAGGAAGCGGTGGACCCAGCATGCCAGCCCAGGCAGCCTGACTCTGGAGCCACTGCTTTCCACCACTGGGTCATACCTCCCTTCCAAAAGCACATGTGTGACCACAGTGTAGGGGGACAGGCACATTTCTCAGGCCACAAATTCTAGGTTGGGTGGGACCTTCACAGTCACTCAATGGAACCTCCTTCGAATTTCTTCTACAGTCCTATCATCCCAGGGTTAGTCTGGCAACTATGCAACGTCTCTGACCTAGGTCATCCTGTTCCATGTTGAGCCATTTCTTGACTGTTCTAAAATTCTTCTTTGTGCTGCCTCCCTGTGGCTTCCTCCAACTAGCTAACACCTTAGGCTTACAAAAAACAAGATATCTGAAGGACGTGGTCATGTGCCCTACATTGTCTCCAAGATAAGGATTTTCATAGATTTTGATGGCCTTTCTCCACATGATTCCAAGTCTCCTTCTCTGTCTCACGTAGGGCCTTTAGCTCCCTACTTGTGTTGGTGGAGGGTGGATGCAAATTTCCCAAGGGCTGCTGATGAGTGTACAAAGTTGAGAGAGACTTCACCCTCCCCACTCTGGATGCTTTTACTGCTGGTAATGAAGTCTAAAACTTCACCACCATCCATTAAAAACCCCTAGTGTTTTCAAAACAGATTCTGTCTCCAAACTTTGACATGATTTAATAAGTAACTCTACCTATTCCACTGAATAACTACTTTTTTGGGTGTGGAAGTAAAGAAATTTGGGGTGGGGGGAGTCTTATTACATAGAAAGTATTGAGTAGTAGAAAGAGCCCTGGGCCAGGAGTTGGGAGCCAGATTCTCTTTATGGTTCTTCCACTAATTTGCTATGCAAGTTTGACAAATGACTTTCTTCTCAGAGCCCTACTAGTTTTCTATTCTGCAAAATAAAGGGGTTGGACTGCATGTATTCTAGGGTTCCTCACAGCCTAAGGAGCTAAGGTTATTTTACCATCACCTTATATCTCTAATTTATACATTTCTCCTGGGTCCTATTCTCTCCATTGGTAATGAGCCAGGACATCACATGTTCTCCCTATTTACTGGGTCTAGAATCACATTTCTGAGGAGTTGATCAAACTTGAGTAAGTAATTAGGATGCTTCAGGTGACTCTTCTGGCCTTGTCTGAAAAGTCCTTCTTGGCCTGTTATCTGTCTGGATGATCTGAAGTTGCCAAAACTGGGGATAGCAGCATGGACAGAACTGGCTCCTAAGTCACCCACTTGGTCCATCAACTGCACAGTTTGAGTCACCCTCACCAAGCTGTTTTCTTTATGAGCCATTGTCTTATTTTTTGTAGTAACATACTATTTTCCAGGCCGACAGTCCAGCAAAGAGTTTATTTCCAAGAATGTAAACAAACCTGGGATAATTTCAGTGGTTAAAGTCATTATGGGAGCACTGTACATTAGTGCCAGGTAGGGCCTCCTGCTCTGAATGTGCCCATATCTTTCCTGCAGAGGAATTCTAAAAAATGCTGAGAAGAAGTCTTCTGCCTTTAATCTCCCAATTGTATATTAACATACAAGGTAATGAAAACGTCTCCAGGATGGCATCTCCATGGGGACTATGCTCTAATGACCTCACGTGTACTAACTGGGGATAATGCCACATCCATGAAGATAAAATTCAGCCACCCTTGCCCTGCTGATTTAGTTTGACAATAGCTAAGACAGTGATCTAATAGACATGCAGATCCTCCAGCCCACTCCAATGTTCTAAGTAACTTTAACTCACCTCTCCTCTGGGTCCCTTCAACTCTCCTATAGAGTAGGATGGGGCACAATCCACCCCCACCCTCCCTGGATAGCTTATTTCAGATACTCCTTGAGCTGTTCAGAAAAGCTCTTCTTAAAATAAGAGGGAGCCTCTCTTCTACCCAACCTGGGACCCCCACCCCTCCCTGAGGGGCGTACTTTGAGGCATAAAGGCCAAACTGCCACCTTGATCTCAACTTCAACCTCAGTCCAACCTGAACCCAGCCAAGCTGCATCCCAGCCCCAGAGGTTTTCTACTTTTGAAACAGAAGGAATATTCAATATTTTTCACTCTGTCAATATTTTTACCTTCATCTCCATCCTCCTCCCTTCTGCTCTCATGCCCCTGGTTGAGGCGGGGGACGAGGGAGGTTTTTCTTTTTTAAGACCAAACAAAAACAAAGCCCGGCCCAGGCTGAGGCCAACAGATCGTGATGTTCTGGGCAGATTTTGCGTGCCAGCAAAGACCGTCAGCAAGATCTACAGGAAACACCTTGCAGAATCCACTCTGAGAAGCAGAGGCCACCAAGAAGTGCAAGGCCAGATACACTCCGCTCCATGTGACTGGCTCTCGAGGCTGGGGTACAGGAAATGGCTGTGGGATTCCAGGCCCTCGGGAGGGCAAACACACAACTGGTGCGGGAGGCTTGCAGATCCCTGTGGTATTTTCCATTGGGGATTTCTTTAATTTGCATATCTGTTCCAAACTGCGAACTGCCTGTGCATGATCGCTGCAGAGGGGACCCAATAAGAAAGGTCAAAGGCAGCTTCCCAAGGGTCTGTTCCAGGGTTTAGCAGAAGCTACATTTTCTGTGAAAGAAGGACACGTCATGCAGTGGTCAAGAATGTGAGGACTTGAGCACCAAAGAACCTAAGGTTGAATCTCAGCTCCAACTTCTACAAGCTGCAGACTCTTGGGCAAATCATTTAACCCCTCTCAGCCTTGTCAGGTTGTCAGGATGAAGTGAGACACTGAACGTAAGGAACTTTGCACAGTGCCTGGCACGCAGCCACCTCAGTAAACAGCGGGTGGTGACCATTATTTCACGAGAGGCCCCCTTTCCCAAGGTGGTGAAGAGGCTGGAGGACAGCAGGAGAAAGAATGAAGCAGTTGCAAGAAGAGAGAAAAAAATGCAGAATACTAGCTGGGACCCATATGGGGCGTTGCAAGCCCACAGCCTAGCTGCCAACCTTCCCCTTGTGAAACGTCGGCTGCCCCACTTACTCTTGTTTGGGGCATTGTGATTTCAGGTCAGGTTGAAGCAAGGGACATTAACTGGTATCAGTCCAAGTGGAATGAACAGCCCCGAGCAGTGCAGAGAGGCCCAGCAGGAGGCAGGGGGAGGAAGCATTGCTAGAAATGCTAATGAGTAATTAAGTCCTTCAGGGTCACATCTTAGTCCCTTTCTACCGGCGGGGGCTGGCAGAGTTTGGAGGGGCCCAAAGTGGTCTGTCAGAGTGTGTGGGTAGCCCCCAAACCTTCCTTGCACAGAAACTGTGCGTGTGGGAAGCCAGCCTTGCTGTGCAGGAGTGAGGACTGAGAGCCACGAAGTTGGCAGGCCTGCTCAGGCCAAGGTCAGCGGCCAGAGCCCAGCATTGTTCTGGCCAGGCGAGGGACCGGCCAGCAGCCAGCATTCTGTGGGGAGGCCATGGTAGAGGAAAGGCCAGATGCAGTCCAATTAGGGTCTGATGGAAACCAGGCCCATTTTTCACGAAACAGGAGGTGGTTGGCCCTGCTGTTGAGGGGACACTGGCTAGATGGAGCATCTAGCACCCATCAATCCCCAGGTCAAGCGGCATGCCCGGATGTGGGTACAAGAAATGCCAAGGGTGCCCCTGACCCCTGTCTCTGCTGTAATGAAGTGCCAGTTGGGAGCCAGCTGGGCAAAGGGAACATGTCTCCACACTCCATCTGCTGTTTGGTAACAATTACTGGTATTCTCTCAGCACCACCAGGAATAGTGTGCTGGGGGCAATTCTTTGAACCACCAGGCAAGATCAAGAAGGGAAGGTCCAGATCAAAGAGGGCACCAGTTCTAATGTTCAGCACAAGTCCTGTGTCTCTGGCTTGGGACTAGAGTTAGCAGTGGTGGGCACGGGGCCTGCTGAGGAGCACTGAGCTGAATTTCGCGATTGCTTTTTTATCCCTGCCCCTACTCAGCAGTACGCTCTGGCACGTGGAAGTGGTGCCAGTTTCAGCTGGTCCCTTGTGCCAAGTTCAAGTCCACTATAGAGAGCAAGCCAGTGGTCTCTACTTACCCCCCAAGGGTACCTCTGGGGTAGTGGGCAGGTAAGGAATGATTGGTCCCCCAAGACCCTTGTTTTTGTCCTGCTCTCCCCCTTCATGGGAATCCTAGTAAGATAGGAAGAGTGTGCATTTCCTCACGTGACTATCTCCCGCAGCTTGGCCGGTGGACTCTTCGGCCCTCATACCACTCCCCTCTGCTGGCCCCAGCAGTGAATCTGGAAAGGCTCAATGCAGCAAGCTAGTGAGCCAAACACATGGAAGCAATGCGTGTGAGGGGTGATGCAGTCTGTCTCCCAGGACCAGGCTGGCGAGGCTGTGGTGGGTAGACAAGAAGTCCCGGCTAAGCTGCGAAACCACGGTGCCAGCCACCTGGACCACTAACCACAGGGTAGCCACGGGCAAGTCAATCCCATCCCTGGGCCTGTTTCCCCAACTGGGAAGCAAAGATATTGCATAATGGCCCTTAAAAATCTGTGAGTCCATACGGCCCTGCCTGTGGTCTGGAAAGTTCATCTAAACAGGCAGGAGAGGCTTCTTTAAATTCTGGTCCTCCCTTCCTGGGTGCAAACCAGTCGGCAAGTGGCTGGATTGCTGACCTTCTTCTGAGGCTCTAACGCAGCAGCCAACAGATGGCAGAATCTCCCAGAGGCTTATATCTCTGAAAGATCTGCTGCCTCACATCAACATAAAAGAATGTTGTCCTGAGAGGCTGTCTGTTCCTAAGTGGCCCTGTAAGAACTCTCCTTTTTGAGTTTCGCCCACTCTAGGCTGGAGCACAGGAGTTAAGTTGGAGTCCGGCCTTGCCCCTTGCTAGCTGTGTAAACTGGGGCAAGACTCTTCACTTGTCTGAGCCTCAATTTCCTTGTCTATCAAAAGGCCATTCATTCCTGCATTTAACAAATATCAGGGTTGCAGGTATGTTCCCAGGAGTGAACCAGACAAATGAGGTCTCTGCTGTCTTGGTGCTTAAATAACAGTGGAGGAGACAGACAGAACAATAAACAAATACCCAGTAAGATGTCAGGTGCTAGGAGAAAAGGAGATAGAGAATAGGGATGGTGGGTATTATAAGATAGGGCGGGCAGGCCTCTGGGAGGGTAACATCCACGTTGACACCTTCATGATGAGAAGAAGCCAGCCAGTGAAAATCTGTGGACACTGTATTCCAGGAAGAGGGGACAGCAAGTTCAAAGGCCATGAGACAGGGACAAATTTGGAGCCCAGAGCATTCAGGGAACAGCCAGAAGGCCAACGTAGCCACAGCAAGGCAAGGGGAGATAGAGGCCAGATCCCATAGAGCCTTCTAGAACTCATTAAGGAGTTGGGAAGCCAATGGAAGCCTTTAAGCAGGGCATTAACAAGATCTGAATGACATTTTTAAAAGGTCATTCTGGCTGCTTTATGGACGATGGAGTGGAGAGAGGGCTGGAGTGAAAGCAAGGGAATTAATTGTAGTCGTCACTGCCCCTTCCCTGCCCACCTCTCAGGGTCACTTTAGGCTCCCATGAGATTCATGCTGACACCTAGAGAAGTCCAGAGGCATGAGAGGAGGCATGTATCTGCACGTGTTTTAAAGTCCATTTTTTATAAGTAGGAGCTTGCAGGGCCTGGCACCAGCTACTTGGAACTGTGTCCCTGTATGGATTTCAAGGAAATAGGGCAGGGCGGTAGATTCTGCCCTGCCTGAGCTGTGCAGCTGTCCAGCCCCAGATGAATTCATGTGTTTAAACCCGGAGCTTTGCTCTCAGCCATGCCTGACTCTGCTTTCGCTGCTGGTGCCGGATGGGGGTAAGCTAACACCTAGCAATGTGGAGAAGCTGACACTCCATGCAAACTCACTTGCTGAATTCCTGGCAAAAGCTCATCTCTCCTGGCCTCACTTTCAGGACTAGGAAGGAAAGAGCAGGAAATCTGGAGGTTTATTCACTTAGGGATTTTTAATTTCAGAGTGGGCCCTTGTAAGGATCCTTGCAAGGATCATGATCAGCAAAGCCCCTGCATCCCAAGAGAATGTCCCAATGCTTAGAGGAGGAGAGCTTGGAAGCATCCTGGGTTCCAGCCCTCTGCCTTCTGCTGGGGTTGGGAACACCGCCTCGGTAGCCAGAGCTCCGCATTCAAATCCCATCTCCACCTCTAGGTTTCCTCAAGTGGAGTAAGAGGGGCCTTCATGGGGACGAGTTGGAGAGCAGACCTGAAGAGACCAGGTTCCGTGCCTGCCTTCATTCACTCACTCATTCACGGGCCTTCTGGGTGGCGAGCTTGGGGCTAAATGGTGGACACCCTGGTGCTTAGTACATGTTTGGGGAATCTGAAGATGCACAGTAAATTGTATTCCAGCTAAAATGTACTATCTAAAATGCCAGGGAGTTCAGAGAAGAGAGTAATTAATAAGATGACGTGTACTGAGTATACCGTTTAAAAAAAATTACATTTGCAAATTACAAATTACAATTGCCTGTCATCTGTACAGTAGGGACACTGAAATTTCCCAAGACCTCATAGCTGGAATTTGACAAAATGAGATCAAGGTATCTGTTTTTCCTCTGTAGCTCCTGGTCTACACACTACCTGCAAGTTTTCTGGGGCTTTCTCCATGCTTTTTATTTTCTTGTATTATTTCTTTCTTACATAAGTAATACAACTTTACTGAAGAAAATTTGGGGAAAAAAAGAGGTAAACAGAAAGAAAACTATAAGATAATTTTTAAAATAACCTGAACTCCCGCTACCCAGTTATAACTATGCTTCATACTTAGATGTTACCTTCAGTCTTTTTCCTCATATAAGCCTGTGGATAGAGGTTTCCTCCCCCCGCCCCCTCAATAATAGCATCATATAGAACACACTTGCTGGTGATCTGGGGTTTTTTCCAGTCCTGATATATCAGTCCATCTGGCTCTGCCTCATCCCTTTGAAGAGCTGTATTGTTTTCAGTTTTGTAGATACAGCACTTTTATAAACAATTCTGTGATAAACATCCTTGTGTGTTTACATTTGTGTATATATACACGTATATATATATAAATGTTTATATACATATATAAACACATATTCATATACATACACACATCTTAGCATACTTACCTGATTATTTCCTCTGGATCTAGACGTTCTCACCACTTTTTAAACCCGTCTTAATATTAACTGAATCCAGGTCAGCAGACCCTTCCTACTCATAAGCTGGTTACTCTACAGACACTTAAGCCTCACACTGAGCATAACTAAGGAGCATCGGGCACAGTTGCTCAGGTCCTACAACTCAGTCCTACCTCCCCCCATCCTCCCACCCACAGCCCCGTCCCTATCCGACCTAAGCCAGCCAGTAATCAAGTCTGAAAGATATCGTACTGCCTGAGTCCTGTGCCTCTTCTGCCTTGTTGGACTCGGCCCGCTATTTCAAAGTTTTTACAAGGTTTGAGTAAACATCCCAGGACAGGCAAGGCCAAGAGGAGCCCAGTCTTTTCTGTTACAAAGTCAGTGGTTAAGGCCACCACCCCAAACAAGGTTCCTTCCTGCCCCTGCCTTCCCCTTTCTACTTATAAAAGCTCTCTGCTTGCTATGGGCAGTTGTAGTATGCTGCACAGGTTGGCAGCATCCCTTTGGGTCAGAGTGAATGCAAACTGCCTTCCCCATCTCTTTGCTCAGGGTCAAAGGCATTTGCCTGAAACACTTGGTCTTGAAGCAAAAGAATGACATCGAAAGGAGAGGAAACAGACCAGAAGCTTTCTTGTGAAGAGGGCCATAATAATAACCTATTCAACTACTAAAAGTAACCTCCTTCTATAATATGTGTACAGGGAACTTGCACTATACACATACACCTCTAACCAAGCTGAACTTGGTGATGATTCTGATTCGCATAAACCGATGTATATTTTACTACAAATATATATTTTTTTCCTCAATTTTAAAATGTCTGGCCAGTTTCTCCCACCTCTGATTCCCAAGTAAGCTTCAGCCAGGGATCTGCTGTCTCAGTCCCTATATGACTATGGGGTTCAAAGATATGGCATGTGACTGTCTTAGGCTGTGCCCTCCCCTCCTCTCCAAAAACAACCCAGCTGCTCCACCTGGGGCTGCCCAGTGAAGAAATGGTGATCTGTCCCGATGCTAAAGGAAGACCTGGCTAAGATGGAGTTATTGAGAGATGGCATTTAAGGGCTCTCTTGACTTTCTAAATGTGACTTTTTGCTTTTCTGTATGCTGACTTCCTAAGATGCCAGTCCATTACCTTTACATCCACAGTTGTCATACACTCTTACCCTACAATCACCATGTGGCAAGGGATTGTAGGAATACCCAGTTTCATAGGTTTGAAGATGTGGGCTCTGAGGTCATTTGACTTGCCTAAGACAGCATGGATGACTGAGGATTCCACTCAGATCTTTTCACTCTGGGTGCAGAGTTTCTTCCCCACCCCCATGAGAGCCCACCAAGTCTCTTCTGGCCTCATCCAATCACTGGGCTGTGTCCAGAGCCCAGCATTCAGGACCCAGGTTTCTCTTGGCAACACTTTTCCTTCCCTCCAATTGCTATTCCCACTGGTGTTGGCTAACCCAGTTCCAGACCGTATCCCTCCAAGCCTGGCCAGCTCTATGCCGATCCACAGCACCCTAGTTATTTTTGGGCTGGGACAGGGTCCACTGCATCCTGGTTTCTCAGAGGTTACTCTTTTTGGCAACCCCCCCAGGTGCAAATCTGTCTCATCTATTTAGAAGAGAAGCAGAGGAAACCCACCCTACCCACAGCCCATAATGAGAACACCCACTCCTACATCCCCTGTGGCAAGTCAGCAGGTCCCACCCAGAGTAGGTCCCTCAGAGACAGAGGAAATCCAGCTCAGGTCCTCAGGAGCAGGATAGATGGGCAATAGGGGCTCCCAGGGAACCCACCACAGGACACAAGAGTTCCTCCGCTTGACCAGGAGCCAAAGATGAGCCAAAGAAGGCAGTCTACTGCTGCCTTCCCACAATGCTGCACACCCAAATCCAGGGCATCCGCTGAGTCCTTACTTTCCCACCATTGTTCTGTTATCTGATTGTAAAAATAATGTGTCACCATTGTGAAATTTCATTTTCCAGGATATACTGGTCAAAATTAAAATCACCTAAAATCTCACAAACCAGAGATGCTTTGGTATATAGGTATTAAAACTGCCCTCTAAGCATCCATGTAAATATTCATATCATGTTTTTAAAAAACAAACGGTTTTCTGCTACTCAGAAGTGCATCATGGGAACCTCTCCATATCATTAAATAGAGACTAACTCAAGCCATTATATGGCCACTCAGTAGTCCACTGTATGAGTACACCATAAATTTAAGCAATCTATTCATGATAGACATTTAGATGAATCCTCTTTGTGTGTGTAATTATAAACAATGCAGCCATGGACCCCATTGCTTAAGTATTTCTTTGGACTAGATTTCTAGAAGTGAGATTGCTGGTTAAAGTGTATTTTGAGGCTCTTGGTTCTTGGTGCCAGACTGTGCTCCAAAGAGGCCACACCAGTTGCCTTTCCCATCAGCAGCCCATGAAGGTGAGAGACCAAACTCCATGAGGATGGGAATGCAAGTGCAAGGATTCTCTGCACGGCTCCGCCCGGACCAGGGACATTATCTGGAAATCCCCAAAGGCATCAGCACAGGAAACAAACTAGTTGCTGGCAGCGGGGAAAGGACAGATGGGAGGGCTCCAGCTTCTCTCAGAGAAATCAGAAGCAGGCAGCATGGGGTAGCGAGTGCCAGGGTGACTTTTGTCTTTCCAAAGTGTCCGCCCCACTGAGGGGGCATAGGGTGACAAAACACAGGGCAATGATAAATACCTGGCCCAGGAATGCAGTCACTGGACACTGCCTCTCCTATTCCCCAACCAGCTGTGTGACCCTGGGAAAGGGCTTCCCCTCTCTTGACCTCTGTTTTTCCATCTGATCTGATATTCTTCATTCTTTGATCCCAGAACCAGCCTTAAGACCAGAGAAGACAGATCTCCAGCCATCCTTCCTCCATTCAAAGTCATTTACCTTTCTTTGGTCTCTCCAATATATTCATTTTTATAAACTCTACTTCCATGAAGAGCCATACCAACGTTTTCTTGGCTTCTGTTTTCATTATCATAGCACTGATGACATCTTAGTTGTTAGCAAGAGACAGAGAGAGAACAGATCTTCACTGGAAAGTAAAAGACATGTTTTTCAATCCAGCTTCAGTTCAACATTCGTTGAGAGCCCCTAGCATATCTCACCCATCTTCCCATCAGCCCTGCATTACAAATGAGATCTTTCCCATCTGCAGGTGGGGAAACAGGCTCAGAATTTACAACATTTTAGTCAGACTTACCCCATGAGTAAAAGACAGAGCTGAGATTCAACCTCAAGTCTGTTTGACTCTGAGCTCCATCTCTTTCTAACACCCTCCACTGTCTCTCCAATCAGACCTAGAGAAGGATTCTTCAGGCCCAGAAATATTCTCTAGTGCAGGTCTGAGACATGGAAAAGCATGAAGTCACCTGGATTTCTCAGATTGGTCATGTTTGGCTCAGGGGCCTCAAAGCTGATTAACACATCTCTCCCTAACTTTTAGCATCTATAAAATAAGCAGTGAGAGAATTAATTAGCAACGTCTGGCAAAACCTGCTCAGCCTCTTTATCATTCACACAGTACTTCTTATCCAGTAAGTCTCCTTTCCTCCTTCCAAGAACCACCATCTATAGACTTGGATTACAAATAGATATGAGTGAGCTTCTGTGATTCTCTACCCCAGAATGTATCCCAGATCCCCAACCCCTCCCCCCCGCCATGGTGCTTCCTGGCATCTGGAAGTAACCAGGTCCTGGTGATGCCAGGACTTGAATTCTCCATGGTCTGTGCCCATCTCTGCAAGCATGTTGCAGAATCAAGATGTTCCATTGAAACGTGAGTCAAGAAAAATATCAGTCTGACTCTGAAAACTGCCCCTCACCCTAAATGAGGTTTAAAAAATGCCAATGAGATGGGTGCCTATTGGTTCCTGATTCCAGGCCTTGTCCCCAGGCTTAGCTTTTCCAGGTCCCCAGGTGGTGCCAGGAGCTACAGTAGAATGGGTAGAAGGCAGAGCAGGGACAAAACACACACACACACACACACACACACACACACGCACACACACACACACACATACACACCCCATGGTAGAAAAAGAAGGGACAACACACACACACACACACCCATGGTAGAAAAAGAAGGGAATGCTGGGAACGACCCATGGTCATGTCCAGAAGGAATGAGGATGGTCTTGGATACAGAGCTAGCCTCAGAGAGGGCCTGGCCAGGCAAGAGGTCTGACTCACTGCCCTTGCCAAACCAGGAGTGATACCTATATTGGCCTTCATGTGAATCAGGAAAAGGCACCCCCTCTAGATGTTGGCAGCCTAAGCTACACATCACACAGAAAAAGTCCCAATGCTCTTGGGCTCCAGAAAAAAAATGAAAAATGGGTTTCCAAGGAAGCCATGTGGTAGGATGGGTACCACAGAAAACCATCACATCGTGATTGTAAGAACTTCTGTGGGCCCATGGGCAGAAGAGGAAGTCAGGCAATGAATGGGCTACAAGGAATTTAATACACTGGCCACTTCAGAATCCCCCTTTTCTGTTTTCTGAACCTTTGAAAACAAAAGATGAGGTGTGAAAGGGGGCCCTTGAGTGTGCTTCCTGTAGGTATTCACCTGTCCAAGCTGGAATTATGGAGGAGGGAGGGCAGAGCCACAGCCAGAAGAGGGCCAGGCTGAGCCATGGCCTTGAGGGTAGGGGCCATGGCTAGTGGCCTCAGCACCTTGTCCGGTGCCTGGAACACAGACGTTCAATAAATCTTTGTTCAAGGAATGAATGTGTCCATAGCAGACATACTTGCGGGACCTTTACACAGTCGTGGAAGCCATGTACTCAGCTGCGCCGAGGCAGCCAGACTGGGAGGTGATGGTGATTGAGGCCCATGTCTGATGGTCTCAATGCATGACATGGTTGGCGGTCAAAGGAGAAGGAGATTGACACACAGCCTTTTGCCTGTGCAGCCTCCCACACGGAACCAGGAAGCCACAGGTCCTGCTGACATGGTGCCCACCCTCTGAGTATTCTGAGATGCCTTCTCTCTAGGCCTCTCAGCCCCATGGCCCTGGCATCTGCAGGCAGCAGAGCAGCAGCTCCTTGCAGGCATAAAACCCAGCACCGTCCCAAGGGAGGCCAAGCCTCCTCAAGCCAACACAGATTATTTCCTCTTTCACTACCTCACTCCCTAGTGGAAAAAGCAAGGAAACAAAATTCTCCTGAGCAACCTGAAACCCTGTGACCCCCTGGGCAAGTGCAGGATGCAGCTCCACCTTTGTGCCCTCCACTTTCCTCCAGCTCACCTATGCTTAAGCCCAGAGGCCAGCCTCAGAGGTTATTTATAACATGTCAGAGGAGAAGGGGGCAGGAAATAGGAAATTATGAAGGAGGGGACAAGGAGGAGTGGCAGGGGCCAGGTGACCCCACTGGCTAGGAATCCACCGCCTGCCTGGCCTGTGGCATCAGAGCCCCAGGACAGGGAATTCCTCCCCAGCCCACATTCCTCCTGGCCCCAGAGCCCTATCTGCTGCTCTCTTGCCAGCCCTGTCCCCTTCCCCAGGCCCAGGTGGAAACTGAGTCATCCTCAGGCTTTTCTTCAGTCTGGCCACAGTCATGTGGGCTTTGTGACAGGAGCTGATGGTGCAAGAGCTGGGGGCCCAGCCCTGGGGACGGGGTGAGCAAACACCCAGTCTTTTACCTCTGCTAGCCCCACCCTGCTCTTTCCTCTCCCATTTAAATACTTGGAAAGCCGGGGTCGGAATGCTCAATGCTTAGGGCCCAAGACTTCTTCTTAACTTTATCAAGGGCGCCCAAAGGGGAGGTGACTCACCTAGAATCACACAGCCAGAGGGAACAGAGTCAGGCCTGGGGCCCTATCCTTTGGGGGCACTGGCCCATTTTTCTACACCCCATGCTGCCCCCCAGGACCTTGACTAGTTAAGACTCTTTGGGTACTAGTGTGAACATACTGGATTCACTCTAAACGCTGGAAGTGTCCGTTCTTGCTTTGCCCAGAGCCACAGACCATGAAATGGAATCCATAGTTGACCACCTCAAATCCTGTGTGGACTGAGGCAAAATATCCAATCCATTCATTCACCAAAACATTCTAAGCAACCACGGAATGCACAGAGCCACTAACTTGCAGACAAGTTCACATTGTTAGGTTATTCTGTTTGTTCTTTTAACACACCATCGCCAACTCAGTGATTCTCTAGACAAGTGTTCTGAATTGGGCGGATGGAGGGATGATTATAGATGGTCTTCAGCAAGGTCTCTTCTGAACCTCTAGAAATGTGTATGTATAGCTTTAATCAGAATGTCAGAGAGGCTGCTGTCTGTAAAATGGTTAGATGCTCATCTAAGAGAAGTACAGATCAGAGAGGTGAGAGCTCAGGCTAAGACCACCTGGGGACCAGGCGTGGGGACACACAGGTACGTCGCCCCTGCTGCTCATGACCTTCTCTCCACAGTACTTGTGCCCCAGACCTTCGAGTCATAAATACCTCACGTTGCCACGTTTTCCTTCCATCAAGCCCCTAATGGTATAAGCAAGGTACTAGGGTTTACAAATCTGATGCATGCCCAGAACTGGGCCCACTAAGGTTATAAAACAAGTCAGGGGCAGAGCACGAACATTAAATCTGGCCAGTGTTTGGCCCTGAGGGTCACTCCTCCTTTCCTCCTTTCTCTTCCAGCCCCTATAAGGTGCCCACTCACACTGATGCAGCCATTTCTGTTTGGCAAGCCTAGATGAGCAACTTCCCTATGCAACGTAGATGATATTTCTTAACTATCTCCTTCCCTACTCCACAATCACAGGGCAGGCAAGTGGGCGAAAGTGGTTTTCAGAATCCTCAGCTGGGCAGTGTCTTGCCAACAGGGTTCTTAGGTGCTTCTTGGGAAAAATTGGTTCCTGGATTAGATATGTTTAGGAAACACTGGATTAAGCAGAGCTAAACAGGTTACCATGCAGCAGGACTTCTCAGAGCCTTTACCCTGCTTATGGTCATTGTGCATCTCCAAGGGAGAATACAGTAAACAGCCTTCCTAAATGTGTTGGCTGAAAGAACATTTCTTATGACGGTGTGTGGAGAATCACTCCCTGGGAAACACTGCTTTAGGCTTTTTCCCACCGTCCAAGGAAATCTTCCCTGCCCCTATCCTCACAGCTCACCTGATAAATTACAAGAGGTGGTAGTGCTGAATTTCTGCCAGGAAGGCAACCTCAATTCTTTGGAGCCAGACAATGAGGGAACCTTCAGTAAGGACCCAGGAGTTCCGTGTTAAAGGATAGATCCAGGTCTGATGGCAAATTTGGAGGTTCCCACCTTAAGGTTCCAAGGGACTGGAATCCACAAAGTACTCTAGGGAACACCAAAATCTTGATAATAGGACAAAAGGAAGTAATGCCCATCTTTCCAGCCTGGTGGGATAGCAGGCAACAAGCCAGAAATAAGGGGAAAACTTGTCTTTCCCTGGCATTCTAACCACCTGCTGTTCTCCTGGCCAAAAAGACATTGGCCTCAAGACTACAGAAGTAGACAAGTAAAGGTAACAGAGGTCTCCAGACTGCAGGAAGACTCAAATAACCGCAGTCTAAATTTCTTTTTATACAGAGCACAGAGTCTTACTGGCTAAGGGCTCTCCCAATGACCCATTTTCAGTATTTGTTTATTCCTGTAGTTCACCGCATTTATTGAGCACCTACTAAGTGGGATGGCCTGTGGTCAGGAATACCCATCAATTTCCAGGCAGCAAAGCTATTCTTAGTTTCCTGATGTCTATTTAAAGAGTGTTAATCCTCTCAGCCTCCCCCCTGCAATTAGGCACATACCACTTTCCAACCTGGTACACTGACCTCGCCCAACTGGGAAGGCAGAAAGGACAAGTGTTCTTCCCACCCTCCTCCACTGGGCCAGGAATTTGGCCTTCGTGGGCTACAGCAGCCTAGGATCAGCCAAGCCAGAGGAGATGTTTTGCCTGGACCCTTCAATCAGTGCTAGAGTCCAGAGCCTTCCTGTTCTGGTCATTACTGGCAGCAGAGCGAGGCAGAAAGTGCTAGGAATCAACAGGGTTGTGATCCAGGCAGTACAGTGGGATGGTAAAGAAAGACCATGAACCAGGGAACAGACATCCCAACTCAAATACTAGCTGTGCCATTGTGTGGCTGGGTGACCTTGGGCATAAGTTGTGATTAAGAGCTCAGACTCTGGAGTCAGGCAGGCTGGGCTGAAATCCTGACCCCACCATACTAGCGGCATTTTAGGCAAGTTACTTAGCCTCTCTCAGCCTCAGTTTTCCCATCTGTAAAGTGGAATGATGGTGATCGTAATAATAATAATTCCTAATATGAAAGTTTATATTAAATAGTAGAATTAATGTAATATGTACATAAAGTTCTTAGAACAGCTGTCAATTAATATTAGCCACTTTAATATTTAATTCCTCTAAACCGAGATCATTTCATCTGCAAAACAGAAATAACACTGCCTTCTCATTGGGTGGTTATGAGAGTTTAAGGAGATAATGCATGAAAAGGTCTTAGAATATAAAAATGATTTAATAAGTGTTAGATATCATCAAATAGTACTGTTTTTCTATTTCCAGCTCTATCTCTTACGCCAACCTCCTCTACCTTTCTGGATCTCAGTTCCCCATTTGTCAAGTGAGAGCAGGAGTCAGATGGCTTCTACAGTATCACAACACAGGGACCTGTGGCCTGAAAGTCACTTGTAGCAAAGCTGAGTCAGTAGCCCCAGTGTACCTCCAGTTTCCCCACATCTCTGTGCACAGCTCATAAAACAAGGAGGAGAGAAAAAAGATGGCTTGCATTCACATATCCTGTCTTGACTTGCACTGTCCTATTAATGAGGTGGCCATTAACCACAGGTGGATATTAAGCACTTGAAATGTGACTAGTCCAATCTGAGATGTGCTATGAGTGTAAAATACATATTGGATTTCAAAAACTTAAAAAATTGAAACCCCATTAATAATGTTTTAAATTGATGACATGTTGGAAAGATAATATTTTGGAATATTGGGTTAAGAATAGTATTAAAATTAATGTCATGGGTTTTTTTTTCCTTTTTTCAAAAGCGGCTACAAGAAAATTTAAAATTACATACATGGCCCACGTTTGAGGCACGCAGTATTGTTTCTCCCAGAAGGTGCGGGTCTAGCCTTACCCTTTCCACATCCCTGATTGTGTGTTGCCCAGTAAGAAACTCTTCTCTCAGGAATACCAAAGGAATTTGAACTATTTGGAGTTAACTTTTTTAAACAAAATAAAACACAGATGTTAACTATCCAGGTGGGGCATTAAATTTTAAGAGCCTCTAGGAATCTCCTCTGGCTTAAAGGGGCCCTGAATAAATAAAATCCGTCAAGCTGCCAAAGCTCCCATGATGTAAGCACCCAAGGTTCAACATCTGCACTTTGGTTTCCCGGACGTCTCGTCCCTTCTCTGTTTGGAAAAGGATGGGCAATAGCTTCGGTTGTATTTCACAAGACAACCGCCACTGTTTAGCACACTATCTGCTATCTTAGCAGCTTAGAACAGCATTTTTTCATTGAGCTGGTCATGCCCAGCATGTCAAAACTGGTTTTCCTTTTGTCTCTCTCTTTGACACACACGCAAGCTAAGTGCACCATTGCCTGGAAAGGCTGGAAGGCTCTCTTCCTCGAATGCCCTCATTCATTCAAGATACTTTTTTTTTTTAATTAATATTTTTGACTACTTTGGGTCTTCACTGCTGTGCACGGGCGTTCTCTAGTTGCGGCGAGAGGGGGCTGCTCTTCGTTGCGGTGCGCGGGCTTCTCATTGCGGTGGCTTCTCTTGTTGCGGGGCATGGGTCTAGGCGCGCGGGCTTCAGTAGTTGTGGTGCACAGGCTCAGCAGTTGTGGCTCGTGGGCTCTAGAGTGCAGGCTCAGTAGTTGTGGTGCACAGGCTTAGTTGCTCCGTGGCATGTGGGATCTTCCCGGACCAGAACTCGAACCCGTGTCCCCTGCATTGGCAGGTGGATTCTTAACCACTGAGCCACCAGGGAAGCCCATCATTCAAGATACTTCTATTGCATGCCTACTGTGCACTGGGCAATGGATGGAGAGTAGTGTGTGACTCCCTGTACTCCAGCTGGCTCACCATCTAGGGGGAGGCGCCAAGTGGTAATACTATGATGGCTGATGTTTATCAAGCTCTCACTACATGCCGGGCAGTGGGCCAAGCCGGTGACTCCTATCATCTCAATGAACTCTCCCACCACCCTAGGAGCCTAAGAGTCCTATTATGGCATCCTCCATTTTACAGATAAGAAAAAGGAGGCTGAGAAGGATTGACTTGTCTAGGATTGTAAAGCTATCGATTAATGGAGCCAAGGTTTGAACCAGGCAGTCTAACTCTAGGACCTGTGCTCCTAACCACCTTAGAAAGCACAGAAAGTGTGATAACAAGTGCATGAGCAGTGTTCTCTGGGGACACAGAGGACAGGTACATCATTTTGCCTGAGAAAGCAGTTGGTCTTATTCACTCAGAGATCCTACAACCCAAAGGAAATTCAAGAGATTATCTGGACTCAGGGTCACAAAGTTGGTGATCCATAGGGCTGAAGCTGGCCCAGGGACATGTTTTGTTTGGCTCACGCATGTGTACGTGTGTGTGTTTCTTTTTAATTGTGCCAGCATTTAAAAATCAGATTTCACATTAAAATCTTGGATTTCTAGCTTGTCCTAAGAGACTGGAAATCTGGCAGCACTGGACTGACATTCTGATAGACTGGAGCTGGACAGCAGCTGTGCCCTTCTGAAGGGACATGAACTATTCAGTTCTCCATAGTCATCACCATTCTCTATCGCTCCCCCCAATTCCAACGCCAAAGATAATTCACTAATTTCATCATATTTGCCCACTGTTTTGTTGTTTGTCTTATAATAAAGAAATAATTTTTAGTACCCATTCATTACTCCAAAGTGGGAAAACAAGAGAGTGGGGAAACACATATATGTTTTTTGGTAGACGTGAGTAATAATTCAATATGTTTAACATGCAAACATGCAGCTTCCAATGACTGGCCTCTGTAGGCATTTGGGTTTATGATCTGACCTAGATGAGAGCTGAGGAAACCCAGGCCAAAAGAGAAGCAATCAGGAAGGAACTGGAATCCACACCCACACCCATTTGTTCAGAACTGCATCCCAGAGAACAACCTGGATGTTGTTAGGGTTCTCTCACATCTCTCAGTCCTTCTGCTGGGTACTTCTATCAGGAAGCCGCAGTCGCAAGATCTTTGGGGGTCCCTGTCCTATTGTTGGAGAAGGGAGTGCACTGCAGTTGCTCAATAGGCCTCATGTTTGATCTGGGTCTTCCAAACCCCCTCCTCATCCATTTAAACGAAGGTTCCATCAGATGACACACATCTTAATCACAGGTCTTTATACGAGCCAGTCTTCCAGGAGGGGAGTTTTCTCAGATAGGGATGTTTGAGCTAAGCCGTGAATCAAATCTTCTGGACCGAGGGGCTGCTCCGGTAGACCATGGATCAGGAAGGCCTTGTTCCCGTGAGCACTGAGTCTCAATACCACCTCTTCTCTGTTAGCTTCAGTAGTGGTGTTAATGGGGTTCAAAAGAATTTTTACCAAGCCCTCCAGTGATCGATGACAGACACTGAAGTGACCTTGATTTTTAATTCTAGCCATCAGTTAGGTCTGCAATTTGCTATCTGTTTGGCACATCAGCTCTGCTTCAACAGGAAGTCTGGTGGTCAAATATGTCATCTGATAAAGTACATCGGCTCATTAGCGGTTTTGTTCAGACGAAGCCCTCATCTGCTTTCATAACCACAGAGATCCTAGCTCTTGTCTTTATAGACCACATTTCTAAAGAACTTACCTCCTAAAAGGTGTTGTTGATGGATTTAGGTGCTCAATTATTCAGATAAAGAGCCCCTTCCAAAGGAACTTAAAGCCAGAAATACTTGACACATAGTAGGCATTCAGGAAAACATCAGTTACCATAAATATAGGTGGGGAAAAAGTGCATACACGCCACATAGAGCCAGTCCTGCTATTTCACAGATGAGAGCCTGAAATCCAGGGAGGTTGACATCACCAGGGTGATTCTAGAGTCAGGAGGAGACCTAGAACTAGACCCCAGGTGTCCTGACTCCCAGCCAGTGCTCACTCCTGGACACTGCACATCTCCCAACCCTGGGGTAGATGGGGATGGGGCTATGGACTTGATATTCAAGTTCAATATCACCATTTCCCAGGCCCTCCCATTGACTACCCCAGCATCTACCCCCTGTGACTACCAGAGGCAAACGTGCTGAAGCAGTCTGAAGAGGGATGGGAGGCCCCTGACCCTGGAAAAGAGTGAAGGACTTGGCCTTGAAAGAAGTTGGTTCCAATCCCAATTCCATGTATCAGCTGTGTGGCCGAGCTCCTGAACCACACTAGTTCTCACTGTCCACATCTGTTAAATGGGAACGATGACCCCTCACTGTCCTGCTTTCCTCAGTGGGAATGTTGTGATAATCAAATAAGATCAAGTAGACTTAAGACTCTAAAATGTGGAGAGTCGTGAAAATATAGAGCGGGAACTTCATTTTTCTGTCCTGTGCGAAGCAGTGGGACAAAGTGGAAAAGCATTAGACTTGGGTGGGAGGGGGTCTCAAGCTGTGATTTTTGAAACGCAGCTCTCTGTATGTGACCCTGGAAAACATCCTGTCTCCTCTCAGAGCCCCATTTTCCTCACCAGTAATAAAGTGAGAATACCCCCTCTGCCACATAATATAACAACACTACTACTAAAAGCTAACATCTGTTGAGCTTTTGGTATGTGGCAGATTCTGTACTAAACATTTTCCCTGAATTTTTTCACTTAATCACCAACCCAGTGTGGTACATACTATTATTCCCCCTATTTTGCTGATGAGGAAACTGAGGCCAGAGAACTTAACCACACTAGGTGAGCAGCAGAGTTCACAAGAGGTACTATGTTTCCAAATCTCAAAGGCTATGAGTCTTTTTATGATGATCAAGTCTAAATCAAAAGGAGATCCATCCTAATTCATGAACTGCAAGCACCTTAGCCAAACACCATGAGCCTTCACGTCACGAAACCACATCCTCATGAAGCCTGACCCAGGTTACGAGGCTCACCTTCCCCATGCTCTAACCTGGGGATTGCAAGAGCTCTGAGATTTATGAATGAACATTGCTTCTCTGCAGGCAACTGAACTACCTGGTGCCCGGCGCCCTCATTCTGAGAGGGATCAAAGATGGCCTGGGGCGGGGGTGGTGGGGATAAATAACTGCCAACTAATATTCAAAGTCTCTTGTCCGGAATGGCTCTGGTCTGCTCTGGATTTCCCCTCTTGCCGCCCTCCCCACCCTCTGTCATCCAAGGACTCTATTCTTCCACCCGCTAAACTTTCCCTTGGGCTCTCTGAAGCCAACCTTTCCGCTTTCCTTCCCTTCCCCACCCCCACAAAAAGCAGGTGGCTGCAGGCCTGGGAATACTTAAGGTCTCTACCCCCTGCACCGTGGATGCCACCATTAGGTGACGGGCTTTACGTGAACATAAATTATAACTGGGTGTTGGGCAGCCGGACCACCCCAGCCTCGCAGATGGCTTCTAAAGGCATCAGGAAAAGTTGTCCTGGCCCCCTCCCCTCCTCTAGACACTAGTTTTTTAGCAACCAAGTAAAAAGGCCTCTTAGTTCCACTGCGGCTGGGATAGACACCTTGTGACCTCCTGTCAAACGCTATTTAGTGAGTTCCTTTAGCTAGAGTCAGTACTCATCGGCTCCAGCCTGTCAGAGATTAACACAGGAAAACAGATAAATAGGAGGAGCCCATGTCACCCCCTCTGAATGGCTAGGCAACTCAACCAGGACACATCGGTTACCCACCACCTCCGCCAGCCCTGTTCTCAGCGCTGTGGGCAACCTAGAAATCAGCAAGGGTGGGAGATGTGTGGACCTGCCCACAGGAGGAGAGGTGGCAAACTGGAGTGAAAGAAAAGAGCCATTCCCAGAGGGCGAAGAACAGCAGCCTACAAGAGGTCCGTGAGCTCTTTTCAGCACTTCAGTGAACCAGCCCAAATCATACACTGCCATCATCCAATAACCCATGAGAGTGCTTCCCAGGCTTAGGCAGACACCAAGTTTCTTTGCTTTGGGCTGCAGTTAACTGTATTAGCTGATTATATCAGAAGAATGACTGGCTATGGTCAGCAGTGACACATATAGTTTAACTGGTTTTTGTAGTGGAAAAATAATCAACACCCAAGACATGAAGTTGTGATTTTCCAAACATGAAATCCATTGAAGGAAAATTAATAAAAATAGTCCGTGGTGTTGAAAAGGCTGTGAACTGCTGATTAAATGGAAAGAGTACTTGGTTAGGAATTCGACATAGGGTGCGAGGCTTGGTTTTGTTAGGGCTGTACTGTAATAAACCTGGGGGTGGCAGGGGAGGCAGGGGCCGCAGAGGCTGGCTGTGGAAAAAAATCAAAGAGAAGCATATGGAGGAGAACCCCAACAGCAGGGAATCAAAAAACCAGTGTGGGGAAGTTACAAAAGGAGTAGCATCTTCTCAAATCCAAAGAGTCCTAGCCCTTAGTCTATACTGATTTGGACACAGATTTGGAGGTAGACTAAGCCAATGTAGGTTCTGGTTCATCTGTTTCTTAGTGGTGTGATCTTGGGCGAGTGATTTCACCTCTCTGGTCTCACCAGGCAGATGGGGTGGGCAGTCTCCACCTGGTAGGGTTACTGATATGCCAAAAAGGAGATTTTTCTTTGGGAGGGTGGTGGCGTATTAAGTCCAGAAGGTGGGGCTGGACTTATCAAGTAATGCAGAGAACATAGCAGATGCCTCCTCTCTTAGGAGGGTTAGATGCATCCCTCTGGGTAGTACACAGCCCTTAGGTCAACCCAAGAATAACCCCCTCTGGGAATTTCCCAAGCAGCTCTGAAGAATGGTGTTTTTCAACATGTTTAAAATTTGGTCAAGGTGTGATTATTCTGCACCAGTGCCAGGAAGTGGGCAGGGAAAAGGGAACAAGTGAGATGCGGAGAATAAGAAGTTAACAAGGGGTATTCAAAATCGAGGGGAGGGCATGTGCCAAGACCCAGAGAGAGAATGTGAACAGCTGGAGTTGGAAGGGCCAGTAATGATGACAAAGGTAGGCAGGGGCCAGACTGGCCATTGTTGGAGCCATTTTATGACACTTTATCCCAACAGTCCACTGAAAGGTTTTAATCACAACAGTGAAATAATTCTCTCTTAAACTAGCCCTTCTAGCTCCCATCAAGATGAGACTCCAGCATCTCTTCTTGGCCAGGACCCACCCTGCCCCCTCTCCACTGTCCATCTCCATCCTATGGCCATCCCACCACTCTCATCCAAGCACCATCCAAATTGAATGACAAGGGGAGAAGGGGGACAAAGGGATGTGTCCCCTTGCTGCCACCATGAGCCTGGCCAGGCCTATTCAACTAGGGGATATCTTTGAGCCAGCAAATAAGACCCTGTGCACAGCACAGATGTCTTCAAAACACGAACCTGGGTTCGTGTCAAATCCTAAAGTCAAGCAGCTTAGTGTAATGAAAGGCCCATTGCTTCGTATTAAAGCAAAATAAAAATAAAACCATCTGCAACTGAATTAATACAAAACTGCAATGAGTCAAAGGCCATGGCTTTCCTGGCACGTAAGTAAGCCCCATTCTCCTTACAAAAATGCTCCCATCAACTTGGTCTAAGTAGCCTTAATATTGCTCCCTGTCAAAGGGATAAAGGGACAAGCAAAAAGGGAAAAAAACTCAGAAAGTCAATAAAATTCATAAATTGTTTTCCCATTTGAAAGAAGCATGAAAGTATCTCCAGCACAGGGCTGTAATAGTTCCTCCATCTCTGCATGTTGCATATCTGAATAGAACTGTGTTACACAGCCATTCTGGATGGCAAATTGTCAGGAACTGTTCACGCATACTTTATGTCCAGTAATTCCAAATTGTATATTTGCCATAGAGAAATATCCATGCATATGAACAAGAGGATTGTACGATGACTACTTGTTGTAGTGCTCTTTGTGAGGATGAGAAGCTGTTAGAAACCTAAATATCTATCAGTAGGGGAATGGCTAAATAAATATATACCTATACCTATAGGGCTATTATATTATTATAGTAATAAAGTAGTATATAACAATATATTATATAATATGATACATAATGTAATGTAATATATAGTATAGTAGTTGATTATATTTTAGAGCCAGGCTGCAGGGGTTTAAATACAGGCTCTGCAGCAACCTTGAACAAGTTACCTAATTTTTCTAAGTCACAATTTCCTCATCTGTAAAATGGAGACAACAGTAGCATACCTGCCTCATGTGACTTTTGAGAGAATTAAATGAGTTAATTCATGTTAATTATTTAGAATCGTGCCTGGCACATAGTAATCACTCCATAATTAGTTTTTAAAATGTATAACCCTATGGAATTCTATACATTAAAAAAATGTAGTAGATCTATATGTATATTAACTGAGAACAACCTAACACATTGTTCATTGAAAAACAGTAGAATGCTATATTGGTATTCCACTATTTATAGTGTTCTACCACTCATGTTTCCAAGGGAAAAAACTACTATAAATTTTCTGAGTACCTATTATGTAAATGCATAGGGAAGGGACTAGAATTAGAGGAAGTGATCAAAAAGGACTTCACCCTTATCTGATTTTAGATAGATAGATGATAGATAGGTAGATAGATAGATATGGATGGATGATGGGTGGATGGATAGATGGATGGATATCGATGTACACACAGATACATACACACATAGTCATAGAATGTATCCATACTATCCTTGTAATTTTTAAAATGTGGATAAAAGTTAAAGGTCCAAGGACGTACAGATTATTATTCCCCTTTTACAAATGAGGAGACTAAAGCTTAAAGATGCCCAATAACCTGCTTAAGTGCATTCAGCCAACAAGCCCCAGAGGACGGATTTAAGCCCAGCTCTGCCCGTGCCACAGCCTTTCTGCCACCACACACTGCCTCTCCAGGCCACCCAGGAGTTGACTATGACAAAGGCTAGAAGAAGGGGCCTCCTTGTCCATACTGGCTAGAATGGTAAAAGCTAAATGCAATGGAGAATTGTGTTGTTGTTTTTGTTTTTAATTAATGAACCTTTTGGAATGTGCCATTCAGCAGTGGAGCTGAATGGTTCCTGCTGTTCCTGCAAAACAAACAAAAGTCCCTCCACCCAAGCCACTTCTGTGTCCACTTTTCTAGCCTTATCTATCCAGGGACTGTGAAAGGGACACAGAACTGTGGGAGGGGCACCTTCTCCAGCCAGCCCAGCACCCAGTCTCCTGACTGTCTCTGGTTTTCCTCCCATCATACTGGGAGTCTGCATAGACTGGGCACCTCACCCTGGGAGGCCCCCATTCATCCCCACCCAGAAGGGTAAGAGTGTTGAAGGCCAAGATCTCTTGTCCCCATTAGCTTTGCTTTTCCCTGGGCCTCAGTGAGACAAATCGAGTCTTTTTTTTACTTTGTCTTGGTGGTTTTGAGGGTCTCTTCCAGTTCTAATAGCCAAAGAACATTAGAAGTTTTCCTTTAATTTTCTCTATTTATACCCTAATATGATGAGGATGATGGTAATTAGTTCTCAGTCCCATAAGATGATGTTTAATTAAACCCTCTGGCCATTTTGGCTGTCTTCATATTTCTAAGGAAAACTCCCCAAATAGATAAGTAAGGCATTCTTCAAATGTTAACTGTCCATTTCATCCTGGTCCTAGGAAGCGTCGCCTGCCTTAGAATATCAAGGGTAATTGAAAGTTGAAAAGTTTTGGAAGAATGGCGCAACTAAGAATGGCTTTAGCCTTACCATACAGTAACTGGGTGACCTTGAGCAAGCACAATCTCTCTCAGACTCAGTGTTTTCCTTTGAAAACAATAGGTGTAATACCTACTCTTGAAGATGCTGGGTGGATGAAAGACACGGGATCTGAGAAGTGCTTGAACCTAGTGGGAGTCTGCGAGATGTCCCTTCCCTCCTTCTACAAACAGCAGCTCTCCTCTTTCCAGAGTTACTAAGATGTCGACAGCCTGGGTCTGCTCCCCAAGTGACTGGCTCCTCTCTGAAGTCTGATCCTTTTTATTTTCCTCAAGTCACAAAGCCCAGCGTAAAGTGTAATTGCGTGTTTGTGAGTGAGAGAGAATAGATCAGGCTTCTTTGAAAATGGCTTCTTTGCTAAAACCACAACCTCAGATCTGATACCAAAAGAATCTGCTGGCACTGGTCCCTGTCAAAACAATTCGGAGACATCCAGAGACCATCCTCCAGAGCTGGCAGTGGGCCCCCAAGCTGAGCCTCACTCTCGAATTCCCAACAGGCTCAGGCTCAGGGGGCAGGCCCCCAGCACTCTATCGCACAGCCCCATGCTTCTGTGCAAAGGAGAGCTTGGCATTCTGAAGCAAAATTCTCTCTCTCTACTGCTCCCGCCCCCTGCAGAAACCACACAGACACACACACACACAGACACACGCAAACACGCACGCACGCAGGCACGGGCACACATACCCCAATTTTCAGAAGGCTCTTGGCACTGCCCACCCCTTCCTTAGCTGGACAGAGCTGTGGAGCAGAAAGCAGGCCAAGGCTGCCTTCTTCATTCCTAGTCCCCCCCACTTCCCTCCTCCAGAGTCAAGGTTTTGTCAAGAGTTTCAGGGGCAACGACTGGTGGGGAGGGGGCCGCAGACATCGTAGCTGCTGCCAAGTCCTTTTCTTTTTGCCACAGTATGTTTTATAAGCCGGCATGTAGTTTATTCTTCTAAACACTTCGCTAGGGTGCAGGGCCTGGAGTTGCCATAGCAACACCTTTTAACTCCTCCTCATCCAGAAGGCAATGCCAATCCCCAGGGCTTTGGGGGAGAAAGGCAAAAAGAGACACCTGTGGATGAGGAGAAAGGAGAGGGAAGGCCATAGGGGATTCCTTAGAGAGGGCCTTCACCCAGCAACATGGCACCCGGCCACGAAGAGAAAAGAGCCAGGAAAGTCCTGGAAGAGGAAGCTGGTGGGCTGGCGTAAGCATTTTTCATGGACTACAGTATTGATTGGTGGGGTCGTAGGGGTCAAGGGGAATGGAAACATCTACACATTTCCTTCAGGGAGAGAACAGGCAGGCATCAACCCAGACAGACTGGAAACCAGAAGGGCTATGAGCTAGGAATACTGGGAGCCACCTACTGGACGCCAGCAGGGTACTGTAAGGCAGCAGAGGTCAAGGAGCCGGCAGCCCACATCCACACCTCCCATTTTTAAAAGCATTATCTCATCCCTGCCACTAGTGCAGTGCACCAAACTGAGGCAGAACAGTTTTGGGTCGGTGCCAGCAGTATCGAAGTTTTTTTGTTTCTTCTTTATTGTTGCTACCATAATATTCTTGTCTTTGGGTACTTCCTGGTAACTTTGCTTTTCTCTGGGCAGTCTACTGAGGAGGGGGATGTGGGAGGATTTCTTAAATAAATCCAGAGAAATTACAAGAAACTTTCTGTGTTAGCCCAGACACACAGCAGGAAACCTAAGCAGTGAACAGTCAGGCAGTGGCCCCCCTGGAAGCGGTCCCCTTGCTCCTGTTTCCACTGTTGCCTGGTGAACTTCCAGGGTGGAAACCCAAAAGCCAAGAGCAAGGGAGAGGCATGAGGTCTCCCTGTCCCCACACACCAAAATCCAAGGGAACACACCCAAGCCATTGTCAAGCGGGGGACGACGCCCTGACTCCAGCTGGCTCTGGGCCCCGAGTATGTGCTCTTCCCTGAGCAAGACCAGAGCCCGCTGCCACCACCAGCAGCTCCCAGCGTTACTCAGGCGGGAGTGACACCCACGGGGTGAGGGCTGTCAGAGGAGGAGAAAGAAAAGCTTCCAGGCCTCAGGCAGCCCCAGAGGATCCTTCCAGGCAATCCACAAACCCAGGGGCCAGTCAGGCTCCCCAGGGAGAGGGAAAGGTGCACAACACAGGCCCCAGGAAACCGCTAACACGAGTGACCCCAGGCCACACAAACGCCCGTGCCTGCCGACTGGACTGACCTGCTCAGCACAGCTACCTCCCTTGCTTCTTCTAGGCCCGCCAGGCCCACCAGTGGCGCCCCTCCCCGCCAGGCCCCTGCCTCCCCGCCCTCCTCCCCTGCAGCACGTTTGTGGAGGCCCTCACCAGGACCCAGTGGAAAATTTCTTTCCCCTTAACGACTGTCCTTAAAACACACACGCTCCATTCTTCACCTCTGAATCTGCACAGGCAGAGGGTGGCCAGACTGTGTCCTACCACACCCCCCAGCCCGTGTACACACACACACACACACACACACACACACAGCAAGGGTCACTGGACTTGCATGCCTTATGAGCTGGAAAGGAGAGGAGAGATGTTTTCCAGCTGCTACTCCACCTCTGGCCAACCATGCACAAGTGTCCCGAACACTCCCAAACAAGTTCTTCCAGGGCACACTCTCAAGGCCGTTGATATGGTTCTACTTCTTACTGAGTCTCTAATCAAGACACTAAGTCCGATTTGGAATAGTCACCATGATGTGACCCTTGGCATCTTTTTTCTTTTGGTGACAAATCTGTTTTCCACTGCTCAGTCTCCCCCTCCCCACACACATTCAAGGAAAAAAAATAGCCTTCCTGTGAATTCTCACAGCTATGTGATAAGTGATCCCTCACACACGCCACCTCCTGCTTGCTATCAACGCTCTCAAATACAGTTCCTCCGGGGAGGGTCAACCCCACCGCTTTCTTCTCATTTTTCCCCTTAAATCCACCCAAACTTGGCAGTCCAAGAAGCTCAGTTAGCACTTGACTAGGGAGTGTGAGGCGGGGTTAGGTCTCAGTGAAAAGAATGAACTTAGTGGGGAGATGGTGAAAACTCAGAAAACTTCCAAGTTTCTCTCTACTGCAACTTTCCCTGCACATGGCTGGCAACTTTCTTTCTTTCTTTTTTTAACTGTTCATCATCCCAGCACTTTAGGTGGCATTCCAAGTTTTAGAAACACTCTCCCCACCTTTCCCCCTCGGCCCGTCCTCCCGTGATAGTGAAAAGGGAAATTTTCCAGATGTCAGAAGGACCGGTAAAGACCTCACGCCCTAAAAGAGCATGGTGGCTGCAAGGGGTTCACTCAGCCTCTGTGGGTTTCTCTGCAGGGCATCTCCCCCCTCGGTCATGCCGGAACCCCTGCCCCAGGAACCTGAGTATCCCCACCTCGTCCCAAGCCCAGGCAGAGAAAAGGAGCGGGGCTCGCCATGCCACCCGGAGCAGCGCCCAAGTCCGGGCTGCAGCGCGCGAGATGGCACCGCGGGGGTTCTGGCAGGGACACCGGGAGCGCTTACCGATGTCAGAGTTGCAGAAGGCGTCCTGGGGGTGGCTGGGCGAGCATGTGCACGCCTCGGCGCCCCAGTCCCCCAGACTCCAGCTGCCCAGGAGCACGACGAGCCCGAGCCAGGGAGTCATTGCCGCTGCCGCTGCTGCTGCTCGCCTCTCCAAAGTTGCCTTGCGCGCCGCCGGCGGGGTCGCCTCAGCCTGAGCTCGCCCGCCCTCCTTTGCGGGGCAACTTTGGCTTCGGGCGCGCCGCCCTCCGAGTGCCCAGCGGGACGGGATGGGGTGCGGCGAGGCTGCCTCGGCGCTGGCGCACGACTGGGCGGGTGGGCAATCTCTCCGGGCGAAGCAGCGGGAGCTGGAGCAGGAGCCCGAGGAACAGAAGGAGGAGAAGCTGTCTGAGCGTCCGCCCGCTGCCTGCTCTACGCGGTAGCCCGGCGGCCGAGTGATATAGCGCGGGTCCCCCGGGCACCCCCTCTCGGGCGCGCGAGGCCCGCCGTCTCGGACCAATGGCAGAGCCGCATTACCTCATCGGCCCTCCAAAAAAGGGGCGGGGCCGGGGGCGCGGGGCGACGGGGCGGGGCCGCCCGTACCGTTCAGATCCTTATAGGGAATAATGCAGCTGTGGGCACGCGAGTGGGTGGGCTGGACGCGCCTCCGAGACGCACTGGCAGAGGGGCCCTCCGAGCGGCGCCCCCGTGCCCTTCCCGCCTGCACCCTCGCCACACGCCCACCCCGCCCTCTGGACGCCTCTGACCCAAACCGGAATGAACTACCACCAACCCGTTGGCAGGTCAGAGGTGGCCCTGCCCCGGAGGCCTTGACTGCGCCTGGTGGAAGGGATAGGCAAAGGCTAACTCTACCTTCTCTGGAGAGAGCAGGGTCAGAAGGGAAAGAAGCAGGTTGATGACCATTCCCCATACACTCCCACCCCTTATCGCCGCCCCTGACTTTCCTGTCCACGAGGAAGCCATCTGCCTTTTGGAGATGGCTGTAATAAAAGGTTGTTTCCTGGGCTCAGGCAGAGTAAATGGTGAAGTCATTCAACAAACACTGTTCTGGATGCTGGGATGAGCAAAACAAACTCTTTGCTCCCTTGGAACTTGAAGGCAATACATCAGTAAATACATGAGTACATAGGGTGATTTTCTAAGGTAATAGTGCCATGAAGAAAACAAAACAGAGTAATGGGTTAGAAATGACTGGGGAGAGTGCTGCTGTCTATGGGATAGTAAGGAAAAGTCTGTCTGAGGAGGTGACATCCTGGCTGAGATGTGAACAAGAAGCCTCAGCCATGTGGCAGTCTGGAAGGAGAGAACAACAGTAAGTGCGAAGTCCCTGAGCCTATTTGAAAAACAATAAGTAGAAAGGGCGGGAGGAAATGGTAACTCCACCTAAGGCAGACAGGTCTCCATCCTTCAGCAAGGAACTTGAGGGTGAACTGATCCAAAACTGGGATAAAACCAGATCCTGGAGAACTATCCAGAATCCAAGACTATGAGCTATAATGGATAACAGCTAATAGCTAATACTGTGACTATTTTTATTATTCAGTAACATCTTGATTCTGCCTTATATTTTCCATATCTCACCTCATTACATCTCACAGTAATCCTTTTAGATAGGAAGAACACCAAGTATTATTCACACTTTCCAGATGAGGAAACTGGCACAGAAAAGTGACATTACTTGGCAACCAGCCAGGAACTCAATTCACTCACTCCCACCTTAAGAGAGGCTTTTATTTTCTTGGACTTTAGCAGCAGTTTGCTTTAACTGTGCAAATGCCCTTTTGCAGCTGGAGCCTTCTATTGTTCTATTCTTGGGTCTCTCTCACTTTCTCTCCCAACTCATCCCATTTGGAAAGAGACTTAAATGATTTGGCAATAGAAATGCTAGAAGTTTGGAACAAAATAAAGACTAGGAAGTACTGCTCAGAAATGCAAGTTCAACCTCTTTCTCAGAAACTCCTCTGTTTACACCTCAGAGAAGTGACATTGGAATGGGAGAATCAGAAAATTTCACTGGAAATGGTATTTCCAAGAACATTTTTTAAGCTCCTTTTTTCCTCTTAAAATTTTAGCTCTAAGAAAGGGAATCTAGTTTCCACAATTTTCTGTCTTGTCCCCTTCCCAACTTTTAAGACCCTTCCCACCTTAACTCTAACTATAGCCCGACCTAGAGAGAGCTTTCCTTCTCTCGGTGTTTACTTTAGAACTCTGCTCCTTGTTTCATGGGATATAGTTGTACTATTTCCCCAACCACACTAGAAAGACTTGGAAGCCTGAGATATTTGGCCACACTGCTTTTTAGCCCTCAGAGTGCAAAATTGGGTCCCTGGAGACATGGATATGGGTGTGGCCAGCAACCCATTGAATCTTGAGCAGTGGATGCTCTGTATGCCACTCCAAGGATCCAGGCTGAATGAGGGCATACTTGGTCGGATTTTAGAGTTCCGTTTATCCCTGCACGGTGCCAGTCATGTGGAAGGTTTTATAAGCCTTTCCAGACCAAATCCACTTTGGATAAGCGTCTTACATGTAGAGGTCCTCTCTTCTCTCTTTTCTTCTCACTTTAATGTTTTGTCCAAATTACCAGTAGTTTCTCCAAGGGAAGGCTTGCCAAGAATATGAGTATCAGAAATAACTTTTGCTGAACTTCAAGCAGCAGGTTCTGTATAGAAAACATCTGAAGCTTTTGATTATGGCAGCTCCTTAATTATGTAAGCGTGAGAGGAAACAGATTGTTTTCCGAGATGAAAGGTAATAAAATTGCCTTTTGGTTTACTTCCTCTCTCTCCCTATCCTAAGCTGGGCCAGTGTCTTTGGAGTTCAGCTTCCCTTTCAGTTGGGAAGTTCTCCCGAATGTCTAACCTGAGGGGACTCCCTTTGCCCATCCATGTGAGGTCAGCTCAGTCCTCACGTTGAGGAAAAGAGAAAGCAAGCTTCATGAATCCTAGTAGAGGGGAGCTTTACTGCTGGGGTCAGGCCCTCCAGCAAGCAGACCTCACAGCCATCAATCCAGATGTCATGGTGTCCATGGACCTATAATATGTAAGAATTGCTTTTTCAAGGCCACTTCATGGAGTGGGCCTGGGGCTAATGGTAAGAATGAAGATATCGGCTCCCCATTTTCTCTTGACAGCTAAGGACAATGATAGATTTATAAACCCCAGAAGAACTGAAGAAATTTCTAAATCTGTCTTGTCCACCCGCCTTCCTTTCGAGTTCCAGGATGCTAGAATCTATGGAAGTCTCTTATAGACATTTAGAGGTCCTGAAAAATGACCTCAGGGACTACCCATCCTCATTTTATAGTTGGGGAAAATAAGGTTCAGACAGGTGAAGGAATTTGCCCAAAGTCTCACGGTTAGCTCGTGGCAGAGCCAAGATTTTGCTGCAGCTGCCTGATTCCTTACCTGGGCTCTCTCCCACCCACTCATGGGCCTCAGTCCCCCCCAGCTGCAGGATGTGACCTAATGTTTATACTCTTCTGCAGCCACTCGAAGTCCTGAATCTGCATTTCAGATCTATAGATGAGTTTCAGAGTCCCTTTGTGCAGTGCCCGAAAAGTAGAGAATTCTGCCTGCACTGACTAAATCATTCTCTGTTATGATAATAATCACCTCTGAGCTAATCATAATGAATACAGCTCTGTACTTCTCAGAGCTTTATCTCTTTTGTGTTTATTTTTCCCTTTCTAAATTATCTAATACCTTGTGAAAACATTTCAAACATATTGCTGCAAAGAGACACATGAAAATTTTCTTTCTGGGGGACAAAAAGAGACTGGGGTGAACAAAAAAGCAGAAGACCTGAGATTTGTTCCAAAGGTTGCTGCAGAGCAGTTGTGTGTGGGGGCAAGTCACCTCACCTGTCTGGACTCAGTTTTCCTGTTTGTTGGGTGAAAGATGTTACTCAGTGATCTCCAAGATCCCCCTGGCTGGAAAGTCTCAGAATCCATGGAAAAGTCTCAAGCGCAAGGTGAATGTCTCTGAAGGGAAGATAGATCTTGCCATTTAAACAGGTTTGAGACAAATCAAACGTGACCAGGACTGAAGCATGTCCATCAATCTCTCAATCAACAGTGAGTTTCTATTCTGCTTTCTGCTCTCTCCTCCAAGACTCAGGCTGAAAACAAAGATTGTGATGGTAACGGCATAGGAGAGATTGAGGGTCTTGTTCCTGATAGAGCCCCGCTGTAATTACTTGTTTATCTGTCTTTTTGCATCTTGGGTCATAAGCACTAAAAGGACAGGAAATATGCCTTTTGTTATCTCCATACCTTATTTCCAAAATTCATTGAACTTCTCTACTGCCTTAAGATCACAGCTTAAATGTCACCTCCTCCAGAAAGCCTTCTATGATTCCCATCCCCAGTCTTTGTCAACCCCCTTTCATGTTATCCTGTGCTTCTTTCTTTCACACGACTTGTCTGACTGTAAAGTGATTGTTTACCTTCCTGGATTGTAAGCCTTTTGAAGACAGTGTTGGTAATAAAGATCGAGTGCTGGTAACAAAGAAGTCAATAAGTATCGATTGAATGAATGGAATTGATTTGGCCCCACTGGCCCCTTTCCAGTATTCAGATAGGCAGGTGGTAGCTCCTTGGAGAGCTCACAGAGCCCTATCCCTCTGGCCAGTGCTAGGGGGCACTGTAAGCCAGAGAACACCCATTCCCTCAGCCTGCATCCTCAGCCAATCTCACTGAGAAGGTGGGAGAGGCACAATTCCATGCTAGTCAGTGGGGTGTGGGTGCCTTTGAGTGGGTGAAGCTAACCCCTCCCATCTGCAGTGGCCACAAAGCTCTCAGTCAGCATCCCGTCTGGGTCCTCCGCTGCCCAGCTTCTCCACCCCCAGGCTGGCCACATGTCAACCCAAGGGGAGCCGTGCTCTCAGGAAGCTACATACTTGTGAATCATGGGTTTGTGGGGATTGGGGAGATCTGGGAACACAACAGAGGATGCCACAGTCCTACCCTTCCAGGGCAGAGCTGGCCTCTGGAAATTAAACCTGGTGAAGGTACTGACAAGATGTGAGACATTTCTGCTGCTGTGTAGGGAAACACCTCTTTTCTTTCCCGCCCCTTCTCTTCCAGACCCCAGCCTCAGTGGCTTTCCCCAAACCCACAGTCCATCTGAAAGTCATTACATTCAAAATAGCCTTTTCCAAGCAACAGAAAGCCCTGGTCCACCCATCACCATGAGCCCTGGCCAGACCCTCAGCAGGGTTGCTGCCCAGCACTGGGGAATTATGGACCTAAGGTGGTAGGTACTTCAGGTTCTCTCTGCATCTGGCACCAGCAGGGAGTAAACACCTTTCCTCACTTCCATCTGGAGCCAATTTCATGGCAGTAAAATTGCAGGGCGTCTCTTGCCCCAGCTCTCCCCCAGCCCTGCCAGGGAGTGAAGACCCCTTAGTGTGAGTCTCTGGCTGAATTCACCTGAATCCTGGGGTTTTCACATTTCTTTCCACAGAGAACTACTCCCAGAGATTTTAAGCCAGAAAACACATGTGCACAGTGGAGACATTTTGTGCCCTGCTTTCTGGGGTGTTGGGAGATGGGAAACAGAGCTAATATTCCAGCACTTGCTCTTTTTTTTTTTTTTTAAAGTGACTGGGTGCTCAGTTGGTCGATTATTTCTGTGAAGGGTAATATGCAGTAGAGGCAGAATTTCTCCTCCTCGACCCTGTCTTAATGTCTTCCTTATGCCCATGGAGTTCGTGTGTTTTTCCTTTAAAAATGAGTAGCTCCTTTGTGGTCTCTTTGAAGGTTGCATGCTCAGCTTTGCACAGAAGACACACATGAGCATCTCTGCCTGGTGCTGTGTGGCTTTGGAGGGAATGGGATGGACAGACAGACATAGGGTTGCTGTGCTGTCAGACTGGGCTGCAAGTCCTGCTTCTGCCAAGGTGCTTGAGCTCTCTTCGCTTGAACCTGCTGGAGTTGAAATCGACTTATCCTGTGCAATGGGGATGCCCAAAGAGCATCTGATGCTGTTGATCACATCCTTCTCTAAACTCGGCTGCTGAGACTCCAGTCTCTCTGGGTTTTTGCTTTCTGCCTCTCCAGCTGTACCTTCTCAGTCTTCTTGGCAGGCTCTTTAGGCTCTTCCTGCCACTAAAATGTAGGTGTTTCCAAATTTTCTGTCCCTGTCTCCCTTCTCATCCCTTCCCTTCCTTTCCTTTTCCTTCCTTCCCCTTCCCTTCCCTCCTAGCCTCCACACTCTCCCTGGCTAATCCCACCCTCTCCCCTGGATCCACCTACCACTCTGCTCTGTGCACTAGAATGGACACTGGAAGCAGCAGTATCCCTCTGAGCTCTTGTCTAGATCCAACTTCCCCCTGGACAGTTTCACCTGGAGGGCCCATGGCCTCCTCAGTCCCTAAGGGTCCAAACTCATTGTCTTTTCCTCTCAGTCCTCTCTGGTGTTTCCCATCCCCACCAGTGGCACCATCATTCACCAAGTCCAGTAGAATCTCACTCCACACACCTCTTCTAACCATCCCTTTCTCCCTGTTCCCACCATGTCTGCCTTGGATCAGGCCCGGATAATCTTTCCTGACAATTTCAATAGGCACATAATTGCTCATTCTGTCCAGAGTCTTTCTCTATCAAATTCAACTTTTGCACTGCTGCTGGTGCAAAGTTTTTCAAATCTAAGTCTGAAATCATGCTGGCCTTTGCTTGAAAAAGATTCATTTGTTCTCCGTGGCTTTCTGAACAGTCTTAAACTCCAAAGAAAAGCATACAAGGCTCTCTGTGATCTGGCTCTTCTCAGGGCCCCACAGAGGGGGGCCATTCGAGTGGAATACAGTGGGATTGCTACCGCTGTAGTTACACAACAGCATGTCTTGTCCTTGCTTATCTCTTCCAACCTATGCCCTCGTTCCCATCTTCCAACCTTTTAGGTTCTGGCTATCAGTTTCCTGCCTCTGAGGCTTGTTCACGCTGCACTTTTTGCCTGGAATCCACCTTCCATCTTTATGTCCCTGACCCTCCTCTGTCTCATCTGTCAGGATCTTTATCTTTCCGGATTCAACTTGAATCAGCTCATGGATGTTTTCCTGACCCTCTCTCTGCCTCAGCGGAGCTGACGACTCCCCCAAGGTCTCTCCTTCCTCACTCCCCTCCCACCCACACAGTATCCCCCGGATTTCCACAGTGCCTCCCACACTCTGTTGCCCCTAGTGGTTAATAGGTCTTTCTCTCCCTTAGACAGCAAGCAAATACAGGGGCGTTTTCAGTCTCTAGCTCAGCATCTGCACATCGTAGGCACTTACCAAATACTGAGAGAATAAACTAACCAATGAATGGCAGAGAAAATAGGGGGAGGGACAGGCAGTGTATAAGCTTCACAAATGCACCGTAATAGAGTTTCTGGAATCCAGCTTCTTGGGTCCAGAAAGTCAACTAGATTCAGCTCCCAGAATTAATCAGTCCCAGGGACACTAGGATTCAAAAGAGACCAGCAAATTCCATTGTCTTTGTTTCCAGTGAGAGATTTAATTGTCATGTCATGTCATGTCAACATGACCTTCATAGTTTTCCTGATAATCATAGAGAGCTTCGTATGAAGCTAGTTTCTCATCAAAAAGTTGCTTTGGTGTGTATGGAGTCTGAACACAGGGAACGAGGTCAGGAGGTTATTTCAGCTGAGATACTGTGGAATCCTCCTTCTTGCTGAGGGGAGTCCTTGGCCAAGGGCACGACAGTGCCCACACCTGCTGGCAAGAGTCCCTTTCCCTGGTCAGTGACAAGACCAGACACATATTGCTGACTCTAACCCCTTTGGTCTTTCTATTTTTCTGCTCCAAACTTGCCACTCCTCCCTTCTTTTGCCCAGACTTTTTCTGCACCAGGAATATCATGATCCATGTGGTTTCTATATTTTAGATTACAGTCACCTTCCAATAATGACCCTCAGGTCAACAAGTTTGGGTTTTGGGTTTTGAACTCTCCCCTTACCGTGTCTTGATTTACTGCCACAGATGGCTAAGCGCATGCATGGTGTGTGAATTTATAACTTCAGTGCTCAGAAGACAGAAAGCCTTCTTTGCATTGCTCCACTGACAGTCTCTATTTGCATCACAGCTTGCATGTCGCAGTGTGTTCATCAGCTCTGGAGAGAAAGTACAGGGTTCCCTCCTTCCTTCCAATTTCCTTAGACATTGACTGGTTGTCCACTAGTACACAATAAGCACTGAGGATCTAACAGTGAACAAGGCACAGACCTGCCCTCAAGGAGTTCCCAGTCTAGTGGGAGAGAAAGATGTGAAAACGATAGTGGGTGCTGTGAACTATAACAGGAGGGTCAAGTGTGCCATGAGATGTTGGGCCACCCTACCAGGAAATAGGGAGGTATTTGGAAACCCATATTTGGTGAGACAGAGAGCCAGAGGTAGGAGAGAACTGTGGGTCTTCAAATCCAACCCCCTCATTTTACCAATATAGGAAAAGGTCCAGAAATGTGGGCTTGTATATGGTCACACAGGATTACTGGCAAAGGCGAGACAAGAAATTAGACCTCTTAGTATCTCATCATCTTCCCATCACTCCAGACTCCTCTATTTCAGTGCTGGGCCCATGAGAATTAGATGAGTATTGGATTAGAATTAGATTAGATTAATTAATAAATAATTATTTTCCTGTCCTGTAACAGTCATCAACCTTGGGATGATAAGCTGAAAAGATTTCTAAGACAAGAGAAAGGAAAGGGAACTTGCATTTGTGGAGTACCTGCTATGTACAGGCACTTCCAATACAGTGTTTGCTCCAATCCTCACAACCCTAAAAAATAGATATTATTTTATGTCCATTTTACAGCCAAGAAAACAGAGGCTCAAAAATTAAATTTCTTACAAGGAAGGAGTGGCAGAGCTGTGATTCAGACCTAGAGGTCTCTTTCCAAACCAGCAGTCTTTCTGGAGACGGCAAAGTCATTGTACCCATAGGTTCATGAAGTGCTGGTGACTTCCTCTTCATCTTTTGGGTTCCCATTGAGTACTCAGAGCTCTTGATCATTGTATGATGTGACCAAGCAGGAGACATGGTACCTCCACAAGGAGGGCCAGTGAGGGAGCTTTTATTAGCAGGCAAGTGAAATGCATCATCTCTTGTTTGACCTGGTTTGAAGTGGAGAAAAGGCAGGAGAAATCATAGGGCAGGCAGTATCTGGGGGTAAGGTTAGGTCCTTCATTACTCTGAATTTGAACAGATGCCACCAGAAAATTACATTTGTATTACCAAAAAAGGGCCCAGAATCTAGAGGCAAGCTGATAGAATAGTGATCAGTATTTTTTAACAGCTTTTGAATATGGCTTCATTTCCTCCTGAAATTTTAAGCATACGATTGAGGAAATATACCAGGTTTTTGTCTCAGTTCTGCCACACACAATAGCTGAGTGACCATGAGTAAATCAATAAACCCCCTTTCTTTAAATGTAAAACTAGGGGTTTAGATTTTATGATCTCTCAAAACTTCCCAATGGAATATTCTGGAAGGCAGACTGACAAGGGGGTTAGGGACCAAGCCTTGTGATGTCAATAAACCTGGGTTTTGATCCTTCTTCACTTTTTCACTGTGACATTGAACAAGTTCCTTAACCTCTCTGAGCCTCAGATATCTAATGGTAAAATGGAAGAGAAATGCATAGAATCTTCATGAGGATCAAACAAGGTATAGTGAATAAGGCACTGGCACAGTCCTGACACATAGTAAATTCTCACTGAGAACATGTATGGACCAGGGTGTGGCCCTAGAGCTATAGAGAAGAATGAGACCCCTGCCATCAAGTAGCCTGTTGTCTATCAATCTGTGTTAATGAAGGAAGAGCATATTCCCATATCCTATCCCCTTTGACCATGTACATAATACCCAAAGAAGGGATGGGGGGAAGGAGGCAGCAAAGGAAACCAAAACTTGATAGTAATAGCTAATTTTTACAGAGTGCCTACTGAGTGCAGGGTGTTCTTCTAGGCAGTTTGTGTATATTAATTCATACTAATCTTTATAATGAAAGCTGCGAGGTAGACGAGATTATCCTCACCATCCCTTTTTTCTTCAGCTGTTGTAACAAAGGTACAGAGAGATTACGTAACTTGCTCAGGATTACATGGGCAGGATGCTGCAGTGCTGGGATTTAAATCCAGAGCAGTCTGGCCCAAGAGTCCATGCTCTTAACCACCCTTCCAGCCTGCCTCTTCAGGGTGAAGGTGAACACGCAGAAAATAGCAAGGATACAAGGGGCCAGTGCCCAATGCCTGTCACTGGGTGGGTCTTCCTTCCCAGGATGCCTTGCACCCATCAATCAAGGTGTGTAGGAACATGAATCAGCTATGGTCCCTATCAGAAGGACACTTAGTAGGGCAGAGAGTACATCAGTGGGCCCTACTGAAGAATAATATTCATGGGGTCAAGGTGATTTCTGCCTTGGGATGAGCCCAGAAGCTAGAATCAGAAAACTTATTCAAGTCCCATCTCCTCCGTCTACTGAGTTTCTCTCTAAACTTATATTTACTCTCCATAAAGTGAGGGCAAACATTTAATTAACAGAGGTAGTTTTAAGGATCAAATAATAAATAACTAACATTGATTGAGGATTTATTATGTACCAGGTCCTGTTTTTGTACTTTACAGGTACAAATGTATTTAATTCTCAAAACTCTTAAGATGTAGGGGCTGTTATTATCATACCCGTTTTACAGAAAAGAAAGTTGAGGCATAGAGAGGTTCAGTAACTTGGTCGAGATCACACAGTTAATAAGTCGTGGAACCAGAATTGGAAGTTCAGCATCCAGTTCTGTGCTCCTTACCACCTCTCTGCACTCCAGTGGTGGGTTGAAAACATTTTGCAAACACTAAATGTCATTGTTGTCTATTCTCTTACTTCCATGTCTTAAGTCTTTGTTCGTGCTGTTCCCTTGGCCTGTAGTGCCTTTCCTCCTCTTACCTGACTACCTCTTACTTGTCTAGAGGGGTGAAAAGTGAGGTTCTGGAGCCCCCAGTGGTGTGTTGGAGCTGCCTCACCCTGGCTTATGAGAGCTGATGGTTAAATTTTCTGGAATTTTCCCAGTCAGTTGTTAAACACAGCTATTATTAAATATGTAATTATATAAACTTACAATCAAAAAAATTATATTAAAAACACAGGTAATGAATACTTAAAACTTATCACTTCGTTATTTTATTATGTTATACTCTAATCTATGCTCTTGAGGTTATTTCCAGCTATTGAATCTGTATGGCAGAAATAGTCTTACCAGCTCTGCATTCTGTGACATCACACTGGTAACTTAAAACTGGCCATGATGGGAGTATTTATACCATAGTAATTGGCAGATGCTACAAACCAGGCTTTTTGTCCTGGAGAGCTAGTTGTTAAGTATTTACCAGCACACCACTGCCATTTATTAACTGTGTGATCTTGGACAAGTAACCTTTCTGTACCTCAGTTTTCTCATCTGTAAAATAGGGACAGCATTAGTGCCTACTTCACAGAGTTGTGAGGAATAAACATCATACATGGGAAGGACTTAGCAGAACTCCTGGTACAGAGTCAGCCATCAATGAGTGGCCACTGTCAATATTATTATTAAGGCAATCTTATTATTATCATAAGTCATCATCTCATACAAGCAGCCTTTCCTTCCACCCAAGCTGGGTTCCACCATCAGAGATTATCTGTGACTTGATATTCATCACAGTGCACTGGGATTGTCATTTTCTGTGTCATTTTCCCTCTTTAGGAGGCGAACTAGTTGACAAAGTCTAATTGAGTTTTCTGAGCACTTAGCCCAATGCCTGACACACAGTAGGTCCTCAACAAACTGTTAGATTAGATTGTTAGTGAGGAAAGTGTTTCGAAGCTACTGAAAAACCAGAATTAGGGAACTTGGAGGTTTCTCTAATCACATTACAAACTTTTAAGAATTTCTTCTCCACATCCAAGCACTGCTGGAATACTGCGTTTGGGGTTCATGCCTTGGGAGTACCTTATAATGTGGTCATTTTGGAATTTCAGGAACTAAAAGCCCCCTGACTTGGTGCCCAGACAGACCCACCACACACTGAACTCTTTTATAACGAAGTTCTCAGTGTGTATAATATGGAGCCCCTGTGATAATCTTAGCATGTCAAGAATATGACCAGTAACTTTCCAAACCACTTGAAGGTAGCTGGAACTGCCTCTGCCTCAAGTATTTAGAGAAAAAAGATCTTGATGTCATGTCAACAAACTCTTAAAGAGACTGCACATACCTGGAGTGCTTTTCAAGGCCTAGGAGCCAGTGATTGGAGGCTGATTTCAGGGAGAAAGGAGGGGAGAGGCCAAAGGCATGTTGAAAAATCATTTTTTGTCTGTTGTTCCTTTGTATGAACTGGTTGCTGGCTTCTGCAACACCCAGTAATTAAAATGGCTGGAATGCTTTGCATTTTTACAGCACTGTGAAGGCGGCTCAGAGACCTAGAGCTGGAGCCAGCTGGAGGCCCAGGGATCCTACCCCTTGGCCTGGCAGAGGCAGCTGGCATCTGCCTTGGGTGGGGGTGGGGGTTGGCGGCAGGAAGGGGAGAGGAAGTCAAAGGTCAGGAATAGTTCCCACTGCTCTTTTCCTTCCTTAGTCAGATGCATCCAGGTGCACCACCTCTAGAAGGAAGGTCTACATGGGCCACCCACCTTCTGGAAGTCTGTAGTGATTAGTGGTGCTGCCTAGGAATGGTAAACAATGATATAGCTCTCCTTTATTAACTATCTACCCTGTGCCAGGTCCTGTACCAATAACGTTATGTATATTATCTTTTTTCAAGAAAAAAACTGAGACCGTAACGTTCTCCTGCTCAAAACTCTCTCTGGATCCCTCATGCGTTTAAAATGAATTCTAAATGCCTCCCGCTTCCATCCCCCACATGATGTCGTCCCCGCCATCACTGTCCTTCTCCCACTCTCCCTTCAGCTCACCACGTTCCGCACCATGCTGGCCTCCTTTCCATGTTTCACCAAGCCCAGTCCGGTTCCTGCGCCAGGACTGCCCCATCTCCTCCCTTGACCTTCCCAGGTCCAGCCATGGCCAGTTCCTTCTTGTTATTCAGCTTCCAGCTCAGATGTCACCTTCTCAGAGACATCTGCCCTGGCTGAAGTAAGACAACCGTCCCCAGTCACTTGTGCCTCCCATTGCCCTGTGTTTCAAGTTTATTTCCTTTTCAGTACTTATTGCTGTCTGGGAAAAAAAAAACTTATTTGTTTTTGTTTTTGTGGTATGCGGGCCTCTCACTGTTGTGGTCTCTCCCGTTGCGGAGCACAGGCTCCGGACGCGCAGGCTCAGCGGCCATGGCTCACGGGCCCAGCCGCTCCGCGGCATGTGGGATCCTCCCGGACCGGGGCACGAACCCGTGTCCCCTGCATCGGCAGGCGGACTCTCAACCACTGCGCCACCAGGGAAGCCCTTGTTTATTTTTTATTCATTGTCTTTTCTATCTAAAATAGAAGCTCCTTGAGGTCAGGGCCCTTGTCTATCTTTTCTCTGGTGTATCCACAGCACCTAGATCAGTAGTCAATAAATATGTCGAGATAATGAATCTCCACAACAACCCAACAATCTGGACATCCTTGTCCTGATCTTCCACAAGAGGAAGGGAGGTTAACTATCTTGCCCAAGGTCACCCCACAGGAAGCGATGTTCCCAGGTCTGTCTGACTACTAAGCCCATGCTTTGGGATGAGTATACATAACCTTCCCCCATGCACAGCTACTTTAGAAAATAATGGAAAGATGGTGTCTGCACTTCAAGGGAAGGAATCAGGACTCAAGGCTAACTATGAGCGCTTTAGTAATGTAACAGTGGTGGTACCAAGAAAGAAGAATGTAAACACATGATGGGAACCCACCACCCTGGTGGTCTAATCCAAGTTCTGCCACCTGTGCTACCTTGGATGAGTTAATTACCCTCTCTGGGCATTTTTTAAAAATGTGCAGAGGCTGTCTGCTTCCACCTCTCCAGGGACAATTATGTAACAGTGTGTGAAGCCCCAGCATTCTAATGACCCTCTCCTGTCCCGAGATGGAGAGGCTGGAATGTTGCATGGATCACTAGGGTGGGAACCACACCACAGGGAAACAATGCTCTCCTGACTGTGTGGGTATCTTTGGCAATAAGCAGCTAGATTTAGAAGTTGGCTTTTAAAGCCTTTGGGGTGCTCGAGGAAGGGCAGGCTTAGTTAACTTAGTTAAATGAGCATCATCACTGCTCCTTTCCGTGCCTATGCATTGCCTCCGTGATAGAGCCTGGCTGCTCAGCCTGACCTTCTGGCCCCAGAGTCTATCCCAGCCTCACCCCCATCTCTAGGCTTCATCCTAGCCAATCATGATCTGTGCCCTTCCTCACCATGATGTGAGCTGTATCTTCTCCCCACCACTGGCTTTTTAAAAAGTGTTTTATTTTGATGTAATTCCTATTTATAGAAAAGTTGAAAGAATAGTTCAGAGAATTACCAGATACTTTTTGCCCTAAAGGTTAAAAAGGTTAACATATTACTACATTTTCTCTCTTCCCCCCTTTTCTCTCTCTCTCTCTCTCTCTCTCTCTCTCTCTCTCTCTCACACACACACACACACACACACACACACACACACACAACTGTTTAGGAGTCAGCTGCAGACATGATGCCTCTTTACCCCTAAATATTTCCATGTTCATTTCCCAAACACAGGCCACCATCAGCTTCTGCAGTGTGAAGCAGCTCAGGCCCTGGGGTTTGCATTCCAAATCCCAGCTCTACCTCTTAACTAACTGTGTGCTTTTATGCAGAAGGTTTCACTCCTCTGGACCTCAGCTTCCTCATCTATAAATCGGGGGCACTAAGAACACCTACCTCATAGGGCCAGCGTGAGAATTAAATGGGATACCCCATGCTGAGGGCTTGGCACTGTGCCTGGGATACGAAAAGTGCATAATAAGTAAATGGGAGTGTTTTGCTAGAATGCCGTGTTTTTTTCTTCTTTGAAATGGTTTGATTTCTTAGATTTCCCCTTATTCTTCTTTAGGCCAATTCTTATAGGAAAAAAACAAGACAGCTTCTTTCATTCATTCCCTCCTTATTTATTGAGCACTGATGCCAGATCTGACCCTTTTCTGAGTACTGAGAGCAGCAAACAAGACAGACATAGTCCCTGTCCTTAGAGTTTATGTTTGCATGGTGGAGACAGCCAGTAGACATGGAAGCAAATAGATGGGCCATTTCATTGGGTCATAAGTGCAGTGAAGAAGAGAAAACCAAGGGACTCTGGAGCCAGGGAGTGTGCAGGGGGCTCCTTTGATTAGGGTAACCAGACAAGACTTCTCAGATGAGATCAAAGTTCTACTAGATTCTTTCAGTCTTAGAAAATGCCTTCTGGGAACATGTGAGGCACAGTTTGATTGCTCAATAAATGTTTTTCTCATGATTGTGTGCACAGTGGGATGCATGAGAGTTTAAATCCTCCCAAAAGAACGTAATCACAGGAGCAAGCACTTCTTTACCACTTGCTTGGAGCCATGCACTTTACATATATTATCCTGTCAGCCTTCCTGGACTCCCTGTGAAGTAGATATCATTCTCCTCATTTTATAGATGAGGAGACTGAGGTTCAGAGAAGCAGGTTCATTTGCCCAAGAACAAAGAGAAAGTCAAAGATTCTCTGACTGCATCTGGCACCAAAAATCCACCTGGAATCACAATGTCAGCCTCTTACTACTCACAAGGACAAAACGGCAGGTTTTCATTTGAAGAAAGAGTGTTGTGCTAGATGTCAGAGGTGCTTTTCTAACCCCGGCTCTGCTGCTTACGAGCCGTGAGTCTCAGTATAACCCTCTTTGACACTGGATGGTCCCTCGCATCCCCTCCACCTGAAACAGGTGAGTTCACCTGTATTTTTTTTAACTTCCTCTGCCTCTTCTTTGATGGAGAAAAGTAATGCAAAGCGGAAAGAGAATTAGGAAAACAGATGAGCTGTGGGTATCACCTGCACCAAGTGATCACACCACGAGCCAAAGAGTGGGTCTGCCTGGGAGGGGCATGAAGGGGAGAAATGACTCCCCTGCCTCACAGCATCCAGCCTAGTGCCCTGTGCACAGTAGGAGCTCAAGCCTGCTCTCATATGGACAAGTGCAGCTATTCTCTTGTGCCAATTAGAAAAGCAATGACATTGCTTATGGCCACCCCACATGCATTGTGCCAGTATTGCCAGCTGTGATATGCTGTTCTAGTCCAGGACTCCTGTTTAAAGCAGGCCACTGAACATTAGAGAGTTTTCAAAGTAGGGTGGATGGGGGAGAGTTACCATCGTGGTTAATTGACTATATTAATTATCTATTCCTACATTACAATATTACCGTACACTTAATGGCTTAAAACAACACACATTTATTACCTCATGGTTTCTATGGGTCAGGAGTCCAGGCCTGGCTGAGCTGGGTCCTCTGCAAGGTCACAGTCAAGATGTTGACTAGGGCCGCGGCTTCATCTTCCTTGCTCACGTGATTGTGGCAATGTTCTGTTTCCTGTGGACTCAGTTTCTCACTGGCTATGGGCTGGAGTTCACCCTCAGCTCCTTGCCATGTGACTCTCTCCATAGGCAGCTCACTATATGGCAACTTGCTTCTCCAAAGTCAGCAGGGAAGAGCGTCTTCTCCCCAGATGGGCATCGTAGTCCTGTGCAATGTGACCACATACACATAATCATACACATCCCGCTGCTTTTGCTGTATTCTACTGGTGGAAAGTATGTCATAGGTCCTGCCCACACTCAGGAAAGGAATTATACAAGGATGTAAATACCAAGAGGAGCGGACAAAAGGGACCACATTGGCTTACCTTCTAAACAGAGTGAACAGAGTGATCAGAATGTTGAAAGCCCCAGAAAGCATGCAGTATGGAGAACAGTTGAAAGCACTTGAAAAATTTAACCTGGGTAAGAGGAAAATGATAATAATAAACACTTATATTGCTTTAACTGAGGACTTTTCATATCTTAGCTCACTTAACTGTCATACAGCCCTATAAGGTAGATACTATTATCATCCTCGTTTTACAGATAAGGAAACTGGATCACAGATAGCTCAAGTAATATGCCCAGGTGACACAGCTATTGAGCAGTACTGCTGGGAGTTGAACCCAGGCAGTCTGCCTCCAGGCAAAGACTGTCAGTCATTAGAAGACAAGGTTGAGTTTCCCCTAAAAGATACAAGGACCAAAGGGTAAAAGCTACCAGGCGGTAGATGTGAGGCTTACCAGAAGCTCTGAGTCTCCATTGCCAGGGCATAATTAGCAAGTGCTGAGGAGCAGCTCTCCAGGTGAGACTGGGGAGTGTGCTCCTGCATACTGCCGTCTCCACAACTCCCTGTTGTCTCTTCGACTGAGGCCGTAGGTTGGTTATTTCCCACACTGCTCTTTCAAGGCCCCAGGCTGCACCATGAACTCCTAGGCCAGGCATTCAGGCAGTATAAACCTGTGGTCACGGGAGGAAACAGAGGAGGAGCTGGGCCTTAGTGACCACGTGAGAGGCTCAGCAATTGTAGCAAGGGAGTTATAGACAAGGATGCAAGTATCAAGTAGGTCAGCCTCCACTATGAATTGAGACCAAGGCCCTCGCGTGCCTGGGTCTTTAGCTCCCTTGGCTGTATAATGGCAATGGCGGATTCTGGTTCCCCTGGTCCTTGGGAGGATCCAGTGAGAGAGATCCTGGAGAATGAGCTAACTACTTTGAGTTCCAGAACCATAGTCTAAGCAAGGCCAGATTCCTGTGTTAGAACTACAAGGCATGAAAACCCATTTGTTTTCCTTCTTACTGTGGAATTTTTGTTCAGAAATAGTTTTGAAGGGGGAAAAAAATCCCAGCCCTTTGAGAAAATAGGATGGGGAGGACTCATGGAGGGAAAGCTTCATTGTGAGGTAAGGAGTTCTTTGTGGATACTTTTTTGTTCTATTTTTAAAAGAAAGCTATTCTTCAAGAGAATGAAAAGAAAAAGTAAGGAGAAAAGCATATTCGTCTGTGGATGTGCTTTGCCTAAGAATCCCAAAGCAGCCCCTGGAGAAAGGGAAATGCATCAAAAAATGATCTGGGAAACCCTTAAACAGCAATTGTGCGTTGGCCCTGCCTCAGCCAATCATCAACAACAATAATAATAGTTAACACTTAAGTAGCATTTACTATGCACCGGGCACTGGTATAAGTACTTTATTATTAATTCCTTTAAACCTCAGCTCAGCCCTGTGGGGCAAACACATTATCATAATCCCATTTAATAGGTAGGAGCTGAACCCCAGAGAGGTTAAGTGACTTAGCCAAGGTCACACAGCCCATCAGAGGCAGAGCCAGGATTCAAACCCTTCTAGTCTTGCTCTAGTACCCTTAACCACTACCTACTCAGACTCTCAAGGGTTGATTGAGCAGGTACATGGATAAGGCACCATTCTGGGTACCAGTGGGGTGAGAGGGAGGAGGTGGGAGGCATAAGGAAAGAGCAAGACCCTAAAAGTTGAATCTCCCCAGGCTAGGTTAAGTCCACTTTCTGGCTGTGGGACCTCGGGCAGGATTGTGAGCAACTGGGTCTTTCAGGTCTTGGTAGTTCTAGTGCCTTATACAATTAAGAAACAGTTGATGGCAGGAGGGAGAAAAGGAGAGACAGAGGGACAGATAGAGGGAGACAGTGAGGAAGGAAGAAAAGAAATAGAAGTAATAATAACTAATTTTAATAGCAGCTACCTCTTAACAAGCGTTTTATCTTGCCAGGTACTGCTAAGTGCTTTACCCACATTATATTATTTAATCCTCATAGTAACGACCCTATGACATGGTTAATATTACTACTTCCATTTGAAGGATAAAGAAACTGAGGCATGGGAAGGTCATTAGCTTGTTCAAGGTCACATAGCTGGTGAGTTGGGGAGCCAGGATTCCGACCAGGCAGTGTCATTTTAGTGCCCAGACCCTTAGTCGGTAACAAAAACAGTAAATGTTTGAGGTCAAGGTGTAATCCCTCCCATATGCAGAGTACTTGGCAGATTACAAAACTCTTTGTGGTGAGGTTTCCAGGGTGGAGATGGGGACAGAAATTTCCGGGGTTCTCAGCCAGTGATTCTCAGCTAACACTTAGGTGAAAAATGCCAAGGCAAGCGGAGATGTGAAACAGAAACCAGGGCAGCCGATGGTGCACTGCTCAGAGGCCCTTTGGTGGCCTGGTCCACTCAGGCGCGGCTCAGTCTTGAGCAGCCATACCCAGGTCATCTGTAATTTTACTCCCCAGGACACACTCCTGAGATCCCCATCTCATTTACTTCCTCGTCCCCCCAGGGCCAGCTGCAGGCATGAAATCCCAACCCAGTTCAGCAAAACACAAACCAGATGCAGTGTCCCACACCCATGAGCTGGGAGCTGTTTAATTTGTGTCCAGGCAGGTAGGCAAAGGAACACAGAAATCAAGGCAGCGTGCGTCAGGGGGCTCAGTCAGGGCACAGTGTTCCTTCGTGGACTTGGAGGCAGAACACAGCAGCTCAGCCTTACCAAAAGAGCGAGCTCTTTGTTCTAGCTCCCTCTGCCACGTTTTGCTTTTCTGCCCTGGTTATCCCATTGCAGAATGCAGCTACCAGTACCTGCCCAACCTATATCGTAGCTGGTACTGAGGATTAAAGGAGTTGATAGAGATTGCATCACAGTTGTAATCTGCAAAGTGCGTACAGCTGCTAATCACGTTTTTCCTATTAATGCATTTCCTGGGGAGACAGTATGTCTTCAGGGGAAAAGCACAGTGTGAGAATCACACAGACCTGGGTTTGATTCCCAGCTCTGCCACTAGCCAGCTGTGTGCACTTGGGTAAGTCATTACACTTCTCTGCACTAGCGTTTCCTCTCCTGTGAAGTAGGAGTAATGATGCCCACTTCAGAGAGTCTCGGTGAAGATGAAATGAGACAGCACCTGACTCATGGAAGAAACTTAATGAGGAGGGACAACTAATTCAGTGTCTTACAGCCACAGTTCTCCACCATTGTCATTCCCTCAGGGCAGCCTTCTCTGACCTCTGGGACCAGATAAGAATCCGTTGTTGCCAGCCAGCAGATGCAGCAATTCTTCGCAGCATACGTCACATTTTACATTTATTCGGATGATAATTTGATTACTATCAGCCTCCCTCACTAGCCATATATGGAGACAGGAACTATGTCTGTCTTGGGCCATCACTGGAACCCCAGTGCCTAAGACAAGCCTGGCCCACAATAGGTGCTCAGTGAATATGTGTGGAGTAAATTAATGAAGGAAATGAGTAGTATCCCAGTATGCTGGTGTATTCCACTTATTTGGAAGATAGTGTTACTATAGTTTTTTGTTATTGGTAGTGAAAGTCCTGGAGTTTATTTTGTTTTTAAGAAACAATTAAAGCATGTTCAAGATTATCTTTAAAATAGTGTCATCCTCATTAACAGAACATTTGCCGGAAGCAATGATGCAGGTGATGGGGGCCTTGTTGTATTAGTTAGATTCACTTGACGAACAGAGCCAGGCAGCCAGACACCTGCTTTGAGCCCCATAGCTGACCCCACACCTGGGAAAGGATAAGGAGAGGGAGGTATTGGGTCAGCGGGGTCAAGTTCACCAAGAACGGAACTTCCAGGCATGTGGAGATGCCCTGGCATTGTCAGGTGGCTCAGGTGTCCTTCCTGGTGTCCCTTCCCAGCCAGCACACGCTCCAAAGGCCAGCTCTTTGCTCTGGTCCCCCCCTGCTGTCTGCCCCTACCTCCTCCCCGTGCTTTTGCCCCAAAGCCCAGCCTCAAGAGCTGCCCCTGGGAAGAGGGTTGGAGCCTCGTCTTCCTAAGTGAGCAGAAAGGCCTGGAATCCCACCCAAGTGGGCCAGGCAGGACCAAACAGTCCAGTGAGGTACACCTGCCTGGAGGCTGGAGTTTACCCCAGCCAGAACTGAACATTACTCACTGTCAGAAACATCCCCTAAACCTTTCACGAATCATCTGGGCCCTGCTAAGTGCCAAGGTCAACGTTTAGCCTTTCCTGTTTTCTCTGCCTCTTGGCTGCGGTCTCTTTCCTGAGACGGTGGAGACAGAAGTAGTTTGCAGGAGTGGGGCACAGTCAGACAGATGAAAGGATTTCTTTCCGTTTCTGAGTTTGATTTTGGTTGGGGAGGGCCCAGAGGGGCCCAACTGCACTCTAGCAAGAGTTGACTCCCCTCCTGAAAGCCCAGGTCCTGACCAAGGGAAAACAGAATGATCTAAGGTCCAACATTGTATGGCACAATAATTCTTAAAACTGTAGGAAACTTGGATGTTTAAAAAAAAGAAGAAACCCTGAAAAAAATAAAAATAAAATGAAATTATGTCATCCTCTCTTGCCTGCTTTTCAATAGGCTTTCTTGGGTGAGGCTACAGCTCAATGCAAGCCCTGAGGTTTACCCTCCGCCCATCATAATCCCATGAGAATGTCTCCCACGGGAATGTCATTCGGTGATTGGGTCTTGATGGAAACAGAAGGTTGAAAAATGTGGTCTTAAACATCATAGATCCTTTTTGCCTGTAGCATCTGGTCTAGAAAATTGGAAATGAGAATGTCCTTGTCTCTCTCTCAGATGACATGAACACTGAAAAGTTAATGCTTCTAAGCACAGAATTATCTGCTTCCTGCCATAAAACTTCCTGCCTTGAGACACTGTTTATCAATCCTTTAACCCTAATGTGTCTTGACCAGCCAGGACCTGATAGGAGAAAAGCATTTTCTTCTTGGTGTGGCAGACTTCACACCGCTATTACAGCAATAATTTGGTGTTTTTCACAGGTTTTAGGTGGTATCCCCATCAACGTTTTTTCTAATAGTTAACTTTTTAGTACAATAAAAATTTTATTTAAAAAAATTAAAAAATATAACTAGCAAATCAAATCCATGAATTCATGGATATTATAGCTTAGATAAACCCAAAGCTGACACTTCAGTAAGAGGAAAAAAAAGAGTCAATCCAGAGAAAATACTTAGTAAGTATTGATAGTAAACTGTTAGGAGAAAATGGCAAAAATGAATGTGGAAAGCTAATGTGTGAGCTTTAGGAATGCTGCAATTATTTATTTTCTTCTCTCTCTTCCCATTAATTTGTGAGTTCCTTTAGGACAGAGACTGCCTTTTTATTCTTTATAACCCAAGCACTAGCACAGTACCTGACACAAAGGAGCTCCACACATAGGAGCTCAATGTTCAGTGAATGTGGGATACAAAAATGATGAATGGATGAGTGAATGGAGAGACAGCCTTGACATCTTGTGCTGTGACAAATCCGCTGAGGTTGAGGTCTTCCCAGAAGTGTCTTGGGAACAACAGTGTACCGAGGGAGGACTTTCCTTCCTAAACAGGTTTCTGTATGATGATAATTGGTAAAAGGAGGGTCAGGCTGGCTAACACGCCTAAAAGCTAGCTTCCCCCTTCTCAGATTCTTCCCACCAGACAGAATTTCCAGCTGCCTGGAATAAAGGAGGAGCCGAGAATACTGAAATCCACAGCTAGGGCTCATCAGACAGGACACACTAGCTGTGTAGCCTCGGATATGTCACTTAATGTCTCCTTCTCTGAGAGGTGAAGAAGTCATTACAGTGAAAGAAATTCTGTGATTCTGGGAGGGGTTGGTTCTGAATTTGAAACCTACAGGAAAGGCAGAGGGGAGGAGGTACTGATGAGCTGGTGCAAGGCCAGGTTCAGGCTTGAGGAACTGACGCCTTGGTGTTCAGTGATCATCTGTGCAGTGAGCATCGTGGGTCATTCTGGGTAGTGATATCTCTGAGGTCACCTGGGGCCACTTCCAGCTTTAGGAACTTTCCTGTGTGTGCCTGGCGGGGGAGAGGGTGGCTTCTGCTGCTGGGGCCCCCACTACATGAGAGCAATGAGGGCAGCCTCTCCATGCCTGCCATGGAAAGGCAAGCAGGTTTGCTTCCACTTGGAATTCTTAGGTGTCCCCCTAGGACTGCACTTTACAGTTTACTGAACACTGTTCATGTCCTCTGTCCCATCTGATCCCCATGGGATTCCAGAGGGGGCCACTTAGGGTGGTGCAGAGGGAGGTGGTGACTAAGTGCTCCAGGCCACGTGTTCAGAAGAAAGAATACCTGCTGTGGAGCAGAGCTCACCTCAGGGTGGCCCAGGGCCTGGGACTTGGATCCAGACCCCTGTGTTCAGAGTCCAGCTCAACCAGGTGCCAGCTATGTAACCTCAGGAAAGCCAGATCTCTTCTCTGGGCAGCAGTTTTCTCATCTGTAAAATGGGACAATAAGAGTATCTATCTCATACTGTTATTATGAATATTGAATGAACATTATCTGGCACAGAGTAAGTGATCATATTTTATTATCTCATAGGTTATTTTGAGGATTTAGTGGGATAGAGGATATATTCGTTTCCCAGGGCTGCCTTAACAAAGTACCACAATTTGGGTGGCTTTAAACAACAGAAATTTATTCTCTCGCATTTCTGGAGGCCAGAAATCCAAAATCAGTATCATTGGGCTGAAATCAAGGTGTCAGCAGGGCTGTGCGTTCTCTGGAGACTCTAGAGGAGAATCCCTTCCTTTCCTCTTCCAGTTTCTGGTGGCAGCCAGCATTCCTCGGTTCGTGGCTAAATCTTTCTGACCTTTTCTTTCATCTTCACATGGCCTTCTCCTGTGTGTGTCTGAGAGAGTGTGTGTGTGTGAAATCTCCCTCTGCCTATAAGGATACATGTGATGACATTTAGGGCCCACCTAAATAATCCAGATTAATTTTCCCATCTCAAAATCCTTAACTTAATCACATCTGCAAAGATCCTTTTTCCAATTAAGATAACATTTATAGGTTTCAGTAATTAGAATGTGGATATATTTTGGGAGCCATTTTTTAAGCCTATCACATGAATGGCCTTTTACAAGGTTTGCTGACCCCTGTTCTAGAAGGATAGGGAAGCCACTCCCAGACTGGCCAGCTCCCACCCTCTGAATCTGCTTTCTGGAGGCCCCTTGTCTCACTCTACATCCACATCTGGCCCATACCAGCGTTCTCCATTTTGTTAAACACTTCCTAGGACTGCGTATAGTTTTCCTCACCCCTGCCCACCTTCCCCCTGCAAAAAGAAAATAGTAAAATAACACCAACACCTGCAACATTTCTTGACCTTCTGGTCCCACTTTTATCTCCCCCATGGTCCAGCACTGTCCTCAGGGACAAAAAGAATGAGAGATTTTTAGCAGACAAATTCTGTTTTCCAGAGTAAGGACCCTTTCTTCACCTTATTTTGCGTGGTGGATGGCTTTTCCTGATGTCCTAAGAGGGTTTTACCCCATCCTCTCTGGGCTAAAACTGCTCTCCTGACATCCTATTCCAGTCTCATGCAGGGACCATCCATCCCAGGGTGAACTGTTCTGCTCCCCAAGCCTTGTACAAACCTGGCCCCAAACAGCTCACTAAGAAATGTACTCTTCCTCCCCTTTCCAAGTTTGATCATGGAAATGGAGCTATGTTAGTTTCCACCTTGGTAAAACTAGCACAAACATGATGATAAATGAACATTTGCCATGGGAATGAATGAAACCACACAAACTCACAGGTAATCCTCTCCATGTAGAGTGTGCATCTTTTTGCACAGTCCACAGCTTGAAAATGAACAAGGGATATTGTTCATATTTTGGTGGGGTATTCAAAATGGCCAATCGTGTACACTGAGTATGGATATCAAAGTTCTGGGGATCGTTATGTCATGTGACCCTCCCCTGTGAGGGAGGCAGAATAGTGTTACTATCTCCATTTTAAAGAAGGGAAACTGGAATTCCCTGGCCGTCCAGTGGTTAGGACTCCGTGCTCTCATTGACAAGGGCCTGGGTTCAATCCCTGGTCAGGGAACTAAGATTCCACAAGATGCATAGGGTGGCCAAAAATAAAATAAATTAAAATAAAGAAGGGAAACTGGGGTTCAGAAAGGTCATGTAGGTAACTGGCCTATTGTTAGAAAGATAGTAGGTGGCAGACTTGGTCCTGGAACCCATTCCCCACCTAGTGTTTCCACTGGCCTGGGCGAGGTCCACTGTGTAACAGAGGCAGAACGGAGGGTGCAAGAGCCTGGCCTGGGAGTTAGGAAACTGTTCTGGTGTCTTTGTCACTAAATCTGTTGGTGCACTTTTTCTCTCTGGTATTCAGTTTTCAGAATTTTATCTTATCATCTGTGTCGTGGGCAACTTCAGGGGGCCAGGCTGGTTACATAAAATAATTTTTAAAAAACAATACTAATGGCTACCGTTTAATTGAGCACTTATTATGAGCCAGGCACTATTTGATGTACTTTACATGGAATGATTAATTTAATCCTCACAGCATCCTTATGAGTCTTCTTATTATAGCCACTTTACAGAGGGAAAACTGAGACACAGAACAGTTAAGAACCTTGATTCAGGGCCACACACCTATTAGTTGGGGAAAATGGAGTGCCAGGAATAAGGAAGTTCCTATAGTATACAGGTGGATGAGGGAAGATTTCTCCAGTGGGGTGGACACATGAATAAAGGCAAAGAGGGAGAGAGCCATGTGGATATCTAGGAGAAGAGTTTTTAGACCAAGGGAATATCGAGTGGAAAGGCCCTGAGATGGGAGCATCGTTGATGTATCCAGGATGGGAGCAGCCAGTGGGCAGTGGGGGAAGGCAGGAGATGAGGTCAGAGATGGGATAGGTGGGGAGGGGCAGACTGTGTAGGACCTTGTGGCTCATGGAATTTGGCTTTTGTTCAGAGTGACATGGGAAGTCATTGCAGGACTCTGAGCAGAAGAGTGCCACTTGACTTAACATTTGAAAGAATTACTTTGTCTGCCATGAGGAAAAGAAGGAAAGGAGGCTGATGGGGGCAAGGGCAGAAACAACGAGCAGATGGAGGAGATTGCAGTGATCCAGAAGAGAAATGGTGGTAACCTAGACCAAGGTGGGTAGCAATAGACATGGTAAAATGTGGTCAGTTCTGATTTTATTATGAAGGTGTGGGTGACAGAATTTGTCAGTGGACTGGATGTGGAGTATAAGAGAAAGAAGAAAGTCAAGGGTGACACCAAGACTTTGGAGTTGATCAAATAAAAGGAGTTGCCATTAACTAAGATGGGGAAGTCGGCAGATCAAGCAGTGAGAGTTTGGCTGTCAGCCTATTTAACTAGCAGTGCCTATTAGACATCCAAGTGGAGATGTTGAAGAGGCCATTGAATCTGGGGTAGAGGGAGAGGCTTGTCCGGGGATATAAATTTGCGAGTCATCAATACATAGATGATGTTTAAAGTCATGAGACTGAGATCATCATGGGAGGGAGTGTGACAGAGAAGAGCAGAGACCAGAGTGCTTCAAAGTTTAAAGGTCAGGACATTGAAGAGGAATCAGTAAAGGTGACTGAGATCAAGCAGTTGGTGAGAATCAAGAGTAGTGTCCCAGATGCCAAAGGAGGAAAGTTTTTCAAGGAGGTGGCATGATCAACTATGTCAAATGCAGCTGTTTGGTAAAGTAAAATGAGAGCTGGGATTTGATCATTATATTTTGCAACATGGAGGTCATGCAAGACCTTGACAAGTGGAGGGGTGGGAGTGAGTTCAAGAGAGAATGGAAGAGAAGCAGAGCTCAGAAGTGTAGACTTTTTGGTATAAAGATGATTAGAAAAATTGAGTGGTAATTGGAGGATAATATAGAGTCAAGAAAGTGTTTTTTTAAGGGAGGTATTGCAATAACATGTTTGAATGATGATGGGAATGATCCAATAGTAAAAGAGAAGTTGATACAGGAGAGAGAGGAAAATTTGGTAGAGCAGTATCCTAAAATTGGTGAAAAAAGTGATATCTACAGCACAGTGGAGGGGTTCTCATGGTTAGGAGCAGAGTTCCTCCAAAGGAATGAGAGGGAAGGCACAGTGTATGACAAGAGATACTGGAAGGTGGGTAAATGTGGTGGTGGGGGCTTGGGCACATCTCTTTTGATTGCTTCTGATGTTTTCAATAAAATATGAAGCAAGGTCATTATCACTGAGAACCTAGAGGAGGAGGACATATCAAAAGTGTTAGAATAAAGGATAAAATGTTAAATATTTGCCTAAAAGAATGGGAGAGTGAATGGATTAAGGAAGTGTAATGGGATAACAGAGCTTCAGATGAGTCCTGAAAATAATGGTCATATTTTTCTCCAGCCGTATTCAGATGTGGTATGTTTTGGTCACCTTTGCAGCTGAGGGCAAAGAAAGGTGAAACAGAATGACATTTGTAGTGGGAAGGCATGATCAGTTCTGAACATGTGTTTGAGTGCCTGTGGGATTAGATGGCCAGGAGGCAGTTGATTACATACACACACACACACACACACACACACACACACATCTATGTATATATGTGTGTATATACACACCTATTAGATTAGATGGCCAAGATATATATATATATATATCTCTGATGACAATTCTGAGCTCTAGAGTAAAAAGAAAAACCTGAAAAGGTTTCAGAGAAAGAGATTACAGGCTACTTATGAAGAAAAGAAAAGAGAAAGAGACTGGCAACAGACCACTCATCTGAAGCACTGGAAGTTCGAAGACAGTGGAACAATTTTCTCAGACTAATGAGAGAAATGTATATAATCCAGGATTCCCTTACCCAACCGTGCATATTAGAGGGGCTCTAATATGGGCTCAATAAGGACTCAAAGTAAACCATCCATATACTCTTTCTGTGGGGATTACTTAAGGATCTACTCTAGTCAAATGAAAAATTGATCAGAATAAAGATCTCAAAATGAGGGAAGACAAAGCATACAAGTAAATTGTGTGTGTGTGTGTGTGTGTGTGTGTGTGTGTGTGTGTGTGTGTGTGTTTAAAGTCACCAGCAATCCTTTGGGGGAACTATCCTAGGAAAGTAATGGGAGCAGAAGGTGTATTGCAGGGGATATGAAAGCAGTAGCCAGAGAATACTCCTTCAAGAAATATGGAGGTAAAACAAGAAGGGAAGGTCACTTAAGGGATCAAAAGAAGAGCTAACTTTTACTCATAAAAAGCAAAACCCAAGCATGTTTGTAAACCAAGGAAAAGGAGTTGTAAATGTGGAAGGTGTACAAATATGTGTGATTGCCCACATACAGTAGGGATGTCTTCTATTCCAGAAGGCATGGACCTTTGACTAGCTTGGATTTGGGAGGGAGGGAATCATATTGGGTTGGTTAGAAGGAGAGAAGGAAGAAAGGGTGGGGGAGGGGAGAGAGGTGAAGAAAATAGTTGCTACAGATACCCAAAAATCTATCAGAATCACATACCTAAAGCATGTGCTTTAGTGTAAGTATATTTAATTCTGTGATCTGGGAACATAGCCCAGTCAGCACATCATTTGGCTGGGAGCTATCTATTTTTCCCCATTGTCACGTAACTAGAGCAGATCTCTGAAGGAAGGAGTCTGATAAGACTGATAATTTTTTTGAGGAAGAATGAATTAAAGCATATCTGGAAGTTCTAGACGGGCACCTGGAGGAAAGCATCATGACAAAAGTGGGAAAGCCCTGTGGAGGCAGGGATAGAAACCCAGGACAAAATCAGGTAACTTTACAAAACAGCATTACGTAAGGGTGGGACCGGCTGCATGACACAATGGGCATGGCCTTCTGAGCTGCAGAGATCTTGGCTCAAATCTTGGTTCTCGTTCGCTGTGAGACCTGAGAAAGTGATTCCACTCCTCTAAGCATCAGCTTCCTCATCTGTAAGTGAGAATGATAACACAGCCCTTGCAGAGCTTCTGTGACTATCACATGCATTTGGCAGGTTGTTGTGGAGGGTCCACTGGGTACCAGGCTTTGTTCCCAGGGCTGGGGGTTCCTTGGTAAAGAAAATATTCATGTTTCTTCCTCCTGGAGCTTCCACTCTAGATGACTGTGAGAAGCTGAGCAAGAAAAGCTCCAAGCACAGAGCCTGGGGCATGAAAGGCACAAGGAGTGCTCAATAGATATCACTTCCACCCTATCCTTTCCCAAAGTGGCTTCCACAAAGGCTCCTCACCTAGCCCGCTTTCCCAGCCTTCCTCCCCATGGCTGGCAGAACTATGTGGCTCTGGGCAGCTCCCCGCACACCCCCAATAGCCTCCACACCACAAAGGCACGGCCTTCCTCAGTTTTCAGCAAAAATCCTTGAAAACCAAGCTCTCCCATCTGGATACGAAGCTGAAGGAGGAAGCCTAGTGCTTGGAGCCCCCGGGGTTCCAGGACCTGAATCAGGCCCAGCTCGTAAGGGAGCATCACTTCCTACAGGTCCCCTGCCTCAGGCTTGGCTCTCTGCCCCTCCAAGACATTCTTCCCAGGCCTGTGTTTGATGCGTTGAGCTCCAGTCACTTCGAAATACAAGGTCATAACTCAGTAGTGTGTGATTTTTTTTTATACCCGACCTTTGTATCTGTGCAAAGGGGTGCACAACCCCCAGGTAACCCCCTCCCATTCCCCAAACTCTTTCCCAGGCGGTTCCCTTCATCAGCAAGTCTGTGCTCCCTCCCACGTGTCAGCACTCCCAGGGGGCCTTCCCTGCTTCCCTCCTCACCATGTGACCCTCCTCCACTGTCACCCTTTTGCCTGGATAGGCCTGTCATTTCGCATTATCGTCACCACCCCAGACCCAAATTTGTCCTCTGCTTTCCTGTTTCCAATTAAACCGCCTACTGTCAGGAATCCTAGGTAACACTGTTCTGCGGTCTCCAGAGAGGAAAATGACAGCATTGTGGGGGAGGGGGGATTCCCACTGACCAGCCTTGTGGACTTGGCCAGAGATATTCTGGGGGTGCGTTGAAAGCTGTGGAGACCCTGGGGCAGATGGTGTGGGCGGGCAAAGTTTGTGGTGGGTGCATTCTCCTTCCTTGTCTTGTGCTTTCCTTTCACAGCTGTGGTTCCTTGGAGCCCTAACATTCCAGAGCTAATTTTAGGTTCTTGGGACTGGCTTATTCTAAGTGACCCCGACCCCCACCTTTTCCCTCCGCCCAGCGTATTCATTCCAGCCTCTGGCTCACACAGTCCACACGCGCATGCGCGCTCTCTGTTTCTCGCTCAAATCAGAGAGGAGTAGTTGTAACCCAGGTCCCCCCACCAGCTCAGAGACCCTCAGGAAGCAGGAAACTGAATAGAGGGGGCGTGGGATGGGAATCCTGGAAGGACAAAAGAGGGTGGGGTGGGGAGCGACTTCCTGTCTCCCAAGTGAGGAGATGGTGTTTATGGCATCAGTCATGAGCTTACAGCCTTCTCAGAGCCTCTGAGGGAGGATGAAGGAGCAGGAATGTGAATGAAGACAGATAGGTGGGTGCCTGCCGTCCCTCCACCCCGTGCCCCCAATATTTGTACAGCACGTGAACCTGAGCATACCTACAGGAGCGGCCGACTTCAGAGTCTCATTAGGTTCTCCAATCATGAGGTAGAGCTTTAAAGTGGAAGAGACAGATGTCATCTTCTTCGTGCCTCTAACTCCACAGCGGGGAGAACCAAGGCCCAGAGACAGAAATGACTCCCCCAAGGTCTGGTCTGAGTGCGAAGTTATGTGAAGCCAGAGCTGGACCGAGCCTAGACTAGAACCTGGGCCTCCTGGCCTCCAGCTCAGAGTTCCTTCGGACATCAAGCTGCCTTCAGCTGTGGTTCTGGCCCATTTCTTGTCATTTGAGAGCAGGTTGCCGAGTCTTCTGTCACCATCAGCAGTGGGGCCATCGGGTGCCTCCCTCCCAAACTTGCTTCCTCAACACAGCCTTTGCCTGCCCTTTACAGAGGTGAAGTAGAAACCCTGAGAGGAAGTGAGGTCCATGGGGAAATGATCCGGCCGCCTGCCATGAGCCCAGACGGGAAGCAGTGAGCACTTACAGAGAAAGGGGAAATTCTGTTTCTGTGCTCAATCCTTGTCTCTGCCAGTTCATCAGGAAAGTTGATTAAGAGCTGGGTCTTCTAAAAGGTTCCCGCTGAGGCAGAGCCTTCCGTTGGCTTCATGGGGACCTCTCAGTCTCCCAGCCACTGGTGGCCCCAGTCATTTCTCCTGATGTGCTGGATCCCCAAGGTAGTACCGCGTGGCTAACAGCATTTGGACAGACTCTCTGGATCTGAGTCCCTGCTCTTCCTCAGTTTCCACATCTGTAAAGTGGGAGTAAAGAGTGTAGGGCTCTTTTGAAAATCAAATGAGTTCACATGATCTATACAATGTAAAAATTAATCAAACAGTACTCATAAGGTTAGAGCACTTTATTTACTGTATGTCTGTTATACATAAAAAGGATTAAATGAATTCATACATTTAAATTAGTACATACATTTAAAACTCTCAGTGTCTAGCACATGGTAAGTGCTCAGTAATGACACTTATGGTTGTTATTGTAGCTATTGCTATTTAACTTTGGTCCCTCTGAGGACTAACCCTGCTCAGGTTCTGTTCCAGACCACGGCAATAAAGTGACTATTGCAATAAAGCAAGTCACATGAATTTTTTGGTTTTCCAGTGCATATGAAAGTTATGTTTATAGTATACTGTAGTCTATTAGCTGTGCAATAATAGCATTATGTCTAAAAAACACTGTACTTACCTTAATTTAAAAAATGCTTTATTACTGAACAATGCTAACCGTTATCTCAACCTTCAGCAAGTCATAATCTTTTTGCTGGTGGAGGGTCTTGCCTCCATGTTGATGGCTGCTGACAATCAGGGTGGTGGATGCTGAAGCTTGGAGTGGCTGCAGCAGCTTCGTAAAATAAGACCACAACGATGTTTGCCCCGTCAGTTGACTCTTCTTTCACTTGAACACTTAAGAGGCCATTGTAGGGTTATTAATTGGCCTGATTTCAATATTGTTGTGTCTCAGGGAATAAGGAGGTTCAAGGGGAGGGATAGAGATGGGGGAATGGCCAGTCAGTGGAGCAGTCAGAGCACACACAACATTTATTGATTAAGGTCACCATCTTGTATGGTTGCAGTTTGCAGTGTTCCAAAACAGTTATAATAATAACATCAAAGCTCACTGATCACAGATCACTATTACAAATATAATAATAATGAAAAAGTATGAATATTGTGAGAATTACCAAAATGTGACACAGAAATACAAAGTGAGCAAATGGAAAAATGGGGCTGATAGACTTGCTCAACCCAGGGTTGCCACAAACCTTCAATTTGTAAAAGACACAATATCTCGAAGCGCAGTAAACAAGGTGTGCCTGTAATGATAATCTCTCCTACTTAACTCATGCTTTCCATTTTACCAGGCACTTTCCCATGCATTCTCTCCATTTTGGTTATCACAAGAGCTCTTTAAGATGGCTGTTACTCTCCTCCACTTTATAGATGGGGAAGCTGAGGCTCCAGAGATGGAGTTGACCTGCCCTAGGTCAGCCAGTAAGTGCAGAACTGGGACATGCCCCATGTGACTCTCAGGCAAGGGCTTCTACCTTACCTTCCTCTGCCCATCACCAACTCTTCTCAGATCCTACCCGACCTCATGGTTAGACATGGGGTCCCTGACCCTGGTCCTCTCTCTGTCCTTAGGGAAGGGACCTATGCAAGGTCCCACGGCTTAACACGCCAAAGCTGAAATAGAACCCACGACTCCTGAATTTCCAGTCTGGCACTGTTTCCTCCACAACCTTTTATCTTGTTGGCCTGTTTCCAATTTAGGTGCATTATTACAAAGGGAAAGACTTTGTTGTTTGTTTTTCCCGCTGAATTAAAGGAACCAAGGCCATTGCACCAGGAATTGGAATATATCACAGCCTGAGTGAAGAACATGTGGACAAGGGGCATGAAGGTTCAATCTGTATTCCACAGCTACAGTCAGAGAACCTGTCACTCCAGTCACTTCTCTCACACCATGGAATTCAAATCCCTGGCTCATTCCTTCCTCAGGAAGGTGGCACCCCATGCTGACATGGGGGAACAGATGCTAAGACACCCATTCAGGCCCTTGCTGTGGAGAAAAGGCACTGGGGCAGCTGCTGAGTCCTCACTTCAGTTATGTGTGTCCTTCAGAAGCCCCAAAGGACTCTGCTTCCAGGTCCTCCTCTCCCCCCACCCCCATCCTGACAATCTCCTGATACAGTTATTTTAAGGAAAGTTCCACAAGGCAAAACCTCACAGGGACGCTGATGTTTGAGGGTTTGGTTCTTCCTGCTTCCCGCTGGAGACTGGTTTTGAGGTTGTTTTGATGAATCACTTGGCAAAAAGTAAATAAATAAATGGAGGAAGGAAATTTTGCTTAAAAGGAATTCTGTTGCCTCCCCATAAAACAAAGCAGCTGTCATCACCAGAGGAACCGGCGGGACCTGACCTCCCTGGGACACTGTTTCAGTTCATCCTGAGGCACCCCACCAGAGAAGAACCCATCCAGCCCTCTGCAAGGTGCTCAGAAGTGGGCTGCCCACCCTCATGGGCAAGTTAGCTGTGTACTCCGGGCTCTGGGGGGCCCAACCTTGCTGTTGTTCTCCCCTCCCCCAAGGTAGGAGAAGAACCAGGAATGACCTGCCCCTGGGGCCTGACATCTTGGGAAGGTACTGGGCTTCCTTTGGGGGTCACCACCCCCTTCAGTGACTTGTGCACATGGCTTCCACCAGCTACCCCTTGCCTCTCATTCACGTCCCATTACGTTTCTGGGCTCCTGCCCTCCATAAAAATAAAAAGACACGGAGCTCTAGACAATCAACTAGTCCAATCCTCTCATCTTGCCGATATGGAGACGGAGGCCAGGATAGCAGCAGCAGCTGATCCTGGGTCACATGGCACCTTTGTACAGAGTCAAGGCTAGCACTGAAGACAGAGATTCTGTGGACCCCGAATTCCAAAGGCTGGCTGCAGCCACCATCCTCTGGATGGGAGAGCTGGCTGAGCCTCATGTGGCTGAGCCTCCATGTGCCCTGGGAGCTACCCCTGCTAGAGTGAAAGGGCAGGGAAATGGGAGATTGGGAGAAGCATTCAAGGAGACCCCTTGCAGCCGCCTGACCAGTTTGAAGTCAGGTTCATCACTGTGGGTAGAGTCTTCTAAAAGCATCTCACAGGGCATCTCTTCTGTCCTGTCTCAAATCCTTCCATCACCTCAGGCCCAGCCCACGCCCAGTATCCCAGGCATTTGAGGCCTCCGACATTTTCCCCATCTTCTCTGCCAGTCCGTCTTAGCCCTACCCCTCTGAACCTGTGTTGGGGAGCCGAGGAACCACACTCTGTGCCTGGTGAATCCCAGGAGCCTGGTTGTGGGCCGTGGGCTGGGGTGGACACGCCCACGGGTGCCCAGCCTCCCCTGCTGTGGTGGAAGGAAGGCCAGCTGGGGGAGGCACAGTCCCACACTTCCTCTGAGATCCTGCAAGCCGCTCGCCATCTCTGGGCCCCATTTCCTCACCTCACGTGGCATAGTTTAGGGAAAAGTAAAGCTCCTGGCACATAGGAGGTGTTCAGTAAACGTTCACACACTTCTCCTTCACCTGAACAGCAGGGCAGAGGAGCAGCATGCAGGAGAGCTCTCTCCTGAGATGTGGAGACTCTAGTGTAAGACTCGGTCAGGGCTGTGCAAGGCGCTGGCAAGCGGCGGGCGGGTGAGCAGGCAAGCATGGCGGGAGCATCACTCCTCACCACCAGCTCTGTCTAGACAAGGGCCTCAGACTTGCCGAGTCTCAAGGTTGGAAGGAACCACCTTTCTGAAAGGTTAAGTAGTCTAGTCAGAGGCTGATTTCAAATCATTCTTCTGTTAGCTTTTCCACGATACAGAATTTCATCCCAGCCAGATCACCCGGGATCGCAATTTCCATTGTCAACTCTGTTGGTTGAGTTCATTTTACGTGTTCCAGGCGTTTCCATATTTAGTCTCATTTAATCCTCTTGAGAGCCCCATGATATGACCATCATTTTGCGGTGAGGGAATTGCGGGTTGAGAAGGTTAAATCATTTTCTCAAGGCCACACTAATAATTTCATTTCACAGCTATTTGTTGAGCACCTAGTATATGCCAGGTAGGCCTGGAAATACAGCAGTAAGCAAGGTAGCCTGGATTCCCAACTGATTCTGGAGCTCTCTGCCTCCTCTTATTGCTGCCTCTTCCATCTAGGTGCCACAAATAAATATAGGGCTTGAATAATTTAGATATTGAGAGGTTGAAATACACTCTTTTTGAGTAAAGCTTAAACTTCCGACCACGGGCTCTTCACGGGAGCAGTACTGTCCCTTGGGATGCAGTTTGGAAACTGATGGGAAGACTTTGGGTTGTTATCACAAGCACTGGGTGCCGTAAGCACTTAGTGGGGGACCCAGGGGTGTGCACGGGAGAATTCTGCACGGCTGAGAGCCGTCCCCCACCACCAGACACTAGAGAGGTGAAAACCCATTTATAATTATCCAAACCTAGAACCTAATGCCACATTCAATTCACACACAAAGCATTTGAATGGGGAGCAGTTTTAATACACACCTCCCTTCCAAAAGGGAATCACCATATAAATTAAGGGAAGGCTGCACTGTATTTTGTTTGAACCTTACCAAGAGTAGTTTCAGGAAATCATGTCACGCATGGCAACCCCACTCCTGACCTTTAAGTTGCTAATGAAACATCTGAATTAGTCAACATTTGTGACTTAAGTTCATGGCGATTCTGTGCATAAGTGCAAGCATCAGACTATTTCACTACATCTTCCAGTGTAGTCATGAGCAAGTACTTATAAATGGAAAAAACATTATTTTATTATAAATTATTTTTATTTACTTTTTATTACAAATGATTTGATTTCTTTAATATTATATGTAGGACACCCTGTTAATTTTTTAGAATTGTGTGTGTAGGTTAATTATGAATTTTATTTCAACATAGTAAAAGGGGCACTACAGGATATGTGTTACGGAAGGGAGCACTGCATGTGAGAGGGTGGGGGTGGGGTCACTGCAGTCAGGGAAAGGTCACCAGCAGCAGAAGGGCAATGAGCTGCTGAGAACAGAATGGAAGCTGTGCTTATGGGACTTGGAGTAGACTTGGGGTGTGATTTCCTGGCCAAACGAGCGGTTTGTCAGCGTAGATAACTGATTAGAAAAAGCGCTGAGGAAAAGCATCAAAAGATGTGAATTCGAATCTTGGTTCCGCCACTTCCTGACACTGAAACCAGGCCAAACTTCCCTGGCCTTTGTTGCTACATGGTAAACAGAGCACCTTGACTCAGAACGAGGTGATCTTGAGGTGTGATATCCCATGGCTCTAGGAACAATCTGCAAGTGTTCTCAAGATTCCTTGTGCTTCTAGACCAGCAATGCGGTGAGTCTGGAGGCAAGAGGGTGGAAGCGATAAGAGCATCCATCCAGTTTGAACCTGGGTGTGCCATTGGACAGGTCATTTTCTTTCTCTGAGCCTTAGTTTTAGCCTCAGCAAAATGGGAATTAGAACAGTCCTACCTTGATAGGGTTAGGGTAGCATTTGGGGTTTAACAAGGCAGCATCTGCAAAAAGTGCTGGAACTCAGTAATTCTCCATAAACATCAGAAGTTAAGTTCTTCTTCCTCCAACCTCCCCCGCCTCCCACAAACTCCCCACACCAGTTCCCGACCTCTGTCCCTTGATCCCAGAGCCAGGCTGGGGAGGGAAGGAAGTGGAATCGTGCTCCAACTTGTCCTGGGACAGAGAGCAGAGGTTAGATGTCCACCTACGCTGGGGAGTTTCCACCTCCTTCTCTGGCCAGCTGTGGGGTCCATGAGGAGCAAAGTGACTAAGATAGGGAGAATTTCTGGAGTCCTCTCTGGCCCTGGCCTCAGGCCTCACCCACTGGGAAAAGCAGAGAAAAGCAGTTTCTCAGCCTGGAGATTCTGCACAAGGGCTTGACCCATGGCAGATGGAGACTCACCTTCCCTTTCAGCATTAAGGTGTAAAACTGTATGGTATGTTCAGGAGCATTTGAGAACTCGCTGGAATTCATAACGAGGATCCCAGTGAGGGGCAGGGGGAGCCAATGGAAAAGCCTGTTTGCCTTGCTTGGCCCAAATCTTCAGGTAGCGGGAGGCCCACAGCAGCATAGGGTGGCCTGAGTGGCCTTGGGAATGTTCAGTAGTCGAGGACCAGGTAGACGACCACGGTATGGGGATGAGGAGGAAGCACAGGCACCTGCCACAGGACAGCTTCTCCCGCAGCACCCCATACAGGGAGCCTTTGGCAGAAAGGCTATGGGACCCAAGCTTCTCGGTATCCAAGCCAGCTCTGGAAGCCTTGTTCCCACCGAGGTGCAAGTGATTCAGGCTCTTCCAGAAGTCATCTTGTTTCAACAGGCATCAAAACTTTCTTGCAGAGGAGTGGTTTGCCAACCATGCCCACTGAGCATCTTAGGACAAGGGGAGGTTGAGCAGACAGGCTGTGGGCCACCCTGAGCAGTACTGTGCTGGACACTGGCGACTCAGACCTGAGGAGACACAGTCCTTCTCACAAGGACCCACCTCCCAGTGAAGACCAACAGTCATGGAGGAGCATGAGCCACTCCACCCATAGACATGAACCTGAGGTGTCTGGGAGGGAAAGGGGGGAGCAGGAAAGTCTTCCTAGAGGAGGTGAGGCTTGAGAAGAATCTTGAAGATAGAAAGGGGATCAGCTGGTTGGAGAAGAGGTGAGAGGGCGTTCCAGGCTGAGGGAGCAGCTCATGCAAAGCCCCAGAGGTGTGGACCACCACCATGGTCTGGGAGTTTCAAGTGGTTGTGGGAAAGTAGAGGGATGAAAAGAACTGCTTTGGAGTCAGACACGCCTATGTTCAAATCACTGCTCTGCCACCTGCAGCCCATCACCCTCTCTGAGCCTCAGTTTCTCATCTGTAAAATGGGGGTAATTCCTCACAAGAACATAAGCTTTGTGAGGGTAGGCACACTATGTCTCTTGTTTGCTTCTGTAAGCCCAAGATTGGAACTATGCCAGGCCCAGGTGATCCCTCGGTCTGGGCTTGCTGACTGGATGATTGGATGAAGGACAGCACATGTGAAGTGTCTGGCACAAAGCAGATGCTCATGAATAAAGATGCTTTAGAAGCAGGGGGTTCTATAGATGAGAATGGTAAGGTGGTGGAGACTTGGATGCCAGAAATTCAGACTTTTTCCGTAAGCAGTGCAGGGCAGTGAAGGTCTCCGATGAGCCCCTGGGTCACTATGTGTAAACCCCTGCTGGTGAGTCAGATTATGCCTGGGCCCCTCCTGTGGTGGAGCCAGCCATCTCTGAGACCCTTTCCCCGGGAAGCTCCCTGCGTGTTGTTGTCACAGGGCAGTCAGAGGTCTTCCAGAGGCCCCTCTGGAGACAGCCTGAGTCAGAAATTGGGAATTTCTGGAGATGACTAGATGTCAACCCCTTGGGTTGGTCCTGGGACTGGGAAATAGCGCCTGCCTGACTTGAAGTCACAGGGTCAGCATCCACAGTACCGCAGGACCCATGACCTTTGACTCTTCCATGCAGTCAGGCCTCTTGACCCAGCCAGCCTCTAGTATTTGGTTCACTGTGAGGAGAGGAGCGCTCAGGCTGAGATGGGACGGGGCAGTGCTCCATCCCCTGGGTCTTACTCAGGGGCCCTGAGGCTCAGTGTGGCCTCGGCTGGAGGTTCTTGGGATGGGCTCACTGCCAGGAGGAAATCCATGTTGTTCGGGCCAAACCCTGACCCTTCTCACGCCTTACGTGGTTCTAGTTCTGGGGGAGGCCAGGGCTTTCCCCAGAATCCTAGGCTTCCCTGAAAGGTCCTAGGGCTCTGGCTTGCCTCCTTCCATCTCTCTGCTCCCACACCCATTCTGTCAGAGAAGCTGCTTGTGGCTCCCACTGCAAATCCCTGGGGCATTCACCACTCCCTGCACTTCAGCCTTGCCCCACACGGCCATCTCTATGTCAGAGCCTCTCCCGGATGCAGGAGAGATTGACAAAGGAATCCGGACTCCAGAGGGGTATAAATTAGTGGGCAACAGCATGGACAAGTTGGTTGTCCGTAAGACATAAATATCAGGGCACTTCTTAAGATTGCTGTGAGGAGTCAATGAGATGAGACTTGGAAAGGGATAGCAGTGTCCTGGCACTTGGCCAGTGCTCAGTACAAAGGGAGGGGTAGTAGTAGTGGCGGTAGTGGTGGTAGCAGTAGTAGTAGTAGTTGTTGCAGTGGTGGTAGTTAATAGTAGTAGTAGTAGTACTGGCAATAACAGCAGCAATATTAGTAGTAGAGTTTTTTGTAACTTACTGAGGTAGAGACACTAGAGGAAGAAAAATGTTGGAACACACACACAAAACCTAAGGAACTGCAGTCCAAGCAATTCAGACCTGCACCCTTGTCCTGAAGAGACCAGAGGGAGGCTGGGGCCAGAGACAGTAAGCTCAATCAAAAGCTGCTCCAAGGAGGAGGTGAGCTTGTAGGTGAGCGAGGCTTTGGTGGTGAGAACACTGCATGTGAGGAGGAGGGAAAAGGATGTTAAAAGAGCAGCCCCAGGGTGCCTGGGGGACATGGACCCGAATTTAGAGAGCATAGGCCTGGTACTTGGTATACAGGCAGTGCATAATAAAGGCTTACTGGAGCTCCTGGAGTTCCCCTCAGTAAAGATTCATCAAGTCCAATACCTGGGGACCTGCATTCATGTACTCATTCAACAAGTATTTATTGAACACCTACTAATCTTTCTAAATTAAAGACTTTATTATTTTTTTAGAGCCATTTTAGGTTCACAACAGAGTTGGGAAGAAGGTACAGAGATTTTCCATATAACTCCTGCCCCCACATAACACCCACCCCCATTATCAGCATCCCCTGCCAGAGTGGGACATGTATTACCAAGGTTGAATCTACATTGACACATCATAATCACCCACCCAAAGTCCGTACCTTACATTAGCGTTCACTCTTGGTGGTGTACATTCTGTGGGTTTGGACAAATGTATAGTGACATATATCCACCATTATAATATCATACAGAGTATTTTCATCGCTTTACAAATCCTCTATGCTTTGCCTATTCATCTTCCCCCCACCACTACATCCCACCCTCACCCCACAACCACTGATCTATCTATTGTCTCCATAGTTCTGCTTTTTCCAGAATGTCACATAGTTGGAAACATACAGTATGTAGCCTTTTTAGACTGACTTCTTTCACTTACTAACGTACATTTAAAGTTCCTCCACTTTGGGGCTATATGTATATGTATAGCTAAATCACTTTGCTGTAACAGTAGAAACTAACACAATATTGCAAAGCAACTATACTCTAATAAAAGTTGGAAAAAAATAAAGTTCCTCCACTTCTTTTCATGAACTGTTAGCTCATCTCTTTCTAGCACTGAATAATATTCCATTGTCTGGATGTACCACAATTTGCTTATCCATTCGCCTACTGACAGACATCTTAGTTGCTTCCAAGTTTTGGCAGTTATAAATAAACATTGCTGTGTAGGTTTTTGGGTGTGCATACATTTTCAGCTTTGGGTAGAAACCAAGGAGCACAGTTGCTGGATTGTATGGTAAGAATATGTTTAATTTTGTAAAATACTGCCAAACTGTCTTCCAAAGTGGCTGCACCATTTTGCATTCCCAGCAGCAGTGAATGAGAGTTCTTGTTGCACCACATCCTCGCCAGCATTTGGTGTTGTCATTGTTCCAAATTTGACCATTGTGATAGGTATGTAGTTGTAACTCATTGTCATTTTAATTTGCATTTTCCTGATGACAGATGATGTGGAGCATCTTTTCATATGTCTGTTTGCCATCTGTTTATCTTTTTTGATGAGTTGTGTGTAAAGGTCTTTGGCCCATCTTTTAATCAGGTTGCTTATTGCTTCTAATTGTTGAGTTCTAAGGGTTCATTGTATGTTTTGGATAGTCCTTTTTCAGATGTATCTTTTGCAAATATTTTCTCCCAGTCTGTGGCTTGTCTTATTCTTTTGACAGAGTCTTTCACGGAAGAGAAGTGTTTAATTTTCATGAAAGCCAGCTTACTGGTTATTTCTTTTATGGATTGTGCCTTTGGTGGTATATCTAGAAAGTCATCACTATACTTAAGGTCATCTAGGTTTTCTCCTATGGTATCTTCTAGGATTTTATAGTTCTGCCTTTTACATCTAGGTCTGTGATCCATTTTGTGTTCATTTTTGAGAAGGGTGTAAGGTCTGTGTCTAAATTTATTTTTTTCCATGTGGGTGTCCAGTTTTTCTAGCACCATTTGTTGAAGAGACTAACTTTGCTCCACTGTATTGACTTTGCTCCTTTGTCAAAGATCAATTGACTATGTATGTTGGGGGGAAGCTATTTCTGGGCTGTCTATTCTGTTCCAGTGATCTGTTTGTATAGTCTTTCACCAATATCACACTGCCTTGATTACTATAGCTTTGGAGTAAGTCTTGAACTCAAGTAGCATCAGTCCTCCAACATTGTTCTTCTCCTTCAATATTGTGTTGGCTATTTTGGGTCTTTTTCCTCTCCATATAAACTTTAGAATCAGTTTGTCGATATCCAAAAAATAACTTGCTGAGATTTTGATTGGGATTGCCTTGAATCTATAAATCAGGTTGGGAAGAACTGGCGTCTTGACAACATTGACTCTTCCTATCCATGAATGGGATAGCTCTCCATTTACTCAATTCTTTATAGCACCTACTAAATTTCAAACACTGTTCTAGAGTAGGGGATGCAACTGTAAACACATTTTGTCCTCAAGGAGCTTACCATCTGTTGGAAGAGAGAGCTGATAAAGAAACAACCTAAAGAATATGTAGAATGCATTGTTTTTCCTTGGGGAAGGACTATTTATACTTTTAAAAAATCAGAACATACATAAAGCACTTAGGCAGTGCCTGTCTGGAACATGGTAGGTGCTCAGTAAATGTTTTCTGTTATTTTAGCTTGCTCTAGCCATACCAGTCTGGGACTAAATAATCACTGTGGACGTCAGAGCAGGATTTCCCTGGCTTGGCTTTCACTGTTTAAGCATTTTGGCCCCCGTCTGGGAGGACTTCTCACATGGGCTCCCAGAATTTATTCTCTTGGCAAACAAGTGCTGTTACTCCTCCTGTTCTGACTCTTCAGCTCTGATTCATTGTGGTGATATCCCACTGCTGTTAATACCCTCTGTCAAGATCACCACCAGAAACTGCCCCCAGGCCATTTCTGCTGGGTGCCCACTTGAGGCCCATGTGCTGGCTGACAATGGCTAAGTCAAGGGGGCAGAGCCTGACAGAGTGCTGTCCCCACTCCCACAATTGCCAGCATCTGGGCTCCCCCAATCCCAGGGGAACATTGGAGAAGCACATCTTGGGTTTTTTTCTTCTCTTTCCCCTCCTTTATTAAAAAATATACCTTCTCTGTGAAACTCTGAGTTAAATTCTCAGGACCGGGACAGAGGGTATTCTGAATGGCCCCCACCAGGTTCTGCTCATTCGCCACTTCACTGCAGCTGCTTCTCTCAAGGTCACAGTGGCCTCCAGTGGTTGCTGCTCAGTCTTATCTCATTTGACCTGCAGTTGGTCCATTCTCCTCCTTGAAACCCTTTCTTCACTGGGCTCCTGGGATACCATACTCGCCATGTCCTCCCCTTGCCTCCCTGGCTGTTCTTTCTCCATCTCCTCTTCTTGTCCCTGATCATCTCTCTAGCTCTTCACACTGGCTAGGGTCTGGGGTCAGGCTCAGTGCTGTCCTTTTCTCTTCCCTACCTATACCCACACCTTTGCTCATGTGTTGATCTCACCCAGTGTCATGGTTTTAAAAGCCAGAACTCCAGACTCACGTATCCAAGGTGGCTAGGCAGTGTCTCCTGAGGACGTTTAATAAGACGTTCAAGTTCACATGTCTAAAATGTCGGAACTCCCGATCTTTCCCCCCCAAACTCGCTTCTCTCTCAGCCTTCCCACCTAAGTTAACTTAAGCAACTCTGTCTTCCACCACAAACCTTAGAGTCTCCCTAGAGAGCTCCTTCTCGAACTCTCCCTCCTCGCCCACAATCTAATCCACCAGCAAATCTATAATCCTTACTGTCAAAATCTATCTAGAATCTGACTAGCTCTCGCCTGGCCATGGGTCACCTTTTAAATGGTTTTCCAGCTTCTGCCCCTGCCCACTCTCAGCATATTCTCACAGAGCAGAATGAGACTGAGAAACATGCGTCCACCCTTCCACTGCTCTAAACTCTCCAGTGACTCCCATCTCAGAGGCAAAGTCACTGCCAGGTCCTACCACTACATGAAAGGTATTTAGAGCAAAGAAGTCCAGATACTGGCTGCAGTTTAACACAGCAGATGTGCTGTAACTTCAGAGCCATTGCCTTCACTCTCCCCTGCCTGGAATGATCTCCTCCCAGGTATCCACATGGCTCTGTCTCTTACCTAGTGCAGATTTTTTACTCAAATGGCACTTTCTCAAGGCCTTCGGGGCCACACTATTTAAACTTGAACCCATCCCAATCCATGGCATTCTCTGTCCCCTTCTGCCTTTTTTCCCCCTGTTAGCTCACATCCCAGTTAAGACACTGTATAATGACATATGTGTATGTCTGTTGTCTGTCTCCTACCTCATCTACCTTATTCACCACTGTACCTCCAGCACCTAGAACAGCGCCAGCACACAGTAGGTGTTTAAAAAATGAATTTGTGAAAGATACACCTGGGATATTGACACCACCCCCGCCTCTTTCAAGCCTGGCTCATTGCCCTTGAACTCCACATGTGAGTATTGATTCTCACTGCACTTGGGAAAGTTCTCACACACTCTCTTCCAAATTCTGATGTTCCCTCTGAGTTGCTGGATGTGCTGCTGTTCCCAGCTTGGCAAGGGCACTTTGCATACAGCTCAGTCTTCGCACCTTCCAACTCGTATCATGATTATCTGCATGGCAGTCAGTCTCCTCCCCAAAGACAGTGAGCCCCAGGCACTCATCTTGGTACTCTCAGGAAAAAGCCCAGGGCCTGTAATTTAGACAGCATTCCTAAATGTTGGATGAATGAATGAATGAATACTCCCATTCCCCCCTCCAGGGAAAGAGGGGGAATCACCTTTATTACTGTTGGTGCAGGTACTCTTCCCTGAGCCCTGATCACACCCCCATCTGTTCTTCTTTTTACAATCCTCCCTCAGGTATTGTTGTCGGCCTTATTTTATTGATGAGAAAACTGAAGCTCAGAAAGGATGTCATCTGCCCAAGGTTATACAGTTTATAGCTGGCAGAACCAGCATTTGAAACCAGATCTTCCTAACCCCAAATCCCATGCTCTTCCTCCTGGGCCGTGCGCTCTTGAGTGAAAAATGATTGAATATCTATTAAGTGCAGGCTACTGCGCTAAGACACCTCAGGTGGGTTGTTCTGTTTAATCCCCATATTATGAGGCCCATATTATCCTTTTCTACAAATGGGGAACCAAGGATCAGTAAGGTTACCTACCTTGCTCAAGGTCAGCCAGCTGTTAAGTTTCAGAACTGGATTGAAACCAGACTTAGTTTTACCCCAACCTGAAGCTTTTTCTGCTGTGCTACAGTGCCCAGGATCTGAGGCAGTGTCCAGGCTGGTTGACTCCAGGGATGGGCACAGGCTGTTAGAGCAAGGCCTCAATTTGTGTCTCCCTTGCACCTATTAGCTTTTTGCTATCCCAGCTCTGCAAATTGAGGCCAGTGCACCCTCACCCAGGCCAGGCCCGGGGAAGAATCACAGGAATCAGTGGCCAGTGCAGGCCAGTACAGATCAATCTCCATGTCTCGAGAAACAAGGCCGACAACATGCCTCTCCTCTGACAGTGGCTCATGGGCTCATCTCTGGTCACTGGAGGCCACTCACTGCGTGATTCCTGCTTCGGTGCCAAGGAGTAAATCTTAGCAGTGTGGTGGCTGATCAAGAGCTCAGACTCTAGAATCTGAGCTCTTAGTTCAAATCGAGGCTCCTCACTGCCTGTATGATTAGTTGTTTCCTCGTTTCTTCTGAGCCTCACTTTCCTCATCTGGGGTTAATGATAGAATAATATGATCTCATAAAGTCACAGATCAAATTAAATAGATAATATTGATCATGTGCTTGGAATAACACACTTACCAGTGTTCAATCAATGGCAGCCCTAATTGTAATCATTTTATAATACACATGGGTTAAGAAAGATTGATCAATTCATTAAGCCACCAATGAACGGGGAAAATAATTCAGACCTCGTGGACACCACCTCCCACCTTTTTCTTATTCTTGGAAGAAAAGCACTGGACCTGGAGTCCAAAGATCCAAGTTCAGTGTGGCTGTGTCCTACTCGTCTAAAAAAGAAAAGTGGTGATATTGGAACCTGTCCTAGTTAGCCCCCAGGATTCCCATGAGGCTTGGACAAAATTGTAGATGTAGAAATATTTTGTAAAGCATAAAATGCTGGAGAAATGTTAGCTATCATGTTAAGATGGTTTCCCTTTCTTGTCCCCCACCCCACCCAGGCTCTCCCTAGCCAGCAAGTCTACCTCCCACCTTTTTTGGCTCTCAGCTACCCTGGAATCTGCTCCCAGAAAGGATTCAGAGCACAGCACAAATTGTCCAAAGGTTGCTTCCAAAGCCTCCGGCATGTCAGCCTGGCCCCAGCCCTTCCTCCTTGAAAACGTCTGGCCTAATGGGAAAGAATGTGGGCTGGCAAAATTTTAGTCCCATTCAAGTGCACCAGCATCGGTTGAGCCTCTGCTCTGTGCCAGGCCCTGGGCACTGAGAATGTGGGGATGAGCTAGATGGTCTCTGCCCTCAGAAGCTCATAGTCTAGTGAGGAAACAGTCACATCATAGACAAAGACAATATAATACAATACGATAGGGTAGCACTGTGACTGGGAGCCCAGGGGAAAGGCACTGTACACAGCATGGGGGAATCAGAGGAGGCTGCCTGGAGGAGGGCCTGTCTGAAAGGAGCCACCCCTTACCCAGTCTCATCCAGATCCGAAAGCCTTCAACCCCATGATGGAGCCTTCATCACGCTAGCACCTCTCTATGCCAGTGCTCATAGATTTGTCCACACTCCAAGCTAGCAGAGGCTTTAAATTATTATTTCAACCAGCCGTCATTTCAGGCGCAGAGAGCTGAAGTGACTTTCTCAGGTCATCCAGCTAGGTCTGCCGGAAATGTCAGGCAGCTTTTATGTGAAGATCAGTGTTTCTTCTTGGGCGTCCATTTCCAATCCGAGCATCTCCCTGGGAAAGGACACCAACTGGTCTTAAAGCTCGAGGGGAATTCTTAAAGCTCCCTTTTCTTATGCCCACTGTTCTTGCACAGCCCTTTACAGTTTACACAGGCTATCACATCCCTCTCAGTCCTCCCAGCAACCTGTGAAGTCACTATCATTTAACATATCTTACAGATAAGGAAACTGAGCCTGGACAAAATCTTCAAGATGTGATTATGAAATTGAGAAATTGATTTCAGAAGTTAGGGAGCCCTGAGTCAACATCATGATTCAACTTCAAACTGGAAAGTCAATTTTATTACTTGGGAATATGTAACTGTTTCCTAGCCCTCTCCTCTTTTCTCCTTCTTTCTTATTCTTTTATAAAATTGCCTTCTAAGAAGCAGGAATTACTGGTTGGCATGTGGCTGGAGTGTGGCCTCTTGGACTGGCTCTGTCTTTTCTACCTTTTGGTTCTGCCTGTCATCCTTCTTGCTCCTCTTCTCACAGCTCGCTGTCCCTCTTTCTCTCTGTGTTTCTGTCTCTGTCTGCCTCTCTGTCTCTCTCTGTCTCCCTCCCCTTTTCTCTCCTCCATCCATTCTCTGGTGCTCTGGCTCTTTCTGTCTCTGTCTCTCCGTCCCTTTCTCTCTGTCTCTTCTCTCTCTCTCCCTCTTCCTCCCTCCCTGCCTGTCTCTCTCCTTCTCTGTCTCTCTCTCTGTCTTTCTCTGCCCTGTGTGTATCTGTCTGTATCTGTCTGTCTTCTCTCTGCTCTCTGTCCATCCCCCTCCCAGGAAGGCTGTGCAGGTACTCAGAGGTGCTACATAGCTTTGCTGTGACCAGCTCAGGGGTGCTCAGTGGCTGCCTTCTGCACACTCTCTGGGCTCCCAGCCTCCAGTTCCTGGGCAGTGGGAGTGGGGAGCTGCCAAGATCTCTGACCAGGCCCCTGCCCAAAGCTATACATTCCCTGGGCAAGAAAGGAAAGAGGAGTTGAAGAGACAAACAGGAGACATTGGTCAGTGACAGTCCCCCTCCCAGCACTCCACCCCCGAACATCTGGTCTGAAGAAGGGTGGAGTCCCCCCCTCCAGATGTGTGGCCTGAAGCTGGAGCACTTGTGGGAGAGACAGGCAGTGACTTCACAGCCGGCCTCAGCAGGGGGAGCAGAGGGCATGGATGGGGACACGGGAGTCAGCATTAGTGAAAAGCAAGTCCACGCTCTGCATCTGCTCTGGACGGGGAGCTGGTTGCTGCGAGCTCGGGCTCTAGAGGGAGAGTAGAAATGCAACATGCCCCTCGTCCCCGCTGGCTGGGTTCCAGTCCTGGCTCCAACTGTTCGTAGCAGCGTGCCTCTGGACCACTGGATTTCCTTCCCTGGCCCCTAATTCCTTACCGGTCAGATGGGAACCATGATTCTTCCCTCACAGAGTGACTGTAATAGTTACTTCTCAGGTGCCTGGCACAGAGGTTAGAAATGCACATTGATCCCTTCCTCCACCTTCCAGAAAGTCTTCCTGGACAAGCCCAACTCCCGTGGCTTTCCCAGCCTCTGCTCCTTACAGCCCTTTATTGGTCTTTACCCACTCATCGGTCCTCCCTCCAGGCTACCTTACCGCATGGGTGACAGCTGCACCATTATTGTTACTGCTATTGCCACTGCTGTTGTTGTTAGTTCTCAGACTGCTTTCTGCTGACCCCTGGCTCCCAGCTGACACGACAAGCCACTGGGTCTTGCTGACAGTGTCTCAAACTAACAAAAGGGAGGCGTTCACCGTTGAATATCGGGTGAAAGCGTGGACTTTAGGGTCCGCTTGACTCAGGCTGGGATTTGACCTTTTCTACTTATTAGGTGTGTTCCTGGGCAATGACTTAACCTATAAAAAGGGGATAATAAGATCAGGACTGGATTCTGAAGATTAAATATGATGAGCTTTGCACACTGTGAAGCCCTCCGTGAATCAGAGGTCTGACTTCTAGCTGTTATGACATGGCATCTTAGTGCCCTCAGCACCTAGCACAGGACTGGGGGTAAAGTGCTAGGCATTCAATAAGTCGAGATGTTATAGAATGGAACAACTGTCACAGATCAATTGTATCCACTGGTGGCTTTCTGTTACAGTTCAGCTTGGGCAGGGACTCCTGGGGATGTCAAGCCTCTCAGACTCGGAAGGATTTCAGGAATCATAGGTCTGCCACCCATTTCCACATTTAGAAGGAAAAGATGAATCCCCAAAGAAGGAAAGAGATCTGCTTAAACACGTTCAGAACTGTTTGTTCTCTAGTTAGACAAAGAGGAGATAGCATCTGGGTTTTATTGATCCCTAGCTCCTGAGGGTAGGGTAGTGATGTACAAGTCGCTCTCAGACAGCAGGTCTGTACCGTGGAGAGCGAGTGAGAGCAAGGAGTAGCCTGGGAGAGCGTGAAATGGGTTGCTCGTTAATAATCCCTTCACCAAGCTGGCATAGTACATCCAGTGTTCTCCAAGAAATTCACGTGTTACAGATTACACGATTAGAGGTGCTCAGAGTTGGCATTCCAACCTAGGTCTGTCCGACCCCAGAGCTGGGCTGCCTCTGAATGACACCAAGTAGAAAAGGTGCCCCAAAGAGGAGGCTTGGACCCAGGAAAGCCACCTCCCTGCCTCCCCAGGGTGTCCAGCCTCCAAGAGGAAAGGGATGGTACCGGCGGGGGAGGTTGATAGCCCAGGTGGACCTGGGCTCGCCTGTGCTAATGAGAGCCCATAATGAGGAAGAGCTGAAGACTTTTATCACCTTAGCCCCAGGGATACCGACAGCATACTCTGTCTGCCTGGTGTGGGAAAGTGGCTTATCTCTGCTGCTTTCATTTTCAAACATGCAGCCACTTTGGTGAAATTCATGGAAACCATGAGACTTACATCTTCCCAAGCAGGTTGGCACAGCCAGCCGTGAAAGCTGGCTCAGCCATCCACCTCCCTCCTCTGTCCCTCTCTTCCCCTGATGCTCCCTCCCTCTCCGCTGCCTTCAATCTGCCACTGTGCACTGCACCTCTGCTTAGGAGGAGATGCAGGTTACTAGCTGGCTCAGGGCACCAGGATGGCTCAGAGTAGTCTGCAGAGGCCAACCGAGGATTATTCCTTAAGTCCTGTTCGGCTGGTGAGGCATTGTATGTTCAGAATCAGAGCTGGAGTATTTGGCTTTCGACCACTGTGACTTCCAACTGGGGCCCACCTCCTCCACCAGCCCTTAGGAATCCATTAGTAATTTCCTATGTTTCCCAAAGCGACTTGTGAATCATACCTTTATACTCATGTAAGGGGTTACTGAAATAGCCAGCATTAGAAATTCTGGTTATCTTATATTGATCAACTGATTGATAACTGTAGAAGTCTTTGATTAGTCCAAAGGGTTTGACTTATTTATAATTATTCATTATTATTTAATAGACAATTCGTTGTGCTATTTTGTGTGAGTTTCTTAGCGTCTCTGTTTCCTCCTCTATAAATGGACGTTCTCACACTTCACAGGGTCCTGGTGAGGATTAAATGAGCTAATACGTATAAAATGCTTAGAAGAGTTCCAGGGACCTGGTAATTTGTCACTGTTAGCTGTTTCTGCTGTTACTGTTTCTGTTAATCTCATGAGTAGATGTACTATCTTAAAGCACACAGTGCATTGTAGGAGAGCTGGCAATAAGTAAGACTGCTCATTTTGCAGATGAGAAAATCAGCCCAAGGAGGGAAAATGGGCTTTGCACTCAAGCAGAGCTGCATTCAGATCCCAGCTCACCTGCTTCCACATTGGGTGGTTTTGAGTAAATTGCTTTTCTCCTCTGAGCCTCTGTTTCCTCGTCTCTAAACTGACTTAGAACATGTCTCTCTTGGCCCAGAGTAGGCATTCAGACAACAGCTTCCACGGTGGTGATTATCACGTTACTTCCTGTCCCTCTAGACCTTTCTCCTCTTCCCTCGGCTACCGAGTCAGCAAGTATCAAACCTTTGATCTGAGCCAGGTCTTCTGCCCTTCTGTCCTCTGCTTTTCCAGAAGTTTCTGCAAGACCCCGTGAAAGCCCAAGCCAAGGCCAGGAACCATTCTGGGCTGTGTGACCAAGTGCCTGGTTCTTTAACTTCCTGTCTGGCAAAATGGAAAGTTCTGAATTAGAAGGGCAAATATCTGGGTTTAAAAAACTAGTTTCCTACGTGCTTTATCTCATTTATCAGTATAGGTCTGGAGCACTTTGGCTTAGGACACTTGCTATAATCTGGTCAATAACAGACCTTCGGGACACCCTGTGATAAATCCACCCATAAAGTGAATTCTGTCTCTGCTAATTTATCTGTTGGCAAATAAAGGTTTGTACTAATGCTCACAGTTCTGTTGAATAATTTTTTTAAAGCCTGTACCACAGGGGAATGGCACACATTTATACAGTATAATGGTCAAGAACCGGGCTCAAGACTCAGAATCCTCAGGTTTGAATCCCAGCTCCAGCACTTTCGGCAAATTGCCTAACCTCTCTGTGCCTCAGTTTTCTCATCTGGAAAATAGGGACAGTGATATCACTGCATGTGGTTGTGTGGGGACTGAATGAGTAACCAGTGCAAAAATGCTCAGAGCAGTTCCTGTGTAAGTACCAGCCTGTGAGCATCACCTCTGCATCAGTCCTCTCCACCCTGGTGCTTAGGTGGAAGACATTTAGAACCTATTCTTGATGCCCAGGATAAAGAGCCAGGGTCTCCCTTGCTGTCAGACACCTGGAAATAGAATTATCTGAAGCCCAAATGCGAACACTTTAACGGTCCCAAACCTCCTTCCATCCCTTTGCCTGCCGCCCTCTTCCCACCTCTGACATGGGACTGTTATGTTTAGCTCTCAGAAAAGCCCAAGGTTGCAATGGACCATCAAGGTCATCTCATCTGACCACACTTTGGATACTGGTGTCTGTTTGCTAACATCCCTTCAAACTGTCCTCCCACCTGCCCTCGAGTGCCTCCCGTGATAAGCGCTCATCACATCTTGCTCTTTCCTCATTGGCCCTAGGCTTATGTGCAGACTCTTAAGACCCCCTCACACCCAAGAGTCTCACGTCACCTCCAGCTGCACCTCTACCCCACAAGCCTTCTCTTCCAGCCACACTCCAGGTACCTGTTTTTAGATGTTGTACACCCTTTTACAACTCCGTTATTTTGCATATTCTGTTCCCACTCTCTTCCCTTCTCTGACTGACAATCTCCTACTGATTCTTTAAGACTCTGATCAAAACCCGTCTCCTCCAGGAACCGCCCCAAAGGGTTTCAGGGTTTCACTGTTCTATTTTGCAAACTTCTCCAGCACTTCTCATTTTGCACTGTAATCATGTGTTTATGTGTCTCTCTCCTCCACTAGTGGCGGCCCCTTAATGTCCACATTGTGCCCCCTGCCAGGCCTAGTTTAACACCTGCAAAGAGTAGGTGTCCAGAAAGTATCTACCCAGTGAACACATGAGGACTAAGGTGGCTAGTAATTCCACCCCTTGATACAAACTCCATCCCTCTTCACACAGCTACCCCTCAGATATGTGAAGACAGTCTTCACGTCTCCTGAAAATCTCTCTTCTCCAAGTTAACATCCCCAGTTCTGCCAACCTTTCCTTACACGATGTGGTTTCAAGTGCCCCTTCAGCCCCGTCATTCTCCTCTGGACAAATTCCAGGTCTTTTGTCCTTCTCAGTGTATGTCTTCCAGAGCTGCAGCTTGCGCCCCTGTGGTGGCCTGGCATGTGCAGGGGGCAACAAGATCATGCCCACTTGTTCTGGGCATGAAGTGGCTCATAACTTGGACAGAACACTGGCATTAAGACCAGCTGGACATGGGTTCAAACTCTAAGTCGTATCCATCAGCCATGTAACCAGGGGTGACACTCAAAAATATTTTACAGCAGGCCTGGCCCAGGAGTTGACCGGTCAACTATAGCTTTACAGCAGGTTCAGAAAGCTCCTGCTCTGCCTAGGGTTATCCCTTTAGTTTCAGGGTCATTGGAATGGGAGTGGAGAGGAGGTGGTCAGGACAGTCACTAATTAGCAACCAGCACAGAAATATCTGATTATTTTAACAGCTGGCACAGCCATACCTGTGTGTACCAGGTGGCTATGAGTGCTGCATTTAACCAGATTCAAGTGACTTCAGTGCTCTAAGCTTCTGATATGGAGTTGAAAGTAGTACCTACTGTGAGAGTCTTTGAAGGGACGCCAAAAGGAGCACCCCTCTTCCCTGACAAAATTCCGAACGAATGAAGGAAAAAGAAAGAGCAGATAGGAATGAAAATATCACCTGTACTACCTGAGAAAGGTTAGGTTGGAAGGTTTGGCTTGTCTCTGCAGGTGAGTGGGCTCCTAATTGAACCCAGGATTCCACTCACCTTCAAAGTCAAGGCTGTACCCGGCCAGGATTGGCCTCCCCTACAGTGCAGTCACCACCTAAGTGTCCAGCCTCGCCTCTGTCACACCTTGTGTTCCAGCCACACTGAGCTTTCTGTCAGCTTGTAAACACCAAGCCCTCAGGTAACCCCTGCCTCGCCTGCTGTTCTTTTCCCCTGGAATACTCTGTCTTTCCTTCTCTGGCTCACAAACTCCTTCCCATTTACTAATACTGGCTCACATGTCCCCTCCTCCAAAGCCTAATAACCCCATCTGTGAGCTTCATTGGGGGCTCTGGATGTCACGCGTAATCCTGAAGGCAAGAGGGAGTCAGCTATTCAGAATAACCTGATAGGATTCATTTTTACAGGAAATCAGACATCAGGGAGGCGTTTATTTTATTCAGCGTCATGCACAGAGAGCTTCATTTTGGCACTCTGCGTCTACCAGAGTGCAGGAGGAGAAGGAGTCCACCTATGATGTGCTTTTCTTTCCCATCCAGTATATTCCAAAGCCGTTCAATTTCTGTTTCCCGTTTAAGCCCTGTGTTTCTTCCCCTTGATGAAATAAGTGTGAATTCTATTTAGTGACATAGCATCCACAGTCACGGGAGCAGGCATTTTTCAGGCTTGTGCAACTGTTTGCACTTTTGCTGGTAATGGAGTTGCTTAGGCCAGAGAATTCTGCCTCCCAGGGAAGGTCTTTCCTTCATATATTGTTGACAAATTCAGAGCCCATTGGAGGCCACATATCTCTTAAGTCTGTAGGTAAGCTGGAAAGTTAAGAAGAAATTCAAGGAATTGACAGATGTAGAGTGCTTAGCACACAGTGGCTGGTACAGGGTAAACATTTGATAAGGGGTAGTAACTGTGCTTATTATTAGTGTATTAGTCAGGATAATTAATGCTCGGCTTCTATCACACACAAACCCTTGAAATCCCGGTGGCTTACCACAGTAAATACTAATTTCTTGCTCATGTGACATCTGATGTGGGTCAGGCAGTCCTCCCCCTTCTGATAACTACACCATCTAAGTCACGTAGCCTCCAGGGTCACCACGGGAAAGATGAAAGAGGAATATCAGCTCTTAAGTGCCGCCTCCTGGAAGTGATGCCCCAACCCCTGCACTCACAGTCCACTGGCCAGAGCTAACCCACAAGCCCAAGCCTGACTCCAGGGGAGGATGGGAAAGTAGGGGAGCGCTGGGGTACTTGGTCATTAATACCATCTCTGCCACAAGCACTAGGTGGGTAGGAATAGATTTGCTCCCTCACTTCAGTTCAGAAAAGATTTGGGAACAATGAGACCGTGTATAGAAAAGATTCATAAGAATGATTCAGTGACATTCTTAGCCCCACTAATCCTAAGTTTCCTCTTTGGCAAAATGGAGATACTGAGAGTACCTCCCTCACAGTGTTGTTTTGAGCTTTGGATGATGAATATGACAGTGCATAGGACAGGCTTACCTATTTGGACCATTCTGTAAAAATATTATTTGGGTCAGGAGCGCAAGTCAGATTGGCTCATTGGGTCTTACAACATCATCGAACATACTGAATTTAACATGCTCAAAACCCTGAACTGTTGTTTGCAGTTCTTCCCTTTTTATGCTTCTATAGCTGGTTTTTTGGACTTTTTTTTTTCTTTCTTTCAGAGAGCTGTGTCTTTGCTTGTTTACTGATGTGACCAGGGCCTTGCACATTGCCTGGACCTGTCATGTCAGTACATGTTTAGTGAATAAACAATGGGGTAGGACTTGAGTTTGATATGGAGGGATACATAGGCTTCAAACAAGTAAAGAAGGGGCCGGCAGGGTATTTGAGACCCCTTTAAAGGAAGCTGCATGATACTTCGGGAATCTGGGCTCCTGGATTCCCAACATACTAAATATTCTGCTTCTGACTTACAGTATAATGCTGATCAGATTGCGTCCATTCATGCCTCTGTTTCTCCCTCTGTAAAGTGGGAAACAGTACAGCATGATTCTTAAGGACTCACACCATTAACTCCCCTGGTTCTAAGGCCTTTGGACTCAGAATGAATTACATCACTGGCTTTCCTGAGTCTCCGGCTTACAGATGGAAGAATGTGGGAGTTTTTGCCCCCCTAAGTATGTGAGTCAATTCCGATAATGAATCTCCTCATATATATCCTTTTGGTTCTGTTTCTCTGGAGAACCCTGACTAATACAGGGTCTTACTGTAAAAAGGGCACAGTGGAAATTTGGGGGTGATGGAAATGTTCTGTATCTTGATCATGAGAATGGTCATGAGTGTATCCATTTGTCAGCATTCATGGGCCTGAACACTTAAATTCAATGCTTTTATCACATGTAAATTATACTACAGTAAAGTAGATTTTAAAAATTACCAAAATGACAAAAAAATTAGAGGGATACACTAGATGAGTTCTAACTCTGATTGTAGGAGACCCTAGCAGGTATGGCCGCCTGCTCTGTCCACCAAGTAGGACTTGGTGGCCAGGAGTCCTCATTCTCTAGCCCTCCCCCTGGGCCTCTGCCTCATGACCTGTGCTCATCCTAGTCCCATTCTCTGCCCTCAGGCCCGCCAGCCATAGCTCTCTTCTTTGCCAGTAAACCAAGATAAGGGTGCAGGCTGGAGCGGTATGAGGTCCCAGACACGAGTGGGAGCCCCAGTTAATAGCTCATGATGGGATGAAAATGTTGGCAGCCCCCCGTCCCCCTCTGGGCTGGGGGATACAGTGACCCCTGGACCACTAGAGTCTGCTGACCATGATTCACAGGCCAGCATGGGAGTCAGCTGATGGTGATTGCTTCAGGGTCTGGCCTTCTTTTTCTAGTTATTAGCAACTATGTCAGGGATAACTCAGACATGCCCCCCACCCTTTTCAGGTAATCAGAACTCCCAGAGCCACCAAATTCCAGGGTTACTTATGGAGGGAAGCTGGAAAGGGGAGAGATGATGTTTTAGCTTGTGCTAAGTGATTTACACAGATTCATTTACTTCCCACTGCAACATTATGGGTTTGAACTGCTAATAATAGTAATAGTGATAATAACAGCTAGCATTAACTGAGAATTTACTATGGGTACTATCCCTAAGTACTTTACATTCATAACCTCTGCTAGCCCTTGTACGTACTCTGTGACACAGATACCATCGTTATCCTCATTTTGTTGATTAGGAGATCAAGGTGCAGAGAGGTTAAGTAACTTGCCCAAGGTCTTACAGCTTGCAATGGCAGAGCTGGGGCTAGAACCCAGTGCATCTGATGCCAGAGCCTGCAGAGATCAGATGCCTCATGTACTGCCCCTCAACACACACAAAGCAAATGGCCAGAAGCCGGGGCCTCTGTCAACACTTGTGTGTAAGAACTCAGTGGCAGAAGCAGAGCAGAGGCCGCAGGAGTGTGCCCTTCCCCTGCTCACCCTCCCAGATCCTGCACAGGTGTACCTGGTCAGGGAAACCTACACTGCACCTGGAGCCCTAGCTCCAGCAACATCTAGGAATGAAGTCATTTTAGCTTTTCCTGACTCTTTCAGAGCCAGGTAGGCACATTAGAAGGAAAGGGGAGTGTATGCTGAGCACCGTGTCCATGCTGAGAAGCAGCTGTGAGCTGGAGGAGTCAAAGGCCACAGAGTGGGTGCTCGGGTCCTTAGGCGGGACTCTTGGATAAGAAGTAGCAGCAGTTAATGCAAGTAACATGCTTAATCAGGGATTTAGCCTAGACACATGGGAACTGTCTCATGGACTCCAAAGGCAACGATGAATTAGGAATGGTCTGGAGCCAGGAAATACTGTCAGGCTTCCTCTTCATCACTGGTCTCAACCTCACTCTGTGCATTTGCGTTATCCCTCTCCTCCCTGGAAGTTGGGGTCCCTCTGCTTCTCAGATCCACACAGCAGGAAGTATGGCTGCCCTTCCAGGGCCAGCCTCCTAGAGTAATTTTCTGTCTGCCTGCCTGCCTTTCAATCTCTTTCTCTTTTCCTCCACCACTTCCAAGTGCCCAGGTAGAGACATGGTTAAGCTTGGTCAGGCGCCCACCCCTGGACAGCCTGGGATATGTTGTACAAAACAGCAGCTGCCCATCCTCTTTCCCCACTCATCCCCACCATTGGAGATAAGGGTGGGCAGTTAAGATGGTGGGGAGTGGGGAGTTGGTCCATAGACTAAGAACACTCCCCAAGATATATCCTATATACGTCTGTCTACTACACACCATCACTGGCCTAATCAGGGCTCAGGGATTTTTCAGATTCCCCCCACGTGCAGAGATGCCTCCAAGCTGTTGACACTTAGACACCAGATGAAGGATTGCACCTGTTCACCCAGCCCAGCCCTCTAAGGCAGCAGACTCGGCCACTCTCTCTACACCCACGGACCACCAGCCCTAGACAGCCTTCATTTATTTCTGGACCTTTTCTCACTCAGATGCCAACTCCTCTAGAGTCCTGGCTCTTGGCTTGGTGCAGTCCTGTCTGCTGGCCCTTTAGATTAATTGTCAGTTCTTGGTTTCCACACTGTGGGTCTCTGTTCTCTCAACGAGGCTTTGACTAAGTGTGGCCCTGTGATCCTCTAGTATCCCTCCTTGTCCAGAGTATCATCAGGAAGGCCATTGCCCCCTGCCTTAAAACTCAACCTCCAGCTCTTGTTGGCCCAGCCTGGCTGGGCCAATCTGAGATGCTCATGTTGAAGACTTCAAGAACATCACATGGGCTTTAGTCATTTGTCCTTGGCCAAACTCTTGGGCTTTGGTTCAGCATTCTGTGAGTTTGGACTCTACACTGAGTCCTATGCCAGACAATGGGATAAAGAGGCGAAGAAAATAAGGCCGTTGCCTTCAAGGCGACCATAGATAAGGCCAAGGTGGAGCTCAGGCAGCCGCTGGCCATATTAACTATTGGGTCGCAACCAAGAGCCAGCTACAAGGAATGGCTCTCCTGGGCCCAGACAACCAAAGGGGAACTCACGACAGCCTAGAATGTCAGAGATAATTCTGATCCTGGCATAGGAAGCTGGAAGATAAGAAGTCTTTGTTAGTTCCTCCTCCGTGGGTACAATGAGGTATTCATGCTGTTCCCCTCGGGACTCGGGAAGCATTTTAGGCCCAAGAAAGGTCTGTGCGTCATCGTAATTGTGTAATATGGCTACCCTCATTCCGCCCCACCCCTTGACATATCCTGGTTGGGCAAGATAAAGTTCTGTTGATGCTTTAGCTGCTGTGGCTACCATCAATCAAGCTTCCTTCAGGGGTCTTGATTTGGCCTCCCAAGGGGCTAGAAATCTGGGGGCCGCTTCTTTCCATCAATCTCACCCCCTGTTTTCTGCCACCGTGTGTGTAAGAGGATCAACCAGTTCACCAAGTGAATTGGTACAGACTCTATCAAAAGGCATTGTGGTGTGAGGAGATGGCATAGCCTCTGAAGTTTAACTGCCCTGAGTTTGAATCACTTACCAGCTGTGAGGGCTTGGACAATTTTCTTAAGCTCTCTGAACCTCAGGTTTTTGTTTTGTTTTGTTTTTGTCCAATGTGTAAACAAAGACGGAAAGTTGTAGAGTTGATGTCAGGATTAAATGAAACAACATATGTAAAGCCCCTAGCACTTTGCCTGACACCTACTAGACAGATGCTCAATAAATATGGTTCCCATCTGTAGGTTCTAAGGAAATTTGGTGAAGTAAATGGACATGGTCCCCACCTGCAAGAAATTTATGAACTTTATCATAAATATAGGGACTTCTTTATTATAAAGGTGAGTGATTAGACCCACATGTGCAAAACAGCCCCATCTTTAAATGGAGCAATAAGATCTACCCCATAGGATGTGTAGGCACTGTTAATCCCCACTTCACTGACAAAAAAAAAGGAAGCACAGAGAGACTGAGTGATTCATCCATGGCCACAGAGCTGGGAAGTAGTACAGCTGGGATTTGAACCTGCCCTTTTTGCTCCAGAGCCTGTGCTCTGGCCACTTCACTCTGCTGCCTGCACCATCTTGCTGAGCTGAGTGTAAGAAGACACTAGGAAGCAGACGGTGGTGGAAAGAGGGTTAGATTTGGAGTCAGGTATGTTGGATCTGACTTCACAATGATGGTGACTGCGGGCAGATCACTCTGTTTCCTCATTTGCAAAATGATACCAATAAATAACCTCTGCCTCAAGAGTTCTTTTTAGATCCCTTTAGATCCATTGGTTCAGCAAATGGTTGTTGGAAGCCTGCAGTGTGCCAGGCACTGTCCTAGGTACTGGGGATGGAGCCTTGAGCAAGAGACATCAGCTGCTCTCGGAGTGGGTCCCTGCCTTACTGTCTAATGAGAGAATAAGATCATGTACTTAGAAGTACTTCCCAGAGGTTTGTCATTAGTATCAAGCAAGTGAAAATGCTTGCTGCTCTACAGGGACTTAATAAAAACAACAAAACAACAACAATAATAAGAATAACAGTTAACATGTGTTAAGCATTTTCTCTGTGCCAGGAACTATGTTAAGCTCTTTGCATGAATTTTCTTGTAATCCCCTCAAAACATTGCAGGTAGGCATCATAATTCATCTCCACTTTACACATGAGAAAACTGAAGCCTGGAGAAAACTGGATTGTTAATTAACAGCCAGTTGAACAGTGGAGCTGGTTTTCAAACCTAGGCAGTCTGCCTTCAGAGCCTCCAGTCCTAAATATCATACCATATGGCTTCTACTGCATCTGACTACTGCCTCTGGTTACTTGTATCTCAGGAACATATTTAGAAACGTCTGGAAGTCTTGTAAAGGCTTTATCGTTAAGTGTGGGGAATTTAGCCCAGAAGCCTCCGTCATCTAGTCAAGCCTGGTCTTGATTCTGCACCTACCTTAGATGTAAAGACAGACGCTCGCTGCAGGCCTGGGGAGCGGAGCACCGTGGCACTGACCAGCGAGGCCTCCCAGCCTTGGCGGTTACCTCACCACAAGCCTTTACCTCACTGCTGGGCAAGCCAAGAGCCTGGGTTGTGTCCTGAATCTAAAAGCCTGGCCATAGGCTTTTATGAAGCTGTATCTTTCTGAGAACTTCCTGGGCATTACCTCACTTGTCCTCTATCAACTTCCCCAGAAACCGTGGCTGGCAGCCTCATCCCAGATTTATAGATTGTGGAGCGGGAGGCTCCAGAAAGAGGAAGTGACCTTTTCAAGGTTGCCCAGGATAGTTGGGTACAGAGATGCCTCCAACACCCAGTTTCCTGAATCCCACTTCCAAGATGTCATCTGAAGTACTAAAGGCCAGAGACCTCAAGTCAACACCTAGGGATTGCAGAGGTCAGAGAGAAAGTCTGTGTGTTTGATTCTTGTTCTAAGACCCTTTCCCCTGCATGGCACTGCATTCATTCTTCCACTGAACAGATATTGATCGATCACCTACTGTGTGCCTCAGTAGGCAGTAGGGATACCAAAGTGGATGAGACAGGTGTGGTTCCTGCCATTACACAGCTCCCAGGTCAGCAGGGAAGATAGCTAGTTAACAAGTCATCACAACTGTGATGAATGTTATAAAGTGAAAAGCACAGGGGGCTCTGGGACCATGACATACCTTGTCTAGGAGACCAGAAAAGGCCATCCTAGAAAGTAATGGTTATAGTGACACAAAAATGAGGGAGAGTTTTTCAGGTGAAGGGGAGAAAAGGGTGCTCCAGGCAGAGATCCTGCATGTGCGACAGGAGAGGGGCTTGTTCGAGAGTGAAAGGGAGAGTGGAAGGGAGACTGGAAAAGAGGTGGCTGGTGGGTAAGCACAGGCAAGGGTGAGGAAGGCTTTGAGTTCTATATTCATTTTCTGTGCTGCATAACAAATTACCACAAATTTATCAGCTTAAGACAACACCCAGTTATTACATCACAGTTTCTGTGGGTCAGGAGGTGCCAAAACCCAAATTTATCAGCAAATCCTGAGCAAATACATCATTCAGTGGTGGATACATGTAAACCAGACTCACAAGATTATTGTACAGTATAAAAGTGAAATGAGAAGTATAGTTAATTAATACTTGGACCAGAACTCTCTTGAAGACGCTGCCAGTTCATCTTCTCCCATCAAGATCTGTAGGAAACCGAATTGAGATCAGAATGCCCAAGTATTAATTCATGACAAGAAAATGAGCTGAAATGCGAAAATCCTGGGATCTGCATGTCCATCCCATTCTCCCTCTGAAAGCGGAAACCCACAGGAAGCACAGCATACTCAGGTGGCTGTTTAGTAAGTGTCTTACAAGTATCAGGGCGAAGGAAATCCATTGACTAGAATGTTTAACAGTAGTACCAGACTAAGACATCCTGATGCAGCCACCTTGCAATAGGTACAGCTGGGCTGCTGGGATGGAAAAGAATTGACATATGCACTCAGTAGATGGTAGCCACTATTAGAATGACTTCTTTGTTTTAGACACTGTCACTCTCTAAGGGTACTCGACTAGGTAACTTCCAAGTTCTCTTATGGTGCTGATGTGCTGCGATTCCCAGGGCAACTGTTGCTTATCCTGGAGTATACTCCGGAGCCTGGGCGCACTGCCCACAGCATCAGCATCATCATCATTAGCAGCAGTATAATGGAAAGCAGTGATTTTCTGTGGACTGCTGCCTACATTTAGGACATGCTGTTAGGCACTACTGACATTATCTTATTAAATCCTCACAATAACCCTACTGGATAGTTGTTCTCACGCTCAACTTGCAGATGAATGAAGGAGAAACTGAGACTCAAAGAGGTAGTATAACTTGCCCAAGGTCACTCACCAAGTGAGTGGAAAAGAAGGGATTGCAATTACATTCAACACACTGGCCCTCTGCAGCACAGATCAGATGGATCATGCTTTGCATGCCTACTGAAGAAGTGCATGCTATAAATTCAGCCCCTTCTCTCCCACTCAAGGAAGTAGGTGGGACTGCGAGTCAGTGAGAATGATGTCATTTTAGGGGTAACCTTGAACCTGCTTTAATTTATTGAAAGGGGAAGTGTTTTTACACTTACTAACTTTTGTTCTTACTAATAGAATGACTGCTGGCTTGAAAGTTTCCAAACACGTGGCCTTAAGACCTCAGCCCCCATCGGTGTAGTCCCCCACTATTTTGGAGGGTCCCACAAAGGTGCCTCACATCTGCCCATGAGGCAGCCTATCAGCTGTAGTCATTTGTGGGTATCAGCCATCTTTTTCTCTCTCTCACTGTCTCTGTCTTCCACTTGTTTATGTGCATTATCCACATGCTGCCTGGAGGCTATGCCCCACAAAATTGGGGCCAGGCTTTTGTACCCGGGTCATGAAGCAGAACATTCATTCATTCATTCAACTAATATTTATTGATGGTCTACTTTGTACCAGACACTGTTCTCAGACCTGGGGAGAGAATGGTGAACAAGACTGCTAGGTCCTTCTTGCTCTTAATAGCTGATGTTCTAGTGAGACGTGAAGACTCGAAAATTAACAGTTGGTCTCTGAATAAATAAATAAGAAAATTTCAGATGGAGATGAGAAATATAAAGAAAAGAAATAAGACTGCCTGGTTGAAGAAGCTCTAGATAGGATGGTACAGCAGACACTGTTGCTGCTCCATCCCACATCTCCTTGGCCCACCTTAGAGTTCCCTGGTACCTGCAGTGGTCAGTTCCCAGGCACATAGACATCATCCCACCTGCCTCTCTCCACCTTTCTTTCTGAGGGCTTTCTCTGGTGCCACAGGAGTGTGCTCTGGCCACACTCTGAGATTGACCACCCCCAGGCCAACCTTCCACTTAGGAGGGCAAGAGTCAGTGGATAAATACTACAACTTCTCCGTCTGTGGTGGGACAGTCCTGAGGCATGTTCTACGTGACACCTCCGAGGTCCCCAGCAGGACTGAACAGCTTCCCACAGATGTGACCAACTCAGGAACATGCCCTGCTCACACACCCACCTCTCTTAACACTTTCCCAGCTCCCTCGCTTGTGCTTCCTGGGGGACCACCTTGCAAATAAGCCACCTACACCAGGTATCTTTCAGTGTCTGGCTGGAGGAAACCCAAACTGAGATATATGGTCAAGGACGGCCTCGCTGAGAAAGTGATGCTTGAGCTGAGACCCAAATTATGTGAAGCCACCAAGATGCAAACATTTGGAGGAGAGGACTTTACAGGTAAAGGGAGGAGCAGGAGCCAAGCCCTAGAGCATGAAGGAGCTGGCGCACTCCGGGGACAGAGAGAGCTGTGTGGCCAGAGCAGCGGGACACAGACGAGGTGGTGGGATGAAGGCAGAGAGGTAGGTAAGGGCAGGCCAGGAGAGGGAGCTTGGATTTCATTCCAAGTTTAATAGAAGTATTGGAGGGAGGTAAATAGGGGAGGGACCTCATCTGATTTGCATTTTTAGAAGATCCCTCTGAGTGCTTTGTTGAGACGAGGCTGTGGGATGCTGGGGAACCACTTAAGACACTAGTTCTGCTGTGACCCAAGCCTCAGAGTTGCCCTTAAACAGTTACATCAAGTTTTGCCTCTAACGCCCCCTCTCCTTTGAGGATCTATCCAGACAGAGACCAGACAACTCCAGATGCCATTCTGTAGTCTCGCCATCTTCTGTTCTCCTAACCACGTCCTCCCCCCAACACCCTCCACCCTGAAAAACATAAGCTCCCATATGTGGAAATGCAGACTGATACAGGCGTATATGGTGGGGGAGGGAAGTGTGAGCTGTTCAACAACAGTCAAACCACAACACCGTGTCATATTGTCAACAGGGGTGTCACCTACCTTTCCTCCAAGTTCTGTGTTACACACACTCTGCTTTCACGGCTGCCCATACGTGGCCATGTGACAGCAAAGGCCACATCTCATAGGCATGACATAGATAGAGAATTCAGAACCCCTCCAAGTACCCCCCAAAGAATCCACACTGGGTTTTTGGTGGGAAATCCAGACTTTATTATAGATCTCATATTTTCACCAAGATCCTGTCCTAGGATGAGAGAGAGGTGAAAAGGAGGCTAGTGCCAGGAAGGAGCCGGATCAAGCAGAGCCTTTTATGTCATGCTCAGGAGCACTTGTTCCTGTTTGGGAGTTGTGCTAATAAGACCCAAGCTACCCATAACCAAGGCCAGGGCTGAGGTGGTCATGGTCAGATTCAAGCAGAGTTGGGCCAAACGTTGACTGCATGTATGAGTTTCCCATGGCTGCTGTAACAAATGATAGCAAACTTGGTGGCTTAACACAGTTTAAGCCAGTCTTGCAGTTTTGGAGGTGAGAAGTCTAAAATGGGTCAGCAGGGTGGCTCCTTCTGAAAGCTCCAGGGGAGAATCCCTTTCCTTGTCTTTTCCAGCTTCTGGAGGCCACCTACATTCCTTGGCTTCTTCCAGTTACTCCAACCTCTGCTTCCATCATCACATCTCCTTCTCTGTCCCTGCATCCCTCTCACGAGGACTCATTACATTGGGCTCACCAGCATAATCCGAGATAATCTCCCCATCTCAAGAACTTTAACTTAAGCACATCTGCACAGTCCCTGTTGGCTTGTAAGGATGTGTTAGGGATTAGGATGTGGACGTCTTTGGAGGGAGCCACTGTTCTGTCCACCACACTAACTAAGTGGGTTTTCACATACAGAGATTAGAAGCTAAAGTGTATGTTGAGCTTTATAATAAATAGTTAGATTGACTTTTATGGCCTCAAATGGCATCTCAGCACTAGCCAGACAGTCCAGGTGGCAGGCAAAAGAGTGGGGATGGCTCTGTGCAGTGCGTCCCCCCTCCTAGGAAGCCAAGGAATGTTCTACTGGTGTCAGTCCTCAAAGCAACAAAAACCCTGAAGCAGTGGAAGGAACCCCTTGGACCTGGGTTCTAACCTCCACACGTAGTAGGTGTTTGACGCGCCCAGTCTTCTCAGTGTCTGTCTCCTCACCAGGGTCAAGCCCTTCACCTGGGTTAGGGCATCTTTGCTTCCCACTGTCAGAGCATTTTTAGCACTATATCAAATTTCACTTTTTTGTCTCCCCCACTTGACTGAGCTCTTTGGGGGCAAAGTGACTGGCATTTACTGGGCATTTAATACATTAAAAAATAAAAACTTTATTGAGCCCTTACTATTTGTCAAGCACCATACAAAGAGCTTTTACATGGATTATCACTTTGAATCCTAATAGCAATCCTATTAGGTAAGTAGTCTTATTATCCCCCATTTCATTAAAAGCAAAAACAAACAAACAAACAAAAAAACCACTGAGGCACAGAGAGGTTGAGTAACTTGCCTAAGATCATCCAGCTAGGAAAAGGCAGAGCCTAGGATGAACTCTGGTCTTCTGACCTAGAGTTCATGCTCTGGGACAGTTTCTATCCTGGACGGGGTGAGTGAATATTGTTAAAGAGCATTGGATTAGGTACTAGAAGATGTAGGTTTTCTCCCTGCTTCACCACTCTGTGCTGGGTAACTTAGGAAAGTTGGTTCCCCTCTCTGGGCTTCCACTTCAACCAATCACAATATGAGGGGCTCACACAGAAAACAGCAAGTTTGCTCTGACACTGGCCTTCTGTGTTTCTAACACTGGTAGCGTATCTGGCCACCTCACCTTGCTTTGACCTGAAAATATCATGCCCACGTGACGTGGCATTTGCCATCACATGACTGTGGGTGGTCAGCAGCACCAGGGCCAGACTCCTGAGGCCCCTTCATGTACTGCGACCAACAGCTCCCCATCCCCGGGGCCTCCGGTAGGGATACAGGCAGCAGCCGGCAGCCACAAGCATATGCTGTTTCCGTGATTTCTACTTAGAACAGTTTCCTATTTCAACCTGCGAGTTCCTTAAAAGCATTAGGTTGAGGTTTTGCCGAATGACTCCACTCTATTTTCATAAAGGGGTGGCGGGGCTCCTCCTGGGAGCCAAGCTCAGAGCAGAAATTCCATATGAATTAAGGGTATAGAGAGCTTGGAAGTCTGTCTCCTGGAGAAATTTAGTCTGGCAGGTGGTGACTTTCAGGGGAGTAGAGAGTTTCTCCACCAGCCAGATTCAGGGGCCCAACTGCTTAAGAGGCTGCCTCACGTCCCTTCTCAGGGCCTTGGTTTCCCTAGCTGTTGCAAGAGGGCGTTCTCCCTCTAGGTTCCAGGCACTCCCAGGTCTCTGGGTGAGACTGCTCAGTGCATATTAAGACAGTTTCAACAGTAGTAGCTAACACATGTGTAGCACTTTCTGTGCTGTTCTCTCTTCATAAATATCAATTCTCTTAACACTGGAAATATCCCCATTTTATAGATGGGAAACAGAAGTGAGACTGACTCATTTGCTTTGCCTGTGGTCACATGACCTGTAAGTGGCCAAGTCACCATCTGAACCCCGACAGTTTGCCTCCAGAACCCACCCTGCTAGCTCCCTCAAAATAAGACCTCCCTGGGGGCAGACAATTTAATACTGAGCAGAGTGCAGTCAAACTGGTCTCAGAGAACCCAGGTTGGAGTCCTGGCCCCATCATCTTGGTGACCTTGGAGATGTCACTAACTAAATTCCTTGGAGCCTCGGTTTTCTCATCTACAAAATGGGGCTATTGGACTCAGACTGCTAATCTCCCAGAGCCTGTAGGGAATTTGAGGTGATGATTATTCATGAAGGAGCTCAGGAACAAGATTAACAGTCTCATAACAGAGGCTTTTATTATCATTATTATTATCCCCACAGAAGTCTGATCTCCATACCTTCTAGCCATGCCCACCTCCACTCCCACCATCACCTAGGTCTGCTTCTATGAGAGAAGAACTCCAGGAGGAAGGCCTGGCTGGAATCCTGACAGTTTCAAAGCCCCTCCCTGACCTGGAGTGGGGAGCGGGGGGCAGGGCCTTCTTGGCAGCCCTGAGTCTGAGCAGATGGCCCTGTGAGGGCTGGGTGCCTCCGCCACTCCTCTGAGCTTGTGTGCAGACACATGTGCATGGGCGCCTTTGGCCAGCCTTGCCCGCTGCCTCCAGACTTGTATCCGTCTGCCTTCTTGGCACCGCCTGAGTATCTAAGAGCCATCTCCAATTTAATCTACCCAGACAGAACTCTTGATTTCCCTCTTGAAACCTGCTCCTCCCAGGCTTCCCCATCTCATTAGGTGCCATGACCATCCACCCAGGTTGCTCAGGCTAGAACCTTCCATCCCTCTTTTTTCTTCACAGCCCATATCCAATCCATGAGCAAATTATGTTGACTCATTGACTCTATTCCCCAAATGTTTCCTGCTTCTCCCTCTTCTGTCCCCTTGCTACTACACCGTGGGCCAGTGGGAGGTGGGGGGTGGGGGGAGGACCACCATCGTCTTATACTTGGTCTACCCCAGTAGCCTCCAACCAGCCCCTCCGTGTGCACCTTACTCCCTGCATCCCTCAAGTCTGTTCTTGACACAGGCAGAGGAGTCCTTTTGAGAACACAAAATACTTCATGTCAGCCCCCTGCTTAGAACCCCCCATGGCTTCCCTGTGGACAAAGACTAAACTCCGCACATGGTGTCTAGGCCCTGTGAGAGGTGCTTAACTATCTGGCCTCATCTCACACCAGTCTCCCCCTTCTTGCTCCTTTGCTCCTGCCACACTGGTCTTCTTTCTGTTCCTCAGACAAGCCTAGCTCATTCTCACCTCAGGACCTTTGCACTAGCAGTCCCCTTGCCTATAAATGCTCTAACCTCACACGTTCCTTTGACTGGCCCTTTGTCATCACTCAGGTTTTAGCTCAGATGTTACCTTCTCAGAAAGCTTCCCCAACCACCTTGTTTAAATGTATTCCCTGCTCCCCAACCACTCCTCTTAAAGAGGTACCTCTGTTGGTTTTGTTAGAGCATTTACCATCATCTGACATGATCATGTTCATTTATTTGTTCACTTGTGTACCACTGCCCCCATTGCTAGAATGATCATGAAGGCTGAGACATGTGCATGTTTTTGCAGCTCAAACCACAGTATACCTCGAGTGGGAGTGGGAGTGGGGGTGGGGATCTGGCACATGAAAAGCATTCAATAAATATTTGTCAGATGAATCTGGGAATAAGTTAACTCTCTCACTTCAGTTTCTCCATCAGTAAAATGAAGGAGAAGGAGAAATGTCACAGGGCTCTCCGGGTTCTGACTCTGGACTCACAGGTTGTCACTGGGATGAATGGATGATATATGGATGGATGGATGCTGGATGGGTGGGTGGATTGGTGGATGGGCCGACGAACAGATGGACAGAGAGACAAACGATTTCTGGAGGTTTCATTGTAGTCATCCAGGATAAAGGAATATCAGGAAGAAGATAGGGATGGGGAAAGAGGGCAGATAACTCCAGTGGGAGTTTGCTTCTCCTACCCCAATTGAGAGATGGGCGTGATCCCCTCCTTCGTCTCCTGCTCACCCCACAGAGCCTCATGGCCGCACCAGGGAGATGGCAGCAGCCGCCGCCTACCAAGAGCTCCACCCAGGAGATGAAAAGAACCAAAGGAATGTGCTGGCAAGGCTGGCGTCCCTGTCCTCTCAGGGGTGTAAATGGCTTTCCTGCTCCCACAGGTTCAAAAAGCACTTCATTTCACAGCAAAAGTACAGCTAATGAGAAACAGATTCTCTGGCTTTGGCCACAGCTCTGAGGGCCCAAGAGGCAAAGGAAAGCCCCCAGAAACCTGGATATGAATGTCTGCACTGCAGGGCCCTCGCCACACACCCCACCCCAACGTCTCTGGGGCCACAGAGCTGTCTCGACCATAGAGAGAAGGGGTGGTTGAGAGGTGGGGGCGGCGCGAGAGCGGAGTCCACGTAAGTGGTTGAGAGGAGCCCTGGGGAGGGGGGCTTCTGAGCTGTGGGCCTTCCAATCGTGCTGAGTCTTTTCTTTTTAGGCCTGGAAGCTAAGTCGGGCCACACCTAATAATAAGAACAATAACTTCCTTGTTCTGGGAGCTGCAAAGTACCAGCTGTGGGGTGGCACAGTGGGAAGGCCACTGGCTTGGAGGCCACAAGACCTGGTTTGTGCACTCTGGGCCTCAGTCTTCTCAGCTGTCCAGTGAGCACACTGGTGGTGATCACTGAGAATCCCAACACTGCTGTTCATCATGCAGTGAAACTAACACCAAGTTGAGGCCCAAAGGACCTGGGTTCTAGTTTTGGTTCTCCTGGGTATGTGACCCTGGGCAGTGCAGGCTGGGGCAATGAGCCTTGGATAACAAAAAAGACTTAACTTCAAGTCCTGGCTGTTCTTCTCACTTTGCGGGTAGTGCTTGGGTTTGTCACTTGTCATCTCAGAACCTGTTTCCTCATCTGTAACCAGCACCAATACAATCAACCTCATGGACATGGGGAGAGGATTAAATGAAAAGAGACACATAAACTACTAGCACTTAGTACGTATTGAGGACAAAGATGTAGCGTGATTTGCCCAAAGGTTTGTGACCAAACCAGAAGACAAATCCAGGCTGGATCCATGGTCAAACAATACAGTAAAGGTAACAATAGCAGAGTGATTGCAGTGTCCCATGTTCTGTGCCTCACAAAAAGCATGTGGGCCTAGCACTACTGATTTCCTTAAATAGTTAGAACCAGGGCTTAAACAGAGAAGGTTGGACTCCAGAAGATGTGGTAAGTCACTCATCCATTCTTCAGAACTTCTCCTTGTAGCCTTCTCCCCTCTCCTCTGAGCGCCTGCCTGCCTGCTGGAGGCCAACCTGTGTCCAGTCTTCAGTGCACTCAAAGTGTCCAAGCTGGGTGGCTAGCTGATCCCCTTTGTCCTCCTTCCTCTCCACAGTGTTAGAAGGAGTATTTCCCTCATTCATCAAACATTTCCTGAACACCTACTGTATGCTGGGCATTTATTACAACAGTGAACAGAACAGAAAAATAAAAGTCCCTCTCCTCATGGAGCTTCTATTCTGGAGGGGGAGTAGAGGATACAATAACTAAATGAAGAGCTAACACCCACCCTTCTCGAACTCTTCTAAAATAGAGCAGGGGGAGGAACACTCCCAAACTCATTCGACGAGGCCACCATCGCCCTGATACCAAAGCCAGACAAGGCTGTCACAAAGAAAGGAAACTACAGGCCAATATCACTGATGAACATAGATGCAAAAATCCTCAACAAAACACTAGCAAACAGAATCCAACAGCACGTTAAAAGGACCATACACCATGATCAAGTGGGGTTTATCCCAGGAATGCAGGGATTCTTCAATATACGCAAATCAATCAATGTGATACACCATATTAACAAATTGAAGGAGAAAAACCATATGATCATCTCAAGAGATGCAGAAAAAGCTTTTGACAAAATTCAACACCCATTTATGATAAAAACCCTCCAGAAAGTAGGCATAGAGGGAACTTACCTCAACATAATAAAGGCCATATGTGACAAACCCACAGCCAACATCGTCCTCAATGGTGAAAAACTGAAACCATTTCCACCAAGATCAGGAGCAAGACAAGGTTGCCCACTCTCACCACTCTTATTCAACATAGTTTTGGAAGTTTTAGCCACAACAATCAGAGAAGAAAAAGAAATAAAAGGAATCCAAATCGGAAAAGAAGAAGTAAAGCCGTCACTCTTTGCAGATGACATGATACTACACATAGAGAATCCTAAAGATGCCCCCAGAAAACTACTAGAGCTCATCAATGAATTTGGTAAAGTAGCAGGATACAAAATTAATGCACAGATATCTCTTGCATTCCTATACACTAATGATGAAAAATCTGAAAGTGAAATTAAGAAAACACTCCCATTTACCACTGCAACAAAAAGAATAAAATACCTAGGAATAAATCTACCTAAGAAGACCTGTATGCAGAAAATTATAAGACACTGATGAAAGAAATTAAAGATGATACAAATAGATGGAGAGATATACCATGTTCTTGGATTGGAAGAATCAACATTGTGAAAATGACTCTACTACCCAAAGCAATCTACAGATTCAATGCAATCCCTATCAAACTACCACCGGCATTTTTCACAGAACTAGAACAAAAAATTTCACAACTTGTATGGAAATGCAAAAGACCCTGAATAGCCAAAGCAGTCTTGAGAAAGAAAAACAGAGCTGGAGGAATCAGGCCCCCTGACTTCAGACTATACTACAAAACTACAGTAATCAAGAAAGTATGGTACTGGCACAAAAACAGAAATATAGATCAATGGAACAGGATAGAAACCCCAGAGATAAACCCATGCACATATGGTCACCTTATCTTTGATAAAGGAGGCAAGAATATACAGTGGAGAAAAGATAGCCTCTTCAATAAGTAGTGCTGGGAAAACTGGACAGCTACATGTAAAAGAATGAAATCAGAACACTCCCTAACACCATACACAAAAATAAACTCAAAATGGATTAAAGACCTAAATGTAAGGCCAGACACTATCAAACTCTTAGAGGAAAACATCAGCAGAACACTCTATGACATAAATCACAGCAAGATCCTCTTTGACCAACCTCCTAGAGAAATAGAAATAAAAACAAATAAACAAATGGAACCTAATGAAACTTAAAAGCTTTTGCACAGCAAAGGAAATCATAAACAAGACCAAAAGACAACCCTCAGAATGGGAGAAAATATTTGCAAACGAAGCAGCTGACAAAGAATTAATCTCCAAAATTTACAAGCAGCTCATGCAGCTCAACATCAAAAAAACAAACAACCCAATCCAAAAATGGGCAGAAGACCTAAATAGACATTTCTCCAAAGAAGATATACAGATTGCCAACAAACACACGAAAAGATGCTCAACATCACTAATCATTAGCGAAATGCAAATCAAAACTACAATGAGGTATCACTTCACACTAGTCAGAATGGCCATCATCAAAAAATCTGCAAACAAAAAATGCTGGAGAGGGTGTGGAGAAAAGGGAACCCTCTTGCACTGTTGGTGGGAATGTAAATTGATACAGCCACTATGGAGAACAGTATGGAGGTTCCTTAAAAAACTAAAGGTAGAACTACCATACGACCCAGCAATCCCACTACTGGGCATACACCCCGAGAAAACCATAACTCAAAAAGAGTCATGTACCACAATGTTCATTGCAGCTCTATTTACAATAGCCAGGGCATGGAAGCAACCTACGTGTCCATCGACAGATGAATGGATAAAGAAAATTTGGCACATATATACAATGGAATATTACTCAGACATAAAAAGAAATGAAATTGAGTTACTTGTAGTGAGGTGGATAGACCTAGAGTCTGTCATACAGAGTGAAGTAAGTCAGAAAGAAAAAAACAAATACTATATGCTAACACATATATATGGAATCTAAAAAAAAAAAATGCTCATGAAGGACCTAGGGGCAAGACAAGAATAAAGACACAGACCTACTAGAGAACGGACTTGAGGACACAGGGAGGGGGAAGGGTAAGCTGGGACAAAGTGAGAGAGTGGCATGGACATATATACATTACTAAATGTAAAATAGATAGCTAGTGGGAAGCAGGTGCATAGCACAGGGAGATCAGCTCGGTGCTTTGTGACCACCTAGAGGGGTGGGATAGGGAGGGTGAGAGGGAGGGAGACGCACGAGGGAAGAGATATGGGGATATATGTGTATGTATAACTGATTCACTTTGTTACAAAGCAGAAACTTAATACACAATTGTAAAGCAATCATACTCCAATAAAGAAGTTAAAATGAATGAATGAATGAATGGACAAGGAAAAATATTGAACATCAAGTCACAGTTTCACTGGGATTAGTTTATTAAAGATTAGTAAGATACTTAAAATAATTTGGTTCTTGCATTATTCATTGTAATGTTTAACACCAACTATGTACCAAGCATTATGCTAGGAACTGAGATTAAAAAGATGAATAACACACGTGCTTTGCCTTTGGTGAAGTCCTATTCTAGAAAGAGAAACGGATGTATCAAGGGACTTTCATATATGGTACTAAGAACTGTTTGGGAGGAATTTCCCCCAGTACCTCAAAGAGGAGATGAGGGAAGAACCAGAAGAAGCCTGAGGAAGGCTTCACAGAGAAGGTAACATCTTAGCTTGCACCAGACAGAAATGTAGAGAAAGATTTCCTGGAAATAATAAGCAAAAATATGCACAGCATGTTTGGGAACACAGAGTACTCATTACGATGTAAGTGAAGAACAGGGTGAGTGTAGGGGAGAGATGAGACTGGAGAGTATAATAGGAGCTCTGGGTGCTATCAGGTAAGTAATGAAGAGTCGAAGGATCTCTAAGTAGGAGCATGACACAACCACACATGTACCTTACTCACCTATCTTCCTCTTCACTAATCCTTTCTTCAGCTGTGTCTTAAACTATGTTAGACCTATCTTATGGGTACTTAAAATGAGTTATTTCCTCTTATAGTTCTGGAATTTCCAGTTGATTTTTTGTCAGTTTCATTTCTCTGTAGAAATTTTCCAGCTTTTCTTCTATTTTCTTGAACATATTAATTAGTTTTTTCAGTCTGTGGCTGATAACAGCACTGTACGGTTCACCTGTGGATCTGTTTATATTGTCTACTTTTTCTTTTGTTTTTTCAGTCCTTTGGTCTTGTCTCCTAGTATGCTTGGATGCCTTTGGGTCAGGTGTCCACCAGTGACCATCTCTTGCTCAAAGCAACAGCCTAGTGTCTTTTCCTTGGCGAAGCATTGAGGGCAGGGTGGTGTTCCTCCAGCGGGCATGGGAAACATAGCAGACACCATCCTTGGCTTATTTGGTGGGGTCGAATCTAGAGAGATTCTGGTGGAGACGGCAGGATGGCGAGGAGGGTTTCAGAAAGGGGAGGTGGGAGAATGTGGGTGACGGGTGTGGGCTTTCCAGCCTGGGACCCTCTGTAGTAGTTGCCTACTAGCCAGAGTGGGAACAGTACAGCATCAACCACTTTCCACTCCACCCTGCTCCAGCTGGGAAAGACATCCTGGCTGTGTAAACTAACCTTATGAGTCTAATTCCAGGAATGCCAAGGAATTTGACAGGAAACAACACAAGCTAGTTGCTTTAGATCTTTGTCTGGGCTTGACGTGATTGGGTCTGAAATAGCTGCAGAGAGCCTCATTATTAGACGTTTTAAACCCACAGAAATACACACACATTTGCATGCACAAACAGGAAGGTTTAAGACGAGGCCACCATACAGGCCCCTCCACAGGAACTGAGACCAAGGCTTCAATTTCAAGTCAGATCCCCAGGTCTGGAGAATATTTGACAGGGTTTGTCACTCATATTCCAAAAGTCTGTCTCCACAGCCAAGAATCCTTCATATCTGTTCCCACTCTCCATCTTGACTATTCTTGTGTGTTTCCAGAGGCTCAGAGGTGGCCGTTTTCAAATGCTGAGTGAGCCATCTCTGCCAGTCGCTTCCTTGGACCCAGCCCTCAGCTTGCCCAAGTCTGACATCACCCTTCACCCCCCATCGACACCTCCATAGTACAGAGCCGCTTGTGAGGCTGTGACTGCCAGACCTGGTCACACTCTGTCTCGGGTGTTTCTAGCTAACAACTCTCAGAGAGGCAGAATCCTTCCCAGCCACATGCATAGCCCTCGCTGCTTGGGGTGATCTAGCGACCCCAGATCTCCTCTCCTGGGGGGCTGATGATCTGGTATGGGAGGGATGGATGGGGTCAGGCCCTGGTCCCCCCAAAGGCTGAGGGGTTCCATCCCTCATGCACCTGGGAGCCTCAAGCAGCCTCACAGGGCGTCTTTCCCCGTGCTGAGTCTGGGATGGGTCCAGCTTTGGCCCTGAGGTAGACAGCAGATATGGAATCATGGGCTCAGGGGTCAGATCTGGCTGAGTTCATATACCAGCTCTGCTGCTCTTAGCTCTACGTCCTTGGGCAAGTTGCTTAACCTCCATTTCTTCATCTTGTCACTCATTATGTAAAGTGGAGATAGTTACATCCAAGGGTTATATCAGGATTAAATGAATTGGTACATGTAAATTTCTTAGAACAGTGCCTAGGGCCTGAGGAGTGGTCAGTGAGTAATAGCAGGAGAGTTGAATGGGGAGTTAGTACTTAATGAGCCCAGAGCTTCAGTCTGGGGAGATGAAAAGCTCTGAAGATAGATGGTGGTGATGGTTACACAACTTAGTGTCACTGAACTGTACACTTAAAATGGTTAAAATGATAAATTTTATGTATATGCTACCATAATTTTTTAAAAAGTAACAGCTATTATTATTGTTTCATGGGGCCACCTTCAGCTCCTCATAGAGCTCTAGGGTAGACATGGCATCTTGGCCAGCTGGAAGGAGGAAAGACCTTCTCCTCCAGTATGGAGTTTAGATTCCACGCTGGACTCCAGCACCTCCTCCCTCTGAAGAGAATTAAACTCCCAAGTCCTCCAGGAATTCCATCAAGGAAGCTGGTTACCTGGGGAGTCCTCCAAATCATAGACAGACACACAGACATATCAAAGAGAAGGACACACAGAAACACGCCCAAGGAGGCAGACAGGAAGGGCTACTGAAGGGGTGATCTAGGAGAGAACCTTGGTCTCTGGAGATGGGTGCTCCAGGTGCTCCAGATAAGACCTTGAAGAAAACTGGATGGAGTGGGGGAGGAGTGGCCAACCACATGCTCATTATATCGTCCAGGTCTTGGCTCAGGCTCTGCCCACTTGCAGTAGCCTTTCTCTCCTCTGATCCTTTCCAAACGAACCCTCCCATGCTCTCAGGCTAGGCTGACAGCCACCTCCTGCACAGGGCTCTCCCTGCTTCTCCAGCCCCCACCCCCCAGTCTCTGCATTGAGCGTCAAAGCCTTGGTGTATTACTTAGTTCTAGTTCAGCTGTTGTTCACCAATACTTTGCATCTCCTCCTTAAAAACGGGAGTTGTGGGCCTCCCTGGTGGCGCAGTGGTTGAGAGTCTGCCTGCCGATGCAGGGGACACAGGTTCATGCCCCGGTCTGGGAGCATCCCACATGCCGCGGAGCGGCTGGGCCCGTGAGCCATGGCCACTGAGCCTGCGCGTCCAGAGCCTGTGCTCCGCAATGGGAGAGGCCACAACAGTGAGAGGCCCGCGTACCGCAAAAAAAAAAAAAAAAAAAAAACAAAAACGGGAGTTGTGGCTTTTCTTCTCTGCACGCCTCACCTCATACACTGCCCCTAATTGTGCAAACCACACTTCCACTTTTTTAAATGATGGCATGTTGATGAATTTTTAGAAAAATAAATATATGAGATATTTCTCATCAGTAGTTCCTAAAGTATGTTTCCAGGAGCACCAGTTCCATAGAATATTATGAGAGTTATTATGAGAAAAGAGGGTTCCATAGTCTTAATGTATTTGAGAAACACTAAGCTAAGTAAAGCCAAACAGGCTTATTTATTACAGGACATATCAGAGACTATGACATGCAAACAATTACTTTAGTAGTGTGCTGGTGCCAGCTCTGACCAGCTCAAGAGAGCTGATTCTATACATCTCTTCCCAACTCACATTCATTCATGCAACATAGGTAACTTGAAATTGGCCATAGTTGGAGTATTTACATAGTGAGAGCATTGTAGTATCAGCAAACACTACAAATCTGGGATTTCTTTTTTTCTTTTTTTCAAAGAACTGTTTTACCTGCACGTACTGAATATCACTTCAAGAAGAGACTATGGCGTGCGGGTTTTCCTAATGTATTTGGCCATAACATTCCTCTCTCACCTTGTGGGAAGTATTTTGAAGGAAGTAGTATTCCACAGAACATCCTTTGGGGAAAGTTGTCCTATGCAAAAATACTTTAACTAAATACCAAGGGGAAAGAGTGAGAGGAACTTAGATTAATTGAGCATCTACTATGTGCCCAGCAAGATGTTTGTGCTTTATGTACATTATTTCATTTTAATTTTCACAATGACACTGGAAAGAGATATAAATAGTACCCACATTTTACAAATGAATAAACAAAAGATCAAAGAGTTTTCCCAACTTCACACAACCAGGAAGTGGCAGCACAAAGCCTATCTCAGTCAGGGCTTATAATGTCTAATGGGGCAGTATTTGCAACAAGATTTAGGTAATAGTTTTAGACACATTTCTTAAATGATGGGTAGACAGGTTATGAGCTGTATTTAGAATCTAGTCATCTAGAGTTGCCAGAGATACTTCTAGAAAAGAAGAGAAAAGTTACCCAAAATCTCAGCTGGCCCATATGTTGTCTTCTTCCTACTTGTTATCGGCCATGCACAGAATATCCCAGGTGGAAGTGATGGAGGCCAAGCCTGGGGGGATACTTTGGTGAGAGGGTTACAGAAAGCTTCTCTGGACTGCAGATAAAACAAGGGGAAGGACATTCCAGGTAGAGGGAACAGTATATGTGAAGGCCCAGAGGCAGAGCAGAGCTTGACTCAAAGAAGGCCAGTGGGGCTGAAGCAGAGTGAGAAAGGGGCAAAGGGAAGGAGGTGATGTTGGGTCACTCAGCAAAGGTGAGGCCCTGAAGGCCTCATTATTCCAAGTGCAGTGTGAAGTTGCTGGAGGCTTTCAAGCTGACAGACGTGCCAGATGTCCTGGGAAATACATTGGGACCCCCAAATCACACAGTCTTGTAAGCTAGGGAGCTCATCAGCTATCCCCCTCAGGCTGAGCACGATAAGGGGGCCAATGCACCTTTGCTGCAGCAAATTTTCTTCCTCTGTCATTAATTAATCAACTCAGTCCATCAGTACCTGCTTATATGCAAGCCATTCTTTTCCCAAACTCTGGGAATAGTGAGTAATACATACTAGATAAATCCCAAGGAACTTAGATCTAGTGGAGGAAGCAAGCAATAAAATTAATCATTTAATATGAAATTGTGATAAGTTCTATATGGAAGATAAAAGTTATGAAGAGTGTGCAGGGAGATGGGGAGAGGAGGAAGCCACATCAAATGAGACAGTCTGGGTAGGCTTCTCTGAGGAGCTGATATTTGAGCTGAAGCCTGTATGAAAAGAAGCCCCTGACCATGGGATACCTAGAGAGTGCTCCTGGTCAAGGAAAGAGCAAGTACAAAGGCAGCCTTGACTGGAGGGTCAGGGTGAAGTCCTTCCTGCTCAGCTCCAGAGATGGGCTTAATCTGGGCAAGATTATCAGACTGGGGTTAAAAAGCCTGAAGGACTATGAAGTAGGGCAGGAGCCCACATGACCATAGTCAAGTTACCAGGCCAGAGTCAATGCTGGAAGGGTTGCCATGCTGAGGAGCAGGCACCAGATACCCCGTCAGAGGATCCAGCGAGTCTCATCCTGTATCTCACTCATCTGGCCCTGCCCATAGACTAAATCCCGGAGGCCTGAATTTCCAAAAAGATGTTCAAACTTATTCAAGATATGCAGGTTTTAACAAAATTACATGAGACATTCATTTTGGCCGTTCAGATTTACTGGCAAGAGGGAAATTATGGGTAATACCCAGGAGTGTTGAATAGGCCTCTTGGCTTACAAGGAACTGAGATTCATTCAAGTGATAGCAAGTTAATGAGAGGGAGGGGGCATAAGCATTTATTTTGAGGACACTTGCACAATAATCCAGAGGAGAACAAGAAAGCCCTTGGGAAGCACAGGGATGCCAAAGAGTCTTGCTTCCCTGTTAACACTCTGCTCCTCTCTCTGTCTCCTTCAACCAGCTCCTCTTTCTCACTCCTAGTTTTTTCTCCCATAATACTTTGGCTGGTACATAGCTAACTGACCTCTCTTGTCCACTCTTTAGCTAATGAACCTTAGAGCTGTTTCCCATTGCTCACTGATAAATTCTTTCCTTGTTCCCAAAATAAATTCCCCAAAGAAGAAATCTGATTGGCTCAGACCATCTCTTCATACCAAGTGATTAGCCATCCTTGGCCCAGGTGTTCACTCCTGGGCCAATCAGCTGTAGCAAAACTCAGCAGTGGAGCATGTGCGGTTTTCATAAAAATCCTGGCTGGCTGCACAACTATCACGGGTGTGTAGGGTGACCTGCTCATTCCACGTGCCTGGGACTTTCCAGGTTTTAAAACTGAAAGTCTCGTGTCCCAGGATCCTCCTCAGTTCTGGACAAACTGGGAAAGTTAGTCACCCTATAGTTGTAGGTGGGACAGTTCGCTGTGGAGTTCTGGAAGGACTGATGGAGTGACGGACACCTTTGGCATCTCAGTGGTCGTCGGGGTTTGGGGGAATCAGCATTTTTATCCACTGACCGTGGGAGAGAAGATTGTTATGACCTTTCTGGGGGGAAAATCTGGAAATATGTATAAAAAGTAAAAAAAAAAAAAAGAATGTATATCTTTGACTTAGAAACACTTGCATAATTTAACCAAAATACTCAGCCCAGGGAGCAAAGATTCATTTGCAAAGCCATTCATTGAAGCATTATTTGTAAAAGTGAAATAATGGAAGTAACTTAAATAACTACCAGTAGAGAATTAGTGAAATTAAACCAGAATGTATCCAATGAGTACTTCACACCGTTAAAAATGATGAGGTAGCTTTGTAAATATTGACATGGAACTTTGCCATGAGATATTCTTAACAAGGAAAGGAGGTGATTAAATATTTATTATTACATGAATAATCGCATTTATGTAAAATGGGGGGAGGTGCATCTAAAAATGTTGTGGAAATATCCCAGGGTGAGATTGCAGATGACATTCATCTTTAAACTGTTTTGATTTTTCTGAATGTTTTGCAATGAGTAGTCTTTCCATATTTGGATTTTTTCCCATTTTTTTAAAGACAAAAAAATCCTGGTCCAAAAAACCTGATGAAATAGTGTTTTCATTCAAAAGATGTTTTTATTTTCCAATTTTGTTCTGGTCCATTAATTTTAGAACACATAAGGGTTTGACTCAGGTTCCAACTGATCCACTCGGGTTTGGTTTTGTTTAAAAACAAAAACAACGTTGACTCCATCTGAATTACATTTATAGAAAATTAATATTGGGGTTTGGTTTAGGATTCGGCCAGTTAAGCAGTTGGTTCCTATTCTTGGTTCATGGTTTGATGCAGTTCAAGTTCATTCCTCAGAATTCCCACAATAACTCTAAATAGTTGGAATGAAGGCAGAGAGGTTTGGAACCTGAATTATCCAGAAAATTGCTGTGTCTCTGAGCCTGGAAGGGCCTGCAAACATCCATTCCCCCAGGGCACAGAACAAAGCAACAGCTGGGACATTTCCAGAAGGCCTGTTGACCCTGACCATGGTGTGGCCAGAGCAGCACTGCCCTGGGACCTTGGCTCCACTGCAGCTCTTAACCTCTGCTTGCTCTCACGAGACAGGGGCCAGCCCCAGGGCGCAGCAGGGCTTAGGGGCTTCCCTCTTCCATGCCAGGCCCAGGCATGGTCACCCAAAGCAGCTTGACTTGGTCTGTGCAATCCTTGGTAGAATTCCTGCAGCATGAGGTAATCGTTCAGCCAAAGCTTCCATGCCAAAAAATGGCTTGCTTAAGGACAGGGTGAGTGGTGACCGGAGCTCATCACCAACAAAACATGCATTTTGCTCCTTTTTAATGTCTTTAAAGTTGTGCCCCCTGGCTGTGTGGAGGACTTGGTAAGGAGAAGGTGAAGGAGATGTAAAGATGAAAGGGAGGCAAGCGTGATGAAGGTCAGTTCCTGCTTTAGACAAGTGCTTCTGTGAAGTGAGCTGGGGCAGTACACTCACCCCAGCCACCAGACACGGTCCCCAAAGAGCCCTGGAGGACCCTACTCCTTGATGCTTTCCTAGAGACCATCTAAGCCTCGGCTGGGATGGTTTTACAGCTGTGGTCTGCAATCACTAGGTGGGTACCTCAGTTTCCTCATTTGTGAACAAGAAGAGGAAAAGCGTGCCTCCCTCCCAGTGTTGTCATGAATATTAAATGAAATAATCTTTCTGAAATTGCCTACTGCACAGCCTGCCACCAGTGGTGTCCTAAGGGCAGTAGGAATGATATGCCTGGGGTGCAGGTTAAAAGGGGCTGCATCACATGTAGATAATTTTAAGAACATTATAAAGTTCACTAAAATCCATTGTTTATGATCTGCACACATCAACTTTTCTAAATAACATCAGTAATAAATACCCTTCATCATTTATGTTGACCCCTCCAACCATCCCTGAGCTGGACACACCATTGCCTGCCACTGACTGCACACTCATCAATGATAGATTCTGCTCTTGTATTATTAAATGTTATGTGATGATAACACATAATCTGATGCTCTGCACACAGATGAGAAACAATGTGGTTTCTCATCTGTGTGCAGGTACTGGCAGTTTACCTCCTAATTCTCACACTGACCCTACAATATAGGTACAGTTGTGCCCATTTTACAGATGAGGAGACAGAGGCTTGGGAAGGTAAAGTGTCCAGGGGCATTTATGAAAATGAGATACAGTGCCTCCAAGCCCCTTCCCCACCAGTCCAGGGCTTAAAGCATTACCTCCAGAGGTTCTCAGGAGGGAGAGAACAGACCAAGCCATTAGTGCTTGGAGCTCATTGGTAGAGAGAGGAGACAGGGAAACACCCCTAATTCATACTGGGCACTCCCACTTCTTATCATATTTGGGCCCTCTAGAAGCTTCTAGAAACAGGTACTATCCTCAGTTCACAGGAAAGGACACCACATCTCAAGAAGATAAAGTTTACTTACCTGGAGGCACAAGGACAAATAAGAGCCAGAGCCTAAAAGCTAATGCTGGCCACTTTGAGACTAACGCCCCTCACCTCCCTCTTTTCGAAGTGGCCTTGAGCAGAGGAATGGTTTGACAGCACAGCTGACTGGGAAGGGAGTGAAGATTTGAGCTTCTGAATAAGGGGTGCTTGGGAAAAGGAATGCTGAGTCCCATGCTTCTCAGAATCACTGGTGGTTCCAAGTTGAGGTCGAGGGGTGAAAGAGATGACTCAAGTATTCTCCATATGGCCTGGGTTTTTCCTGACTTACGCTAACACGAGTCCCTGATCAGTTGTGCGGCAAGTGCCCATGGCTCCTGGGGAGGCGAAGGAACGTGTCTGCGTCCGCTCACTGATTCTAAGCTTGCATCACTGGAGAGGGGCTGGGGCTGGGAATCGTCATTCATTGGTTCATTTATTACCCATCATGAGTTTTTATCAATATTATTATTTTTATTATTATAGTAATATATGCTCACGTTAAAAATTCAAAAGATGCTGAAGGGAAGACAGAAAAAATCAAAAGTCACAGAAACAGATCATCTTAAAGGAAGAGTGACATTCAAATATGGGTGGGAGGACATAGGAGGCAACAGGAGGAAGCTGGTCTCTTAGAAGTGAGTCAGGGAGGCCAGGAGTGTCCAGCCCTCCAGGGAATGACAAGGGACAGGGAGGAAGGTGAGGGGCCACTAGAGTTGAGGCGAGTGATTTTGGAGCAAAGAGAAGAGAGAGCAGGTCTGGAACAAGATGCAGGGCTCTCCTGGAGAGAGGGCAAGAGCAGAGCACAGGGCGCCGATGAGAAAGACTGGTCAGAGGCCAAAGGGGGCCTCAGCACCAGAGGGCTCTACATCAGTGAGGTGAACATCAGTTTGCTGCAGGTGAATTCCTTCTTTGTCTCCCTCCTCAGATCCTCCATCTGCCCCCCAGTTGCCCCCTCTCTTCCCCTTAGTCTCTTTTTTCTGCCCCTCGGTCTTCCCCTTCTGCCAGAAGAATTCCCTTTAACATTTCTTTTCGTGCAGATCTGCTGGCAGTGAATCATCTCAGCTTTTGTTGATGTGTACAAGTCTTAATTTTGCCTTAATTTTTTAAAGATATTTTGGGGAATACAGAATCCAAATTTGACTCTCTTCTGTTTCAGCACTTTAAAAACATTGTTCCATTTTTCTTCTGGCCCATATGGTTTCTGTTGAGAAGTCCACTATCATTCTTGTCTTTGTTCCTCTGTACTTAAGGTGTCTTTTTTCCTCTGGCTGCTTTTATTTATTTATTTTTAATTTTTTTAATTGAAGTATAGTTGATTTACAGTAGGGCTTGTGTCATGTCAACTTGGGTCTCGTGTCCTATCCTGAAGCTGGAGTTGGGATCAGCTAAGCATTAGACCACATCCCTTCCAGGGTGGCTGCTGTCCAAGGCTTGGGCTGCTTGGGGAAAATCTGCAGGATCCCCAAAGAACATGTATGCCTTTGGATTTCACAGATTTTACCTAAGCCTAAGACTCTCATAATCTCCATGGTCAGTCCCCAAGTTAACCCTGAAAGTTGCCCAAAGGAGGGAAGAGCCAAGCCTGTTTTTAAAAGGTGAAGCATCTGAAAGACTTGGAATTCAGAGGTCTTATATGACATTTCAGGCAGAAATTTTTAATTATCAGAAAGATCCCTTATTCTAGGGATCAGAGAACCTGAGTTCTGGGCCTGAGATTCATTGCACAGTGTTGAGAAAATAACTTCCCATCTGTGGTCTCCAGTTTCTCTGTCTAAAACAGATTGGGCTAGGTAACCTGTAAGTGCCCTTCCATTTACGACATCCCAAAGAATTCTATGTGCTGCGCCCTATCTCAAGGTGCTTAAAATCCTAGAATTGAAGTGAAGGGTGGACTGTCCTTCTGATATCCAAGATATTCTGTTTCTTGCAAATGTGCTTATATAGAAATCTAAAGAGGCCTTGTAGATTAAAAACAAAAATCCCACCTTGGACTTCACAGCTGAAACAGCTCTTAGAATCTTAGAACTTTATCCTGATGTGAATCTTACATATATTTTCAGTCTTTCCTCATCGTTTGGAAATTGAGGAAATTTTCCCAAGAGGGCAGGTGATTTGTCCGAGGTGATACAGTGAGTCCATGGTTGGACCTAACCCTGCCTTCCCCGCAGCATACACCCTGAATCCCACAAGGCTGTTTCTTCACCACCCCCGCTCCCCTTTGGCACCACCTCCTGTCTCTGCAAGCTCTGCTGTCTCTGCAGTGGAACATTCCTGCACAGAGGGGATTAAAAGAGCAGGGGTGGAATGCTAAATCTCCCTGCCCATTGGCAATAGCCTCTCTCCTGAACTGAGCCCAGCAGGCCTTGGCTCAGGGGAAGCCAGCAGCCCTGGGTTATCAGAACCAGCATCAATCCACGTGCCATGAGCTGTGCACACACTGTTTTCTGTCAGGTAAAGCCCCCAAAACAAGTGCTCTTAGGTGGGGTCACTGCTGAGTTTGGGTGTTGTCTGGAGCCTTTCTGGGCCAACTCTGTCCATGTACCTTGCCAAGCTCAGTGGAGCCATGGGAGACCCTGGGCCAAGCTTTGTGTGAAGCCAGGCCAAGTTTCAGAGTGTCCAGAGCCAAGACTCAACGTCTGGTTCAGTGGAGAAAGTAAGAGGTCCAGATGCTTGTCTCCAGTCAACTTCTTTTTGGCTTTCTGACCTTGGACCTAGAGGACCTGTTGGAGCCTCATGACCTGTGTGTATAAAATGGAGACAGTGTCACCTCCCCATTCTGGAGCACCTTATCCAGTTTCTCCCATCTTATGCACTGGATACTTGCAGAAATCTGAGGTCCCATATCTACCTTACATACAGAGAGGATAAATAATATTTACTCTCTAGTTGGCTCTCAATCACCCATTAAAGAGTGGTATTAAGGGTGTGGATGCACTAAAATTCTTCCCATAACAATGAGTATTTCCAAACCCATTCACTAATGACCTAAAATGATCCAGAGCTTTGCTAAGTACTAAAGATAACAGAACTAACAATGCACCATCATTGCCTTCAAGGGACTTTTAATGATGAAGAAAAACAAACAAGGATTACTATTATTTATAAACCACTGGCTTCTAAGGAGAGTAGGTCCCACAGATAGAAGGACTTTGCTGAGTACTTAGGTCTGGAATATCTGGGATAAGACTGATTTGCTCTATGGAAGAAAGAGTGAGAGATATTAGGGAAAGGATGAAGAGATGGGGAACAGAGTACATACACACTGGCAAAATAGTGTCCTGTGTAGTAAGAGTAAGTGAGAAGCCCTAGTTAGCAACTCAGCCAAAGAAACAGGGAGAAAAACCATGTTAAGTGGAAATTTATGAAGTTACATGATGTCACATTCCCTTTAGACTCCTCCCGCCCAGAAGTCTGCAGTAAAATCTTCCATGTCGTTTTTTTTTTTTTTTTCCTGAGTAATATCAAGAGGTGCCAAGTCCCATGTTCTAGAGGGCATGAGGCCAGGACAGGATATCCATTGCTACAATAATGGTGTGTAACAAACAACCCCCAAACTTCAATATATAATAGTAATTCTTTATTGCTTACGAATCTGGGGTCAGCTGGGGTTAGCTAAGAGGCTCTTCTGATCTTGACTGCTCTTGCTCACATGTCTGGGGTCAGCTAGGTGTGAAGGATAGCCTTGACTGCGTGACTAGGGCACCTTGGCTCTGCTGCACATATCTCTCTTGCTGCAGCAGGCTAGCTCAGGCATGTTCTCATGTTGATGGCAGAGTTATAAGAGCTCAAGTGCAAGTGCTTCTTCAAGTCTCTACTTGCTTCAACTTTCTGAACATCCCACTGGCCAGAGTAAGTCAGATGAGATGACCAAACTCAGAATCAAGGAGTGGAAAATATACTTGCCTGTTAATGGACAGTGATTGACAGCATTCGAGGTGGTGGCTGTTCTTTCAGCCTGAGGACTACTTGAGGAGCAGTGTCCCCACCTGACCCTCTGTGGACATGTGGCATAAGCAAGAAATAAGCTTTCTTTGTTTTAAGCTATGAGATTTGGGGGTTTTGTTACTGCAGTAAACCTAGCAATCCTAGCCTACATTACTGGTATAACCATCTTATATTGATTGCTTATAACGTGCCAGGTACCATGGTAAGAACTCTATGTACATTTGGGTATTTATTCATTCCACAAATATTGACTGTCTCTTTCATGTCTAAGACTGAACTCAATTCATCCTCATAACAATCCAACAAGGTAGATACTACTATCTCAATGTTACAGGTAAAGAAACTGAAGCTCATATTGCTTAAATAATTTGTCCAAAGTCATACAGCCAGTAAATGGCAGAGCAGGATTTAAACACAGGTCTGTTGGATTCCAAGGATCAAGCTCTTAGCTACTCTATCCTACTATTTTTCAATCAATGCCCCTTCCTGGGGACTGTCACAGGAAAAGTAACTTGCCATTAGAAATGGATTTGAATATAGTGGACACTTAGTTCAGGGCATCTAAAGCAGGAAAGAGTCTTCTACTTGGTCAGGCTCCCTCACACATGTTTGATCCACACCCTAGTCCCACTTAATGTCCATGACTTTTAACACCAGCTTGAGTGGCAGTGCACCTGGCATCCCCACCAGTGAGTTCTGTTTCCCCAGACAGAGATTTTCTTTCCCCAGTGTCACATCTTACAGCCAAGCTGCAAGGAGACATGTCGCTAAACGTTGGCTTGGCAGCCAGGAGCCTGCTGAGCCATGGGCCAGGCTCTAACCACACCTCATCCAGGGGAGGGTTGAATCAGTGCAAAGAGAGAAGGTACAAGCCTTAAGCCAAACCGTGATGGGAAGGGGAAGTAGAGAAGAGAGAATGGAGCAGGCCTGACAATCCCTCTCCTTACCTTTCCCCTTAAGAGAGAAAAGAGAGGAGATAGAAAGATTAAGTCGAGAGTGAGGAAGGTGGGAAGAGCAGTTTTCACCCACTCAGGACAGGAATTCATTCATCCTTTCATCCAGGAGGCATTTATTCAGCATCTACTCTGTGTCAGTCATGATGCTGGGGACTGGAAAATATCAGACAGTTAAATCATGGTCCCCATTTAGAGGAGATCACAGATTGGTAGGAGAGACAGATTTGTAAACAAGTTAAAAGATGTTTATTGTACTCCCTTCTCTGAAATCCACTGAAAACAACACAAAGAATAAAAATAATAAAGACAATTCCATCTTCAGTGAAACTAGGAAATCACTATGGGGCTGAGATGATTTAACTCCTTATCAGAGTTCATTCTTGTCTTTCTATCATAGAGAGGAGTAGGTAGGGAACAGCTGCCCAGGCAGGGGCCACATTTCTCAGCCTCCCCTTTGCATATCATTGAGCCATGTGACTAGTTCTCATAGTTGGAACATGAACAGAAGTTATCTGGGCCACTTCTGGGCCAAGGTGGTTAAGAGATGGTGGGTGTACCTTTCCCCTCCTCCTCTTCCTCCTTCTTCTGCCTCCTCCAACATGCTAGAGAGCAAAGGAGTAGAGGTGTGGCTGGGCCAATGAAAAGTGAGGTTCTCTGTAGTGACTCAGTTCCACAAGGTGGGAGGGCAAGAGAGACAGGGCCAAAGGAGGCACTATGTAGGTAGCTAGCATTATTTTTTCAGCCTTGACTCCCATTCCTTAAATGTCTTTGAGGTGAGGTAGAAGAGAGAGGGAAGCAACAATCAGACTTGAAGCTGATCACCAGAAGAGATACACATAAATGTTAAATGACCAGTCAGAGGGCCAATGAACTATGGGTCTTCCTTGTGACCCACACTGACTTCGCCCCTGGGGGAATGCTTGGAAACCCAGGCAGAGCATATTTGGTAACAGATTCTGAGACAAGAAACTCATGGGGAATCTGCTGGCAGCCCTAGCTTATTGCCTTATCCCACCCCATTACATCCCTTAGAAAATAACAGACCAGAGTAAAATATTTCCAAAGTAAAACTTCATATATGCAGACAGGATCTAATATGGAGTAACAAAAATTGAAAATAATAATAAAACTCTCTAATAGAGGGAAAAAATAGCATCAGCAAGATGTGGAATTTATTCGGTTGAGAGCAGAGCCAGTAATATAGAGAGTAGAGATTTTCTTAAAAATAGAAGAAAAGGGAAAATAATAAAAACAATGAAATAAGATAGAAGGCAATACTTACGAAATACAAAGGGTATTCACATATGCATGCTGGGCATTCCTGAAGAAAAGAACAGAACAATGGGACGAATATATTCAAAAATAATATAGAAGAAAATTTTTTCTGAATTAACGAAATGCCTGAATCTACAGAATTAAAAAAAATAGCCTCAATATATTATGGAACTTTGATGGACAATATTCAGATAGTAAAATCAGGAAATACTCTTGACCTGCGACTTTGTCCTTTAATGCCAAAAGACATGGTAGCAATGGGCACAAAATTCTGAAGGTAATGAGTGTGTTCTCAAATTTGTTAGCCAGTCTGGTTGTCTTTCATGTATAAAAGTAGTGGAAAGACATTCACCAACACAGAGACTCAGAGAAAATAGGACACAGCCCTCATAAGTTCATGGTGGATGTGGGAGGAATAGGGGACTTGATAATGAAAGTTAGTCTCCCAAAAGATATATCAAAATTACCAATTTAGGGAAGGAGAAACTATGAAATTCATGAGTTGGTGGTAAACATTATACTCATTTAAATATAGAACTAAGGCTAAACAGCTGTGGGGATTATGGTTACAGAACAGAATGTAAATGTCCTAAACCACAGCCGTGTATAAAAAGAAATCACTTAACCAACAACAATGGCAGAGGAAGGAATGTAGGGAGATGTATATATGCCTTGACTTTTACATCTTACATGGTGGAGAATCTGTGAATTGGATATGGAATAAAATTGATAAATCAAGAGATAAATGTTTAGGTATACTGTTTAAAGCTGTAAGAGTGACCACTTCAAGGACTAAAAACAAACTATAAACCTTCCAAACCATTAGAAGAAGATAATGGGGGGAAAAGAAACCTCATAAATGAAATGAGAGAGAGAGAGAAGGAGGTGGGGAGGAAGAGGGAGAGGGGAGAGGGAGGGAGGGAGGAAGGAAAGAAGGAAGGGAAGGGAAGGGAAAGGAAGGGAAGGGAAGGGAAGAGGGAGGGAGGAAAGAAGGGAGGGAGGAAGGAAGGAAGGAAGGAACCATATAGCAAAATACAGAAAATGAAGTAAACATTTTTTTAATAAAATAAAATGACAGATTTTAGGCCAAACATTGATAGAGCATTAATATAAACAGAATGTGCTTTTCTACAGATATAAAGATGTCCAACAAGGGAAAAGTACAAATTACATAACAATAGCTTTATATGACCCATTTTGGATCAAACAACTAACTCTACATACCCACATCCTCATATATGCTTACTTATACGTAGAAATTTCTGGAAACCTTCCAAAGAAATTGCTAATAATGATTAGCTTTGGGGGATGGTGCTGGAAAGATTAGAAGAGGAGAGAGATTTTATTCTTCACTTTATACAGAAAACGTGTTACATCTATATTTTAATATGTAACTTAAATATCAAGGAAGTATAATACAATATGAAAAATGCCATAGTGGCAGAACGTACAAAGGGCTTTGGAAGGTGACAGGAAGGAAGAGCTAATTATGCCTGAAGGAGTTAGAAAAGGCTTCAGAAAGTAGATGACATGCGACCTGAGCCTTAAAGAATGACTCATTTTTTGAAGTACAGATCAAGCAAACAAGGCAGAAGCAACAGAGGCAGAAAAGTACATGTATTTTTCACAAATGATGAGCATTTCTGGTGTGATGGGAGCACGTGGCGTATGTGCGTGCTGGAAGCTTGGGTCCACTCCTCCCTGGGACTGAATGCAGGCTAATTGACAAGCCGTGCAGAAGTCTGAGAAGGATGCAACAGAAAGAAGAGGATGTTTCTAGGGGAAGGACCAAGGCTGGCTGTCCTCTGAGCGTCAGCAGGAGAGCAGGCAAGCAGAGGTGGATTCTCAGGGCCCCTTGCACTCCCACTCAGCTCAGCCCGGTTTCCCTGCCCCCACGCCCACCCCCAATCCCCCCCTCAGGAGCAGGCAGGGGGTGTTGGCAGCAGTTTCTGAGTGGAAGGACCTATCAGCTTGTGTGTTTGGCTGGTACTCTTTTGGTTACATGTCTATTTCGTTCTTTTCTCCATGCAGACCAGCTTTTTATTATTTTTATTTATTTATTTATTTGCTTTTCTGTACCAAATGGCAAAAAAAATGACCACTCCAGCTCAAGGGTAACATCACATCCCTGCTGCAGGGCTGCCAATCATCCCACTAGTTTTGCTGTTTTTGTTCCAAATTCTCAAGCGAGACCATCTGACTGGCTAGCATGAGTCAAGGGTCCAATATGGTCCAGTTGGCTCTAGTCAAGGGTCTGAAGTCTAGGGAATAGAAATATGGCCCCAGGAGCCCACTTTATGCACACAGGTGATGGGCAGTTTTTGGAGAATGTAGTGAAGGTCTAAAGATGTCTTGTGGACTCTGGCCCTGTTGGTGGGCATGGTAGCAGGTGGCTGTGTCCCTTCCATTTGTCCCTCTCTCTCTGACCCAGGCTCCACTTGTACTTAGCACCCCCTTTCCCCTCTCAGACCTGAGGCTGGCTCACAGCATTCTGGGGGCAGCTTAAGCCAAGCGTTCTTCCCCGTAACTGCCTTCTTTCCTCTTTTCCCTCAGGCCGAAAGTGCTCCTGCAAAGTCTTCCTGTCCCCATCTCCACCATCACTGGTTTCACTGAGACGCCCCAGATTGTGTCAGGGTAGATGTAAAAATGCTCACACTTTCCCAGAATACAAAAATCGATTTCTCTTCTGTTAAGTGTGACCTTTCCTAAACCTTGCCAGACACACGAGCACCTGGTTTCCTTTTACATCCTCCCGGAAGAGATTACAAGTGCCAGTGGCCAGTCATTCCTGTATTCACCCCAAAGGGAAGCTCTTACACACAGTTAACCGGTAGCTCAAGAGGGCCGCTAGCTACCTTCAGCTCAGCCTTCATGGGTGGCATCCACCTGCCCAGTCTGATAAGCACAGCAGTCCTGGCAAGGATTTTCTTCTTGATTTTGAATCAAGCCATGTTGATGTTTCACAGGGTCCAGGGCATAGACGTGGGAGCTTCCCCCCAGCCCCCCACCAGCAAGGTCCCACTGGTCCATCTCTGTGAGACTGCAGGAGGGGAAAGGGAAGTTCTGGAAGAGAAACAAGAGGTGAGCAGCCATGACTGAGAAACAAAGCTTTAAGGAGGGGGTTATTCCACCAAGGCATCACTCCCTCTTCATCACCATTTTGGCTTCCCCTGCAGCCTGAGCCCACATCCTCCTCATCCTGGGAGGCTCACATTCAATGCCACCTCCTCTTTCCTGCTAGTCCAGCTTCTGTGTCTGGAGTGTGGTACCTGTGGGCCTCTCTGTCTTCTTCGGAGGGAGCAAGTGCATGAACCCTCGACACCCCAGGTGGACAGAGGAAACGAAGGCACAGTGGCCTCCGCTCTGAAATCAGAACTCTCTCTAGTGCCCTTCCCTGATAGTCTTTAACTTCTCACTCCCTGCCTTCCTAGGAGTACCTGATCTGCCTTCTGCCTGCTAGAGCTCTCACCTGGTAGAGGGATGCAGGGCAGGTAGAAAATTACCCTCCCAGCGCGCCGTATCTCCTGCTGGACATGCTGGGGGCAGTGCAGAAAGTGAATCAAGGGCATTGGGAGTTGGAAGGGGGCTCGTTGTGAGTGCAGGAAAATGGGTGACACTGCTGCTCTCTATGTAAGTGGCCCAAATCCAAATAAGGTCATAACAACTGTCTCCCGTTCATCTGAGCCTCAGGAATCCAGGAAGCCCAGAGCAGTGAGAAGGCGGTCAGGAAGGAGGCTGGACCAGACAGTCCAGCTGTCTCATCAACTTGCTTGGTGACCTTGGGCAAGTGACATTCTCTGAGCTATAGTTTTCTCATCTGTAAAAAAGAGCTAAGAACAGTTGGTACTCAATAAAAAGTAGCTGCTATAATTTTTGTTATTTAGAAAACAGAGAAAGCAGGTATGAATTCCAATTCCTATTTGTGCCAGGGGATGCCCTGGAACAAACTCAGAACCAGGTGGCCTCTGGGCCTTTGGGGTGGGAGTAGATCTCAGAGCAAAGGTCACAGTCAGGGGCTTCCCTGGTGGCGCAGTGGTTGAGAGTCCACCTGCCGATGCAGGGGACACGGGTTCGTGCTGCCCCGGTCTGGGAAGATCCCACATGCCGCGGAGCGGCTGGGCCCGTGAGCCATGGCCGCTGAGCCTGCGCGTCCGGAGCCTGTGCTCCGCAACGGGAGAGGCCACAACAGTGAGAGGCCCGCGTACTGCGAAGAAAAAAAAAAAAAAAAAAAAAAGGTCACAGTCAGAATGAATGGCTTCCTATATAGTAGCAGTGGTGCTCATGATGTCCTGTGAAATGGGAATCAGTATTCCTGATTTACAGATGCAGCAACTGAGACTCCAAGTAGTTCAGTCACCCAGTCACCCAACTATTAGGTGGTAAAACTGGGATCTGAACCAGGTCTGTCCGGCTCCAACGCCCAGAGGCCGTTCACTTTCCAGCCTCACCCCATCCCCCACTAACACTTATACTAACACCCAACGAGGCTGCTTTGGCCACTTCCCTAGACTGGACTTTTCAGCTGCCAATCTAAGCAGAGACCCTCCCTTCCCTAACCCATCTCTATGATCTTGTACTCCACCCCCATCCCCACTACCCCTAGCCCTACCAAAAGCTAGAGGAGGAAAGAAAATAATTTTCTTAGTGCCCATTATTTGCTGGGTGTTCCCACCACTAATCCTAAAAGATATGTTCTTATTACCATTTTACAGTTAAGGGGACTGAGGCTTGGGTGCTTAGGTCAGCTGCCCAAGGCCCATGCTAACACTTGGAAGAGCAAGGATTCAAAGCTGGCTTTGCTCACTCCCTGGCTGTTGTCCAAGACGGCCTCTCGCAGGACACCAGCCCAGGTATTTTACCTGCCAAGGGCTGTCTCAGGACAACCCCAGGACTGAAAACACAGCCCAGCACTGGAGGCAAAGGGATGCTTCCATCCAGGGAGTAAATCGGGAAACAAACATGGCTAGACAGCTCCCAGGTGGGGAATTTGGGAGGAATGGGAGCAGTGGAGGATGGGACTTTGCCTGAGGGCCAGGTATGAAAAGTCTTTCTGAAAAACTGGGTACAGAGACTTGGAGGTGAAACATGGGCTACCATCCAAGCCTCTGGATTTAGGAGTTGTTTTCCAAATTCCTATCAGAAATCCCATAATTAAAAAGGATTGAAAGCAGGTCATTACATCCCAAGCAGCAGACAGTGGGATAAAGAGTTTTCAAGGCTGCCCAGCGCCGGCTAACAAAGGGAAAAATATTTCTCTTTCCCCAGATGCTAACCAAGTAGCATTCCCCCAGGGCAGACTTCCTACCAGTGAAAAAAATATATGAATACCAGTTCTGAATCAGGAAGCAACAGAAGTCAAATATCCACCCAGCCGTCAGAGCCCGAAGCACAGGACAGGACCCCAGGCTAAGGACTCAAGGATAGGGGCTTATGTTCTCATGTGCCCCAGACCTATGGAGTCACTTATTGCCCCACTTAACCCTCAGTTTCCTCATCTGTAAAATGGCCAACATGGAAGTTGTGTTGAAGGCTTCACTGGATGTTCTGATAGATAGAAGTGTACAAATATAAGCAAGCATTTACTCAGCATCAGTCAAATATTTATTGAGTGCTATAATATGCACTCTGACAGTCACTGGGAATATAAAGAGTTGAACAAGACAGACACAGTCTTTATTCTGGAAGTGCCCTCAAGTCTCACAGAGGCAGTAGATAGAAAACAGATAAAAGCAGTTCGTTACTGAACTGTGATTGTGCTAGGTGCTCTGAAGGTGAATTACAGGATGACCTGACCTGAGAAGGATTCCTCGAAAAGGTGACATTTGGGCTGAGGTGATAAGAGTAAAAATCACAATAGCTAACACTTATATAGCACTTATGATGAACCAGCACTGTTCTGAGACCTCAAAGATTAGTTGGGATAAACACTAAGAAGAGACATGGAGAGAGAATTCCCAACAAGTGGAGTGGTATGGACAGAGTCCTTTAGAGGAGAGGAAAATGACAGGTTGAAGGAGCTGAAAGGCTAGAGTGAGGAGGGGAGAGGTACAAGACAGGGTACAAGAGGGAGGTGGGGCCGTGATGAGATCAGAGAGTAGTTAGGAAGCCACTGCAGCAGGACTTAGGGGGTAGCCATGGAAAGGGAGAGAAACAGGAGGGATGCAAAATATATTTAGGAGGTAGACTTAATGGGTCTTCATGCTTGATCAGTGCCAAGGATAACACCCAGCCTTCTGGCCTGGGCACCTGATGGGATGCCGGTGCCAGTTCCCTAAGATAGGGAATGCTGGAGGAGGGCAGGGATAGTGGGGAAAATGCCAGTCCAGCAATGTCATGGCAGAAAACAGTTCCAGTTTGAGAGTCGGAATCCCTTTGCTCTAGTTCTGGCCCTGCTGATATTTAGTCGCATGACCCCATACGAGCCATTTCACCACGTCAAAGTCAGATGTAGTGATTAGACTCGATTACCTGCAACTGGCCTTCCAGCTCTAAAGTCACATGGTCCTAGAGCAGGCGTTTCAAAACAGGTGACTCGGGGGCTGGATTCAGGACACATGAGTGTTCTATTTGACCCACACAGAGTTTAATCTTTGGTAAATTCCCATCACAATCCAGATTTCTGGCTTTTCTTGAAAAAAAGGAGATCCACCACACCGGGTCTGGATCACGTCCCCACATGGCAGTGGCTAGCAGGAGCTGAGGAGCAGGAGCTGAGGAGCAGGAGCTGAGGAGCAGCTGCTGCTCTGGAGAGCTCTGCCTCTCACCCTAGTGCCCACCGAGCCCCACCCACCCCAGTGCATGGCCTGCCTGGCCCTGTTCAGGGGATCACCCTTTTTCTAGGTAGTGATAAGGGAGCAGCTCTAATTAGCTATCTCTCAAGCTTATCCAACTTGAATTAATAACTGGTAACCATACACCAAATTATTTTTTTGGAGAAAAAAAAGAAATAATTTTTGAAACAGAAAAATGAAACCAACAATGTAAAAACCTCTTGTGACTCCACTACCCAGAAAAAAAAATCACCATTAAATTTGAGTGTGCTTCCTGCTAGCTTTGCTTTATAAAATTGGGATCATACTATATATAACATTTCTTTATGATGCTATTTTTCACTATATCATAACAGGACCATTTTCATAGTATTAACGATTCTTTGAAAAGATTTTGAATGGAAAATATAATGGATAATTTAAGTAATTATTCCACCATCATTTCTTAACTTTGTAGATGTATCTCAACTCTGGTACTTCTTAAGACAACTTCTTAAAAAAAAAGTCAAGGGGGATGGTAGTCCCCCGTTATCCATGGGTGATACGTTCCAGGACCCCTAGTAGATGCCTGAAATGGCAGATAGTACCAAGCCACATATATATATATATACACACACACACACACACACACACACACTATGATACATACCTATGATAACGTTTAATTTATAAAGTAGGCACGGTGAGAGATTAACAAAATAACCGATAATAAAATAGAACAGTTATAACAATATACTGTAGTAAAAGTTATATGAATGTGGTCTCTCTTGCTTCTTCAAAACATCTTATTGTACAAATTTAATGCCTTTTCCATCTTAACTAAGCACTTATCACACACTGTGGCTGTAACTTCTGCAGTTTGGGATGCAACAGCAAAACTAGCACAGATTTCTTTTTCCCTCTTCACAATTTTATGAATAGAAGATTCTTTCTTACCATGGATCTTAACGACCTCAGCATACAATTTTTTTCTTTCCTTATTACATCAAGAACTTTCACCTTTTCTCTGAAAGGAAGCACTTTACAGATTCTCTTTTTATATATTTATATATATATAAATTTGTTTATTTTATATATTTATTTTGGCTGCGTTGAGCCTTCATTGCTGGGCGCAGGCTTTCTCTAGTTGAGGCAAGTGGGGGCTACTCTTTGGTGCACATGCTGCTTATTGCGGTGGCTTCTCTTATTGCGGAGCATGGGCTCTAGGCACACAGGCTTCAGTAGTTGTGGCGCGTGGGCTCTAGAGTGCAGGCTCAGTACTTGTCGTGCACGGGCTTAGTTGCTCCATGGCATGTGGGTTCTTCCTGGACCAGGGATTGAACCCATCTCCCCTGCATTGGCAGGTAGATTCTCAACCACTGCGCCACCAGGGAAGTCCTACAGATTCTCTTTGGCATATCCAAATTGCTAGCATCACTACTCTTGTGCTTTGGGACCATTATTAAGTAAAATAAGGGTTACTTGAACACAAGGACTGCAAACCAGTGGATAAGAAGGGAGTACTGTATTTTTAAGGCTTTAAAAGAGTTGTCAAGTTGCCTTCCAGAAACTTTGTTCCCATTTTCATCATCCATCACATCTTGCCCATACTGAATATTATCACTTTAGAAACACTCCATCAAGGAACTTTCCAGGTGGGAAATAGGAGGTACATGAGAAAACCCTTCTGTCAATACAAACCATGCCTTGTTGAGAACAGGGATTGGCAAATTTCTTCTGGAAAGGACCAGGTAGAATAGGAAAATGCCCCTGAAAATGTTAGTTTTCTGCTTTTGAACCATAAAGGCTCTGTAACAACTACTCAACTCTGGTGAGAAAGCAGCTGTGGACAGTATGTAAATGAAGGGCATGACTGTGTCTCAGTGAAACTGTATTTACAGAAACCTTCAGTGGGCTGGAGTTAGCCTTCAGGCCATAGTCTGCCAACCCCTGCTTTATCTCATTCCATCCTCCTTTTCATCTTCAGAAGTAGGTAGGGCAGGAATGAGTGTGCCTTTTTCACAGAGAAATTAAAGCTCAGAGAAACCAAGTAACTTGTTCATAGCCCAGCAGCTAGTAGTTAGAAAAGCTGGAAATTTGAACCCAGATTTCCTGACTCCTAATTTAGAGCTTTCCCTACTGCATAATGAACCCTTTTTCATGAATGCATAGCAATGTGTGTTAAATAAATAACCTCCCCCCCCAAAAAAAAAGATGTCAAGGGCATTAGTTAGTCTTAATGGCAATGTTTGATGATGATGTGGTTGCTCTTTCTGAAAAAAGTTGATGATAGTGAAAGGCAGCTGAATTAATAAACTCTTTCCATTGAAAGTAACAGAAGTGGTTAAGAGAAAAAGGAAATTCACTGGGTCCTGTATCTCAGAGACCCAAGGGCAATGGCTTCGGTCACAGCTGGATTTAGGGTCTGAAATTATGTCATCAGGGTACTGTTACTCTCTCCTCTCTCTTCCCTGCTTGTCCTTGCATCAGTCTTTATGTGGAAGACAAGACGTCCTCTGCCAGGTCTGATTGTGTTCAATAGAAAGGGAGACTCTTCCCCTTGACACCATATTTCAAAATTTCACAGAAGGACTCTGATTGTCCCTTCTTGGGTCATGTGCCCACCACTGGGTCAATTATTGTGCCCAGGGACAAGTAGCAATCTGACCACCGTTGTCAAGGAATCTACCCTCATATCACGCTCTATGTGGCATTAGGATCACATGGGGTGGGGTAGGGGTTGTTCCCCCTTAGGAGTTAATAATAGCTTCCAAGACCACTAATGAAACAAAATAACAGTTGTAAGAGATCTGCATCCATCTGTTCAGTGAAGGCCCATCTATTCAGAGAGCCTAAGAATTTCCCCAGTCTGCAGTGCTATCTTGTCTTGCTCATATACTTCCAGCCATGAGGAAAAAGTGGAGAAGGGCATTATTAGAATAGGGTTGAATTGTTCCCCCTAAAAAAGATATGTTGAAGTCCTAACCTCCGTTACTTTAGAATGTGAACTTATTTGGAAATAATTTTGTTGCAGATTAGTTACTTAAGTTAGGATGAGGTCCTACTGGAGTAGGGTGGACTCCACATCCAATATGACTGGTATCCTTATAAGAAGATGGCCCTGTAAAAACAGAGACATGAGAAGATTGCCATATGATGACCAAGGCAGAGATTGGAGTGATGCAGCTGCAAGCCAAGGAACACCCAAGATTGCTGACAAACCATCAGAAGCTAGGAAGAAGCCAAGAAGGATTCCCCTGCAAGTTTCAGAGGGAGTGTGACCCTGACAATCTTTGATTTCAGAATTCTAGCCTCCAGAACTGTGAGACAGTAAATTTCTGCTCTTTTAAGTCATCCAATCTGTCATGGTGACCCTAGGAAATTAATACAGGCATTCTAGGCAGAAGAAATGGTATAAGTAAGGGTTGATGGGATAAAATATATGGCCATGGAAGCCTTGAGAGGAGAGGTTTCCAAGAAGGAAGGGCTTGGTCAGCTCGGTCACCTACCCTGGAATGTGGATGGCGGTAGAAATGGAGGAAAGGTGCACCAACAGCATCTACTACACTCATCCTCTCCCCAACAGAGGCAGAGTAGGACCACGGTATTGATGTGGCCATGAATTACTCCATTGGCACAACCGAAACAGGTTCACTTTTCATCACTACTTGCTATAAGTCACCATTCTGGGATTTTATTGGCTCAGCTTCTTGCTCTCCTACAATCCCCCCTCACGTCTACTCGTTGGCTCTTGGATAGATGACCTTCCAGTCTTTGGAGGAAGGACCCTAATATAGACATTTTCAAGGGCTTGGCTCTGCCAGTAAAAATGACAACACTCTGGCTTCAGGTGCCCAGTGCAAGAGTCTATTCTTAACAGAATATGTAACAGACATCCTCATCAAGGTGCTTCTCAAGGGCATATTTACTGAATAATGACATAAGACTATAGCAGAACTCCACCTGGGCACCCCTAAGAGGTTTCTTCATGTGCCTCTAGAAGGACATATGCCCAGGCATCTGCTCTATTGGTGTAGAAATAGCATCATCCAGAAAAACACTGAATGACCAGAAAGTATGAAATAAAAATACTCTTCTTTCTATTCAGAGCCTTGTTTGCATTCAGGGTTATCAAACTACTTAAGTAACTAAACTCCAATCTAAGTGCTGGGGCTAATAAAGATTAGATACAGTCTAAAAAGAAAATGAGTGTGGAAGTCTGGCACCCTCTAGGTGCTCAGCAGTGCTACTTTTCTCCCTACCTGGCTTCCAGGACCTTCCATGCTACAGATGGATGAGTTACCCTATATCTCACTCCTGGGTTCCGGCAGTAACCTCCAGGCTGGCCTCTCTGCTTCCTCCCTTGCCCCTTCCCCACATTCTATTTATTGTCAAAACAGCAGCCAGAGGCTCCTTCCAGAATATAAATCAGGCCATGTCACTCCTCTGTTCAGGATCCCCAAAGGTGTACCATATTATTCACAGCAGAAGCCAAAGTCCTTTTGCAAAAGCAAAAGTCAAATTCACAACAGAATTTCTCGCTCTCAATGTTATTGGTATTTGGAGCCGGATAATTCTTTTTTTTTCAGGAGGCTGTCCTATGCATTGTAGGATGTTTAGCAGCATCCTTGGCCTTTATTCACTAGATGCCAGTAGCCCCACCTCCCTAAGTTGTGACGAACAAAAATGTCTCCAGACATTGATAAATATCCCTTGGGGTAAAATCACCCCTTGTTGAGAACCACTGCCATACACCATCTCAACCCCTGTTACCTCTGTGATATCATCTCCTATACCATCTCACTCCTTACTCCACCAAGCTACATTAGCCTTTTGGCCATTCCTTGATCCTGCCAGGCGAGCTCCCACCTCAGAGCCTTTCCACCATCTGCCTACTCGAGATGTTCTTTCCCTAGAATGTTCCCCAGACTGTCTCCCCAATGCTATGTGACTCTCCTACCTCTTTCAAGTCTTAGCTCAAACATCACTGTCTAAATGTGGCTCTCCACAACCGTATTTGAAACTGCATTTACCACTCATGCCCTCAGGACTCTCTACCCCCTCACCCTGCTGGTTTTTTCCATACCACTTATTAGTTTCTAGTACTTCATAGGTTTTTTATTCTTTTTATCATTTTTGTGTATCTCCCTCCACTAGAATATAACCTCCATGAAGGCAGGAGCTTTTGTTTGCTATACCCGCGAATGTATCCTGAGTGCTTAGAATAGTTCCTGGCATTTAGGAGGTATTTAATAAATATTTGTTGAATAAAGTCTTGTGCCACTGAGAATGGTGGATTGAGTCAGCAGCTGTGACACCTTAATACAGTGGAGAAAACATAGTCTTTCCAGTCAGGTAGAGCTGGATTCCAGTCTTGCCTGGTCACATACTAGCTGGGTATCCATGGTTGAGTACCTCTGCCTCTCTGAGTGTTGGTTTTCTCATATGGTAAATGGGATAATATGTATGTCCATGGTTGTTGAGAATATTAGAGGTTGTGTGGGTAAAATCATTTAGGGCACAGCCAGGCACATAGTAGGTGCTCAATAACTAAGATTATTATGACAAAAGTGATAAGTGAAACATGGAGAGGATTATACTGTGCTGAGCCCTAAAGGATACATGGAATTTAACAAGTGAAGATGTGTGGAGAAGAGAAGGAACAATATTTTGCTGAACTTCACAACTTTCTTCTGAAAATGGAAGGAGTAACTTTGCCCAGTCTACGTTTCCAGAACTGGGATATTTGATATTAGCGATAGCCCGGCCATATGGAAGAAACCACAAGAGAGAAGAAAAAGATAAGTTTGGTAATCCTTTTATTCTTGACTTTAGATGTTAATTTTGAAATATGCCATGAGCATGAGAGAGAAAATAATGAATGGCATTAGACTTGTAGCTTGGCCATTGAAATTTACGACTCTGAACAGGTAGGAAAACCTGAATCCAAAAGGATGAAACCTATCTGGCAAGTTGAGTAGAGAGGATTGCCTTCTGGAACAGGGAATGAACCTAGACCTAAGAAGGCTTTGTTGGGCAAAGCAGGTAAACCAGTTGGCCAGTCTGTACAAGCAATGCTATGAGAGTGCCGTCAGCCAGATTCCATCCTGTTCAACAAAGTACACTGAAGTGTAAGGCATGCTGAGCTAGGTGCTGGGGGAATACAGAGAAAAGTAGAGCATGACCTCTGTCCTCAGGGAGATTACAATCATCTAAGATACCAGATACTTAGATGGATACAGTCCATCTAAGATTACAGTCATCTAAGATACCTGCTCGGTGTTGATCCCAGTGGGACTTTCCCTTTTTCTTTGCCTTTTTACTCCACTATCCCTTCCTCAGTGTCCTGGACCACTCGATAGGGATTGTTAATACAATAGCAGTCTGAATAAGAGCTGAACAATTTGTCTTGGGGAAAAATATTAGTTCTTGCTGGACAAGCCACCCGTGGTCCTCGTGGAACAGCAACACTTGAGCACTGATTCAGCTTCTAACGACTGACGGGCCTCCCAGGACAGAGGTAGCAATCTGGCCCCCTCAGTTGGTCCATCTGTGGCCTCACCTCCCCCCTGACCACTAGCTCAGGGAGGTTTTCACCAAGTCTGCAGTACGAACAAACAGAACACAAGCAGGCAATTAAATCTGTCAGCCTGCACTTAGCTTAGCTGACTTTTAGCTTAATACTCGTAAATGTGGTGCCTTCAATTTAAGGTTCCATAGTAACCTCCTTCCCCCAAAGCAGTGACTCATCTCTGCAGAGGTTGCCCTCGGGTGCAAGAGAAGAGATTCAATGCTTTGGGGCTGGGGTCGGGGTACAGAATTGCATGGAACACGCTGCTCATAGCACCTCGAGTGTCAACCCAGTACACAGGACACCAGCCATTGCCTGATCCCCAAATCACCCCAGCCTAAGCTGCCATATCTGAGGCAGCCGGACAACAGCCCCAAGTGTCCACCCTGTGATCCCTGCAGGGGACATCACAGGCACCTGCTCCTGGCTCTCCCCAGCAGAGCACTGAGTTGGGGATGGTTTTGGAAAGAGACTGTGCAGGAGACAGTGTTCTGTTAGGTGTTGTGTCAGGTCTGGGAACTCTTTGACAAGGCCTGGGGGTGGGTGACAAAGAAACAAACCAACACGACACTACTTCCCTCTGAGGGCCCAGCCAGATCAGGATCAGGGGAGTTCTCAGCCCATTCGGACTCTGACAAACCAAGAGGCCTCCTGGGACATCACAGAGTTTTCTCTCAGCCTGTAGTCTGTGTTTCAACCATACTTTTGTTCTTTACCTGAGATGAGATCCTGGAAGAGGGGGAAGGTGACCTCAGAGTCAGAGAGGCCTGTGTTCACAACAGGATCTACTCCATAAGGTCGTGATGATAATTAAGTGGGATAATGTATATAAAGCGCCTATGAGTTTGGTTCCTGGTGCATGTTAAGGTTTCAGACTTGTAATGATAATGATGCTGAGGATGACAATGAAACCATTGTAATGAAGTTATCAAGGGATATGTATTTGTTTATCTATTATCTAGGTATGTACTTTGTATATTCACATGTGCCTACATATGCCATCATCTTTCTTCTCCCCATCCTGGTCATTTCTGCCATCCTGGTCACCCTGTGATAAAAGAAAATGATGAAACCAGAGACACTTCTGTGACATCTCAAAAAGGTCCAGTCATTCCATCCCACTGATTAGAGTGGCAAATCCCTTGATCCTGTGTCTGTAGCCTCCATCATTTTTCCATTCAACAAATATTTTTTGCGAGTCTCCTGTGTGCCAGGCATTATTCTAGCAACTGGGGCACAATAGAAAATAACACCAAAAGTCTCTACCCTCATAGCATGAACATTCTAGTGGGAAAGACAGACAATAAATATGCAAACCATGGTCTAGTCTTTCCATCAGGGCCACTCTCTATATTGGAACACCCTGTCCCCCCACCCCTGACCCCAGCTCCAGAACTTCCCTCAGGGACAGGTGGGCTGCAGAATTGGCTTCGTCAGAGCTCTAAGAGTTCTCAGCTTAGAAAACCTCAGTCTCTGCTAAACTGTAAACCTGGCATCACCTTTGCCTCTCCCTTCTCCTTCCCCCTCACCGCCCACATCCGCTCGCCCTCAGCCGGTGACCATCTCCCACTGCCACTGCCTAAGCTCCCGTTTTCACCAACTCTTGCCTGGGTTTCAGCAGTGGCCTTCCAGCCTGTAGTCTTATCCCCTGCAGATTCAGTGTCCATAGAGGAGCCACAGCGAGGCTTCCAAAGCTCACTTCTAATCATGCTGCTCTTGAGCTCAGTACTTATCAGGGGACCCCTTTGTGCCCAGGATAAAGTTCAGACTCCTCAGCACCGTCCTGCATGACCAGGCCCAGGCTCACTTCTCTGGCATCATTTCATCTCTCCTCAACCTACATGCAGTAAAATCTTCAGCCATATTGAATTCCGGGAGCTCACCATCTTTCTCTCGCCCCTAGTCTTTTGCGTGTGCAATACCTTCTGTCTTGAACACGCCCCGCACACATGCCCCAACTCACCCTTGAATTCTCAGCTTGAACATCGCTTCCTCCAGGAAGCCTCTCTGGTTCCTCAGTTCCTGGTGAGGCTCCCCTGCTGGGTGCTCCATAGCACCCAGCACTCCTCTGTCACGGCACTGGATCCTGTGCACCTGCTGGCTGATCTGCCTTCCCTAAAACACAGAGAGCTCCTTGAGCTCTCGTGTATTGTGCCTGGAACATGGAAGACAGACTTGGTCATTTCATCCATGTGAAGCCAGTGCTTTGCATTAAGGTCCATGGTGGTGAGGGTCCTGTTCAGCCATGTTGGGTGGGCAATTCTTGATTCTGCTGCTGGGTCCCATTCAAGAGGAAGGGACAGTTTTGGAGGAGAAGCCACCTGGCTTCTCCCTCTCCATTTCTGAAACAGCATCCTTTGCATGGCTATCTCCCCTCTTCTCTATCCCCAACTAACTATCCACTGAGAAGCCCCCTCTCCAAGGCATGACCCCCCTTTGCCAAAGAACATCCCACCCACCCTCAATCCCAAGAAACTTTGTTTGTTTTGCTAAACCTACTCTACAAACAAAAACTAGCGTTTTTGTTTTGTTTTAGTACGTTACCCAGAAGGGGACCCACATCAGACTTCTCATGGAGATCCATTTTCCCCCGCTTACACACCACAGCCAGCCACGTTTCTCAGCCCACATCAGTGTCAGCGGCCAACCCATCTACGGCGTGATAGGAGGGGACTGTATCCACAAAGCTCTCTTTCTCTGGCCATCTCTGCATTGTATAGAATTCCCAGCGAGGGACCTAGGTCTGGCTCCTTGACCAAGGCCGAAGGGTTCCCCAGGCCCCACCCAGTTTCTCAATGTGAGAACCGCCCAGCTGGCCGCCTCCCCAGTTCTCAGGCTGCAGAGAGAAAGAAAGGGCTGTTGAGAGTGACTCTGAGTTCCCACAGGGAAGGTGCCAGCTCCAGACAGCACGGCTTCGTGCTTGGGAGAATCTGTCTTCTCACAAGGGAGAGGAGAATCTGTCCTGTAGAGGGATCAGAGGGAACAGCAAGCATGGCAGGGCCGTCCCTGCTCCAAGCAACAGACAAACAGGAGACACACACCTGCCCTCTAGGAGAAGACTCCTGACCAAAAACTTAACCCAGGGAACAGCCATTCCCAGCCTTCTTTAAGATAATCAAAATTTCTCTCCAATCCCACACATTAGAGTTTCTCTACTTTAGTAACTGTTGATTAAGAAAATAGCCCCAGACCAAAAGATACCATACATCTTAATGTACACATGTTTAAAGATTGAGATATATGTGCACATAAATGGGCAAGATGTTGTGTATAAATAGGGCTAGTATACATCTTTTTTCATAAGTACACCTCCTCAGGGGGCTACTGATTGTACTTTGTCTTCTACCACTAGTGAAAGAACAAATCCTACCACTGGCTATGGCAGGTGGGAGAGTAAGAGCAAAGGAGAATAGAAATTCCTAGACATTTGTTTGGACCTTCATAATTATTACCTCTCTCTGTATCAGCTGCTGTTCTCTAGAATTTAAGGCTCAAAGCCGCAGACAGTTCCCAATTTGTATAGACCCATGGACATTTGGAATTTATAAGGGACACTTGAGATCGTCCAACCCAGAGAACTCTGAAGGACAAACATGATTCGGGATCTACCGTGTGTGTGTGTGTGCGTGTGTCATTGTGTCAGTGTGTGTATGGGTGCGGGTATGTGTGTTTTGTAGGGAATGAAAAGAAGATCTAGTGGGGATCCCCAACACCCTAACCAATACCCCAAGAAACTAAAACACTAATGTAAACTAAAAAAACTTTGAAAACACCAGAGCAAATTGAAATTAATTTAACCTCATTACTTTATAGATGTAGAAACTATAACTCACTGCAGAAAGAGATGTACCAAATAGCTTTATGTTGCCAGGGCTAGAAAGCAGGTTTCCTGACTTCCACCCTGTCCACCACACTTTGCTCCATTGCCAATAGAATCGTTCTCACCATTCTTGAACATCTGCAGTGGTCACCTAATGGAGGTGCTGTCCAGCCTCACCTTTTTAGAAAGTGTGTCCACACCCTTATGCCCTCCTCCTCCCCACTCCCTACACTTATCTCATTACTTCAAACATTTATCTCATCATTCATTATGAAAATAACACATACTCATTGTATAACATTCAATCTCCACACGGTATGAAATTCACACATACCCATTCTCTTGCACAGTGTGCTTCATGGCAATGACTAACTGGTCTGCAGAGAGAGAAGCTGAACCAAGATGGACCGATCAGAGTTCTTCCCTGAGAGTATTGACAATAGAATGAAAAAAGAGAGTCATCCCTTTAAAATGGCTAAAGCTGTTAAGTTGTGAAACTTGCCTTGTGTTAGAAAAAAGTCTACAGCAACAAAAACTGAATATGAAATACAGAGTAGTAGAGTTAAGAGACATAGAGAATCCCTGTTTCCACCTTTTCTGGGGCCCACCTTCATCTCTGGACTTCCTGTAGCTTGAATGTTTATCCCTTGGATTTTGTACACTCTCCTTTCACTTAAATTAATTGATTAAAGTGGAGTCTCTTCCCTTTGGTAATCCAAAGCCAAAGAACAACAGTGTAAGCATATCCCCTCAACTTTTTTGGCATCTACTTCCCAAATTTCTGTTCTCTTTTTTACTAAATATAGTTTACTATAAAAACCGATGTATGTGAAGGAACTATATTTTGTTCTAACTTCTAGATTAGGAATAAGAGAACTTAGAATCATATAATAAGTTAGAGGCAAAAGCAGAAATGAAACAAGTCTTCTTACTACCAATTCTAGACTCCTTCGAAGAAACCATGATGATGTATACTAATTGGTGTAACAGAGACTCAAAATAATATGCCTTAAATATGATGGAAGTTTAATTTTCTTTTGCACTGAGGCCCTGAAGAAGGCAGTGCAGGACTAGTATGATGTCTCTGCTCCATGAAAACCTCAAGGACTCAAGCTCCTTCTAGCTTATTGTCCTCATTCCATTCTTAGTTTCCTTATCTGCAAAAGGTAGATATTGATGTACATGCCTCATGGCCCAAGATAGCTGCTTTAGTCCCAGCCATCACATCTGTATTTCAGCCAGCAGGAAGGAGGAAAGATGAAGAAGAGGGGGGAAAGATGTGTGTCACCTTCCCCTTAAGGAAGTTTCTCAGAAGCTATCATATGAAACTTCCACTTAAATCTCACTTGCCAGAACATAGTCATATGGCCACATCTAATTTGAAAGGAGCCTGGTAGGTATAGCTTTGACTCTGGGCAGCCATATGTACAACTACAAAGTAGTGGTTCTTTAACCATGGAAGAGGAGGAGAATGGATACGAGAAAGCAAGGTGCCCGCCATCATTATCATTCTTTTAACAGTTCTGCCATCTTTCTAGTGATTACTCCAACTTTTGCAGGTGGAAAAAGTGGTTTTCTCATGGACCTTCTTTTCCCACTGCCTTCTTTGTACATACCTTGCATTTATGACTCCAAACTAATGGTTTTCAGAACCAGGGAAGGTAGAATAAAACTTACTTGGAGGTTGGGGCCAAGTGAATCTGTTAGAGAATTCTGGAACAGACCCACGATTCAGTCTGTGTGTTCCCCAAAGATTTTTGGCCCTAACCTTAGCTGGCCTACCAGTTCATGAGGGATGACAAGCTGGAAAGTGTGAATGACTCAGTTCTTACACACAGCTACTCCCACCTCCATTTTATTACAGAAATATCTTTTGGTGGGACCTTCATAAGGGCAAGTCTGATGTACTCATCATTCATTTATTTATTTGACACATAGTTTTTAGAGGCAGGTTAAAAGGACTACCCCTAGATTCTAAGAACCTCATTGCAAATCCCAGACCTACAAGCCTGGGAAAATCACTTCGCCTGTCTTTGACTCTGTTCCCTTACCTGTAAAATATAGATTTACCTACCTGCCTCATAGGATTATTGCGAGGTTATATCAGGTAATCCAGGTCTGACATATAATAGTAAGAGGTCAATAAATGCCAACTATTTTCATTTAAGGCCTGCTGTGTTCCAGGATTGTAGGAAGTACAAAAGTGAGTCCTTGCAATTATGTGGTTTCTAGAAACATAGGGAACCATGAGCTGGGACCCACTGTAGATCCAGTGGGGGTGGTCAGCAGCAGCATCTGAACACTGAGGCCTTTCACGGAGCAGACAGCGAGGTCCTGGAGGCCGAGGGACGCGGGAAGTGACAGACCGTGCTTCTCTTCCTCCTCCTTACCCTCCTCCCCACAGAGACTCACCTAAAGCATTTTGTGTACTGGGCCTTATGTGTGGTTGGTCCATGCTCCCGGTCAGTGCCTTTACATCATTTTTTGCCTTCTTAAAGCTAACAACTTCCAACAACAACAACAACAAACCACACAGAAATGGAAGAAGGAGGGAGGAAGGGAAGGACGGCGGGAGGGAGGGAGAAGAGAAAACACCTATTGTCATTTTCGTTGAAAAGACAATACAATTTAACTTCCACAGTGTCTTTTTTTGTTATTGAGGTAGAGTTGATTTACCATATTAGTTTCAGGTGTGCAGCATAGTGATTCAAAATTTTTATAGATTATTCTTCATTTATAGGTATTATAAAGTATTGACTATATTCCCTGTGCTGTACGATATATCCTTATAGCTTATTTATTTTATGCATAGTAGTTTGTACCCCTTAATCTCCTCCACAGTCTCTTTTTAACACTTCTAAACAATTGGTTACTTAAAAAAATTAACATAAGAATCTTGACGTATACTTTATATTTCTACATCTTTGCGGTGATTTTTTTCAAACATTTATCTCATTACTCATTATAAAAAAAATAGACACTCGTATAAAATTCAAGCACTGGAAAGGAGTATAAAGTAAAATAGCAAGTGGCACATGCATATACATAGTAGAGTCACATCAAACACATATTTAATATGCTCGGAGAAAAGACAGACATAATGGAGGGATAGAGATAATCAATTTGAACAGTGCAGGAAATTCCTCCCTCCTTTCTCCTCAATGAACATATTCTCCAGAGGAGGCTCCAGAAGAGAGATGTGGACCTGCTGCTTCCACAGGAACTGATAACCAGCTGAAGGGCAGGCTAGTGTTTTACGACACAGAGGGTATTTTTCATGCAGTAGGGCCCCAAAGTACAGCATAGTAATTACTTTATCTAGTGCTACATGGAAAAACCAGAAATCTGTTCCAGTATGGGAGGAAAACATTGAGAAATGGTGGAATTTTGTACTGTCTTTTATGGGTGGTATTAGGGGTTTTCAAGAGTAATTTTTACCATATGCATTCTTTTTTGTCTTATTCTCATACTTTAGAACCAAAATTCCAGTATAACATACAGCTCCTTCTTTCCTTCCTTCCTTCCTTCCTCCCTCCCTCCCTCCCTCTCTCCTTTTGTCCTTCCTTTCTTCTTACCTTCCTTCTATCACTTTTTTTCTTTAATACCAGTGGGATAATATTTTGCAATTCGTTTTTGCTTAACATCTTGTCACATTTTTGACAGTTAGTTTTTGCTTAACATCTTGACACATTTTTCCATCAGCATGGAGTAGTCTGGTAGAATTAAAAGTTTATTAAACCAGCTCCTGCTGATAGTACAAAAGTACTACAAAGTCTTGGCACACATACCTTTGTACACTTGCTTGGGTTTTCTGGTAGGACAAGTTCCTTGTAGTGGATTACTGAGTCAAAGTAAAATTAGCATATTAATTTGCTAAATTGCCTTCCAAATATATACCAGTGTATACTTTGGTGTGGATTCATTTTCATTTCCATGAGCAGTCACAGAAAGGGTCTTACCTGTCTTGTATTTGCTTAGTTTTCTGATAGAGTGAAGGTCAATCAAGGTCATGGAAGGTGAGAGTCAGGGAAGGCATCCAAGAGGAAGTCACTGTTAAACTAGACCTTGAGGGATGGCCTGATTTTCAAGCTAGAGTAACAGGCAAAGGACCTGCCAGATAGAGGCTGGAATATGAAGTCACAGAGGCTCCTTGGGCTGAGCGTGGAAGGTGGTCCAGTATACCTTGGCAAATTGTTGGCCATAAGGTGGTGTAGGCCCCAACCCTTAGCATGGCAAGTTCAGACACTTAAGTAAAATGCACAAAAAACAGACAAACAAGCAATTACATTCTAATAGGGAAAAATGGACAATCAACAGAATGTAAAATCAACTATATGGCATGTTAGATGGTGATAAGTGTTATAGGGAATGAAAATCAGAGAAAGGGGACAGAGAATGTGCTTGGGAATGGGAGCAGGTGGAAGTTTTCAAAAAGGTGATCAAGGCAGGCCTCATGAGAAGCTGACATTTAATAACAACCTGTAGGGAGTGAGCCTTGCAGATTTCTGTGGAAAGAGCATTCTGGGAAGGGGACAGCAGACCCTAAGGTGGGCGGGAGAGTGTCTGGAGACTTGGAGGAAGAGCAAGGAGGCCACGTGGATGGAACAGAGCAAGCAAGCAAGGGGCACAAGTGAGAGCTGAGGTCCAAGAGGCCCGGGACTGGATGCTATAAGGCTGTGTGGTCCTTGTAAGGTTTGCGTGCTGCTTTGCAGAGGAAGATGAGAAACCATTGAGAGCTTCTGAGCAGAGGGGTGACACGGTCTGACTTACGGTTTACGGTTTAAGGAAATCATTCTGGCTCAAAGAGAGATGTGGGCCAAAATGGGGAGACCAGTTTAGAGGTTATGAGAATGATCCAGGTGAGTGATGACAGTGATATGGACAAAGGCAAAGCAGTGATGGGGTGGAAAATGATCAGATTCTGATATATTTTGAAGGCAGAGCCTTTAGAATTTGCCCATGGATTGGATGTGCAGTGTGAAAGAGAAAAAGGAATCAGGACAACTCTAAGGTTTTGACCTGAGAGACTGGAGGGACTGAGCTGTCATTAACCAAGGCAGGGAGCAGCTGGGGTCGGGAGGATATTCAAGGGCTCAGGTTTGGATTTTAAACATGTGATTCCTATCAGACATCAGAGTGGAGATGTCGAGTAGACAGTTGGATATGTTAGAAGGAATTCAGGGAGAAGTCAGGGCTAGAAATATAAATAGGTGAGTCATCAGCATGTAGATGGTTATTAAGGGTCATTAGACTAGATGAGATCACTACACGAATGAGCATGGACAGAAAAAGAGAAAAGATTGGAGAACTGACTCCCAGGGCCCTTGAATGTTACAAAGTCAGGAAGGTGGGAGGAACCTGCAATGGAGCCAAAGGGACGTGGAACGTAGGAGGCCAAGCGAAGCGAAGCGAAGCGAGTGTTGGAAGGAAGAGGAAGAGATTAAATACTGCTGCTAAGTCAAGAAAGATAAGGACCAAAAAGCTGACTACTTGATTTTCCCCTGAATACAATGTATTACTTTTAACCTAGTGCTGGTCATGCCTCCCTGGCCTTGGAAGGAAACCGTATCACTTTGCATATCATCCCTCATGTACCCATTGGATGGTTTAACTTGCAAAGGAGTAGCTTATTTCCAAGTCCTAAAGTGGGATTCTTAACAGAAGGGAGAGCACATATTATGTGTCTGGACTAAGAAGGAATGGGGTCAGGCAACCTGGGTTCCAGTCCTGGCTTATCCACTTGTGTCTTGGGTGACCTTGAGACCCCCTCTGGTTCTTAGCTTCTTCACATGCAATATGGCAGGTGGTAAACAGGGAGGGCTTGGCCAAGGGACCACTGAGATACTTTTCATCTCTGCTACTCAAGTCTAAAATTCAAACACTTCCCTCTCTCACACTGAGGGCTGGCTACGTAATTTGCAGGGTCCCTTGTTCGAAATACAGGGAAAAACTGAGTGCTCTTATAGGTACTAAAATAGAAAGCATTTTCCTTTCTTCTACCATCTGTTCCTCAACTTGTCATGGTGTTTTTTATTTGCTACTTAATATCATTCTAAGTACAAAAATTAAATAAATACAATTTTATTAGAATGAATCTTACCATTTACTTTTATATTGTATAATGCCAACTTTATTTTTTTAAGAACTTTATTTTTTTTAATAAATGTATTTATTTTATTTTTGGCTGTATTGGGTCTTTGTTGCTGCACACGGGCTTCCTCCAGTTGCAGCGAGCCTGGGCTACTCTTCATTGCAGTGCACGGGCTTCTCATCTTGGTGGCTTCTCTTGTTGCAGAGCACGGGCTCTAGGCACAAAGGCTTCAGTAGTTGTGGCATGCGGGCTCAGTAGTTGTGGCGCACGGGCTTCTCATCTTGGTGGCTTCTCTTGTTGCAGAGCACGGGCTCTAGGCACACGGGCTTCAGTAGTTGTGGCATGCGGGCTCAGTAGTTGTGGCTCACGGGCTCTAGGGCGCAGGCTCAGTAGTTGTGGCGCATGGGTTTAGTTGCTCCGCGGCATGTGGGATCTTCACAGACTAGGGCTCGAACCCATGTCCCCTGCATTGGCAGGCGTATTCTTAACCACTGTGCCACCAGGAAAGTCCTGTATAATGCCAACTTTAAATGCAACTTTGACTCATATGCAGAATCAATGAAATTAAACAATTCTTATTTCATAGCTCATATATGCATATGTATTTCCTTCTTACAAGAGTAGTGGAAATACAGCTGAAAACTAACTCAGCTGTTTTATTTCACTTCTTGATATGCATGCATTCTCTACTTTTGGCTTACTGATGAGTAAGAAAGGACTAGAAGAAGGAACTATGGGTTACCTTGTCTTTCCCTTTCCTCTGTGTCATCATTTTTAGCATAAGTTGTTGACTAGTGAGAAAGAATATAAGAGGGTTTCTTGGTTGTTTGTTTTTCTTAGAACATCATTGCCTTCTTTCTGCCTTTGAAGCAAGTCAAGTTCTTGTTTAAACAGAAAGCATGGCCTCTCGGGGCTGTCAGCACTCACTGCTTACTTAGCTGTAGATGTAACACACTTACCTGTGCTCACTTTGAGTCCCGCTGAATTCCCACACATCACAGGTCCACTGGGATTCTGTGCTCATGGGGCATCAGGGAGGCTGTTTGCATTTGGGACAGCAAGGGACAGCAGTGGGTGTACACATTGCACATATCTCCTTTCCTCACACGCATGCTCCACTGTCCCATCAGTCATCACTTACAAAACACAAGTTCAAAAGTTCAACTTGTTAAGAATTTCAAGATGGCAACAAGAAGAGAATTAAACCAAGTGAGGCCCTTCTGAGTGTGAGGCTCTGTGTCACTGCCAAGGTCCAACACCCAGGAAGCTGGCCCTACTGTCAGTCTCCCTGTGCAAACACCGTCGTGGCAGTGACCAAGCTACCCCATAAGGTTTGGTTTTCTTTGTCTGTCTTCCCCATTAGACTGTGAGGAATCTTGTTCAGTTATAGCTCTATTACCTAGCACGGTGCATGGTACATAGTAGGCACTCATTAAGTGTAGGTGGGATGAACTTACTATAAGATCAAGCCATTCTCTAATGCCTAACCCATGACCATTGGTGGATCTTTTCCTCGACAGTTCCCATCTCTCATTTTATTCATTCATTCAGCATCTTCAGTGTACCCCCAAGAAGCTCACAGTCTAGGGGGAGAATAGACATTGAAACAGAAAATTCATTCATCCACTCATGCAATTTAGTACCAAGCACAGTTCCTGGTACATAGCACATAATCAATGAATATTTGTTATGGGTAAGACACTGTAAAGTGTAATGAAGATGACAGATAATTTGGCATTAAAAATGGAATACAGTGAGTTGTATCATGGAAATTCATTGAAGGCACTATGGAGGCACAAAGAAAGCACAGCTAGCCCATCCTCGGGCTTCCAGGAAAGTTTTCCAGAGGAAGTATCTTCTTAGAGGGTGACATACCCTGAAAAGAAAGGCTTTCCAAGCGGAGTGAGCAGCATATGGAAAGGCATCACAGTGTGCAAGAACAGGACTATCTGGGGTGGTTGTTTGCCATTGGAGTAGTGTTATGGGAGAAGCAGTGAGAGATGGGGCAAGATATAGGTAATTAGGACTCAGTGTAATAATTGCTATGGCAGTGGTAGAAACGAAGTACTCTATAAGAACAAAGGAAGGAGCTGTTAACTTCCTATTAAGGCAATGACAGTTGGACTCCATCTGAAGGGTGAGTCAGAGTTTGCCTCAGAGCAGAGTATAAAGAGCATCCTAAACCAGGAGAATGGCCTGGAATCATAAAAGGCCCAGTTGTCCATAAGAAATGGTAAGAATCCCGTGTGGTTCAATGGAAGGGTGCTGAGATGCATTATGAAAATAACAGCCCAACACTTATAGCATTTACTATGTGCCAGGCATTGTGCTAACGCTATTAACTCATTTCCTCTTAATGACAGCCTTATGAAGTAGGTATTTTTATTATGCCCATTTTACAGATGAGGAAATTGGAAGGATAAGCAGCGTGGCCAAGGCCCGTTAGCTAGTTAAGTGGCATATCTGCGAGTCAAGCCCAGGCCTATCAGATTCCAAAGCTCATGCTTCAAAACACTAACTGTACTGGTCCCATAGTTGCTTGGCAATAAAATCAACGTAGTCAAAAAGCTTTGGAGGAAAATGGTGAGATCAGTTTGGGGCATCCAAAGAAAGTGCTGAGAATGCAGCTACATATACACCTCCGTGGCTAAGAAAATATGAGCAGGCTGTAGATAAGATCTGGGAGTCATCAGCTAATGGGTAGTTGCTAAAACCATGAACATGGATATGAATAAAAAGAGAAGAGGGCCTAGGACAGAGCTCTGTGCAACTTGGACGTTTGAGAGCCAGTTGAGGGGGGACAAGCGAAAGATGCTGAAAAGAGGAAGCTGCAGAGGTAGGAAGGGAAAACAAAGGGCTGCTGCCTAGAAGCCAGTGGGCACCAGTGTCACATGCTACAGAGTTGGCCAATCAGATGAGGACTGGAAAAAGGCCTGTAGAACTTGCAGATGACCTCACAAGTGACCTTGTGCAGACCAGTTTCCCAAGACTGGTAGATAAGGGGAAAGGGACAATTGATAGATTTATAATGAAACTTCATATGACTTCTCATTTTTCAGTATTTATAAAAAAAAATCATCCTTGTCAAACTACATTTCCTGATTTGGGGTACAGGAAAGTGCAGTTGCTGCAGCAAAATGCAAGATGTAATGTGGCTGTAGGGTATTTGGCAAGCCACTTACTTTTCTTCTTGGGGCCTCAGTTTCCTCATCTGTAGACAATGATATTAGAAGAGACAGACTCTAAGTTTTCTCCCAGATCCAAAATTCTATTCTCTGCCATTCCAGATGCTCTTTGAGCGTGCTGGTGTTGATGGGGAAGGTGAAATAGGACTCGGGTGCGGTGAAAGAGAAGCCCCCCACCCCACTTTAACCGCTGCAGTTCCCCTGTGGTCTCTTCCCTCTCAGTCTTGTTTTCTCCCCAGTGCTATTGGAGCCAGTGATGAGAAACACATGTTTCTGGGCAGCTCTGGTGTTGCGCAATGCCGCCAAGGGGAGGGAAAAAAAGAGAAAAAAAAGGAGAAAGGAAGGAAAGAAAAGAGCTTTGGTATTCTCAGCCTCCACAGACAATTCCCCCATTGATGTGCTGTGAGTCACGGCGGGCCGCCAGGCCATCGCGGTTTCTGAATCACTTCCTCCAAGAGAGGCTCTCCACTTGTTCCTGGGCTGGCTTTGGCCAGGGCTGGAATGCAAGGAGGTTGGGCCCTTCAGAGTGCCTCTGACTGCTTTCCTCTTTGCTGGAGCTCCAGCCGCAGAGGTGGAAAGGCCTGGCTGGAAGGATACAGGGAAGCAGGTTGAAGCTGCTTGTTCCAACTGGTGGACCCGCCCTTACAGAGCCAAAATTCATGCCCCCTCCCTGGTCGGAGACGGATGTGAGGTGAAAACCCAGATTAAAGGCCAGAGTTTTCTCCAGTGGGCACCAGACTCAGCCAGATCTGGATTTTCCATCTTCTCCACCTTGATTCTCTGGCTGATGTGGACAAGAGATGCTGACATCTTTTGGGCAGAAGTAGATGTAAAGTGGATGCTGGTCATTCCTCCAACAACTCCCATTAGGGTATCTTGGACTGCATCTCTTGGTCTCCCATCTTGCAATTTCCATCTTTGAAGACAAGGCTATTAGTGGCCTGAGATGCCCTCACCAGGCTTACGGTACTCAAGTGAGAGTCTGTTTTAAGTTCTTGCTTAGAATAAGCTTCATTCATTCAACAAAGAACTTTAATCCTCACTCTGGGCCACATTTTGTGTAGGCATCAGGGGTCCAAGAGGAAACGGATATGGTCCCAGCTGTACGAAAGAGAAAGAAATGGTAAATCAGTGATGCAGATTCAATGTGGCAGATGCTCAGGTAGAGGGACCCAAAGAAGATCTCAGACACAGACTTGGGGTCAGGGGAACTCAGGGAGGGCATCCAGAAAGGTTTGTTGGATTTGATAAGGCAACATTTAGCAGCATTTTCCTTTGTCCAGCATCATCGCCCTCTCCCCTCCTCCCTGGCCTCAGGACTTTCCAGGTCAGTACCTTGACAGAACGCTGGAGATGAGACCCACTGTCAGCCCCTATAAGAGACGAAGTGCTCTCTCCCCTCCTTGCCAACAGAAGGCACTGTTTCCCAATAACCCCAGCAGTTGGGAATGTGCTAGAATGCCGCCACCTTGTGGGCGCACTGAGCCTTGCCTGTTTCACAACTAGTGCCTCTGGGGCATTTCTCAGAGGTGGATTGACCTGGAAGGAATCCTACAAAGAAACAGGGTCTACTTATCTGATTGTAGTTACAGGCGAAGGGTAAAAGGAGCACATTTTAAGAAATCCTCCTGTCCACATCAGCTGGCTGAAGTCTCCCCTTAAGGGGGTAGATTTGAATAAAAAGCTCCTTTACAGCAGGCACCATATCTTAACCTTCTCAGTGTCTCTCATAGGCTCTACCAGGAGGTCAGGCAGGTAATAGGTGCTCAGCACATGGATGTTAGATGGGATCAATTACTGTAAATAATCAGCCAGAATGACAACAAGGGCTCTCTCTGTCTTGTACCAATATGTCCCTAACACCTAGCACAGTGCCTGGCCATACAAATATATGCTGAACAAGTGAATGAAATCAAACACTGAAAAGTAAAGTTCTGGAAACAGCAAACATTGTTGGAGATGAGTATATACATATTTTCTGTATTGTCTAGTAGAGCCTCCTATTTCTTGGGTACATCCCAGAAAGGTACAATAACTGGCTAAGGTCACACAGCTGGGAACCCGAGGGCATGTCAGTTGATTTACCACTGTGCTTGCCTGGCAGGGTCAGCCCACACTTACATGAGGAACAAAGCAAGGCAGGACATTTGTCTAGAGTTACACCTAGTGGAAGAGCTTTCCACCGAGGATTTCTGAAATACCTTTTCAAGACCTCTAAGACTGGCCTGTGCTCCTAGGGAAATAAGGAATCCTAGCTAGCGTGTTGAATACAAAAGTAAAGAATGTCTAGCAATCCAAGGAATATAGAAAGAGCTAAAACGCAGGCACTGGGCACACAGAATGTGATGCAGGAGGTGCCACAGGCATGCTATAGGGCCATGTGGAGCTTTTGTCTCCCAGGAAAAGCTTGTGAAATAGTACAGCCCATGTCCAATGATGAACTTGAGCTCCAGGATGGGTGATGATCATGCAGATGGAGAGCAGTCTGGCCCACATGTAAGAACAAAGTGTCTGGCCATCTCCGCAGCACACCGTCAAAGACCTCATTCTCTCCGGTTCACCCTCTGCCCTGTGCCACACTCCCCAGCTTAGACCATCAGCGGGTCCCCATTGCCTACAGGATAGAATCCAGGTACCTTCACCTCCTTACCACCTGGCCGCACGCCACCTCTAGCCATATGGTTCATCCCTAACTGCCTAGCCCTGCACACCTTGATCACACTCTCTGCCAGTCTTGAGTGTCTTCCAGTCCTGGCTCCACCACTTATAATCATTGTGACCTTAAGGAAATCACTTAAACTTTCTGTGCCTGTTTTCTCACCTGTAAAATGGAGATCCCAATAGCATTTCCTGGAATGTGTTGTTGAGTTCAGCATGTGATACCCTTTGAACAGTGCCCGGCACGTGTATGCTCTCAGTATGTTAGCAGTAGTTACCGTCACTATCACCGAATCCCCCGTGCTTCCTCATGCTCCCATCCCTTTGCATATTCTATTCCCTGTGCCTGAAATGTCCTTCTCTGCCTTCTCCCTCAGATAAGCACATCTTTCTTCAAGATGCAGCTCAATGTCCCCTGTAGCCACAGGGGAAGTTAATTGTGCCCTCATCTCTGTACACACCCTTTCTGCATGTTCATCAGAAGTCCCATTGGTACCCTGAACCTCCTTGCATGGGAGTAATGGCATCTGTTGATCATGATACTACGTGGATCAGATGGGCAACTCCATAGTCATCCCGCAGGCTGTGTGAATTACAAAGCCCTCGACAAGCATGAGACATGTGTATTTTTATAATTACAGAAAGGATGTCAGCTGCCTGGCTTCTGACCTGCCAGAGCAGGGCCAGACTGTCCCCAGAGCCCCAGCCTACAGCAGGGCAGGGCCCCCTCCCTCCCATACACGCAAGCTTGCTCTGCAGCCCTGCTCCCCCACACTTGCTTCACAGGCGCTGGTAGCTCAGCTCCTTGCCCACCTGCCAGGGCCCAGGGGAGTCACGAGCTGGCTCTTAGCACAGCCAGCCCAGGGGCCCCCACTCACTCCTCACCCCCCACCCCCCACCTTCCTCTGGTTTCTCCCGCACTCTGGGGACCTCCCAGACTGCCTTCCTCTCTGCCCCCTCTGCCTTGGCTTGGACTATGTTTACAGTAAAAATGGAAGGGTCCCCTCCTGGCTCCCCACCCACTCTCCCTTGTTCCTCTGTACCCCGCAGCCCTCTTTAATGTCCTCAATCCATCCCAGGGCATTTAACAAGCCTTCCTTCAAGCACTCATCAAGCATTGTGTGAAGCACTTACTCTCTGCAAGGCATTGTGGGAGATTCAGCAATGAATAAGATGCAAACACTGAGCTGGTGAGGGGAGGGAAGGGCAAACATTTGTTGAGGGCCTGCTCTGTGCCTGCACAATGCCAAATACTTAGGTTATTCCCCTGAATTTGCACCTCTGGTGTAGGCTCTGTTATATAATCCCTACTTCACTGCAGACACAGCTGAGATTTAGGAAACTCACCTGAAGTTACTCCATTACTACATGGCAGAGATAAAATTTTAAACCTGCATCATTTCCCTAAGCCATACCCTCAAGCAGCATATGGCACAGTAAGACAGATGCATGTAATACAGAGATAAGTGGGATCCAGAACCCAGTAATGAGCATTCTAAAGGCAACTTCAAGCCAGATGTTGTCTGTGTTGACTGTCATCACATATGTCCAAGATTGCTGAATTTCTCCTGTATTCTTCAGCCTGAAACTTGTGGGAACTACAGATCTGTCTGTCATTTTAGTTAGACCCAAGGGACTGGGTGGTGGCAAGAATGCTAACAAAAACTTATTAAAAATGAATTATAGTTATACTCCAATAAAGATGTTTTTTAAAAAATGAATTATAGGACTTCCCTGGTGGCGCAGTGGTTAAGAATCCGCCTGCCAATGCAGGGGACACGGGTTCGAGCCCTGGTCCAGGAAGATCCCACATGCCACGGAGCAACTAAGCCCGTGTGCCACAACTACTGAGTCTGCGAGCCACAACTACTGAAGCCCATACGCCTGGAGCCCATGCACCGCAACAAGAGAAGCACGCACATGGCAATGAAGGGTAGCCCCCGCTTGCCGCAACTAGAGAAAGCCCGCGTGCAGCAACGAAGACCCAATGCAGCCATAAATAAATAAATAAATAGAGTTATTTTAAAAATAATGAATTGTATATGAGAGTTTCATCTAAGTGCTTTGCATGTACTAATTCAGTTCATGCAGCAAGCCAATGAAGTTGGTACTGTTATCGCCATTTTAGTGATAAAGAAACCGAGACATACCAAGATGAAGGAACTTGCCCAAGATTACAGAGCTGGAAGTGGCTGGGCTGGGGTTTGACCCTGGAGAGGCTGACTCTGGAGTTTGGGCTCCTGGTGACTTTACTGTACTGTCTCTTAATGCTTAAAACAGCAAATACTCTATGGGTGGGATGCTTGCTATATGCCGGACACTGTGCTGATGCTGGAGATTCAGTGGTTAAACGATTATGCATGATCCCTGCCCTGAAGTAACCCAAGGCCTAAAGGGGGAATCAGCTATAAACGGGCAATTTCAGTACAGTACCGTCAGTGCCCTGGAGGCTGCAGGGTACAGGGTTAGGCGTGGGCTCTGGAATCTGCCTGAGTTAGAATCACTGTTCCTCCACTTGCAAGCTGTGTGATCTTTGGCATATTAACTAACCTTTCTGTGCCTCTGTGATACCACTACCTACAGTTGAGAGCATCACTGTAAGGATTAAATAAGGTAATTTGGAGTGATGGGTACAATAGTGTGACGTACTGCTTAGATTTGATTCCTGGTTCCATCACATCCTAGCTGTGTGGCCTTGAACAGGTTACTTCTCATGTCCCAGTTTCCTCATCTATAGACTGGGAATAATAGTATCTACCTTGCAGAGTCATAATCAAAATAGGATGGGTAAACCGCGTGATTTGTGAACACTCTTTGTGTAATAACTGGCATTATTGGTTGGGTCTGTCCACCTGGATATCGCCAGGTGTTACTATCACTGAATATACTGTGCTTCCTCATACTCCTGTTTGCACATGCTGTTCCCTGTACCTTCTCTACCTTCTCCCTCAGATGGACAACAGCTCATTCTTCAAGGTCCAGCTCAGTGTCCCCTGTGTTGCTTCTTATGGCTCCTGCAGGGGAAATTATGCTCTCATCTTTGTACATACCCCTAGTTTCTAACACCCACCCTTGTCCCTGACACAGACATAGGAGTAAGTTCTGAGGAGACCCTGACAACTTTTTCCTACTTCCCCATTGAGCTGTGTTGCTTGGGATCACAGAGGACTGTGAGTGGACTCTGAAATTAGTATGAACTTAAGGAGGAAGTTGTCAGAAACTGCCACAAAATACAGTACCTGTCTATTACTGAATGTGCACTTAATCCATATTTAATACCACTATTAGTCTACTATCTCATGTTACATGTTGGCTAATGTTCTAGTGCATTCTGTTTTCTAATACAAATCATTTGTATTCTGGTTGGGTATGTTTTGTTTTTTGCTTCTAAGACCCTGAAGATAGTATAATACAGGTATTTAGCAGGAACTAAGAAACAGTCTTACAATCAATCCTACATTCTCTCATGTATTCATGCTTGTATCCATTTGTTCACAGGGATTTATTATGCACGTGTTATAACAATTATGTATCAGGGAGTCAGGCTTACACCTACACTCAGATGTGCAAAGAAAATGTCATTGCTTTATTTTCTAGAATTTCATAAGCATCCTTACCCCACAGTTGGTGGAGAAACTTGGACATACCAATTAATGATATCTCGGCCTCTTGTGGTCTGAACAGTCTCTTTTCAGTTTAGAAATTCAGTCTATCCCAGTTCTAACTCTACAGCAGAGCTGGGTGAAGTTGTCTCTTTGGGATGACTTGATCCCTTTAGAGAAACACTCAGTCTTTCCAATTTTCACTCTTCCCCCCTTCTCCTCCCCAAGGTGGTGTCTGGGTTTATAGTGGCCAGCTGTGTCTTTGGGGCACTGGGGGTGGCAAGGAGAGAAGTGTGGAGGTCTCCTGATCTCCTAGTGGTCCTTGGCTGGTCTCCACCAGGGACCTATGGGTCTGACTTTGGCTGTGTTTGGCTGGCAACCATTGAGGAGTGGTCAGCCTGATCTTGTCTTGGGTGTTCGGCTGATGAGTGACACTGGAGCATTACTCCGGCCATCTGTTCTCTGAGCACAGGCAAGGCCCCCTAGGAGCGTGGCCCGCCACCCTTGCTGACCAAGCTCCACCTCACTCTTGCTGGCGCTTCCAGCCCCCTGAGGTCTGCCTGGGCTCTTGTGTGGTTTCCAGTCTGGGCAGCCTGCATGTGAGTGGTCCCTGGCTGAAAGCTCACTTGGCCTGATGGCAGCAACCTTCCTCAGCAACAGCCCTGCCCTGAATCTCCACTAACTTCTAAATCCCCCTCGGTACTCACAGAAGCCTCTGGTTCCTTTCCATGTCACTCGAGACTTGAGGAGGGCTCCAGAGAGCAAACTCAGGCTCTCTCAGGCTGAGACTAACAGAGGGTGGGGGAGGGCACCTGCAAGGGGGTCTGTGTGCCCAGAATCCCACATGAGAATGGGACAGAAGCACCCCCTCTTCATCAGCTTTCTCCTCAACCCAACAAGGTCCCCTGTCCCAACACTTCAGCTCAGAGGCGATGTTAGCAAACCCCACTTCTCACTGGCCCCTCCCTCTGCATCTCTCTCTCCCTGTCTTCCTCCCCCAGTCCCCTGAGGTGGGGAAGGTGACTTAGTTCTTTTTCTTTTTTTTTTAATTTTATTTATTTATTTATTTATTTATGGCTGTGTTCGGTCTTCATTTCTATGCGAGGGCTTTCTCTAGTTGTGGCAAGTGGGGGCCGCTCTTCATTGCAGTGCGCGGGTCCTCTCACTATCACGGCCTCTCTTGTTGCAGAGCACAGGCTCCAGACGCGCAGGCTCAGTAATTGTGGCTCACGGGCCTAGTTGCTCTGCGGCATGTGGGATCTTCCCAGACCAGGGCTCGAACCCGTGTCCCCTGCATTGGCAGGCAGATTCTCAACCACTGCGCCACCAGGGAAGCCCGACTTAGTTCTTCATTCTCTCTGGCATGGACATCCCAATATCGTGTCTTCCTCCCGTGGGCATTCGTCTCGTGGTTCAGCCTAAAGAGCAGAAGAGATAACCCACTCTATCCCTTAAAAGAAAGTCTACATCCCACTCCCCATCTGTAAATAACATCAAAAAGAATTTAGAAAAGTCTGTTTTTACTTGATACTATGATCCTATAACAGACTCAAAAATTCCTCTGAATGTTAAAAGCTGAATATTGATCCCCTATCACTTCCATGTGCTTGTTTTTTTGACTCTAGACTAAGGAAGTCTGGTTTGCTCATCTGTAAAATGGGGACATAATAGAACCCACCTCATAGACTCTTGAGAGGATTAAATGAGATGATGTAGATTTAATGCTCAGCCCATGGTAAATGCTCAATAAATATTCTGCTGCTGTCACACTCCTCATCCTCTCCAGGATGAGCACATGCTGGGCAAGTCACAGGGAGATTCCACACAAGGAAATGCAAACGAAAGGACATTCTGCATTGTTATCTTTCAAAGAACCTACTGATGGTTCAGTGTCCTTGTTCACGAAACCTGTATCACTTGTTACATTCCGTGGACCAGAGATCAAGGAGGGTAGACAAGGAAGCAGGGAACACTCACTGTATTCCTCAATAACCCAATGAGCACAGGATTTGCAGATTTAAAAATTGAGGCTCAGAGATGGTGAGCAATTTTCTCAAGGTCACAAAGCTAGTAAAAGAGTCGGCATTTGCACCCAAGACTTGCTAACCACACTCACTGGACTCACTGTCTTCTCCAAGCACTCTTCCCACCTCCCCAACCCCAACCTTTCACCTCCTGTGTCTCCTGATCGGAAGCTGTCTTCCATCTATGGGCAAGCTAAAATTGTTCCCATTGGAAGCCTCCCCCCAAAATATAGTATCAGCCTGGTCCCTGCAGACCCTCCAGGGATGCTAACTCTGGGTTTGGTTGGAAGGAGGGTCCCAATATTTTTTTTCTTAACTTGCTTTCTTACCTTTTTTTTTTTTTTTTTTTAAAGGAAAGAGGGGGAAATGTATCCGGGCTGGGAAAATCAGTGGCGGGAAGGCAACTTGATAACTGATGATTTTCTGAGTGCTTCAGCCTGAAGGAAGCCAACAGCTGCAACATATTGGTTACATGGAAATCATTAAGTCATTCTGGGAAGGAATGACAAATGTGTGTGCCTGTGTGTGTATGGTAGACATGTGTTTACGTGTGGAGCAAGGCACCCACAGAGGGAATTGCTTCAATATTGCCTCCAGACCAAGAGGGGAAAAAAGCCCCATTGCAGGAGAAGATTCTGAAAATCAAATTCTTGGTTAGTGTGAAGCTTGAACTGAAAACTTAGGGGGTAATCATCTATTCCTTGGCATCTAACCTGATAGGGACTCCCTTTGGAAAGAGGCAGCACAGTGGGGTGGAAGCAGCCTGGACAGGGTCTCAGGAACCCTCGGTTCTAATTCTTCTCTCTCGGTAACCTGGGTGTGACCCTGAGGAAGTTTCTCCTCCGTTTCAGGCCTCAGTTTCTCAAACGTGAAATGGGGTTTGGCGAGATGTTCTCTGATGGCACTTCCTGCTCTGACATTCTATCAATGTGCAATAAATTTTTGTAGCATAAAGTCTGTGAGACTGAACTTGTGCTTCTTAGAATAGAGCTGCCTGTTCCCACGACCTTTACTAAAGCTAAAGTGTTTCCTTTAGTAAAACCAAATTTTTTATATAAATATCAGTTTGCCTAGTTGCGTATAATGAATTGCATTCACACTTTTGTTATGCTCCCTAAACTAACCCCCCAGAGTGTAAGACAATTAAAGAAAAAATAACTTTTTTTAAGTTAAAGTCACTTCCAGCAAAAATGCTCACATCCCAGACTTGGGTGCATGGAAGGGCTGAAGCATGCCATGGCTCACGGGACAGAGAACTAGCTTCCCTAGGTTTGGCCTCTGAACTAATAACACGTGGACCTTGAAACACCTGAATTCGAGCTGTCCCTGGGCCATGGAGAATCTGGCTATCTGTTCTACATTGAGTGTATGTGCTGGGTTGGGGACTCGGGGAAGGAGAAGGCAGGAGCCAGTTGTTGCTCAAACTCAGTTTGATCCTCTTGATGACCCTAAAGGTAGAATTTGATCCTCTTGATGACCCTAAAGGTAGATCCTCTTGATGTTTGATCCTCTTGATGACCCTAAAGGTAGAATTTTCATCTCTGTCTTAAAGTAAGTGGCAGAGTCAGGAGCCAAACCAGTTCTTTTACATTCCAATAAGTATGCTCTTAACCACAATACTCTAATGCAGAATCTCTCAACCTCAGCATGTTAACCTTTAGACTGGTTAACTCTTTGTTTGGGGTGTGTTATGGGCTGAATGTTTGTGTCTCCCCAAAATTCATATGTTGAAGCCCTAACCTCCAATATGATGGTATTTGAAAGTAGGGGCTTTGTGAGATAATTAGGTTTAGATGAGGTCAAGAGGGTGGGACCCTCATGATGGGATTAGTGCCCTTATAAGAAGAGGAAGCATGAGAGAGAGAGCGAGAGAGCGAGAGAGAGAGAGAGAGAGAGATTTCTCTATCTTTCTACACTCACTCACCTAGGAATAGCCACATGAGCACCAATGAGACAGCCAGTGAGAAGGCGGCTGTCTACAAGCCAGGAAAAAGACTCTCAGGAATCAAATCTGCCAGCAGATTTGATCTTGGACTTCCCAGCTTTCAGAACTGTGAGAAATAAATGTCTGCTGCTTAAGCCACCCAGTCTATGGTAGTTTGTTATATAGCAAATCAAGCAGACCAAGAAGGGGGACTGTGCTATGCATTGTAGGATGTTTGGAAGCATCCCTGGCCTCTACCCACTAGATGCCAGTAGCAATCTCCCTAGTTGTGACAAGTATGTCTGGATATTGCCAAATGTTTACTAAAGGGGAAAATTTTCCCCAGGTGAGAACCACTGCTCTAATGTCAGTCCAAGGAAGGAGGAGAAAATGGCAGCAACAAAACCCATACAACATGATGCTCAAATTCAAGCCTAAAAACTGAGCCCAGAGATGGAATTGGGTTGGCATCAGTGGCAGTTAGGGAAGCATAGAGCAGGTCAGGGCAAGCAGTTCTATGACTTCAGATATGAACAAACTGAACCAACCAAAGCACCTTCTTGTGATGAGGTGTCAAGAATGACTGAGTTGGCATTCATGCGAGCAGGCACCAGTGATCCTTAGTTCAGAGACTTTCATTCATTCTCTCAAGAGCCATGTGTCAAAAGCCTGCTGAGTTCCAAGGACCGAGCTGGCCCTGGGAAGCCGAGATGAACGAGCAGAGCCAGCCCTGCCCTCCCAGAGCATGCATTCTATGGAGAGAGAAGGGCATGTTAACAATGGCACAGGTAACAACAACTTCACCCAGAAGCTGTCAGCTGGAGACCTCCTGACCCTTGAGGAGCCAAGGAAAGTTCCTCGGCCTCCCTCAGATGTTGCGAATCCCGGTGGGCTCATCTTCTCCAGAACCCACAGCCTTTGGGGCACTGGCTCCCCCATGGCTATCGTCTTCCAACACATCGACTCTAGCATAAGTTCAGCTGCTTCTCCTGCTCCCATCACGAACAGTAATCTCCCACCAAGGACGGTATGCTTAGTGGACTCGCTGACCTCCTTAGTCAGGTCCCAGGGAGGAGTCTCATCTCACAAAACACAGCCTTCCTCCACCTTGTTGGCCTTCCTTGCTCTCCCATCTCTGCTCCTCAGCCCCCTCCCAGTTCACCAAAATCTCCCATTTCTTCTCATCTTCCTTTGCCGGGCATTCCCTGCCACCCATAAGACCCTGGCTCCAGCTGGACCCATGTCCTTGGGAGGCTCTTTTCTATCCCAATCAGATACCAAAGTATTTTCCCCACAAAAACTCCCTCCCTAAGGAGAACTATGGAAGAAGCCATTATAAAGTAATAAAATAGATTCATATCAGTGTAGTAATACTTGGTATTATAATATGTTTGTCCTCTAATGTTAGGCAATGAGCTAAGTGCTTAACATGCATTATCTCATTTAGTGATAGGATCAGATCTTTACAATGCTGTGCAAAGAACACACAGCAAAGTGATTCAGACTGTACTCTCTGGAGTTCGAATCCCAGCGCTGTTTCTTAATAGCTTTGTGAGTCTGGGTTTTTTTCACTTCACTCCTCTGAGCCTCTGTTTTCTCCTTCATTTGTAAAATGGGGATAATGGGAATATCTTCCACTTCGGGTTGTCCTGAGGATTGAGAGGGTAAATAAAGGTGTAAAGTGCTCAGAACAGTGTCTGGCACTTACTACAAGCTCAGTAAATGTTGGCTGTTACTGTAATCACTGAATAGAGAGATGTGAGATTGAGTCTGCTGTATGACAAGGACAATTCACAGGGCAGGGGAACTGGAAGAAGAGATCTATAGCCAGAGTTTGCCCCCAGGAATATCTGATGCCCTGAATTTTGTGCAATCAAGCCCTGATGACCATGCCTTCCCAGCCTTGTCAGCGTTCCCTCTTGGCTTTCCCCAATTGATTTTTTCATTCCCACAAGGCTCAGTGAGACACTTTGGAAAATATTTTCCAAAATAAATTTCAAGTCATATTTGACCCAAACCACCCAATTCTGTGGCCCAGCCCTGTCTACTAATGTTCCCGCCCTGTCCCTATTTAGACTGAGGTTTATAACTGACCAGCCCTTCACCAGGGCTTCCCTGTCCTGCCACCTCCTGCCTGAGTCATCCCGTGATGTCACAACCCTAGGTTTATAATACTGGCCAGCGTGGTCTCAGGGATGACTATAGACAGGCCCTGCCTGAAGCCCAGCTGTGAAACCAGTCGCGTTGGACTCCACACCCCCTCACCGCTTTCTTTCATGAAGTAATGGAAAGGGACATTCTGGGAGTCAGACAGAACAGGGCTGCCTCCAAGCTCTGCTCTTTCTTTTCTGTGTGATCTCGGACCAGGAGGGCTTATGAAGTCTCAGTTTCCTCATTAGCAAATGGGGATGTTGGAGGATCAAATTAAACAGCCTACCTAAGTCAAAGCACCTAAGCTGGTACATAGCAGGTCATCAGCATCATAGCAGTGCCACAACTATGATGCCTAACAAAACACCCCAAAACTCAGTGGCTTAAAAAATAACCATTAATCTTGCTCTCGCTGGTGGGGTGGGAATCGGCTGACCTAGACTGGGCCTGGTTGGAGTTGGCTCCACGTGGACCAGCAAGCTAGCTGGGGCACATTCTCAGCATGGCAAGCGCAGAGGTTCAAGAGGACACGCCCAAGCACACAAGCTCACGTTAAGCCACTATTTGCATCATGTCTACCGGTATCCTGTTGGCCAAAGCAAGTCAAATGGCCAAGCCCAAAATTAAGGACAGAGTATGTATACTCCTCCTATAATGGAAGAAATTACAGAGTTTCTTGCCAAAAGGTAGTGGTACAGAGGAGCATGGAGAATTAGCAACAGTGATGCAAAATAGTACAGTAGATGGTCAGGAAATATTTGTTTCCTTATTTCCAACTTTCCTCCACACCCAGGGCCTCTTGGTTTCTCTTCACGCTCTTAAAACTCACCGTGAGGAAAGAGTGTAAAATTCACGCACATTGTGTAAGTGACCAGTGACTGTCAGATAGCATCTCAGCATTTAGCGAGTGCTTTTCTAACAACAAAAACATCATTGTTCACCTTAGTGTTTACTGTGCAGCAGGTTCTGTGTTCAACCTCTACTCTGTGTGTATTATATCATTTAATCCTTACTGCAGCCCCGCAAGGCAGGTGGCAGGTAGCAGTACGTTCTCATTTTACGGCTAAGGAAACCAAGGCTTTGGAATCAGCCCAAGGTCATTTAGCTAAGTCCCAAAGAGGCCTTACAAAGTCAAGTCTCAAATGCAGATATATTGCACCTTTCCATTAAACCCCTGAGGGCAGGGTTCTCACTGGGACCAAAACTTTAAGTCTGAGTTTCCTCAAACTTCATTCATCCGTCACCAACTTTATAATTTTTACCATATTTGTGTATTAGCTGTACTATAATTTATGTAGTTCATCTAATTATTGGCTATTCTTTAAATTTGATACATTTTAACTTAAATAAATGTATTTTAAAAGAAACTCCATATGACTACCATAAACAGAAAACCAGTGTCTCCTGCCATAAACAAAGGAAGGTAACCACAAAAAGGTTTACAAAAACAAAGCAACATCATGAAATTCATGCCAGATACTCTTGCCTGCTGTGAGCTCCAAGAGAAAGTTACAAGTTTGCAGGTGTGGAGGACACTTAAAGAGCACCAAATTGAGACTCTCCTTGATGGAATCTGAAGGCTGGAAAATTACTTGAAAAGGGAATAACCTTCTCACTATGTGCTTCTATTTGATGCTAATCCAAGCATCACCAAAAGTCATTTCAGGGGCCACGGGAACTTCAGCCCAGCCTCATATGTCTGCATCCTTAGAGGAAGAACCCTCAGTAGGTTCTGAGAAGAGAACACCAAGGCACCTTTCTGGAGGTCCTTTAATCCCTCCCCTGCTGACCTCTTGGATTTGGTCTTCATAGACCGGAAGGGGAATATTCTTGATGGTGTCTTCCAAGGGCAAAGGCCAGTTTTCTAGTGACACAGAGAATAAGTAGAAGAGAGAAAACGCAGGCACGCCAAACAGGTGACCAGATCAGCCCCAAGCCTTTGGCCCTGATAGAGATATACAGACCTGGGCTGATTCCAATCCAAGGGAAGTTCACTTGGTTCCCCAGCCAAGTAGGACAGGGAGCTTCAAGGGAGTCGGCCCTCATCTTTCTTCCTGATGACTTCTTACTGTCAGGGGAGTCAGCCCTCATCTTTCTTCCTGATGACTTCTTACTGTCTGTGCAGAATTACTCACCAAAAATCCCTCCCACAAACCCATCAGGTCTCCACTCATGCCCACTGCTCTACCTGAAATATCCACCATTAGCATATCTCCTCCAGCACAGAGCCAGAGAGGGGACACAGCTATGTGCTGTCCCTGTATTCCTACAATATCCGCCTCCATTCTTCCCACCAATTCTTTGTTTCTCAGACTCTGCTCACAAAGGCAGTCCCATCAGAAGTACCTCAATCCCTCACTCATACCTCAACAAACCTTGCCCAGAGTCTGTAGTGCCTGGGAGACCTTCTCAAGGCCTTCCTGCTTCTGTAACACTGCATTTGCAACCCTCCTGGAGCACCTCTTATAGTACATTCTGTTCCATCTTTATTCATCTATTATCCCAAAAAGATCTAGTGCAGAGAAGTACTCAAGAAATGTTTAAAACTCAGATGTAAATCTCTATGAAAATTGCCAGCACTAAGCAAGCAGGTGAGTAGGACTCTCAGTCCACCACCATCTCAGGAGGACTCACATGTAAGAAATGGAACTAGATTTTTCTGTGGTTCAACTTATTTCCTGTTTCAAGCACCAGCAGGAACAAAACTCAGCACTGTGTGTATCCCTCCCCTTCTCTCAGAGTTGTGATGAAGTTTTGGAGCTTTAGTTGGCTCTAAGGGTTTGAGAGACAAGAGTCAATGTCAGTGTCATTGGTCCAAGAGATATGCATTGCCCTGTGACCTTCAGTTGATGGTCCACACAGGTTGAATCCAATCCATTCCATCTCTGGGTTCCTTTCAGGTCTCTCTGTTGCATCTGTGCCCCTCCCGGATGCACAGGAATCTTTCTGCTCTTCTCAGACCTCGTTTGGCACAGGAAATCCTGTTGGAGGCTCTGTCCACCTTGGTGTTTCATGTAGCAATTTCTTCTCTAGGGTCTTGCTCCCTCCCCAGTGATATAGTTCTGCCAGAAAAGAGTGCACTGGTCCCCTCTGCACCTGCATCCCAGAGAACCTCCTTGGGGTTTGCCACCTACCCCAGGGCTCATGCTCTGGAAGCAGGTACAACTCCCCACCTCCTCCCCGTGAAAATATCCACCTTTACAGTTTTACCTGCTTGTCTCTCCTCTCCCTACGAACTGGGAAATCCTTTTTCTCATCTGAGGTGAGAAGCCTTGCTCTCACTCACCATATTTCTCCCAAATCTGTGGCCTACTAGGCCAAGAGTCGTTTCGGTTTTCCTAAGGACTTAGGTTTTTGAAACTCAAAAGCCAGGAGGTGCCTCCTCTCCTCTCTGCTCTCTAGCATCACATCCCTTTCCTGAGGCAGTGACCACAGCACAGACAAGTGGCTCAAATTGGGGAGGGTCTCAAGAGACAAAGGACAGACCAGAGTGGAAAAAAAATGACTAGTTAACTTTTCAGAAATATCATCCAGCCTCACAAACATTAAACAAACATGAAAGCACATGTTACTTTTAGAGCAATAAGTTAATGAAGCCAAGTTTAAGACACAAGGAAGTATTTTTCTGCCATTCCTAGACCCTTCACTCTCTTTTAACTATTCTTTGGCTTTAGGAAAGGATACTGGATACCTTCTTAATTTTTAAGAAGAGTGTTCTGAAGGAAGGAATGTCACTGTCAAAACCCCCATTTTTACCTCTGAGCCCTCTCCTGGCTGTGCTCCTTCTGTATTTTCTCAGACCTGTGGAAACCGCTCCTCTCCCCCCACACTGTCACCTCTCGCCATCCTCCTCTCCGCCCCCCGCAACCCGTTTAAAATGATTCTCAAGAATTGAGACGGGAGGGAGGTGAGAGGGGCTTGGGAGGCACAGAGGCTCAGTGATTCCAAAAAGAGAGCTGACCCAAGCTTTCCCCCCACTCCCTCCACTTTCCGGGAACAGCCAGAGGAAGAGGAGAAAGTCTTCAAGGCTTTGACACTGAGAGGTCCCCCTGCAGCCTCCCCGGGAGTGGAAGGAGGGAGCAGGCCGGAGGTGGAGAGAGGCTGCTTGTACTGTTCCAAGGGGGATTTCTCAACTTCCTGGCAGCCTCCAGTACATAAGCGTGTTTGTTTAGGAGGGGAAGGAATGTCATTGATTGCCCCGGTTGGTGGTGGGGAGAGGAAAACAAAAATAATCTGCCCAGCGGTTCACTCTGTTTCCTGTGCATGTGTCTGTGTGTGTGAGTGTCTGTCTGCAGGCCTAGTGAGCTCCCTGCTTGTTTGGGCTGGAAAGGATTCCTTTGGAAGAGTTAAATGGAGCCAGAGCTCCATTTGCTGAATGGAATGGAGCTCGGGGTGCTGAAAAGGCACCCCGAGGGCCCCTGACACTCACCCGGCAGGACAGCTGCCACCCGGCGCCCAGAAGAAGCAACTTTATTCTCAGCTGTAGCTTCTGGGAGTGATGGAGAGCACCTCCCCCCTCCTCCTCCGCTCTCTCTGCCCAGCCCTCTCCACTGTCAGTATCTAGCCTTTTGGATGTGTGGTTTGTAGAACCCTCCCTTTATGTCTCTTGTCTCCCCAGTAAACCATGGGCCCCCTGAAGGGTAGCAACTCAGGCAAATTTCTCTTTGTTTCCCCTGCCTAGCACAGTTTGGGCACACAGTAGGTACTCAATATGTCTGTGGGCCTGAACTCTGCCTCCTGTCTCCCTCCTTTAATATTTCTTTCCTCCCACCATCTGTCTTACCTCTTTCTTTAAGCACATTCTCTTAGTTAATGCTCTGAACAAATAAGCAGTGTTATCCCCATTTTACAAATGAGAAGCTGAAGCTCAAGGTCAGTTTCATCCAGCTAGTAAAATACTGGAGCTTTGAAATATTGGGATTTGAACATGGGTCCTTCTGATCCCTTTCCACTACAGTTCTCTCCCCCGAACCCCTCCTCTGTTCTTCATCTGTCCTCCCTTTATGAGCCCGCTCTGCCTGCCCACACACACATTTCTCATTCTCCTCCTACGTGTTCCGAGAGACCTCACTCAGTGGTTTCAAGGACTCTCTGGGTCTCCAACAGAGGATGTAAGGAGACCCTTGAGGGATAAGATACGGTGGCAGGAAGAAAGTGTGAGAATAAACTTCATGCTGATCTCTGCTCAAATCTCAACCCCTCAAAGAGGGTTTTCCTGTTCCTGTTTTTAAAGCTAATCTTTTAAAATGCGAATTATGTGCGTACTTTATCACGTTCATAGTGAAGCCACATAGTCATACAAGTAAAATTTTTAAATAGATAAGAAGCACAAATAACTAGTCATACATTGAGATGCATCCTCAAATGTTTTGATGGGACACGGACCATGCTTCAAGTCCCTTCGCAGTTTTGTGCCTCAGATTACACCTCTGGAATATGGGGTGCATCCTTACCCTGGGAGGCTGTCCAGAAGAGGTGCTCTGGGAGTGGGGGGTTCTCATCTTTGGAGGCCTGGGAGGGGCAGGCTGCAGTCCTGTGAATCCTGCACGGTTCAACCTGGAAGATCAGAAAAGGGTTTCTCAGATAGTGGGGTCCCCTACCTCCCTCGGAGGAACTTGTTTAGGATTTTTTAATAACAGCTTTATTGAGATTTAATTCACATATCATACATTTCACCCACTGAAAGTGTACAATTCAGTTGTTCTTAGTATATTCACAGATCTGTGCAACCATTACCACCTTCAATTTTAGAACATTGTCCTCACCCCAAAAAGAAACCCCATACCTTTTAAGAAGTCACTCCTCATTTCCTCCTTCTCCTCCTCCCCCAGCGCTAAGCAACCACAGATTTGTTTTCTGTCTCTGTAGATGTGCCTATTCTGGACAGTTCATAAGAATGGAATCACACAATATATGGCCTTGTGTGTCTGGCTTTTTTTTTTAAGTTACCATAATCTTTTCAAGGTTCATTGATGTTGTAACATGTATCGGTATTTCATTCCTTTTTATGGTTGAATAATATGTAGATATACCGTATTTTTGTTTATCCACTTGTCCATTAATGGGCATTTGGGTTATTTCCACCTTTGGCTAATATGAATAAGGCTGCTGTGAACACTTTCACAGCTTTTGGGGTGGACGTAGACATCTAGGGGTGGAATTGGGTTGACGTAGACATCTAGGGGTGGAATTGCTGGGTCAAGGGTACTTGTTTAAAATGCAAATTCCTGGGCCTACAGGTCCTCTGGGAGGAGGCCTGGAATAGGCATTTTTAACACCCTCCCCAGGGATTCTGAAGTACACTTGAGCATTAGAACCACTGGACTCAGGGGGGCCCCTGCTTATTCTAATCACATATCAGATCGCCAGTTAGAGGGAGGCCAGCCCTGCACGACTGCCTATAATTTAATCACCATTGGTTGACATTTGTGCGTCATTTATTTAGGCTTTTCTCATGTGTGATATGGTGCCGTGGAACCACATTTAGTCCTCAACCAGTCTTAGAGGTCAGCATGATTTCCCCATGTAACTGCAAAGAGACAGAGGTGAGCCAATGCCCAGGCACACCCAGCTGTAAGCTTCAGGGCAAACCAGGGCCTCCTGACTTGAAGCCCAGTGCTTATCTATAATGCCTCTTCTGACTCTGTTTTCTAAATCAAAGAGGAATCCATGTTATGGAGACTGTGAGGGGCTGGGGGCTGGGGTCCTACCTGCTCAGCCCCTTCCCCACTCCCACATTGGCCCTTGTGGCCCCTTAATGGAATCCTTAGTGCCTGAGGAACACAGTTTGAAAACCACTGGTCTAGGAACTCTAAGTCATCCCTCAAGGAGATTTTAATCTAGGTGAGATTAATCTCGTTTTATTAATTCATCAAATATTTCTGAATAGCTGCCTTGTGCCAGGCACTGTGGTAGATTCTGGGCACACAACAACAACAAAACAGAGTCCCTGCTTCCAAGAGGCCTGTAGTCTAGCAGGGAGGCAGGTAACAATGCACATGATAAATGCATGATCCCAGAGGTTCATAGCTGGGAGTGTGGGCAGAGGAGGCAGTTACTGTGGCCTGGGGGTGCCAAGGAAGGCTTCCTGGAAGAGCTGAGGCCTGAACTGAAACTTGAAGACCGAATGGTCCTTCACCACGAAGAGGGAAGAGGGAGAGGGCATTTCAGGCACAGGATCCCAGGAGATGTAAAGATAAGGAGGCAAGAAGAAGCCTGCGTGTTACCTCTGGTATGATTTAGAAGGTCAGAGCCCCTCGAACTTCCTGGGCAGAACAAAACAGTGTTCAGTAGATGTTAATTGTTGTTGTTGTTTCTAGTTCAGTGTTCTCAGGCTGTGCACTTCAACCTCTGCAAGTGGTTTTTTGGTTCTAGAACTCATGGTTTGTAGAGTGGAAAGGCAGAAAGAGCATGAGGCTGAAGAGGCGGGTCAAGATAGAGTGGGAAGGCGGTGGGACCTAATACCACCTGAGAACCACCACGAGTTCTGATAACAGTCCTTCTCCAATAAAAAGAACTTGATCCGTGGGCATTAAAGAAGCCAAGGAAATGCCAGGGAGAAGGTGGAGATAAATGATAATGCCTGACATGTCCACAGCACAGACTGTGTACTTGGCATGCTTATAAACACACAGTGTATAAGAACTGGTCACATTCTCACAGCATCCCTGTGAAAATGGAGCTGTCATTATCCTCACTTTGCAGATGAGGAACCTGAGGCACAGAGAGGTTAGGAAACTTGTGCCAGGCCACATGGCAAAGCAAGCAAGAGTATCAGGACATAAACCAAGCAGTCTGGCTCTAGAGGTCGTTCTTTAACCTCTTTACCTCTGATATGATTTAGAACCTCAAAGCCCCTCAGACTCCCCGGGGAAGAACAAAACAGTGTTCAGTAAACGTTAATTGTTGTTGTTGTTTCTAGTTCAGTGTTCTCTGACTGCACCCTTCAACCTCTGCAGGGGTGACTCAGGCTCATGGTGGAGGCCGGACAGGGAAGAGCAGCTCCATTTTTATCTGTTTTATGTACTGGGACACTGGGTACAATTTGATTTTTTTCAAAAAGGGAACCACTGTTTTAAAGAGAAATGGAAAGCTACCTGTCCGATCACACCATCTCATTTTTTAGATGAAGAAGTTGAGGCCCAGAAAAGTTGAGCAACTAGCCCAGAGTCACACAGCAAATCAGGGATAGAATTGAGCCTGTGGTCCAGGTTTCCTAACACCCATTGAACGAGCCCATTTCTCTTTTTAGGGCTTCCAGATATCCAAGGGAAAAAAAGATGAAAGAAATCAAAGATCCTCAGCCAAGTTTTTTGTCCCATTCCAAATATATTGAGTATTTGGGCATAGTTGCCCGCCCAAGATCAAGTTCACCATTACTGAACCTCACTGCAAAGGAAGGGAAGTCAAGGTGTCAAGATCATTTAGCAATGGCTTGTCACAGGGGCAGCCCCTTTTAAATTGGATCTTCTCTCTCACCAGTGGCTAGGGAAGGTTGTAACACCAGGTCCAGCAAAATAATGTTAACTTTCTAACAGGTCTTGCCAGGGTTCTCAATAGGCTCCCTCAGAATGAAAAGATGGCTCATTTTAGTTAGGAAGATATTCAGAAATATCTTCCTCCTATATAGGACTTTTATGGAAAAAAATATGTGTGTAGAGTTTCAAGTTCAAAAATACTTTTATTGCTGGAGGCGATGGGGAGCTGCCTAATGGTTTTAAGCAGGCGACTAGTCAGTAGAGCTTTTTCTTTCTCATTTCTTAAATTAAAAAAAAAATTAACTCAATTAGAGCAAAAGTAACCTTTGGGTTCAGTTCGGGAGATTCAGGAAATTTCCTGGACTTGTTTGGGCGTCTGTTTAAGTCCATCGCCTCCCTCTGGTTTAGAGAGCAGGTTCCTAGAAGACATCCCTCAAGTGGTGGGTTTCTGAGTAAGGTGACTTGTTCCTTCATTCAATGTATACCTGCTGAGCACTTGCTCTGAGCTGGGCACTGAGCCAGATGCCAGGAAATGCACTGTCAGCTGAAACCCAGGATTATACCAGGGGCCTTTAAAGCTTCGGGCAAACATTTGCTCTGATTTCCCTGAATGTCCTTCCTTCAAATACTTGGCCCCACTGTCTATGGATATACCCTGATTTGGGTTGAGAAAATGAAGTCAGTGGCTTGATGCTGTATCAGCTATGAACAAACGTCTCCCTCTATCATAGTCACTGGAAATCCTGAGCCATTTATTTCAACCAATATCAACTGAGCCCCCAAATATATGCCAAATACAGTACCAGATTCTGAAGATGAAAATTAAAAAGATAGGGGAAATTCCCTGGTGGTCCAGGGGCCATTAGCACTCTGCGCTTTCACTGCTGAGGGCCTGGGTTCAGTCCCTGGTTGGGGAACTAAGATCTCACAAGCCATGTGGAGCGCCCAAAAAAATAAAAATAGAATTTAAAAGCCTTTCCAGTTTTCATGTTCTATAATTTAATTGTCTATTAAAAAAAGAAAATTAAAAAGATGGAAGATAGTGAATATGATATAGATAGATGATAGATAGATAGGAGATAGATAGATGATAGATAGGAGATAGATAATAGATAGATAGATAGATAGATAGATAGATAGAAGATAGATATAGACAGATAACTGATTGCTAAGTAAGCAGCACAGAGTGCATGCCCCTGACGGACATCATCTCTGCCCTGGGTGGTAAAAAGGTAGAGGTTGGCAGAGGGTTCACTGACAGCACAGAGGGGGCCACGGGATCCAACCTGGGAAACCAAGGAATGCTTCCTGGGGAGAAGGCAATGCCTGGGGGCAGTCTTGAAGGATAAATAGGAATCAGATGAGGAGGAGGGTAAAAGGAGAACAGGTAAGCAAAAGCCCAGGAAGCCGTGAGATCCCTTGGGGTAAAAAGGGAACCACAAACACTTGTATTGCTGGAGGCTACCTAGTGAATTTAACAAGGCAGTGAAGTGGTCGGAAGTGCATTTTAGATCTTAGCTGAAAGTCCTTTTCCAGGACTGCAATGTCTTTCCCTTTCCTTCCACCACAGATGTCCAAACCTATTGTCCTCAGGGTTCTACCCAAGGCCTAAAGGCCTTCCCCAGCCACCAGGATTCCCCCTCTTTTCCTAATGCCTAAGCACTTGGGACCCGCCTTGCTTTGGGGGGCACTTCATCATACTGCCTTATGATTCCACAGAGAAGTCAAGTCCTTGGGTGACAGTGGAAGATGGCCTCACCTTGGTTTCAGAAATCCTAGGGTAGAAAACAGGGGCACTGCCACTTACTAACTGTGTGCCTTGCCCCTCTGAGCCTGTTTCCTCAGCTAGAAATACGGGTAACAAAATCATATCGGCCTGACAGAGCCAGTAAGTATGTCAAGTCAGGAAATGAATACAAAGTGCTCCATAGAAATAATAGCCGATGCATTAATTATTACTCTGAGCCTAATACTAACTGCTGCACATGATGCCAAATCTATTAATCCTGGTAACGGCCCTATGGGGCAAAGTGCTGTTATTTCTCCATTTTATAGATGAGGAAACCAAGGTACAGAGTGGAAGAAGTCATTTGCCTAAAGTCACACCCCTTTATGTGAATGAGCTGGCATAGAACCTGAGGGTTGGAGCTTCACAGCCAACACTGATGACCACTGAATAAACTGTCAAGTGCTGGTCAAATGACGTGTATTATATTATTATCCATAACTACCCAGTGAACAAATGGGAGTGAGTGCCAAAGACATCCACGGCAGTCCTGGGTCTTACAAACCTTGTGTGCATTACATAAATAGAAAATGAGATTGAGAAAATACAGCAAAGCAGTGATTGCCCCTGCTTTTTGGTTTATTTCTGTACCAGTAATGTATCAACACTTGAGCCGAGCTGAAAAATACATAGGAAGGAGAATGTTAAGTAGGGTTTGCCAGACAGATGCCTAGAGGGCCTCTGCCCCAGCCCTGAGTGTCGTGCCCCAAACCCTTGAGCACAGAGCAACAGATCCACAGTCACAAAATCTGAGGGAAGGAAGGAACTTTGGAGATCATCTGGCCCATTCCTAATAGCTGACACATAAGAAGGCTAAGGCCCCAAGGGAAAGGTGTCTTGCCCAAGGTCATACTGCTATTTCCCATTAATTTAGGACTTACCAAATACTGCACACTCACAAACACTGTCTCATTTATGGATGAAACCCCAAGACCCTGAAAGAAGTAATTTGCCTGAGGTCACAGAGCTATCAGATGTCAGATCTGGGATTCTAAATGTCCAGGCAAGGGCTCCACCTGCCACAGCACATTGCCCAGTAGAGAGAATAACCCCATATACAAGTTGTCAGTTCAAGTCTCTTTTCTTAACACCAAGCTGCTGCCTCCTGTGTCCTGGGAAATTCACCACCTCCTCCTCCTACCACATCCTGGCTGCCAGTGCTGGGACACCCGAGGTTCTGTGATGTGCCTGGTGACATGGGAGCACACCCATTCATATACCCCAATACCCCTGCATTGTGCAACAAAGCCACTGGTCTAAGAGTTGCTGTAACACCTTTATCTGCCCCAGGCAGCCTCCATCTGCCAATGTGCAGCGACACTCTGGCGCCTGGTAAACCAACAGAAGGGGTGACAAGATCCTGGCCCTTCACTATCTGACTTGTTTTTGTAGGAAGTAAAATTAAGAGCCAAAAGCAAGTTCCTCACCTCTTAGACTATTCATTCACTGCCTTCAGTGGCATAAAAAGGGCTCTGGCTTGGGCAAAGCAGACTTCAGGGTAGAGGTGCTAGAGTCTGATTACTCCAGGTTCAGATACTACATCCCCACTTGTTGCTGTGTAACCTTGGGCAAGTGACTTACCCTTTCTGGGCCTCAGTGTCTTCATCCATTAAGCAAAAATCTTAACAGTGCCCACCTCATAGGGTGGTAGGAAGACTAAATGGGGTAATGAATGAAGAGCACTTTGATGCCTAGCAAATAGTAGCTGTTCAATAAAAAATGTAATTACTAGTGAGACCTTAGGAAAGACACAGCACCTCTATTGCCCATCTTTGAAAGCCCAGAGTTGTATCAGGTAATTTCCAAAGGTCCCTCCTGCTCTCAGGATCTATGAATGATTTGACTCCAGGTGAATTTTGATTCTCTTCTCTTTGCCCCTGAAGGAACTTCAGGCTCCCCAGTCATAAGCTTTAAGCAGAGCAGTGCAGATGTGCTCAGATGACTTAAGGACCTGAAGAGCTGAAGATTTCAATAGGTGCAAAACACATCACCTCAAACATCATCTGGCCTTTGAAGCCGTCTTAAAATGCCTCTTGGTCTAGGGTTAGTGTTTGTGTTGGGGTCAGTGTTGCTGTCTAATTCAGGGTCAAGTTTGGCCTGAAGAGGCTTGACAGTGTGGTATGCTAGACATACTGGAGTTTTCAGGTGAAACACACCTGTATCTGGCTTCCCATAGAAAATTAGGGGGTGCACCTGCAGCCCAGAAAGGAGCCAGGACAAAGGGGTCTGATCTTTCTTCTGGCAGCAGGAAAAACCCATCGAAGGGTTTTAAGCAAGAAACGGTGCCTAAGAGGGAATTTTCTGGAGTGATGGAAATGTCTTCTATTTTGATCAAGTGGTGACTTGCAGCTGTACACATTTATAAACAGTTATGGAGACATACTCTTTAGAGGTATTCATTTTACTGTGTGTAAACTATATATCAATGCCAAGACTCAAGTCCACAAAGGGCCAGGATTAGGGTGAGGCAAGTCAGGCATGATCATGCAAGTGAAGGGTCAGATCCTGCCTTTATTTTAAATGTAGGTATGTTGTTCATCATGAACTTATTTGCACTGATCTTTATTGTAAAAAATATTACACTACAATATGTATTTTGATTACTGAGTTTGAGGCACCCCCTTAAATTTTGTATCTCACTCTCCTTACCCTAGTCCCGGCCCTAATGATCCAGCCCTGGCCCTCTCCAGGGTGCACGCTCTTAACCACTGCGCATGTGGCTTCCCTCTCCTGGTCAGCAGCACCACTGTGGTTTCAGGAGCTTTGAAGAACAAATGTGCAAAAGAGATACTTAGACTAAGGAGCTAGACAAGACTGCAACAGAGACTCCCAGGGATCGGCTCTGGCAAAATATAAAGAAAATCATTTAGGAAGGGTTTAAAGAAATCTGTGCACGACACAAAAGATAGTGAGAGAAAGGGGAGCTGTTGGGACCTGGTCAACAGGGAGAGGTTAGCTGCTCTTGGGGGAAGAAACTCCCACTGGCCAACCTCCCCCAACCTGGTGCTGCCTGCTAGACAAAGCCCAAGCTAGCTGTCCCAGGGATCGGACCCAGGGAGTCAGCCTTTTTTTTAGCTACGTTTGTAATTATCAACCACTCAACACAAATGTTTTGATGATGGTTTGTATATATTAAAACAAGTACAGCAAATGATTCTATGCACTGCAGCAGTGCTTTAGAGTTTGCAAATACTTTTACATATGTTGCCCAGATGTCAGAGGGGCCTCTCTCCTTGCCTCTCTAAGATCTAGATGTAGTTTTCTTGGCTCTTCACCCATTTCACAATCTCCCGGGAGATCTGTGCAAGACCAGGACACCTCCATTTCTACTTCCAGGGCTGCTATTCTGCTATCACTGACCCAGGCCTCACACTCGAACCCCAAGCAATCGCTGATTCTACTGGATTTCACCAAAGATTTGGGGAACACACTGGAAGGGTTGCACCTGGGGGACTTCCTCTTCCACCTCTCAGGCTCTAAGCTCCTTAACCTCCCCAGATTTCTTAGAGAGCTACAGATTGTCTAACAGGCAGAGCAATGCCACAGACCCCAGGTGCCAGATCCAGCTGGGTCTGAGTCCCTCCCTAGAGGGCCCACAGCTTACCTGGGCCTCTCCTCAAGGAGAAATGAGCTTTTTCCTCCAGAGAAAGGCCCCCGCTTTCCCACTGCAATTAGAGAAGTTGAACACACACCAAAGGAAACATTCCCACTGACAGCACAGGTTACAGGAGGGAGAATCAGGTCTCTCCCACATGGTAGCTAAAGATTCCAGTGACTTCTCATCTTCTTTTCTCGTTTTGTTGTCAGAAGAATTGTGGAGCCCCCTTCCCTCCAGAACTTCTCTTCCAACTTCTTTTCTCCAACCCCTTTTGGGCACCAACTTGGAGACGTACAGAAATCCCCAGGGTTTCTGTAGATGACACGACTGCGCCAACCAGCCCCAGATGCCTCTTCCTCGGCCTCTCCCTGCCGCTCTCCCCTCACTTCTCCTTAATTGTAAAGAGTTTACTTTGTGAAAGAAGAATTCAAACTTGTAAAGTAAACGAGGACACTAAGTGGAACATTCTAGAAACATAAATACCCCAGGGAAAAGTGGAAAGGCAAAAGGACTCGCCCTCTGCACCATGGAGCCTTTTGAACCTTTGTCTTGCCTGCCCACTCTCTCCAGAGGGCTGAGGGCCTGAGCCTAGTGGGCAGCAGGCTGAGGGATGTGTGGAGATGAGAGCTGCAGGTCTCCTTTCAAGATGCAGAGTCCCCAGGGTCAGCTGGCTCGGCGGCCCCTTGGAGGAATACTCCCCTGGGTTTGTACAAATGAAGCCGGGCGTAGGAAAAAGGAATGAGTGAGTGTGTGTGTGTCGGAGTGGGATGGTTTAGTCTGTGAATGTCTTTGTGAAAATGGCTGTCTCAGAGTTTCCGAGTGTGTCTCTGTGTGTCCATGTGTCTGGATGTCTTTGGGGTAGCGATGTGCATCTGAGGGCTGGTGTGTATCTCTGCACAGGGATCTCCATGTTTCCAGTTGTATGTTTTTGTTTGCCATCTGCGTGTGTGGATGTCCCTCTGTTGTTAGCAGTGTGGTATCTGTATGCACAGAAACCTCAGCTTGTGCATCTCTGCATGCCTGAGGAAGGTGCGTGCAAAGGATGTGTGTATTTGGATGTGTAGGTGTGCATATGTGTACAGGGACAGGGGCACATTAGGACTCACAGAAGCAGCAGCAAATGTACACACTGTCCTTGCAAAGGAAGTCATCTGTTTTCCTGGTTTTGTTTTCCTCCTGCCTGTGGGCTCCAGACCCTCCTTAAAAACAAAGGGAGCTTAAAAAACGCAGCCCTTCCTGTGTTCCCAAATGTTCAGAATGCTGCGGTGAACTTGAACGGTGCCAGCTCGGATGCCCAGCCCTGCCGCTGCTGCAGGAAGCCACCAGCCTGCTGGGCTACCACTACCCACTTACATAACATGCCTGGGAGGAGGGTGGGCAGGAAGGGGGAGCCACCCAGCTCACTGCACCCCAACTCCTGAGCTAACTTGGGGCCCTACATGGGAACTGGGAGCCCTTGTGGGGGTGTAAGTGTATCATTTGGGGGCTTCCCCCAAAGAGGAGGGCTCCCTGTGCGTGATGGGAGGGGAGGCAGGAGAGGAAGCCTTCACGTGGAAGTTATTACCAACCAACCAACCTTACTTTCCATTTTACCAGGTCTGTTCTAGGCAGAAATCAGCATTTTAACCATTTCAACACAATTTTCCGAATAATGACTATGTGTTAGACACTGTGAAAGATAAAACAACTCAGCTTTACCACCTCCAGGATCCTAATTCCCGTGCCCCACTCGGGGTCTCTCAGAGTCCTCCAAAGCAACAGGAGGAGGTTGGGCTGGATGTTTCCAAAGCCACTTGCAGACTGGAAGTTCCATGATTCTTAGCATGGCAACTTCATAACTCCAGACCCCCATACTTCCCTCCCTTCTCCGCCTTCCCTGGTTGGAGCGTGTCAGCGGCGTTCCCTCCCCTCCTGCTGCTGCCCAAATGCTCATCTGCTTTCTCCCCTTTCTTTCTTCCCTCTACAAAATAAGCTGTCGGTCCTCCTTGACTTGAAGGTATAAATTACTAACCCCTCTCCCTTGTCTGCACTTTAATGGGGTTTCCAGCCTCTACCCGGGCAAGCAAAGCCCTCCCAAGCATGGCGCCACCCGTCTCTCCAGCCTGAGGTCCTACACCACCTTCTGCTTGCCAGCCACACCTGCTGCGCCCACACCCTCCCCACGCCAGCCTCTCCTCAAGCCCTTCCCTCTGCCTGCCTGCAACACTCCTTCCTCCCCTCACCGCCACCCAGTTCCCGTCCCTTGAGCTCCTAGTCATCCTTCAAGGCCCATCGCAAACACTTCCTCCTTCATCAAGCCTCCCTGATTCCTCCCATCCCTTCCCCAGTGGATGGGAGCCATCTTTTTTGAAACCTTTCATATGAGGCAGCATATTTGGTCTTTGCTTTTAGTCATTCCTATCTTCGTCTGCTCCCCACAACATGACTGAGATCCTTAAAACTTAACGTCAGAAATGTGTCTCTCATGCTTGAATCCTCATGCATAACCTCTCGTCGTGGGTGTTCTGCAAATGTCTGTACGATGTCATGGTCCAGGTGCAGCTCTCAGTCATGGGATGGCAGGAGTTGGATAGCCTGGGTGGAAAGAATGACACTGCTGGGGAGGGAGGTGGGCAGAGAGGAAGGGAGGAACCTCAGAAATCACAGCATTGGTCAGCTGAGACAGCCCTGAGACCCTGAAATCCCCTGCACCCAAAGGGGTCTGCACCTGGGGAGAAAGATCATGAATGCTGAAGTGGTCTACGTATTGCATCCAGAGCACAGATTTCCCCAGAAACAAAAAGCAAGGCAGGGTCATGCAGCAAGAAGACTCTGGCCAGGGATGACAAACAAGTGCCCCTGGACTAGCAAATGACTGAAGCCAGTGGGGAGATGGTGGGGGGGCGGGGCAAACAGGAATACGTTCCCCATCTAAAAGGAGCTGGCCCTGCCTACGGAAACACGGGTACACAGGTGGCCAGATCCTAAGAATTATTCAAGAAAATCCCGGTGTCCAAGTTTTTATATGAAATCTCCCCCTTCATAAGTGTTGGTGACTTCTTCAATTTTACAAAGATCAACAACACTGGGTAGCCCTAAGGAAGGAGATCTGCAGCCACATGCAGCCCACGCATTGCCAAATCGAGACCTCTTGCTTAGGTGCCTACCGGGTTACTGGGTAATGTGACTGTGACTGACTAGGGCTAAGTTTGAAATCCACTCAAACTAGAGAAAATGACGGCTGTTCTGCTAAACTGACCTGGTGCAGAAAGGGAGCCGACAAGAGTAAGAGAAACATCTCAAACGTCTTCATGGTCTTTGCTCACCTCCTCCCCCCGCCCCGGCATCAGTCACTCATTGGTGACTCTAAGCATTCAAGTTTGCCACCCTGGCCCAGAGTTTTCTCAGTGCAGCCTGACACTGCCTTGATTTACTTTTGGGGGAAATTTGTCCTCTAGATGGACTAAAGACATCACTTCAGTATTCCTGATCTTTCCCCCCAGGCTCAGGCCCTTTTGAGTATGGGAGATGTTCCCTTGGATATCATGACCTAAAGGACAGTCAGAAGGCTTGGATGGGTCACCAACTTGCTATGATTTGAACAAATGACTTCCCTTCTGCGCTGCAGGTTCTCCTCTGTGCAAAGAGTGGGCTGGACTAGAACACCTCTGAGGTGCCTTCCAGCTTCTGGCAAAGGATGTGTTAAACCTTGATTATGCAAGGGCTGTGCACCACAGTGGCAAGAGAGAATTCTTGTTGGCAGGTCCCAAGCCTGGGAGCCCAAGAAGCAGACTTTGACCCTGACTCACATGGCAGTGCCTTCCTGCAGGTGTCTGGCCAACAGGCCAGCCAGAGTTCTCACATCGCTCTGTGAGCAGTAGTAACCACACTTTATCCACAGTATGGCACAGGCATCAACTGTCAGGGGGCTACTAGACTGGTCCCTGGAGGTGCTGGATGGTAGGAATTATGGGATGTTGGCCCAGGGAGAGGCCAGGGCAGCTGAGGTGTCAGGAAAGCACCCCAGCAAATGATTACCAATGAGAAGAAAGTTATTTAAATATTTTAACAACTCGTATAGCCAGGCAGGTGTGTATCCACTGAACGTCAGCTCAGCCCTCACCATAATGCTGCCCGTCCCGTGTACAGCAAGGCAGACCCAGATGCCGGCAACAGAATGGAAAGCGAATCCCCCCTCCCAGCCCCTGGGGACCTCACAGCATCCACCCCTCCCTCACAAGCTTGCCTCACTACAGGGCCCCCACCCCAGGCCTCCCTGGGCATTGGCAAAGAGCAGGCACCATTCCAAACCCTGACTTCATGCTGACCATCAAATCCCCAAGCCAGGGAGGGAGCAATGATGTCATTGTCCCTGTGTTTCAGAAAAGCAATAATCAGACTCAGAAGAGGATCAACTTTCAAGGCAGAGGGCCAAACAGTTTATCTTGGCAGAGGCCTCCGAGGATTGCCTCATAGAAAGAAAGGGCTGGCATGCTCATGAACATCATTTGTTATGAGTTGGGAATCTGCAGTGTCCTTGGACTCAGGAAAACCTCGGGGACCCTGTTGAGATGGAGGATGTCGAATCCGAAACAATTGAGTGTTAGGATCATCTATTCCCGTCTGAACCCCCTCTCTTGGGGAAGGAGGGGGCACCTCAAAGCTCAAGGAGGAGCCCCTTTCCAACAAGGTTGTGCCACTCCACCCTGGACCCAAGTCTCCTCTTATTATTATAAAGATGTCACCAGTTTCCTCAGTTTGAATAAGTTCCATGAAGGCAGGGACTTTGTTCATTACTGTGTGTAGGTATCTGGTACAGACTTGAGAAATCAATAAATATTGGCTGAATGAATGGCTAGGCGGAAAGAGCATGGATTGGGAAGTAGACTCCCAGATTCCAGGGATCCGGGGGCGTATCCAGGTCTGCCAGCTGGGCCTGGGCGGGCAGGTTGGGGTGGTGAGGAGACTGCCATTGGTTGGTGCAGGTGTGTATTATACATTTAAAACCTTCAACTGCCTTCTCCCCATGGTTCACAATCTCTCCTTCATGCTACTGCAAAAGTCTTTAATCTTACTCATAATGGCTGTCTGGTCAACCTCTGGTGGTAAATCCTGTTGAAAAGGCCCCACTCTGGGAACATGTGTTCAGGAGGAACAAGTCTCCCCCACGACCCCTTTTCCTGGGCCCTGACCTGAGCTTGAGCACATCAATAACCTCGAGCATGACACCTCCCCTCTATGGGCCTCCGTTTCCCCTCCTACAAAAAAGGCAAGATAAACTAGAAGTATCCAGTGTTCTTAACTTTTAGGGGGAAGTGTCTCAGCTTCCTTTTAGAAACAGAAGAAGCCCATGGAACCTCCCCTAAAAAAATGCAATTCCTTGCATGCACAGAGGAACACTTTTGCATCCGGTGTCTGGAGGTCCCCAGCCCCCTTGCAGCCCGGTGAGGGAGCCCGGGGTCAGAGCCTTTTAGACTTGCGGATCTGTAAGTTCCCTGCAGCTCTGACTTTCTGGAATGTTAACCAAAGTGTGACTGTGAGAAAACACATTCCAGCTGCGCTCCTCGGAGCCGCTTCCTCCACAACTGCCCCTCGGGAAAGAAGGAGCTTGGACCTCACTAATGGCCCCACATACAGCCCCTAGTTTCCTCCAGACCCAGACCTCAAGTCAATAAAGGTAGCCCTCCCGGAAATGAGGTGGGAAGCAAAAGGAAATCCAGGCCACTCAGCCCAAAAGGAATTTCCTCCTCTCTGCTTCTCCTTCCAATTTGGTCTTTCAAGAGTTTGACAAAGGTAGGGGTGGGGGTAGGAAAAATGCAAAAAGATTTTTTTGATTGAGGCCCAGAGAAGGAGATGGAGATGGGCCACAAAATAGAGAGGTCAGGCACAGGATGCCAGGCAGGGGACCCTGATGAGTGTGGGCGGGGCCTCTGTGCCCTCTCCAGGACAAATTGGACTTTTCCAGCCCACTGGTTTTTGAAAGCTATTTACGAAGCTGGACTAATCCACCTCAGCTGTGAGACTATAAGTAAACAGGAGGGCCTTTAGTGGAGAGTCAGAAACACCATCCCTCCCACCCTCCATCGCCTGTACTTACAGAGCTCACTCCATCCTGTCTGTAGGGGACGCAGTGAGATGTCAAGGTGAGGCAGGTGAAGCTGAATCTGAGTCCAGGACTCATTCCTATCTGTCATCACGCTCAACCCTAACAAGTCTCACCTGGGCGTCAGATGACCACACAGAGCTGAGTCAGGATGCCTGTTCCCCTACTTCTGAGCTGGGTAATCTTGCGTGTGCTTCTTAACCTCTCTGAGCCTCAGTTTTCTCCATCCGCAAAATGGCCATAATAAGGCCTAACTTGAAGATTTACTGGGCAGAATAATGAAGAAATGGAAGTAAAAGTGTTGCAGACAGTGCTCAGCACAGTTGGTCCCCAAGAGGTGCTGCAGGCAAGCCCTTCTTAGCCACCCCATGGCCCCTTTGTCCTTCTCTCTGGAGTAGAGATTAACATATACAAATTAGGAAAGAGGGACCCACAACAAGGCGGGTGATTTGGAAAAGGCAGCACTCCCTTCAAGCTAAAAGCAGTCCCCACCCCAGATGCATGGCTCAGCAAATGAAGCATGGACTGGACTGAGTCCCCATTCTCGCCCCCTCAGCCGGGCACCCTTGTACAGACCACCACCCGTGCAACTGTGTGCAAACAGCCACCACAAAATCCAGACTATCCTGCCTACCTTGGGGCTGAGATTTTTTTTCTCTTAGAGCTCCAGTCTTTTAGCAAAGTCTCTGATCCCCTTTTAAAATGCCTAACAAGGGTTAAAATCGGAGAAAGTCATTTTCACCTTAGTGTGAATGAGTTTCTGGTTCATTCCTGCTCTAAGAAAGAGGCAGAAAAAGACCAAAGTAATGAGAACCCAGCCTTACCTGGCCCTCACGGCCCTCAGGACGGTCCTGTGCTGCCTCTCCTTCCTAAAGTAGCAGGTCCTACCCTTTCACACAGGTGGCTCAGCAAAGGGAGCCGTCCCTGCTGCTCTCCTGCTGTGCCCACGGGCTCTAGGCTTAGAACCCCGCCATCACTTCTGCTGCACTGTCTTGACCAGAGAAAGTCACAAGGCCATCCCAGAGTCAAGGGGTGGGGAATGGACTTCATCTCTTGTTGGAGGGACCTGTAAAATCACATGGTAAGGGACATGGAGGCAGGGAAGCCATCAATACAGTCAATCTACCAGGAATTGGGACTGTGTCTAATGCTGCTGGAGCCTATGTTTTCCAAAACAAAATTTAGGACTAAAGGGTTGATAATATGACACAATGTTTTCAAACAGGGCTGTGTCAGATACTCTGGGATGCATGGTCATATCTGTACCTCCACATCACCCTAACACAGCCCAGCCCAGTGACCTCCCCTGAATACATGCTCAGTGATTATCTGGCCAGTTCAAAACCTGATATTTCAGAACAGGGATGGAACTCCTGTGTACATTTTGGGATCAAAGTTTGGCATTTATTAGCAGGCCTTGAATTTTATAGAACTTCAGACCTAGAAGCCATTTAAAGTAATACCTTTCACTTTATAAATGAATAAATTAAAGTCGAGAGGTAAAGTGACTCAGCCAAGATAATATGGTTAGGGAGACCTGTGTTTCTCAAACTGTAACAGACATGCAAATCCCCGAGCATCTTGTTAAAATGAAGAATCTGAGCAGCCGGTCTGGGGTGGGGCTTGAGATTTTAGCATTTCTAACAAGATCCCAGGTGACACTGATGTTGCTGATCGTAGAACCACACTCTGAATATCACAGCTCTAGACCTCGCAGATTCTAGAGAGGAGATGGTAGGTAGATACCTGCGTTTAGATCGTTTCTCTATTTTTGCAGTCTTTCACCAAGACCCATTTTATCAATGAGTAAACTGAAGTTCAGAAAGGAGGCATTGGCATTGGACCAACTTCCTGAAATTTTACAGAAGGGGCCCACTTTCCTCATCACTAGGCAGCTCGTAGAGAGGTAAGCTCAAGGAACTATGGGGCACTCTGAATTCCCGGTTCCTCAAGGTAGGGGTGTCCCTTCCTGCTGGGACCACAGGCTGTGGGTCATCTTTTCACTTGCTGGGGACTCGTGGTGCTGGCCCTGGGGTCTCTAAGTCCCGAGGGCTGAGATTGTCCTGTCTGGTTAGTGATTTAGGAGCTTGGCAGCCTCTGTTGCTCTATTATGTGGCTTCTGAACATTTTGTCCAACTGCCTTTTGGCACGCCACACATTTTCAAAATGAAAGGGGGAAAAGAATGAACATTGCCCTTGCTCATTTGCCTAATTTAAAAGCATCTAGAAGCTTTTTTTAGAAGGAGGAAAAGAACACCATCCATCTGAAATGGAGGAAGCACCTCATCAAGGGGCCAAGAGAGAAATGGAGACATAAGTTTCGAGGGCTGACATATTAATGGACAAACCTTGAACCCGGTTTGTTTTTTCCCATCCCCTTCGGGCTTAGAAACCACTGCCTGTTGGAAGCTCTTGTGCTGAGAGGAAATTGCTTTTTCCTAAAGGGAGATCTGAACCTTGGGTATCGGTGTCCTGCAATTTCACATCAGTTCAGTCCCACCCACAGACAGCTATTGAGGGGGTACTATGTGTCAGGTGCTGTGCTGGATTTATTCATTCATGAAGCAGAGATTTAGTGATTGGGGAAATCCCTGCTGCACATTCATCCATTCACTCAACAGTTGACTATTGCCAGGCATCAGGCCAGCTCAGGGGATAAGGAGGGAGGGAGATAGCCATGGTTTGGTTACACCTAATCTAGCCAGAGACACAGTCGGTAAGTAATCCTTATTGACATATTGCGCTAAGTAATCAGTTGTTGTGACAAAGAACCACAAATAAGTGTGATGCCGGGAAGACAAAGATAAAAGAGGTCTTGCTCAGATCCATCCTTCCTTTCTGCTCCCTGGTCCTTGTGTTAGGTCGGGTCTTCCCTGGAGGCACAGCCTAGGGACAGTGTAGAGGGGAAGGCAGGTTTACCACTTACAGGCCTTGGGCTGGGCCCTCCACCTGACCCCAACCCTCCTCCTCAAACACTCACACATAGCCCTACTGTCTTCCAGACGCCAGCTAGAAGCATTCTTTCCCAGATGCAAACCTAATGGTGTCATTCCCCTACTAAGAATTCTTTCCTGGCCTTCCCATCATTTGCAGGATCAAGTCCAAACCTCTCAGAAGAGTTTACAAGGGTTTTTACAATTTGGCTCCAATTCACTTTTCAGCCCGTGTCCCCTCCTTCCCCATCATTCATCCTTCTCTCTCACCAGAAGGAACATCCTGGGGCTCCCCAGGACCACTCAGAGTGAGGGGGGCCCTCTCTAAAAAATTATGTTATTACGAAAATGTTCAAACATACATAGAAGCAGAGAGAGTAAAATGATCAACCTCCATGTACCCACCACCCAGCTTCAATACATGTGCAATCTTGTCCCCTACATGCCCACCCCACATTGGATTATTTTAAAGCAAATCTAAGACAGTATGTCTTTTTATCTGAAAATACTTCAGTATGTATTTCTAAAAGATGAGGACAGTGGTTCCTTTTTTTTTTGAGACTCCAGGTTTGTTTTTTAAAATTCCAAAACAGGATAACCAAATTTGTGGTACAGTTTTAATTTGTACATTTAACAAACCATAGTTTTTTACACACACACACACAGGACAATGACTTGTGTGTATATCCTTACTTTGGAGGGGGCATTCAAGAGCCCAAATTTGAGGTCCTTGAATGTGAAACCCTGACAGCCCTGCTCTCCCAGGATGACCCTCTACTGACCTTCTATCCCTGTGGTTGGCTCTGATGTTTCCTGAGTGCTCCAGGAAATTTCCCTCCTTTGTGCCCTTTCCCTTGTGGACACTTGTGCATGGAAGGCCCTTTCCACTGCTTGGCAAACTCCTGCTTGACGTCAAAGCCCAATGCAAATGCCACCTTGTCGATGATGCCTCTTCCAACAAACGCTCCCTCTCCCACAGGTGACACTGACTCTTTTTTGCTTCCACAGCATTTTCTTCTTAATTCTCTTGAATGTTTACGTTGTTGAGTTGAAATCATTCATTTATAGATCTGCCATCCCCAATAGCCTGTGAGTCCCTTGAGGGTGGCCTGGGTCTTCTCTTCGTCTCTGGGGCTGGTGGGAAAGGTAGTCTGGTTCCAGGGCCTGTACTCTGGCCTTGGCCAACCTGGGCAGGATATTTAATTCAATCTCAGTTTTCTCATTTGTAAATTAGGCATAACGGTAGAACTATGACATGAGGCTTAAATGAGGTGTGTCTGTTCAGCCGCTGTGGAGTCCACCAGGGGTAGACACTGCATAACTGCTGGCCTCTATCATCTCTCAGTGTGATTCCTTCCTTAAATGGGCCCCTACATCCAGAGACATGTCTCGCCCTCTGGCACAAGGCCCCAGGGTCTGTTCGGGTCCTGGTAGTTTTCCCCTCTGTGAGAGATGATGGAAATTTCCCCACTCATCCTGGGCTGCAGCCCCTGCAGTGGAGAGCTAGGGGCCAGCTTGCTGCAGTGCTGCCCCAGGGGCCTGCTCACCCCTCACCCTCTGCCTCCCCCAAGCCAGAGAGCAGCCTGGGGACCCTGCACCCTTCCCACAGGGTCCCATCCACAGATACTCCTCCCTCCCCCTCCCAGCTGGGTGCAGAGAGTGCTCCCCTCTTCCCCTGACTGCTCAGAACTCTTGTCACCCAGCATTCCCCAGAAGCCTCCCTTCTGGAAAGTCTTATCTTGCAGGTCAGTCATGACCCAGGTGTCGGGTGTGTCTCATGGCTTTGCTTCCAGCTGCCACCATTCCCCACCTTCTCCCACAACTTAGGGAGACTCCAAGCCCCGTTGGCTCCCCATGCTTTGTCACTGAGATGCTGTCCCAGGCCAGTCTGGGCACCCACCCCTTCTCCCCCCACTGACTCCTGAGTACCAGGGGTGCTCCGGCCTGGCCCAGCTGTGCAGCGTAGAAAGGAGGGTAAGAATGAGCCCAGATTGGCCCGCCTCTTCCCATTCTCCACTGCCTGCAGGCAAGCGGGAAAAAAGAAGACCGTCTGATATCTTCTGTGAACACTGAGGCGACGTTAGCTGGTTTTAAAACTGAGCAACAGCCAGCCTTTGAGACCAGCATTCTTCCTTTATTACAGCATACTCTCCCTGTAGCATGGACCCCAAACGAGAGCAGCGTTTCCACTGGTGGTTGTTCTCACTTCCTCTAGAAGGAAGGAGGGCTGGGATGGAACCGAGGCTCCTCCAGTGACTCTCACTGTGACTGTGTGTGTGGACCCCATCCATCCATTTCATAGGGCTGTTACATGGCTCCAAGGAGAAATGCTCATCAGCACTTAGCATCAGCTCTTGACAAAGGGTGGGGTGTCTTTTAAGCTTCCAACCTTTCTTCCTCACTGAACAATTGTTTTTCAACATTTGTCTGGAACTTGCAGAATAAAAGGCTCCTTGGAGTCAGGGGCCACTTCCATGGGGCAGGCACAGCATGTGTTCCATAAAAGAAATTTTTTTAAGTGGAGAAGACAGGGGCTGGGGCAGAAATAATTCTGATTCAGACAGGGACCCTCACCCTGGAGTTGAAGCCTTGGTTTCACAGCTTCGTTCTATAGCCTCAGGCAAGTGCTTTCTCTCTGCACCTCGGTTTCCTTATCTATAAAGGATGGTAGCTGGAGATGGGACCTGCACAGGGTCTCTGCCTCTCAGCCTCGGGTTCCCCCCTGTAGGCAATGAAGGGGCTCTGCTATGCTGATTGGTCTGGGGGTCCCTTCCCACATGTGACCCCCTTGGATGGGACAGGGCTCATCTTTCTGTCAGGTCAGGCAGGAGACCCTGATATAGGGTAATGAAGAAGAATGAGGGTCTTGGTGGCTGGGATAACCCTTGAGGGTCATCATATCCCTTCCCTGTGTCCAAGCAGTGCTGCCTGACCCCAGCCCAGGAAAAAGCTGGAATGACCCTCATCCATCTTTCTTTTTGGGCTCAGAGTCCTCACCTCATGATGTCCTTCCCTGTTGCCAACACACATTCCTCTGCTGCAGATTTATGGCCACGTGGGTAACCCATTAAACCCCCTACCAGCCTCTAACATGGAAGCCCAGATTCCTCCCGGCAGGTGCCGTCTTGGAAAGTCAAGAGCAGTGAGGGAGGGAAACAAAGCAGTAGTTGCAAGAATAGCGTTGTGTTAACATGACTAATACCAATAACCAGCATGATTCTAGCACTCCCTGTGTACCCAGCTAAGTGCTTCATGTATATTAAGTCATTTAAACCCCGAGACAACCTATGTGGAACATACTACTTTTAGCCCTGTTTATAAATGCAGAAATTGAGGCACAGAGAAGTGAAGTAACTTCCCCAAGGACACACAGCTCAGCAGTGGTAGAGCCCAGTGCTCGGCCCAGGCCACCTGTACCTTTAAGTGCTCACTATTCTCTGCAGCCTCTTCCATAGATAGAGGAAATGAGAAGGAGGGGCTAAAGAAAGGACAGTGCTCTAGTGGGGCCCGAATAAGGACAGAGACACCAAGAGAAAACCAGTCACTTAGAATGGCAATACAGGAGAGAGGGCGCCTCTAAAAGCAGCTCAGTCGATACGTAACAATGATGATGGTGGTGGTAATAATAACAGCACCCAAGATTTATACAGCTCTTATCACTGCGTTTCTCCATTCGCTCAATAAGTTCAGTCAACAAATACAGAACACTTGCTATATACTCGGCAAACAATGAACAAAATAAATACTAGCCTTGCCCTCATGGAGCTCAAATGAATAAATGTGAAAATCAACGTATATGAGCCATCACAATTTCAGCTTTGTTGGTAGGATTGTAAAATCCACACCTCAAAGCTTCCTCTCTGAATGGCTTCAAAGTTAGCCATGACGGTTTGGAAAATTAAGGTGGTTTACAGACAAGAAGGGGCAGTGGTCTTGTAAGGGGGAGGGAGCACCAGATATAATTTTCTCTCTCTTACTCTGCTCATGGGTCCCCAATACCAGTATTTCTTGATACTTCCTTCTTTGGCCCCTAGACATTTTTCCCTCTTAGCTCTTGTCTTTATCAACTTGTTCACGGGATGACAAATTCAGTAATGATCTGGCTCAGGCCCTCTGCTTGTAAGGGCTGAAGAAACAGTGGGGAATGAGCAGACAAGGTTTGGCGCACACAGAATGCAAGTCCCTGCAAGCCAGTGTCACTTTACCAGTAAAAAATCCTCCTCCTTCCCAAGTATTATAAATTCATAAGATGCCCAACTGGATATTATATTTATTTCAGATCCATGGTGTTGCCAAAGTATTGTCCTTATTCACTGAAATTTGCTAAGACATTCATTTGCCTTCATGGTTTGCAGTCACTGGAGATACACATCTAGCCCACTCCAAGATGAACTTAAAAGTCAGGCACCATTCATACAAGCGGATATTATTAGGCAATAAAAAAGAATGAAGTACTGATACAGGCTACAACACGGGGGTACTTTGAAAACATAGGCTAAATGAAAGAAGCCAGTCACAAAAGATCACATATTGTATGACTCCATTCAGATGAAATTTCCAGAATACGCAAATCGATAGAGACAGAAAGAAGTAGACCATTGGTTGCCAAGGGTTGGGAGGATGGACAAATGGGGGGTGACTGGTAATGGGTATGGGGTTTACTTTTGAGTGATGAAAATGTTCAGAAACTAGATAGTGATAGTGGTTGCACAATTCTGTGAATATGCTACAGTCACTGAATTGTACACTGTAAAATGGGTGAAGTTTATGGTATATGAATTTTATCTCTGAGACTGTCCTCTGTTCTTTTCATTCTTTTTTCTTTATTTTGCTCTGCATCAGTTATTTCCACTATTTTATCTTCCACCTCACTTATCCGTTCTTCTGCCTCAGTTATTCTGCTATTGATCCCATCTAGAGTATTTTTCATTTCATTTATTGTGTTTTTAATCGATGCTTGATTCATCTTTAGTTCTTCTAGGTCCTTGTTAACTGTTTCTTGCATTTTGTCTATTCTATTTCCAAGATTTTGGATCTTGGATTTTGGATCATCTTTACTATCATTATTCTGAATTCTTTTTCAGGTAGACGACTGCCTATTACCTCTTCATTTGTTAGGTCTGGTGGGTTTTTATCTTGCTCCTTCACCTGCTGTGTGTTTTTCTGTCTTCTCATTTTGCTTATCTTACTGTGTTTGGGGTCTCCTTTTTGCAGGCTGCAGATTCGTAGTTCCCGTTGTTTTTGGTGTCTGTCCCCAGTGGCTAAGGTTGTTTCAGTAGGTTGTGTAGGCTTCCTGGTGGAGGGGACTAGTGCCTGTGTTCTGGTGGTTGAGGCTCGATCTTGTCTTTCTGGTGGACAGGTCCATGTCTGGTGGTGTGTTTTGGGGTGCCTTGGCCTTATTATGTTTTTAGGCAGCCTCTCTGCTAATGGGTGGGGTTGTGTTCCTGTCTTGCTAGTTGCTTGGCATAGGGTGACCAGCACTGTAGCTTGCTGGTCGTTGACTGAAGCTGGGTGCTGGTGTTGAGATGGAGATCTCTGGGAGATTTTCGCCGCTTGATATTATGTGGAGCTGGGAGGTCTCTTGTGGACCCGTGTCCTGAAGTTGGCTCTCCCACTTCAGAGGCACAGCACTGACTCCTGGCTGCAGCACCAAGAGCCTTTCATCTACCCGGCTCAGACCAGGTATGTGGGGAGTTTCTTGCCTTTTGGGGGGTCTGAGGTCTTCTGTCAGCGTTCAGTAGGTGTTCTGTAGGAGTTGCTCCACGTGTAGATGAATTTCTGATGTATCTGTGGGGAGGAAGGTGATCTCCGCGTCTTACTCTTCCGCCATCTTCCTCCGGACCGTCCACCCCTTTTTCCCCATGGTGCGTAGTCTGGTTCCACTTGCCCACAGGGTCCCGCTCGCAGAGGCCTCTAATCCAGCGTTTCAGACCACAGCTCCCCGTGAGAAACGCCGACCCCGGCACCTCAGCTCGGCGGACTGTGTGCAAAAGCCGAATTTTATCTCAATTAAACTGTTTTTAAAAAACAAAAAACAAAAAAAAAACAAGTCAGGCACCATCACTGCAACTGTGGTAGGTCAGATCTCACAGTATTAAATAAAATGTTATGCAAGGTTTACAGTATAAAAAACCAGGCAGCGTGCAGTCATCAGTTTGAGTACATTTCTGCACAGGAAAATAAGTACAGAGTCATTCTATAGATAAGGAATATCAGGTCAATCCATTATATCAATTTAATGATAATTTTTAAAATAATTTCAGAGCAGATTTTTATAATACATAGTACAAAAAGGAAAACTTTCGAAAAGAAAAAAAAATCCATAACTACGTCAGGTGGTAATTTGGGGGTTTTAGATTGATTTTAAATGAATGTTAGTTCAAATTATCCCCAGAGAATTTCTGGCCAAGAATCCAGCTATATGTAGCATGTATTTTACATACAAACTCATATCTTCACAATAACTTTAATTGCTGGTATGCCTATTCCCACTTACAAAAGAACCACCCGAGAACTGAGTTGTCCAAAGGTGCTCCAATAGGAAGTGATACAGCTGTATTTAAGCTCCTCTGTCTGGCTTCAAAGCCTACGTTCGCTTTTCCTCCTCCTTCTATGGCATTCCACAAATAGCCCTTCCCTGAACCGGAGGAAATGATATGTCCCTTTGCTTGTAGCCCCCAGTAAGCAAGTTCTATGTAACGTCAACAAAGGTAGCTTTAACCAAAATATTACATTTATCTTTAATCTTAAGACATTACACTGTGAACATAAACTGAAGCAAAGAAATGCAGATACTGAAGGAGCACAATTATTATTTAGCTATTTTCTGAAGTAATTAATTTCCCATGTTAGGGATCATCTGATTGTAAAGGGGGCTTTTCCACACCTAGAGATGGAGCTGGAACAAGACTGCGAATAAAAGTAAATTATGATGGAAAACCTAGGAAACTTAAAATCACATGGCTGCGCATATCCATGAGTTCAGGGTGGTCTTCAGCACCTTGGATCATTCAGACCCTTCCCAGAGCCACAGTTTTGCTGGGATGTTGTCCGAACTGTGGGCAGCACCCAGGAGAACCCTCATGGGAGGAGAGCTGGCAGCGCAAGCCTGTTCGATGCCATCAACATCACAGGGGTGAGAACAAGAAAAGTGCATTTTCAGACAAATAATGCCATCCTATCGGTGTGTTTATTTTTGACTATTCCATTTCTCAGAGAAACAGGAAATTTAAGAGAAAGGAATGTTTGTATTTTGGTAGGGAAGGTTTAGTTTAATTTTTCTAAATATGCTACCAGTGTTTTTCCAAGAGACACTAAAATAGGAGGAGGTGATGCAGAGAGTTCAGAGGTGGGGTTCTAAGGGCAGAGAGCATTAAGCTGGGCGGTGAGGCCACAGACCTCATTCAGCAAACATTTCCTGGGCCCCTCCTATATGCCAGACCTGGGTCTAGGGCAGATACAAAAAGGGAGAAGGCAGGCGGGACCTCCATCTCAGGCACCCGGGTGGGTGGTAGGACTGTTGACTGAGGTCGGGACATAGGAAGAGGAGAGAGCCTTTCTGATGGGAAGTTCATGAGATTGCTTGGAAACGTTGGGTTGGAGGTGCCTGTGGGACCATCTGGGGCTGGGTTCGGGAGGCAGGTCTGTAACTCAGGAGAGGCCTGAGGGTTCAGTGATGAGCAACCACAGACACAGACCCACAGCTTCTCACGGAGCTTACAGGCTAGTGAAGGAGTCAGACTTTTGTCCAGCAATCATACAGATAAATTTAAAATGGCAAAGTGCTAAGAAAGAAACAGAGGTGAGCGGGCCATGACCTAGGCAGGAAAGTGAGTGCCAGCTTCTCAGGGAAGTGACATTGGAGCTGTGATCTGATGCATGGAAAGGAGGATCAGGGAGAGTGGTCCAGGCAATGAGAACAGCATGTTCAAAGGCCCTGTGGCTGGAAGGAACAAAGCTAGTATCAGGGTCCGAAAGAAAGCCAGTAAGGCTGGGATAGAGAGGCTGATGGGGGAGCATGGGTAAGATGGGGTTGGGGCAAAAGGCTGGAGCCAGATCACAGAGCCCTGTAAGCTGTGGTCAGGAGTTTTGTCATGACATGTTTCAGTCACCTAGGTGGTATTTTATAGATGTCACAATATTAAAGGATTGGAAAGGATTGTCAAAGGTCATCTTGTCCATTCTCTTCCCGCCAGACAGAAATTTCTTGGTGTGCAGTGCTTAAACTCCAAGGAGATTCTGTCAGATACTACATATCAAGGTTAAGGTTTTTCAAGCAGCTGTCGGGATATTTCTGTTCTCTCTTTTAAATGAATCTTTTTAAATGCCTGTAACAAGCCCTGTTTCTGGGCTGCTCCATTTCTGTCAAAGCTTCATCGTGTTCCCTGCTGACAATATGGCATCAGCCCCCTTCTCTCCCATTCCCGTGTCCCAGGAACGACTGAGTTCTGTCCTTCAGCCTTTGATATCCCCCTACCCACACTGGTCACTGTGCCACTGAGATCACAGATATGAAGGGAATGGGAACTAGTATGGACTGCTGTCCTACTATGTGCCAGGCCTTGGACATCCCCGAACTTGATTTAAGCCTCTTCACTGGCAGTGACCATTTAGTGACAGACACCTATTATAATGTCAATTCATCAAGTGATCTTACTTGGGATATGAGGAAACTGGGTCACAGAGCGGCCAGTGAGCTGCCCAAGGGCTCATAAGCATAGGTTTTGGAGCTAGATGTGAAATCTGGGGACTTTCTGGCTCCACAGCTCATGCTGCTCACCATGTCCCAAGATGCTTGGTTATTACAGCAGCCAGTCATGTCCTAATGAGTCTGCTGGCCTCCACCTACCCTCTCCAACAAAGTCAATGAGTAGACACAGTTCTAGGCACATGGAAGCCATCAATGATGGATAACATGATTTTCCAGAAGCAGCAGCAGGACAGTGGGCTCTGGCCAAATCCTATTTCTTCCCCTTTCTTGCTAAGTGATCCTAGGCAAGAAACTTCACTTCTCTCAGCCTTCACTTCCTTGTATATAAAATGGGGCTAAAAATAGGAGCTACCTCATAGAAGTGTCAAGAGATTTAAATGAGGCGATATATGTAAAGTGCTTAGCACCATGAGTGGTATACTGTAAGTGCTCCAAAAATGGGAACTGCTGTTAACACAGCCTCCAGAAGAGTCTTCCTGAACCTGCTTTGTCTGTGTCTACCCTCTGCACCCAAACCTTCCATGCCTGCCCAGTGCCCACAGAATACATCCTAAATTCCTTCCTCTGGTGTAAGGGCCCCCCAAGCTTGCCACTGCCCATATTTTCACCCTAATTCCCACTGCTTCCCCAACAAGCCTCTACGCAAACCAACTTTATTAACAGCTTTCCCCCAAATTCTGTCTGACTCTGCCTGTATGTGTGTGACATCTCTCCCTGTCATGGAAGGCTTTGTGTAACACCCATCCAACAAATACACTGCATACACAGTCTACTGTATGCCAGGCCTTGGATGGAGCCTGGAGATACAGTGGTAAACAAAACATGCAAAGCCCCTTGTTTTGTCAGAGCACCTACAGGGGAGTTGAGAGATGGACACAAAAGAAATAAATGTGCAATTACAAATAGTGGCTGTCTCTATGAAGGGAGAGTTCACGGTGTGATAAAGAAGACTACAGGAAGCACCTACCTGAGACCAGTGGCCAGGGAAGCACTCTCTCGGGATAGAGCATTTCAACTGAGACCTCAGGTATGAAAAGGGGTGGCCTAGAAGAGTGCTAGGTAGAATCTTTCAGAGAAAAGGGGCAGCATGTGCAAAGACCCTGTGGCTGGAGGGAATGTGGCCCATTCGGTAAAGAACTGAAAGGCCCATGGGTTGGAGCATAGCTTGTAGACAGAAGTTGGGGTGGCGAGGAGGGAGAAACACAGGATGAAGCAGAGGAGGTAGGCAAGAACTAGATCAGGCAGTGCTTCAAGGCATGGAATGGAGGCCCAGCTCCTCCTTGAAATCTCCCCAGTTGTTTTTGGTCCTTGATTTCCTCCTCCAGACTCTTCCAGGCCTTGCTTTCTCCATCACTTAGCCAGGACCAGACACTACGTATTTAAATCTGCAGAGAGTCATGAATGTAGAGGGAAGTGCCTCCTTCACTGGGAAACTGCACCGGGCCACTCAGGTCCCAGCTCTCCACTTCCCGGGCTCATACTGTCCCGACTCCACCCCCCCAAGAGAATGCCCAGCATGAGCACTGGGCCACCCCCACTTATTTTGGTTTCTTGGGAGGCTTTTTGAATAGGGCCCTTATCAGGGTGGGGATCTCTGGTTTCAAAAATTGATCTGCCCCTTCTAACAGGATGTCAGGTCTCTCACGCCATTGGGCAGTGCTGAACTCTGGAGCCCCCGGGGGCATGTGAGCGGGGACAGGGAGCCTGTGAGAGCCTGGTGCAGGCCTCGCCATCCCCAGGGGAACTAAATAAAGCTATTGTTGGGAAGGGAAGAGAGAAAATAGCCGACAAGATGTATTTTGTTCTCTGTGACCTGTCTGTGTTCGGGGAGGGGCTGGCATGTTGCAGATGAGTGGAAATGAGAGTGGCCTTTGAAACCCATTTGAACAGCTTGGGGAAGGAAACGGGGAAAGTGGGGAGAAGACCTGGGTGGCAGTGGGGAAGTTCTACCATTTCTTAACTGCCTGACCTTGACAGATGTCTTGCCTCTGATTCCTTATCTATCACATGGGGAAAGGGAAGAATGCTCACATATATAAAGTGCCTAGGACCATCCCTGGCCCTTATGAGACCCTCAGTAAGTATAGTTGTCATTAGCTTGGGAGAGCATGTGGTGGGTAGACTCACCCAGTGTGCAGTACCATGGACATTTCTTGAGCTCTAACAAATGACTTCAGAGACCTATCAGAATGTCTCCAAATTCTGCTGATTCTACCCTTGAAAAGCTTTTGGCCTGGCCACTAGATATTAAGATGTTAGTTTACAAGCTCATGTGTACAAAATATTTAGTGGTCTTCCTTGTAGTAGCAGAGAGAGAGAAAGAAAATGACACAAATGTCCATTATAGGAAAATGGCCAAAGAATTGCAGCCCATGTACCCTGTGGAATATTGTGAAGTTATTGAAACTATTGGGTCAGGAGTGTAGCTACTGACATGGGGAAAGGGAGTCCACATGGTGTGATGTGAAGTGAAAAGAGCCATTTCTAAAAAAAAAATCAACCTCAACCATATATGTGCATACACGTTTGCAAAGATGGAGCATAACAAGTGTTGGGCAGAAATCACTAAGCAGGTGAGATCAGTTACCTGGGCTGGGAAGTGGGGGAAGGATATAAGGAAAAAAAGAAAAAAGAAAAAAAGATTGTGGCAAAATAGGAGAAAACTTATGGTGTAATGTTAAGTGAATAAACTTCAAATTCTATCTCTCATATTATTGCAGAATATCCCTTTTTTTAATTGGACATTTAAATGAGGATTATAAAGTAAAGTGGGCCAAAGCAAACACTGATTTGACTAGATGCTGAAGTCGTAGACAAAACTAGCCTTGAATTTCTAAGGTCATTTGAAGAAAATATTTCTGTTTTTCAAAAGTGTCACTTGAAAAAAAGAAAAACTCTTGGGAGTGCCCCCACTCTCTCCACCATCCCCACCCCAGTCCAAGCCCAACCAGTGGCACTTTGTGTTGGTTGTAACTAATTCCAAATTGGTCTCTGGCCCTTCAGCCTCTCCAGATGCAATTTAACCTTCCCTCAGCTTACAGGTCACGCTCGTGTCCCAGAACTGAGCTATTTCCCCAGCCCATTCAAGCAACCTAAATTCTTCCCTTCAGCTTTGAAGGCCCCCAGTAATCTGGCCTCACATTGCCTCTACCTCAACCCAACACCAGCCCAGAGCCTTGCCAGTTGGTTCTAAAAACAATGCTCTTCTCAACCAAAGCAAAACATGGCAAAGGAAACTCTCCCATGGTATCAGGAAAATTCATTGCCTTAAACATATTCTCAAAATGCTTTCTTTGAAATATCTTACTGTAAATTCTCAGATTTTTCTAGATTGACTTTCTGTGTCCTGTAAATCCAGATGCAATTTCTACTCCCACTATTTTTGACAATTAATATGTTCCTCCAGTTTCATTTAAGAGTGTTGGAGAAGGGCACTCAGTTCAAATATATCATTCCACTTAGCAGTTATGTCCAAAATAACTTTATTGATGATAAACTCATATTAAGTATCATAAAATAAATCCTCCCTTCCTGTGAGTCTTTGTTCATTAGAGCTCATGAAGAATCTCTACATATTTCATGAGAAGACCACAAGACTCTACACCATTCAGCCCTTGAGGAATGCTGAGCCTTCCCTCCACCCAGCCACAAACTACTCATCCTTCAGAATCCTTCACTGAGTCTTCCTTTCCTATGAAGACTAGCTCATGACTCCACCTACCCAGACTTACCCACCATGCTGCTTGTTCTGCTCTTTCATTGCATAGCTCATCTCTCTAAGATAGGAAATCTTGTCTCAATCTTCTGTGTGTCCTGCACAGCATGAAATACAGAGCCAGCCACAGAGTTCTCATTCAGTTAGTGCCCACTGAATTTGTTAGATTTGTTAGATTTAATATTATTTTATTGATTCTTATGATTAGGGAGAAGCATTTATTGTATCCCAGAGATGCATATCCCTAGGAAGTGCGCCTGGGTAGACAGAGGGCTTGATTAAGAGTCAAAACACATGAGCTTGACCGGTTCTCCAATTGTGTGGCATGAAAACAATCACTTCACTCTTTAGGCTTCAGCATCTAAGAGGACACGTGTATTAGTTTCCTATTGCTGCTCTAACAAATTTAGCAGCTTGAGAGAACACCTCTTTATTATCTCACAGTTATGTATATCAGACATCTGGGATGGCGTTCTCTGCTTAGGGCCTCATCCAGCTGAAATCAAGGTGCTGGCATGCTGCATTTTCCTCAGGAGCTCAAGGTCCTCTCCCAAGTTCATTCTTGGTATTGGCATAATTCACTTCTTTGCAGCTGTAGGTCTGAGGCCCCCAGTTCCTTGCTGGCTATCAGCCGGGGGCTGCCTTCAGCTCCTGGAGCAGGAATGGTATGTTGAGTCTTTCTCATGCCTGGAATCTCTCTGCTTTCCTCTTCCGCCGCCAGCCTGAGAAAGTTCTCTGCTTTTAAGGGCTCAATGTAATTTGATTAAGATAATCTCCCTATTTTAAGGTCACCTGTGCATATAATAGAACAATCGTTGTATGACAATCTCATCATATTCACAGGCTCCAGAGATTAGGGTAGGACATCTTGGGGAGCATTCCTAGAAATTCTACTTGCTGCATCATGGTAACATGGGGGATAGGCAAGTAGATTACTAAGGTTCTTACAGATTAAAATTGCCAAGCTTTAATCACCTCTGATGACTCGCTCTGGTGTAGCTCCCTGATTTTCCCTCATTGAACTTCATTTCACTCCCTCCCCGGCTATTAATCAAATACTGCCAAGCTAGAGCCTCTGCTCTCCTTCCTCCATCATCCAGCCTTCCTTTATCTCTCTCCTTGCCCCACAAAGCCAGAATCATCTCCTTCCTCCTCTCAATTCTACTTCACACTTTGATTTTGAACCTCCACTTGGTGCTAAGCAGCTTTACATTCTTTATGTCATTTCTTCTTCCCCCAGTTATCCTGTGAGTTGGTCATTATTGTCCCCATTTTGCAGATTAGAGCACTAAGGTTCAGAGAGGTTAAATATCTAGTCCAAGGTCAAACAAAGAGTAAGTTTAACTCCAACATTCAATTCTTTTCAGTACCTGTCAGCATGTCACAAAATGATCAGGCTGGGAGGGATGGAGAGGAAGAGAGAGCACAACGTTTCCCCTCACCTCAAGCTTCACCTTAAAATGCGATGGAGATGAAGCCCCAGTAGTGACCTGGGCAGTTCTTGGACTGCTGGGGGTGGGGGAGTCAATATCTAGGGTCTGTGGGTGAATGGCTGGGTGTGACGATGCTGCCGGGGAACAATAGCCGCTTGGTGAAAATGCGCCCATTCATTCCACTTCATAGCCCTTGGGTTGGTAAAATTTAAGTCTTTCAACCTCAAGTGTTGGGATCTCTTTTCCTGTCCATGAGAGCATAAGTGGGTACCACCACTTAGTAGAGCAATTTCACAATATCTAGCAAAGCTGAGACGAGCATTGCCCAACCCCAGCAATTCTGCTCCGGTGCATGTGCCCTGGAGAAATTCCCCTACTAGTATTGTTTATAATTGGAAAAAACAGAAATCACCTAAATGTTCATCAGCAGTAAATGAACAAATGGCAGAGTGTTCATAAAGTGGAATACTTTGCAGTAGTTAAACATGAATCTGAGCTGTATACATCAACATACATGAGCCTCACAAACATAATGTACCCCAAAGTTGTAAAAGAATAGATTCTTTTGGCGGGGGTTAGGGGGGCTTCCCTGGTGTCACAGTGGTTAAGAATCCGCCTGCTAGTGCAGGGGACACAGGTTCGATCCCTGGTCTGGGAAGACCCCACATGCCGAGGAGCAACTAAACCCGTGCGCCACAACTACTGAGCCTGTGCTCTAGAGCCCGCGAGCCACAGCTACTGAGCCTGCGTGCCACAACTACTGAAGCCCACGCGCCTAGAGCCCGTGCTCCACAACAAGAGAAGCCACCGCAATGAAAAGCCCGTGCACCACAACAAAGAGTAGCCCCTGCTCGCCACAACTAGAGAAAGCCCACACGCAGCAACGAAAACCCAACGCAGCCAAAAATAAATAAATAAAATACATTTTTTAAAAAGCTTATGTATTTAGATTTTTTAAAAAGTAGAGGGTCAGGGCTTCCCTGGTGGCGCAGTGGTTGAGAGTCCGCCTGCCGATGCAGGGGACACGGGTTCGTGCCCCGGTCTGGGAAGATCCCACATGCCGCGGAGCGGCTGGGCCCGTGAGCCATGGCCACTGAGCCTGTGCTCCGCAAGGGGAGAGGCCACAACAGTGAGAGGCCCGCCTACCGCAAAAAAAAAAAAAAAAAAAAAAAAAAAAAAAAGTAGAGGGTCAAATTTAAATTATTAAAAAAAAGAATAGATTCTTTTTTTTAATTTTTAGGGGAGTATAGTTGCTTTACAATGTTGTGTTAGTTTCTACTGTACAGCAAAGTAAATCAGCTATATGTATACATATATCACCTCTTTTTTAGATTTCCTTCCCATTTAGGTCACCACAGAGTACTGAGTAGAGTTCCCTGTGCTATATAGTAGGTTCTCACTAGTTATCTATTTTATACATGGTATCAATAGTGTATATATGTCAATCCCAATCTCCCGATAAGAATAGGTTCTTTTGATGCCACTTACATAAAGTTTAACATGTGTAATGTATATTGACTGGGAATCATATGTAATAGTTAAAATATGAATAAATACAAGGAAATTTGGTAAGAAAGAAGTACATCGGGGCTTCAACTGTTTGGACAATGGCTTATTTCTTAAGCTAGATAATGTCCACAATATTGCTCTTTAAGTCTTCTTTCATATGTGAAATATTCCATAATAACTCTTAAACTGACAAGTAATTACCGCCAGGAATTACTTACCACTTATAACGTTAAGTGGAAAGAGCAACAAGCAAAATTGGGTATGCACTATACTCCCAATTTTGTGAGAACAGAACAAATCGAAAGAAAAAATTTAGATTAAAAAAAAAAACAAGACGATCAGATAATACACCAAGACTGCTCAAATTTTGAGGGTGATTTTTATTGTCTTCTTTGTACATAACTACATAGAACTTTATTATATTTTACAAACTTTTTATAATGAGTACATATTGCTTTTGGAATCAAAAATCAATATTGTCTTTTTTAAAAAAGATGCATTTGTTAACTCTAGAACCAGGATATGATCAATTTTAGCCTGAAATCAGGGAGGAAATTTTTTATTCAGCATCTACTACAGGAAGCCCTTGTACTAGATCTTAGAGGAAACCATTCACATCAGGCTTTTTTTTCTTTTTCTTTTTTTTTTTTGCTGTACGTCGGCCTCTCACTGTTGTGGCCTCTCCCGTTGCGGAGCACAGGCTCCAGACGCGCAGGCTCAGCGGCCATGGCTCACGGGCCCAGCCGCTCCACGGCATGTGGGACCTTCCCAGACCGGGGCACGAACCCGTGTCCCCTGCATTGGCAGGCGGACTCTCAACCACTGCGCCACCAGGGAAGCCCTCACATCAGGCTTGAAGTCTGACAGACCTAAGTTCAAGAGCCAGTGCCACCCCTTCCCAGCAGCTTCCTTGAGTCTCAATTTTCTGCCTGTGAAATGGTAACAAGAATACCTTCCCTGCTCGCCTCATGGGACCATTGTGGTGGTAAAATGAGATGAGGTCCATCCCGTGGGATTGTGACCCACAGCAGACCCTTCTACGCAGCTATAGCCACTCCTAAGTGTCAGACTAGGTGCTGGGCACCAGGAGGGAAGAGCTGGGTTCCTCCTCTCAGAGCATCCAGAGTGTCGGGGGGAATCCAGGACAGAGCGACAGGCACCAGAGAGTGGGACGTGATTACCTCTGGCTAGGGCTGACTCAAGTCAGAGAAGTGGTATTATTACTAAATAACAAGAAGGGATAACCTTTGCCCTCAAGCAACTCCAAATATACTTCTAGACACCAAGCAAACCCATCTCAAGCAATATATGAACAGAATGAGGAGGAAATGCATAGCCTAGGTTCAAACCTGGTCCCCTCACTTGCTAGCTGAGTAAGCGTGGGGGAGCACCTAACCATTTGAGCCCCTCTCCTCCTCTGTATCATAGGGAGAGGCATCCATGCCTCGTAGGTCTTGCTCAGCGGACTGATTAAGGCACAGATTCCGTATCGAGCACCTTCCCTGGATCAGGCAGTGTTCTAATGGCTGGGGATGCAACAGGGAACCAACCAGGACAGGCTGCTGCCCTGTTGCTCTCTGAAGGAGATGATCCAGGGCAGTTGCTCAGCACAGCACCCACACAGCGCAGACCATAAATGCTTGTGCTGTAGCATGACCACTATCATTAAGAAAACTCACAGTGTGGCCTGGAGAGAGCTTGGCGGTGGGGGGGGGGGGGGAATGAGAGTTTCCAGATACAAGAAGGTTGTTGTCGGGAATCACGCAAGGCAGAGCCAAGACAGGAATATTTAAGCTGCCATTCATTGAGTGTTTACAATGTAAAGCCTTCACATGTGGTAACTCATTTAATCCTCATAGCAACCCTGTGGGATGGATACTCATCATCCCCATTTTACAGATGAGGACCCTGAAACACAGATCCATGTGGTAGCTTATCTGAGGTTGCACAAGTGGTAAAGCCAGGATTTGAAGCAGTCAGTTTGCTCTGCTCTGCATTCTCCCCAGATTGGTGGATGCCCCGGGCAGGCTGGTTTTAGGAGCTCGGGGCTGCCTTTGGAAGCTGAAAGCAATGGCATTTAGGGTGTTTAAGCCACAGAGGGATGACCATCTGTCCAAGCATTCTTTTGGGCATTGCTGGTGATATCAGATGACCATATCTTTCTACGGAACAGGCAGTGAACAATGTCTTGGTGGTGATGCTCTGGGATGCTAATGAGTAATTTCTTCTTGTCTCTTTCAGCTCACAGCCCCACACTTCCCTGTGGTGGTCAAGCTGGGACACGCCCACGCCGGAATGGGAAAGGTATGAGAAGCAGCTCTTCCGCTTATGTTAATACTCACACGGCTTCCGCAGACTACCTGTTCTCCTCTCCCTGTATCCCCCATCACCCCCACCTGAGCCCAGCCACTCAGATCAGAGTATTAGAGGAGACCAAAATTCACTCCTTGTCCTCCCCAACCCACCTTTCTCTGAGCTCCCACAGAGCTCTCTCCAGCTCAGGCCATACTAGCCAAACCCTACCTGGCTAATTGTTTCCTGTCATTGTGAATTCAGAGAAACAGATGTAAAGCATTTTGCAGATGGTGATTCTTCTGTTCCTGTCATCATCTCCACAGCTACATGTAAGCTCATGTCTTACTCATCTCTTTATCACCTGCAGCGTTAGCACCCGGAAGGTGGCAAATGCATATGGCTCCCAGGAGGAAGCCCCTGGAGTCAGTTTCTACAAAAGTAAATAACATATTTTACATAGTCACAGTTGACGCTGCCACCAAACCAAACTTGGGTCCGCTCACCCGTGTGCAGTAAAGCCAATCTACTGACACTGGGTTGTGGTGAAGGAAAGTGCAGGTTTTATTGTAAAGGTGCCAATACAAGGAGGACGGGTGGCTCCTGCTCTAAAACCCCGAACTCCCCATGAAGGGCTTCAGCAGAGCATTTTTTTTTTTTTTTTTGTGGTACGCGAGCTTCTCACTGCTGTGGCCTCTCCCGTTGCGGAGCACAGGCTCCGGATGCGCAGGCTCAGCGGCCATGGCGCACAGACCCAGCCGCTCCGCGGCATGTGGGATCTTCCCAAACCGGGGCACGAACCCGTGTCCCCTGCATCAGCAGGCGGACTCTCAACCACTGCGCCACCAGGGAAGCCCAAGCAGAGCATTTTTAAAGGCCAGGTGAGGGAGGGGGTCGCAGGGAATGTCATCAGCTCATGCACAATTCTCTGATTGGTTGATGGTGAGGCAACAGAGTGGTTAACATGATCAATCCTTAGGCACCAGTAGGTCTGGGGACTCATGATCATCAAATAGTTCATTTCTTCCATTTGGTGGTGGTTTTAGCATCTGTAAAACAACTCAAGAAGTGTGCATCGGATACTATTATCTAGGTCCTTCAGAGAGGAGCTACAGCAGAAGATATGGGGGAGGAGTCTGTCCCAGAAAGGCCTTATAGGGTCCTGCTTGGTTACAACATATTATGACAAATTGTACTGGTCAGATTTTTGCAGTTGCAAGTGTAGAAACGCAAATCAAATTAGGGGGCAAAAGATAATTCATTGGTTCAAGGATCAGGAAGTCTGGGATAGTTCTTGATAGATTCAGGCAGAGCTGGATCCAGGAGCTCAAATGATATCAGAGCTCTTGGCTCTGTTTATCTCTACTTGGTGTTTCTTCAGATAGTCGAGATAGATGGCTGTGGGTGGCCCATTCTGGTCCCTAAGCTCACCGTCCCAGAGGAAGAAAGACCCTGTCTCTTTCCAGCATCTCTGTATAAATCTCATGGAGGGATACTGGTCAGTGCTTGGGCTTCTGGAGATTTACTCCTAAATAAGGGGAGTGGGGATGGGGAAGTGTCGGGGGCTACCACAGGCCACCTCTCAAGCTTCTGGCTGAAACAGAACCGTGTGAGAACATGTGGATCTCAGTGCCTGCCGTCCCCATTGGAGGGACCTGAGCCCATGCCCAAGGCCCAACCCGGGCATCCTAGATAAAGGGCAGCAGGGGCCAGTAGAAACCTTGCTTTGTGTAGGCTCAGCCCAGCCGTGAATAACCCTAAACCCTGCACCTTTGTTCTTCCCACCCCATTATGCCTTCTGTATCACCTCTTTCCACCTAAACTCCATCCCCTTCAAGCAGCAAAGGATGGAAAGGGTCAGACAGGTCAGGGCGTGACCTCAGCTCTGACCTTTGTGTGAAGTGGAGCAAGTTGCCATCTAACTTCTCTTGGCCTCCTCATCTGACAAATGATGACACTTTTTTTTATTGAAGTCTAGTTGATTTACAATGCTGTGCCAATCTCTGCTGTAGAGCAAAGTGACTCAGTTATACACATATAGACATTCTTTTTTCATATTCTTTTCGATTATGGTTTATCACAGGGTACTGAGGATAGTTCCCTGTGCTATACATTAGGACCTTGTTGTTTATCCATTCTAAATGTAATAGTTTGCACAAACAATGATACTTCTTATAACCACCTTTAAAATGAATCCTTGTCTATTATATCTCAGTAAAACTTGAAGCAAAAAAAAGTTTTTAATCCTCCCGCCATACTACCTCTCCCTACAAAGGACACATTGTGAGGTCAGAGATTTTTACCTGTGTGCCCACTACTGCACCTACGGCTCCGAATGGCTCCTGGTGTACCCTAGCCCCTCAGTTTGTTGGTCGAGTGGATAAATGAGTAACTCCCTCTTCAGATGCCACCCTCAGTCTGCTCCCCACTGCTTGTTCTCCCAGCCCCTCCTCCATCCCCTATCATCTGGCTATAGCTCCCTCCACTCCTGAGGCTGCCCTCCCCATGGTCCTCAATGACCCTCTGCTGCTAATTCAGCTGTCACTTTTCTATCCATAGCTGAATTTACCTTTCTATATCATTTAAACCTGCCGGCCGTCCTTTCTGCCCTGAAACTCATGCCCCTCAGCTGGGTCTCTGCCCTCTCTCTGACTCCTCCTTCACAGTCTCCTTCAAGTGCTTTCCTTCCTGCTCCATCTTTAGCCGCATCTATTCCATCAGCACACGCTATCTGAGCTCTTGTCTGCTCTTTCAGCTTCAGCTCCCATCTACACACCAACAGCCCGCCAGTCACATTTCCTGTGCAGAACATCAGGCTCTTATACCCAGTTACCTCCTCTACATCTCCACTGCATGCCCCGTGGAAACCTCAGACTCTAAACTTCCCAGACCATGCCCATTTTGTTTTCAGACAGCCCGCCCTCCTTCCTCATCTTTATCCTCCTCCTCTTCCTGGGACCATCTCTACAACAGGAACCACCAGTCCCTCCATTGTCTTGAAACAGAAATCTGGGAGTCATCTCCCCTCCCCTGTGTCCAAATGGTCGTCAAGTCTTGTCACTTGCCCTTTTGTTAATGTTTCTCAAACCTGTCCCTTTCTTTCTGCCTACTGTCACCATCTTGGACAGCTTTGGTAAAGTTAGAGGGTTCCCAAGAATTAAATTCCGTTTCTAAAGCTTAAAATAATCCCAGACAGGAAATAAAATGAAGGAAATACTTAAAGAGACTGACGCAATGTCGGGGGAGGGGATGCCTCTGAGAAACTCAAGCCCAAAAGGAACTCCCAGAACATGGAAAGGAGGCCACATCTCCGAGGATAAGAAGTGTCACCCGCTGGAATAAACTGAGGTTTGCAAAAATGCTGAGATCAAGGGGAAAGGACTTTTCTCCTTCTGTCTGGAATGAGAAAAGTATCAGGAACGGCCTGGACATGCCAACTGAGCAAATGATGTCATATTCATGGCTGAGGGGGAGAAAAACAGAACAGTATCTTCTACAGTACTTCCACTTTCTCTCCAGAAGGAAGATTGTCTGTCTGGAGAGAAGCAAGGAGAACATTTCTAGGAGGAAACTGGTGAAGAGGCTGTCAATTAACTCAGTCTTACTGGAAATCCACCCAGGATCCCATGATTGAAATTCCTGACCCTCCTCAATTATATTTTGCTTCTCTGTTCACACATATTAATTTGTACCTACTCTGTGCTAAGAATCGGAGGATGAATAGGACCCAGTCCTTGCTCTCAAGAAACTGAGGAGACAACCACATAAGTAAATAAGTATAAGATGTGCTGAGGATCTGATAGAAGGCTGTGCAGGGAGTGTGGAGATTGAAGGAAGGAGCTTAATTCCACCTAAGGGATGGAAAGAAGTTCCCTGTCAGGGTAACTACGTGGTTTGGTGTGCCTGGAGATTTAAGGAATTCTAACAAACAAGAAAGGCTCGAAGACAAGAGGTGGACCAATACCCTCTTTATTAAAACAAAGAATAGTGGATGTCACAAGGCACAGAAATCAAAATATAGTGAAACGCCGTGCAGTTTGGGGAGCACTTAGATAGTCGGGAGGTAATCATGGGACACACTAGTAGTTCTAAGAAACCAGTAAGGCTAGACCAATTTAAGAGGGTGGTGTTCTTCCCCCAGGGGCATTTGGTCTGGAGGCAGTTTTGGTTGTCACAGCTGGGGGTGAGGGAAGTGCTAGGGACATATGGCATCTACCCGGTGGGAGCCAAGGATGCTGCTGATCACCCTAAATGCCCCCTACAACAAAGAATTATCCAGCCCAAAATGTCAAGAGCGTCAAGGTTAAGAAACCCTGGACAAAACTAATTTCATTTCCTTTGTGGAAAGTTTTACCAGATTAGAAACCAGAGGAAGCAGTGGTTATTATGGAGTTCAGCATGTTTCCAAGTCTGTTCCAAAGGACTATGCTAAAGACTATTTTAGTCAAATATGAAAATTCCTTGTTATGAATTCTCTTTTTTTTTTTTTTTTTTTTGCGGTACGCGGGCCTCTCACCGTTGTGGCCTCTCCCGTTGCGGAGCACAGGCTCCGGACACGCAGGCTCAGTGGCCATGGCTCATGGGCCCAGCCGCTCCGCGGCATGTGGGATCCTCCCGGACCGGGGCACGAACCCGTGTCCCCTGCATCGGCAGGCAGACTCTCAACCACTGCGCCACCAGGGAAGCCCCGAAAATTCCTTGTTAAAGTAGGTTTTTAGTGCAGAACTTCTCAGAGTCGTAAATTTGCTCATATACCTCGTAGGGGCACAAGCACATAAAAACTTGTGCAGAATTTTCCAGATTTACCTGACTCAAGAAATTTTTCACCATTTTTAAATTGAGACACGTGTCCTTTCCTTAATTTGTAAAAACTCTTCACACATTAAGAACGTTCATCCTTTGTCATACTTTGCAATGATTTTTCTCCATTTGACAGTTACATATCCATTTTATTATTCAGTATTTAACCATTTTTAAAGGTTTTTTTTCAATTGTAGTCACATGTTTCCAACTTTGGGAGGCAGTTTGTTATAGTGGCTAAGGGTGTTGATTTGAATCTACTTGTTAGTTGTGAGACCTTAGGTTAAGTTACTTACCCTCCCCAACCCTAGTTTCATCTTATGTAAAAGGAGGATATTAATAGTATCAACCTAATATGCTGGTTGTGAAGATTAAGAGACATTATTCATGTCAAACACATAGTTCAGTGCCTGGAACACAATAGGCACTCAATAAATATTAGCTGTCATTATTATTAAGAATGTTTGGACCTGCTCTGGGAACCCAAAATCCAATTGAAGTCAATAGGGGAGATGTGACTAAACAGCATCCTCTGTCAGAGACTTTATTTCATTTGGCTGCAAGTTCAATGTGAATCAGATGAGTAAGGAGTTGCCAAAAGCTCTAATCCATAAACATCTAATAAATAGGTGAAAATGGGCTCAACCTCATTCATCACTAGGGAAATGCAAATGAAAACTATGATGAGATGCCACTATATAACCACTAGACTAGCTCAAACTAAAAAGATTAATAATACTAAGTGTTGGCAAGGACATGGAACATTTGGAACACAAACACAGAGCTAGTGAAAGTGTCAATTGATACAACTGCTTTGGAATACAGATTGTTATCATCTACTAAGCTGAAGTTACACAGAAGTTCTTCTTTTAGGTATACCCAACCTAAATGCATGCGTGTGTGCTCCAGTGTTTATAGCAGCTTGTTCATAGTTACCAAAATCTGGACACAGTCCATGTGTCCGTTAGAAATAGAATAGATAAATAAACCACAGTATATTCAGACAAATGGAAAATTTCCAGCAGTGAAAATGAATGAACTACAACTATATACAACAACGTGCATGAATTTCACAAATACACCATTGAATGAAATAAGTCAGATACAAAAGGATGCCTATTTATATGATTCCATTTATATAAAATTCAAAACCAGGGAAACTAAACTATAGTGTTAAGTGGGATACATACTAAGGTGATAAAACTTTTAAGAAAAGCAAGAAAATTACTACCATAAAAAAATAGAAGTTACCTTTGTGGAGGAGGGAGGTATGGTCATTGGGATGCAGCAGGAGTGGTCCAAGTTGTAGTTCTTGACTTGGGTAGTAGTTATGTGGATGTTTGCTTTGTGATTGACAGCTCATTGAACTGTCATTTTTTTTTTTTTTTTTTTTTTTTTTTTTTAAGTAACTTGTCTAAGTTTATTTAGCTCATATACAGTAGATTATAAACTTGAACCAAGGTCTTCTTTTTTTTTTTTTTTTTTTTTTTTTTTTTTTTTTTTTAATTAGTTTCTGCTTTATAACAAAGTGAATCAGTCATACATATACATCTGTTCCCACATCCCCTCCCTCATGCATCTCCCTCCCTCCCACCCTCCCCATCCCACCCCTCCAGGCGGTCACAAAGCACCGAGCTGATCTCCCTGTGCTCTGCGGCTGCTTCCCACTATCTATCTACCTTACGTTTGGTAGTGTATATATGTCCATGCCTCTCTTTCCCTTTGTCACAGCTTACACTTCCCCTTCCCCATATCCTCAAGTCCATTCTCAAGTAGGTCTGTGTCTTTATTCCCGTTTTACCCCTAGGTTCTTCATGACATTTTTTTTTTTTTTAAATTCCATATATATGTGTTAGCATACGGTATTTGTCTTTCTCTTTCTGACTTACTTCACTCTGTATGACAGACTCTAGGTCTATCCACCTCATTACAAATAGCTCAGTTTCGTTTCTTTTTATGGCTGAGTAATATTCCATTGTATATATGTGCCACATCTTCTTTATCCATTCATCCGATGATGGACACTTAGGTTGTTTCCAGCTCCGGGCTATTGTGAATAGAGCTGCAATGAACATTTTGGTACATGTCTCTTTTTGAATTATGGTTTTCTCAGGGTATATGCCTAGTAGTGGGATTGCTGGGTCATATGGTAGTTCTATTTTTAGTTTTTTAAGGAACCTCCATACTGTTCTCCATAGTGGCTGTACCAATTCACATTCCCACCAGCAGTGCAAGAGTGTTCCCTTTTCTCCACACCCTCTCCAGCATTTATTGTTTCTAGATTTCTTGATGATGGCCATTCTGACTGGTGTGAGATGATATCTCATTGTAGTTTTGATTTGCATTTCTCTAATGATTAATGATGTTGAGCATTCTTTCATGTGTTTGTTGGCAGTCTGTATATCTTCTTTGGAGAAATGCCTATTTAAGTCTTCTGCCCATTTTTGGATTGGGTTGTTTGTTTTTTTGCTATTGAGCTGCATGAGCTGTTTATAAATTTTGGAGATTAATCCTTTGTCAGTTGCTTCATTTGCAAATATTTTCTCCCATTCTGAGGGTTGTCTTTTGGTCTTGTTTATGGTTTCCTTTGCTGTGCAAAAGCTTTGAAGTTTCATTAGGTCCCATTTGTTTATCTTTGTTTTTATTTCCATTTCTCTAGGAGGTGGGTCCAAAAGGATCTTGCTGTGATTTATGTCATAGAGTGTTCTGCCTATGTTTTCCTCTAAGAGTTTGATAGTTTCTGGCCTTACATTTAGGTCTTTAATCCATTTTGAGCTTATTTTTGTGTATGGTGTTAGGGAATGATCTAATCTCATACTTTTACATGTCCCTGTCCAGTTTTCCCAGCACCACTTATTGAAGAGGCTGTCCTTTCTCCACTGTACATTCCTGCCTCCTTTATCAAAGATAAGTTGGCCATATGTGCGTTGGTTTATCTCTGGGCTTTCTATCCTGATCCACTGATCTATCTTTCTGTTTTTATGCCAGTACCACACTGTCTTAATTACTGTAGCTTTGTAGTATAGTCTGAAGTCAGGCAGCCTGATTCCTCCAGCTCCGTTTTTCGTTCTCAAGATTGCTTTGGCTATTCGGGGTCTTTTGTTTTTCCAAACAAATTTTGAAATTTTTTGTTCTAGTTCTGTGAAAAATGCCAGTGGTAGTTTGATAGGGATTGCATTGAATCTGTAGATTGCTTTGGGTAGTAGAGTCATTTTCACAATATTGATTCTTCCAATCCAGGAGCATGGTATATCTCTCCATCTATTTATATCATCTTTAATTTCTTTCATCAGTGTCTTATAATTTTCTGCATACAGGTCTTTTGTCTCCTTAGGTAGGTTTATTCCTAGATATTTTATTCTTTTTGTTGCAATGGTAAATGGGAGTGTTTTCTTGATTTCATTTTCAGATTTTTCATCATTAGTGTACAGGAATGCCAGAGATTTCTGTGCATTAATTTTGTATCCTGCTACTTTACCAAATTCATTGATTAGCTCTAGTAGTTTTTCGGTAGCATCTTTAGGATTCTCTATGTATAGTATCATGTCATCTGCAAACAGTGACAGCTTTACTTCTTCTTTTCCAATTTGGATTCCTTTTATTTCCTTTTCTTCTCTGATTGCTGTGGCTAAAACTTCCAAAACTAAGTTGAATAAGAGTGGTGAGAGTGGGCAGCCTTGTCTTGTTCCTGATCTTAGTGGAAATGGTTTCAGTTTTTCACCATTGAGGACAATGTTGGCTGTGGGTTTGTCATATACGGCCTTTATTATGTTGAGGAAAGTTCCCTCTATGCCTACTTTCTGCAGGGTTTTTATCATAAATGGGTGTTGAATTTTGTCGAAAGCTTTCTCTGCATCTATTGAGATGATCATATGGTTTTTCTCCTTCAACTTGTTAATATGGTGTATCACATTGATTGATTTGCGCATATTGAAGAATCCTTGCATTCCTGGAATAAACCCCACTTGATCATGGTGTATGATCCTTTTAATGTGCTGTTGGATTCTGTTTGCTAGTATTTTGTTGAGGATTTTTGCATCTATGTTCATCAGTGATATTGGCCTGTAGTTTTCTTTCTTTGTGACATCCTTGCCTGGTTTTGGTATCAAGGTGATGGTGGCCTCGTAGAATGAGTTTGGGAGTGTTCCTTCCTCTGATATTGTTTGGAAGAGTTTGAGAAGGATGGGTGTTAGCTCTTCTCTAAATGTTTGATAGAATTCGCCTGTGAAGCCATCTGGTCCTGGGCTTTTGTTTGATGGAAGATTTTTAATCACAGTTTCAATTTCAGTGCTTGTGATTGGTCTATTCATATTTTCTATTTCTTCCTGAGTCAGTCTTGGTAGGTTGTGCATTTCTAAGAATTTGTCCATTTCTTCCAGGTTGTCCATTTTATTGGCATAGAGTTGCTTATAGTAATCTCTCATGATCTTTTGTATTTCTGCAGTGTCAGTTGTTACTTCTCCTTTTTCATTTCTAATTCTACTGATTTGAGTCTTCTCCCTTCTTTTCTTGATGAGTCTGGCTAATGGTTTGTCAATTTTGTTTATCTTCTCAAAGAACCAGCTTTTAGTTTGGTTGATCTTTGCTATTGTTTCCTTCATTTCTTTTTCATTTATTTCTGATCTGATCTTTATGATTTCTTTCCTTCTGCTAACTTTGGGGTTTTTTTGTTCTTCTTTCTCTAATTGCTTTAGGTGCAGGGTCAGGTTGTTTACTCGAAATGTTTCCTGTTTCTTAAGGTGGGATTGTATTGCTATAAACTTCCCCCTTAGAACTGCTTTTGCTGCGTCCCATAGGTTTTGGGTCGTCGTGTCTCCATTGTCATTTGTTTCTAGGTATTTCTTAATTTCCTCTTTGATTTCTTCAGTGATCACTTCGTTATTGAGTAGTGTATTGTTTAGCCTCCATGTGTTTGTATTTTTTACAGCTCTTTTCCTGTAATTGATGTCTAGTCTCATAGCGTTGTGGTCAGAAAAGATACTTGATACAATTTCAATTTTCTTAAATTTACCAAGGCTTGATTTGTGACCCAAGATATGATCTATCCTGGAGAATGTTCCATGAGCACTTGAGAAAAATGTGTATTCTGTTGTTTTTGGGTGGAATGTCCTATAAATATCAACTAAGTCCATCTTGTTTAATGTATCATTTAAAGCTTGTGTTTCCTTATTTATTTTCATTTTGGATGATCTGTCCATTGGTGAAAGTGGGGTGTTAAAGTCCCCTACTATGATTGTGTTACTGTCGATTTCCCCTTTTATGGCTGTTAGTATTTGCCTTATGTATTGAGGTGCTCCTATGTTGGGTGCATAAATATTTACAATTGTTATATCTTCTTCTTGGATCGATCCCTTTATCGTTATGTAGTGTCCTTCTTTGTCTCTTCTAATAGTCTTTATTTTAAAGTCTATTTTGTCTGATATAAGAATTGCTACTCCAGCTTTCTTTTGATTTCCATTTGCATGGAATATCTTTTTCCATCCCCTTACTTTCAATCTGTATGTGTCTCTAGGTCTGAAGTGGGTCTCTTGTAGACAGCATATATATGGGTCTTGTTTTTGTATCCATTCAGCCACTCTGTGTCTTTTGGTGGGAGCATTTAGTCCATTTACATTTAAGGTAATTATTGATATGTATGTTCCTATTCCCATTTCCTTAATGGCTTTGGGTTCGTTATTGTAGGTATAGTCCTTCTGTTGTGTTTCTTGCCTAGAGAAGTTCCTTTAGCATTTGTTGTAAAGCTGGTTTGGTGGTGCTGAACTCTCTCAACTTTTGCTTGTCTGTAAAGGTTTTAATTTCTCCATCAAATCTGAATGAGATCCTTGCTGGGTAGAGTAATCTTGGTTGCAGGTTTCTCTCCTTCATCACTTTAATTATGTCCTGCCACTCCCTTCTGGCTTGTAGAGTTTCTGCTGAGAGATCAGCTGTTAACCTGATGGGGATTCCCTTGTGTGTTATTTGTTGTTTTTCCCTTGCTGCTTTTAATATGATTTCTTTGTGTTTAATTTTTGACAGTTTGATTAATATGTGTCTTGGCGTATTTCTTCTTGGATTTATTCTGTATGGGACTCTCTGTGCCTCCTGGACTTGATTAACTATTTCCTTTCCCATATTAGGGAAGTTTTCAACTATAATCTCTTCAAATATTTTCTCAGTCCCTTTCTTTTTCTCTTCTTCTTCTGGAACCCCTATAATTCGAATGTTGGTGCGTTTAATGTTGTCCCAGAGGTCTCTGAGACTGTCCTCTGTTCTTTTCATTCTTTTTTCTTTATTTTTCTCTGCATCAGTTATTTCCACTATTTTATCTTCCACCTCACTTATCCGTTCTTCTGCCTCAGTTATTCTGCTATTGATCCCATCTAGAGTATTTTTCATTTCATTTATCGTGTTTTTAATCGATGCTTGATTCATCTTTAGTTCTTCTAGGTCCTTGTTAACTGTTTCTTGCATATTGTCTATTCTATTTCCAAGATTTTGGATCTGGGAAATAGAATCTTGGATCAGCTTTACTATCATTATTCTGAATTCTTTTTCAGGTAGACTGCCTATTACCTCTTCATTTGTTAGGTCTGGTAGGTTTTTATCTTGCTCCTTCACCTGCTGTGTGTTTTTCTGCTTTCTCATTTTGCTTATGTTACTGTGTTTGGGGTCTCCTTTTTGCAGGCTGCAGATTCGTAGTTCCCGTTGTTTTTGGTGTCTGTCCCCCGTGGCTAAGGTTGTTTCAGTAGGTTGTGTAGGCTTCCTGGTGGGGGGGACTAATGCCTGTGTTCTGGTGGTTGAAGCTCGATCTTGTCTTTCTGGTGGACAGGTCCACGTCTGGTGGTGTGTTTTGGGGTGCCTGTGGCCTTATTATGTTTTTAGGTATCCTCTCTGCTAATGGGTGGGGTTGTGTTCCTGCCTTGCTAGTTGCTTGGCATAGGGTGACCAGCACTGTAGCTTGCTGGTCGTTGACTGAAGCTGGGTGCTGGTGTTGAGATGGAGATCCCTGGGAGATTTTCGCTGCTTGATATTATGTGGAGCTGGGAGGTCTCTTGTGGACCCGTGTCCTGAAGTTGGCTCTCCCACTTCAGAGGCACAGCACTAACTCCTGGCTGCAGCACCAAGAGCCTTTCATCCACCCGGCTCAGAATAACAGTGAGAAAAAGTAGAAAGAAATAATTAGTAGAAGAAAGAAAGAGAGATTGAAAGAAAGGAAGAAGGGAAGTAAGGAAGGAAGGAAGGAAGGAAGAAAGAAAGGAGGGAGGGAGGGAGGAAGGATGGAAAGAAAGGAAAGAAAGGAGGGAGGGAGGAATGAAAGCAAAAGGAAGAGTGAATGGAAGAAGAGAGGGAGGGAGGGAGGAAGGAAAGAAAGAAAGAAAGACAGGAGGGAGGGAGGGAGGGAGGAAGGAAAGAAAAAGAAAGTGGAAAGAAGAAGGGTGGGAGGGAGGGAGGGATGGAGGAAAGAAAAAGAAAGAAGGAAAGGAGGAGCGGAGGGAGGGAGGGAGGAAGGGAAGGGAGGAAAAAAAGAAAGAGCAGGTAAAGTAAAATAGAATAAAGTATGAAATATAGTAGCGTTATTAAAATTAAAAAGTAATTATTGAAAAAAAAACACGGACCGAAAGAACCCTGGGACATATGGTGGAAGCAAAGCTATACAGAGAGAATCTTACACAGAAGATTACACATACACATTCACAAAAAGAGAGCAGGGGGAAAAATCAAAAATCTTGCTCTCCAAGTCCACCTCCTCGATTTGGGATAATTCGTTGTAAAAAGAGGAAAAGGGCGAAAAGTCTGAAATCTTGCTAAGTCCACCTCCTTAATTTGAGATAATTCGTTGTAAAAAGAGGGAAAAAAAGGGGGGGAAAGTCTTAAATCTTGTCCTCAAGGTCCACTTCCTCAATTTGGGATGATTCGCTGTCCATTCATGCACTCCACAGACGCAGGGCACATCAAATGGACCGTGGAGCTTTAATCCACTGCCTCGGAGGCTGCACAGAGAGATTTCCCTGTCTCTGCTCTCACAGCTCCCGGGTCTCAGCCTTGGACCTGGCCCCGCCTCTGCGCGTAGGTCGCCGGAGGGCGTCCGTTCTTCGCTCAGACAGGACGGGTTTAAAGGAGCCGCTGATTCGGGGTCTCTGGCTCACTCAGGCAGAGGGGAGGGAGGGGAATGCCCTCTCCTCGCGCACCAGGCAACAAAAGGGAAAAAAGTCTCTTGCCTCTCCGGTAGCTCCAGACCCTTTCCCCGGACTCCCTCCGGGCTAGCACTAACCCCTTCAGGGTCTCTTCCTGCCGCCAGCCCCAGACCTCTCCCTGCGCTCCGACTGAAAGCCGATACCCGAGCCTCAGCTCCCAGCCCCGCCCGCCCTGGCGGCCGAGCAGACAAGTCTCTCGGGCTGGTGTGTGCCTGAGGGCACCGATCCTCTGTGCCAAAATCTCTCTGCTTTGCCCTCCACACCCCTGTTGCTGTGCTCTCCTCCGCTACTCCGAAGCTTTCCCCCTCCGCCACCTGCAGTCTCCGCCCTCGAAGGGGCTTGTAGTGTGTAGAAACCTTCCCTCCTTCACGGCTCCCTCCCACTGGTGCAGGTCCCGTCCATATCCTATTGTCTCTGTTTATTCTTTTTTTCTTTTGACCTACCCAGGTATGTGGGGAGTTTCTTGCCTTTTGGGGGGTCTGAGGTCTTCTGTCAGCGTTCAGTAGGTGTTCTGTTGGAGTTGTTCCACGTGTAGATGAATTTCTGATGTATCTGTGGGGAGGAAGGTGATCTCCGCGTCTTACTCTTCCGCCATCTTCCTCCGGCTCCCCCTGTCATTTTTTATACTGGGCAATTCTCCATGTATGTTATATTTCAAAATAAAATAAGGTTTTTTAAACCTTGTTTAGGACATATTAATGGAGATCTGATTTCCAAAATAAAGTGAGAGTCCTGCACTGCACTGATTCCTCCATGGCTAGAACATTGTATTCGGTTCTGGGCTGTAAACCAGTTCTGGATGTTTGAAAGAGCCATTGGCACATGAGTATGTCCAGTGGAAAATGAACTGAGCAATAGAGGGCAGAGGCTTCCAGGCTAGGAGGGCTAGAGACAGTGTGGCCACCGTCCCCAGAAACATGGAGAATTGTCCTGGGAAGGTAAGCTGGGCTGCTTCTATATAACATGTAGCAGCCAAAAACGGGACCAAGGTTGGGGGAAATGCATGAGGGTTGTGTTGAAAGAGCAACTTTCTGACACTCAGAGGCGAATATTAATGGAATGAAGAGCCCCTTTGGGTAGGAAGTTCTCATCATTGCAGAACTGGAGCAAAGATGAATACTTACTGGAGAGTTTCAAGGGAATTTAAGCATTATGTGAGATTCTTAGCCTGAGATGTTTGAACCCCGTAAAACTGAGACACATCTGCGTATGTTTATGTGTGGATGGGATATGAATGTTTTGTGGGGGGAAAAGAGTCCATAGCTTCTTTCACCTTTTCACAGGGGCCCATAACCCTCCCAAAGTTTAACATACCCTGAAGGTGACTGCTACAGTATCTTCTAATGAAAAGAATCTGTGGTTTTGAGCAATACTATGAGCGGTCTATTGAAAGGAATGACATATCTGTTATCATAGAAGTCAAGTTCAAGGCCAACTGCCACTATAGTGTGGGGGTAGCAATTGTAGAATCTGAAAGCGTGTTTCTGGTTTGAATCTGGATTAACCATTTACTAGTTGTGTGTCCTTGGGCAAGTTGCCTAACCTCTCCATGCCTCAATTTCTTCATCTCTAATATGGGGACAATAACCTCCCTCCTGGAGTTGTAATGATGATAGAATCAATCAGCCCAGGCTTAGGAAGGTGCCTGGTCAACACTCAGTGAATGGGAGCTTTAAAAACTCACTACAAATATAAACTATTACTCTGATTACTTAACTGCTTATCTCAACTAAGATGAGATAAGCAGTTGCTCATAATAGACAAAAAGGGGAGGAGAATTAAATTCTGGGTAAATTCTTAAAGTAAGGAAAACGGGATTCCAGCATTCCCAGGAGAGGCCAAGATAACACGCAAACCCCACCCTGGGAGTCACCTTATCCTTGTTTCATAAATTCACAGACTTTCAGGACTTAAGTACCAGCACCCCACTTAAAAGATAAGAACCTGAGGCCCCAGAGAGGAGAAGGGTCTTGCCCAAGGCCACGTAGTGAGGAAGCATCCCCAGTAACAGAACAGGAAGGGAAAGAAAATCCTTTGAGATTATTCAACCCCATTGCATACTTTACAGATAAGAACAGTAGTAGTTATAATAGCCAGAATAATAATAAAAGCTAATACTCTATGGAGTTTACTCTGTGCAGGCACTGTTCTAAGTGCTTTATGAATCACTCATTGACTACTATCCCCTCATAACCACCCTATGAGGAAGATACTGTGGGTATCCCCACTTTTCAGATGAGTAAACTGAGGCACAGGGAGTAAGGGGTGGAATGGGGTTCAACCCTGGGCAGTCTGGCTCTGGCTCCTAAGCTCAGTGAGAGGTAAAGGGCACTGCCATGGTCACAGGTTAATAAGCCCAGATGCGGGCTTGGCCAGGGTTTGTTGTTCTACTAAGAGGAGCCTGGAGTGATGAGGGACAGGGATGAGGTGCCCTGACAGACAGCCTGTCTGTTCTGGGGGGACGAGGTGGCAGCTCCTAAATGCACTGTTTTCCAGTCGCCCCCGCATCTTGCACACCCCTGCTTGGCCAGGGCCGCTGCTGTCATCAGCTCCCAGCGACCTGGACTCTGCTCTCTTCCCTCGGGCTGACTCAATAAGACTTCCCAGCACTGTCCACTTTTTAAAGTGGGAGTAGGTGGCCAGATAACACAGTAATGGAGAGAAAGGGCTAGAAAATGAGCAAATGGGGGAATGGAACCCAGGGGAACAGTTAAGAAATCAAGTGCTCCCCAGCACCTGGGAGATCAACAGGGAGGAAAGTCACTCTGTGTTTCATGCTCAGCAGAAGCTGAATCAAGTGAGAGCAGGGGAGAGGCTCCAGCCTGCAAGGCGTGCCGGGGAAGCAGTGTTCACCGGCCGCTGCCAAGCTGTGTAGGAGGAGAGGAGAGAGGGACACACACTCCCTCCAGCAGCCTCCCTCTCAACTGCACCACCCACCAAGTCCCCCCACCCCCAGATGACCACTGCCTCCTTTACTCTCTGCTTCTCTTGAACAAAATGGGCCCTTAAGGGGCTTCCATCTGTCCTTTACACCTTAGTGAAAATTGTAAACACTGTTCTCTGCATCTCAGAGCCTCTGGCATGAGGTTGCCCTCTCTATAAGCACAATAAATACTCTCGATCCTCATTATTCATGGATTCTGTTTTTCTGAATTCACCTACTCACTAGGAATATATTCGTCACCCCAGAATCAATTCTCATAGTGTTTTTGTGGTCATTCACAGACATGTGCAGAGTGGTGAATAATTTGCTTGTTCCTTCCCAACTGATGTCGACCAGGAAACACTCTTCTTGTTTCAGCTTGTAAACAAGTGTCCTCTTCTTGGTGTATTTAGTGCCACACTTTTGCATTTTTGTCCCTTGTGTTGGTGATTTCATTGTTTAAAATGACTCCCAAGCGTAGGGCTGAAGTGCTGTCTGGTGTTGCTAACCCCAAGCAGGCTGTGATGTTTCTTATGGAAAAAAATGTATGTGTTAGATAAGCTTCATTCAGGTATGAGTTATGGTGTTGTTGCTTATGAGTTCAATGTTAATGAATCAACCATATATATTAAATAAGTTGTCTTTAAAAGGAAGCACACATAACAAGATTATATATTGATGAGTTGATGAAAATGTGACCATAGGCTTGCAGGAAACGAACCCTAGGAGCAGTGGTTCAGGATTCGCTAATTCAGTGTTTGCTGCAAAGTTACAGAACGTAACTACTGTGAATAATGAGAATGGACTCTGTGTGTGTGTGTACATATGTGTATATATCACACACACAAACACACATATTCTGTAAAGATTCCTAAGGGCCTTTCTTCCTTTGGATGCCAAAATGCCACAATTCCAAGCACAAACAGAAGCAAACTAAAACAGTTATTCCATGACTCTGTCCAGCCTGACATCTGTCATGTTGAAGATGACATCACCTGGATCATCAGCTCGTTTTCCTTACGAGGGTTTAAGGCTGAGATCTCTACTGGTGACGCTTACTCTGCCAATCCCCGCATATTTGCACCATCCTTGGCTGGCCTGGGTTCAGGAAACCTGGGTCCTCCCGCCAGCCTTGCACTCCCTGGGGCGCACAGTATCCACCTGGGCAAGTCATTTAAACATATAAGTGCAGGGTGCCAAATATGTCAAATATACACGATTTTCCTCACCAGTCACTTGGAAGAGCTAGTGAGTAGAAGTGCCTTAAAAAGTATGAAGCGCCACGTGACTGTGAGGTGGAGAGGTAAACGAAGAAGAGTATGGGCTTTGGACTTAGACCTCACTGGGTTCAGATCTGGGCTCTGCCATCGGCTAGCATTGTGACCTGGTGCAAACTCCTTGCCTTCTCTGGGATAACTCAAAGCAGATCAGATGGGATGAACAAAGGTACACCAGCTGGTGCAACAGGATAAGTGCCTTCAACATCTCCTCTAACCCTCAAAGGTGCCCTGAGAGCTATTTCTGATCCCAGCTTTCCAGAGGTTCCAAGAGTTGTTTTGCTTCAAGTCACAGGTAAATGATGGAAGCGGGATTCGAACTGAGGTTGTCAGGTCCTTCAGCTCTTTTCTTCCTGCTGCCTGGGACCCTCAGGAACGCCCTGGTGGAGTCATCTCTTCCCGTCATAAGGTGACCAGCCAACTTAATTGGAGGGTTGATTTATGAAGAATTTCACAGGGTTCCACCCAAGAAACATGTCAGTACCTTGCAGACGAGCACTGACCTTTGCATATGAACTGCTCTTGTTGTCTCCTGGACTGATGTCACCCCAGGCCTGAAGCCAAGAATAAGAACCCTTGTGCAAGAGAATGAGAAGAAGAAAAGGAAGAATATCACCCCCTGGCACTATGTCTTAAAAACAGTGTACACCCCCAGTCACAGGCCCCATTTTGTCAAGAGGGACAGAGACACAGGAACAGACTCATCTGGAAAGAATAAATTACCTGCTATTGTGTGCACTGACCACACCACTCCTCCATGGAAAACAGAGTATTTTTGAGCCGACAAACATTGAAAAACAGTAGTACTTCCTTTTTCTTTTCTCTCCTTTCCTGGCAACATCTGTTGACCCACACTGGCATAGTATGCAAGAAAGGCCAGAGAAGTCATTCCCTAGGAGTCTCCCCAAAAGAGGAGGGGGCACACATTGCCTGTTGGGAGGTACTCTGTATAATTTCCCACAACTTGATGACCAGCTCCATACTCTTCCCCCAACATTCGACCGTCACGTGCAATTTACAAAATTCATCCACACTGGGAGCCTACTCAGCTTCCAGCAGTCTTTTGATGAGGATATGGTTATCACGATACCCATTTAACAGATGAGACCAGCAGAGATCGAGGAGGCGAAATGATTTGGCATAAGGTTGCACATTGTGTGCTGGGAAGGCTGCACATTCTTTCCCCTGGTCCTGGCGCCCATGCCAGGGAAGGGAAGCCTCCAGAGTTCTGCCAGCCCACCTGGAACACAGCCTGTGTGTCCACTGAGGTCTTCCTCAACCAAAATGTGCAGGCACAGCCCATTGTTACTGTCAGCAGGCAGTAGAAGTGATGTCCTGAAGCAAGCAGATGCCACCTGCTCACTGCAGCCGCAGCCCAGGCCAGCCTCCCACCCTGCTTCCTGCAGATGAGACCAGCCACACCTCTGGCTTCTTGGAAATGAATCCACTTGGAGGCAGCTGGCATTGTTGCCAACAGGTGGCAGCAGCAGGGTTGTTTGTGGGAGGAAACCAGAGAAGGGTGTCAACAGTGGGCTTACTGCCTTTTGGAGAGAGAAGAGAGTGTGTGTGTTCGGGGACAGGGTGAGCAGATGCCTTACACACAGTTATCAGCATCCTCTACCTAGCCTCCAGACAAATGAACACTATTGGCAGAACCTGTCCTCTCACCTTGACCACTGGCCCCCAGCCCCAAGAAACCTTCACACCAGCACTCCATCCTCCAGTAGTGAGGCCATAAGATGCAAGGGAGGCCACGTGGGACAGTGAATGCTGTTCAGGCTTTCCCATATGATGACGCTTGTGGAAAATGGTTGTATTGAGGATTGAGTGGGTCAATGGAGGGGGCTACCAGAAGCTGAAGAGAAGAGCCTGGAGCTTGCAGCCACTCTGAGGGATGAGGGAGCAGCAGCAAGAGCACCTACTGGGATGCGCTGGGTGATGAACCAAGTTGAGTGTAGCCCCTGAGTCAGACGGGCCTGAGCTCCTCGACAGCCTTCTCTTCAAAGTGGGAACTTTGTAGAAGGACCAGCAGTCTCAGCGTCACCTGGAAGCCCCTTAAAAATGCAGAGCACCGACATATCCTCCGACCTGCTGAATCAGATGCTGCATTTTAACAAGGTGCCCAGTGACCCGCATGCTGCTCTACACGCCCAGAGGACGTGAACTCAGATGCTCACCGGGTCAAGATAGTTACCGTAATGAGTCAAGAGTCCAGGTGGGGACTGTGATGACCCAGAGAGCCCAGGCCAGCCTGCCTGGGCAGCCACACACAACTCAGTCCCAGCCAGACAAAGCCCTGAGAGACTGTGCAGACATGATCATCTGATTCTTTTCTAAGCCAAGTCTCTGGGTCTCTGATATGAATTCTCCTGATTTTAACGTATTGAAAACTAATTTTAAAATATTTTGAAACTCTGTACAGGCCAAGTAAAACACATCTGTAGTCCACTGAACACCCTGGGGCACCAGTTGGGTGCCTCCAACTTTAGAGTCAGTGTGGTCTTACCCTCTCTTTACAGGGAGCCATGCAGCCTAATGGTTAATGCCACAGACTCTGCAACAGCCCCAGGAGTTCATATCCCAGCTCGGCCACTTCCCAGGTCTATTCTATAACCTTGGGTGAGCACTTGACTTGGAGTCTTCGTTTTCTCATCTGTAAAGTGGCCCTAATAAGTCTCCCTAATGGGTGGAGAGTTGCCCTGCAGCCTGACTGAGATAAAGCACTTTAAAAATCTGTGGATACTTAAAGAGATGTTGATTCACTTCCTCTAGGGCCTAAATGCTCCCTCTACTTTCCAGTGCTTACAGATCACTGGAGACCTCGTTAAAATGCAGATTCTGATTCACTAGGCCTGGGTGGGGCCTGCCTGAAAGTTTCCATTTCTAACAAGCTCCCAGGTAATGTCAGTGATGCTAGTCCCAGTCAGTCATGCCAGTCAGGGGTCAGCAGACTTTCTCAGTACGGGGCCAGCTGGTAAACATCTTAACCTCTCTGGCCAAATGGTCTGTTGCAACTACTGGACTCCACCATTGTGGTATAAAAACATCCTTAGACAAGAGGTAAATGAATGCATGTGGCCGTGTTCCACTATAACTTTATGGACACTGAAATTTGAGTTTCATATAATTTTCACGTGTCATGGGATTATCGTTCTTCTTTCAATTTTTTTTTCGCCAGCCATTTAAAAACTATTCTTAACCCATGGACCTCACAAAAACCTACAGTCAGCCTCCCCCGCTGGATTATAAACTCGCTGGGTGCACAAGCTGCACCCACTAAGTCCACCTTTCCTCCTGACCTGGCCAGTGCCCTGGACAGCAGGAAGCCCCCTCCTTCACCCTGCACCCTGCACGGGGCCCTGGGAAGCTGAGGTGTTGCCTTTCAGAGCTGACACTTGTCAGGTGCCTCCCTTCCCTTCCATTCAATCTCACGGTCACACTTTAACTCTATAAACACACGGGCAAAAGAATCAGTGACCCAGAGCTCAGTAACAACAGAAGGAGTTTGATTTATTAAGGGGAAGAGCAAAGGAAAGGAACCAGCAAACTGATAAGCAGGATAATTAGGCAGTTCCCTAAACAGTCCATCAAACCCTCCGTTGTTCCCATCACTTCCCACCACCCCTTCCGACCCCTGGCAGCACGTGACCCAGGCAGCCAGGGCGAGGACATCCGTTGGACTCTGGGTCTCAGCCTTTGGAAGGATTGGGGGAGGGGCAAAGGCTTTTGAGAATTTGAGACCAGGGCTCTTGTGTTCATTCAACCAACATTAATGGATTTGGTGCCCAGCTGTTCTGAGTCAGGGACTCAGTAAATGTTTATTGAATATTTTGGCAGATGTTTATGAACATTTGTTATGTGCAAGGAATGGGCTAGACCCTGGGATGGAGGACTCTTGGTTAAGATCCAGACGTGAAAAAGACATGGCTCCTGAATGCAGGAAATTTACCCGCAAAAGACACAGGCTCACACTAGACCACGGTCTAGGGCAGTGCTTGCCAGACTACCTCCCACAGGCCAAACCCAGTCCCGGACCTGGTTTTGTTAATAAAGTTTTATTGTAACACAGCCCTGCCCATTTGTGTACGTATTGTCTATGGCTGCTTCCACACTATAGCATCAGAGTTGAACCATTTTCATGGCCTGCAACGCCTAAAATATTTACCACTGTATTCATCACAGAAAAAGTTCGCCAATCTGTGGTCTAGTGCCATGCTTTTCCAAGTATTTGTACAGCAAACCCCAGTAAGTAATGCATACTGTAGGAGGAGGCAGACGATAAAATAAACAAATTAAACTGCAATATGTCACGTGACAAGAAGGGCTCTGAAGGCAGAAACAGGATAAGAGGGAGAGAGCATGATGGGGGCAGGGGGCTGGGGCGGTTATCAGGGAAGCCTTCCTGTGAAGTGGCATGTGAAGGAAGGAGAGAGTGAGCCACATGGACACGTAGAGGAAGAGCATGACAGCAAAGGGGAGAGCGTGCACAAAAGCCCTGGGGAAGGAGTGAGTGCTTGAGGTGAAAAGTGATGGAAGTAAGGCTGGTGAGTTGGGGAGAGGTGGTAGAAGGTCGTGTAGACAACGCACTGCAGTCAGAGCAGAATGAATAAACCCTATAGCAGAAAGACAAGCCCAGCGCTGAGAAGGAGGTCCAGATAAAACTAAACCATGATGGAGGGGGAACCTCCACTGACTTATTAATTTGTCCAAAAATCACGTCTTGTAAGTGTGTGTAGGGACTGTGCTGAGGCAACAAATAAGCTCCTTCAAGGAGCTCCCTTTCTCATAGTGACAGAGGCCATGCAAGCAAATACATCATGACAGAGGGAAATGTCAGGGGAAGCAGGAGCACCTTTGGGGGGACCAGGGAAGACTTCCACACGATGGGAAACCTCAGCTGCATCTCAAAGGATGAGGAGATATAATGCAGGTTGATAAAGCCGAGAAAAGCATTCCAGGCAATGGGACCTGCACACACAAAGGCATAAAGGCCCAAGAGAGCATCGCAAGCTGTTGGTACAGTGGAGACAGTGGTTCTCAAGCCTGGCAGCGTGTTAGAAGCACCCAAGAAGCTTTGAAATTATACTTCTACCCGGGGCCCACCCCCAGTCTTTGCAGTGATTGGCTGGAGGAGGACCCAGGCACTGGCATTTTTTTATCTCCAGGAGATGCTAATGTGACACCAGTACTTCAGAGCTCTGGGCTGGAGGGAGACATGGAAGAGTAGGTGAGACTGGGCAGGAGTCATGGCCAGATCATAGATGCATTTTATGCTGCCTCTACAATCTGGACTTTATCTTCTAGGTAAAGAGAGAGACCCACTGGTGGGGTTTAAGCAAAGAATGGGCATGGTTGGATTTATAAGGTAGAAAAAGCACTCTGGCAGCAGTGTGAGAGGAGAGGAGAGGAGTGGGGGCCAGGAGGGGAAGATTAGAAACCCTGGGAGTTATTAGGGAGACACTGCATCAGTTCAGAGAAGAAATAAGGGTTTGCACCCAGGCAGGACCAAGGCAGTGAGGAATGAGATAAGGATGCAGTCAAGAGATATGGGAAAAGCAGAATTGAAAGAACTTAAGGACTGCCCAGATGCAGGGCAGGAGAAGAAAACTGAGAATATAATGATTCCATTCACTGAAATATGAGATCAAGAAGGCTAGGCTTGAGGGGGAAGATAATGAGTTCAGTTTTTAACATTTTGAGTTGGAGGTACCAGTGGAAAATAACAACAATAATAATAATCACAAGCCATTTATTGAGCACTTACTAGGTACTGGGCCCTGTACTCCATGCTTTATATTCATTGTCTTACTTAATTGTCACAACAGCTCTATGAGGTAGATAATCTGACTGTCCCCATTTTACAGGGGGAAAACTGAAGGTCGGAGAAGCTCAGTAAGTGAGAAGAATGATAACTTATTGTATGCACATGCCACTTTGCAGAGCTGGGCACATGGTGAGGGCTCAGAAAATGGCAGTAATACTAATTATTACTATCTTCTCTCCACCGTGGGAAGGAAACACAGGCCAAGTCTACGGGGAAGGGACCAATCATATTTAGAAGCCCTGTTTCTATATAGATGTATATATACTTAGTATATATGTACATATATAGTATATAGAGATGTATATTTAAATGCCTTCGTGTGTATATATGTCGCTATACTCATACTCCATCTGTTGCAGCTTTTTCTTTTTGGCTTTTTAATTAGACATCTCAAATGCCTCTTGATCTTACCCATTCTCCAGTCCTACCCCATGCCCACCCCATAATTATTTTATTTCTTTAATTTTTCTCCCAAAGTTAATCTCAGTCTCCTCACATTTGTTCTGTTCTATGAGGGAAATTGTGTTGCTGGCCATGCAGCCAGAGTAGGTTTTTTTCTTGTGGAGAGAAGGGAAACTTTATTTATTTTTTTAAAATATAACTCCTCTCGACTGTTCCAATGCCAAGTAAACAAAGCTGCTATTCATTTCGGCATCTCCCCATCTCTATCGTGCCCAGAGTCATTTTATCAGCAGAGCCTCTTGGGCCGTCTCTCCAAGAGCTTGGAACAGCAAATAGGAATGTTCTAAAAGTGAGTGCTATGAAAATAGAATCCCGTTTAATGAGGCCACTGAGAGCAAGGCTGTTGCTCACTTGGTGAGTGCAGAAGCAAACGTTATGTTTAAAGTCGTGGTCAGAAAATGCCAGCTTCTCACATGTGGCCTCAGCAAAAAGCATCAGCGAGCCCATCACTAGTTAGTGACTCAGGGGCAAGGAGCTGAGGCAGCTGGAAGGAAGACTTAGAATCAGGTCACCACCCCCAAAGACCCTCTCCTCGTACCTGGAGAACACCCATGCCCCCTGCCCCCATGATACGTCTGCCATGGCCCTGCTCTTCTTGCTTCCACCCTTCAGTATCAATGTTTACTCCACCTGTGTGCCATTCATGGACTCCTAGGTATCCACAACACTTCCTCAGCAATGACCTGGCCTTACTCTTCGGTCTCTGAGCCCTCTGCCCAATGAACAATAAAAACACTCAATGTATGTAACCAGATCTTTGTGGAGCAGCTCCAGATGAAGGGAGGAGATCTAGAGTTCCACTCAACTGGTCTCCTTGCATGGGTCCATGCCCACAAAGAAGGAACCCCCAAGCTTCTCTAAGGTACCTCAAGACTCCATGGAGTCCAGGTCGAAAACCACTCCCTTAGGTCAAAAGAGTGCCCAGAGGTCATGGTCAGCAGTTGTTGTTCATTTATTCATTCAAAAAAAATATATCCCAAACACCTACTATGTACAAGGAGCAAAGGATATAGTAGTGAATCTAACAGACAAGTCCCTGCTCTCACGGAGCTTATATCCTTGTGGGGGGTATGGACAAGTATAAGATAACGTGAGACCATGATAAGTGCAAGGAAGAACACGAGACTGGGTGATGTCATAGAATGCCATAGCGGAGTGAAAGAGCTGCTTTAGAGTAGATCAGGAGAGGCCTCTCTGAGGAGGACAGAGAGCAATGGAACAAAGACAATAAGGAACCAGCTGTGGGACTGTCTGCAGCAAGAGCCTTGCTGGCAGAAGGAATGAGTGCAAAGGCCCTAAGGCATCACTGAGCCTGGCAAATTCTAGGAACTGAAAGAGAGAATGAGTGGGTAGATGGAAGGCAGTGAGATCAGAGAGATCAGCAGGGCAAGGATACGCTGGCCCTTGTACGTGGATGTTTACGGAACCCTAGTGTGCATGGGTCAAGGTCAGATATTTTGGGCACCCACCACTCTGGTAATTTTGTTCCCTGCTGAAATACAGATGGTCTCTGACTTAGGATGGCTCGACTTACAGTTATTTGACTTTATGATGGTGCGAAAGTGATACGCATTCAGTAGAAACCGTACTTGGAATTTTTAATTTTGATCTTTTCCCAGGCTAGTGATATGCGGTGTGATACTCTTTCATAATTCTGGGGAGCAGCATCGAGCCACAGCGCTCCGAGTCAGCACAGGATCACGAGGGTAAACAACAGACACACCTACAACCATCCTGTACCCAGATGCCCATTCTGTCTTTCACTTTCAGTATAGTATTTGATAAGTTACATGAGATATTCAACACTTGATTATAAAATAGGCTTTGTAGTTAGATGATTCTGCCCAACTGTAGGCTAGTGTAAGTGTTCCGAGCATGTGTAAGGTGGGCTGCGCTAAGCTATGATGTTCAGTAGGTGAGGTGCATTAAATGCATTTTCGACTTAATGATATTTTTCCACTTAGGATGGGTTTATCAGGACACAACCCCATTTTAAGTCAAGGAAGATCTGTAATGAACTTTGGACACATTCCTCCTACATACAGGAAATGGCATTGGATGGGGAGGCCAGGAGTTCTAACTTTCAGAAAGTCCTTTTCCTTCCTTCCAGGTTTCCTCCCTTCCCTTTCCTTTCCAGAAGCTGCACCACTAGAAGCAAAGTAGCCATGTCGCTCTCCAGGGGGCTTTAGATTCCTTTTCTGCAACATAAGTTGACTGGGTGACATCAAAACTCTCTTTTCCAACGAAATACTACACAGAACTTGAAATTACAACAGACATAAATGTAGTATTATATTAGCTGTCATTTCATTCTGTAACTTTTAATTCACACTATCTATTGTCAAGTCCACCAGGAGAACACTGAGACTCCTCTGATGAACTTGGTCTTGTATCAGCCTCAGCACCCAGCCTCCCTTTATATTTTGTGTCCTTGCACAGCATGGTTTTGAGAAAATCAGTAGTGTTTTACCAACTTGCTCTGCAATCTGAGGTTATTCTCTAAATAAACCAAAATGGAAGGAGAAACCTTACTCTGGGGGCTGAACAAATAAGGATTGCCCAGGAAGCCCAAGTTAATGTATAGTAAACATCTGAGTCTGCTTTTTGAATGCTCGAAAATCAAGCTCTTAAATATTTTGTTTTAACAAAACAGTAATCAGATTTTTGTTGCAATACTTCAAATCCTTCCATGGAACACTGAAGAACAGTCAGCATCAGTTGTCTTCCAGCAACTAGTGTTCTGGCAAACTGGCTCTCTGGGAGGAAAAAAGTGCCCGAATTTGTAGTGTTTGCCAGTTTCTAGGGTGTAAATCCTTCCACTATGGACAGCATGAAGCTAACAATGGTTTAATAACTGGCTCACAAATTTTCTAAATATTTAACAATTGCCTCTTATAAGTCAATATGAGCCAGCTCCAGGATACCACTGCTTCCAGCCCTTACGCATAGTTGGTGTTTCTGGGTAGAGCCCGCTTGAAGGCCATCACCCAAAACCTGACACCTGCAGTGGCACACAAGGCCCTGAGACTTTGGGCTGGAGCCAGGGATGGGGCAGTTAGAATGGGGTGGAGAGCAGAGGAACTGGCGTCCTTAAGTTCAGGGCCTGGTTTGTTGTCAGAAATGGTCAGAGTGTGACCCCAGGGACAGGTGTGGTGACACCACATTAAGCTAAAGTCCTCCCAAACCTACCTATACTTTACACACCTCAGATCATACCTCAGGATGTCTCCCCCTTGGGACTCATCCTTCTAGACCCAGCTGAAGCAACTTCTCCCTTTAAAGCCTTCTATCCTCTTGCCCTCCTTTGAGCCAGCTCTGGACCTAGTCCAGCTCCCTCTTACTGCACCATCTTACTGTCCTATTGTTCTGCATCTGCTTGTCAGTGTTCTGGGCCAGACCTCAAGAGCAGAAACGATGGTTGGAGCCCCAGCGCCTAGCATAGGGCCTGATATTTTTGTTAATTTCTCAACAAATACTAATTGAGCTCCTACTAAGTGCTAGGCAGTGTTCTGACCACTGATAATACAGTAGAGATCAAATCAAAATCCCTGCCTTCATGAGGATTTTGATTCTAGAAGGCACTCAATGCATATTAAATTATTGTCTCATAGTCCCCTATGATCACTACTCTTAAGAAGACTAGGAGATGAGAGCTTTCATTTATTTTATTTTAACCCTAGCATAGAACCCACTCGTAAACGTGGCCATACTTCCTAGTCTTCCTTTTTTTCTAAATGGAAGTTATTTTTTAGAGCATTTTTAGATTCACAGCCAAATTGAGCAGAAGGTACAGAGCTATTTCATATGCCCACTTCCCCCACACGTGCACAGCCTCCCCATTATCAACACCCCCACCTGAGTGGTACGTTTGTTGCAACTGGTGAGTTTTATTCCGTGCTAAGAAGAAGCAAGCTGTCAAGCCATGAAAAGACATGGAGGAAATGTAAATGCATGTTACCGAGTGAAGGAAGCCACTCTGCAAAGGCTCCATATTATGTGATTTCAAATATATGTAAAAGGGAAAACTATGAAGACAATAAAAAGATCAGTGGTGAGGCTCAGACGGCTGCCTAGACACAGCCAGCACCGTCAGCCCCTTTGAGGCTTGAATTGGAGGAGGAGGCCGCAAAGGGATATCCTCTGTTGAGACGATCCCTGGCTCGAGGAGACTTTCTCTGGGGTTGATCTGAACAATATACATACCTCTGGCAGTTTTCTGTTCCCCCTTAGCGATGTTTTGGAGACTGGTAGAAAAACTTTTCCCTTGGACTGGACAGTGGATCCAAACACCTGAGCCCTAGTTTTACAGAGATACAGAAACTAAAGCCCAGAAGAGAGAAATTACCCATATTCACGCCCAGTGTACAGCCTACGCAAGAGCCCAGTTCTCCAGGTACTCAGCTCGGTATTTGACTACCCGGAGGTGGCCCTCCTGAAGATAAAGATCAGGAAAGAGGGAATCCAGAATTTAATGAGCTGAGAGGAAGAAACTGTCAGTGCTAACTGACACCATATAATACAAAGAGAACCTGCTTCATCACTTCTGGGTCAATAAAGTTTGAAAGCCACCAGCAGAAAAGACAATAAGCAAAGAGGTCAGCCTACCAATTGGAACATAATTTGCTCAAACTTGGACACTTAACCCTTCATATTTCCCCCCAGTCTACCCCCTGCCATTTCCCCATATAGACTCTTAGCAAGGAAAAAGTTAAAAGCACAACTTTTAAAATTTGTAGGTTTTGGCACGTCCGAAGGGCTGCGTCCGGGGTATGGAGTTCCGGAGTTTGGAGCCATGTGGCTGACAGGGTCTTGGTGCTCCGGCCGGGTACCAGGCCTGAGGCTCTGAGGTGGGAGAGCCGAGTTCAGGGCATTGGTCCACCAGAGACCTCCCGGCCCCACGTAACATCAGTTGGTGACAGCTCTCCCAGAGATCTCTGTGTCAACGCTAAGACCCAGCTCCACTCAATGGCCGGGAAACTCCAGTGCTGGACACCCCATGCCAAACAACTAGCAAGACAAGAACACAACCCCACCCATTAGCAGAGAGGCTGCCTAAAATCATACTAAGTTTACAGACACCCCCAAACACACCACCGGACGCGGCCCTGCCCACCAGAAAGAGAAGATCCAGCCCCACGCACCAGAACACAGGTACAAGTCCCCTCCACCAGGAAGCCTATGCAAGCCACCCACTGGGTGCAGACACCAAAATGGTTCTGAAGAACCTAGGGGCAGGACAGGAAGAAAGACGCAGATGTAGAGAATGGACTTGAGGACACGGGGAGGGGGAAGGGGAAGCTGGGACGAAGTGAGAGAGTGGCATGGACATATATACACTACCAAATGTAAAACAGATAGCTAGTGGGAAGCAGCCGCATAGCACAGGAAGATCAGCTCTGTGCTTTGTGACCACCTAGAGGGGTGGGATAGGGAGGGTGGGAGGGAGACACAAGAGGGAAGAGATATGGGGGTATATGTATATGTATAGCTGATTCACTTTGTTATACAGCAGAAACTAACACACCACTGTAAAGCAATTATACTCCAGTAAAGATGTTAAAAAAAAAAATCAGTGGTTGCCAGGGGCTAAAGGGGGGGCCTAATAGGCAGAGCACAGAGGAATTTTAGGGCAGCGAAAGTATTCTGTATGATACTGTGATGGTGTACACTTTGGGTGACAATGATGTTTCATTGTAGCTTCATAGTCTTTTGATTTTGTTTTTTAGTTATGATTTGGGAATATCCCAAGGCCTATTAATGTACCATTGTCACAGACTAGGGGTTGTAGGAGGAGGCTGCTGGTGACATATTTATCCCCTGTCAACCACTAATATTTTAGGTGGAGTTGTTTGGGGTTTGTTTTTTTGCTTGTTTTTCATTTTGTTTTGTTTTTTACAGTTTAGGCAGATCTGGGAAAAAGGCAAATAGATGGGGTAAGCTTGAAATTTCATGGAGACAGGATGAGAAAAAGGCCCCCGACTCTGGCTCCCAGCAGCCAGGGCTCTGTGTGAATCCCAGATCCTGGGATGAGGAGAGATCACGGATTAGCCCAGAGGTCACAGAATTAGCAGCTATTCCCACTGCCTGCTGGTTATTTTGGGCACTGGAGATCAGCAGGAAGACAAAGGGAAGGGAAGGGAGAAATTGTGAAGAAAGTTGAATGAGAGGATGAGGTGAAGGAAAGGGGATGCTGGGGGTTGAGGAGTCAGAGGTTTGCTGCTTCTCAGAGTGAAAATGCCAAATCCTAGGAGAACCTAGAAGGGCCTCCCCAGTCTTCACTGTGCAGCACCATAACCCTAAAGATGGGGTGGACTGTAGTCATGATTTATAACAAACCTACAGACCTATTCCGTTATTTATCCAGCATTTTTAAAACAACGCACATACACACATACAATACATACACACAAACACGCTCCCTCTGTCTTTGCTTGAATAAATGTATTTTTCAATGACATTTTATATCATAATAGATTATGAGTTTTATGGCCCAGATAGTTTTTCCTAATACACATTGAAATAAATATCTAATTGTTAAAAGTCAAATGTTCATTTGCGTACCCTCTAAGTCATCCCTTGGACCGCCAATGCCATGCATACCACACTGTGGTGCACTGGTAGGGAGAAGTTGGCAGACTTGGAGACAGTCTCAGTCCTTGATTCTAACCCCTCCCTATGTGTCAGTTGCCTCATCAGCAAAATGAGAGGGTTGACCAGATGCCCTCTCAGGTCCCTTCACACTCTGAGGTTCTGAGCTGTTCACTGAATAAACATAGTTATTGAAGGCCACATACCCAGGCCAGAGCTTTCAGCACCCTGCCCTCTCTCCTCCCACCAAAGCTTCCCCACACCTCCCTGTTACACCCCCTGTCCTTACTACAAGGCACATCCTCCTGGGAGAGAAACCTGCGCAGATCCAACCCCAAAATGAAAATTAAGTTTTTTAATTAGAAGAAAAACACCTCAATTTTTCCAAACCTCAGCACAGCTCCCTTAACTTCCTTAACTTTGGTAAAGTGAATAATACCCCTTTCCAGGGAGTCACATCCCAACCCACACAAAGGAAATCTCTCTATTGTTTTTTGAAAAATGTTTACAATGGCCTTTAATATCTCAATGTTTCACAAGGGAGCCAGACAGACAAGGCGTCTACCCATCCCCTGGTAGGACCGCCACACTCAGCATCCTCCTCCACTGTCTGGCCGGAGACAGACAACATCTAAGTCCTTCAGGAAAGTCAGCAGGTTTTCAAACCCTCCCTAAAAGGGCAGTGTGTGGAGGGAGGGGAGTTAAATACCATGTTTAATCGACCACAGGATCTGCCCACGAGCAAGATTAGGTATGGCATTGCTATACCTAACACGCCTTCAGCATTGCCCCTATTAAAACCACTCTACAGACAACTGGGAGAGAGGCCTCCACACCCAGAAAATATAAGCCACTAGGGCCAGGAAAGTAAAAGAGATACTTCTGTATCTCTATACTTTGTGTATAATAACTTTACAAAATCTCTAGATACCTTATCCGTAAAGGTCCTTTTAGTTAATCACAAGCAGCTTACATTCATTGTTTTGTGCCAGACACCATTCAGTTGCTTACATAGTTTATCTCACTAAATCTTTGTAGTAACTCTATGAGGTATGTACTATTATAAACCCCATTTTACAGTTGAGAAAATCAAGGTTTAAAGAAGTTGAGAAATTTCCCAAGGTCACACAGCTAGTAAGCAGTAAAGTCTGATTCCCAAACCCATGCTCAAAGCAGTACCTTCCATGTGTGGGTCATTTTGTATTTTTTAGAACTCTTATGCATTTGATAATAACTATCACTTAGAGAAATAGATGTTTAGATAGATAGATGATAGATAGATGGCTAGATGGACATAGACAGAGATGTCATTTCTAATCTCCCAATTCTGTGAGGATGGGTATAAATATTATCATCCCCATTTTACACATGAGGAAATTGAGCCCCAGAAAGATTTAAGAACTCATTCCAGGTCATGGCATCTACAAGTGCCTAAGTCAGGATTTGAACCTAGATCAGCCTGACCCCATAGCCTGTGCTTTCACTGTGCTGCCTGTAGAATTTCATCTGATTTATCTAACATCTTTGTGACTTGTGCGAGGAAAAAAAAAAAGTGTGATGTAGTAGAGCCTATATCCTATTAAATGGGATTCTACAAACCTGGCCTGATTAATCAGCTTGTGGAAGTCCCTGAAAATTCTATCAGTACACAGTAGTACATCCTCTATCTCACTCTCCTGCTTGTGTCTTTCAATGCACTTGCAAACTAGTTGTTTCCTACCTGTTTATACCTATCTTTCCATCTACCTAACCACTTCTTTATCTATCTGCTTATTTATTCTCCACCTCCCCCCCACCAGAACATTCCCTTGCATCTATCTGTCTTGTTTGTTACCATATTCTCAGTGCCTAGCACAGTGCCCTCAATAAATATTTGTGGACTAAGTGAATGAACACATGCTCATAATTAAGTGAACAGTAAACACCTGTTCCTCCTCTGCCTCTGAACTATACTACTTGGCATCTGAAAATCGACGTTCACAAAGCTCTTCCTTCTGGGTACTATGGGAGAGTAGCTGCACGTTCTGGCTTGGCTGCAAAACACTTCATAGATGTAGGAGCCAGTGTCATAGATGAAGATTATAGAGGAAACGCTGGTATTGTACTGTTTAATTTGGGCAAAGAAAAGTTTGAAGTCAAAAAGTGTGATCGAATTGCACATCTCATTTGTGAACGCATATTTTACCCAGAAATAGAGGAAGTTCAAGTTTTAGATGACACTGAAAGGGGTTCAGGAGGTTTTGCTTCCACTGGAAATAATTAAAGTTTATGCCTAGAACAGAAAATGAGAAAATGCACTTTTTCCTTGAAAATAAAGACTTTGCTTAAAGTGAAATAAAGTAGTATAGAGCCCTGCAAGAGTTCAGAGGAGCAGGAGGAGCTCTAATGAGCTGGAGTGGACCAGGAAGGCTTCCTGGCGAAGGCGACGGGTTTTAGGGCTTTGATGGATGGTAGGTGTTAGGTAGAGGAGCAAGGAGAGCATTCCAGGCAGAAAAGAGACCACAGCCAAGGCACAGAGAGCGCAGGCTGGCATCATCCAGGACTTTGAGGCGGAGCTGCCTCAGAACAGCTAGAAGCAAAGTCTGACGGTGCTTCTGTCCTGGCCACCCCAGGAAGCCCCTAACAACCTTGCCTTTCCCCTTAGGAGCTTGAATCACCCAGAGGAATTTACTCACCTTTGTCTAGTCCCCTCTGGAGCTGGGGACCATCCTCATTAGCAAGCTTCCCCTGACACCTCCATCTGTGTATAAAATGGCCATGGCTCTGGCCCAAACCAGGGTTGGCAAGAGAAGAAGGAGAGAGGTAGAGAACCCATGTCCACAAGGGGCTCAACAAACCTGTTCTTCCTGGGGCTTCATCAACTTGAGAATATGGAGAAGTAAAAGCAGCAGGCTCTGGGCCCAAGACAATCTTCCCACTTACTGGCTGTGTGGTCTCAGACCCTCTCTGAGCCTCATCAGTCCCCTCCAGGCATATGGAGGTGGTAATCCCTGTCTCCATGACTTCAGGATCAGTACCCACTGTCCTGAGCAGCCACCTTCTCCCCTGTCCCCTGAGTTGACAGTGGAGCACGTCAGCTCCACATGTGGAATGTTAAACTTCAGTCCATCTCAATTGTTGGCCAAACAAGCTGAGTCTCACCACAGAACACTTCTCTTCCCTTCTATGCTAGGAGGCTACTACGCGTTTAGAGAAAACCATTCCCATAAGCTCCGTGGAGGCAGGAATCTTGTCTCGTTTGACACTGCGTACGATCTCTAGCACCTAGAATAGTACCTGGCACTGAGTAGCCATGTAATACATGTTTGCTGAATGAATGAGCAATCTCTCTAGTCCTCCTGTCACACCTGCCCTGGAACTCCCAACCTTGGATCAGTCCGGCCATGAACCTTCATCTCTTCTAAACCAAGACCACTGATCTGATGCTGCAACTACAAATGTATGGCCTCTAGCCTTAGGAGCCCCCAGTTGTCTTTGCAAAGCTTTTATATCTCCCTAGTCAGCTGCCTTTCCCATCCCCGTGGTGGTGTTTCCAGAACCTCACTGCACTCTGCAATTTCCACATCCTTCCCCCAAAAAGAGGACCACGCCCCTGTCACAGAGCTCACTGATGCTGGCAGAGTCACCTCATCACCTCTGCCCTCACGTGTGTACACCTTGCCATGCCTTGGCCCTCCCCCACACCCATCTTCCCTGTCTCAGTGCTGCCGTGTCTCCTGTTCCGAGTTCGTGTTCCCTCTGAGCTCTGGCTCTCATTTCCACCCATATCCTCTGAGACTTGGCTACCTGTCCATTCCTTCTCACCCCTGGTTCTCAGCGCTACTTCTCCGCTGGCATCTTTCCAACACTGCAGCATGTTCAAATCTCACTCCGATTTGCAAAGAATAAATATGTCTTTGTGAAGCCTTCCTAAGTCAGCTGCCACCACTCCCCGAAACTTCCTCTGGCAAAGATCGTTCATGCCTTCCAGATGGACAAACCTGATAAAGTCCTAAGCCCCTTGTTTTGCTCCTTGGCCATTTGTCATGGTTGCCCTGTCTCCTGGAATGCAGTTCTACCTCGTCTTCTGGAACACCACTCTCACCCGCCTTTCCTCCTTCCTCTCCAGCCAGACTTTCTTCACCTCCTTTGCATTCCCCTCTTCCGCCCTTCGGTCCAGGTGCCCTGGGGTCCCATCCTTGTCCCTCCCTCTTTCTCACTGTAGGTGACTCCTCAGGCCTGCACTGTCCTATTCGGTGGCCACCAGCCACACATGCCTGCTGAGTCCTTGACATGTGGCTCCATTGAGATGGGCTGTGAGTGTAAATATACATCCATTTTCAAAGACTTAGGGTACAAAGAAGAGAACCTATCTCATTCCTAATTTTTATAAAGATTACACATGGAAATGATAAATATTTTTAGACACTGAGTTAAATAAAATATGTTCTTAATTTCATCTTTTTTTATTTTTACCTTTTTTAATGTGGTTACTAGAAAATTTAGAATTACACCTGTGGCTGTAGGGACAGCAATGCCTTAGACAATCGCGTCCACTCCTGTGGTCTCACCTGAATCAGAATGACACCCAAACTAATTCAGCATAGTGATAAGGCGTGAGCTCCACTGTCTGGGTTTGAATCACAGTTCTGCCACTTACTAGCTGGGTGATCTTGGGCTTAGAGCAATGCCCGGCGCATGCAAGGCACTGGATAAAAGCCATTCTTGTAGAGAGGCGGCCATGCACGGTAGTCATACCTGGGAGCTCTGAAACCAGACTGTGGATAGGCATGCTTCTCCTTTGCTCACCAGCTGTGTGACCTTGAAGCTCCTCCACCCTCCCTGGGCCTCACTGCAGCGTGGCCAGAGTCCCGGTGTAGAGGGCTCCCAGCAATGGCCGCCGTGTGATCAGCGCTCAGCACATGGTTCTCCCGCTTGGCTCCCTGGACCCCACATCCACCACGAGCATTTGCTGCATTTCCCTGCCTTTCTCTTCCCTCTCCCTCAGGTCAGTTCCGCATCACTTTTGGTCCAAACTACAGCAATCACTGCCTGTAAATGTTTGCCAGGGCTCCTGGCTGGCCCCTCCCATCCATTTTCCACAGTGTCTGCCGAACTGGGGTCCTAAAACCCAGAACTGCTACATCCCTCCTCTGCTTAAAACCCAGCAGTAGCTCCACATTATCCGTGAATAAAGCCTGCAAGGTCCCCCAGCATCCACCAAACCCTCTGGGGTCCTCTCAGCACTGGCCTCCGCACACCCAGGGCCCCTCACACCCACTCCCTCTCCAGTCCCCAAACACGCCAGATGGTGTCACGCTCCTCTGCCTTCCCCTCCCTCTTTTATCTTCCATGATCACTCCACACCGTGTCAGCCTCTTCAACACTAGACTCAGCTCAAGTTCAAGAGTTCCCTGGACTTCTCCCCAAGCCCTCAGTGGATGTGGCCCCGACTTTGTGCCTGCACTGTGCCTGTGCAGAATTCTGCCGCCCCCTCGGAACCCTCGGTGCACTTTCAGCTACGTGCCTGACCCCCCTTACAGACCGTGGGCATCTTAGGAACAATGATGGTGAGGATGATTTATTGAGAGCGTGCTGTGTGCCAGCACTGCCTGAGGACTGGACACAGGTTAACCTACCCCTCTTACCTAGAGCGCCTGAGCTGGGTACTAATTACCACTCTACAGTTGAGGGAGCTGGGAGATAGAGGTCAAGGAACCCCCTTTTGGCATTTGGTGAGCCAGAGTTCAAAGCCAGGCTGTCTGGCTTCAGAGACCACACTCTTAACCTCGATTTACATTTTAAAATTAACATATAATTGACACATAACATTGTGTAAGTTTAAGGTGTACAACATGTTGATTTGATACATTTATGTACTACAATATGATTACCACCTTAGCGTAGCTAAAACCTCCATCCCATCACATAATTATCATTTCTTTTTTGTGGTAAGAACGTTTACAGTCTACTCTCTTAGCAACTTCGAAATATATAATACAGTATTGTTGACTATAATCACTTCACTGTGCATCAGATCCCCAGAGCTTAATCTTCTAGTTGCATACTTACACCCTTTAACAATATCTCCCCGATTCCCCCCCCTCCCCTGGCCCCTGTAACCACCATTCTACAATCTGTTTCTATCAGATTGGCTTTTTTTAGATCCCACATATAAATGAGATCACACAGTATTTGTCTTTCTCTGCCTGATTTGTCTCTCTTAGCATAATGCCCTCAGTGTCCATCCATGTTGTCACAAATGGCAGGATGTCCTTCTTTCTCGTGGCTCAATTACACACACACACACACACACACACCGTAAATTTTTTTATCCATTCATACACTGACAGACACAGGCTGTTTCCATATCTTAGCTATTGTGGACAATGCTGCCCTTGATTTACTTTTATAACCTAAGCTAGCGTGGTTAATTTTGAAGCCAGGAGTTCAGAGAGGGAAGGTTACTTGCCCAAGGTCACCCAGTGAGGTCCCTTCCCAGCCTCCTGGCTCTCAGTGTTCTTTTTCTTGGTTTTGGTTGGTCGTGTGCCCGTGCCATGAAAGCCCAGGCTGATGACCCCGATGGGAAGGAGGGACCCTGGGCGGCTCGCAGACAGACATGGCCCGAAGCAGTGAAATGTCCACAGAGAGGTGGAAATAATAAGCCCGGCTGAGGGAGCATCTGCTTTGTTTGCTTGGCTTAGTGTGTTTTCATTACAACGATCTGGAATCTGATCCGGCTACGAGGCTCTGAGGCTCCCTTTATTCTCCTGTTGGGCAGAAAAGAGTGGGGTGGAGCAGCTTAGCCAAGAAGTGCTGACAGGGAGGCAGAGCCGGTCAAGTCCAGGGTCGAGACACTCCCTGTGAAAGCCCAGACAAAGGGGGTGCTAGGCAGGGACACGGGGGAGACGGGCTTACAGTCAGGGCCTGTCACGTAGAGGGCGATCATTTCACGGTGAGTCAAAACCCTGCAAGTCAACCAAGATGGTGCCTTGCCTGAAGGTCGAGTTCTCAGACCCCAGAGAGGAGATTTACTAAGCATGGCTTTCAGGCAAGTAAAAAGCAGACCTTAATGAGCTCTGCAAGGAGCCTGCTGCCCTCTGTTCAGCCCACAAAGCCAGGAGGTCATGCAAGGAAGGTGGGAAAGGGCAGGAGAGAGGTTCCAGTTGGGTCAAGGGAAGATTCTGGCAACTTTTATAAAACCACTAGCAATGGTGCTATTTGCTATTCATTGTGGAAGGTCTCTTATGAGGAACCACTGAATGAATGCCTTTTGAAATTAAGTGTTAGGGGGTTGTCTCTTCAACACTATTGAAGTACTTCTCTTTGTCAGATAATAGAATCACTGAGTCTGGGATTGGAAGAAGCATTAAAGGTCATCGACCAGCCTCATGCTTGACTTTGCTCCTACAATCCCCTTTTCCAACCAGTCAGCCACGTTGCAGGCTCTGTGGGAGTTGCCGGGGTGTAGTAATAGTAAGGAATTTGAAAAATCAAGTGCGTTAGTACAAATAAAGGTATTAAAGACTGTGGCTTAAGTGTGCAGGCAAATGGCTTCTCAAAACCAAACCCCAGAATTAGCAGATTTGCCCATCAAACACAGACATTGCTGGGCTGCCTCAGGCTTCCCCATGTTGGGCCTGACTCAAAACACTTACCATCGGGGAAGCAGAGCAGATTACGTGCTGTTTGTGGGAAAGACAGCTCCCAAAGAGAAAGGAGAGAATGGGCTGGGCTCCTCTACGTGTGCCGCATTTCTCCTTCAGACCCTCTGATCTGAATCTGTCACTCCCTTTGAGGAGGAGTGAATGACAGGGGCAGATGGGCCAGCAGTGTCACTCCCTCCACATGGGAGGAAACTGCAGGAGTTTGGAAATGAGAGAGTCCCCTGATAGCTTTCCCCCAACCTAAAGGTACTCTGCTGCTGCTGAAGAAAAGGACCCCGTGCCCCCAAGTCCCTTCGGAGGGAAAAATTGTGCCTCAGACAAGAGCCTCAACAAGAACACCTTCCTGCAGACACACCCATGGGCCAGCAAAGCAGGTTTAGACAGCCAGTAGCAAGTAAATGAATCGACCCTGAAAGTAAAAGAAAATTCCACCTCAAACTGGCTTAAACACTCTGAAAGCCTGGGGATTCGTGTCTCAGTGTCACCGAGGTCCTAGGCTCATTCTGTCTCTGCTGGCTGGCCTCAGGCCCAGCTTCATTCTTGGGCAGCTTCCTCTGTCCTACCCTGGCTGCTAGTGGCATTCTGGGTTATATGCTTCTTGCCTCCCTGTTCATGTCCATCATGGAGTGAGATGTTCTCTTCTGCCTCATTGAGACAGTTTATTCATGAGTCCAGCCCTGGGCCAGTGAGAGAAGCGTGCTGTGTTCTGATTGACTGAATATAATCAGGATTCACCTCTTGTATGGGGAGTAGCTTCAGTTCCCCCTGAAACCCGTGGTTGGGTGGAGATGGATAGATACCTAAACAAAACTGGGGTCCTATTAGGATGGATGAAGCGGGGAATCGATATTGAGTAGACTCTGAGATGGGGACTTGCTACACGCTGCGTATTGGGGTCTGCACTTGGGAACACTGCCTTGGGAAGTGAGGGAAGCAGGATTAGATTAGGCAGAGGGAGAAGCTGAACTGCAGTGCAGTTACAATAGGGACCTCAGCTGGCTCCATGAGGAGTTCCAGAGCTGAGATGGCCCTTCAGAATTGTCCCAAATCATGGCAAGGGACTGGGCCGTTGAACTCCTGCCGCAATCAGTCACCGGATGTGGGCTGTCCTAGAAATGTGGTGTAAACTTGGGCAAGCCATCTCCCCTTAGCTGAGGGCGGTTCCTGGGGAGAAACGCAGCCATGAGCCCTCAGCATCCACCACCCCAGGCAGCTCGGGGAACAGGTGCCTCTGTCCTTAAGGGGGGATCCGGGTGGCACACCACAGAATTCACTGCAGAAGGCAGGAACCATCTTAGAGTATCTGTCTCTGCTGAGAACCCAAGGTGGACTCTGGGGTGACATGGCAGTCCTTCCCATGATGCCCTGCTCTGAACACCCCCAGCTTCCCCTGAGCAGCCACAGGAGGGAACATGAAGGCACTTTGTAAACCAGGCAAGAAGAAAGGAAGGGAGGAGAGAGGGGGAGAGAATAGGAGGGAAGGACCTAGACTCACCTTAAGGAAGAGAAGAGGGCTGAAGAGCAATCGAGTGGCCCCTGAATGACCACCCAGATCCATTCTCCTGCACCAAAAAGTCCAGAGTTCTGGGAAGCCTCAGCCCACTTGGTTCCTTAACAGGATGGTGTCACAGAGAGAGCTGTGGTTCTCCTCCTGCCTCCATGGCTGTGCCTTTGTCCTCTCTGCTGCTTCCCTCTAATCTCCCCAACCTCTACACTCTGGCTCGTGAGGCTCAGTCTTCTGACCCCCTTCTAGCTCCTCCCGGCCCGTAGGCTATTTCATTCAATTCCATGGCTTTCTGAACCATCTGTACATCCTTGACTCATGAATTTAAATCTCCAGGGGAGCCCTCCCTTCTGAACCCCAGACTTGTATGACCAAACGTCCACCAGGACCTCGGAGGATGGACACAACTGAGCACTTCGTTTTCCCCCCAAACCTGCTCTTCCCACAGCCTTTCCCATTTGGGGAGGAGGCAAGGGGGAGAGGGGACCCATCCTTCCAGTTGCTGCAGCCAAAGACCCTGAGCTCATGTTTCACTCCTGCATTTCTCTCACATCCCACGTCCTACCCATCAGCAAATCCTTTCAGCTCTACCTTCAAAATCTTTCTAGAATCTGCCGCCCTGCTTCAAGCCACTGATGTCTCCTACCCGTGGTGTTAAAGTAGCCTTCCAACTGGTCTCCCTGCTTTTTAGCCCTTGCTTTAGTCTTCTCACAGCAAAGGAATCCTTTTAAATTGCAAGTCAGATTGTGTCATTTCCCTGCCCCAACCCTCCCTGGCTCCCCCCAGCATCAGAGTAGAAGCTGAAATCCTCCCAGTGGCTCTGGACCCCGCATGACTTGTGCCCCTGCCCCATCACTCTGATCTGCATCCACACCAGCCTCCCTGCTGCTCGGCAAACACACTCAGCAATCCAAGGTCAACCTCAGGCCTTGGCATTCATCCTTCCCCTCCTAAGGCAGGCCCATCACTAGTTCCTTCACTTCCTCCAGGTCTCTGCTCAATGCCATCTTATTAGGGAAAACTCCGACAACCTCGATATGAAATCACATTCCCACCCTAACCCCTGTAAGCCCCACCCCCTTAGCCTAATTTATCTGCCCCATAATGTTCATCTCTACCTAATATGTCATATATTTATTTGTTTACTAACTTCTCAACCCCATCAGTGTATCCCTGGTGCCCAGGACAGTGCCTGGCTTATAGCAGGGGCTCAATATTTATTGAATGAATGGCTGGGCTTTGGAGTCAGACAGACTTTGGTTGGAATCTCAGCACTTCCACATGCCAGCTCTGGGTCCTGCAGCCAATTACATAACCTTGCTGGGCCACAGTCTTTTCATGTGTGAAATAGGGAAATAATAGTTCTTACTACATAGGATTGTTACAAAGGCTATGTGAATTAATATACAGCTGTTAGAATGGCACCTGACTCATGAAAAGTACCCATTAAGAGTAGCTGTCATGGTCCGTCATTACTGTTATTACAATCATCGTTATTATTTATTCACCGGATGAGTCATGTGGTCCCAGCCCCGTGCCCCACCCCAGCCCCCAACCTCTTCTCTCCAGCCAGAGGTGGAGTGGGTGATTCAGGTGGTGGCAGCCCGCCCTGTGAGTCAGCTCTTAGCCTCAGCCATGCCGGGGTCCCTGGCATAGGCTGCCTTGGCCAAAGGGCCCTTGGGTTGAGTCATCAGCTGGGGGACACCTCAGCTGTGGAGTTTGGCTGGCAGAGTTTGTCCTCCCCAGGTCCTTCCAGGAAGAGACTGGGCACCTGCCCCATTGTGCTCTCAGGAACTACCCTTTGCCAGCTCAAGTCCATCTGTCAGTAGAGTTTGCAAAAAGCCAGGCAAGGATACGGGGTGCGGGGGGGAGGAAAAAGATAGGAAGGAGAAGAGTTGCCTCGATCCTTTGCTTTCAAAGCAGGGCAATGTCGTGAACAGATCATGGGGTTCTGAACTCACCAGACCAGACCTGGGTCTCTATCCCGCCACTTACTAGCTGGGAGACCTTGGACATGTCCTTTGCTTCTCTGAGCCTCATCTGTGAAATGGGGAGGATAACATCTCCCTCTCAAGGATGCCAGGAGGATTGACTGAGTGGTCATGTTGTCTTCAAGTCCCAACTCCTTCACGAAGCCTTCTCAGATCTGCCCTATATGGTCTCTGAGTTTCCGTGACTTTTGTAAAAGGGGAGGAGGAATTCCCTGTCTCCCCATTTCCCCCACCTCCCACAGGAAAGGGAGGGACCAATCTATTACATCCTTCCTTTATTCATTCAACAGCTCTTTTTTTCTAATGAATTTATTATTTATTTATTTTTGGCTGTGTTGGGTCTTCGTTGCTGCACGCAGGCTTTCTCTAGTTGCGGTGAGCAGGGGCTACTCTTCGTTGCGGTGCGCGGGCTTCTCATTGCGGTGGCTTCTCTTGTTGTGGAGCACGGGCTGTAGGCGCGCGGGCTTCAGTAGTTGTGGCACGCAGGCTCAGTAGTTGTGGCTCGCGGGCTCTAGAGCGCAGGCTCAGTAGTTGTGGTGCACGGGCTTAGTTGCGCCGCAGCATGTGGGATCTTCCCAGACCAGGGCTCGAACCCGTGTCCGCTGCATTGGCAGGAGGATTCTTAACCACTGCGCCACCAGGGAAGTCCCCATTCAACATCTCTTTATTGAGCACCTACTGCATGCCAGGTGCTGTGCTAGCACTGGAAATCATGGGCTAGTGGGAGAGGCAGATAGGGTATAAATGAGCAAAGAAATACAGTTGTAAACTTTACTCAGTACTAGGCCAGAGAAGAACGGGTTGTTAAAAGAGAAAAACATGGCAGAGCTGTTGGAGGAACTTCTGAGGTGGTGACACATGAGCAAAGCCTTGAGGAATGAGAACGAGTTGGCCATGCAAGGACAAGAGTGAAGAACCTTGCAGAGAGAGAACAGCACATGCATAAGCCCAGAGGCAGGAAAGAGCTGGGGTAGTTGAGGAAGTGCCAGTGTCACGACCACATGCAGAGAGCCTGAGAGGAGGCTGGGAAAGGGGCCGGGCCCACATGGGGCCCACCTCCCGATGTCCTTTGTCTCAGGGATCAGCCTTGCACGGCCTGTTCCCACTGCCTCAAAACAGTTGCCTCGTTAATTTTTTCCAGTTTTATAGTTGTTTGCAGAGACAGGGCTCGGGTGGGTACATCGTGACTGGAAGCACTTAGGGTTGTTTGTGAAGATTAAATGAGATACTATAGGTGAACTGTGTAGTACAGTTCCTGGCACATAGTTAGTGCTCAATAAGAAATAGATATCTTGAAAGAATACATGTGAAAATAATGAGATACATATAAAGCCCCGTGCCAACACCCACTTCAGACTGTTTCTTTGTGATTTAAAAGAGAAGAGAAACTTTGGATTTAAATTCATCCTCTTCTTCATAATCATGACAGAGAAAGTTGGAGTAGAATCCATCACCTCATCTGGGAAACCTTCCCTGGCACCCACCCCAGGGTGCATCAGGGTCCCTGTGCTGCACACCTGGCCTCTGTCACAACATCCATCACCCTCGGTTGAATTGCCTGTCCGTGTGCCTTTCTCTCCCATGGACTGTGAACTCCTCAATGGCAGGGACTGTGCCTTGATTATCTGTTTAATACAGCACTTAGACAACATTTTATTTTATTTCAGATATGTTCAAGGACTCGTCCAAATAGTCTCCTTACGCTCGTTAACTAACCCACATTTGAGCTAAGAGCCTGGTCCTGATGAATCAATCTAGAACAGAATTTACATCATTTTAAAAAGCTCAATATCCTGTAATTTTCCTAAAATAGGGACTGGTTTAAAGCCCAGACGGGTTTATTGGATATCCCGCCCCCATGGGTTTCTCAGACCTACGTTTCACAGGAGGAACAGACAGGCTGTTCGCCAGGGATGTTGCACCAGAGGCTTGTGTTATTCACTGCTGGGGGGAGGGTGCCAAAAGTAGTAACATTAGGCCTACAGTTCCCAAACCCTGCACCCAACGCCCTCGGGCAGCAGAGTATATTTTAATTTTCAAGGGAAACACAGCAGTTCTGGGCAACGGTCAGACACCATGCAAATTACTAGTCGAGGTGGTTCACAGTTTCAACATTAGATCACAGCATGTTCCTTTCGATGACATCACATCTTTGCAAAACTGGGTTTTGGGCGGTAGTTGTGCTAAAAGGCAATGCTCTGTGAAAATGAGTGTGGAACAGGAAATGCGGGTGAAGCACCCTCTCTAATTCTAAGGGCTCGGGAATTTGTGCAGTGCCCAGCAAGCACACACATCTCATTTGTAAGTAATTGTAGTTATTTAAGAATGAAATAAAAATATTATGTGCATTGTTTATTTCAGTTACTAAGTTGTTAGAACATAAATATTTATTAAGCTATTTAGCTCTAACTACTTAACAAATGAAGCTGCTTAGCACTTCTTTTGGCCTTGGAATGCCGTGAAATCATTCCTGAGATGGGCATCGTAAATCCAGAAAGTTTCAGAATTTCTGCATTGGCTTCTTTGAAACTCACATTTACCTCTTTCAAGCTTTTGATGTGAGCTCAGGAAAGATTCTGAGCTAAACTCTGTAAGCATGGCCTGATGTTAATGATGTAAGCACAGAACCTGCACTTAGTCCTGCCTTGAGAGTCTAGGTGGGGCAAGACTGGAAAACATTTACTGGAGGGAAAGCTGAGAGTTAGCTCTTCCCCCTCACTCCATCTAATTAGCTTCTTAACGAGCACAGACCACTTTGTAATGAGCTGGAAGCAGCCTTCCTGTTATAAAAACAGAAAAACAAGCATCCATTTGTGTGCCAGAGTTACGGTTTTATTATCTCGAACTAGGAGTGGCCTGAATATCCAGCTGGCTCAACCGGCTAATTATTGCCAGAAAGAGACCACAGAGCAAGTGTTCTGAAGCTACAGTTATTATTTTTGGTAGATCCCCTTGTAGCTTTTAGCTTATTCGCAAATAACCGGGTTCAGTAAGTTGCCTCAAATAGTTATCTTTGAAAAAAACAAGCTTGTCCCAGCCATCACACCAGATGGAGCATGCTCCAAAGTGGGCCTTCTATGGGAACTTGAGGGAGATGGATGTGGCTGGAGTGAGCTGCCGGTCACACTTGCCCGAAATGTTTTCTAGGCTATTGAAATAGGGCGATGGACTTCAATTGCTCAAGTCTATCAAGTTGAATTCCAAACCTTCTTCTAGGAAGGATCTTGACCCCATTCCCAGTGTTCACCTTTAACAGGAAGTGGGATTGCCCTACCTCAAGCATGAATCCCTATTAGCCCTCAGCTTCCACAAAAAGATGTCAAGGCTCAGTTTTCTGCTAATGCTTGTGAGTGGGTCTCTTCCACCAGGAGCATCAGCCCAAGGGCCACTGCACCTCCTTTTCCCTTTGCCTAGATTCTCTTTACCCAGCTATTCCCATGACTGGCCCCTTCATTTATTCTTTCAGCAAATATTTATTGAGCATCTGCTGTGTGCCAAACACTATGCTGGGTGTCAAGGGTATAAAAAGGAACGATAATAATAGTTAACATTTATTGAATGCCTGTAATGAACAAAGAGTTCTTCTAAACTCTTTACATGTATCTCATTTAATGCTCAACAACAATCCAAGTCATCCACATTTGATCAGGAGTAGTTTCTTTATATTAACAAGTTACCCAGCGGCGAGTGCGCCAGGGAGCGCAGCTGCGGGCGTAGGGGGACAGCAGCCGCGGAGCCGGCCCGAGAGTGGCCGCAGCCTGAGCGAGAGCAGCGGAGACAAAGGCTACTACGATAGGGCCAGTTGTGAGTGTGCAGATTTCTGAGTAAAACCTTGAACCCAAATGAGAAGAAACCTTCAAGGAACAACTTATACTGACAGTGAGTCTACAGTCATCTGTATGCATGTTATGGAATGTTCTCAACCCAGAGATAGCTCTATTGACTAGGAGTGAGTGACTACCTGTTAAGATCCTGAGTCAAGACAGCAATTTTTATACCTTTCCTGGTGGTTCAGAAACGAGTCTCTGTAGAATCAGAAGCAAAGAAAGGAAACAATCTGACCTTTTCTTTGTTAGATTGACTATATAAGATACTTGACTTCCAGGAACAAAAACACAGAGAAGTAATAAAGTTATTATTTTGGCATCTTTGGACATCTATCATATTGAGAAGGCTGCTTTGTGAAGCTTCCTGAGTTGAGATTTGGAAACTTCATTGGTGCTCATTTATAACGGACTGTAAGCATGAGTGAATTCTGGTTGTGTTTCAACTGCTGTATTGCAGAACAGCCTCAACCTAAAAGGTGCCGGCGGATTGACCGAAGTATGATTGGAGATCCCGCAAACTTTGTGCACACGGCTCACCTGGGGTCAGGAGACCTGTTCAGTGGGATGAATTCCGTTAGCTCCATTCAGAACCAGATGCAGTCCAAGGGAGGCTACGGGGGTGGCATGGCTGCCAATGTGCAGATGCAGCTCGTGGACACGAAGGCAGGATAGCTCCGGACCCCTACTCCATGTGATGGCGTCTTGTTCACCCTGTTGTGATTACTCCAGTGACACGTTACTGTTCTGCTCTGAAGAAACTATTGTCAGAAGAATCCTGCATTTCCTTCAGCTGGCATGCATGCCTTTGGACTCATGGACAGAGTTCTTTGGATTGTGGCTTAGTGATTGATTTTTATGAATATGGATCTGATTTTAGCATGATCTTTTTTGTGAATGCTAGCACTGTTTTGCATTTTTTCCTGCATTTTTAACAATTTCTCTTTCCACCTCCAACCCCTCTGCCTTATGATTTTATTGGTAAGCAAAGAACTGCTATTTTAATTTGTCACCATTTATGTATATTTTGGAAGGTATGAGACCCATAAGCACAATGATCATTTCTATTCATTTGAAACTTCAGCAGAGTAGTATCTGCATGCTTTATGAAGTTGCTTGTATGGGAGCCCATGGGATGCCAGAAATGAACATTTTCTTGCTGCCACAGGCTGATGATACTGCTGCTATGAGAGAAAGGTTAGCTGTGGCACCAAGTCACATCAGTTTCACAAAAAAAGGCAATTTGTAGCTTATTTTAGAAGTATGACTTTTATTTAGAGTTATAATAAAAGAAAAGCTTGCATTCAAAAAAAAAAAAGTTACCCACATTTTGCTGATAAGGAAAGTGAGACACAGAGAAGCTAAGTAAATTCCCCAAGGTCATGCAGCTAATAAGTGATGGAGCTGGGATTTGAGCTTGCCTTCTTCAACGCTCTGTTATATTGTCTCCTAGCAAGACACAGGAGGCTCTGGTTTTATTTGGCTTACATTTTAATGGAGGAGAGAGACAATAGCACATTAGCAAATAAGTAATTTCAGATAGTCAAAGATGGTAAGAAAAAATAGTGATAATTCAGTAGAGACTTCCCAGGAAGGAGTAGCTACTTGATATCAGGTAGTTGGAAAAGCCTCTGAGGGGTCATCTGGGCTGAGACCTGAAGAAACCAGCCATGGGAAGGTATTCAGGAAAATGATTCCACCAGTGGGAATAGCAAGTACAAAAGCAGTAGTAGGTCAGGGACAAGTTTGGCTGAGTGCAAAAGAGAGATGACCAGGAACCAGATCATAGAAGCTTTTCAACCTGGGCTGCACGCATTTGCCTGGGAAGCTTCCAAAAATACTGATGACTTGGCCCACACCCAGAGAGTCTGAGGAAATCAGTCTGAGGTTTGGCTTAGGCAAGAGGAATTTTAAAAGAGATGATTGCAGCAGTCCAAAGAGGGATGCTATGGCCTGCACCAGGGTGGTGGCAGTGGAGATGCCGCTCTCCTTCAGCCGCTGCTCTCTCCACACAACCCACCTGTGGCCACAGGAAGCACGTACATCCTTAGCCTGGATAAACCAAAGGCAGGATGCTTACCTGCAGATTGGCCTGGGAAGGATTCAGCCCCCGACACATATCAGTCTTGCTGGGTGTCCCACTGAAGCTCCTGCCAGACGTAGCACAAGGGAGGAGTGGTAGGCTGGCATAAACTTTTCCTAAGAAATCACCGTCTCAGAATCTCTAATCTCCAGGACCCCAACCTTGTAATATCAACGTGGGTGAATCTACCAGTTCTTGGCCATAGTGGTCTCTGTCACAGATCACTTTGGGAGGTGGCATCTTTGTCTTCTTGCTGCAGCTCTAGTTGAGACAATGCATTCATCAGGGTTGTCCAAAGAAACAGAAGCAATAAGAAGTATATACATAGATAGATAGATTTATTTTAAGGAATTGGCTCACGTGACTAATTTGTCTTCTAAAGTACAATTCAGTGGCTTCCTCAAGGAGGAACCATCACCACTGTATCATTCCAAGGCATTTTCCTCACCCCATATCCTTTAGCAGTCACTCCCCATTCCCCTTTTACCTCAGCTCCTGGCAACTACGCATCTACTTTCTGTCTCTGTGGATCACCAGCTTATATTAAAGCAAATCCCAGATATCACATCATTTCCTCTGTAAATATTTCAGTATGGGGACATCCCTGGTGGTCCAGTGGTTAAGAATCCCCCTTCCAATGCAGGGGACGCGGGTTCTATCCCTGATCAGGGAACTAAGATCCCACATACTGTGGGGCAACGAAGCCCATGCGCCACAAATACTGAGCCCACGCACTCTACAGCCTGTGCACCACAACTAGAGAGAGGCCCACACACCACGAGGAGCCCACATGCCGCAACTAAGACCCAATGCAGCCAAGTAAATAAATAAATAAACAAATATTTTTTTAAAAATATTTCAGTTTGAATTTCTAATACATAAGGACTTCTTTTTTAACATAGCCAAATAGTATTATTACACCTAAAAGTTTGGTAATAATTCTTTAATATCTAGTAAATAGTCAGTATTCAATAGTCCTATGTTAATTGATTTTCTTTCATTGTATCCAAATAAAGCCTTCATAGTTCACACGGTTGGTATGATGGAAGTCTCTTTTGATCTGTAACAGTTCCCTTCCTTCTGTTTTGTTTTTCTTGTTGTTTAGTGGTTGGAAGGGGAAAAAAAGGTCATTTTCCTGCAGAATTTCCTACCTTCTGAATTCAGCTGATTACAGCTCTGTGGTGTTCTTCCAATGTCTGCATTTCTTATGACCTGGTGGATGAATATAGAGACTTGGTCTGATTCAAGTTCTAGGTTTTGGCAAGAATATTTCATAGGTGGTAGTGAGTGTTTCTCTTGCATATCTGTAGATGTAATCATGTCTGACTATCTCTCTTTTAGGATTTAAGACTGATCTGTGAGTTCAGGTGTTGTCTGCCTGATATACGCATTAGGGAGTTCTCCATCAGTCTTTCCCAGTGGTCTTCGGCATTGAGCATTGTTGCCTAGATCTGTTGTTGCAGTAACATAATTGTTGCAGAAGGCTGACATTCTCATTCTCTTACTTATTCTGCATTTATTAGCTGGCACTCATCTAAAAAGAAGAACTTTTCCTCATCAATTTGGATGACTATACAGGAGATAGCTTTGGCACTGGATGAATAATTGCATAAATAACTGTAAAAAAAAAGCATTGATTGATGGTTCAAGGTCAGCAAAGAATCTCAACAACTATCTAATTAAAGATAAACAACTTTGGTTGAGCACCTACTAGGTGCCAGGCGCTATGCTAGGTAGGTCCTTTGACATTCATTATAATTCCATTTAAAAATCATAATAATCCTGCAAGGTAATTGTTATAATCACCTTTAATAGGTAAGGAAACTAAAGCTCAGAGAAGTAACTTAGGTAAAATCAAAGAGCTGGATTACATGTATAGGAAGAGTGCACCAAAATCTTGAATGACATAGAGCTGAGAGGGAGAGTTAACAGGTCAGACGACAGAATCAATATTGGATTCCAACCAAGACTGGAAAAGGTAGACATAAAATCCTACTCGGGGATTAAAACCACTCAAGTCCAAGCTTGGAGAGATGTGGATTCTTAGGATCTTGTGTTTAAAAATGATCTAGAGGGGCTTCCCTGGTGGCGCAGTGGTTGAGAGTCCGCCTGCCGATGCAGGGAACACGGGTTCGTGCCCCGGTCCGGGAAGATCCCACATGCCGCGGAGTGGCTGGGCCCGTGAGCCATGGCCGCTGAGCCTGCACGTCCGGAGCCTGTGCTCCGCAACGGGAGAGGCCACAACAGTGAGAGGCCCGCGTATCGCAAAAAAAATAAAAATGAAAATAATAAATAATAAAATAAAAATGATCTAGAGACATTAGCTTAGAACAAGCTCCACATGGATCTTAGAAATGCTAATATTTTATTTAGCTACGTTAATAGGAGCAAGATAATTAATAGGCACAAAGCTCCATTTGGATAAGAATCATAAATCTTGTTCTCTATTGCATCCCCAGCCCCCAGCATAGTATCTGGAAAAATGATCAGTTAGTCTCTGAATATATAATGGGCACTCAATACATATTTGTAAATACTTACATATATTTATTCTATCATAAAACAAATTTACCGAGCGCCTATTTTTCCCTGCTGTTATAGGTGCTTGAAATATAACAGTGGTCTTGCAGAGCTTATATCTCAGCGGAATGGTAGGGAAGAAAGACAACAAACAAATAAATAGATAAGGAAGTGGTGGTGGAAATGCTATGGAGAAAAATTAAGCAGGGTAATGTGAATGAGGAGTGCTGGGTGGGAGGAGTAACCTCACACATGGTGGTCAGAAAAGGCATCTCTGAGAAGGTGAGGCTGGAGGAGAGACCTGAATGAAGTGAGGCTGTGAGCCATGCAAGCAAGGAACAGCAAGTGCAAAGGCCCTGAGGCAGGATTAGGCCAGATGTGTTCCAGGTAGAGTGAGGTGACGGTCTTATCCAATCTCAACTGGTAGGACCACATCTGGAGTATGTGTGTAATTTTGGACACCACATAGTTTAAGAGAGTATCAAAGGGGAGCATTTTAAGGTAGTAAAGGGTCTGGAACCAGCTCACATTGGGATGGGTTAAAGAAGAGTGACTTAGGCACAGCTGGGTGGCTCTCATCCAGTGGATGAAAAGCAGACACAAGGCAGAGGGCCGAGATGTACCCTGCATGATCAACCACTGGAACCATTCGTTCACTCTTGGTCTAATATACAGTAGAACAAGTTCCCTAAGATGGTATGAGCCGCCTTGCCCAGTAGTGAGCTCCCTGTTATTAGAAGTGTTCAAGCAAATAGTGCACAGTCTTCCGAGCCGTAGAAGATGACTTGCCCGTCCCAGCTGGGATTTGGAGTAGGAGACCTCTGAGATGAATCCCACTGAGGAGATTCGGAATTGTCCCCTGACTCCTCTCTCCAGTTCCTCTCCCTCTGTTTTCACTCTCCCTCCTCGCTCACCCTGCTGATGGAGCACAGGTGTGCACGCACACACTCTCACACACACACTCACCCACTCACTCACACCGGGGAGGTAAAGCAGTTCAAAAAGCTGGAGAGGTGGAAAGTGTGAGCAACTGAACAGGGAAACAGTGAGGGAAAGGAGGTAGGAGAGATGGGGGCAGGGTGAGGACGGCATGGAAGGGAGGCAGGAAGAAGGAGACAGGCACTGAGAAGGGGGCAGGGAAAGCAGAGGGACGTAGAGAAGTAGGGGGAAAGGAGAGATGGAGAAAGACTGGAGAAGTAAGAGGGGACAAAGGAAAACACAGAGGGAACGGGACAAAGAGGAGGAAGATGATACTAAAAGTAAGAGGAAAGGGATGGGAGAAGGCAGTGGATGTGGGAGAGACGAAGGATGGGGCCCAGGAGGAGGAGAGGGAGGGAAGGCGAGGAAGGAGGAGAGAAGAGACAGGGCGCGTAGAGGGGACAGGGAGGTAGCGTGAGGGTGTGCGACTTCAGAGTCAAGGAGCTTGTGTGGCACCCCGGCACGGGTCCCCAGAGCAGGAAATGGGTAATCTTGAATCACAGCTCATTTCAGGCTTCCTGTTTTCAGCTTGTCTCTGTGAACAGTTGGAGGGGTTTCCAGCTAGTAACTCCCTCCCCGGGCCAGCAGCCGTTCCACCCTCCCCATGGCTAGCCGTCCTCAATAGCTTCTCACCCCACCTCCCTTTATGGCCTGAGCACCCACCCAGAGTCCCCTCCAGCACCACCCACCAGGCCACCTGCTCCATTCTCCAGGGTCCCTGACTTCACCAGATTCTCAGGGCTCACAATGGAAGCTGTAAACCTCTTACAAGTACTGGGCTGACGCTAACCGATTGCACCACCGGCGCTACACTAGGAAGCGGTAAACCTCTGAGTGTGGAATCCAGCCTGAGCATTTACAGAAAAATTCACCTCGTAAAACATGTTTCCCTGAAACACATTTTCTTTGCCTTTTTCCAAGCACCCTTATTTTTCCTTCCATCCGCTTGCCTCCTCCCAAGTTACAAGCAGATCTTTATCCAGGCTTCTTAAAATCAATCCAGCAAACACGTCTGGAGGATCTGCAACATGCCAGGCACTAGTGTTACAACTGGGACCGAGACATGTTGTCTGTCCTTAGGAAGCTCACAGTCTAATGGGGAGACAGACATGTGTGGAGCCAGTGGGAGAGCCAGGTTTTATGGGGCTCAGACATCACACAATTTGAGAACAAAATTACTAGCCCATGTATGAGATACCTGCTCAGTCCTGAAGAGGGCAGGATGAGTTCCCCACCCCAAACAACCTGACTACTCTAGGAGAGAAGGGCTCACAGAGGGAGGTTGGGATGACCACTAATTAATTAATAATTAAACCTCTACATCTATACTTTCTCTCTTTGCTCTCTTTTGTCTATCCTGTAAATAAATGAATGCATGCATGATGCATTCAACAAATATTTACTTAAGGATGAAGTTCGGCTGCTGTAACAAAGACCTAAGGTGGCTTAAACAAGCTAGGACCTTCTCTCTCGCCTCACAGGCTCCTTCCATCCTGTTGATCATTCCTTCCTGGGGTGTTGCCCTTCAGACACAAGGTCTTCAATTTAGCCCACTGCAGCTAGCAGGATGAGGAAAGGAGGAAGTGAAAAGCATCCCCCCACACAAACTTCCCTTATAAGGCAGACCTGGAAGTTCAGGCCGCACTTCTGCTCACATCTCATTGACCAAAATTTGATCGCACAACCATGATCACATGACTACACACAGGTGCCAGGGAGATGGGGAAGTGTAATATTTATTCTGGATGGTCATGCACCCCCAGACCAAGGTGCTTCACTGCTATAGAAGAAGAGAATGGATGTTGTGGACAACCAGAAATCTCTGAAACAGCCTGCGGCGTTTGCTGTTCTGACTAGGAAACCAGAAGTAGCTCTGGTCCTTTCCAAATCCACCCAGTGACAAAAGTGAATTAGATGAGCTGTCCCTGCAAGCTCTCACCCCCATTCTTTCATTTTGTTAACTCTCTCTTTACCGGATCCCAAATGTTGGCTGAGAATGAAACATTATGACCACCCAAGGGGCAGTTGAAGGAAGAGGAAGCAATATAGACTTTGAAGAAGTTGCCAGGAAAAAAAGGGAAGAAAATAGTGGCATGAAAACCAAATTTCGAAAAGTTCAGTGGCTTCAGATACCATAGAGTGCCAAAGCAGGATAGGGAGCAAAGGGAGCTCTACTGTATTTGCCAATGAGGAGGTCGAAGGTGACCTTTGCCAAATCAGTTTCGGTGGAGTGGTGGGGAATAACATCCAGAGAGCGCTGGTTTAGGAGTGAGTGGGAAATGAGGATGTAGTGACAGAGAGAGCAGTGGTAACTGAGGTACTGAAAAGCAGGAACAGTTTGAGATTAGTGGATCCATGATCATGTTAATCCAAAGGATAAAGAATCAATAAAGGGCAAGAGATGAAAAATACAGGGCAGAAATATAGTTTGGCTGCTTTAACAAAGACCAAAATAACCATAGCTTAAACGAGATTAAGGTTTACTTTGCTCTCATGTAGGAGTCTGAGCATACACAATCAAGGGCTGACTGGGGACTCCATGGTGTTGGAAATCCACGTTCCTTCCACCTTATTAGTCAGCCATCTTCAACATGCAGCTTCCATCTTGTGGTCCAGATGGCTGCTCCAGCTCCCACCATCATGTAAACATCCCAGTCAGGTAGAAGAAGGGAGAAGGAAAGGGTTAGGGTTCCCTTCATCTTAAAGGCACCACCCAGAGGCTGCTCGCATCACATCTACTCACAGTTTCACTGGCCAGACTTAGAGACTTGACCACATCTACCTGTAAGGAGACTGGAACAAAATAATCTTTAGCTGAGAGACCAGATGCCCAGGTAAAACTTAAGGGTCCTATTACTGAGGGAGGAGGGAACAGCAGGCAGTCAGAGCCTTAGAGGACCTAGAACAAAGGGTAGTTTCGGCCTCCGGTGGGAGGAGGCACCCTGCCACTGAGGCTGGGTTGCTCAAAGAGCCAAGAAGAGAGAAGGTTTGCCAAGCCTCCCTCCCCATCGCTGTGTATGATCTGTTGGGTGGGACTGCAGGCATGCACTTGTAGACACCCTGAGATTGTTCAAAGAACAGCTGTGCTTTTGGAGTCCTGAGTTTCATTCCCAACTCTGTGCTTAACTGCTATATGGCCTTGGACAAGGAGTAAAATCTCCGTTTCCACATGTTAAGTGGCCATAATAATGGCCACCCTGCCTGCCTCACAATCCTGTTTTGGGTCCCAAAGGAGAGCTGTGAAGATGCCATGCAAGTTGTGAAGTTGGGGCAGATGAGAGTGGGCATCATCATGGAGGGAGGGAGTGGTCAGGGCACTGCTGAGCCTGAAGGGTGGGCAGGAAAGGACTAGAAGAGGCTGTAAGGACAGGACCACCTCCCACACAGGCTGCTCAGCACCCACCCAGCCCCTCAGTGGATCTGGCCTCTGCCCACTGCTGGCCCAGCTTCAGAACCCCTCTGCTGCTGTCCGAGTGAGGATGACAGGGGAGGGAGCACCCACCCAGCTGTCCACAGGTGCTGGGAGTCAGCCTCTGTTATGTCTTGAGATCGCTGTCACAAAGCCTTGGCCTCATCCCCCGCACTTGGCCTTGGAAGCTCTCCTAAGACCTCTCCTTGACCCCAGGACACCACCGCATGTTCCTGGCCTCAGCCCAGTAAACAGTGTGAGCAAGTTTCTCCCCCAGGCCTTTGGACTAGCAGAGTTAGCCATGTCCAGTGCGTGCACACTCCCACACACACACATTCACACATGGACTGCACACACAAAAGCACTGCACACCCCACACAACACACATGCAAACACCACACATAGACATCACAAAATATACATTCCACCCACATACCCCACACACCCCACACACACATCCTCCACACACTTCACACACACAACCCACATGCACACACCCTGCCCATGCACACCACATGCACATACACACATACATACTCTCTTCTTTCTAACTGGTCTCTCTCTATCCCACATCACACCCCTCCATCCAACCCTCTACACAGCTGCTTGAGTGATTTTTCTAAAACACAAATTAGGCTACTTTCTTGTTTAAACTCTTCTCCGTCAAGTGGCTTTGCAGAGTCTTCAGGCTAGCATCCTATCCCCTACGAAAGCTGTTGAGGCCCTCCATGGTCTATTCCCTGAAGACCCTCTTCAGGCATCCCCCCACCTTCCTGTCCCCTTGGCCAGTCCAAACTACTGGCCCATCCCCCCTCCCTACGGGCTCCTCCTGCCTCTGCCTTGTCCATCCCCCATCCTCTCCAGAGAACGCACCTGCTCCATAGTCCATGTGAGAATTGCGTTCATTCTTCCAAACCCTGTTCAGAGCCCACCCCTTCTATAAAGATTCCCTTGACTCCCCAAGTGGAATGCTGCCTTTCTCTTCCACAGGAAGTGGTGGGGTGACTTGTTTTCTAGGTCTGCCTCCCCTGCCAGGCAGGCGACCTTCTCAAGGTTACTATATACGGCGCAGCCCTGGGTCCCAGCACTGGGTAGGTGCCCAGTGAATGCTGGGTGGGTGGTACTCAACCCCTCATCCTCCCACACAGATCAAAGTAGAAAACCAGCATGACTACCAGGACATCACCAGCATGGTGGCTATGGCCAAAACCTATGCCACCACCGAGGCCTTCATCGACTCCAAGTACGACATCCGCATCCAGAAAATTGGATCCAACTACAAAGCTTACATGTGAGTCCCTGGGCAGGGGCTGGGGAGCTGGGAGGAAGGGTAGGAGCAGAGTGTGAGAAGAACGGAGATTAAAAATACATGTCATGCCCTGTCTTCTCTGCCCCAGAGCAGAGACCCCATAGGGACATCATTATTCTCCCTTTCTGTCTCCTTTACCACCCTTCTTCTCTGGTTAGTACAGCGGAAGGCTGATGTTCCATTATGGCTTATCCCAGGGTGGAAATCTGTCTGCCCAAATGAAGCCTGTTTCCCCCAGAGAAAGAAAGACTGTTGGCATGTTTCCAAGTATATACCTGATGTATGTCATAGGAGACATACATGGAAGAGAGACTTAGGGACAAATCAAGGAAGGCCCTGAATGCCTTGCTGAGGGTTGTGAATTTTATTCTCTTCCCTTCTGAGCAGTGAAGTGTCATGATCTGACCTGTATTTGTAAAAAGATGGCTCTGGGGCTATGGGCTGCAAAAAAGTTTCTCTGGGACAAATAAGATCAGGAAGGAGATTACATCAGATTTCTTCAGCTGCAATTAGTAAAAAACATACCTGACTAATTTGGTGAAGTTTTTTTTAAGGGAATTTATTAGATGGATGATCAGAACTAACAAAACCCCAAATTATCAATTTCAGAAATATTAGGGTCCAGGGCAGCCCCAAGAATCTGGGTAGCCAGAAGTAATATACAGTCTTCATGGTACCCCATTAGGAAATGAATCTGCCCTAATCATTTTCAGGGCTTAACTCAAGATCGTGATTCCGTGGAAACAGTGCTGATTAATCCAACTGTGGTCACATGCTTATTAGTTAGAGGAATGTAGATGAGCAGTATGAAGAGTCCCACCAAGATAGCATGCAATATGGGCAGGGTCATTATCCAGTGGAAATAGAGGTTGTGTGACTAAAAGAAAAGGGATGAATGCCAGAAAATCCAACACACATTCATCCCAGGGGTGGTTCAGGCAAAGGATGACTCACGCTGGAGCTGCAGTTACAAGGATGAGTGGGAGTTCTTGACCAGGTGGAGGGCTTGGTGTTTAGAGAGGTCTTATCTGCCCCAAGTCCTCTCTGTCTCACTTTGGAATATTGTTGTCTCCACTTGGAATGATGAGACCCCAGAGAGGCAACAGGTGCCTGCTTTCCAAGCATGTATGGCACACTGATTGCCTGGTTCCATCTTTGAGGACTACAACAGCTGACTCTGGACAGTTAGAAAGTCCTTTGCTTCTGTGTGGTGGAGCTGTGCTCCAGATCAGGGTTAGCAAGCCACAGCCCACAGGCCAAATCCAGCTTCCACCTGTCTCAGTAAATAAGGTGTTATTGATCACAGCCATACATATCCACTTCTGTATTATCTAGGGTTGCTTTTGCACTACCTGGATTGCCTAGACCGGGGGTCTACAAACTTTTTCTGTAAATGATCAGATGGTAATTTTAGGCTTTGCAAGTCACACAGTCTCTGTTGCAACCACTCCACTCTGCCATTGCCTGGGAAACTGGAGAAGATGCAGTCAGTTGACCTATAAGGAAATATGCCCAGGAAAGGGATGGAGCCAAGAACTACTTCTGGCCAGTCTTGCCAATCGCTCTCTTCCACCCATGAGCCAGGCCAGACCTGTCACTGCTCTCAGATGCCCTCAGGGTGATAAGATCACCTCCCCCTGCCACCCCCAACCTCTCTGAGTTGGAGAATATTCCAGTACCTGGTCCAGTGCATTCCTGAGGCCTCCACCATCCCTCATGATAATCATTTCCCTCCTCTCCTCATTGTTAGCGTTTCCACTTGACATTGACAACACCTTGTCCCAGTTTCCCTTCTTGAGGATTACCTCATTGCTGCATTCTTTATGCTGAGCCTTTCTGCCCTGACAGCTCCAATTTGTCATTAGTTATGGTGCTTCCTGGACCCTGGGTTGGCCCACATCCGAGGGAGAGTGTTCATGTCACACCTCAGTGTAGAACGCCCTCTCTGCCCATGACCATTCAGTGTCCTTTCTGGCCCACTTCCTGCCCAGCACTTGGGCCTTTGTGCTTGTTGCCACTGGGTGTCATTGTTTCTAAGTCCTCTCAGCAGACAGAGCTGGGACATAAATATGTGTATCTCAACCTGTGTATACACACGTCTGTAATTATACACACACACACACACACACACACACACACACACACACACATACATACATACATATCCATCTATAGCTAAAGCTAAACAGAGTTCATACTGATGTGTCAGACTTTCATCCAGTACCACATGATTCATTTTAGCCTTCCCAGGTTGCTTATCTGTAACTTCCCACTCCAACAGGGAAAAAACCTGGCTCCCACCATCCCCCATCCATGTACTTCTTTGTTCATCCACAGTATATGTGTACAGTTGCAGAGCTGTCAAGCCATAGTCCCATGAGAAACAACTTCACCAACTATGGTACAGGACTTACATACAGTTTCTTTTGTACTTAGTCATACAGTCTCCACTAATTTCCAAAGTTACTTAGGCAGCACCTTTCCACTCACCCCTGCCCCTTCCTCAAGGGGGTCAGCTTCATACATGTGTCATAAACATAGATTCTGTTGTCACAGTCTACATCCCATCCTACATTCTAGCAGCTGCATCACATTTGGGCCAATCAGCTCTTTTCCCCAAACCTGTGATGGGCTCTGCCATGAAGAGTCATGGTTAAGAGCACAGAGTTTCTCAGATATGGTTTAGTGGCTTCTGCCACTCAGTGGGAATGATAATAATAATAATATCCATCTCATTAGGTTTGTGAGACTGAAATAAGCCAGTGCTTATAAAGCTTTTAGACCCATGTCTCAGACATAGAAAGCACTCACTAAATATCAGCTCTCACTATCGTTATCTGCTTGGAAGGAGACCAGTCTGGCTTGTGTTCCTGCTGCTTCTGGCATTAGAATGCTTTTTTCTTCTTGTCTACGCTTACTGAAAAGTAATAGTAGCACTCATTGTACTAAGAGATTTATGGGAATCTTTCCTTTAATCCACACAATGCCCTATAAGCATGGTACTAAAATTATTCCCATTTACCAATGAGAAAATAGACTCAGAGATGTTGTCCATGGTTATACAGCTAGAAAATGCTAGAACTGAGATTCAAACTCACATCCATCTGACTCAAGTCAGTTCTTACCTTCCCTTGTTACCGTGCAGATCCCACTCTATTGAATCCTACTCATCCTCCCAGGCACCTCTCAATCGCTACCTTCTGGGGTTCATGTTAAGTGACTGGTTTCTCCTTTGCTTCCCCGGAGTGCTTCATGCCTCATGTACTGCTAACCCTACCATGCCTATGTTCTGGTTTTAGGCTGGTCTACCCTTTAAGGTAGTGAGCAGCTCGAGGAAGGGGTCATCTCTGCACACTCAGATTAGTCCTGTACCCAGAACGTAGGGAGGCCTGGTGATTGTTTGCCAAATTGAATTGAATTGCATTGAGCTGAACTAAACTTAATTGACATGAAGCTTATCAATGTCACTGCTACCCTTAGTCATTATGTCTCCTATTGGCCACCATCTATTCTCAGCATCTGCTGTGCTCAGATACATTTTATTTTCTCTTTTAGAAAGACATTTTATAGCAATTCCTCTCCTGGTTCACCCTTAAACCTCAATCACATGCCTTCCCTTGGTCATGAAACAAATTGCTTTACCTCTGCCACTTTGCTTAAAGCCATTCAGTCTTTGCTGAATCCAGATATGCCATTAGAGATAGTTTGTCTGGATTGCTCTTCAACATACACAGTCCCTTACCTAGTAGGTAGTTGCTGGGCACCTACTCCATGCCAGGGACCACTGGACACTAGAGGTACAGAGGGATGAGTCAAACATGTTCCCTGCCCTCAGGAAAGACAGCACACTAAAGTAGTCATTGCAAGTGAGGTGAGCATTACTAAACATTGGTATAGGGTGTAGTATAGGGGGTTCTTCTTGGGGAACATGTACTCTCAGGAAGTCACATTTTCAGATGAAACTTGAAGGATGAGTAGGACTTAGGGAGGCAAAGATGGCGACGAAGACTGGATCAGGCAAAGGGAAAAAGGTGTGTGGAGGCCTACACACAGGAAATATCCATGGGCTTTGGAGAAAGGGCAAGGGAACTAAGAGGGTGAGGCAGGCAGAGCCAGAAGGCCTTCCTCCTCGTCACCATGGAAGAGTGATCACTTCTCTCCATGGCTCTCAAGAAAGATTCCAGAGTCACCGGGGGCTATACTGCCTTAGTTCTTGTGAAAACAGGAGGCCAAAGTGTGCAGGATTTAATCTGATAGTGTAGGCATTTGTTAAATTTAACTTTTATATTTCAGAGGTGGCTTGGGGAAAGACACACAAGACCCAACAAATAAGACAGTCAACACAGAGGGAAATAAAAACAGAAAAATAATTCTGAAGACTGGATGCGTTACCTAAGAATACATGTCAGAATGTAAGCCAGATATTTGAATCAGAGCCGCCAAACAGCCAAAGCAAAAAAGGAAAGCAGATCAATGACCAGCATCCTTAATGCCCTCACGGTGTTATTTGTTCTGATACAGGAGGACCTCCATCTCTGGAAACTGGAAGGCCAACACAGGCTCTGCTATGCTGGAGCAGGTGGCCATGACAGAGAGGTAAGAGGCAAAGGAGGTGTTTAGGGAGAGGCACCAGCCATAGCGGGAGATAGATAGGGATACAGTAAGGATCCTGTAATGAATGCCATCTCACACTTTGGCCAGTGTCTCTCCACCCACAGAGTACTTTCCTAGGCATGATTCCCGTTACTGCCCATAATGGCCTGCAGGGAAGGTTTTATAAATAACCCCATTTTACAGATAGGGCAGAAAGTTTAGAGGGGGAAAGTGACTTGTCCAGGGTCACAGAGCTAATCAGTGACAGAGCTGAAAGTAGAACCCTAATATCTTGACTCCAAGTCCAGGGGTCTTTCCCGCCCTACCCAGCTGCTGTAGGAAGAGAGCAAGAAGTCCTCATCAGTCTTTTCCTGCTCTGACAGCTGCATGGAAGCATCCCTATTAGGGCAACAGGGCTACTGGACTGTCCACTCCTCTCTCAGACTTATTCCTATCTCAGTATGAGAGGGAGAGGTTGACTTCCTATGAATCATGAATGTGGCAGGGATGCACTCTGGCTGAAAGTCGCTCAGGTCTTTCTCCCTTATTTAAACAACACCTGTAAGCCATCCTCACCTGAAGAAGGACCTGTCGCCTGCTCTTGGGGCCAGCAGCACACATACATCCTTTTTTGATTGCCCAGTGACTTCTGCTTGCAAGCATTCAATGACAGTGGACAAAGCATGGGCTTTGGGGTCAGAAAGGTCTGTTCAGTGAACATGTGTTGAGTGCCTACTGCATGCCATGTATGTTGAGCACTAAAGAGGCCAAGATGAAAAGACCCAATCCTTCCCTTTAAGAACTCTGTATCAGTTGCAAGTGTCAGAACACAAATTAGATGAGTTTGAACCAAAGGGGGATTTATTGGCTTGTGGCAATGAAAACTCCAGAGGTACAGCTCCAGGTAGGACTTTAGAACTTATTCTACCCCCTTAAGTTGGATAGAATATGTTGGCTTCTATGTTGATTTCATTCTGGTCATTCATATGGTGGCCCATAATGACTCCAAGCTTATATCTTGACAGTGTCAAGTCCAGCAGAAAGAAGGTGTCTTTCCCAACCATTGCAGTCAAAGCCTGGAATAGAGCCTTATTCACAGATTGGCCTGACTTAGATCATATGACCATCCCTGAACCAATCACTATGGTCCAGAAAGCAGCAATGCTGTAATTATATAGGCCTATGTCACATCTCTGCCCCTAGAGATTGGAGTGGGACCACCCTGCTACAGCAACGATGACTGAGTGAGACTTAGGGGAGGGATATAACACAGTCACTGTCCTCATGGAACTGCTGGTTCAGGGCTCTAAGCTGAGGAAGTAGCATGAACGAAAGTGAGTGGTCCTGCCCCTTCCAAGCTGTATTACGTAGGGTAAGTTTACCCTTTCTGAATTTCTTCAGTTGTAAATTGGAGTTAACATACCCAAGCCAGAGGGCTGAATGAGAGAGGGGTGTTCAGTACCTAACCCAGTGCTGGCCTATGGCAGGGAGGGGCACTGTAAATGTTGGCTTCCTTCCCTTCCACTCAATCCCAGGTGGCAGCTACTACCTTCCAGGTGGGTACCCACCTATGCTAACTAGTCTCAGGGGAGTTGTGCTCATTACCTGGCACAACTGAATCACCTGGTTTGGGGGAGTCACATCCTTCCCCCAGTGGGCATTCATAGGACAGCCTTGGCCCTTTTCTTCATGGCCTTTCCAGAATGTGAGCCCAGCCTTCCCCAATGCCTCACAAGCTACTCACAGATGTCTCCATCAGGGCACTATCTCCCTGGCTCTGCTCAGTCCCAGGCCACATGGGCCATCTCTGCAGGAGCCTACCATGGGAGTGGGTCTGCTGAGGCCTGGAATTCACTTTCCATTCTGCAAATTCATGGACAGAACCCTCAGTGCCTCAAGGGGCATTAGCGGATGAGATGAAAGATCTGGTTCTGAGAGCACTTCAGCTCATTCCAGGCCTTATGGCTCAGAGACACAAGTAGATCTCAGAGCAGGCGTGCCCCCATGTGACCCTGGAGGGTGGAGAGAGAAGCAAGAACGTTTGACACAAAGTCCCCTGTGACTCCAAATCCAGCCACCATGAGGGAAGCCAAGTGCAAGGCCAGGAAGACTTCTCCAGATACAACCATCCTCTTGTTGCAGGGTCAAAGTCCAGCACTGAAATCTTCCCTTGCAAAGCAAACAGGCCTTGCAGCCATCAAGTGGCTGGAAAGGGAAAAAAAGCAGCGGGTCCAGAGGACCAGGCCCCCAGGCCAGACAAGAGCAGCCTGCCAGACTCCTCTGCCCACATTCCCCAGGCAGGAGGAGAATATGCCCTTTGTCCCCACAGGCTGGGCCTGGGAGAGCGGCCTGGGAGGGATTTCTGGGGACCTTCGAGCAGCTTTCCCAAGGGAAAAGGACTTCAGGGGAAGCTGGGTGTCCAGGATGGCTCCAGATGGGGGCAAGGCAAGCTTCCCACTACTAGGGAGCCAGTCAGGTTCTAGGCGGGGTGGGGTCAGGTCTCTGAGATCTCTCCCGGCTCCCATTCCTTCTCCCCCAGTCCTGCTTTTCTCCTGCCTTCCTGGCTCCCTTTTAGCTGCCCTCCTGCTGTCTCTCTCTCACGGTGCATCTAGGTCTCTGCCTCCCTTTTTACCCATTCTGTCTCTCCCACTGCCTCTGTCTCTCCCACTGCCTCTGTGTCTCTCACTGCCTCTGTCTCTCTCAGGTCTCTGTCTCTCTCTGGTCTCTGTCTCTCTGCCTTTCTGTCTCTCTTGCTGCATCTCCTGTCTCTCTCCATCTCTGAATGGTTGCCTGTGTGTCACTGTCTGTCCCATAGCCTGTTTTTCTGTATGTGTCCTTCTGTGTCTCTCCCTCCCTCTGTCTCTGCCTCTCTCTCCCTCTGCTTCCCGTCCCTGCTCCCTGCCCCTCATGCCCACTGCCTGTCTCTCCATCCCTGCAGGTACAGGCTGTGGGTGGACAGCTGCTCAGAGATGTTTGGTGGCCTGGACATCTGCGCCGTCAAGGCTGTCCACAGCAAGGATGGCAGAGATTACATCATTGAGGTGAGAGGTGGACCAGGAGGCCCTCCTGGCCTGTCCAGGCCCCTGAGCAGGCATGCCAGAGGGAAGGAGTCCAAGCGTGGCCTCCAGCGTGGTCAGCTGTGTCTTAGCCCATGGCTGGGGCACATGCAGCCCAAGCCACAGCAAGCAGCTCCCACAGGCTTCTCACCTACCACCCTCACATACCCCATCCCCACCCTTGGCTGCCTCTAAAGCCTTTGTGCCCAGGGGCTCTGAGCTGGCCCTCAAGAGTTCTGGGCATGAGGTTAAACAAATATCCCCAACCCATGGCCCTAACAGTAGGGGAAAAGCATCGGGCCAAGAGTTGGCAAGATTCCGTCCCCTCAGGCCTCTTCAATGTTCTCAATGTCCCAGTGTGTAAAGAGGACACACTTCCCTGGTCACTAGGCAGAGATTCCATTGTCTGTTCAATCAGCAGACAGGTACCCAGTGGCTCCCATGGGCTTGGCGTGGGGGTAGCTCTGGGGACAGAGCTCTGAGCAAGACGGACGTGGGGTGTGCAGGCTGGCAGGGAAGGGTGGTACACTAACTTCAGGGCACCAAAGGTTAGGAAAGGGGTGTGAATGGAGGGGAATGTAATTGTAAGAGAGGTCAGAGGGGCTCTGAGTCCCAGAATCTCTCCCTCAACCTTCCTGCAGCCCATGCCTCTCAGAGGCCAACCACCCCTGCTGCCCTCCAGAGCTGTCGCCTACAGGTCGCCGTGGTCCTTCCATCACCCTCCTCCTCTACCCCCACGACTTCCTCTCCATGCTTCTCCCAGCCCCACAGTCCCCCTCCCACCTTCAAGGCTCCCTGTGTCCACCCCAATCCACGGTCCCCCTTCCCCCTCCGTGGCTCCCCCACCCCGTCTCCCCCAATCCCACAGTCCCCCTCCCCCCTCCGTGGCTCCCCAAGTCTCTTGGCCTCACAGCCCCCTCTCCCTTCCTAACTCCCTTTCCCTCCCCGCCACAGCTCATGGTTCTCCATTGCTTCCCCTGAAAACGCTGCTCTGGCTCAGAATTCTCCCTTCTCTCCCCAACCTCACATCCTAGCTCTCCCACCCCCCAGAGCCCCTTCCAGTGCCTCCCTTCTGTGGCCTTCTCCAACCACGGCAGAGGCGTGGTGCTGACACAGGGCCAAGACACGTGAGGGAGAGCCCTGTGGCTGCCCCCTCCCCGGGGTGTGGGCGGCTAATGGGAAGCACATGGCTGGGGTGACCGCAAGAGCCAGCCAGTCCTCCAGCCCCGAGTGTCTGCACCACTCCCGGGACCCACAGCATGGCGGGACCTGGTGACTGGAGGGGTGGGAGCCCCGCTCTTCTCCCCCAGCATTGCCAGGAGGGCATCCACACCCAAGCCCAGGGAGTAGCCAGCTTGGAGGTGAAGGGGAGGGAGTCCAGGGTGGACATAGCCCCTCTGCCCACACTCACCCCTCAGAAGGCCAGGTAGCTTCCAAGGATGAGTTGCATCTATATTTGCAGGTTCAATCCTGCTCTAGAAAACAGCTCTCTCCTCAAGTGCAGCAGCCACCATTACCTGAAATCTCCTCAGCAGCCCCTCCTCAGAGGACACTGAAGGGGCCAGGAGCAAAACTACTGCCCTGTACACGTGCTTCCAAGCTAGACCCAGGCTGCTCCCTGGAGGAACGAGGATGCCTGGGACCTTCAGACCGACGCCTAGGGCATTGCCTCTCCTGAGACCCTTCCTGGCCTCCTGTGCCTCTGCATCTCTTCATGGGACCATCACACATGAACTCAGCTTTGGCACACCATGTGGTCATGGATTCACTCACCCATTCGTTCATTCACTGTTGAGCTCCTATCCTGGGCACCAGACCCCCAGCCAAGTGATGGAGATACAGCAGTGCACACAGTAGCAGGGACCCTGCCCCGAGAGCTTCCTTTCAGAAAGGGGACCAGCAATCAGCAGGAGGACCCCTGGCTCCCTTCGCCGAGCTCCTGCCTATCTGAGTTTCCTCAGCTTTCACTCTTAGGAAACAAACATTTGTACCCGTGGGCCCGGACTCCATGCCTCCAGACATTCAGCGGGTCAGGGATGAAAGACCTTACACATTGAACAAAAAAAAAAAAAATTCGTGGGTTTGGACTTTACAACACAATAAGACAACTTCTCAAAAATGTTCCGGGGGGCGGGGGGCGGGGGAAATGGCTTTTCAGATTTGTTTTTCTCTCAGAAACATTGCAGAGTTGTTTCCGTTGCTTTTCAGTTTAGAGTGAGGTCAAGGGAGATGGGGAGGTTTTTACCAGAAAGATAAAAGGTATTTTTCCCCAGTCAGGAAAAACAACAGACAGAAGGGATCCAAAAATACTGATTTCTTCAGCCACCTCTGTGGTGAGAACATAAAACTTGTGGGACATGTTTTGTGAAGATCCTCACAGTGAAATACTCAGGGGAAAGACCCATGAACTTGTCCTCCATGACCTGTACAGGGAATGACATTGCTCATTGGAAAAATGTTTCCCTGGGGAGACCAGAATGTCCACTTCCTCTGGCTGTGTCCACCATGGGGACTCCAGAATGCTCTGACCTCAGGTTCCTTGTGGTGGCTGTTTTCTACTGCAGGGAGTGTAGGAAACACAAACCAGAACAGAAAGGGGTGGGCGGGGTCAGGAAGAGAAAGGACAGGCCTGTGTACACGTAGACTCCACAGTTATAACTCAACTCAGCCCACATTGAACAAGAGACTGTCCATGTGCTGGGCACTGGGATCCAGGGTACCAAGAACCCAGGTATAACCAGCAGGGAGCTCAATTTGAGGACAGTTTTCAGGACCATCCATAATAGAATCTGCATTCACATCCTTGAGTTTGCTTTTCAGCTTCCCCACCATAGTAGGTGCTTTAGACTCACAGGCTCCTAGAAGTCCCAGCTGGAAGGGTCTTTGCAGCTGCCCAAACCCCTCAGTTTATAGTTGAGGGAAACAACAGGCCCACAGAGGAAAAGTGACATGCCAAGATCACACAGCAAGTCCCTAGCAGAACTGAAGCCTGGAACCCAGGTCTGCTGTTCCCCTTTCTTAACACAGAGAGCTGTTCGGTGATCGGTGAGACACGGAAGGGTTGCTAGCAATCTGTCCTTGAATTTGCTGCTTCTTTGACTTCAGTTTTCCCATCATGATAAGGATAGTAATGGTACCTGTCTCAAAGAGCTATGCTGAGATTGGTGTGAGGTCATCCACACCCAGTGCTTAGAACAGCGCCTGGCACATAACAATGAAATAGAGCACTTATTAGTATCCTTATCAGCAGCAGCAGGACTTATTGCAGGGACCTTTCATTCCTCCATTCAAGAGGTACTTAGTGAGGGCACACCTGTCTAACAGGACACAGGGCCCATCCCCAGCCCAGGGGCTCACCGTCTGGTCGGGGAGACACACATCAACAGGAGACCATGGCCCTGTGGGATAAGCTGTCCAACGGGACGACCAAAGTGACGGTGGCAGGAGTGCCGAGGAGGCTTCCCAGAGGAAGGGCCGGCTAGATGTTCCCTGACGGATGAGAAGGGCTTAGGCAGGTAGAGAGTGGGTAGAGAGAATGACACGCACAAGGATCTAGACAAGAGAGAACCTGGTGAGTCCCCAGCTTGGGAAAAGGGAGAACGAGACAGTGCATTTGATGGGGGCAGGGTGGGGGGGGGGGCGGTGGTGAACAGGCTGGATTTCCCTACAGCTGGGGAGGAGACAGGGGGCCCACCAAGGCCCTCTGAGACCGTCTACAGCCGCCCGTGCCTGGGGAAGCACCTGGATCGTTGGCCTGCGTGACTTCGGGCAAGTCCCTTCCCATCTCTGGGCCTCGGTTTCCCCATCTGCAAGCAAAGTGGATGTGCGGATGTACAAATATGATCCCTCAGGCCCCCTCCCAGTGTAAGCACTGTGCCTCCTTTGAGAAGCAGCCTGCTCCCCGTGGAAGAAATTCCTCTCCAGGAGTTTATTCTGCCAGAGCCCTGGAGAACAGGCCTTGCCTCTTCCCTCTTCTCTCTGAGCCCTGAGTTGACTCTAACCCTTGTTATTATTTTGGTCATAATCGAGCCCCCCACCTTCACTGCTTCCGGCTTTGTGGAACACCTTGACTTTGGGCCAGAGTTCAGGAGGCCAGCCCCAATCCTGGGTGGGGGCCAAGGTGGGAAAAGAGAGGCAGAGACCAGCTCCCCAAAGAAAAGAGCAGAAAAGGTCAGCAAAGGCTCCCAGCCCTCGGTCGCATGTCTGAGGTCCAGCAAATGTCGACTGAATTGAACTGAGTCCAGGGAGTTGATTTAGACTGAACTGCAGGAAACTGGATGTCTCCACGGGGGTCATTCCCAGCTGGAGGCGCTGGGCTGGGTGTTTGCATGGAGAGCATTGCCATCTAGTGGTCACTTCTGTCATGAGCTCTGAGCCTGCCTCCTGGCCGCCCTGGCCTGAGGGTCCTTCAGGACTCCTTTCTCTCATCACCTGCAGGTGATGGACAGCTCCATGCCCCTGATTGGAGAGCACCTGGAAGAGGACAAACAGCTGATGGCCGATCTCGTTGTCTCCAAAATGAGCCAACTCCCGATGCCAGGGGGCACAGTGCCCTCGCCCCTGCGGCCTTGGGTAAGGTCCTCAGAAGTAAGGGACACTGTGTAGCCATGAGAAACGCCTGACTGTCTGGGAATGGGTGCCCTGATCCACAGGAGATGCTCCCAGGGAGGAACCAACTTGGGGAGAAAGGAATGGGGTGTGGGTGAGGCTGGGATTGGGGGAGAGCTTGTAGCCCTGCTCCTGATGGGGGAACTTGGGAGGCTCTGAGAGACCCTTCCTCCCTTCACCATCCTGGGGAGAAAAACCTTGTCTCAACTGGGCTCTGGGTGTCTGTAGGCAGAGATTATTAACATAAGAAACCAGTTGTCCCCTCTGTGCCCTCCATCCCGGGCCTGAGCAGGGAGCAGGGAGCAGGGTGTGTGTGTGTGTGTGCGCGCACACACGTGCCCGTGTACACACATGCCCTTTGTATACTCCCAGGGCACCAGTCAATAGAGACTATTGTGTCTTCCATTTTCCTCATCCTCCAACCTCGACATGCTCCCTCAGAGCTCCTCCCTTCCACAGTCCTCACCACGGACTACCAGATTATTCTCCAAAGAATTTGCTAGACCCCCAGCTTTCTGGAAAAGCAAGTCTCAAAACCTGCTCCCCCTTTCCCCACAAAAACAAACCTGTGATAACAGATGTCAGAATGATGGTCATACTCGAGGGGGCTGCTGGCTGGGAGGGGGCACGGAGCAGGCTTCTCCACTGGAAATGTTCTGTCTTGACCTGCTTGGTGGTTACACAGGTGTATCCACGTGTGAAAACTCGTTGTGCTGTACACTTAAGAACTGTGCACATTATGTAAGTTTTACCTCAGTAGTGAACAGATGTTGATAAACCCTGCCCTCGTACGCAGGAAGTAAATGGCTGTGGTGATCACAACAGGCTTCTTTTCTCTTCTGCTCTAGACTCCTCAGACTAAACCAGCAAAACCCCCCGGGCAAGCCCAGCTTGGGCCTCTGCTCGGACAGCCTCAGCCACGGACACCCACACAAGGTAGGGCCCACGACGAGCTGCGCACCGAGAGAAACCGTCCAGCAAGCATGCTGGAATGCACTGAGGGGTCCACGCATGACTTCCAGAAGGCGCTCTGGAACACTCCATCTTAATACTTTATCCCCAGATATGTGCCCCCGCTCTGTATGCAGAATGAAAGAGACCATGAGGTTTGTCACCCCCTTAAAGTCAGAAAAGGAGGAAAGGAAGACAGACAGTAAATGTATTAAGTACCACTGTGCTAGGGACTTTCCCATTTGTTTTCTCATTTTCAGCCTCCCAACTTGTCAACAGTGAAAACAACAGTATTTCCCTTTTACAGAGATGGGTGTTGAGGCTTCGTCCAAGGAAGCACAAGAAAATGGCAGGTTTACAAGTCTGGCCTTTCAGATCTTCTAGAAATTGTCTGTTTCCTAGCTGCTAGCAGTGCCTGATTATAGATTTATGAGCCAACCAGCTAGAGTGAGAAAGAAAAACGGAACGTTGTACAGAACCTTGTCGATTGGAATTGTTCCTCAAAAAATATCCCAGCATTACTATGTAAATGCCACCATTTATTAGAGGATGGATGAACTATTGACGACAAGATGAAAAGAAATCGTGGCCATAACTAACCTTCTCTCAGGCTGCCAGCTGCTCGGGTGTTCTCACGCTCAGGCCTGGGGAGAAAGTCAGCCCATGTCCTCTCCCGCAGTCAGAACTTTCCGGGCACACTCACTGCTCTAGTGCCAGCTTGGAGCCTCAGGACCGCTTCGCACCAAGAAGCCAGGCCAGGCATTTTCATGGTGACCTTTTAAGGATCTGCTTTAAGACTCATCAGAAAGAAACATTACTATCACACTGTGGCCTTTGCAGTCGCTTTTATCAAAGTAACAGATTCATTGCTTCTTGGGAAAATCGGCCTTGGGCACTAAATGGCTTCTTCTTCAAAAGGTCTTAGATAAAACACCCCATTCATCTTTCTTGTCTGTGCTTCTCTTCTTGGAAGAGCAGAAAGCATTTAAGAAGAGGGAAATTGCATGACTTACATAACTGTGTACCAAAGAACACTGGCTGCTTCTTCAGGCAGATAAACACCTATTTGAATCCACTTCCATGTCTCAGTACCCTGGCAGACTTAGGCAAGTTACATCACTTCTCGGAGCCTCAGTTTCCCCAGTGATAAAGGAGGAAATGACAGCTGCCCCGTTTAGTCATGGGAAGCTTCCCGTGAGATAACACAGGTGAAGCAGTTAGCAAGGTGTCCCGGCGTGGAGGTAGTGCTTAGTAGGTTCTAGCTCTTACTACTACTAATATACTGTTAATAACTATTTATATGACCTTTACCGTTAAAAACTCACTATTAATATTTTGTGTCTTACTAACAATTATAATATACATGTTGTCCTTAATGGTTGTTATCATAACAATCCTTATAACTAAAGCAGCCCCACTGCCCTCCTGCCCGGTGAGAATTCTGTGATTATAAATGTTCAAAAACAACTTATTCATCACCCTGCCAGGCTCTGACTGTGCCTCTGCCCTACCCTGGCCCTTCTCACTCTGCCCCAGGGCTTACTTTTTCAACCACATTTGAACCGAGCACTTTTAAAACAGAGAGCTACTGTATTCTGGTTTCCTCTCCGGCCCAGAGTAGAGACACGCTCGATAAAGAGATATTTTAAGCGACATGAGGCTAAACACACGTTTAGTGAGTTGAAAAACAATCAATTTAAAACCAATTAGGATAATTAAAGAAAATGCTCATTGAATTAACATTCAGATTAAAAATAACAAGGCTAATTAAAACACAGTGCTTTCATTGAGTTCCCAAAATAACAAGACCACATTATTAACTTGTTTTTTGAACTCACTACTCACTTTCAACTCAGTAAAAATGAAGGTCTCTTTTAATGAACCTCACATCTTTTAGCACCAATCCTGGGCTAAGGCAAATACTTTCTACATTTAATTTTTTTTTCTGTATGTGCTCAAGCAAAAAATACTAAATTTGTTGCTTTGCTGAGAAGCTGAAAGCAATTAGTGTCTCTTGATGCATCCCACCTGTATAGTAGGGACTGAACGAATAGTTAATAAATGAACAAATGAGTATCCAGATTTTCCAAGATATTATATCAGTCTTGAGGAGCAGAGTGTGGAGAGGTGGGGCGGGGGGTGGGATTTAAGATAAAACTAGAAAACATGTCTTTTGGGACCTACAATGGGTTTAAAAAACAAAAAAGTAAACCAACATTTAAAAATCAGAAGCTTTTACATAAACATCTAGATTTCCAGCTTCTCCTGATAGAGCAGGAGCTCTAGAAACAGTGGGCCTGCTTGCTACGTAGCCACTGTCCACTGACAGGGCAAGGACTCCTCCGTTTGCCTCAGGCCTTACTCCTTCCTCGCTAGTGTCACTTCCACAGTGACACAGTGTCAATTGCCATTTTCTTTGTTCTTGCCCCTCTTTAAAGAGATAAGTCTCTGAACCGTGTATCTCAAGTGGGAAAATTTTTTAAAGCCACGTGATTTTTCTGACACTCTCCTGCTTTATTTATTTATGTATCTGCCTGGCCCTATAGGTGTTTGAGTTTTGTGATCAATGGGTCCTCCAATCTACTGGGACAATATAGTCATGAATCAAGCCATGTGCAATCAGTTGCTAGACTGGAGCTGCAATTCAGTCCAACCTGGAAGGTGTTGCACAAGCTCACAAAGATATTCAAATATGGAGGGATGTTTGATGTCTAGTCCAACGACCTCATTTCCAAACAAGGGCCCAGAGAGGAGAAGTGATGCACCCACAGTCACACAGCAGGTTAATGGCAAGGACCTGGGGCTCTGGTACCTGTAGGGTGTCAGGACCACCAGACATGAAGGTCGTGCCCTCCACACAGGGCCCAGCTGAGACAGTCTGAGCGGGGAGGCCAGCTGAAATCTAGTCCTTGCCCCCTTTGCACCGGGCTCAGAGCAGCCACCACTGGGGGAAAGCACCTTTTTCTTAATTTGCACAAAGGTGCTGCCCTGTGTGGTACAGTAAAGAAAGGAAAAAAGGGAAACAAAAGAAAACAGAGCTTTGAGCCAGAGAGATCTAGGTTTGAGTCTAGGCTCTTCCCCTTACTAGAAGTGACACTTTTTAAGCAAGTCACAGTATATCTGGGACTGAGTTTCTTTGTAAAATGGGGATGATAATAATGCCTAACCCACAAGCTGCGAGGGTGCGCAGCCCAAGGCCGGGACATGATAGAGAGGACACAGTAGAGACCTGGGGAGCTCACACAAGTGGAAGCCACATTATGAAAGGGCTCAGAGTTGAGCTCCAGCCCTTTTTAAACTCTCAGTCTCCCATCCTCTCAACAAAGCATGGCGAGAATCACCGCAGTGCATCCCACCTTCCCAGGAGCCGCTGTATCCTGGGATGGAGAGCAGCAGGCAGCTAGTCTGCTTTGCCAAGATGCATTTCACAATCAGCAGTCCTGACACCTGGGTTCAAGGGTGAGGAGGGTGCACCTTGTTTGCTTGGAGCCTTGGAATTCCACTCAAAGTCATTTCTGGGAGGCTAAAATGTCCTTTCGCTTGTAGGTGAAAGCCTATATGCTTTGTGCATCAACAGGGTGAAGTCAAGCTCCTCTGTGGGCTTTCTGTGGTTACCCCTTCTAGTTATGAAACCTTAATGAGGCTGCTTCCACTTCAACCTGATGAGCAGATTGGTATCTTCCCTACCGGCCTCTCTCTAGATCAAATGATACATTGCTTTTGAAAGTTCTTAGAAAAGATTAGAGAGCTATCCAAAAGTAAGGGATAATTATTTTCATTGTTTCAAAAGTAATACATCTTCGGTGTGGAAAACATCAGTGAGCAAAAGGAAGAGAATTTAAGTCCCTCATCATCCCACCGCTTTTTTTTTTTTTTTTTTGCGGTACGCGGGCCTCTCACTGTTGTGGCCTCTCCCGTTGCGGAGCACAGGCTCCGGACGTGCAGGCTCAGCGGCCATGGCTCACGGGCCCAGCCGCTCTGCAGCATGTGGGATCTTCCCGGACCGGGGCACGAACCCGTGTCCCCTGCATCGGTAGGCGGACTCTCAACCACTGCGCCACCAGGGAAGCCCCCATCCCACCGCTTTTAAAATCATTGCTCGGTGCCTCATTACTTGAAGCGTGGAAAGCAGAAGCATCACCTGGGAGCTTGTTAGTAACGTAGACCCCATCCGTGTTGCCATAACAAAATACCACAGACTGAGTGGCTTCATCAACAGACCTTTATTTTCTCATGGTTCTGGAGGCTGGAAGTCCAAGATCAAGGTGCCAGCAGGGTTGAAACTTCTCCCCAGGGCTTGCAGACAACACCTTCTCACTGTGTCTTCACGTGGCCTTTCCTCTGTGTGTGCAGGTCCCTGGTCTCTCTCTCTCTTTTCATAAGGATACCAGTCCTATTGGATTAAGGCCCACCTTTATGGCATCATTCAACAATAGTTACCTCTTTTAAGGCCCTATTTCCAAAAACAGTCACACCAGGGGTTAGGACTCCACCATATGAATTTTGTGAAGGGACAGAATCCAGTTCATAACACCACTCAAGGCCTACTGTATCGGAATCTTTATTTTGACAAGATGCGTGGTGATTCATATGCCATTAAAGTTTGAGACACACTGGTTTTAATGTATAACCTTCCAGTCTTTCTTTTTTACGTATCTTTATATATATACATGCCAAAATGGAATTAAACTGCAAATACTGTTTTATAAGCTGCTTATCAACAACATCCCATGTCATTTAATATTATTCTGCCACGTCATACGTGATGACCATAGCATATTCCGTTATATGAATTTATCCTAATGTTCCTAGTCAGTTCCTCTACAGTTAGGCATTTGTATTGTTTTCAGTTTTTCACTGTTACGAAAAACACTGTAGGGACTTCCCTGGCGGTCCAGCGGTTAAGACTTCGCCTTCCAAAGCAGGGGGTGCGGGTTCAATCCCTGGTCGGGGAACTAAGATCCCACATGCCTCGTGGCCAAAAAAACAAAACATAAAACAGCAGCAATTATTGTCACAAATTCAATAAAGACTTTAAAAAAATGGGCCACATCAAAAAAATCTTAAAAAAAAAAAAAGAAAAACACTGTAATGAACATCCCTGAAGCGACCCTTGTGCACAGCCATATTTATCCTAAAAAATTTTGAATGTAATAATTTTTCTCTCCCTGTAGGGGGCCCTCGCCAAGCTCAGTCTCCTCAGCCCCCGAGATCTGGAAGCCCCTCGCAACAGAGGCTCTCCCCACAAGGCCAGCAACCCCTGAGCCCCTCATCTGGATCTCCACAGCAGCAGAGGTCACCAGGCTCTCCACAGCTATCCCGCACATCTGGAGGCAGCTCTCCAAACCAGGTCTCCAAGCCAGGCACCACCCTTACCTCACAGCCCCGGCCCCCCATGCAGGGCCACAGCACTTCCCAACAGGGTGAAGAGTCCAAGAAACCAGCAACACCCCACCCCCATCTCAAGTAAGTGCTTTGGGAATTGGGAAGGGCATAGGGTGGACTTGGGGTGTAGACAGAGCTGGGCTGGCTCAGGGTCAGGGACTCAGAGACAGAAGAAGACCCACCAAGGCCTCACCCAGACTTTAAATGGGTAGAAGGAAGCCCAGAGGATGGACCCGGGATGGCAGGCAGGACCCAGAAAGGTGAGAGGATAGATTAGGTCCCACTGTGATCCTCCATGTATACATGCATCGGTTATCTCTTGCTGCATAACAAACCACCCTGAAACTTAGTGGCTTAAGAAAATAACCATTTTCTTTGTTCATAATTTTTGGGTTTAGCAATTTGTTCTGAGTTTGGCTCAGCTGGGAGGATCTGCTGGTCTCTCCTGTAGAGTTGCCAGATAAAATATAGGATGCCCAGGTAGATTTGAATTTCAGATAAACAATGAATAGTTTTGAGCATAAGTATGCCCTCAAATGTTACATGGGATATACTTATACTCAAAAAGTAATTGTTTTTAATCTGAATATCAAATTTAAGTGGGTGTCCTGTATTTTTACTTACTAAATCTAGCAACCCTACTCTACTGGGATCACTCATATGGCTGTAGTCATCTGGCAGCTTACCTGGGGCTGGATGGTCCAAGAGGGCCTCCTGCACATTTCTGGTTGTTGGTGTTGCCTGTCATCTGAGCCTCTGTCTCTCCTTGGGCCTCATCCTCCAGCAGGCTGAGCCCAGCTTCCTCATATGGTAGAATTACATTCCAAAAGGGCAAAAGTAGAAGCTTCAAGGCTTCTCGAGGTCCAGCCTTAGAAGACGCTGCATAATGTCATTTCATCCCATCACACGCGTTTGGTAAATACAAGTCACATGGTCAAGCCCCGATTAAAGAGGTGGGGAAATAGACTCTTGATAGGAGGACCTGCAGAGTCGCATTGTGAAAGACTAGGAGATGGGGACGGGAGGGAGAGTTGCCACCACTTTGTAAAAGATCCATCCCAATGCACACATACATCCTCTTTCCTGTTTCCACTCAAGCCCGTCTCTTGGTTTGAGGTCAGAAAGAGAGACCCTAAATGTGTTTTCTTTGGAAAGCCTCTCCCTTTCTTCAACTCCAAACACTAATGTTAATAATCATCGTTTCACTGCTGGCATCTATTATCTACTTACTATGTACTAAGCACTTTACTTAGTTGGTTTGTTTTTTTTAAGTCCCATGGGCTTAGGAGTTAATAACAATTATTAACCCCATTTTACAGATGAGCAAACAGAGAAAGACATTAATAATTTGCCAAAGTTTCCACTGTTAAGAAGTAGAAGAGCTAGGATTGAACACAAGACATCCAGCCCATGAGTCATGCTAACCATAATTTTTCTGAATAGGTAATACATTCACATGGTTCAAAGATCTAAAAGATATTGTTTTTATTGAAAAAAATCTCCCATCTCATTCCTATCCAATGCTTTCCTGCGCCCCGCTCCCCAGAGGTAACTATTTTTGTTAGTTCCTTGTGTGTTCCTCCAGTGTTTCCTTATGCAAATACAGAAATATACGTTCTGATTCCCTCCTGCCACTTATTTACACAATCAGCAGTATTCACCATCCACACCGTTTTGCTCCTTGCTTTTACGTTTAACAGTAAATCCTGGAGCTCTTGCACTCAGTTCATTGACATTTTCTCCTTTTCACAGCTGTATAGTATTCTACTATATAGTTATACTACAATTTATCCAACGAATCCACCCTAAATGGAAATGTGGTATGCTCTTCCAAAGAAGGTTGCAGTGAATAGCCTTGAAAACATGCTGTTTCTTACACGTGCAGGATCAGCTGTATAGAAAATACCTGAAATGGTATTATTGGATCAAAGGACAAATGCATTTTTAGTTTGATGAACTGAGCAAGTGGTCCTCCAGCAATAGGCATAGAGGCTGACGGCACAGACTCTAGAGTCAGACCACCTGGGTTCAGTGTCAGCTCTGCCACTTGAAAGCTGCATGACCTCAGAAAAGTTACCTAATCTCTCTGTGCTTAAACTTCCTCTCATGCAAAATGGGGACAATAGTACTTACACCATAGGGTTATTGTAAGGATTAAAATGAGTTTTTGCACAGTTAGTGCTTCTAGCCAGCCAGAATGAAGCTGGCTCCATACGGGTGTATCTGTGACAGCCTCTCACATGTGAAAAGATACAGCCCAGCTAATCACGGAACAGACGAGGGCTTTGGGACTTAAGCCAGGTTTGGACACTAACCTCAATAGTCATCTAGCTAAAAACATTTAAATCTCCTGGGTTGTTGCTCTGAAGTATTATTTGGTTCAATTCAAATCCGCAGGCGTTTATCAAATGCCTACTCTGAACTTAGTCCTGGAAAGCACCCTGGGGGGAATAAGCAAGGGGAAAAGATAGTCTCTGCTTTGAAGAAGATTTTGTTTAATGTGATGACAAGACCAAGTGGGGATCTCTTCCTATGTCTTTCACCCCCACTAGACTGTGAGCCCCTTGAGGGCAGGACCTGAATCTCATTCATCTCTCCAACCTGTCACCTAGCATTAGGCTGGCACACAGGGTCAAGTGGGTTTGTACACAGAGGCAGGAGAGTGGTCAAGCTGTGCTCTAGTCACGCCTGCCGTCTGAGCAGCCTGGTTTTGTGAAAAGAATATGAGCCTTGGACGCTCCCCTGTTACTTGCTGTAAGCCCCAATTTCTGTGCCTAAAAAAGAAGGATACCAATAGCCACCTTGCAGGTTAATTGCGTGTGTGGTGTACCCAGCATCGTGTAAGGGCGGGGATGCCTTGTTTCTGGTCTCACTGTCCTTGTGGTGAGGGGGCTCACCCAGCTGGCTTCCAGGCAAGCCCCAGGACTCACTTCCTGGGGAGTCAAGCCTTGTCGCCCCCAACCCCCTTGCCTTTCTGTTTCAGCAAATCCCAGTCCCTGACTAACAGCCTCAGCACGTCTGACACCTCCCAGCGCGGGACCCCAAGTGAAGACGAGGCCAAGGCCGAGACCATCCGCAACCTGAGGAAGTCTTTCGCCAGCCTGTTCTCGGACTAACCCTGTCCAGGCCGGGAGGTGGGGTGCCCCGTTACACTCCCCCCTCTCCTGCCCCATCCTCCATCTCAGCCTTGGTTCCTGACGGGAACAGAATGGAGGGCCTGAGAATATACTTTCCAAATGCCTTTGATCCAGTAACTGAGTATCTACATGTGTTCCCACTTTCCTTTGCCATGACGTTCCAGCATTGCCCAACTGAGGGGTGGGCCTTTGAGAGCCTCCAGATTCCTCAAAACGGGCCTTAAAGACAGGCATCACGTCAACCTTCCTACCCAGATGCTTGCTTCCCTGCCTCAGATAACCAAGTGAGATGTCTGTGTGTGGCTAGTTTTGACATTTCTTGTTAGTGTTTTGCTTGCCTTTGGGAAGGGCCCCCTCTTGAGCCTTGCCCCACCTCCATCAAATGCAGACGCTGAAGTCAGACCTCAGCAATGTAGGAGGCAATAACCTTTTGACAGTGTTTTGCAAACAAAAGGAGAAAAGTACAGCCAGGGGAACCTACCACCTACCCTTGCAAGTCCCATCCAAGCTCAAGAGATGGCCCTGCGGACCAGACAGGCAAAGGCCCCATCACACCCGCCACCAGTGGATCTTGAGGACCATGGAAAGATTTCAGAGCCTGTGTGACACGTGGGGCCTTTCAGAACACAACAGAAACAGAGGGGAGGCTTTACAATGTTGCTCGTGCCCAGAGTGCTATCCTAAATTGGACAGCCAAGAGCAGACCACGGGTTCTTTTAGGAGTCATCACTAGTTCCCAGAGGGGGAATATGCCCTCCGCTTCCCAAGGAAGGAGTTAGGTTAGGGCCTCTCTACCCATTCCGTGTTACACCACCATTTGATCTCTGAATTCCCACCAGGAATGTTGTTTTCTCCTCAAGGATATACAAGGAGCCGGAGACAACGAGCAGATGGATGACACAGGATCAGAAAGTGCGATGACAGTAACTTCTAGCTCAGCGTTTTGCAGGCAGTGTACAGCAAGGTACTGGAAGGTTACTCAGTTATAAAAGGGTTCACCGGTCAAACGTGTTTAGGAAACACTGTTTTTTGTTTGTTTCTTTTCTGAGATTGATAGTACATATCAAAGGCTCTTGGAATTCCTGCAGTAAAGAAATTAGCTTTAACTTTGTTTAACCCACACTTATTTGACTAAACAAGTTAACTGCAGAGCTGGAAAACGTAACCCTGACTCCCTTCCCAATGCTTTCTCCTACATCAGACTCCTCTCATGATTAGATGGGGTGCAGGGGTGTCCCAAATCTCCAAGCACCTGGTGCTAGAAACATTGTAGGTGCCAGACCAGCCTCCTGGCTCCAAAGAGCCGAGGATAATCCAACATAGCCATGCTATCCCCTTACAGCCCACTTTGCAACTTGAGACACGTCTTCCCCTCACTGTTCATGGGGAAGGGAGAGAGGGAGGTAAGAATGAAAGTGTCCTTGGCCTGGAGCTGCATTCTGAATAAAAGAGTGCGGAACACTGTTGGGCAGGATGTAACACCACAAAGCCACGTGTTTTAGAAGATTGAGAACACAGGAATATGTGAGGCGATAGTCACTCTTCTACACTGGAAATTAAGACTGGAAGAAGAAATCAAACCATCTCACCCAATTCTCACTTAGTAATAAAACACAGCCCAAAATACACAACAAAGTGGTGATAGGCTAGACAAAGTTTCTCAAAGCGTGGGACATGGCCATGTGCATAGCCAGCTTCATTTCAGACCAAAGGATTCAGAATTTCTGGTCATAAGGCCCAGAACCTGTATCTTCGTCAATCTCCCTAAGTATTTTGAATGCACACTGAAGTTAGACCAGCCCCCCTGCCCTGAGCTGTGTGGGAAAGCTGCTGTGTGAGAAACAGTACTGGTGTGGAAGCATCATAGCCAGGGCCCACTCCTTTGGTGAGCAAAACTAGTGGCTCCATAAACAATGATTACATGGCTTAAATTTTCCCACTTTCCCATATTCTGTCCCTTGTCCCTAAAAACATCCCAACATTCAAACCATATTTCCCAGATATTCCAGTAGAATATCAAACTCATTTCTAAGGCCAGGCATCCTTGTTTTTATAGCCATGCACAGAAGGTTCCATGACATGAGACAAGTTTATAAGCAACACATTGAAATAAAATTTCCCATCAGTCTGTGTATGAGTATAGAGACCAAGAATGGTCCTTTGGAGACCGTTGAGCCCCAAAATGGACTGTTTTCTCACCTAGGCTAGCACATGTTCCCTCCAAACATTTAACCTTTAATAATTGTGATATTTTTTAATGGGAAAGAACAAAATGAAAGAGGGAAGGGAGTCACTCTGTGGAGAGTCTGAAAGGTTGTGTTTGTTATTTTTTGCGTTGTTTCACAACCTTGGCCCAAAGAAAGACTAGCATTTTCCGTCCAAGCTGACTTGGTGAGGCTGAAACATGACAAAGATCCATTTGGTTTTTGCTGACATGTAGCACGATGAATAGAGAATTTCAAATGCAGCCTCAGTGGACACCTTCACCAGCCGGAGAAAATATCTTCTTCCAGATCTTCCTCCTAACGGCATGATAAAAGGGTACTGTCATCTAATTGTCAAATCAGCTTTCGAGGGATACTGGAATCTACGTATCCTTTCTCTTGCATTAATCCTCTGTGTCCTTTTCATCATTACCACACTGCCCCCACCCCGGTTCAGTCCCTGCTGATGGGGCAGTTAGTTCTACCATTCCAGAATTTCAGGGGTTATAGGCCTTCATCCCCATGGTAACAAATACAGCAGCAAATCCCATGAGCCTGAACTTCAACTACCTTCTGGAAGTTCTCATCTGAATTTGCAGTGGAAGGAGCTCGAGGGGAAAGCAAGCCGGTGCCGGCATCTCGTGAACGAGCTATGTGGGCACAGCACAGCGCACGCCTTGTTCGGCACACAGTTGGTGTGCAGGATGTGTGTTAGGTTGGCCCTCCTAGAAAACTATGAAATTAACAAAATGTAAACAAAATGTTAAGAGAGAAGAAAAAGGCTGTTTTTCTAAGAGTATCAATGTGAGGAAATCACTTGCCCAGGAAGAGAATCAAACCAACAGAGATTGATAAGCTGAAGAGAATCTGTGGCAGTTTTTTTTTTTTTTTCCCGGTACACGGGCCTCTCACAGCTGTGGCCTCTCCCGTTGCGGAGCACAGGCTCCGGATGCGCAGGCTCAGCGGCCATGGCTCACGGGCCCAGCCACTTTGCGGCATGTGGGATCCTCCCGGACTGGGGCACGAACCCGTGTCCCCAGCATCGGCAGGCGGACTCTCAACCACTGCGCCACCAGGGAAGCCCTGTGGCCGTTTTTTAACCTACGGGAGCAAGCAGAGCAGAAGGCTGAGACCTCCCCCGTGGTGAGTGTGGCCCACACAGGTGAGTTGACTGCAGGGCCACTGAGGCTGGGAGCTGAAGGGGCCAGGTGCCATTGTCAGCATCAGTCAGGAGGTGCAGCGAGCAGACCAGGACAATACGAAGGCTTGTCCAGCAAAGGCCCAGGGGTCCCATGCAGACCACACAGCACACAGCAGACCACAGCAGAGCCCAGCTCGCGCCATCCTGCGGGCACACAGTGTTCTTGCAGAGCCCTGCCCCTCCCAGTGCCTCACTCAACTTCATAGAACAAGTTGGTGGCTCATTTGGTTTTGTGTGTTTAGAATCTGTGAAAGGATGCAAGTTAGAGTCCCAGTGTAAGCAAGTTAAGTCAGCCTCGCAGATACAAGCAGTAACTTAATTATGCTGGAGGAATAGCTCAGAGCCTAAGAGCACTTGCACATGTATCACATGGTTTTCTTTACCCAAGAGAACAAGCAGGCTGGTTGCTAACTATCCCCCCTAAGTGTCAAAAGCTGTCCTCGACTCCAGAGCAGTCATGGATTAAATTCCATTTCAGTCTAATATTTAGACTCTAATAGAAGGTGGCACTTTTGGTTTGGTTGGAGACAAATTGCAAGGTTGGGTGACAAGTCAAACCAGTCCATTAACCAAACACAATGTATAAAGGGCACAGAGGCTCCCTTGTGTTTCCACAGACAAAATATGCAGCCCCAAGAGATGAGACTTTTAGATTGTGTTCATAACCCTCGCAACTGGCAGGCCAAGAGGAAAAGATGAAAAATTTTTTGAAATTTGTGTATTATTTCTTTAAGGTAAAACCAATGTAAAACTAAACATTCTTCTTACAATTTGTGTGTGTGTGTGTGTGTGTGTGTGAATGAGAGAGAGAGAGAATTCTTTAAAATCCTACATACGTTTCATTATTTCTATTCTGCTTGGTCCTCCTGCTTTAATTCCAATTTCCAAACTCTCCACATTTTAAGTATCTGCTCTGTGGTCTTTTGTTGAGTTTAGAGCAGAAGCAAGTTAACATCTCCTTGCCTCTCAATTAACATTTTACCTGTTTTGCTATGGGATAGCAGAAACTTAAGTGCTATAACCTACTGGGGAATCCCAAGAGAGCCATTAAGTTAGTTAAGATGAAACTTTATGTCACATGACCTAACTAGTACTTCCCGTATATCTGATCTTCTCCACATCTTCTACAGTCAACTGGAGGCTATCCAAAGGAGTATTAACCACGCTCACAGCACAGTGGAGAACTGGGACCTGCCTGGCTCCTCCCTGAGGCTCTGTAATTTGGCAGCTACTGCCCAGGGTAGGAGAAAGACAAGCCTTGGCTCAGGGCCCCAAGTATAGGGAGCAGAGGGAGGGTGGAGGAATTACAGAGATATTAAGCTAAACAGTGATCTCAGGAATTGGAGAGAGGCAAGCAAGAGTGAGAGAGGACAGACTTCAACTGTTTGTACGTAGGGAATCACAAAATCCTACATTGTTAAGAGAGGATACCTCCCATGATTTGATTTCCAGCTATGCCAAACCAGAGCTCTCATTTATAAATGGCCGGGGTTGGGGGGTGGGGGCGGGGAGAAAGTCTACGAGCCAGTGATGTGGAGTGCATCTTACACAGCATTCTACACCAGCCGTCCCCACCCATTTTAGCGCCAGGGACCGGTTTCGTGGAAGACAATTTTTCCACGGACCAGGGGGGAGGGGGGATGGTTTCAGGATGATCCAAGCCGTTACATTTATTGTGCACTTTATTATTATTACATTGTAATGTATAGTGAAATAATTATCCAACCCACCATAATGCAGAATCAGTGGGAGCCCTGAGCTTGTTTTCACTTGCCACTCACTGATAGGGTTTTGATAGGAGCCTGCAAGCAATGGATTTATTACGGTCTCTGTGCAGTCCAACCTCTCTGCTAATGATAATCTGTATTTGCAGCCACTCCCCAGCGCTAGCATTTCCGCCTCAGCTCCACCTCAGGTCATCAGGCATTAGATTCTCATAAGGAGTGGGCAACCTAGGTCCCTCACATGCGCTGTTCACGGTAGGGTTCACACTCCTATGAGAATCGAGTGCTGCCGCTGGTCTGACAAGGTGGAGCTCAGGCGGTAATGCAAGCGACGGGGAGCGGCTGTAAATACAGATGAAGCTTCGCTCGCTCGCCTGCCGCTCACCTCCGGCTGTGCAGCCTGGTTCCTAACAGGCCACAGACTAGTACCGGTCCATGGCCCAGGGGTTGGGGACCCCTGCTCTACACTATCTTCTATCACAATACATCAAAGTGGTGTCAGAAAGTTACGCAGTGAACAGGCTATGACCAAACCATGACTTCATTCTCATCATACACCAGCAACACATAAAGCTCAACAGTCTCAGTCTAATGAAAAGAATGTAGATTTTACAAGCTTCTGACTATAAAGCTAGTCAAGAAGGAAAGCTTCGATGGTGGTTTAAAGAATTCAGAATAAACTATTGAGAGGACCACAAATTTAGGTGTGTGACACACCACTGGTATCCTAAACAGAGATTTGTCACGTAGGATGTAAGTCCGAGGTGAGGTCAGAAAGTAGTACCTCTGTCTGCAGGACACCAACACCATTCACAAACCTCTCAAGGACCACTTGAAAATGAATGCATTTTGAAAACTACTGTTTTATAGTATATGGTGCTTCTGGTCATCTCTATGTCCTTCCATCCCCACTACACACACACACCCCCCACATACAGTGCAACCTAACATTATAAGGCCACAGAAAGGTGTACTAGAGAACGAGGATGTTTTTATCCATCGAAGTTTCAGGGTGACTCTTTCAACCCAGACCCAATTAAAGCCATATGGCCTCTGGTGGATACTTTTTTAAAGGCTGTCCTATAGCTCAGATATTACAAAATACCATAGGAAAAAAGAATGTCAACAGCCCTAATCCTTTACCTATACATTACGCTACTAAAGGTGACATGGCCTCTGGAAAATCTTACTGACTGAATTTTCTTCACTGTGATGGAAAAAAAAGACAATACATATGCATAGCAAAGAAAAAAAATTCATGTGTACGAATTCATGTGTAGGACTCTAAACATTCTTGCAGCACTTAGCATTCCAAGCCATTTCCTTATATGCAAAACAGATTTTTTTAAAAAGCAGGAAGACATTGGCAATATTCCTATTTTCTGCAGATACTAACAGTGTTTTATTCCTGTGTTGTGATTCAGATTTTAATCTGTCACTATAGCATGTTTCCAGTAGTTGTTTATGTGCTAAGACATTTGTGTTTGGCCTTTTTCTTGTTGTAAGAAAAATAAAACTTGAATTCTGTGTATTTTAAGTCTTAAAAGCAAAATGTTCTTCAAATAATAAGAGGATTTCTTTGCAGAACAAGTACCTGAGCAGCACTCAAAGTAGTGTAACTTTGTTGTTAAAATATGTCATCTACTTAGATTACAAATTAGGCTCCAAGTACTCAAAATACAAGGAAAAAGAAACTATAACTCCACTCCAGAAGAAGCCAGAAACAGAGTCCCTAACAACCCAATGGTGGCCAAACAGTGCTGCTTCAGAGCCCAGATGTTTCAGCACAGAGCCTGAGGAACAACTGCAGAGAGAGGGAGGAGGTGGACTGAGCTAGGTGTCCAAAGCGCCCACTCCATGTCCAGTTCAACCAAACTAGCTCTGCTTGTATTCATTCCACAAATCAGGCTTCTGTGAACGATTTCAGGTGAAGAAAAGAGTGCCACTACAAAAAAAATAATAATAATCTCCTGCAACAATCTGATGACACTGAATAAGTTCTCTGATCATTTTGAAATGTCCAAGTAATGCTGTAAAGCTGTTCTGAATATTTATTACATATCTTTCGGTAATAAAAGTCAAGACTGCCGTGTAATTCACACTTATTTTTTTTTATTATTCTGGTGTAGAACATTATCAATGTCTAACCTTCATTCTAGAGGGTAATTCAGAGAGGGGATGTCAGGAACCAACTATTCCCAAGGCCAACCCTGTCATGCAGTAACCTTTGGGCTATACCACCCCTGGAGCTTTAAATATATCTACCAAAAGACTTCTGTGACTGCATTTCTCACCACCACAATCAGAAAACACTAGAGATAGCACCCCAACAAGATGACGTCTGTAGTTTAAAAAACAAAACAAAACCAAAACAAGCTCCAGCATGAGATTATAAATCAGTCACATGAATGGTAGCCGGCTGTCAGTTGGCCGACCCCTGCTAGGTCTTAAGGGAAATCTGTCATTGGGGCCACCTCGCCCTGGCAAGATGGGGTTAGGTCCTGGAAGGGGGCCGATTGGGTCAAAACGTGGTCTGAGTGGAGGGAACAGTCTGGGTGTCTCCCCAGGCCCAGGGATGAGTGAATTGATTGGATCCCCAACATAAGGAAGGGTTAGTCTTTCATCATATTCACCACCAATAATTCCTGGAGGAAGGAGAGAACTGGGAGGAAAAGGCCTGGGGTGCAAGGGGTTGGGATAGAATGGAATGGGGTGGGGTGATGATGGCAGGAACATCACATGCCGCCCTCTCTGAGCTTCTTTTCTTTGTTTGTGCCTCTTCTTGTACAGCTATAGAAAAACAAGGACAAGATATGGTAAGTGAGTTGGATGTTTTCCCAAAGTTCGTTTGCTTTCACTGTATAGATCTATATATACTTTTCTTTTCCCATACTATCAAGGCAGGCAAAAAAAAAAAAACAGTGCACAGAAGAGAACTTTTACCAGTTTCTATCTGCATGAATAAGGTAGTAGATATGAACACAATGCCAAATGAACTCTATTCTTTAACCACACTGCAACTGAGCAATTGTGCCAATCTGGAGTAACAATACATCCAAAGGAGGGATAACTGAGTGACATGTACTCTCAAGACTGCAATCTAGAGCTCTCAAGCTGGTATGCAATTTTAAGTCAGCCTTTTTTGAAAGTGGAAAATTTTAATATTTGTTGAAAATGTCATGCCACACAATATAAAAAGTTAAGGTACTGGCAGGGAAGGGGGTGGGGGGCCAGCACTTATGTTCGATTTTTCACCTAACTTATGTCCCTAATGGACCTCAATTTAAATAACAAAAAAGATGCTATTTTAGAGGATGGAACATATTCCTAAAGAACAGTACTATGTATTTTGTACATATTTGAGGACTTTCATTGAATTTTATTCTCTAGTCCTTCATCCCAAGTTTCTGAGTCCTATCAATGTCTTTTTACAGTGGTATCAGCAAATAAAACAATATAACTTATTCTCTTCATAATTTACTATTCTAGCTAGCTGAACGGCTGAAGATTACTCCAGCACAAAAACAACTCAATTTTTTTAACAGAAGAAGGAAGAATATATTAAGTAAAGGTGAAAACAGTCATTGTGTTAAAGATTCTTTTTCCTGTGTAATTACAAGACACTAAGGACTGAGTCTAAGGTAGAAGTTGAAAACATTTTCATTTACTAAAAATTAGCAATAAATTTAATTAAAACATTGCATTATATCATAAAAAAGTGGAAAATATGCCTTTAATGTATTCACGAGTTATTTCTGTGCTATGAACATTAGCCTTGGTATTTAAAAATACCTACTTCTTTCCAATCTGTGTCTCGACCTCTGACAGTACCATCTACAAAGAAAAAACAAAAAACAAAGATTTAAAAACGTTTCATTCATCCAACATTAAACCTGTCTTACTTCAATTTTCTATCCTGAAATAGTCTACTTGATCTAATGGACTGTTTGTATTGCAGAGAACACAGAAATGAATGGGGAGAGTTTTCAGGACATAGGCAAAAGTATATGAAGCTTAAAATCTCTTTACAATAAGGCTATGTTATGATTATTTCTTACTCTTAAAAAAAGAAGCCCACAACTTAAAACTTCTGGCAAGCTGAGTAATTAAGACCTCAGTAACAAAGAACCCTTTTCTTGTTAACATGTTATCATGGAAATCACCTCGAAAATCCCGCAGATATAAACACCTCCACAGAAGTTGGTCATTCGAAGCAATATAGAGGTCACGACAAACTGCAGACAAAGACAGGACAGCACGAACATCCAAAAGTCGGAAGATCCGCAGTTTCAGCTCCAATGGGAGGACTACCAACCCAAATACATCTGGTAGGTTCAGTGCTAAAAGGAAAAAGAGAATAGGTATCACTGAGTAAAGAACATCCAGTTTCCCCATATATTCAACCAAAGTTGCCAACTTTCTAAAGAGATGATAAATTAGATGGTATCCTCAATTATCCAAGCATAAGTTATCTGTAACAAACTTTTGTCCCCAGGTTAACTCTATAACTACTACTAACTCCAAGCCTCTTATTCTCTTTATGTTTTAGTAGAGAAACAAATTACTTTTTAATACAGATCAAATAAATAACTATGACAATTTCTAAATACTAGCCAATGGCCTCCTTTGTTTCAAGAGATATTCAATACAACAAAAAATTCTCTATTCAACTATAGAAAATGGATAATTGGCTTGTGCAATTGGTTTCCAATGCTGCTACTTATTAGCTGTGTGCCTTTGGACAAGTTATTTAAACTCTAACTCAATTTTCTCATCTGTAAAATGGGTTAGTAATATTACCTACCTCACTGAGTTGAGAATTAAATGTGTAAATACATACAGAGTGCTCAGAACAATGTTTGGCACATAATTAGCACTCGAGTTTTAGATTACTATTATTTGATATCTAGCTGAAAAAGAAGGGAGGTAGACAAATTCAAAAGCAAAACCAAGAAAGGAAAAGAATAATATATTCCGAAGTCAAATGAAAATTATTTTTTGATTATTAGCTCCCTTGAATATATGGGACACCATTCTCCACTAGCAAAGATAATCAAAGTCCAGTAAGGGGTTTTAAAATTCACATTATTCTTTTCCCTCATCACCAGCCAAAGAAGAAAACTATGATTATAATAGCCTAGGCACCATGCAACTTGAGACCTAAAATATCATTTTTCTACATACAAATAGCAGACAAAAGCCACATATCTATCTGTATAAACCTGAAATTATTTACCAGCCAAAAGAATGTGGTAGGTTATGATTCTACCCTATCATTTTCTACCCTATAGGTATACTTCCCCGTCCCACAGTCACCAGGTTTGGCCATTTTTACCTGTTTTGTCCAGTGAAATGTGAGTGCAAGTGGCATATCATTTCTGAACAAAAGCTTTAAAAACCAACACATGGTTAGGCCACTGGTCCTCTCTTCCCTGTGCCACAAGAAGAGCAAGTCCTGGATGAGGACTACTCACTACTCCTCGGCTAAAGCTAAGCCCTACACAGCATGTATGCAAGTGAGACATAAATGTTCACTTAAGATTTTAAAATATTTTTTACTACAACACAAAGAGAAAGCTGATTAATACAAGGATTTTGAGTGAATTGTAAACCTCACTGAATTAGCTTCACCATCTACAAAATGAGAGTAAAATCTACTTCAAAGTTGTTAGCATTAAATAAGAATGCATGTGAAATATCCAAAGTACCTAGCACAGAGTCCCAATAAATAGTTTAAAAAAAAAAAAAAAGTAGACCAAATTTACAGGCTATACGTTATTCATGTATGTATTTACTGAACACTTATTATAGGCCTGACCGTGTGCTAGGCCATGAGAATACAGAAGTGAAAAAGACATATTCCCTGCTTTCAAGGTATTAATAACCTTAGGTGGAGAGAAATAATGTCAAAAATTATTATGATACACTGGATAAAGGGCTATAATAAAGATATGTATAAAATGCAGTGGAGATACAAAGAGGATGTGAAGAGCAATTAAGGAATTAACATTTAAGCTGAGTCTTAAAAGAGCAGAATTTCCACTAGGAGGAGAAAAGAGGGAAGGTTTATGTCACCCTTAAACATATGTGAACTTACTATTCTTTCCAGCCATTCAACCTGTGATGATTTACCATTTCTCACCTTGTCGGGTAAAAGCCAGAAGAGGATACACCAGCTGGTCCTTGAAGAGGCGAGAGAGCTTCTGAAGATCTTTGTATATCTTGGCTACATTTTCCCCTAGAATATTTTTTAAATGAAAAATCAAAACACACAATCAAGTGGAAAAACTTGAAATGGTGTTCTCTACTTCTGCCAAACCAAATCAAAGTGGTAAGTTAGTTTTCACAATTCCTACATAAACAGAAATGAACCAAAGTCTCTGGTCAAAGAGGAAGTAATACAATGTGTAACTCTGAGAGCTGAATCATCTTTAAACAAATTTTTCCTTACTATAAAAGTAATTAGGAACTTACAAATAAAAGGGTAAAATAACAGTACCTAGGTACTATACTATAAGCCACAGTAAAAATTGATTAAAATGACTTGTCAAATGAGCAGCATATTCCTACCCGACATAAAAATTGCATATTGAAAGTATTCAATTAATATAATCTGAAAACTTGTAATCTAACAGTATTAACTTTCTTCCTTTTTCATTTCCTTTTTCCTTATTTAATAGAAATGAGATCATCTGAGCTATATTCCTATAAAAATTGTTCTTAAAAAACAGGTCTCAGGAGTCACATCTATTCCAATCCTAAATTCTACCATTTATTAGCTCTGTGACCTTGAAGTAATTTAACCTCCTCTAGACCTGTTTCCTGATCTAGAAAATGGGCATAACAACCTCTACTGCTGTAGAATGTAGAGTATTTCTACTCCCCACAGCAAGGTCCTCCATAGTATAGAGATGAATATAAAGTGTTATAGCCAAGGAATTTCAAGTTTTTCTGGTCTTAATGGTAAGACCATCTTTACAGATTTAACAGTCTAGTTCATGCGTTCTCAACAGAAACAATATTGCCCCCAACCAGGCAAAAATCCCAGCTATTACATTGGTCTGTGACCCTCCAAAGGGCCACAGTATACGAATAAGTATACAGTATATCTATGAAATTAAAATTTCATGAGGGAGAATGATTTGGGGGGGAAAATGTGTACAAACGCTCCTTTGGGGATAATGAAAAGATGGTTGAGAAACACTGGCCTAGTATGACATTAAATGTTCAGAGACCATTATAAATACGTATTCTGATGTCTCCTTTTCTTATCAGCTTTAGTTTATATAAGTTAGTCTCTCAGGGCCTGATCTCCCCTGGGAACTAACAAGAATAAGTCTCAAGACCTTCAAAGCAAAGATCTAGATCTAGGTAGCTTCCCTTAAAAGACACTGCTGTAAGTTCCATCTCCCTGCTATACCACACCATTCCCCATGTGGATTTTGAAACCCGCCTAAATTTACTATGAGGATAAAATGAAAAATACATCTGTAAAAAGGCCCATGTCCAGCAAAAGACAAGTACTAAAAGATGTTAATTCCCCTTCCACCTCATCTCTTCTCCTTCAACTACTTACCTGCCTCTCACACTTTGGGTTTAACTGAAAGAAAAAAGAAAACTCGTCTTCTTTGCATCTATTAATTTTTATAGAACATAAGCAAAACCATGCCTAGAATGCAAACTTTTTGGTAAAGTTCCAATCTGTATCAAATAGCAACCAAATTTATATAAGTTTAAGCAAACATTTTGAGTGCAGTTTTTCCTTCGATAATCTTTGATAATGAAGTTGCATTGTATGGTTTCCACAAAACACAGATCCTCTCCATACTGGTTAAATACAATGCTAGAAAAATCCACAAAGAGTAATTTCGGAATTATGAAGCATCAGGACTTCCCTGGCACAATGGTTAAGAATCCGCCTGCCAATGCAGGGGACCTGGGTTCGAGCCCTGGTCTGGGAAGATCCCACGTCACAGAGCAACTAAGCCCATGCGCCACAACTACTGAGCCTGCGTGCCACAACTACTGAAGCCTGTGCACCTAGGCCTGTGCTCTGCAACAAGAGAAGCCACTGCAATGAGAAGCCTGTGCACCACAAAGAAGAGTAGCCCCCGCTCACCACAACTAGAGAAAGCCCCTGTGCAGCAACAAAGACCCAATGCAGCCAAAAATAAAATGAATAAATTTATTTTTTTAAAAAAGGAAAGAAATTATGAAGCATCAATGGTGTGTGATGTATAAATATAATTCAGTATCCAAGACCCTAAGAGAAACAGGAAAGAAACCAAAACTCTACAACATTGTCTTAAATTTGCTTTAATCTCATCCAGAAACTGTTAAGTCTTTTGAACATTACCTTTCTGTTTTTTTAAAGCAAACCTCTCAAAGCTTCATCCCAGAAGTTCAATCATGGTTATATTACCTGATTCCTCTTTGCAAATAAAAGATTCTGGCAGCAGCTGCAGTCTTTTCACACTTCTAATCTCATTGTTGATTTTTAGTGTAGCTGTAAATAAGCAAAAGAAAGATGATGAAAACGTTTTGCCATTTCATCAACTGCCTTCACTTTTTAGTATGGACTTGCATTCCCTTGCCCCCATATATAGGAAAAACACATTATACAAACAAACTGCCCTATGCTTATTTCCTTCCCTCACAGCAAAGTCCAAAGTGCAAACCTGCATCACGTTAAGTAAAATCACTCTAAAACACCACTTTTAAAAACTACGTAAGCACCTTTATATGAAACCCACTAAGTCTTCCCAACAGCAGCTTATTAATAATTGAAAGATATGCAACAAGGTTAATAGGAGACAGTTAAACACAATACAATCATTATTTCTAATGAGGTCACTAAAAACTCCATTTACTTTTTATTTAACCCTTGGCAGTGAGTCTTCTCTTATTTATTAAAAGAATCCTGCTAGTTTTCACAGTATCATCTCTCTCTAAACTCAGAGGATCAATATTCTTGACATCACCAGAGGGTTCATTTTTAAGCCTACATGCAAAGGTGCACTTCATCTCATTCCATGAAAGAGCCAGTGATGTGCTCGTGCACATGTGCACTGAGCAGGATGTCTCAGGTGAAACGAAGATTTAAGGACATACTGCTCCTTTTCAAAGAACCAGGCCTGGAATGGTTCTGGAATGGCTGTCTGCCACTTACATCCACAAGTAGATGATTTGCCAAGAATTATTAAAGGAACAAAGCATCAGAAACTAAGACATTTAGTAGCTATTCCCTATGTTAAGTATCTTAAGACTAGTAAATAAAGGTTAATGTACACGTGTCATTAAAGTGATTTATAAGAAATTGAGGCAAAAATTACAACCTCACATTTACTATTTGATAGCTGCAACCTTGCAAGTTATGATGTGATGTAGCAGTATGATTAGATACTGTTGGCCCTCTTTGTATAAGAATGCCCAGCCAAAAGTTATATTTGCTGACTGTGATGAACTGTTGAAGAGACACTGCTAGGTCCTAGTGCCATCAGTCACGTCCTACAAATGTGAAATACCACTAAAGCTGTTAAAGCTGAAAATTTGAGACTTTTAAATAACATTTCAAAGAATCTAGTGATTAAAAAGAAATAGAAAGAATTACATAAAGGGAACCTAAAACTATCTTTTATTTCAAAGATCACAGTGTAAGTCAGTGGCCTTCAAATAGATTTTAGCAGAAAAAGCTTTTCCCAACAAAATCTTACAAGGGACCTCACTAAATGAAACAGGCACACATGTTGCTGCTCAAGGTTCAAGTAGCGACAGTGGCTCTACCAAGCCACCTCCTTGCTCCCATCTCAGCAAAAACTAGCAGCTGCAGAACATATTGAGAACCACTGAGCTAAGACATATCAAGGCAACTGTCTCTGCTGTACAAAAGATGAGCTGTAATGAAAAATAAAAAATGCAGTCATTCCAATCTTATACCATACTCTCTTACTTAGCTAAAAGGGTAAACCTCAAAAATCAAACCAGAACAAAAACAAAAGAGTCTAGTCACTCAAATGTATCTCCAGGATGTGTGATTATGAGACTATTCCATAGACCCCTGGTAGCTGGTATAGATCTCTGGATGGCATCTGAGCTAAAATGAAATACAAAAATAGAATGTATTGCTATTCATTGAAATTTCTTAGTATGAAAGAGGAGAACTAGAAAAAGAAACTCTATTCAGAGTGACTTACTTGAGGGTGGGTAGTAGGGGGACAAAACACACACATACTGAGGCCTCAGAACCCCTGTGGGGTACTTCTGTGCATTCAGAGATGCCAAACTAGATAAAAAATGACCCCAGCTCAACCTCACCTTTCACCATCTCTCAGTTCAAGACCTTGGTTAGTAAAACAAAAATTAAAAAGCCATCCACAGGCATAAAGAAAACGTATTCTTTAAAGAGTTCATATGTAATAGACTCATTTTACTCCTAGTATCACAACTCCCCCTGGAGCAAAAAAATTACACAGTTAAGACAGCAAAAGAGTATAGCTGCCTCTAGAGTGAAGGCTGCTAGTATAAACATCAGCCCTGTATTCTATAACCTTTCAGACCCATGTTATCAGTGGGCTCGGGATTTAACAAAGTTGAGAAAGACTCCTAACTGCATCATGATAGCCCATCACTGAAGTGGCTATAAAATTTCTGGAGAGAAACATGTAAAGATTCACAAACTAACGAGCATGACTATGCCATCCAATTACCATTTATGACGATGAGGTTTCCCAAAGGCACACAGGTGAGAGCAGCAGAGCCACCCTCGCAGAGAGGATGCATGTACTGCAGCTTATACACGCCCCCCGACCTCCAGTTCTCCGGCATGGACACAGCTTTGGCTTCAGTCCCCTGGGGAGTGAAATGAAAGGGAAACAAATAATGAAGAACCGTATTACTCTCAAAAAGATTAAAAACCCAAGAGGCCCCTAACTTGTCTACAAATAAGCATTCCATACAGTCCCTTTAATAAAATTTATCAAATCATTAATATTTCTATTAATATTTAAAACTTGGATAGAAAAAAAGTTAAAATATATTATCTGCCATCAAAACTTTTGTTCAAATAGATAAAATAACATCAGAGATAGAGACTGATTTCTCACTTCAAAGTCTCACTTCTCTGCCTAGCAAAGCCGTATCATTATGCAAATCCCAGTTCAAATGCCACTTCCTTTGTGAAGCCTTTTTCAAAACAAATCCTTTTTGTCATTCCCACTCTCTCACCCTCTAACATTCTGTTCATATTTCTATTGTTACATACTTCTATTATGTTATTAATTGTATTATAATATGTTATAATTTCCTTTTTGTTTCTCTCCCCCACTTACAGACTCCTTGAGGATAAGGACTGTCCCAGTATCTTTATATTCTAATTCCTGGCATGACATGGTGCACGTGTTCAATGATCACTGAATTCGTCTATATACTTGTTACTCATAACATGGCCCCCAGACCAGCAGCATTGCTATCATGTAGTGTATGTTCACATAATATCTCAGGCTCCACCCTAGGTTTATTAAATCAGAATCTGCATTTAATAAGATCCCTAGGTATTCTTAAGCACATTAAAATTTGAAAAACTTCTAAATGTTCTCCTCTGTGAATCTCTGGCATCCTATATATGTATGCATTTCTCCTACAATTTAGCCAATACTGTATAACGGTCTGTATACTTGTCTCTCTCTCCTACTCTTGGACTGTAAGGAACCTGAAAGCAGAGACAAGGCACTGCACCTGACACTGGCAGACATTTATCAAATGGATAAGGAATGAATGAATGAAGGTAAGCAACTACAGCGTAAGAACAACATCCCTCTTCCCAACTGAATCTTACTAAGTCAGTGGCAATTCACAGAACCACTAACATTAAAAAATAACCTGGGGGGCTTCCCTGGTGGCGCAGTGGTTGAGAGTCTGCCTGCCGATGCAGGGGACACGGGTTCGTGCCCCGGTCTCGGAAGATCCCACATGCCTCGGAGCGGTTAGGCCCGTGAGCCATGGCAGCTGAGCCTGCGCGTCCGGAGCCTGTGCTCCGCGGCGGGAGAGGCCACAACAGCGAGAGGCCCACGTACCGCAAAAAAAAAAAAAAAAAAAAAAACCTGGTGAGCCATCTATCTAGTCATGCCCAATCCACACGCACTGACAACATTTTACCTACATACGATCACGTATAAACTTTTGGGTTTTTTTAAACCATAGTTGCCATCAATTCTATAATACTAACTAAAAGCTGACAAGGAAATAAAGGAGAAAAAAAGAAGGAAAAGAGGGAAGGGAACATTTACTGACTGCCTACTGTATGCTCATCGCTGTGTTCGACACTTCACATTAATACCCAAACCCATTTAATAAGGAAATCTAGAGCACCACCCCTTTTCTAATGGGAAACGTTTGCACTCTGTAGTCTTACCTGAGGTATGTAACCCGACTCCAACATGAGAAGATGTATGGATACTATCAGGGCATCACTGGGGTTAGAACAGTCAGCTGACTGATACAGGGTCTCTAATGAATGTGGCACTTGCCCTTCCACCGATTCACTGCAGAGCATTGGTTCTGAGGGAAAGAAACCTGTGCCCTCTTCCGCATCCACGACATCTGGAATTGACTCAGCTTCAAAACTGTGACTAGGCTCTGACTGAAAAGGATAACAAAAACAACGAATTCTTTAAATAGACTTTGATTTTTTCACAGTAAATTCTGTATTCAAAGTGAACTGAGATTAGCGCTCAGAGGTTCAGAAATGGTACACATTTTCAGCAAGCCCTCCTCAACAAATGAGCCTGCAATCTGCTCCTCCATCCTGAATTCCTTATCTCCATTAATTCTGGCTGATATGCCAAAAACCTGGAAATCATCCTAGACTTCCCCCTCGACCTTATTAAGCGCCACCCCCAATATGATTAGCTGTCAAAGGTCCACTGACTCCATCTCCTGAATATCTCCAAAATCTGCCCCTTCCTACTCCAGTGGTACTTCAGACTCATTTATCTCCTAAACTCCAGCAACTGCCTCCCTAAGTATACCTTCACTCCTCTTTCTTGTCTTCCAATACATTCCACCCACTGCTGCCAGAGGCTTTTGACAATTGAGAATCCAATTATGTCCCATGTCCCAGCTTAAACTTGCCAGTACTTCCCCTATGCAGACAGCAGCACTGCCCTAAATTGTGCCTTGGAATGTGACCCTAAGTGTTCTTAGGAAAAAAGAGGTCTACAATCAAATAAGTATGGAAATGCTACATGACATAGCCACCTAACCTCACCCTCCATATTCACAAAATACACTTTGGCATTATAAAGCTCTGAGAAGTCCAATAATAACAGAAAGTGTGCATAACATTTAACCAAGAAACACTATCCTCCTTCCTTAACACTCAGCATCCCCATAACACTTACTTATAATCTCACAAGTTTTCATAGAGGCCATGCTGAGAAATGCAGGCTTACAAAATAAAGTCCAAACTCCTAAACTCCTTAGCATTCAGGGCCCTTCATCACCTGATCCCTGACTCTGTATCAAGTTCACATTCCACAGTCCCTTCCTCCCCATTCTGGTATTCCCCACCTCTTCAGGTTATAGACTACCTCTCTGCCTTGCAAAGGCCTTGATTATTGCACTTTATCACACTGTATTGCAACTTTCTGATTACATGTCTATATCCTACCAAGACCACAAGCTTAGAAAGGAACAGACTACATGTCACCCATTTTTGTAACACCCGTACAGTACCTGGCACACAGTAGGTACACAGTAAATGCTTGTTGAACAAAAGCTGAAGGATAATATCTTACAATTCTTACAATTTCATGTTTTTGATTTCATTGTTTTCTAATTTACACCACACAAAAATTCTGTAAAATAGGTAAGACGGATGACGTCACCTTTTTATACGTAGTGTAATTTTGATTCAGATTAAATAACATAATCAAGGTTACCAGCTAATAAAAATTTGAAATAAACAAAGATCTCCAGACTCACAGTTCAGGGCTTTTAGACACAATACACTGCTTCAGTAAGACTGAGTTACCTATATTAATTTTGCTCAGAAAGACTATTTCCTAGGTATGTGCTCAACTCTTAATGCAAAGCACATGTTTCTTTTAAGTTCGTATTTCCATTAGGAAAGGAAATTAAAATTACATAATATGAGTGAAACGGTGGAAGAATGTAAGGGAACAAGAGGTGGTTTCTTTCAAAATCCCTGAGGACCTGAGCCCTGATGGCTTATGGAAAAGATCCAAATTCATTTGTTAAAACCTCGACGTTGATGACAATCCATATTACCTAAAAACGAGGCTCCATCATATTTTTGAGAAAGGAGAAACTACTTATTAAAACCACTTAACACCTAACTAAATTATGAATTACAGGCATACCTGGAGATATTGCAGGTTGGGTTCCAGACCACTGCAATAAAGTGAATATATCACAATAAAGCAGGTCACACAACTTTTTTGGTTTCCCAATGCATATAAAAGTTATGTTTACACTATACCGTAGTTATTAAGTATTCAATAGCATTATGTCTAAACAATGTACATACCTTAATTTAAAAATACTTTTTTCCTAAAAAATGCTAACCATTACGTGAGCCTTCAGTGAGTCGTAACCTTTTTGCAATAGTAACATCAAAGATCACTGATCACAGATCATAACAAATATAATAATAACAAAAAATTTTGAACTATTGTGAGAATTACCAAAATGTGACACAGAGACAGAAGTGAGCAAATGCTATTGGAAAAATGGCGCCAACAGACTTGCTCAACACCGGGTTGCCACAAACCTTCAGTTTGTAAAAAACACAGTATCTGCAAAGCACATTAAAACTGAGTGTGATAAAATGAGGTATGCCTGTATATATGCTCTTTGCTTCTTATACCTAACTTCTGGCCATTTACTACTTACTGACAGTCGTATGGGAGAGAATATATGTGGGAAAAATATTTTAAAAGGTTACCCTAGACTGATAATGACATGGGAGGAAGATATCAGAATCCCCTGGTGAGCTTATCAAACTCTACTCTCACTCCATGAGAACCACTGACGTTCTCTGAGCCATCCTGATATGATATAAGTACTTACCATACTCTTCATGCATGTGGAGATGAGAAAAAATGTTTAGCACCACCTCTCTAAACAGATCATTTGCCATATGTCATTCACAAGTGAGTGGAACAAGTATGGAACAAGACCCTAATATTAGGGTCTGATACTTTTTAGCTGATTGGTAAATTATAAAAATCATCTATGTCCCCACTAAGATTTTACAGTCACCCTATACAAGTCGTAGAATACAAAACAGCATGCTTTTAGAATTGAAATTACTAACATGAGGCAATACTAATGTCTCAAAATTTTCCAAAAGGAAACTAGTAAAGTAACCATCATATACACTATGAAAAGTAAAGGGAATGGATGCTTCTACCAGAATCTCTGAATGAGTCTATCAGCAAAAAAGATTCAGAAATGTAATTTAAATATCTGACTAAATATTCTTACTCATTCTCTAGATTACTTCTATGAGACAGAATCTCAGAGATACATAATAATTTCTGAAAAGAAAATTCATAAAAATACTTTGAGCTTTATAAAAGCTTTTTTAACTTACTTAATCTCTCTGGATACTATTACTAAACATCTAGACAGATGATTTTTATAATTTACCAATCAGCTAAAAAGTATTTTTTAATATCTGTCTATACTTGATGACATGATAGGCACAATGAATACTTATAAATATTTAAAGCCTGCAAAAAAAAAACTAAGTTGACATGATGAATGTACACACACAAAACAATTAACAAGATGGCATATGTACTGGTATTAAAATATTAAGTAATAAAGTGACCATTTGTGCCATACAAGAAATCAAAAGGCAGAATAATAAATAATGAGGTGTTTACAAGGCAATAAAGATGATCAATACAAAGGAACTGAAGAAAACTACTGGGCTGCCGTTGGCAGGGCCTTGGCAGGTGGGTAGAGATGCGGACAGGAGAGAGAGGACAGGGAGGGGGTTCCACCCCGGGCGAGCAGCAAGAACAGAGAGCGAAGCAGTTGCTAGGCCGTGTGTATGTGTGTGCGCACGCGCGCAGGTGTGCGCGTGCGCAGGTGCTGGCTGCGAGAGGGACAATGAGGAGGAGGAGGAGGAGTCCAGTCTGACTGCAGATGGCAGTTTAGAGGAGGGAGGAACAGAAACTAGCCCCCAAAGGTTGTGGGGCAACTGCTCAGAAAGCCTTAAAAACTAGGTACAGGAGGACAGACAACATTTTCCTCGTCTGCGACATTAGAGGGTTGAACTAGAGATATTTGGACTTTTTTCAGTTCAAAAATTATGAGCCCATGTGTACCTATGACATAGAGTTACCTAAGAGCAGGGGAACAACATAATCAAAAATGTGCAGGAAGGGGCTTCCCTGGTGGCGCAGTGGTTAAGAAACCTCCTGCCAATGCAGGGGACATGCGTTCGAGCCCTGGTCCGGGAAGATCCCACATGCCACGGAGCAACTAAGCCCGTGCGCCGCAACTACTGAGCCTGCACTCTAGAGCCTGTGAGCCACAACTACTGAAGCCCACGCACCTAGAGCCCGTGCTCCGCAACAAGAGAAGCCACCGCAATGAGAAGCACGTGCACCGCAACGAAGAGTAGCCCCCGCTCGCGACAACTAGAGAAAGCCCGCATGCTGCAACGGAGACCCAATGCAGCCAAAAATAAATAAATAAAATAAATTTATTTAAAAAAAAATAAACGTGCAAGAAGAAGATGAACCCAGAAAGCAGACTGAACAGCACACGCTGGAAGCCTGGAATGGACAGGAAAAACAGGCAGGGCTTGTTAAGGGGCTGGATATAAGGAGTCAAAAATCATTCCACAGTTTTAAGCTCAGGTAAACAGTACTGCCACTGACAGAGGAGGAGCTGGTTTGGGAAGAAAACATCAGTGCACATATTTTCAAATTTACATCAGCATCTAGAGTCTGAGGTGACAACTTTTTTAATTTTAAAAACTTAAAATACACACACACACAGGAATATTACTCAGCCATAAAAAAGAATTAAATTCTGCCATTTTGCAACAACATAGATGGACCTAGAAGGTAGGATGCTTAGTGAAATAAGTCAGAGAGAGAAACACAAATACTCTATGTTATCACTTATAGGTAGAATCTAAAAAATAAAACAAATGAATGCATACAACAAAACAGAAACAGACTCACAGATATAGGCAACAAACTAGTGGTTATCAGTGGGGAAGGGGCAAGATAGGGATATGGAATTAAGAGATACGAACTACTGTGTATAAAATAAATAAGCAACAAGGATATATTGTAGAGCACAGGGAAGTATAGCGATTATTTTGTAGTAACTTTAAATGGAGTACAATCTATTAAAAAATTGAATCACTATGTTGTACACCTGAAACTAATATAATATTGTAAACCAACTATACTTCAATAAAAATAAAGTAATTAAAATAAAAATAAATTTTCTATAAGATTATAATCTGCAGTCTACTGATGATAATTATCCTGACTGGTACAGAATTCAATTGAGCTATTCAGTATGATTTATCAACTACTCTATTTCTTGTCTTGATTTTAATACCCACCATACTTCCATCATTCCAGACATCAGATTGGGCTGCCTGTCCTTGGAATGAATCACGCAGTTGTTCATCCTGTATGCTGGACTGACTGGAGCTGGCGGCCAAAGAGGGTTGGTCATTATTCTGGAGTGAGGAATGCTCTGAATCTGTGGATGAAGGTAAGTTAGGTGCTGCAATGGCATCTTCAAGAATCAAACATATCAAGTCCCCAGAAACAATCCCATATGAAGCCAAGGTCTCTTCATCTCCAGTGAGGGCATCCTCGTTGTTCAATGTAATTGCAAACCGGGTATCCGAACTGCCAAGAAAGATGGATAAGGATAGTAAGAGCTACCTATTACCATTACCCACAATAATACATTTGAAACATATATAAGGTACATGGTATGACCCCAGCAGAACTAATGAAAACAAAACGAAGATAAGAGGAAAGCCAAAGCTTGGAAAAAGTATCAAAATTATTTATTCTTATCACCAAATGCTTAGGTTATAGATTCTAGCCTGGGGGATAGGATCAGTAATTCTCTATCATTAATCCATGTTTTCATCAATTCTAAGATACATACTTTTTTATACTTAGTCACCTTTGAAATAGGATGCTTCTTACAATCGATGACATATCACAGCTTAATGGACAGCATTTTTTCATTTAGTGTGACATAAGAATGTACATCTCAGGATTGACAGCAACTGAGATTCAATGAAATATAGCCTCTTTAAAATATAAATTATATTACATCATTCCTCTGCTGAGAATTCTCCAATGGCTTCTATTTGACCTTGGAATAGAATCCTTAACATGCCCTCCAAAGCCCAACATCTGACCCACTTCTCCTACCTCACCCATCCTCTTACTAGCTGTTCTCCATTCGACTCATTCCTAAAAACAGATCAACCTCACTGCAGCCTTTGGGCCTCTGCATCTGCTCTTCCAGTTCTTCAAATGACTTGAGTCTTTCTCATCATCCAGGTCTCAACCCAAATGTCACCTCTTCAGAGATGCCTTCCACCTGCCTCCATCACTCTATTTCATTCTTCTGTTTTATTTTTATTACAACATTGCTATTTGAAAATACCATATTTATTTGCTTATCCGCTCTCTTCCCCACCCCTATGACTAGGATTTAAGTTTCATGAGGTGGGTACCTTGTCTGTCTAGTTCAAAACTGTATCTCCAGCACTTGGCAAATAGAAGTATTTGTGGAATGGATGCAACCAATAAACATTAGATGGAGAGATCAAGATGAGGCTGAAATCAGGGCTAATTAACAATATCCTTCCAGGACAGTTAGCTTATGGTTCCAAAATACTAGACCTATGTCCTAAACAAATATTCATAATCACAAAAAAGTCAGATGAGTGCATGTAGATGACTGAGTATAAATTCATCCCTCCTACTGATAAGTTCAACCTTCTTACTGAGCACCAGTTATAATGTCTTTTATATGAAAGACAACACAAATCCAAAAACCCAGTGCTAAACAAGCTAAGAGCTCAAATTAGTCTGAAGCAAGGAACTCCCATCCTTTCAGCATCGCAGATTATCCGACCTTGAGAGAACAATCATTTCATTACATAGTGGTGAGGAATAATTAACAAAGCACTGCAGAACATTTTATAAGACATTTACACTCAGCAATGCTAACTTCATTAACTTTTTGAGAGGTTAGCAAAGGATGAAGTCCTTTGAAAATCATGTTCTGTTTATTTGTTCTTAAAATGCTACATTTTCAAAAGTGCTCCCCATAATTCATTTATGTTTTTTCTTGCACATATAAATACATTTTGTCTTACCAATTAAAGTGTCTTTGGTAGAGAAATTACTGAAGCTTTAAGAACTACTCCTGCTTATTAGAAAATAAGTAGCTATGCCTCTGTTTTCAAATGTGTTGATAAATGTTGAAAATCTGCCAACTACCCAGAAAAACAACATCCCATTTTTAGCAGAAAAAAAGAAAAACGCCTCAAATGAGTTATGTTTTTATGGATCATTTGTCACAGCACAAGGTTGTTTTTTTTAATGGTATCTAGCACAATGTTCGTTCAAATATCGATTTGTAAAAACGGTAAAGAATTGTCTGCTTAATAAAATGTCGGCCTCCCCTTTAGAAAAAGGGAAGAAGAGCTATTTCTAAAGTAATACATGGATTTCCAGGAGAGTCGTTATTGATCCTGTTTTCTGAAACTGTGAAAAAAATAATATTTTCATCAGGAAGTGCCACCCTAGAAACTCCAGGCCTTTGAGAATTATTTTATGACAATCCCAGATCCACTTGCTCAGCAAGGACACTTTAAAAGTAATAATATCATATGGACACATTTTTAAACTGCCCATTTATTATAAAATGAACATACTTTCAGAAGAATGAATTTACTTTCACAAGCTGAAGCTTAACATTCCTTCCAGTTAACCAGCCTCGACTGTAAAAACAAACCTGAAAGCGAAACTAACTTGGGCTCTTGGGTAAACAAAGCATCATACTGCGTTTCACATCCTTTCCAGAGTGTCCCACCTAATTAAAAAATAATAAAATATATATACATATATATGAAAATACTTTAAAAAGAGAAGTTAATTTTGACAATTTGTGGTGGGGTAATGATGCCAGCATACAAAACACTTAGGTTTTTTAACACCAAGAAAAAAACAACAGGCATATCAATTAATATATAATGCCTAAAAGGAGTTATGTCAGTACCTCGTTTTCTGTATTTATGTTTTTAATTTGGAGAAAAAAAGGCTTACTTTGAACGTATTATTGTCTTAGCCTGAAAAATGAAAGGGTGAGACGTTCATAATATGGCCTCATTTTACTGAATTCCCTAAAAATAAAATGTAAGTTTATAAAAGTCTTATGAAAGGAACCATTTAATTAACAGAAAGGTTTTCTTTTGAAGAATTCATCTAAAAAGCCCCAGAGAACATCTTTTTTATTTTTTCTCAGCACACTCAAATTCCAAATTTGGTAGCTCAGTATTTGAAGAGGACCACCCTTACGTTTGTCGCTCTACTCCCAGATTACTGTCCCCAGGATATCCTTCTGGAAACAAAGCAGCCTCATCTGCAGCCCCATAAATAACAGAATTTGATCCATTACTTGTCAATGTCACTGCCCCCAAACTGCAAGCTCTCCAGGGTCATCATAAGGCCAACGTTTTCCATAGTTTTTATCCAAAAAAAAAAAAAAAAAAAAAGCAACATCTTGCCCAGGAAAATATTATTATCTGAAACAGACCGACACACTGCACTTTGTAAAACTGCAGCTGGTAAGTCAAAGTGCCCACAGCGGCGCCTGGCACGTAAACACTTAACGGAGTCTTAAGGTGACTGAAGCCTGAAAGCAGCGGTACCAGGTTACAGGTGGCCTCGAATGGAGGGCAGGCTTCTAACTCCTTCTAGTACTTTCCAAACTTTTTCACTGAAATACTCCGACAGCTGGAGATGGTGAACTTAAACGCCTGAGAGCCTCGAAAGGTTTAACCCAAGCCAAACCCATAATTTCCAACCTTACATTTCAAAGGACGTGAGAATTTTGCATCCTAGCCTATCCCTAGGTTCGTTTACTGCAAACACGGAAGCGAAGGCTCACCCTGGAGGAGATCGGAGCCCCCGAGACGCCGGGCCATGACCTCTGGGAGCCGGGACCCCGCACACTGCAGCCCCAGCGCCCGCTCACCACCCGGCCTGCCCGTCAGAGTCCAAGACCGCGGGCCCCGCGACGCCCAGCTCGCCGCCCGGCCTCACGTGACAGCCCGGGGCGTGCCCGCGCCACCCGGCGCTCCTCCCCGACCCGCCGCGCGCGCCCCCGCCTCTCGCGTACCTGTACCCCCAGGTGGGCAGCAGGGCCTGCCTTAGGTGCGCGCGCAGCTGCCCCAGCGTCGGCTCCGCTTGGGGCATCTCCAGCGGCCCGGTCCGCTTCTGAAGCCGGACCCGCAGCTTCATGGCGGCCGCAGGAGGGCCCAGGGGCCGGGACCCCGAGGCGGCGACGGTGACGACGGCGCGGCCGGTCAGCTCCCGCCTCAATCGGCGGCGGCCCCGGAGCGGCGACTGCCGGAGCTATGGGGATGCTGAGGTGTAACGGCGTGAAGGCCCCGCCAGGCCGGTTTCTGGAACATGAGCGCCCCACCCCCTCTCTTGAGGGCGCCCCCTGGAGCCCACCCCGCGAGCAGGCTGCTGGTGGCCTGCGTGGAGCCTGGCCGCTTGGGAACTCGCGATCGATGACTCGACACACGACAGCGCCCCCTGGGAGCTCTAGGAGCACACTGCGCAGGCGCCCAGACTGCAGCAAGGCGCGGGTATCGGGACTCTTCTGCTTGTCGCTGTCATCTCTTTCCAGTTGTGCCTGGAGAACGTTAACGCTGAAAGGGATGCTACAGGCAAAACTACTCGCCACTCCGCAAGGCCCAGGTGTACCTGGTTCTTACCTCATTTCCTCCGTGGTGCCCGGCTCCAGCACCATACGCTCTGAGAAACCTTAGGCTGAGCCCAGGCTCTGGTAGTTTCTCCCGTTACAGCAAAATTAAAACAGCTTGTAGTCAGTGATCTGTGTCGAAGAGTATATTAGTAATCTGTCGCTGCATAACAATCACCCCAAAGCTTAACAGCTTAAGACAGCAAACATTGTCCCACAGATTCTACAGTGCAGAGTTTGGGCTTGGCTTGGCTGTTCGGTTCTGTCGTGGTCTCTCATGAGATTACAGTCAAGGTGTAGGTCAGGGCTGGAGTATCTCAATCCCATGACTGTTGGCGGAGGCCTCGGTTTTTCACTGCATGGACCTCCCCATCGGGCCACTTGGGTGTCCCAGTGACATCCTCATTTCCCGCAAAGCCGGTGATCCCAGAGAGACCAAGGCAGAAGCCACAATGTCTTTAATGATATCACCTCAGTAGTCACACACCATCACTTCACTCACATTCTATTGATCACAATCCAAGGCTTCAGTGTGGGAGAATCAACACAAAGGGCTGAGTACCAAGAGACAGGGATCATTGGGGGCCATCTGGGAGTCTGACTACCACAGAGGGCCTGGCAATAATGATGAGGATGATGACTTAGGTGAGGAAAAAGTATCATCAAGTTTCATCTTTGTATGATAACCATTTTCCAAATCATAAAAGAGTTGAATAAAGTTTCTCCCAATAGGTGGCAGTGCTTGTCCACATTGACCTTCATTCATTAAATAAGTATGTATTGATCACCTGCTTTGTGCCAGATATTGTCCTAGGTGCTGAGAAGACATGTGCCTACCCATGCAGAGCTTACAGGTAAGTGAATCACCTCTTGTGTTAGAGCATAAAAAGTATCTTGTTTATGATAAAGATGAGAACAGCCCTGGGGACTGGGGTACATAGAGAAGGGTTGCTGTGCCAGGAGGGTTCTTGAGTGGCAAAGCAATACGGAATTGAGGAAGGGTGACAGGACCAGGGTGGCTCAACATGGACAGAGTGGGTATATCCCAGATAAAGAAGAGCCTCGAGCTAAGCAAAGGATTTGGGACACATTCTAGAATGTATGGGAAGCCACTGAAGAGTTTTAAGCAGGGGAGGCTTTATCTATCAGGGTTCTTAGTTCTGAGCAATAGAGGCTGACTCTGACCAAGCAGAAAAAGAGCATATTAAAAGGATACTGGATAGCTTGGGGATTCTGGGGAAGCCTGGGGAAGTGACTCCAAGTTAAGCTTCCAGGAATGACGCTCAGAACCATGCTGAAGAACTGGCCTGATGAGGAAACTATCATGACTGGGATTACTGCTGCCGCCCTACCCCACCCTAGAGGAAGCTTCTGTCACAGCTGCCAGGAACCGCTGAGGAATGGCTGCCACCTTCAAATGCCACATGTTTTTACACCAACAAAATGCCAAGCTTCCAAAAGAGCCTGTTTCCTTACCTTGCACACTTCTAAATCAAAGGCTCATGGGCTGCATCTGATTGAGGGAAAAAACTGAGACCTGGCTGCAAAGGAGGCTGGAATTTTGGGTCTGAACCCTTTCCTTGAGGAAGTGAGACTTATAATAGTCAGATTTCCCCAAATGTAGGAAGGCTGTTCAAAAGATGATAGGAGGCCGTGAGTCTGACAGGTGTATACCACAAGGGGCATGGGTCAGATCTGAAGTGTGAATCTATCACTGGTAGAATATGGGAGATGTATTAGGTCAGGATTTCTCAACCTCAGCACTGTTGACGTTTGGGCCTCACAAGTCTTTGCTGTGGAGAACTGTTCTGTGCCTTGTAGGCTATTTAGCGCCATCCCCGATGTCTATCAGCAAAACGCCAGTATAACCACACCCCCTCAGTTGTGAGAACCAAAGATGTCTCCAGACTTTGCCAAATACCCCCTAGGAGGAGAATTGCCTTGAAAACCATTAGACCAGAGACCAGCCCAGTTAGGAGGCTCTTTTGGTAACTGAGAGAAGAAGGAACTGGTGGCATGACAGTGGGAATGGAGACAATGGGATGGGCAGGGAAGATGTTTCAGAGACAGAAATCACAGAACCTGGAAAATGGCTATATTTGGAGGCTGTGTCAGGATATAGCTTTAGCTACTCGAACAGAGATCTGAAATAACAGTGACCTAAGCAAGATATAAGTTTATTTCTATCTGAAATAATATTCTTGGAGGAAGTAGTGCAAGGCTAATATGGTGTCCATCTTTAGAGACCATCTACCACAGTCTACCTCTTACTACTACATAAACCTGTAAAAATGAAATAGTAAATAATATTATCAGGCGCGTATTCTGTAAAGATTCAGTGAGATAATACCTTTTGGGTTTTGTTCTAAACTACTAAGCCTGTGGTAATTTGTTAGGACAACAATAGAAAACGAATCCACCTGGGATCTTCATCTCAATCCTTTGCCCAATAGAGTGTAACCACTGGGATGGAGGAAGCAATCCAACCACAGGAGTGAAGGAGGGTCCTGGAAGAGAACCAGAGCATCTCCAAGGCACAGCCAAGATTTAAGGTACTCTGGAGGACAATCCTTCAAAACCTCAAAGGTGGGCTTCCCTGGTGGTGCAGTGGTTGAGAGTCCGCCTGCCGATGCAGGGGACACGGGTTCGTGCCCCAGTCCGGGAAGATCCCACATGCCGCGTAGTGGCTGGGCCCATGAGCCATGGCCGCAGATCCTGTGCGTCCGGAGCCTGTGCTCCACAACGGGAGAGGCCACAACAGTGAAAGGCCCGTGTACCGCAAAAAAAAAAAAAAAACCTCAAAGTTCCATGAGAATGTTATATACCCTTTCTCTCAACTGTCTCCCTCCTTGAGAATTTGTTTTTCTCTTTTGCAGGATGTCACCTTAATGTCTGTAAGCAACAGGCACTGCAACTTTCAGAGAGTTCAGAAATTTCTTTCTTTTTTTTTAATGGACCATTTCATAGAATATTATAAAGGGGTGATGTCACTCTTCCTTGGGAATCCATTCATTGGTTCTCTGAAGGCTTTTTTTTTTAATTGAAGTATAATTGATTTACAATGTTGTGCCATCTCTGCTGCACAACAAAGCGACTGAGTTATACACATACATACATTCTTTTTTTATATTCTAGGGTTTTTTTAATAAATGTTTTATTTATTTATTTATTTATTTTTCAGTACGCGGGCCTCTCACTGTTGTAGCCTCTCCCGTTGCGGAGCACAGGCTCCAGACACGCAGGCTCAGCAGCCGTGGCTCACAGGCCCAGCCGCTCCGTGGCATGTGGGATCTTTCTGGACCGGGGCACGAACCCGTGTCCCCTGCATCGGCAGGTGGACTCAACCGCTGCACCACCAGGGAAGCCCAATGAATGTTTTATTTTAGAACAGTTTTAGACTTACAGAATTATTGTGAAGACTTATGTACCACATACCCAATTTTCCCTATTATTAACATCTTAGATTAGTATAACACATTTGTCACTATCAATGGATTAATATAGATATCTTTATTAACTGAAATTCATACTCTATTGAGATTTTCTCGGGTTTCCCTAACGTCCTCTTTCTGTTCCAGGATCCCATCCAGGATGTCACATTACGTTTAGTAGTCATGTCTCCTAGGCTCCTCTTGGTTGTGACGGTTTCTTAGACTTTCCTTGTTTTTTATGACCTTGACAGTTTCGAGGAGTACTGGTCAGGTATTTTATATAGTGTCCCTCAATTGCGATTTGTCTGATATTTTCTCATGAAAATATCACGACTAAGGTAATGTGCTTCTAGGAAGAAGACCACTGAGTAAAGCACCGTTGTCATCACATCATACCGATAGTGCGTGCTGTCAAGATGACCCCTCACATTGGATGTTAACCCAGATCCCTTGGCATCTCCACTGTAAAGTTACTCCTTTTTTCTCCTTTTTATATTGTACCCTTTGGATGAAAATCACTCTGTGCAGCCCACACTTAAAGAGTAGGAGTTATACCCTACCTCTTTAGGGGCTGAGTATCTCTATAAATCATTTTAATTTCTACACAGATTTGTCTATTCTCTATTTATACAGTCATTTATTTATATCAATTTAGACATATTTATTTTATACTTTGGCTTATAGTCCAACACTACTCCATTTATTTGATTGCCAGATTGTTCTAGCTTTGGCCATTGGGAGATCTTGCAGTTGGCTATTTGACATCATTGAGGATTTTTTTTCATTTGTTTTGTTCTGTTTTTGAGCATTTTCTTCCTGGCACTATAAGATGCTCCAGGATCATTTTGTGTATATCCTGTGCCAAACCCAGAATCAGCCATTTTCCCAAGGAACCCTAGTTCCTTTTTATTGGAAAATGGTATTAGAAGCCAAGATCTAGGGCCAGGTGTGTCCATTGCTATTGGAGTGGTGTTGCTTCTAGCCCTTCTCCGCTGACAGAGCAAGGAGATACATACAGGTGTATACTGTTTCTATACGTAACTGTCTATGTCTGTATTAAGCTAAGCATGAGTTCATTCTGATGTTTTCAACTCTAATCCATTACCACATGGATCAGTTCTGGCCTCCTCCCTTGCTCATCTGCAACCTCTGGCCTCCACCATCTACCATCCATTTACTTAATTGTTCCATTCCAATGGACAGGTGTAGTGGTTTCAGAATCGTGAACCCATACCCCTGTGGGAAATGACATTATTAACTAGGGTACAGTGCTTAAACAACAGTTCCTGTTGCCTTTAGTCTTACGGACTCCACTCACTCCTGAAGTTACGTAGGTCAGTACCTTATTCCCCCATCCCCTTCAGCAAGGTTGTTTTGCACATTTGTACTACATTTAGATTCTTTTGTCACATTCTGCATACCATCCTGGATCCCTCAATCTCCTAAGTGATTTTTTTAACACATACATTTTTTACATATATTAAGGTTTACTCTTTGATCTCTAAAGTTCTGTGGGTTTCAACAAATGCTTAATGTCTTGTTTCACCATTATGATATCAGACAGAATACTTCCAGCAACCTAAAAAACCCTTTGTGCTTCAACCTCCTCCACCACCACCAACCCCTGGAAATCACTGACCTCTTTACCATCTCTTGAGTTTTACTTTTTCCAGAATATCATATAATTGGAATCAATTATGTATGTAGCATTTTATGGCTTCATGACATGCTTCTTTCACTTAGCAATATGCGTGTAAAATTAATCCATGTCTTTTTGTGGCTTCATAGCTCATTTCTTTTTAATGCCGGATAGCATTCCACTGTATGGATGTACCACAGTTTATTCATTCACCTATTGAAGGACATCTTGGTTGCTTCCATTTGGGGGCAATTATGTATAAAGCTGCTAGAGGGCTTCCCTGGTGGCGCAGTGGTTGGGAGTCTGCCTGCCGATGCAGGGGACACGGGTTCATGCCCCGGTCCGGGAAGATCCCACATGCCACAAAGCGGCTGGACCCATGAGCCATGGCCGCTGAGCCTGCGCGTCCGGAGCCTGTGCTCCACAACGGGAGAGGCCACAACAGTGAGAGGCCCGCGTACTGCAAAAAAAAAAAAAAAAAAAAAAAAAGCTGCTAGAAACATTTGTGTTTGTGCAGGTTTTTATGTGGACCTAAGTTTTCATATTAGTAGGATAAACACCTAGGAATACTACTGCTATGTCATATGGTAAGACTAGGTTTAGTTTTGTAAGAAAGTACCAAACTTTTCCAAAGTGGAAAACATTTTTCATTCCCATCAGCAATGAACGAGAGCTCCTACTGCTTTGTATCCTCACCATCAGTTTGTATTGTCAGTTTTTTAAAAAAAATTTAGCCATTCTAAGAGGTGTATAGTTGTATGTCATTGTTTTAATTTGCAATTTCTAATGGCAATGCCAAGCATCTTTTCATATGCTTATATGCCATCTATATATCTTCTCTGGTGAAGTATCTGTTCAGATCTTCTGCCCACTTTTAATTAGGCTGTTTGCTTTCTTATTGTTGAGTTTCTGTTCGTTTTCTGAATGTAAATCAAATTTCGGTGCATGACAAAAACCCTTTATAATCTAGCTAGAAACCTCTTTCTTCAATCTGCCCAATGATCCCTGAAGACTACTCACACTGCACTACTCCAGAAAGCCTCTCCCCCTCCCCTTTATATCCTCCTGCACCAAGTCAGTTTGCCTCTGTGCTTTTACACATGCTTATCCTTCTACCTGGAAACCTTTCCTACCCTTCTTTTAAGCAGAGTGTGTTGCTCCTTCTTTTTGCTCTGAGAGCACTTGGAACATCCTTTTCAATGTTAACCATCCCATCATAGTGCAATTATTTGTGCACCAGGCTTTCTCCAATCCTAGTTTACAAGTTTCTCAAGGGGAAAAGGCAGGTCTTACCCATCTTCAACAACACTCAACCCCCAGCTCCAATGTGAGGGCTGGTTAAGCAAGATTCAGAATGACAAAAAGATATCCATGCTTATCTCTGAGTTCTTCATATATCTGTTTGGAAAAGTAAGATCCTCATTCTGCCTCTACCAGAGAAAGTCAGGTTGGCCTTAGTTTCGATGTTTTCTTACAAATCCAAACCATTTTCTTGAATCTTGAGCTTTAATCTACATACCAATAGTTCTTGCCCTTTAGGGTGTCTCAGAATTACCTGGAGGGCTTTTTAAAACACGGATTGCTGAATCCCATCTCCAGAGTTTCTAATTTAGCAGGACAGGAGCTTGAGAATTTGCATTTCTAATGATTTCCAGGTGATGCTACTGTGAAACCACGCTTTGGGAACCACTGGTTTATACCATGTGTTCTTGCTGTGGTTGTTCTGGGTTTTTCTAACACTTAGAAAAGACTTTTGAGGTAGCTGTGCTTGGTGAGAAATTGAAATGGGCTTTTAAAAATGTTGTGAGTTGAAATTAGAACCATACAAGTTAGAAAAAAAAATCTTCAGTAGTTGTTGAAATGATTAAGACTTTATCCATGGACCAAATGAAGATGTCTGGAATGTATTGAAAGAAAGAAATAAAAATATCCTTGGAAAGCAAACTAAGAGGAGGCACACAGGAGATAGGGACAAAGTGGGTGGGGGACATTAAGGATTTTCACAGTTTGGTCTGTAAACTTCAGTATTGTTTGAATCTTTTACCAAGAGAATGTTATTCACATATTTATTGGGTAATTAACAAAAGTATTATTAGGAATACTAGAATCGGATCCTTAGGAGGAGTGACATTTTCTACTGCAAGAGCTAGATAGAATACTTTAATATACTTTATTTTCTCGGTTCTCAATGAAGGCCTATCAAGGGACATTTGGCATAGTCTGGAGACATTTTTGTTACCATTCGGGTAAGTGAGAGTGGTGCTAACATCAGGGTATAGACCAGGGATGCTGCTAAACATCCTACGATACACAGGACAGCCCCCTAAATCAAAGAATGATACGACTAAAATGTCAATAGCGCCAAGGCAGAGAAATCCTTGTCTAGTGGAATTCGGCTCACACCAGTGATTCTCAGACATTTCAGAGATGTATCACACTATCTTGTTTGCTTGGTTCCACAATATTTCTCATGTCTCATAAAAGTTATATGAAAGTACATTTAAATTTTAGCATGAATTTAAATTCACTTTGAACTGCAAAAAATAAAAAGTAACTCCCTTTTAAATAACCAACAGTAAGTGAAGGTTCAGTGGGTAAGTGGGGTTGTTTATTTTTCAAAACCAGGAGGGAGTCACTGCCATAAACCATTCCAGAGTGTGATTGGTGGGAGAGGCCATGGTCTGAGTCAGTCATCAGTGTCCACCCAGAAACGTCATCACACAGACATCAGGGGAGTATGGCCTGGGACCGAGCTGGGAAGAGAGGGAGAAATGCTGCCAGGCAATAGGGTGATTCTGCCAGATGTCTCCCTAGCCCTTCCAGAGCGAACTGTAGGATCACTCCTCTCTCTCAAGAGCCACACTAATTCCAGGCAGTTTCCTCTGGTCAGTAATAAACTAACAATTTCAAACAAACACATATATCTATGTTACTCAGATTCAATTAGCAGCTCAGAAAACCAGATGTGTTGCCTAGCAACAGCATCCTTCTCTCTCCTCACCTTCCACATCCCCTAGACTGTGGGTTGCCCTTTTGTGACCTTCCTAAAAAATGCAGCTTACCATAGTGGTTAAGAGCCTCCCAGAAGTAACTTAACCATAAAAGTAATCTTAACCATAGTGGTTCCTAGACTCCCAGAAATGGAACACCTGGGTCCTGAATCCTGGCTCCACAAACTAGCTGTGATGCCTAAACTTAGGCAAAATTACTTAACCTCTCGGTTTCCTCATCTATAAAATGGAAATAATATTATTACCTCGAACAGTCTTGGTGGGGATTTAATGAGTTCAAATACAGATGATGCCCAGAGCATAATAAACACCCAATAAATGTTAGCTTTTATTTTTCTCTACCTCTTATATCCCTCTTCAGGGTTTCCTTTTAACCAGATTTCATCAACACAAAATGTTAGGGGATGATGAGGGATGGGAACTCACAGTATCTTTTGCCCTAAAACTGCTTTATCTGGCTCATCCATATGGGGGTATACACAGAATCCCTGTTCCCTCCCACTTTTGTCTCCCACAAAGAATAACAATTTGTTTCCAAGCTCAGAAATAGTCTTATATTCAGATAGCTTCTTTCTATACAGGAATAGCCCAGACATTCTAGAAACCAAGAACTAGGATGCTCCGCTCCTGTATCTTGACATCTTTCTTTAATGAAGATTCTAGCTAGTTGATTATAATTTTTCTTTTGGAGTATTAATTAAAGGTACGCCTTGATCTGCAGAGACTAATGTACTGTCAGCCGTTAATAAGTGAAATAATTAATCTTGCATTCTAGATTGTCATCGTGGGTAGGCTGGATAAGTAGGAGTTCCCAGCAAATCTTTAGTTAAATCTGAAAAACTAAAATAAATAACGCAACTGGGTATAGTGCTGCTGGCTTTTGTTGTTTTTAATGACAAATTTGGCAAATTTACCCGAAAACAATTCCTTGAACAGAAAGTAAGGCTTGAGTTGATTTCTAAGGCCCCTTTCAAATAAAGTGAAACAGACCAGCTGTAATCTCTTCTTCTATCTTTGTTTCTTAAACTTCAATCATCTGAGCACCTTTTTCCAAAATTATCCCGTGTCCCACATGAGCTGTATTAATTATTTATTTTTTGCCATAAGTCAACCCAAATCTTAAAGTGTATGTAAATTTGTTTGAAAGGAAAAGCTATATAAAGGGAAAACTTTTGTTAATTTCCAAATAGAGGGTAAATGTAAAAAGTAAATATCATTAAAATTAAACTTTGTACATTTCTTTAAAATAAAAGTTGTTTAAAATATCTTTTAAATTATTAATTGAAAATAGTAATGGGGAAATACAAGTAATAATGCATCTAATTTATTGACACTGTAGGAAAAATTTAATATGTGCTAGTTCACTTAGTTTAACTTTTATAATGACTCTTCAAAGTAAATGTGATCCCCACTTTTACAGAAGATTCTCTGAAACCCAAAGGAAAGAAGTAAATTGCCCAAGATCCCAGAGTTGGGGTGGGCAGGGCAGGTCCATGTGAGGCCAGAGCTTTCAAGGACTGCAGGATGGGGTTCCCCCCACCATTTTAAATCCTCTCCCCTCTCCTTCATCCAGGCCACCCTTCCCAAGATTCCTCCTGAAATCCTGTGCCAAAAGTCCCAAGTTACACACCAATGACGGGTTTTCACCAAGATGTGGTTGGACTTTCAGGCCTTTTGTGCCAAAAAGAAAAATTAATATTTACATCAGAAAAAATACTGTTATTTTACAATTTTCAGCTTCCTCTTAAGTCGAGCAGATTCTTATGCAGCTGGTTAATGAGTATGAGATGGAAACAGGAGGCTGGGCAAGAGATATTTCTGACAGAGAAAAGAAAAAGGGGTGGGAGAGAAGTTGGGGAGCAGGGGAGGAAGGTAGAGGTAAGAAGCTGCTCTGAGGAGGAGAGATGAGACAGAGACAGAGAGAGAGAAGAGGGAGAGAAGAGGGGAGAAGGTGATGCTGCCACCCAGGGAAGACTCAGAGGCAAGGACAGAAATACTTAGAGGTACTTTATGAATTTTTTTCCATGTGCTGTTCATGTCATTCATCTTCTTCCATGTCTGGTTCTGGGGTGTTTTTTTCTAATACATTAAAAATAATCACAATACAACATCAAGTGTTTATCTGTGTATCACCTGAAATTATCCCGCACCCCTCCTGTAGCACAAGCACCATGGGAAACTGCCTCAGATGATCTCACCACTTCTGTGGCTTTAATTCCACCTCTAGCATGATGACTTGGAAATTCATATTTCCAGCCGACCTCTCCTGGGAACTCCAACTACCCACCTGACGCAGCCATTTAGATGTCTAATATCGTTATTTCTGCTCTTGCTACATTCCAGACACACTGGCCCACCTTTGCTGTTCCCTCCACCCTATTCCCTTCAGGGCTTTGCCTGCCTGGCTTCTAATGCTCAGATCTCAGCTCAGATATACCTCCTCAGAGAAGTCTTCCTGGACCATCCTAACAGAAGAAGCACTTCTCCCCCAGTTACATCACCCTACCAATTACAAGACCACCCCATCAACTACATTCCCTTATTTCCTTCATAGCACGTGACAATCTACACATTTTGGTTTGTCTTGTTGTTTGTTTATTTTATATCTCCATCTGCTAGAAGATAAACTCCATGTGGATATGAATTCTGTCTTTTTTACTGAAGAGGAACTTGTACTTAGTAGGTGCCCAGTATTTGTGGATTTAATGAATGAATTAATCTATGATGACTGAGATGACTGACAATAAATGATTCTATGAGGAGAGTGTCTCCAGGCTCCTATCACCATTGATATGGCCACATACTAATGAATAAAGATTTTATAGCACTTTACAGTTTAAAAGCACATTCTCCTAGGTTATTGCTATGGTCTGAATGTTTGTGTCCCTTCAAAATTCATATGCTGAAATCTTAACCCCAAAGGTGATGGTATTAGTAGGAGGGGTTTGGGGGATTAATGCCTTGTAAAAGAGGCCCCAGAGAGATCCCTAGTTCCTTCCACTATGTGAGGACACAGCCAGTGGATCTGGCTATGAATCAGGACGAGGGTCCTAACCAAGATGTGACCATGCTGGCTCCTTGATCTTGGACTTCCCCAGCTTCCAGAACAGTGAGCAATAAATCTGTTGTATATAAGCTATGTCATCTTAGCTTATACATTTAGCTTAGTTTGGACTGGCCTGTGATAGTTTGATAGCAGCCCAAACAGACTAAGACAGTTATCTGTATCTTTTTTCCACCAGCACCTATCAAGGTAGATACTAATTTTATCCCCACTTTACCCTTAAGAAAACTGAGGTTAAACAGGTATATATAACTGGAGGTACGCTAGATGAGAAACCTGAAAAGCTGTCTGAAGTATGGACAATGCCAAGCAAACATACCTGTTGTTCTACGTAGTTTCCCTGAACTCTCCTGGTTTTAGTACTGAAAATCCTACATCCTGGGAAAACCAGGTTGTTGATCACCCTATCTTAAATTGTAAATTTAAGACCTTAGATACTTCATGTAATCAGATCCCTGGCCATCTAAAGTTCAATGACTAAAACATGGGGGATGGGAGTGGGGATGGCATTTAGAGACAAAAGACATCAAGTTCCATAATAGTTGATGAACCCACCTAAACTGATTTCAAAGGAATTCTGGGAGAGGAAGTCATTAATATCCTGAAAAGGAGCAGACACTTAGAAATGCCATCTGTGGTCCTACCCTGAAAGATAAAGATGATAACTAGGTCGGCGTGGCTATCAAGCCTCATGCTTTCAGAATGAATTTGATCCACCAAAAGTCCAAAAGGTATTTTGGGCAGTAGTGGCACCACCAACTGCAGGCACCCTGACCGAGGGAAACAGGCTTCCTATCCCAGAAAGGAAAGTTCTTCCTTTTCCAATTCAATACAACTCAATTTCCAATTCAACACCTTTTTCAGTACATTGGAATTCTTAACTTAAGCATTCTGGTGAAGTAGCCATAAAAATTTCACAAGTTTGTGTGTGTGTGTGTGTGTGTGTTAGGGAGATAATTATTGCATAGGTGGCATTGTTTTCTCATCTAGGTAGAGACTGAAGTGTTCATTCAAGTCATTGGGTAATTGAAGTGAAGCAATTATGTGTCACATTTTGAAAGAGGCTTTTTAAAAAATCCACCCCTAGATGATTTAGACTTAATTATCTTGTCTTTGCAGCAGCTGAGTTCAAGCCTCAAGTGGAAAGCACATCGACTTCAAAGGCAGAGGGAATCAAAGGTGCTCCCCGGCTTTGGATACTTCCTCTCCTTGAGGTAAGAATCATGAACAAACTTCAGGTCTCTGCCAGTGCACAGTCTCCCAACAGGAATCACCCTGTTGCTGGAGATGACCCAGATCTGGTAGGACACCTTGAACAGCCCCCTGTCATGTATCCTCAATTATTTTTGTCTGCCTAGGTTTTTCTGTTTTATTTCTTTTTTATGTCACTCACACAGAAGACTAACAGCTCTAAGAAAGAAACAAGAGTTGGTTTGGACTACATGTTTAGTTTTGCATCCTTCAGCAGTGTTAAAAGTGTTGCTCAAGAGTCTGGACTTATTTTTGCCTCCATTCCAGTGGGGCACCCAGCACAGAAAATTCGCACTTGTCTCTCAACGGGTGTGGTTCAGATTAAGGAACCGCTGTGATCTCTGTGCTTTGGGACCAGGTCTTAAACCATATCGGTGACCTAGATCCTGCCAAGCAAAGGACCTTCCCATCTGCCTGAATTGTTTAACTTGTTTGTGTTAAGTATAGAGTTTGGGGGGTGAGGGAAGACATGGTGTAAATTTTCAAGGCCCTTGTCATTAGAGATCTTGGTATAACATCAGATGTGTGTGCTGAATCCCTTGAAATATTCTCCATTTCTACCCATATTCCATACCTGTTGATATAGACTTTTTACCAATGCTATTATTTGTCTTAACTGTTAGGTTGGAATATTCTTATAGACTAGGCTTCTTTAAACCAATTGAATTTAATTTCTCGAACTTTGCCTCTATTTTAAAGGCTACATTTCATTCATTCATCACTCCTTTTTAATTTTTCCAGAGTCTGTCAAAGCTCTCCTTCATGAGTGGTAATGGTAAGTTGATCTGTCTCAGGAATTTTCTAAGTTGTACTTGAGTGTTCTTATTTCCGGTCATCAGAATGGCTCAAGTAAGAGCCAACTAATTTAGAAGTGTTATTCTGTCTGGACATTGGTATGGCAATGCAGTGACTTCTGAGGTTTTGAATATTGGAAAGAAGCAATTCCTCAGAAGCAACGAAATAGGTAACTTGCTGGCAGGTTTTTAAATCATCTTGGATTCCTTCTTTTAACAGGCAACTTAGCCTGCCCTTACTTGTCTGACAAATTACTCAACCTTTTAGGAGTCATCTCCTAGCTTGACAAGTTTCTATTCCTCTCCTGCCCATAAATTACCATCCTACCCAAACAATTCAACTGAAAGTTACATACAATCTGTCCCTTTAGAGCCCAGTAATTTTATTCACTCATAAAATTTCTAGAGGAAAAAGATGTGTTTTCTATGTGCAGTTTTGAGTTCCTGGATCTCCATCAAAGCAGACCACTTCAGAAACTTCCTTTAACCAAGAAGTGAAAACAGGATTTTCACTGCTGGAAGGGAATTTAAAACTCCATTCATACCCAAGAAAATACAAAGGGATTTGCACTTTGATGCTTGAAATTTTCCAGATGCTTAATGAATCTTTCCACATATAAGATGGCATCAAGCAACTCCTATTTAAAATTCCCAGATTAAAATGAAAAATCTAGCACTATCAAGTCATTAAATGAAAGAAAACCATAAACACTAGAATTAGGAGCCAGAAGAACAGGTTTGATTCCCAAGAGTCTGACTTATTATGTGATCTTGGACAGGTCATTTGGACTCTCTAAGCTTCTGCGTCCACATGTCTAAAATGGGGGGAGGATGATAGTATTGTCGTGAGTTTTGTGAATGGTGAAGAAATACAAACTTATTATTTTAATTGTTCTTCCATTCACAAGTAATACCTCTGCTTTGGTTTATTGTGCTTTTTCACTGCAAAAATGGAGAGCTATTTATATGATGGTTTGGTTTTCTCATTTCTTTCAACATTTTCTAAAACCTTCCTTAGTTCACCAGAATCTTGTAAGCCAGTCGGTTGGTCAGTTAGCAAATATTTATTGATATATGCCAGGCAGAGACATAATTTCTACCCTACTTTGCATACAGTCTAATGGATATAGACTTTTTGGTCTAACATTCTTTCCCATTGCTTTCCACTACTTTGAAAATATTTTCCTCTTTTAAAAAATCCCCCTCTTGTGATAACCTATAATGGAAAATAATCATATATATATATATATATATATATATATATATATATATATATATAAACTGAATCGCTTTGCTGTACACCTGAAACTAACACAATATGGTAAATCAACTATACTTCAATAAAAAATTTCTCTCTTATGCCTGCCTAGGCAGAACACATCCATTTACAATTCTTTGCCTACAGTGATATTAGCATGACTACACATCAGTATGGCTCACCATTTGTTAAAACGTGGAAATACTTCTACACCAGTTGGTAAATAGCCACTAATCTAAGCCCCAGGGGTGTTCCTCTCACTCCCATAATCCCATCCATCTCTACCTATCCCCCTCTCAAGGACCCTGGACCACTCCCAGGACAACTAAAGGATCAAGGAAGGCCTAGAACAGATGTCAACTGGACCTAACTTCTGCGTCCGTTCTGAGTATATGTTGTTGATATCACCCTGCCTCCCAGAATGAGGAGGACTTCACGCTTGTTTATCCCACTCCTCACATTTCCTCCAGCCCTCAGATTACTCATCGCTTGATCAGAGACCCTCCTCTCCTGCTGGAATTCCTTCCCCTCAGCTCTCACTCTCACTCCTCCGTGCTTTCCTCAGTGTTGTCTTCACCCTGATGCCTCCCAGCTTCCTCCTGTAGGTTGTCCTTTATTACCCAAACCGACTCCATAGAGCTGAGACAGCACCCTGAATGCATAAGGCCACAGCAGTTTTAAAGTATTGAAAGACCTCAGTATCTAACAGTAAATAGTCACTACTCAGAGTCCCCCACCCCAGCCCCCAGTGTAGGCCAGCCACACTGGCCTCTCCTCCAAGACTTCCTCTGTGCTGCCCATGATCCGGTACCTAACCTCTCTGATCCTGCTCCAGAACTGTGGCCAACATCTGTTCTGATGGGTGAATGTGCTCCGCTAGTGCATAAGTGCTTTGTTAACCACCTCTGCAAAGAACCATAATATAATGTAGAGTGAATGCGGGCTATTCCTTTACTTATGATTCATTGATTCCTTCTACCAGGACTTATCAATTACTCACTGTGTCCAAGACACCAAGCAAGCCAGGCTCTAAAACCTCCAAACCTGACGAGGCCTTTGCCCTCATGGCACTTACATTATGGTAGAGGAGACAGACAATAAGTAAAAAATAAACATAGATGTGTGAATTAATATATATTTTGACTGAGGGTTCAGAAGGAATTGAGATTAGCTTAGGGAAGTCAGAAATGTCTTCAGAAAGAAGGCTATGGTTACAATGGACCTTAAGGATGCACAGGGTTTCTGCAGGCCTGAGTAAAAGGGAACAGCATAAGCATGGATATTAGGAAACATGGGGTGAGTTTGGGAACTTGTCTGGACAGGGATGGGTGGGGGGCGGGATTATACATAGGAGGCTCCTGGGAAATCAGGTGAGAAATGTAAACAGGTTGACTGAGCCAGCCTCTTCTCACACCTGAAGATGGATTCATGAACTACAGAACAGACAAGTCAAAACCCTAATTCTCAACCTCATGGCCCTCTAGCAAAATGCCCTCACGAGCATTCACCAGTCTGAGCATAGGCCCACTGTATGAGTGGGGCAGCTTGTGCGCTAGACAAAATGCCAACACAAGGGATGAATGGAGCCTCCTTTTCTCTCCCCACCAAGCTGGATACACTAGTGTGGGATTTTCCTAGAACACTTTCTTCTGGCCCCACTTTGTGCCAGAGGCTGGTATATCTCCAGAGGGCACCTTTTCTCATTTCACACAAAAGCGCAAGATAGGCTAGCAATAGCCCTCCTCGGACACTCCCTCCCCTGATCAGACTGCTGCTCCTTTCAAATAAATTCTCTGGAACACCCCTTCGTCTGCATTATCCCTTTCCTACCTCTCTGGCCTTACCCGAGAGCACACACAAACCCCTTTATCAAATTTCTTGCTTATCTTGGCCAAGCATAGACGCTCACTCTCTCTCTCTCTCTCTCTCTCTCTCTGTGTGTGTGTCTCTCTCACACACACACCCCTCTTACAATGACCTTTGCCTTCATCTAGACTGCTCCTGAGTCCCAGCCCCTCTATGCATCCTTCCCTGCCCAGCTGGCCTGAGTCCTCGCTCTGTCTAAATGCACAGCTCCTACAGCTTCCTCTTCCCTGACCACACCCACAAATGCTTCCCTGATTTGTTTCATGTTTGTGTGTTAACTCCGTGGGTGTCTGTGTGGATGCAGTAAGGATAGCTCACCCAGCTTGTAAACTCCCAGAACTAGAAACACGGCCTGTAAATGTATTACTAACTCAGCTGTGAGTCTCGTTAAAAGAAACCTATGTCACTGTTGCTGTTGGTACCTCTGCTTCATTCATCAAGAAAATGGAGTGACGTTAATTCATCAAGTCCATTAATTCAATAAGTATACATTGAACACTTACTCTGTGTCAAGTTCTAGGAATATAACAGTGAATAAGATGTGGTCTTTCTCCTTGGAGAAGATGTTTATTAAGTTTTTCCATGTGTCTACTATGTGCCAGGCATTGTATTAGACTCTGGAGTTATAGAAGTAAGATAGACAAGTAAGGACAATCACATTGCAGGATGGTACATATTAAGATCAAGGACTGCACTGAGTACTGTGGAACCTCAGAAGGCATACCTGGCTCACTTCGTGGTTTCAAGGAAGCGACATTAATTCATTCATTCAATCAATCGATCAATATTTACCCATTAATTATACCACATAAAAGATGTAGTATATACTACATCTTATAGTAATTAAGTAATTTATGTTAGTAAATTATACTAACATAAAGATGTTAAAAAATATATATTTACCCATTGCCTACTGTGTGCCAGTCGCTGTTCAAGGTGCTGAAGTGATGAAGTCCTTCACCATGAAGCCTAAAAATTCTAGTAGGAGAGACAGAAAATAAATAAGAACTGTAGACTATACTAGGTGATGACAAGTGCTTTGGAGAAAAGTAAAACAAGGGAAGCATGGGGAATATCGAGGTCATGGGGGAGGGTGTTTCATATAGAGTGGTTAGGAAAGGCTTCACTGAGACAACACTCAAGATACCTGAAGAAAGCGAAAGGCCCAGCCATGTGGTTATCTGGAGGGTGACTCTGCCAGGCAGAGGGAACAATAAGTGCAAAGACCTGGGGTACAGGCTGCTTAGAGTGATAGGAAAGATCAAGTCAGCCGGTGAGGCTGGGGCCAGGTGAGCCAGGTGTGTGTGCTAAGGAAGGTCAACGAGGAGGTAGAGGTGTGGGCAGGGCAGGGCCTTGCAGTTGGCAGAAGGGCTTTGGCTTTTATGCTGAGTAAGATGGGGAACCACTGGAGGGTTTTAACAGGAAAGCAGGTAGGGGTGATGAGGTCTGACTTTCATTTTCAAAGGCCCACTCTGGTGTGGAGAATAGCCAGAAGGGGGCAAGGGAACCTGAGAGACCAGTAAGGGGGCAGTTGTAAACATCCACATGAAATGATACTGGCTGGTGTAGTGGTTGGAGGGATAGTGGTGGAAGAGGTGAGGCTGCCTCCAAGTCCATCATGTGTCAAAATGGCCTGGTAAGGGGAGCTTTCACGAGGGAACATTGGAGCTGGCCCTGGAGGTTGCATTCACCAGACAGATGTGGGTATGTGACCCAGAGGCAGAGAGACAGAGAAAGAGATGTATGTGCATGTGTGTTTACATTGGGAGGGTTATGGAAAAAACCCTCAATCATGAGAGAACTGACAAATTGAAGAATAGCAAATAGCTCAGTGTGGCCAGCTCAGAACACTACCACTTAGACAGGAGGAGAGATAGGAGCTTGGAAGAAGTTTGGAGCCAGTTGTGAACGGCCTTGATTGCCATGCTAAGAGCTTAGACCTGTCTGTCCTGTGGGCCGAGGAGAGTCATCAAGGATCTTTAAGCAGATAAGTGGTTGCCTCACATCCACTGAGGCCACCTTTCCAAACTACTGACTCATTTGTTCTAAAACTCAAGAATTCCCCCATCTCACCCCCATTATCCTTCCCAAGGCATATCCAAGTTGCTATATTTTTTGTAAGGCTCTTGTATTGCATTGCATTATATCTTACTGTGTTACAATCATCTGTGTGTGTATGTCTGATTCACCCACTATTCTGTGGGAAGCAAAGGTCAGGGGACACACATAGGTCATCTCTACATCCTCAGCGCCTAGAATACATTCCAGTGTGTTCAATAAATGGTTACCGGATGGATGGATGGATGGATGGAGCAAGTTCTGGAAGTAAGCAATGAAAATGAGAAAGCCTAGAAATGCTAGATGGAATTGGCCAATGAAAAAGTTAAGAATAATAAAGAGACTATAAATGTTGACTAATTGCAGATGTGTACAAAGATGGTCCAAGTCCTCTGGGGATGTTTCCTCCTGTGGAATCTCTACATCTCATCCGCTCAGACCATTTACCCTGGAATCAAGGCGAGGGCTACTCAGAGAGCTCTGGACTATGGTGAGTTGGATGCTTTCAGAAGCCAGGCTGTATTCACCTCCCAGGTGTAGTCTGTGACCCAAATCCAGAAGCTCAGATTGGTCTGTCTCATGACTGAGACAAGCTCTACAGTGGGGTGATCCAGAGCTACTAAGATGGCTGGGGGAAAAGTGTTGTCTAAAAAATAATCACCTTAACAATAGGCATATCCAAACGTAGTCACAGATTCGTATTTTCCCTCTCTCTCTCCCCCGCACATGCATACACAATGAACATCTTAGAGCATATAAAGTACTTGGAACAGAATCTCACAATAGCAAATGCCCAACAAATATTACCTACTGTTATTTTCACGTATGTGAACAGACACCTCCACAGTTGCTAATGTCCGCATGTTACAGATGAGGAAAGTGAAGGACAGAGAGATTTTGTAACTTGCAGAGTCCCACAGCTAGTAAGTGAGTGCTGGGATTCAAACCTAAGCTGTCTGATGGTGCCTTCGGGTCCATCGTTCCATCCTTTACATTCTCTCTTTACATCTCCATATTACAGTATTATTCACAGTATTATAGAGGATAAAATCTGCTCTTCTCAATCTCCAAAAAGGATAGGATAAGTGGAAGTGAGCTTAAGCTGTAAAGGAAGGGGTAAAAGCAAAGCTTGATCCTTGAGAAGGTAAAAATGAAAAGATCATTCTTCGTTACTGTGTAAGTTACTTTTCTCAAGCTCTTTAATGTGGAAGAGGGCTCTATTTCTCCACGAACTCAGAGAAATGTGTTCTGTGGTGCTATTATATAAAGATGGGTTTATTCCAGGATTAAACAAAAGCAGTGGTTGCTAACCTTTTTGGAGTGCTGGGATCCTTTGAGAATCTGATTAAAATGTGAACCCTGGGGCTTCCCTGGTGGCGCAGTGGTAGAGAGTCCGCCTGCCGATGCAGGGGACACGGGTTCGTGCCCCGGTCCGGGAGGATCCCACATGCCGCAGAGCAGCTGGGCCCGTGAGCCATGGCCGCTGAGCCTGCGTGTCTGGAGCCTGCGTGTCTGGAGCCTGTGCTCCACAACGGGAGAGGCCACAACAGTGAGAGGCCCGCGTACCGCAAAAAAAAAAAAGTGAACCCTGAAAAATTTTCCCCTAAAAAATGAGATAGATACACATACACATGACCCACTCACAATCTTTCATTAGAATTTCAGGGAGTTCAAGTGTTCCCAACAGTCCATGGACCTCCAGTCCAAAATTCCTGTATTTAAAGAATCTAGGAGGGAAAAAGGACAATGTAGAATAACTTTCTGGAACTGGCCATCAGGCATAGATTCTGGAGCCAAATTGCCCAGATTTGACTACTGGCTCCCCCAGTTCTTAGCTGTGTGACTTAGGCAAGAATTAACCTTTTTGAGGCTCAGTTTCTTCATCTGTGAAATTGGATAATGATGATACTTTGTACTTTTCCTATAACACTGTCCTGTGTTAACATTCTCTCATGCTGTTAGCTCTGGGTTCTTGGACAATTTCACTAGCCTCTCTGAGGACCAGTGTTTTCTTCTGCAAAGTAGGAACAATAATAACCACCTTGTTAGAATCCTGTTTTCTCAGTATCTAAGAGCATGGCTTACTTAATAAATATAACTTGTGTGTTTAATGATATTATGCCATCATCATCTTTGTTATCAATAAACATTTTCTTTGGTTGCTCCATAGGCATTCAAGCTGGGGTGGAGATGATTGAGCAAATGCTCATGGAAAGAAACATCCCAGATTTAAAAGGTTCTAAATCTGAATTTCTGAACATTGATTATGTGAACTACAAGTTTATAAAGTAAGTAAAAGAGAAGAGCATTTTTAGCAGTGAAATTAATCTTTAAAATCTCAGTGTTGTGGATATGCCACCGTGAGTCCTGATGTAACACCAGGATGGAGTAGAAGTTAACCAACCTTTGGTGAAAGGCTTATCAGATAAATCACCCAAGATAGAGGGGTCATGGAGCCAGCATGTGGTATTTGGGTCAGAATGTGTGGGTCCAGGTCACATCTCTGCTGCACACTCGTTGTGTGCACCTGCCGAATCTGCTCAGAGACTCAGTGTCCTCTCCTCATTCCTAAAATGAGAGTTCTAATTCGATGCAGATGTTGGCTGTGGGCACCTTGCCCCCAGAATTCTAAATGAAATTCTTGTTCATTCCATTGCTACCCCTACCCCCATAAACTTAGATGCAGAGTTCAATATCAGTCTCACAAACAAATCTGCTCTCACTACATCTTGTCTTATTTTGTAAAGTTTAGTCAAGACTTCAGAGGTCATAGGAGCGGATTACAAGGCACATGGCTTTCTGCCGTCTTGCTATCTAGACCTCCTCTTCTTCTCTGGAGCAACGTCAGTTTCTTCCCCTGGTCTCATGCATAGCAGTTCCACCCACTCCTGGGTACCAAAGGATCATCCTAAATACTTCTCCAAGTAATTTTCCCACCAATAAACTTCTCTTCCTAAGAAGAATTCTGGTGGCAGCTATAATCTTTTCTACCATGTTACAGCAGTAAAATCAAATCTCAGAATCAGTAAACAATAAAAAACAGATGATGTAACAAATGTGAAGATACTTCATAAAACTGAAGCTGCTGAACATGGATTAGCTGATGTACTTAGTGATAGCATAGACCATCAGTGTAAGAGCAATGGAATTGCCACACTGATCCAGATCCTTGTCTCACCCAGCCAAGAGTTTTGAGATTATATTTATATTGTTACCCACTCTCTCAGATTGGGTGGACCCCACCTGGGTCCTTCTCACGCCAGATGAATGAGACAAGGTTCGGCAAAGCAGAGCAGAAACTGTATTTGTTGATCAAGGAATGGAGAAGGGAGAGCTCGTGCTCTAAATACACCTTCTCCCCATGGGAGGAAAGTGGGAGACGTTTAAGGGGTAAGAGGCCAGTACATCATCAGAAACTGGGGAAAAGGGCAGAGATTCCCAGGAACAGTGCTGCATGCACAGTCCCTTGCGCCCGGCACTCATTGTGCCTAGCAAGGTACAAGTCCCCTCTATGGGCGGAGATCTTAGCACGGTGATGAGGCAAAGGCAACTTTGGGGCACTTCTAGGTTTCCTTGGCACAGACACTGCTCTTGCAGTTAGGCTGGAACAGACTCAGGGCAGACGACTGTAGAGTTTCCTTTGAGGTGTAACTGATAAACATCTTTGACAAACATCAGGTGTTTTGGAACAAGAATAGAAATAGGTTAAAGCAGAGATATTTCAGCTCCCTGGGGTATGTAGGGGTGATGGTACGAACTAGGAAAAATGTTCAGCTGAATATAACAAAATTAGTGTGACTTAGATGAAATAGGGGTTCATTTTTGTCTCACAAATAATAAGCTCTGAAGAAAAATTGTACAGATGAACCTATTTGCAGGGCAGGAATAGAGACACAGACATAGGGAACGGGTGTGTGGACACAGTGGGGAGGATGAATTGGGAGATTGGGGTTGATATATGTGCACTGCCATGCGTAAAACAGATCGCTAGTGGGAACCTGCAGTATAGCGCAGGGAACTCAGCTCGGTGCTCTGCGGAGACCTAGATGGATGGAATGGGGTGGGTAGTGGGAGGGAGGTTCAAGCGGGCTGGCGGTATATGTATACACATAGCTGATTCACTTCGTTGTACAACAGAAACTAACACTACATTGTAAAGCAACTATACCCCCCCCAAAAAAAAACAGTTGAAGAATCTTATTGAAGCCCCACAATTTCATCAGAACACAACTGTCTTGTATTTTTCTGTTCCCCCATCCTTAACTCTGGCCTCTGGCTTCGTTTGCCTCATGGTCTAATATGACAGATGCTCTAATTATAATACAGTCAGCCATTCAACAAGAATTTGTTGAGCACCTACTGTGTACTAAGGCTTTGTTCTAGGCATAGGGTATAGTGTAGTGAATGACACAGATACGCCTTTAGTGTCCAGTGAGAGAGATGAACATTAAATATATATTTACAAATCTAATGATTTAATTACACTGATGATAATGCCACAGCAGAAAAATCCAGGGTGATTCCTGTAATATAAAGTGAAGGTAAAGATGAGGAGAAACAGGTATTCCCATGCATTGCTAGTGGGAGCAGATAAACTGGTACAATAATTTCAGACCTGTGCTGTTCAAACAGGAGCTGCTAGCCTCATGTCACTATTGAGCACTTGAGGTATGATTAGTGCAACTGAGTACTGGATTTTTAATTTTTTTAATTTCAATTTTAATTTAAAAACTCACATGATTCAGTTACTGAAGAACTTTTGAGTCTGGAACAATTTGAGTATGTAAGTTTACTCTTTCAGTTGAAAATTTTATCAACTCTAAATACAGGTCAAGAATTTCTGATGAAAATGCAATATCTAGGTTGAGGTACATCATGAATATAAAACACATACTGTATTTTGTTTATTTTTGAAAAAAGAAAATAAAATATCTCATTAACAGTTTTTATATTGATTACATGTTCAAATTATAATATTTCCCATTTTTAATGTGACTAGATAATGTTAAATTACATATATGGCTCACATTATATTTCTATTAGACAGTGCTTTTTTTTTTTTTTTTTTTCAGTACGCGGGCCTCTCACTGCTGTGGCCTCTCCCGCTGTGGAGCACAGGCTCCAGATGTGCAGGCTCAGCGGCCATGGCCCACGGGCCCAGCCGCTCTGCGGCATGTGGGATCCTCCCGGACCGGGGCACGAACCCATGTCCCCTGCATCGGCAGGCGGACCCTCAACCACTGCGCCACCAGGGAAGCCCCTAGACAGTGCTATTTTAGGAGGTGATTTTTAAGGATTTTTTTAGGCATGCTTTTTGACCCAACAATTCCACTTCTCAGCACCCGCTCTAGAGAAACATCTACACAAACAGCATATATGGGGATGTTCACTGTGGCACTGTTTATAATGCAGAAATACTGGAAACAACCTAGATGTCTACCCACAAAGCAATGATTTTTTTTAATCCATAGCTTAGATTACTCTGCAGCAATTACAAAGAATGAGTTAGACCTATATGTGTCAAAATGAAAATATTTCCAAGATACAATCATCTCTACCATCCTCTTTTCACAGTGATACTCAGGATATTTGGCAGAGAATAGGCAGGAAAGGATGCAGAAAAGAGGAAATAACAAATAATTGTTTCTTATTGGCTATCACATTTTAAAATTTTGCCTAATCTTAGTTCATAACAGTGCTTTCTCCCGTGCAACAGTTATAAACAGATGGCTTCATTTTTTCTTCTCAACCTTCCCATGAGTCACACTTCTTTTGAGTGACTGACTGAAAGAGGTTAAGTGCCTTGCCCAAGGTTGTACAGCTAGCACAAATCTTGGCCCCAAGCCGAGTGCCCTTTGCACAATGCATGAAGCGACATAGCCTCCTGGTTAAGAAGCCTGAAGACAGATTGAGGAGGCTTCCAGGTCTGGTTCTACCACTTATCTATGACTTCAGCCAAGTTTCTAATCTTCTCATCTCTGAATTGCAGATTGCAAAATCAGCAGCAGCTTCACAGGATTATGGTGAGGGTTAAAATGAGGTAACACATGTGAAGTGCTTACCCCAGTGTCTAGCAGGTAGTAATTGCTCAATAGATGGTCATAATAATAACTTAACATAATGCATGTGACCATCTACCTATGTATGTTGCATGCCACCTACTGCCTCTAGTTACCTGTGTGACAGCTCAGAGAATCCTAGGGGGAGTTAATGCTCTAAAATAAGTTTCTCAACTAGGGAAGATACTGTCCACATTTGGGGAGGAAGGCATGCTGTTTATTGTCCTGATGATTTAGAGGTGGGGGGAGGGAAACGATTGGCATTTAGTTGGTACATATGCCAAATACCCTGCACTTTGTACAACAGTCCTCTACAAAAAAATAGTTGTCCCATCCAACATGTTAATGTTTCCCGCATTGAGAAACACTGGAACAGCTGAAGGGAAAAATACTGATGGCAGTGTTTTGTCTTTAAAGAAACTAAAGAAGTCGATTGATTGTTTGCACATCTGTTCCTAAACTTGCTCATTTCTCCCCTCAGCTAGATACAAGGGGCTTCCTGCCAAGGGTGTGAGAGGAATTAGAAGGCAGTGCCCTGAGGCTGCACTGCATGCCTGAGGGTCCTTCCTCTATAGCAGCAGTCTGCAACCTTTTTGGCACAAGGGACCCGTTTCCTGGGGAGCGATGTGGGGCGGCAGATGAAGCTTTGCTCGCTGGCCTGCCCTGCCTCTCACCTCCCGCTGTGCGGCCCGGTTCCTAACAGGCTGTGTACCGGTACCGGTCCGTGGCCCGGGGGTTGGGGACCCCTGTTCTATAGGAATTCACAATTGCCCATCTTGGGAGTTCTACAACTGCATTTCCAATTTTGCCTTTCTTAGAGATGTGCTGGCTGAGTCGCACTAACTCCTCTGTTTCCTGTTTTACAGCATAAAAATCAATGCCCTTTCACTTCCAAATACTTCACTAGCCTTTGTGCCTGGGGTGGGAATCAGGGCCCTGATCAACCACGGCACTGCCAACATCAGCACAGACTGGGAATTCAAGTCTCCACTTTTGTGAGTATTCCACTGAAAAGTCTACTGCTGTTCTGGGGGAAACGGAGCAAAAAATCAAAAGTAGATAAATTTGCCAATGTGTTTGACATTAGGCTTCTTTCCCTCAGCCATTAACCGTCTTTCTCAAGAGCATTTTTCCAGGAGAGATTTAAATCAGAATATCTCTACTGAGGGCAGGGAGGAGGGGGCTGAAAGCATCCTTCCCTTAAAGGCAGAGCCACTGATCAACATGTCATTTAAGATTTCCTGGGACTTCCCTGGCAGTCCAACGGTTAAGACTCCCTGCTTCCACTGCAGGGGGCGGGGGTTTGATCCCTGGTCAGAGAACTAAGATCCCACATGCCATGGGCTGCGGCCAGAAAAGAAGATAAAAAGAAAGGATAGGGCTTCCCTGGTGGCGCAGTGGTTGAGAGTCCGCCTGCCAATGCAGGGGACACGGGTTTGTGCCCCAGTCCGGGAAGATCCCACATGCCACGGAGCGGCTGGGCCCGTGAGCCATGGCCACTGAGCCTGCGCGTCTGGAGCCTGTGCTCCACAACGGGAGAGGCCACAACAGTGAGAAAGGATCAAATTCATGGTACGGTTACAAACCACCTACTATGTTTAAGTCACTGTGTGGGTGTAATGTTTAGGTCTGCCTTGGTTGATGCCTCAGGATGACACATTCATTCATCCATTTGGTCATTCAATATCCATGTATTGAGTACCTACTGACTGTATCCATTTATAAATGGTACTGAGTACCATTCATCCCTGTCTCAAGAACTCCAGTCTCGTAGACGGTAGGGATATAATATGTTCCCCCGTAAGAAACATAGATTCATGTATTATTCATTTCTTTGCTGACACATCAACCATAGATTGAGTGCTTATTCTGTGTCAGGCCATGAGCTAAATCCTGGGGCACGGAGATGAATAGCATCACTCCCTCAAGGAGTTCACAGATAACATCTAAGTGCCACCTCCCCATCTATGCCCCTCCTAAATAAGGTGTGGCCACCTTGACCCTATGTTCTTCCTCCAAACAAGCATCGTATATGAATGGTGCCTAATACATGCTCAACCACTATGGGGGCCAGCGTACTCAAGATGAAATAAATGCAAGGTTCCTAGAGCTGTCACCATTCACATATTTGTTACTTCATTTGTTTAGTAAATATTCACCCCTACCTGTTGTAGGTGCCAGGAATCCAGAGGTGATGAAGTTCCTGCCCTCCTGCGGCTTAGATTCTATGGTTAATCAGAGAAACAAGATCCATCTCCACCCCTGTCCAGGCTTGGGTAACCTTGCACTTTTTCTCTCAACAGCCAAGACACAGGAGGAGTTGACTTGTTTCTCTCTGGGGTCTACCTCACCAGTGTAGTTGTCCTGGCCCTGAATGACTTTGGTCACCCAATCCTGAAGCTCCAAGACTGCAATGCCCAAGTGAGCCACAGTGACGTCTCGTTTTCTGGAGAGCTCAGGTGAGCAAGAACACCCTGGTGGGCAGTGGCCAGTCTGGAACTGGATTCTCACCTGGCACCCAGGGGCAGTTATGAACTGGCAGATATGATCCTGTGTAAGCCCTTTTTTAATCTTTTTTTCCCTAGTGTCCTATATAACTCCTTTGCTGAGCCCATGGAGAAACCCATTTTAAAGAACTTAAATAAAATGGTAAGTCTTTAGAGGTTATACAGCCATAGTAACATGCCATCAGCAGCAGTTCTGCCATGCTTTGATTAACTTTTAGTCAATAAAACTTTCCTGAGCACCTACAGTGTGCTAAGCACCATCCAAGGCACTTTCACACACATTATCCTTTGCAACTTAATAGTTTCTCAAGTGCCTACTATGTGCCAAACATAATGGTAAGTGCTAGGGATGCAGAGATAAATAATACAGCATTCCCTCCCTCAAGTCCTCGCCCCAGGGTGGGCAAACAATCAAAAAGAGTTCGTTTATTGTGTACCTACTACATGCCCAGCACTCTAGGCTAGAGTCTGTTGAGGATATGGAAAAGGAATAAACTTATCTGTTTAGGAAAAACCAACTCAGATTTGTGAAATGGCAACTGAATAAGTATTTGAATTTCGTACATACTTACGTGCTCATTAGGTTGGACTGAGGGGGTTCAGAGAACTGGAAAAATTAAGTAAATAGAGCCTAGGAGTATCCTGGGAGATATTTTTGGAGAGTGCAGGACTTGAACTGAGCCTTCAAATATAGGTAGGAATTGAATAAGTAAGGAACGGGAAAGAAGAAGGAATATTCCCAGCCAAGTAAAACAGTATAAGTTAAGATGGCATCCAAGTACCTTGATGCCAGAAGTCAGTGTCCGAGGAAGGGAAAGATGGAATTGGCAATGCGCCCTGTTTCCATTCCTGACAATATCTTCCCTGAACGCTTTACCCACATTTCTGGGGAGACAAGGAGAGAGGTGAGGAGGACGGGAAAAGAAGGGAGATTCCTTTCTGGAAAAGAGGGGCAAGGATGGTGTCTGGCTGTCTCCAACCCCCTTGTGTTCAGTTCAGCACTTGGAAGGCAGTAGGTGCATAATGAATGTCAGTGAGGAAATCAACACACAGAGACATTAAGCAGCTTGTCTAACAAGGTTGTCCAGCTGGTCAGGGGACACTGAAGCTTCGCAGCCTTTCCCGTCCTTACCTGAAAGGTGCTGAGTGCCAGTGAATGTGCATATTAAAGAGTGCCTGGGAAATAGTGCTGTTGCCTTCAGGGGCCGCACACTTGATCATTCTTTTGTTCAAAACAAGGCATGGTCCTTAGGCCTCCGACAAGAAGCCAATAGTTAAGTTTGCCTGGAGCTTGTATATGACTTAGAGATCATAGATGCTTTGCTTCTAGGGTTCCCTCTGTGCCACTAGAAAAGGCCAAGGGTGCTCAGACCACAGCTGTCTAGCCATGTCAGGCCAGATTTCAAATCCTACTGATCTAACTCCTGGCAACTCGCTTACCCTCTCCAAGCTTCTGTTTTCCATCTGTAAATAGGGGCCAGTAGTGCCTGCCTCTCAGGACTGTAGTGAGGATGAAATGACGTTGGCAACAGCTAACATTTACTGAACACTTACTATGAGTTGGGCAATCTTACGTGGATTGCCTCAATTTCTACTCACGATACCGGACGCAGTAGATACAGCGATCATCCCCATGTTGCAGATGAGGAAACTGAGGCCAGAGAGTACAAGTAACTTGCCAAGGCGTTCAACCCCAGGCAGCCAGGCTCCTGAGCCTCTGCTAGTAACCACCACACTGAGTGCTCAGTGCACGCCTGGCACACGGCATCGCTCTTGATACTCTTCCTGCTTCCTACAGATGTGCTTGGTTCTGATTCAAAATAGATTTTCTAATTCCAAAAGGGGCTCTGATCTAAATAGATGTCTGATCTAATGGGCTCTCCAAGCAGCCCAGCAAGGAAATAAAGGCCCTGCTTTACCTCTCCCTGGCAGGGCCTGGCACACTGATGGCAGAGGTGGCAGGCAGGGGCATCCCTGCATTTGGGAGAGGCTCAGCCGTGCAGGCAGCAGGTTCCCCAGGTGTCGTAGCACTAATATGGACTGGGGCACATGCCCTGTCATGCTGCAGAGATGAAAGCCAAGGGCTTGTTCTTTTATGGGGCTAAGTGGATGTGGTCCCGGTTGCTATGAAGTTGAGCCAGCATTCAATGGCATGCCACCCATACATACAGAACTTGAGGCCCATAGGCATCAACTAATTTAAGGGAAAGTCCAAAGGGAGAATGTCTCCTCACTGGAAGGCCTTTGTTGGGGTCTAGGCCCTTAAACAGTGGTTTCCAGTACAATGTGATAACCTGCATTTTTTTTTTTTATTCCTTTTATGGCCAGCTCTGTCCCATTATCACAAGTGAGGTGGAGGCACTGAATGCCAACCTCAGCATGCTGGAGGGTGAGTCCCAGAACCGTCTCTTCTGGGTGTTTCTCCTCCCACCTTTACACGCAGGTGCTCTCCAGGTGTGCTTTGCTCCAGCTCTCCCATCTGCTTTCCCCTCTGCAAACTAGCACCGCAGGAAGGTGCGTGGGAGGACCTGCCCGTGTGCAGGGCCCGCTCTTTTCTGCTGCTAACCAGCTTCACTGCAGGTGGGGATGACTTTAGGAAACTAGATGCAAGGCAAAGGATTAAACTGTCGTGAGCCTGAATCCCAGCTCTGACGCTAAATCCATCCTCTTCAGAATGATGAATGCTCATCCTGACCAGTTATCCCCTGGTTCTAACCCCTTCAGTGGCTCCTATAGCTGCCTTCAGGATCAAGTCCAAATACCTTAACATGGACTACAAGACTCACCTGCTGTGCTCTGGCTCCCTCTCACCTCTCTGGGCTTCATCTTGCGCCTTTATCTGCTCCAGCAATCAAACTGCTTCTACCGCCTCACACCTTGCCTCCAGTCATGCTGTCCTCTGCCTAGAAGAGCTTTCTCTTCCTCCCCTCCATCCATCTATTCACTTAAGAGATATTTACAGAGCACCTATTTCTTTGCCAGAACTGTGCTAAGCCCCAAGGGATTCAGCCCCTTCTGCTCCCTACCCCGCAGCCATCCCTTGTCCTGTTCACTCCTCTTTAGCTCTGAAGGCTCAGCTCAGGCATAGTCTCTCCCAAGAAATCCTACCTGACAGCCCACACCCCAAAGTCCTGCCTCCTCAACGCTCACGTGACACTTTGGGCGGCTCTCTCTTTGCACTCCATCCACTTACCGCCCCCCCCCCCCCGCCATGGTATGCTGAGCCCCTGTAATAGGCTGGGTGCTGTTCTTGGTGCTGGGGATGCAGCAGTAAGCCTGTGAGACAGAAATCCCTGCCCTCATGGGGCTAGTGAGAGGAGACAGCCAGCCAGCAAGATAATAAGTAAAACCTATGGTATCGTTGCGATAAGTGGTAAGAAGAAAAATAAAGCAGGGAAGGAGCTGACGAGGGGTTTTTGTTTAAAATAGCATGGCCAGGAAAGGCACCACTGAGCAGCTGGCATTAGAGTAAGACCTGAATGAAGTAGGGAGTAAGCTGCTCCTAGATCTGGATGAAGAACATTCCAGGCAGAGGAAACTGCAAGCTCAAAGCCCCATGTGGGAGCATGCCGAGTGCGTTGGAGGAATTTTGAGTCCATACCGAGAGCAGAGGGAATGAGGGGAAAGCAGCAGGAGATGAGGTCAGAGAGTGGGAAAGCAGATGGCTAGATCTTCAGGGCTCTGTAGGTCATTACAAAGCCTGGCTCTTAGTCTGAGATGGGAAGTCTTGGGAGAGTTCTGAGCACAGCTTTCATGAACTGACTTATATTTTAAGGAGATCACTCTGGTTTCTGTCTATTAATAATAGGACAGGATTCAGGGGTGGAAGCAGGGAAACCACTTAAGAGGCTAGTGCAGTGACCCATACGAGCAAGGAAGGCAGTGACCTGGATGGAGTGACGAAGATGGTGAGATCTGTTCAGGTTTCGGATGTACCTGGAGGGTAGGGACAGTGGTATTTGCTGACACATTGAATGTGGGTCATGAGGGGAGTCAGGCATGAGCCCAGGGTTTACTCTGAGCAACTAGAAAATTGGAAGAGTGGAATTACCGATACCAAGATGGGGAAGACTATAAGACTATGTTTGTAGTAGGCCCTCTGGAGCTCAGTTACAGATCTGCTCTTATTACGCTGTATTATAATTTCCTGTTTATATGTCTGTCTCCTCCTCCAGACTGTGAGTTCATTGAGGGCAGGGACGTTGACTCTTCTCTGTGTTCTCAACACTGAGCACAGTGCCTAACTCACACTAGGTTCATAAATATTAGCTTGATAAAGGGATGAAAGGAGATGGTGGCTGGACAGATGGGTTGATGAGTGGATGCAGATAGATGAATAAAAAAGAACAGATTGGAGAGGTAGAGAAAGAGAAAGAAGATGTAGAAAAGACGAGGAAAGAACCAGTGGAGGATTGCCATGTCCTAGGTTGCTGTGGGCAAATTTCTTTACTTCTGGGAGCATGCATAAAAGGCTATGTACCAAAATTTTACTGATGTTATTCTCTGGGCAATGTGACAAAGAAGAGTTTTTACTTTCTTCTTTTGATTTATCTACTTTTCCTGGGTTTTGAAAAGTGAGCAAGTATTATTTATGAAATAGGGTAATGGTTATTTTTTGTTTTAAATAACAGAGGATTAAAAATTTGTTCTGGATAAATATTAACCATGTGTTATACTATACCTTTAATAAATGTAAATTTTCTTTTTTCTTTGTTATTTAGTTTTAAGAAAGGTTGACAACTATACTCTGCTGGATTATTCCCTAATCGGTTCTCCAGAAATTACTGAGAATTACGTTGATCTGAATTTGAAGGTAATTTTATTATCATCAGAGTCCTAAGCTTGGCTATCAGTAGCTACTATTCAAGGAACAAATATTATGTGCAGAGGGAAATATAACTACATTCTCTTCCAATAGTTTAATTTTCTTTCAAGCAGTTCTCTCATGTTTATGCTCCTTTAAAAGACTCTTGAACATCTTGACTGGTAAATGATTGTTTGGATTGCACAGCATATGTCTGCCTTCTTCAAGAAAAGTATCGTGATGTCTCTGCCTCTGGGAGTAAGGCTTGAGACTAAGGGGCAGCAAGTAGAATAGTCTGCATTTATTAGAGCTCAACAGATCAGTAGACTATAAATATTGATTCTTTTCCTAGCTCTCAGGTTAGTCGATCTAACTGAGGACTGCTGAACTCTGTCAGGGCCATTAACACATGATAATAGTGTTTACTGATTCTGGAAAAGTGATTAACTGTGCTTTTGTCCCAAAGTAGATATAATTTATTTTTAATTTTTTAAAATTTATTTATTTGGGGGGGAGGCTACTCTCCGTTGCGGTGCGCGGGCTTCTCATTGTGGTGGCTTCTCTTGTTGTGGAGTATGGGCTCTAGGCACGCAGGCTTCAGTAGCTGTGGCACGTGGGCTCAGTAGTTGTGGCTCAAAGGCTCTAGAGCGCAGGCTCCGTAGTTGTGGTGCGCAGGCTTATTTGCTCCACGGCATGTGGGATCTTCCCATACCAGGGCTCAAACCTGTGTCTCCTGCATTGGCAGGCGAATTCTTTTTTTTTTTTTTTTTTTTTGCAGTACGTAGGCCTCTCACTGTTGTGGCCTCTCCCGTTGCGGAGCACAGGCTCCAGACGCGCAGGCCCAGCAGCCATGGATCACGTGCCCAGCCGCTCCACGGCATGTGGGATCTTCCCGGACCAGGGCACGAACCCATGTCCCCTGCATTGGCAGGCAGACTCTTAACCACTGCGCCACCAGGGAAGCCCAAGCAGGCGAATTCTTAACCACTGCGCCACCAGGGAAGCCCCCGTTGGTTTTTTTTTTTTTAATGTATGTTGGCTTATGTTTCAATCAGAGTCATTCAAATCAGTTAAATATTACACAAGACACCATTTTGTAATAACAGCCTATAGCTTATGAAGGCAGCAGTAAAAATGCCACAAAAATGCTTTGAGCCATTTAGAATCCTGGGTCCTTCTTTCTGTGATGCCCCAGATGCTCAGAAGTCATGGATTTTGAAGGTCAAAAGTTTGACATCTCTACATGACACTTCAGGAACTATTCAGAGCTGTCCCCTCCAGCTACATTCACCTGCCTTCCCGTCTCTGAGAAGAGGACTAACAAGGAACTTCTCGCTGGATTACACCCCAGGGTGGACAGACACACTCAGATATGCTCAAGAAGTCACCAGAGCTCTGAAACATAGTCCCCAGTCAAGGAATCAGAGGACTCATGGTTTTTTCATCCCTACTGAGTTTCTGAAATATTCCTTATTCTGACTTGAGTGGGTCCACCTTCTCTAGTCCTGCACATTCGAGTCTTCTCCTGATAACACTGGTCTTTCTCTCTGTTTCCCCACAGGGCGTATTCTATTCCCTGGAAAATCTCACAGATCCCCCCTTCTCATCAGTTCCTTTTGTGCTCCCAGAACACAGTGACTCTATGATCTACATTGGAATCTCCGAGTATTTCTTTAAATCTGCATCCTATGCTTATTTTACAGCTGGGGCTTTCAACGTCACTCTCACCACAAAAGAGGTGAGGAGAGTTAACGGATGATGACAATCGACACCAACATTTAATCTTGTTCTAAGTATCCCATTATGGGGGGTTTTATGTCATAGTTTCTATTCCTGGGCCTTTGTAGACACTATCACTCCTAGCAGGACAATGAATGAAGGGATTGTGGAATGAATGTTGATACTAGTTGGGGAGTTGCTGGGTTTCCAGTTCTGCTAATTTCAGCTTTTTATGATACTGGGCCACTGTTCTTCTAGACTGATCTTCAGTAATACCACAAAGCCCCTCCACTGCTTATTACCTGTGACAAATACCTATGAAAATTTGGTAATTTCAATGTACTTAACTTCTCTGTGCCAGATTTTCATCATTTGGAAAATGGGAATAATAATGTTCCATACTCATAGGGTTGTTATGGGCATTAAAGAGGTTTAAATATACGTAAAGCACTCAGACCAATGCCTAGCACAGACTACATGCTCTATAAGTGTTGATTATCATCATCATCATCATCATCATTACTATTATTTTATTATTTGTGTTATGCCAACATAAAGATTTCTCCTGTTAGTAATTACAACTGACATCTACGATGACCAGTAAATAGCACAGATATTCATTCAAAGATCCTCTTTGCCATGCCCCTCCCTTTTATAATGAGAACTCTCTCTCCGACCAGTCAACTAACAACTTTTATTGAGCATCCCTTATGTATCTTTTCATTCTCTAGGCCTTAAGTATACAAATACTTATAAATCTTGTGTTCAAAATGCTGGTGGCAACACCAGCTGCCATACAGTACTGACAATTAGACACTTCTAGCTTCAGACTTGAAAACCATTCATCTTTGAAGGTAAATTACTTATGCATCGTATGTCTCAGTAACCTCTGAAAAAGAGGACAATAACACAAGACATTGTTAACCACTGTAAAATGTTTACACATGGATCATACCCATATGATATACACTGTGCTCCTAAGGTTAAAAGGCCCTTACTCAAAAGCAATGTAACTTCCTGTGTGACCTAGGACAAGTCACTTTACTTCTCTGGGCCTCAGATTTCCTGTGGTTGGGCTATAAAATAATCAGTCACCTTCAAACACTAGGCATTTTTGGTACAACAGCTTCATGATTCATAAAAATTATAGGGAATGCTGCATTTTCCCTGAAAATACAACCCAGATAAAAACCTTACAGTGACATGATGGTCTTCATTTTCCAGATTTTCAACCGTTTGATTCGCAACTCTCAAGGCCTTGGCAACATGCTCTCCTGGGTGAGTGCTCAGGGTTTGACTCCTTAATGGTGTATTTGGTTTCACTGCAATTACTTCTGGAAGACTTTTTGGTTCTTTATGTTCCTTTCTGGTCCAAGCTTGCATCCATATTTCCATTCTTAAGAGTTTTTCTTTTAATCAGATATCCACAAATATTAACTGAACAGTACAAGTACAAGTACTAGGAAAGACATTGTACACAGAATAAATCATTTGTTCCTTCCATAAGGTTCCACCACACTTTAAATAATTAGCTTAAATGGGAAAGGAAGGAATAGTGCCACATTGTGACTTTAGTAAAACAACTATTAATATCATGCTGTCATGGGCTCTGAGTATTGGACACAGTATATTGAAAGGCTCAGGTTTGCCCTGGAGGACAGAGAGATGCTCGTGTAGCATCCTGGGTTTAGAGCAAGGATCTTGAGTCAGACAGACCTAGATTTGAATCCCAGTTCTATAACTTACTCATCTGGAACCTTGAGAAAATTACTTAACCTCTCTGAGACTCACTTTCTTTAGTTGTGAAATGGGAATTCTGATAGAACCTGCCTCAGAGAGATTTTGTGGAGATTAGATGCAATAATACTGAAAGTCCTGACATGGTGCCTGACACACAGTATGTGTTCAATAAATGCCAGCTGTTATTATTATTATCTTGTTGTTATTGGTATAATTATTAAAGAGCTTTTTTCTGTTCTAACTGTATGATGTAAGATTTAATCACCACAGGCCACCCCAAATTTGTGATTTCCCCTCTTCAACTCGCAACTCCCAATCTGTTTCTTTCCCTGAATGTGGGCAGATTGCAGAGCTGTACATCTTGTCCCAGCCCTTCATGGTACAGGTCATGGCAAGAGAGCCTCCTGTGGTCAATTTATTACCGGGTAACTTCACCCTAGACATCCCTGCCTCCTTCGTGATACTCGGCAAGTCCAAGAACTCGACTGCGGAAACCATCGTTTCCATGGATTTTGTAAGTCTGCGGGGACAGGAGGGCAGCCTACAGATACCAGTCCTGTTCCTGCAGTAGACCACTGACCAGCAGGGTCTACTAAATGTTTGGAGGGATGGGATGTGATCCATCGATTAGGAGAGAGGACAGGGTTGAGACTGGGGTGGGGGTACGTATGGGAGGCGAGTGCTCATACCCCCAAACGTTGTAAAATACCTCTCCCCGCTTCTCCACGTCCTGTGCGCCCTTCCCTGTGCTTCAGTTACATTGATAACCAAATTTCTTTTTTCTTGAAATAAGTCAGTCAAGGTGGAATTCAAGGTTATTTGAGTAGATGAAGGCCAAATGCAATCTGAGAGAAAATGACTGAACAATGAACCTAAGTGAGATGTCTGTCTCTCCCTCTCTCTCCCCCCACTGCCCCCCACACATGCAAAAGAGAGATTAGAAGAAAAGGAAAAATAATTTAAAGGAGATCTTCAAACAAAAAGTCTTTAGTTTCCCTACCTGCAAGATAATATTTTTAGAGCCATTTCTTTCCAATATTTTTTGAGATGAGAGTGAAAGTGAAGTTTATGTTTCTACTATAGGTAATGATATTCATGGCCAAAATGGATAAATTCACTCATCTTACTAATGTACGCTTTTGTTCTCTGCAGGTTGCTAGTACCAATGTTACCCTGGCTATTTTGGGACAAAGATTGATCTGCTCTTTATCTCTGAACAGGTAAGCTCAGTTGATGTGACTGTTGGACGGTAGTAATAAGTGAATCAACAGACCTTAGAGACAAGTGAATAGTAACAAAACAGGTGAAGTTACCATTCAATAGAACATGAATCACTTAAACATTTCTCCTATAATAGTCCAGATAATTTCAAAATACGGACCTAACTGAAAATTATGAAGCTTTTCTTTTTTCTTCCCATTAGACAATATTCAGATAAATTTGGCAAGAAAATTATTGTAAATTTAATTCCACAATGTAAATTCTCATTCTAATGGTACAGCAGTGTAAAATAAAGTTCCTCTTCAACAAATTTAGAATGCATGCTATTGAAGAAAGAGCATGAAACTTTGAGGTCAAGGAAGGAAGTTTCAAATCCCTGCCCCCTGGTTCCAGAACCGTGATCAAGTCTGTTAACCTCTTTGAACCCCAGTTTCCTTATCTGTAAAATAATGAAGTTGGACAAAATCATCTCTGAGTTACCTTCAGGCTCTGACACTCTGATCCCTTTACTAAAGTGTAGAATTTAACAAGACCATGCGCCATGGCCTGGATGGCTCTCAAACACAAACCATGCAGTGTGAAAGGGCTTGAGCAGGTCATGTACACAGATCATTGAACACTAATTGCCACTGGTAAGAACCACCTGCAAAGCCCGTTCTCCTCAGCCCAATAAAGCCCATAGTTGAAGCCATGAATCAGACTACCTGGGGCAGAGGGAGGCAGGGGAGGATATACAGAATAATCAAATGGCCCAGACTAAATCCATGAAAGGACAAAAAGGACGCAATAAAACAGACAAAGAAATCCTAGTCTGAAAAGATTGGGAAACCAACAGAGAGAAAAAGTAAGTCAATCACCATAAGTCAAATTGATGGTTAGGAAGACTAATGTAGAAACATGGAAAATGTTTTCAATAAAATAATATGAAATGGAATAAGCAGAATACAGAACTGCATAAACACAACAGTCAGCCGTGTAAAATAGCTTTCCATCTGGATAAGGAAGTGAACTACAAATGAGGGGTTGTGTTAGACTATGAGATTATGAGTCGGTTGTTTCCTCAACATTTTCTTTATAACTATGTTGTTTTCCCAATAAAAGGGACAGTAAAAGCAAAAAGTAATATGGCTTCCCAGAAATAAAAGACTTCATGAAGGCTTTCTCCTCAACTTTACCCAGGCCTTCAAAGAATGACTAATATTTCCATTAAATTCTAAAGGCACAGTGCCCAGAGCCTATAAGACTTCAGGGACCCATGAAAATGTTTTAATGTATTTTAAAATAAGAATTTTAAGATGAATACAATCCAGACTGGATTATACGTTTCTTTATAACAACACAGTCTTCGGAGATAATTTTTAATTTTTTTTTTTTGGAGGAAGGGCTCCTGAAGGCTTCAGGCTACCGGAATTCATAATGTGGCCCTGTTTCTAGAGGATCAAAGCTGATGAAACTCTGAACCTTGATGGGTGATGTTTGAGATGGCAGTTTTAATGGTTGAGAGGATGGAAGCCAGAGAGCAGGAGATGAGGAGGGAAAGGACCAAAGGTGAAGAGCTGGCGGTATCTAAGCTAGGCCGAGAGAAAGGAGAGAATTTGGAAGGCGGTTTGCCTGAGCCGCAGGACTGTGAGGCCTCTATCTGAAGACTGAGAGGAAAGGGCTATAGGAAAGGGGAGCTGGAAATCTGGAGTGATGGGGGAGTATGCGGGCAGGGCTGCTAATTGAGGCAGCAAGCTCTGAGAAGGTAGACACATTTGCACTTGAGCGGGCTTCTGGTTTACTGGCAGGATCTGAAGGAAGGATTTAATAGGAAAGGGACTTCAGGCTGTGGCAGGCAGCTAGGAAAGATCTTAAGTTGCAGAGACCAAGTTTGCTTCTCTGCTTAATTGGGCTTGACCCTCACCTCCAACATTCTACCAGTAAGAAACTGCATGTACAGCGGGCATTATGTTTATTTTATTTTATTTTTTTGTCTAAAAGACAATTCACTGTACACATTTTATTTACAGTTTTGTACACTGTCTTAATATGAATGGGACCGCTTTTCTACTTGAGCCATTTTTTAACCAAAGCAAAATAACCTAAGTATAACAAAGTGTTAAAATACAGCATAAAGATACAAAAACAGACATACTAATTCTAATTAGGAATGTAATTATGATGTTACATTTTTTATAATCCACAATTATGTTTAGGAAATCACACAAACATAGATCACTGATTTGAATGAAATGCATAAATTTGTAGCAAAGCTTTGTAGTTACAAAAAAACAAAAAAATTACCAAAGAATGCACAAAATTAATGTTTATTCCACCTCTGTGTCATATTCCTGGATCCTTCACCAATGTTACATGAGGAAAAAAACAAAAGCAAAACAAATGAAAAACTGAAATCAGAATCACTAATGTTATCAAGTAGGGAAACAAATAAATTAAAATCTAGCAGCCATCAGCAAGAGTACAGCACAGACAATGCTGTAAAAAGAAACAAAGAAAACTGTTAGAAAACTGTATGCATCATACTCTTTCAAACCAGCAAAATATGCTCCTGCATACAATGGAACATAAACAGAATCGTTCTCTTGTAAGGTATAGAAATGCAAATTCTTTTCTTTAATATTGTAGATGGGTCAAATGTGTTTGTAATCATTAATTCTTTTAAGCTATTACAGAGTGGGCCAGGAACACATTTATGGATTCTGGGGACGATGTGTACTATAATTCTTTGATTGGGATAGTGGACACTCTAGCCAAAATTAAAAAAAAAAAAAACAAAAAAAAAACTATGAACACAGAAGTACAAGACAAAGGCGAATGAGACTTCTCTTATATCTTAGCAACATTTAGATGGAAATCAAATTTAAATGCAGTCCACTCTGCTTTTGAAGAGGCTTTGGTTCAGCTCCCAAATCTCGATTGCTTGACGCAGTCTCCTATGAGAATACTCAGAAGGTGTCTTCTTAAACAACAAACCTATTTTTAGTGGTGGAGCCGCTCTTAGTAGCTGTGTCTGCATGGGACTGATAACCAATCACTATCTTTGGAGGAAGTCCTAACCTTTCCTTGTATACCCTCCCTATATGTGTAACTGCTTCTCTGTTTTCACATTCAGTAGTCCATATTGCTATTTTATCACCTTTAGCTCTAACATTAACCACAGCTCCACATACATCATCACTGTAGTCATCAAAAGACTCTCCAATAAGGCACAGCAGTGTCTCTAGCCAAAAGCGATCGAGGTCACTTCGTCTCTGCTGTTTGTTCAATGTAATTAGCCATCGTCCTCCTCGTTTGTTCTTCTCATCTTCCCACATAGGCTCAATACCATCCTTAAAAAGTGAGTAGTCACAGCCAGGCATTAAATTACTAGACAACTGGATATGGTTGTACAGAGCCCAAAAGTCTTCAACAGTGTCAAACTTAGAGATCAGCCGAAGGTTTGCTTGCCAAGTTTTGCTTTTATCATTTTTAAAAAACCAGAGTGCCCATCTGTTCTGTAAAGGATGTTTAATATAGTGTTCTGGGTTAGCAACCTCCTGATTAGATTCTGTTTTCTCTTCTTCTGTAGGTGGGGGATTAGGAGTAGGGGTGGTTTCCTTTCCGCGAGCTCTCGGGCCCCCACCAGAACGTGGGCTCTACACGCCGTCGCGGCCAACCTCTGGGGAGCCCCCAGTTGTCCGCGGGGAGGTCAGGCCCACGAAGAGGGGGAGGGGGCGGCAAGGGATAGCGTGCGTGCCGGGAACACCGTCCCGCGGGGTTCCCGAGTCCGAACGGAGACGGAGCGTGCGGGCCGGTGGGGGTGGGGGCCAAAAGCAATACTCCTATGTTTATTTATGGGAGTAACTGGGAAAACTGATGGTAACCTGCTAAATTCACATCATCCAAAGGAATGTTTGAATTCATTCTCCAGCTTCTGGCGGTCCACAAGTCTTTGACCTTGTGAACACAAACCTGAAATTAGGAATCCTGCCTGCTTGAAGTCTCTTCCAAACACCCCTGTGATCTCCTTTAGATTCACGTGCTGGGGAGGCTTCCTGCGCCCTGAGACCTTAGTAGAGTCTGAACAAGACCACCTACATAGTTTGTGAGGCTTGGTGCCAAATGAAAGTGCAGACCCCCTGTTCAAAAATTATGAAGAATTTCAAGATGGAGACGGCGGGGCGTTAAACCGAGCACAGAGCTCTTCTGAGCACCGTGCAGGTCACGTGCACTGAGTCTGAGTGGGGCTCCTGCAGCGGGTACTATAGCAAACCTCAGGCGGCGAGCAGACTAGGGGCAAAGCAGGTGGGCCTGGCATCACTCAGGCCTCAGGCAGTCAAGCCCAGAAGCAAGACCACAAAGGAGCAGAGGCTGTGCTGAAAGAGCAGGCTTAGCCTTTGGCACAAGAGCAGTAGCCCCGCCTCCCACATGGGCCACAGCAGCCAATGCCTCCGCTCCCGGGCTCCACAGAGCTGCTTTTCAGGGTGAGCTGGTTTGGTTTTAAGTGACGTCATAGAGACACAGCAGGAAGAGGTGTAAAGTGGATGGGGAGCGGTGAAACACCCCTGAGGAGAGCCAGGGAACACAGGGTCACCAAATACGTCTCCCCCAGAACACCACGGCCTTCCTAACTGTCCCCTGTCCTAGGGCGTCTCTCTCTGGAGCTGCTCAGGGCTGGCTACCTAGACACGAGATGCAGAAATCAGAGGCGAATCCAGGGTGGTGAGTTTAGAGAGGTGGGGAGATCATGGGCTTTGGAATCAGACTAGCTGGTTCAGGTCCCAGCCCGAATCATTAGCTGTGGGATCTCAGGCAAGTTTCTTAATCTCTCTGGGCCTACATTTTCTCCTCTATAAAATGATATAATAAAACCTACTTCAGGGAGTTGTTGTGAGGAGTACATGAGTTAATACATGTAAAGTGCATGTTAAGTGTTAAAAAAAATGATGGCTATGGCTATTATCTAAAATTATGGGGACTGGCCTCAGCCAAGGGAAGGAAGGGATCAATTATACATTGATCATTCCACGAGCTCTATTCAGAAAACACCTCACTCCCCTGTCTCCTGTCCAGTGATGGCTATTAGAGAAATTGCCTTTTGTTCTACCATTTATAACTACACTTTATCATTGAGCCTTCACTATCTGCTGGTCCTGTACCAAGCACCACACATATATTACTTTATTTAAACCTCACAGCCCTGTATCTCCAGGATCCGGCACAGCGCTCCATAAATGTCTGTAGATTGAATGAATAATCCTAGAGGTAGCTTATCATCCCCATTTTCCAGCTTATAGAGGTCAAATAACTTACTCAAGTGTTGACCAAAATAAATGGACTGCCGGATATTTCTCCCCAGCAAAGATGTGCGTATTCGGGATGAGCAGAGAACTGCAGTTTGGGGTCTATAACCATGGTGAGCCCTGTGCAAGTCCCCACATGGCAAGGGAAGAAGAGCCCTTTTATAGAGGGAAAAGGAAGTTGGGAGGGCTGTAGTAAACATAGGGTCCATGGATTTTCTTTAGCTAAGTCCTTGCCAGGAAACAAGAGGAGGCTTCCTTCTTCCTGTTGGGCTCTGCTGCCGTCACAGGGTGTGAGAACTCCCCCTGCTGGTCTCCAGACTCTATTGAACTGAGCTTTCTATTTATTAGTAATTTTTTATGCAAGTCACAGAGCTATTGAATGGCAGAGCTAGAACTTGAACCTGAGTGAGTCTTCAACGCCATGAGTGTTTGTTTACTTACTACATTGTACTGCCTTTGATGTGGTGAATAGCTAAGTCTTAGAAAATGAGACTTAGACCTACAACTTATCAAATAAATACCTTTGCCTAGAGGAGAAAACCAGAAGCATGGAGTCAGGTTAAAGTGAAACAGGATGTCCTTTCTCAATGTTAAGTATTGATAGAAAAAAGAGAAGACACTGGCATTGTGTGTCCTGAAATGGAAAAAGCACACAGCCCTTTTCTTATTGCATTAAGGAACTGAGTGAAGGAAAGGATAAAGAAAGAGAAAGCTGAGAGTACTAGTAATAAACTTGACCTTTTTGTGTATGTCCAATTAAAAGCACAGGCTCTGGAGTCAAGCATGTCTCATTTTGAATTCTACCTCAGCCATTTGCTAGCTGTGTGACTTTGTGCAAGTTAACTAACCTCTCTAAGTATCCATTTCCTCCTCAGCAAAACAGAGTCCCTGTGTAGAATGTTGTATTGGTAGAGATGAGAATGTATGAAAAGCACAGCACCCAGCCCATAATCAGTGCTCAAGAAACATCCCTTACTGCAACTAGTAGTACTTTATTCTCTTTCCTTATTCTAGGATGAAAGTTTGGCCAAGTAAGAGGGAGAAATTGGTCCCAAGAGACATGACAAGTCAGGAGGGTCTTAAAAGCTGTGGAGTGGCCCCTAAACCAGATTCTTACAGCTCTTTCTATATTTGAGGCATTTGTTCCAAACAGTTCTGTTTGGAGGTAACTCCAATCTAGGTTGGTTTATTAGGAGGTAACTTCAATCCAAATGTCCATGTAGACATTTTTGAGACTAATTCAGGGACCAAATGAAACAACACTTTCCTTTTGATGGTCTTCATACACATGAATTAATTCTAACCCTTTTTCTTAATCGCATGCAAAGCTCAAGGCAATCAAATGCACATTATTGTTCAACCATTTAGAGCTTGGAACATTTTTTTTTACATTCCCATGATTGAGGATTTGGATACTCCCAAACTGCACCCCACCCCACTACCCCCCCCCCACACACACACACCCCTACCTACCTGCCCTGCAACCCCTCCCATGCACCATCAGAGAATGCAAATATAGCTGACTACAAGCAGATAGTATCACCACCCAACTCCACTTCTCACAGTTGGGCAGATAAACATTTCCCAACGTGAGCCATCTGGTGAGAAATAGAAAGGAAAACAAGTCTGGGAAGAATGGATTCAGTTTCTGTTGGAATGGTGCTTGGACAGGCCAGCAGAGCTCAGTCTTGGCAACTGGGCTGATCTCCATCTCCATCCTCCCTCTGAACTACTGTTGAGGCCAGGGTAGAGGAAGGCCACAGTGGGGAGCCCCTATCGGAGGTGGAACCCCGAATGACTTCTTACCTTTCTCCCAGACTCACTTGGGGAATTTCTAGACTGCAGAAGGCAATGGAGTTAAAATACTGGGGAACTCTGCCTCATCAAGAGGGTCCTTTAATTCTGGAGTGGGCTCAACACATTCCTCCCCTCAAAACGTTTCATCATTGGATTAAATCTACAGCCTAGGGTTTTCAAGCTCTTCAGTGTCTGGTCCTACCTTTCCAGCCAGCCAGCCTTACCTCCCATAGCTCCCTAAATGAACATTTTGCTTTAGGTGCTTCACCCTCAAGGTGACCTCAATTCTAATAGATACTTTCCCACCCATCCTTTATCTGCTTGTTTATCCATACATCTATTCAATGAGAATTTATCGAGCACCTATTACGTGCTCTGCACTGTTCCTGATACAAAGAGTTGAGAGAGGAACAATGGTTTCTACCTTCCAGGTCCACAGCCTGGTGAGGGTAACACTCAGATTTTTTAAAATTAATTTTTATTGGAGTATAGTTCCTTTACAATGTTGTGTTAGTTTCTACTGTACAGCAACGTGAATCAGCTATAAGTATACATATATCCCCTCTTTTTTGGATTTCCTTCCCATTTAGGTCACCACAGAGCATTGTGTAGAGTTTCCTGGGCTATACAGTAGGTTCTCATTAGCTATCTATTTTATACATAGTATCAATAGTGTATAGATGTCAATCCCAATCTCCCAATTCATCCCACCCCCCCTTCCCCCTTGGTATCCATACTTTTTTCTCTATGTCTTTGTCTCTATTTCTGCTTTGCAAATAATATCATCTATGCCATTTTTCTAGATTTCACATATATGTGTTAATATACGATATTTGTTTTTCTCTTTCTGACTTACTTCACTCTGTATGACAGTCTCTAGGTCCATCCACGTCTCTACAAATGACCCAATTTCATTCCTTTATATGGCTGAGTAAAAGTCCATTGTATATATGTACCACATGCTAATGGACAGGGTAGGGTGCCAGTACATGGTAGTATACAGAGTGCTTCTCTCAAAGGGCAATTTATTTCTGCTGTCCCCCCCCCATATCACACACACACACACACACACACACACACACACACAGCCCTCGCTGGTCTCAACACCTTTTCACACCTTCTCAGAATTCCTGCAACAAGTAGTGTGTAAACCCACAAAAGAGCACCTGAATACAGGCTGCTTTGTATTGTTCTCTAATTGCTTCCTGTACATAAAGTTTCTCCCCATCCCTCATAAATATAGATATAAATAAAATTCTTCACATTGCCTAGCACATTACCAAGCATAGAAGAAGCACCTGGGAACCTCTCAGCCTGCCAATCTTTTCTCCATACTGCAGCCAGAGTGATCTTTACAAAACACTGACATCCTCCCGCTTCTTAGAAACCTGCCACAGATTCCTTTTCAGGTAAACATCAAAATGCCAACATGACCTGAGAAACCCAGCCCGGTCAGCCGCTGTCTGTCTGTCTAGCATCGTCTCACTGTGCTCTCTCCATAGCTCTCTGTTCCCTCCACTGGGCCTTGGCCTCTGCCCAGACCCCTTCACCATTTTGCCTTTTTAATCCTGCTCCTCCTTCATATGTCAGTTCAAGGACACAGCCCTTTCTTGGAAACCTTCCTGCATCCACCAAGTTAGATCAGATTCCTTTGTCATTTGCCTCAATGAACAAATGAACGTATTTCTTTCCTTCAGACTATTGATCTAACCTGTAGTTAAACGTTCATCAGTGCAGTTATTTGGTTAATGTCTGCCTTCCCACTAGGCTGTAAGCTACATGGAGCAGTGAGTGTGTTTGGTTTTTCTCACACTTGTATCTCTGGTACCTGTCCCAGGCTGATGTATACTGGGTATTCAATAGATATCTGCTGGAAGAATCAATGAGTGAACGAATGAACACTAAGCACTAAGTGTGCCATGCTCTGTACTCAATCCCACGAATACAGAGGGAATTAAGACTGTATCTCAACCCACAAGGAGTATAGTCATAGGGCAAAGAGATAAACAATCATTACAGAGGATTGAGTGCAAGGATTGATTTTCAATGTCTGCCACGGCCACAGGGTTGGAGGAACGGCATTGTGAATGCCTGTGCTTTGGTCCACTTGGCCTTCATTATGTCATAGTTGCTATATTGACTCAGATTATGAAGGGCTTTTTGCCATGCTTAAAAGTTTGCACTTTAGCTCTGGTTTTCAATCAGAGCAGTAAACCTTCTCCAAAACTTTAAAAATAAACTATACTTTTATATGTCTGCAAGGTAGACCTATTTGAGCTCCCTTTCTCCCCAGCTGCTCTGTGGTTCTGTAATAAAAATTAGCTGCTAGTAGCAGGGCTTTAAGTAACAGGTTAGGTGCCAGGTGAAGGATAAAATGTCAAAGGAGTGAAGTTGTTCGCCACCTAGCGGTCTGAGTTGAGCTTGTGTGTTTTTCAGAGCCTGGACAGGAAGAGTTTGCTCTTTGCTCCACCTGTTTCTCTGCAGTTAGTGAGACTTGTCTCTTAGTAAACGAACCTAGTAAATATGCCTAGAGACTAGCAAATAGATAAAAGTCGTACGGCCCTAGTAGGAAAGGATAGTTGGTTTGCGGGAAGCTCAGGTGGTCCTAAGATAACCAATCATGGCTTAAGATTGTGATGAAAGAAAAGAAAGGACACTCACAAGTGTGTTCCATTTTATGTAGACCTAATTTCTAATTTGCTCTAGATTGCCCATTGTAAGAGGCAGGGTGACCAGGGGGAGGCACCCACATTTCCCCAGCAGTGCCTGCAAATGTTTGTTCAACTGCTCAGCTTACTTCCTTCAAAGATGCCCCAATGATTCTGGTCCTCACTTTCCACTAAGATCAATTTGAACCACAGTGCCTCTGATACCATTTCTGATCCTTGTCAGAATTAACAGTCTTTCTGGTTTTTACTCCTAGCTGTCACTTTGAATAAATCTCAAAACCTAATTCATGCTAACATGATATTGGCTGATAATAAGCAAACTTATCTCTTCTGTGAATATCTGCTCCTTAAATGAAATAACAGAAAGATTCCCGGAAGAGGTCACACCTGAGTTAAATCTTAAGCAAGGAAAAGGAGTTAACTAGCCAAAGAGAAAGGAGAAGGGCAATTCTAGAAAGAGGGAGCCACATGAGCAAAAAGCATGGAGGCCAGAAATATCATGGAATCTGCAAGGAAACACCTCAAGGTCGTTTTAGGATCTTTATGGCCTTACCCACTCTAATTTTTGGAGACTCCATCCCAAAATATATTGCACATATTCAAATGCATTCCACAGTAAATATAATTTATATTTAACTATGAGTCGGGTTGAGTTAACATGACTAGTGGCCATAATGTTACTTTTGTAGACATTTATTAATTTTAATTTTTCAGGATTTTTTGGTATGTGTTTTGAAGCCAATATACTTTAAACTCAGGTATATAGTACCTGATGAAAAAGACAGCATAGCGCTAAGCAGTTCGGAGTTACTGAGTATAAAGTTCAAGGTAGAGGGTGTGAGGCAGTCGGAGCCGAGGAGCCCGGCAGTGACCTTGTGCTCCCGCCCTGCTTCGGTGCACGGCTGTGGCCAGAGGCTTTGCAGGTGAGAAGACAGCGTTTGTGAAGAGGGGATGGTTGCTGAGACAGAGTACTATTTTATTTATTTATTTTTTTGCGGTACGCGGGCCTCTCACTGTTGTGGCCTCTCCCGCTGCGGAGCACGGGCTCCGGACACACAGGCCCAGCGGCCATGGCTCACGCACCCAGCCGCTCCGCGGCATGTGGGATCTTCCCAGACCGGGGCATGAACCCGTGTCCCCTGCATCGGCAGGCGGACTCTCAACCACTGCACCACCAGGGAAGCCCTTAGAGTACTATTTTGAAGCGCTGGAAGGAGAATTGGTTTGACCTGTGGTCAGATGGTCACCTGACCTATTATGATGACCAAACTCGGCAGAGTGTAGAGGATAAGGTGCACATGCCAGTGGACAGCATCAACATCTGCATGGGACATGAATGTCAGAATATTCAGCCTCCAGATGGGAAGGCAAAAAACTGATGCAGGTTGTTCGCTGAGATGGGAAAACCAACAGTCTTTGTGCAGAAAGCACAGATGATTGTTTGGCCTGGAAATGTACACTTCAGGATTCCAGGACAAACACAGCTTATGTTGGCTCAGAAGTCATGTATGATGAGGCTGCCATGGCTTCCTCCCCACCTCCTTACACAGCCTATGCTGCACCAAGCCCTGAGCAGGCATATGGCTATGGTCCATACAGTGGTGCATACCCGCCAGGAACTCAAGTTTTCTATGCTGCAAACGGGCAGGCTTGTGCTGTACCCTACCAGTACCCATATGCAGGACTTTATGGACAGCAGCCTGCCAACCAAGTCATCATTCGTGAGCGGTATTGAGACAATGACAGTGACCTGGCGCTGGGCATGCTGGCTGCAGCAGCCACAGGCATGGCCTTAGGGTCTCTGTTCTGGGTCTTCTAGCGTCCTTGGAACCTGGATGTGCATAGCTTCTGATACCCTGTGTGCAATAATATACTTTGCAGGGCATTTCTCTTTGTTATAAATGTTTTTAATAATAGTTTTAGTAGTTCTTTTGAAAGTAGTGACATCATACTTATAACCAATCCATATAAGTACCACAGAGAAGGCTTTGGACTGCTGTTTAGCTAAAACGTGGACTATCTGGGAGCACTAGCTCATTCTAGGAGTTTTTTATGGCACTCTCAGGATACCTTATTTAAACACACCTGTTTGGAAAGGCCATTTTCCTTTTAGAGTTAGGCCTTAGTGCTTAAGGGATAGTTTATTTTAGTATTACACTAGTAACATGGTGATGTATGTGTGAGTGAGTGATTAGGGCAAGAAGAACTGCAGCTGTTTTGTTTTAATGCCAGACTTTGAAACCTCAGACCAGAACTGGCTGCACGTTACTTCAGGAGTTGTAGGCTGGAACCTTCCTGAGGCAGCAATGTGATATGCCCACAGCCTCTGGGGCTCTGCGGGCTTCCAGCAAAGCTGACTGCTCAGGATGATGGGCGGGATGGCAGATCCCCCCCTTTAAAATGATACCTTTTCATTTTATTTTTACTAGTTTGTTTTTGGTAGCGATCCTTGGAAAACATCTCAAATTAGGAGTAGACTTGAGTCTCAGCATTTTAGGGCTTTATCATTTAAAACTTGAACAAGGCAAAACAATTACAAACAAGTGTGTGGAGGTAGATTTGCTTTATTCAGAGGCATCATGTTTTTAGTGTTTACTTTGACTATTTTTATTGCCACTTCAGCCTACTTATAGCTTATTTTTCTACTTGTTGAGAAAGTAATATTAAGAGAATGGTGAGGAAAGTGGAATGAGAGCCATAGTTACAGTGCTGTTTCAGGGGGTTGGGCTGCACTGAGGATCCTCTTTTCCACCCTTCTGAAGGCTGTTAAAGAGCCTGTTTCCTGTCCTGTGCAGGACTGGGGCGCTGTGGCTGTCCCCGAGCACTGGGGTGTGTGCAGCCCCGGTGGTGGCATGGTGGGGGAGACTCAGGTTACAGATGGGAATTGCGGCCTAAGGACATGAATAACCTGCTCAGGGTATTACTCCACCTGATCAGCACACCGGCCTTGTTTTTATTCTTGACTCAAATGTTACAGAGAAGCTTAAACTATTTAATTTGAGCCCCAACTATGTGTGAAGCTCTGGAAAACTGAGAGTCGTGCATTTCTTATTTCTTTATTTATGTAAATTTTAAAACTTCAATTATTCCAGTTTTCTGTCCTGCATGCTTTAAAAAATGTACTTTTACAAAGGCAGTTTAGCACATTGAAGGTCTCTGCCCCTAAATTCCATGTGGCCCTATTTTCCATAAAATACACTCCTAGTAGCACAAATTCTGTTTGTATTCTTTGTGGCCAGTGACATACATAGTCTTTTGTTCCACTGATCAACGCACTCCATCTCTAAGGCAGACTTAAATAGATCTATCTCCGTATGAAACCAGATGCCAAATGAACTTTGTGGTGACCACAGGTCTGTTTTCCTAGTCAATTCTCTTGCACTTGTTGACTCTGGGGAGTCTGTTTCCAGCTGAAAAGAAGTATACTTGGCTGTCATCTCTTTGGATGTTTGACATGGTGGAAAGTTGCCAGATGTGATGTGTGACGACACTGGTTTTGATGGTTAAAAATGTTACTTTAGTTATTTTACATCATACGTAATAAGAATGGTTTTGTTCAGATGGTAATCATTATTTGAGCTGTATGCTTTACTTACAAAATACTAAACTCAGTTTTTAATGTTACATCAGGGTATTAATTTTGAACTTGGAGTTACTGGAACCACAGATACTGAGTTATGTCAGTGAAATGCCCTTGAAGCAGATGGTCTCCCTGTGTTCCCCTGGCTTCCCTCTGACAGAAGAGGGAGAGCTATGGACTGAAGCTTGGGCACACGTATTCCCCCCCATCTCCAGTCCCTGTCCCCAGTGGGGTCAGCCCCACTGGGCAACTATAGTTGAGTCTGGAAGTTCAATGTCACTAGTGACTTGATCCTGAGAGGAAATGCATACTCAGTATAAAGATGGGCTGAGATATTTCATTCCCCTGGCCCCAACTCTCGTAAATGCCAACAGTTAGGTAATCCTAAATCAAGAAGTTAGGTGAGTTGGAAGGAACTTGTTCAGGTTTAGTCAGTATTTTACTTCCATGTGTACTTTTAACTAGTTGGCCTTTGACATTGCACATATGCCAGTCTGCTTGTTTCTTAGCTCTGTTCTTTTAATTCCTTGAGTTAACTTCAGGGTCTTAGATGTAAAGAGAAGGGAGAGACCTGTGATTGTGTTTCAGATCATCATTCATGAAACGGGCCAGACCGGGACCCAAGGTTTGGATCATTGGAGAAGTTCCTGTCATTGAGTCAAAATGACCCACGTTTATTTTCTGCATTAATTGTGATACTGTGTGATCTATCTTTCTGCTTCCCAAGTTTATGTAGACACCAGCATGGGATGCAGTTCCATTTTTTTCCCCTAGGTTGATCTTTTTTTCTGACTGCTTGCCTGTCTCTAGTATTCTGTTGTGTCCTCAGAACCTATTTTTCCCTGTATATGCAAATTGTATGTTTATAAGTGAAAATGTTAATACATTAAATGATTGCTAACCTTAAAAAACATTCAAGGTAGAGAATGAAAGATGAGAACAGAGAGGCAGCTGGGAGTCAGGATACAGAAAGCCTCCTGTGCTGTATGAATCACTTGAACTTTATCATAACCAGGAAAGAATGTTGAGCAGGAGAACGTCCTCATCAGACATGCGTGTAATGTAGCTCACCCTGGGGATGGTGTGGATGATGGATTGGAGAGAATCAAGACTGAAGACAGGGAGTTCCACTGGAGGGATGATGCAGAAATAAGACTCTAGACCTGGGCAAAAGTGAGCCATAGGAAGCTAAATAGGGAAAACAGGATGAGTCAACATCGTATAATGGAAGGGAGCTTTGGGGTGGCATCAAGAGATCTGTGTTCCAGTCCCTAATCTGCCATTAATATTCCCCTCTTTGGACCTCAGTTTTCCCATGTGTAAAATGAAGGAATCCTCCCTGTGGATTACTATTGCTCCATAGTACAATTCTATTGATTACTATTGTTTCATATTACTATTGCTATTGATTACTACTGCTTCATTTTACTATTGCTTCATATTACTATTACTATTGATTACTATTGCTTCATATTACTATTACTATTGCATTGAACATCATGTGTGTATGTTGGGACCTGTGGATCAGTCCTTGGAAAAATGGGGAGAGAGGCAATGTTGGCCTTTAGCTTTATCATGAAAATTACAAAATATCAAGCATCAGCACAGGCTGTGTTGCGGAGGTGAGGGACTCCCTGCTAATGGGACCTATAGCAAAGGTTCTGTATTTGACAAAGAATATCAAGGGCATTATGTGCTGGCCTAACTGTTAGCATTTCTCCTAGTTATAATAACAGCATTGATAGAGTGCTAAGGATATGCTAGGCACAGTTCTAGGCATTTTATGTGCATTATTTCATTCAATCTTCACTATAGTCCTATAAGGTAGGTACCATTCTTATTCATATTTTGTAGATGAGAAAACTAAGATCCAGAGAGAGTAAGTAATTCTATGTAGTAAGAGGCAGAAATGGGATTCAAACTCAGGCATTCTACAGAGTCCCTATTCTTTAACAATTATACTATACTGCCTTTCATATCAGATAGCCATCACAGCTACCGTTTCCCCTATGTGTTTTGACTGAGCTGCTAAAAAAATTATACATGTAATACCTCCTTCAGAGGGGTGTGGCCTAGACAGAGCATAGAACTTAAGAGTCAAATAGAGTGAGATTTGTCACCTGCACCTATCAATTGCTGACTTTGTAACTTGGAAAATTTACTTTCCCTCTCTGATCATCAGTTTTCTTGTCTGCCAAAGGGACAGTAATAGTGGCATTTCTTACAGGGTCATTATGAAGATTAAATTTTTGAATGTTTACAAAGCTCCTAGAATAGTCCGCGTCCTACAGTGGCACTACCACCATCATCATCATCATTGTCATATTTATTAATAAGGGACCGGCCTGACCCGGGGAAGTGATAAGGTTGAGTTCAGAGCAAGAAGACCTAAAAACTGTTTTGTAAGAATGTTCTGCATTCCAAGTGGCCAACAGTAAGTTGCATATAGCAAATGCACTTGGGCAACCCATCCTGGTTACAAATCCAAGCGTTCTGTTACCCCTGCTCTTCTTCTTAAGCAGCAAATATAGGGGTAAAGATGTACTAGAACACTATGTTCTTAAAAGTTTGTGTGGTTTTTTAAATAACGGCTTATTGAACTAAAGAATAAAAAAAGTTCCCTTTCTTTTCTTTCTTTTTTTTTTCTTTTCTGGTACGCGGGCCTCTCACTGTTGTGGCCTCTCACGTTGCGGAGCACAGGCTCCAGACGCGCAGGCCCAGCGGCCATGGATCACGGGCCCAGCCGCTCCGCGGCATGTGGGATCTTCCCAGACCCGGGCATGAACCCGTTTCCCCTGCATCGGCAGGCCACCAGGGAAGCCCGATACGGTTGTTTTTAAGTCTTCCCTCCTTTAACTTTTTCCCATTGGTTTTTGTTGCTTTGTTTTGTTTTCAGATTCCGCTTCTCTTTGCCACAGTCCAGTCGCAGCAATATCGAGGTAGGAATCAGAGCTCTCAAAGCCCCCGTACAGGGAAAAATGAGAATTTTCCTATATAGTAGCTGGATGATTGTTTTCTTTGCCTCTGATTGTAGGTTTTAACTTTAAAATTCTTTATGTAGCTACTCATCCACCAAGCCTGTTAACTATTAAACTCTCCAATTTACTTTTATCTATTCAAAAAGAGTTTCAAAAGAACTCAAAAGACTGTTAAGACTATGTAATATTGGGGGGGGGGAACCCAGACATTTCATTTTTTGGATAAAATAATCCTCTAGGGTTAAATTTAAGATTCAGACTACCAAAGGATGATGCTCTATATAATTATTAGGCTATGATTAGGTTTGCTCTTCAAAGGATATCCACCCATCTCCTAAAATTAGGTCAAGGTGCCTAATTTTAGGAGGTTGTGCAGGTGCCTCTTAGGAGGGTCTAGCCTGGTGACCTCCTGACTGGAAGAGGTCATCCCAACATTCGACTTGGAAAGCCCCCTCCCCGAGCTTCAGGAGGATCAGCCAGATCACTAATTGGTGCCCCTACCCTCATGTCGCTTATGTTCTAGAGCACTGGTTCTCAACTAGGGTCAATTTTCCCCTCCAGGGGTGTTTGGCAGTGTTTGTAGACATCTCTGAAAAATGACAATGGTATATACTGGGCATTTTACATAATATTAACTTGTTTAATCCTGATAACAACCCTCGGAGATTAGTACTATTATCTTCATTTTACAGTTGAGGAAATTGAGGCACAGAGAGATGTTTCCCAACATCACACAGTAAAGTGGTAAAAACAAGAGATAAACCTAGGACATCTGCTTCAGAGCCACCCTTGCTAAGCTTCAAAGAGGTTCTTATTATTGCTAAGCATATAGGATGCTTAAAAAATATTCACTGAATGAACTGAAGTTCATCATAGTGCATTTGTTTTTAATACCTAAATCTTCCCAGGAACCAGCAGTTTGCTAAGATTATACAACTACCATAGTTTATTAAAGATAAATTGCATGTTCTGGTGGTGCTATTAGCTATAGAGCATAATATAATACAAGGAAACTCCTGTGGCCAGGGTTCCCAATAAATTAATGGAAGACTACTAATTGGTATGTCTATTAGTCATTCAGGATTATCTTACTTGATAAGTATCTAAGCTGTTATGTTTGCTGCCACCATGTGGTCCCTCTGCATTTGTTGTCACCATGATTTACTGTAGAGAGGAACCTAAATGTCCATCCTCAAAGAGGAAAAAAGATTAGGAAACCCTGTAAAATGGCTTCCCACAAAATAGCTTTCAGTGTCTGGAAAGCTAGAATATCTCTGTGGGGAGATGCTAATTATTGCTTTCAGTCCTGATAAAGTCTGGGAGAGTACATGTCCAAACCAGGTATGGTGCTTTCAAAATGCCCTGATTTGGCAACTGATTCAGTTTCCCCTTTCATTTTAGGTCTTGAGGTTTGAGAATATTCTGTCTTCCATCCTCCACTTCGGAGTCCTCCCACTGGCCAACGGTAAGGGATTCTTGGGAAACAATGTGACACTGACATTGGCTAAGTGTTGGGGATTGTCTGGGACTTTCCATCCTGAAGCTTGTACTTCTAATGTGTTCTTATGAATCGAGGCGAGCACCAGAATTGACAGAGTTTGTACCATCAACGATACAGTTTTGAAGTTAGAGATTCCAGGTCCAGGCTTTGTTAGCAACTCTACTTGCAGACTCAGCAAGAATGGCTAACTCTGGTTGAGTTAAGGAGATTAAAACCACTCTCCTTAGGCAGTCAAGAGTCTCCTTCGGGTCAACCAGAAATGAGATGATGATCCCTAGAAGGTGTCTCTGTGGTTCTTATGCAAAGACCACCATCTGGACAGACACAGTTTTAATGAATGACAATCCTAGGCCTTCTCCCTACACTGCAATTGTTCACAAACTGTAGCATCTTGAGTTTGGCTTGGTTAAAATATGCTTTGTACTGGAGATCAAAATATTCTCAGGACCCACTAGTTGAGGTATTTTCAAAATACAAATTGGACAAGTTGCCAGCATTTTTCTGCCATCCAAATGCCCATAGTTGCAGGTACATTTTTATTAAGCACAGATTAATTAACTATTCTTTCAGGGAAATGCTAGGGACATATCAGAGAGAATGAAGACACAGAACCAGGAAGAATGGAAAGATAAATTATCAAAAAGTTTCTTGTTAGTCTCTTACTAAAAGGTTTACTAAATCTTCCATGCCCATGCCCAATTATTTTACATCTTGTTCTTTATTTTAGCAAAATTGCAGCAAGGATTTCCTCTGCCCAACCCACACAAAATCTCACTCATCAATTCAGATATTGAAGTTCTTGAGGTAAGAATTATCAATATTAATTGCCCCCATTTATTTTCATAGTAGAATATACCTCTTCCTATTTTGCTTACTTTTTGTTTTATTTTGTTTTGCTTTGTTTTTTCCCAGCCCGAGGAATTTTATAAATGAGATGTTTAGCTCTTAAAGCCCATAATTAACAATGAAAAGCACTTAAACTTGAGTTTAAAAATCAGATCAAAGTGGAAAAAAAAACCCATCAGACCAAGTCTGATTTCCCTTTGAAGCCAAGTTTATTCACACCACACTACAAGAAGATGCACTAGTGCACTGTATTTCATTTGTTCCACAAGACAACTTGTAAGGCTGGGATTATTAATCCCATTTTATAGATGAGGAAAGTAAGATTCAGAGAGGTGAAGTGGCTTGTGTAGCTGGAAAAGGGCATATCTGAGACTAGACTGACTCTTCTGATTCTCTCAGTCAGTAAACTTTTGCCTGAACCAAAGACCCTCCTCTGGGTTCAGGGATCTGTTGTGAGCTGTTTCCTGGTTAATCATTATTAACAAACTTCAGAATACCTTGTTTCTTCCTTTCTGGTGGTTTGGGGAGGTGAACATAAGATTCTGACAGAATTCTCCAATACTACCCTGCACTCCCTCTTCCCTCCCCATGTCCCTTTCTATAAGTGCTTAAGTCACATAAGGTGACAAGAATCTAAAATGGCCTGTTCCTATGTCTGAGGCACTCACAAGGGGGACAGGGGTTAGGAAGGGTATTGCACAGTAGGACCTGGTAAAGAAACGACGTCTCCCCAACCCCTCAGGCAAACTCAGACATCCTATGGCTCCAGGTGCCCCAAGTTTGATATCATCTTCATTGTTGCATCCTTTTCAGGGTTTCCTTTTGATTTCCACTGACCTGAAGTATAAAGCGTCCTTAAAGCAGCAGCCAAGTTTTCATGGTTGGGAAGCTCTGAACCTGATAAGTGGACAGTGGAGGGGGAAGCCAGCCCCTTGATTGCCTGTTTGGAGTCCACTCCAGGAAGTAAATGGCCCTTAATCCCACAGCTCCTGTAAACCCAGAGTGGGAAAATGGTACACACGGAAATTGTAAAGCCGTTTTGCGAATTGCTGGAAGTTATCTTTTTCAAGCCCTCATGGATGTAGAGGGAGGCAAACTGGGTGAAAGAGCTCAGTCGGGATGTGTGTGTTCCCATGTGTGTGGAGGTGTATATGTTTGAATGTGTGTTCATGTTTGAGTGCATGTTGTGTGTTCCTGTGTCTGTGAGATTCTGGGGCCAAGAGTGAGGCATGTACTTCTAAGGAGGTGCATGAGAAACTCTCAAATACAGATTTGCATCAGTTGTTATCAGCGGAGATCCCTTCAGCCCCTTCAGCTCTCTAGGGTTCCCCCTTCCCTGCATATTGGATTTTATGTTTTATATTTACTGTTACTGTCCCCTGTATTTAATTAAAATTGTTTGCTATCAATGTCAGTTTTGCCTTTTTATTTGCAAATTTTCTTGCCCCAGATTTTTTTTAATAAAATAAAACGGGTAAGAAGAAAATTTAGTGTCCTTAACGTTAACACAAACTGAGCTTGTACAGAATTCAAGAATTTTAAATCCTTGATTTAAAAAGGGAATATGTTGTCTCTTTAGATGTTTCCAGAGAGAAACAGAGTGAACACAGGAAACTCTAGAAGTTGTATCACTTGTTTAAGTTTTAGGCTCTTTTCCCTTTCAAATTAAATGAAATGGCAGTGAAGAGTACTAAACCTAGATAACTCACTGTAGGTTAAGTTAAAGCAACCAATGAATGGGGCGAAATTGGGGCAGAAGAGGAGGAAAGGGGAACCCGTATGGATAATGTAGGAAATGAATAGAAACCACACTTTGCATCTGTGGTGCTGACAATCCAGTGGGGGAATGGAAGAGAGCTGTTTACTGGAGGGCTTACCAAGTGTCATTTCATTTAATCCTCACAGCCACTCTGTGAAGAATTATGATCCCATTTTATAGATAAGGAAACAAAGGTTAAAAGAGATGAATCACACAAAGCCAGTAAACAGCAGAGGTAAAAATTCAAAAGAAGCCTTTCTGATTTCAAAGTCGCTGTTCTTTACATGAGGTAGGATTAGAAACCGAAGGCACTTAAAGCTCGCTTATTACTGTGAAGAAGCGACACTGGATAAAAGCACAATCATAGAATACTTAGTCATCACAGAAGGCTGGACTGGGAAGCTCTGGCTATCCATAGGGACTGCCATTTACTCATCTTCGTATTGCTCATAAAATAGCGATGGATGCCCCCGTAATAGATTCCCCTGTCAGTGTTGTTGGAATAAATGATAAACTGTCACGTTTCATTCTTTGGAATGCCCTTTTCTTTTTTTTTTTTTTTTTTTTTTTGCGGTACGCGGGCCTCTCACTGTTGTGGCCTCTCCCGTTGCGGAACACAGGCTCCGGACGCGCAGGCTCAGCGGCCATGGCTCACGGGCCTAGCCTAGCCGCTCCGCGGCATGTGGGATCCTCCCGGACCGGGGCACGTACCTGCGTTCCCTGCATCGGCAGGCGGACTCTCAACCACTGCGCCACCAGGGAAGCCCTGGAATGCCCTTTTCTGAAAGAAAAGTTATTTAATGTTTTCACAAATTCATTCTGAAACATTACAAAATTTCCGTTGTGGTATTTATTTAAACATGTTTCTCTTTCTCGGCTGCAGACATTTCTTTCCCCTCATTACTAGGGATGTAAACTCCAAGCAGATGGATTATTTAGAACAACTGGACCTGATCCCGATTCAGTGTGTTTTTCAGTGCTGGAAAACACTTCCAAAACGAAGGATAACTAGATCATACTAAAAACTACTGTACTGCATTTAGCTTAGCTTTAGCCTAGAAGAAAATGACTAGTTAACATCCAAAAAGTTAAACGCTAGAGGACAGTCTAACTTAACTTAAAAAAAAAAAAAAGCGATTGGTGCGACGAGTTTTGAGCCTCGGCGCTAGCCGTCGCCCATCCTGCCGCGCCTGCGCGTTGAGTTCCGGAAGTTGGTGTTTCTGTCAGCGGGACAACGCGGCAGCGACTCTACAAAGCGGAGCCGGGAGTTTTCGCCACTCTTGTCGCCGCCATGAGCCGCAATTATAACGATGAACTGCAGTTCTTGGAAAAGGTCAATAAAAGCTGCTGGAGAATCAAGAAGGGCTTCGTGCCCAACATGCAGGTGAGGCGGGGGAGCGGGACCCGGTGCCGGGGCCTTCCCGGCTGGGGGCCCGCGGCGCGTCTCTACCCACCCGGCCCGGTCTCTTCCGAGCCCTCCCGAGCCCTCCCTACCCCTCGCGCGCCGGAGAGGCCCCCGCCCCCAGCAGAGTTCCTCCCATCCCCCAACTCCCACCCCACCCACCCCTCCCGCCTCCGGGGCTGCCCAGCCTGTGCCGGCCCCACCTCCCGGATGGAGAGGTCTCCGAACCGCGAGGACGAGCAAAGCGGAGTGCGTCCAGGGAATCCCAGTAAATACGAAATTGGCCTTTGCAAAGCGTCTTCACACAGAAGTCTCATGAACGCACCGTGAGATGTGTTACGTCCCTGAGCCTTAGAGACATTAGTGGGCTTTTACTAGGTGGCCCAGCCAGTCCGGGGTGCAGTTTCTGGGACTGAACTCCGCTTCTCTGAGTCATGCCGGTCATTTATATAACGGTTACTGACCTTTGTTCGCTGAACCAAGTTTGTAGCATTCACTGCTCCGTGTTGGGTTTTTTTTTTTTAATTGATATGCGTGGAGTTTTAATACAACCATCTTGCTTCTCGTGGCAACCTAGAAAGTTCACAGGGCAGGTTTTTTCTTTTTAATATGCACTTCGCAGTAGGGCTTTGAGCGTGAGTCGGTTACACGGCTTCCTTTACTCACCCAGTAGAAGCTCAGCTAACACGTGATGTCCAGTTCACTTCTTTTTCCTCTGACAGGATGACGTATTCCCGATGGAGACTTGGGAGCCCGATACCAGAGAGTCTGAAAGCCAGGTCTCTGTATCTCTTGGGCTTCCTTGTCATTTGTGCTTATGGTCTTCCATTAAAGTGAAGAAGAAGGCATTTGTGAGGTTTTGGTGCATACGTTGTTAGACGGCTTTTGAAATCCCTTTAGGTGCCCTGCAATTGTATTGAAGGTTTGTGATCCCGCGTCTTGGTAAAAGTTCCTGATAGCCGCTCCACCCTTTTACTCAATATTAAAACTTATTGAGCGCCCCCTATGAGCAAAGCACTTAGCTAGACGCTGAGCGGAGAAAAAGCCCATAGTCGCAAACCTCCCTTTTGCTCTGTTTTTTCCTTTGACTAGTTTCTTTTTATGGAATCCAGTTCCCTGCAGGGAGTAGAAAATAAAAAGCATTTGATCATCCTAAGAGGACTGTAACACACACTGTTATATTCTGTCAGCAATTCTGGCTTAACTTTTTTTTTTTTTTCCGGTACGCGGACCTCTCACCGTTGTGGCCTCTCCCGTTGCGGAGCACAGGCTCCGGACGCGCAGGCTCAGCGGCCATGGCTCACGGGCCCAGCCGCTCCGCAGCATGTGGGATCCTCCCGGACCGGGGCACGAACCCGCGTCCCCTGCATCGGCAGGCGGACTCTCAACCACTGCGCCACCAGGGAAGCCCTCTGGCTTAACTTTTGATGCACACACTCCTGCTAATTCTGCTTGGGGGCAAGTCTGATTTTTGCTAGGCAGTTCCAGTTTAACTATTTGAACAACACTTTACTACCACCCCTCCCTTGGGAATGGAGAGTTGAAATCTTGATATATTGCTCTTAAAAAGTTACTGACCTTATGGTAGGCTTGTGTTGTATTCCCATTCTCATAAGAGTAGTGAACTTCACACTTACAATTCCCTATCTCTCTTGCTTAATCTCCATTCCTCCTGTAAGAACCGTGTGCTGCACTAAAAATTCCTCTTTGTTTCTTAAAAATACTTCTCTCGCATCTTTATGTCATCTTTCCATTCAGCTCCTAAATGTGTTGCTGCTGCTTCAGTAATGTCTCTTGTCTTTAAAGAGCCAGCTCAGTGTTCACAAAAAATGAACAAACTGTGAAGCGCACCCCCGCCCCGGCTACCGCCTCCCTAGACTGTTGAGCCCCTTCTTCATCAGATTCTTCCATAGTACTCTGTGCTTCTATTACAGCACTTGCCTCATTGCACTCTACATTTTCTAGTCTGGGCTTCATGCTAGACTAGAAGTTCCACAATATCACGATCTTGCACATTCTCTGTATCTCCCCTACTGCCCAGTACAGTGCCTGACACATAATGAGTCCTCAGCAAATGTTTGGTGAATTAATAAATGTGGTCCTTTGGAAAATTGAGACATTTTCCATAACTGGTATTGTTGTTCATGCAGTGGTAAGATGCAGAAGTCATCTTTCTGATAAATAAATTTCCTTGTCCAGATGATTGTTAAATCTTTGGTTCTTCAATGCTAGGCAGATCCTTCATAATATTTGATCTATGATTAAAATGTTCTGTCCTTTGGTGTTACATAATTATGTCTTCCATTGCCCATTGTGTGCCTCTATTGTCAAGCTTTTTTATCCCCTTAAAATTAAATAGATGGTAAAACTAAGCACACAGCTATATAGCTACCTGTTAAAATTTTTTTACTCACTGTTTACCTAAGTACAAATTTGTAAATCAGAATAGGACACAGTAAAGTGTAGTGTGCTGTTGTCTTAGACCTAGAAAAAGTACACTTAGGTCAGATGACTGCATTTTTATGTTTAGATCTGAGTTTTTGATTCATTTATTTTTTTCAAAACCTACTGATATTTTAGAAGCACAAGAATACTGAGACCTTTGGCCTTAGTGAGAGCATTGTTGGAAGACGTTTCTTTATCACACACACACACAAAATATTTTACCTGTTGAACTTTTAAATATGGCCTATGAGAGTAGGAGAATAAACAAAATGATTTGTGAACATTGTAAAATACACTTTTAAGATATATTTAAAGATAGGAACATCTTGTAAGTAGTTTTCTGCTTGTTTAAGGTAACGTGAAAGTGTTTTATAAAGAGTAAAGCAAAATAAATATTGCCTACAGTGTTTGTATTCTATCCTGTACTTATATACATCAGGTCCATGTGCTCAGACATAATTCTTCCTTTTCTTTGGTACCAGGTTGAAGGAGTTTTCTATGTGAATGATGCTCTGGAAAAATTAATGTTTGAAGAATTAAGGAATGCCTGTCGAGGTGGTGGTAAGTAAATTAGAGTTTGACATGTGGCAGTACAAGTAGTGTCTGCCTTGTGACCTGAAAAATGGTAACTCAAATAATTATAATTTAAAAATACAAAAGTGTTGTCAAGGAACGATCAAGACTTCAAATGAGATGAGAACCGTTACTTATTCGTGATCACATTGTTAGCCACCTGGCCTTGTAGAAGGCACTTGGAGCTGGATGGACCTGGTTGGTTTTGCACCTAACCTCGGACAGTAATAACAAGAGCTACCATTTATTGTGCACTTACTATGTGCCAGGCACTTTACATAGGTTATCTCATGTAATTCTTAAAGTAACTCTAAGAGGATATCTCCATTTTACAGATGTTTAAGTCAAGGCTGAGTGAAGTTAAGTCATTTTAATTTGTCCAAGGTTGCACAGTCTCTCAGTGACAGAATCAGAATTCAGATCCAGGAGTGTCTGATTACAAAGTCTGTGTACTGATTAGCCTCATTGAACTTCAGTTATCTCATCTGTAAAAGAGAGTTTATAACACCTATCTTGGAAGACTACAGGGAGGTTTAGAGATAAATGTATAAAACTGTAATATAACATTCTAGTGGTGATGGTGGAATAGAAATCTAGTTTTAACCCTTTTATTTTTTTAGTCAACAAACCTAAAATAAATAAGTCTCATCCCATCCCCCACCAGGGTGTGCTGACTTGTCTGAAATGATACACAGCCAGTGACAGAGCTGAGATTAGAACTCCAGATCCCCTGACTCTCCATCCAGTGTTTTCCCAACTCTTCCAAATTGCTCTTCTTTGTCACTTAGAGTAAAACCAGTACTTTTTTTTTGATATATATTATGAACAGTTAAAAGAACCCTTTTTTTATATTGACAACATAAGGTATAATGATTATGTTTTACATCTCCCTGTATAGTATTTGCAAGCAGTCCTCCGTGGTATGCACAGAATACTGACAGCATGTTTGTAATTAGTCTGGTTGCCCTCACTACCTTCCTGTGCATGTGCTGCCTTCTTCTCCACTTCATCTCAAACACCCTTTTATGCTTTGTTGTTTTAGCAGTCCTAACCACTACCCCTTCATTAACGCAATCTAGAAAAGTATGAATACACTTAAGCTAAAAATCAAATATGTCCTCTTTTCTAATATTGAAATTTTGTTTTCAGGTGTTGGTGGCTTCCTGCCAGCCATGAAACAAATTGGCAATGTGGCCGCCCTGCCTGGGATTGTTCATGTGAGTCTATGTTCACAGTTTTAATCACTCATATTTTTTTTAGTCTGAAAGTTTGTTGAATGGATGAATGGCCATGCCTAACTGATAATGGTGTCATTTAGACAGTGACCTTCAAACATCTAGAAATAACCACGGAATTTAAAGAAGTAACTGAGTCTGGGTAACATCTCAGTTTCTGGTTGCCTTTAGCCAGAATCTATAAGTGTTTGAGAACCTTTGAAGTAGATTTTGTTTTCTTGTTGTACACATTATTCTTATATCAGTTTGCCACCAGTGAAAGTTTCACTGTGGCCTCATTTAAGAGGTTGATTGGAGAAAGATTGGCAAGAATCGTAAGGGTTAGGACTGAGGGGAGGAACAAAGGGCAATATAGCTGTTGTGGATATGATTGGAAAAGGAGGGTGGTAGCGATAGTGGGGATAGAACTGGATGGTACAAGTGGGGCCCTCACGCGAGTCTACATTTAGATTCCACCATTAGAGGTAGATGTTAAATCCATTCAGCAGACATTTTTTGAGGTCTTTATGCTGGTTTCTCTGCTGGGCACTTGGGAGGAGAAATGAAAACACATGGCTTGTGCATTTAAGGAACTCGTAAGTGTCCAGGTGTCTGCATGTATTCCTACCATGTTTTGACCTCCATTCTTCCTGGGACAGTATCCTTTTCTAGGCCCCAGATGTAGAAATTGTACAGTTTTCATACCATCAAATGGATTACATTTGTCTCTAATTGCTTAAACACTAAGGACCTGTGTAAATCAGGTATTTTCCTCCTGTCAGCCTGACATGACCACAATCTGTCAATCATCTTTAAAATGTAATAATGCATTAAAGTTAGTATGTGGTTTTCCTATATCATGTGGTACTAAGGCTTTTCTCTTTTCAATTTTCTTAGTTAATGTCAGACTTTGTAAAAAAGTTTTTCCTGCTATATTTGGCTTTATGATTAGGAATTTTTATACCTAATTTCCACCAATAAAGAAGATTTCATGAAAACAGAATCTTGATTTAGGGAAGGCTTCAGCCCCCCAGCCTATTTGACAGTTAGTGTCAGGTCTATCAGGCAGCCAGAGTGCCAGTGAGAAAGCTGTATTTTATTTTCTAATTCTCTTTCAGCGATCCATTGGGCTTCCTGATGTCCATTCAGGTTATGGGTTTGCTATTGGGAATATGGCGGCTTTTGATATGAATGACCCTGAAGCAGTGGTATCCCCAGGTAAGGTCACTGTGCATGTCTGCTGTCAGGTGTGTAGCTTCTCTCAGAATTGTAGCCTTTCTAAAATAGAGCACGGCTGCATTTTGTTTGTGAATGTCAGCCTCATCATATTCTATCATTTCTTTTCCCCATTTACTGAGAGAATTAATTGTGGACACTCAGAGGCTATTAAAATATCAAGTAAAGCATATATTTATTGTAAATTATTTGGGCTCCTACTGTGTGCCAGGCACTATTCAGACATGGGCTACAAAAGAAACTGAAACACTTCCCTGGCAAATTATACATCTTCTTTGTGCCCCAGTTATCTCTTAGGCAAATTGTAGTTAATAATGTTACTTACTACATAGCATTATTGTGAGGATTAAATTCATTAAGCTGTGTTAAAATACTTAGAACAATGCTGGACACATAGGAAGTACTTGATAAGTGTTTACTCTCATTAGCATCATTATTAGTCACTTGTAGTTGTATACTTCTTTTCTGCTGTGGTGTGCTTTCACTGAAAATGTTTCACACTGGAAGTAATATCTTTGTGTTAAGAGGCTGAAAAAAAGATGAAAGGTTGAATTGTGTCTTGAGAGTTCTGCCTCCAGCAGCAGTCGACAAGGTCATTTCAGGCAGTCCTTTGCCGAGAACAATGAGAAAAGCTGCGTGAAATTTTTAAAACGGAGCCAAAAACGCATCTGTTGAAACCATAAAAAAACTACAGAGGCAGTAAGAATTTGTGAGTCTAAGATCCAGAGGAAAAGTGCAGATACATGAGCCCAACATTTAGCACTATTTTTCTCTTGAGGAAATTTCAGTCAGTAAGGACACAGATGATTTGAACAATCCTGTTACAAACTTGACATCTTGATCTCTCATATACATGTGTGGTTGTGCATGCATCCACATTACAGTGCATCCAAGAACTGTAGAGTACACATTCTTTTCAAATGCACACAGAATGTTTGCCAAAATTGACCATATACTGAGCCGTAAAGCATGTCTCAAATTTCAAAGCATTGAAATCATACAACAGCAGTTCTCAAACTTTAGGCTCAAGACCCCTTTATGTTCTTAAAATTATTGAGGGTTGATCTCAAAGGCTTTTATCAATGTTTACCTTACTGGAAATTAAAACTGAGAAAGTTTGGAAACAATAATACACAAGGACATGTCTCATTACCCCTCAGAGCAGGCATGTTATCACATGTCATGTAGCCTTTGGAAAACTTCACTGACAGTAGAGAGAATACATTTAAAAGGCTAATAATGTCTTAGCATTGTTACAATTAATCCTAAAGGCCTGAAAGAATTCCTGGGTCACACCTAAGAACCACTGATATAGAGGATACTATCCTACCACAGCGGAATTAAGTTAGAAATCACTAATAACAATAAAAACCTGGGGAAAAAAACCCATGTTTATGAGTTAAGCAATATGCATTTAAATAACCCATGGGTCAAAAACAAAAAATCGTAATGGAAACTACAGAATAACTTTAACTGATGTTAATTTAAAAAACACCTGTCTAAAAATTGTGGATTACTGTTAACGCCATACTTGGATAGAAGTATATAGCCTTCAGTGCACAAATTAGAAAAGAAGAAAGGCTGCAGTATCAATGATCTAAGCATCCATCTCAAAAAGTTAGAAAAAGAACAGCTAATTAAACCCAGAAAATGTAGATAGGTGGAAATAATTGAGCAAGATTAATGAAACAATATACAGTGGTAAGGATCAACAGAGCCAAAAGTTGGTCCTTTGAAAAGACTAATAGAATTCATAAACCCCTGACAAGAGTGATCAAGAAAAAAAGAGAAGCACGTAATTCAAATTTTAATCTCTAGTCTAGATGTTACTTGTTCATTACTGCCTCCTTGACCCACAAAGTACCTTTAGTATGTATTTACTTTAAATTATGTTGTCATCAGACTTTACCCACAGAGAACCACTTTGTTGGCTCCTTTAAAACATAGCTACTTTTAAAAGAGTGGCTGTCTTTTAAACCCTTTATTAATAGTGGGAAACCACAGGTAACAAAGCCTAACTACCTGGTTTCGCTAATATTTGACTAACTTTTCTCTATTTTGTAGGTGGTGTCGGATTTGACATCAACTGTGGTGTCCGCTTGCTAAGAACCAATTTAGATGAAAGTGACGTCCAGCCTGTGAAGGAGCAGCTGGCCCAAGCTATGTTCGACCACATTCCTGTCGGGGTGGGGTCGAAAGGCGTCATCCCGATGAATGCCAAGTAAGAACAAGAGCTGCCAGTAAAGGGAGGGAGAGATAATAATCACACGACCCTCACGTTCATTTCCAGTGTAGGACACTTAGGAGATGGGGATTGTTCAGTCACTGTTGAGGAAGTGGTAACGAATTGTTTTTTTAAGTATGAGGTCTGTAACGTTCATTAGAGACATTAGTCAATTCATGTTCATCATGACAGCCTTTGACATATGGTAGAATTCATAATAGAATAATATCCACTGATGTTTACTGAGCACTTCCTCTATGCAGAGCACTGTGCTGTAGTGTAGGTGTATATCATTTTGTGTAGATAATAACCCTAATATCACTCCTAGTTCACAAGAAAGGAAACTGAAGGTTAAAGAGATAACACTAAATAAGCTAGTAAGTAAAGTCAGGATTCAAACCAAGGATCCTCTGGCTTCAGAGGCTGTATCGTGAACCCCACTGTCCTTTGTCAGTGAACCTGTATTGACGACCTTCCTTTTTGGATGATAGCACTGAGTGTGTTCTTCACCTAAGATGTTGTGTATTTCCAAAGTAGAAAATTCAGTGTAAAGCTACAGCACAGTGGCCTTTTACATGGCCGTTGATGTACTGTCATAGCTCGTGTAAAGCTGTGCACCTTACACTTTGCAGAAGGGTGTGCTTACTAAGTATGTATCATTAATATCTTCTGTTTTATCTAAAAGTTCATGTGAATTTTGCATTCTATTCAAATATATGTACAGACATTAATACTAAAATGTTTTTAGCTATTTCCTGTTATACAACTCCCCTTTACCAAAAAACAAAACAAAAAAACTTGGAGTAAAATTGATACATTTGGAAGATGCTTATTCTGTGACTTCATGTGGTCCCTGGTATGCAGTCCCACTTTGAAAAGCACACCTGGAACATCTAAATAAATTCCAAGCATCTTTACAAATATTTTAGATAGGAATTTTGTCCTAATAAGTAATGTTTGAAATGGGCTGTTGTGGGGAGGGCCCATTGATCATTGTAATCTCTCCGGATGGTATTCTGGAAGAGGGCTAGACCTTAAGTGAAGATCAGAGCTTTTTCCTTCTAAGGGTTTAATGTGTGTGCCCCTCAGCTTCAAAGTGCGGGTGCAGTAAAGCGACGTAGTACTTCTGTGAAGGTGGGAATAGACCTTAAAATTTAACCTGTGTTGCCTGAGGACATTGAGATAGCTTTGTTTGTTAGTTGTAATTTTTCATAAGTTACTATGAAAAGTTAGTGTAGCTGTAGTAAAGTTGGTGGTAGATAATGATATTTGATTATGGTTATACATTTTCTGTGGCTGCTTAATCACTGCCTCATATAATTCAGGATCAGAGAGATAAATAAGATTTGAAAAGTATGAGGGGCTGTGTAAATGTCAAGAACTATAATCATCTGTAATGTGGCATTTATAATTTTAATATTCAATTATTTCTGTAACTGCTTTTCCTCAAAAAACTAGAGTTGCTGAGAGCATGAACTACATCTAGCACGATGCCTGATACACAGGCAATAGTCAATATAGTTCTTTCTTTTGCCTTTGGAGATGTGGTCATCTTTAGATTTTGATCTGCCTTGGCTGTGAAATGACCTGCACCTTGTTACTCACTCAGAGACTTGGAGGAGGCCTTGGAGATGGGTGTGGACTGGTCCCTAAGGGAAGGCTATGCCTGGGCTGAAGACAAGGAGCACTGTGAGGAGTACGGAAGGATGCTGCAAGCCGACCCCAGTAAGGTCTCTGCCAGAGCCAAGAAAAGAGGCCTTCCCCAGGTAGCGCTTGCTTTGCAGGGGAAATGTTCAGTTTTTTCATATTTTGTTTTTTTGGGGAGGAAGAAAAAAATCTGTATTCCATGTAGTAAATATACCCCAGCTTTTTTCACATCAAAAGGAACACAAATTTGTTTGTTTATGCTTCATTCTTAATCTTTTAAAAAGCTATCAGGAGCTTGCAGATGTTCATAAAATAAAACAAGATATCATGAATTAGAAGTGGATGGGAGTAAAATGGGATATGATTATAAGGCTTAAAATGTATACCAAAATTGCATATGTACAAACTTTGACAATCTACAGATTTGGCTGAAAGTTTTCTAGCATCCAAGATGACAACAGATACCTTGTCGGTTCATGGTGTCCATGAGATAAAAATATACCAGATGTTTGAAATTTACAGCAAATTGTGATGGCTTTGCCACTAATTCACTGTGACCTTGGGCAAGTCTCTTTTGCCTGTCTGGGTCTCATTTTCTCATCCGAAAATTGCGATAGTTAAAACTAAGCAGTATCTAAGATTGTTCCAACACTGCCATTCTTTGGGTCCGTAAAGCATCTGTTAGCTCCAGTTATGGGATATATTCTTCCAGTGGTGGATAGTGGTAGGTGTCAGTGAACTCACAGATATTTCAAGAATCATTTGAACTTGGACTTTGTGTAAGAGTCAGCATTCACCAGAGTTCACCCCAAAATTTGACCCTTCTCTCCATGATGTTTACATTGTCCTGTGAGCCATTTGGTGGTTTGAGTTTTCGTTTATGATGCTTTTAATGTGCTGTGCCTCAAGCAAATAATGATATAATAAACGCAGGAACTGGTCTACATTATTTTAGTTGTGTGGGATATTACTTTAAGTGAATGAAGCGTTTCTAAGCTTAGAAGTTTTTTTATTACACTATTTGTGTGGTTATCTTTTTGGTTTTATTGGTTTTTTTTAACCTATTTGCTTTGCAAATGGATTTTTTCAAACCTGAATAGCAGCTATTTTATCAGACATTCTCATATTTGCAGTTGGGGACTCTGGGAGCAGGCAACCACTATGCAGAAATCCAGGTTGTGGATGAGATTTTCAATGAGTATGCTGCTAAGAAAATGGGCATTGACCATAAGGGACAGGTGTGTGTGATGATCCACAGTGGAAGCAGAGGCTTGGGCCACCAAGTAGCCACAGGTATATTCTGGACCTAATTTTTGGCTTGGTGCTAAAATGTACATTTTGTGGGGAACCATATAGAGATTAAAGGGAGAAAGTGCTGGAACTGTACTGTGCAGGTTTTTACCCTGGTTTTCCTAACTAGCAGAAATTAACTTCACTGGTCCTTAACTTACTTGTCTGAAAAAAATGGAAATAATTATTATTTCATATGGTGTTGTCAAAGGCTCCAGTTACCATATTTACTCTTACAGGTTACTATTACTGTCTGGCCAAGAAAGAGCAGTAAAGACTTTAAATTGTAGAGTTTATGATATATGCAGGAATATGTTTTAGACACCTACCTGTACTGCAAGATTAGGTGTTATAGTGGATTCAGAAATGAAATAGCAAGGGCTCCGCCCTCAAATTGTCTCATGAGAGAGATGTCATGTTCATTAAGAAGAAAAAGTAAAGACAGAAGGTATAGTAATTGATAAAATACTATGGAAGAGACAAAATAAAGTGTTTAGGGAAAAGATTTTAGAGATGACTTCATGGACACATAACATGTGCAGTTTGAACAGTCACACACACAGAACATTCATGACCAAAAGACAGTGTGAACAAAAGCTGGAGGCAGGGAAATAGTAGAAAGGTCACTTTGGACCGTTTGTACGATGAGTGAAAGGAATTATGAATATAGGAAAAGTTATATAGACACATGGAAATTACTGTAAACTCTAAATTGCAATTATGGTTCATCCTTGTATGTACGTTTCATTCTATGGGAATCTAAAAATTTGTGCCAGCCTGGCCTGTTAGAATATTTTGTCTAGCAAATATATGGAGCATTGACTAGTATTCTGAACTTTGTACTGAGTTCTGCTCTACACTTTATCATGGATTTGATTTGCATGCAGAAGGTCTAGCAACTTATCTCCAGTTGTCTTAAGTCACTAAAAATTATTTTTAAAAACCATGATGGCAATAAAACGTATTTTATTACTTCTCATTCATGCACATGCCAGGAAGGGAGTAACTCAGACCACCTTCCATTCCCCTTGCAAGTCTTGGAGGGCAGGTGTTCTCTTTGGAGCCTGCATATATTGTGTCACATAGCTCTGACAGAAGATTCTCAGTAAATACATCTTGACCAATAAATAGATGAGCTCAGAAACACTTTAAAGGGAAAATGGTATTTTACTTGTTTCTTTGTAGAATGGTTTTGAATCTAGCCCACCTTTCTGCAATAAATCTGAATTATAAAGGGAAAGCTGGCTGGTTTGGACTTGTTGCGCTCTCTCCTTTCAGATGCACTGGTAGCTATGGAAAAAGCCATGAAGAGAGACAAGATTATAGTCAATGACCGTCAGTTGGCTTGTGCTCGAATCGCTTCCGCAGAGGGTCAGGACTACCTGAAGGGAATGGCAGCAGCCGGGAACTATGCCTGGGTCAACCGCTCTTCCATGACCTTCTTAACCCGTCAGGTACAGTTGAGGTTGCTTGTCTGTTCCCAGTTATACATGATGAAGTTAAGTAATTTAAAACATAGTGTATTCAAATCTAAGCCTGTAGAATTTGGTTTGGGAAATGTATGTAATAGATACTCAAAATATTGGCGAAGTGTCCAAGCTTTCGGTGTGTCCTTAAGCTAACTCAGCAGGGTATCAGGAAAGGGGAGAAGAGAAGCCAGAATTATTCCTAGAATTTGCCTTGAGCAGCGGAGAGGGTAGAAGTGCCGTTCACTGAGATTCAGAAAGCTGAAGAAGAAGCACCTCTGACGGGTTCGGTCAAGACTAGTTGGAATTTATGGAGTGGCGTTTGCTCTGTGGTCTAAAGACAGTTTTTGTCCTTTACATGAAGGTTAATAATTCTGCTATTTTTGAACTCTTAAATCCCTCACTCCCTTCCAGCAGACCTTCCAGAATCAATAAGATAAGTTCTGAAGAGCTGGTTCTGCCACTTTTAACGTAAGCTTTTTCTCTTAGGCTTTTGCCAAGGTCTTCAACACAACCCCTGATGACTTGGACCTACATGTTATCTATGATGTTTCTCACAATATTGCCAAAGTAGAACAGCATGTGGTGGATGGAAAGGAACGGACTCTGTTAGTACACAGGAAGGGATCCACCCGAGCTTTCCCTCCTCACCATCCCCTCATTGCGGTTGATTATCAAGTACGTACTGAGCCATTTGTGGTTTTAAGCAGTGGGGGCATGATTTAGACAGTTCTAAATACGTAAGAATTTAAACAGGAAAGCAGCAATTGTGAAAAGAAAACAGTCTGTCATCCATGAGAACAGTGATTTCCAGTCTTCTCTGAAGCATGACTCCCCCCATCATCTGTGCTCGCAGTGTGCTGTAGTGCTGCATGGAGAATATTCTACTCCATTAAGATGCACTAAGATTATCTTTTTAAGGCCTTTGAATGATTAGAAGACAGGATTAAGATTAAACTCAGTCTGTTTCATTCCTCTTATCCTTTTGGTGTCTGGCTGTGATAGAGTTAGAAAGACCCTTAACCTACTATTTCACAGATGAGGAAACAAGCCTGAGAGGGCAGATGCCTTGCTTGGGATGGTCCTTCCTAAAAACACTTCACTACACATTTGAGTTTTGCTTTGCTCTTACCTTCAGTCTGTCTTCTGCTGCCTTCCTGGTCCTCACATTTTTCCTCCCATCCTCTTCCCTTCCCTCTCAACTATCAAAGAATCAAAATAATATCTTAATATAGTTGTGAGCACAGTGCATTTAAAGGCCCTGGTTTCTCCACGGTCCTCCAATGCAAGAGGAAATTTAAATCTCAGACATAGAAAGCTCATGCTTTTCTAAATTTTAACACGTTTGATTTGTGTGCTTCCTCAGCTCACTGGACAACCTGTGCTCATTGGCGGCACCATGGGAACCTGTAGCTATGTTCTCACTGGCACTGAGCAGGGCATGACAGAGACCTTTGGAACAACTTGTCATGGAGCGGTGAGTTATGAAAACAGAAACTTACTTAGAAATGTTCTCTTCAGTGTAGTCATTGTTTTGCATTTTGACAGGTAAATGTACTTGGTTGAGCATTAACAAAGTTGAGGTTTGGGTTTGTCTTGTCTCTACCTGAATTTTTCCCCATAATATATACTGTCCAGTGAACTAACTGAGGACACCAAGTATCTCGACCTTAATGGGGTCATTGTATGGCCAGGGACTGTTCCTCAACTCTGTGAGTCCACAAAATCCAGATTGAGAAATTATCACACTAGCATTACTGATAAAACTTTACCTGATGCAAATTTACATCACAGTGTGTCTCAGTGATTCACAGACCTAGCCATTAGCATAATTTGTTCCTTACTGGGTGGGTCCACTCGAGATTTGGAGGATATGCACCATTTTGCAAATCAGGACCCATGTGTAGACTGCACACCTATTTCAATATATTGCCTCTTTTAAGCCAGAGGTTGATAAACTTTCTATAAAGCACCAGACAGTAAATATTTTAGGCTTTTGGGGCCGTAAGATCTCTGTAGCAGCTATTCTATCGTGCCATTTTAGTAGAAAAGCAGCCTTAGACAATATATAAACAAATAGGTATTGCTATGTGCTAATAAAACTGTATTTACAAAAACAGGTAATAGGCCAGATTTGGCCCACAAACCAGTTTTCCAACTGCTCTTCTAAGCCATCAAAGTTCTTAGCTGGTGATGGAGTGGAAAATAGAAACTGTCTATGATACCTTCTCAGTGGGACAGACCCTCACATATATATTAACCCTACTTTTTTTCCTCTGATCCTTTCTCATTTTTAGTTGCCTCCCAACTCCTAACTTTAACCCAGTGATCAAAACCATCTCCCCACACACATTAGCAGTGTCTCAGGGCATTTTCTGTTGTTGCAGAGGGGGAGGGGAATTGTGCTATTGGCAACTAGTGGGTAGAGGGCAAGGATGCCGCTAAACATCTTATAACGTATGGGACAGTCCCCACAACAGTTACCTCATCCAAGATGTCAGTAAGTGCTAAGGTGGAGAAACTGTTTTAAACCACAAAGAGCAAAAAGTTTTTGTGATGATAGACATACTGATTACAATTTTAAATTAACATATTTATATGTAATTGATAATTAATAGTGATTAGATACACAAAACTAAGTCTTTAAATGCTAAATGCTTTGTAGATGTAAATTTGTCTTCCAAAAGGATGAATCTTAAAACAAAAAGCACATTACAGTGTTGATTAAATAGAAAAAGACTCTCTTATTTATTTTTTTAGTTTAAAAAGAAGTCAGGGAAAAGGCATATGATCCTAAGGGTTCAAATAATTGCTGGGATTGAACATAAATTGGAGCTCAGAATTTATAAATGAAGTTCATTCCTTTCCCAATCTAGGGCCGTGCACTGTCCCGAGCAAAGTCAAGGCGTAATTTAGATTTCCAGGACGTCCTAGACAAATTGGCAGACATGGGAATTGCAATCCGTGTTGCCTCACCCAAGCTGGTTATGGAAGAGGTAAGTGAAATTTTGATAAGTATTCAGCATAAAATTGTTTATAATTTATGCCAGTACATGGACACAGCAATTTTTAGTATTGCTAATAGAAATGGTTTTTTTAAAAATAACCTCAGTTACAGTCTGTCATTGTCTTCTCTTTTGTTTGGAGGTTAATTATGAGCTGGGTCCATAAGAATGATTTTTACCATTCATGTATAGTCTTTGTCTACATATTACAAGCTTTTAAATTTAGTTTGAGCTGACCCATCTTAACCTTTCTTTTGCACAACTGTATACTTAACAGTTAAATTTGAAAGCAAATTTGAAAAGGTAGGGCGGGAAATGTTTGAGAAAATGGGTTTTTTTGATTCATAAGGGAGCAAAGATTTTGTTTAAATTACATGTATGTATATGTACACATATGTACATATTTAAATTAGAAGTAACATAACTTCCTTTTAAAAGTTTAAGAGAAAAGAAAAATTGTCATCCAGAAATTCTGTGCCTTGACATAACTATTACCTCCTTTTTTAAGATGCTTATTGCCATTTTTTCCCTAAATGCTTTTTTTAACCTGGTTATAATCATAGTTTACAAACATTTTATAGTCCTTTTTAAAATTTAACACATTATCATAATATTGTTTATGTCATTTTTTAACGATTGAGAAATATTCTACCGTAAGTTTCTGCCCATAGTGGATATTCAAGTAGTTTCCACATCTTTGCTACGCTAAATTAAGTTGTACTGTGTGTCTTCATGCATGAAGCTTTCCTCCAGATGTTTTAATAATTAGAGTGAAATCTCAAAAGCAGAATTACTGCGTTAAAGAGTATGACAAAGCTTTATTTTTTAACAACTTAATTTTTCACCTGATTTTAATTAAGAGGTTTTAGAAAATACCAAGAAGAAAACATCTAGAATTCCACCAACCAGAGATAACCACTTTTAACATTTGGTATACTTTTTACTTGCACATTTTACATATGATTTTTTTCACTCATCCAGCTAATACTTATTAAACATCTGCTATAGTTAGGAACTGTTCTAGGTGCTAGGGATATTGCAGTGAACAAAACAAACATAAATCCTTTCCTGTGAAACTTACCAAATAGTAAAATGTATAGTGTGTAGAATGATGGTAAGTGCTACAAAGTAAAAATGGGAAGGGGGATAGGGAGAGACTGGGAGTGGGTGCAGTTTTAGATAGGGTGTAGTGAGGTGGTATTTGAGTGAAGACCTGAGAGGGGTAAGGGAACAGGCTACGTGGGTATCTAGGGGTAAGCTTTCCAGGCAGGGAGGATGGCAAGTGCAGAAACTCTGAGGCCAGATCATACTTGGAGGTTCAAGAAACGGTGTGGAGGTCAGCGTGACTGGAGCAAGCAAGAGGGAGAGGAGGTTAGAGAGGTAGGGGCACCAGATCGTGTGGGTCCTTGTTTTTTCCTTTACAAATGGATTTTTGCTCTTCCTCTGAGTGAGATGAGGGGGAGACTTAGGAGAATTTTGAGCAGAAGAATAACATGATCTAACTGATGTGTTTGCATGCTGTTGAGAAGAATCTAGAAGAGAAATCGATGATGCAGGAAAGAGTGGGGAATTACTAGAGAAGTGTCCTTGAGTAGATGAAAGGAGATAGGATCTGGTGGGGTTGGTCTTTGCTAGGAGTTTAGGTAATTCATCCTTAATAAAAGGAGAGAAGGTACAGTTGCTGGTAGTCAGGGAAAATACGGTAAGAGAGTTTATGGAGATTCTGTTCTGGTTGTTTCTGTTTTTTCAGTGTAATAGGAAGTAGGGCCAGCAACTGAGAGTGGGGATGCAGGAGAAGGTATAAAACCATCATCTAAGAAAGTGATTGGCCTAGTGAAATTTTGGGTGATTGCCAGGACAGCGTCAAGGGCCCACTTGAGCTTAAATTCAGTGGTTGGGTGTTTTTCAGCTACATCCAACTGTATAGGTGCAGGCATGAAATAGATGTTGAGTTTCCTTTAACCAGGGTTGCAAGTACGGCACAGTAAAGGAGAAGCAAGGTTGTTGAAGGGTGTTGCAAAGGGATTGTGGGTCTCCTGGGGTTAAAGGATTGTTGGAGGTGGAAACCTAGGCTGTCTGGGATGCTGGGAGCTGAGACTGTGGAGGAGTTGTAATCATTGGTAATGATGAGTTCTGGGGGAATGACTCTGGGAGTGAATGGTTGAGGTAAGTATTGAAGGAGCGGGAATCAAGAAACTAGGAAGCCGAGTTACTGAAAGAATCCTCTTCCTGGATACTGAAATCGTTCTGAATTATAGCAGGAGAGGGTGAGGGTGACCCAGGAGCTACAAAACTTCAAGTAACAATGGGGATCAGACTCTAGCAGAAGATTGCAGCAACAAGAGTAGTGGGTGGTATAAATGGTGACTGCAACATTCAAAACTGGGAGAAAGGAGGGAGAATGGTCTGAAAGGAACCATGAAGAGCAAGGACACCTGTCCCACCTCTCAACCTAATGGCATGACCCAGTTTGGGAGGGAAAACAGCTAGCACTTCAGAAAGTTGGAAGCAGAAGAAATATCCTCAGCGGAGGTCCATGTTTCAGCAAGAACAAGAAAGTGAAGGGAATGCTTAAAGAAGAAAGGAAGAAGTTCTTTGCCTTTGACTCAGTGGAAGGAGTTCAGAGGCCACAGTGGAAATGTTTCAGAAACTGGAAGGGAATAGGAGATGGGATAGAAAGGGGTGTGTACAGAGCCCCCACGGGAATCAGTCTGAGAGGCCTAAGCTTGCTGTGTTGACATGAATGGAGATAAAGGGTGTGTGTGGTGAGATTTGTTCTCATGGTGGGAAGACAGAAGGAAGGGGGGAGGTCTTACTAGAAACTCACAGAAATAAATTGTATGTGTATGTATGTATACCTGTGTATGCATGCACATATGTAGTGTAAGTTATATATATGAAAGTAATAACCTTTCCTTATTGTGAAGTTTATACATGGTCATTCCAGGAATTTTGACAACTGTAGAAATATCTAATAAAAGAAAATCAAAATTGCCAATAACTCCACCATCCAAAGACAGTTACCACTAACAGGATGATTTGGTACATTTCCTTCCTGTTGGGTATTAGTGTATATGCTTTATTCAATTACATTTACTGCTCTTCCTACTTTTATACAAGTGATATATGTTCTTTGGGGAAATTTAGAAAAATACAGAAAAAAAAAATAAAACAAGATGAGAGTGTTATCATACTACTCCCTTACCAACACTGAGCTTAATCATCTTTTAAACCTTTGCCTATTTGATAGGCAAAAAAAAGAAAAAACAAAACCAACTCAGTACTGTTTGAATGTGCCGTTTTTAAATTGCAAGTGAACATTAATGCTTTTAAAGATTCCATTTTAAGTAGACATTTCCTCCCCTGCAGGCACCTGAGTCCTATAAGAATGTGACTGATGTGGTGAACACCTGCCATGATGCCGGAATCAGCAAGAAGGCCATTAAACTGAGACCGATTGCTGTTATCAAAGGATAGAACCCTGACCACAGCCACCGGACACCACTGACCCTCACTGAAGTGGACGTGGACTGAAATGCTCTTCAGACATCAGACTCGAGACCTGACAGGTTCCAGGGTATGCAGGTGTAGCTGCCCGTTCCAGAATGGCTGGCGGGGAGGCTCCTGATTCAGTAGCCAATGTAAACTTTCCTTCTGGGAGGAGTCACAGTGCCTCCATTTGGAAAGGGATGTATATGCTTCCTCCCTGATTATCCCACAGGTTTTTAGGAAAGTCTGTTAGGGGGTGGGGGTAAGTCAAGAAACTGCCTTACTCAGTCATACAAGTCTTTAATCATCAGAATGAAGTTCTTTACACCAACCTTTGTTTCCAGCCTGAGAGGTGTCATGAAGAACATTGTATTAAATAGGAAGGTTTTGGAATGTTTCATTTTGCCCTCTGTTTGTCAGTTTGTCCATTTAGCCACTCCTATACCCCCTTCCCCTGCACTGAGCAAAACCCTAAATACCATTCTTACTTAGAGCATATAAAAGGGTCATAGCAAGATGTTAGATGGATAATGAGACACGTTATGGAGGGGTTATGTGTGGAGGTGTAGGGATAGGGACCCAAAAGAGAAAGTAATTCATCATAGACTTGCTACCTTTGTCATTCTAACTATACGGCAGACTTCTGACTTCCCTGAAAAAATGGCATCAGCTGGTATCTTTAATTAGGCCTAGTCTGGCAGACTTTTCTTGAATAATAACTTGCACAGCAGCAGCAGAGAACCCTCACATAATACAGATATCTTTACATTTATGATCGAATTATTATAAAAGCATCAAATGGCCACAGCTATGATGTTAATGGTTACTCTTGTGTTGACAGGTTGGCTAGTCCTTGTGCCACCTAATCAGATTAGGTATTATATACTGTGACACCCAAAGATGTTAACGTTATAGGTTACTAAGGCCATAGTTGAGTCTAAATAGCCAGTAAAATAGAAGAATCTAATAAAGTTGTAATATGTTGTTTATATTTTGTGCTTAATGTTTTATGGCTTAGGATAATTAGTATTTTTTCTTGGTTCACTTTGGACAGTGTTTCTGTTTTCTGATTTTCTCCCTGGTTGCTTTTAGAGATGCACCCTAAAAGATATTCTTTTCTAACGCTTATCTCTCAACATATAATAACCCCCCCCCCATTGGAGTGTCTTCTAAATGCTGTTTGGAAGGCTAGAGAAAAGCAGACTTCCTCTGAAAAATGTATGATATGAAATAGCATGTCTTGACTCTGAGCACTCGGTAACTTTAATGTTTTTGATGGTAGAGTTTGAAAGTTATCAGTAGGTTAGTAATCGTAATGCAATAATTATGCATTAGTTATGCCTCCAGATTGGACCAGCAACTGTTGTGCACAGATGAGTTAAGGATGTAGGTTACCTGTGAACGCTGGAGGGCATTTAAAGATGAGAAACAGGCTTCTGGCAAGTGCTAGATTCTCTAGAGATGAGGCAACACTGAGTGTCTGAGTGGACGTCCTCTAACTGGGCTTTCCCAATGATGTTGTTTGAAACTGATTCATAGCAAAGTCCTCTCCCAAAACTAACTGATGTCAGTGCAAGAAATGCTGCAGATCATCTTAAATACATAGGTTACATTTTATTAGATGCTTTGAAAGTCACTCTTTGGGAAGGGAAGAGGGGAGCAGGTGAGGAGGAGAAATAGAGAAGGATGGTTTGTGCCGTGGCATTTCTGTACTATAAGCTTATATGTAGCATTTCTACCAAACTTGACCCTATTAATGTCCTTGGAAAGTAATGGTTAATATTTTGAGTTCAAGAAGAAAACTACAAACATTGTTTTCCTTGTTCTAAAGATGTTATTTTCCCATTTGAGGCAAAAAGCCACTTAAAAGTGAATGTTCAAATGAAGCTCATGTAACGGACTGTTTTTACTGCCCTGAGTAAAAGAACCCCATGCCTGGGTACATGGACGCAGCTGGGAAAGCCCTTTGATAAGGCACTGTCTGGTTTTCTCAGGCATGAAGATGAGTCTTATTACTATGCACATATTGGTCCCTTTTTCAGGCCTCTAAAGTCAGTAGGTTTATCATTAATATTTTCAAAAGCACTGCCATTCACACATTGATGATGGGCTGTATCATTCCTGTCATCAGCATAGGGTTGGGAAAACCAGTTCATGAGATATAAACAAAATATGAACATTCACTAATTTTCTAATTTTGTGAATATTTTTGGAGCAACAAGGAACTGAAGTTTCAGGAACTGAAGTGTTTTTTTTAGGTTTTCCTATTTTGTTCTTCGTAAGACTGCTTTTTTCCCCCTCATGGTCATTTTAAAGTTTCTTTCTCCTATTTCTGAAAATTGCCTTTAAGCATCACCTATATTGCTGAAGTGTTTGCAACTCTCTGCCTGCTATTTCAATACACAACTGACATAGCCTTTCTGTCCGTACTTCTCACCTATGTCCTTACTGTTACATCTGCTCCATTGCTTGACTATATGGGATTTTCATGTTGTCCAGAGAGCATGATTTGGGTCCATCTGAATCAGTTGAGTTCGAAGATGCTGTTAATTATTAATCAAGCACCTTGGAGTATGCTAAGTTGTTATGATAGATTCTGATCTTTAGAAGATCTTGCTTTAGGGCTTCCCTGGTGGCACAGTGGTTGAGAGTCCACCTGCCAATGCAGGGGACACGGGTTCGTGCCCCAGTCCGGGAAGATCCCACATGCCGCGGAGCGGCTGGGTGGGCCCGTGAGCCATGGCCGCTGAGCCTGCGCGTCCAGAGCCTGTGCTCCGCAACGGGAGAGGCCACAACAGTGAGAGGCCCGCGTACCGCAAAAAAAAAAAAAAAAAATCTTGCTTTAAAACTAGTATCTGAAACACCAGTGATCTGAAAAGAAGATAATGTTATAAGGGGAACATGTCATAGAGAACTGAGTGGTGATTGAAGTTGTACCTTGCAGACAGACATGTTGTAAATGAACAAAGTGCCAAGCATATAGTAGGTGCTTAATACCTTAAAAATCACCATTCCTGCTTTGCAGTTTACCCAACATCTTTACATATGGTTTTAGTCCTTAATAAATGAGGGAGGACTGACAGGCAGGGTCGACGCCCCTACTCAGCCTTGAAGCAGTTACAGAAGACTGACCGTTGCCCCTTGCTTTCCATTAGAATGTGGGAGTAAAATCTCTGAGGGGGGGATGAAACAGGAGGGGAGGGGTCAGGGCACAACCTTTAAAAGAATGACATAGCCATAGGACATGACAAAAACTTGTTAGAACCAACTAGATCCAAGATGGCGGAAGATTCAACTTCCAGTGGACCTTGAGCCTCATTATATGCTCATTGTAATACATTAGCATATGCTAAATGACATGACACCCACAGGTGTCATGACAGTTCCTAGGCCGACCATCAAAGGTCAAAAAGTGAGTGGTGGCCCAATTTCTGGAAATCTCCGCCCCTTCTCCAAAATAGTTGGAATAATCCTCCCACTCATTAGCCTATGAAATTACCCAGCCCATAAAAACTAACAACCCCATATTCCAGGGCCTCTAGCCTTTTGAGACGGACTGCATTCTGTATGTGGAAAGTGTATCTCTCTAAATAAGTTCACTTCTTATCTAAAAGGAGGGAGGGAGGATTGTGTGAGCCATTCACTGGAATTTAATGAAGTTGGCAAGATAGTTATTATCGCATCATTACAAATTAGAACAAAGCCTCAAAGATCAAGCAGCTTGGGGACCTCCCTGGTGGTGCAGTGGTTAAGAATCCGCCTGCCAATGCAGGGGACACGGGTTTGATCCCTGGTCCGGGAAGATCCCACATGCCACGGAGCAACTAAGTCCGTGTGCCACAGCTCCTGAGCCCGTGTGTCACAACTACTGAAGCCTGTGTGCCTAGAGCCCGTGCTCTGCAACAAGAGAAGCCATCACAATGAGAAGCCCACGCACCGCAACAAAGAGTAGCCCCCACTCGCTGCAACTAGAGAAGACCCAACGCAGCCAAAAATAAGTAAAACTTAAATAGTTTGCCCAAGAGCAAGCTTGCCCAAGGGCACCAACTAATGACAAAGCCAGGCATAGAGAGCCAGGTGTTTTGACTCCCAAGTTTAATGTTTTTTTTGTTTTTTTTTAAATTTCTGTTTGCACCACGCAGCATGCGAGATCTTAGTTCCCCAACCAGGGATCAAACCCACGCCCCCTGCGATGGAAATGCGGAGTCTTAACCATTGGACCGTGAGGGAATTGCCCCTGTTTTCTTGATGTCACACTGCCTCATTTAACCACTTTGTGCTGCTTTTTCTAATCAGTACAAGAACCAGCCAAGACCAGTCTGGAACTTTTAACATGGAGCACTCACAGAAATTTCTTTTAAATGGGATTAGTCTTCTTGCTTGGCCTTGTTGAGGCAGGTCAGAGATCTTGACCACCATTAAGGATTCTGTGTGAACTATGAAGGTTTTATTCTGCTTGATGAATGTGTATAAAACAGGCCTCTCCTTTTGCTTTGTGTCCTAGCCCACAAATCAGTAAATGTCAGGTAGCCCTCAAAACACAGCATCCCTAGGGACCCCAGGACCCTGTAAACATTTGCCGCACTTTAGAGTGTTAGCTTGAGAAAGACTTCTGGAGTTTGCCTCACCTCTGTTGCTACATGTTTCTTTCCCAGAATGGGAGAAAAATTTGTGTATAATCAGGCACCAAGACACTTGCCCAAGTTACTGGGGGAAGGAGACCCCTTTGCTCTCGATTCTAAATCAGTATTTTATTAATCAACAATAGTTTTATTCTTCACCGTGAGCAGAGCACTGTGCTAGATCCTAAGGAAGTTCACAAAGATTGTCAGATTCTACCTTCAAGAACTTAGAGTCTAGTTGAGAATGTGGAACAGATGTGCATACTTTTCAAACAAAAGCAACTCAAAGCAATTTAAGCATTGACTGATAAGTGTGAAGAATACGTGTTGTAGGGAAAAGACACTGAATTCCAGCCCATCGTTGTACACAGCCACGCTACTTCAGAGGGGTGTGTGTGCTCTAAGCCTCCACTTCCTCACCTCCCATGCTGTCCTTGATTCTTCTTAATCCTGGCTGTGTCCTTACAACTCCAAGGAATCTACTCACCAACGTCACCAGTGACCTTGTGGTTGCTAGTTAGATGGACCAATTTTTGTTTGTATTTGCCTTGTGTAGTATTTGGTACTATTAATCACTCTTGGAACACTCCCTTAAAACGTTTTCACTGGGGGAATTCCCTGGCAGTCCAGTGCTTAGGACTCTGCACTTCCATTGCAGGAGACACGGGTTTGATCCCTGGTCAGGGAATTAAGATCCCACAAGCCACACAGTGCAGCCAAAAAATTTAAAAATTTTTTAAAATCAAAAAAGTGTTCTCACTGGGCTACATCCTGGCCCTCTTCCCACTGTGCACATACTTCATGGCTCATTTTCAACTATTCCCATGGCTGGTGACCCCATGTTCACCTCTCCAACCACACCTGCTGGACAGCTCCACCTAAAGATCCCATAGACATCTCAAAATCAACACGTAAATTCAACTCATCATTTTTCCTTCTTTCAAGATCTGTTCCCAGTCTCAGGGAAGACACTACCACCGGCCGATCACTTAAGCCAGAAATTAGTGTCTTCTTTGATTCTCGCCTCTCTTACCTTCTTTCAAGTCTTGTCAATTCTAACGCTTGGCTATCTCTAAAATGCTTGCCTCTCTTCATTTTCAGTGCCTACATCACTTACCTGTTCAGATCCTTGTCTGCCGTCTCTGAGACTATGCATTAGCTGGTAGCCTGCCCCGCATAAATCCTCTTTTCTTCCGGTAATAGAACCCGTATGTTTCTTAGCAAACCATTCCGCCTCCATTCTCAGTTCATGTGGTTTGTTGGGTGGACTGACTCCACCCCTAGACTCACACCTGGGTACCTGCATCACTTCCTCCTCCCCAAGCCCCCAGCCCCAGGAACTGGGTGAGGAATTGGCACATGATCCAGTTAGAATAAAAGCTAACTGGGAGTTTTTTCTGTTACCCAAAAGCAAGGTGCCCTTTTTCCCCTGGTGTTGCTAAGAGGATATGATGTAGGCCTGGGCCTCTTGCTGGCTATCTTGCCATTTGAGCAAACTTGCCTGAGAAATGGAACCCACATAAAGGAAAGCAGAACTGAAAAAGCAGAAGATTTGAACTGGACTTATCCATGCCCAAAAGCAGGATACCCTTGGACTTTTCAGTTATGTGAGAGGAAAAAAGTGTACCTTTGTGCTTAGGTCAGTTTGAGTTGAATTTTCTTAGAACCATAAGATTCCTGGCTGGCACAGTGATCAGATGATGGAAGTAGGCAGGAAGAGAGGAGTCAGCTGAATCCGCAGTTTCACACCTTGACATACTGAAAGAAGGATGGCTCCCCTCTCAGAAACAGATTGCTGAGGAAAACTGATTTCAAGAGGGTCGTGAGTTTGGCATTAGACACATCGAATTTAAGGTGCTTCAGACCATGGAGGAGGCAACTGAAGATGTATTACAGGGGCTGAGAAGGGAGACTCTAAATGGATTGTTAGATTTCGGAGAAAGAGATATTTCAGGACTCAGACTCTGAGGAAATCTAGCACCAGAGCATGAGAATCCTCCCTAATAATCTTAATAGTTAACATTTATTGAGCATTTCCTATAAGCTGGAGATTGTTTTAGGATGGACATAATTGAGATAGCAAGAGGAAATAACACCCCTCCAAGCTACCCAATAATAAGGAACCTGAAAAATGGTAGATCTGAAAGACTCAATAGGCATTTCTTGAGATGGTAGTTGTGGTCCTTAAACTTGTGGAGGTCAGGGATGTTCTTTGAGAATCCAGTAAAAGCTAAGGTAGATCTCTCCCCAGAAAAATGTACAATCAATCACACAAAAGTTTGCATATAACTCATAGGGTTTACCGAGGTCATCTTTATTAAATCACAAGGATGTGTGTGCGAGAGAGAGAGAGGGATAAAGACTGGAACATCTTCTTGTGCCAAAAAATAAGGAAAAGCTCAATGAATAATGGGGACATGTAAAAGGAACCAGCTTGAAGGGGTTTCTCCACCCCCAGTCAAGTTAGAAACAATCTGAACACTCAGGAACAGTATTTATCAAAAATAATATTAATAGGTGACAACCTACTGGATGAGTCGATACTGATAAAAATAAATGAATAAATTAATTGGGAAAGTAGGGAAAGCTCTTCCTTATAGGAGAATGCCAACTAATAAATACGGAAGGACTAATGGAGATAGAGAATCAACGTTTGGCAACCACTATGGAGGTGACTGATGCACATAGGAGTTGTCAATAAACATGAAGGTGAGTTGGTGGAAGTTTGATGAACAGGATATTGGCATAATATCAGAATACCTCTCCCTCCCTCAAAGACTAATCAATTACAAAGGTGAATTTAAGGTAGAGAAACCTGGCAGATTGATCAAGGTTAACATGGCCAATGGTGGGATGACTCACATCTCCTGGTGTGAGGCAGAGAGGAACACAGCACCATCTCTGAGATGTTCCTGTCGAGAATGCATGGCCTGAATCTGGTCATGAGCAAACATTGAAAGGACCCAAGTTGAAGGTCATCCTACAGAAAGAAAGCCTATGCACTCAAAACTGTCAAGGAAATGAAAGACAGGGAGAGGTTGGCAAACTGTTCCAGACGGAAGGAGTCTGAAAAGACATGACAACTAAAGACAATGTATATTCCTGGATGGGATCCTGGACCAAAAAGGAAACACTGACATTGTTGGGACAGTTGGTGAAATTTGAATGAAATCTATAAACTGGCCAGTAGGGATATACCAACGTTGATTTCTTGATTCAGTGATTATGCAGGGTGGTGTCTTTGTGTGATATTGTGATCTATAATATAAATTTGGTCTTCAACCCTGGCTTTTGGCACAGAGCTCCTAAACCCTTGGAATTTCCTAAGTGATGAGTGATAAAGGTGCCTTGTTATTCATAACAGGCCCCTTTCAACCACATCAGAGTTTATACCAATGAGATAACTTTTGGAAAACCCCTAAGGAGGGGGGCTGGTTGCCAGGGGAGCCAACCACATGATTAGACGGTTGGAACTTTCAGCCCCAACCCTGGACCTCCAGGGAAACGTGAGAGGCTGGAGATGGACTTCAGTCACCAATGGCCAGTAATTTAATCAATCATACCTATGTAATGAAGCCTCCATAAAGACCCAAAAGGGGTTCAGAGAGCTTCCACATTGGTGAAACAGAACACATCCACGTGCCAATAGGGTAGCACACCCGAAACTCCACGAGGACAGAAGCTCCTGTGTTCAGGACCTTTCTGGACCTCTCCCTTTGTATCTTCTCATCTAGCTGTTCATTTGTACCCTTTAATATTCTTTGTAACAAACCAGTAATCTAGTAAGTAAATGGTTTCCTGGGTTATGTGAACCGCCCTAGTAAATTAATCAAACCCAAGGAAGGGGGTCATGGGAACCTCTGATTTATAGCCAGTGGGTCAGAAGCACAGGTGACAACCTGGACTTGTGACTGGCATCTGAAGTGGGGGAAGACCTGTGGACAGAGCCTCTAACCTGTGGGATATGATGCTGTCTCCAGGTACATAGTGTCAGAATTGAGTTATATTTGTAGGACAACCAGTGTCCACTGAGAATTAGAAAATTGCTTGGTGGTGTTGGAAAACACAGACCTCGACCTTGTTTGGGAGTGTGAATGAAAATTAACAGAGCTAAGACACCAGCCAAGCCCCCCGATGCTGCGCTCTGGAGCAGAGAAGGCGAGTGCCCAACACCCCGTGTGACTCAGACCCGATGCCCGGCCCTCAGGCAGCTGCACCTGACCAGGAAGCCCCTGACAGGTGGAGGAGGCTGCCCCTCAGGAGTCTCTGGGGCCCAAGGAGAGGAGCCCCCAACAGGATGCCTGACTCTCAGGTGACGCCATGACAGGATGGCTGCCCAAGCCGTGTGGCTGACAGGGTCTTAGTTCTCCGGCTGGGTGTCAGGCGTGAACCTCTGAGGTGGGAGAGCCGAGTTCAGGATATTGAACCACCACAGACCTCCTGCCCCCACGTAACATCAATCAGCGAGAGCTCTCCCAGAGATCTCCATCTCAACTCTAAGACCCAACTCCACTCAACAAACAGCAAGCTCCAGTGCTGGACACCCCTTGCCAAACAGCTAGCAGGACAGGAACAAAACCCCACCCATTAGCAGAGAGGCTGCCTAAAATCATAATAAGTTCACAGACAGCCCAAAACACACCACTGGACGCAGTCCTGCCACCAAAAAGACAAGATCCAGCCTCATCCACCAGAACACACACACCAGTGCCCTCCACCAGGAAGCCTACAGAACACACTGAACCAACCTTACCCACTGGGGGCAGACACCAAAAACAACAGGAACTACGAACCTGCAGTCTGTGAAAAGGAGACCCCAAACACAGTAAGTTAAGCAAAATGAGAAGACAGAGAAACACACAGCAGATGAAGGAGCAAGGTAAAAACCCACCAGACCAAACAAATGAAGAGGAAATAGGCAGTCTACCTGAAAAAAGAATTCAGAGTAATGATAGTAAAGATGATCCAAAATCTTGGAAATAGAGAAAATGCAAGACACATTTAACAAGGACCTAGAAGAAGTAAAGAGCAAACAAACAATGATGAGCAGCACAATAAATGAAATTAAAAACTCTCTAGAAGGGATCAGTAGCAGAATAACTGAGGCAGAAGAACGGATAAGTGACCTGGAAGATAAAATAGTGGAAATAACTACCACAGAGCAGCATAAAGAAAAAAGAATGAAAGAATTGAGGACAGTCTCAGAGACCTCTGGGACAACATTAAACACACCAACATTTGAATTATAGGGGTCCCAGAAGGAGAAGAGAAAAAGAAAGGGTCTGAGAAAATATTTGAAGAGATTATAGTTGAAAACTTCCTTAATATGGGAAAGGAAATAGTCAATCAAGTCCAGGAAGCACAGAGGGTCCCATACAGGATAAACCCAAAGAGAAACACGCCAAGACACATATTAATCAAACCATCAAAAATTAAATACAAAGAAAAAATATTAAAAGCAGCAAGGGAAAAGCAACAAATAATGTACAAGGGAATCCCCATAAGGTTAACAGCTGATCCTTCAGCAGAACTCTGCAAACCAGAAGGGAGTGGCAGGACATATTTTAAGTGAGGAAAGGAAAAAACCTACAACCAAGATTACTCTACCCAGCAAGAGTCTCATTCAGATTCGATGGAGAAATTAAAACCTTTACAGACAAGCAAAAGCTAAGAGAATTCAGCACCACCAAACCAGCTTTACAACAAATGCTAAAGGAACTTCTCTAGGCAGGAAACACAAGAGAAGGAAAAGACCTACAATAACAAACCCAAAACAATTAAGAAAATGGTAATAGGAACATGCATATCGATAATTACCTTAAATGTAAGTGGATTAAATGCTCCAACCAAAAGACATAGACTGACTGAATGGATACAAAAACAAGACCTGTATATATGCTGTCTACAAGAGACCCACTTCAGACCTAGGGACACATACAGACTGAAAGTGAGGGGATGGAAAAAGATATTCCATTCAAATGGAAATCAAAAGAAAGCTGGAGTAGCAAGTCTCATACCAGACAAAATAGACTTTAAAATAAAGACTATTACAAGAGACAAAGAAAGACACTACATAATGATCAAGGGATCGATCCAAGAAGAAGATATAACAATTGTAAATATTTATGCACCAAACATAGGAGCACCTCAATACATAAGGCAAATGCTAACAGCCATAAAAGGGGAAATCCACAGTAACACAATAATAGTAGGGGACTTTAACACCCCACTTTCACCAATGGACAGATCATCCAAAATGAAAATAAATAAGGAAACACAAGCTTTAAATGACACATTAAACAAGATGGACTTAATTGATATTTATAGGACATTCCATCCAAAAACAACAGAATACACATTTTTCTCAAGTGCTCATGGAGCATTCTCCAAGATATATCATATCTTGGGTCACAAATCAAGCCTTGGTAAATTTAAGAAAATTGAAATCATATCAAGTATCTTTTCCAACCACAACGCTATGCGACTAGATACCAATTACAGGAAAAAAAAACTGTAAAACATACAAACACATGGAAGCTAAACAATGCACTACTAAATAATTTGATTACTGAAGAAATCAAAGAGGAAATGAAAAAATACCTAGAAGCAAATGACAATGGAGACACAATGACCCAAAACCTATGGGATGCAGCAAAAGCAGTTCTAAGAGGGAAGTTTATAGCAATACAATCCTACCTCAAGAAACAAGAAAAATCTCAAAACAACCTAACCTTACACCTACAGCAATTAGAGAAAGACAAAAAACCCCAAAGTTAGCAGAAGGAAAGAAATCGTAAAGATCAGATCAGAAATAAATGAAAAAGAAATGAAGGAAATGGTAACAAAGATCAATAAAACTAAAAGCTGGTTCTTTGAGAAGATAAAATTTATAAACCATTAGCCAGACTCATCAAGAAAAAATGGGAGAAGACTCAAATCAACAGAATTCGAAATGAAAAAGGAAGAGTAACAACTGACACTGCAGAAATACAAAGGATCATGAGAGATTACTACAAGCAACTATATGCCAATAAAATGGACAACCTGGAAGAAATGGACAAATTCTTAGAAAAGCACAACATTCCGAGGCTGAACCAGAAAGGAATAGAAAATATAAACAGACCAGTCACAAGCACTGAAATTGAAACTGTGATTAAAAATCTTCCAACAAACAAAAGCCCAGGACCAGATGGCTTCACAGGTGAATTCTGTCAAACATTTAGAGAAAAGCTAACACCTATCCTTCTCAAATTCTTCCAAAATATAGCAGAGGGAGGAACTCTCCCAAACTCATTCTATGAGGCCACCATCATCCTGATACCAAAAGCAGACAAAGATGTCACAAAAAAAGAAAACTATAGGCCAATATCACTGATGAATATAGATGCAAAAATCCTCAACAAAATACTAGCAAACAGAATCCAACAGCACATTGAAAGGATCATACATCATGATCAAGTGGGGTTTATTCCAGGAATGCAAGGATTCTTCAATATACACAAATCTATCAATGTGAAACAACATATTAACAAATTGAAGGATAAAAACCATATGATATTCTCAATAGATGCAGAAAAAGCTTTCGACAAAATTCAACACCCATTTATGATAAAAACCCTCCAGAGGGACTTCCCTGGTGGTGATAGATTTGGTACACAAATCTATCAATGTGAAACAACATATTAACAAATTGAAGGATAAAAACCATATGATATTCTCAATAGATGCAGAAAAAGCTTTCGACAAAATTCAACACACACTTACGATAAAAACCCTCCAGAGGGACTTCCCTGGTGGTGCAGTGGTTAAGAAATCCACCCCTCGAACCAGGGGTTTGAGCCCTGGTCTGCGAAGATCCCATGTGCCATGGAGCGGCTGGGCCCATGCACCACAACTACTGAGCCTGCGTTCTAGAGCCTGCGAGCCGCAACTACTGAGCCCATGTGCCACAACTACTGAAGCCCACATGCCTAAAGCCTGAGCTCTGCAACAAGAGAAACCACTGCAATGAGAAGCCCACACAACACAACAAAGAGTAGCCCCCACTCAATCCAACTAGAGAAAGCCCATGTGGGGCAATGAAGACCCAGTGCAACCAATAAATAAATAAAAATAAAATTAAACAACAACAAAAAACTACAATGAAGCATCACCTGACACCGTTCAGAATGGCCATCATCAAAAAATCTACAAACAATAAATGCTGGAGACGGTGTGGAGAAAAGGGAACCCTCTTGCACTGTTGGTGGGAATGTAAATTGATACAGCTACTATGGAGAACAGTATGCAGTTTCCTTAAAAAACTAAAAATAGAACTACCATATGACCCGGCAATCCCATTACTGAGCATATACCCTGAGAAAACCATAATTCAAAAAGAAGCATGTACCACAATGTTCATTGCAGCACTATTTACAATAGCCAGGACATGGAAGCAACCCAAGTGTCCACTTACAGATGAATGGATAAAGAAGATGTAGCACATATACACAATGGAATATTACTCAGCCATAAAAAGAAACGAATTTGCATTATTTGTAGTGAGGTGGATGGACCTAGAGTCTGTCATACAGAGTGAAGTAAGTCAGAAAGAGAAAAAAAAATGCCTTATGCTAACACATATATATGGAATCTAAAAAAAAAAAGTTCTGAAGAACCTAGGGGCAGGAGAGGAATAAAGACGCAGACGTAGAGAATGGGCTTGAGGACACGGGGAGGGGGAAGGGTAAGCTGGGACAAAGTGAGAGAGTGGCATGGACATATATACACTACCAAATGTAAAACAGATAGCTGGTGGGAAGCAGCCGCATAGCACAGAGAGATCAGCTCGGTGCTTTGTGACCACCTAGAGGGGTGGGAGGGAGACGTAAGAGGGAGGGGATATATGTATACGTATAGGTAATTCACTTTGTTATACAGCAGAAACTAACACAACATTGGAAAGCAATTATACTCCAATAAAGATGTTAAAAAAAAAAATAAGAAAACAGAAACCTCATTTAAAATGGAGTCAGGAGGCCAGAAGAGGGAGCTCTCACGCCCACCACTTGCCATCAGTTGCAGACCCCAACAGCAAGAAGGTTACTACTTTACTACCCAGCAGGAGGAAGGCACAATTTCTCCCAGCCCAGTGACAGCCCAGCCAATGAGAGACAGTCATGGCTCAGCTAATGAAAAGCTACTATACTTGGAACTCCCAGTTTCCTCCAGAGGATTCTTTGTTTATAACAGCCCCTCCCAACTTTCCCCTCTCCTTTATAAAAGAATCTTCCTCTCTCTTCTCCCCAAGGGAGGCCAGCAGATGAACCACCCAGTTAATCTCACAGTCTCAACTGTGAGAAACAAATTGCTGTTGTAAATTTTAGAGTGACTTCTTACACAACATTAGAAAACCTAGTATGTTTCTATTTCCATCCTCATACTTGAGAATTTAATCAATACCAACTGACTTTATGCTGAATAGAATTTTCCTCAAATTGGATAGAGTAGTTGTATTTCTCTGCAAAGCAATCCCTAACTTCCATTGGAGAATTGATTTGTGTATGGGTTAATAGTGATAATAGCACTTTTTAGAGAGATATTTTACTTATGTAGCCTCATTTCACCTTTACCACAACCCTGTGAGATGGAATAGGACTTACTATCCTTAATTTTACAGATGAGAAAAGTAGGTTCAGAGCGGTCATGTCACTTGCCCAAGGAAACATAACCAATAAGTGCTGAAGTCAGGACTGGAATACAGGTCCTTTCTACTCCGTCAAGGTGCAGCTAGTGTCATGGGCCTCTGTGGGGAACACTTGGCTTACCTGCAGATGTCAAACCGAAATTACATCAGGAAGTGTTCTAATGTTCTGAATCAAGTTTGGTTGCTGTGAATGTGAAAGGGGATTGATGGGGATCCCCTTATCAAGTAGGACCCCACTTTATTCCATTTGTCCCTCATTTTTTTACATGGATATTGAGCTGAGTGTGGTAACCATGGGTCTCAAACAAGAAGAGTTTACAGGGGAACTTAATGTCAGTCTTCAGATATGCTGGTCTGATTGAAAGTTGTCTAGTCATTTGAATCTGCACAGGGCTGCTTTAGAACAGTAGAAGGAGAAGAGATGTTGATTGAAAATTAGAGTGAAAAGTAATTGAAGTACAAAAATCCTTGCTTTATTTTTCTTGGCCATTATCACCACCTGAAGCATATTTATGCTTGTTTACTGATTTTCTTCCTCTCCTAAAATTAAGCTCCATGTAGGCAACCAGTAAATATTTACTGATTGATGAATGGATGGATGGATGGATGGATGGATGAAGACCAACCAGAGACAGTGTACTACCACTGATCTGTATGATATGCTACTTAACCTCTCTAAGCTTCACTTCCTCATCTTTAAAATGGAAGTGATATACATACCTTGTAGGATGGTTGTGAAGATCAGATGAGAATAATACATAGAAGGGCTAGCCTTCTGTCTGGTAGGCCCTCAGGAAATGTCAACTGGTGGAGAATTTCTGTCATTAGAGGTCTTTTAAGAGAGAACAGATATGCTTCTGCCCTGCATGGTTTAATCCTTCATTTCACTAAAACCCCTGGGGTTGAATCAGGTCATTTCCCAAGGCCCTTTCTAGTCCCGTGACTCTGAGATAGGATTCCTTCTTCAGAGATGTTTCCACTGTCAGGGAAATGAGAAATGTCTTCAGCAGTGGCCCCCTCAAGGCTTGCTCTGCAGGCAAAAACCAGTTTGGAGAGTTTCATCGTCTGGACGCACTTCCTTCTGCCACAACTGCAGTTTCATTTTGGCTGTGGTTAATGACAGTGAGTAACCCAACATGAAAAGGCCGCTGACAGGTTTTCAGCAAAGGACACAGCTAAATAGCTACGAAAGGATTAAAGACCAATCTCACCACCCAGAGAGCCTGTGTGTAAAATGCATACACAACTCAGCGATGATAATCAAAGAGCTGGGAATGGTTCTATGGTTTCATGGACCAATAAAGAAAATGTAAAGCAATTTCAGGCCCTCTGCCCTCTTCCAACAGCCTGTCCGCCTCACATGGAGATAAAAGGGCTGGTGATGGCTGAAAGAGAAGGGTGGAGAAGTGATCATTCTGCAGAGAAGGAGTCCGCTGAGCCACATTTCCATCAAAAGTCTCATTCCCAGGGCGACAAGTGGGATTGTTATCCATTTTGGGAGAAGACAATGATAACTTTGGAAGCGTTAAAAAAAACCTTCAGAGGTTTCTGAGCAGAAACAGCTCAGAAAGCTTTTGAAATGCACCATCTGAAACCATGGTTGGCTATAGCTGAGTAACGCTGACTCATCCTATGAAACGCCTTCCCCAGTCTGATGGGACTTTGCTCTCAAATTCAATTAAGGCTTATAGCACCTGGAGTCAGGAGGATGAGAGTTAAATTCAGGTGTCCTGAGTTAAAGTTATGTTACCCAAAAATCACAAAACGGCTAGGCCAAAGGAGCAGACCCCATCTCTTCAGATCTAGATAACTGAAGGGCATCTCAGTTCTACTCGCCTCCAAACTTTGTTCCTTTTTCCTAGGTTATTTTATTCTTCTTCTTGTCTCCAGAAATAATTCCACAAAGGGAAGAAAATAAGGTATTGTTTTCTTCTTTCTCATCAGCGCTTGATCCACTGCAGTTACTTTATACCAGTTGTTCTGTAAATGCTATTCTACGTGAGAAGAATTTTTTAATTAATTAATTTATTTATTTATTTATTTTTGGCTGTGTCGGCTCTTTGTTGCTGTGCGCGGGCTTTCTCTAGTTGCGGCGAGCGGGGGTTACTTTCATTGCGGTGCGTGGGCTTCTCATTGCAGTGGCTTCTGTTGTTGTGGAGCACGGGCTCTTTGGCATGTGGGCTCAGTAGTTGTGGCTCTCAGGCTCTAGAGTGCAGGCTCAGTAGTCGTGGCTCATGGGCTTATTTGCTCCACGGCAGGTAGCATCTTCCCAGACCAGGGCTTGAACCTGTGTCTCCTGCGTTGGCAGGCGAATTCTTAACCACTGAGCCACCAGGGAAGTCCCTCTAGTGATCTTTCAATGGCTAAATCCAATGCATCCCTCTCACACTTAAACTCCCTGACAGGGCTTCCCTGGTGGCGCAGTGGTTGAGGGTCCGCCTGCCGATGCAGGGGACGCGGGTTCGTGCCCCGGTCTGGGGGGATCCCGCATGCCGCGGAGCGGCTGGGCCCGTGAGCCATGGCTGCTGGGCCTGCGCGTCCGGAGCCTGTGCTCCGCGACGGGAGAGGCCACAGCAGTGAGAAGCCCACGTAATGCAAAAAAAAAAAAAAAAAAAAAAAAAAAAAAAAAAAACTCCCTGACACCTCTGACTCACTTGATGCTGTCCACTGCCTCCTTCTTACAAAATGACATCTTCATTTAATTGCCATGATCTCACACCAGCCTGGTTCTCCTTCCAACTTCTCAGTCCTCTTCAAAGACATTTTTACTTCTGCCGCTCCTTCAGTGTAGGCCTGCCCGGCTTTCTTCTCTCCCTGGGAGATCTCATCTACTCCTACTGCTGCCTGTATGTTTATGCCTCTCAATCTACAGCTGTCCTTAACTTCCCTCCTGACCACATTGTCAGCATTTCCAACTGCTTGTGGGCAGGAGTAACCTATTAATATTTTAAACCCAGCATCTCCAAATCAAGAGAGGTACCTTTTCAATCTGCTTCTCTTTCTGCATTCCCAACTTCAGTTAGTGGGAACTCACTAGAGTTGTCTCTAACTTCTTCCTCTTCTTTATCCCCAGCCCCATCCTCTGAGTAGCCAAGACCTATTAGTGCTACTCCCACATCACCTCCTCATCCATCCATCCCTTCCTTCCCATCCCCACCACCACTGCCTTCATTTAAGCCCTCACTTCCTCTTCCTTCATTATTGCAATACCCCATCAGTCTGCTGCTTCCTGCCACCAGAGTGATCCTCAGCCACAGCGAGGAACAGTTCACCCTCTCTGCAAGCCAAAAAAACCCCATTTTTTTCAATAGTTCCCCATTGTCTTAAAAATAAAGTTCAAGTTATTTTAGCCGGGCTTTCAATGCCTCCTAGAACCTAGTCTCAGCCATCATTTCTAATCTCCTATTACTCGGCTTCTATTCTCCAAACACAGTTCCTTGCTTCTAGGTAGGAATCCAGTCGATCCCCCGCTAGATGCTCTGCCTGTAATTGTTCCCCTTGGATGCTCTGCCTGTAGTTCTCATTCCATTTTCACCTGCCCAATGCTGTATCCCCCAAAGCCTTCCCTCCGAGTCCTCTGCTCACTTGAAGTTAGAACAAGTCCCTCTTTTCTCTGTATCCTCATAGCATTTTTCATTTTGGACCCCAGTTGTAACACTTACACCTTTTTACCTCATATTGAGGTGAAATGGGTTCATTTTTCCTCCAGATTGTAAGATTCTTCAAAGTGCACTCCAAAAGATTATGAAGTTTGTGTTTTTTAAAATTAAGCATCATAACAGCAACTAGACTCAAAGTGTAAACTGCAGCTCTGGGACTGGATCTTTCTAGAGGGAGAAGACGATACAGAAGCATAGAGCTACTGCACTGTGTGGCAGGAAGTGGGCATGTCTTACCGCCATTTGTTTCCCCTAGTCTAGGACTTTGCACATGTCAGAAGAATGGCATGTTCTAGCTGGAAGGCCTGAAAGATCATGCAGTCCAATCTTCACGTGCCCTAGCATAGGGAACTGAGATCACTGAAGTTAGGGACTCACCCAAGGTCACCAGATCAGTGAAAGGCCAAGCCCCAGGGCACACTCTCCCACACCCCTCTACAGCCCCTCCTTCTTTGCACCCAAGGGATGGGGGTAAGGTGTCACAGTTATTAATCAGTGTTATGAATATTCTGAAAGTAATACAATGTAATCAACGGATATGTCTGGGCTGAGTGTCCAAAGAAATAGGGAAGATCTTGAAGGACTTGCAATGTTTCTCCTTTCATGAGTGCATCATTTCCATAAAAGTCCTCTCCACTCCATTGATTCTACACAGCCTGAGGGATCCTAGTTCCCTGAATAAACCCAAGCCCTCGGCAGTGAAAGCATGGAGTCCTAACCACTGGACAGCCAGGGAGCTCCCAAGAGTCAAATTGTTCTATGGTTAATTAAGTGTTCAGTCACAGAAAAAGGGAAGACTGAACATTTTAAAAGGTCTCATTCCTGGATTGGTGCTCCTCCTGTAAGCCATTAGGAAAGATCCAGAAAAACTGCCTGATTTTTGTTTTCTCTAAAAAAAGTTACATGATTGAGATAGGATTTTATTATTTTTTTTCCAAAAGGTTTCTCAAAATCATTGCTTTATTCTCAATAGGACTTATTTTGTTTTAATTAAAAAAACTTTTTTCAATAGGACTTTAAACAAAAGCCTCATTAGAAGTCTCTCAAGAAATTTTATCCAGAAAAAAAGTTCTCTTTTAAAACTGCCTTTGTCCTTCTCTTTATAAACCACTCATGTCAGCCAAGTATATTATACTTATTCACATTTTTTTTTTTTTTTTTTTTTTTTGTGGTACGCGGGCCTCTCACTGTTGTGGCCTCTCCTGTTGCAGAGCACAGGCTCCGGACGCGCAGGCTCCGCGGCATGTGGGATCCTCCCGGACCGGGTCATGAACCCATGTCCCCTGCATCGGCAGGCAGACTCTCAACCACTGCGCCACCAGGGAAGCCCTATTCACACATTTTATACACATATTTTGAAGAAGTAAATGAAATCTTTATTTCTTTTTTCCTGCATTAAAAGCAACCACATAACCTGTATAGATTAAACAAAATGTACTCTTTTATTATTATTCCTACTTTAGAAAAGAGAATGTCAAGGTTCTCACCCATTAGCTGGGGCAGAAAAAAGGAATAAAGAGTGTTATTACTGTCCAACGAATACCCCTAAAAAAGTCTCTCAAGGTTCTTCAATTAACAACTTGATTAATTAGCCTCTTCTCCAACACAGCCAGGAGGTAACATGAGTGCTTTCCCTTTTTTTTCTTTTCTTTTTCCCCCTAATTAGCAAATATATCTTACTTATACTTGCTTCACTGAAACCGGCACTGGAATAAGAACCAGCCTGGAGAAGAAATGGATACATTATAGGAGTTTGTCAGAATGTAATTAAGTAATGGGTAAGAGAAAATAGCTGTTCCATCTTGCTCATTCAAACCACAAAGCTCTGCCTGCTTCTAAAGAAAAAGTAGTTTGGTAGTAAATCATTGCACAGCATTTATCTGAGCATTCAGAAACAATAGAATCCCATAATAATTCATCGTCATAAATATTAGTAGTAATACATTTCAACATGGATTCAGCATTCCACCAGTCATGTCCCCTAGAACCTTACAATAGAAGACAGAACCCTAATAAAGTGTAGTTTACTCCACCCTTCTGAACACTGAAGAAATCACACTCACTCCATCTAGACATCATTTTTAACCAGGCTTACTCTCCATAGAGCTAATAAATAGTACTTTCTCCAAACAATAACACTAACACTACTAACTTAATCATTGGATTGTAGCTTGCAGATGACCAAGGTCTGTAACCTATGCTTCTGTGAAGTAGTGGAACGAGGAGGAGGAACTTGAGTTGCAGAGAGGTTAAGAAGCATTTGCTGGTCACCTAGCTAGCAAATGACAGGGCAAGGGAGAGCACGGTCAGGCAGAAAGCAAGCCTGGGCTTCAGGGTCAGGCAGACTTAGGACTTGATCTCAGCTCACCTAATTCTAGCAACACTAACCTGGGCAAGACATGTAACCTCTCCCAGCCTTTTTTTTTTTTTTTTCTTTTTAACTACAAATATGTATAATACCCACTTCACAGATTTATGAGAATAAACAAGACAAAATGTGAAAACCACACAACAAAATTTCTGGCACATAAAAGATGTTTATTGTTTATTTGCTTCCCTCTGTTCACACATCTGAAGAAAGGGAGTAATAAAACCTACCTCAGTGTGGGACTTAATGAAATAATACCTGGAAAGGGCTCAGCACTGTTAGTTTTCTCTCTTTGTCCTCTTCCCGGCACCCCCAAGCCCCCTCACCCCCAGAGCAAAGCTGTCTCCAGGGAAAGGGACAGTCAGCATATTAAGAAAACTTTAGAGATAGGAAGCTTATCTTCATATGTCAACAAGCATTTGACTTACCTACTGAATTTATAATTGTTTCTCAGGGGAAAAAAAAAGACCAGAATTAAATATTTTTAAAAGACTTCCAGAGTCACTAGACAATTTCAGTATAGCTGGAAGCCCTCAAGGTGATAAAAGTATGAGAATGTCCCAACCTCAATCCCTCCCATTCAACCATCTAAGCATTTCCTTTTTTTTTTTAAGGCCACAGTGTCACTTTAACCGAAAGTTAGATGGAGTGAGAACAAGGGGGTGGAGGTGAGAGGTACAAAGAGAAGGAAAATGAAAACACGACGCACAAGACACCTGAGAGGAAAAGTAAGTTTTCATACAAATCTGAGTTCTCTTTCTAAAAGATCATTGCCACTGACACGTTACTATCTGCTAGATGCTATGAAGCTCCCACACGACCACTCTTGATAAAACAGGATGTTTCCAATATGGAATGTCCTTTCTAGCACCGCCATCCACACTCTTAGTCAACAGCACAGGCTGGCTTGGCCGCGCGCTCTGGCAAACGTGTTCCCAAGTGTCAGCTTAGGGCCACCTTCCTCCAAAGCACGGTGTCAATTACATTTTTCATCAATTCCCAAATGAAGGAATGCAGGAAAAACCTTCCGCTCATCTTAAGGGCTGTTATTTAGTTAGTTAGCTAGTTTTGGAAAGTTCTTCTTTGGTTAAGGTTGGATTTGTTTCAGTATTTACGTCCCTAATTTACCCACCCCGCTGACTGTGGCAAATCCTCGTTGTTTTCGCCCTTTGAGGAGTTCAGAGTCTGGTACAGTTTGTCTTTGAGAAGTACAGGAAGAGTTTCATAAGCATCTTTCAGTTGCAGGCACATAACCAACAGGGGGGGTGGAGGGGGTGGAAACAACTAGAATGTCAAAAAAAATTTTTCCCCCTAAAGCACTCATTTCTTTTTCCTAAGATTTAGTTCTGGAGGAAAAAAAAAACCAGATTGCAAATGCAAACCACCTCCGGAGGGAACCTTAGAGCAGACTCCAAAAGCGCGCGGCGCAGCGGGAGGGGTCCGGGCCGGCCCAGCGCTCGCTAACAGGCCCCCTCCTCGGGCTCGCTGCTGGGCGAAGGCGCCGACGAGGCCTTGGACTCGCCGTCGCTGTTGCATTCAGCCCTGAGCGAGGGGCCGGCGCCGGCCGCGCTCTCCTGACCCCGCGCGTGGCGCTCCAGCAGCTCCTGGAGGTGCTTGATGTAACGGATGGCGGCGCGGAGCGTCTCCACTTTGCTGAGGCGCTTGTCCGCCAGCTCGCGGGGCAGGTGAGCTCGGAGGCGCGCGTAGCCCTCGTTCACGCAGCGCACCCGCTGTCGCTCGCGTTCGTTGCGCTTGCGGAGGAAAGCGGGCTCGAAGGCGCCGTCCAGCGGCAGGGGCAAGTACGGCCGCCGCGGGGCGCAGCCGCCCCGCTCCCGCTCCCAGCACGCGGCGTCCAGACGCAAGGAGACCCTGAAGGGGTCCCGCAAGGGAAGGCGGGGCAGGGACCCAGGCACGCCCATGGGGCCCGGGAGCAGGTGGTACGGCAGGGTCGGCAGTCCGACCTGTTTACGTTTCTCCATCATCCGCCGAAAAGCTAACCAATCACCCCAGAGGTGAATCTCTCAGCAGAAGACTGAAAATAAATCTTCAAAGCGGAGGTGCTGGTCCATTCACACTGCCTAGCACAGCTGGTCTGCGTCTGGAGAAGTTTCTGGATCCGGAAGCTAGGTTCCAGAACAGGCTTCACGGAAACGTTGCATGATTCCCTAAGTTCATTGTACTCCTCGATCTTTTTATAATGATCCAGGCGGAGGTGATAGGCAAAGATTTAGGAGACCACCACCCCCAATCCACACTTCAAACCCGGTCTTCCCTTCTGATCTTATTTCAAAAGATAACAAAAGGGGTTCCTCTACTCGGTCCCCTAGCCTGGAAATGTGAGCGCACACCAAACGTAGAGTAATCTTACAAAACCACCAAAGCTTTTCAATTACTGTAATCCACCGCTCTGTGTCTTCATGAACATAGGAATCGTCAAGGTTTCAGAAGAGCTCCTCCCACGAACCAACAGTTTTCCTGGCTGCTGAGCGAAAGTTTACCAGAGGCTTTCTCCTTGAAAATCAAGACTTGACTGCCCTTTGTGGTTTCCGGCGTCCAGGGCTAATGGGAAGAGCTTTTAGGCTGTTTGCAAACTTACACTTGCTCTTTCATTTCTGGAGAGGTGGAGAGAAGACCTCATCAAAGGGAAGACTGCTCCCTTGTGGTTATAAAATGTGTCAAGTTAAGGAGGACCCCAGGGAAGGCTTGAGGGTTTTCTAATCCAAAACCAAAACTTAAAAAAACCCAAGTAGACGTTATTTGAAGAGAACAGAAAAGAAATATACTTTAGCAACAAATATAAGAGTCTGCATATTATTATGTTGAACACGGGGCCGTGATGTATTTGTGCTACTTTTTAAGAGCACATCAAAAGACTGAGCAGTAACAAACACTTTTAGCCAGAGTTATTTCTCACAGTGCTTACTGTAAACACAGCTTAAGCACTGCTTCCCGACCTCTCTGATCCCACCCAGGATGTAAGGACATCAGCTTTCCATAGTGTAAAGAGTATATTTCTATTGTATTCTTTTTGTCTTAAAAAAAAAGATGTAATTTATTTTCTCCCTTGGGGGTAAGAAAGCAACATTTGAAAGGTGGAGAGCCCCAGTTCGGAGGAGAAAGGATGATGGCTTTGAAGATTTGTCTTTTTAACACACAACCAAAAAATGAATAATTAATCCACCGTGTTGGTGAAGGGCTTTGAAGATGAAAGTGGCATTAAAAATCCAACTGTACTGGTTAATGTCAAAGAATGTGTTATCACACTGAAAATCAGATTTTCTGTTCTGCAAACCAGCACATTAAAGGCAGCTTCTACTTTAAAAGTCTGACTTAAAAACAAGAGAAGCAAAAACCCTCTACGTTTTCAATCAGACTTTCTGCCTATTCCTCGGGAGCCAAGGTGTCGCCCTAACATGTTTTTTCGACAAGTCCTACGCTTCCCTGTTTACTCTGATGATCTGCCTGAAGCAATTGGAAAAACACTTCCATCAAGGCAAATAAAATAGAAACAATTATTCCTTTCAGGCATAAGTTAGTCACATTTTAAAAGGCGTAGCTCCCTCTGAGGCTTGTACCAGTAAACAAACATATGTCATCTTGATTTCTCAGTAGAGTTGAGACCTATCAGGAGGAAGCCCTATTGGGCGAAAAGCCCACTGGAGAGGCGGACAATTAGACCACAAGGAGCTTTTTGGCCATGTCAAAGATGTCGGCCATTACTCTAAGAGTGATGGGAAATAAATGAGGTGTTTTGAGCAGAGAGGTGACGTGGTAAGATTTGTTTTTCTAAAAGATCACTGCAGAATTCAGAATAGATTGAAGGGGAACAAAAAAGAGAATAGTTAAGATACCATTTTTCATCCTCAGATTGGCAAAAATGTAAAAGATTGCTAACAAGGATTGGCGGAAAGGGCAGAAGCATAAATTGCTGCAAGCTTTTGGGAAAATATTAATATTAATAGTGCACATCACATATCCTTTGACTCAGAGTTCTCTACAATTTTATCCTGCAAAAATAAATGCACCAGTATGGATTTATATGTACAATAATATTTATTGCAACATTGTTTGTAGTGATTAAAACAAGAGAATAAATGGAAGTAGCTTGAATGTCCATCAATAGGGAAAGGGCTAATCCTTTTAGCATATTGCCTTATTAAAAATAATGAGTTAGATCTATATGTAAGAACTTGCAGAGATGTCCATAACACGTTAGTGAAAAAAAGCAAATGGTAGGGTAACATATGCAGCATGAACTTAAAACAAACTATTCTGCATGATGTCTTTACATGAGCACAGGGAAAAAAGTAGAAAGACACACTCTAAACTTTTGTCATTGGTTGCCTAAAAAAGGTGGCATTGGGGATGGGGGAGCGGTTCATTTTTCTTTATGGATATTCCTACTATTTAAAGTATTACAAAGAACAAATATTACTTTTGCTTTTCTCTGATCTAGTGAACTTTAAAATACTAAGATAAAATATACAGAAAACTCAAATGATACCCTGATCTGACCTAAACAAACAGATTTATCAGTATAATTTAAAATTCTTGGGCCAAGTTTTCTGGCTTCTTATAAATTCTGTCTCTGAGGAATAAATATCTACAGGATTTTTTTCCCCACTACTAATACTACAATCAACAATGGCCAGACCCTGATCTTATAGTGGTCTTTTTAGAGGGTCCAAGTAGTGTTATGATTACTACATGATCTATATGGTCACAAAGAATGCTGACACTCTTTCTTACACTTTTTGAAGGTGCATGTGCGTTGGAAATAAGTGGTTTTCCCAGTGAGATCCCAGTGAAAGAAGCATCGTTTTACTCGCACAATGTGCGTGAGTGTGTATGTTGGGGGGGGCATGGGGGGAGGGGCTGCCTTCTTTCTTATATAAGAGATCAAAAGAGGAGATTCTGACTCCCCATCACTCCCCAGTCAGTTTTCATCCAGACAAATGTTCTCGCCAACTTTAAAGATGTCTTTCTTAAGACTGGCTAGATCAAGTTACAGATAGGCAAAACCGCCAAGAGCGTTTGGAACTAGGTTTGTGTAGTCCTACTTAGATCTGCTTGTAAAAGGGGGAATGGGATTCACCAAAGGTCAGGCTCAGGAGATTTAAAGGTATCTCTAAGGCCAAGGAAAACTTCCACCCCTAAAACTCAGACAGGTCCCTCATCACTTGCTTGAAATATGTGAGATAAAGAGACTTAGACTGGCCCTTCTTGTGAAGTATTTGATATCACATTGTAGATTTTGGTATCCTAAACCCATGGCACAGAGGGCCGCACACCCACTGGCCCCATACCTGCAATATGCATCAGCTGCCACTGATGGGGGAACAGGGACACATATGTATTACCTCATGATCCAAGTAAGATTTATCACAGGTGTAGTTACATAAATCTCAAATTGATGATCTAACACAATTCTATCCAATTAGTTCTTTTCTATATAGCCCAAGTATAAAGTGTTTGTATTACCATGTGCAGCATTCACCAGGAGTCTTCTCAGGCACAACTAAACTTCAAGATTCATTAAGACTACCATGGGCCACATTTAGCATCAGATTCATTTGGAAGGATTTAGGTCAGGAACAATAGCTCTGAGCAGGGCAGAATTAGGTGTTACACCTCCCTGGGAGTCCTTGCAGTAATCTATGCAGAAATCTACATAGCTGCTCCCCTTAACCCACCTGCGGCCAAGTGACAGCTCAGGTGCAAGGCAAGACCACTCACATCAGACCAGTGTGGCAGCTGCCCTGACTTAGAAGTCTGGTACCCCTCGGGAGCCAGTATGTCTTGTAAAGACCCCACAGGCATAGCTTCCAGGGACCTCACCACGGCCCAATTAAAGAGTCTTCACACTCAGGAAAGCCCAAAGCTGTGCTCCCCCACCAGCTATAGTTGTGGCAACCCAGATGCAATCTAACAATCAGGTAATTGCTTTAATATTAAGTCAGGCTGCCTAACAACATAGCTGACATTCGATCTTTATTAGGTTTCAGAGAAACAGATAACAGCAAGTTAACTGAAGGTCAAATTGTTGTGCAAGAAGAGGAAAAGTTTTATTAATCCTTTATCCACACCATTACATTCTGTTTTTAAAGATAATATAATTTACAGCAAGATTTAAAGAACCACATATATTTAGGTACAATTTATTACTGTTTTTTTCTGAACTTTTCAAACACTATTTGCATTTTAACCTTGTCTATGCAGTCTTTTATTGAATAGAAATCTAAAACTTTGATGTAGTTAAGTCCATTAACCCTTCCCTTGTGGTTTTTGTCTTTTCTCTCTTGCTTAAGGCTACCTTCTCCTACCACACATTTACAAGGCCTTTCCTTGTCTATGTGGCATCTTGGTGTGAATCAGAAAAATGTATCACATTCAAGGCTTGGAGAATGGATGGTTGACTTTGCAATTTATCTGAAAGAACTATTGAGCAAGGATGCCCAAATTTGGAAAAGAAGAGGAAAGTAACATGCACGTTTAAAAAAATTTATTTATTTATTCATTCATTCATTTTTGGCTGCATTGGGTCTTCGTTGCTGGGCGCGGGCTTTTCTCTAGTTGCGGCGAGCCGGGGCTACTCTTCGTTGCGGTACACCAGCTTCTCAGTGCGGTGGCTTCTCTTGTTGCAGAGCACGGGCTCTAGGCACGCGGGCTTCCGTAGCTGTGGCTCGCAGGCTCAGTAGTTGTGGCTCGCGGGCTCTAGAACACAGGCTAAGTAGTTGTGGCTCACGGGCTTAGTTGCTCCGCGGCATGTGGGATCTTCCTGGACCAGGGCTCAAACCCGTGTCTCCTGCATTGGCAGGAGGATTCTTAACCACTGTGCCACCAGGGAAACCCAACATGCACTTTTAATATCCGTGAGAGAGGAAAACTTTGGGATTCTAATTGGGATTGTGTTAAATATACAGATTAATTTGGAGAGAATTTACTTTTTTTTTAACATTGAATCTCTCCTATATGAACATAGTAGAACTCATTTATTCAGGCCTTCTTTTTGCCCTTTAATAAAGTTTCATATGTTTCTTCATGTAGATCTTACATGCTTCTTGTTATAGTTATCTCAGGATGTTTTACAGGTGTGATTGCTGCTGTGAATAGAATTTTTTCAAAGCTATTGACTTATTTCATGTTAATTTTTAATCCAGTCATCTCATGATCTCTCTTACTAGTTCTAATGATTTTTTTTTTTTTTTTTTTTTTTTTTTTTTAAACTTTTATTTATTTATTTATTTGTGGTACGCGGGCCTCTCACTGTTGTGGTCTCTCCCGTTGCAGAGCACAGGCTCCGGACACGCAGGCTCAGCGGCCATGGCTCACGGGCCCAGCCGCTCCGCGGCATGTGGGATCTTCTCAGACCGGGGCACGAACTTGCGTCCCCTGCATCGGCAGGCGGACTCTCAACCACCGCGCCACCAGGGAAGCCCCTAATGATTTTTAAATGAGGTAAAATCTACATATAGTTAAACTCTCATATATTAAATACATCATTCAATGAGTTTTGATATATGTATATACTTGTGAAACAACACCCCACTCAAGATAGTTCTAATAGGTGTTTCGGGGGCCACACCACACAGCTTGTGGAATTCTAGTTCCCGGACCAGGGTTCGAACCTGGGTCCTCGGCAATGAGAGCTTGGAGCCCTAACCACTGGACCACCAGGGAATTGCCAATAGTTTTTGTTTGTTTTTTGTTTTTTTGGCCATGCTGCAAAGCATGTGGAATCCCAGTTCCCCAACCAGGGATCGAACCTGTGCCCCCCTGCCCTGGAAGCGCAGAGTCTTATCCACTGGACCTCCAGGGAAGTCCCCCAATAGTTATTTTTTAAAGATAGTTTTCTAAAATTTCTTAAACTGTAATCAGATCGTCTACAAATAATGATAATTTTGTTTCTTCTTTTCTAGTATAACTCATTTATTTTTTCTTATTGAATTTCATTGCCTAAGATCTCTAGTCTAATGCTAGCATCCTTGTACTTTTTTATGGGAAAGCATCTAATGTTGCACCAGTTTAGCTTTTGCCCCATTAAAATCTCTAAAGTAGATCAGAACAATACATTTGTTAAATAAACCTCAAAGCCTGGTGGTCCCTTGGCCAAAAGCACATTCTTTTCCTTTCTCTAATGAAAACCATTTCAATATAGCTGGCCAGAGATTATGCAATCAAATAAATTATCAGTAGAGTAATACTTCAGATTTTAAAAAAATATTTATTTATTTATTTGGCTGCATCCGGTCTTAGTTGTGGCACATGGGATCTTTGTTGTGGCATGCGGGATCTCTCGTTGCGGCATGAGGGCTCTTCTTTGCAGCGCGGGCTTCTCTCTAGTTCTGGCGCACACATGCAGGCTCCAGGGTGTGTGAGCTTAGTTGCCCTGTGGCATGTGGGATCTTAGTTCCCCGACCAGGGATCGAACCCACATCCCCTGCATTGGAAGGCAGATTCTCAACCACTGGACCACCAGGGAAGTCCCCAATACTTCAGATTTTAAAAAGCACCCATTATCAAATTGCTAAGGATAAATTAAAACCCAAAGTTTAAATAACCTTACCCTATAAGTTTAAATTCAAAGATATCAGCATCAAAATTTCTTTGGTTAAACTCCACAGATCATTCCCCCCAGTTTCCGATTCTGCTCAGTCTCAAATAGAGGGGTCATACTGCCCAGTCTGAGCAAAGTCAGGGTTCCTTCAGCAGTTTTAGCCTAGGTGATCATCTACTGAAATCCGTGTAGTCTCTTCAAATCTGAGGAATTGAATTAGTTTATCACCACATGTTTTCTGCTTTTTAAGTCCATAGAACACACAAGATTATCCCAGTTCTAGTCCCATACGCACTCCATTTAGAAAACAAGCCATTCTGCAGCCCTTAAAGAAGTTAAACCAAATACTTGGAACTTAACCCAAGAGAAATAATGTTCCAAATACCAGTGGTTAATCTTTTATACCCATGTAACAGTTTCCAAAGGTCAAAGCAGAAAATCAGTGGTATCCAAGAAAAGGAAGGCAGCCTCAAAATTGCCATCAAATAAACCACCCCAAGACTCAGTAGCTTAAGAAAATAAGCATTTATTTAGTTCTTGAGCCTGAGGGGCAATGATTTAGGCTGAATTCTAGTATATGTCTAACATGGGAAACTCAGAATCAAGGGGCAGAAAAAACTTTTTTCTTTTCCTAGGATGAGCCATGAAGTCCCCTTGTAAAGGGCATGGTTACAAGAGGAGTGAAGAACTGGGGCCAGTAACACAATCACTGTAAAATAATTACACAATTTGAACTAGGGACATTTCAGGGGCTCAATAACCACACGTGACTAGTGGCTCCCATATTAGACCGCCCAGTGCTAGTGTCACTGGCCTCCTTGCAATTCCTCAAACCTGTCAGGGATTCTCCTGCCTCGGGGCCTTTGCACTTGCCATTCCCTCTGAGTGAAACACTCTTCCAGATGTGCACATGGGTCACTCCCTCCTCTCATTTGTTTCAAATGTCACATTTTCAATGATGACTTCCCTGTCTACCCTGTTTAAAATTGCAGCTCCTATCTCTGAGCACTATCTATATTCCTTGCCATACTTTTAATGGTATTTATTGCTATCTCGTATACTTTATATTTTAATTATTTATTATCTTTCTCCACTATAATGTAAGCTCCATAAAGACTGGTATCTTTTGCCTGTTTAGTTCACTGTTGTCTCCCCAGTGCCTAGAGCAATAGTAGGCACTCAACACAAATTTGTTGAACAAACTCTAGCCTTTCCATGCCTTTCTGCAAATACTAAATAAAGAAATAAGTCCGTTAGAGTTAGATTTGATAATTATAATTTATTATATCAGATTGTAAATCATAAGTCTGATTTACAATAAATCAGGCTTATGCATGAGAATCCCAAGAATTCCAAAGAACAGGTTTACCCACATAAGAAGTCGTATTTCCAGACCCTCCCTTACATGAGCCATCAGAAGCAGGATTTGAAACCTTAATTAGAGTCAATTGAAAGAAAAATATCCTAAGAAGCCCAGTCCAGGCCCAAACTTACGCATTACTGTTCTTGTCTTTAGGGCTAGAACATAACGTTTAAAGGTAATTTGCGCGGCTTCCCTGGTGGCACAGTGATTAAGAATCTGCCTGCCAATGCAGGGGACACGGGTTTGAGCCCTGGTCCGGGAAGATCCCACATGCCATGGAGCAACTAAGCTGGTGCGGCACAACTACTGAAGCCCGTGCGCCTAGAGCCTGTGCTCCACAACAAGAGAAGCCACTGCAATGAGAAGCCCGTGCACCACAACGAACAGTAGCCCCTGCTCGCCTCAACCAGAGAAAAGCCGGCGCACAGCAACGAAGACACAACGCAGACAAAAAAAAAAAAAAAAGTAATTTGCTCTCTGTTTCTGTCTTTGCCATCCAGCAAAATATTAATGCTTGCTATCTGGCTTGTCTTATGCACAATTATCTCTAAGGTTTACCTTTGATTGCAACCCTACATCTTTATTCCACAGTCTTTCTAATACTTGGGTTCTAAAAGAGCAGCTATGCTCTTCATTTCTACTTGTCTAATTGGTCAGTAATTCTCCTATTGTTTTTATTGTCTCAGTGGCACCTTGGTGTCTCCTAAGTGGTAAGTCACCCTAAATCAGCTCCTTAGACAACTGTGGGCATCCATTTTACTGTAGGTCTCTAAGTAAGTGGATATTTGAGTCAATAAGCATAGCTTTGATTTATGCTGGTTTGACTTTCATTCATTTAACAAATATTTACTGAGAACCTAATATATGCTGAAAATTGTGCTATGTCATATAGCATTAAGTAGGATAGACATGGGTCTTGTCACCAAAACTTAAAATCTACTTGGTGAGACAGAAAATTAAACAATTAATTACAATGAAGATAAGGACGGTGAGAGAACATATGGTGGACCTAATCTGGTCTGGGGAATGGGGTTAGGATGCTTCAATTTTTGATGACCCTGACATCATTTTCTTTTTAAAGCAACTTTTTGAGTGTTTCTTTCTTTCTTTTTTTTTTTTTGCGGTACGCGGGCCTCTCACTGTTGTGGCCTCTCACTGTTGTGGCCTCTCCCGTTGCGGAGCACAGGCTCCGGACGCGCAGGCTCAGAGGCCATGGCTCACGAGCCCAGCTGCTCCGCAGCATGTGGGATCTTCCCGGACCGGGGCACGAACCCGTGTCCCCTGCATTGGCAGACGGACTCTCAACCACTGCGCCACCAGGGAAGCCCTGTTTTTTTCTTAAAAGAAAGAAATGGAAAATTTTATTCAAGCCAAATTTGAGGATTATAACCCAGGAAGAGCATCTATCTCAGAAAGCTCTGAGAACTGTTTACTTAAGATATTTTTACATACAATAAAACTCATCAATCTCAAATGTACTATTTGATGAATTTTGACAAATGTATGCAGTCATATACCCACTCCCACAATCAACATAATTACATCACCCTTAGAAGTCCCCTCATGCCCCTTTGCAGGCAGTCTCATTCCTCCCATTCATCCTCAACCCCTGACACTTACCTGCTTTTTATTACTACAGTTTTGCCTTTTTTAGAATTTCATATAAATGGATACACATATTATGTAGTCTTTTGTGTATGGTTTCTTTTACTTAGCTTAATGCTATTGAGATTCACCTATGAATAGCTTTTTCCTTTTTATTACTGAATAGTATTCCGCTATGTAGATATACTCTAATTTGTTTATTCATTCACCAGTGGATGGAGATTTGGGTTATTTCCAGTTTGAGGTTATTATAAATAAAGCTTCTATGTACATTTGTGTACATGTCTTTGTACATGTTTGTATTTTCTCTTGGATAAACACCTAGAAGTGTTAATTACTGAATCATATGGTATAAAAATTGCTAAGTTGTTTTCTAAAATGGCTACAGCATTTGCATTCCCACCAGCAAAGTGTGAGGGTTCCAGTTGTTTTGTATCTGCACCAACACTTGTTGCAGTTGGCCTTTTAAATTTTGGCCACTCTAGGTTGTGTGTAATGTTATCTCATTGTGTTGTGATTTGCATTTCCCTAATCAATAATAATTGCTCATCTTTTTGTGTGCTTAATTGCCATCCATATATCTTCTTTGGTGAAGTGTCTGTTCAAACATTTTGCCCATTTAAAAAAGTTGGGTTGTTTGCCTTCTTATTATTTAGTTTAAAGGGGTTTATATACATTCCAATAAAAGTCCTTTGTCAGATATTTGTTTTGCAAATATTTTCTCCCCATCTCTGGCTTGACGTTTCATTTTGTCAACAGTGTCTTTTCAAGACCAAAACTTTTAATTTTGATGAAGTTCAATTTGTCAAATTTTTATTGGTTCTTGATTTTTGTATCCTGTCAAGATTATAAAGATTTTCTCCTATATTTTCTTCTGTAATTATTATAGTTTTAGCTCTTACATTTATCTGACCTGATTTTTACATACACTTCTGAAATTAATAAAATTGTTCAAAAAGAATAGGCATGGAAAACCAGAATGAAATTATTTAGCCTTTGTAAGACATCATCGCTCCCTAGGCCCCAGGTTTGATGTGACATTTTAGGGAATATTGTCTCTCACTTAGTTGTGATATGATGACTTTCTTGATTTAGGTTTCTGTTGATATCTGTTGTCAACGAGAGCAAAACCAACGTGACTTGCCAGTGTTCAGTGAATAGTTCCCTCAACTTGGAATGTTCTTTCTCCTTCTGAGAAGTAAAGGAAGGGAGACATTACGTGAGATGACACCACTCCAGGCTCTCCTCCAAAACATTGTATGTGCCTCTATCTTTCACATGAGACTGAATTTTCAAAACTCACCGGTCCCTACTACATTGCAAGCTGTTGAAAGTCAAGACCTGCGTGTTATTTTGTATCCTATGTTTGAGATGTAATTCAGTAAATGTCTTCTGAATGAAAGGAGGAATTCCTGGGTCTCTGCTGTTCTGCTGGTGAATGGAAGCTACCAGGTAGTGTGTGTTGTAGTTTCAATGTCCAATCCTCATGAACTTGGACCACTTTCCTTTAAAGCCATCTCAGTATCCCTAGGGCTTAGCACAGTGCCTGACATGCAGTAGGGAACGAACGGCAAAGAGAGAAGGGGAAGGACATTTGTACAAAATCCCAAACACCACTCTTTATGACTTCAAGCAAGGAAACTGAGCAACCTTCAGATGTAACGTATGACGACAAATATTCGGGATATTCAACTCCTCCTGGGCAACACCGCCAACACCTCTAGGTTAAGTCCCTTATTTCAAATCTTGTGGGTTTGCGTGGACCCACGCTTTCCTACTAGGAGAATGCCAGGAAGACTGAAATCCTGAATCTGGTGGATTTATAAGACTCAGAACTCACTCCCTGCGAGTATATCAGCCCTGGTTACTTAGCAACGGGATCGATCGCTCGGCACTCGACTCGACCCAGCCGGACTGAGATGAGGCGTTCCGGGCCGAGCCTCTCACGGCCCGCCCCCTCCGGCCCGGGTCCCGTGGCGCGCAAGCGCGGAACGGGGTGGGTTGGGGGAGGGGGAGTCGGTGCGCTGGCGCCGCTTGCGGGCCGCGGCGGGGAGGGGCGCACGCACAAGGGGCGGGGCGGCGGGCGCCGAGAGTGGCTGAGGAGCCGGAAACGTGCCTTGGAGGGTGCGGCCCTGAGGACGCTGCGGGTTGGGCCTGGCCGGCCCGGGCGGGAAACATTAGGCGAGCGGCCCCCGGGGCGGGGGGTCGTGCTGGCGGGGAGGGGCCCGAGGCGAGCTTTGCCCGGATGAGGAAGAAAGCGGTGGGGCAGGCGTGCGCGACCCCCGCGCGGCCGGCAGGTGGGCTGCGCGCGGACCCGGCCAGGGCGGGGCGAGGGCGGCCTGCGGGCCCCATGCCGGCGAGCGGGCAACTTGGCCGCCCTTGGGAGGCAGTGTCAGCAGGCCCGGGCTCTCTGGCGGCGAGGGGATGGGGGCTGCATCCTTCCCGTGTTTTGGTGACCGCCCTTGTCCTCCCCCTTAGGTTAGGTAGCCCCCTTCCCGAAGCTTCTGGAGGAAAGGCCCCGGGTGTCCCCCGGCATGCCTTATCTCGCGGCGGGGTGCGCGGCCGCCGGCCCTCGGGAGAAGTTGGGCTGCCCCGGGCGGCCCCGGGGACGAATGGCCGCGTTTGTGCAGCGGTTGTAAGCAAGATGCGGTAGCACGTGACCCTGGAGCGCAAACCCTGATGCCGGTTCTCCACCACCCGTGTGCGCTTTTCTCTGACACTTGGCCGCCAGCAGATGCATCACAGGTGAGTAGCTTGGTGGGCTCAGCGTTCGTGACATCTTTGGGAGACATTTGGCAAATGAGACTTAAGAGTGCTTTTGTTCTTGGTGCCATTGGGCAGGTTACAGGTGCGCTTGGCAAGTGGGTTTGTCCCAAAGGGAACAAGACATCCAGAAACCAGTATTGGGTTGAATATACTCTCATTAAACTTGATTTACTCCAAATGTGAGTAGTTGTTCCGAATAGCCATTACGTCGATTGTTGGCTCGTTGGACATCTTTATCCTTGCCTTTGAGTTATTTGCGCGTTTAATAATATTTTTATCTGGATTTCGAAGTGTGTTGATTTCGAAGTGTGTTTTTAGCTCATCACCATGTTTCACCTTGAATTTTGCTGGTTACCGTCTGGCTTGGCTGGTAATGTAGAGAAATTAAGTTATTAATTCTGCAGGCTTCGTGTTAATGTTGAAAGTACTTTGTGGTACCATGCCACTACAGTACAGAAGTGTGCCAGAGAAATAGTTACATTTGTCCATTCTTTATGAGCCCTTTCATAGTCTGTATGTTGAGGATAAGGAAGATTAAAAAAAAGTTCATCCAAATTACTGAAACTGTCCATTGCGTTTGCAAAGTGGCTGCATTTCAGTTAGCTTCTTATATGTCATTCTAAGAAAAAGTCCTAAGATAAACAAATGGTTCATACGTAGGTCACATAAACTAGAGAAGATGAAGGATATGATTCTACAATGAATGCATAGGGAAGAAGAGCGAGCTTAGTTAGTATCTTGATTCTGGCCCTTCTCCCAAGATTGCTTCCTAGCATCCCATATGAGAAAAGGAGCTAGAATAGAATTGCACTTTGGAATGAGGGAGTCTTTTGAGGCTCATACTGTAAATTCCCTTCATCTGCTTTCTCTCTGTGGGATACTAGTTACCTTTGGTTTATGGCTGCTGAGATCATCACATTTTAGTGACTCACAACAAAGCAGAAATCTGCTGAGCCTCTCACATTAAACTCCGGTTTGAACTGGTTTGAGAAGGCCTAAGAGTCAACCTAGAAGCACCGTTTTGATTTTTATCTTGAGATTAGGGGCACAGATTAATACTCAGAAATTTTCAGCATGGAATTTGAAGTTACAGACTTTTAATTGTACTTAAAAAAATTATCGTAACCAGTTTTTTGTAGGTCATTACTTCTCCAGTGGTTCTAAAGTTTTAGTTAGTTCTAAAGTTTTAGTTAATGTTTGTAGCTATAAAAAGTCCCAGGAAAAGTCTGTTTTAAACCACCCCAAACCCAGAAACCTTCAAAATTGTTAGCTATCGTTTCTTTAGGCTATAAGGATTTTTGCATTCTTTTATAGCATAATTAAATACTGATATTAATGTGCTGTCTTTCATAAGGTGTACCTCATTTGCCATGTGATGCTAGTTGTCTTTCTAGTAAAGATGAGTTTGCATTGCTTCATCCAAATCAAATACATATTTCAGAATGCCTACTCTATATAGGGTATCGCCCTCAGCTTTGTACACTTTATTAACGTCTGGGAGCCTAGTTGTATGAGATACCTAGCCCGGGGTAAGGTTGAAGCTTATGGATAGAGAATAATTTAGGAATAGGTCTATGTGGGACTTTAAACATACTCCACAATATAAATATACAGATCATAAGTGTTGGAACTGTAAAAGGCAAAAAGTTTCTTTTATTGTAATTGTCTTTTTCTAGTCATAGTTAAGAGTTTAGATTTCTTAAATTAGGCAGACCTGGACTTAACTGCCAATTCTGCGACTTACTAGTTTCTTAAATTAGGCAGACCTGGATTTAAATCCCGACTCTGCCACTTACTAGTTAATGTAATTTCGGGTTAAGTTTCTTAGCCTGAGTCTCAATTTTCTCATCTCTAAAGTGGGATTAAGAATAATACCTGGGCTTCCCTGGTGGCGCAGTGGTTGAGAATCTGCCTGCCGATGCAGGGGACACGGGTTCGTGCCCCGGTCCGGGAAGATCCCACATGCCGTGGAGCGGCTGGGCCCGTGAGCCATGGCCGCTGAGCCTGCGCGTCCGGAGCCTGTGCTCCACAACGGGAGAGGCCACAGCAGTGAGAGGCCCGCGTACCGCAAAAAAAAAAAAAAAAAAAAAAAAAGAAGAATACCTACCTCACAGTAGTTATAAGGATTAGGTGAGGTAATTACATGTTATCGCTTAGTCCAGTGCCTAACACCTAAAGTAAGGGAGTAATAAGTATTAGTTATTATTATTTTCATGTTGATTGGTAGCTGATATTGCCATTTTTCAGAATAAAAACCTATTAAGTTTTGCCTTCACTGCTAAGGAGTGTGTAGACCGATTTGATTCCCCTTCCTGTGTCACCCCCCCCATGTACATAGGTGCACATGCACGAACTTGCATCACTGTGATAACTCAGTATAAGCATTGGAGGTCACTGGTGACCTCCTTTGGATAGCCTGTTGGCTGGCCTCTTGAAGTTGTTTATAATATGGCAGTCTCTAAATTCTGACATAGGAACTAATACTTACTGATAACAATCTCTAGTAGTGTCTTATTCAAATCAGTATACTCTTATTCTGATGACTTTGTTAATGGCACTACAAGATGGATTTTATGGAAAAAGCAGTTCTCAGATTCTTCAGCCAAAAATGGTCTCTAGATAAAAAAAAGTTTGGTGTATTGAAAAACTTTTTGACAGTATTTTGCAGCATGATCTGTGTTCTTTCATTTCATTGCTGTGTGATTTGGGGCATATGACAAGCCCTCTTTGAGCCTCTGTTTCCTTGGTTACCTTATTTTGAAGAATTGGTGAGCAAATATGAAGTAATTTTTTATAAAGTATCTAGCAAAGCTTACCTAATGAACCTTGATATGTGGAGGATATTACTAAAATTATTGATTAATTATTAAGGTATCTATACAGAATTTTAATAAAATGTTGATCCATGGAGAAGATATGGTGCTTCTTTACACGATTGGTAATCTAATTCAGACCCAGTATCACTTTAACCCCTGGTAAAAGGAATTAGTAAAAATTCTTTGAGTAAGTTAAAACAGACTGTCTATAAAACTCCTGGTTTGAAGTAATAAGCCGGTTGGAGAAACTAAATACTGTGAAGGAAAAAACTTAGGTGAATTTAAAAAACAAGCCCTCGTTGCCAGTGTGCTCTAAGGATTGCAAACTTTGCTTTAGATAGTGTGCTTAGGGTTTGGAGCAAGGCACACCTGAGTTAAATCCTGTTTCTGCTATATGACGGCTGAGTTAACATCTCTGAAACCCAATGACACTAGTTATCAGGGAGCTGTGAGCATAGAAATGAAGTCATAGTTGGTTAAGTCCCATTTCCCCACCTCCATTGTTTCAGGTTCTTCAGTACCTTAAGAGTCACTGAGGTAATTTTTTGCATAACTGGTTGTGTCTGCTCTTTCTTAGGATGAATGAAATGAACCTGAGCCCAGTGGGGATGGAGCAGCTGACTTCATCCTCTGTGAGCAATGCCTTGCCAGTCTCAGGGAGTCACCTGGGGTTGGCTGCCTCACCCACTCACAATGCCATCCCGGCCCCAGGTGAGTGGTAAGGGAGAGTGACTGAATTTCAGCACTTAATTGCATTATCAGTCCTAAATGGAGCCTACAGGGGGGTCAAAGCCCCTTTAAGAGTGGAAGGGAGAAGCCCAGCAGGTCTAAATGGTGGTTCCACATGTGGCAGCAATTTTTCTAGAGTACTGAAGCCCTAATGGATAGAATAGGAGTAGCGGTTTTTTTCTGGTTGTTCTCTTCTTGGGTTAGTGGCCTTTTGTCTAGAGCTGTAGTTGATGTGGCATTTTATCTAGGGTTACCCCTTCATCTGTTTTCCCCCTTGGCATTCTGTCCCTGGGTTATTAGGAGAGAATCAAAGTTACTGTAATAACTATTCCTAGAACACATGGGAAATTCAGCTTTATTTTCTATGATATCAAACTGGCAACAACTGCAAACACACCAGGCGTAGAATTATGGTCAAAGAGGAGGTTTCAGAGATGGAGCTCCTACATAGAACTCCCCCTGAGCCTCAGTACTGGGACAGAATAATAGTATAGGAAAAGCTCATTTTTCCCCATCGCTGTACTTTTAAAACCTTTTTATCTGGCTAGTTCAATTTTTTCTTTCTACTGAAATGGAAACGAAACAAGTAAGCCATTGAGTCTTACAGTGGCAAGATAGTGATTCTTTGGTCTTTGACATTGTAATGTATTGGATTTTATCAAAGTAAGAGTTAATGTTTAAGAGTATTTTAAATCTATTAAGTTGTTTAGTTCTCTATAGAGAATTACCTGCTTAATTACTAATATGCAGCCGTTAGATGAGGTTTGTCGAAACTAGGGTCTCTTCATATTTCTTTTAGTGTCCACAAAAGAAATTTTTAAAAAAATTTATTACTTCTTAACTCATTTGATTATCTCTTAGGCATTCCATTTAGTGGACACTCTTATTGAGGAGGAAAAACCTATTAAAAAATACTGCCACTGGCAAAAATAATGCGAATCAGCACTGCCCAAGTTGGTGATTGTTCATTATGATACGTAGGCACAGGGTCACTTTAGCACTTGCGGATAGATATAGTCCAAGGTAAATATAAAGTGCAAATTTTTAAAAATCATGAAGTACAGCATATATACAAAAGATTATATGAAAATATGTATGTACAGTTTTACATTTAGCTTTACATTAATTTCCAAGTAGAAGCATTTTTTAAAAAATTAATTAATTAGTTTATCTTCTTGGCTGCACTGGGTCTTTGTTGCTGCACCCAGGCCTTCTTTAGTTGCGGTGAGTGGGGGCTACTCTTCGTTGTGGTGCACGGGCTTCTCATTGAGGTGGCTTCTCTTGTTGCAGAGCACAGGCTCTAGGCACACGGGCTTCAGTACTTGTGGCACACGGGCTCAGTAGTTGTGGCTTGCGGGCTTTAGAGCACAGGCTCAGTAGTTGTGGCGCATGAGCTTTGTTGCTCCGCAGCATGTGGGATCTTCCCGGACTAGGGTTCTAACCCGTGTCCCCTGTATTGGCAGGCGGATTCTTAACCACTGCGTCACCAGGGAAGCCCAGAAGCATATCTTTAAGTGAAACGTTTTCACCATATAAAATGGAAAATATAATAAAGTGCAAAAATAAATTAAAAAACTCTGGGGACTTCCCTGGTGGCACAGTGGTTAAGAATCCGCCCGCCAGTGCAGGGGATACGGGTTCGAGCCCTGGTCCAGGAAGATCCCACGTGCCATGGAGCAGCTAAGCCAGTGCTGCGCCACAACTACTGAGCCTGCACTCTACAAATACTGAAGCCCGTGCTCCGCAACGAGAAGCCACCGCAATGAGAAGCCCACGCACCGCAACAAAGTGTGGCCCCCGCTTGCCACAACTAGAGAAAGCCTGAGCGCAGCAACAAAGACCCAAATAAATAAGTAAGTAAATGAATAAAATTCTAAAAAAAAAAAAACCAACTGTTCTATCACTACTCAGAGACCACTCTGAACTTTGATATATTTCTTTGAACTTTGGTATGTTTCTTCCCATTCTTTTTATCTCTAAATAATTTGTTTTCTTAAATTGTATTTAAACTAGGTGTTTAATTGTAATTAAATGCTTTGATACTTAAGAGCGATAGACAACTGGATGATCAAGTTGGCATTTTAAAACTAACTTGACTAAATTTAGGATGTCTTGTTTGTGGATGTCTGCACAACACTACCTATCTGGGGATGTAAAGGGCTGCTAGGTGAGATTTTTGCCCATTGCAAAAACCTTCCTAAGAGTTGAGCAAGTGATTACAGAATTTTAAAGTACTTACTTTAAAAAAAAAATTAATTAATTTAATTATGGCCTTGTTGGGTCTTCATTGCTGCGAGCGGGCTTTCTCTAGTTGCGGAGAGCGGGGGCTACTCTCCATTGTGGTATGCGGGCTTCTCATTGCAGTGGCTTCTCTTGTTGCGGAGCACGGACTCTAGGCACGCAGGCTTCAGTAGTTGTGCCTCGTGGGCTCTAGAGCGCTGGCTCAGTAGTTGTGGCGCACGGGCTTAGTAGCTCCCGCGGCATGTGGTATCTTCCCTGACCAGGAATTGAACCCATATCCCCTGCACTGGCAGGTGGGTTCTTAACCACTGCGCCACTAGGGAAGCCCTAAGATACTTACTTTTAATGGAGGAAAAAAATTTTTTTTTGTAGGGCTGCCAGTGGCGATTCCAAACCTGGGTCCCTCCCTGAGCTCCCTGCCTTCTGCTTTGTCTCTCATGCTCCCAATGGGTATTGGGGATCGAGGGGTGATGTGTGGGTTACCTGAAAGAAACTACACCCTACCTCCACCACCTTACCCCCACCTTGAGAGCAGTTACTTCAGAACCATCCTACCTGGTAAGTGTTATAGTTATTCAGGAATTTAGAAGAAAGAATTCAGCCAACTCTTAACTTCAGTTCTTCAAGACTTGAATAACACTTTTTTCTGTTTGTCACTATTAGATATTAATCTATGTGGGAAAAAATTGTTCATATTTATGTACTTTTCCTCTTAGAACATATAGATAACATATTAGCAGTTTGACTAAGCTTAATTTCTTAATGGCACATAAACAATTTTTCTCATCTCTATCATCTCCTTGGTTCAGTTTTTATAATTCTGCAGTTGTAATTCCTATCAACCACATGTCCTGCTTACAGTGTCATTGTTTATTATAAATTAAGGTTTATTGAATTTTTATTCTAGAAGTATTATATATTCATTTCAAAAAATTTAGCAAATAAGGAGGAAGGGGAATCATTCATAGTCCCGTCGTTCATCTTTTTGGTGTACTTCCTTCCTGTCTTTTATTTTTATGTATAGGTTTTTACTGTTTCTCATAATTAACACTATATAGTACTTTCTATACAATTGTGTACCCTTTTTTTTTTACTTAATATTTTTCTCTATTTTTACATAGTTATTTTTCCCAACTGCTATGTGGTTTTCATAATTATCCTTTTTAATGACGCATTATATTCTACTGAGTGGATATTCCATGGTTTATTATATCAATCTTTATTGTTGGACAGTTTTTTCCAGTTTTTTAAATTACCATATATGAATGTCTTTGTGTATAATATTTACGAAATGCATTTAGGGGAGATTACCATAAGTGGAATTTCTTGTGCAAGAGGGTATGAACATTTTTGAGGTTATCATTATAGATACTTTCCAAAGAGGATTTAGAAATTTAGGCTCCTACTGGCAATGCAGCAAGTACCATTTCACCACATCTTCATAAGCACGAGTGTTCAAATATTTTTTTCTGTTTTAATAAAGCAGGTATAATTGTGACTTGTTTTAAATAGAGCCTAATGTTTTATGATAGTTCAATAAGTTAAAAATTATATTTAATTTTTATTTTTCACATGGAAAATCTGCTTTTAAATGATTTTACCTTTTAACTCTTATAGGGCAGATTTCAGCATCTTAAGACTCAGGAACTCCAGCCATGTATATATTAAAGGCAGCATTTATAAGTGATTAATTTCTAGTGACTTCAAAGGAACATAGTTAATTTTTTATGATTTCTGAGTTTCACAGGAAAAACTGAATTGTGGTATATGTATGTTGCTATTTATAAAGTATATAGATAGCAAACCAAAGAAATAGGTAGGAGATTATTTTAATTTAGTTACATTTGTAAGGAATTTGGAATTCTTTATATTTAACAATATACTGAAAAATTCCTGATATCTCATCTTTTCCTTTTCTCAGGCATTTTATCTTATTTAGCTGACAGACCACCTCCTCAGTATATCCACCCTAACTCTATAAATGTTGATGGTAATACAGCATTATCTATCACCAATAACCCTTCAGCGCTAGATCCCTATCAGTCCAATGGAAATGTTGGATTAGAACCAGGCATTGTTTCAATAGACTCTCGCTCTGTGAACACACATGGTGCCCAAAGTCTTCATCCCACTGATGGCCATGAGGTGGCCTTGGACACAACAATCACTATGGAGAACGTCTCTAGGGTCACCAGCCCAATTTCTACGGATGGAATGGCAGAAGAGCTTACCATGGATGGTGTTGCAGGCGAGCATACCCAAATCCCAAATGGCTCCAGAAGTCATGAACCTCTGTCTGTGGATTCTGTGAGCAGCAACCTTGCAGCAGAAACTGTAGGACATGGTGGTGTGATACCCATTCATGGGAATGGCCTGGAGCTCCCTGTGGTCATGGAGACAGACCACATTGCAAGTCGGGTCAACGGGATGTCTGACAGTGCCCTCAGTGACTCCATCCACACCGTGGCCATGAGCACCAACTCTGTAAGCGTGGCACTCTCTACCTCACACAACCTCGCCTCCCTAGAATCTGTTTCCCTCCATGAAGTTGGCCTAAGCCTAGAACCTGTGGCTGTCTCCTCCATCACCCAGGAGGTTGCTATGGGGACAGGTCATGTAGATGTGTCTTCAGACAGTCTTTCTTTTGTACCACCTTCACTGCAAATGGAAGACTCCAATTCAAACAAGGAAAATATGGCAACCTTGTTTACAATTTGTGAGTGTGCTTAGCCTTTTTCTTTTGGAGATATTGATAGAAAGGGCCATCATCCTTAACAGGTTTAGTCAGGTGTTAAGGGAGTATAGAAAGTAACTAGACTTTGGAACTTTTATTTGCCTTTGTATTGTCCTTTGCATTAATGTGGTGCCTTTTCCTCAGGTAAGCCAAACAGTATATAGACATTTTGTTGGTTCTTATAGCATCTTCCTGAGGTAAGGAAACAGTCATTTCTGTATTTTACAGGTAAGCTTAGCCTAATAATACTTAAGGTATTTCCCAAGATTTCACAGATAGTTAATTATAGAAGTAAATTTCAGTAAGGTATTCTGTGTGACATGCCATTTGCTTTTTCAACATAAGACAGATTTACTAGATCATGTGTAATATAATTCACATATGCATTTTAAAGTGTACAATTTAGTGGTTTTTAGTATATTGACAAGGTTGTGCAACCATCACCACTGTGTAATTCCAAAATTTTTATCGCCCCATAAAGAAACCCCATTAGCAGTCACTCTCACCCCTGCCCCCCATTCTCAGGCAACCACTAATCTACTTTCTCTGGATTCACCTATTAGACATGTCATATAAATGGAATCATACATTACGTGGCTGTGTCTGGCTTCTTTCCAGCATAATGTTGTGATGGCTCATCCATGTTACAGCATGTATTAGTACTCTTCCTCTTTTTGGAAGAAGAATATTCCATTGTATGCATATACCGCATTTTGTTTATCCATTTATCTTTTATGAATATTTTGTTGTTTCTCCTTTTTGGCCATTATATTCAATGCTGGTAGGAACATTCATGTACAAGTTTTTGTATGAACATATGTTTTTAATTTTCTTGGATATATATTAGGAGTGGAATTCCTTGTTTTGAGGAATTGCCAGACTGTTTTCCAAAGTGGCTGCACCATTTTACATTCCCAGCATCTGTGTATGAGGGTTCCATTTTCTCTACATGTTTGCCAAGACTTTTTTTTTTTTTTAATACCCATTGTAGTCGGTGTGAAGTGGCATCTCATTGTGGTTTTAATTTGCATTTCCTTAATGACTAATGATGTTGAACATCTTACATGTACTTATTGGTCATTTGTATATCTTTGAAGGAAACCTGTAAGCATTTTTTGCAGTATGAAATCTGAATCTCCTTTGTTTGAAGAGTTAACATCGTTTCTTGTTAAGAGCATTGGAGAATAAGTTCTCATAGAGTGTAGGGGATCTCTAGTCTGATATTCAAAGAATTTTTAATCAAGTAGTACTCGAAGAAGTAATATATTATTACTGCTTTGGTTAAATATGAAAACTTACTGATATTTTATGCCGTTTAAGTGGTAATTTCTAACGGATTGCTTAGGAGAAAAAGGCACCTAGAAGGCTGTGATTCTAAGGTTTATGTATTTACAACTATTTTGTGAATGAATTTGGAAAGTTTGAACACAATCATTGACTAAATAGGGTCATGAATACTACTGTTAAGGTAACAGCGAAAAAGGAAAGTAAAAGAATAGAACAAAAGGTTTATAGAGAAGGAGGACACTCCTGAGCTTGTAAAAGTGAAGTTACAGTAAGCACAGAAAACAGTTTATGAATTCAGCATTTTTTCTGACAATGCAAAAAGACCGCATGAACAATAAGAATTAAGAATGTTAAGGAAATATGTCTGCAAGAATATGATTCACCTGCTGTTACAAAGAGCAGGTTGCATTTTTTTTTTGTCTTTAAGAGCTTGTCATCAAAGTGTGATCAGCCAGTTTGTTAATAGTGAAGCAAAAGAGCAGTGGTGCAGCTGGCTCTGACTTTGTTGTGCTCTATTGTCATCTCTGTTTTGGCTTTGCATCGCTACAGCATTTCAACTCAGTTTCCTCTTATAGTTTGGTAGAATTGGAATCTTTTGGACTTTAGAACATCATATCTGAAGGTATTATCTACTCAATGTAACGATTAATATACTTGATTCTTGAAGTATGTAGGCTTATTTTTTGATCAGTCTTTCTCTTACGCACTGAATAGAAAACTTGTCCAGTTGGATCAAAAGAAAAATATCAAATATTGCTGAAGAGAGATATAACAGTGGATATATATTTTAGTGTAAGAAAGTGGTTCTTTGATCAGAGAATTTCTACTAGAACCTTGCTTCGTACTGGTTACATTTTAATGTATTTAAATAAAAAAGCAGGTGGTCATTCATTTGCCTGCTAGAACTGACCTCATTTATGTCTCGAATTTCCCATCTGCAGGGTGCACTCTCTGTGACCGAGCCTATCCCTCAGACTGCCCAGATCATGGACCGGTGACTTTTGTTCCTGACACTCCAATAGAGAGCAGAGCGAGGCTTTCTCTCCCAAAGCAGCTTGTTCTCCGCCAGTCAATTGTGGGAGCAGATGTTGGTAAGACCCTTGGAACCATAAAACCCCATCAGAGGTTCTTCTTCCTTTGTAGGGTAAAGTTGTAAAAGTGGATGTGTATAATTTAGTGATTATTTGGTTGACCCAGAAGTCAATTTATAGCTGAAGATTTATCCTTTTATGGAATATTTGTCTTGTCCAGTGGTGACAGCAGTACATCAAGTTGAAAACTTTATTGGGAAAGTTCCCCTTTCTTAGAATCAGAATTGAATAGAGGAGAGAATCCTAGCCTGAGTCTTTGAAGACTTGACTTTTATTTTCAGCTGTATCATCCACTACCAATAATCATGACAAAGCACTCCTTGAAACTTAGTTTCTTTTATAAAACATTGAAAATTCACCATTGATAACTTTTTTATCACTAAAGATATTTGCATCAGGTGTTTGTAAATTGCCTAATACTCCTTAGGAAAAGGTAATAAGAAATGTAGACTGCCAAATTATGCTTATCCACATTGGAATTTCACATGGTATCTGAATCACTGTGCCATTCTTTGAAAATACAATACTAGGTTCGTTATTCTTTCAGGTGTAACTTAGGCTTGGGTCAATTGAAAGCATTAAACAGCTTAGATAATAAAGAGCAGTGCTTTAAGCACAAGTGAGCTTAGAAGTTTGATTTATTTTATAGTAATTGCTTTACTTTTTTATGATAGAATGATGTTCTCTAGTCTTTTTTATGTATCAACTCCAAAATAACGTATTTGGAGGGACATGGTTTGGTTCCTTGTGTATGAAAATGGGTTCAGGAATTTCTGATACTGCTTCTTACTCTGCTTATTTCTTCTGAGCCCCTATGAGCCCGTATCTAATCTGTTTATTACTTTTTCCTTATTTACAGGATAGAACCCATAAGACTTATCTACCTCAGGAGTGCTAGAATATCAGTAGTACTTAGGTTCATTGAAAATAAGATTCTTTGCATGAGTTAAGCTACTCTCTTCTCTATCTGATTAGATGTTTAAATCATTGATTGTGTAGTTCATGTCCTTCCACTGATAGGTGTATGGACTGGAGAAACCATTCCTGTGCGGACTTGCTTTGGGCCTCTTATTGGCCAGCAAAGTCACTCCATGGAAGTAGCAGAATGGACAGACAAGGCGGTTAATCATATCTGGAAGGTCAGTGTTTATGAAACTTTTCTGTGACTTTTGGATGCTTTTACTGTAATGAGGTAGTTAAAAGCAATGTAAAAGTCAAACTTAGCCAAGATTCATACAGTGCCTTTCACTTATCAGTCGTTTAATAGTACATTCTTTCTGTTCTTGGTAGCCAACTTATTATACATAGCAAAACATCAGGTATTGAATATGGAAGATAAACTGTTTTAGTCTCCATTTTGTTAGTTAACCCAATGATTATTCATTTTTATTACTTGTGGCAGCTGAGGCCATGCACTTTGTTTATATGTTGAAAGTCTTATTTTGTAATCAACTAAAACATTCCTCAAATATTTAGCTCGGGAAACAATTCTAGAATTGGAAGCTAAGATTATTTCTCTAGTTTTCTAACGGAAGGGGCTAGAAACTTAAGTTTTTTATATAAACAGCTATTCCTATAACATGTTTATATACAATCTTAGTCAATAGGTTGAGAATGATGCCTGCAAAAATTGAAGTAAGGGGGAAATGGGTCTTGTGATAGTTGGAAAGGTAGAGTGCCACTGGCATTGGGGACTTTAATTGTGGTATCCAGGAGTAAACATAGAGGAATGCTACGTGCATTGGAGAAATAATGAGAAGAGGTGGTTCTCTGACCTTAATGTCCATTCATGTGGTAGGTGGTGAAGACAAGTAGACTGTTTTTTATGTCTTTTCCAGTGAAGCCAAAATGTGAATAATCAAGAGCAACATGATTCTATACACTGAGCACTAACTGTAGGTCTCTAGTGGTCTTTATTGTATTGCTGGAAATAGGGGGACTGGTGAAATGACAAACATGTGAGAAGACAACCATGTATTTTCACACTGACTAGGAAAGTTGGTACCTGCTGCAAAGTAAATGAGATTATTGCTAGACTAAACTTAGTAGCATTGTGTATCACTTGTCAGTTCATCTGATGTGTGTGTTTGCCTTTTGTTGACAGATATACCACAGTGGTGTCCTAGAATTCTGCATCATTACAACTGACGAAAATGAATGTAATTGGATGATGTTTGTGCGCAAAGCCAGGTAAGAGTAGACTTGGATGAAAGAAATAGTTACCATTTGGATGTTTTTCAGTAGGAAGCTTTGAATAAAATAGGGAAGAATCGAAGAATCCAAATCACAGTGATATCTGAACATACCTTAAAGCCTAAGGCTTTTCACCTTCTTCACCCCAGTAGTTGTTGACTAAGGGTTATTATAAATAAAATATAAGAAACTATCCTTGTTTTATGAACAGTTTATTCAACTTACTAATGCAGTAAGGAATGGTACAATTACCATTGACCTTGCAAGTGGGTACCTTTTCTTTATATTAGCTATTAGTCAACCCCTTAGGCTGCTGTTGTGGTTAATTCTCGTTCAGCTGTCTATTTCTGTGTCTTTGTCATATTGTTTTAAGACTTTATTTATTTTTCTTCCAGTAACAGACTGTAGTATTTCTGACTATAAAGGACGATATTGAAGTAAGAATTCTGTTTCTATGCAAGTTACTCCTAATAGGTAGTATAGGGAATTAGAGAAATGACCCAGAGAAATAGTACATCTAAGTTTTCATATAGGATTTTGCTGTAGGGATATGATGTGTTTAGTATATATTTCAAAATTAATATGCTTGATGGGAATTCCCTGGTGACCTAGTGGTTAGCATTCTGGGCTTTCACTGCTGTGGCCTGGGTTTAATCCTTGGTCGGGAGACTGAGATCCTGCAAGCCGTGTGGCACAGCCAAAAAAATTTTTTTTAATTAATAAAATAAATTTAATATGCTTCATCTGTTAAATGTGATAACTTAGGAATCGGGAAGAGCAGAACTTGGTGGCTTATCCCCATGATGGAAAAATCTATTTCTGCACCTCACAAGATATCCCTCCTGAAAATGAACTGCTTTTTTATTACAGCCGGGATTATGCTCAGCAGATTGGTAAGTTTATGTAAGACTTGTTTGCTATGAATCTAGCATAGTAAAAGCACCAAGGACCAGTAGTAAAGTTTTGGTAATGATTTACATGTAAGCTGAAACAAATCACATACCTTTGTGTATGTAAAAGCAGGTGTATGTTAACCCCATGTTAAAAGTGTTAAAATCCGTGAGATTCTTCATAAGCTTAATTGTTATTGACCAGGCAGTATGAACTTTTGTGTTAGGACTTTGATTTGGGGAATTTGAAGTTCCTAAGTTCCTTTTGAACCATTACAATTTAATTTCATAAAGGACAGCAACGCTTCTTGAGTTGGTTTAACCTTCATAGGCTTTTTCTTGCACTGTGTCATGATGACAAGTGATGTTTAGGAGTTTGTGTATACTACAAAATCTTAAGTTTTTTGCCTAGGAAAGGTGCCTTATAATCCAGTATTTACCAAGTGTTCCCTATGTATGTGCCTGACACGCTATTTGAGATGCTGGGACTAGAGCATTGAACAAGATGTTTTAATTTTACAGGTAGTGGGCAAGCTGGAAATTTTGGTAGAAGGGAGAATTATAAGCAACAATTACTAATATCAACAAGTTTTAAAATTTAAGTATCAGGAGACATTGAATAATCTTTCTCTTAAGGTGTTCCTGAACACCCAGATGTGCACCTCTGTAACTGTGGCAAGGAGTGCAGTTCCTATACAGAGTTCAAAGCCCACCTGACCAGCCACATCCATAACCATCTTCCTAGCCAGGGCCACAGCAGCAGCCATGGGCCAAGCCACAGCAAAGAAAGGAAGTGGAAGTGCTCCATGTGCCCCCAAGCTTTCATCTCTCCTTCCAAACTTCATGTTCACTTTATGGGTCACATGGGTATGAAGCCCCACAAGTGTGATTTCTGTAGCAAGGCTTTTAGTGATCCCAGCAACCTGCGGACCCACCTCAAGATACATACAGGTAAGTTGTGTTGGACCATCAAAGTGGAATTTTGCAAAATTAGAAATTAGTAAGGCCTTGGCAGCAAGATAGTCTTGCAGGTAGAGTTGAGATCAGTTGTTAGAAAGAATCCAGCTGGCTGCCAGCAGGACTTTGTGGGGTCATAAATCTTGGGATAACTGTGCCTCCTCAGAGAGTATTACTCTCATTATTAAGATGCTTCACTTTCTAGGTGCCCCCACCATAGTTTGAAGGTGACTGGAAAAATGCAGTTAACAATCAGGAAGTTGATGTATGTGTTTGGACCTAAAGGGAATTCAACAGAAACAGCCTGAGCCTCCCATTAGAGCTCACCCCTGGTCACCAGCCACAGCCAGTTTCTTTCCTTTGAATATTGCTCAGTAAACACTGCCAAAATTTGTTGAGTTTCTATTTTCTAAACTCCATACAAACCAACCCCTTTCTCTTAGCACTTATTTTTTTCACTCACTTTTTTACTTTGCTATAAATTAACTGTTTTAGTTTTCATTTTCTTGGCTGGGTCATTCATTCTCCAAATCTTTGAAAGTAAAACTTTTCCTCATTCTTTTCCAATAAGACTGAGTAGTCGCAGCAGAGACCATATGGCCCACAGAGCTTAAGATTCTGACTGGCCTGTAAGAAAAGGTTTGCTAACCCCTGACTTAGAGTAACTTTATTTCTATTTATTTATCTATCTATCTATCTATCTATCTATCTATTTATTTATTTATTTATTATTTATGGCTGCGTTGGGTCGTTGCTGTGTGTGGGCTTTTCTCTAGTTGCGGCGCAAGCGGGGGCTACTCTTGGTTGCGGTGTGGTGGCTTCTCTTGTTGCGGAGCACGGGCTCTAGGTGCACAGTCTTCAGTAGTTGCAGTGCGTGGGCTCAGTAGTTGTGGCTCGCGGGCTCTAGAGTGCAGGCTCAGTAGTTATGGTGCACGGACTTCATTGCTCCGCGGCATGTGGGATCTTCCTGGGCCAGGACTTGAACCCGTGTCCCCTGCATTGGCAGGCGGATTCTTAACCACTGAGCCACCAGGGAAGTCCCTATTTCTGCATTCTTAAAAGGATTTTATTTCATCCCTGGTTTATGAGGTTATATTAGATGTTTTAAAAAAGAATACTAAAATGTAGGTTGTAAAAATATGTTTGCTTATAGGCAAGTACTAGATTTCATGAGTTTTTAAAAAAAAAATAGTTGAATTAAGTTGGGCACTGGGGTTATAAGTGATTTTTTTTTCCAGAGTTTATATCATGTGTTAGCTATAAACATTAAAAAGTGTGTGTGTGCGCGCGCGTGTGTGTGTGTGTGTGTGTGTGTGTGTGTGTGTGTGTGTGTGGGTAGGTAGGTAGGTAGGTAGGTAGGTAGGTAGGTAGGTAAGCAGTCCTAGGAGGTCAGATTTGTTACCTTCACTGGCTTTGGTCACAGAATATAAATTCAGTGGCTCTGAGTGGCTCTGGGTAGACAGTCCCAGAAAGTGAAGTTCCAGTTTACAGTCAGTTCTGTTTTATTCCTGCCTCTGCCACATACCCATACAATGTGCCTCTTCATCCTGAGAATGCTCGTGGCAGTTTTATTCATGGTGTGGTAATTCGGGTTGATGTGCAGGTCAGAAGAACTACAGGTGCACTTTGTGTGACAAGTCTTTCACCCAGAAGGCTCACCTGGAGTCCCACATGGTTATCCACACGGGCGAGAAGAACCTCAAGTGTGATTACTGTGACAAGCTGTTCATGCGGAGGCAGGACCTCAAGCAGCACGTGCTCATCCACACACAGTGAGTCGCCTGCATCCCGACGCCCCTCGGGCGGGGAACGAGGCTTGTCAACTGGCTCCTGCCTTGGCACCTGTCGGTGCCTCCTGTGTTCCGCGTAGCCAAGCAGAGGTTGGAAAACTAACGTTTTGGTTTATCCTGGAAGATTTCACTTGTTTGTTTTTCTTATTTTTCACCTCTACTCTCTGTATTTCCTTTTTTTTCATATTTTCAAAACATCATTTCATTAATTTAACAAATTTCTAAGTACCTCCTTGATGCCCAGCACTGTGCTAAGTGGTGAAAATACAAAGATGAGATGGTCCTTGGATTTAAAGAGCTCGGAGAGCATTAAGAGACAGAAGAGTAGTTGCTGTACTGTGTTGCAGATGTCAGGGTAAGCGCTGGGTCCTGAGAGACCAGAGAGGAGGCCCCAGCCCAGCCTGCAGTGTCCTGGGAAAGTGTCCTGGTAGTTGGAGCAAGCATTAAAGGAGATAAATTAGAGTTATTCAGGGAGACAGTGAAGGGTAAGGGATGAGAATACTGTTCTAGACAGATGAAACGGAGTATGCGAAAAGGACTGTGAAATGCGAGTGGTTCTTTTCTTTTCTTTCTTTTTTTTTTTGGCTGCGCTGTGCGGCATGCAGGATCTTAGTTCCCTGACCAGGGATCGAACCTGTGCTCCTGCAGTGGAAGCACAGAGTCATAACCACTGGACCACCAAGGAGGTCCCGCTAGTGGTTCTTTATAGTTAGAGCATTGGGTGTATATGAGAGCGAGGGAGAGAGAGGCAGCAGCCAAATCATGAAGAGCCTTTTATCCAACTAAGAAAATTAAATTTCATTCTGGAAATAATGGAGAGTCACCGAAGCATTTTTCCTGCCTATGTACCAGGAACTATTCTGTGCTTTGTGTGCGTGCATGTGTGTATTTTAATTATGGCATAAAACACAAATTTTACTGTCTTAACCATTTTTAAGTATATAGTTCAGTAATGTTAAGTGTATTCACATTCTTGCACAGGCATTGAAGGGTTTTAAGGGAAAGAATGTCATGGTGAGATGTTCTTTTTTTTTTTTTTTGAGATGTTCATTTTATAAAGATTACTCTGGCAGCAGGAAAGGGTGATTGAAGGAGGAGAAGGCCAAGTACTGGGAGACCTATTAGGATTTTATTGCATGGATCCAAGTGTAATTAATTGCCCAGCCTGTGTTAGTTACAGTAGTAGTAGAGAGAAGAGAACAGATTTTGTGGTCCAGAGCCTTTAGCAAGTGTTAGAAGAGGGAGAAAACATTAGCTTGAATTACTATTTAGAAATCCATAAAAAATGGAAACTTTATGTTCTTATTATGGGTTTTAGATAAATATTTTGCTTTCATATCAGCTCTTTTATCTGATTCATAGCCACAGTGCAACCTGAAACACTAAAACATCCAAGGAGTCTGGATCTATATTCCAAACTCTCAAAATGACCTTTTAAAACAAAGTCTTCATTAAGTGGTTTCATTCTTAGTATGAAATTTTAGAAATTAGACACACTAATTATCAAATATTAGATATGATTGTACATAATTAGAGCTGAAAGAGATCTCTGGGATCATTTATTCTAGCTGCTTATATTAGCTTGAGCTGCCATAACAAAATACCATAGACTGGGTGGTGGCTTAAACAAAAGAAATTTATATCCTTAAACTTCTGGAGGCTGGAAGTTGAGATCAGGGTGCCAGCATGGTTGGGTTTTGATGAGGGCCTTCTTCCTGGCTTGCACATGGCTGCCTTCTTGTGTCCTCAAATGGTGGAGAGAGCGAGCAAGCTCTGGTCTCTCTTCCTCTTCTTATAAGGGCACTAATCCCATCATGGGGGTCTCATCCTTATGACCTCATCTAAACCTGATTACCTCCCACAGGCCCCCACCTCCAAATACCATCACGTTATGAGTTAGAGCTTCAACATACCAATTTAGGAGTGGGGGTGGGGGATGACAAATATCCAACCGATAACACTGCTCATGATAATCAGCTGGGAAATGTGAAAAACAGTGATTGGTGCCAGGGCCCCAGCTCCAGGGATTCTAATTTAGTTGGTCAGGGGTAGAGCCCTGGCCCTGGTATTTTTAAAAAGCTCCCCAAGTGAGTCTAATGTCCAGTGAGTGTTGAGTGCTACTGAGTTGATCCAAATGAAAGACTTGTTTCACAGTATCTCTGGCAAGTGGCTATATTGTTACTTCTTGAAAACCACACATAAAAAGGAGTTATTCTCTTTCTTGACCTTGACTTTCTATTCTTTCAAGTGATGCTTGAATTTGCATTTGCTTTTATGGTAGCCATTTCACAGCATAATGAAATAGAAATTATTTTGAGATTAGTCATAACTGCTTATCTCCTTTTGGGTTGGAAATTGGCTTTATCAGATATTGACCAGTGAAAGCAATTTTCTTAAATGTGGATCTGGACACTTTCTCATGATGACAAAATATAATAAGCCTCTGCCAAACTCCCATGGTATAAAAGTTGTTTTCGGACTGTCAAGACTTTATGCTAGTATAAGTCATTCATAAAAGAAGCACCATTCACCCAATGTATATATATATATATATATAAATATACATTTTGGCTGCACCACACAGCTTGCAGGATCTTAGTTCCCCAACCAGGGATTGAACCCAGGCCCTCGGCAGTGAACGTCCTAACCACTGGACTGCCGGAGAATTCCCCAACCAATATTTCTGGGGTTTTTTTGTTTGTTTTTTTTTTTTTTTTGGTATGAGGACCTCTCACCACTGTGGCCTCTCCCGTTGTGGAGCACAGGCTCCGGACGCGCAGGCCCAGCGGCCATGGCTCACAGGCCCAGCCGCTCCGCAGCACGCGGGATCCTCCCAGACTGGGGCATGAACCCGCGCCCCCTGCATCGGCAGGCAGACCCTCAACCAATATTTTTGAATGAGACTTCCTATAGAGATCATTGGTAAAATTTTCAGATGTTTGTATCTTTACTTTTAGGCATTTCAAAATGCATATATTAGTATTGGAATTCATTCTATTTATCTGCTTAGAAAAGAACTATAGCCCCTAAAGCCAAATGTAGGAGTTGTTCCTCTCCCAGTGTTCCCCTTGTAGTATAAGGCATGGGACTTTGCCCTTCCTCTAAGAAAGGAACTTGAGAGTAAGAGTGGGGCGCTTATTCCTTAGGTCATTATCTTAGCCCTGTGGCTTTGTGATTTATATCTCCAACCTTATATAACTAACCATTCACTCAGCATCTCTGAGTTCTGGATGTCCGCTAGGCAGCTCAAACCTGATATGTCCGAACCTCAACTCTTCGTATTAACCCAACAAACTTGATTTTCCCCAGTGTTCACCGGCTCAGAAAATGATACCACCATTCATCCCAGTGGCTCAAGCCAAACACCTTGGAGTCATCCTCAACTCAGTCTTCCATTCTTTCCTTCATTCAGCTCTTGCCTGGTTGAGACCACCAGCATCTTTTTTATGGACAACTTCAGTAGTGTCCCAGCTGACTTCCCTGCTGCTCTTCTCTCTCCTCATCCATTCCCCAACACAGATATACACACAGGTGCCACACACACATGCTGTATTCGTCCATAGTGGCCAGAGTGATATATTTAAAACATAAGTCAGATTGTGCACATCTCCAGTCGTGATTCTTCATTGACTAGAAGTCCCTTCATGATGTGGTAGTGGTACTTGGCTACATGTCCCACTCCATCTTTTATTGCTTTTCTCATACTATTCTATTTTACCCACATTGGGCCTCCCCTTGCTACTACTTCAGCATACTGAACACAGTCTCAGGGCCTTCGCACTGTACTTCCTCTGCCTAGAAACTTCTCCCTCTGGATATCTCCCTGTCTTCCTACCTCACTTCATTCAGGTTTCTGTTTAAGTTCGTCATTTCCTCAGAATGGCCTTCCTTGATTATCTCATCTAAAACACGACTCTGTCACTCTTACCTGGCTTCATTTTTTTTAATAGTATTTATTACTATCTGATATTACATTATATATTTTTAATTTGTTTATGGTGTGAGTCCTCCACTAGAATGTAAGCTCCATGAAGGCAGGGACTGAGTTTTCCCTGTCCTGCAGCTCCACAGAATTCTTCTCTGCCACATCCTGCTGAGAGAAGGTGGTAGAAATGCTAAGGAGACCAGGCTTCAGAACTTTCCACTGCACCCTCACACTCCATCAAGGATTTTAAGCCCCTTTTATTTGCTTCACATATTGGACTTTCATTAAGACATAGGATTCAGCTGCTCAAAAAAAGAGTTAAAAAATTCCTGCTCTGTGTGATCCCTAAGTTTCTTTTCAGCTCTAAATGTCTAGGCCAAGTTTACTCCACCCTTGACACTACTGACATCTTGAGCTGGATAATTTTTTGTTGTAGGGGCTACCGTAACACCATAGTTAGATACCATTGTGTATTGGTCAGTTGGCAAATGTTTTCAAATTTGAGTTTTCCAGTTGGTAAGAATGTGGGGCAACGGGAACTCTCAAATGGCTGTTGATGGATGTGTATATCAGTACAGCCATGTTGGAAAACAGCGTAGCATTATCTAGTAAAATTGAAGATGTACATATCCTTTGATCCAGCTATGCCTCTCCTGAGTATATGCCCTAGAGCAGCAGTCCCCAATCTTTTCGGCACCAGGGACCGGTTTCATGGAAGACGGTTTTCCCACGGATGGGGGACGGGGATGGTTCAGGCGGTAATGCGAGCGATGGGAAGCGGCCGATGAAGCTTCTCTTGCTCACCTCCGCTGTGCGGCCCGGTTCCTAACAGGCCGCGGACCCCTGCCCTAGAGGAACTGATGCGTATGCAAATCCACACACCAGTGTAGAAATGTTCATAGCAGTCTTGCCTGTGGTGATAAAAAACTGGAAACCACCAGAATACCCATTAACAACAGACAGAGCCAGTGCCACAGATAAGTTGTGGTATATTTGTAAGTAGCTTACAGCCATGGAAGAGAGCGAACTACTGATACAGCAGCTTGATTGAAATTCAGAAACATCATATTGAGTGAAAGAAGCAAAACACAAGAGAGATACATACAGTACGATCCCATTTACGTAGAATTCTAAAACAAGCAAAATCAGTCTATGGTCTTTAAACTACAAATGTTTTGACTCTTCTATATGATACATCTGTAAAAAAAAAAAAAAAAAAAAGTTTGATTCTACTCGGGTAGAGCTTCTCTGACACAGGTCTGAGGTTGTGCAGAATAAGTGTGTGCCTCAGTTGTCATTTGTAACCCCAAATCAAATGTTTTTTTCTTGTGTTCCTCTTAGAGAACGCCAGATCAAGTGCCCCAAGTGTGATAAGCTGTTCTTGAGAACAAATCACTTAAAGAAACATCTCAATTCACATGAAGGAAAACGGGATTATGTCTGTGAAAAATGTACAAAGGCTTATCTAACCAAATATCATCTCACCCGACACCTGAAAACCTGCAAAGGGCCCACCTCCAGTTCATCAACGCAGGAGGAGGAGGAGGAAGACGACTCGGAGGAGGAGGAGCTCGCGGACCCTGTGGGGGCCGAAGGCTGCCGGGTTAGCAGTGCTGTGTATCCCGCAGACGAGGCTCTGTCTACACATAAATGAAAGAAAAGGAAGCCAGCTGGTTCGGATGGCAAATACAAAAGGGAAAAACACACATGACCAGTTATCCACTACCGTGGTTTTTATATAAAATAATTTCTGATTTCCTTCCAGCCAACAGTCAAAACAGACTAAATGGGAACGGATAAAGCACTTATAGAAGAGTATCCTATTGAAAACACTTTAAGAAAGATTGAGAAAAGAGCATGTATCCTATTTTTAAGTGGCGTATGGGGAGGAAGGTGTCAACTTTTGAGATCTATTCTTTATTTACATAATTGGGTGATACATTTATGCCTGAGTCAGAGCTGCTCTCTGCCCAAACAAATCAGATTTATTTTAAATTCTTTCATTATTCCATTTTTCTCCCAACCCACTGATTTGGTAGCACTCTAAACTTGGTCCCTGCCTTACAGTCATCCTGATTATGGTTCTGGTGTTTTGTTTTATGCAGACTTGTGACTTAAGCTCATACCAGAATGGATTGGAATATAACAACGTAAGCTTGTTACTCTTGACTGCAGCTAACAAGTTTAAAGCACCACCTACCTTAATCTCTTCTGGCTGCTTGGGAGTTCAGGGTAGATCTTGCTTCCCAAAATTTCAGCAGATACCTAGAGGGCAGATAAAAAAGGGAGCAGCCAGGCAGTAGGCACTGATGGAGAGAAGAAAAGGAGAGATGCCTGGGCCACTGTCCAAGAAACTAGCTGTGATGGAAGCTGGGGTAAGAGATCTGGTGGTTGTTCCTTAGAGGTCTTTGTAGGTTTAGACATGTCTCTGTCTCCAGTGAAGCCTCCAGCACCTCGACGAAGGGGATCTGGGGGTGTAGCAAGCCAAGTAATGCCTGCTGCATTGTCTCCTGATAACAAGGACATGTGGACTCAGCTGGCAAAGTGGTACCTTGGCCCATGGAAGGAAGGAGGGAATGATCCTTCCTATCTAGCTTACCCTATGAAAAGGATCAAGACACCATTAAAATGTTGCCAACTCAGAATGACAGATGACATATTGATGCACGTGCAAGGTTAGGCCTTCCCAGTTGTCTGCAGTGAAGGACCTCATCAGTTAAGCATGGTGGATGCCAAAGGATTTGGGAAGTGCAGAAGGTTAAATGGTCACCACGAGGGTGTGTTTTCAGGGTCCCAGCTTAATTCATCTACCCATCTGATCTTTTCACCTTGTCTCTCTCATGCATCTCCTGCTTTCAGCAAGAAGCAAACACATCTTGAAGTTGACGGTTGATGGAACATGCTGTCCTGCTCTAAGGCACGACCTCGGGGCTGGAGTAGAGAGAACCTTGGTGGGAAGGTTTTGCTGCTAATGTATTTATGGAATGAATGTATTTCATTCAAATCTGTATTCCTCTAGGAAGGATTAAAATAAAAACTTTTTAAAAAATACGATTCCTCTTGTAATCTCATTTTGTGGAGGGAGAGGAACGAGTCTTTTTAGGGGAAAATGAGGTACAACTTGAGTTTTTGTTAAGGTCAGAAGCGGAGAAAGTATTTCCTAAGTACTGTGGCTTTGAAATCATATTTTTGCATGCTTCTGCATAACAGTGCTTAGATAAACGATGCTCCTGCGTTTCCAGCTCTCATCCCTGCCCTCTTCCTTCCTCAGGTAGTGCCTTTACTTTGCTGTCTCCTTGGAGAACTACAGGTCTACAGTTGAGGGAGTTGGTGAGGTATGGTGGTTAGAGGTGGCTCTCAACACTGGGTCATGAAGGCTTCATCAGGGAGCTCTGGTGGGACTGAGGCAACTCAGCTCAGCCTTTTGAGCTGGTAAAGGCATCCTGGTGGCAGCGACTCCTGTCCCCAGGAAACCATCGGTGCTAGAACTACAAACACCCTTTCTCCCTTTAACTCTGGCTCATGCTGGGTTAAATTTCTTCATTTCCAGGTGCTAGTTGAAGTGCTGCCCAAGATAGTTAAACCTTATGTAAAACAGTAAAAGAGGAATTCTGGGAAATAGTTTAGGTGAAAATGTAGCCGTTGCTTGCTTTACAACTGTGTCTTCCATTTTTTTTTTTTTTTTAACCTCTTAGACTTAAGTGACACATTATAAGTCATTCTCACAAGATGAGTAAATTAGTAGCTGCCCCTTTAACAAGATATTACTCTGAACCTTCCTTACCCATTGCAGGTGGCCTCATCTGTTGCTGCTGCTGGGATCATTCTGCTGTTGGGTAAATGGTCACATTCAGAGGCAGGATATTATGCGTGTGGGCTCTGTAGCCCTGCTGAATGTTCTCCAATCTGGGCGTTGCTGCACGATGGTTTGGAAGCTTAGTCAAGTTATGTAACCTCTCTGTGCCTCTTTTTACTTAACTGTAAGCAGAGACTACTACTAAGAGTTCCCATTTCATAGTATTTGATGTTAATTCATGTAAAGGGCTGGCACAGTGCTCAACATACAGTGAGCACTGGCTAATATTCTTTAGTTTTAGATTATCCTAGCACAGATTTCTATCCTTAAAATACGGCTATTCATGACCCAAGAAGTCCTAGATTTTAGTAAGACAAGTAAAACTGGCATGACTTGAATTTTCAAGGCCAAAGCCTAGAAACTATTTAGTTTGCAGTCTTCTTGTAGATCAGTATATGTATGTTTGCTGTTTCCTTCCTTAAAAGGCGAGTTGCAGTTTTGCGTGTGTGCTGAGTTCCTCCGTACGTCAGAGGGCAAAGAGGTGACAGGATCTAGTGTGCTTCAGCCTTTTCAGCCTATTGACCTATATTCACACTTCCTAGTGTGTCCTGAGGAACATAAACATTGCCAGAGCTATCAGCCCCTTATTAAGTATGTAAACTTGTATTACCTGATCACCAAGCTGCATCTTAGAGTCAAACACTCAAAAACATAACTTCAGGTATATAAATGATATCATCTGTTATGGGCAGAATTGTGTTCCTTCAAAATTCATATATTGAAATTCTAACCCCAATACCTCAGAATGTGAGTATATTTGGAGATAAGGTCTGCAAAGGAGTGATTAGGCTAAAATGAAGTTCTTAGGGCATACCTTAATCCTGTATGACTGGTCTCTTATAGAAGAGGAAATTTGAACAGAGACCCAGGGGGAAGATCACGTGAAGACCCAGGGAGAAGATTGCTATCTGCAAGCCAAGGAGAGAGGCCTCGGAAGAAACTCTGCTGACCCCTTGACCTTGGACTTCTGGCCTCCAGAACTGTGAGAAAATTAATTTCTCTTGTTTAAGCACCCCCAGTCTGTGGTACTTTGTTGTGACAGCCCTGGCAAACCAAATACTGTCCAACTGAATAGACTGTCTTTATGATGATTGCTTCATAGAGGAGCAGCTTCCAGAGTAGTGATTACAGTTTAACCTCAGTTTTACAAATCGTGAGCAACATAATGGCAGTAACAATCTGTAGTGGTGTGTTTTGCCACTGGCAGATTTCTGGACTGCTGAAAGGATAGAATTGCTCCTCAGCTATGTTTTTGTTCCTTTGCTTTTCTTGCATATACACACTTGACAGTCATGAAGCCCCCAGGCCTATGTCATCCTCCAACAAGGACCACTTTCTTTCAAAAACCATTTATTGGCAAAAACGAAAAACAAAACCAAAAAAACCCCCAAAACACTTACTGAGTGCTGGCACAGATTAAGGCATCATAAAGGAACAGAAAAATGGTTAGAACTTATGCCCTTGTCCTCTGGAAACTCAAAATTTTGCAGAGATCTGAATGCACAGCTGGATCACCTGAGGAAATGAGAAAAGTCAGGTGTCCAGGTCAGCCCCAGGCCTACTGATGAGCCTCCTGGGCTCCCCAGGTGATCCTGAAGCAGTCCACAGGAGTCTTAAACGTTGGAGACCCCACAAGATGCAGATGCAGACACCTATACCCAAGGTAAGCCAGACCATGGCAAGTGTTACAGGTACAAGAAGTAGTAAAATCTAGGAGCAGGAGTGAAAATGTCATACTAAGAGAAGAATAGTAAGGAAAAGTGGATAAAACAATCCTGGATCTGTGGTGTAGTCAAATAAGGCTGGGGCAATACATTTGAGATAACAGGGCTAAAAATTTTATTTTTATTTATTTATTTTTAAAAATATTTATTTGGCTGCACTGGGTCTTAGTTGCGGGCGTGCAGGATCTTCGTTGTGGCATGTGGGCTTCTTCCTAGTTGTGACGCGCGGGCTCTAGAGCATGCGGGCTTAGTTGCCCCGCAGCATGTGGGATTTTAGTTCCCCGACCAGGGGTCAAACCCATGTCCCCTGCATTGGAAAGCAAAGTCTTAATCACTCGACTGCCAGGGAAGTCCCCAAGGAAGGCGAATTCTTAACCACTGGACCACCAGGGAAGTCCCAGGGCTAAAAATTTTAGAATGACTAGTTTACCAAATCAATAGCTGCTTTTTGATTATCTTTAATTGCATTGGTAGTGTTTACTTGTGGCAGACATTGTTCTAAATGTTTTCTAAATAACACATTTAACCTGCACAGTAGACTTGTGATGATCCCTAGTATAAAGAAGAAACAGAGGTGCAAGAGAGGTTAAGTAATTGGCACACAGTTACATGGCTGGTAAGTGGCAGTCTACGCGTAGCCCACCAAGCTTTATTGATTCTTCAATAGTGGCCTGGCTAAAATTGGGATCTCACCATGGCATATAGGCAGGCTACAAGTCTTTAAAGGCAGTCACACAGAACATTTAAATTATTCTATTTAGACAAAACATATTTATATACACAAATTAGGGAGCCTGTGGAAAGCATGCTTTGGTTTTTGTTTTCTCCCCTGCTGCAGCAGCCCTCTCCACCCTCCACGCCCTTCGTGCTGCTACCTACTTGCTGAGGCACAGGCTGGAGTTGGGCTTTGGGGTAGGACAAACATCAAGCTCTGTTAATGGCCAGAATGAGGAGAGAAAATCACTTAGGGAGAAGGGTACTAACTTTGGGAAAATTTCCTTCTTGACTGATCTATCACTGGTCAGTAGACAACTTCCAGCCCTTCTTAGCTAACATGTTCTAGGACATTTGTGATACATTTATTTGCAGATATCGTTTGTAACAGCAGTAGTATATTTTAGTTTAACATTTGTTTAATCCTCGTAGAGCATTATAAAAGTAGATTTTACCCCCATTTTTTGGTTATTGAAAATGAAGTTCAGAAAAATAAAGATGTTCCACATTTCATATTCAGTACTTTGCTGCCTGGGAGCACTTTTTATTTTTTTATTTTTATTTATTTATTTTTTTCTTCTTTTTTTTTTTTTTTTTTATTAGTTTCTGATTTATAACAAAGTGAATCAGTCATACATATACATCTGTTCCCACATCCCCTCCCTCATGCATCTCCCTCCCTCCCACCCTCCCCATCCCACCCCTCCAGGCGGTCACAAAGCACCGAGCTGATCTCCCTGTGGGAGCACTTTTTAAAAAGTACATTTAAAAATGTATGCAAATACTTCTCCTCCAGGGTTCTCTTCCACGTGACTCCACATGCTGCTGTTCTGACACCTCATTTCAGGGTGCATCACACTGCTACCTCTACTAGTTGTATATTTGTGCTTGGGGTTGTGAAATGCATTTTTATAAGCAGAGAGCACCATTATGGGCCATTGCTCTTAATTGGTTACAGACAACTGGCACTCAGCTATGAAAAATGAATTAGTCAAAAGCGTGGGAGATGACATAATATTCTGTTAGGGACTTTTTCAAGATGCCTGACCCAGATATGCTGTAGCAAAAAGAAAGTGAGCCAGGCTATTTTGCATCTGAAATTCCCAAATGCAAGTAGTATTTTGAGGCAAAAGAAAAGCAGGATGACCCATTCATTCAGTATATATTTGTTCTCTTTGGGAAAGGAACATGTTAGACTTTAAGGGGGGTAGAGGAGGGAGATAAAGTGTAGGGGAGGGAGATGAAAAAACAATGGCTCATGACCAGGAAATTCAATCTCAAGCCCAGAAGCATACACACATGCAAAAAAAAAAAAAAAAAGATATATTCAGGATCATAGTCCTTTCTTACAGGTGTGTAGTTAGGATGAAGGTATACATCAGTGTTTTTAACAGAGAAGACAGAAGAAACCTAAGTGTCTTCCAGAAAGGAAATGTTGAATAAATTATGGCACATTCATACTGAGCAATACAACGTTGTTATGAAAAAGGATGCCTGCTTCCCAGACTCCTTTAAGGCTAAGGTTCCAAACAAAACCAAAGTTTCTCTGATCAGATGCACTTGTGTGAGACTTTGATTCGGAAGTGAGTTATGTGGGGACAAGCGGGGCCTGAGGCGTGTATTTATTATGCAGGCTTGGATCTTACCAAGGCTGATGTGGTTTTGGAGCTGGTGGCTGTGTGGATGGAGGCTTTCTGGTGTGGCAGGTAGCCTCCTGATTGTAGAAGCAGCACTGTACCTTGCAAGCTGACTTCTGTGGTATGGGATTGGGAGTCATTCCTAGAATTCAGCCTGGACTCCATTTGAAACCTTTTCAGTGATTCTATGAGCTATCTATACTGCATAATAAATTCTTTTTGCTTCAACTAGCTTGAGGGGATTCTGTTTTCTGAAAATAAGAATGCTGATCCAAGTAATTGGTATCCAGAAATATTACAGGAAATAGATCCACAGGAAATGGGGTCTTGCATTAGCTGTCTGACCAGGCTGGGTTTCAAGGCACTGAGGATCCAGCTACTGTTAGAGGATGGGGTACAAAATTGTACGTGGCCCCCATGGTTGGAACATGAGTTAGATCATCACCTGTGACCACTTGAATTGAAATGTGCCCAAAACAATAAATTCAGTTTCATCTAAATTATGTTTCTCCTTCCTGGTCCAGCATCCTCAGAATCCTTTGGACACATATTCCTCAAGAGTTGGGAAATTCTTATAATTCTGTTAATATATAAGCTTTCTTTTCCAAGGTTTGTCTTTGGAATTATACAGAATTTGAGGGTTTGTCTTAGTCATAGGTTAGAGGCAGTAGGAGGTAGTAGGACTGGTAAATGAGGGGAATTGGAATTTTATTTTGGTGTGGTCATTACAGGGTATTCAAGAAAGTCAAAGCCATTCTCATTAGATAGTGGAGGAGGAGCTGCTTCTGTTGACAAGGGAAATCTTTGGGGTTTGGGGGTGATTGGAGTTATTAGTATCCTCTCAAATATTACCGTTCTACTTTTCAGTATTGCACTTTTACCCCCAAATACTGTAATTTTCACTTAAGAAATCTGCTGAAGCTATGAATTCAACCTGTGTTGTAAGTCAGTAACCTGCAGCATCAGACTGCTTCTGGTTTATCACTTGTGTCCGCCTTATGGGCTACAAGAGGGAAGAAATTCTTTCAGGGCAGTCAGGGATAACTCCATGGTTCTCTGACTTAGCTTATGTGTCTATCAGGCAGTTTGATATGAATATTAAGTGTGTTTCAGTATTCATATTTTCTATTTTTTCTTGTATCAGTTCTGGTAAGTTATGTTTTTCTAGGAAGTTTTCCATCTTAAATACATGTGTAAATTTAGTCACATAAAGTTCATATCTTATTAATTATTTGTCTCTAGGATCTGTAACAATGACCTCTTTTTTGTTCCTGGTGTTGATAACTTGTGTGTGTCTTTTGTTATCAGTATTGCTCCTGGGTTTATCAGCTTTCTTAGTATTCTAAAGAACCAGTTTTTTGCTTTGATGATTTTCTGTATTGTATGTCTGTCTCTGTGACATTACTTTCTACTCTTACTTCCTTCTGTCTACATTTTCAGGTTTAAATTGCTATTCTTTTTCTTCTTAAGATGGCTGCTTGAATAACTGATTTTATTTCTTTTCTAATATGCTTTTAAGGCTATAAATCATCTTCTCAATATAGCTTTAGTTACATCCTATTTTTTTATGTTAGACTTTCATTGTTTTTCATTGTTAAATTGTTAAATTTTCATTTCTAGTTTCTGTTGTGCTTCCTCCTTTGACCCATGGGTCATTTATAAATGAATGTCTTAATTTCCAAATTCTCAGGAATTTTCTAGTTGATGTTTTCTAATTGATTTCTATAGCTTAATTCCATGATGATCAGAGAACACACTGAATAATTTCAGTTCTTTAAAATTTGTTGAAACTTGCTTTAGGGCCCTGCATATAGTCAATTTTGGAAAATGTTCCATATGAAAAGAATGTATGTTCTGCTTTTCTTGGGTACAGTGTTCTATGAATAACAAGTCAACTCGATAATCATGTTAACTAGGCCTCATACTGAATTTTTTGTCTGCTTGTTGTATCAGTTACTGAGAAAGGTATATTAAACATCTTCACTCTGATTGTAGATTTGTCTTTCTCCTTTTAGTCGTCCTTTTTGCTTTATGTATTTTGGAGATATGTTTCTGGATGTTTAAAAATTTAGAAATGTATTTTTGTGTTGGATTGATCCTTTTATCATTGTAAAAAGGACCCTGTCTTTATAATGTCTTTCCTTAAAGTCTATTTTGATACTAAAATGGCTGCATCACATTAATCTTGATATTTGCATAGTGTATATTTTTCCACTCTTTGAGGACTTTTGACTTTTCTGTATCCTTATGTTTAAGTGTGGCTCTTGTAAGCGGCATACAGTTATGTTTTGTTTTTTACATATTCGGATAATCTGCCCTTAATTACTTAGATCATTTATATATATTATACTTATGGATATATTTGGGTTTAAATCTTCCATCTTACAATTTGTTTTCTATTTATTCCATTCGGTATTCCTTTTTCTCTCCTTTTGGATTAATCAAGTATTTATTATTCATTCCTCCTCCCCCGTTTTGGTTCTGTATGTTCTTTATTCTTTTAGTAGTTAGTCTAGAAATTACAACGTGCATCTTTAACTTATTAGAGTGTAATATCAATTAGTACTTTTATTGCTCTTAAAAGAATGTAGGTATTGTAGAATACCTTACTCTATTTGTCTCTTTCCAGCCTTTTATATTATTGTCAGGCATTTTAATTTTACAGACATCTTACATTCTACACAAGATTATTATTGTTGTTTTACAAAATAATATTTATTTAAATTTATCTGTATTGATCATTATTCTTTCTTGCATTTCCATGTTCCCATCTGAGATCATTTTTCATTTTTAAGTTTAATGTAGGTCTAAAGATAATGAATTTTCCCAGTTTTAAGACATTCTGTCTTAAAATGTCTTTATTTCATCTTTTTAAAAAACAGCTTTATTGAGGGTAATTTACTTACCATAAAATACATCCATTTAAAATGTACAATTTAATGGTTTCTAGTATGTTCAGAGGTGTGCAACCATTGCCACAATCTCATTTTAAAATATTTCCATCACCCCAGAAAGATCCATTGTGTCCATTTGCAGTCATTCCCATTCTCACCCCTAGTCCCAGGAAATTATCATTCCACTGTCTCTATAGATTTGCCTTTTCTGATAATGTAAATGCAATTCATACAATATGTGGTCCCTTGTGTCTGGCTTCTTTCATTTAGTGTGTTTTAAAGGCCCACTCGTGTTGCAGCATGTGTCAGTAGTTCATTCTTGTTTATTGCAGAATAGAATTCTGTTGTATGGATATACCACATCTTGTCTATTCATTCACCAGTTGATAGACATTTGGATTATTTCCACTTTTTGGCTATTATGAATAATGCTGCTGAGCATTTGCACACAAGTCTTTGTCTGGATATATTTTTATTTCTCTTGTGTATATACCTAGGAGGTTTGCATGGTAAATTTATGTTTAACTTTTTAAGAAACTGCCAAACTGTTTCCCAAAGTGGCTGCATCACTTTCCATTCCTACTAGTTATATATAAAGGTTTCAGTTTCTCCATATCCTCACCAACACTTGTATTTTTAATTATAACCTTTCTAGTGGGTATGAAGAGGTATCTTACTGTATTTCTATTTTGTATTTCCCTCATGGCCAGTGATGTTGAGCATTTTTCCACAAGTGCTTATTGGCTTGATGCCTTTCATCAGTTTGGGAAAAATTCTCAGCTATAATCTCTTTGAATATCACTCTCTCTCATTCAATTCTCAGATTCCAATTACATGTAGTTTAGACTTTTGTACCACGTCCAATATGTATCTTATGATTTTAAAAAAATACTTTTTTCTCTTTGTACTTAGCCTGGATATTTACTGTTGACCTACCCTCAAGTTCACTAATCCTTCCTCACCTGTGTCTAATTTTCATTAATCCCATACATAAAATTCCCTATTTAATAATATATCAGTTCTAGAATTCTCATTTAATTCTTTACAGATTTCAGTTTTCTGGTGACATAGTCAATCTTGTTTTCTCTTTTCTGGGATGTATCAATCTTGGCTGTTTCGAAGTCCATGTCCAGTAGAAGTCAATTTTATGAATTCCTTTCAGGTCCATTTCTCTTTTGGTCCTATTTCCTAGTATGCTTGTTAATTTTTTTTTTGGCCACGCTGAGCGGCATGCGGGATATTAGTTCCCCAACCAGGGATCAGACCTGTGCCCCCTGCAGTGGAAGCATGGAGACTTAACCACTGGACCGCCAGGGAAGTCCCTATGCTTGGTAATTTTTGATGGGATGCTGGAGATTGTATATGAAAAACTGGAAGCTGTGGGTGAAATTATCCACTTCCATAGAGGATTCACCATATTCTCTAGCAAACAACTAGAGCAGGAACATCTCAATCCAGTCAAGAACTGATCTTATTCAAGGCTGGGCTTCTGATTTTATAAAGCTGGCTCTGTGTCTGGTTCACGTCAACTTCTAGTCTAGGGGTCACAATAAGAGCCTGAAGTGTTTGGAAACCTCCCTCCTTGAGGTCCTTAAGTTCAATTTTTGTTTTTTTAGCATTGTGAGACTGCTGAATGCTCTGCTGTACTTTTCACCTACATTTTTTTCCCTTTTAGTTTCTCACCTCATACAACATAAAAATTAGTAAATGCTTGAGAAGAAAACCAGCCTAGGTTGCTTCTCTACAGGTCTCTTTTCCCAGGATCTTTGCCCCTCAAGTCTCGGGTGCCTTAGAAACTCTCCAATGACTTCAAATAGATGTTGCATGTGTTCTGTTCAGCCTTTCTTGTTTTCAGTGGAAGAGCATAACAAACTAATTTGTCATAGCTAGAAATGGAAACAGAGTTATTTTTGAAACCCACATTCTGGATGTTTGCTCTGACATTATATTTCTTTCTGTTTTATTACTTTACTTGTCTTGAAAAGACCAGAAAAAAAAAGTATGTACTACCTTTAAGATGTCATGTTTATAACATGAGCTTTAAGATGTAATGAACTTTACAACGTACAGTTGGGGTTGTCCTGAACAGTTTAGGCCTGATGATTACTCCTGTGTAATGCGTCCCCCCAGCAAAATAAGTTGATTCTGCTTTTAAAATAATTGGTCTCAGTGAATTTGAATTCTGATATATAATTAGCTGGAGCCTACCTATATCTAGGTTTTTTTTTTTTAAGTTAGTATTGATTTTTCACTTTGACAGACAGGATCAACCCCATAGCATTTCCACGTACTACCTAATGAAAACACCAATCACCAACAAACCACCAATGATGAAAATAATGCTACATCTCGTTTTCCCACTTTCCATTCCAGATAGGCACTCTCTCTAGGCCACTAATCTTTGGGCTCAGATCTATCCACACTTAAGAGTGGTATATCCCTATGGTAGGAAACAATTGGAATTTTTTTCTCAGTCCACGTGGCACAATTGAGCTTCCTTTTAAATCTACGATCCTGACTTGTATTTGAATCCCCATGTTCCCCAGTCTCCTGGGTGTGACTGCCTCTGTTGCCTGTCTGCTCAGATGTCTCACCCACTGCCTGTGCTGGCTTTTGGCAGCAACTGCGAGCCTAGGCCAGTTCTTTGATCCCAGGTGTCCAGATCTACTCTAAGGAATAGCTTCAGAGGCACTTCTCTTGGCTCTGAATGCACCTCCTTGCTTAGCATTCATCAGACCTAGTACTTTCCAAGTTGGAAATAGGAATGTCACCCTTATTTTACCATTTAAAATTTTTATAAGTATTAACAAATTATTGAGTGGCTGATTTTTGCAGAAACTAATGCCTGTGGCTGTAATACATCTCCGGTCAAAAATGTGTTAAATATTAATTCTTATACATATTAATATGTATAATAATATGAGTTATATGTATATTTAGGCAGAGCCATATGTCTATATAAAACAGTGAAATTCTTTTTTTTTTTTTTTTTGGCTGCGTTGGGTCGTTGCTGCACGTGGGCTTTCTCTAGTTGTGGCAAGTGGGGGCTGCTCTTCCTTGAGGGGCTTCTCATTGCGATGGCTTCTCTAGTTGCGGAGCACCGGCTTAGGTGCATGGGCTTCAGTAGTTGTGGCATGCGGGCTCAGTAGTTGTGGCTCGCGGGCTCTAGAGCGCAGGCTCCGTAGTTGTGGCACATGGGCTTAGTTGCTGCGCGGCATGTGGGATCTTCCCAGACCAGGGCTCGAACCTGTGTCCCCTGAATTGGCAGGTGGATTCTTAACTGCTGCGCCACCAGGGAAGCCCTCTTTACTTTTTATACCTAACTTTTCCTGAGAAGTCCAGGAAAGATGCATTTTTTATAGCTATTCTTTACAGGAGAATACAAAATTTGAGAGAAAATTAACTATTGAGTTTAAACCTATTAGAAGGCTGCCTCTAGCTGTCACTAATCTGGGGCTGGTTTTGATATTGAATTAAAAGCCAAATCAAAACAAAGAAAACCAAAATAGTTACTCCGTCCTTCAGCCTGCTGTCCGTTCTAGAGAGATTTTGGTGAACCCAAGTTGCTGTACCTTTATACCAGTGTCTGACTTGGAGTGATATTCTGCAGGATTCACACTGAAATGATTGAAGTCATATTCATGAATTAAACAGGAAATATTAATGGTTCTTGAACTGATAGCTCTTATTCTATCAAGTTAGGATTGGGTCTCATAAATCAAACTAATTTTTACTGCTTGCTAAAATTCACTTTTGATAGGAAGAAAACCTGTAATTAGAATTGTCCCATTAGGTGGAGAGCAAAGACTTTTCTTATTCACACTGAATCTCCCCATGCCTGAACGGCACTAGATACAGAATAGGCATTCAGTATTTGAAAATGAAAGAACAGTCTCCCTTTTCTCTCTCTCACTTTTTAATGTCCATTTATGTATTGTCTGTGGCTACTTTTGTGCTACAGCTGAGTTGAGTGTTGTGACAGATGCAGCTAGCTAACTATCCAGAATGTTTACTATCTGGCTATTTTTTGGAAAACTCACCAACGCCCATTTTAGGTTATAGTGATCAGGAAACACCTTACGGTTCTTGAAGGACATTTTTGCTAGGTATAGAATTCAAGTTTGGCTACTATCTTCTTTCAGCACTTTCTATTGTTTTTTTGTTTTCACTTATGTTTTTTTGTTTATCTGATTATTTTTATGCCCTGATTATTCATATCAAAAATTATAATAAAAACGTGTTGACCAATACTTTACAGGCACTTTTCATTCTTTAGATTCAATTTCTCTTTGTCACAGAATTATTTAACTTTTGTGTATTTGCCTCTTGCATTTATTCTAGTGTGGGCCTCCTGACAGGAAGTTCCCTGGGTTTTTTATTTGAAAATAACTTCCACTTTTGTTCTTGAAGAATCATTTTGCTAGGTGTAGAATTCAAATATGGCTGCTATTTTCTTTCAGTACCTGGACTATATACTTCTATTATCCTCCAGCTTCCATTATTTTTGTTATGAATTCATCTGTAAGGTGAGTTGTTGCTCCTTTAAATTCTCCTCCCTGCCTCACTATGGTTGTGCCTTAGCCTTTGCTATAGTTTTCAGCACTTTACCATAATGTGCTTAGATATGGTTTTTTGGGGTATATTCTGCATGGGGTTACTGGTGCCTTCAAATCTGTCATTTGATAAGTCATTAATTTGGTGTCATTCTTCTTGGAAAACTTTTAGCCAATAATTTTGCATATATATTGCTTCTGTCCCATTTTTCTCTTCTTTTTCTCCTCTACTTCTAGAGAATCTCTTTTCAGTTACATCTAATCTGTTGTTAAGGCCATTTATGGAGTTTGTCATTTCTATTATTATGTATTTCAGGTCTAGGTTCTATATTTTAAATATAATTTCTAGTTCTTGGCCAAGATTCTCCATTTTTAAGTTTCCTTGACCATATTAAAGACAGTTATTGCAAAATCTGTTTCCAATAACTCCTTTATTTGGATCTCTTGTGTGTTTCTTTCTATTGTCTGTTTTTTTTTTTCCGGTTTTCAGTTATGTTTTGTTTCCTTCTGTATCTGGTTATTTTTATGCCCTGATTATTACATATCAAACTATAATAAATATGTGTGGTCCCATATGATGCTATCTTCCTCTATCTTCCAAATGATTTGTCATTTTGGTAGGCAGGTAAGGGTATTAGCAATCCTGGATTACATTAATGAATTATAATTCAGATGATTCAAAACTGGCCTTCAGTCTGTTTGTGGGAGGAACAGTTTCTGGTTAGTCATTACTTCTAGGTCAACTCAAAGCCTTGGGCGGTTATTCAAGCACCACCTACCTACTTGATGCCTCTCACTACCAGTTGTTTCCCACTAGCACTTCACTGTTAAAAAAGAAAAAAAAAATTGTATGCTTGGCTTTTCAGGCCTTTAGCTACCTTTCTGTAATCCGCACATGTTCCTCGAGAAAAAAAATAGTCCTCAAATCGGGTACAACTTTCTCAGTTTGTTTTCTCCTGGCTATTGCTGCAATATTTCAATGACTTAGTTCCTTGGGATTTTCTATGATCTGTATTTCTTAGTCTGGCATTTGTGGAAATAGATGTTGAACGGTGTAGTAGATGCTGGGATGTACCACCCAGAATCCCTTTCACAAATAACAAGCTCTTTCCAGAGGTGCTGGCCTCTGACTGCTCACAGCTGAATTTTTCTCTGGAGATGGCTCTCAGCTTATGGCAGTTGCCTTGCCCAGGGAGACAATGCCTGCTCATTCCTGCAGGCAGTCTAAACCAAATGACTGGTTGGTGTACAGGTAAAGGCTCAGTGACAGTGCCTCAGTTTAGGACTTCTGTGGAGGGTCATTTCAGCTTTAGGGCTAGAGATCTGAATGGGACATCTGTGGAAAGTTCCTATCAGTTCAACTTAGCCCTTCACATAATTCTGCATCTCTCTTTCCTTACAGGTCTTGTTTCAGAGAGTACTCCCAATTAACCTACCATAGAGTTCTAGGAAACCATATTTATGAGTCACTACTTTGATTTTAATATAGTCATAGTATTTCTTTTTGTTATATTTAATTCATTCTGGAGGAGAGGAAGTTGTGTTAGGAGAAATAGAACATTTGGTAGAAGTGATATACTTTGGCTATGACAGAGGCAATTAAGATATATTTTGTCTTAGTCTTTTGCCTGAGGGGGCACATCTTTACTTTTTGTTTTACATTCTCTCCTTTTTTTTTTTTTTTTTTTTTTTTTTTTGTGGTACGCGGGCCTCTCACTGTTGTGGCCTCTCCCGTTGCGGAGCACAGGCTCCGGACGCGCAGGCCCAGCAGCCATGGCTCACAGGCCCAGCCGCTCCGCGGCATGTGGGATCCTCCCAGACCGGGGCATGAACCTGTGTCCCCTGCATTGACAGGCACACTCTCAACCACTGCGCCACCAGGGAAGCCCCCATTCTCTCCTTTTTTAAAAAAATTGAGATAAAACTGACATATAACATTAGTTTCAGGTGTACAACATAATGATTAGATTTTGTATATACTGTGAAATTATTACAATAAGTCTAGTTAACATCACTCCACACAAATTTTTGTGATGAGAGCTTTAAAAACTTACTCTTAGCAACTTTCAAATACATAATTCAGTATTATTAACTATAGTCACTGTGCTATACATTACATCGCCAGGACTTAATTTTAGAGTTGGAAGTTTATATCTTTTGACTCCCTTTACCCATTTCACCCACTCTCCCCACCTCTGGCAACCACCAGTCTGTTCTCTATAGCTATGAGCTTGGGTGGTAGTGGAGTTTTTGTTTTGGATTCCACACAGAAGTGAGATCATACAGTTCAATATTTGTCTTTCTCTGACTTACTTAGCATAATGCCCTCAAGGTATATCCATGCTGTTACAAATGGCAAGAGTTCCTTCTTTTTTATGACTCATTGTGTGTGTGTGTGTGTGTGTGTACCACATTTTTTAAATTTTATTTTTATTTTTTGCTGTTGGGTCTTCATTGCTGCACGCGGGGTTTCTCTAGTTGCGGCAAGTGGGTGCTACTCTTCGTTGTAGTGTGCGGGCTTCTCATTGCGGTGGCTTCTCTTGTTGCAGAGCACGGCCTCTAGGCGTGTGGGCTCTAGAGCGCAGGCTCAGTAGTTGTGGCGCACGGGCTTAGTTGCTCCACTGCATGTGGGATCTTCCCAGACCAGGGATCGAACCCATGTCCTCTGCATTGGCAGGTGGATTCTTAACAACTGCACCACCAGGGAAGTCCCCGCATTTTCTTTATTCATCCATTGACAGACACTTGGGTTGTTTCCATGTCTTGGCTATTTAAGTAATGCTGCAGTGAACACTGGTGGTTCATGTATCTGTTTTAGTGTTTTCATTTCCTTCAAATGAATACCTAGAAGTAGAATTGCTGGATCATATGTTAGTGATATTTTTAATTTTCTCAGGAACCTCCATCCATTTTCCTTAGTAGCTCCACCAATTTGCACTCCCACTAACAGTGCACAAGGGTTCCCTTCTTTCCAGATCTTTGCCAACACATTATTTCTTGTGTTTTTGATTAATAGCTATTCCAGCAGGTGTGAGGTGACATGTGATGTGGTTTTGACTTGCATTTACCTGACGATTAGTAATGTTCAGTACCTTTTCATGTACCTGTGGCTTCTGTATGTCTTCTTTGGAAAAATATCTTTTCATATCCTCTATCCATATTTAAACTGAGTGGTTTTTGCTGTTGAGTTATATGAGTTCTTTATACATTTTGGATCTTACCCCCTTATCAGATATATAATTTGCAAATATTTGCTCCCATTCTGTAGATTGCCTCTTCATTTCATTTTGTTGGTTTCTTTTGCTGTCTAGGTGCTTTTTAGTTTGATGTAGCCCCACTTGTATTTTACTTTTGTTCCCTTTCCTTTTTGTCAGATCCAAAAAAATTATTGCTAAGACCAATGTCAAGGAAATTACTGTGTATGTTTTCTTCTAAGAGTTTTATGGTCTCAGGTCTACTTGTCAAGTCTTTTTTTTTTTTACATCTTTATTGGAGTATAATTGCTTTACAATGGTGTGTTAGTTTCTGCTTTATAAGAAAATGAATCAGTTATACATATACATATGTTTCCATATCTCTTCCCTCTCGCATCTCCCTCCCTCCCACCCTCCCTATCCCACCCCTCTACATGGTCACAAAGCCCCGAGCTGATCTCCCTGTGCTATGTGGCTGCCTCCCACTAGCTATCTGTTTTACGTTTGGTAGTGTATATATGTCCATGCCTATCTCTCCGTTTGTCACAGCTTACCCTTCCCCCTCCCCATACCCTCAAGTCCATTCTCTAGTAGGACTGTGTCTTTATTCCTGTTTTACCCCTAGGTTCTTCATGACATTTTTTTTTCTTAAATTCCATATATAAGTCTTAGCATACGGTATTTGTCTTTCTCTTTCTGACTTACTTAACTCTGTGTGACAGACTCTAGGTCCATCCACCTCATTACAAATAGCTCAATTTCGTTTCATTTTATGGCTGAGTAACATCCCATTGTATATATGTGCCACATCTTCTTTATCCATTCATCCAATGATGGACACTTAGGTTGTTTCCATCTCCGGGCTATTGTAAATAGAGCTGCAATGAACATTTTGGTACATGACTCTTTTTGAATTATGGTTTTCTCAGGGTATATGCCCAGTAGTGGGATTGCTGGGTCATATGGTAGTTGTATTTGTAGTTTTTTAAGGAACCTCCATACTGTTCTCCATAGTGGCTGTACCAATTCACAATCCCACCAGCAGTGCAAGAGTGTTCCCTTTTCTCCACACCCTCTCCAGCATTTATTGTTTCTAGTTTTGTTGATGATGGCTATTCTGACTGGTCTGAAATGATATCTCATTGTAGTTTTGATTTGCATTTCTCTAATGATTAATGACGTTGAGCATCCTTTCATGTGTTTGTTGGCAGTCTGTATATCTTCTGTGGAGAAATGTCTATTTAGGTCTTCTGCCCATTTTTTGATTGGGTTGTTTGTTTTTTTGTTATTGAGCTGCATGAGCTGCTTATAAATTTTGGAGATTAATCCTTTGTCAGTTGCTTCATTTGCAAATATTTTCTCCCATTCTGAGGGTTGTCTTTTGGTCTTGTTTATGGTTTCCTTTGCTGTGCAAAAGCTTTGAAGTTTCATTAGGCCCCATTTGTTTATTTTTGTTTTTCTTTCCATTTCTCTAGGGGGTGGGTCAAAAAGGATCTTGCTGTGATTTATGTCATAGAGTGTTTTTGCCTATGTTTTCCTCTAAGAGTTTGATAGTTTCTGGCCTTACATTTAGGTCTTTAATCCATTTTGAGCTTATTTTTGTGTATGGTGTTAGGGAGTGATCTAATCTCATACTTTTACATGTACCTGTCCAGTTTTCCCAGCACCACTTATTGAAGAGGCTGTCTTTTCTCCACTGTATATTCTTGCCTCCTTTATCAAAGATAAGGTGACCGTATGTGCATGGGTTTAGATCTGGGCTTTCTATCCTGTTCTATTGATCTATATTTCTGTTTTTGTGCCAGTACCATTCTGTCTTGGTTACTGTAGCTTTGTAGTATAGTCTGAAGTCAGGGAGCCTGATTCTTCCAGCTCAATTTTTCGTTCTCAATATTGCTTTGGCTATTCGGGGCCTTTTGTGTTTCCATACAAATTGTGAAATTTTTTGTTCTAGTTCTGTGAAGAATGCCAGTGGTAGTTTGATAGGGATTGCATTGAATCTGTAGATTGCTTTGGGTAGTAGAGTCATTTTCATAATGTTGATTCTTCCAATCCAAGAACATGGTATATCTCTCCATCTATTTGTATTATCTTTAATTTCTTTCATCAGTGTCTTATAATTTTCTGCATACAGGTCTTTTGTCTCCTTAGGTAGGTTTATTCCTAGATATTTTATTCTTTTTGTTGCAGTGGTAAATGGGAGTGTTTTCTTGATTTCACTTTCAGATTTTTCATCATTAGTATATAGGAATGCCAGAGATTTCTGTGCATTAATTTTGTATCCTGCTACTTTACCAAATTCATTGATTAGCTTTAGTTTTCTGGTAGCATCTTTAGGATTCTCTATGTGTAGTATCATGTCATCTGCAAACAGTGACAGCTTTACTTCTTCTATTCCGATTTGGATTACTTTTATTTCTTCTCTGATTGCTGTGGCTAAAACTTCCAAAACTATGTTGAATAAGAGTGGTGAGAGTGGGCAACCTTGTCTTGTTCCTGATCTTAGTGGAAATGCTTTCAGTTTTTCACCATTGAGGACGATGTTGGCTGTGGGTTTTTCATATATGGCCTTTATTAAGTTGAGGAAAGTTCCCTCTATGCCTACTTTCTGAAGGGTTTTTATCATAAATGGGTGTTGAATTTTGTCGAAAGCTTTCTCTGCATCTATTGAGATGATCATATGGTTTTTCTACTTCACTTTGTTAATATGGTGTATCACATTGATTGATTTGCATATATTGAAGAATCCTTGCATTCCTGGAATAAACCCCACTTGATCATGGTGTATGATCCTTTTAATGTGCTGTTGGATTCTGTTTGCTAGTATTTTGGTGAGGATTTTTGCATCTGTGTTCATCAGTGATATTGGCCTGTAGTTTTCTTTCTTTGTGACATCCTTGTCTGGTTTTGGTATCAAGGTGATGGTGGCCTCGTAGAATGAGTTTGGGAGTGCTCCTCCCTCTGCTATATTTTGGAAGAGTTTGAGAAGGATAGGTGTTAGCTCTTCTCTAAATGCTTGATAGAATTTGCCTGTGAAGCCATCTGGTCCTGGGCTTTTGTTTGTTGGAAGATTTTTAATCACAGTTTCAATTTCAGTGCTTGTGATTGGTCTGTTCATATGTTCTATTTCTTCCTGGTTCAGTCTTGGCAGGTTGTGCATTTCTAAGAATTTGTCCATTTCTTCCAGGTTGTCCATTTTATTGGCATAGAGTTGCTTGTAGTAATCTCTCATGATCTTTTGTATTTCTGCAGTGTCAGTTGTTACTTCTCCTTTTTCATTTCTAATTCTATTGATTTGAGTCTTTTCTCTTTTTTTCTTGATGAGTCTGGCTAATGGTTTATCAATTTTGTTTATCTTCTCAAAGAACCAGCTTTTAGTTTTATTGATCTTTGTTATCGTTTCCTTCATTTCTTTTTCATGTATTTCTGATCTGATTTTTATGATTTCTTTCCTTCTGCTAACTTTGGGGCTTTTTTGTTCTTCTTTCTCTAATTGCTTTAGGTGCAAGGTTAGGTTGTTTATTCGAGATGTTTCCTGTTTCTTAAGGTAGGATTGTATTGCTATAAACTTCCCTCTTAGACCTGCTTTCGCTGCATCCCATAGGTTTTGGGTCGTCGTGTCTCCATTGTCATTTGTTTCTAGGTATTTTGTTATTTCCTCCTTGATTTCTTCAGTGATCACTTCGTTATTAAGTAGTGTATTGTTTAGCCTCCATGTGTTTGTATTTTTTACACATCTTTTCCTGTAATTGATATCTAGTCTCATAGCATTGTGGTTGGAAAAGATACTTGATACATATTCAATTTTCTTAAATTTACCAAGGCTTGATTTGTGACGCAAGATATGATCTATCCTGGAGAATGTTCCATGAGCACTTGAGAAAAATGTGTATTCTGTTGTTTTTGGATGGAATGTCCTATAAATATCAATTAAGTCCATCTTCTTTAATGTATCATTTAAAGCTTGTGTTTCCTTATTTATTTTCATTTTGGATGATCTGTCCATTGGTGAAAGTGGGGTGTTAAAGTCCCCCTACTATGAATGTGTTACTGTCGATTTCCCCTTTTATGGCTGTTAGTATTTGCCTGATGTATTGAGGTGCTCCTATGTTGGGTGTATAAATATTTACAATTGTTATATCTTCTTCTTGGATTGATTCCTTGATCATTATGTAGTGTCTTTCTTTGTCTCTTGTAATAGTGTTTTTTTTTTTTTTTTTTGCGGTACGCGGGCCTCTCACTGCTGTGGCCTCTCCCGCCGCGGAGCACAGGCTCCGGACGTGCAGGCTCAGTGGCCACGGCTCACGGGCCCAGCTGCTCCGCGGCATGTGGGATCTTCCCGGACCGGGGCACGAACCCGTGTCCCCTGCATCGGCAGGCGGACTCTCAACCACTGCGCCACCAGGGAAGCCCCTGTAATAGTCTTTAAAGTCTCTTTTGTCTGATATTAGAATTGCTACTCCAGCTTTCCTTTGGTTTCCATTTGCATGGAATATCTTTTTCCATCCCCTTACTTTCAGTCTGTATGTGTCTCTAGGTCTGAAGTGGGTCTCTTGTAGACAGCATATATATGGGTCTTGTTTTTGTATCCATTCATCCAATCTGTGTCTTTTGGTGGGAGCATTTAGTCCATGTATATTTAAGGTAATTATTGATATGTATGTTCCTATTCCCATTTTCTTAATTGTTTTTGGTGTGTTATTGTAGTTCTTTTCCTTCTGTTGTGTTTCTTGCCTAGAGAAGTTCCTTTAGCATTTGTTGTAAAGCTGGTTTGGTGGTGCTGAACTCTCTCAGCTTTTGCTTGTCTGTAAAGGTTTTAATTTCTCCATCAAATCTGAATGAGATCCTTGCTGGGTAGAGTAATCTTGGTTGCAGGTTTTTCTCCTTCATCACTTTAAATATGTCCTGCCAGTCCCTTCTGGCTTGCAGAGTTTCTGCTGAAAGATCAGCTGTTAACCTTATGGGGATTCCCTTGTGTGTTATTTGTTGTTTTTCCCTTGCTGCTTTTTTTTTTTTTTTTTTTTTTTTTTTTTTGTGGTACGCGGGCCTCTCACTGTTGTGGCCTCTCCCGTTACGGAGCACAGGCTCCGGATGCGCAGGCTCAGCAGCCATGGCTCACGGGCCCAGCCGCTCCGCGGCATATGGGATCCTCCCAGACTGGGGCACGAACCCGTATCCCCTGCATCGGCAGGCGGACTCTCAACCACTGCGCCACCAGGGAGGCCCTCCCTTGTTGCTTTTAATATGTTTTCTTTGCATTTAATTTCTGACAGTTTGATTAATATGTCTTGGCGTATTTCTCCTTGGATTTATCCTGTACGGGACTCTCTGTGCTTCCTGGACTTGATTAACTATTTCCTTTCCTATATTAGGGAAGTTTTCAACTATAATCTCTTCAAATATTTTCTTAGTCCCTTTCTTTTTCTCTTCTTCTTCTGGAACCCCTATAATTCGAATGTTGGTGTGTTTAATGTTGTCCCAGAGGTCTCTGAGACTGTCCTCAGTTCTTTTCATTCTTTTTTCTTTATTCTGCTCTGCAGTAGTTATTTCCACTATTTTATCTTCCAGGTCACTTATCCGTTCTTCTGCCTCAGTTATTCTGCTATTGATCCCACCTAGAGTATTTTTCATTTCATTTATTGTGTTTTTAATCGTTGCTTGATTCATCTTTAGTTCTTTTAGGTCCTCGTTAAATGTTTCTTGCATTTTGTCTATTCTATTTCCAAGATTTTGGATCATCTTTACTATCATTATTCTGAATTCTTTTTCAGGTAGACTGCCTATTACCTCTTCATTTGTTATTTCTGGTGGGTTTTTATCTTGCTCCTTCATCTGCTGTTTTTCTGTCTTCTCATTTTGCTTATCTTACTGTGTTTGGGGTCTCCTTTTTGCAGGCTGCAGGTTTGTAGTTCCCGTTCTTTTTGGTGTCTGCCTCCAGTGGCTAAAGTTGGTTCAGTGGGTTGTGTAGGCTTCCTGGTGGAGGGGACTAGTGCCTGTGTTCTGGTGGATGAGGCTGGATCTTGTGTTTCTGGTGGGCAGGTCCACGTCTGGTGGTGTCTTTTGGGATGTCTGTGGACTTATGATTTTAGGCAGCCTGTCTGCTAATGGGTGGGGTTGTGTTCCTGTCTTGCTAGTTGTTTGGCATAGGGTGTCCAGCACTGTAGCTTGCTGGTCGTTGAGTGAAGCTTGGTGCTGGTGTTGAGATGGAGATCTCTGGGAGATTTTCGTCGTTTGATATTACGTGGAGCTGGGAGGTCTCTTGTGGACCAGTGTTCTGAAGTTGGCTCTCCCACCTCAGAGGCACAGCACTGACTCCTGGCTGCAGCACCAAGAGCCTTTCTTGGCTCAGAATAAAAGGGAGAAAAAGTAGAAAGAGAGAGAGAGGGAGAGGGAGGGAGGAAGGAAAGAAAGATACAATAAAGATAAAATAAAGTTATTAAAAAATAATTAAGAAAAAAATTTAAAAACAAAAAAATAGAACCCTAGGACAAATGGTGGAAGCAAAGTTATACAGACAAAATCTCACACAGAAGCATACACATACACACTCACAAAAAGAGGAAAAGGGAAAAAAATCATAAATCTTGCTCTCAAAGTCCACCTCCTCAATTTGGGATGATTCGTTGTCTATTCATGTATCCCACAGATGCAGGGTACATCAAGTTGATTGTGGAGCTTTAATCCACTGCTTCTGAGGCTGCTGGGAGAGATTTCTCTTTCTCTTCTTTGTTCTCACATTTCCCGGGGCTCAGCTTTGGATTTGGCCCCACCTCTGCATGTAGGTCGCCGGAGGGCATCTGTTCTTCGCTCAGACAGGACGGGGTTAAAGGAGCAGCTGCTTCCGGGACTCTGGCTCAGTCAGGCCGTGGGGGAGGGAGGGGTACGGAGTGTAGGGCGAGCCTGCGGCGGCAGAGGCCAGCATGATGTTGCACCAGCCTGAGGCGCGCCGTGCGTTCTCCCGGGGAAGTTGTCCCTGGATCCCGGTACCCTGGCAGTGGCGGGCTGCACAGGCTCCCCGGAAGTGGCATGTGGATAGTGATATGTGCTCGCACACAGGCTTCTTGGTGGTGGGAGCAGCAGCCTTAGCGTCTCATGCCCGTCTCTGGTGTCCGCGCTTTTAGCCGCGGCTCGCGCCCATCTCTGGCGCTCCTTTAAGCAGCACTCTTAATCCCCTCTCCTCACGCACCAGGAAACAAAGAGGGAAGAAAAAGTCTCTTGCCTCTTCGGCAGTTCCAGACTTTTCCCTGGACTCCCTCCCGGCTAGCCGTGGTGCACTAACCCCCTGCAGGCTGTGTTCACGCCGCCAACCCCAGTCTTCTCCCTGCACTCCGACCGAAGCCCGAGCCACAGCTCCCAGCCCCGCCCGCCCTGGCGGGTGAGCAGACAAGCCTCTTGGGCTGGTGAGTGCCGGTCGGCACCGATCCTCTGTGCGGGAATCTCTCTGCTTTGCCCTCCGCACCCGTTGCTGTGCTCTCCTCCGCAGCTCCGAAACGTCCCCCTCTGCCACCCGCAGTCTCCGCCCGCGAAGGGGCTTCCTAGTGTGTGGAAACCTTTCCTCCACAGCTCTCTCCCACTGGTGCAGGTCCCGTCCTTATCCTTTTGTCTCTGTTTACTCTTTTTTCTTTTGCCCTACCCAGGTACGTGCGGACTTTCTTGCCTTTTGGGGGGCCTGAGGTCTTCTGCCAGCGTTCAGTAGGTGTTCTGTAGGAGCTGTTCCACGTGTAGATGTATTTCTGGTTTATCTGTGGGGAGGAAGGTGATCTCTGCATCTTACTCTTCTGCCATCTTCCCCTCGTCTCTCCTATAATTCTACTGGCACAAGGTGGCCATCCCTGGTTTCACATCAACATGATCTCAGGCACAAACCTCGTTTTTCCATTTTGTCTTTAAGTTACTTGTTGAAACAACCGGCCTGCCGTCTGCACGACTGTCCCGGCTTCGGCTGCTGGGGCCCCTCCAGAGCCGGCAGCCTCAGTGAGGCCGCCCTCCCCTCGGGCTCCGGGGCAGTTTCGTGATGGTGGAGGGAAGAGGCCCTGAGCCGGGAGTTCCAGCTCTGCCTACTTGCCAAGTCTTTAATCTACATTGAGTTAATTTTTGTGTATGGTGTGAGATAGTGGTCCAGTTTCCCAACACCATTTATTGAAGAGAGAGTGCCCTTTTCCCATTGTATGTTCTTGGTTCTGTGTTGTAAATTAACCATATGTGTGGGTTTATTTCCAGGCTGTTTATTTCATTGATCTGGGTATCTGTTTTTATGCCAGTATCACACTGTTTGATTATTATAGCTTTGTAATATAGTTTGAAATCAAGAAGCATGTGCTTTTAGCTTTGTTCTTTCTCAAGATTTCTTTGGTTATTCAGGATCTTTTTTTTTTTTTTTTTTTTTTTTTTTTTTTTTGCGGTACGCGGCCTCTCACTGTTGTGGCCTCTCCCGTTGCGGAGCACAGGCTCCAGACGCGCAGGCTCAGAGACCATGGCTCACAGGCCCAGCCGCTCCGCGGCACGTGGGATCCTCCCGGACTGGGGCACGAACCCGTGTCCCCTGCATCGGCAGGCGGACTCTCAACCACTGCGCCACCAGGGAAGCCCCTATTCAGGATCTTTTGTGGTTCCCCAGAAATTACAGGATTTATTTAACTTCTGTGAAAACTGCCATTTGAATTTTAACGGGTTGCATTGAAGATGTAGATTGCTTTGGTTAGTTCCTGCATTTCAATAGTATTCATCTCCTCCACAAGCACTGAATATCTTTCCACTTATTTGTGTCTTCAGTTTCTCTCAGCAGTGTCTTAGTTTGCAATGTATAGGTCTTTCACCTCCTTGGTTAAATTTATTCCTAGGTAGTTTAGTCTTTTTGATGCAATTGTATATGGCATTGCTTTCTTAACTTCTTTTTCTGATAGTTGGTTATTGGTGTATAGAAATGCAACAGATTTCTGTGTATTGATTTTGTATCCTGCAACTTTATTAGTTCTAAATTTTTTAACAGAGTCTTTAGAATTTTCTATACATATTATGTCATCCACAAACAGTAACAATTTTACTGCTTTCTGATTTGGATTTTTATTTTTCCTAATTGCCCTGGCTAGGGCTTCCAATACTATGTTGAATAAAAGTGGTGAGTGGCAGCATCCTTGTCTTGTTCCTGATCTTAGATGAAAAGCTTTCAGCTTCTCACCACTGAATATGATGTTAGCTGTGGGCTTGTCATATATGTCCTTTATTATGTTGAGGTACATTCCCTCTATACCCACCTTGTTTTTTACCATAAATTGATATTGAATTTGTCAAATGTGATTTTTTGCATCTATTGGATGATCCTATGAGTTTTATCTTTTTTTTTTGGTTAATGTGGTGTATCATATTAATTGATTTGCAGATGTTGAACCATTCTTGCATCCTTGGGGCAAATCTGACTCGATCATGGTGTATGATCCTTTTAATGTATTGTTGAATCCAGTTTGTGCTAATGATATTTTGTGGATTTTCACATCTATATTAGGGATATTGGCCTTTAATTTTCTTGTGGCATCCTTGTCTGGTTTTGGTATCAGGGCAATAATGCTGGCCTTCTAAAATGAGTTTGGAAGTATTCCCTCCACTTATATTTTTTGGAAGAGTTTGAGGATTGGTATTAACTTTGGTATAATTCACCAGTGAAGACATCTGGTCCTGGACTTTACTGGGAGGTTTTTGATTACTGACTCAACATTCTTACTAGTAATTGGTGTGTTCAGATTTTCTATTTCTTCATGATTCAGTCTTGGTAGTTGTCCAGTTTGTTGATGTACAGTGCTCATAGTAGTCTCTTATGATCCTTTGTATTTCTGGGGTATTGAGTTATAACCTTTCCCCTTTCAGTTCTGATTTTAAGTCCTCATCTCTCTTTTTTTCCCTGAGTCAAGCAAAAGGTTTGTCAGTTTTATCTTTTCAAAAAGTAGCTCTTGGTTTCATTGATCTTTTCTATTGTCTTTTTAGCCTCTATTCCATTTATTTCCACGCTGATCTTTTTCCTTCCCTCTAACTTTGGGCTTTGTTCTTTTTCTAGTTCCTTGAGGTGTAAACTGAGGTCGTTTGTTTGAAATCTTTGTTTCTTGATGGTAGGCATTTATTGCTAAGAACTTTCCTCTTACAACTACCCTTGCTGCATCCCATAAATTATGGTATGTTGTATTTCCATTTTCATTGTTCTTTTGATTTCTTGACACATTAGTTGTTCAATAGGATGTTGTTTAATCCTCACATATTTGTGAAATTTTCCAATTTTCTTCTTGTAACATGTCTAGTTTCATAACTGTAGTTAGAAAAGATGCTTTATATGATTTTAGTCTTCTTAAATTTATTGAGACTCATTTGTGGTATAACATATGATCTATCCTGGAGAATATTCCATGTGTGCTTGAGAAGAATGTGTATTCTCTTGCTTTGGGTGGAATATTCTATATATGTCTGCTGAGTCCATCTGTTCTAATGTGTCATTTAAGGCTGATGTTTCCTTATTTTCTGTCTGAATGAGCTACCCATTGGTGAAAGTAGGGTACTAAAGTCTCCTACTAGTTATTGTATTGCTACTTCTCCTTTTAGCTCTTTTACCATTTGCTTTATTTATTCACCCAACATAAGGGTACCTAAATATTTATTTACAAATGTTATATCCTCTTGTTGGACTATCATTATGTAATGCCTCTTTTATTTGGTAACACTGAATACTATGCTATGGACAAAAAAAGGCATGCCACTTTTAAGAGAGTAGCACTAAGAACACTTTTAAGTCATGAGCACTAATTGGAGAACAGCTGGTCAGGAAAGTGTAGTCCCAGCGGGACCTGCCTGTGCTCATGGTCTACTGTGCAATCTTGGCCTAATTACCACTTTTCTAGGCCTGGGTTTACCTATCTTTTAAGATTAGAGGATTTTCCTCTCTTAAAATTCTACTTATTTTACAAACCTAGACTACCTGTGACAAATGGCATACTTAAGGAATTATTTTTAAAAAACCTTTTTTATTATCCTGTTTCAAGAAATGCAAGTGGAGCCCTGTAGACCACATGCTTGAAAGGTTAGCACAAAGACCAGCCCTGTTTGTGCTGCCACCACAGCTTCAGAGAGGAATGTCAGGCAATTTTGTTTCAGTCATTTTGATGGCTGCAGCAGGGAACACCTTTAGGCCAGCTTTAAAAAACTGAGTTAGGGTAAATAAAACAGGAAACTGTATGCTCTTCATTAAGACTCCATTGGTGTTGCTGAGCTCCTGCACCCAAAAGGGCCACTAACGGATGAATTTCTTGTATTGCCGAGAACAAGCCTCTCTCGTCTTCCAAATGCTTCGTTTACTAAAACATAAATAAATGGTTAAGAAGCTACCCTATCAGAAAACTAAGAACCTATAATATAAAGAGACTAAAATGTAGACATGAGCAATGAGGTTCTCTACCCAGTGGTGGAGATTTTGTTTTGAAAAATACATATTTAGCACTTTATAAATGGGTAAGTAACCAACTCAAAAGTCCAAGATAATGTTCTGAATGAAGATTTAACTATGTTTTAAATTGGTCCTCCTTTTTTAAATACTTTACTTTCTTTGCCTTGTCCTGGATTTATCAAATGCACCTTGATAACAGATGTCCAAGCCCTTATAACAGTGACTCTATCCTTCCCTTATTGTACTTCTGATCGTTTCCTACCTTCATCTTTCTCTATATCATGATCAGAATAGAACTTTTTGGATTTAGGACCCCAGTGGAGGGAAGAATCAGAAAGTATTAGAAGGGAACAGAATGGCCCCTTCAGGAAAGGTGGATTTTCTAGGAAGTAGTTGAAAAAAGCCAGATTTATTCACACTGGGAACTGGGAAGAGGAGGGCCATTCTTCGAGACCACACTATATATCCTTCCAGCTTTCCAATAAAATCTTTCGTTTTTAAAATTCAAATTTTGTCACAAAGATATTTAAAAATTATCTAAAGTGTGAAGACAAATTTATTTGTGAACATGAACATTTCCAAATTACAATTTGATCTTATCTGTTTCCTAAGCAGACTGTACTAGAGGATGAGCACTGGATCCACCTTCATTATCTCCTTAATGTATTCAAGCCACAGATTGTACTACTTTAGCTCTTACAGAACTCATCCAGAAAAAGCAGGAAATTAAGATTCTTACCTGAAGAGATTGTGCTTATATCCCAGACCCGAAGCCCTTCTTTCTGACCTCCAAAAGCATAAATAAATGGCAAATCAGGGCAACAGGAAGAGCAGAAGAGAACTCCCTGAGAAGAGAATACAAAGTCAGTGAATTCAGTCTTTCCAGAAAGCTCTAATCTCAATCCCTACTCCTGTCTACAAGAACCTATGATTGGAATGGTTACTCAAAACCAACTCACCAGAATCTCTTTCAAGGCTCTTGCAAAGGTAGTTCACAGTCAAGTTGGAAGAACTATCTCTACAATACAAAGCTGGACAAGTTCAGCATGATGGACATTCTGTGAGGACAGGTGTATGCTCTGATCACTCAGGTCTCTCATTCTCATCTCCACTGTCATTCTAATAGGGATTTCCTAATTAATCTAATCTGCTAAGTATTCCCAGAAACTTTAATTCTCCTTTTTAAGTAATGATGCTGATACCACATGTCATTATTCAATCATTTAAAATTTCAACTTTATTACTAGATGACATATGCATCATAGAAAATACAAAAAAGTATAAAAATCACTCTGAGATAACCAGCTGTTCATGTTTTGGGACAGGGTCTTCTAGATTTAAATATAAGCATTCAAAGACTTAAGTATTTAAATATGTGCATGGAATGATGCTATAAAAACTGCTCTGTAACCTGCCTTTCCACAAATATTTATATATATATATACATACATATATACAATTTTAAACAGCTGTGTGCAGTGTTCTATGTCTGCAATTTAATTTTTATAATTTAGTGCCTGGCATACAGTATATGCTCAATAAATATTTGATGAATGAATTATTGAATTCCAGTTATTTCTAAAACTCTTGCTACTATATAGTAATCAATTTCAGTGTAGAAGAACTAGTTATACAAAGAAGTAGGTGATAAACTGACCTCAACCACTGTGGTGCCCTATAAAGGTTCAAGATTTCCTGGGATGGTCCTGATTTTAAGGTTAAAACATTGTGGAACTTATGGTTACCTGGGGGGAAATGGGGGGACGGACAGTTAGGGAATTTGGGTTGACATGCACACGCGGCTATATGTAATATGGGTAACCAACAAGGACCTACTGTATGGCACAGGGAACTCTGCGCAGTACTATGTAACAACCTAAATGGGAAAAGAATCTGAAAAAGGACAGGTACATGTGTATGTATAGCTGAACCACTTTACTGTATACCTGAAACTAACATTGTTAATCAACTGTACTCCAATACAAAATAAAGTTAAAAAAAAATGTGGCCATTCCACTTGTGTCCTTGAAAACCACCCCCTCATCATCCTTGTTTTCCCCAGCAACTGTTAATCATGTGAGTTGGAAAAGGAACCAGCTAGTCACTGATTTCTCCCCAAACTGTCCTAAGTTATAAAACTTCCACAAATTTGACTAAGCCCCAAATTAACCTCCCAACAAATCCATATTCTTTAGTGCAATGATTCCTAGAGAAAGACAAACGACAAATCAGAAACAGAAAAAAACCAAGATGCCCAGGGATATTCTTACCATTTTCATGTCCCTAGAGTGAACTAGGCTTGGCCTATCTCCTAATATGTCCCAGATCTTCACATACTTGTCCGCTGATGCAGTCACAAGACAGCCCTTGATTTGACTACTTAGATCAAGACCTAGAGGAAGATTAGTTCAGAGACTCTCACTTTGAAATAAATATACTTCATCATAGGTTAATAGAGATGAAAGAAACAGTATTCTTGCTCACCAGAAATTTCATCATTGTGTGCATTAAGTGTAAAAATTGGCTTATCTGAACGTGCATCCAAATTATATACAAAGCCGTCATCTGTACTGGCCTGGAAAGAGTAAAAGATGGGCAAGGTAATATTACATGACAATACAATTTAGCAATGGGTAAATAGTATAAATCATTGTGAAAATCAGCTATGTACCTGACTTACCTGAAGAGCTTATTACAAATTAACGTGGACATAAAGAATTTACTTGTGGGTAGACAAGTCAAGTTGGTTCTTACAAGGACTAGTTTAGCTGACATGTCTATTAGGCAGTTGGATATGAGTATGAAGCTGTGGTAGTGATACAGACTGCAGAGATATGCAAGCACAGAGGTAGAAGTTACATCCACTGAGAACAGAGGAGATACACCCTGGGAGTGTATAATTAAGAGCACCGTGTTGAGGACAGAGACCTGGAGAGCACAGCCACTTACGGTACAGGCTGAGGAGGAGCTCACAGAAGTAAGAATCAAAGAGGGAGGAGGGAATAACAATGTTAAAGAAGCCAAGGAAAGAGGGGTTCTAAAGAAAGGAGTGACAATGCTGTCAATATTTTGGCAAAGAGATTTAATTAGATAAGGACTGAAAGGCAGATTACAGTTCCACGTTGAAGAAAGGAAGAGAAAATTTTGAAGGAATTAAGAGACCCAGTCAAGGACAGGAGACAAAAACTTGAGCCTATATACAGGCCAAGGGCAACAGCCAGGACAGGAAAAAGGGAGGGGGAAAAAGGACAACTGATGCAGTCTTGAAGGTGGAGCTGCAGATGGGCATAAAAACAGAAGAGGGAGATCCCATCCTTTGAGACTGGAGGGAAAGAGGTAAACCATTTTATTTTGATTACTTTCCATTTCCCTAAATATTTGTGAATTTAGTACTGATAACCATTTGTTAGCAAATAACCTAAGGAAATATGTGTGCCTGCCTGCTGAGAGCCAAAGTACAGTACAACATTCAAATATAACTGGGACTTCACGCCTGGTAACTGTAAGATGAAATCTGGCTTAAGGGAGCTCAGCTGGGAACTGCATGCAACTCCGCACAGAGGAGATTAAATGTTCCCACAAGTGCAGGAAACTTAGTAAAATTGTTCACATATTTTAAGAAAGCTGTTTTTTAAAGAATTCCTTTCCTCATTTACAAAGCACTACGTATTTGCTTTAGGAAAATTAGGCAATATATGGATGTATCACAATTTCTCTAATTAATCTTCCCTTCTGGATAAAAGCTGGGATTTTATTTTTCCATGGATTGAAACATCAGTGGCATCTTTGGATCCTACATGGAAAACTGTTATTCTACAGATATTAAGGGTATTTACAAAATGATCGTAAACTTTCTATCTGGGAGATGGTGGTATATTAAGTGCTATATTAATTAAATAGGCTCGCATTTGCATCACTGGAGCTCCATTTAAGTACTAATATATAAATAAAGGAATATTTTTTGGACTAATTTAACCATTAAAAAACAAAAAAGAATATTACTCATGCTGAGTATTTCAAAGTAATTTTAAAATGATCAACTAATTACAACTAATAAATGTGACACTTTGGAATGATTGGAAATTAGCAAAATCATTTACATGTTTACTGTTTTTTTTGTGGCAAATCCATTGTTCTCTTATTAAAAATCTTTTTTTTTTTTTTTAAAGAAAACTCAAACCCAAATACTTCACACTGTTAATACAGAAAAAGCTTTTCAGAGATTCTCTCTACAATGGAAGTAAAGAAAAAAAGTCATTAATAACCTGATAAACGAACAGTAATATGCACACTCTTACCAAAAAATGACAAGGTGAAAAGTGATTCCAAGTCACTCTCTCGATCTGCCCACTGAATCGCCACATTCGATGGCCTTCCTCTGGACTTCGGCAGTCATACAAAGCCACCGACCTGGACGTGTTCAGGCAAAGTTAGGGTTTTAAGAGTTCAATTTTCCTGTATGTTTTAGTTTATTTTTAATGAAATGGTAATAAAACAACACCATGAAATCAAGATCCAATTATTTAAAGCCTATTTTAAGTAGAAAAATCAACTCATCTGAAAGTAGAAGAGTTGATTTTTACTAATTGGCAGACTCTGGTCCTGTCACTTGAAGACACTGGTAGCTCTGGATGTCACAGTGGCCTTGACCTCCCCCAGACTGAATCCTCTACTTCCAAGATGAATCCTCTCTATTTCCAAAAGAACGGGACAATTTTTAATTTCCCCTTCCCCAGTAGTGCTCAGAGCCAGATAACTCACATCTCAGCCACATTTACTCTTTACAAGTAGGCTACTCTGTTGGAGGAACTGAAAATAGACTTTTGCAATTTTTGCATGAATCCCAACTAAAAAATGTAAATATAGGACTCTTAAAAAGGGTAAGGAATCAAAATAAAGACTGCAGGGCTTCCCTGGTGGCGCAATGGTTGGGAGTCCGCCTGCTGATGCAGGGGACATGGGTTCGTGCCCCGGTCCGGGAAAATCCCACATGCCGCAGAGCGGCTGGGCCCGTGAACCATGGCCGTTGAGCCCGCGCGTCCGGAGCCCGTGCTCCACAGTGGGAGAGGCCACAACAGTGAGAGGCCCGCGTACCGCCAAAAAAAAAAAAAAAAAAAAAAGACTGCAAGTTGGTTTCTGTTTCTACTAGCTACCTCTCATACCTTCAGACCCAATCTGTAAAAAGCACACATATGACTGGAAACCCCGCTGTGGTTGACCACAGTGGTCCCAATTCTTCACCTCTCCCTACATCCAAGCCCTCTGTCAGTGATTTGACAGTTCCTCCCCTAAAGGCAGAGTTCATTTCCCACTCCATGTGATGTCTATTTTGGCCAAGAGTAAGACAGACGTGTATTAGGTCTGAGCCCAGGTCTTAAGAGGCCTTGGTGTCTCTGCTTGTACTCCTGACCTTGCTATGGCAACACGTGTGGGCCAGCCCACTGGTCCCAGGAAGATGTGAAACATGAGGAGGAGAGCCAGGTCTCCGGGCCCAGCCTAAACAAGCCAAGATGAGCAGAGCTACCAGCTGAATCTAGCCTCGATTAGCTCAACCCTGCAGGGGATAAGAAATAAATGTTCACTGCTTTAAGTCACTGAATTTTGGGATGGCTTATTTCACAGCAATGTCTAACTCATACACCCTCTAAAACAATCAAAGTAGTTGCTAGTTAGGAAGTACATTATAACAGAACCATATTCCCTTGCAGATTGAAAGGGTCAAGTTGAAAGGACAATGAGTACTCCTACAAATTTAAACACATAAAAGCCTCAGTAATAAATTCTACCTGAGCATCAAGTGATACTTTCTGAATTAGTTCAAGAGGATAAAAATGACAGCAATTAACTCCTGACATGCTTTCTTACTTATCATATGATCCAGAAATCAGAGTCTGTGCTTCAAATGGATGAAACTGGAGAGTCTGGACCTAAAAGGAAGAAACATAAATGAATAATGAATAGATCAATGTTTGTTTTGGTTTGGTAAAACTACCTTATACTTGGTGAGACCCAATTTGGCAGTGTTTCTACAGGTTTTTCCCTTTGAAATGTAGTACTATTTAAAGAAACGTAAATGTACTGCATAATCAAAAGGACAAAACATACTTCCAAATAAAGGCTGACACTTAAAAAGACACAATGCAGCATTTCCCAAAGTGTGCTTGGCAGTATACCTATGTCCCTCAAATGCTAAAGTATAATCAGAAGAAAAAATGGGAGCTGTCAAACTTACTAGGCAACTCCACACATTCCGGAAGTTTCACAATGTACATTAGCACATTAGATCCCTGGGTTCTGTAGTAACATCCGTTAAATTCTTTAACCCTATTTGGTGACTGATACCCCTTCATCCCTTTTTAGGAGACTCTGTAAAAAGCACTAATGTTCCTAGTCACTTCACCTTTCTGCACCCATTTTTGCATCTCTCAGGTGGGTAACTGTAACTATCACAAAGGGCTCTGTGAAGGATCCAGTGAGATAGCATGTCAAAGCACTTTGTAATTCACAAAAAGCCATATATAAATGTTTGGGATTATTTGTAGTCAATATATGTCTCAGATTTTTTAGAATCTCTTTTATCCATTAAATCACCATACCTTGTCTGTATGTACGGCAAGGCTGGCTGCTGGTTTCCCCAAGGACATATCCCACAGAATAACAGTGTTATCAGCTGATGCACTGGCCAGTACATTTCTGAGAACGGGAGGAAACAAATCAGGTAATCTTTTAAAAATCAAGAGGATTACATGTAAGAATTTCATTTACAATACCATCAAAAAGAATAAAATACTTAGGAATAAATTTAACAAGAGAAAAGCAAGATTTTTAATATACTGAAAACAAGAAAAGATTGTTGAAGGAAATTAAAGAGTATCTAAATTAATGGAAGGTCATTTCATGCTCACGGACTGGAAGGCTTAACATTAAGACAGAAATATTGACAACTACAGATTGATTTATAGATTCAACCACAATCCCAGCTGACCCTTTTGCAGAAAACTGAATGCTGGTTTTAAAATTGATATGGAAATGCAAGGGACCCAGACTAGTCAAAATAATCTCGAAAAAAGGAGAGCAAGTTGAAAAGTTCACAGTTCCTGATTTCAAAACTGACTGAAAAACAACAGTAATCGTAACAATGTGGTACTGGCATAGGACAGACATACAGAATAGAAGAGTCCAGAATTAAAGCCTCAAATTTATGTTCTTATGTTCACTGGTTTTTGACAAGGGTGCCAAGAGTATTCGTTCTTTGTTCAATAGGGAAAAAACCAGTATCTTCAACAAATGACCCAGGGTCAACTGGATATTCTACAGCAAAAAAAAGAAGATAGAGCCCTACCTCACACTATACACAAAAAGTGATTCAAAATAGATCATAAGTCTACTAAACATAACAGCTAAAACTCTAAAGCACTCAAAAAAAAAAAACAAAACAAAACCCAAAAAACCCCAGGTATAAATCTTCATGACAATGGGTTAGGCAATGGTTTCTTAGATATGACACCAAAAGCAAAAACAAAAGAAATAAACTGGATATCATCAGCATGAAAAACTTTTGTGTTGCAAATAAGACTACCAAGAAAGTGAAAAAACAACCCACAGAACAGGAGAAAATATTTGTAAATCATATATGTGATAAAGTGCTTGTATCTAGAATATATAAAGAACTCCCAACCAAATAATAAAAAGACAAACCCAATCAGAAGATGGGCAAAGGATCTGAACAGACATTTCTCCAAAGAAGATATACAAATGGCCAATGAGCATGTGAAAAGATGCTCAACACCATTAGTCATTAGGGAGATGAAAATCAGAAAAACGGGATACCACTTCATACTCACAGGATGGCTATAATGAAAAAGACAGACAAGGGCTACCAAGATGTAGAGAAACTGGAACCCCCCTACACTGCTGGTGGGAATGTAAATGGTAGAGACACTACCATATGACCTAGCAATTAAACTCTTAGGTATGTATCCAATAAAATGAAAACGTATGCCCATGCAAAAACTTGTTCATGAATGTTCACAGCAGCATTATTCATAATAGGCAAAAACAAACTAAATGTCCATTAACTGGTGAATGGATACACAAAATGTGGTATATCCATACAAGAGAATATTATTCAGCAATAGAAAATGATGTACTGATATACGCTTCAGCATGGATGGACCTTGAAAACATTATGCTAAGTGACAGAGGCCAGATATATATGGCCACGTATTATATGATTCCATTTCCAGGAAATGTCCAGAATAGGCAAATCCACAGAGACAGAAAGCATGAGTAGCTACCAGGGGCTGGAGGGACAGGAGAACGAGAGTGACTGCTAATGAGTATGGCATGGTTTTTGGACTGATGAAAATGTTATGGAATTAGACAGTGGTGATGGCTGCATAACTTTGTGAATATACTGAAAACTACTGAATTATATACTTTAAAAGAGTGGATTTTATGATATGTGTACTTGCTAGGTCATATAGTATGAATTACATCTCAACTGTTTTTTTTTCTTCCTTAAAAAAGAGCATTAAATGCTATTAACAGAAAAAACCCAATATGTCTACCTCTTAGGGATCAAGCGCTAATAATGTAGTTCTACAGCGGAACACAGGCTTTAGGGCCCAGAAAACCTGAAATGGGGTCTTGGTGCTGCCACTTGCCTGCCAATGAGAATGAAACAACCAACCTCAAAGAGCTGCTATGCAAGAACCTGGCTGAGTAACTGGGACATAGCAGGCCCTTGATAAATGTTAGCTGCCTCCTAAAAATACAGATAGTCCTGAAAGTGAAAGCTCATTCTTCAACATCGAACTTTAACATGGCTCAACACAAAATAGGCCATTAGTGACAGTAATGTTTTTGTTCAGAAAACCAATATACTGTTGAAATAAAATGCTGATGGACTCATTTTCAGACATTATTTCCTCAATAAATTACTTCCATTATACAAACTACTTTCAGTTTTGTAACTCACATTTCAGTGATACATGCAAGGTCTCCTAGGAGGATCATGTATATTCAGGTCATGCTAGCCTTTTTCTACCATTAAGTCCCTCCCACATACAGGTCACAATGTTTTAAGTCCTTAGCATTTTATAAATTAAATATTAATTTAAATTCCCAGTATCTAGTTTATTTATATTCTATGTCTCCCAACAGCAAAAAGTTAAAATTCCACAGTACATTTTTCATCCCAGTCATTCCAAAAATATCTGAGATTCCTCCCACATTAAAGTTCTTATTGTATGAGGCTAAAAAAACAAAAACAAAACTTCTGAACACTATAACCGCAAGAAGAGCACTCCAACAAGAGTATGAATTAGCAGAGAACATGCTTTTTTTTTTTCCTGGGAGGATTTTACTAGAAACCAAGGGCCCCACCAGTAACAAGGGCAACATGTTATTCCTCACCATAATCCTAAACTCTGTGCACCAGAGTATGGGACATATTTTAAAGCATACTGCACCTTTTCAGTAAAGAAAGGGGAAAGGAGAACCAAGATCTAAAGTAAGATTGGGAAAGGAGAGTGAAGGAGCAAAGAAATGTGTGGCACTGAAGTCAGAGATGTGAGTGCAGATGGGAAAGGAAGGGAGTACAGGTGCTGATAAGGATCTAAATGGAACCAATTGTGGGTGGGGAAAGGAATTGACGAGTCAGTTGGAATACTGAGGAGAGTTGTTCCATTAGAAAGAACTTTCAGTTGCTCAAAGTAACAGTTGCTATATAAGAATTTATAAATAAAACTGGGTTTCTAAAAGCATGGTACACTCATTATTAGATCTCTTATTTATCTGCCCATTCGTCAGGGTCAGGGCCAATTCAAGCAAAACCCGAACAACTGCCTGTAGCCCGGCAGCAAGAGATTCATCTGGGGAAGCTTTGAAAATAAAAACAAAAACACCAACAGATTCTTGGGCCCCCTGCTCCAGAACGACTGACTCAATCTTGGGGGATTAGAGACTAGCAACTTGTGCTTTAAAGGGTTACCCAGAAGTTTCTGATTTGCAGCTATGTTTGGGAAATACTAACCTAAACAACTTTCTCAGGTCCATTTCCCCAAATAGTTGTAACTCTGAAAAGGTCTGAATACAAACAAGATAGGATATCCCTCAGTAAGCCAGCACTCTGGGATCTTCCTTAGAATGCTCACAATTATAAAGTGTCCAGTGTAATAGAAATGCTTTAAAAAAAAGTGCCCTGGGTAATCCAGTTTGTTCTTACCCCCCTTAAGTAAGCTGTACTCAACCTAATGCTTACCTCCCTTGCCTTAGCAGCCCCTCAAACCAACTACACTATTAGGAAAATGGCCCCTTTGAAGTAATTGTTGTTTAAGGATAAGTATGAAAAATATGTGGATGACATGCAAAAGAATTAAGGTGAACCCTTACCTTACACAGTATAGAAAAATTAACTCAAAATGGATCAAAGACTTAAACTTAAGAGCTAAAACTATAAAACTTTTAGGGGAAAATCTTCATGACAGTGGATTTGGCAATGATTTCTTGGCTATAATACTAAAAGCACAGGCAACAAAAGTAAAAATGAACTGTACTACATCAAAATGAAAAACTTCTGTGCATCAAAGGACACTTCAATAGAGTTAAAGGCAACCAATCGAATGGAGGAAAATATTGGCACATCATAAATCTCATAAGAGATTAACATTCAGAATAAAGAACTCACACAACTCAACAACAAAAAACCAAACAACCCAATTGAAAAATGGACAAAAAGACTTGGATAGACATTTCTCCAAAGAATATATAAAAATGGCCAATAAGTACTTGAAGAGATGATCAACAGCACTAATCATTAGGGAAATGCAAATCAAAATTGCAATGAGGGCTTCCCTGGTGGCGCAGTGGTTAAGAATCCTCCTGCCAATGCAGGGGACACGGGTTCAAGCCCTGGTCTGGGAAGATCCCACATGCTGCGGAGCAACTAAGCCCATGCGCCACAACTACTGAGCCTGCGCTCTAGAGCCCACGAGCCACAATTACTGAGCCCACGCGCCACATCTACTGAAGCCCGCATACCCTAGAGCCTGTGCTCTCCAACAAGAGAAGCCACCGCAGTGAGAAGCCCACGCACCGCAACGAAGAGCAGCCCCTGCTCGTGGCAACTAGAGAAAGCCCGCGCACAGCAACGAAGACCCAACACAGCCCAAACTAATAAATAAATAAATAATAATAATAAATAAAATAAATTTTAAAATTTATATTAAAAAAACTGCAATGAGATACCACATCACTCCTGTTTGGATGGCTATTATGAAAACAACAATAACAAAAACAGAAGGTATCAAGTGATGGAGAGGATGTGGAAAAACTGGAACCCTTGTGCACTGCTGGAGGATAGGTAAATGGTGCAATTGCTGTAGAAAACAGTACGGTGGTTCCTCAAAAAGGTAAACATAGAACTACCATTAGATCCAGCAATTCCACTTTTGGCTATATATTCAAAAGAACTGAAAGCAGGGACTCTAACAGATACATGCAAACCCATGTTATTTATATCTGTGTCAATAACAGCAGCATTATTCACAAAAGCCAAGACGTGGAAGCAACCCAGGTGTCCATCAACAGATGGATAAACAAAATATGGCATATACGTACAATGGAATATTATTCAGCCTTAAAAAGAAAGAAAATGCTACAACTTTTGCTAAGTGAAGTAAGCCAGTCACAAGAGGACAAATACTGTATGATTCCACTTATAAGAGGGAGACGCAAGAGGGAGGAGATATGGGGATATATGTATATGTATAGCTGATTCACTTTTTATAAAGCAGAAACTAACACACCATTGTAAAGCAATTATACTCTAATAAAGATGTTAAAAAAAAAAAAAAGTACCTGGAGGAGTAAACTCATAGAGACAGAAAGTAGAACGGTAGTTACTAGGGCCTGGGGGGCGCAGGAAATGGGGTGTTATTGTTTTTTTTTTTTTTTTTTTTTTTTGTGGTACGCGGGCCTCTCACCGCTGCGGCCTCTCCCGTTGCGGAGCACAGGCTCCGGATGCGCAGGCTCAGCAGCCATGGCTCACGGGCCCAGCCGCTCCGCGGCATATGGGATCCTCCCAGACCGGGGCACGAACCCGTATCCCCTGCATCGGCAGGCGGACTCTCAACCACTGCGCCACCAGGGAGGCCCCCGGGTGTTATTGTTTAATGGGCATATAGTTTCAGTTCTGGAAGATGAAAAGGTTCTGGGGTTGAATGGTGGTAATCGTTTTGCACAACAATGTGCAAAAATGTCCAATGAACTGTATACCTAAAAGTGGTTAAAATGGTAATGTTACATTATTTTACCACAGTTGAAAAAATATATATAAAGAACACGTGGATGAGATGTGAAAACTAAATGAAGTGAGAAAAACATCTTCCCTGAAGAAACAATTCTACTGCACCACTGGCACTGCAGTACATACTGTTTCTTCCTAGCGGTATTAGAGAGGAGGGCACTTGGCCCCCAAATATGTAATGAGCATCTACTAAGTGAAGAGCTGGCAGGTGATGCTGGGAGGTGCAAGGATACAGACAGCAGAGCTCCTGCCTTCCAGCAGCTTGTACTGCAGGAAAAGAAAATAAAACGTGGACACAAAGATGCGAAACTCACAATGTAGAGAGATAAGTGTAGACGAGAGGTAAAATCACGATGGTTACCGTCTTTAACAATCCTGCAAATGGTATTTTTTACCTGATCAGCTTATTCCAAGAAAGGTCAAGGACAGCATCGGTATGCCCATCTGCTGAGGAATTCTGTAATAGTTGTTTAATTACTTTTGGTATTAAAGTACACCCCCAAATAAAATTGGTATATTAATTTGTAAGATTCTTTAAACCTTATTTTAAGTAAACTTGCCCAAATATCTAGGGAAAGAAACACCTTTTCCTCCTCTTACTTGAGAGACGTGATAAATGTTCTTTACAGGAAAGAAACTATAGTAGTTCTTAATCTAGGTGCTATAATTCTACAAGTCAATCCCCACCCCACCCATCTCTCCCCCACCAAAAACCTGACAGTTTTAAAAGCTACAGGAATACATGGATATTTAGAATTCAACATACTCAAGGCTAAATAGAAATACTTTAAAAGTTCAAAAATAGCATTTTAGTGTGAATAGCTACTCTATATGAAGGAAGATCATAATCTTAAGAGTAATTTGTTTTGTGTAAGGATGAATAACGTGCCAGTGGAGGTTTTATATAATCAGAAGTCAATTTTTCTTTGGATGGGCTTTGCAAAACTAGAAACTAGAGTAACTTCATAATTACCTGTCCTATTTCACCAAAAGTGTCTAATTGAAAAAGTGCATGTTCCCATCCCCCGTCCCCAGCCCCAAAAACCTCTCTGTTTGTCATCAGAGTTTAAATATCTATTAGCTTGTTTACCTTCTTTCCTTTCTTTTTCTTCTTTTTTGATAGCTTACTTCCAAGTGTAAAGACTGGCTCCAAAGAGTCCACTATATCAAGGTCCCACACTTCAATAACGGGGGTCATGTTTCCCACAGCAATGTAATTTCCTACAGGAGGAGATGATATACTTATGATTTAAAATACAACTCCTAATGAAATACATTACACTTCAGATTAACTGCGTCATGGCTTAGAGCAGTTTCTCTCAAACTTTCGTATGTGTGTACACCACCTGAATGTTGTTAAAATGCAGATTCAGTTTCAGGTCTTGGGTGGGGCGCCAAAACTGCATTTCTAACTGGCTCCCAGGTGATGGCAATGCTGTGCTGCCGGTCCTCAGACCACAATTTGAATAACAAGGGCCTCCCCGTCCCAGGGTCCTCACTTATGTCATGAGAAAACCCTTCCTACCTTCGTAGACTGTTGTGAGGATGAGGATTTGATTAGATCATGAATGTGAACAAGCTTTGCAAACCAGATGTAAGGTCTGAGTATTAACAGTTTTGATCCTTGTTAAGAAGTATGCAGGGGCAACTAGTACTGTGCAGCTGTGGCCAAAGGGACTAACACGAGAGCCCAATTCTTTCTTCATTTTGGTTTACCTTGATGTTTTCTGAAAAGGGTCATGCACTAAACTCTAGCTGGTACCATCAGACACACCATGCCAGTTTATAGATTTGGGTTTTTAGGAGACCTTCACACAGTCCTGCAGACCCAAAGCTTCCAGGCCCTGTCCTTCTGCCTACAGGGGAGCAGCAACCTCCTTAGCCTGTCCAAAGTCTGGAGACACACAGACCCAAAACAATTAAGTGATTGTGTTTGGAGAACTATATAACTTCATAAAATAACACTAACTTCATAAACCATCAATAATTATGAAAACATTCATACAGAATAGGTAACTTATGTGGCTAGGAAAAACACATAGGAGTAGAACCATTGAGCAATCTCAAGTTTTCTAATTACCAGTTGAATCATCCGGGCTAGGATCGAAATTCAGCCATTCCACACTCAAAGGGTATGCAGACAAGAGGATATCATGGTGGACATAAAAAGAATCTTCTTCTTGATTATAAACTGAGAAGATTGGGAAAAGAGAATTTATTACATCAGAATAAGAAATCAGATCCCACTCAAAAGAAAAGATTCTCCCTTTTAAACCTATGGGAGACACTTGATTAAAGTGAGACATATTTTATGACATTAAAGACATTCCAAAGTATTTACTGCTAGGCAGAAATTTTTCATGTCAAATATATTCCCAGCACCTGGTGTGCCCCAAAGGGGAACAGGAACACTGACAGAGAATTGACATCTGCCTGAATACTCCATCTGCATGTTCCCCGGCTAAAATGGTCCTACCTTCTGGTTCACCAATTACAGAAAACAAAAGAGGTCTCCATAAGAAGTACTTCATTATTATTTTATCTTTTTTTTTTTTTTTTTTTTTTTTTTGCGGCACGTGGGCCTCTCACTGTTGTGGCCTCTCCCATCGCGGAGCACAGGCTCCGGACGCGCAGGCTCAGCGGCCATGGCTCATGGGCCCAACCGCTCCGCGGCATGTGGGATCCCCTGAGACCGGGGCACGAACCCGTGTCCCCTGCATCGGCAGGCGGACTCTCAACCACTGCGCCACCAGGGAAGCCCTATTTTATCTTTTAAAGGTCTATCTGGCCATAAGTAAAGAAGAACAAATCAGCACTGGAGAGAAATAACTCATATTTAGAAGTCGAAATGCCTGTCAAAAATTGCTTCTTTAATATTTATTGTTAAAATCAATAAAAAGTCTTTTAAAAATTATATAATGAAACACTGATAAAAATAGAGCCCAAGTAGTCAGAAATTTCCCCCAATATGTTTACTAGAAAGAAGCAATGTTAAGATAAGCTAAGGATTTTAAAAAAATTCTTCAGACCACTGCATCTGGGACAGATCTTGGGATCAGCAGATTCCATGTAATGCTCTATCACATCACTTTATGATAAGAATGTGTTCAAAATGATTAGGTTGTGGGCCTGCAAGAACCTCAACTATGGTCAATGTACTCAGCTTACATTTTAAATAAAAATGATGATGATGCCTTAAAATAATCTTCTTTTAACCATGTCAGATTATTATTCAGATTTGATTTAGAGTGCAATTTTGAAATTATTCTTGAACAGAGATACACTAGGTAATCTGGAGATTCACACCAAATCCAAATAAAATATATCGTTAATGACCTAACCTAGAACAACGTAGGAATACAACTGCTTTACTTCAACTTCTCAGCTCCTGTCTAATGCTCACGAGATTCAAAGGAATGACTACAGTAAATTCTCAAATAAGAATGCATAAAAATCAACGATGACAAACCGTAATAGTTGCAATTTCTTGAAATTAGAATTGGTCTTTTAAAAATTCCATCATCATGATTTACATTTGAAATATGTAAATAGTTCAAAGATAATTAGGAGAATAACTTCACATTGATGTATTTGCTATTTAAAGTCTTTTTGACTTTATAAATAGATCACAATGGGCCATGGAATAAAAATGGCCTGATTGATAGGCTTCCTGAGGGCAGTCTTAAAGACCGTGAAGAAATCCAAGCTAAAAAATGGAGTAAAACATTAAACCCAAGGGTTTTAATTTTCAAACTGTATAACTGTGTTTCCTATAAGAAAAGGCATTAGCCTATTAATCTCTTTAAAGCTTCAAAATTTTAAGACAGATGAACAGAAGAGTGTTGACGAAGGAGAGTATCTGGGCACGAATGGACCTGTCTGAGGATGTGTGCACACAGGAAGGGGCAAAAAAAAGAAAAAGGGAAAATATGGAGGCAGAATATTCCAAACATCTTAAAGGTCTATTTTAAGAAAATAGTCATTAATGTTTGTTGAATTAATAAATATCAACATTAAGAAATATCTGATTTAAGAATTCCAATAAAAAAGAAAAATTCAAATCATTGCCTACTTCAGATTCAAAGTACAGCTGACCCTTGAACAATGCAGAAGTTAGGGATGCTAACCCTTTGCACAGTAGAAAATCTCTGTATAACTTATAGTCCACCCTCTGTATCCCAACCAAACTCACATCGTGTAGTACTGTAGTATTTACTATTAACAAAAGTCTGCATATAAGTGGATCTATGCAGTTCAACCCCGTGTTGTTCAAGGTTCAACTGTATTCACCTCTGGCTTTAGTGCAAACGTTCTCTGCACTCAGAAAGGTGACCAAAATGTTTTGGTCTCTGAAGAAAAATGTGGGCCTCTATGCTGAAGTTTTATGAAAAGAATAAAATGTTTTGCAAAAGGGGATCTATTTGAAATGACTCTGAAAAAAAGCAGGATAAATTATATTGAGTGTAGTCTTTGCCACATAAAGAAAAAACAGCCAGAAAGCAAACTGGAATAAAGAGCCAGGGTAAAAAGTTACCTCAGGGTAATGAGATTATAATTTTTTCTTGCATTTTAAAATAGTTTTACTTCCAGGTTTTCTCCATTGAGGGGAAGAAGTTAAAAACTGGCAAAAATGTTTAAACAAAAGATTAAAAAAACCCAGTTAGAACCTTCCAGGTGACCTATTTCCATAAGTAAAGTCAAGTACCAAACTAACACACTGGACTACACATGCCCAGGCACAATAACCAGGAAGTCTGATTTAACTAGGTGACCAACTTAAATGAAATACAGAAGGATCTGGTGCTTAGAAATCCATAATAGTTACTATGATGGTTATTTTAGTATCACTTAAGTAGAAAACTTTTTAGTAAGGCATGTATCCCACTTACCATGTACCTCTAAATCGCACTGGTCCTGTTCAGCTCGGCCACAAACTATGAGGTTGTCATTGGGCTTAATCAAGAAATCTTCACGTTCATACTGCTCCTAAGTGGAGAAAGAAAAAGTCATTGACTAGAATCAGATATTTGGGAAGGTTTTTCAAACACTTAAGGAGCATAATTAGAAAAGCCATAAAGATATTTACCGTATCTTTCAGAGTAACATAAGGATCTTGATCATTACTCCCATAGACTGTAAGACCCAAAAGAGATTCACCAAGAGTTTCAGTATCTGTAAGAATTCATAAAACAAAATGAATAAAACAGTCATTTTGACAAAAGCATTTTTCCTAAGGCATCCCATCTTTAGACTTAGATCCAACCATCTATTTCGTAACGAACACTGGATCATCCACAATTGGGAAAGGAAATAGTGGATAATAATAAATAGGAGTTTAAAAGCCATTTATATTTGGCCCTGGAATGCACATCTGATAGTCTTGGAATACACAGTCTTCCATTAAAAGAATCAAATCAAACCAATGTTAGAACTCTGCTCAGATCCTCTAGTTTGCTCCTTGTAATCATTATTCAAAAGTGCTACAGAGAGGTGGCTTTGCAGACCTGGAAATAAATAGGTCCCTAAAACACTGGTATCAACACAATAAATTAAGGGTTGCTTGGTCAAATAAAATTGAACAATGATGAGTCTCATAAAGTTAAATAGGTTTCTTTATTGCAGGATGTCTCATAACCACTGATATGCTAACTTGCCTAATGAATCTGAAAGAGAGGATACTACACGCCCTTTTCACCAAACTTACCCCAAAATGGCATTCTTTTATGGCATGTCTGCAAAGGTGACATAGAGTAGACCCCGAATAACATGAAACTCAGGAGAAGGAAGATACTCTTAATTTTCAGGAGAAGCTACTTTAAGGAGGCAGGGCTAATACGTCTTAAACATCTGACAGGCAACAGAGACGGGAATTTCTACTGGGTGAGAAAGAGTCAATACTCTGCAAGGTATAGAGAGTATCAGGGAGCAGTGTCTGACTGGCTTTTCTCCAGGCTGGTTAGCTCTTCTTTCTCTGTATTCCCATGGCACTCTGTCCTGGTAGGATGGAAGCCAACCCAGAGGGGCCCACAACCCAGAGTCCAATGGCAAAAACTATCCTCTGCATCTAGTGAAGTACACTGAAAAGCACGAAGGCTTTAGAGCCAGAGAATGTTCAAACCTCAGCTCCATTAATCACCAGCTGCATGATACTGGCAAAGTTATTTCATCTCTGTAAGCCTGTTTTCTCTTCTGTAAAATGGAGGTAATAATTCCTCTCTCATTGCAGGTAAAGAAAAATGAATTACAGATTATCATAACCACTACTTGCAATAAAACATACCATACTAACATTTTTTTGTTTTTTAGATCTTAGAGGGTTGAACTGATTTTTTAAATCAGTTTAGGAAACATGCTGTCTTCCTTGAGCCCAATTATTTGACTGACAAAAAGGCCAACAGATTCTCAGAGTAAAGCTTTGATGGAACACTAGAAGCATGATCTAACGCACTGAGTTTGTGATTAAAAACCAGTAGAAGTGGGTGAATTCTAACCTGGGTCACCTTCCTCATCATATTTGTCTAAGGCGTACTCGGCCAGCTCATCATCATCCAGCGTCCTGTCATCCTCTGGGTCGCCATCCTCCAGGGGCTCCTGAGGTCGGGCCTGGGTACGGGCACTCTGCATGCCATCTTCTGAAGGATCACCTGTCTCCTCTTCATCACTGCCACCTTCTTCTCTATGCCAATGAAAAAATAAAAAGTAAAAAGATCACCCAAAAGGCACCGTTCAATAACAAGACCGCCTTGTCGTCATCGTTTAAGATTTCCATTTCATCTGGACTTTACTACAGGCGTCAACATCCCAAAACTTACTGTAATTTTTCCTTTGCTTCAGCAATGAGACGTTTCACTTCTTCTTTACTAAGCTCTACCTATAAAAGACCAAACATTTCATTATGATATACTTAAGGAAATCATTATAAGCCTTTGAATTAAAAAGAAGTTTACAAACTAATATAAAACATAGCTTCAAAAGACATCAAAAGTCAAATGGAATTTTCACAGGTCCTTACAAATTAAGATGCTTCTCACCTAAAACTGTTAAAAAAAATCATGTTCGGTCTACCTCTCCAGTCTTTTTCAAAAAAGACAGACTTGTATAAACTGGCTTCTACGAAACCCCCTCTCATTTTCTTCCACTTACCCCAACTCCTTGGCCGCTTCTCCCCATTCTTCCCGTGGATGTTCCTAAACAAACCAGCCTTGCCTTGGTCCTCTGCTCTCTCCCCTGGTATCCCTGCCAAGTATTCACTCATTACGCTGTCACTTCCTTGCACAGCTCATTCATTCTCAAGACTAAAACCACCAACTCTGAACAGATGACTCCAAACTTTCCCTTCTCTAGCCCTGTATACTGCAGTTCCATTTTTCCAATTGCCTGTAAGACTCTCCCCTTGGACATCCTGTTCAAAACTGAAGTCATTCTCTTTACTTAAAAACTGGCATTCCCTCACCTAATCAATGCTTCAGTACCTTTTTTTTTTTTTTTTTTTTTTGCGGTACGCGGGCCTCTCACTGTTGTGGCCTCTCCCGTTGCGGAGCACAGGCTCCGGATGCGCAGGCTCAGCGGCCATGGCTCACGGGCCCAGCCGCTCCGCGGCATGTGGGATCTTCCCGGACCGGGGCACGAACCCGTGTCCCCTGCATCGGCAGGTGGACTCTCAACCACTGTGCCACCAGGGAAGCCCCGCTTCAGTACCTTTTAAAAACGCCCGTATCACTGCTAAACTGTAAGCTCCTTGTCACTGTGTGTTCTGCCCATGGTAGGGATACCTGATGATAGATGATTAATCAAACAATCATGCAGTTTGTATTAAAAGGCCTTTAATAATATGGAAATCCTCTTGGGTGATGACATTCTGTTAGCTCCAGAAACTAAAGGTTCTTAAGTTTAATCAAAAGATACTTACTTTTCTAATTTCTCTTATTGATTTGAGTTTTCCTTTCTGGGACTTTGTAGAATAAATTCAATCTCTTCTTCCTATAAACTCTTCAATCTGTCTGCACATTAGAACCACGTGGGGAATCTTTTAACAATTTCAGGCTCTACTCCAGGCTAATTAAATCACAACACTTGGGAGCTGGGATTTTTTTAAGCTCCACAAGTGGTTCCAATGTGTAGACATTTTTGGAAATCACTGTCTTCAAGGATTTGAAAGGCTGTATGTTCCTTTTAAACAACAACTCTTACCTCCTTCAATAATTTTTAATATGAGGTGGTTTCCCGTCCCTATTCTACATATACCGCACTGAATGCCTACTGTGAGCCAAACACTGGAGAAACTGGTGAACAAAAGTCTGTGCCCTGTTGAAACTGGCTCAATAACATTGAAACGAACACTCCCCCGTCCCTATTTCTTTCATAGCATTTATTCCCACTGACATAGTATTATATATGCACGTATCAACTCCATAAAGGCAGGGACTTTTCCTGTTTTGTTCATGCCTATCCCAGGACCCTGAACAATGCCTAGTACAGAGAAAGCGCTTCGTAAGTATCTGCTGAATAACTTAAGTAATCTTCTCCTCTGCTACAGACTCAGTCTCTCACTCCTGTAGGCTTTCCCTTCATGACGTGTCGCGTTTACCTCGCATCCTCACTGCCACATCAACATCTCACTTGGACTACTGCGAGAAATTCCTAATTCAACTCCCAGCCTCACGACACCGTGGTCTCCATACCAGCTTTTCTACACCACAGCTTTCATCCAGTTTATTCCTCTAAACGCCGAGCGGAGGGGTGGAAAGTGGAGTTTCACATATGTGCCCCCTCTTCGCATTATGTCTGGAAACGCACTGGGGTGGTGGGAGACGACGTGGTGTCGTCAGGAAGGCTCTGCGGGAGCTCCCCTTCCGAGCAACACCCCGCCCCCTTCCAGCCCGTGAGGTCCACGTGTTTGCGAACTGGGGGTGGGGCTGGGCTTGGGGGAAGGGACCGTGAGGAGGCGGGGCCCCCGATCCCAGGCCCAGGAGTCCCAGACCCCCGGAGCCGCAACCCTAATCACGACAAACAGGCCACAGCCGGCCTCACCGCGTCAGTCCCACCAGCCGCGCCAGGGCCGCGCGTTCCGGGTCCAGATCCCCAGGTGGGGCTGACTCAGGGTGCTGCAAAGAGGCCGCTCCCCCTACCTCGGAGCGACCAGGCCTCACCTTGTCTGGCGTCTCTTTGGCCACGCCGCAGCGGACCCAGGCCACGCACGTCACCTGGCGGCTGCGGTTCATCGTCCTCGGCGCAGCGACGCCTCAAGCTAAAGACTTGGCCCCAGCGGGTCTCGAAGCCCCGCCGCGCTCGGGTCCACACGCCCCCCAACGGGCTCCGGGAGGCGCCTCGGTAGAGCACAGGCTCGGGGCGCTGGTTCCTGTGGCGTCGGCGCCCGCTTCTGACGTCATTCGAAGGCGCCTAAACGGGAAAGGGGTGGAGAAAGGGCTGGAAGCTGAAGCAGCTGGGCGAGGAATCCACGTGGGTTGGACTGTGCTGTGTGGGATGATGTGAATGGGCTATACAGGACACCTGTGACGGTGTCTGAAGGCTTCGTGGAAGCAATGACTAAATAAGTGAAAATGGAACTGTAGGGATCAGAGGGAAATTTCCACCGACCTTTATTTTGCCTCCATTGACTAAAAGCTGACAAATGGTAGAGGTTTTAGGTTTATTTTTAAAGCTTTCTCCAAAATGAATGTATCTTTTTTTCTTTTCTGCCCGAGCCGCGCGGTTTGCGGGATCTTAGTTCCCCAACCGGGGATCGAGCCCGCTCTGGCAGTGAAAGCGCTGAGTCCTAACCCTAGGTCCACCAGGGAATTCCCCCGAAATGAATTTATCATTTCAAGGAGATACTTCCGCCCTTTATATTTCATTACATTCTTGGATGTTACTTATATACTAAGTATACAGTAGTGGTTGTAGCTAGCAGTAGCAAACACAAAGTGCTTGATGACGTTTTAAGTGCCTTATATTAACTTGGTTACTTCTTAACCCTGTGTGGGAGGTCTTGCTCCCATTTTACATATGGGGAAACATTATCTTTCCCAAGGTCACACAGCTAGTAAGTAGCTAGGATATGAACCCAGGCAGTGTGACTCTACATGCTGGCTATAATCTGTCAGGCTTCTCAGCTAAGGTCAGAGTCACCTACTAGAAAATGTCAGTGGCTGGAGACTTTAGAATGGAAAGTCTTAGCATTGCATAAAGGTCTAGGTTTTCATCTTTTTCTTGGCTGTGTGACCCTGTCCAGGTCATTTGCCCTCTCTGAGCTTCCATCTCTCTCTCCTACCTCTGAGACGGGCAAGCAAAACAGGAGGGTGGCTGCTATGGAGAGAGAGTGGTGGCAAAGGTGAACCCACAGCATGTGGTTTGCCCCAGATGCACTGTCAAAGTGGGCTGCCCACCTGGGGGGTCAATTTGTGGGCACTTTCGCAACACATTTTTCTTACATACAATATTTTGCTTGGTTCTTGCAACAATGCTGGTGAAACATGATCAAGCATTACCTCCATTTTAAAGGTGAGGAAGTTCAGTGATGAAAAGCCTTACTACTGTGAGATGACACACAGTTAGGGACTGACAGAACTACAACTAGACACCGGCAACTCTGTACCTCAGACGGATGCCCTTGGCACTTGCCCAGCCTGAGAAGGGATCCTCTCAGGTGTGAACTGCTAATCCTTAGGGTTGGCGGACTGTGTTCAGCTCTTCCAGGGCTCTGTTCATCTAAACTGATTCCTCTGTAGCTTCTTTGCTTTCAGCCCATTTTGAAAGGTGGTATGACAGGTTCTATTTTTCAGAAGTGGCTGCAACAATATCTTTCCTTCAGACATGTTCTTCCACAATGTGATCTTGATGCTCTCCCATCAAAACATGGAGTGTAATTCTATCCACCCCCCAACCTTGAGTTTGGATAGGCTTATGACTGTTTGGACCAATATAGAATGTGACAGACATTCCAAGGTTAGGTCATAAGTGGGATGCAGGTTTTGCCTTTTTTCCCCCCAAAAACACTCATGTTTGGTGCTCTGAGCTGCCATATAAAAAGTTTGACTACCCTGAGGCCACTATAGTGTGAGGAAGCCAAACCACGTGGAGAGGCCACATGTGGGTGCCCCAGTAGACAGTCCTAGTTTTTGAGTCAACCCAGACAACGTTAATGAAAGAGCCTTCAGATGATTCCAGCACCCAGACACTAAATCCCTCACCCCCAGCCTTTGAGTTTTTCCACCTGAGGCCCAGACACTGTGGAGCAGAGATGAACCCTCCCCACTGTGCCCTGCCCCCAATTTTGACCCCCCCAAATCTGTGAGCATAGTTAAATGGTTGTTTAAAACCATTAAGTTTTTTTAATCCTTCCATAATTCTTTATTGTGGTAAAATATACATAGTATAATCTAATGCTTAGATTTACCATTTTCATCATTTTTAAGTGTAAAAGTCAGTGGCATTAAGTACCAAACCACTAAGTTTTGAGATCGTTTTGTTTTATTTTGAGGTCATTTTAAAATGCGGCAATAATACCTGGAACAGGCAAGAACCTGGGCTATATTTAGAACAGAGCACATGAGCTGATATATATAAAAAGCTGATTTATTAGCACCTGGCTGGGCCTAGTCAGGTGTGCACACCTGGTACGCGGGAGTGGGATCATATTTGAGTATTCACCTCTAGATCTGTTTTCTCTGGGGGCTGCCTTCTTCAGAGCCAGCTGCTGCTGCATGATGGTGCCTGGTGCAGAGTGGGTACTTGATAAATATTTGTTAAAATGGATGAATAAATTAAATAATAGAAGGTGCAGCAGGGCTCTGGCTACTTTGGGCTACTAAACTTACACTCTTTCACTGGGCTTAGATCTGACATTCTGCCACTTCAACCCAAGCTGTGAATTCCCTTTAGGATTGGAAATCCAACTGCAGTTGGCATCATTAGTTCCTTATTACAAGAATAGAAAGAGATTGAGCTTAAGTAGTTCCATTTCTAAGCCTGATTCTTAGGCACACTGACTCAGAAAAGTCTCTTTGCCAGAGGCCAGAAAGAATGTACTTGGTGGCAATTCTTATAGCTAAAGGCCCCAGAGGATTGGACCCAGGCCCACACAAGGCTCTCACTACACCCTCTAGCTCAGTGCTGGGTATAATTAGGCTCCTAAGCATGATTTCAGATTGGTCCTGAGCCAGGGAAGGGAGTGAAGTGTGTGGTACCCCCCCATTACACTAGGCTCTATTTCTTGCCCCTCCTATAGCTAACCCTGCAATATTAGCTGATAAGGAGTGGAAGGACTAATAACAGCTACCGGTTACTAAGTGCTAGAGACTTCTACCACAAACAGATTTTACAGTGACACAATCAAATTTATTTTTCTAGAACTGAACTTTTTTTCCATTTTCATGAAAATAGGAACCCTGAGGGTTTTGTTAGTACAGCAGAGCCAACACCTAGCATGGTGCCTGGCACAGTAAATACTGTAAATATTTGTTGAATAAATGAGTGATATCAGAGTTCTAAACTGAAGTCCAGAGACATCAGGCAAGTGTCACACACTAGCTTGCCTAGTGTCACACAGTAAATGGTCACATACCTTGCTGACTTTTAGCACAGAATCCTTTCCTCTATGCCTCAAGTTTTCCAGTAGATGCATTCATTCATTCATTCATTCATTCATTTGCCTGTCAGGACTCTTTAGGGTGCAAGTGACAGATAACCCAATTCTAATTGCCTTAGTCAAGAAATGGAATTTATGTGCTTGGGTGACTCAAGAATGCAATGACATAAATGGCTTCAGACTCAGCTGGATCCAGGGGCTTAACCCATATCATCAGGATTTGACCTCTCTCCCATCTTCTGTCTCCATCTTCCAATGCCTTGGCTAATTTCAGGCCTTCAGCAGCTTCCAGCTTGCAGTATCCTTACTACTTGCAATCCTAGCAGAAAAGCACTTACCTTTATCCCTGCCTCTCTCTGCTTCATTTGTCTCTTCAGTTCTGGAATGGTCACTTGCCCATTCTTGAAGCACTCACTGTGGTCAGGTAAAGGTGATGTTTTGCTTGGCTGGGGCTCAGCATGTGTCCAGCTCTGGAGCCAGGGAAGGAGTCAGCTGTCACATGGCGCACGTGAGTGGGAGTGGGGAAAGGAGAGTTCTTTAGAAGAGAATCGGGATGCTGCTCCCATCAGCGGCCTGGCAGGAAGAATCGATGCTCAGGACATTCATCAAACGTTTTCTCTGCCATCTTTGTGCAGAGCTCTGTTTGAGAGACAGGGAGCTACACAGATGAATATGCCACAGTCCTTCTCCTGAGAGGAGTTTACACTCTAACGGAGGACTAGAGGTGTAAAGTCAAGGGAAAACTAAGGTGTGCAAGCACGTGTGGGTGCAGCAGCCTGATGGCTGGCTCACTCACCCTGTTCCCCGTCCAGATGTGAAGTGACAGCTGAGGTTTCTGAGCCCTTAGCTTCCACCAGAAACTCTGCATTTCCCCAAACCCTTCCTCCTTTATGCCACCACCATCTCCACCTCTTAGAAAAAAATCCTTTCCCCAGGTTCACGGAGTAGTTCTGGGTAACACTTCAGTATTTGTCTTAAATTGAAACTTCAATACCATAAGGTTTCTAACTCCAGTTCTACCTTGGTTTTCTGCTCCAGTTTCTCTCCAGGTGACCAGCTGTGTGGTATCGGGGTCCCAATCCCAGACATGAGGCTGGAGCAGAATGAACAAGGAGGAGACAGGTGGAGAGGTGGTGGGCAGCCAGAGGGTGACAATCTTGCAATTCACGGCGAGGGACGCTGGGGGCTGTGAGTAGGGGGCATAGGACAGACAAAGGGTACATCTAACTTATGTTTTCATGCCCTTCGATCTCCTGTGTGTAGAATGTATGATGGGGGGAGCCGAGTGAATGTGGGGAGAACCATTAGGAGGCTACCGCATGGCTAATCTAGGGGGAGAGGATGCCACGTGGACTAGACCATGGCTGACTGTGGGATGGAGGGAAGTGGGGAAAGTCCCCATCTCCTGGTGGGGGGGTCTGTAAAGAATTGGTGGCTGTATTTAATTTACCACAGATGAGAAGACTGAGGCCCAGAAAAAGGATAAGACTGATCCAAGACCACACACCACATATGGGTCAAGATGGGGGTCAGAACCTGAGTCTTCCAACTTCAGTCTTATGTGGCTCCCTCCACACCCACACAGCCCCTTCTAGAAGAGAAGGCAGAAATGTGTGCCCGGGGAAGAGCGAAGCTTCACCAAAGCCCCAGATGAAAGAAATCAATCACATCCCTGCCATCTCAAGCCCCACCTAGTGGCGTTAACAGAGATTTCTGAGGAGACAGAACTTTATTTGCATTTTCATGAGAACAGGGATTGGGAAATGGATCCAGTTGTTCACAAGAAGCAAAGAAAGGATGGGTGGGGCAAAGGTTTTGATCTCCCCACTTCAGGATGCCAACAGAGAAATGACTTGACTTTAAAGGGTCCAGGAGACCTTTAAAATCAAGTCAAGTTCTGGGCTCCTCTGGCCAGCTTTTGGCAAGCATCAGTCATCACACTGGTCAAGCTGAACGCACGTGTTTTTCTTATCCACCAGACTGTGCCTGATCCCTCTTAGGATTCCCAGAGCTTGGTGGAGAATACATGCCAAATGAATATTTGAATAAGAAATGGAAGAATGATATCTCTGGACCTCTGTTAAGGATGGAGTGAGTAGAATGATGTAGTTGCCTGGCTATGAGACATTCCAGAAGCAGAGTCGTCAGATCCTTACAGGGTTTGTAAATACAGTGTTCACTGCTGTATCACCATGCTTAGCACAGAGTAGGTGCTCAGTAAATATTTATTGGATGAATGGATGAGTGAGTGAATGAGTGAGCCTCCTCCCTCCCTCACTTACGGGCCAAATTCATGCTGTCCTCTGGAAACAGTCTGAGAACACCCGGAATGTATCAATAGAAGTGTGGCTCCACCTAGTGGATACTTGAGGATTGTGCCTGGAGCTTGAACATTTTGCCCCCACTTGTTCCTGAACTGTAGCTTCTCTAATTACTTGTCCCCACTTCACCCAGTTTGGCACGGACCACCATGTATGGCAGTCTAGCCCTGCAGGTGAGCAGAGCCTATATGCAGCCCTGAAATGAGCAATTTGAGAAAGATGCTGTTAGGGGATGGAGGGGACCAGCTATATGAAATGGATTAGAGCGGCTGAAATTGTGCCCAGAACCCTGGACCAGGTGTCCAGACGACTGTCACTAGTTTGCTGTGTGGCCTTGGGCAACTGACTTGCTCTCTCTGAGCTTCAGTTTTATCATCACACAGCTGTGTACCCCTTGTACCCCTGCGCTAATCTTCAGATCCCAGCACAGCCCCACTGGACACGTGGGGACCACCTTGTCCATGTTACAGCAGAGGAAATCTGCTTTAGATTAAGTGAGGAGCCCAAGGCCTCACAGCTAACAAGCGTGAGAATCAGGATTTGAATTCAGATCTGTCTGACTCCAGTGCCTATACTGCTGGCATTGCACTGATGCTTTCTAAAGCCATTCGATGGTTCTGCACATCTTCTTGAAACTGTGTCTCTCCTTTTCAGAGGCTGTATATCAAAAGACTTAAGGGTGTGGCCCCTGGAGCCAACCTCCCTCAGTATGAATCCTAATTTTACTTACATACCTGATTCTATGAACATACCTACTTGTAAAGTATGTGACCTTTGGCAAATCACTTGATTTCACTTCATTTCAGTTTTCCCATCTGTAAAATGGGATTGACAACAACGGATATTTATTTATTACTTAGTTACCTCAGAATACTACCCAGGATACCCAGTATTTATATGTTTTAACTATAAATATGTAGTTAGCCATATACACATATACATATGTAAGTCTTTATATGTTTTAAATATTATTTTCGGCCTTTGAACTTTTGCTGCTCCTAATGACATAGCTTCAAAGAGCTGTAAATTTAGATCTTTAATATTTTTCCAAGTAAAGTATATTTACAGCTACAGAGACACACTAAGACTGAAGAGAAGAAAACTTTCACTGTGCACCTATAAGGTCGTATCCCATTACGGGACAACCTTGTCTGTAGGGTACTATGAAATAATATATGAATTTTATAGATGTTTTAATAGCACAAGTATATTGCATTCTATTATTCCAGGGTAGAAATATTAATTCCTTATATGCAAATATTTAAAATTAATTGATCTTTTTGTAATCTTGTTTTTGCCTTTCTTCATTTTTATACCTGGAGCTTCTAAAATGGACATGACCTGGGTTTCTCTTGACCCCCCAGAGGCCCCGATCTATGCCAAGGTACCAGGGTTGGAAGAAGCTAAACCCCAGAAATCCCTTTGGAGACTAAAATATAAATGAGGGGGCTCTGCCCTCCAAGGAGGCCGTGTGGTGACACAGCTGAGTGGCCAGGGCCTGGCCCTGGGGTGCGAAGCAAACTGGGCTTATCACTTGAGCCTGTTCATTCTGACTTGCCTGTGATCCAAGAAACTACCAGGAGGAAGTTCTGACCCAAATGCCTTCAATACCACCGTGCTGAGCGGCGAATGGGAGACTCAAACCCATCTCCCCAGAACAAAGCTTCTCAACCTCATCGCTACTGACACTCAGGGCCGGATAATTCTGCAGTGGAGCCTGTCTTGTGCATTGTAGAATGTTTAGCAGCATCCCAGCTCTGCCACTAGATGCCAGCCGCACCCTCTGTCTCGTGACACCAAAAATGTCTCCAGACCTTGGCAAATGCCCCGGGGGTAACCTCACAGTCCTCTCCCCTCGTTGAGAACCACCAGCATAGAGTAAATGGAGGGAGGCACAAGGCAGGCAGTTTGCTAAACCAGCGCTCCCCAACCTTTTTGGCACCAGGGACCGGTTTCGTGGAAGACAATTTTTCCACGGACGGGGCGGGGGCGGGGGCGGGGGCGGGCGGCGATGGTCCAGGTGGTAATGCGGTAATGCGAGCGATGGGGAGCGGTGCGGGGCGGCAGATGAAGCTTCGCTCGCTCGCCTGCCAGTCACCTCCTGCTGTGCAGCCCGGTTCCTAACAGGCTGAGGGCTGATACCGGACCGCAGCCCGGGGAGCTGGAAACCCCTGTGCTAAAGCAAGTCCCAATCACGTGGTTAGTGCCTCTGGTCAGATATTTTTGGAAAAGTCCATGATGATGGTTTGTGTACAGAGGTGGTTGGGCTGGGGGAGGTTGGCTGTGGCTTATCTGGATAATTAATCAGTACTCCTTCTCTACGCTGCATTGTAGGCAGGGCCTTGATCTCCTTTGGATGAAAAGAATTGCTTTTACAAAAAAGCAATTTTGCAAAAAGCAAAAAGATCACGTTTCATTAATAGGTATGTAGAGACATAATCTAAAGGCTGAAATCCTAGGAGTTTAGGGCATTCTGTAAACATCATAGTTTCTTGTTTTAACTTTTATGCTCTCGAAGGACCTTTCTAAGGAAGATGTTTGAGATTGTCAGCCCCCCTCCTCCTGCCCATGTACCCTTGAAACATCCTCTTTCAAGCCATCACACTTCCCTCCCTTCAATTCTCTTCTCTGCTCCTGCCCCTTGACTGGCTTGTCTGTCCCACATGGAACACAAGCTGCTTTGGGCAAATCTCAAGCATGCATATGTGGTTTTATAAAACGCCCTTAGCTTTCTGTGTCATCTCTCCCCAGAAGGGAGTGATTTATACCGAATGCTTGGTAATTCCTAAAGTTGTCAGCAGAAACAGGTGGCTGGAAAGGATGATTGCTTACATATATGGTGTTCCAAAGCTTTCTTCACAATATGCCCCTGGTGAGAGACAGCAGGAAAGAAGCCACCCAGCAGGGAAGGTAATTTACCAAACATTCCGCAGCGGACTGGAAAAACATCTCACACCTCTAGTCAGGGGAGAAGTGATTGGCAGTAAAAGGATGCACAAATGACTATCAGAAAACCTCTCTGAGGGACTTCCCTGGTGGCGCAGTGGTTAGGAATCCACCTGCCAATGCAGGGGACACAGGTTCGATCCCCGGCCAGGGAAGATCCCACAAGCGGCGGAGCAACTAAGCCCATGTGCCACAACTACTGAACCTGCCCTCTAGAACCCGCGAGCCACAACTACTGAGCCCACGTGCCGCAACTACTGAAGCCCACGCGCCCAGAGCCCGTGCTCTGCAACAAGAGAAGCCACCGCAATGAGAAGCACGTGCACCACAATGAAGAGTAGCCCCTGCTCGCTGCAACTAGACAAAGCCGGCGTGCAGCAACAAAGACTCAACGCAGCCGAAAGAAAGAAAGGAAGAAAGAAAACATCTCTGAGAACACAGAGGTCTTAAAATGACTTATTACAGGACTTCCCTGGTGGTGCAGTGGTTAAGAATCTGCCTGCCAATGCAGGGGACACGGGCTCGAGCCCTGGTCCGGGAAGATCCCACATGCCGCGGAGCAACTAAGCCCGTGCACAACAACTACTGAGCCTGTGCTCTACAGCCCGCGAGCCACAACTACTGAGCCCACACACCACAACTACTGAAGCCTGCACGCCTAGAGCCTGTGCTCCGCAACGAAGAGTAGCCCCCGCTCGCCGCAATTAGAAAAAAGCCTGCGCTCAGCAACAAAGACCCAACGCAGCCAAAGTAAATAAATGAATAAATTTATTTAAAAAAAAGACTTATTACAACTGAACAAATAAAATATTTTAAAAAATTTAAAATATTTATTTAGTTATTTGACTGCTCTGGGTCTTTTTTGGGGGGGCAGTTTGTTTCTTTTAATTTTTTTTTTCATTTTTACCTGCGTTGGGTCTTCGTTGCTGCACGCGGGCTTTCTCTAGTTGTGGCGAGTGGGGGCTACTCTTCGTTGCGGTGCGTGGGCTTCTCATTGCAGTGGCTTCTCTTGTTGTGGAGCATGGGCTCTAGGTGCATGGGCTTCAGTAGTTGTGGCACGTGGGCTCAGTAGTTGTGGCACACGGGCTCTAGAGTGCAGGCTCAGTAGTTGTGGCGCACGGGCTTAGTTGCTCCGCAGCATGTGGGATCTTCCCGGACCAGGGCTCGAACCTGGGTCCCCTGCATTGACAGGCGGATTCTTAACCACTGCACCACCAGGGAAGGCCTGCTCTGGGTCTTAATTGCCGCATTCGGGATCTTGGTTGCAGCATGTGGGATCTTTAGTTGTGGCATGCGGAATCTTTAGTTGCAGCATGCATGTGGGATCTAGTTCCCCAACCAGGGATCGAACCTGGGCCCCCTGCATTGGGAGTGCAGAGTCTTCCCCACTGGACAACCAGGGAAATCCCATGAACAAATGAAACATTTTAAAGGTCTTCTCCCACATCCCACCCTGGTCGGCTCCCCAAGTTCTGACCATTTATAAATGGTCTTTTCGGGCGTGTTTGGGGGTATCCTTTGCGAGATGCCTGATGCAGTCACAGCAGCTTGGGAGATGCTGAGCAGCATCTCAGACCCCAGTGTGCTCAGCAGTCACCTGGGCCTCCATTTAAAATGCAGAGTCCAGGGCCATAGGTCTGGGGTTGGGGGGTGGGATTTTACATTGCCCACAAACTTCCAATGAGGCTACTGCTACTGTCTGTGGAGCCCACTCAGAGAAGCAAGGGAGCAAGCACTTCTTTTAGAGAGAGCTGTATACACTTGCACAGGTGGAGAAGCAGGGGTAAAGCAGAGTCTACGACTTGCCCAAAGTTGCCAAAAACAGCCAGAGTGAGTGAAGTGTGGGCCAGTGCTCTCGGCTCCTGAGCTGGTGGTGTCCACGTCTCTCCTGTGCTGTCTTCCTCATTCCAAGGAGAAGCAACAGCAGAAGGCGCAGGAGCTGGACTGTTTCCTCATTGGACAGTTAATGGGTTTTACCCAGTGACGCACATCCTCAGCTCATGCTGCATCCTGCCTGTCATCCACTACCCTCCTTTAACACAGTCGAGCGCTGAGTACTGAAGTGACCCCTACACACTAAGTCAGAAACAAAGGCCGGTCCGTCTAACCCCAGGCTGGCACAGAGGACACCTGCCTGCAGCTCAGCCCTGAACCGCTGAACCAGAGTTGTTCAATGTCCTGATTTTCCACTGCCTGGACATCACAGCTATTTACTTATTTCCCGATTTTGCTTAAAAAAAGAAAGAAAGAAAGAAAGAAAACAGTACCTCCTGGGCTTTCTCAATCCACTCTTGTTCCCCTGAATACAGATGTATTGAAGATGAAGATGCTGTATGTACAGGAGAAAATGGGAGAAACAGAACTGTGTTTCAGCTCAAGCTGATCTACTAAAAAAAAACACAATAAAACAAACAAAAACCAGGAAAATATTAGAATGCCTGTGTAAGCGTGAGGCGTTTCTGGTGGTTTATTCTTGAGGTGCTTCTGAAAGGTTGCAACTGAAAGCAAAATTTGTGGTTAGGGCAGTCTCAGCAACAGAAAGCGAACAAGTTTTTTGTCCTCCACATGGAAGTCAAAATAAGCAGCCCGGTTGCTGCACTGCAGGAACTGGGCCACGGGGCGTGCCTTCTTCTGCAGCCTCAGAGGCAATAAAGGGGGCCTTCGTCTGCTGGCTCTGTGGGCCTTTCCTCATTTATGAAGCTCTAAGAAGCAGCTGAATCTTTGAAGTCTTTCTCAGCTCTAACAAGAGACTAAAACCCAAACCTCCCAAATTCAGGTTGTTCCCCATGCCTGGAAAGGGGACTACGTCCCGCTTTGAGTTAACACAACCATTCTCTGCTCCCCGCACCCCGAGGTAGCAGAGTCTTGGAGGCCAGGAGATGCCTCTTAGGTGTATGCCCCTGGGGAAGTGATACCCATCACTGAGTCACTGTTTGGGGTTGAAGTCAGCCTTTAGGAACATTCCCCCACTGCTTTCTCTATTTGTCAACAAGGCTGAGAACTCAGGTCAGTGGGACCCTGGCCCAACAAAACCCAAAAATCTGAGTTGGGAAAGGGGTGGGCTCAGAGGCACAGGGGACCAATCACATCTCCTGTTTGACCCATCGCCTCGCTGAGAATGATGATAATTGGTGACCCCTCTGTCAATGAGGTGTGGAGGGTGGTGGGTCCTTGGACAGTGTGGTGGGTCTTCGGAGGCTGTCTGACAACCTCCCACCACCTCACTTTGCACCGAGTCAGCCTGGCAGCAACTCAGTACCTAGGCTGTGTCTGTGTGTCAGGGAGCACCTTTGAGAGATGCATCGGCCTCATCTCTGTCCCCAGTGAAATCAATACCCGTTAGATATTGGCTGATCTGAATGGAACCCTTACAGCACTCAACAGTCCTTTCTCCCCAAAACAAAACTCACAACAAAACTACATCCAGAGGCAGATGACCTTGGCCTAATAGCTCACCATAGGTACACAGGATTAACCTTTGTCTTAGCCCATAAGACTTTATCTTCCTCTTCTGAATAGTTATCTGAATGGTGATTTTTCAAGCAGTGGACAAGAGAGAAGCATCATATTTTCCCCACCTCTCTTTACAGGACGCAATAAACCAAGAGGACTGGGCTTGCTTAGAAGTCAGACCAGCCCAGCTCTGCACTTATCTTTTAGCCTTGCTCTCTGCACCTCAGTTTCCCTATCTGTAAAATGGAAATACAGATCCTTATCAGGTAGGATTCACAGTGAGGACTGAGGTAGTGCATGTAAAGTACTTGGTACAGTATCTGCCACATGATAAAAGCTCCAAAAATGTTAGATCTCACTATTCTGTCCAGGTCAGAACAATGCTGGGTTTTACCTGTTCTCATATATATATATACATTGCAGAGTATCTTTCCATGGTAGGAATGTATACTATTGCCCTGTGGTGGTCCTTTACCTGTCAAGAAGTCATTCTCTAAAACCAGCCCTGTCCTGTCATGCCAATTTCTGCAAAGATATAAAAGAGGAACGCGGAATATAAAGGAATGGGAAACACACGACTCTCTCATGCATTGAAAATGATATTTCAGTCACATGGAAGCAGCACACAGGGGCACCATATTCAGGTATTGCTTCCATCGCCTCTGGGATGAAATGTGACAGCGGCTCACAGTCTCAGAGTAATATTCCCTACCCGAGAGCTCAGAGCAGGAGTCCCTGCGGACTCTGGGGAATGAGGCTGTCAAGAGGGTGTCATAAATCAAACTGGAATCTAGTGGGTGACTCCTCAAACTCAATAGTGTAGTAAGAGGGGGGCTGTCAGGCTGTTCCGGGCTGGATGGCTGACAGAGCACCTGCTGGCCTTTGGGGACCCGAGGCTGCGGGGGAGGTGGATTTAACCAATCAGTGATAAGACTGGAGGTGGCCAGCTCCAGGGTAGGGACTAACCCTAGTTTCCCTCTTGCTTCTCTCTGCTTGTCCAGCCCTTGGTGAGCACCGCGTTCTGCATTTTGACAGAACCCCCCACCTCCCACTACTGCAAGAGTGCCTCTCCACCTCTGGCTTTGTCAATGCAGTGGCATTCCCATTCTGCAGGTGGGAAGACTGAGGCTGGCAGGGGAACTCACTCACCAGGCACTTGTGGCCAAACTAATGCACCGCTCATGGTTTTTCTCTGTTGAGTCTGGTTTAAAAAACGCATAACAGGGGTGGTGTTGACACATGCAATTTCACATACCTGGATTTCTTTCTACTCTCAAAAATGGCCCTCCCTGGGCTTCCCTGGTGACGCAGTGGTTGAGAGTCCACCTGCCGATGCAGGGGACGCGGGTTCATGCCCCGGTCCGAGAAGATCCCACGTGCCGTGGAGCAGCTGGGCCCATGAGCCATGGCCGCTGAGCCTGTGTGTCCGGAGCCTGTGCTCCGCAACGGGAGAGGCCACAGCGGTGAGAGGCCCGCGTATCGCGAAAAAAAAAAAAAAATGGCCCTCCCTAACTTGACTGCTTTACTGAAATCCACTCTTTTCCCCTTTATAAAAAGAAGTCCCATTTTTCAGTGACTGAATCACTTCTAGCTACTTTTTTTCTTGCCAGCTGGTGAGGTTTTATATATCCTTCTGTATTAGATAAGTAATAATAATGAATAGATCTGCTGCCTCAGTAACTGGATGAGGATAAATAGGGCGGCAGATTTTAATACAACACAGCCCTGGCAAAAAGCGAAGGCTGGGAGGTCATTACAAATTCTACATAAGATCTATCAAGATTGATTTCTTTTCTGAGGCCAAATGGATGATTACTATCAGAAGGAGAGAACTAATAATGACAAAAGCCCTGACTTGTAAGAGACCTTTAAATTCTACCCTGCTTTATTGCTTGCAGTTGACCAGCATTTTCTTTAATGCTTCCTGTGATGGGGAACTCACTACCCCCTGAGAGAAGTCATTCAGTCTTGGGAAGGCTTTGATCTGACTTTTAAAAGTTCTTGTTTATGCTTAGATGAAGTCTGAATCCTTGAAGAGTCCATCATTAGGACAGCTCTAATCCCTGTGGCCATACTGAATGAGGCTAATTCCTCTTATCTATGAAATCTCTCCCTCTATTTAAAGGCAACCATCATGGCCACCCAAGTCTTCTCTTCTACAGGCCAAACATCCCATTTTCTTCAGCTGTTCTTTCACTTTCTGGTTATTTCCTTCTGATGAGGCTGCAGTTTCTCTGTGACCTTCATTAAATGAAGGGGACATGTGTCATGTTCATGGCTACCCATCATCTTTCTATATTTGTAGAAATCCCATGGTGTAGGTCCTGTCTCCCTAATGCAGCAGTAAGAACTGAAATTCCTAGCCTCCTCTGTGTCTGACACAGTCACATGACCCAGGGTCTGCCAGTGGGATGCACTGAGGTGAAACTCTGTTCTTACAGGTGGAGGTAAAAGCATTGAGCTTCTCGAGCAGGCTGAGTTCCTGATGCAGGAATGGTATTGGTGCTCATGGCCGTAGCAGTTGTAGAAATCAAGCTCCTGGTAACTGCAGACCTGCCATTATTATTATTATTATTTTTTTTTTTTTTGAGGTATGCGGGCCTCTCACTGTTGTGGCCTCTCCCGTTGTGGAGCACAGGCTCCGGATGCGCAGGCTCAGCGGCCATGGCTCACGGGCCCAGCCGCTCCGCGGCATATGGGATCCTCCCGGACCGGCGCACGAACCCGTATCCCCTGCATCGGCAGGTGGACTCTCAACCACTGCGCCACCAGGGAGGCCCCAGACCTGCCATTATTGATTTCTGCCTTCGTTGTATCTGGTGGTGGCAGTGACAGCAATGATCTCATCAGGGCTTTTCTGTGTCACAGTTTATGTTATTCCTAAAAGCCCCGGCTTTAAAATGGTTTCTCTAGCCCTCTCAACAATTGTATGAATCATCTAATATCTTTGAATAAATACCCTTTCATCTCAAATTAGTCAGAGTTGCTTGCTGCTGGGAACCCTGATTCATCCAGGCCCTGAACTGAACGCAGAGCTCCAGTGGGGATCTCTCTGGAGAAGAGAGAACCAACACGCCTCATTCCAGTGATCCTGCTTCGACTGATGTAGCCTATAGCCAAATTAACTCTCCTAAGGGACCACATCACACACCTGACTTACATTCAATTTAATGGTTAACTGAAACCTTCACACTTCTAGGGCAGGGAGTCACTCCCTGGTCCAAGGAATTTCTAGGAAAACAGAAGCTTCTGTACTTTCTTACTATTTGTTCAACAGAAAACGGTGTCTGAGCTTTCCCGCCACCTCCAATCACAATATTTAGTATATGAGAGTGATTCCTTTGAAGTATTGAAAACAAGCACTCATTCCCTTGACAAGGAAAGGAAAGAGGAGTAATTAAGGATGAAATCCTACCCCCTCCTTCCCCTGCAGCGCATGCTGTCAAGTCTCAAGGTCACCCGGCAGCCATTTGAACCAGATGCGTCACTCATCCCTCTCCTCTATCAAAGAGTTTTCAAGCGAACATAGAAGGGACAGCTGCCTTTGATTGTTCCCTTCTCCATCCCCCTGAGTCCCCCCTACTGCTCCCAGGGTGTCTCTTGAGTGCAGAAAGAAGCCTCATAAAACAGCCTTAAAATAAAGAAGAATTTTCTCCTTTCCTTCTACTGCCAGCCCTGAAGGAAAAAGGGAAAAGAAAAGGGGGAGAGTTTGGGTACTTGATGGCAGAGAGGAGGGTCCCTTATGCATCTTACGACATCAGTAAATACCTGTGCGATAAAGACATTTGATTTAGACCCAAAGCAGGGTCTAAATACTACCAGGAAAAAGTGAGGGTAGTATGGAGTTCTGTGAGAATAATTCCTTAGGCATAATTCAGAACCACCTAGAAAAATATAATTTGAAATGATTCCCCCAGATATATTGCTAAAATGTCTTCATGGTCTGGGTCAGAAAGAAAGGCTCGTAATAATCCACAAGATTGAAATTCCAGAAAGGCCAGATGATGAGACAAAAGCCACAGGTTGGTCTGGCAGGAGAAAGTCTTTGAGATGAAGCTCTATACTCTACACCTTTGCTACTCAAAAGTGTGGTCCCTGGACCAGAAGCATCAGCATCACCTGGATGCTTGTTCAAAATGCTGACTCTCAAGCCCGAACCAGCCCCGTTGAGTCAGAACCTGCATATCAGTGAGATCCCCAGTGATATGTATACAGAGTGAGTGTGAGAAGCCTTTTCCAATACCATCAGTGAGATGTTTGGAAAAGTCAGTCAATCATAGAAGGACCTTACCGCAGAGCTGAAAGACCCAGGTGAGCCCAAGTGAGAGCAGTGGACCTCCGTGATCCATCACGAACACTGAATTGTAGGACTAACATCATGGGACATTCTCTCCTCGATGCTGCAGGGTGAGGCAGTCATGTCCAGCTCTGAGGAGACATAATTGTTTTCTGGGATCTCTGACCAGAGAGGCAGCTGCCAGAGCCAAGCTGTCTCACTGCCATACTTCCTGACATGCCGGAGCATTAGGTAAAAAGGAGATGAGACGCCGGGGAATACCGCTCAGCAATAAAAAAGGAACAGACTCTTGATACATGCAACATCCTTGGATGGATCTCAAGGGCATTGTGCTGAATGAAGAAAGCCACTTACTGTATGGTTCCATTTATATAACATTCTCAAAATGACAACACTATAGAGATGGAAAACAGATTAGTGGTTGCTAGGGCTTATGGATGGTATGTGTGGAGGAAGGGGGTAGGAGTGACTGTAAAGGGGTAGCACGAAGGAGATCTTTGTGTTGATGGAATAGTGATTGTGGTGGTGGTTAAACAGATCTACACATGTCATAAAATGGCATAGAGCTATAAACTCACTTTGTGCCAATGTCCACTTCCTGGTTTGATGTTATACTAGAGATACTTGAGATGCTACCATTGGGGGAAACTGGGTGAAGGGTACACAGGACCTCTCTGTACTCTCTTTGTGACTCCCTGTGAATCTATAACTATTTAAAAACAAAAAGTGAGAAAAACAAAACAAAAGGAGATGGTAGTCATGAGGCCATGATCTGGTGGCCTCAGAGTCAAATGTCCTTGGAGTCTGTTTGTAGGGCTTTACTTGGTTTCCCACCTGTTTTACCGAAGACATCATCATACACTGAGGTCCCTTTACCGAAGTCATCCTGTATGCAATCCAGAATGTTCTATCACACTAAACAGTGTCACCACTATTCTAATATATGTAACATATAATATATATATGTAGTAGTGTGTGTGACATGTCCCAGTCTAGGTGACAGAATATCATCTCAGAAGGACTCCCATTTAGAGTTGAGGAAATGGGTCCAGAGTGGAGAAGAGGCCCAGTCAAGGTTACTCAAGTAGCTGATGGCAGCAGCGGGCCCACAGGTGAGGTCTGGTACCCAGCCCAGACCCCCTCTGTTATACCACCTGCAGCTTAGTCCCAGAGGTTTGCGATGGCATTAAAATGCAGAACTCATCCAAAGGTTAACTCTGAAAAGCAACATCCAAAGAATGTATCAGTGACATCAGGGCATCTCTTTTAATTGCCTATTCACGTGGACAGATTGACTTTTCATATTCAGAGCTAAACTTGGAGACGTGTCCTTTTGCAGGGTTCTCGTTATCTGACTGCCTCATCAGGAATGGAACTAATGTGCAATGTGATTGCTGAGTTCAAGTTCTATTTTTTTTTTTTCCTGTGAAGCAGGAAGTTTAAAATGTGCTGGGTTATTTTTAAAGATGGTGAAAAAATAGGCATCCTACCAGCTTCTGTAACGGCCCTATCCAAAGGCACGTGCTACTTTATTCAAGGCATTGGCCAGCTGGGGAGGAACAGGGGTGGCGTGAAATCTTACCAGGGAGATTTCCTGGTGGAGGGACTGGGGATGAGTGTCCACACACTCAAGTGTCAGCAAAGGACCTGAGCTTAGCTGTTGACTTGGTGAGGACAGAGATCCACGGTTTTTTTGGTGGTGACATCCAGCAGTTTGTTTCATTTGGGAATTTATGACTCCCACTTCCTCCCCAAAGAGTGTTGGTCCCCAGCCCTGAACTGAGATTCGGCCCCAGTGAGTCTGTTCCCTGCCCGGTCATTTTTGGGGCCTTGTGACATATGAGTCACAAACGCGAGTCTCACATTCTTGAGTTGATGGGGAGTTTGGGAGAGCAAACCCCTGCAACTCTAGTACTTAGGAAATCAAGTATTTATTTGAAAGGAAATCCAGTTGAACTTGGCTTCCATTAAGTTACACATTTCTTGATCACCGACTTTGTGTTAAGGCACTGTAGTAGGAACAAGGTTGGCAATAGAATTTTTGGGGGGCAATTTCCCCACGTCGCCTGGAAGAGCAGCAAAACTCAGAGAATCACAAACCACCATGGGAAACTCTGCAGTAGAAAGTTCTAGAAAGTGACTTCCCTGGTGGCGCAGTGGTTAAGAATCTGCCTGTCAGTGCAGGGGACACAGGTTCAATCCCTGGCCTGGGAAGTTCCCTCATGCCGCGGAGCAACTAAGCCCGTGCTCCACAACTGCTGAGCCTGCGCTCTAGAGCCCGCGAGCCACAACTACTGAGCCGGCGCGCCTAGAGCCCGTGCTCCGCAACAAGAGACGCCACCGCAACGAGAAGCCCGCGCACTACAACAAAGAGCAGCCCCCACTCGCTGCAACTAGAGAAAGGCTGTGTGCAGCAATGAAGACCCAACGCAGCCAAAAAATTTAAAAAAAAAAGTTCTAGAAATGAATGGTAAAATCATTAACCTTCCTTTCCTTGTGTGAGTTATCATGTTCTCCTCTCTGCTCAGTCTTAGAAATTCAGAACGCTTTTTCTCTGCTACTACAAGCAGAGGCCCTGTACAAAATACCTCCTCTAATCCTCCCAACAACCCTGTTCACTAGTTATTTTTAAACCCAATTTCTCAAAAGAGGAAAATGAAAACTAGATGGTGTAATAACTTGTCCAGTTTTCAAAGTTGAGTCAGGGGCTCAATCAGCTGGGAAAAGGAAGGTTTCAGGCCTGCACTGGAGCCTGACGTCCAGCAGTGGGCGCTGCACAGAAGGGCTGGTTGAATTCCTCCCCGACTTGAACGCTGAAGCCGACAAGCTCAGGAAACGGTCTGCTAGCGGGGGAGGGTGTCCACGTCGGGGCGGGGGGGAAGGGGAGGTAGGAGTGGGAGGCTGTGAACACGTCTCTGACCACTCATATTGACTCAAGCTGGCGAACGTAGGGCGAGGGGTCGGGGGAGCTGAGTACTGGATTCTGAAGAAGGCTGGGAGCCCAAGATGGGTGAAAGAGGAGATTTTCCTCAAAGAATTGCCTAGGATCCTTACCTTTCACCCACCCTGAGAACACGAGGCCTGAGGTTAGTAAGCGCTGTGTGATAACAGCTTTGATGAGACAACTCTGGATGACTTATCACCCAGCTGGAGTAACACTTTTGCCTGGGGCTTCTCAGGAAAGAAACACAAGCTACAAGAGTCACAGAACTCCAGAGTCCCAGGGGTGGAGAGACTGAGGTAGAGGCCCTCTATCCAGCCGTACCAGAGGCCTGACTGCACTTTCCTCCAGCTTCTACCTGGGCCTCTCTTGTGTTGGGAGCTCACACCTTGATCTCTATTTTGGGTGGAGAATCCTCCTTCTTTTGGGGAGAACGGATGGCACTCAAGCATGGTATATATAAGACCCTTCACACGTTGAGTTGGGGAGCGGGTAGCAGAAGCTACGTCAAGCCCTTCATGTTGATTCCCGGGGCTGCAGGCACACAAGCCTTCTGGTTTTTCACTGCGAACGGAAGGGGTGCCCGGGAGCTACGTGGCAGGCAGGTAGGCTCCCCTGCCTACGCCTCCCCCTCCATGCTAAGGGGCCCTTGTGCAGTCGCTAAGAACAGAGGGACAAAGCCCCCTATCTGACAAGTAAAAGAAATGCCACAGCACACACTTTATCTTTCCCAAAGGAACACATCAGATGCCTTATTCATCCTGAGGCTACACAGGGGGTGATGCACAGTCAAAAATAAATTGACCTTCTGTTCTCCTGGCCTGACTCAGAGTTCTGGCCCCTGGCACTCAGTTGCTTGGGTTGCTTCCTAAAGAAGAAACAAACCTCAACTGCTAAGCAGGGGTGATCAGTCTTTGCCAGAGGTGCTTGTGATGTCAGCTCTTGATCAGGCCTCACTGGCCCAGGGCTCCAGGGGCTGCCTGGACCTCTCCATGGCTTCCTGTAGGCCTCTGTGGATAGGCCAGAGGTATTCATCTCCACCAGGCCTGGCTTGGCCCCAGGCTGGGTCAGGAGCCAGAGGGGACCAACTGGGGACTTGGTTTGACCCCCAAGGGGAGAGCTGCTTGTCCCTCCGTGACCCTCACCCCTAATCCCAGAATGCTGCCACCATCCACAAATATCACTTCATGCTGCCCTTGGGGGTGGGGCATGCCAGGTTGAGATAACCTGTTTTTCTCCATTCCCCCACTCCCCAAAAGCTTCATCAAGGCACACAAATGACAGTCAGAACTCCATCCTTTGCAGGCGAGTTAGCTGCAGGAGGCAAGAGGCAATTACAGGCAGCACCTGTATGTCCTCTGCCTGATGGGAAGGAAATCCAAGGGTGGCACCCAGAGGTGTCTGCAGACCCAGGGGACTAGAGCTTGGTTAGCCAAGTTCTAGTTGGCAGAGTGGAAGGCAGTCAGCGACACGAGCACCCATCTTTTATCTAGCATCTTCATTTCCCTTGATTTTTTTTTTCTGCAGGGTCACATTTTCTGATCTCTTAACTGAGTGAAGTTCTCAGGCTCCAACCGTGGGGTAAGAGCTCACTGGTACCATACAAACAATGCGCGGCTTGGGAAAATCATTTCTTTTAATGACAGAGAAAGCACACCAAACTATGACAGAAGCCCGTCAGGAGTTGCCACTGTACAAATCAATGCCCAGAGGCCCAGAGCTAGCATCAGACATTCACAGGGAAGTCAGTCGCGGTTAAGGAAACATCCACGCAGCATCTCGGACAGGAGGAGGCGAGAGACAGCAATGACTCAGGATGTGCTGTGTATCTGTAACTTGGACTCCTCTGTAGGCAGTTTTTTTTTCCCCTTCCTCATCAGATGCTGGGGGCTGGGGAGGTTTGCAAATGACCAAGTGGAAGAGAGGCCTTGTGTATCAGCATCACAGAAGAGCCAATGCTGTAGACAGATGTGGCCCAGGTACTCCATGGGTCATACCCATGAAATAGGACTTGACATTGGTCCTCTGAACAATGGCTCAGGGAGCTAGTACAACGTTTGAACAGCAGCTCCTTTAGACTCTGGGGTCTGCGCACAAGTTCCCAGAGGCATGCTAGGAAATAGTTTTGTCAATGAAACTTTGTCATCCCAAAGGGTAAGAGTCATTCTCCTAGTTTTTACTGCATGTTATCTAGGTTTCAAACGAAAGGACAAGAAAAAAAAGGCAGCGACTCAAAAATTATTTGGAATATTGTGGCACTTCACTAATCTCTTTTGCTTATAATATATGGCAAAGCAAACAGAACCCTGTCAATATAAACTTTCATTATAGATAACCCTATACTGTACACTCTCAGAATACAGAAAGAATCCATCCTATCATACATGTTTCATCTTTAAAAATAATCTAACATAGTCATATCCTCTGGCTAGTAACAAACTATTAACATCTTCTGAGAATACAGAGGAAAACTCTGGGATTAATAGTAAATTCTCTGACGTGCCCCCCCACCCCATCCCCTACGCAGCATCATCTATGAACACATTTCTGCAAAAGCATCCCAGCATCATTCGTAACTAGGAAAGGAAATGGATATGTTAGTTTCACCAAATGGACTTTTAGCAAGAAGTGATGGGACATTTTTACCTTGGCAAAAATGAAGCACGAACATAACATTTTACAGGTTCAGGCCCATGCAAATGCATTTTTTTTTTTTTTTTTAATGTGGGGGGATTTTATTCTCACCCCGAAATCACGATTAGCATGCAGGTTTTTTTCAACTATTGAGTTAATTATTGGCAGTGCACCTCTTTTGTGTAACCATGATCACTAAGGCAAGGTTATTATTTCACCTTGTGTAGAATATCAGCAATATCTTCTCAGATGCATGTTTATACAGTGTAGACCTGTGACTGTTTTTTTTTAAAAAAAAGAAATCTCAAAACACAGATCCCTAACACAATCCAGTTGAAAATGAACTGTTAAGCTTTTAGAAATATATTTTAAACTACAAGGCTGCCCTGTTTTGGGGTTGTTTTTTTTCTATGAACATTTTAAAAAGTTCCCACCCCTAAAAATATGCCAAGTGATGTCTTCGTCATTGGTAACAGTCTCACCAATTTGCTATCATGGTTTAATTCTTGCGGAATTGCAGCTACTAAGGTAACGTGTAATAAATATAATGCTTTTCAGGGTCGGTACAGTGACGTTCTCCAACTGTCAACCTGGAACCTGAATGACCTTTAGTTCTATCTGCTGGACAGCGGTCCCTGGCAAGGGGTGTTCAACTGCCCCAGGGGTGCTTTCAGATGAGGTCAGCTTGGCTGCCCCACGTTGGCCTTCTAGCTCTGGATCCAGCTGCAATCTGACCTGCAGGCCAGTGGCATGTCCTTTGTTTCTCAACAGGAGCTCATGGGAGCTGCATTTGCTTATTCAAGAGCAGCTGAGGCAGTAAAGGCAGCTCCTTGGCCCAGCCAAAAACAGACGCCAGATGAGACTTGTATGTTCGTGTGAAGCCAATGCAGCAGCAGAACTGGCAAGTCCCCAGGGAACATTCCTTGGACTGGACGTTTCATACAACAGAACCTTTGGAAGATGACAAGTGGATTGACTGAATCCTGATGGCCAACGTCCTCTGTAAGTCCTGGAGCACATCCTGGCCCGTCCCTTCGCCATTTTTGTCATATAGGAGCTGCTTGAATGCTTCGTTTTCGATGAGGACCATCATGTTTTTAAGAAAGTAGCCTTCGCAATATGCTGAGAGCTCCACGACTCCAAGAAACTGTGGAGAGTGGAGAAGAAGCAGGAGATGGTTATGTTTCTGAAAGCACCTGTTTCCACACGTGTTGATGGCGAACACCTGTTAAAGTAGACTGACTGTGACAGTGGCCCTGATTCTGCATCCTTTGCTGTATTCACACCCAGGGTATGTGACTTTGTAGCTCCTCCCATCAAAGAGCTGAGTCCATTTCTCCCTGCCTTGGCCTTGTGAGTTGCTCAGGCCAAGAGAACGTGGTTGAAGTGAGAGTTGCCAGCTCTGAGCTGGCTTCAAGTGGCCATGTGTGCTTCTGTGCTCTCTCTCAGGACCCTGCCTCTGCCTCAAAAACAAGCCTGAGTTAGCCTGCTTGCAGTTTGAACAACCACATGAAACTGACCCGACAGCGACAGAGCCCAGCCAGGATCAGCACAGCCAGCCACAGCCGACCGGCTAGCTGACCTCAGAAGCAAGGCTGGCTGAGACCAGAAGAGCCCAGCCATGCTGTCAACTCATGTACTAAACAAGCACTCACTATTTTAACACTGGGTTTTGAGTCTCTTTGCTCCACTACAGATAACTGGTGCACTGATGGAGTTGCAGACACAGTTCTAATCTCTTTACAAGTATCAATTAACTCACTTAATTCTCACAACCATCCTATGAGTGGGCACTGCCTACCTACCCCCTGTATTTAGGGCAGTGGTTCTCGGCCAGGGGTGATTTTGTCTCTCAGGGGACATCTGGAAGTCTGGACACATTTTTGATTGTCACAACTCGGGGGCGGGGGTGGCGTGTGTACTACTGGCATCTAGTGGGTAGAAGCCAGGGATGCCACTAAATACCCCGCCATGCAGAGGACAGAACCCCTGGCAGAGAATTATGCAGCTCACATTGTCAGTAGTGCCAAGGTTGAGAAACTGATCAAGAGACATGGTTCCTGACAGACTAAACCAATACGGAAGGGATGACATTGACCTGCCTCACTTTACAAGCCCAAGAAGAAGGCTTGGCAGACAGTAGACACAATATGGATTTGTTGAATGTATGAATGAACAGTTAATTCTCAGAGTAGTGACACCAGCAGCAAACATTTAGTGACAGCATATCATGTGGTGAGCACTGTGCTAGGCACTTCATGTGCATCATCTCATAGTCCTCAAATTTCCTTGATGCAGGTACTATTACCACCTTCGATCTGTAGATGAGGAAAGTGAGACGAGAGTAGCTGACAAAAATTCACACAACATGTCCAGGACAGAACCAGGAGCTGAACCCTGGTAACTCAAGTCCTGAAGGCTGTGTGTTTAACCATTAGGATGCACTGCCTCCGGCCTGATACCATTCAACCTTGGAAGCGTGCTTGGTGGAGGAATTCCTGTTTGAGATGCAGAAGCAAATGTGCATACGAGGGTCAGCTGTGTCCGTATTCAGACCTTTTCTACAGTTTTCAAAGCTTGTAAGTCTCTCTTTTGCAATGAGCTGGATGCTCAGTAGTTAAATGTTCCCTGAGATGATATCCTGCTGCTTTATTTAGATGCTAAATTATCTAAATGTGGAATTTATCATTCTGAACTCCCTAATATTCTGTCCTTAAGCCAGAGATGCACTTTAAGCTGCTCCATGTGGAATGGTGGAATTACGATGAGGCAGCGCCAACAGGGCGATGGTGGAATGAGCGGGACACCTGGATTCAAGTTGGGGCTCCCCCACTTTTCTGAATGTGTGACCAGGGCTGGGTCACTTGGCCTCTGGCTTTAGGTTCCTCATTTTCAAAATGGAAACTATGTCACTTGCATCTTAGACCTGTTGCGGGGATTGAATGGAACATAACTGATGGCAGGATTGTCATCTGTCATACTTAGGGGAGGCAGGTTAGGAAGGGAGCTAAGGGAGGGAGCTCTGGAATCTGCATGAGGTTTTAATCCAGACTTTGCCACTTCCAGCCATCTGCTGCTCGGCAAGTTATTTAATCTCTCTGTGCCTCCATATTCCTGTCCCTAAAATGGGGGAAGATAATACCTACCTAATAAGCTGTCGCTGGCAATAAATGAGATAATACATGGCACATTCAGAACAATGACTGATTGTAGTCAGTGCTCACTCAATGTTAGCTGGCATGCTAAATGTAAACTATTCATAATTATTACTCTCATCTCACTCATTTAAATCCAGGGACCCACGTGGACAAAGTAGGTGCCTAGGTTGGGATAAGAGGGGTTGACTGTATCTATGGAACCTAGTTCAGCTAACTGGCCCATAGAAGGACCAAGCCTGTCCCCTTTTTTCTTTTTTTTAAAACTATTATTTTTTGGCTGCATCACATGGCTTGCGGGATCTCAGTTCTCCGACCAGGGACTGAATCCAGGCCATGGCAGTGAAAGCCTGGAATCCTAACCACTAGGCCACTAGGGAACTCCCCCAAGCCTGTACCTTAAACTCACTGACACCATGTGCTAATTCACTGAGCCAATGACCTATCTTCATAAAAATCATGTGCAACTTTGGGCAAGTCAAATCACTTCTCTGGGCCTCAGTTTCCCAAGCTACAAAACGAGGGGGTGTGGACTGGAGGGTACCATGCTCTGCGCATTTAGGACACGGATACACCAGGTAATTCTGTGGTCTCTGAGAGGCTCAGGGGGCCTGGTGAGGTTTATCAGGTGAGTAGGCTTGTTATCACACAAATGTTCACAGAGATGCATAGCATCCTGGAGCTGGAAGAGTTCTTAGGAATGCTTTCATTCTTTCAACATGAACCCTCCTTTTAGAGTCACAGAGAAAGGGCCTCACTGTACATGTGGGGAAACTAAGGCTCAGAGTTGCCTATCTCTGATTCTGTGGACACAGAGAGACCCTCTCCCCTTACCACACCTAGCCACTTGCTTTGTATCGGGGTGTCTCTCATCACAAGTTAGTGTAATTGGAGAAGAATAAGCACAATAAGTACCTACATTTATATTTGGTGATATTTATTGAATGGTGAGTATATATCAGATGCTTGCCTACCTTTACACAGCTAATTACAGACAGAACTGGGACCAGACCTCTCACCTTCTAGACCAACAGTTGACACACTACAGGCCTGTGAGGCAAATCTGGCCCACCACCTGTTTTTGTAAATAAAGTTTTATTGGGAGACAGCCACATCCATTCATTTACATATTGTCTCTGGCTGCTTTTCACTACAATGGCAGAATTGAGTAGGATCAAAGTGACAGCACGGCCTCTGTGAATTTTTTTTTTTTTTTTTTTTTGGGGTTTGCGGGCCTCTCACTGTTGTGGCCTCTCCCGTTGTGGAGCACAGGCTCCGGACGTGCAGGCTCAGCGGCCATGACTCATGGGCCCAGCCGCTCCACAGCATGTGGGATCTTCCCGGACCGGGGCACGAACCTGTGTCCCCTGTATCGGCAGGCGGACTCTCATCTCTGTGAAAATATTTACCTGGACCTTCACAGAAGAAGTTTGCTGACCCCTGTCCTAGACAGTACCTTTTTCAAGTGCAGGGACCATATCTTACTAATTTCTTATTCAGATGTATATACACCTCCTGGTAAACAGTGGGCTCACAATAAACACTAGGGAATGAATCCCTTGGTTTCCAAACACACGTTCTTCCCATCACAGTGCCCCGCTGAGCTTATTGTGTTAGCTTAGATTCAATCTGATGAACCAGCTTGTTCTTATTCTCAAGTTGAAAGACACCCTGAAAGGACCATCAGAAGCTCCAGGGCCTCTTCTTCATGACTGAATAGTTCGGGACAGCTTTGCTAGGAAAAGAAAGATGAGGAAGCCATGCATTTATGGGCTAGGCTTCTCCTCTGGGCTGGAAAACTCCACAGCTGTCTCCAATGGTTAGGTGCAGAACAGAGGTAATGTTGCCAAGAACTTGTTGACATTTGAAGCATGGTTGTTAGTGTCTCAATGCCTGCGTTTCCTGGGGTTCCAAACTGAGTATTGGTTTCTTTTCTGTCTCTTTTACTAAACTAGCTTCAGTATGAGCACAATCTGGCAGTAATAGAATCCACGTGGCAGGTTATCATTAGCGGGAGCTGCAGGATCCACAGCACAGGGGAAGCAGCACATAGAAGGGCAGGGGGTGCTGGCATTGCCCCGTTCTCCATGCAAGTATCACGAAGGGCAGGCATTGACCTTGGAAACATTCCAGGATGAGGCCTGGGAGGGTAGACAGAGGCTGGCGTCTGTAAAAGACCGAGCTCTGGCTGCAGAGGCACATCAATGAAAGAGGCAGTCCTTCGCCATAGGTGTTCCAAGCCTGGAGCACTAATGTATTCCCAGCCCGGGCTCACGTTGCATCGGGTGCATTATTAAATAAAAAGAGAGCTACAGAAGCTGCCTGCCAAGGAGCCTGAAGTTATTAAAATGGAACTGTGGAGCACAGGCCTTGCTGCCAAGGAGATAGGCCACAGCAAAGCCAATGTGGATGTGGGGTTCACAGGGCAATTTGGGTGTCCAATGGCCAGGGGAGAGCATAGAGGACCGCGAGACTAATTGGGCCCTTTCCTGGGTAGAGAGTTTCTCTGGATGCTTTTTTTGCAAAGTAACCAGTTCAAGATTAAAAAAAATTTTTTTTCCCAAGAAACCAGATTTTGGTTAAACCCTTACTTAACCAAAACATCCAGTGTGTGTGGGTAGAAAGTAGCCTGACTGAACCTTTTGATTTACTGATGACCAATCAGGAAATCTTTTTTTGAGTACTATTGCAAGGATTATTGCAAATATTTTGAACATTTATTAGGCCAGGCAATAAACACAAGGAAGAACCTGTGCTTTGGCAAATCTAGGTTTACATTCTGGGCAAATATCCCAAAGAACTGAAAGAAGGGACTGGAACAGATATTTGCACACCCCTGTTCATAGCAGCATTATTCACAAGAGCCAAAAGATGGAAGCAACCCAGGTATCCACTGATGGATGAATGGATAAACACAATGTGGTACATACATACAATGGAATATTATTCAGCCTGAAAAAGAAATGAAATTCTGACACACACTGCAACATGGATGAACCCTGAGGACATTGTGCTAACGGAAAGAAGCCAGCCTCAAAAATAAGCCAGACAAATACCATATGATTCCATTTATATGAAGTACCTAGAGCAGTCAAACTCACAGAGGCAGAAAGTAGAATGATGGTTGCAAGGGCTGGGGAGGAGGGGGGAATGGGGAGTTAGTGTTTAATGGGTATAGAATTTCAGTTTGGGAAGATGAAAAATTCTGGAGATGGACGGCAGTGATGGTTGCACAACAACACGAATGTACGTAATACTGCTGAAGTGTTCACTTAGAAACGGTTAAAATGGTAAGTTTCACATTACGTATGCTTTACCACAATGGAAAAAAAAATCTCTGTAATAGCTGTGTGACCTTAAGCAAGTTACTTCACCTCTCTGTGCCTGTTTCCTTATTATAACATGGGACTAATGAAAGGGTTGTGGTGAGTATTTTAAAAGGTAATGCAACAAAGCTTTAAGCACAGAGGCCTGCACCTGGAAAGGACTCAGGGAATGTTGGTGTAAAACAGAAAATAACATCTCAAACGCAACCTGTGTTTTCACAACGAGCAGAGTAACTATTATGCACATCAGTTGTCACTCTACAACTGTGGATGTGGGAGGCATGTGTGCTGAGCTCCAGTTATACCAAAGAAGAATGCTTTGTTTTAAATTAACTCCTGATCTTAATTTATTTCATTGTTTCTTCCCAGAAGATGCTAATCCCCCTGTCCTGAGAGCATGAACCAAAATGAAGTGGCACCTGGACACATGATTTTAATTCTCTTGGTCCCAGTATCCCCACTTGTGAAATGAATTGGATGAAATCGGTGGTTCACTGATTTTACTCCAAAAACTGGAGTGAAGACTGGCCTTAGGGCTGAAATCACAAAGGTTGCCCTGGGAGCCTGTTAAAAATACAGATTCCTGGGCTTCCCTGCAGAGATCTTTGGGGTGAAGGGCCACACCGAGATTCCAAATGTCTCCCCAGGTGTTGGGGCCACCTGACTAGGAGGACTCCTTGGACCTCTCTAGTGTTGACAGCCTGTTCTCAACCTTGGCACATCTGAGAATCACCCAGGAAGCTATGAAAAAAATACCTTTTTTCCAGGCTCCGCCCCCAGAGATTGATGAATTGGTCTGTGATAGGTCCGAGGCATGGGGATTTTTTTTTTTTTTTTTTTTTTTTTGCGGTACGTGGGCCTCTCACTGTTGTGGCCTCTCCCATTGCGGAGCACAGGCTCCGGACGCGCAGGCCCAGCGGCCATGGCTCACGGGCCAAGCCGCTCCACGGCATGTGGGATCTTCCCGGACAGGGGCACGAACCCGCATCCCCTGCATCGGCAGGCGGACTCTCAACCACTGCGCCACCAGGGAAACCCCAGGCATGGGGATTTTAAGTGAGTGCCCAGGTGATTCTACCGTGCAGCCAGCATTGGGAACCTCAGTTCTAGCATAATGGTTCTCACCTGTGAACACCCCCAGACTCACCTGGAGGGCCTGGGAAGCCATAGACAGCCAGACCTCACTCACAAAGTTTCTGATTCAGTAGGTCTGGGTGGGGCCTACAATATACATTCCTGACAAGTTTCTGGTTGATACTGATGCTGCTGGATTGGAGACGACACTTGGAGAACCACTGTTCGAGAAGCTTGCTGCTCAAGGTGTGGCCTAGACCAGCTGCAGAGGCTTCACCTGGGAGCCTGTTAGAAACGCAGGACCAGCGCCTACCCCAGAGCCTGCTGAATCAGAGTCTGTGATGTGACTCATACACATGCTACAGTTTGAGAATGACTGCTTTTGAAACTTCTGCTTGCTTGCTTTCATTGTGTTCTGGAGGGGCGGATGAAGGGAAAGACATCCTTTCTAAGCAGGAAGCAGACCTTGGGAGGAGTGATGACGGCTTGGCCTAAATGCACAGGCCCAGCATCCGCGCTCTACCCGGACTCAGAGTGTCTGCAAAGAAAGCCTCTCCCACGTCAGGGCATGGCGGGGGGGTGCTGGGGAAGCGAGAATGGGATCGATTACCTTGGCGTGGTTGTAAATATCCACACAGTTGTCGGTATTGATGCTCTTTGCACAGATAATCTCACAGTGTCGCTGCAAAGCCTCCAGCTGGAAAAATTTAGCAGCAGACAGAAGCTAAAAACCATGAAAAGAGCCTGTTAGAGGTTGGGAGGTAGAAGGAAAGCAACACCCACGGTGAGAAAACTCTTCACCTCCCACAGCGGTACCCAAGGTGAAGGCACCGGGAATAAAGTGTCGGACATCACTCTAAAGCTGGAAGGTTACACTAGAGCTGTTGCTGGCATTAGAGGACTAAGACTCAGTGACAGAATTCAACTGCAGGGGAAGATGGCAGGGGGGAGGGGTGGGGTCGAAGTGAATCAAATTTACATTTATGACAGCAAGAGGTCAAGCAAAAATGCCTGAAATTGTTACATCCAGAAATAAGGGTGATGCTCTTATTCAGCAAGGTGGGTATCGATGTGGCTCACTCCCTCATTTATCCATGTCTCCACACAGATGTCACCTCAGGACTCCTCCCTCCGTCACGATCTGGCCCCCTTACCCTGTCTGAGTTTTCCTCGCAGCCCTTCTCACACCAGACATGATGTCATGCCTGTCGCCCTCTCCAGAGACCAGGAGGGCAGGGATCTCTGTCCCTTTGCATAGCTGCTGTATTCCAGCCCTGAGCACGGCACCTGGCCGTGGAAGATGCTGAACAGAGGCTCTGGGGAGGGGAAGAAAGGGCTGAAGCAAGCGTTCAAAGGGATTGCCTTTGGGGAAAGGACTGGAAGGATGGGGTGGGGGTGGCTGGGTGAGGTGCTTTTATGTACTGTAAAGCCCTTCTGTATTATCTACATGATTGATTATTTCAATTTGAAAATAATTTTAAAAAAGGTTTACAAAAGAGTCTGAGTCCTCAGAGTGTAGTTTAGTCCTGAGGTTGTGACGTGTCAGGGAAGCCGTCCAGAGAGACAGGAGAGTAACTTTGGGGGGCGGGGGAGTGACCACAGAAGGTTTCACAGAGTAAGAACAAAAGGATAAATGGTCCCCAGTGAACACACAGCCCCTGTGACACATGCCAGGCACTGTAGTAAGCACCTTGCAAATAGAAACTCTTAAGATCTTCAAAACCCAATGGGGTAGATATTGTTATCCCCATTCTACAGGTTGGGAAACTGAGGATCAGAGAGGTTAAATTACTGCTCCAAGATCACACAGCTCAGAAGGGGTAGAGCCTGGATGTGAACCCAGTCTGGCCCAGAGCCCATGTCTGAACCACCGTGTGGTGTCACCTCTTGAACAACTCATAGTGTTCTGACATGTCTCATCAGCCACCCTGGACTTCAGGCACCTGAATGGGCTCCTAGCTCTTTCGCTCAGGAATAGCAAAGTGATTTTGGCTTCTGGTTCAAAGCTACCAGCTTTGACACGAGTTCTACTTCTAGGAAGGAGCAGGGAGGGGAGAAGAGGCAGGGTTACGAGAGGTGGACAGGAGACAGGGAGAGCCAGGCGGCTGCAGGAATGAGGGGCCTGAGTGAGGCCGGGAGAGCTTTGTAACTGGTTCTTGGCTTCTGCCTCCGTGGACATGCTGAGATTTGAGGAATGCTTTCAGACCATATATTTCTCTTACAAATGACAAGGGAGAAGTCATCAAAGATAGTTCCTGATGATGCTATTTGAGCCCCAGCTGTGCCTGAAGCTAGCGCTAGCCTCAGACTCTTCAGTAAATTTCCTTTCCTCCACCCGCCAAAGCCAGTTAAAATTGGGCTTCACTCAGTTGCTATTGAAAGGGATCAGACTAGCGCACCCAGCACCCCAGCCTTCCAGGGGAGGGGCTCTGATGAGAAGCCCTTGGGAGATCTAAGGAGGCAGGCAGGACCCCAAAGCCTGCATCCAAATGAAGACCCAACACAGCCTCCCCCCAGACACCGCCCGTGCGTGCCACCCACTCAATGACACAGCGGATTCCTTACCTCCATGATCTCATTGTTTTTAATGAGAAGCGACTCTGGGCCACCGTAGTAGAGGTACTGCATGACCAGCTGGAAGACAGAACACAGTGAGCAAAGTGTCAATGGCACACAGACACAGTCATCTTAAAGCCATCCACTCAAACCCTCAGGCTGGTTCTGAGTCACTGTATGACACCTCTTTTTAAGGGTGGCCATTCCCACCGGATCACTGCCTTTCAGGAGAAGTTCCCTTTAAACGCTTTATAGGCTGGATATTTTTCCTTACACCGTGCTGCAATCTGTCTCCCTGTGGATCATCCTCAGGGCCAAATTAAACAATTCTAAGCTCTGCTTCCCAGGATGGTTTTCCTCCATTTATGACTGATAATCATGGGTTGTCCTCCTACCTCCCACCCCACCGGGCTGCCCAGAACTGCAGCACACGTGGTGTGGCTTAAAGACCCTACACCAGCGGCAGTCCCCCTGGGAACATGGCCCGGTTTGACTAGAAACTTCTTGTTAAGTTCCAGAGGGTGACTGAGCCATGGTGAAACCACCTGCTTATTATAACTTGACAAGATCAAAGATGAAGCCATCAGGGGTCCAGGGTTTCAACGTTTCATTGATGGTGTGAACTGTCCAAGCCAGGCTTTGTACATGTGACTCAGGATGCCGGATGGTGTGCAGAGTCCCAGAGCTTTGCAAACTGGTGTCCCTCAAGTAGAATGAAGCCTAAGGATGTGTTAGTATTGGCTGTCACCACCTCCCATGGAGCTGAGTATAAATTTTTTAGGTGGTGTGTATCCTTCCCAGTTGGCTACTGTCTCCACTACTCTCTAATGTTTTCTGCCTGCCTGTATGACACACTGACTTTACCTGCCTGGGCTTAATAAAGGTGTGTTGGAAAAATCTGTAGACTGTTACATTCCATTTTGGGGCGCCTATAACATGAGGTGCTTGGACTGGGCTGCCCTCTATGGTCCCTTCAGGCTCTGAGAGTCTGTGACTATTACAGAACAGTGGTTAGGAGCAAGGAACCTGGAGCTGGGCTGCCTCAGTTTCTGATCTGGCTCTGCCACTTAAAAGCTGGGTGACCTGAATTAAGTTAGGCTCTCTGTGCCTCAGTTTCATCATCTGTAAAGTGGGGATAATATGACCTACCTCATGGAGTTGTGGTGAGGATTAAATGAGTTAATATATGTAACAGGCCTAACAGGGGCCTGGCAGGTGCATGGCAAGAACTCAATAAATGTTAGCTCTTCAATCTTCTCCGAGGTTGAAAAATCTTCTTCCAGTAGTGCTTCTGCCATGTGCTGCCACGTGCTGCCACTTTCTTACTCAGGCCAGTTAACATCCTTCGTGACTGATCTCAATCTACTTTTTGCATGTGTGTTTAAAGTAATCATTTTTCAGCTCATACAACTCAATAACAAAAAAAAACAACCCAACCAAAAACTGGGCAGAAGACTAAAACAGACATTTCTCCAAAGAAGACATACAGATGGCCAAGAGGCACATGCAAAGATGCTCAATACTGCTAAATATTAGAGAAATGCAAATCAAAACTATAAGGAGGTATCACCTCACACAGGTCAGAATGGCCATTATTACAAAATCTACAAATAAGAAATGCTGGAGAGGGTGTGGAGAAAAGGGAACCCTCCTACACTGTTGGTGGGAATGTAAATTGGTGCAGGCACTATGGAGAACAGTATGGAGGTTCCTTAAAAAACTAAAAATAGAGTTGCCATATGATCCAGCAGTCCCACTCCTGGGCATATATATAGAGAAAACCATAATTCAAAAAGATACATGCACCCCAATGCTCACAGCAGCACTATTTACAACAGTCAAGACATGGAAACAACCTAAATGTCCACTGACAGATGAATAGACAAAGAAGATGTGGTATATTACTCAGCCACAAAAAGAATGAAATAATGCCATTTGCAGCAACATGGGTGGGCCTAGAGATTATCTTACTAAGTGACGTTAAGTCAGAGAAAGACAAATACCATATATCACTTATAAGTGGCATCTAAAATGACACAAATGAACTTATTTACGAAACAGAAGCAGACTCACAGACATAGAAAACAAACTTATGGTTACTAAAGGGGGAAGGGGGAGGTGGAGGGATAAATTAGGAGCTTGGGATCAACATATACACACTACTATATATAAAATAGATAAACAACAAGGTCCTACTGTAGAGCACAGGGGACTATATTCAATATCCTGTAATAAACCGTAATGGAAAAGAATATGAAAAAGAATATGTATATATACGTATAACTGAATCACTTTGTTGTACACGAGAAACAAACACAACACTGTAAATCAACTATACTTCAGTAAAACAATAATTGGTCAAAAAATGTGTATATGTATATATTATTTACAGTTGTATTGAAATAGAGTTCATATGACACAAAATGCTTCGATTTAAAGTATACAGTTCAATGGTTTTTAGAATATTCACAATGTTGTGCAACCATCACCACAATCTAATTTTAGAATATTTTCAACACCCCCAGGAAAAACCCCATGCCCATCAGTAGTCTCTCCCATTTCCTACTTGTGCTGACAACCACTGTGATTTGCCTGTTCCGGACGTTTCATACAGATGGAATCATACAGCATGTGCTCTTTTGTGTCTGGCTTCTTTCACTTAGTGTGATGTTTTCAAGGTTCACCCTGCTGTCACATGTATCACTCTTTCACCTCTTTTCTACTGCTGGACAATATCCCGTCGTGTGGATGTACCACATTTTGTGTATCCATTCATCAGCCGATGGACACTGGGTTGTTTCCACTTCTTTGCTGTTATGAATACGGCTACTATGGCTCAATTTACCTTTTCAGATCTCACCTGCCACTCCGCCCTCCTCGCCCCCTAACCTTGATAACGTCTGCCTTTTTCACTCTGACCGCTCCCAACCATTTGCCTGGATCAGAACCTACCACCGTCTCTTTCACTCCTCTGCTTCTGCCCACGCTGTTCCCTCTGCTTGGATGCCCTTCCCTTCTTCTCCACCTGTTGATCTCTGGCCCCTCCTTCGGGATCTAGCTCAGTGGTCACCTCTGTGAAGCCTCCTCAGATCTGCTCAGATCTCTCAACTGCCTCCCACCCCGTGCCGGGCACCCCTCCACGCATGACTGCAGTGTTACTTCCCGCTGGAGTCTGAGGGCACAGACTGGGTCTCGTCCATCTCTGCCTCCCCAGTGCCTGCCTTTCCTCTTTTGCATTTAAGTCCCCCATGCTCTGGCCACCTGCCTGTTGCAGAGATGGCGGTGCTTTAATGGTGATGGCTGAGGCTTTGTGAAATGATATCGTAGCACTGTTTACCCGCCCCACCCCCCCAAACCTGATGGGTCATAAGCATCTAAAACACCACATCGGCGAATGCTGGGACATTTGCTTTATTAAAATCCATTTATTCCCCTAGCACCTCTCTTTTATAAAGGCCAAACCAACAACAATAATGGTAAGAGCCATAATAATAACTGTCCTGAACACAGGGCCGCTCCAGTTACAAAGCATGTTATCTCATTTCCTCATGGTTGGGTTGTTGACTTGAAATGCTGCTTTCAAGGGCACGGATGGAGAACCTGGGGCTAATGGAATTTAAACTGGGCTGAGCCATGCCACCTTCAGACTCAGCCAGCACAAGCCTTTTCTGCAAGGGGGCGAAATGGACCCTTATTAGGCCAAAGGGCTTGTTTATGGAGTTGTTTTTTTTGGCAGCTGTCAGCCTGCATGAAGCAGGATGTAAACGGCGTCCACAGCCTCGTGGAGGCGCTGCTCCCAGGTGCAGCCTCAGCTGCATGGGGCTCTTGCCCGTGTATGATGTTAAACATTCTTGCAGGGAGGAAACTCAAAGCTGTCTCATTTACTAAAATTCTTCTGTTTAGCATGGAAGTGAAGTGAGCAGGCCCCTGGGAGCCTCCTTCTGGGTCAGATTCAGCCCTACTTGGCCTATTTTGAGCCACAAATGAGGCTTTTCTTCTTTTATGGGGAAGGGGCAGGCACATGGAAGAGTCCCCAGGGCCTCTGCTCAGTCTTCTCTGCCCATTACAGTAACTGGAGGCTAATGTGGCCAGGAAGCCTAATCCAGCCAAAAGCAATTACAGATCTATGATTCCTCTGGGGCTGTGCCTTTCCACATAGGTGTCTCATTTAACCAGCTCCCACAGCAAACATTTATTGAGTGCCTACTACAAGCCGGGTTCTGATGACAAGAACCTCCCCAATTAGTCCCAGGCGTGATGGCGTAAGTGCTCCCTCCATGAGCACTGGGAGAGCTGGGGGGTGCATGGTTTCCAGCATCTGGCTCATGCTCCAAATGCTAACGGGCCTTTCCTCTGGGCTGGGTGATTTTTAGGGAGGACCCAAGGCCCCAGAGCAGGGAGGCAGTTAAGAGGTCAGGTCTGGGAGTCAGCCAGGCCTGGGTCTGAAGCTCAGCTTGGCTGTGATGAGCTGTGGGAGCTCGGGCCACTTCCTCTACCTTGTCTGCTGGGTGGGAGAAGAGCCACCTGGAAGGGGAGCTGGGAGGACTGAATGAGATGACGTGGGGCAGTGGTGCTCAGAGTGGCTCCCTGGACCAGCAGCATCAGCATTACCTGGGTTCTTGTAAGAAACACGAATTCTCGGGCACCACCCCAGGCCTACAGAATCAGGAACTCTGGGGGGCAGGGCCCAGGAATCTGCATCTTAGCAAGTTTTCTGCATGTTAACAAGCAACTCCCTTCACCCCCCAGCGCTTCCCCTTGAGTTTCTGATGCCTCCTAAATTTCGAGAACCACTGTAACTTAGAGCACTGGTTCTCCGCCTTGGCTGCACATGCCTCTGGATGATGGCAGAGGGTGGAGACTTCAAAATGCTGATGCCTGGGCCGCAGCCCAGATTCTGATTTACAGCCTGGACACTGGGAATCATCAAAGTTCCTCAAACGATTCCACTGCTCAGCTGAGGTTGAGAACCACTGGTTTCGAGCCCTGCATGTAGCTGGAGCACATGAAATGGGAGCTGCTCTTATTATTGTTCCTCTTTGGACCAGTCTGGGTTCAAATAATGGCTCTGTCACTGACCAGTGCTAAGTTCTCTGGGTCTCAGTTTCCCCACCTCTAAAAGTGGCAAGATTAATCCAGATAACCACATGCAAACAAAGGTCAGTGCCTCATTCATAGCTGGAGTTAAAAATGGGGAAAATGAGGCTCAGAGAAGAGAGTGTCTTGTGCATGGTTATTCCATAAGGATTCTTTATTTTGAAGTTTCAACATAACCAAAGGAATGCATCTCTAATGGTGGAAATACTGACACCTCAGTGGGCTTTAGGGCTTTAGTGTGAGGTCATGGTGGCTTCCTGGCAGCCCTCTGAATCACAGGATCTGGGGGACCAGGGTCAATCACCAGTGGAGGGAAGAACCATCATCTGGCCAGCCACACTTGGCTTATAGTATGTGGTTCCAATGCATCTTTTCAGTCTCCAGTATACCTTAAGACACAGCCAAATGGACTATTATCACTTTCCCTCAAATACACATCGCAATTTCCCACTTTTGTGCCTTTGTTTATGCTGTTTCTCCCTCTGGAATACCCTCTCTCTCCTATTCACCAGATGAGGAAGCTGAGGCTCAGGTAGTCTGGGTAATTTGTTCAAGGTCACACAAGGGACAATGATTTTAAACGGGAATGCAGCTGTTTAAACTGGGGAAGGTAGCATTTAGATCCTGAAGCAGCTCTGTCCTTCAAAGCCCAGATCAGGACCCCCGCCCTATGACCCTGGTTACGGCCATGCTTGCCTCCTGCTTATGTCTGAGTGGTCTCCTCAACCCTCTTGGAATGTGAGCCTCCCGAGGGCCAGCCTGAGTCTTACCCACATTTTCCCAGGGCTGTCCTTCCAGAACTGAACCAGAGGAAACAGGTCCTGTTCAGAATCCTATAAACTCCATCCCCAGATCACCCACATTGGCCGACTAACCCTGGCTGTGGGAAGACAGCACGGAGGGGCCACAGTCTCCCCTGTAGGCCCCCTGCTGGACATAAGCAGCCCACCAGCCTCCATGCCCCAGATGAGACTCGGAGCTTCAGAGATAGGGCTGCAAGGCCAGATGGGGGTGTGAATTTCTCCTAGTGGCGAGAATGTCATTGCAAGGCTGGATTTATGAATCAGGCATGAAATCCAGGGCCAGATGGCTTCACAGGCAAATTCTACCAAACATACAGAGAAGAACTTATACCGATCCTTCTCAAACTCTTCCAAAAGATTGAAGAGGAAGGAACACTCCCCAAAACATTCTATGAAGCCACCATTAGCCTGATAACCAAAACCAGACAAAGACACCACCAAAAAAAAAGAAAAAAAAAATGAATCAGGCATGAAGAATGGAGGAAAAGGGAAGAAAGCTGCTGTGCCCCCTTAGAGGTGCCCCATAAACCAAACGGTATTGATTTCAAATGGAGGGAGATGTGGCAATATCATCTGGCCTCTGACAAACCTTCCTTTCCTATTTACATTAGGTTCAGACCAATGTTAAAGTGACACTGGATTCCCTGAAGTCCACTGGTTCCTGATCACACGGGGCTCAACCGCCTTTGGGGACTTCATACCTGCTGTTCTCTGCCTGGAATGTTCCAACTCCCTTTCTTAAGCCCTAAGCCTCCCCATAGTTTGCCAGCTTCTCCTCAGCCTGCAATATTTCAGCGACACCTCATCCAGGGGCCTTCCCCAGTCTCCTTGGTCTGAGTTGCCGTAGCTTGTTGGTTCACCCCTCTCTCATGCACACCCCACTTTATACTGTAACTCAGAGTTACCCCCTCTGGACTGTGAGTCCCCAGGAGAAGAATGTCCTTTATCCTTGTGTCTCCAGATCCCAACACAGTGTCGGGCACATAGTAGGTGCTCAGTTAATGCTGTGGGCATGAATGGATGGTAGGTGGGAGGGGCAGTGTGCGGATGGGGGCCAAGAGTGCAGGAGCTGATGACTCAGTACAGTGGCTGATCCACAGGTGGAGGGTTGGAGGGACCCACCGGTGCCCCGCACCTACCAGCAGGGTTCCAGGCCACAGAAGGGGCTTACCTGAAAGATGGGGTACTTCACGTATCCGATCTCTATGCAGGTGTTGTCATTTGTTGGTTTGCTAGAGAGGAGGGCTTTGAACCTGAGGAGGAACATAAAAAGGGAGATAAGAAGACTCAAAAAGACATCAACAGCTTGCAAGAGACTCAGCTCTCTGGCGATAGAAACATGTAATGTCTTGTATCCCCTCCCACTCTGAAATACAATGACATATCCATAGATTGTTTAACATAATGCTCCCCCTTCTGATATGATACCATAATTCAATCTGAGGTTAAAACTAAAACTCTAAAGTTAAAAACAGTGTTTGGAACTGTTAAATTATTTCTCAAACAGGTGATTGGAAAAGAACAAATGCCTTTTAAAACCCCGTCCACCTTGTAGGGCCCATCACAAAGGCTGCCTTCTTCCTGGAATCCTTCCTGATTCAGGCCTCAAGCTCCTCAGGCGCCCACGGAGCTCTCCACCTCCCTCTTCCCCCCCCACCACACACAACCTTTGCTCCAAGAGGGCAGGGACTTCTGCCATTTCTGCCTCTGCTGCCTCCTCAGAGCCTATGCCAGGCTGGACCTGATGCACTGTAGGTATTTAATCAACATCTGTGGATTACCTAACCATCTCCCTATGTGGGTGATCTTCTGTCTGGGGTTTTAGGTGCATTTTCCTGCCACTGACTAAACTAAGCTCCTTGTGGGTGGAGACTCAGTCAGTGGAATACATGGATACTCAATACATTTAGAAATCAGCTAAGCTGTGTCTCCTTTTATAGATTAAGCTTTAAATTTGAAATAATTTTAGATTCACAGAAGAGTTGCAAACATCATACAGAGAGTTCCAGGATGCCCTTCACCCAGCTTCCCCCGATGTTACATCCTACACAGCCATGGTACCTTTGTTGAAACTAAGAAATTAACATTGGTACAATACTGATCTAGTTCTTCTATGGTGTCACAACCGAGAACCTTGCAAGGGACAGTGTATTTTTCTTGCAGTGGCAAAGCAGACATTTGGGGTATTAGGTTTTGGGAGGGACACTGGAGATGCCAGGAGGCTTTTAGGAACCCAGGGAGTGTTGGCCACACAGCTTCATCAGTGACCTGGAAGTGGGTTCCGTTTCTGAATCCCAGTGTCCTTACCCTCTGCTCACCCCCTGGCAGCCTGCCTTCTCCTCATTCAGCATCACTTTCTTCTCTGCCCACCTTCACCGATCCCTGTTCAGGTCCCGGGATAATGCAGTTCTAAAGGGTCAATTCCATCCACCTCTACTCAAATCAAAAGGAGAAGCAAGGGCTGTAGCAGAGCTAGCAGGGACGGTGTTATACTACTGTCACTCCAGAGTCAGGGAAAAGTAAGGTTCAGGATCTCTGTGTTTTGGGTGGCTTATGTCAAAGTTCCCTGATATTTGGAGAGCAGGCCTTTCAACGCTGCCGTGTAGGAGCTTTCAGGCTGCACAAGGACACCTGGCTGAGGGAGCTACAATCCAATCCATGCTCTGCTCACGAAGCTCTGTGCCCGACATGTGCCCCGTCTGCCTAGAGGAATGGTGCCCTGTCTAAGCCACATAATCAGGCTGCTGATTATGCTTGTGTTGGCCCCGTACTCTTTTTCCAAATTGTGGTTAAAAAACATGTAACATAAAATTTACTGTCTTAACCATTCTTAAGTGTAATGTTCACGTGAAGTGTGCTCACATCGCTGTGCAATCAGTCTCCAGGACTTACCTTGTCTCCATTAAACAACTCCCCATTCCCCTCTCCAGCCCCACCATCCCCACCATTCTACTTGCTGTCTCTATGAAGTTGATTACTCTAGGTTCATATAAATGGAATCATACAGTATTTGTCTTTTTGTGACAAGCGTATTTCACTTCATATAATGTTCCCAAGTTCATTCATATTGTAGCATGTGTCAAAACTGCCTTCCTTTTTCAGGCTGAATAACGTATGTATACACTACGTATTTTTTTATTCATTCCTCCACTGATGGACTCCTGGGTGGCTTTGCCCTTTTGTCTTTGTGAATCATGCTGCCTGAACATGGTGTACAAATGCCCTGTACTCTTGGATCCTTGATTTTGAGAAGAAAATCTGCCAGTTCAGTGACGATACCACCCAAATTGAATTTCAGAGAATAGTAATAGCCACCCTCGTAATTCAGTGCTTTCAAAATTGATGACACATACCTTGGAGAGGCTGTAAATAACAGCACTTTGTGAGCATAAAATGGTCTTCCTTCTACCAGAAAGGTAACATCTGACATTTCTTTATTGTTAAGGAAATGAGGATCTGGAACAGGAAAGGGAGAGAGGGTAGCTTTAGAGGAGAGAAGGGTGAGGTTTGGATTCCTCTTTTGGAAAAGTGCCCAAAAGAGCTGACAGGGAGGCCATGGCGATAAAATACTCATTGGAGAGAAAGTGACCAAACAGGAGACAGAATCAGTTAAAGGAGCACTCAAATCACTGAAATTCAGTTTCTCGTAGGAAACCTTCATAGCTTACTCGCGACTAAAAGTAGCATTTCCTCTTAGAAGACTCGCCCCCAGCCCGAGTTCAGATGACTGTCAGGTGTGGAAGGTGACCATCCACCCCCCTGGCCTCTAAGGAAGTCACCCCCCCCCACCTCGCTCCTCCTCCTAAAGCTCAGCCTGAGAGAAGTGCTTCTGAAGAGCTGTCCCCTTGCCGCTGCGTTCCAGGCATTCTGAAATCCAAGCCCTTTTCTCAGGGTCAGAGGCAAAGGAGCCAGGCCCCTGCCCTCAACTCCAAGAATAAAGAAGTTGTATAACTAGTTGTACAACGAATACTCTAGTACTTACTGAGCACTCACGATGTGCCAGGCACCGTGTGAGCTGGCACTTACACGTGTAAACTCATTCAGTCCTGGGAGAAAGGGACAGCTGTCAGGTGTGCAGCTGGGGACACTGAGGCCAGGAGTCACAGTCACTTGGTCAAGCAAATGGCAGGTGGAGAGGCCAGGATGTGAACCTAGACATTCTGACTCCACGGCCTGCATTGCTAAGCACCGGGATCCTCCGATTTGCCTGTCATTTTGGCCATTTTTCCTGGGGCTACAGAAGGTGCCAGTCTGTCCTCAGCTCAGCACTTCTGTCTCACTGGGAAAATCCACCAACACTCCCGTGCACTGCTACACGGCTCCACCCCACCTGGCTTCTAAGTCAGACCCCTGGCCTGGCCCCATTTTGCCCAGGCCCTGCTGTAACTTTGATCCAGAATTTGCCTTCCTGGCTGATTCGCCCCAGGTGGTGGTCCTGGATGTCCTCCTCTCATATTTCTCTGTCCGTACCTACAGCCACCTCACCTCTTCCCAATAAAAAAGTTTTAATCTAAAACATATCAAACAAAGCATAAAAAAGTCAAAATCACCTGTAATCCCACTATCTTAAAAAAATTTTTTTTATTAAAAAAAAATACAACAAGGGCTTCCCTGGTGGCGCAGTGGTTGAGAGTCCACCTGCCGATGCAGGGGACATGGGTTCGTGCCCCGGTCTGGGAAGATCCCACATGCCGCGGAGCGGCTAGGCCCGTGAGCCATGGCCGCTGAGCCTGCGCGTCCGGAGCCTGTGCTCTGCAACGGGAGAGGCCACAGCAGTGAGAGACCCGCGTACCGCAAAAAAACAAAAACAAAAACAAAAACAAAAAAAACAAAACCCAAACTTCTAAAACTATCCAGGTAAAGGGAAGAGAGGTTACAGGGGAAGGCCCCAGCATTGACTAACACTTCTCCACTTGCTTTTAAGACTGTTAACAGGTTGGAGTGACTTTCTCCCTCTTCTCAGCCACCTGTCTCCCTCTGCTGGGTCTCTCTCACTCCCACTGTCCACTTCCAACTAGCCCCCACTCCTGCTTCCCAAATTGCTAATATCGCCTACCTTTAGCTCTTTTTACCATTCTCTCCCAGAATTCACTGGGAGGGCAAGAGGACAACGTACTATAAAAAAATAAGGCATGTGCTCTCCAGTTTGCCATAGTCCCCACCACTCCCTATTGTCTTATACCAAACTCATTTCAATCATTTTTATGACCTGCCTGGCCCTACAGAGATGCCAGTTTGGAACCTTTGTCACTACTCTTATCTTTCCTTTCAAGTAGATTCCTAAGAAACTATTATTTAGCCACCTTTAGTTATCTGAGCTTGAAATGCTGTATTGAAGATGCAAAACACTACATGTTCCATATTCCACTTATTAGTAATTATGTCCTTTTTCTTTCATCTTGTGAGCTTTGAGCCTCTCAGGCCTGCCTTTATTCTCTTGGTGCTAATAACCCTTGGGATTCCAATGCTTGGGCTGAAAACCAGGCCCTTTTAATTGCTGGTGAAAGAAATCTCAGCAAGTTCAGGAGGAAAAAAAATGTTCCCTCCTCTCCTATAGCTCCAGGAAAGCAGATTTTATGCTGCATCAGTGAAACAGCCCTTGCAAATGTTTGCTCTAACAAGGGTGTCTTGTAAGGCACCAGCTGTCAGAGATTATTGCTATGTCCTGGCAATGTAACCTTCAATCTCTAAAATCTGTTAATTTGATTGATCTTTATAATTTGTTGCCCTGATAATATTTTAATTAACACCTGTTTTCTACAAGGTAAGAACTACTAGCAGTTTTAGTACATTCCGGTTTGCCTACATGAATGGGCATAAAGAAAACCAGACAATTTTGATTCAACTAAGTTTTTCATTTTAGCATAAAAGTTGTATCATTTAAATTAACAGGTTATTCAGGACAGGAACAAAAATATTTTAAAACAGTTTCATGAATTTAGCCTTTTCACTAATTTAAACTAGCTCACCTGTTTCAAAAGTAGGGGTTTTGCTAAAGGGTAGAATTTTTCAGATGCTTCCATTTCTCCAAAGTTTCCTGGTCTTTATAGGAAGAGGAAACAGGAAGTAGGAAAGTCCTCAACCTTCATGGCAAAGGGAGTCCTTTATCTTTAATATTTTATAACCCCCCAGGCAGTGAGAGACAGGCCCTCACAACAGAAGGTTCATGTTTTAGGATTCAAGGCAGCTGGGTGTTTGCCTTCTTGCCAGGCTGATCAACCAGGTTGCAAGCAGACTCAGGATCTTCCGAATGAAATCAGTGCCTGATGGAAAGGTTTCTTCTGGAAAACCCCAGAAGCCGGACTGGAGAATGATGGAATTGTGGCTTTGGGGGGACCTGGGTTCAAGATCCAGTTCCACCTGAACTGATGCTGCAGCCTCTGAGAGCCTTTCTTTCTTTTTTTTTTTTTTTTGCGGTACGCGGACCTCTCACTGTTGTGGCCTCTCTCGTTGCGGATCACAGGCTCCGACACGCAGGCTCAGCGGCCATGGCTCACGGGCCCAGCCGCTCCGCGGCATGTGGGATCTTCCTGGAACGGGGCACGAACCCATGTCCCCTGCATCGGCAGGTGGACTCTCAATCACTGCACCACCAGGGAAGCCCAGAGCCTCTCTTTGTTCAGCTTTGACCAAGATGACACTGTGTGCCTCCTGGGGTGGCCCAGGGATTGCTTGAGAGAGTGTAGGTCAGGGGCTTTGCTGTGGCCAGCTCAGTGCCAGGGTCAAAGAAGGGTGAAAAGTACTGTCACTGTCCCCAGCTTTTTCCATCTCAGGGAGGAGGGACTTCATAGAGGGGAGGCTGGGGGAGAGCAGCCATGTACAGCTCCGCCTTCTCTGGGACTTTACCTGGCTGCTGGAAGTGCGTGGGCTCAGTAGGTCTTGGGCAGCCCGTCACTGTCGGTGACTTGCAGTAGAAAGGCACTGAATGGAGGGATGAGATTTTGGCGAGTTCCCTTGTCCACACCCCCAAGGTATGTTCTCCAAACAGTTTAATCGCATAACAAAGGTGATATCCCGATCTCCACCTACCTCACTCCATCTCGTTTGTCCATCCCGTTTGCCCTCCAACACTCCCACCTTCTTTTATGGCGTTTGCTTGCTCCCTGCCCTCAAATCACAAAGCAACAGCGCAGGGCAGGACCCCGGGAAGCACTTACTCACCCAGGCGCGAGGTCTGTTTCCGTTTGATCTCTGTGAGCTTGGGGATGGGGTAGGGTCCGTAGCAGTGAGTGAAGATGACACACAGCTGCTGGCTGATCACTTCGTTCTGTGGAAAGGAAAGAACAGCTCACACTGCTGGGGGCTGTGCCCTCATCCAAGCTGTGCTGTAACAATGGGTTCCTCCCCCCAGGCGAGAGGAGCCCACAGACTTACTGCAGATTCTCAGAGAAATTCCCCCAACATCACACGTTCACTTTGCCCCTCAGGCCTTGGATTTGCTTGCTTTGTTGGTCCACTATTTCTAGCAGGTTCATTGGTGGAAGTTTAATTTGTAATTAAATCCTTTCTTGCTCCAATCATTTCTTTACTATCCATTAGAAAACAAGTTTTGTAACTCACAGGATGGAAAATAAGTTTTTCACCCTAAACACACCTTTATTAATACTCCAAAATTCTGACAGCAGGTAATTATCCCGAAAATCACAGCAGGAAGCCCTTTGGGTCCTGTGCTTGTGCTCTCCATGACCAAGATACAAATGCTCCTGATTCGGCTTTCTTCTGAATTTGATTCTGGTGCTGAGGCATTTCCAGATCCAGGAGTGCTCACTGAATTACTTCCTCCAAAAAAAAGTATGTGTGTGTGTGTGGGGGGAATAGTTCTGTGGTGCAAAACCACAGCTGCCCCAGGTGCTCAGGGAGCCTGTTTCTGATCGCCCTTCGCCCTTCACGTTGTTTCCTCCTTTCCCACTGGGGCCCGTGCTGTTCATTAATCTCCCTCCAACTGCAGGTGTGCAGGAAGGAAGCCCAGGAATCAGAGCATCTTTGGGGATGCTTTTTACTGGGCGAAGGGGGTTGAAACTAGGGGCTAAAAACAGAGGTAGATAGCTAAACATTTACAGTATATTAAGAAAAGTAGGTTACAACACAATTTGTACCATGTATTTTTGGAAGTAAAATGCTACATATATATTTGGATGTATAAAGAAAGGTCTGGAAAAAGAGTAGCTACCGTTGGGTGGGATGATGATGTCTTCCCTTTTCTTTTTATCTATATTTTCTGTAATAAACAAGTGTTGCTTTGGTCATAAAAACAATAAATGTAATTTTTAATTTTAAAAGACAGGTTTGGGACTACTAATGATGTTAGCAGTTCTTATTCTTGAATCTACTTCACTGTGTTCCTGAAAGAGAGGGATTACAGCTCAACATATGGAAAGAAAACCCAACCCTTTGATCCTGCAAGGCACCATGTTACCTCAGAGGGGGTCCACAGAGGTGCCTAAGGAGATGCAATCATATTGGACAGAAAAAGGGATTCTGCTTTCAAAGATGATGCCTTATGACCAAAAGGTGTTACCTTCCCCTCTCATTTAACACTCACAGAGAGACTGTCTCATGGTTGCAGCAGTGGTTCTCAAAGTGTGGTCCCTGGACCAGCAGCATCAGCATCACCTGGGAGCTTGTTAGAACTGCAGATCCACAGGTCCCATCCCAGACTTCAGCCTCAGGTGGGCTTGGGGTGGGGCCCACCAGTCAATATTTTAACAAGTTTTCTGATGATTCTGATGCTCCCTTTGGTTTGAGAACCACAAGTTTCATATATTGAAATTCTGTCTTGGGTTTGACCTGGGCTGGGGACTGTAAATTTGTCTCCTTTGGCCTAAAGCCTTGCCACGCAAACGTGCTCCATCAACCAGCAGCAGTAGTATTGCCTGGGAACTTGCGAGAAATGCAGACTCTCGCCCTAGGCCCACTGAATCAGAATCCGCATTAACATGCTCTGCAGGTGATTCCCATGCATACAAATGTTGGAGAAGCACCGGGTGGTTGGCAGTACTGTGGCCCCTAGAGGACTGCGTGCCCTAATCCCTGGGACTGTGATATCATGAGATAACACGCCTGTGAATATGTTCTCTTTCAGAGCAAAAGGGACTTGGCAGGAGTAATTAAGGTCACTAACTAGTTGACCTTAAAAGGGGGCGATTACTTTGGATTATCTGGGTGGGCCCACTGTAATCACATGAGCCTTTAAAATTAGAGGCAGAAGAGGAATTCAGAAGGGATGGGGGAGAAGTGGAAGTCAGAGGGACTGGAAGCCTGAGAAGGACTTGATGCACTGTTGCCTGAAGATGGCAGGGGCCACATGGTGAGCTTGAGAAGGAATGCAGGCCCCAACACTAGGAACAAAATGTGACCCCCCAGCTGACCCCCAGGAAGGAAATGGGACCTCAGTCCTACAACCACAAAGAACTGAATTCTACCCAAACCTGAATGAGCTTGCAAGTGGATTCTTCCCAGGTCTCTAGAAAGGAACTCAGCCTTGCTGATACCCTGATTTTGGTCCTGTGAGACCCTAAGTAGAGAGCCCAGCCGAGACCTTGTGCCTGGACTTCTGACCAATGGAAACCATGAGATAGTAAATGGCTGTTGTCTTCAGCCTCTAAATTGTGGTCATTTGTTACTGCAGCAATAGAAACTAATACAGCTCATCTAGAGTTTGCCTATTTCGTCATCCTTCTGACCCCAGCATGCCCGACACACTGTGGATGCACAGTGAATACTTGCAGATCATAAGAAAGATGAGACCTGTGACCTGCAAGATGCTCTGTGTAGACTATGTGATGAATGGTGGTCTCACTACCTGCACCTGGGGTTGTCTTGGGAGGCTTGCTGGTGAGTCAGCCCATCTCATCAACTTGGGGGAAGGAATGAAGATCCATTTCCTGGATTTCGTGACCCGTAAGAGAAGCCTGAGCAACCAGTGGACTCTTCGTGGGGCTTTTTTTTTTTTTTTGGTGGTGGTGGTGGTAGTTGTTTAATTCAATTCAGTAGGTACTTATTCAGCATCTAAGAGGTGACCGGCACTGTGAAAGGAGCCATACTGGGGGCAACAGAGGCAGCAGATCAAGATCCCGTCTCTCCAGGAACTCACAGCTTGGCCTCAGTTCCTAACTTTACTATGTGTTGTATCACCTGAGAAAGTAAAGACAAGGGCTGTCTGTTCCAAAGGGACAATCCTCCAGCACTTAAAAATTATCTGGGAGGCACGTAACTCCCCACTCCTAAGTGAGGGCTGCATATAGTGACTTGATTCCAAAGAGCACAGTCTGGAAAGTGAGGGGGAGGCAACAGTAACTTTGCTGTGGAGAAACTTGACAAACACCATCTCAGCCAGGTGGTCAAGGTCATCATCCCCGGTGATGAGTCATATTGACAGCATGTACACCTGATGTGATGAGAGAGGCACTTTACCTCGGTGGTCATCCTTCCCAAACCCACAATCTCGGTCTAAATCCTGAGACAAATACTGCATACTCCACTAGAGGGGCAGCCTATAAAAATGTGACCAGTACTCCTCAAAAACTGTCATGGTCATCAAAAACAAGGCAAATCTGAGAAACTGTCTCAGCCAAGAGGAGCTTAAGGAGGCATGACAACTAAAGGTAACCTGGTGTCCTGGAGCAGAAAAAGACACTAGATAAAAACCTAGGAAACAGGTATAAAGTATTTAGCTAACAATAACGTATCCATGTTGGTTCACTGATTATAACAAATGTACCACACTAATGCAGGATGTTAATAATGGGGGAAGCAGGTGAGGGGTTGTATGGGAACTCTCTGTGCTATCTTCTCCATTTTTCTGTAAATCTAAAGTCATTCCAAAAAATGAAGTCTATTATTAAAAGAAAAGCTGCCCAATGAGGAAATAGGAAAATTATGATGAAAGCACTAGAAGTTCAGGAGAGAAAGGGAAAGAAGGCGGGTCATCAACAGTTCCCTAGGCTTGACTCATTCATCCCCCAAAGCCTTCGTGAATGTAAACTTTCCCTCATGCATTAAGCTATGCTTTCATCCATTCATGAATTCTTTCTTCAAATATTTATTGAGCATCTGCTAAGTGCCAGGCACTGGCTAGACCTGGAGGGCTGGACACTGTGTGAAGGATCAGGTTGATGAGCCCGATGCCAGCACCAAAGATGCTGCCATTTCCGAGGCTTTCTGGCCGCTTCTCTTTCAGAGATGAGAACCCTAAGAGAAGACTCCCCACTGTGTCCTTGAACCCATCTGTGTTTGTCGAGGTGTCTGCTCTGTGCCCTTTTCTGTGCACTTCCTCCAGACTGTGGGATTGTTGGGATAATTCACTCTGCTTCCCTGGCATGCTGTAATTCGTATAAGTTAACAACTCTTGTGGGGTTGGTCTACCCTACAGATTTGGTTAGCTCTGGACCCAAACCTGAAGACAGTGGTTGGAATTAGCCAAGCTGAGGCTCACTCTATTCTGGGGGTGGGTGTGGGTTGGGTGGCTGTGCTGGGACAGATGCTGACACTCTCCTCTGAGCGACACATTTAATCATGGTGCTTTTAGCTCAAAGGGCCACAGGGCTCAAGCCCTAGGGGCAGCAGGCCAGCCTCAGCATGCAGGCTCTGACCTGGAAGGCCTGGGCTGGGAGAGGTAGGTCTGGCCAGGCTCAGGTACATGGCAGCCGGTTAGCGGTTGTTACTGGCGTGCCGCTGGGGACCTGGAATTCAGGTTTCTCACAGAAAATGCTAGGTATGTGTGCTTGTGGGGTGAACTTGGGTCCTCGGGACTCGGAACTGTGCGGCTACATAGAACTAGACAGGAATGAAGCCAAGTTCCTAACACCACGGTTACCAGGAGACTCCCCTGAGATGGATTCCTGTGGATTTTGGGACTGACATCCTTCCTCTCCTCCTCTAACCCCTCACTCCTTTCCTAAAAAGATACTGAAACACTTTCTCTTCTTCACAAAGGAGTGCTAGGATTGATCTCAAAGGTCCTTTTCAGGTGGCTTAGGCAGAGGTTCTACAAGGTGGTAAAAACCTTGACAAGGGGGCCAGATGGGACTGGGTCCCAGTCCTGGTTCCTCACCCACTAGCTCTGTGACCTTAGGAAAGTGACTTGGCCTCTCTGGGTTTTGCTATTCTCTTCCAAAGTGGATTAAAACTAGCTGCTTGGTGAGGTTGCTATAAGAGCTAAAAAGGATAACACACCCCAATATACTGCTGAACCAAAGGAAAGTGCTGAAATTTGACCATTTTTAACCCCCAAAACAGCAATTTCCCATAATTCAGATGAATGCCTATTTTTCTAGATCCTAAAATGTCATAAAATTAATGGCAGCTTTTAGGAAGAGGAAAAAGAAACTCACCACATTAAACACACACACTCATTTTTTTTTTTTTTTTTTTTTTTGTGGTACGCGGGCCTCTCACTGTTGTGGCCTCTCCCGTTGCGGAGCACAGGCTCCGGATGCACAGGCTCAGCAGCCATGGCTCACGGGCCCAGCCGCTCCGCGGCATATGGGATCCTCCCAGACCGGGGCACGAACCCGTATCCCCTGCATCGGCAGGCGGACTCCCAACCACTGCGCCACCAGGGAGGCCCACACACTCATTTTTAAGATCCATTTAACTTGAGAAATGCTGGAAGGAAGGTGGAAAAAGCTGTGTCTCAGAATCAAGAGAATGTGGAATTACTCTTAGTATCTGGGGACACTGGCAGTGAGTTCTCTGCCTCAATCCACTGTCAACAGCGACTGACTCTTCCCTACGGAGGCCCCTCCCTTGCGGGATGCACTGGGCTGACCTGTGAGCAGTGAGCTGCTCTGCGCTGCCACACCCCTGGGAAAGGTGGAAGTGGGAAGGGTCCCCACCTCCAGAGGATTCTGCGAGGGCAGCATGTAGCCCCACTGGAGTTGTGCACAAGATGAAATTGAACACACAATGAACTCAAGTGCTTTTAAATAGTCATCCATGTGTTTTGATATGTACCTTTTATTCACGTCAAGTGATGAAGGTTTTCAATTTATGGTAGTAATACAGTGTTTCCTTTCTAAATATACTTAATGGAAAGCAAATTGATTTAAAGAAAAATATCAGTGGAAATAGCCTTGAGGAATGAAACGGAAATCAGACATTATCAGATGAAGGAAAACTAAAAGAATTTGTCACCAGGAGACCTACCCTAAAAGAAGAGCTGAAGAAAGTTCTCTAAACAGAAATGATAGAGGAAGGAATCTTGGAACATCAGGAAGAAAGAACATGGTAAACAAAAATATGGATAAACATAATAGGTTTTTCTTTCTTCTCTTGAGTTTCCTAATTATGTTTGATGGTTGAATGCAAAAATTATAAGTGTCTGATGTGGTTCTAAATGTATGTAGATGAAATATTTAAAGGCAATTATGTCATAAATGGGGGAGGGTAAAGGGACATAAAGGGAAGTAATGTTTCTGTACTTTACTTGAACTGGTAAAATGAAGACACCAGTAGTCTATGATGTTATACACACACACACACACACACACACATACACTATAATACTGCAAGCAACCACTAGAAAAACTATACAAAGGGATACACTCAAAAACACTACAGACATATAAAAATGGAATGTAAAAAGTGTTCAAGTAGTCCACAAGAAGGCAGAAAAAGAAAAGAGAAAAAAGACCAAACAGAAAACCAAAAATAAGATGGCAGGCTTAAGCCCTAAAGTAGCAATAACTGAGCAAAATATAAATGGTCTCAATATACCAATTAAAAAACAGAGATTGGCAGAGTGGATGAAAAGCCCAACTATATGCTTTTTATAAGAAAGTCACTTCAAATCTAATAAAACAGGCAAGGTGAGAGTAAAGGATGGAAAAAATATATCACATGAACATTAATCAAAGGAAAGCAGGAGTGGCTATATAAATATTAGATAAAGTAGACGTCAGAGCAAAGAAAATTAGCAGAAGCAGAGAGGGGCATTATATAATGATAAAAGGGTTAATTCACCAAGAAGATATTGCAGTCCTAAATGTGTATGCACCAAACAACAGATCTGCAAAATATGTGAATCAAAAACTGACAGAACCAAAAGAAGAAATAGACAAACCCACAATTACAGTTGGAGATTTTAATATCCCTTTCTCAACTGATAGAATAACTAGACAGAAAATCTGTAGGCTATGGAAGAACTCAACAATACCATCAACCAACAGGGTCTTATCAACAGTTATGGAAACACTCCACTCAACAATGGCAGAAAACAGTCTTTTCTTTTTTTTGGCCACATTGCATGGCTTGTGGGATTTTAGTTCCCAGACCAGGGATCGAACCCAGGTTCCCGGCAGTGAAAGCACTGAGTCCTAACCACTGGACCACCAGGGAATTTCTGAAAACAGTCTTTTTAAGTGCCCATGAAACCAAGATAGACCATATCCTGGGCCATAAAACCAACCTCAATATTTTAAAAGGATTGAAATAATACAGACTGTGTTCTCTGACCACAATGGAATCAACCTAGAAATCAATAACAGAAAGATAACAGGAAAATCTCCAAATACTTGGAAACTAAATAACACATTTCTAAATAATTCATAAGTCAAAAAGGAAGTTCCAAGGGAAATAAAAAACACACTGAACTGAATGAAAATGAGAATAAAAGGTATCAAATTTTGTGGTACACAGCCAGAGTAGTGCTGAGAAAGATATGCATATATAAGAAAAGAGGAAAAGTCTCAAATTGATATTCTAAGCTTCTACCTAAAGAACCTGGAAAAAGAAAAACAAAATAAGAAAAAAAAGAAAAACAAAATAAGCCAAAAGCAAGCAAATAATAAAGATAAGAGTAGCAATCAATGAAACTTAAAAAAGAAGAGTAGTAGAGAGAGAAGACACAAATTAACAAAATCAAGAATGAAACAGGGGCTATCACTACAGACTCTGTAGACATCAGAAGGGTAATAAGGGAATATGATGAGCAACTCTACACACATACATTTGACAACGTAGATGAAATGGACCAATTCCCTGAAAAACACAAAGTACCCCACCTCACTCAATATTAAGTAGATAATTTGAATAGCTCTGTAACTATTAAAGAAATTGAATTTGTAATTTAAAAAACTTCCCTTAAAGAAATCTCTAAGACCAGATTGAAAAGGAAGAAATGAAACCGTCTCTACTTGCAGATTACATGATTATCTAAGTAGAAAAATCCCAATAAATCTGCAAAAAACTCCTAGAACTAATAAATGAGTTCAGCAAGGTCACAGGATACGAGATAAACATACAAAAATCAATTGTATTTCCATATGCTAGCAATGAACACATGGACAAAAAATTAAAAATATAACATCATTTACAATTGTTAAAAAAAAGAGAAATAGTTATGTGTAAATCTAATAAAACATGTCCAGGACTTGTACCCTGAAAACTCACAATACTGATGAAAGAAATCAAAGAAGATCTAAAGACACCAAGAGACTAACATGTTCATGGACTGAAAGACTTAACATAGAAAAGATGTCAATTCTCCCTAAACTGATATAGAGGTTTAACATAATTCCTATCAGTCTCAGCAAGATTTCTGTTGTTGTTCATATAGTACAGTTGTTCCAAAATTTATATGGAAAGGCAAAGAACTAACATAGCTAAATTCATTTTGTGAAAGAAGAATAAAATGGAAGGAACAAATCTACCCAATTTCAAGATTTATTTTATAGCTATAGTAATTAAGACTGTGTGGTAATGGTGGAGGGACAGACAGATAGATCAATGGAACAGAATGGAAAACCCAGAAACAGACCTACACAAATATGCCCAACTGACTTGACAAAGTTGCAATAGTAATTTGATGAGAGATAGTCTTTTCAACAAATGGTGCTGGAGCAATTGAACATCCACTGGCAAAACAAAACCAAAAACAAAACAACTTTGCTCTGAGTCCCGCATTTCATACAAAAATTAACTCAAAATGAAAATGAATCACAGACTTCAGCATAAAACAGAAAACTATAAAAAGTCTAGGGAAAAAGTGCAGGAGGAAATCTTCATGATTTAGGGCTAGGCAAAGCATTCTAATACTTGTCATCAAAAGCATAAGCTCCATAAAAGGAAAAACTTAAATTGGACTTCCTCGAAATGGAAGCTCTGTGAAAGACCCTGTTAAGAGGATAAGAAGACAAGCTACAGAGTGGGAGAAAGTATTTGCAAACCATGTATCTGACAAAAGACTATTTTCTAGAATTTACAAAGAGCTCTCAAAATTCAACAGTGAAAAACCAAACAATTTAATTAGAACACGGGCAAAAGACACAAAGAGACATTTCACCGAAGAGGATATACAGATGGCAAATAAACACATGAAAATATGTTCAACATCATTAGCCATTTAGGGAAATGCAAATTAAAACCACAATGAGATACCACTTATACATCTACCAGAATGGCTAAAAGAAAAAATAGCAATAGCACCAAACAGGGAGGATGTGGAGAAACTTCATTACCCATATTTTGCTGGTGGGAATATAAAATGGTGCAGCCACTCTCAAAAACAGTTTAGCAGTTTCTTTAAAAACTAAACATGCAACTTCCATACAATCCAGCAATTGCACTCCTGAGCATTTGTCCCAGAGAAATGAAGACTTACATTCATATCAAAAACCTGTGCAGGAATGTTTATAACAGCTTTATCTGTAATAGCTCAGAACTGGAAACAACTCAGATGTCCTTCAGTGGTGAGTGGTTAATAAACTGTGATCTGTCCATACCGCAGAGTACTAGTCAGCAATAGAAAGAATCAAACTATCAACACATGCAACGACCTGGAAGAATCTTCAGAGAATTATGCTGAGTGAGAAAATCCAATCCTAAAAAGTTACATACCGTATGATTCCATTTAAATCACATTCTTGAAATGACAAAATTAGAGAAATGGAGACCGGATTAGGGGTTACTGTGGCATAAGGAGGGAGCAAGAGCAGAAGAGATATGGGTGTGGCTGTAAAAGGGCAACATGAGGGATCCTTATGGTGATGGGAGTTTTCTGCATGTTTACTGTATCATGTCAATATCTTGGTTGTGATATTTAACTGTCATTTTGCAAGATATTGCCAATGGGGGAAAGGAAGTATCTCTCTGTATGTTTTCTTACAACTGCATGGGACTCTACAATTGTCTCAAAATAAAAAGTTTAATTTACAAAACTCAATTTTAAAACAGTGGGAAAACCCCCTAAAAACGTGTATAAACCACAAGGAAAAAAAACCCAAAACACATAGCTCATGTCTCACCCTGGACATGAGCTATGTGTTTTGTTTTGTTTTTCTCTCCATGTGAACTGAATAGAACACCACTGGAGGCTTTAGCCTCCAGAACACCACCTCCAGTGGTGTTCTATTCAGTTCACATGGAGAGAAACCTTAAATGTCCACCATGGAGAAAGGCTCCGTGCCATTTGATTTCATCTCCTACACTTTCTCCTGTGTCCCACTGCTTCCTGCTGCCCCAGCACATCAAGCACGTTCCCACCTGGAGCCTGAGCTCCTGCAGTTCCCCCACTTGGAATGCTTTCCCTCCAGACCTCTGCGTGGCTGGAAGCTTTTCCTCACTTAGGTGGTTGTTCACATGCTACCTCCTCTGGGAGACGTTTCTTACCATCCTCTCTAAATTAGACCTTCCTTGCTCCACCCACCGAGACTACATCGTTTTCCAAGTTCATTTTTTTTCATAGCATTTATCATGCTCTCACTCTCTTTTGCTGATGTATTTCCTTGCGTACTATGTGTCTGCCCCTCCCCTGGCCACAGTAAGTTCCATAAAGAAGGTAAAGAAGGTCCTGTCACCCCTGTAGCCTAGTAGGCACTCATGACTACAGAATGATTAAATGCCCAGAGGAGTTATGTGTGGGAGAATCGGGCCAGGAGCACTCTTTAAATAGATGTATTTAAAAAAATGACTGTATTGTTCTACTACTGGGGAACTCTAGAAACACTGAACCCTTTTAAAGGTAAAATTTATAACTGGGGGCAAAAAAGCACATCTGCAACTAGATTTCAAGTAACGTATGACTGAGCACGAGTCACGGATGGGGAGAAGGCATCGCTTCACTTTACAGGATGGCTGTATTTCTGTGAGTTGACCATAAAGTGGATTTATTTACAGGAATTCTATATTCTTACCCGCTACTCTGATAGAACCAGGTATTTGTGCCCACAGAACAGCAGACTTGATTTGAGCAGGAATCCGTTAGTGGAGGGAGAAGGGACAATGCTAGCTAGTTGTGTGATGCATGGCTACTCCTTTCCTCCAATAGGACACTTTCTGAAGGCAGAGCTTTGCAGCACTTTCTCAACTCTCTGAACTTCTCTGCCACCATCTCTCTCCAGACATCTTTTGACCCCAGGAACATCACCATGTTTGGGGACTGCTTGACTTGCCCCGGCAGCCAAGGGAAATTGATCACCTCTTTGCCCCCTGTGGTCAGTGTACATGATGATGTAATACCACATCTCACCAGTAGGGGTTGCCATTGACCACCCCCCATAAGGGCAAACTTGACTCTTGAAAGCACCCTTTTCCCCAGACTTGCCCCCACTCCTGACCACGAGCTGCTCCTGCCCCATCCCTGGCTCCCCCCACCCTCCAAGATCAGTACAGCTGACAGGGAGCAGGCTCTAGTCCACATCTGCCAAAGGCCCCTGCCTTCTTCCAGGCCTCCAGCTGCTGCGTTCAGCTGCTGTTGGCTGCCCTTTCCAGGTGGTGGCTGAGTGGGGTATAAGGGGCCTGCTGGCGTGCTAGCAATGTTCCATTTCTCAGTCTGGGTGCTGACCACACAGGTAAGTTTACCTTGTGAAAATTCATTAGGATCTATAGTTACGATCTGGGCACTTTTCTGATGTATCTCATTCTTCAAAGTAAAGTTTACTTTAAAAATCCATAGTTTAGGTTTCCTCAATACATAGGGTGCCTTAGTAATTTCTGGAACTCTCACTACAGCCCATAGAAGAAAAAAAAAAAAAACCCAAACCAAAAACCAATTAGAACACCAAGACCCTGGGAACAGACCTAGCAACGATTTTTCACTAAGGTGGTTTCTTAGGTAGTTTCAGGCCTTACTTATTTATTTTTCAAGTTGCGGAGTGAGGGGTGAGGGTCAGGGAGAGTTTGGTTTTGAGATACTTCCAGCAGGTTTTGCTCTTTGTGGAATCACTGAGGCTCACTACCCGAGGGCCGGCACACCTCCTCCCATTTTGGGTCTCAGTGGGGCCTGACATCAAGCACAAATCCAGCCCACAGAGGCTGAGACTCTGGTGCTAATGAGAATACCTAATAATGGGACCCGCTCTGGACCCCAGGCCAGGTGCTCCAAGGCTCAGGAAGCAGCTGGGTGTGTTGCTGCTACTTTGCTGCGGGGCCATCCCTGCCACCTGGAGAAGGCTGCTCCCCATCTCCGCTCTTGACAGCTTGTTGGCCAAGCCTGGCAGGGGAACCCACGCTGCCCTTTTGGTTCAGAGGCCTACTTCCCTGACACTTCACAGGCTCCCACTATCTTAGGACCCCAGGGTCCTGCAAAGCCTGTTGTGAAGGGGTTGCGGCATTTCCCTGTTGCTGGGAACATAGCGCCAGCAGGAATTCAGAGGCCCTTGAGGAAGGGGGGAGCCTCAAGCGCTAGGCTCATCCGATCCTCAGACCTGAAAAGCCTTCTCAGGGCCTGTCTTTCCAGGGACCTTGGCAGGGTCTGCATCCCGTCGACCTAGAGAGCTACACCTACATATCTCTCTTCCTGCTGGATTCCTAATGTCCATCCAGGCCTGCCCTGGTCTCAGCGCCTCAGTGACGCCTTCCCTGAGCATCTCACACCCCTCAGAGCCTGTGCCACCCAATTTAACATTGTTTCACAAACCACCTCAGATGTCCTTGGGGCCCATGGGTGGGCTTTAGCTCCCCAGCTTTCATGCAAATTCCCCAGGCTGGAAGGTATCTTTTACTTTGTCCCACGTGCCCAAGTGCCTTGGGACATAACAGGCGTTCAGTAAAGCGGCTGCCCCATGAAAGGCTGTACAAATAGCTGTAACCAGCTGGGGTACATTTGCGCCAGCACTGTGACTGCAGGCAGCCCCCACCCCCAACCCCGTGGGACAGGGTCAGGCCCAGGGAGCACGGAGATCAGAGTCCCCGGCTTTTCTCTCTGCCCACAAGCACAACGGCGTTAAGCCCTCGTACCTTGCTGGCTTTCAAGATCTCGAACATGAGGGGCAGGCCCTGCGTGACGAGCTCCTCCGTGTACTCTTCCTCTTGAATGGTCTTAAACTCCTTCAACAGGCACTGAATGAGAGGCCGGCGGTGCTGCTGGAAGGCGATCCGCAAAGACTCCAGCCAGGTGTGCAGGGTCCACGGGACGCCTGGAAAGGGGGCGGGAGGGGGTGGGGGAGGGGAGGGCAGAAAACAACCAGAGGAGAAGGCGTGTTTTTATCTGGAAGCTGGCCTTTCCCGGGGACATTACCACATCATGAGACCAAGAGCCTGCCTTTCAATGAATAGAGCCAGTGTTGCTTTCCTTTCCCCCCAAAGACTCGCAGAAGTTGAAATGAAAGGTCGTAATTCGATTCCCTTAACTATGGGTGTTTAGTTCTGCACGCTACTCATATTATTAGGGGCTGCATTTTACAAGGTATAATCCTTGTGTAGAATATTGGAATTATAATGCACACTCTTTATGCAGATTGCATCCTTCTGAGTTCTGACTTCCTTCATCTCCATCCCCTCTACATTCGTGCCCAGAGCTTAGAGGTGGTGAAACCCACGGGTGGACCTCACCATCCGCTGCTCTGGTCAGGGCAGATATTTCCATCTGAATATGAAGACACGGGAGGATACTGCTGCCTCTCCCATGTGCAAAACAACATTTCCACCTGCAGGCACTTCATCAGGTCTTTCTCTCTTGTTAGAAGCCTCTCCAGCAGCTGATTGCTGTGATTCGCTTCTCCCCCCTCACCGTGAGACTGAGGCACTCGCTACTGTTTATTAACAAGCACACGATTCAGGGTCTCGAGCTTCAGAATCAAGCGTCACAGGCTCCCAGGGCAATGGCATAAACATCCGCCACGCTAAATGGCCACCCTCCAAGAGAGACCAGTTTCCAGAACAGCACTGGGGGCCCCTCCTTGTGGCCTCAGCCTACCCTGACCTGCCACAGCCTCTGTTTACAGTCCGTGCTCCATCCTGCTGTTTCTGGGCCGGGGCTAGTGCCATTAGAGGGGTGAAGGCCAGGCCAGCCTGTTCCCCAGACGCACGGAGGAGATGGCTCCGGCATAGCTCACTCAAGGGAGAGCCACCCCTAACTTTTCCCGAGGGTGGCTTTGCCCCTGAAGTGGGTGCAGCCTTGCTAGGGAAGAGATGCCCTCATCCTAGCTGGTGCTGGAGGCCGCTTCATGGATTTCGGTGCTCTAAGGCAGCGATTCCCCAACCACTGGGAACCACCTGGGATGATTGTTAAATATAAAGATTTCCAGCCTTTATCCATCCAGACCCTCAACAGCAGAGCCTCTGGGTGTAGGGCCTGGCAATCTGTATTCAGACAAGCTCCCCAGGTGATTCAAATTTCTAACTCAGGGTCCAGAGTTTGGGAATCGTGGAAAGGTGACCTGAGGATGGGACTTTGGGGCTGGCAGGATGCTGCTGTCTATGGGGATGGTGTGGGAACTTAGCCTGGAAGTGCTCCAACCAGCAAATGAGAAGTTCCCTGGGCTGTGTGTGTGTGTGTGTGTGTGTGTGTGTGACCTGGAGCTGGGCAAAGGCTCTGTGCCCAGCTTTGGAGGGTCCCCAGACTGACCTATGCTCCTGATATCAATTGTGACATCCACGTAGCCATGCTCAGCGCTGTGATACATGGCCTCCCTCAGGGCTCTGAGTTTGGCCTTGCTGTTGCGGCTGGCACACAGGGGGGGCGGGGCTGTCTCCGCCAGGTCTGTCCCCTCGGCCAGAATCTCCTCCAGGGACAGGATATCACTCTTCTCCTTCTCTGGCTGAGCGAGCAGTTTGCGGAACACATTCCTGTCAATCATAAACCCAGAGATGAAGACACTCAGAGATGGAAGGGCTGTGCCAGAGCAGGGACTAGGCAGGGGAAGTGGGGAGACCTCTCACTTGGGACAAGGGAAGGACGGGACCAACTCCAGGGTGGCGGTTTCAGAGGCCTGACCACAGGTGCTACGTTTGGTGGATGGAAGAGATGGTGGGGCAGGTGTGGCTGTGTTTCCTTGAGGACAACTTGGAGCTAAGTGCATTCCCCACATATCTAGAAGGTTCTAGAACCGTCTGTCTGCAGTTCCCCCCCCCCCATAGTGAATTTGCTTCACTTGGGGTTACGTGTAGTGAAATCTGATGGGGTAAATCCTGAAGAAAATGTAGACAGAAAGTAGCCAAACATGAGGGGTTTTACGATTCTTTAAAATGGATTCTTCTCACTTCACGACAGGTGACGGGATGAGTGCTGACCAACCCTGGCAAAGAGTGACGTCTCTGTGATAGGAAAGCCAGTTGGGAAAGGACCAGACAAGCCAGTCTGAGTGGACGTGTGCTGCATGAAGCTGGCCAGGCCTGGTCTGCCTCTGGGTCCCACATCCAGAGATACAGTCGGTCTGGGGTAGGCTTGGGAATCTGCATTTTTAACAAGCACCGCTTGGGACCTCGTGGCTTTGGGCCATCCTAGCCTACCTGTGTCCGTGGGCTGCGGCCTGGCTGAAAGAGTTCATATCACCCTGGGGGGTGGTAGAAATTCCATTCCTGTACATGGTTCCTATCAGGGGGTCCGCGCCACGCTCCAACAGCAAACTAACCAGCTCAAAATTTCCTGCAAGCCCAGAGAAGGGGGTTTTATAAGAGAATCAAGCAAACACACAGTCATAGACACATCAAGGGCCAGCGCGCTGGAGCCCCTTGGCCGGCGTGAGCATCAGCAACTCTTACCTACGGCGGCTGCAAGCTGGAGGGGCGTTTCTGAATAGTTCTCCTCGCCATGCTCCACAGAGCCCTCCACCTTGGCCCCAGCGTCCAGGAGGAGCTGCGGAGGAAGAGTGGCCATTGAGATGTTTAAAGGACATGCATGTGAGGAGACGTCAGGAAAAGGCGGTGGAAATCAGTGTGACGCCAGTGTTCCTGCCCTCCCTCTGGGTCTGTGAGCATGTGCACAGGGGGAGGGCAATTGCACCTCAGAGGAAAAACTGAGAGCCTCTCATATCTTCTAGAGCCTCAGATCACTCAAATTGTGGTCCACAGACAGTAGCATCAGCATCCCCTGGGAGCTTATTTGAAATGCTGGCTCTGAGGCTCCACCCCAGACCGAATGATGGGAATCTGCACTTCACCAAGTTCTCCAAGTGATTTATATGTACATTAAAAGTTTCTAGAAGCACTAAGCTAGAAGCTCGTGGCACCAGAATGTTGGAGGACTTCCTTTCGGGGTCGGTGACACAAAGCCTCGGGGAGTATTAGTGGGGTCTCTTAGAGCCATAGCAACTCAAGAGTTCTGAAGAACTCTTCGGGGACCACCAGGGCCAACCAGGACAAGAATTGCTTCTAGAACATCCTGGAGGGCTCTGAGGACAGCTCAGCAAATGCTGAATTTTCTGGCCAGCAAGATCAGTGAGTAAAGTGGCAGAGTGAGCTTCCAAGAGTGCTGCTGAATATGATTCCATTCTGTGCATTCTCTAAGAGATCTGGGCTTCCTAAAAACAGAGATGCTGTCCATGCTGGATCTCACAGTGAACGTGCTGTCAGCACTGCTGATGTAAAATGAGGCGGAAACATCTGTCTTACCTGTTCAGGGCTACCTGAGGGCACAGCCAGGAAGGGGCTGCCTACCTGGCATTCCATGATGTGTGCACCTGCTGCAGAGAGGTGACCTGACTTCTGTTTGGCTTTGCTTGGCTACCCACTGCTCCTATTCCTGATTTAAAGGCTGGGGATGCCACTGCATGTTAAGGGATGGCATTTGTGTCCACTAGGCCACCCCACCCTCTGACCCCTCCTTTCTTAGATCCCTCAACTAGGAGTGGGCTGGTCATGACATTCTATAGGCAGAAGCCAGCTCTCGGTGTGACATGTCACACACTCAACCTCCTGAAACATGACTTCGGATCTGTCTTAAGGATTCCCATGACCTAGGAAACAACGAAGGATTCCTGTGGCACTCCAACATTGCCTAGGGGTCCCTAGCACACTATTTTCTGCTCTACATAATTCTAAGAGGCTTGGACCACATAAAAGGAGGTGAGTTCCTGATGTACCCAAAGCTCAGCATTTATTAGGGGGTCAGATGTGGTCAGGGACCTGGATGCTGATCTCTTTTTTCCAATGAAGTAAAGTTTTAAGATCTAGAATAAACCGAGCTTAAGATCTAGAATATACTAGATGGCTATTCATTGAACACCAACTCTACAACAGCCAGAAAAGGTGCAAGCAAAACACACTTACATGCCCAAAGGACCTCAGATGAGGACATCTCTCCATACTCGGGGAGCTGTTACAGAAGACACATGTGAAGACCCTACTCTAGACCTCTTGGATGGGATTCTCCATAAGTGGGATCCAAGCAAGTATCTTTTGGAACTGCTCCCTTGGTGAATTGGATGCTTCTTTCCAGTGGTTGGAAACCACTAGACTCTATGCAAACACTGGGGTCACACCTAAGGGAAGGTTCTAAGGTCTCACACCAGCCAGGTCTTATGTTCATGTTACAACAAGCAAAAATGAACAAATCCACAAAATCACAGCTCAGGCCCCACCCCCGAGCAACTGGGAACAACTTGATAAGTTTGCCACTCTGCGTGTGAGGCTGCATGTGGGTATGTGTTAAGTTCATATTGGTTAGAGCCAGGTCATATAGAGCATTACATATAATATTTTCATTCATATGATATGAATGTGCTATATTTAACTGCAATTAACCAATATGAATCTCTCAGGGAATAGGCATGCTGGGAGAGGTACAAATTTGCGTAATGAAAGAGGTAAAATTAAAGGTCAGATGTGGATAGGGAAATATGTTAATACCTGAACTACAGGAATATGTCCATGCAACACAGCAAAAGTCAGAGCCGTCCAATGGCGGGTCTCAGGGTGGACGGATGGATATTTATGAGGAGTACTGACAACCTATAAACAAATTGAAGTTATTTTCAAAATGTGACCTTCACAATACTTAGACCAGCAAATCTGACCTATCTGTGGCTGGGCATGTGGGCTAGATATGTACAAAAGGATGTCCTAGAAGGCGCCTCGGGAAACACTGGAGATGTGGGGTAGTGACTTTATATCCTCCGTCACAATAAGGGCTCCTTTGCTTCTCATCTGAAAAGAGTTGAATGGATGATTTCTGACCACCTCTAAGAAGCTGTAATGGTGGCTACAATGAACCTGCTCCCCTGCTTGTTTCCTCTTCCTGCTTAAGGCAGGGTGATGCTTCTGAGAGCTACAGGATGTCAGGTAGTGTGAGGCCACTACCATCACATCCACATCTTTAGGGGAAATTCTTGGCAGTGGCAAACCCCGTGCAAGGGGAGGTCTGCTTCGAGCTTTCAAGCCAAGCAATACCACCAGCCATCTGATGGAGGAACATCACCATCTGGTCACAGCTCACCCCACACTGTCCTCATTTCATTCTTCTGCTGGCTTCCTGGTTGACAAGGACCCTCGTGCTACTGGAAACCTAGGCACAAACCTTCCCTGGGCACACCACAAATGAGCAATCTGATATTGGCCTTCCCATATGGGGACCTCAAAACACCCCAGGCTAAGAGAGAGGCTGCAGGACAGCTAAAGGTTAGGGTCCTGCAGGATTGCCACCTACGCATGGCTTTTCTTCCAAACATTCTTGGGGCCATATAGCCGCGATGCCTGCTGCTTTCATAGCAGTTGATTTCACTAATCACCGGCGGGGGGAGGACCTTGAGCTGGGAGCTGTGGGATGGGCTAGAGGACCAGAGAACCCCACCAGGACCCAAAGTTGACGAGCCCTTGCAGGGATGTGCACAATGCTTGGGGATTCATAGCAGGAAAAAAAAATCCCCAATACTTGAAATTTATAAGATGCAAAATGGTTCTGGATCCAAAACCATGTCTATTGCCTGCTTTCCTCAGATGAATATAAAGCATGCTAATTTTTTTCTAAACCACAGTACTAAGACTACAAGAGCATCTAATTTTGAACTAAAAATCGTTTCCTGGGGTGGCTGAGTTAGGAGTGCAGCATGTCAATCGATCTTCTCAGCCTCTGAGACTGCCAATATTACGCTGCCGGAAGAGAGTGGGTCTTCTTTTCTTTTTTTTTTTTTGTGAGAGTGGGTCTTAAGTCAGCATAGAACATGGTCAAAAAGTGTAATTTTACCTATTATAAGCCTTGGTGGGTGCAGGGGCAGGAACCAATAATAACTGAGTCCTAAATTGATGCTACTCTGTATTTATTTCTTCCAACAACTCTCTGAGATGGTGCGATTATTCTCCCATTTTGCAAAGGGGAACACCGAGGCTCAGGAAGGTTAAACTGTTTGCCCAAGCAGCAAAGCAAGTTACTAAGATGCAGCAGTTTCAGAATTTGAACCCATGTGTCAAATTCTAAAGCCTGCGGGGGGGCGGGGGGGGATGTACTTTCCACTATACCACACTGCCTCAAGGAAGCTTTGCAATGAGCTTTAAGACCTGTGGTTTAAACTGGCCAACTGGGTGAGCCAATCGGGATTCAGTGGGGGAGGGTGGAAGATCTGGGGGAGCTACACCTTAGCTCAGGGTACGTGGACCAACTTTGTATTGGGCAGAGGAAAGGGCTGATGGCTCAGGAGAGCTCTCTCTGCCTGACCCCAGAAGGAATGGATCAGCAAGAAGAATCAGAGATTGGGTAGAGCTGAACTGAGGGAAAAGCTAGGGCTCCTTGTGGCCTCACTGGTTGTTTTTAAATGAAAAATGTTTTGGGGCAGCTCCTTGGAGTTTGGTTGGGCTGGGGCCTCAGGACAGAGGAAATCCAACAGCTGGTCTGACCTATTCGCTGGACCGAGCACCCTCAGCGGTGGCTCTTTGGGAGATAAAGCCCCCCTCCCTTTGCTCGCCTTCCCCGGGGACTGCCAGGCCCAGGGGCCCTGCAGCCCCCGGCACCCTCACCTCCACATTCAGGTCAGCTCCGGCATCCAGCAGCATCTGAACCATTGCCTCGTCCCCGCGGACGCAGGCGTACATCAGTGGGGTCATGCCCTGCGGTGAGTTAAAAACCAGAGAATGGAGGTTTACCAGGTGGCTGTGTCACTTGACAAAACAAACGGAAAATCTTACTTGTGTGAAGGAGGCTATAACTGTACTCAAAATCCAGTATTTTAAAGTAAATGTACAGCCCTATAAGGTCCTAATCCTCCATATTTTGAAAACGAAAATGGGACAAGAAGGGAAACATACATTGCCTTTTTTTTTTTTTTTTTTGCATTTATCTTGGCTTAAGTCGGAGGATTTTTTGTTTGTCTTAGGGTGCAACAGATCTAAGAGTGTTTGCTAAAACAAGTGGCTGGTTTCAACTGAAAGCTCTTAGGAACTTTCTGGATTCTGCAATATCAGCCCTAAGCTATCTAATTGGTAAACACTGTTTCCTTGACATTTTCTCTTTCACAATATAAGTGTCATCTTTGTTCTATGTGAGCTGCTGGTCAGTGTCAAGGGAAATTGGTGCCTCTGAGTATGACGTCAGCTTTGACATTATCATTTACAAGCAAAAAGCAAGGGAATGAGGAATGACTTTCAGGAGTTCCATATCTGCCCATGATTCCTGCTTATTACAAAGTACCACAACCAACAGAAGTAAGGGATAGATTTTTCAATAAACAGTGTTGTGAAGGCGGCTATTCGGGAAAATGTTCAGGTTAGAGCCTTATCTCACACTATACACCAAAATCATTTCCAGTTTGATTAGAGATATAGAGAAAACAATTAAAACCATAAAAGACATCTAACTGGATCCGTTTCTAGGCATAAAAGTAATGGAAGAAATCACAAAAGAAAATCATTACAGTGTTGAGGACATGCAATTGAAAACATAAACAAAATTAAGAGGTAAACAATAAATTGAGACATATTTGTCATATTATAACAGAGAGTTATATGTCTAATATGTAAAGAGCTCTTTGAAATAAAGAAGAAAAACACTTAAGCTCTAATGAAAAGCAGGCAAAAGATTAATTAAATTAAGTAAAAGATTAATAGGGTACACATAAATAGTTGGAGAGTGTGTACAAGGACACAGTCTCTGGGAAAGTAATTTGAGATCAAAAACTTTAAGATAAGTTGATGCATTTGAGTGACTATTTCCACTTAAAAAATTTTCCCTTATGAAATAATCAGAGATTTGAACAAAGATTTGTGTAAGTATATGTAGCTCAGCATTACTGATACAAGTAATTAGAAAGAATCTAAGTATTCAACAACTGAGGGATGGTTCACTGAACAAATAATATGACCATTTTATGTAGCCATTAAGAGTGAGTTAAAAAAAGAATATTTAACGATACTGCAAAGTATCTTTAATACAAAATACCAAAACCAGAAAGATAATAAATCCTTGTTCTTAAAAAATAATGTGTGTGTGTGTGTGTGTGTGTGTGTGTGTGTGTGTGTATTAGGGCTCCTTTGTGTTGCTCAAGAAAATTATTAGCTGTTATCCCTTCCCTGGAACTTGCTGCATGAGCTGCCCATGTGAGAAGCAATTCCATTTGTCCTTTGTGACTTTCCATCTGGGGCTCACATTGAAAGCTGCTGTTTGTTTTCTCCATCCATGACATCTTCACCCACCCGGGGTGTCTCCCTGATAGACACAAAAGCCTCTCGCTGTACCTCAGTTTCAGTGGTTTGGGGGACGGCTGCCTGTCTCTGAGGTGTCTCCTAGGGTCCCTCAGTATGACTTTTGTGTATCTTAAACACACCCTGAAACTTTGGTGAAAATCTGCTTGGATTTGTTCTGTGATACAGAGAACTAATTTTAACCATGCTGGAAAAAGGGCTCGAAGGACACAAGCTAAATATAAGTGATGGTGGATGATGATGGCATGATTTCCTTTCTGGAATAGGTCTATTTTTCTCTGTTTTCCATTTCAGCTGCAAGGATCACGTGCAACTTCTGTACAGATGAACAAGGATATTTTTATAAGATATTTTAAAAACTAAAAAAAAAAAAGAAAATAACAACAACACAATCACCCTACGTCACCAGAAGGGGGAGCCTCTGTCCAGTTCCTGCTGTTTCCATCCTGGGGCAGGGCACATGGTGGAGGTGGGGTGCCTGTTCAGACACTCGGAGGACCCTGTACCTGTTCGCTCATGGTGTTGATCCCATCGGGCCCCAGGAGAGACACTGCCTGCTTCACCAGGTCCGTCCGCCCACAGTTCAGCATCCGGAAACCCAGGTCCTGCTTAAACTTGGCTTCGATGGCCACTGCGTCCAGCTTCCGAGAAGCGCAAAAGCAGTCGTCGGCCCTAAGGAAGGGAGAGATGGTCAGGTGTGTGCAGCAGCTTCGCCAGGACTGGTTCTCGAGGGCCACAAGAGTTAGGAAGCACCAAGGAGACTTTCCATGTGTTTTTCATGTCAATTGCTTGTTTCTGGGCTCCAGTTAGAATATGGATCTCTCTTTTTTTTTTTTTTCATGTACGCGGGCCTCTCACTGCTGTGGCCTCTCCTGTTGCGGAGCACAGGCCCCGGACGCGCAGGCTCAGTGGCCATGGCCCACGGGCCCAGCCACTCCGCGGCACGTGGGATCTTCCCGGACCGGGGCACGAACCCGTGTCCCCTGCATCGGCAGGCGGACTCTCAACCACTGCGCCACCAGGGAAGCCCTATGGATATCTCTTGATCCTTGTCCTTTATAACTGCTGCTTATCTGTCTTATCTCTCCTCTGCTCCCACAGCATATTGAGCTAAGAATAATAATGGCTAATATTTACTGACTGTTCACTATGGTTAAACACTTTACATGAGTTAATTCGTTTACTTCCCACATAACCCTAAGAGGTAAGTGCTATCATTACCCTCTTTTAACCATGGGAAACAGACACAGATAAGGGACTTGCCCAAGGCCACGCAGCAAAAAGCAGTGAGCTGGGATGTGAGCCCAAGGCAGTCTGTGGAGAGCTGACCTGGGTATCTACTGTGTCCCCCTGTCCCCCCATCACAGCGTATACTATTTGCCTCTTTTCTTGTCTGACTTCCCCTCCAGGCTGGGGACTTCTGAGAGCAGGAACCTTGTCCAGCAAGTCTCTGCATCACAGTCCAGACATCACCCAGCACATGGAGGTGTTAAAAACGTTAGCCGAGGGCTTACGGCCCCAGCAGGCTGCTGGGCCTGCGCATCCGGAGCCTGTGCTCCACAACGGGAGAGGTCACAACAGTGAGAGCCCCGCGTACTGCAAACAAAACAAAACAAAACAAAACAAAACAAAACGTTAGCCAAGTGAACACAGAATGGCTGGAGTCTCTACTTTCAAAGTGGAAGCAGGGCGGAGACCTGGCAAGATGAAATAAGAGTACTAGTGGTGAGATGCTTTGGAAACTAACCGAGCCAGTTGGGCGAAGTGAGCCAGGTTAGGGAAGGGTGTGGAGGAGAATCAAGGAATTCAAGAAGGGGATACAAACTATGCTTGCAAAGGATGTTACTTCCTTCTTATGGTGAATTGTCAAATCAAATCACCAAGCATTTACTGAGCACCTGTTTGCAAGAGGCGCACAATGCCTGGAAGAGGAGAGGGCACAGGCCCCAGTAACCATAATGCCATGTGGCAACTGCAGTGATTGAGGTGTTCAGAGACACACACCAAACAGAGCCTGGGGATCCAGCAAGGCTTCCTGGGGAAGGTGACCCCTGAGCTTTATCTTTTTTTTTATATATATATCTTTATTGGAGTATAATTGCTTTACAATGTTGTGTTAGTTTCTGCTGTATAACAAAGTGAATCAGCTACATGTATATATATATATCCCCATATCCCGTCCCTCTTGAGCCTCCCTCCCACCCTCTCTATCCAACCCCTCTAGGTCATCACAAAGCATCGAGCTGATCTCCCCGTGCTATGCAGCAGCTTCCCACTAGCCATCCATTTTACATTTGGTAGTGTGTATATGTCAGTGCTACTCTCTCACTTCATCCCAGCTTCCCCTTCCCCCACCTGTGTCCTCAAGTCCGTTCTCTACGTCTCCGTCTTTATTCCTGCCTCGCCACCAGGTTCATCAGTACTGTTTTTTTTAGATTCCATATATGTGCATTAGCATACGGTATTTGTTTTTCTCTTTCTGACTTACTTCACTCTGTATGACAGACTGAACTGTGTCTTAAATAAGGAGAGAGAGGGACAGAGGGCAGGAGAACTTGGAGCAGGGCTTGCATGAGCAAAGGTATGGACACGAGACGTGGCAGGCTCTGAGAGCTCTAACTATGGAGGTTTTAGTGTTTCTGGGGCATAAACTTCCAGGCAGAGGGCCAGAAGCTGAGGGTGGGGAACTTTACTTAATCCTTAAGACTTTATCCGTCAGAGCCACTGAAGGTTTCTAAGCAGGCAGGGGAGTGATACGGTTGGATGGCCAACTCTGGGAGAGCGTGGAGGATGGATTTGAAGGGAGCTGACCCTAGAGGTGGGGAGATGTTAGTGCTAAAAGAAACAGCCAAACAGAAAGAAGTCACTGCTCCAGTGTGAAGTGACAAGGGGCTGAGTGAAGGTAGTGGGTGCTGGGACGGAGCAGAAGACGAGGATTCCGTCTTTTCTACGAGCAGGTGCCCATTTCTCAGGTGATGGCCCTTGTCCTCAGGCTGGGGAGCTACACGTCCTGCATCATCAGGAGTCTGTGCTGTCCTGGACCCCTTCATATTCCTGCTCTTTGCTAATGCTGGGCATGGATACTCAGGAAAGGAGCCAGGGGTCCAGAATTCCTGGTTCCACTCCTGCCTCTAAATACCCACTTTCTGGTGTGAGGAAGGGTTAAGTTTGCCAGGGAACTAGCTTCTTGTTAATCCCTGAAGGAAATGAGACGGACTATTGTTCTGAAAGTTTATGGCACTAAGGCTCCTCAGTATGGCTAGGATCTGGGGCAGAGGACCTGAGGCATGAAGAACAGAGGGAGCCTTAGGAATCAAGCGGGATGGGTGTGCCCTTGACCCTTCACTGGGTTCCTAACCTATCATTCATCTCAGCTGGCAAAGGAGCCTTGGAGGAAGGCCGTCCCAAAATAGGAACGCAGTCACAGGAGATGTTAGGGCTCTTAGAGGACCAGAGGATGCTGATGCAGTGACGATGGAATCCAGAGAAAGAGGAAGCTTGGTGCCGACGTGGGGTCTAATCTGCATACATGCCTCAGGAACTGCGTGTCAGGCCAGGCCGTCTGAGGGCTTGTTTGTATGACAGCCCTGGGAGGAACTAAGAAAGGTATTTAGGAGACTTGGACCTGGACCCTGGACTCCAGGATTAGACCTTTTCATGGCAGGTCGGGGAGCCAAGACTGCCTCAGTTGGAAGACTCTCCAGGGAAGCCTGAGAGCTCTCCAGGTTTGGGTAGGGGAGGGCTGAAGACTCCGGGTCTGGCTTTAGACCATGGCATCAGCACCCAAGATGTGAACTTCTAAGGACACATAATGGGGCTGTGCCCTAGGGCTTCTTGGTCCAGTTCATGGGAATTTGGACTTGGGATTCTTACAGCTACGGTGGCCAGATTTAGCAAATAAATATACTTTAGCAAATACTGAGTGACACAAACTTCTACTAGAACATTATTCACTGTTTATCTGAAATTGAAATTTAACTTAAAACAAACATCTGGGAAAGGGCAGAGCCACGTGCCATGATTTGAAAAGAACACCCGGGGAGATCATGGATCCCACTGAAGTGTAGATAGCACCCATCTCCAGGGGAAGAGGGGAGGTGCTTGGTGTGGCAGTGGGCTTCATCTAAGGGACACATGTTCCCCCAAAACTGATTAAGGCAGATGCTTCAGGCAAAATGAACATGACAGAGAGAAGAAGGTGAGAGCAACAGGGTGAGATCCTGGGGCACACATCACAGAGCCTTCCGGAGAGGGAGAGATGGGGGCCTGCAGGTGTCGTACCGAGGTGTCTGGAGCCTCGATGGGGGTGTGTGTGTGCAAATCTCAGGGAGGTATCTGATTTGACTAATTGTAAGGGAAACCTTTCTTCTAACAGACCACTATCTAATTCTGGAAGAGGTTGCTTTGTGAAATCAAGAGCCTCCTTCTTGGGGAGCAAAGATGCTGTGAATCGTCACCGTCACTGAATTTGCTATTTCCTCTCTCCTGTCTGTGTCCAAGCCCCTTCTGCTCTCTTCAATGCCTGATTGACTCTCTCAAATAAGCATCTTTTCCGGAATCACGCTAAATTCCATGTGACTGGATGAGGGTTACTGCGGCACGTCCTGTGTGCGGGCACCAGGAGGGGAGGTTATGGAGGAGAGACACAGACCCTACCCCATATCCACGGAGCTCCCAGACTGGTAAAGCCATAATTCCTGGAACGTCAGGAGAAGTGTTTACCAGCTACAAAGGTCCTTGATTTTAATTAGAAAGAGAGAAATGGCAAGAAAATTACTGTTGCTAAGATGATGATGATGATAATTGTTATTATAGGAATCCAACGTTTATTGAATACTTACTATTGAAATCTAAGCTCTTCCCATGTATTAACTCATACGATCAGTACAACAAGCCCACAATGTAGGTGATATTGGGAGCCCCGTTCCAGAGATAAGGAAACTGCCCAAGTCACAGGGCTGGTAAGTGGCGAGCCAGGATTTGACCTGGCTGATCTGAGACCCCAGCCTGACACTGGCACTTCTCCATCATGCTGGCATACCCACATATACAACCGTCTACTGGACCAAACTGCTTAGATGGCTCTCACCCTCAAATTGGGCCTGTCCAGAATGGAGCTTTTTATCTCCTTCCCCACCCTCCATCCTTGTCCTCCGGTCATCCCGTCTCCGTAAGTGGCACCACCGTCCACCCAGGCGCTCAGGCCAGAACCTTCTCTCATGCCCATATTCATTCCATCAGCTGTTAATGTTCCCACCCAAATCCCAAATCCGCCCACTTCTCTCCACCTCCACCACCTGTACCCTGCTTCTAAACACCAGCATCTTTTTTTTTTTTATTGGGGTAGAGTTGTTTTCCAACGTTGTGTTAGTTTCTACCATACAGCGAAGTGAAGTGGAGTCCCCTGGGCTATACAGCAGGTTCTTATTAGTTATCTCTTTTATACATATTAGTGTATATATGTCAATCTCAATCTCCCAATTCATCCCACCTCCCCACCCCTGCTTTCCCCGCTTGGTGTCCATACAACACCAGCATCTCTTGCCTAGAGGTCGTAATTTCAGTCCTATTAAAGTGCTCATAATGCAGAGTCTTTCAGGTCTGGGCATATTTTAATTCTTAGGCCTGTGATATCCTAGACAGCTGCTGACAAACAAGGATTGCCTTGCACCAAGCATAGGCATAAGAATTTGTTATGACAAATTCTCATGACAGTGCTTTGGCTTGGGTCATTAGCAGGGGAGGGTTGGGAAGGGACAGTTGTTTAGACTTTTATATATTGGAAAGTTGTATTTTGAAATGTTTTAATAAAAGTTTTCTGTGTGAGGGACTTCCCTGGTGGCACAGTGGTTAAGAATTCGCCTGCCAGTGAGGGGACACGGGTTCAATCCCTGGGCTGGGAAGATCCCACATGCCGTGGAGCAACTAAGCCCATGTGCCACAACTACTGAGCCCGCACGCCACAACTACTGAAGCCCACGCGCCTAGAGCCTGTGCTCCACAACATGAGAAGCCCGCGCACCACAACGAACAGTAGCCCCCGCTCGCCACAACTAGAGAAAGCCTGCGCACAGCAACGAAGACCCAACGCAGCCAAAAATAAAATAAAATAAAATAAAATTTAAAAAAAGTTTTCCGTGTGATTTCACTCTTCTCTCTATCCAAACCAGTCTCTTACACAAGGTGAGAGTGAGCTTAAAATGTCTATAAGGGGAATTCCCTGGTGGTCCAGTGGTTAGGACTCTGCATTCTCACTGCCGAGGGCCAGGGTTCAATCCCTGGTCAGGGAACTAAGATCCCACAAGCCATGGAGCATGTCCAAGGAAAAAAAAGTCTATAGGACCATGTTCTGCTTCTGCTTAACACCTTTCAATGCCTTCCCATGTACTGAGAATAGAATCCAGCTCTCCAGCACTTCCCTGCCTCCTTCACTCTGTATGAGCAATTCTCCTCTCCTGTACCTTCAGCTGGCCAACGTCTGTGCTTCCCGGAGGACTTTACTCCTGCTGTTCCCCCTGGCTAGAATGCCCTTCCCCTGGCTTTTTGCAGGGCTGACTCCTTCTCTCCCCTCAAGTGTGAACTTGGAGGTCATGTCCAAAGGATGTCTTCTCTGACCATCTAAAGGAGGTAAGTTTCTCCCCTATCTTTGTACACCTTGGCTCCAGGTCAATTTCATCTGTCTCCTTCTTGACACCTTTCAAAGTCTGTGACTATTTTATTAATTTATTTTTTCACTTGTAAAAACCTTGTTTGTTTTTTTTTTGCGGCACGCGGGCCTCTCACTGTTGTGGCCTCTCCCATTGTGGAGCACAGGCTCCGGACGCGCAGACTCAGCGGCCATGGCTCACAGGCCCAGCCGCTCCGCGGCATGTGGGATCTTCCCAGACCGGGGCACAAACCCGCATCCCCTGCACCGGCAGGCGGACTCTCAACCACTGCGCCACCAGGGAAGCCCAAAACCTTGTTGTTTTGTTTTTTTTTTTCCATGAGAATGTCAGCCTCCTGGGGGCAGGACCACATCTACCTATTGTCTGTTGTATCCCCAACAGTGCCTGAAGCATAACGGCATTAATAGATGTGTGATCCATGCACAACCCACCGTTCATTCTTGAGAGCAGACCCCAGGAAACCTCTGTTCATCAAGAATCCCTCGGCCATACAAAGTAAGTAATGGTTCTGGTTACTGAATTCTGCCAGCCAATGCAGGCAAGCAAACTGAAACAGGTAAGAAACATTTTCCATAGTGGTATGTGAAAATGTGGCTTTCTGTTCAACGGGGTTTGTTAGAAAATTTAACTCTGAAAAGTCTTAATTCCTGCAGCATTCTTGCAGACTCGACTCAGAGCTCCATTTACTCTTTCTGGAAAGTCTCTGAGGGATCTGCCCCGGCAGACCAGCAGGTTCCCCGTGGCCTGGACAAATGAGCATGCCTGCCTAAGTGCAGGACTTATTTATGTAGAAATTGATTAAGCCGGTCACCTGGGGCTTCACTAGAAGGTGATCAACTTTGTGGTTTTTCCCTCTGAGTGGCTTTCAATGATGCCATAAAAAAATCTGATCAATTTAAGTAAGAGTGGTCAGCTACCAAGGTGGTCGATTTCTCTGATTTCTCAAGGACCCCGGCCCCAAGAGACTGGTTCAATATTTCCCACTACTTCAGGAACATGACTTCAGAAAGATGTTTTCCAGGAGGCCTGCAGGCCTGAGGACAGCAGTGATTGCACTGCCTTTTCTCCCCCGGGAAGGAGGCAGCATTGAGGTGAGAGCTGATACATTCTGCTGATATCTTGATGCAGTCCAAGTGACAAATAGAAGCTGGTGAGGCCTCAGACACATTTGATTCATTTATGAATTTTAAAAGCTAGCACAGAAGTTACGAGCGTGAACTCTGGTTTTCCCAGCTCTACTGTTTAGTAGCTATGTGATCTTGGGGCAAGTTATTTAACCTCTGTGTTATTCAGTTTTCTCATCTGTAAAATGAGCTTTTAGTAATAATACCTTACTTGTAGGATTTTGGGTGCAGATTAAATGAGATAAGCCATGTATGTGTGTGGAAGAGAACAGAGCTTGGCACACAGCTCTCATTAAATGTTAGAGATCTCATACCATAATCATTATTACAAATCACAAAGCAAGGTGCAGACTGGAGAAAATACACTATTTCAAAGAAGCAAATGCAGAGACACAGAGACTAAAGAACGTTTTAGGAATAGTGCTTCTTAAGGTCTCAGATTAGACACTGTATTTAACAAATTCTACCAGTATAAAGGCGGTCCTTTTCCTAGTGGGGAAACCATGCCCCGAGAAGGGCCGTCATCCCTGTCCTGTATGCTTCTGCAAGCAAACTGTAAATGACGACAGAGGTTGGGGAGGGGGTGGGGGATGGGAGTCACACTTGATGAAAGCACAGTTTCTGGAACAGTTCAACAGCAAGAAAAGGCAGAGCCTCTCAGGATGCTATGGGCCTGCCCAGCCAGGCTCCCAGACCCTCTTTCCTCCTCCACCACCAGGACCAATCCTGACCCCGCTGGTACGAGAAGGTAACCTGCAGCTACCAGGATCCCTGAGCTCCAGTGGAACTCTGCTAAGCCCGTCCCCCAGGGTGTGCACTCAGAAGCCAGACTGCCTGGGTTCACTGCTTGGCTCTGCCCTCACTCCCTGGGTAATGCTGCACAGGTTACTCAATCTCCTTTATTTTTCTCCTCTGTAAAATAGGGCCACTAACATTACATGTTTTACTTACCCAACAAGACTTAGAAAGCAATGACCATGGGCCAGGCATATTGTAAGGTTTTTTTTTTTTACAAATATTGACTTGTTTAACTCTCATGATATCCCTATGAGGAAAGCATTATTATTACTAACCTACTTTACAGATAAGGAAAATGAGGCACAGAGAGGTTAATTAATTTACTCATTGTCACACAGCTAATAAGGAGGAGTCAGGATGTGAACTGAGACAGTCTGGATCCGGGGTCAGTCCCACTGACTAGTCTGTACTGCTCAGTTCTTAGTGATATGGTGGCAACCACTGGGCTTCCAAAGGGACTCCTCATGACCCTGGGATCTGAACTCCAAAAGGCCTAAGCAGTTCCCATAACCATGACTTCCTCATCAGTAATAAAAAAAAAGCTACCCTTCACTGCACGCTCATTATATGCCAAGCGCTGTACAAAGTGCTCGGTTCCCACCACTTCAATGGATTCTCTCCTTGAAGGAACTGCTGGAAGCTGAAGCCCAGGTTTGAGTGTCTGACACCAAAGCCTGTGCACCTACGCAGCAGGCAGAGCCCAGGCCCCAGCACCAGAGTCCACATCCCTGTTTGGCTTCTTACTTGCTATCTTGGGCAGGTAGCTTAACCTCTCTAAGCCTCTGTCGCTCTATCTGCAAAGCAGGCTTGACAACAACAGTACTTAATGTCTATATCTGCAATGAGGATTAAAGGAGATGATACTTTCGAACCACTCAGCACAGTGTGTGATCATAATTGCCTGATATATGGGATGCATATTTATTATGATACTATTATTTTATAATTGCAGGTCCTCTTTCTAGGGATTTAATCAGGCCATCTGGAATCTCCCCTTTCCCCCTTCCCCTTCCCCCATCCTCCAACCACACAATCCTCCAGTCCCAGGGCAGGTCTTTCCTTGCCCCCCGAGGCGATTTCCAGCTATCCCAGAGCCCGGCCCCCCAGAGCCCAGCCCTCGAGGCAGCCTCATGTTTTCTGGGCCTCGTGAAAGCTCTGCGGTTTCTCTCACGGCTTCTCACTTCCCTTTCCCCGTGTTTCTATTCTTGTTCATCAAGGTCTCGCCAGCAGGCTGGCAACCTGAAACAGAGCAACTTTCGAGACCCCTCTCAGAGGCAGTGGTGTGGGGTAAATACTTAGTAAATATTTACAGTTTCCCAACACACTATAGTTAATATACTACTACTACTACTAACTGACATTTATAGGTAGCTTTCCATGTGCTAAGCATTTCACATGTAATAACCCATCTCATCCTCAACACAGCCCTCAAAACTGGGTTCTGTTCTTTTCATTTTACAGATGAAAAAACAGAGGCATGGAGGTTATGTCACCCGCCCAAGGCCACACAGCTGGTAGGTGACAAGGCCTGGTTCAACCCAGGTGGTCTGACTCCTGAGCCCGTGCTCACTTCTTGCCAAAACCCTTAAACCCGAAAGGCAGGTTTCCACATGCCCATTTCACAGGTGAGGAAACAGAGACCAAGAGGCGTTAAGTAACCTGCCCCAAAGTCACTTGGCTCTTCTATCTCCAAGTCACCAGACCTATCTCGTCACAAAGTTGGGCCTAAGTAAGACTGGGGTTGGTGAGGAGTCCCACACCTGGTCCCAGCCCAACTCCTGAGAATGCAACACTATCGAATGCCACGAGCCACACCCTGGGAATACAGAGGGGCCAACAGGATGAGATTTCGGCCCCGGAGAACCTCGGAGGCTAAGCGTAGTGCCATGATTCATTCATTCCATGTATTGAGCACCAGTTACAGGCCAGGTGCTGGGTTAGGTGCTGGGGTCCAGCAGCAAGTGGACCAGACACGGGCCCTGCCCTCCCAGGCTGTCATGGAGAAGGATATTAAGCAAGATGTTTGGCTACATAGGTGACTATGTAACTGGAAATGAAGTTGCCTAGGGTTGAGAGTACAACACTAACTCAAAATAGTAATTGCGGATCAAGTCGCCATCCCTTCATATTTCTCTGTGGGCATGGAGATTTCTGACATCCAGGAGCAGACGACAATGCTGATTTCATTTATCTGCCGGCCCAGGAACTCACCCAAGGGTGGCAGAAAAAGCTATTCATGAAATGGGAGAGCAGTACATACGTGTCAAGGTTTTTGTGAGGAATCAGTGAGAGGGTGCATACGAATCTATTCTTGCTATGCTGGAGGTACTGTTTGAATACAGATTCGTAACCGGAGATGTGGGATGTGTGACACAGACTATGAATTTCTAGAAGATGTGGGCCTATGTCAGTCATCGGAAATGCAGGAGAAACATTACAAGGAGTCAGCACTCCCACTACCTCTTTAGGAATTCAGGGTAATGTTGTGTTGTCTGTGAAACAACACCTAAACTAGGGATGGAACGGGGTTCTTCTTGGGCAAACTCTGATTCATTGGATGATTAGAGTAAAGGTGTTAAGCAGGATTCTGAGGCCATGACCAGATTTAGCCAAGAAAGAGGAACCCTACAGAACAGGGGCCTACATAATGGTTCTGAAAGCAACTGGTAAGGCAGGAATAGGGTCACTGGTTTAAGTTGTGGCTGTACCACCCATTAGCTGTGACCTTGGATACATCACATTTCCACTGACAGCTTCAGTATCCTTATCTATAAAATGGGGGTGTTGGGCTAGTCAAGCTCTTGGGTGCCTCCAAGCATGGACATTCTCTGAGTTTATCACATGTTTTCTGGTGTCCATGTACGGCTCTTTACTGTGCAACAGCTTTTCTCCCTGACTCCATCCTGACATTTTAGCTTCTTGGTTTTTGCTCTAATTTCATGCAAACACTTATTACTGTAGCCAAGAGGATCACCTGGGCAAGAAATGCGTCTAGTTTCCCAGCTTACTGGGCACCTGGATGAGGTCAGCTTGAGGAGAAACAAGGCCAAGAATTTGCCAGTTTACACTTTCATTTAAAAGCAGCCCAGTGGTTCTCAAAGCACAACAAAGAAAGCCACACTCCGTCCCTGCCGCGAAGCACAGGAGTCTGCCTGGAAGAGGATTTCAGGAAGGAGGGAGAGGTGCTGGGCCTGGGAGCAGAAGGGCAAACTCTAGGCCAGTACAGTCCTAGCACCTATGCTGCTGACTGGCACAGGGTTTGAAAACAGTTGAAAAACTTTGATGTGGGGCATACATATGCCTAGTTCTTATCTCACTTCCAGCTGGGTCCACTCATTGGTGTTCCCTGTCTGGCTCTGGGGCATCTAAGTTTTGGACCGTGGACTAGGGAAGGGTGATATGGGATAAGTTCTAGTACCATAGATGGGTATTAAGGAGCTAATGTTTTAAGGAATCGTCATTAATTCATTCTGATCACCTATTGTATGTCAAGCAGTATGCAAGATATACTAAAAGTATTTTATTGGTTCTCAAATAATAGTAATACTAGTAATAATAATACCAAACACATTAGTACTTATTGTGTACTAGGAACTGTTCTAATTTTATTATATGTGTGTGTGTGTATATATATATATATATATATACACACACACACACATACCCACACACACCCACACACACCCACACACACCCACATATATACTCATTCATATATATGAACTTATCCAATCCTTACTTTAACCCTAGAAAATTTATCTTTGTTGCTCAGAAGAAGAAACTGCAGCACAGAGAGGCTAAGAAACTTGCCCCAGGCCACAGAGCCTGAAAGCAGTAAGTAGAACTGAGATTTGCACCAGGCAGACTGTTGCTGGAGGCCTGCTCTTACTGCCCTGCTCCCCTGCCTCTCTGTGGTACCAAAGGCCTTCCGTGTTCACTTAGATTCTGTTCAAATGCTGCGTGGGTAACTACTAGATGCCTGGTCCTGAGTTGGGTGCCAAAGAAATCTAAATTCCCAACCACAGGCTTCAAATTCAAGGCTGTCTTGCAGTGGCCCCTCTGGAAAGTTCCCCATTTCTCAACCATTTCTTCTTTCTCACCATTCCAGCCACAGTGTCTCTTCCCACTCCATATACACATTTCCCTACCGCTTTCTTGCCTGCATGCATGGTGTGTCCCTCACTGCAAAGTCTCTCCCGGGAATCCTGCTTTCCTTCAAGTTGTATTCTAGACCCAAGTCCCAGATCACAACTTCTGACCTGCGGAATCCCAGAAGGTCAGTGCTGAAGGACAGCACTCAGCTCAACTCTCTACCTTCTTCAGATCAGGAAACTGGAAGCCTGAGAAGGGTTAACTAATTTTTAGGGGTCAGAGATGTATTTAGGAGCAGAATTCATGTCTTCTTTTAAGGTCATTTAGCAAGGCTCTCTATGGATGGATACCTGTAGGTTTTGCAGGGCAGTGATTCTCAAACGGGGGTGATTTTGTCTCCCAGGGGACATCTGGCAATGTCTGGAGACATTTTTGGCTGTGACAACTAGGGACCTGCTACTGGCATCTAGTAGGTAGAGGCAAAAATGCTGCTAAACATCTTACAATGCACAGGACATCCCCCACTACAAAGAAGGATCCAGCCCAAGATGTCAATAGTGCTGAGGTTGAGAAACCCTGGTGGAGGGAAATACAATTTTTTTGCATCATCTCTTATGTAGTGGGCAGTTCCCATTACAGAATTCTGTAACCATGACAATAAAATGGAACCTTCAGAAATGAATCGTGAAATGGAAAATCAGAGGACTCTAGGCTTCACTTAGATAGAGGCCCCCGGCCCCCCTCCTCAACACATTTTCCAAAGGAAGCCAAATTACTTTTCAGAGCCTTCAAGTTCCCCCAGTAATGAGTTTTTCCTTCTCTTCTGCGTAGCCAAAAGATGAACAAATTGAGACCGCTTTGTACTGAAGTAAGTCACACCGAGATCTCCATGCACCTTTGTAAGAAAATTATATGATTGTTGCAACTGGAACATGCAATGCTTGCAAAGTTCCTAGGAGAAATCTTTGTCCAACAATCGTGCCCGCTTGCTGTTTAATGCTGCTACTAAAGTACAGAAAAGAGCCAGCTCATTAAACCCGCCTTGGATAATGTAACAAAAGTGTGATTCCACGTCCTCCTCCCAGCCAATCTCTTCTGCCTCGTGAGATACAGCAAGGGACCTGGAAGCTTTCTCCTTCTTAGAAGTAAATGCTCAGCTAGTGGCAAAACCTACTTTGTTTACTTCCTCACCAAAAAAGAAATTCTGGGTCTGTTCAAATACGTGAAAAAAGACATCTCAAATGCAAGGGCTAGGAGAACAAAACTAGCGTGTTATAGCTGAACATGCTGTCATGTTACTTTGAGTAGAAAATAATGAAGCAGAGTTACATGTCTCTTGCTCTGGCATCACGGCTTATTTTAAAAGAGTTGAAAATAAGGCCTATCCCTACAGAAAGGAGTCACCTTTGATTTTGGCAGCCCTTAATGTATCCCTTTTTGGCAGAGACTCATTGTTCTCCTCCAGAATCCTTTACCTCCTTTATGTGTTGTAGGATCTGAATTTTTAGCTGGGCACGTGGCTGCCCAGATAAAGACTACATTTCCCAGGTTCCCTTGCAGCTAGACATGGCCACCTGACTAAGTGCTGGCCAATAGGGAGTAAGGGGAAGTGATGGTGTACAATCTCTGGGGCATGCCCTATCTTACATTCCCTCTTCCCACTAGATAGATATAGTTCTGGTGGGTGGGGCCAGCCATGTCGGGCCATGCAGAGAAAGGTCATTTAGCAAGGGATCACAGAGCAAGGGACCTAAGGGACCACAGAGCAACAAGAGGGAAGGTGCCTGGGACCCTGACCTGGCGTTGCCATAACAGCCCAGACTGCCTATGCCTGGATTGTTAGATGAGGAAAATTTTAAGCTCCTATCTTATCCAAGCCACAGGTACTTCGCATGTCTGTTACAGCTAATGAATCTATATCCTAATTAATCCATTCTACAAATGGTTCTTTAATTTAAATCAATTCAATGAAGCACACAGGAAGCACTAAATATATGCGGGCTATTGCACTAGGTGCTGGAGATTCAAAGATGAAACACCATCTTCCAAGGAATTCTAGAAAGAATGGATAGTCTTCTTTATAACAATTTTCACAAATAAACATACCAGTTCTTGAGGTGTAAGGGCAAAGTTCTAGTGTTACAATCCCAAAATTAATTCCCAGTAACACCAGTTCCATAAACTGCTCTATGACAGATCTGCACATTATTTCTGTAAAGGGCCAAAGTAAACATTTTGGGCTTCGTGGGCCATGTGGTCTCTGCCATAACTACTCAGCTGTGCTACGGTGGTGAAAGCAGCCATAAACAATGGTAAACAAAGGGGCATGGCTATTTCCCCATACAACTTCTTTTACAAAAATAGGTGGCAGGCAGCTCTAGTTTGCTGACTCCTCATCTACGGTAAAAGAATTTAATAGGATAACCTTCTTTTGGGGATTTACAAGAAAGACAGGATGCTAAAAGCACTGAGAGGGACTTCCCTGGTGGCACAGTGGTTAAGAATCCGGGTTCGATCCCTGGTCCGGGAAGACTCCACGTGCGGTGGAGCAACTAAGCCCCTGTGCCACAACTACTGAAGCCCGCGTGCTCTAGAGCCCGCATGCCTCAACTACCGAGCCTGCGTGCTGCAACTACTGAAGCCAGAGCACCTAGAGCCCATGCTCCGCAACAAGAGAAGCCACTTCAATGAGAAGCCAGTGCACCGCAACAAAGAGTAGCCCCCACTCGCCGCAATTAGAGAAAGCCTGCACAGCAACAAAGACCCAACGCAGCCAATAAATAAATAAATAAATAAAATAAAATACACAACATAAAAAAAACCTGAGAATTTTTTTAAAAGCCTGTTTAATTTTATTTAAGCCAGTGTTTCCCAAATTTATTGAACCACTTATAACTTTTAAAATAATGCTTATAAATATCCCAGAATTGGCCTTTTGAATGTGCTGTTGCAAACACCAGCTAAGTAACTTTTATTGTTAATAGGTTATTTTAGGCATACATAAAATATAGAGTAGTACAATGATGCCTACATGTTCACCACCCAACCCAGCTGAAAAAATAAAATATTACAAGTACAAAGGCCTCTGTACACTCTTCTTGATTTCATCATCTCTTCTACCTTCCTGAGGTTACCATCTCCCCTGAATTTGACATTTATAATCACTGTCATGCTTTATACTTTCTACTACTTTTATGAATTCCTAATAATATACAGATTGTTTTGCATGTTGGTAAGCTTTATGTAAATGTTAGCACTGTACCCAAATCCTGCCTCAACTTGCTTTTTTGCACAATATTATGTTTCTGGGATTTAGTTATATAATAACATGTAGCTCTAGTTCATTTATTTTCATAGTTACTTTGTATTCCCGTGAATGAACATACCAGCATTTATTCATCCGTTCTCCTGTAGAAAGCTTGTTCCTTTCTCTTTTTCTGTATTTTGCTATTACAAACACTGCTTCTATAAACATCTTTGTACATATGGGAGAGGTTCTGTAGGGTATAGACTAAGATATGTGTTTAGGTATGTGTTTTCAAGTTTACTTGAAAGTGGATTCAGAGTCCCCTCCGGTGATGTTTAAGAGTTCTCACGCTTCTATATCTTTTCTCAAATCTGATATCGTCAGACTTTGATTTTTTTTGCCAATCTAACGGTTATGAAATGCATACTGGGGTGTGGTTTTGAATTGCACTTCTAGGATTACTAGTGAGGTTGAGCCTTTTCCATACATTTCTTGGACTATTTCTATGTTAATTCTTCACAGGGATCCTTGGCCTCGGACGATGCTGACAGTGTAGGTTGACACAAGAGACAGACGGGCATCCAAATTCCTAAGGGAAACTAAGGCTGGAAGCTAATCCTTCCAAGGTGAACCAGTGGGCCTCACTCAAAAGTTACTTCCCCATTTCCCAATGCCAATTCTTTGACTGGAGTTACTTTTTTAGTGGAGATAACTTGGGCTTTGGAGTCAGACAGACTTGGTTCAAATCCAAGATGGGGCTCTTTCTACATGTGACGGTGGGCAGGTTTCCCAACCTCCCAGAGCCCCGGTTTCCCCAGGTGTGAAGAGGAAAATAAAGTCTCGCATGCAGTTGGGGGAAACTGAACGCAGTGCATAAAAGCACCCAGGACAGTGTCTGGCCCACAACTTGCAATCATTCCCTCTGTTATCCTGTGAGATATGGGAGAGACGTGAGCTGAAGCTCCACTCATTTCCTTCACCCTCTGCATGCCTCAGTTTCCTGCACAGGGAAAAGTGTCACCACCATTTGCACACAGAACATCAGACCACAAAACTGAATAATCTTCAGAGTTAGAAAGGACTTTGGTGATCACCCAGTCTGGTGGTTCTTAACCTTTCACAGGGTGATTTAATGAGTTGATGAGAGGCTAGTTCACTTTGGAAAAATGGCACATATGCTCCAAACGTTGTGATGACTGCAAACTTTCTGAAGGATAGGACCCACTCTTTCACTGTTACCCAAAACACCATTGTCATGACCTTACATGAAGGACTTTGTATAAGGACATGGCTTTGCAGTAAGTACTGGTTGGCTGGCTAATTGCTAAGGGAAGATAATGCTCCTGTGTAACTAATATTTTAACCTAGAGTTTGGGAGATTTGCTCACAGATAAGTAAATAAGCATCTTTGACAGAAATTTAACAGACTCAAGAGGGGAACTCCCCCCGCCCCGCAAAATCCCTGTTCCCAGAAAGCCAAATCCCATATGGCAAACTATATACTCTCAAGCTGCCAGCCTGAATCTGAAGCCCCAGTTTGGAAGTGAGCCCCAAATGCCATTTAAGATGTAGTTCTCTGTGTTGCTGTAAGCACCAACTGTGTTTCTGTTTTGCTTTTAACACTTGGAAACGCCAAACAAGTTTCAAGTGTCGGCAAACTGTCTGCTGCCGCAATCTGGTTTCTGCCCACACTGGGCTGTCGAAACTGCCATTAAGGGAGCTGGTGGCTCCTGCACTGCCAAGCCCTGTGGCTTGGTCCTTTTGGTCTGCATTTTCTCTGCCTGTGGGTAGCCTTGGATCCTGGTGACCCCTCCCCATCTTAGTTTCCTAAGTCTGCTACCTTGCTTTCTTCAGGCTGTTCTTGGACCTGGGAGTCCTCTTCCTTCGTCTCATGATGACGCCTCTTCATTGGTCCTTTTCCTGGGCTTCGGCCCCACCCATCACTTCAGGGGCCACTAGTCTGCCAGCGTACCCCGCAAAAGCCTCTTTAGTTAAGACCTCTCTTCTGAGTTCCACGCCTGAATCTCACCTACCTACCACTGTTTCCATGTTGAAGCCTTTTTGCCTCTGAATTAGTCCAGGATGTCTTAGTCTGTCACTTCTAGTATCACCAACACACTTGATAACAGCCTTTTGCATCATTCATTCATTCGACAAGTATTTACTGGGTGCCAGCTATGTGCCAGGCCCTGTGGTAGGCACCCCAATCAAGGAAACTGATTTCTGGCCCAGCCCTAAAGAGAGAAGGAGGCTACTCTCTGAGATAAAGTCCAAGCTGTGACTCCTTCTTCTGAAATATTCTATGCCCCCTTCCCCTAACCTCTGCTCACTTGGGACAAGACCCCACCGATGAGGGACCATATTTGTTGTCTACATGTCTTTCTTCCCTTCTTTTATCTCTTCCTGCTAGTGACCTCATCCAAGATTGCAATTGCAGCTGGTGATGTATGATCAACTGCTTTGGACGAGGTTCAGGACTCCAGCCAATGATGGCTTTCAAAAATCTCACACGTCAGAGAAAATATAAAACTTGAGTCTCCAGAGGAACTCTAAAGTCACTGGAATAGGGACAGTGGCCCCCAAGCCAGTCAGCCCCGGTTGTCTTCCTGCACTCTGGGGGGATTGAGCCACCAGCAGTGGCAGAAGGGCCAAGACACACGTGACTGCAGCGAGGGCTACAAACCATATTCCTGACGGTAGACGAGCACATCTCTTCAGGATATATATTTCTCCTCTCTCTCAGAGGAAGTTGAGGCGATCTTTTTTTTGGCAATCGAGAGGAGCTGACCTTCTTGGTCCAGAGCAGGGCAGTAAGGATAGTCACTAATATTTAACGTGCATTTACTATGACACAAGTATGCTACATGGTTTTCATGCTACATGGTGTTAAATGGTTTATATATATTATTTTACTTAATTCTTCCTATAACCTTATGAGGTGGGCATACTATTGTTCCTATTGTATAGATACAGAAACCGAGGCCCAGAGAGGTGAGTAACTTGCCTAAGGTCACACAGAGCGTAAGCAGTCGGGCCAAGATTGGAACCCAGGCAGTCAGGCTGCAGGGCCTGCACTCCTAGCCACTCTGCTCTGCTTCTTCTTTAATTAGATGATAACACGAGCACTTAATTCCCTGGCAACCTTCCTCCGATGGAGGAGCCTGACACAGACTCTCATTTCCATGGACAACCAAGTGGGTGGCATCTGGCACTCAGCGTTTTCAAAACTGACCCCATTATTACTTCTCTGACATTGTCCTTGTCCTGAATTTGTTAAAAGCATCCCTAGCTACACACTCCCCTCAGAGTCAATTTTTAACATGAAAGTTTGGTGAGGGGAAGAGGTATCACATGTACATGCTACAAAATCCAACAGTCAAGTAAGTTTCCCTCCCACCTCTGTACTCCTGTGTAATGGGTTGAATTATGTACTCCCCAAAAGATATGTTGAGGGGTTCCCTGGTGGTGCAGTGGTTGAGAGTCCGCCTGCCGAGGTGGGGGACATGGGTTCGTGCCCCGGTCTGGGAAGATCCCACATGCTGCGGAGCGGCTGGGCCCATGAGCCATGGCCGCTGAGCCTGCGCGTCCGGAGCCTGTGCTCCGCAACGGAAGAGGCCACAACAGTGAGATGCCAGCGTACCGCCAAAAAAAAAAAAAAGATATGTTGAAGTCCTAACCACTCTACCTTGCATCTGAGAAGTGCATGTAACTTTATTTGGAAACAGAGTCTTTGCAGATGCAATCAAACTACATGAGGTCATTAGGGTGGCCCCTAAGCCAGCATGACTGGTGTCCTTCACAGGAAGATGGAAATTTGGACAGAGAAACAGAGAGAAGACAGCCATGTGAAGAAGGAGGCGGGGATTGGAGTGATGCTGCCACAAGCCAAGGACCATGGGGGGCTACCAGAAGCTGGAAGGAAAAGGAAGGATCCGCCTCCAGACACTTCAGAGGGAGCAAGCCCCTGCCGACACCTTGATTTTGGACTCTAGCCTTCAGAACTGTGAGACAATAAATGACTGCTGTTTTAAGCCCCCCAGTCTGTGGTACTTTGTTACAGCAGCCATAGAAAACCAATATATCCAGTTTTCTAATTCCCCTCCTTGGCTATGACTCTGGTTATTGGTTTCATACCTACCCTCTCAGACACAGTCTGAGCACGGAAAGCAAATACTCATGTATGCATTTCACACAGGGTGACATGTCATACGCTATTTTTTATGATCCTTTTCACTTGATAACACACCAGGTCTAATCTTTTAAATTGTGGTAAAGTATATATAACATAAAAATTGACCGTTTTAACATCTTAAGTGTACAGTTCTGTGGCATTAAGTACATTCACATTGTTGTGCAATCACCACCACCATCCATCTGCAGAACTTTTCAGCTTCCCAAACTGGAACTCGGTACCCATGAAACACTAACTCCCCAGGCCCCTCTCCCCCGCCGCCCACCAGGGCCACCTCTAACACTGCTCAGTCCCCCCCACACACACATGTGCCCCCAAGTCCTGCTGCTTCTATCTTCTCTGTTTCTTTAGTATCTCTCCATCCCCACTGCTTCTGTGTCACTCCGGCTGTCAGCATCTCTCACCTGGATCCCTGCAAGAACTTCTTGACTCGAGGCCCCTGCCCACCTCAGCCCATCTTCCTTGTCACCACCAGCTCCCCTTTCTAAAATACAACTCTGATGTCAGTCCCATACTTAATTATCTGTGATGCCTCCTACCTCCTGCAGGATATAGTCAAGTCTTCGGCGTGGCATACAAGGCCCTCCCTGGGCAGAATTCAGCCCGGCTTTCTGCGCTGTAGCCAATGCCTGGTCCAGGGCCTGGCCCACAGGAGGTGTTCAGAGCAGTGTTGGTTGAACCCTGTGTTCTCAGTTTGAATTCCTTGTTTCCTCCAACACACATTCTCCCCTTGGCCTTTACATACATGGTTCCCTCTTTGTGGACTTATTTTTTCTAATGCCCTTTCTCCATTCCTCTCCTCGCTTCGCCTTCTCTACCTGATAAATCTGTTTGTTCTTCAGGATTCAGATCAAACGGTACCTCTTGCATTTCAAGCTCTCCCAGACCTAGATCTTTACTGCCTTCTATTAGAGCGTTTACCAGATTTTTCTGTAATTCCTTCGACCTCTCTGCCCACCCACCTCCAGCCTAACTCACCATAGGCCAGGTGCACAGTGGGTGCTTGGCCTGTGTCTGCTGAGTGCAGGGCGGCCTCACCAGCTCGGCTCCTGGAGCTGTGCTGTGGTCTGTCCCTGACACTGTTAGGGAGGACAGCTGAGCCCAAGAGCAGCCCTCCTGGGGTCAGGGAGAGGGCAGCTTCCTGTCTTGCAGGAGGCGCTAATGCGCTGACATCAGTGCAGGGGCAGCAGTGGTTCTAATGGGGTCACTGGGGGGCTGGCAGCACAGGCTTAATGCTCTCTGGAGGTGAAGGAGCTGGCATCGCGAGGCTGCACTTCAAGCCGGAGAGGCTGGGGAGCAGCAAGGACAAGGGCTCTCCAGGGGAGAGGAGAGCGTGGGTCTGGCTCTGAGAGGCTGGGGAGGCTTCCAGGGCCCCACAGAGCCACGTGCAGGGCCCAGGTGCTCGGCCTCTGCAGGTGGCCTTTTGAGGGAGAGAACAGGGAGGCCCAGGTCTGAATTCAGGGGTCGATGTGGACTTGACCAAGGGAAATGGCTGGCATGGGTGTGGCTCCAGATCTCCCCCCACGTCCCCAGTTTTCTCCATAAGCCCCTGGCCAGGATACCAAGTATTCTTTTACAGCAGGCATGTGACATTGTCCCTTCCTCTCCGAGGTCCCAAGGTGCCCTGTTCTTTTCTCCTCAACTCCTCTCTACCCCAGACTCTGTTTCACTTTCTTTGTAGTACTCAGACTCTGTGAGATTATTTTGCTAATCCGTTGGCTACTGTCTATTACTGGTGTCTCCCCAGCAGCACGTAAGCCCCAGGCACTCTGTCTCCTCTGAGCCCCGAATAAGACCTGGCTCCATACAGATGGGGCAAAGAATGGGTGGACAGCATCTTTCCTTCTGACACCAAGGGCTGGAATTCCCCTCATCTGGGTGATCCTCTTTTTAAAGGGCCACGGGTGCTTACAGGAACGAGGACCAGTGGCTCCAGCAGCACCAGGCCTGCTTCCTATGTGGTGGGCAGCAGCTGGGCTTTCCCTGACTTGGTGTCCCTGGGTCCCACACAGGTTCTGGTGGGCCATCAGCACCCAATACATTTTCGGCCCATGTTTGGCAAATGAACCCAAACTTCCAGCTGTCCTTATAGGGCTGTCTCAGAGGCACCAGAATTTCACTTCAGGTGCTGCTGTGGCATAAACTTCGCCTTAGAACCTACCTTGACCCAAACCAGACAAATAACAAAACCTATTAACCTCAAGAGGTGCCAAGGAGACCTGGGAAGGGTTAAAAGGGGCAGACCAAGCAGTGGTGCAATTTTTAAAATTCATATGTGACCTCTTACTGAGGTTCCCCACCCCACGAAGCAGTTGTCACCCCCGTCTTTACAGGGGATGAACCTGGCCCTGTGAGATGGGCAAGGTGACCTGCCAAAGGTGACCCGTTAGAAAGCAACAGACCCAGATGAGAGCATCTAGTGTGGGGTTTGGTCTTAGGTGATCAAAAAAAGGTACCAGAAGAGCAAAGGAAAGAACATAATGACCCAGGTCTCCGTCCTGATACTCTTAGCATCCTATCACCCCAAACATCCATTCTGGACTGCTCAAAATCTGGTTTGAATTTAAGAAACACTTGCAAAAAGATTAACCATTTCCTGGAGTGAGCTCATCGTTCTAACAACCCCCAACTCTTGTTGGTAGGTGCCGTTTATCAACTAAGATAGGATTTGAGAACACCCCTTACTATCGTTATTTTAACACAGCCTCACTCTGGAGCAGAAAAACTGCCCCTTAAAAATATGGGGAAAACAACAGTATTCACTCTTTGTATTTCTGAAATGTTTCAAAGCCAATTATTAATAAGAAAATGTACAAACTGCTCCAGGATGTATTATTTGTTCTTTCCTTTATTCTTACTTCCCTCCTCCCCCACTTCCCAAAGGGCATGAAAAAGAAAAGAAAGGGCCCAAATTCGCAGGTTTCAATGATCTGATACTTTAATTAAGGAAGAATAAATGGGTCACCTCTGTCAGCTTACAATCTGCAGCTGCATTAAATGGTGTTCCTTTGGTATAAACCCAATAGCCATGGTGAGGCTTTACTGTAGCAGAATAAAGACAAAAGCAGAGCTCCCATAGGACTGACCAAGGTCACTGTGAAAACCAATGCAGCACTAGCGTCAGACCTGGAATTCCTTGACTCTGCTTGCTCTGTCCCGGCTGGTGTCCAGGCTGCCTCCCCACCAGGAAGCCTCAGCCAGCTGGTAGGTAATTACATGTGCTAACAGTCACTGACACTCCAGCTGCCAACACCACGTCCCAAGTTCCCGCATCTGTTAGAACACCAAACTACCCACACTTTTCTAAGGCTGATGACTCAGAGAGGTATGTTCGGCTCCAAATGAGTCAGAACTAGAAGCCTGCCTGGCAACTTTGAAGATGAATGTCTGGGAGGGTAGAAAGACAAGTCCACTTGCCAAGTCCTCCATCCTACACCTCATCTGCCTCACAGTAGCTGTGTGACCTTGGACAAGTCCCATAACTGCAACTAGCCTCAGTGCTTCTATCTGTAAAATGGGATAATAAAGTCTGCTTTGCAGAATTGTTGGGGATGGCACACCATGAAAACTGTTAGTGCAAGGTAGGCGTCCAATACCTATTTGTTGGCTATCTGAATGAACAAAACTTCTTTGATCCCATCCCCTGAAAACTGGAGACAGTAATTCCTATTTCACGTCACACTAAATGTGATTGGGAGATATATGTATAGATGTATCTGTATGTTGACCAGACTGAAAAATAGGTACTCTTTAAAAAACAAAAACAAAAACAAACTGGCTCATTGTATCATGTACTGAATTTGGTCTAGTTAATGGAACTTGTCTTACACTTACAATTTAGGAAAATTTATAATGAAACATTATATTTTAGTTTTCTCTTGGAATATGATTTCCAAATGATGAAAATTTGGCTGGAACAATCAATTCGTATAGTTTCTACATACAAATCATCATCCTGGAGACAAAAGAGTCAAGAATTGAGAGGTAAATCACTAAAAATAGCCTAGAGACTCAAGTGGAACTGAATTCCTTTGTTCCGCTGCTCTGTGTGCATCTTGGCCTGCCAGGTGATCACAATCACATCCCGAATGGCAGGGCTGATGCCTCAAACTGGACAGACATTGAAATGGAAATCCTTGGTGTGACTGTCAAATGGCACATATCTGGTCACTAGACCATGTAGCAAAAGCTCTGTGTTGGGGAAAGAACATAAAGATGACAGCAGCCCTTGGAGCTCCTGTTCAGTCTATGGAATTAGTATATGAAATAGAAGCATCTGGAGGAAGGTTATCAGCATCCACCAAGAGGGCTGACTCTAGGTCTAGGGTGAGGACCAGAAAAGTTGGTTATATCTCTGGGTGTCTGGGTTTGATATTCGGCTCCTAACTCTGTCACTTAGTATCTGTGTGATGTTGGAAGAGTTACCTAATCTTGTTGGCCTTGATTTCTTTCTCTGTAAAATGGGGAAGCACTACCTTCCCAGATAGCAAGAGTGTTTGTTTTGAGGTTCACATGAGAAAGTGTTAAGATAAAGCAATACCGGGACTTCCCTGGTGGCGCAGTGGTTAAGAATCCCCCTGCCAGTGTAGGGGACATGGGCTCGATCTCTGGTCAGGGAAGATCCCACATGCCGCAGAGCAACTAAGTCCGTGCGCCACAACTACTGAGCTCATGTGCCACAACTACTGAAGCCCGCTTGCCTAGAACCTGTGCTCTGCAACAGGAGAAGCCACCACAATGAGAAGCCTGCGCACCACAACAAAGAGTAGCCCCTGCTCGCCGCAACTAGAGAAAGCCCGCACAGCAACGAAGACCCAACACAGCCATAAATAAATAAATAAATAAATAAATTTACAAAGAAAAGATAAAGCAATACCTAGGTATGAGCTTGCATTATTACTGCAGGGATAGTAGAGGTTTAGGGTAATGTTCACTTCCTTTTAGGCATTGTCTCTGTGGGTCCTTCATGTTCATGACCCTGCTTTGTGCTTGCACCAATCTCCGAGGGAGCTGCTATTATTATGTTCATGTTATGGGTGGGGAAAAAGGTCCAGAGAGGTTAACAAGCTTGCCCAAGTTTGCACAGCTAATTAGCCATGGTGGTGAGATTTGGACCCAGGCAACAGGACTCTGGAGCCCAGGCTCCTAACCTTTAGGCTATGGGGTTTCCTGAGAGCATGACAAACAAGGAGTGCTTTGTCGACAAGAGTTAAGGAAGCATCTTACTTTCCCTGCCACCCAGCAGTTTCAGGTTTGCTGCAAGGAAGAGAGCCGGAGTCTGAAGGTCATCCCAGGTCGGAGCTCGGGACAGTGAGCAGGGGCAGTGGGAGTGAGCCTGCAGGTAGCGTAGCCATGCCCATGAAACAGGAGGCAGGAGAGTCTGGTGGGCAGAGGATGGGCTTTGGAATATGAGCTACAAGGATTGCATCCCTGATATCTCCACCTATAAGCTGTCCCAGCAACAGCTTCCCAATCTGTTAAAATGGGAAGCTTATACTAACCTCAGGAGGCTGCTTCAGGGCTCAAAGGAGACAAGTAATGAATGCAAATCTCTTGTTGCAATTAATAACAGGCACATAGTAGGTGCTCAATAAATGGCTGCTCCCTTGACTCTCTCCCTGAGACCTGTTGTTATTCTAGGTGACAAGATGTAAGGGATGGTGGCACAGACAGATTCTGTCTAGACAGAAACCTGAGGAAAGTACAACTCAGTGGTTAGAACTATGGGGGCCTGGGGGTCTGGGCTGCCTGAATTCATATCCTGGCTCCACCACTTACAAGTCCTGTGACCTTGGGCATGCCACTTAACCTATCTGTGCCTCAGTTTCCTTATCTGTAAAGTGGGCATAATAATAATGCCCACTTCATACAGGTTGGAGAATATTCGATATTCATTAATCTGTGTAAAGCACTTAGAACAGTGCTCAGCTTATGGTAAGCATTCAGTAAATGCTTGCTGACTTCCATCAGGCCCCTGCATGTTCCTGGGCTGCGGGGCATCTCTGGGCCTTCAATGGGCTATACTTCATACTGCAAACCCTCTCTTTCCTTGAAGACCTCCAATCATATCCTGGAAGGGTGGACATCTCTGCAGCCTGGTCACATCACAGGCTAGATGAACTTTAGAGGAAGGACAGTGTCTCATCTGGTAGGCAATGGGGATTTGAAAATGGTGACAATGACCACCTGGACCACAGTGCAGGGAGTCAAGAAAGTACACCACATGTGCACACACACCTACGTCTGAGTGTCTGTATTTTCTGCATTTAGAACCAGGTTTTGACTCAACTGAGCGAGCTGTTTCCTTTCTTTCACTTTGGATAAATGTGAGCCCCCCTGCATGGGGTCCCTGAGCAGCCCGCGAATAATTCCCACCCTGATGCAGGAGAGACCTGAATGCAGGCGTGAGAGATGGAGGGAGAGTCGCTCCATCCCCGTGCAAGTGAAAGAGCATAGGCGGGCTCTGACCCAGCCAGAAATTCTACTCTGCGAGGTTTTGCTAGAAAAACTACAGGAAGACAATAATTTACTTCTAGTGGAGAGAGGGAGAGAGGGAAGAAGAGGGAGGGAGGGGGAGAGGGAGGGAGAGGGAAGGAGGAAGAGAGGGAGTGAAGGGCTGGGAGAGAGAGAGGAAGAAGGAGAATAGAAAAGAAAGAATATGAATAGATATCTTGCAATCGAAGAATCAGGAGCATTCCCACAGAGCCTTGCTCCCTGTCCACCTCCATCCCTGCAACTCGAGGGACCTGGTCATTGTTAAGCCGGTGTCTGTCCTTTAAACCAGCGAAGCCTCCATCTCAGCGACGGCAAGGCTGCTGGCGTACACCGCCCCGGGCGCAAACAGCCCCGAGCCCCACGGGCTGCGGCCGCTCTCCCTGCACCCGGACGCGGGCTGGATGTGCGGGGAAGTGCGCCCTCCCTGCGCCCCGCCGCCCCCGATCTCCCGCCCGCCGCCCTACCTGAGCTGGCGCGGCTCGCAGTCCACGCCGGGCAGCAGCAGCCGGGCGGCCTGGCGGACGTCGTCGCTGTCCATGGAGAAGCTGCGGCGGTGGCCGGCGTGCGCCACGGCCACCCGGATCCACTCCATCAGTGGCGGCAGCACGAGGAAGGGCCTGCGGCAGGGGAGGGACCGAGACGCGTTAGGGGGGCCGCAGCGGGAGCTTCCAGCTCAGACCCACCCCCACCGCTCATCGCCAACCCTCCCCCCTTCCCTATCCCCACCCCCTTTTCCCTGGAGACCCTGTCTCTCAATTCAAAGTGGGAGGACCTTTGGAGACATCCGGACCGCACTGGTGACCTCGGGTCAGGCTCTCCTGAGTCTTTGGGCCTCAGTTTCCTCATCTGCAAAACGGGGATAATGTGACAAAGGCCACGATGTGACTCTTCTGTGAGTGTAATCTTCCTCAGCGATCATGTGAACATAAAGATGACTCACTTAAAGCACCATGCACAGAGTCGGGTGCTTAGGAGAAAATCCAATCAACTCCTGGGGTTTTTAGGACTTGGGGCTCCCCATGGTGAGGCCAATTGTAAATCGTCCTCCAACTCTCTCTTCCTACCCCTAGCTGCTCCCTGTCACCCTTCTGGAGCTCTCCCAGGCCTCAGCTCTGCCCAAGCACCAAGCCGCCAGCAGGCTTTAGCGTCTGGAAACGAGGAGCCTTCCCGGAGAGCCTGACGGGGCAGCCCAGAACTGCCAGCAAAGTGCGGGGGAGGAAGGGGCGGCGCTTTGGGGTCTCGGCCACACCCCTGAAGCTTTGGGAAGTCTCCTGCTCCCACCCGCTAAAGGGATCACAGCAGGGGTGCAACTCGCCGCCAGAATTCACCGAGATAATGCTTAAGGCTGAACTATCACTTTCTAAGTGTAATACATTTGTGCCATCTTCTTATTTCTTCCAGTGATTATTATAAACTCCATCCTCACATTAGGATTGAGGGCAGGGGAGCTTTTGGAAAATACTGATACCTGAGTCCTATCCCAGGGATTCTGATTTAATTTATCTAGGATTGGGCTGGACATTGGTAGTGTTTAAAACATCCCCCAGGTGACCTTAACGCACATCAGAATTCTCTGGAGGGCTTGTTAAAATGCAGATTGCTGGGTTCCACCCCCAGAGGGTCTGATTCAGTAGATCAGGGGAGGTGGCCAAGAATTTGCCCTTCTAATGAGTTCTGGGGCCATACTGATGCTGCCGGGCTGAAGGGGCAAACTCGAAGAACTTCTGCTCTAAGGTGTGGTATAGGGCCTGAGAATCACCTGGTTTTGAGAGTGTATGAGTGTGTGTGTGTGAGTGTGTGTGTGTGTGTGAGCGTGTGTGTGGTGGGGGATGCAGATTCCCTGGCCTTATCTCCAGTGATGCTGATTGCATAGGGTCCACAAATATAATTTTAATAAGCAGCCCATATGATATTGATTTAGGTAGACCAAGGGCCACACTTTGAGAAACGCATGGTGTAGATCAAACAGGTGCCCTACCATTCAACATGGTTATGACCAGGGTGAGGCACATGGGGCGCCTGGGTGCAAAATTTAAGAGGGTCAGATCAAGTAAATATGTTCTAGAAGCTCTCTTGCCTCACCCTAGCCCCGGTGCTGCCATTCAGTCCAGCATGGCTGCCACGGGACGGAGAAAAGGTTGGTAAATAAAGGGTTTATTTACCCAAGGCAGCAACCCCCTCACAGTATGTAGATGTCACAAGCTTCCCACCCAGTTTTGGTGGCAGGTGCCTGTTTTCTTAGAAAGCAACCTATTTATCCAATTTTAAGATTAAACAGCTTTTACATTCATCTCAGTTAATCCCATTCATGATCTCTTCTAAATACTTAGGACCAACCTACAAGCTAGTTATGATTATGCCCATTTTCTAGATCAGGAGAATGAAGTTTATTGAGGTTAAGTAACATGCCCTGCATCACAAGGTTAGCAAGTACGAGAGCTGGGAGTCAGACTCAAGACATTTGACGACATAGCCTATGTGCTATAACCCCATGTGGTTCCCATCCATGTTCTCTTGTCCAGCTTCCTTCCCAGCACCAGGCGAAGCCGATCTGGTCTTGGACCTTTGATGGCATGCCATTTTCGTTCCTGCTCATGCAGCTCAATCCTCTGTCTGTAAGGCCTCCAGCCCTTTAAAAAGCCACATCCCACTTAACCTTCAAACCACAGTTCGAATCCCACCTCTCCCTAAACATTTCTCCTGACACTCCTCCCAGCATGGACTCCTCCCATGGTAGCCCTCACCCCAGTGGCCTTACTCACCAGCCTTGCAGATTCCGCATTAGAATGTAAGCTCCATGGGGCAGGGACCTGGAACTGCTGGGTTCACTGATCCAGCCCCATCCCTACTCCCAGGGCAGTGCCTGGCAGGCTGTGAGCACTTAATAAATAATGTGTTCATGAAATGGACTAAGATTTATCAATTCCTTACTGGGTGAAACAGATAAAATCAAGTTTCTGGACCCATGGACCTGTGGGGCAGGCTCCCATGGAATTTCTGCCCAGATCAGCCTGCTGCTTAGGCTGTCGTCCTCATTCTCTCAGTCTCTCCATCACCTAAACTGAATCAGGCACTCAATAAACACACTGACTTGAAATTGAATTGGATTCTACAGTCTCAGGTGAGCAGGACTTATTTTTGTCACCATGTCTCCATCACTGCTAAAACCAGCCCCGGGTACTCAGAGAATGCCCCTCTGGGTTGTATTTTCAGAGGCAGCACCCCCAAGCCCTGGTCTGCCTTTCCTTTGCTCAGTGGACCCCAAAGCATAGCCCACAACTCCCGGTCCCTGGGGGCACTGAGTCTCTAGCACAGACTGTCCTTCAGCGGTTACCTTTCATGTTAGATGCTGAGGCCCAGGGCACACAGCCAACTTCTGATGAATACCAAAGAGGAGAAAAAGAGGGTCTACTGTCTTCAAAATAACACCTTTACCAAGACAGCTGGTGAGCACCAGAGTAAGAAACCTTGAACCCCAGGATTCCGGCCTCTTCTGGAATTTTCTATGTACCTATTTTTCCCTTTCATCATTGCCTTCTTTTTGTCACTCTGACCTCAATAGTTTATAAGCTCATGAATTCTTTGCCAGAAACTCATCTAAAAATCTTCTTATCTTGGCTACTCAGAAGGAAAGAAAAATAGTATTATTTGTGATGTTTCATTTGGAGGAGTTGGAGATGGGAAAGAATGCTAGGGTCTTGAGTTAAGGAGAGGGTGGAGAATGCTGAGGGAAAAAAGACTGTATTCTCCTGATATATTTTTTAAGACAACAATGTTCCACTGGCTACGGACTTTGTTCTGAAGTTGTCTGTAGTAACTAAAACCTAGAGGAAGCCCAAGAAGCTCATGGCTTAGTGAAGTGGATTCAACCTCAGAATCACGGGGTTGGGGGAGGTTAGGAAGGGTGTGTGTGTGTGAAAATTGCCAAGGCCTCAATTTGACCCCCAGAGTTTTGGTTCAGCAGGTCTGGGATGGGGCCTTGGCATCTGTATTCTAAATGAGCTCCTCTGGAAATTTGGGAGCAAGCCAGGTTTAATAACCCCTGAGCAGGTGGCCTGAGGTGAACAGAGGGGAGACACGGTCCATTCAACAGGCCAGTGGCCATTAAAATAGTTGCTATGGTCTTAAAAAACTAAAAATAGAGTTACCATATGATACAGCGATCCCACTCCTGGGCATATATCTGGAGAAAACTATAATTCGAAAAGATACATGCACCCCAATGTTCACAGCAGCACTATTTATGATAGTCAAGACATGAAAACAACCTAAATGTCCGTTGACTGATTGATGAATGGATAAAGAAGATGTGGTACATATACACAATGGAATACTACTCAGCCATAGAAAGAATGAAATATTGCAATTTGCAGCAAACATGGATGGACCTAGAGATTATCATACTGAATGAAATAAGTCAGACAAAGACAAATATCAGATGATATCACTTATATGTGAAACCTAAAAAAAGATACAAATGAACTTACTTACAAAACAGAAATAGACTAACAGACAGCAAACAAACTTATGATTACCAAAGGGGAGGGGGGAAGGGATAAATTAGGGGTTTAGGATTAAAACTACACACTATTATATATAAAACAGATAGCCAACAAGGTCCTACTGTATAGCACAGGGACCTCTACTCAATATCTTGTAGTAGCCTATAGGAGGGAGGGAATCTGAAAAAGAATTACTTGGCTGTGAGCCTGGGACTGGCACAACATTATAAATCAACTATATTTCAATAAAAAATTAAAAAGAAGTAAACCTTAAAAAAAAAATAGTCGCTAAGGCTTTTGAAGAGGTTTGTGGGAGTGGGACCAGAGGTTCTAGAAGGGAAAAGAAAGCCTAGATGGGTTTCTTGCAGGGTCAAGCAGGCAAGTCAGCTCAGGAAGGTTGTTGGGCCCAGATTCAAGAAGGACATACATGGGTGGGGCCTTTCTGAAATGCTGAAGAGAGAGCTGGTGATGAGGGTGACCACCCAGAGTGGAAAGGGAGTCTCGCGGGGGAGGGGCTGGGTGCTAAAGAGGATGGTGGGGTATGTGGGAGAGCCTGGTTTGTTCAGGATTCTGAGGAACTGAATTCTAGTCCTGAATCTGCCAAGAGCTCATAGCAGGACCCTGGTTCTGGTCTGTAAAGTTCTGGCTCTCAGTATCTTCATCTGTAAAGTGGGTGGGTTTGGATCTGAGGGTCTATTTCAGGGGTTGGCAAACCTCTTCTGTAAAGGGCCAGGTAGTAAGTAGGCTTTATGGGCCATACAATTTCTGTTGCAACTACTCAACTCTGCCATTGCAGTGAGTAAGCAACCACAGTCAATACATACATGACAGAGCTGGCTGTATTCCAAGAAAACTTTATTCACGAAATCAGATGGTGGGTCACAGTTGGCCAACCCTGGGTCTGTTTGATTCCTTCCTACTCTAAAATTCTTTGATTCTATCGAAATAGTCAGCTGCCTGGGGGCTTAGGGTGAGTCTAGTGTGCAGATCAGGGAAGATGCAAAGAAGCACATGAAGGTCCTAGTGATGGGCACAGAAAGCTTTGGAGAGATTAGAAAATAGGACCCTTCCAAAAAGAGGTCATGGTGGATTTGGGGAATATTGAGCCACAGGCATCCTCAGAGGCAGAACCTTCAAGGATAAAACTCAAACCTGGCCATGGGTGTGTAACTGATAAAATGTCATCTATTAATAGCATTTATTCATCCAACAGTCCTTTAGGGAGCACCCATATTGCAGGTATGCTTCCAGGAGCTGGAGATGGAGTGGAGAACAAGATGCATCTATGTTCTCATAGAGCTAACAGTCTAACAGGGAGACAGATAAGAAACCCATAAACTAACAAGTAATAAAGCAATGACAAACTGTGATCAGTGCCAGGGAGCTGGGATAGAGAATAAACAGGGTTGACACACGTTAGTGGGAAGGCCTCTCTGAGGAGGTGACAAAACCTTGAATATGGGAAGGAATTGGCCATATGTGAATGTGCGTGTATAAAGATGGATGTTCTAGGTGGCAGTAACAGACTGTGCAAAGGCCCTGAGGCAGAAAAGACCTTTACAGCTCAACCAAGGGCTTTCACACACATCATGTCCTAGTTGGCCCTCCAGGACAGATGGGGTGGCCAGGACATGTGTGAGGAAGGATCACTGTGGTTGGCTGGATAATGGCCGCCAAAGATATTCGGTCGGTTCCCTATGAATACTGATAGCAAAAGAAAGTCTGCAGATGTGGCCCAGCTAAGGATCTTGAGAAGACTAGCCTGGATTATCCAGGTAGGCCCTAAATGCAATCACAAGGGTCCTTATAAGAGGGAAACAGAGGGAGATTCAACACAGGTGATATGGAAGCAAGATGCTCTGCTGCTGGGTTGAAGATGAAAGAAGGGGCCACAAGCCAAGGAATGCAAGGGATGCAGATTTAGAAGCTGGAAAAGATGAGGAAATGGATTCTTCCCTCAGAACCTCCAGAAGAAAACAGCCTTGCTGACACCTTGATTTTGGCCTGGTAAAACTGACTTTGGACTACTGACCTCTAGAACTGTATGAGAATAAATATGTGTTGTTTTAACCCACCAAGTCTGTGGCCATTTGTCACAGCAGCCACAGGAGACTAAGCCAGGGTATTGACAGGGTCGCTGCAGGTGAGGTTGGAGACATGGGGGTGGAGAATGTGAATCAAGTGTTAAAGCTGGGAATGAGGGCATTCACAGGGCTCTGGAATTCATCTCGGATGCCTAAACTGCCTTGTTCCTGAAGTCCAAGCATTACTTGTTGATATGGGCTGAACTGTGTCCACCCCAAATTCATATGTTGAAGCCCTAACCCCCAGAACCTCAGAATGTAACTGTATTAAAATGAGGCCATTAGGGTGGGCCCTAATTCAGTGTGATTGGTGTCCTTATAAGAAGGGAGACTGGGACACACAAAGAGACACAGAGGGGCAACCATGTAAAAGATGCAGCAAGAGGGCAGCAGTCTGTAAGCCAAGGAGAGAGGCCTCAGAAAACACCAAACTTGCTGACACTTGGATCTTGGACTTCCAGCCTCCAGCACTGTGAGAAAATAGATTTCTTTTGTACAAGCCGCCTTTTTTTTAATTATGGAAGCCCCAGCAGACTAATTGACTTAAATTTTGCCCTGCCCTTGAGGTTTTAGTCTGTGGTAGAGGAGCTTCTATTGGAAGCTCACACTCTTTAGAGTGTGATGGTTTTCTGTTCATTTCCTAGTGACAATAGTGGATGAGTTAAAGCCATTTGAAAGCTGTCCCATGCAGAAGTCAGAAGTTTGGGCTTTGGAGACAGGCTGACTAAGAGCTGGATTCCAGCTCCACCTTCAAGCTGTGTGACCTTGAACAAAGTACAGTTGTCCCTTGGTATCCATGGGGAATTGGTTCCAGGACCTCCACAGGTACCAAAATGCTCAAGTCCCTTACACGTAAAATGGCACGGTACAGTTGGCGCTCTGTATTTGCAGGTTCTGCATCCGCAGATTCAACCAACTGTGGATGTGGACCCCACGGATATGGAGGATGACTGTATTCCAATGGTCATGCCTCACTTCTCTCACCGGGAAAATGGGGATAATAACAGTACCTATGTCAGAGGGTGTGGCTGACACAGTACCTATGTCAGAGGGTTGTAATGGCCCCCTAAAATGTCCATATCCTAATCCCCAGAACCTGTCAATGTTATCTGATGAAACAGAGTTTGCACATGTGATTAAGTTAAGGATTTTGAGTAGGGAAGACTGTCTTGAATTATCCAGGTGGGCCCCAAATGAAATCACAAGCCAAGCTAGAAGAGGGGGTCAAGAAGGTCAAAGGAGGGAGTAGATGTGACAACAGAAGCAAGTTGGACTAAAGCAGGAAAGGGGCCAGGAGCCAAGGCACTCAGGTGGCCTCCAGACGCTGGAAAAGGCAAGGAAATAGATTCTCCCCTGGAGCCTCCAGAAGGAACCAGCCCTGCCGACACTTTAACTTTAGCCTAGTGAAACTGATTTCGTACTTGTGACCCCCAGACCGTAAGATAATCAGTTTGTGTTGTTTTGAGCCTGCACGTTTGTGGCAGGTTTTTTTTTTAATTAAAAATTTAAAAAAATTTTTTTAAAGTCTTTGTTGAATTTGTTACAATATTGCTTCTGTTTTATGTTTTGGTTTTTTGGCCGCGAGGCATGTGGGATCTTAGCTCCCCGCCCAGGGATTGAACCCGCACCCTCTGCATTAGAAGGTGAAGTCTTAACCGCTGGATCACCAGGGAAGTCCCTGTGGCAGTTTTTTACAGCAGCCATGGGAAACTAACACAGAGGGTTATTGTAAGAACTGGATGGGATGAGGTACATGTAGCCTGGTGCCTGGTACCAGGAAAGGGCTCATAAGCGGTAGCTGTCATCATCATCATCACCAACGTTGTTTTTTGCATCAGTCAACCTTCTCTCTGCCAGATGGAAGAAAAGGCCTTGCTACACAGAGCCACGCTTCCATCTTCTCTTTTCAAATCAAAGCAAATCTCTGCAGTTGCTATGCCTTTCCTTTATAAATTGTGTGGCTCCGACTTTTCATCTTTGTTATTTGTTGAGTCTTTCTTTGGCTGCAGAGGAATTTAGAGATTTGACTGTGGTTTGGGAGGCTTATAATTTCAGAGAAACAGGGAGTGAAGGACAAGCAGCAGCATTGATAGTAGACAATATCCAGTGCTGGTTTCTATAGCAATATTCACTGTCATCTCACTGTAGTTGTGAGACCAAAGCTAGGAAGATGATGGCAGAGGTCAGAGGTGGCCATGGCTGGTTACTATAGTGACAGCCCAACTGTGCAAAGTATGGTGGGCTTGCCTGAGGGGGTGGTTCCTGCAGACAGCCTGGAGTAGGAGGCACCAACGGCGTGGGCTAGGTCAGTGCTTCCCCAATATTAATATGCGTATGAATAGTCTGGAATCTTTTTAAAATGCAGATTCTGATTCAGTGGGTCTGGGGTAGGGCCCGAGACTCGGCATTTCTATCAAACTCCCTGGCAATGATGCAGCTGCCAATCTATTGACCACATTTAAATAACGAGGCCCTAGGAATTATTATGACTCAAGCCAGAAACCAGGGATGGTGAATTCGGTTATCAGGTTTAAGGGGGAGAAGGTGAGGCAAGGCGGGAGAGAGCTGCAAGAGGGGCGAGAGGCCCTGGAGACAACAGAAGGGAAGATGGAGCTTGTTTGCCCCTGGACCTCCTGATTAAGCCTGGGGGCTCTGTCGGATTGGCTGGACCTAGGTCACAAGACCGCACCAAGCTGTAGGGGAGGCTGGGAGAACAAGTGTTTGGTGATCTCAGCTTTTATCGGGGGAGGTGGATTCTGCCTCCCACCAGGATTCTCCTTTAGTTTTCCAGTAATCTTATGAAACATCATCTCCCAGTCTTAGGGAGTTTGTTATGAACTAAGCTCCCATCCCATTGTCTGATAGGTGTTTTGTATTCATGACAGTGTTTAACATCATCCCGGGAATGTAAATACTTAAAAATACACTTTGTGATAGTTAATTTTATGTGTCAACTTGGTTAGGCCACAGCTACCCAGATATATGGTCAAACCTATATTACCCAGACATGTAGTCCGGATGTTGCTGGGTGTTGAAAGTATTTTTTAGATGAGATTAACAATAAAATCAGTGGACTCTGAGTAAAGCAATTTGTCCTCCATAAGGTGGGTAGGGCTCATCCGATCAATTAGAGGCCTGAAGAGAAAAAAAGACTGGTCTCCTCCGAAAAACAGGGAAACTGCCAGCTCAGTGCCTTCAGATCTGAGCTGCAGTGTTGACTCTTTCCTGGGTCATACACACAACCTAGTGGTTCTGTTTCTCCGGAAAACCCTACCTAATACAAACCTGCAACGGGTGCCACGGGACTTAATTATTTGCAGTGATGCAGACTCCTCTTTCTACGATGACCCCACCCCCTTCCGCATCATGCACAACTGGCAGGGGCACGGCGGAAGCCTGGGGGCTGGATCACACAGAGGACCACTTCCCAGTATCCCAAGTGTGCAGACACATCCCTTGGGAACTGAGACAAAGGCATCATGGGTAGGGTAGGGTCAATGCTTTTAGGGAAGGGTAAGCCATGCTATACCAAAGGACAAGTCCCTTGATGTGTGGAAGTCCACCCCATCAACGGGTGATTATATAAATCCCCTGAAATGGGACAAGTGCCAAGGGGTACTGGTGAGGAGGTGATTTCCCCTAATAGTGCCAGCAGGTGCATGTGACTGACCACCCAACCTTCTTTGGCTTTCCTGTCACACATTCTGAAGAAGGTGATTTAGAGGGCTGCGGGGTCCATGAATGGAGCGCGGAGGTGCAAGCAGAGCAAAAATGATATACAAATAGTAACAGTCTCCTCGCTGCGGACAAACAGCTGCACATCCTCCAGCCTTCATCTTCCCTCCCACCCTGGAGAGGAAGGTCGCCTCCTCCACCCCCCCACCCCCCCACTTCCTTGGGCACGTGGCCCCATCACTGCTCTCCCGGCGGTCCCATAACTCAACCTCCACTTCCTCTCTGGACTTTCCCATCAGCATTTAAACACTCAACATGCTCCTCTCTCTCACAATTTGAATAGGAGAGGAGGAAAACTGATGGAGAGTAAGAATTCACAGTCCTCCTGGAATTTCAGTCTAGGTACTCCATCTAGTTTTCCATCTTCAGCAGGGGGAGCTCAAAATCACCTGGGAACTGGTTGAAATGCACAGTCCTGAGTTCCTGCCATTTGCTGGGTGTGTTAGTTTCCTGTTGCTGCTGTAACAAACTACCGCAAACTTGGTGGCTTAAAACAACAGACGTTTATTCTCACAGAGTGCTGGAGGCCAGAAGTCCAAAATCAAGGTGTCCCCAGGGCCGTGCTCCCTCCAGAGGATCTAGGGGAGAGCCCATTCCTTGCCTCTTCCAGCTTTTGGTGGTTGCTAGCATTCCTTAGCTTGTGGCTACATTACTCTAATCTCTGCCTCTGTGTTTATATCACCTCTTCCTTGTCTGTGTGTGTCAAATCTCCCTTTTCTTATAAGGACACTTGTGATTGGATTTAGGGCCTACCCAGATAATGCAGGATAATCTCCCCATGTCAAGACCCTCGACTGAATTGCATCTGCAAAGACCCTTTTTCTTTATAAAATAACATCTATTGGTTGCAGGGGATTAGGGCCTGTTTTCTTTGGGGGCCACTATTCGGTCTACTAACACTTGGCATATATATCTGCATCTAGTCCATTCTCCGCAGGGGTTTCTGATGACTACCTGAGGCTGAGACTCTCAGGTCTAGAGAATGCCAGCTCTGAGCTGAGGGATGCTTGGCAAGCCCGAAGTCCTTCCTCACACATCATGCAGGGCCCAGAGACCAGCCTGCACCTCTCCTCTGTAGGTTGTTGGCTACAGCACAGCAGAGCCTGGCTTAGGAGTGCAGAGGCCTCTGTGCTGGGAACCTGATCTCAAGTGCATAGAATGATGATGGGGCCTAGAGGGGATATAAATGGCCCTGGGAGGGAAGCCATGGCTTCAGAAGTGGGGAAGCCATAGGCTCTGTTTGACGCTGCCACAGAACCTTCCTCGCAGCCTTGGGTACAAAAGATAAACATCCAGGAGGTGGCAAAGGCTGCACAGCTTCATATCCTAGCAGCAGAGGCTCAAGAAACCTAAAAAGGCAGGACCTGGCCACATCAAGACCGAGAGGCAAAAGCCAGAGGTGGGCTCCCGGGGTCATCTGAGCCTGCCCCTGACTCCAAGAGGATTATTATAAAAGTCTCCAAAAGGCAGCACACGGCCTAACAAAGAAACCCACTGCACCTTTGAATCTAATGCTGGTGTGGTGGAACGGACACACAGCCTGAAGACAGAAGGCCCTACATTTGAGCCCAGGCTCCATCATTTGCTGTGGGACCTTGGGCAAGTTACTGAACTTCTCTGTGCCCCAGTTTCCTCATATGTAAAATGGGAGAAATAGTAAGGCTACCCCACAGGGTTGTTGGGCATATTAAATGAGAGCATCCCTGTAAGGTGCTGAGCACATAGTAAATGCTCAACAAAGGGAGCTATTATTGAGGGCTCATTACATGCTAGGCATGGTTCTGAGTGGTTTTCTTTCATTGGTTCATTAGATAATGACTAGAACCATAAAGTAAGTACCGTTATGATCTTCATTCTACAGATAATGAAAGGAAGCACAGAGAGGTTATGTAACGTGCCTAAGGGCAAGCAGTTATAAGCAGCAGTACTGGGAAACACATGCAGGCAGGTGGACCCAGTGCTGGGGCTAGTAACTGTGTCATTTCCAGGCAGAGGCTACAGTGTACCCAGGCTGGGTGTGGCTGGAGCTGAGATGGAGGGGATATAGTGGTGGAGGGAGGTAGGAGGTAGGACAGGTAGGAGGCAACACTGGCGAGAGACAGGAGAAGAACCACACAGGGCCTTGTAACTCCTGCAATAAAACTGTAAACTCCTAATACTTTAATTTTCCCTGAGAATTGCAGTTGAAAAACACAAAATCAGAAAAACATTTGAAAAGAAACATCAAAAATGGGTTGACAAAAATACCTCTGAGAATGCAAAACAATGGGTTCACCACAACTGTTTGTTTAGAAAGTTAGTGGAGAATTTTTTATACTCTGGCTGAGACTGCTTGGGTCCCTTTATATGTGTCCTCTTCTTCCTTAGTAATAAAACCCCCAATCTTCAGCTGGGCTCAGGACTACCCAGCTTACATTTTTCAGCCTCCCTTGCAGCCAGGAGACTGGTTCTTACAAAGATATAAGCAGAAGTTTCTTGTAAGACTCTTAGGAAAGTCCCTAAATAGAGGAGGCCCAGCTTTCTCTGGTCTTTTTCCATTCTGCTGACAAGAATATAGACATAATGGCTGGTGCTCAAGCAGCCAAACTGAACCATGAGGTGGAAACCACATGTGATGACAGCAGAGCAAAAAGATAGTAGAAGGATGATTGGTTAAGTGGCCATACCTGTCCTGGATTCTTAATTCCAGACTTAGTTTATACAAGAAATAAGCTTCTATCTTCCGTAAACACCTGCTATTTGAGTTTTCTGTCACTGATAGCTAAATCTAATTCTAAGTGACACTCATATCAGTTCCCATAACATTTACATTAAATCTCTATTTTTCCTTTATTGTGTCACCATGGATTTGAGTTTCTTTCTGTTTAGCAAAAAAAGACAGAAACATTTCTTTTCATTAGTTATCTTCTAAAAACTACAAATTTTAACCTTGAGATTGTATTTGTTCCCAGAAACTACATCTATTAAAATATTTGTTACAGTGAATTGTTTGTTCATTTAAAGGTATAAACTATGTCATAGGAAGTTGATTTTGTTCATCAACCTTCTGAAATTTTACTGACAATGGTTTTGAGCTTGTCAAAATTAGCCCCAAAAATCACAATATAGATACTCTTGGAGACAGAAACATATCTCAAAGTCTTTATGCTTGCAAAAGTTCTCTTGTAAGGAATTTTAGCTTATGTTAGCTATTTTTCCTCAACTTTATTGAGATAGAGTTGACATACACCAGAGTGTAAGTGTTAAGTGTACAGTGTAATGCTTTGATACACATATTTTATGATTACCACAGTAGGGTTAGTTAACACCTCCATCACCTCACATAATTACCATTTTGTTTTGGTGGTGAGAACATTTAAAATCTACTCTCTTAGCAATTTTCGAGTATATAGTACAATATTGTTAGCTATAGTCACCAAGCTGTACATCAGATCCTGAGAATTTATTCCTCTTATAACTGGAAGTTTGTACCCTTTGACCAACGTCTCCCCAATTCCCCCACCCCCAGCCCCTGGCAACCACTATTCTACTCTCTGTTTCTCTGAGTTCAGCTTTTTTAGATTCCACTTATAAGTGAGATCATACAGTATCTGTCTTTCTGACTTATTTCACTTAGCATAATGCTCTCAAGGTCCATCCATGTTGTCACAAATAGCAGGATTTTCTTTCTTTTTCTCTTGGCTGAATAATATTCCATTAACAGATCAATTAAAACACCATGCAGAATCTCTTCCTTCACCCAAAAAAAGAGGAGATAAAGTGAGGCTGGGCATAGTCTAGAGGTTCCCCTACATGCCCTTGGTGTCTTTGCCACAGGGCTTGGCTTTGAGAAAGTGATATTCTGGTTCTCTTGTAATAAACCCCTTGAACTCACATTACCCTGCATTTGGCAGTCTGACAGGATGGATTAAATTCATACTCCAGCACCGATCAATCAGAACCCTACTTATCAAAACACAGACTTAAGACAGCTGGTTCCCCGGGCCTCCATGGAATGACTCATGCATTGAGCTAGAAGCATGTTTTGGAGCAGGCTCTGCCACTAACTAGCCATGTGACTTGTGTGCCTTGAGGCTTTGTGGGCCTCGAGTATACTCACAGTAGAGCTAAGAGACCAGAGAACCCTCCCTTCTAGCTTAGAATAATAGTATAATATTTTGAAATAAAGAAAGAAATAACATACTGCCACGAGGAAGTTGGGGGGAAAAAAGCCATGAAGGGAGTTTTTCCAACAGAACTTTCTGCTATGACGGAAATGTTCTGAATCTGTGCCGTCTAATACAACAGCCACAAGCCACTGTGGCTACTGAACCCCTGAAATGTGGCTGGTGCCACTGAGTAGCTAAATTCTAATTTTATTCAGTTTTCATTAATTTAACTTTAAATAGCCACATGTGGTTAGTGGCCACCTTACTGGATGGTGCAGTTGTAAGGAATGTCCTTCAGGTCAGTATAGTTCCAGACAGGAATCCTGGTGGAAGTGGAAAAAGGCTACAGTAGATATTAGGCAACCTAATTTTTGACTCCGTTTTCTTTCCATTATCATGATCTACATCATCACCGACGTTATCAGGATTTTATAGCATCTACTCAAGTGCTTACAATGTTTCAGGCTCTGTGCAGAAAGCTTAAATGTATATTATTTCATTTAATTATAGTAACAACCTTGGAAGGTTATTATTATTATCATCCCTATTTACAGATGAGCAAACTGAGGCTTTGCAAGACTCAGTAACTATAGGATACCACAGGTATTGGTGCAGACCTGGGATTTGATCCCAAGTCTGCCAGAATCCAAAGCCCACACACTTAGCCATTCTTATATGGCTTCTCCAAAGACCAGTGTGCCACTGGCTGAGTCATGGGACCTTGAGAAGCTTCAGTTCCTCATCTGTGGAGGAGGAAACTGAGCCATATGAACTCTAAGATCTACTCACACAGGAAAAAGTCATGATTCTTAAACTCCACCCCCACACCTCACCCAGAGGGCCACTTTTATATAATGAATGCTATTGTTTACAGATGTGACCATGTGACTCCAAAAATACCTGACTGCTCTCAGCACAGTTCAATGATTTCCCTCAGTGTGACCCTGGACTTGGTTATACATTGTTTTTAAAAATTCCCCAGGTGATTCAGATCACCGGAATGATCTAAGAGTACTAGTCCTGGACTGAACTTGCTAAAGTCAGAAAAGATCCTTTTTAAATAAGATAATGAGAGCTTTATAATGCATGTTTCTCTTTTTGCCTTGGAGGCCAGGAAACTCAAAGCTAAATTTTGTGTTCAATTGCAATAGTAAACCTTAGGAGAGATTTTTCTGGTACGGTGGTCTTCCTTAGTGTTAATGACATGTTTTTGTATTGTTATCCTTGTTTTGTGGTTCTGTTATATCTAACTCATACTGTGAGTCTAGTTCTAACCTTTTTCAGAGTTAGATTCATTATAAATGATGAGTGGATAAACATCATCTGTCTCAGATTGTGCCAAAGCCCCAAGATTAACTGGGATAATAAAATAAAAAAGAGAATGTCACCATGTAGAATGAGGGGGAGTCCTTTGAAAATGTGGGGGATAGAAATGGGATAGAACTTCCCAGCAAAAAGAAAAATAAAAAAGGAACATGGAGAAAGGAAGGAAAGAAAAGAGAAATCCCCAGAGAGCCTAAAAAACCAACGAAGAGGGACTTTCATGGTTGTCCAGTGTGTAAGACTCTGTGCTCCCAATGCAGAGGGCCCGGGTTCGATCCCTGAATAGGGAACTAGATCCTGCATGCATGCTGCAACTAAGAGTCTGCATGTTGCAACTGAGGAGTCCACATGCCACAACTGAGAGTCTACATGTCACAACTAAGACCTGGCGCAGCCTAAATAGATAGATAGATAGATAGATAGATAGATAGATAAATAAAAAAAATACAGCTGCAAAATGTATATTTTTTTAAAAAATCAAGGAAGAGACTAGAGGAGGAAGGGAGGCAGTTTTGCTGCCTACACAAAACAACCATTTGGCCATTTAGCAGATTCATGGAATCTCCATATGCATGAGAAGAAAACATATGCATAATTTACTTCTTGGATTAAATGTTACCAATTTTACATTTCACTGAATCTGGAAGTGAAAGATGACAGAAACCAGGAAAGAAGCTTGTGATTTTAATGAAAGGAAAGCCAAAAGGGCTATTTGTTAAGCTGTATGTTGGTGCTATCTAGGAAAGGATTCCTTGTCTAGGTCAGTACTCCAGGGCAACCCTCTCCATCTACACAGGCAAGATATTCAGGGCTGATTATCTGATGAGATGGAAAGGGGTCTGGGTGTGTCCCCTACCCACATACCATGACCTGTCCAATCCTCTTAGGAGAATTCCTGCAGCCTCTTTCGCCCAATCATGGAGTGAAGGGGTCACGTTCTGGGGCCAGCCCCAGGTGAGGGAGAGTAACCAAAGCAAATCCTAACCAGGGATGAGTCCAGGCCGGGGAGGGGAGGCCTGGCCAAGTCAGGAGTAGCACTTCTCTGAGATGGAGGGATGGGCTGGCAAAGAGGTTGGGGGGTGAAGTGAGGGGGGGTACGGGGGTGTGTGTTTATGTGTTCATATTTGTCTGGGGTGCAGGTGTTGGTTCTGAATGGAAGCTGGGTGCATGGTAAGTGGATAAGGCAAAGATGCCACCTAACCCTTAGATTCCTCTCTCACCTAAAGACTGAGGATAATGTCCATTGGTCCTTCTTTACAGGGCCACTGAGAAGATGAGGTAACAGGTACAGAACTAGTTATATGAAAGGTTTACATTCAGGCGTCTTCATGTACACCAGGCATCTAACACATCTAGTCTAAGTCGCTACCTACTTAAACATCAGATGAAGAAAAACACAAAGAGGAAGGTAGTTCTGCTAACCAGAACCTCATCTTGTATGCTACAAAGTGCCTAGGGGGAGCTCCTGTACACATGCTCAGCACATAGGCTGGGTTCTCCTGGGTTTTCCTATCAGTTCCTCACACCTGTTCTCATTCTGCTTCCAGATTTCCAGTCTCTCCGTCTTGCTGTATTCCTCTTCACCTATCACTGGGACACCTCCAGGTTGAAGCTTTGCTTTACCCAAATGTGATTATAAACATCGGTCTCATGCCTTCCACCTTTCTAGGTACATCCCCCATCCTGCGTCCTCCCGGGATAGAGATCTTCTTTCCCAGACACAGTGCCTGCACTGGGCTTGCCTCAGTGCTACCAGCAGGAACCAGGCCCATGAAATGGGCCAAACATGAGCCACTTTTCTTCTGGAATAGCCAGATGGCAGGCCAAAGTCAAGCAAACATTATCACAATGCTTGGGTATTGACTCCACTGTCCAAATCATTAGAGTGGGGAGTGCTGGACTTCATTAACCATGCTTATTCACCTTAAGTTTTCCCCTTCTGTGATACCCAGGACAGGGGATTCAAAGGAATAGGTGTTAAAAGATATTTGTCAAGTTAAACTGATAGCTTTTTCTAAGGGTGCAGGTGTCAGACAGCTGTGAGTTTTGATCCTGGTGCTGTCACTTACCTGGGTCAGTGACCAAATTTCAGCAAGTCACATGGCCAATGAGCCCCAGGGTCCAACTGGGAAATGGGGAAATACACACCCTGCAGGCTTGCCTGGCACACAGAAGGTGCTCAGTAAATTAAAACTGTTTTTGAATGGTGAAAAATTGCATCTGGGTTAGAAATTGGACTGGTTGGTTCTGGAAGCCCCGAGGAGCAAAAGAAGGAGTGGTAGTGGTAGCTCCAGGGAGCAGATCTCGGCTCACTTAAGTAAGACCTCAGAGAAGTTTCAGCTCTCTAGAGCTGGGATGGGAAGAAAGCCTCAAGGGCTGGTGCCTGGGTTGGGCAGTCCCTTGGGGAGGACCTTAGGAAGGGGATTTAAACATCGAATGGGCAGTGAGACTAGATGACTTTTTGGAGTCCCTCCCCACCCTAAGAGTCTAACACTCCACATTTAACTGATTGGTCACTGATACAAGACTCTTCCTAGGATTGGACCATCGCATTATTGTCGTAATAATTTCCGGGTTCTGGATTTTCTCTTCAATCTTTTCACATTGCTGCCATGATGAATGTGCTAACATGTAAATGTGGTCATCTGATAAAAGTATGAATTCCTCAGCCTGCGCATATGTTAACTGGCCTCAACCCACATCTTCACTCTCCCGTGCCCCTTCCATGCCTGTCCAGCACCAGTGTGCTCCAGCCACACCAAACGGCCAGCCATTTCTTGAACACAGGTGTCTGCTCACGTCTCCCTGCACTGCTCCTGCTGTTGTTCCCTCTCTCTTTCTATCCTGTCCATCGAGTTAAGTCCTACTCATCTTTAAGACACCAATCAAATATCACCTCCTCTGGGAAATATTCCCCAAGAGCCCCCCACCCCCATAACCCACAATATAGTTAGTTCTTTGTTTCCTTCTAACTCGATAAGCATTTTGTACATAATTCCATAATACCATTTATATCATTTTATCATTATCATTTATGTCTTTACTACCATCCCAGCTAACCATGGGGGCGTGAACTATTCATCTTTATATACCCCAAACTTGCATATTGTAGCCCTTGCCACTCAGGATGACATTTTATGTTAGTGTCCTGGTTTGTTCTGTTTTGTTTGTTAGTTTGCTTGTTTGTTTTTTGGCCGCTTGTGGGATCTGAGTTCCCCGACCAGGGATTGAACCCACACCCTCGGCAGTGAGAGCGTGGAGCCCTAACCACTGGACCAGCAGGGAAGTCCCTTCCTGGTTTGTTCTGTCTCTTCCACTAGCCTATCAGCTTCATGAGAGCAGGGACTTATCCTGTGCTCTGCTTTATCCTCAGCACTTAGTGTGGTGCCTGGTACATCACAGGTCCTCAACCAACGTTCTTTGAGTGAATGAATGAATGAGTGTTTGTTAAATGAACCAATGAATGTACAATTGAATCCTGTGAATTTGCTTCGCTTAAATTCTAGTGGGTTTCTCACTTTACTGTGGGTGACAGGTAACTGGGATGCTTTTATAAAGACTAAGTAAAATGATAAAAATAGTTAAATATAGTTTATTTTCAGTTGTGTTAAGGGTAGGAATCCACATAATTAAAATTCAATGTGGCACATATATACAATGGAATATTACTCAGCCATAAAAAGAAACGAAATTGAGTTATTTGTAGCAAGGTGGATGGACCTAGAGTCTGTCATACAGAGTGAAGTAAGTCAGAAAGAGAAAAACAAATACCGTATGCTAACGCATATATATGGAATCTTAAAAAAAAAAAGGGTACTGATAAACCTACTTGCAGGGCAGGAATAAAGAGGTAGATACAGAGAATGGACTTGAGGACATGGGGTAGGAGGACAAAGCTGGGGTGAAGTGAGAGTAGCACTGACATATATACACTACCGAATGTAAAATGGTTGGTGGGAAGCAGCAGCACAGCACAGGGAGATCGGCTCGATGTGCTTTGCGATGTGCTTTGCGATGACCTATCGGGTGGGAGAGGGAGGATGGGAGGAAGGCTCAAGAGGGAGGGGATATGGGGACATACGTATGCATATGGCTGATTCACTTTGTTGTTCACAATACTAACATAGCATTGTGAAGCAATTTTACTCCAATAAAGATCTATTAAAAAAAAATTCAGGGGCTTCCCTGGTGGCGCAGTGGTTGAGAGTCCGCCTGCCAATGCGGGGGACGCAGGTTTGTGGCCTGGTCCGGGAGGATCCCGCATGCCGCGGAGCGGCTGGGCCCGTGAGCCATGGCCGCTGAGCCTGCGCGTCCGGAGCCTGTGCTCCGCAACGGGAGAAGCCACAACAGTGAGAGGTGCGCGTACCGCAAAAAAAAAAAAAAAAAAAAAAAAAAAAATTCAGTGAGAACCAGGCTTCGGTAAAAACTCTGTTAAAAGTTAGGTTCAAGACCTTGGCCAAGTGCCCCAAATAAATCCCAGTGATCATCAAAGACTTCAGACTCTGGGAAAGTCAGAAATGAAACATAAATGATGAGCAGGCATTAGGACCACATTCCTCTTGAGCTGAGATGTTCCCTGTGCCCAATCTGCCACCACAATGAAACTAGTGCATGTAGGAGGGGCTGGCAAAAGTGTCACTGGCCACAGACTTTTGGAACAATCGACAAGGCTGTGCCAGTTCAAGAACAGGTGAACTCACACACTAACAGGTTTTAAAACTGCTAAATGGGACTATTCATAGTGCTTTACCATTTGTAGGTAATAAGGGCAGACTTGGGATTTTGCACGTTTCAAAAATTGTATGCAGTCTATATACCAAGATGAGACCCAATTCTGTTCAGTTCAGCGAAACCCAATTCAGGTCAGTTCAATTCAACCTGACTCAAATAATTCAGATTAACAAACATTTACTGAGCTTCTCAAAAACGTGGACTAGAAACCAAACTCTTCCATATGTTCAAAACGTTCTGCAAGATCTAACCCTGCCCACCTTGGACTTCATCTCCCACCATGCTCACTCATTCTCTTCCAGCCTCACTGGACTCCTTGCTGTTCCTTGCATGTTCCAAGAATGTTCCCGTCCCAGGGCCTTTCACTTACTGCTCTCTTTTCCTGGCAAGATCTTTGGTCAGATATCCACATAGCTTACTGCCTCAATTCCTTTATTTCTCTGCTCAAATTCTATTTCCTTAGAGAAAACTTCCCTGACCATCCTCGCTAAAATAACACCTCTCATCACCTGTACCTGGTTCAAGTACCCAGTTTTGTTTTTCTTTATATCAGTTACCTGTGCCTCATATTTTATTATTTATGCATTTGTTCCTCATCTGCACCCCTAGTAAAAAGTAAGCTCCATGAAGACAGGTATTTTGCCTGGCATAGAATAGATGTGCTATAAATATATGTCGAACAGATGAATGAATAAAATGAGCACCTACTATATACCAGCTTCTATACTTGGTGATACTGCAAAGATTCTAGCCCTCAACAAACTCATGGTCTAATGTGAAAAACATGAGAAAAGAAGCTTATCTGAAGAGTCTTTTGATAAAGAAATGTACAAAGTCTTACAGGAGAATGAATCAAAATCAGCTGGAGCTGAAGGGGGTAAGAGCATGTTGTAAAATGCCATCCTGAGCCTGGAAGGGGGAGAGCTAGGAGGGCTCGGAAGAAGAATCCAGGCAGAGGAAATCAGATGAGGAAATGCAGAGCAAGCTCAGGGGACTCTGTGGGGACTGGAGTAGCTGAAGGGATAAGAGGATGGGAGGCATGGTGGCCAATGAACCTGGGGGCTGATAAAGGCATGAACAGGGAGGGCCATTCATGGAGCAGGCCAATCATTTAACTTGTTCCCTATTTATTGACTATCTCCTTGGAGCAAGGGTCCATGCTGAGTTTTGTGGAAGATGCAAGAATTTAAAACCTGGACCCTGATGTTCAACCTAGCAAGAGAGTTCAAGCCACACATCCCCAGTTTCCCAGGGCAGCCCCAATTGCAATGTCTGTTTGCCCTTAATTATCCTTGTATACTTGTTAGACCATGACTTCTTTTTTTTTTTTTTTTTTTTTTTTTTTGCGGTACGCGGGCTTCTCACTGTTGTGGCCTCTCCCGTTGCGGGGCACAGGCTCCGGATGCGCAGGCTCAGCGGCCATGGCTCACGGGCCTAGCCTATCCGCAGCATGTGGGATCCTCCCGGTCCGGGGCACAAACCCGTATGCCCTGCATTGGCAGGCGGACTCTCAACCACTGCACCACCAGGGAAGCCCAAGACCATGACTTCTGATTGGTGGATTGGAGTGTAAAGTGGCCATCAAAGAAAGAAGGGCAGATAACCATGATGCAAGGCTGACCATGAGAAGTGTGGGATGCTTGTGGGATGCTCTTGTAAAGTGCCCTGGGGTCAAAGAAGGACAGTGCCTCCGGGGATGGATTTTGGAGGCAGTGGAATCTGCAGTCTGTGTTAGTGTTTTCAACAGGTTGGTCCTTGACTTTGACAATAGTTTCCTGGTTTCCTTTTTTCTTCATAAAAATGTTCTTTCCACACCCTGCTGCCATAACGGATTGGAGAATGGCCATGTGATGGGTGGGATTCTGTGTAAGGAATTTGTAGAGAGCAGTGTGACAAAGGACTGCCAAAAGGGCTAGCTCCAGCCTTGGAGTTTGAACTTTTCAGTGAGAACAAAGCCTGGGAAAATAGGTACCTTCTTTTGCCAGCATGTTCTGCCTAAATTCCTGGGCAGGCCTGAACCTGACCTACTGAATCTTGACTGAACTCCTCACACCAATTTGAAAGAACTGAGGAAGCCTTCCCAGGGAATGTTTCTTATCTGTGGGGAAAACCTAAAAACAGAGCAAAAACTTTAAATCCAGAATTACAAACATGACCAACCAACAACCAACAAACAGTTCCTGGAATCGTGGAAACTTCCATATCTATAGACACGGCCAAGTACATGTGCAATGAACTCTGTACATGGTCAGACTCAAAACTTGCTTTCTGATAATGCTGGAATGCTCTTCTCCATTCTAGAAGCAATGCGGGAAGGAGGGTGGGGATTTCCAGGGATCCCTAGAGCAGCCCTCTGGTTTCAATTTGACCACTCCACTGCATGGCTTTGGGCAAATCTCACGACTTTTCTAGACTTTTCTTTCAGTCTCTTAAGTTGTGAAAAGCAACTGCGGCTGGTCTTCCCACTTCCGGAATCCAGGGAGATTGCAAGGGTGGAAGATCCCCGGAAACCGTGAAGCCCTCACTCAAGGAGATTTGATAATGACTGTGGCTGGAAACCTTACAGGCTGGGTGGGGCCACTCCTGATGTTTCCCACAAGACATTTCTTCCTGGAAAAAGAAGTGGCACGGGATGGGGCCTGGGAAGCCCACCTCCTGGTGTTCTGCTGCTTCTGCAATTCCTCCCTCACCCGGGCTATCAGAGGCCTCATAAATTAACCCCTCAGTTGCTGTGCTCCAGACAGACTACTCTTTTTACATCCGTTCCCTCAACACTGGTGTTTTAGTCATGCCACTATGGGCAGTTTAAAAAGAACAGCAATTCACACATTGGAAACAACCCAAATGCCCGGCAACCTGGGAACCGTCAGGCAAATTATGATGCCTTCACAAGATGGAATATTTTGCAGTCATTAAAAATGATGTTTATGAATGTTCTGTAGTAGTGCCAGGATAATGCTTATGGCGTACTAGTAAGTGAAATTAAAAAAATATAAAATTATATATACACAGTACAATTACTTTAAAAAGCCTAATTTGTCTTGAAAAAAAAGAGATAAGAAAATAGACTAAATAATCACTTTGGCTACCTCTGGGTAGTAGAATTGTAGATAATTTTAATTTTCTTTCTTACATCTTTCTGTATTTTCCAAAATTAAAAAAAGGAGTATATATAGCTTTTCAGTAAAAAGATACGATCATATAAAAATTTGTATTTATAGCAGCTGTATTGTAGTTGTAAACATATGCAGTCCATGAGGAGAGCAAAATGGATGGAGGGGAGAATGTGATTAAATCAAGACACCTAGAAAAACTGTAGCCTAGGATACACAGAGACATGTATAGGCTTTGTTTGGGAAGTCAGACTTTGAAGAATGAAAGGGCAACTCAGATGTTCTGATGCTCAGGGCAAATGACCAGATTTACTGCCTGGGAAACCATAACATGTGAAACCCAGCTATGTGCTGGCAGCTGTCAATATCACTATTTCTGAAAGGATGAAAAAGAGTGAAAACTTGGCACAGGGGCAGACGCTTTGAAAGTGGGCTGAGCTCAGAAAATGCTCTTCCCTCTCTCTCTCTTTCTCCCTCTCTCTGCAGGCCTTTCTGGTCCCACGCACTCTGGCTCTCCTTGGCCTTTGCCATCCTGGGCTAGCCCTCAGTTTACACTAGGCAGCTTCAAGGGCTAATTTTCTCCCTTTTAATATTCTTCAAAAAGAACTTTCCTGCACGTTCAGAACATTCACATATGGTGCCCGAGGCCCCAGACACAGGGCAAGCAAAGGGCTGCTGGTTCTAGGCAAATGAGAAAGAATCAAAAATCCAGGAAGGCTAACGTAGCTTTCTTCCAGGCCATTCAGCAAAAGGAGGAGGCCACTGGTGACATGTCTCACCTGGGGGACAGAGAGGTTGGCACTCCGCCAAGCCATGCACTTGTCATCTCTCTTGGGACTTTTGCAGGAACCTTCTAGCTGGTCCCTACATCATCCCCTGCTACATCCTCCTGCTGCCATGCACTCAGATTGATCTTTATATCCCCATCCACTCTGTGCCAGGCCTGGCTGGCTGCCAGAGAGAGCAAGAGATGATCAAAGTCCAGTGCCTGCTGGAGAGGAGCTCAAAGTCTGGCAGCGAAGACAGACATTTGGAAGCAAATGAGTGCCATTTGGAAGCCAAAGTGATGACTGGGGCCACACGGTAGGGGGTCAAGAAGACACAGGCTCTCAGCCTCCAGCCCAGCCACTTACTAGCTTAGCTATGTGACCTTGGTCCAATCCTTGGACTTCTCTAAGCCTCACTTTCCTCATCTGTAAAATAGTCAGAGTTACAGTATCTCAGAGGGTGACTGGGACATTTCAGTGGGATAATCTAGAAAAGCTCATCAGAGGGTCTGGCTCACATTGGCACTCAAGAGTTGTTATAATTATTCGCAGAGGGCTTCATGGGGACTGGGGGTGCGGGGCACAAGGTTTCACAGCACAGGTGAGGATGCAGTTGAGTCCTGAAGGATGAGCAGGCATTTGTACTTTGTTTATGCTTCTTCCTTTGTTCAAACCTTCACCCTAACCCCACTATGGAAGGAACAGAGGCCCATCAACGCCTGCAGGATGTATATTTCTCCCACAGACTTTCAACTCAGTGAGGATTTTCTAAATACTTGACTATGGGGAAGGCCCAGGTACCACCTAACTCCTATGGTCTTGCTGCAGACAGGACCTCTTATGGGGGCAGCTGCAGGACATGAGGCGGGGGATGAGGGTGGTGGAGGGGACATTTGGGGCAGCAGCATTTTACCAACTGATAGAGAAGTATTTTAGCATTTTAACAACTGGCTAACCATCTGCACTTTTGCAAACCAGCTGAAGGTCAGTCTGGCCTCTGGTCCAACTCAGCTGGTCTATGGCACATGCTTCCCCCCATGTACCTTGCAATTTCCTGCCCTGGAGCCTTTGCCAGCTGTTTCTTCCCCTTAGAATGCCTGATCTTATCCATCTTTCAAAGCCTGACTCAAAAACCATCATCCCTGAGGCCCTCAGCAGTTTATCTGCACCTCCCTTCTGAACCTTGGCACTTTCTATCTTTGATGATAAATGAGCTGCTCAGGCAGGAGTCCTGAGAGGTCCCTGGGCCCCGCCTCCCCAGCATGGGGCCACTTCTGAGCCCTGTGAACTTGGGCGAGTTGCGTATCCTCTCTGCCTCACTTTCCACATCTATAAACTGGGGACGACAATAACAATTCCTCTCTCCTGGAGTTATCACGAGGGATAAGTGAGTTAATTCATGTAAAGTGCTTATAATGGTGCCTGGCACACGTAAGACTCCGATAAAGACCAGCTCTTCCTTTTCCTATGCTTAGGACAGGCACTCAATGCGTGTTCAATGAATGAATGAAGAATGAACAACTGAATAAAAAGTCTAGTAGTAAATAAAACAAGTAATTAACAAGTTTGAAAAGTATAATAAGAAATGAAAAGCTCAAGTAGCACTGAGGTAAAGATTTAAGAGGCAGGGTCTATATACACATATCCAGCAATTTGTTTCAGGAGGTTAACATGTTTCTCAAAGGTTTTTAACTGTTGTTTAATCAGATGAAATGATTTGATTACCATTATTCCACTTAGTGATATTCATTAAAGCCTAAGCCAGGGAAAATCTTAGAAGGAAAAGGGTAGAGGTGGAGGAAGCATATTAAAACAAGAATGTTCCTGTTGGGATATTTTCAGACTTTTAACCTTTGCAGGCAATCCTATGCCCTCCCCCTCACATCCGACATCCTTCCCATCCCCGTGGCACGGCACCCCGTTGACAGAGTAAACTCTGGGCTCAAGCTTCCTACCTTTGCATCTCAGTTCTGCCTCGATCAGCTGTGTGACCTGGGCAAGCTACACAACCTCTCTGAGCCTGAAGTTACTCAGGAAAAGATAAGAGATTGCGATAGTGTAAGATATGCTACTACACTTGCAGGATTCTCGTGAGGACCCAATGACTAATGCACTTAGAAGAGAGGCTAGCATGTCGTAAGTACTTGGTAAAATTTGGTTGTGATGATGATGATGGCCGCTTTGAAAAACTCAGCTCTAAGGTGATCAAAACACGGAAACACGCAAAATGCCTCAGTAGGGGAGCTGGTCCCTGGTCCCTACACTTCCTCCCTTATTGCTTCAGGAGTGGGATTATCATGGGCTCTTTTTCCTGCAATGGGGACACTATGTGCACTGAGTCTCTAGTTCAGTGACGTCCAATAGAAGTTTCTGTGATGTTGGAAATGTTCTATCTCTGCGGAATCCAATGCAGGAACCACTAGCCACATCTAGCTATTGAGTATTTGAAAAGAGGCAAGTGATACTAAGGAACTGAAGCTCTAGTTTTATTCAATTTAAATTCATTTAAATTTAAACAGCTTTGCACGGCTAGTGGTTACTATACTGGATAGTGCAGCACTACTACTTCCTTAGTCTTTGTATCATAAAGGTAAGGTTTTCCTTCTTTTTCCCTTAAATAAAGAGAAGCTGGTGTCAGACCAGCCCAGACTGCTGTGGCAGCCAGTTAACTGGGATTCAGAAAAGACCTGGATATTGAAATGAACAAGTGAAGCACATGCATTTGATCAGACTAACCCCCCATATTGGAAGAGGGGGCTGTTTTTGAACTTGAGCCCCCAGCTTCTTACCTGTGGTCAAGAGCAACTGCACCTCCTTTGGCTGGGAAAAAACTCCTGGGCAACTGCGTGTAAACAGTTTGACCAGCCCTGAGGGCTGGACGTGGTTAACAGCCCTTTAGTTGGTGTGGTTTAGGATTTGCCCTGCTGCCTCTCCTCGGGGAGGACACCTGTCAAATCCTGCCTCACCTTTCTCCTGCGCACCTGTGGCTAATTTGCTATTCCCAAGCCTCTTGAGAGGAGCTGGCCACCTTGTTAAGTGGAAGATGATCATTATATTTGGATGCTCAGCACTTTCCCTTGGCTGCTGCTCCAAATCCTGAGAGTTCCACAGGCTGGCCACATTTGACTTCTGAAATCCATTCATTTCGGCAAATTGCAGAGGGATCCAGCATCTCATGAGGTAAGAGTAGAGGCCCTGCAAGGCTCAATCCAGCCCCCAGAACCTGAGAAATATTTCTTAGTCACCTATTATGTGCTAAGCTCTATCAGACAGACAAAAATCAACAAAAGGCTTATTTCTTGCCCTTATGTAACTGAAAATGGGGGTTGGGGAAATGAATGACAACACAGTGTCTTGTTATTCACGTGATGCTCCATGGACCAGCAGCATCAGCACCACCTGGGAGCTTATTAGAAATGAAGCATTTCAGGCCCCACCCCAGACCTAATGAATAGAATCTGCATTTTAATAAGGTCCCAGGGGATTCAAATGTACGTTAAAATTTGAGAAGGCCTGCTATAGTATACATCTAGGTTATAAGCACCATGACAGTGAGAATAATAATGGCCATTATCTATAAAGAGATTAATGCATGCCGGATTTTAAGTGCTTTCTATATATTAACACATAATAGCTTCACAACAGCCCTCTGAAGCAGATTCTATGATAGCTCCCATTTTACAGATAAGAAAACTGAGGCTCAGAGTGGTTAAGTAACTTGTTCAAGGTCACAGAGCTAGTAAGTGTTAGAACCAAGATATAAACTCTGGCTCCAGAATAAAAAATATCCAAAGGTATAATTAATGTGCTGTGAAGGTCCTTAGCTTTACCTAAATAGCTTCCAAATAGCATTTTCCTACTAGTAGCAACTAGACTTAATCGTTTCATCTGTAGATGAAGGCATTTCTACCTCACAAAGTTGAGTGTACGGATTAAATTCTGAAAGTAAAGTAGCTCACATAGCACATGACACATAGTAGGTACATCAAATGTTCATTACCTTCCTTCAGGCATCTTTATGCCTCCATCAAGGGAGGACTTACAAGGAATCAGACGCAGTTCTGGTCTCTTCACCTCCCTTCTCAGAATCCTTTCCAGCTCCTCACTGCTTATAGGAGAAAGTCCTGACACCTTGGTGGGTCTCTCAACTTTCTTTCCTGTCTAATTTGTTGCTCTACCCAACACCTCTTCAGAACAAGGTCTCGCTTTCTGTTTTCTCACCTTCCTGCCCTCCATGGTATGCATTCTGTTCCCTTAGCAGAGAGCTTCCTTCCCTATAGCCATGCAGCATTCATTTGATGTTTCTGATACTCCCAGACCTGCCCAAGTGTGCAACTTACTTAACCTCACTGCACCTCAGTTCCCTCATCTGTGAAATGGGGAGAGGTGAGGCTAGCTCCTGCCTCAAGGGGTACTGTGATGATTGAATTAGTTAATACACATGAAGTATAGAGCAGGACCTGCCACATACTAAGTGATGATCAAAATCTCTTATAATATCTAAGAGGAGGTCAACCTGGTTTAAGGAAGTAAATAATAATCCTTGCCGTTGACGGATCACCTGCTAAGTGTCAGTGATTGTGTGTGGCACTTACATAAGTTAGTTCATTAGTCATCGAAACAGCTCCATGAAGTAGTAATGATTATTTTTTGTGTACAGCTAAGAAAACTGAGGCCTGAAGCATGTGATCAGTAGAGCCAGTGGCAATCTAAGGGCTGTCTGAGTTGACACTGGCAACATGGCTCTTTGGACCGAAAGCCAGAACATATAGGTTTCAGACCCAGCTCTGCTCAGTTCTGCAAGCATTTATTAAGCACTTACTATATGCTATCCACCGAGCTAGGCCCTGGACACTCAGTGCATCCTGAGGTTGTAGGAAAGGGTTCTTGGAGGAGGTGATACCTAAAATGAGTCTTGAAGGATGAACTGACGGGGGTAGTGAGATGATGGAGCAGAGGGGAGGCAGTGGTCCAAGAAGAGGGCAAAGCATGTGCAAGGCACTGTGGCACTGCCTTGCAAATCCACTGAAAACATGCTTATGACTCCAGAAAAGTCCACTCATCCCTCTAGGCCTCAGTTTTATCATCTTCGACAGGAATGAAGCATGTTTGACATGCCTGTTCTCAGCTTTTCTCTTGACTTTAAATTCCATATCCAATGATGGAACGGTCCTTATTTTGTGAAACAACCAAACACCTTTTGAATATAGACAGAAAACTAAGATTGGAAGGAAATACCCCATATGGTCTCAGTGCTTATTCCTGGATGCAGAGACTATGGGTGACTCAAAGTTTCTTCTTTAAAGTTTTTGTGTACTTATATTTTATTTAATAAGTATATTAGTTTTATGTCCTGTAAACATTCATAAAGATTATAAAAAGATTCTAGAGATTAGGGATGAGGCTTTCAAATATTATTTCTTTAAAACCATAGTCCATGGACAGCAAGACAGACTAGCAAAGACAGCACAGAGCAGGGCCTGATGCCAGGAGTTCAGACACTAGTTTTGCAACTTTAGCTGCATGACCTTGGCAAGTTAATCAACTCCAGTTAAGTTAATGTAACCAAAAAAAAAAAAAAAAAAAAACCAACAAACTTTCAAGAAACATAGTTACCTTCCCTCAATGCAAGCTACTTTGATTTTTTTTAATTCAATTCTATTTAATTTTTAAAAAATGCAGGTTATAACCCACAGCATCAGGGGAAAGGGCTAAATAGTATTTTCAACCTTGTGGGCCATTTGGTCTCTGTCACAACTAACCACAAGTGCAAAAGCAGCCAAAAATAATATGTAAACAAGTGGGTATGGCTGTGTTCCAATAAAGCTTTATAAAAACAGACAGTAGGCCAGGCTTGGCCTGTGGGGTATTGTTTGCCAATCTCTGCACTGCATTGGTTTAATGGCCCATTAATGGGCTGTAACCTACAGTTTGAAAAATATTGGGATTAGAGTTGCTTTTACCCTGGCCAGATGAAATAAATTGCAGCAACGCTCATGTCACAAAATAGATCATGTTTTAAAACTTTGTTTCTTAAGTTAATTATTTAGAATTCAACATGCATTTTGTTTTTCATTAGAACCATTTATATAATGGTTGGAATTCCAGGTGAGCCCACAAGTAGCCCTGCAGAAAACAGGTCTAATATATGGTTCTCCCACTCTGGGTTGTCCCCATTCATCCATTGACTATGAATTTCTCCAGGACCCACTAGCACTGGGTGGACATTTTAGGGGACTTTTGTGCAAGATGTGATCACTGCCCTCAAGAAGGTGAGAAAGTAGCATTCGTCCTCTGGGGAAAGGCATTCTGCACTGCTGCTTAAGATGTCAGGAAAAAAATAGTCCTCCTGTCTCCTTCTTGCTGTTGAGGTTCCTAGGGTGTCAGCCCAAGCAGACTTTATGTTGGGGAGTATTCACTGTGGTGTGTAAGCCAATCAGTTGTGAGCTGTGTGGCTAATAATGGTCAGAAGTACTGAACTGTGCAAATGATTCACTTGTGTGTTATTTATTTTTTAAAAAAGTAAAGTAGAAGAGTGTAGTGAACCTTTGTCAACTTTCTTGGGTGCTTGGAACCACAGATGACCTTACTGTTTGGAGAATTTCCCATATTATTATTCCATAGTTCAACAAGGTAGAAATTCACCTTTCCAGACACCCCTGCTACTAGGGTGCAGGGATGTGACCCAGGCTCCACTGATTTAGAAGCAAGTGGTGTGACATAGATGGAACTTGACAAGAGTGGTAGCAGAGACATTCAGCTTTCAGGGGTAATGGTGACAGAGGTCCTGCTGGGAGTGGCCAAAGTTCAGCCTCAGTGGTAAAAAGTCCAGTGTCTATGGCTCTGAGCAATCCTGGGGTGCAACTTGGGCACTGCTCCAGGTTGTGTGGGCTCAAAGCCTGCTTCTCCAGCTTCAATGCCCTCCAGAAGTCTTCTTAAGCTCTACTAAACATTTAGACGCATGGGACCATCATAGGCCACACTTGTCCTGCATGACAACATCAGACGTTCCTTTTACTGGGAGTCTTTATAACGATTCACCCAGCCATCTCAGAGCTATCTTCTGCCCCGGTGACACTCAGGTGCAAGGAGATAAGATCCAGTTGGGTGGTTGTGAGAACTACTCTGCTTTCCCCAATATCTCTTGTAACAACTCCACAGAAGTAGCTTTCAAGGTCCCTGCAAGGGACATTGCCAGTTATAGGGATCAGCGAATTCAAGGAAGCCCAAAGCTCTGGAAGTACTATACCAAGTACTATAGATACTTGGTATTTATACCAAGTATCTATAGTACTACAAGGCCAGATCTAATGTACCAACCTAGGGTCATTCTGACCATAAGCAACATTACTTAGTAACACAGTTGATATTGTAATTCTTATCATGTTTCCAGGGGAACAGAGCTAGAAAATTAACCCAACGTCAGATTCTCATGCAGGAGTGGAAGGGATCTGTTAACCCTCTGCCTACACTGGGCCTCCCAGAGGTTTTCTTTCTGCTAAGCAGTTTCAACTCTTGCAACTAAGCATTCCTACTAGTAGTCCTGTTTGTATCAAGGATACCTCTGCTCACTTGTGTTCTGATATACATTCCTTGATGGGAAAGAATGGGGAAGGGTTATAATTAGAAGGCTGGAAATTTTGCATAACCCTGGGTATGTCTGTTGGAGTATGTTAAAATTTGGATATCACCTGTCACATATTGATGTGCTGGGGTGATCTTTTGGGAGGGTTTCTTAGAAGATGTATTTGGGTACCATTAACTTCTAATATCTGGTATGTTTGCTTTATTAACTCTATTTCCTCAAGTGTAAATTCTTCCATTTGTTAAGACTGTTCTGTTTCTTCCATTCGTTTTCCTCAAATAGTTGGTGATTGGTGATTGGATACTCATGTTTGTGGTTGAGATTTCCCTGGTAGACACAGGGAAAAAGATGTCTGCCACATCTGTTTACACAGCTCTGCTTACAAAAGGGGGGAAAGCTGCCACTGCCTAGATGTAAATTCTGGTTTGTTTCCCATGAGACTTGGGGAGAGTAAAACTACCTAACTGTCTAGTCTTCTAGCTGAAGCTGATCTCTGTTCCTCTCGGGTATTACCAGTTACTCCAGGCAACAAAACACTCTTATTTATCCTACTCCTTTTAATTTTATGGTGACAAATTACTGAAATCATTCATGGCCAAACACATCTAGGAATCACTAGTATTTCCAGTAATGATTTGGGGCAGGGAAATTTTGTCATAGATTTAAGATGATTCTATTAAAAAATAGTAGTAGCTTCACATGACCCCTATCCTCAAAACTGAGGTGTTTACATTTATCATTACTATTTGGAAAATAAATATAGCCTAATCATAATCATACAAAATTTATCTGAGTTTTTTTTTTTTTCCTAAATAAAGTATCTGAGGGACTGAAAGATTTCAGAAGCTCAAAAAATAGTAGCCAAAGTTCTGGAACAACTTAAACTACAGAAATTTTATACTGGTACTGAGCTTCTTCAAAACCTCACAATGAAAAATGAAGCTATCCAAAACCAACGTAGCAACTGGAAAGCTATGCCCACATGAAAGAGTCAAATGGTATATGAAGGCCTAGTTCCAAGTACTCCAGCCAAGAAAGGCTCTTCTGACAAGCAGAGATGGTTTGAGGCACAAAACAATCCATATTTCAGTCAACAAATATGTTCCAGGCCTTCTGCTCGGCGTGGACAAAAAGCACATAATATTCAGCTCCTGTTCTTGAAGAGTCTATGGAAAACCATATAAACACCATGGCCTTACTTGACTTTGCCAGAACAGAGATAGAGTCAAGGGAATGTTGTTTGATTTGGGGGGGGGGGGGGGGAAGAAGACAGAAAAAGAGAAAATAAAAACAGCTCCAAATTAGAATCTTATCTCCCACTGGAAACGTCTTGTTTGTAAGTTTTGGCATGAAGCTGCTGTAAACACTTGGCTGGAAACAGAGTCCTCTCTCCTCTGAAGCCCTTCCCTGTGTATTTTCAGACGCTAATAAATATCAATGCCTAGCCTATCATGGAACGGGAAGAAACAGCTTTTCGTCTGGAAGGAATCAGACACAGGCTTCTTTAGGGACAACGATAATAACATTTTAGAGCCAAAAAATAAAAATAAAAAGAAGATACACAGTATCAGCTCCTCTTTGGTGGGGGTGAGGGGCGCTCCCCTTGTGCCAGGCATGGCACTGGATGTCTTAGCTACAGTATCTAATTCATTGCTTACACCAGTCCCAAGAGGCTGGTTTTGTTCCCATTTCACAGTTGAGGAGAAGAGTTTCAATAGGGGTGAAATGACTCATTCAAGGTCCCAGAACTAGAAGAAGCAGAGCCGGGATCCAAACCCAAAGGTTGATCTGACTCCCAAATCCATACTCTTCCAGAGGACCAAAGTGAACAGAACTCGAAAAATGACAAGTTCTTTCTGTTTTGTGTGGTCCCCTGAAAATTCAGCCAAGGAGGAATGGAAAGACCGAGATAATTGACTCTGACAAATTCTAGGACATGTTCTCTTTACTCGGCTCCCCCTTGCAGCTCATGCCTCTTTAAAACTTGTCCCAGAAAGTCTGGAATCCTCAGATGGTCTCCCTAGACTTACAGCCACTTCAACTACACTCTGAACCCTGAAATAGATTCCGGAAGGGAAGATGGAAGCTACATAACAGAAAATATAACGGGAGCCATGCAACTGTGTTGAGTTGGGGGCGGGGGGTATGTCACACGATGAGATGTATATTTTAGAAGTTTCAGTCTGGTGGCCATGAGGATGGAGCTGGTCAGAGAATATTAAGCCTCCCGTCCAGGGAGACCATTTAGAAATCAAATGCAGTAATAGCAGTAAGAGGGAATGAGGGACTGAACCATGCAGTGAGGCAGCAATCTGGGGAGGAAGGATTAGAGGAACGGGAGACGGCACAGATGTAGCATCAGTGAGACCTGCTGACCAGCTGGCTGTAGGAAGGAGGGAAGGAGAGGAAGGAGTGTGGGGTGAGTCCCATTTTCTGACCGAGGTGACCAGGTTGATGGTGATGCCATTCTTAGAGACTGGGGTGGCGGGGAAAGGAGGAATGGTCGGTTTGGGGGGAAAGATGTTGGCTTTAGTTTTGAGGTGGTTGTGGGCACTCCTGATGGAAATGTTCCATAGGCAGTTGGATCAATGGATTTGGCCCCTTCTTTCATCCTACAAATATTTACTGACTTTGTGATATACACCAGATGTTGAGCTTGGCATTAGGTGTGGCGTGACAACCAAAACAGATGTGTTCTGTGCCCTTACGAAGCTCACAGGCAATAAACACACACACACACACACAGTTGCTGTGTTGGGCAGAAGAGAATAAGGTGCCCTGAGAAGAACCAGTCTGAGAGTGTGAGACTTGACAGTGGAAACTGGAAGGCTGAGCTGGATCAGGTTCTGGAGCTCAGAGGTGGTGATGTCTGTCTGGAGATGGAGGGGGTGTCATCTGCATAGAGGCAGGAATTGAAGAGTGGCAGGGTAGGTGAGTCAGAGAAATTGCCCTATTCTACAGGCTGCTGGGGTAGGGATGGGGGCTGAAGAACTAGTTACCCCAAAGGCCAAGGCCAATAGTTTCCATCCTCCCAGCCATCACGATTCACACTCATAGAAAGCAACGTCTTGGTGTGTCTGACTGAGGTTGTTTTCTGCCCAGGGACCACAGGCACATTGCCACCTCTCCACTTTGGGCATATTTGGCACATGAAAATATGTACACGGCACCCACTGATTTGGTCTGGATGGCGGGAGACATGAGTAATCCTCTGATTAAGTTAATTCTAGGCTGGATTGAAATATTGATGCTAACTTGGGATTTAAAAAAAAAAAAAGAGTCAACTTTTGTCTCACTCATCCTCCATTCTCTACTCTAAACTGAAAAGCCAAGATACATGGTTTAGGAGCCCAATTAAGCCCGATCCATCCTGGCAGAAACAGAGCATCCAGTGAGCGTTTCAAAACCACTTGGAACCATTTAACAGAGAAAAGTGCATTGAGCCCAAACTGGGAGTTGTTCAGCTATTTGCGGATAAGATCTCCAACAGCAATAATAAAAGGGAACATTTATTGAGCACTTACTACGTGCTGGGCACTGTTCAATGCATTCAATCTTCAAACAGCCTTATGAAGGATTTATTCTTAGGACCTCTATTTTGTAGATGAAGAAACTGAGGCACAGGGAGGTTAAAGGCACTTTTCCAAGACACCCTGGCTTTTAATTGGAAGAGCCTGGATTTGAACCCAGAAGTCTGGATCACAGAGCCTGTTCTTTAACCACTCGATAAACAGCATCACTACTGCAGTAGTTAGAGTGAACAAACCTGTGTACACAGGAGAAGGGGCCTGATTTGTGAGATGCTGGGGGGAGATGTTCCCTTAGGAACAGGTCCACATCTCTGTGGACCTGTTCCCAGGAGAAGAGGGGATGCCTCCAGGCAGCCTCCTTTCCTGATGGTGGTTTGGATGCCTTGCCTCTGAGAGGGTGAAACCATCCTCAGAAAATCTTGGGATTTTCCAGGTAAAAGGCAACCTGGAAAGCGCTGAGTGCAGCTACTCATTTACAGATGCGGAGGCTGAGGCATGGGGAAGTGGACGGATGGCGCTGGGGAGCAGCAGAAGCCAGGTCAGAGGGAGCTTCCTCTTCCAGGGGGCCCTCCCTTCCTTCTCTGCCATAAGGATTCTGCTTCATGGGAACTTCTATGCTGTCTCCTGCCCACATGAGAGGCCCACTTCTGGCTGAGCAAGTGTTATGGTTTCCCCCTGGAATCCCCAGGGCAGACGGATGAGATGAAGATAAAACATCTCCCACCCAAGGAGCTGGTATCCCCCTAAGCTGCCTTCACAAGGAAGCCCCCTTGCACTGCAGAGGCCTCATCCCTCCAGATTTGCAGACCCTCTCTTCTGACCCAGGCCACTTTTATCCCAAACTGGGCCAGCCCTATGCAAACCCATTTCAAAGATTCCACCCAGGTCTCTGATAACCCCTCAAGGTCATCTAGATGCCTCCAGTGAGTTTCTGGAAACTGGGCAGTTCTGACCCCCAGCATCCCTCTCCTCTCCCACTCCTGTACCACCCTGGAGGCAATACCTACTCACCATAAGGTGGTGTTTGGCCAGAAGGGAGCCCCTCTCTTTGGCCATCCAAAGCCAACATAAGTCTTACCTTTCCACCTGGAGGTTGACTTTGGAGGGCTCCACGTTGGGATTTTCCCATTCCATCTGAGGGCAGTGCATGAAATAGCAAAGGGTGTACAGGGCCTCCGGCTCCCAGTAGAGCGCCCCCTGCTTGTGGTGCAGGGGGGTGCCATTGCCATGGTGCTTGGCGTTGAGGGGCTGCAGGTGATGCATTGCTCGGGACACCAGGTCACCTGTGGACAGAAGTAACATTTCAGATCCTTCAGGCAGCCAAGACTTGCAGAGAAGATGTGCCTGGATATCTCGGCAGAGATTTCCATCCTGAGATTCCCTCATTCAATGGGAGTGGTCCCATGAGACCTCCAGGCCACACATCAAGCAGAGAGGAAAGCATTTGTTCATTCACCACATGACTGTCAAGGGCTTACCAGGTCTGGGGTGCTGTTTCAAGCACAGAGGGCTGCTAAGATAACTCCAATCCTGCCCTTCTGGGACCCATTGTTTCTAACAAGGCACAGAAAGCCCTTTGTATGTGTCTGCTTCCGGCCTCCCTCACCTTGGGACACACCCTCTGTCACATCCTCTGCTGTAACCAGCACTGCTTTCTTTGAAGTCACAAGAACTGTCACTTGCCTTTAAGCCTGGGCATACACTATTCCCTCTATCCAGAACATTCTCTCTCTCCTCTTTTCCAGGCTAACTCCTACTGATTATCCAGGTATCGGCTTATATATTAACTTCTCCAGGAAGCCATCCTGGAATCTCCCGCACTCCCCTGTGTCTCATATCACACTGTACTTTCTTGGGTACAGCATTTAGAGCACTGTGTCACAATATTCTTTTTCTTTGTCAGTCGTTCCCAACAACAGCCACTCAGTCCTAAATGACACTTATTATGCGATAGCACTAATTCATTTGATTCTCACAATACCCTATAAAGTAGGTACTTTTATAAACCCATTTTACAGATGAGGAAACAGAGGCTCAAAGAGGTTAAACAACTTCTCAGGGGTGCACAGCTATGAGTAGCAGAGGGAGGATTTGACCCCGGCAGTCTGGCTCCAGAATCCATGCGCTTAACGGTGCTCCTTGAGGGGCATGTTTTACTTTTCTCAGCACTGGCAAACCCTGAGAACACTCTGGTCTTTCTTACACTTTCTCAGAAGGAAACCAGCCTTCTCCTTAATCAAACCAAAGCTGCATGCTCCCAGATTGGCCATGGAGGGAAGATCCTCCTGTGGGATGCTGGCTGGGCCTGAAGCCCCGACTTTGCTTGGCTAAGATGGTGTTTCTCAAACTTGGATTGCTTGTAAGCAGGCTTCGTGAATGTAGCTGTATCCAAACACCACTCGTACCATTATGTACTTAATCTTCGATGGACTCCTTTTGTTTTTTAAAATACATATATCTAAAAAGGAAACATTATGTCACTGCCATAAACGGAAAATCAGTATCACCTGCCATAAACAGAAGGTCATTGTGAAAGTTAACTTGATGAAAAGGAAACAGCATAATTAATTTATAGGTGAATTCTGGTCCTGCTTTCTACTGTTATAAATAATGAGTGAGAACATTGTTAGGGGCTCATATCAAGTGGGGCCTTTCTTCTGAAAGCAATTAGAATTAAAATAGAATTTAAAAGAGTCACTCCCATGACCAATGTTATTTAAGGCACTCCCCCTGTCCCACTGGAAATCATCTCATGCACAGTGGGAGGTGTTGCACACTTGGGGAGACACTCCTCTAAGATATCTGTGATGGTGAATTTTATGTGGCAACTGGGCTAGGCTACGGTGCCCAGTTGGCTGGTCAAACACTAGACTAGATATTGCTGTGAAGCTATTTTTTACATGGGATCAACATTTAAATCAGCAGATTTTCAGTAAAGCAGATTACCCTCCATAATGTGGGTGGGTCTCATCCAGTCAGTTGAAGGAAGGCCTTAGGAGAAAAGATAGAGGACCTTGAAGAGGAAGGAATTCTGCCTTCAGACTCATGACTGAAACATCAACTCTTACTGGAGTTTAAAGCCCCCATTCCCAATCCTTCATTGCTCAGCTGAAACCAAGCCTGCAGAGCCCACCAGTTCTCTGCCATCCAGCTGTACTTTTTTTTTTTTTCTTTTTTTGAGGTACGCAGGCCTCTCACTGTTGTGGCCTCTCCCGTAGCGGAGCACAGGCTCCGGACTCACAGGCCCAGCGGCCATGGCTCGCGGGCCCAGCCATTCCGCGGCATGTGGGATCTTCCCGGACCGGGGCACGAACCCGTGTCCCCTGCAAAGGCAGGTGGACTCTCAACCACTGTGCCACCAGGGAAGCCCCAGCTGTACTTTTTAACATGACACTTTTTACCTAAAATCCAAACCCAAGAAAGTGAGGCTCAGTGAGAGGCAGGAGTTTCTCCTCTGAAGGCCCAGGGCCTGCCTTCTAGGTTCCCATTTCCTATCTGAGGAAAAGGGCCACTTCCTCAAAAGAAGATTGACAAGAGGACCATTCACCCCCTCTGTGGGAGTGAGACTATGGAGATGAGGTCTCACCTGAGGGTGGAAATGGCAAATATTCCCCTTTCTCTTCCATGCCCATGAGATGCTTAGTCAATCGCAGAGCCCTTATCCACTAAGTGTAGATGCAGCCTTAAAAATCTTTCTTGGGCTTCCCTGGTGGCGCAGTGGTTGAGAGTCCTCCTGCCGATGCAGGGGACACGGATTCGTGCCCCGGTCCGGGAAGATCCCACATGCCGTGGAGCGGCTGGGCCTGTGAGCCATGGCCGCTGAGCCTGTGCGTCCAGAGCCTGTGCTCCACAACGGGAGAGGCCACAACAGTGAGAGGCCCGCGTACCGCAAAAAAAAATCCTTCTTGAGGCAAGATTCCAAGTGACCACTATTTCTGATAGGAGTTGTCAGAGGAAAGGAAACTTCTATGTTGCCAGAGTCCTAAGGCCTCATCAAGACGACCTAATCAGAGTACAATCCACTAAGCTTAATATCTGAACAGTGATGCAGGAGTTAAACAGATAGCAGTGGGGCGGGGTGGGGGGAAGGTTTGCTTCGCTACACCCCTCTGCCTCTTATCAAGCCTAACCTAGAGTCTGACCCTCCTTCTCTCCATTTGCCACAGCAGGAAAATATATGCAAGAACCTCAAAAAAGAATCAGAGAAGGAAATTCTCTTTTAGTGGCAGGTGGGCAGGGAAGATGCCCGGGGACCTGCAGATGGAAAATGTGGAGAAACATGGCTCTACATGAACAACAGTCCCAGCTGCCATTCATTGAGCGCCTACCCTATACCAGGCACTGTGAAAAAGCACTTCATGTGCATTGTTTCTAATCCTCACAAGGCTCTATAGGGTATGTTTATATTATTTTAGCTTTAGAGCAGTGATCTGCAACCAGGGTGATTTTGCCTCCCAGGGTATGTTTGGCAATATCTTTCTGGTGTCATGTCCGGGGGGCTGTTACTGCATCTAATGGGTAGCAGGAAGAAATGTTCTTAAACATCCTACAATGCACAGATCAGTCCCCACAAGAAATAATTTAGCCCAAATGTCAATAATGCCCAGGTTGAGAAATCCTGTTTTACAGATAAGGAAACTGAGGCTCAAGGTCACAAGGCAGAGATAAAATTCCAACCCGGGTCTGTCTAACTCTAATGTCTGTGCTCTTCACCCTACACTGACCTGAGTCCTTCTTTCAGAGACATCCTGCTGCATCTGTGGCCAGCTCCAAGTCTATGATGGGGCCATTTGGCATTATGTAGCCAAGGTGTTAATGTATGCTCCTTTCCCTTGATTCAGTAATTCCATTTCTGGGACACTGTCCCAATGTTAGAATCCAAAATGCAGCAAAATCTTCATGCACAAGGATTTTCACCCAAACCTTATTTACAGGGTCCAAAATTTGACAAAGAAACAAATGTTTGAAAATCAGAGCATGGTTAAATAAACTCTGGTATGTGATAAAACTTAATCAGTTACTAAAAATGTTTACATAGAGTGGCAATAAATGATGAAAAGCTTTGTGTTAAAATGGTAAGTGGGGAAAAAAGTGAAATTCAAAACTGCATAGAGTGTGATCAGGATTATGTTATTAAAAAATATGCTCTGAGTAAATACCAGGAGAAAAAAAAAAGCAAAATGTTGACCAAGGATTTCTCTGCCTAGTGGGATTGTGGGTGACATTCCCTTCCAACTTTTCTGTCATTTCTGAATTTTGAATTATGGCATGTGCTATTTGGTATTATCAGAATAATAAGCTTACCGAGGTGGTGGTTAAATTTCTTATACCTTCCATCTAGGGTCAGGTTGGGGTACACTTAATCTGTTACAGTATTGCTTCTGTTTTATGTTTTAGTTTTTTGGCCAGGAGGCATGTGGGATTTTAGCTCCCCAACCAGGGATTGAACCTGCACCCCCTGCATTGGAAGGTGAAGTCTTAACCACTGGACCACCAGGAGAGTCCCCCTCTGTCTTTCTTGAAAGCACTCATAAAAAAGCTCAAAATAAGAAAATCAAAATGGAGTAGAGATGAGAAGAGGATCCATGTTTTGGGGCAGTGCATCACCCCTCAAGTTCCCCAAGACCCTGGGAAGGCTTTGGCCTTGATTGGGCTAACCATCTCCTCAGAGCATCGTTCAGCTCACCCTGCACTTACAGGTTCCCTGCTTTTGCTTTTGCTCTTGTTGTTTTCTCATCTTAGAGTGGCCCCCCCACTTCATCCTCTCAACTACTGACGACCTTCAAGGCTGTGATCAAATGCCACTTCTTCCCTGGAGCCCTCCAGGATGCCACAGATAAGAATCAACTTCCCATTCCCCTGTGTATACACAACACCTGCTAATAAAGTCGAACATGTTACTTGTTTAATTCAGATGTGTTTTAAGTGCCCACACATCTACTTCCCCTACTAAGCTTCACAGGCAGAGATATGACTCATTCATTGTCCTGTTCTTGGAGGAGCAGTGTAGTGTAATGGTTAGGGACAAGCTCTCTGGAGTCAGACTGTCTGAGTCTGAGTCTCCAACCTGCCACTGCCAGCTGCATGATCTTGGGTGAGTTAACTTCTTTGTATACAGGGATGATTATGACCTTTGTGAATTTGTTGTGTGGATTAAATTGATAACATGGTATAAAGTACCCAGCATTGGTTTCTTCATTTGAAAAATGGAGATAATAATAGTGCCTAACTCATAATATGAAATGAAGCAATCACAAATCACTTAAAGCACCTGGAATAGGGTCTGGCACATGCTAAGTGTATATAATAAGTATTCAGCACTATTTCTTTTACTTTGTATCATCACATCATCATCATCACCACCATCATCATCTTCACCATCACCATCTTGTCCATCATCATGACCACCATCATCATCACTTTCATTATCATCTTCATCATCATCACCATCATTTCTATCTTCATCATTATCACTACCATCATCATCACATCATTATCATCATCATCATTGTTATCAGCCGAGCCTCTGGATCAGAGGCCGAAAGGATGTCTCTGATGAGGGCTGGCCATAGGAGATGGAATTGGCACGGGGATTTTGTAATCACAAGCTCTATTTCAAATCCCACTCTATGTATGTGCTATCTGCTGCTTCACCTGTCAGCTTCATGAACCCAAAACAACAAATCCACTTGTCACTAGCTGCACTGAGTTTGGGTGTCTGGAGTTTGGTTCTAGGAACCTACTTGAGAACCCGCTTATAACCAGGTTTTCCAAATGTCAGCCATTTGAGAATCAGCATCATGAATTCTCACATATCTGTGTGCAGCAGGTACAGTTTATTTACTTAATATTTTTCTTTAAATTGGCTCATTCTTTCACACAATGAATTCATTTTAAAAGGAACCTTCATATCAGTGCCATAAAAGGAAAACCAATATTTTTCTAGTACCCATGAGAAATTCATAGCAATTAAAAATAGAAAGTGTTTTGCGTATCACCTACAATCATCTCCCATGCAACCCTTCGGGAAACGCTGCTCTGACCTGCCAGACTCAAGCTATCAGTGGAGCTCCCTCTAAGCCGTCTTCCTGCATGCCAGTGGGATCCCCCTGAGACAAAGGGCTGCACCTTCCAACATGGGCTCCTTCTGCCAAAACCTACGCTGTGACAGCACCTTCAATTCCTTCCCCGCTCTTCATCCTCGGTCAAAGACCACTTACTATAGTACGTTTTCAAAACCTCACACAACCCTGGGGTAGGAGGTATGATCACCCTCTTTTCACAGATCCCTGGGGATCCGAGTGATCACGTCACTTGCCCTAGGTCACACAGCAAAGATAAGGAAGCCAAGGCATTCCCCAGCATCATAAACTGCGGTTTAACTTGCCTCACTGAAACTCCTCCCCTTGAAAAAACGAAAGACCATGTATAGCCCAGTACAAAGTAATGAGAGATTTGTTTTAAAGGAGAAGGAGAGCTGGAGAAACAGGGATGGACAAAGGAAGACTGAACTCTGGGTCCAGCAGGAAACTTAGCATTATGCATTCATTCATTCATCAAATATTTATTGCATCCTACTATGTGCCAGACATTGTTCTAAGCACTGGGGATACAGTCAATGATGTTAAAAAAGTCTGAGCTCTTATGGGGTTTACAGTCTTGGTGAGGTGGACAGAAAATAAACAAATATATAGTATGTCAGGTGGTGCTAAGTGCTATGAAGAAAATTAAAGCAGGAAGTGTGTATAGAAAGCAGTGATGCAGGGAGGGTTAAGTGAGTGGGGCTGTCATAGGAGGGCCTCTCTGAGGAGGTGACATTTAAGCAGAGGCCTGAATGAAATGAGGGAGGAGCTTTGTAAAAATCAAGGGAAAAGCTTTCTAGGCAGAGGGAGGAACAAGTGCAAAGGCCCTGTGGTGGAGTAGAACATTCAAGAAATACCAAGAGGCCAGTGGCCACTTGACCACCTGAAAAGGTCACAAGTGCATTCTAGGAGCTGGAGGCAGCAGGACCTTCTGAAAAGATCCCATTTGCATTCGAGAGACCCCCTTTTCCAAGCAATAAGGGCTGTTTTTCTTTCTGGTGACACCAAGGGGAGACAACCCAGAAACCTTTTTATGCACAGTTGTAAATTAATGGCCCCACTTTGATGAACTCATTGAGTGGGAACAACAAGTTCACAGTTTAGTGTGAAAAGAAAACAGAAAGAGGCATTTTTCGATGAAGCCCTCATTTTTTCCCCTTTAAACAGCAGAAAGCAATTACTCTAATTAATGACTCTCCAATGCAGTTTTAATTCGGAGCTTGGGGGCAAGGCAGGGAATGTCGGGCAGACGGGCTGCAACAAGATCTTGGAGGACACAACTGTGGGACTGATGGGACCAAATGCAGAGTCGAGTTGGTACAGAGGAATGGATAAAGAAGATGTGGTACATATATACAGTGGTATATACTGCTCAGCCATAAAAAAGAACAAAATAATGCCATCTGCAGCAACATGGATGGACCTAGAGATTGTCACATTAAGTGAAGTAAGTCAGACAGAGAAAGACAAATATCATATGAAGTTGCTTATAAATTGGAATCTAAAAAAAAGGGTGCAAATGAACTTATTTACCAAACAGAAGTAGAGTCACAGATGTAGAAAACAAACTTATGGTTACCAGGGGATAAGGAGGGGAGGGATAAATTGGGAGATTGGGACTGACATACACACACTACTGTATATGAAATAGATAACTAATAAGAACTTGTTGTATAGAACAAGGAACTCTACTCAATATTCTGTAATGGCCTATATGGGCAAAGAACCTAAAAAAAAAAAAAGAGTGCATATATGTATATGTATAACTGATTCACTTTGCTGTACAAATGAAACTAACACAACATGGTAAATCAACTATACCCTGATAAAAATAAAAAAAAAAAAAGAAAACCAATAAAATAAAATAAAGTAGCCTTAACTTCTGTTCTCTCAAAAAAAAAAAAGTGAGAACAGCCAGAGCCTCTGCTTTCCTTGTGGCCTCAATGGAGGAGACAGGACAGACCAGCTTTCCCCAGACCTACTCCTGACCTGGTTCAGGTAAGAAGACCTGGTCTGCCCACCAGACTCTAAGCATTGCCTTGCGAATTTCCTCGGGCTCACAGTTAAGAATCACCAGGCTTGTGTCAGTCTGTGGACTTTTGTGGTCTCCTGATTTAGCTTCTCATTCAAATAATTTGACATACAGAGATTCAGCTCTAGTTCTCTGAGTTCAAAATTCAGTTTAATATTTGACAAGAGTTTCATTAAGAGTTCCCCTCCTCTGTAGCATTTTCTTCAGCTTTTGTTTCACAGACTAGTTCACTGTGGGTCATTCATGTATTCATTTGACATTCAACAGATATTTCCTAAGCTGCAGGCGATGTGTTAGTTGCTTAAAATGCAAAGCTGAACTGGATGCAGAAAAGTAGAAAAAGAAAAATGGTTTGAAATGTGACCCTGCCACTTCCTAGCTGTGTGGCTCTGGGCAAAACATTTATCCTTCCAGGTCTTAGTTTTCTTATCTATGAAATGAGAATAAAAATACCTTTAATATATTTAAAGCACTTGGCATGCAGTAGGTGGTCCAGAAGTAGTGGATATATTTTCACCCCAAGCCATAACAGGCTGGACAAAGAAAGTGCTCTGGACATCACCACTGATCAAGACAGTTCTGGATTCTAATAAGATGCCCTGAGGATAGAAGCAGGGGGAATACAGGCAGAAGTCTCAGCGGGCAGGGGGGTCCTGCCATCTAGGTGCTGGTGAGATACTAGGTAACCTTTGTGAATTCTCATGTCTCCAGTTTAGTTTTGAGGAGAGCACCCCCAATACATCCTACAGAGCAAACTGCGATCCTCAGACCTGGAAGGCACACAGATCTGACAAACATGATGATCTTACAGAGGCGGACTCTCATTCCACCTGTATCATATAGAAACAGCTGGGCTTCCCCCAGAGACTGGGAGTCAGGCCTAGTGGTGAAAGCTCTGCCTTGAGAACTGGACTCAATTCCAGCCATCAGCTCACAGGTTGATCTTAGACAAGTTGTTTGTCCCCTTCCTTCCTGCCCACCTCTGTGTGGATAATAATGGTTACACTGGAAATAGCTCATGTAGATTTTTCATAGATCACCAGGTCAACAGTATCAGGGCTGCTATTATTATTGTTGGCTATGAAGAAGGCCATAGTCAGGGGCCCTGCCCTCAACCCTGAACAGCCTGGTTCAAGAAGAGCAGGGATGGCTGGGAACGAACTATTTCCATCTCGCCTTTGCTGGAACAACAGTGGTTTCTGGAATCCACACTGGCAGAGTAACCTTTGAATATGAAGAACAGCTCTCTATGTACACAGAGAGAGCAAGGCTGTATTGATTCAGACCACAGAGCAAGCCAGTCTAAATTATAGTCAGATCAGAAAAGAAGGCAATTTTATTACCTTCTGTCGCTGGTGTGGCTGATCAACGTGCTACTGCGCACACGTTCTACAGGGCTGACTTAATGAACGTAGGGAACCTATTCGTAATTAGCAGCACCCATTTGTGTGCCAACAATTCATATGCGAAAGTCAACATTCAAAGAAAATGACAGCATTTAATTTACAGAGCAAATTGTCCTTAGAAACAATTTATGTGGCAAGCCACTCCTGTGTGCTGCCTGCTTAGGTGAAGTGCAGATTTGCTTAGCAAATCCTTTCCTCCAAGAGAAGAACCGGATTTGAGCAGGGCCCCAGCCCAGGTGCTAGGAGGGGCCCTTAAAATATCGCCGGACAAACTTTTGAGACCCCAGCGAAGAATGCGTGGGGACCTCTTCCCAGGTTGCGCCCACACAGACATGAACCAACCCTGTAGCCAGATTCGGCCTTTCCAAGGTCACGGGCATGTCTTAGAAATTTGCAGAGTCCCAAACAGTATGGCATTTCTTCTTTGAGATGTTTCCCCAGGGGAGCTGCTTTGACCATCTACATCTGAATCCCTGGGGAGCTGTTAAAATGCAGACCTTTCCTTATCCCATTCCAATTGTTGCAGATATCTCAAAATATCCTTCACACACATCACTACCTCAAAATAATGGGTCATCAGAGCTGCTGCTAGATCTTGTTTTATAATGTTCTAATAAAAAAGGCATAGAGTTACTGTATCACAGTTGAGGTAAAAATATATTGATAACTGTATTTTAATATAATTAGCTTCCTTTATAAACTTATGCACTTTATTTTTTGCATTTAAAAATATTATTCTGAGGCGGGGTCCATAGGCTTCATCAGATTGCCAAAGGGGTCCATGGCAAAAGTTTAAGAACAATCGTACAACTGACCAGTGGCTGGAAGACCCTGTAATAGGAGGCATCTTATGACTTCAGGGGTTTGATGGGAATGCAAGCACAATTTCCAAATTCAGTTGCCAGGAAAGTAACTCTGGTGACCATAAGGACCCCCTATGGCTTGAATCAGCTACTGCTTCCATTTTCAGAGGTGCATGTCGTATACTCAAGGGTGGATGCTTGTCCCGGGTGTACAGGGAATTTTGGAGAAGAGGCACAAGTTGCCTTATGGGTCCTGAATTCTTTCACAGTTCAGAATTTTCTAGAATATCACACCAACTCATAATTTAACATACTCTAGCATTTCTGAGATCAATGCTCCAGTTCCATCCAGAACTAACACACGGTTATGTCATTTGACAATCAATTGGATCATAAGTAAATACAGTTTTATTTTCCTCTGGTTGGCCAGACTCAGAAAGCACAGCCCCGAATTAGGGGATATACAAGCACAGCAATCATTGCTCAAACTTGGGACACCCCAGCCTTCTTCTCTCCACCTTTCTGCCCCTTTCTCTCCCTCTCTCTCTCTCTCTCTCTCCCCCTGTCTCGCTGTCTCTCTGTCTCTGTCTCTGGCTCTCTTTCCTTCTTCATATTTCCTGAGGGCCTACTATGTGTCAAGCAGCATTCTTGGTGTTCAGGTTACAACAACAAACAAAACAAATATCTGTACTCTCCATGAAAAAATATTCTAGTAGCAGGAAACAGACAATTTAAAAAAATTAATGAGTAGACTATAGAGTGTGACTAGGGAAAGGAGGGAGGGGAATGATTGCTAATGGTTATCAGGTTTCTTGTTGGGGTGATGAAAATGTTCTAAACTTGACTGTGGTTATGTTTGTATAGCTTGGTTAATATACCTAAAGCCACTGAATGATGATACACTTTAAGCAGGTGAACTGGATATGAATTCTATCTCAGTGGAGCTATTATTGAAAAACAAACCAAAAAAATAGAGTATGTCATAGGGTAACAGCTGGGAAGAAAGGTAAAGCAGTGAGGAAGGATTAGGGTCCTCAGGGTGCTATAATTTTAAATAGGGTGGTTAGGGAAAGCTTCATTAAGGGGTAACATTTGGGTGAGACTTGAAGATAACTAGGGAGCAAGCTATGTGGATATCTGGAGGATGGGAGTGGTGAAGGAACAGTATGTTCAAGGGCCCTAAGGTATGCCTGCTATGTCCAAGGAACAACAGGGGCCAATGTGGCTGAGTTAAGTGGGCCTTGGGAGAGAGTGGAAGAAGATGTCCGAGGAATACAGGTGGGCGAGCCTGGACGTAATTCTGAGGACTTTGGCTTTTCCTATGGATCAGATGGAGAGCCCGTGGAGGATTCTGAATAGAGGAGAGATGTGATCCCACTGTAGAAGTTAACAGCATTTGCAGGATTTACTGGGTGCCAGGCACCGTGGTGAACCCCTTTATGGGCATTAGCTTGCTAAATCGCCACAACTATTGAGTATTATCGTTTTCTCTATTTTATAGAAAAGGAAATTGAGGCTCAGAAAAGGGTAGGAACTTGACCTACATCAGAGGCCGAGCCAGGAATTTTACCAGTCTGCCTGATTCCAGAGCTGCTGCCTTCACCATGGCCATCAGCGCAGGTGTGTGTACACAGCAGTTGCTCAATAAAAGGAATCCCCTGGCTGGTTACAAAGCACTGCCCTAAGGGCAGCTGGTCGCTTGGGAACAGAGAGGGTGAGAGAACCAGCGTCCACTTACTCAGTTCCGCGATGCTGCCCACGCGGGTGGCCAGCAAGGATTGCTCGATGGTCCTCAGCTCGGACTGGCTAAACATGGGCAGCTCTCCCGGTTTGCTGGTCCGCTGAGGGTCTCGGTGAAGGTTCAGGCTGTCTGGCAGGCAGAGTACCCCTATGGTTGGTGGGGAAACAGAGTGAAAGGAAAATAGATTGTTATTGTTCAGTTAACCAAAGGAGGGGCGCAAAACCTTGCACAGTCCCAGACCGCACCGGGGCTGGTACCACAAAGCCAACAGGGGAACCAAGGCTCTGAATCCTCTTAGAAATGATGTCTAGCTCTTTTAAAAGGTCTTTTGCTGATTTTAACAAACACGGTGGTATCCGTCTCCATGCACACGTTTCCAAAGGACACAAAAGAAAATCATCTCCTCAGACCTGGCAGGGATTCCTTCCACGCAGAGAACCCAGCGGTCACTGTCCCACTGTCTGTCCCAGAGGCAGTTGCCTCCCAGAGCGCCCTGGAGGAAGTTTCTGCTGGGATTCTTGCTGAGAGCTTGCTTTACTTGCCCAGCAAATTTAACTCTGGGTGGCTGGGCTGTTACCTGTTAGACAAGGCCCTGGCTTTCTCCGTAGAGCTATATGTCAGGAGGTGAAAAGTCCCCGTGGACTTTTGTAAACTGTATGGTGAATACCCACGGGAAATCCCTGGAATCCAATTATTTTCATCCCGTCCTTTCCATTCCATGAACATTTAGCGAGGACCTGAGAGCTTACTTTGGTTGATTATTCAGAAATAATCACTGTTCCCATATCCTCCCCAGACTCCATAGGCAGAGTGTGCTTTCTTGCTCCTTGACTTTGGGCTTGACGAACTTTGGCCAAAGGTATATTAAGAGACATGATGGAACCAAAGGCCTGAAAAGTACCTGTGTGGCTGAACTTGCTCTTTTGTGTTTTTGCCATTGTTATGAGAAAAACACACCCTGGTTAGCCTGCTGGTCTAAGAAAGGTGAGAGACAGACAGAGCCAATGCAGTAACAATCTGCAGCTTACAGCTGCCCCACAAAAGCAAATGCTAATTTAATATGTCACTGGGGTTATTTGCTACTCAGCATTATTATGGTGATAACTAACAGATACACCTACCAAGTGTCAATCACTGAGGAGACAATGAACAAGGCAGGCATTGTGCTAAGTTAGGGGCTGAGGATACAGTGAGGGACAGAATACACATACTCCCTGTTCTCAATGGGCTCACAGTCTAAGTGAAGGAGATGGACTGTTACACACATAACCACAAAGCCAAATGACACATGCTCTATGGTAAGAGAAGATGAGGAATAAAGGGATATCTTAGCAGGGACCCGAACAAAAGTAGTTGTCAATAAGTAGGAAGCACTTATTGAATGCCTACAGTATTCCCAATCCTGCTAGGAGATGGAAAAGAAGCAGGAGACGTATTCAAGTATAAACTCACTGGAGAAACAAGACTGCCAGTGACAAAACAACTGGGGTACAATAAAGCAGTATCAATATACAGGTGCTGAATTATTTAAGCCAACTGTCAGGGTGAGGGGACAGACAGAACACAAAGGTCAAAGTTCAAGTCCACAAAGCACAGAGCTGATCTCCCTGTGCTATGTGGCTGCTTCCCACTAGCTATCTATTTTACGTTTGGTAGTGCTTTGTGACCACCTAGAGGAGTGGGATAGGGAGTGTGGGAGGGAGGGAGACACAAGAGGGAAGAGATATGGGGTCATATGTATATGTATAACTGATTCACTTTGTTATAAAGCAGAAACTAACACACCTTTGTAAAGCAATTATACTCCAATAAAGATGTTTAAAAAAAAATTCAAGTCCACTTCTCACCCTGCTCGAAACACAAAATCTCAGCAAACAAAGCCTCCTCTGGGACGAAGTGAGAGAGTAGCACTGACATGTATACACTACCAAATGTAAAACAGATAGCTAGTGGGAAGCAGCCACATAGCACAGGGAGATCAGCTCGGTGCTTTGTGTCCACCTAGAGGGGTGGGATAGGGAGGGTGGGAGGGAGACGTAAGAGGGAGGGGACATGGGGATATATGTGTACGTATAGCTGATTCACTTTGTTATACAGCAGAAACTAATACAACATTGGAAAGCAATTATACTCCAATAAAGATGGTAAAAAAAAAAAAAAAAAACCAAAGGCTTCTCCTTTGAAGATGGGCAGGCGTGAGGTGGCACCCAACACACACCTCCTCTGGCCCCTGCTGCCTAATTAGTGGCTCCAGTCACACTGAACCAGTCACTTGTTCTGAATGTTTCATCTTCACACCTAACAGGCTGACACGGTGGAGAAGGCAACCATAGTAGTTTTTTTTTTATGAATAATGAATATATGGATGAACAATGCAAATGACTATTAGATTTTAATGTTCCTATAATCAGGAAGCTGATCAAGTTAAGTTACTGAGATTGTTCTCTAACCATTGTTTTTCAAAAATTTTAGACTCAATAAGAATGTATTTTACTAATTAAACTTAAAAGCTTTTGCACACCAAAGGAAACCAAAAACAAGACAAAAATGGAAGAAAATGCAAATGTTTTCTCCCCTAAGAATGGGAGAAAACATTTGCAAATGAAGGAACTGACAAAGGATTAATCTCTAAAATATACAAACAGCTCATGCAGCTCAATATCAAAAAAACCAAACGGGCTTCCCTGGTGGCGCAGTGGTTGAGTCCGCCTGCCGATGCAGGGGACACGAGTTCGTGCCCCGGTCCGGGAAGATCCCACATGTTGCGGAGCGGCTGGGTCCGTGAGCCATGGCCGCTGAGCCTGTGCGTCCAGAGCCTGTGCCCCGCAACGGGAGAGGCCACAACAGTGGGAGGCCCGCGTATCGGAAAAAAAAAAACAACAAACAAACCAAACAACCCAATCCAAAAATGGGCCGAAGACCTAAATAGACATTTCTCCAAAGAAGACATACAGATGGTCAACAAGGATATGAAAAGATGCTCAATATCACTTCATTAGAGAAATGCAAATCAAAACTACAATGAGATATCACCTCACCCTGGTCAGAAAGGCCATCATCACAAAATCTACAAACAATAAATGCTGGAGCGGGTGTGGAGAAAAGGGAACCCTCTTGCACTATTGGTGGGAATGTAAATTGGTACAGCCACTGTGGAGAACAGTATGGAGGTTCCTTAAAAAACTAAAAATAGAATTACCATATGACCCAGCAATCTCACTACTGGGCATATACCCTGAGAAAACCATAATTCAAAAACACATGCACCCCAGTGTTCATTGCAGCACTGTTTACGATAGCCAGAACATGGAAACAACCTAAATGTCCATCAACAGAGGAATGGATAAAGAAGATGTGGTACATATATACAATGGAATATTACTCAGTCATAAAAAGGAACAAAATTGGGTCATTTGTAGAGACGTAGATGGACCTAGAGACTGTCATACAAAGTGAAGTAAGTCAGAAAGAGAAAAATAAATATCGTATATTAACGTATATATGTGGAATCTGAAAAAATTGGTATAGACAATCTTATTTACAAAGCAGAAATAGAGACACAGACATAGAGAACAAGTGTATGGATACCAAGGGGGAAAGGGGTGGTGGTGGGATGAATTGAGAGATTGGGATTGGTATAGTATATACACTATTGATACAGTATATACACTTCTGATACTATGCATAAAATAGATAACTAATCAGAACCTACTGTATAGCACAGGGAACTCTACTCAGTGCTCTGTGGTGACCTAAATGGGAAGGAAATCCAAAAAAGGGGGGATATATGTATACATATAGCGGATTCACTTTGCTGTACAGTAGAAACTAACACAATACTGCAAAGCAACTATACTCCAATAAAAATTTTTAAAAACTACAAAAAAAAAGAATGTATTTTACATCATGACCCAGTACACACACACACACACCATCGCCACCACTACTACTACACACATTTTTCATGTTTTCCATGAAAAAAGTTCACGAAAAATAACACTGATCCTTACTATGTATGAGGCACTCTCATTTTTTTTTCTTTTCACTTCTTTTCTATCTTATCAATAAAAAATGCTGTCTGCAGCACCAGAAGTGATTTCATGGTCCACTAGTGGGTCACGACTGGCAGTTTGAAAGACACTGTGGGCTGGGCCAGCTCACAACTTGGCATTAATTGGACAATACAGATTGACGATTTACTGGACACTACTTAGCGCTGGGCCGGGCTCCACACGGGACGCAGAGATAGCTGAGAGGCGATCCCTGCACTTCAGGAACCCTCAGCTTTTCAGGAAAGACAAGACCTTCACAGAAATGCCCACCATCCAAGGCCGGCCTCCTGCCTGTTCTTTTCTCTTAACAGCTGAGTCATGCCCCCGATCACCCCAGGCAGGGACGCCCTGGGTCATCCTTGTTCCCTCCTGCTTGCTCACCTGCCCAGACATCTGGTCAGAGGCCAAGGCAAGTAGCCGTTGCCACGGCAATGAATGTTGGGCCAATCCCTCATCTGACACCTCTGACGTTCCTGACTCTTAATTCAGAGATTTACTACCCTTAAAAGTGCTCAAGGCAAATGACACCAATGACCACGACCCAGTGTGACAAGTGATCCAACGTTCAGGGGATGAGGGCCTCTGCTGGGAGATGGGGTGGTGATCAGGTGCTTCACAGCAAAGGAGACCTGCGAGTGAGCCCTGAATGTCAGGGAGGATGAAGTACAAATGGCCCTGACATGTGCTCACAGGCTTGCTTTCTTGGTAATTGCATTACGTGCAGCAAGTTCTTATCCCAGGCCTGTATCTGAAACATTGCTTCACATGTTGGTTGAGGCACAAGCAAACGGGACGTGGAGTCTGGAACCCAGAGCTTCAGTCCTGGCTCTGCCACTTCCCACCCATGTTTAACCTTGGGCAGGTCACAGAGCCTCTCTGGACCTCAGTTTCCTCTTCTGTGAAATGGGAGTGATAGGAATGGCCTTGCCTCCCTCATGGCGCTGCTGCAGGTGGGGATGAAGTGAGACAATGTGTACTAAAGAACTTACTTTGCATGTGCTGAGTATTAGTATGTGCTCGACATATGTTAACTGAGATGAAAGTCAGTTACTGTGTATAAGCCCAGCTTTGGACTACTTTATGCTTCATCATAAGAATAAATAATTTCCCTCAGAATTATTCTTCCTTCTTTTAGAGGGTTATGAAATTTAAATGTGAAAATATAATTTTTACATATAATTTTTTATTTATGTATGTAAAAATATAAATTTTTACATATAAATGTAAAAAATTTATTTTACATATAAATATAATTTCAAGAAGCTTTGAAAGCTAGAGTACTAGGATTTGGGAAATCTATAATTAATCTATTATGCAAAGATTATACACCAGGGTTTTCCTTTTTTTTCTTTTCTTTTGTTTTGAGGACTTTATATGGAGTACACACATAAACTAGAGTCATTTATTTTTTTGTATAAAAATCAACTAGGTCTTTAAGAAGGTCCCAGTATCATATTTTAGTGTTAGCTGCAGGTCTCCGTTTTGGACCAGTCATCAATTTCCATTATTGGAGCCAAGGACAGTCACAGCCTGGTGATCAAGACTCAAGTTTAAAAACAGGGGGAACCTGGGGCTTCCCTGGTGGCGCGGTGGTTGGGGGTCCGCCTGCCGATGCAGGGGACGCAGGTTCGTGACCCGGTTCGGGAGGATCCCACGTGCCGCGGAGCGGCTGGGCCTGTGAGCCATGGCCGCTGAGCCTGCGCGTCCGGAGCCTGTGCTCCTCAACGGGAGAGGCCACAATGGTGAGAGGCCCGCGTATCGCAAGAGAAAAAAAAAAAAAAAAAACAGGGGGAACCTAAGGTTCAAATATGACTTTGGACCTAAAGGAAATAATTCCCCTGGAGAGCAGGTGATCACAGGGGAGGGTCCACTATGTTGAAGGGGTCATGGTCTTACTGAAACCTATTACTTTGGGGTGGGTTGTACATTGTCTAAGGGAAAATCCATTCACATTTTCAAAGGGGTTGGCCAGTGCTAAAAGAGGATGAACCAATGCCTTTGAATGTCCACATTTCCAGCCATAAGCAACCTGGGGCTGACTGGCTGTAGGTGGGACAGAGGGGCCAGGTATGACCATGGGCTCTTGACAGAGCCAGGCTCCAGTCCTGCCCCAGTCCCCTGGACAACCTGGACAAAGCACTTCCCAGATCCCCAGTCAGCTTCTGTGTCTGCAAAGAGGGGTTAAAATATCTACTGCATCAGTTTATTGCAGTGATTAAACTAGATAAATATTTAAGGCCTCCAGCCTATAGCAAGCGTCTGCTAAATGGCCTGTTCCCACAAATGTGCAGTTTTGTTTATTTAATGTCTGGATTCAAATAGTCTTGCAGATCATCTTTCCAAAACCTTGTGTGACTGGAGACAGACAACTTTTTGGTTAGGGCATTTAGAACAGAAAATATGAAAACCGCTCCTCTGGGTGGGCCCCTGGACCAACCACATCTGGCATTCTGTCTCCGATGGGACGATCAGGGCAATTCTGCCTCCCTGAATGCCTACCTTCCTATATGATTGGATGGCTCCTTGGCAAATATAACCGCGCCATCCTTTTTCTCCTCTCAGCTTTTCTCTGTGTCTCCATGCTATCACTGGACTAGGATGCTATTTACCCACCGAGAGAAAATCAAATAAGACAGCTATCAGCACTCATCCATTCTCCCCTTGATGTTAACGGTGGTGATAGAGGAGGAGGCTACGTAGGTCTTGGCACCCTGGGCCCAGGCTGGGGTTCTGCCTTGCCTGTCTCTGGCTGTGAGAAGGGAACAGACTCTCCTATGTCCTGCTTGCCAGGCTAGGCTTTGTTTTCTGCTAAATTATCCCCAGAATTTAAAGTGGAGCATCCTGGCACCAGTCCCAGCTTTAAGAAATGGGAAGGAAGCAGCTGGGGTGCAGCAGACCAGCCCTCGAACTGGCACCGGACAGACCTGGCTGGGTTCAGATTCCTGCCTTGCCGTCTTCCAGCTGTGTGGCCTGGGGCTTGCGACTTGGCTCTCTGAGCCTCTGTTTCTCCCTCTGTAACATGTTTGATACTATCTACCTCCTAGCATGGTTGGGAGGCTGTAATGGGATAATCTACATGGACAACCTGTCACAACGAAGGGGGTGGAGAAATGTTTGCTAATAATCTAAGTGAAGTTCTTTGAAGGTAAAGATTTAGAAATTCAATAACACGGTGACAGAGTGTTTTCTTTTACTGTTCGGATTATTAAGAAACAAGATAGGAAGTTATCAGATTTTTAAAAAATGTTTGCACAAGCGGCTTGGAAAAAAAATTCCTTTTTATTTTAAGAGACTTGGCAGTGGGAAACAAACTCAGGACTGGCTTGGCAAGCACATTCATCTGTGAGAGGTATGCCGTACTCCAATTAGGATACATCCAGACCAGGTTCATTTCCATGCCCTGCCCCCGCCCGCCCGCCCCATAATGAATTACATTCAAAGGGAAAGTTCTTAGGAAGTCTGAAGCCAAACCATCAAAATAAATAAGAGGTAGAAAACACAAAGATGGAGAATTTTCAGGAATGGGTTCAATAACATGTCCATCCATGGAGGCTGAAGTACACAGGAGGAATAAGCATGCCAACCTTAAAAGAATATGAAGATATCTATGGACCATTCATTCATTCAACCACCAATACTGAGCACCATGAAGACAGTAGGACACATTTCTGTTCTCAAAGGCTCCCGGTTGGCAGGGGAGACAGACCCCCCACCAACTGAACCACTATGGGAGAAACACCTGAGCAGAGACATGCATGAAGTCCCCGTGGAGTGCAGTGGGTGAACCCAAGTTGGCCTGGGAGCTTCAGGGCAGCTTCCCAGGGGAGCTTAGGGGACCTGGGGAAGCAGATGCCTTACAGCAGAGTTGAAAGAGTGTGGATTCTGGAGCCCGAATGAACGTTCAGGTTGAATTGCATCTGTGCTACTTCACAGCAATGTTTCCCAGGGATGCTATTTAGCCTCCCTGTACCTCCGTTTCCTTGTGAATAATATGGGAATGGTCATTTTATAATCCTTATAAGGCCACTGGAAGATCAAATTAGTTAATACATGTAAATCTTGGACCCTATAAATAGCTCAACAAATGTGATCATGATTATAAAGATGATGATGGGGCTTCCCTGGTGGCGCAGTGGTTGAGAGTCCACCTGCCAATGCAGGGGACACGGGTTCGTGCCCCGGTCCGGGAGGATCCCACAAGCCACGGAGCGGCTGGGCCCGTGAGCCATGGCCGCTGAGCCTGCACGTCCGGAGCCTGTGCTCCACAACGGGAGAGGCCACACAGTGAGAGGCCTGCGTGTTGCAAAAAAAAAAAAAAAAAAGATGATGATGATTAGAGAAGGACATTCCAAGGAAAAGCAAAGGCCCAGAGGTATGTGCTTTGAATATAAGAGTGGCTGGAACAGAAGGTACAAGAGGGTGCAGACGTTGGGAGAAGCGGCTGGACCGGGAGGCAGGGGTGGACCACTGAGGGCACTGGGCCAAAAAAAGTTTGGACTTAAAAACTAAACCTTTACCTTCCAGCTACCCTGTTTCTCTCTCTTCCCTTTTCTCAGCTGAAATTCTAGAAAGAGTGGTTGACACCCACGATGTCTACTTCTTCCTCTCTCTCATCTCTATACCTATTATCTCCATTTTTGACAGGTGCCCAGCAAGTTCATGTTCATCCTTCAAGGCCTAACTCAAATGCCACTTTTGAGATCTCAAGACTCAAAGAAGTTCCTGTTCTTAGGAAGCTCTCAGTCCAGAGAGGAAATCCTGAGACAGTAAGAAAACTGTACCCGGTGTGCATGCTGGGCACTGAGGCAGAGAGGCAGGGACAAGGTGGGGACGGGGTGGGGGGGTCACGAAAGAGGAAGTAGTCCAAGGTGACCCCACCCGCGGCCCTCCCCACGTGAGCCAGATGCAGCCAGCTTTCCCTCGCAGTCAGCTCGGGAGGGAAGGGGACTAATTAAAGTCTAGGTCAGGGAGTGTCAGCCTATAGAGCAGGCACAGAGGCAGCCATGATGTTATTAAGGCATTGTACATGGTGCGTGGCACACAGGGACCCTGGGGTGATGGTGCGGCTCTAACACTGATGGCATAAATAAGAAAAGCTGCAGAAAAACAAAGGGAAAATACTCTGTTCATTCATTCATTCAGTGAGTATTAGCTGAGCGCCTACTAGGTGCTAGGTACAGTTCTAGGTACTGAGGATCCAGTAGCAAAATACTGGAAATTCTTGCCATCTTGGTATGTGTGTTCCAAATACATAATTAGAATATGTAGCCAGCTGGGTGGTAAGTGCCATGGAGAAAAAAAGAGCAGGAAAGGAGGGTGGGGAGTGCTGGGTGGGGTAGCGGCGTCACACGGAGAAGGGGACATTCAAAGCGAGACTTGAAGGAAGTGAACATGGGAGCAGGGCTAATGTCTTGGGGGAAGAGCAGGGGGATGTGAGGGCAAAGGTCTGAGGGGGTGGGTTTGGCTTGTTAGAGGAAGGAACGGGGAAAGCAGTAGGTGATAAGGCCAGAGAAGTGATGAAGGCGGACTGGGTGGAGTCTCGCAGGTGACTCTGGACTTTAGCTTTTACTCTGAGCAAGATGGGAGCCACTGGAGGGTTTGGAGTTTTGGAGGGATGTGACCTGACCTTTTTTGAGGGTCACTCCAGCTGGTGGGTTGAGAACAGACTGTAGGGAGTGGCCAGGGCAGAACCAGAGTAGTTATGGTGGAGATGCTAGAAAAGTGAAGGAGGGGACTTCCCTGGCAGTCCAGTGGTTGAGACTTCGCCTTCCAACGCAGGGGGTGCAGGTTCAATCCCTGGTCGGGGAGCTAAGATCCCCCATGCCTTGCGGCCAAAGAAACCAAAACATAAAACAGAAGCAATATTGTAACAAATTCAGTAAACACTTAAAAAATGGTCCACATCAAAAAAAAATCTTTAAAAAAAAAAAGTGAAGGAAAAGCTGATGGAGCTGCCACTTGGGTGTAAGGTGTAAGGAAAAAAGGAGGCAAGAACAAGTCCAAGGTTTTTGACCTGCATGATTGAAAGGAGGGGTTTACCATTTACTGAAATAGGGAACACTGCAGGAGGGTCAAGTTCGGGGTAAAGATCAGGAGTTCAGTTCTGGTTACGTTTAACTTGAGACACCCACTGGACACCCACGTGGCAATGCTGTACAGGCCTTCCTGCTCTCTCTCCTGACCTCCCATGACGTAAAGCCTCGTCATGTAAGCCCCACTGTTGTTTGTGCTTTCCCCCCTCTGTTTCCTCTTCCCTGTCGCTAGCAAGCACAGTTAAATATCCTTACAAGATTGTTGGCCACTTCCTGTGCCCTCCCTCCTCTCCCAGCGTTCTGTCTTTATTGCATTATCCTTGCAACTTTCCCCATCCAGTTCTGAGCTACATCCATCTCGCAGGGGCTTAAGAGAAGAGAGAAAGACTCATTTTCCCAGTTTTCTAATCTCTGCAGTGAAGTGCACCTGGGGCTCTGCAGGGGTTGTGAGTGTCTGCTTCAATCCCTGACTCCTCCTAAGAGGTATTTTCCACCTCCAGCTAGGTCTTGGGTAGCTGTGGAAATGTCAGAGGTTGATCAGATTTTGAAGATCATCTGGCTCCCAGGACCATGGACTGTGGCCATTTGGGAGTTCTCTGAAAAGCATCTGTCTCCCTTGTTTACCAGTGTTATATAGCAGTGACATTCGTGGGCATAGTTTCATGTGATGGTGATAAAACTCAGCACTGGGTGTTACTGACAGGGAAGCTGTGTGTTAGAGTATTTTGAGTGAAAAACTAGTCTTTGACATTTCTTTTTTTTTTCTGCTTTATAACAAATTTAATCACTTATACATATACATATGTTCCCATATCCCCTCCCTTTTTCATCTCCCTCCCACCCTCCCTATCCCACCCCTCCAGGCGGTCACAAAGCACCGAGCTGATCTCCCGCTGCTATGCGGCTGCTTCCCACTAGCTATCTACCTTACGTTTGGTAGTGTATATATGTCCATGCTGCTCTTTCGCTTTGTCACAGCTTACCCTTCCCCCTCCCCATATCCTCAAGTCCATTCTCTAGTTGGTCTGTGTCTTTATTCCTGTCTTACCCCTATGTTCTTCATGACATTTTTTTTTTCTTAAATTCCATATATATGTGTCAGCATACAGTATTTGTCTTTCTCTTTCTGACTTACTTCACTCTGTATGACAGACTCTAGGTCCATCCACCTCATTACAAATAGCTCAATTTCGTTTCTTTTTATGGCTGAGTAATATTCCATTGTATATATGTGCCACATCTTCTTTATCCATTCATCCGATGATGGACACTTAGGTTGTTTTCATCTCTGGGCTATTGTAAATAGGGCTGCTATGAACATTTTGGTACATGACTCTTTTTGAATTATGGTTTTCTCAGGGTATATGCCCAGTAGTGGGATTGCTGGGTCATATGGTAGTTCTATTTGTAGTATTTTAAGGAACCTCCATACCGTTCTCCATAGTGGCTGTACCAATTCACATTCCCACCAGCAGTGCAAGAGTGTTCCCTCTTTTCCACACCCTCTCCAGCATTTATTGTTTCTAGATTTTTTGATGATGGCCATTCTGACTGGTGTGAGATGATATCTCATTGTAGTTTTGATTTGCATTTCTCTAATGAGTAAAGATGTTGAGCATCCTTTCATGTGTTTGTTGGCAGTCTGTATATCTTCTGTGGAGAAATGTCTATTTAGGTCTTCTGCCCATTTTTGGATTGGGTTGTTTGTTTTTTTGTTATTGAGCTGCATGAGCTGCTTATAAATTGTGGAGATTAATCCTTTGTCAGTTGCTTCATTTGCAAATATTTTCTCCCATTCTGAGGGTTGTCTTTTCATCTTGTTTATGGTTTCCTTTGCTGTGCAAAAGCTTTTAAGTTTCATTAGGTCCCATGTGTTTATTTTTGTTTTTATTTCCATTTCTCTAGGAGGTGGGTCAAAAAGGATCTTGCTGTGATTTATGTCACAGAGTGTTCTGCCTATGTTTTCCTCTAAGAGTTTGATAGTGTCTGGCCTTACATTTAGGTCTTGAATCCATTTTGAGTTTATTTTTGTGTACGGTGTTAGAGAGTGTTCTAATTTCATTCTTTTACATGTAGCTGTCCAGTTTCCCCAGCACCACTTATTGAAGAGACTGTCCTTTCTCCACTGTACATTCCTGCCTCCTTTATCAAAGATAAGGTGACCATATGTGTGTGGGTTTATCTCTGGGCTTTCTATCCTGTCCCATTGATCTATCTTTCTTTTTTTGTGCCAGTACCATACTGTCTTGATTACTGTAGCTGTGTAGTATAGTCTGAAGTCAGAGAGCCTGATTCCTCCAGCTCCATTTTTCGTTCTCAAGATTGCTTTGGCTATTCGGGGCCTTTTGTGTTTCCACACAAATTGTGAAATTTTTTGTTCTAGTTCTGTGAAAAATGTCAGTGGTAGTTTGATAGGGATTGCACTGAATCTGTAGATTGCTTTGGGTAGTAGAGTCATTTTCACAATGTTGATTCTCCCAATCCAAGAACATGGTACATCTCTCCATCTATTTGTATCATCTTTAATTTCTTTCATCAGTGTCTTATAATTTTCTGCATACAGGTCTTTTGTCTCCTTAGGTAGGTTTATTCCTAGATATTTTATTCTTTTTGTTGCAATGGTAAATGGGAGTGTTTCCTTGATTTCACTTTCAGATTTTTCATCATTAGTATATAGGAATGCCAGAGATTTCTGTGCATTAATTTGGTATCCTGCTACTTTACCAAATTCATTGATTAACTCTAGTAGTTTCCTGGTAGCATCTTTAGGATTCTCTATATATAGTATCATGTCATCTGCAAACAGTGACAGCTTTACTTCTTCTTTTCCGATTTGGATTCGTTTTATTTCCTTTTCTTCTCTGATTGCTGTGGCTAAAACTTCCAAAACTATGTTGAATAAGAGTGGTGAGAGTGGGCAACCTTGTCTTGTTCCTGATCTTAGTGGAAATGGTTTCAGTTTTTCACCATTGAGGATGATGTTGGCTGTGGGTTTGTCATAAATGGCCTTTATTATGTTGAGGAAATTTCCCTCTGTGCCTACTTTCTGCAGGGTTTTTATCATAAATGGGTGTTGAATTTTGTCGAAAGCTTTCTGTGCACCTATTGAGATGATCATATGGTTTTTCTCCTTCAATTTGTTAATATGGTGTATCACGTTGATTGATTTGTGTATATGGAAGAATCCTTGCATTCCTGGAATAAACCCCACTTGATGGTGTATGATCCTTTTAATGTGCTGTTGGATTCTGTTTGCTAGTATTTTGTTGAGGATTTTTGCATCTATGTTGACATTTCAATTAACACACGGCAACAGGCCAGAGTAAAACAATGAGGAGGCAGCTTTTTGGACGATGGAGACTTTCTTGCTCTACATCAAGGTGGCCATGCATCTTCTTCTTGAATACTTATAATTTAAATGCATTAATCAGTTCATCCATTCAACCATTCATTTATCCATCCATCCGAACTTCCACTTTTATTTATTTATTTTTTATTTTTTTAACATCTTTATTAGAGTATAATTGCTTTACAATGGTGTGTTAAGTTTCTGCTTTATGACAAAGTGAATCAGTTATACATATACATATGTCCCCATATCTCTTCCCTCTTGCATCTCCCTCCCTTCCACCCTCCCTATCCCACCCCTCTAGGTGGTCAAAAAGCACCGAGCTGATCTCCCGCTGCTATGAGGCTGCTTCCCACCAGCTATCTATTTTATGTTTGGTAGTGTATATATGTCCATGCCACTCTCTCACTTTGTCCCAGCTTACCCTTCCCCCTCCCCATATCCTCAAGTCCATTCTCTAGTAGGTCTGCATCTTTATTCCCGTCTTGCCCCTAGGTTTCTCTGACCATTTTTTTTTCTTTTTCTTCTTTTTTTTTAGATTCCATATATATGTTTTAGCATACGGTATCTGTTTTTCTCTTTCTGACTTACTTCACTCTATATGAAGTATCTAGGTCCATCCACCTCACTAACTCAGTTTTGTTCCTTTTTATGGCTGAGTAATATTCCATTGTATATATGTGCCACATCTTCTTTATCCATTCATCTGTTGATGGACATTTAGGTTGCTTCCATGTCCTGGCTATTGTAAATAGAGATGCAGTGAACATTTTGGTACACGAGTCTTTTTGAATTATGGTTTTCTCAGGGTATATGCCCAGTAGTGGGATTGTTGGGTCGTATGGTAGTTCTATTTTTAGTTTTTTAAGGAACCTCCATACTGTTCTCCATAGTGGCTGTCTCAATTTACATTCCCACCAACAGTGCAAGAGCGTTCCCTTTTCTCCACACCTTCTCCAGCATTTATTGTTTCTAGATTTTTTTTTTTTTTTTTGCGGGCCTCTCACTGCTGTGGCCTCTCCTGTTGCGGAGCACAGGCTCTGGACGCACAGGTTCCAGACACACAGGCTCAGCGGCCATGGCTCACGGGCCTAGCCGCTCCGCGGCATGTGGGATCCTCCCAGACCGGGGCACGAACCCATGTCCCCTGCATCGGCAGGCGGACTCTCAACCACTGTGCCACCAGGGAAGCCCTCTAGATGTTTTGATGATGGCCATTCTGTCTGGTGTGAGATGATATCTCATTGTAGTTTTTATTTGCATTTCTCTAATGATTAATGATGTTGAGCATTCTTTCATGTATTTGTTGGCAATTTGTGCATCTTCTTTGGAGAAATGTCTGTTCAGGTCTTCTGCCCATTTTTGGATTAGGTTGTTTGTTTGTTTGATATTGAGCTGCATGAGTTGTTTGTATGCTTTGGAGATTAATCATTTGTCAGTTGGATTTGTCATTAATTTTGTATCCTGCTACTTTGCCAAATTCATTGATTAGCTCTAGTAGTTTTCTGGTAGCATCTTTAGGATTCTCTATATATAGTATCATGTCATCTGCAAACAGTGACAGCTTTACTTCTTCTTTTCCGATTTGGATTCCCTTTATTTCTTTTTCTTCTCTGAATGCTGTGGCTAAAACTTCCAAAACTATGTTGAATAATAGTGGTGAGAGTGGGCAACCTTGTCTTGTTCCTGATCTTAGTGGAAATGCTTTCAGTTTTTCACCATTGAGGACGATGTTGGCTGTGGGTTTTTCATATATGGCCTTTATTATGTTGAGGAAAGTTCCCTCTGTGCCTACTTTTTTTTTAATCATAAATGGGTGCTGAATTTTGTCGAAAGCTTTCTCTGCATCTATTGAGATGATCATATGGTTTTTCTCCTTCAATTTGTTAATATGGTGTATCACGTTGATTGATTTGTGTATTGAAGAATCCTTGCATTCCTGGGATAAACCCCACTTGATCATGGTGTATGATCCTTTTAATATGCTGTTGGATTCTGTTTGCTAGTATTTTGTTGATTTTTGCATTTATGTTCATCAGTGATATTGGCCTGTAGTTTTCTTTCTTTGTGACATCTTTGTCTGGTTTTGGTATCAGAGTGATGGTGGTCTCGTAGAATGAGTTTGGGAGTGTTCCTCCCTCTGCTATATTTTGGAAGAGTTTGAGAAGGATCGAACTTCCACTTTTAAATTGGATCATCCTTTAATTAATTAGAGGGTAATTAATTAATTTTTGAGCATCTGCTGTGTGCTACACATTGTGCTAAACGATGGAGATAGAGCAGAAGACAATACAGAGTAGCTGCTCTCATGGAGCTTAACTTCCATTCATCTATCTAATTATCCATCCACCTACCCTTCCTTTCATCCATCCATCCATTCCTCCATCCATCCATGCCATATAAGGTGCCAGACTGGGACTATAATGAAAAGTAAGAGACAGACCCTCTCCTTAAGAAATTCATAGTTTAGTGGGATAAGTACACATGCTCATGAGTGTCACCGGTGCTATAAGAGAAGCTCGTACATGCTACGCTAATAGCACAAACAGAAATTGGATATTCTACCTAAGTGGTGTGTCAGGAAAGGATTCATAGATGAACTGTCCTAGGATCAGTACTAAAAGATAAGCTGATGTTCACTAGGTGAATTGGGTGGGGGGTGGGGAAGAGAAGGGTATAGGAAAAGGCAAACCAGAGGGAGCAGCAAAAGCCAAGGCACAGAGGCAAGAAAACTCCTGGTGCACTGAAGGACTCTGATTAAGTTCTTTTTATACATTATTGGATTTGTTTTACTAACATTTTGTTCAGGATTTTTGCATCTATGTTCACAAGAGATATTCATCTGTAGTTTTCTTGTAATATTGTTGTCTGGTTTTGGTATTAGTGTAATACTAGATTCATAGAATGAGTTAGGAAGTATTCCCTCTGCTTTTATCTTCTGAAAGAGGTTGTAGAGAATTGGTATAATTTCTTCCTTAAATGTTTGGTAGCATTCACTATCTGGGCCTGGTGCTTTCTGTTTTGGAAGGTTATTAACTGTTGATTCAATTTCTTTAATAGATATAGGCCTCTTTAGATCATCTATTTCTTCTTGTGTGAGTCTTGGTAGATTGGGTCTCTCAAGGAATTGGTACCTTTCACCTAAGTTATCAAATTTGTGAGCACAGAGTTGTGCATAGTATTTCTTTATTATTCTTTTAATGTCCATGGGATCTATAGTGATGTCCCCTTTTCCATTTCTGATATTAGTAATTTCTCTTTTTTTCTTAGTTAGCCTGGCTAGAGGCTCATCAATTTTATCAATCTTTTCAAAGAACCAGCTTTTGGTTTCATTGATTTTCTCTATTTATTTCCTGTTTTTAATTGATTTCTGCCCTAATTCTTATCATTTCTTTTCATTTGCTTACTTTTGATTTAATTTGCTCTTCTCTTTCTAATTTCCTAATGAAAAAACTTAGATTCTTGATTTTACATCTTTCTTCTTCTTTTTTTTTTTTTTGTGGTATGCGGGCCTCTCACTGCTGTGGCCTCTCCTGTTGCAGAGCACAGGCTCTGGACACGCAGGCTCAGCAGCCATGGCTCATGGGCCCAGCTGCTCCGCGACACGTGGGATCCTCCCGGCCTGGGGCACGAACCCATGTCCCCTGCATCGGCAGGCGGACTCTCAACCACTGCGCCACCAGGGAAGCCCTTTCTTCTTTTTTAATACATGAATTTATTGCTATAAATTTCCCTCTAAGCACTGCTTTTCCTGCATCCCACAGATTTTTATGTTATGTTTTCACTTAGTTCAAAATATTTTTAAAACTTCTCTTGAGATTTTGTTTTCTTTGACCCATGTGTTATTCAGAAGTGTGTTGTTTAACCTCCAAGTATTTGGGATTTTCCAGCTATCACTCTGTTATTGATTTATAGTTTAATTTCACTGTGGTCTGAGAAACAGACATTGTATGATTTCTATTCTTTTAAAGTTGTTAAGGTATGTTTCATGTCCCAGAATGTGGTCTATCTTGGTGAATGTTCCATGTGAGCTTGAGAAGAATGTGTATTCTGTTGTTGTTGGACGAAGTAGTCTATAGATGTCCATTGTATCCAGTTGTTTGATGGTGCTGAGTTCGACTATGTCCTTATTGATTTTCTACCAGTTGGATCTGTCCATTTCTGATAGAGGAGTGTTAAAGTCTCCAACAATTAGAGTGGATTTATCTATTTCTCCATGCAGTTCTATCAGTTTTTGCCTTTTCTTTTTACAACGTATGTTGGGGCTATTTTTAGGTGTTTCTTTCCCAGATTAATTTAAATTCTGAATCATTAAGTATTTGAATATGGTTCAACTAGTGAAGGTGATCACACTAGAAAAAGAAGGAAGGAAATGATAGGCAGGAGGAGTGGTAAGGATGTATATATCCATTTAAGAGACTTTCTGGATTCATTATTTGAGTATACAGTATGTGCCCTGAAACAAATTTAGCTGTACCCTTCTCTGCTGCCAACTCTTCAATTCTACCGTGTCTCACTGAGACTTCCTTGCTAAACACAAGTTGAATTAATGAATGAGTCCTGGGTAGAGTTCTTGATGGAAAAGAAAGATTAGTACATTTTAAAGAATGGTGTTAATGATACATTAGCACCCCACTGAGAATTTCTCCCTGATAGAGAAAGAAAAGGGGGCTGGAAAACGGATTTCACAGAATCAGTCAGAACATTTTATGCCAAGGACAAATATTCACAGATTTGTCATCCCTGGGATGTCTAGAAACCATTTCCAGGTAATTGCGAGGGTAACTTCTACAGTGAAAGTCTGTGTATTTGGCAGGATTTCAACTGGAAATTTCTTTCCAATGGAACTTCTGCAGAGTAAGAGCATGAAGATCGTTTATATTCATAACAAAGGCCCCCAAGGCCTGTAAGATCCTGAATCACCCAAGAAAGATTAAATCATGTTCAACCGAGCTTTAGTGTTAAGTATATTTAATTGTATTCTAAGTCTTCAAAGATTGATTATCTTTAATTAAATAGCCTGGTGACTTACCACTTATTTGATATGATATAGTGAGGAACTATTCACTAGGATCTTTAACAAGTTGAAATACCCTATGGCTGACCACACAGAATGACAGAGGTGTGTGTGTGTATGTGTGTGTGTGTCTACAGGCATAGAGGAGATTAGGCCAACATTCTGAGAGCTGGCTAAATGCTGCTGTTAACATAGTGTAGATGTTAATGGCACATAAAAGCATAAATCTGCCATTTGTAGGCATGCATGTGTACAGTGAATATAAATAACTAATAGGGCTTTCACAATCTGTCGAAAATACAAAGATTACTAAATTGGCTTTTAAAAACATTAGAATTCCATTAGGCCAAAAACTCAGCAGCTGATTACAGAGCAAAATCAACCTCAAGAGGACTCTAAATTCTCATTTGTCGCTGCTGCTAAAAGGTACGGCAGGGGGCTTCCCTGGTGGTGCAGTGGTTGAGAATCTGTTTCGAGCCCTGGTCTGGGAAGATCCCACATGCCGCGGAGCAACTAGGCCCGTGAGCCACAACTACTGAGCCTGCGCGTCTGGAGCCTGTGCTCCGCAACAAGAGAGGCCGCGATAGTGAGAGGCCCCGCGCACCGTGATGAAGAGTGGCCCCCGCTTGCCACAACTAGAGAAAGCCCTCGCACAGAAACAAAGACCCAACACAGCCAAAAATAAATATAAAAATAAAAATAATAATAATTAAAAAAGGCACAAAGTTCACGCCCCTTCCTTGCTTCTAAAAAAAAAAAAAAAAAAAAAAAAAGGTACTGACAAGGCCATGGGCCCCTGGGGAAGAAAGCTCACGGTCCTTGCTGGCAAAGAGGGGCCCTATCCAGCTGTACATCTGGATAAGGTTGCTTTCAGGGAGATGCTTCCTGTTCTGGGAGTTCTATCAAGAAATCTATGATGTAGCCCAGATACAACTCAATGTTTCTCAACCTTTTTTTTATTATGGTTCCTTCTGCCCAAGAAGTCTTTTTGGACGTTTTCTTCCGTCCCCCACCCACACCTCCACTATATTCACCATGTCTCTTATATCTATATTCTGATGCTTTGACATCTGGGCCCTTGCTGATCCTGGAGGGTCCATCCTTCCCAGGGTTAGCCGGTTCCTAGAGATAGCAAACAACTTGCTAGTGAATGTGCTTTTCAAATGCAAAGCAACCAATCCAGAGCCCACACTCACAATCACCTCCTTAAACTGGCTCTCACGCTCCAGACCACTATCCACCTGCCCTAATCACCGCCGCTGCCCCCCCACCCCCGCCCCCGCCAGCAGGTACCAGAACAATTAGGGACAGCCCTCTGCCCCTGAGCCCACTGAAACTAGCCAATCCTAAATCTGTTTACCCTGCCTCGCCAGTTCCTTTGCTTGAAGACCACAATAAAGGGTCTTGCCCACATTTCCGCCTCTTCCTCTGCCTGCTGACCCACACCGGTGCGTCCCTGTGTCCACCCATCCCCCCTCCCATCCGGGTGTGGCATGCCCCTTCTCTTGGGAGCTGAGAGTAACAGACTACCTTTTCAATGGCAATTGTCTACCGATCCGTTGGCCTCCCTGTACCTCAGATTTTCTATTAATATACTATATTGTAAAACATCCCACCCCATGGAATTTTAATAGCATCAATACACTGTGTATCTGTTTATGTGCTGGGGCCCTTTGGAGGGTCACAAACCATTGTAATCCTAAGGGCTTTTTTGCCTCCCAAGAGCCAATTTTCACTCCCTTGGCTCTATATTGCCCTCATTGAAATACCCATAGTGAACCAAACTGCACTGCATGTGGGGATAACTTAGTATTAAAAAGTACTGACACTCAGTCCCCACTCCAGAGCAATGAAATCAGAATCTCTAGGGGGGCAGGGCCCAGGCACTGGTATATTCTCAGTGTTCTCCCCAGTGACTCTCATGTGCATCCAGGTGGAGAACCTTTGAGTTAACCCAAATCACAGTTGCTCCCTCCATCCCCCTCACCAGGCCTGCCCTCACACACATTCACTTTTACAGATAAGAAGAACCACAGGAAAAAACCAAATGACTCAGAGCTCCATGGCACTTCCATACTTCTGACAGCTCTATCCTGCTGATGGCAGGAATGTATATTTATGTATAGACGTGCTGGTCAACTGTGTGTGTGTGTGGTTTTTTTACATTATACATTTTTTTTTGTTTTTATCTCTTTTTCTAAGTTGAAGTATAGTTGATTTACAACGTTGTATTAGTTTCAGGTGTACAGCAAAGTGATTCAGTTGTACATACATATATATCTATTTTTTCAGATTCTTTTCCCTTATAGGTTATTACAAAATATTGACTATAGTTCCCTTTGCTATACAGTAGGTCCTTGTTGGTTATGTATTTTATATATAATAGTGTGCATATGACAATTGATTTAATCATCTGTAGTAAGTTGAATGATGGCCCTCAAGAGAGAAATCTGAGTCCTAAGCCCAGGACATCTTTTATTTGTTAACAGGGTCTTGCCGATGTAATTCAGGATCTCAAGATGAGATCGTCCTGGATTTAGGCTGGGCCCTGAATCCAATGACGTGTCCTTAATAAGACAAAGGCAGAGGGCCACTCGAGACACAGAGACAGAGGGGAGATGGCCATGTGAAGATGGAGATAGACTAAAGTAATGTGTCTACAAGCCAAGGAAGATCAGGATGGCCAGCAGCCATCAGGAGCTGGGAGCAAGGCACAGCACAGATTCACCCTCAGAGCCTGCAGTAGGAACTAACCCTGTCAACACCTTGATTTCAGATTTCTGACCTCCAGAACTATGAGAGAATACATTTCTCTCACAGTTGTATTAAACCACCCCATTTGCGGTAATTTGTTACGGCAGCCTTAGGACTAACTTATTTCTCTGTGATTTTAAATGTTTCATACTGCCTAGAGCAAAGCCTTAAGGCCATGGCCACCCTCTCCACTCGAACAACCTTCAGTGGCTCCCCACTTCCTAGAGGATAAGATGGAAACTTCTTCACCAGGCATTTAGACACCCCTGTGACCTTTACCTAACCTAGCTGTCCAACTGAATTTCATACACCCCCAAAGTGACAGAGGGACGCACTCTGCTCAGCACGGCTCTCCACCTCCACGCGTGCCCCCATGGCTCCTCTCGTCCAGGGCGCCCTGCCCTCGGCTTTCGACAGGGAGCGCGTCCCCCTTTCCTCAACGTACAATGTAAACGGCACCTCCTTCAGCAGCTGCCCCAGATCTCCCCAAGTGGCTGGGACCCCCGCCTCTTCCCACAGCAGGGGGACGCATGGAACGTCCACATCCATTCAGTGCTGTGGCAGGAGAATCATGATATTGATGCGAAACAGTAGTTCAGGTTTTATATGGCACTTGTTACGAGCCAGGCACTCTTTACATGTAGGAACTATTTTATTATTTATTTATTTATTTGGCCGCACCACACGGCTTGTGGGATCTTAGTTCCCAACCAGGGACTGAACCGGGGCCCTCGGCAGTGAAAGCGCAGAGTCCTAACTGCTGGACCACCAGGGAGTTCCCTATGAACTACTAGTTTAATCCGTACAACATCCTTCTGTAGTTGGTATTATTCTTGTTCTTAGCTTACAGATGACAAAACTGAGCACCATACACACACACACACACACACACACACACACACACACACACACACTCTGTTTCTCTCTCTCTCTCTCTCTCCTTCTCTCTCCCCCCTCCCCCTGTGTGTGTATGTATATATACATGTATACATATATATACACACACACATTCACAGTTGTCCATCCTTCTGTTCATTGTGTGTGTGTGTGTGTGTGTGTGTGTCATCGGGTGCCTTCTTGTACAAAGATTTGTGCCACAGAGAAAAATGACACACCTTCTGCTGGGAGGAGTTTCCTGACAGATGTGAATACCCATTTTGAAAATCTGTGTTCTGTTCTGTTACTTAGAAGCGTGAGTCAGGAAACCACAGGCCTTGAAGGCTGGGAAGCCTCAGACACCACTAAATGCAGCTCCCCCAAGTCAGCACCAACGTGTTCTGAGTGCCTACTGTGTGCTGGGCCCTGGGCATGAGACAGTGAAGCCACAGTCACTCATTACCAGAGCTTACCGCTAAACTCTTTATTTTAGAGATGAGAAAACACAGGTTTATCCAGAGAGGTTAAGTAACTCTCCTGAGGTCACACTAACTTGGTTTAATCCCATTTATGGATAATGAAAACCCACTTTCAGTTCCAGAGATGAATTACCAATTAAAAATTTTTTTCAATTGAAATACAGTTGATTTACAATGTTGTGTTAGTTTCAGGTGTACAGCAAAGTGATTCAGTTTTCTTTCTATATGTATATATATATCCTATATATGTATATGTGTGTATATATATATACATATTCATATACATATTCATATATATATTCTTTTTCAGATTCTTTTCCACTATAGGTTATTGCAAGATATTGAATATAGTTCCCTGTGCTACACAGTAGGACCTTATTCATCTATTTTATATATAGTAGTGTGTATCTGTTAATCTCAAACTCCTAATTTATCCCTACCCCCATCCCCTTTGGTAAACATAAGTTTGTTTTCTATGTCTGTGAGTCTCTGTTTTGTAAATAAGTTCATTTGTATCACTTTTTTAAGATTCCGCATATAAGTGATATCATATGATATTTGTCTTTCTCTCTCTGACTTACTTCACTTAGTATGATAATCTCTAGGTCCATCCACGTTGCTGCAAATGGCATTATTTCATTTTTTTTATGGGTGAGAAATATTCCACATGAATTACCAATTTTGAAAGAACTAGCATATAATTCTATAGTCATAATACCATGTGGTAGGCAACATCATGGTCCCCAAAGATGTCCACTTCCTAATCCCTTGAACCTGTGAATAAGTTAAGTTACATAGCAAGGGTGGAAGGAATTAAGGTAGCAGATAGAATTAAGGTTGCTAATCAAGTGATTTTAAGATTAGGAGACTATTCTGGATTATCTGGGTGGGTCCAGTGTAATCACAAGGGTCCTTCAAATGGAGAAGAATCAGTGTCAGAGAGATGCAGTGTGAGAAAGACTGGACCAGCTACAGCTGGTCTTGAAGATGGAAGGAGGCCAAGAGCCAAGGAATGTGGGCAACCCTAGAAGCTGGAAAAGGCAAGGAAAGGGGTTTTCCCTTTCCTCTGGAAAGGAACACAGCCCAGCTGACATCTTAGTTTTGGCTCAGTGAGACTCATTTTGGACTCTGACCTCCCAAACTGTAAGAGAAGAAATTTATGCTGTTTTAGGTCACTCAGCTTGTAGTAATATGTTACAGCAGACATAGGAGACTAAAGCTCCCTATAATTAGACTGAGCCTTACAAAACTCCTCAGGGTGCTGGGCGCCTGACAGAACCATTCTGAAATGAACATCATCTTTCTAAAAGTCCAGACATCTAATTTCACTTTAAAACTCTGTACTATCTATTTTCAGTCGGAATACCTTCTCAGCCTTTGTCTTTTTCTCCTCTGGGTAAATTCCAGCATTTAATGCAGAAATAGAGATGACCAAAGAATGCCATTTTTCATAACTTTCTTCCTCTGCTCTTCCAGACACTTCTCTCTCTGCTTTTAGATCACTGCATCTGGCATTCATTTTCAGAGATGCTCTTGGTGTTTATCCCCTGCAGCCCATTGAAGAAGTGACCTTGAGGGCTAGTGTTGCTCTCCCCATGGCCCCCAGCCTCCTTTCATTTTTTAGTTTCTGTTTGGAGACTGTCTTCTGCTTTGGGGATGTGCTTATGATTCAAGGTCCTCCTAATGGGGAGGGAAGGTAGAGGGGCTTACAGAGCGGGGCCAGGCTCTGTGTTCTGGCATAAGAAGGGGGAATCACTCCTGCCCACTAGGGTCAGAGAGTTGAGGTGGGACCGAGCCCCTTCCAGGAGAAGGAAGGATGATGCATCCACCACTTCAAGGGAGGGAGATGGTGGCAAATGGCTCCTCTGGGGACTCAGAGAATAAGAGTGTTGATTTTTCTGACACAGAGAAGCTGTCCCTCCTGGGAACGTGAGTGATTGTGAGAAATGCCTCGTCATCCAGCATTCAACAAAATATTCACTGAAAACCTTCTCAGTGCCAGGTTTTGTGCAGGGGGTATAGATGATGAAGATGATGGCGATGGTAATGATGCTGATGATGGTGATGCTGATGCTGACAGTGATGATGGTGATGCTGATGCTGACAGTGATGATGGTGATGATGATGCTGACGGTGATGATGGTGATGACTGCAGCTAACACCCACTCTGTGCCAGGCACTAAGTACTTTTCATATACTCACATGTTTTATATCTTCGGGTGGTGGGCATGAAATAGTTGAATTAATGAATAGTGAATGACTTGGTCCCTACCACCCTAAGCTCACAGAATGAAGGGAAGATGGGTGAGGGGAAATAGAAATAGAAACAGTAATTGTGATAGAAAAAGACAGAGTAGTGGGTTTAAATCTAGCTCTGTTTTCTATTAACTCTCCAGCCAAATTAATGAAACTCTCTGTGCCTCAGTTTCCTCATTTGTAAAGTGGGGATGATCAGAATAGCATTTACCTCATAGGGTTGTTTTGTATGTATCCATAGCTGAACGGTATCTGGCACACAGTAGGTGCTCAATAACTGGTTTCTTGTTATTACAAGATGCTCAGCAGAATTCATCTGAGCCACTCGAAGGCAGATTTGGTTGCTTCAGCTTCTTAATTTGGCTTCTCTCCTAAACCAGTTCTCAGAATCCAATCAGGAGTCTTTGTTGCCTCTCTTCTTGCTGCCATTCTGGACAATAAAATCCCCACACCTGATTTCCTATTTTGCGTCTTTATCTCTCCCCAGCCAAGGAAGACTTCAGCAGACAGATGACATCTGAGCTGAGTCCTTAGGAATGTGTAATTTTTTTTTAACATCTTTATTGGAGTATAATTGCTTTACAATGGTGTGTTAGTTTCTGCTTTATAACAAAGTGAATCAGTTATACATATACATATGTTCCCATATCTCTTCCCTCTTGCGTCTCCCTCCCTCCCACCCTCCCTATCCCACCCCTCTAGGTGGTCACAAAGCACCGAGCTGATCTCCCTGCGCTATGCGGCTGCTTCCCACTAGCTATCTATTTTACATTTGGTAGTGTATATATGTCCATGCCTCTCTCTCACTTTGTCACAGCTTACCCTTCCCCCTCCCCATATCCTCAAGTCCATTCTCTAGTAGGTCTGTGTCTTTATTCCCATCTTGCCCCTAGGTTCTTCATGACCTTTTTTTTTTTTTTTTTTTTTTTTAGATTCCATATATATGCCTTAGCGTATGGTATTTGTTTTTCTCTTTCTGACTTACTTCACTCTGTATGACAGACTCTAGGTCCATCCACCTCACTACAAATAACTCAATTTCGTTTCTTTTTATGGCTGAGTAATAGGAATGTGTAATTTTAAAAAGAGAGGGAGTTAATAAAAAAGGAAGAAGGAGCTGGTCTGGCTAGAGGTGGAAAGTAGGGGAGAGAGGTGATTCCTGGGGAAATGCCAGGCAGCAGGTGGTGCCTGGGGATAAGGCAGGAGCCCAGGCAGCAGGAGGCAGAACCATAGGATGAAAACCCTTGACCAGCACATTAACATTTTACAGGTTCAGTGGGAGCCATTACAATTTCCAAAGCTTTATAAACCCATAATTGTTATGCATATCCTGGAGGGTGGCATTAGTACCACCCTTATCCTAGTAGTGGCATTAGTACCACTACAAAAGGTAGTTGTAGGAATAATGTCATTAATAGTCACAGCAGCAATCACAGTAGTAGGAGTAATAGCAGCAGCATTGCAGAAACTCAGACATCATCATCATCACCATCTTTCTTACAGTTACTTTCATTTAGTGCTTACTATGTGCCATTCTAAATACTTTTGCGTCTTATCACACTTAATCCTCACAGTAACCATATGAGGTAGTTACTATTATTATCCCCGTTTTACAGATGAGAAAACAGAGGCAGGATAGAGTTATGTGACTTGGGCAAAGCTGCAATTGGAACCCAGAGACCCAGGACCTGGATGCTTGTAGAAGACTCTAGTAGGCACATGAGGAGCTGCCCTGGCTGACCCCGTGGGAAATGGACATCGGAACTGATAACTTAAGAGGCCCTGGTACCTTCAGCAGTACCAGCTGAAGATAGGAAGGGCTTCCCCAAAGTTCGGGGAGCGCTCAGGGAGGGGAGCCCCTTAGATGTGATTGTGGGGTCCTGGCTGAGCCTTGGAGGTGGTAATTGACGAGGGCAGCCAGTCCCAGCCTCTCTGATGCCCCTCTGGCCTCCATGAGACATGGAGTCCTGGGATGGCTGTGCCCCGCTCTCGTCATACGCAGGCCAGGGCTAGGATGAGCACATATGGGTAGCCAGGAACCCCCTCTGCAGGCCTCCCACCAGCTGGGGCTGGCCTGCCTGGCCATCTCCCCTAGGTTGGGGGGTCGGGCTGGGTCTCTGAGCCCCTCTGCTGCTTGCCTCGAGTCCGGTCTACCTGCAGAGCACGTAGACAGAGGACCGTTCACGCCACAGCACGGCTGAGCCAGTGTAAGTGGGCCTGGCTCTGCCCTGCACCCCGCCCAGGCTGGACGCTGGCCAAGTGGTCCAGCAGGAGGCAACGGCTAAGGCAAAATGTAATTACCCCGACTGCAATTCGGCTCCGCTCCCTGCAAAACATGTCACATCCCCCTCCTACTCTGCTTCCCAGTTACCAAGGGAGAGGGGGTGGGGCTCCCGTGGACAGCTGGAGGTGCAGACAGCCTCCATCCGAAAATGCCTGGGAGGGGACCCTCGGGCAGCTGGGGGTTCTGGCTACCCCCGTCTTACCCTGGGTCCTGAGAAGCGACAGTCACCCTGCACCCTGCCTCTGCATTCCCCTGGCTCTTCAGTGACAGCTCCCCTGTGGCCCCCATGGTCCCCTGCCAGGAGACGGATCTTAAAGGGCTTATTTTGCAGGCTCCAGGGGGGCTGAGATGCCATCTTTCCGTGCCTTGATTAAGAATGATCCCAGGGCCCTGCTGGGGGAGAGGATGAGCCCTTCTGACAGGGATACAGGAAACGGAGGGGCGTCACAGAGCCTGGCCCTCAGCGGGGAAGGGAGGTGCTGCCTGGGGACAGCTGCTTGAGCCCGAGGGAGGTGGCACGGGGAAGAGAGAGGCCTTTGGGTAATAACTTGGTGTTTTAGAGAAGCAGGAAAGGCTCAGGCTTTGAAAGCCTGAAGAAGAATATTAAAGACAGCGAGAGGCAGATTTCCTTAGGACACCCCGATGATCTCTTGGCTCCTGGCCCCTGCAAAGCCAAGCCTTATAGCTGGGGACCCCCGGCTCCCTGGCCACACCTGTCTTGGGCCAAGGAAGCCCTTGGCCTTCAGACAGCTGGCTGAGGGGCTCCCTCTACTTTCTGGTCAGCTCCTTACCCCTGACTTTCCCAGACCGCTCATCAGCGACTCAGCTCCATACGCTCCGGGCTCGTCCTGACTTTTCTGTCCCAGCCCCACTTATTGTGGGACGGGGAGGTCTTGGCAGGACTCATTTTGTAGGTCAGGAATCCCAGGCTGGTGCATGAGATCCTAGGAATCTCGAAGTGCTTCTCAGATCTCCTTTGCTTCCAACCAAGACCCAGGATTCAATGTTCAAGTAGGTCCTACGCTGTCTGTGTGCTTGGAGCTGAACAGAGTTAGGCTCATACCTGTCCTCTTTTGTTACTTACTGTGTGGCTTTGGACAAGTCACTTGACCTCTCTGAGCCTCAGTTCCTATGTCTGTAAAGTATGGATAATAATATCTCCCTTTGCAGGCTTCCTGTGAGGTCTAAGAAGGTAACATACCGTTCTAGTTTGCTAGGACTGTCATAACAAAGTATCACAAACTCAGTGGCTTAAACTAAAGACATTTATTATCTCACAGTTCTAGAGGCTAGACATCTGAGATCAAAGTGTTGGCAGGGCTGGTTCCTTCTAAGGGCTGTGACAGAGAATCTGTCCCATGCCTCTCCCCTACATTCTGGTGGTTTGCTGGTAATCCTTGGCATTCCTTGGCATGAAGAAGCACCACCCTAATCTGGGCTTTCATTGTTACATGGTGTTCTCTCTGTGTGCATGTATGCCTGTGTCCAAATCTGCCTTTTTCATAAGGGCATCAGTCATATTGGATTAGGGGCCCATCCTACTCCAGTATGGCCTCCTCATAACTAACTACATCTGCAATGCACTTATTTCCAAATAAAGTCACATTCCGAAGTGCTGGGTGTTAAGACTTTTGGGAGGACACAATTCAAACCATAACACATACATAAAGATACCAAGCATAGGATGGATTCTCAAAAAATGCCAGACCCTTTTCCTTCTCCCGTGAAAGAGGAGCTGGCCTCAGAGGCTGAGAGAAGGCTCCGGCACTCTGGGGTTGCTTTGCTGATGGATGCAGGCTCTGCTTGCTGCTGCCTGCAAGTGCCATCAGAGTTCTGCCTTCGTGCTCCAGCCCGACTTACCCATCAGGGACGTCCTGCCCCAGAGAGTGCCTCCCCGTCCCACACAGAGGAGGGGACAGTGTAGGGAGCGGGCCAAACCCTGGCAGGGAAGAGGCCAACTTACTCTCCATCCTTCCCTGCAGGGACCCTGAGTTGGGAGGCCCCAAGAGCTACCTCAGTCCCCAGGTGACTCCTCTGGGCTGGAGCCTGGCCTTTTCCCTCTATTTTCTATGATGGAAGAGAATTCTTTTCTCTGCGGCTTGGCCCTGGGGAAGCTTATTAGCTCATTTCTCCAGCCCTGGGGGTTACCGCGCTTCCTGTTTGTCTAATGTCATTCTGATCCTAACAGCAGCACCGCGAAAACAATACCTACTAAACACTGATGCCGGGTGGCACTTATTAGCACAAAGTTCCTTCCAGGCCCTCTGTTCATTCTGCATGGCAGCTGCCCACCGGGTTACCTCTGGGAAGGCGAGCAGCTGTCCAAGGGCACAAAGCTAATAAATAAGCAGAGAGGTCAGCACAGGTTCTTCTCCGCGGCGGTCCCCGCATGTGCTGGCTTGAACTGTGACACTGCTTTCTCTGGTTGTGCTGAGTGTGGTTGGTCAGCCTCCCCTAGAGGGTCTGAAAGAGTCCTAGGGGGTGGTGCAGGGTGTGGGGGAATGCCTACGATGGAAGGGGGATGAAGACAGGAGAGCAAGCAGGCAGGGGGTGGTCGGACGGCCTGGGGCACAGGACACCGGAGTGGGAGGGGGTGCAGGCTCGGACGACAGCACCTGGGCCACTGGCTTTACGAGGGTCCGGTGATGTGGCGGGAAAGGGTCCAGCTTTGGAGCCGGGAAAAGCCAAGTGCACATCCTTTCTCTGGCTTTCCCAAGGGGCACCCTGAGCAGGGCACTCCAGGGACTCTGATCCTCAGCCTCCCCATCTGAAGGTGGAGAGAGGACAGCACATACTGCACACGGATGGGGCAACATCCCGGGGTCGGCAGCATCACCCTCATTCTTCAGGTGAGAAAATGGTCAACAAATTATTAGGAGGTGTCCATCCCTGGAGGTGAGAATGCAGCAGAACAGGAAAGGGGCAAAGTGGGAGGGGCTTCTTTTCACTCTCAAAATCTAAATTCTCATCCAAGGGCTTCAGAAACATAATTTGATAAAGTCTCCTCTGAGAATTGCTCCATTTTATAACCATCTCCCCAAAGCCCAAGCCATGACTCAACCCAGTTCTTTTTTTTTTTTTGCGGTACGCGGGCCTCTCACTGTTGTGGCCTCTCCCCTTGCGGAGCACAGGCTCCGGACGCACAGGCTCAGCGGCCATAGCTCACGGGCCCAGCCGCTCCGCGGCATGTGGAATCCTCCCAGACCGGGGCATGAACCCGTGTCCCCTGCATCGGCAGGCGGACTCCCAATCACTGCGCCACCAGGGAAGGCCAACCCAGTTCTTAAATGAAATGGCTTATCACTGCTAACTCTTCCATCCCACCCACCGGACTGTGCTCTGTGGGGCAAGTACTGGGCTCCATTCAGCTGGCAGTGCTGGTTCTTAGCTCAAGGTCCAGTACAAAGGGAATGCCTGGCTGGTGTTTGTTGGATGAATAAATGAATGAATGAGCAAAAGAAAGAATGAATGCATTTAAAAGGAAACTGCAGGGAATTCCCTGGTGGTCCAGTCGTTAGGAATCTGTTCTTTCACTGCCGAGGGCCCGGGTTCAAACCCTGGTTGGGGAACTAAGATCCCACAAGCCATGTGGTGTGGCCAAGAAACAAAAAATAAAAAATAAATAAAAGGAAACTGCACACTTTTGGTACCATGTTCCCTCCTATTTATTAATGTTGTCAGCAGACCCGAAGAACAGAGTGTGACAACAAGGTGTGTGGACCTGCTCTCATCAACAGGGCAACCAAGATGCTGAGGCATGCAGCCCAGCAGCTATTGGGTGATGAATGAATGAAGTGTGGAAAGCTGTTCCTCTCCTTATCTTAGTCTTGAAGGCAGGATGGTTCCTCAGCCACAGAGGCCCACCTACTCAGATGTACAGTTATTATTATGTGATGATGACATAAAGGTGTGGTCCCAGCAGGCTTTGGAGTCCAGCAGATCTGACTTCTAATCCTGACCCTGACTCTCACAAGCTGTGTGGTCTTGACCAGCGATTCAACCTCTGAGCCTCTTTCCTCACCTACACAAGGGGCTATCGAGACCTCAGGGTGGTTGCGAAGAGTGAATTAAGTGAGGCAATTATTTCAAAGTTCCCAGCGCAGCCCTGGAAACACTGAATGTGGCCAACACACAACGGCACCCTTTCTCCTCTAATCCTTGTTGTAGGTCGAGAAGCAAATTGCTTTGCCCAACCATGCCTCTGTTTCTCCCTCTGTGAAGTGGGGTCAATGATATCTGCCCAGCCTCCCTCACAGGACTGTTGTAATGAGATGAAGAAAATGAAAGTGCTATTTCTCCAAAGAAGAAATACAAACGGTCAACAGGCACATGAAAAAATGCTCAACATCGTTAATTATTACAGAAATGCAAATCAAAACTACAACGAGGTACCACCTCATTTAATAATGGTCAGAATGGCCATTATTAAAAACTCTACAAATACAATAACAAATGCTAGAAAGGGTGTAGAGAAAAGGGAATCTTCCTACCCTGTTGGTGGGAATGTAAATTGGTGCAGCTACTGTGGAAAACCATATGGAGGTTCCTCAGAAAACTAAAAATAGAATTACCATATGATCCAGAAATCCCACTCCTGGGCATATATCTAGACAAAACTCTAATCCAAAAAGATACATGCACCCCTATGTTCATAGCAGCAATATTCACAATAGCCAAGACATGGAAACAACCTAAATGTCCACTGACAGATGAATGGATAAAGAAGATGGTGGTACATATATACAATAGAATACTACTCAGCCATAAAAAGAGAATGAAATAATGTCATTTGCAGCAACATGGATGCAACTAGAGATTGTCATACTAAGCAAAGTAAGTCAGAAAGAGAAAGACAAATACCATATGATATCACTTATATGTGGAATCTAAAATATGACACAAATGAACCTACGTATGAAACAGAAACAATCACTAACATAGAGAACAGACTGGTGGCTGCCAAGGGGGATGGGGTTGGGGAAGGGATGGAGAGGGAGGTTGGCATTAGCACATGTAAGCTATTATATACAGGATGGATACACAACAAGGTTCTACTGTATAGCACAGGGAACTATATTCAGTATCCTATGATAAACCATAATGGAAAAGAGTATTTAAAAAAGAATGTATATACTATACATATAACTGAATCACTTTGCTGTACAGCAGAAACGACATAACATTGTAAATCAACTATACTTCAATAAAAAAATTGTTTACAAAAAAGAAAATGAAAGTGCTTTGTAAGCATAAATGCACCGAAAGGGGTTGTTTTTATTTTCTGGTTAACTCCAACCGCCATTTGTTCCAATTCAATTATTGAGGGCATTAGAGAGAGCTTCCTGGGTGGGCTTCATCCTGGTGAATATCCATATCCCTCTCTCCGGGACACTATCATTTCTGTTCCTGTAGCCCAAGAAATCCAGAGGCCACCATCCCTGCCAATTCCCCTAGTCCAGATGGAATAATATTCTTATCAAAGTGGGTAGAAGATGCCCTCTTCAGTCCACTGCAGGGGTTATTTCCAGTCTCAGTGATGATGGTTGGACTGTCACCCAGGACAGGGTTGTCACCATCTACCACTTGCCTGTGATATATTCCCTCTCGGGAGCCCTGGCTGACCTTGGGATGGGGACTGGGAATGTGCACCCACAGTGCAAACCCACAGTCTCCTTAAGCAGTCCCGTTTTCCGGCAATAAACCTAGGAAAGTGGAGGACAGCTAAGGAACAGCTGCCCGAGCATTCATTGGAATTTGGGGGTTACTCTCCCAGTCACGTCAGCATGCCTGGAGCAAGGTAAGATTAAAGAGTTGACGAACAGAGATCCACCTATGAGTGGCTTTTATGTTTGCAATGGGCCTATTATTCCCTAACTACTGTATATAATTTTTGTCAAACAATATTTTAAAGGCCTCAGGGCATCTCCTAATAGAACAGAGCCCTGCTACCTGCAATAAATCTTTAAAAAACACTTTTTTTTTAAGGTTCAATGCCATGCTTTTTTGAACTCTTCAATTAATCGGGGACACTCAGGTTGCTTCCACTTGGGAGCTATTGCAAACAACAATAACTGAGGTTCGTGGATATCAACACACACACAGTCCTGTGAAATCTGTGTTATTCTGAGGATGATTCCTCAGAAGTCAAAGTACCGGATCAGAGTGAGAATCATTTTTTAAATGGCCTTTGACACGTGTTGCCAAATTAGTTGTCTAAAGGTTGTGCCCCAAGTAATGTCCATAAGTGCCAATTTCACCACATCTTTCCCAGCATTGTTACTAGGGCTGCCAAGATCATAGCCAAGTAATATGTTGTGAATAGAAGTATCACAAAGAGAACTTGAGATGTCTTTTTCTTTCTTCTTGGAAATCACAGCCATCTTTGATTCTTCTTTCTTTCTTATATCCAACTTTCAATCATTTACTAAATCTTATGGTTTCTTCTTCCTAAATTTTCTTGTGTATTTTTTCCATTCCTGTAAGTTCATCCCTAGGTCAGGCCCGAAACGTCTCCCGTATGCACTGCTCTGACAACCTTGCCGAGGGTCTCACTTGAGTTTCTCTCTCCTCTGGGTTTTCCTGCCCAACTCCTTTCTTAAAAGCAAAGTTTTGGATGGTGGTGATGGCTGCACAATAATGTGAATGTACTTAATGCCACTAATCTGTATGCTTTTTAAATGGTCAAAATGGTAAATTTTGGGGCTTCCCTGGTGGCGCAGTGGTTGAGAGTCCGCCTGCCGATGCAGGAGACACGGGTTCGTGCCCCGGTCCGGGAAGATCCCACATGCCGTGGAGCGGCTGGGCCCGTGAGCCATGGCCGCTGAGCCTGCGCGCCCGGAGCCTGTGCTCCACAACGGGAGAGGCCACAACAGTGAGAGGCCCGTGCACCAAAAAAAAAAAAAAAAAAAAAGGTAAATTTTATATTATGTATATTTTACCACAATTAAAAAAAAAAAAACTTTGGATTGTTTCCCTGCTCAGAAATCTTAGTGACTCCCTGGGCCTACCAGACACAGTTCAAAGTGTGCAGCCTGGGCTTTTAAGATCCTCTGCAATTATAACACAGTAACCTTATGTGAGCCAATGCTGGGTTGAGCAATTTATAGGCATTGGCTTGTCAACCCTCGCCCCAATCTGATGAAGTAGACATTATTGTTATTCCCATGTTCAGATGAAGAAATCAGGGCTCAGATTTTTTTCCATTTAAAATCAACTTTCTTGTGGTGTAATTCACATCTAATAAAATGTCCATTTTAAGTGTACAGTTTGATGAGTTTCGACAAGTGTACAACCTATGCAAGTAAGACTCCGATCAAGTTGAAACTGAGCAGGACCCTATGTTCCCCACCCCGCGCCCCCCCACCGCCAATTACCTCTGCCTGCCTTTTGTGTGTAGAAAAACTTCAGCCAAAGAATAAGTTTAATTGGAGAAATGAGAAAATGCAGAAGCAAAGGAAAACAGTCAAACAGAGCAAAACAATAATAGTTTAGTCATTAAGCAAAGTCAAGGACCTTTAGTTCCTCTTCAAGGGCTATAGACAATATTCTGAGCCATATCCTGTGAGCTGTTTTGTAGATACTGAAACCCTCACCAGGTGGAAGAAGTTAACTACATGATGACCAGACTGTAGCCATGACATAAGCGGCCACAATTCCGAGAACTGGCCTCAAAGAAATGGGAACGAATAGACCCTGGAACTAAAGGCTAACTGTACTTAAAACAAGATGATGATGGGCTTCCCTGGTGGCGCAGTGGTTGAGAGTCCGCCTGCCGATGCAGGGGACACGGGTTCGTGCCCCGGTCTGGGAAGATCCCACATGCCGCAGAGCCCGTGAGCCATGGCCACTGAGCCTGTGCTCCGGAGCCTGTGCTCCGCAAGGGGAGAGACCACAGCAGTGAGAGGCCCGCCTACCGCAAAAAAACAAAAAAACAAGATGATGCTGATCAGACCACCTCATGACCAATTTTGAGAAGACTGGCAGAGCTGACTGTGCTGTTTCTGCATGTAGTCCCCTCCCTCTGCCTATACACACCTGAAACTCCCCTTTAAAAGCTCTTGCCCACTGATTGTCAGGGGGAGAATTGGCCTTTGGACACGAGTCTGCTCTCTCCCCAGTTGCCAGCCTCGGAAATAAAGCAAACTTTCCTTTCCACCAAACTTGCCTCTCTAGTATGGGTTTTAGAGCGGTGAGCAGCTGGACCACACTTTTGGCAACAAAGTCAGAGTCCATTTCTATCATCCCCAAGCACAAAGATTGAAGTTGCCAGCTAAGGGTATGCAGCTTGCAAAGGAACTGGTTGAGAACGGAACCCAGGTCTGATTCCGAACCAAACTCTTAGCCACTCTATCCCCCCAAATCTCCCACCACCTTCCAGCTGTACCTCCTTGGATGTGTCCCCCTGAAGCCAGCCCCCTGTACCTGAACCACACCTTCTACCTGCCACTCTGCACCTTTGTAAACGCTGCTTCCCACACCAAAATGGTGTCCCTCCTATTTGGCCTAGTCCTACTCCTCCCTGGGAGCCTGGCTTTAACCTTTCTCTTCTAGGAAGTCTTTCTGCCCTACCCCAGCCAGCCCAAGGGCAGGCCACCTCTCCCCTGGATGTCCACCACCCTGTTGTCTGTGTCACCCTTTGCTCGCTGCTCAAATAAATACTCAATTGATGGTGATCAGATACTGTTTGTATTTAGGTGATTTTTAAAAAACTGTCCCTTCCCTCCAATGGACCAGATGATCCCTGAGGGTTTTTCTGAAAATGCCTGTGGTTTTGTGAATGCAAAAGTGTACCTGGGGTCTTTGTCAATCAACTCGTTTCCTCAAAGATCAACCTCACTGGAACGAAAGGGGGTAAATGTTTAAAATTTTTGCTGAAATATTTCCTGGTGCCAGCAGAATTTATGCTGACTTATTCCTTAAGTGCAATCAGTGAGAAGGTGGCCAGATCACATTAAGCACCAGTGAACATGGCAAGTAACACCCTTTCCTTCTCTGAGGATGCTCCCAGCCAAGTTAAACAGACTCTGGCACAGAGGTGTGGCTGACCTCTTCCTAACAGCAGTCAGTCTGAAAGGTAGAGGCCTCAAGCCTCAATGGCCAACACCATGTAGAAATGATGAGCTGAAAAGAATGAAGAAAAGGAAGAAGAGGGCTTCCCTGGTGGCGCAGTGGTTGAGAATCTGCCTGCTAATGCAGGGGACACGGGTTCGAGCCCTGGTCTGGGAGGATCCCACATGCCACGGAGCAACTAGGCCCGTGAGCCACAACTACTGAGCCTGCGCGTCTGGAGCCTGTGCTCCTGCAACAAGAGAGGCCGCAATAGTGAGAGGCCTGCGCACCGCGATGAAGAGTGGCCCCCACTTGCCACAACTAGAGAAAGCCCTCGCACAGAAACGAAGACCCAACACAGCAAAAATACATAAATTAATTAATAAACTCCTACCAACAACATCTTCTTTAAAAAAAAAAAAAAAAAAAAAAGGAAGAAGACAGGCAGCCAAATAAGAGGGCTTCCTATTACTGGAAAAATTCCTTTCTTCCTTGTCCTTTTGCTGAGCCCACTTCTCTGAGGAAGGCACAGTGCTGGGCACTGGGGATCTGATGATAAATGACATGACCTCCTTGGGTCTGAGGGGCTTACAGTCCAGGAAGTGACCCCATCTAAGCCTTTATCCACTGCGCACCTGCTGTGTGCCAGGCACTAGGGTCTGGGGTGAGAAAGAGCGTTACTCTGCCCTCGAGGGAAAACTGGGAAGATGCAGATGTGGATGCATGTTATTATAACACAATGGAATATGTGCTGTGTAACAGTTTTTGTTTACATCTGTAAGATGTGGATAAGATGGGGATAATAACAACATCTATGACAAAATGGTGAACAAACTGGCCTCTGGAGACAGACTTCCTGGGTTCAAACTCCAGCTTGCCTTTTTACCAGCTGTGTGACTGTGCAAAAGTTTCTTAACCTCTCTGTGCCTTGGTTTCCTCATCTGTAAAAAGGTGATAATAAAGGTACCTACTACTTAGAATTGCTATGAAAGTTAAGTTAGCCCATGTGACATGCTTAGAAACAGTGGCTGGCACATGGTGTTCTACGAACATCAGTGATTATTTGCTATTCAAAGTCGCTTGGGGGCCTGAGGAGGATGTGGTTAGCTTTGTTTTGGGCTTGGGTGGCTACAGAAGCTTCTCAGTAGAGAAAATACTACAAGTTGGGCTGTGTAGTATGCATAGGAGTTTGCTAGATAAAATTCGTGTGTGTGTGTGTGTGTGTGTGTGTGTGTGTATACTGGATTAGAGCAAATGTTATCCAACTTGTCCTATAAAAGGCCAGACAGTAAATATTTTCAGCTTTTTGGATAACTACTCAATTCTGCTGTTGAATAGGAGTGGTTGTGTTCCAATAACACTTGATTTAGAAAAATAAGCCCTCGGGCCATAGTTTGCCAATCCCTGAATTAGAGGACTAACGGGACACAAACCCAGATTTATGGCAGTACTAGACCTGGCCATGCCCACTGAGGTTAATGGTGTTTTTTGCAGAACTGATACTCAGGCATGGCTCTTTTACACAGTTGACTTGTAAACATTTCTTTCAAAATTCTTAAAACCAACTAGAGGGGAAATTAATGCTCAGATAAACATCCCTGTGCTGTGTGTGTGTGTGTGTGTGTGTGTGTGTGTGTGTGTATGAGAGAGAGAGACAGAGACAGAGAGAGAGAGACCTGCATCCCTGGCCATCCCTGGAAAACACCCCAACATCTTTCCTTCCTAACTCACATCATTCCTGGGAGCCATGGATTTCAAAATGGTAGCTGTGTATGGCATGAAGGCTACCTCTTCCAGAAGTCCTCAATACACACCCTCTGGAGGAGGGAGGCAGGACGCAGGTGTTCCGTAGCCTCTGCTGAGAAAACCCCTTCATGGCCCAGCTGGTCGTGGGACACCGCAGAGCTGCTACATGGAAAGGCTGGGCCTGGGGGATAATGTGTGTGTCCCCCAGCGTCAGGGCCACTCACTGTGTCCCCTGACCCCACACCTGGGTAGAATTTTCCAATGTCATCCATGGAGCCTGGATGGGATTTATAAATGCAGTGCAGTAGAAAAATCATAGGCTTTGGAGCCAGATTCAAGTTCCTGCTCTGCCATTCCCTAGGTAAGTGATCTAGGGCTCCCCTGAGCCTCATTTTCTTACCTGTAAAATGGGTTGTTATGAGAATTTAATGAGGTAATGGATACCAAGTAACAATGTCAAACACATGATTGAAAATCTGAGGATGTCAGTCATCTTTATGCTCTCCATATAAATCTTCCAACCAGTTATTTTCCTGCTCCAGACTCGGGTATCTGCCCTCCACGGCTCAAGTATTCTGTTATTAGGAACTTGGAATCAGAAAAATCCCTGCCACCTCAGCATGCTCAGAGAAACATTTAAGAGAGTAAGACAGATACATAAAGTCATTTCTTCAGGTTAACCATAGATACAATATATTTTCTTTCATGTTTCAGTCCTGGAAACACTGCCTTCCAGAAAAAGTTAAATTGTATGTCAAGAGAATATGAAAAAAAAAAAAAAGAAATAATAAGAAGAAAACAATGATCTCATTTCTTGCTCTACAGGTGTAATCTCTCTTGGGCTGGTAGAATAGTTGATTTATTTGCAAGGTTGGGTTTTTCGTTTCCCAAGTTCAAGCATCCTGCTATTTTCACTGTTCTAGCCTACAGTGTACAAAAACAGATACAGAGACACAGACAGACATACTCAGAGTCCCCCAAAAGAACTTCCTTGTCAAGAAGCAAGTGGCAGAGGGCCAGAAGAAAGAGGCATTAAAGGAAGAGCATCCATGTGAACCAAACAGCTCCATTACTCTGATCTCAGGAGTGGTGCCTGTGCCCTTGTCACCCACAGCCCAGACTGCACCAGACACGGCAGCAGCAAGGGAGGACTGGGGTCTTAAGGTGCAGCTGGGGGTTCTTCTCTCTTAGCTGGAGACAATGATGACATTCACTGGTTATGCTTTTCCCCACCAATTTTTAAAATCTCCTGGAAATCTGGAGGGAGCAGAATGACAGAAAGGAAAAAGGAAATGGATTTGAAATCAGAGGGGCTTGGCCTGTTTTGCCACATAGGCATCCTATGACCTCTGACTAGTTATTTACCCCTATGATCCTCAGTTTGTTCATCTCTAAAATGGGTATAAACTGATCTACCAGCCCACAATTCTTATCCGCATTAAAGGAAAGAACATGTATGAAGGTCTTTTTGTAAGCCCTAGAGTATGCCTCCTGTAGCCTTCTCCATCTTGGTGGATGCCGACTGGACATCATCCCTTGATGTTCAAGGGCATCTCACATGTAACACATCCCACACTGACTGCTGATCAATGCCCATCCCCCAACCTGCTTCTCCATCTCAGTAAACAACCACTCCATCCTTCGATGCTTGGGACAAAGATCTGGGAGTCAGCCTTGACTCCGCCATCCTCTTCTACTCCACATCGAGTCCATCAGCAAATCCTGTGGCCTCTTTCCTCAGAATCCAATTGCTTCTCAATATCCCCACTGCTGCCCCCAGTCCTGCCATCCCATCTCTGACTGGGGTTACAGCTGTACCATCAGGAGTGATCTCCCTGCTTCCATCCTTGTCCCCACCCTCACCCAGGTTTATTCTCAATACGGCAGCCAGAGTGATTCCGACAAAAAAAAAAAAATCAGACCAGGTCCCTCCTCTGCTCAAAACCCTCCAATGGCTGCCATCCCACTGGGATAAAGGCTGAAGTCCTTACAATTCCTTTGGGAAGAGGGTTCATTCACCTCTGGGGCGCGGCTGCCACCTCCCGAACTCACCCTCAGGCAGTGACGTGGGCTCATCACTCTGCCTGGAGCCTCTCCCCAGACATCACACGGCTCTCTCCCTCCCCTCCTTCAGGTGTGTGTGCAAACGTCACCTTCTCACAGGCTCTGGAACTCCCTGTCTGAAGTCGCAGTTTCTGTCTCTTTATCTTCCATCCTCAACCCACTTTGTTTTTCTCCACTGAGCCTTTCTGATCTGACATGCTATCTACCTGACATCTTAACATGTTCACGGGCAGCTCCACGAAGGCACGGAGGGATGTCTTGTGTTTCCATCACCATCCCCAGAGCCTAAAATGATGTACGGTACAGAGTAAAGACTCAATGGACACCCATGGAAAGACTTACAAATATTTCTTAAAGAGGTGGAAGCACCCTTGATATGCCTGTTTGTATTGGATTATAAGCAAACAACCTGGACTCATCTCATCAATACCCTCTCCTCTACATAAGGAAGGAGCTTCAGGCAGGCATTTTGGAATCCGAGCAAACAAATTTGTTCTGCTTCTAGTTGATGCCAGTCAGGGAGCTGCCAGGGGTGTGTTGGGGCAGGGGAAGAGGATGCAGGACAGAGGCTGGGGGGCCTGGCATCGGGCAGCAGGCCGGGAAGGGGCGGGAAGTATCTGTAATGCCAGAGGGTCCGACCACCCACAGGTCCTGGGAAGAGCAGGGGCCAAGGAAACCACAGGTGGGAGCCCTCCCCTCCGACTTGCCTTACACATGAAAGGGGATTAAAGTGAGCATCAGAGAGAGCTCCGGAGGGGCTGATAAGACGAGGAGATATCCTACACTGGACCCTCGGCAGACGGTATGCGTTCAGTTTGTATTTACTGGAAGGAAGGCCGTAAATGACTGTGGAGTCATTTCCCAAGTCTGGGACCCAGGCCCTTCTGGTCCTCTGTCTCCCCGAGTCACTGCCTAATCACAGCCACCTGCTCCTATTCCCTTAGCCCCAGTCCGAGCCTTGAAGAGAGTGGGGCCAGACCTCAGACTCCACTGGGCTGAGCTCCCAGCCCTGGACCACCCTCTCACTCTCTCCTCCACCTCCGCTCTCCTGGTCCAAGCGTTAACACAGTGGGTGGGACCTTAGGAGGCAGCAGCTCTGCCTTAGGAGGCCATGGCAGAGATGAAAGACCAGGCAGATAACAGGACACCTGGGCTGAGTGCCCACTCGGCCACTTACTGGCTGGGGGTGGTGACCATGTGTCATTTCAGTCCACCAGCGTCCACTCCTACTGCTTCTGGTAGCAGCAGCCCCAAACTTCCTCTGGAGGAGCACGCCTCTCCCACTCCCTGTGCAGGCACTGTGGCCAACCTGTTTGCTCTGACTGGTTGTTCAGGGTAGCCTTTCCCTCCAGCAACAGGGGTTGGATCAGGGATGGATGTGTTCGCTAATTCAGAGCCAAAAGGTACATGTAGGGACTGCTGAGAGAGAGGCACTTTATTCCCTCCTCACTGGGAGCTGTGAAGGTATATCCTGTAAACCCAGCCACTATCTTGCCGCCCAGAAGGGCAAGACTCAGAATGTCCCAGGAGAGAGCAGAGCTGAGGACAGGAAGGCAGAGCCAAGAGGCGGTCAGAGGTGGGATCGAGTGACATTGTCAGGGTTCCTGGATCCAGCTGTGCCTGAAGCTGTAACCCTGAATCTTTTGGTTATTGAATGAAGACACCTGAATTAATCCAGGCTGAGCAGGATTCCTCTGTGCCAGAGGAGTCCACGTGGATGCACAGCCACAGGCTAGGGCGAGTCAGTTCACTTCCCCAGGATTCAGTGCCTTCCTCTCTCCATATTGGGTGCAGGTGAGGGGAACCAGATGACCTCCCAGCTCCCCTCCAGTTCTGCCCTATGGGTCTGTGCAAAGGGCTACCACTATCGGCTCAAGTCCTGAATTCCCAACGATGAGGGGGAGATGTGACCTGGTGTCCAGAGGGAACCCGGCCTGGGTCCTGCATGGTCCCCTTTTTACTGAGGGTTAATGGATAACACAAGGCCTTCCAGGTACCTGCTTCTGAAATAAGTCTGTCACTCCAGAGGAGGTCAATTAGCCTTCAGCCTCTTCTGGAAGCTTACAGGGGAAGGCGTGAACCCAGTGGTCCGGCTGAGCCTCTGTGCATAGTTAAAAGGAAAGACGTCTTTTTTTCTCTAAAGCAGGGTTTCTCATCCTCAGCACTGTTGACATGGGTTGGATAATTCTTTGTTGTTGGTGGCTGTTCTGTGCATTTTAGGTTGTTCAGCATCACCTCAGATCTCTAACCATGACATACCAATAGCACAATCTCCCCTAGTTGTGACAGCCCAAAATGTCTTCAGACATTGCCACATGTCCCCTGGGGGGGGGGGGCAAAGTCACCCCTGGTAGAGAATCACTGCTCTAAAACATGTTGACAGACCAGAGGACAACTCTTGGTTCCTAAGCCTGGAGTGTTAATTTCACCTCTAACCTTCCTTCCAAAACAAAACCTATCTATCTATCTATCTATCTATCTATCTATCTATCTATCTATCATCTCTATTCTCTTTATCCTTGCTTTTGGATTCCAGGAATTGTTCCTGCAGAATCCTGGGCTTCACCTTTGGGTGTGATCCCTGATGCATCCCAGCAGGTCAACACTGTTTTTGTGGTCATGGATCATGGATTCCTCTAAGAAGCTGATGCAATGGACCATCTCCCGAGTCAAATGCCACCTGTGTGCACATTCCCAGGACACACACACACACACACACACACACACACACACACCATTCTGCCTACGATGTCAGGTAGTCCTCAAACCCCTTATTGCAAGAGCCATGAACCTTCAGAGTTCAGGGGACTTAACCCTTTCAGACCTAACAGACTCAGCCATGTCTTTGCCTGATGCAGCAGAATAAACACAGAATTTACAGTCAGAAGACCTGGCTGGAGTTTGGGCTCTACTACTTCATTAGATATGTGACTTTGGACCAGTCATCTGACCTCAGTTCTAGGAAACTGGGAATGCCTCATTGCTTTAGGGCTGCAAGGAAAAACAGGCACCATCAAATCCAATGATCTCCCAGTGTCCATTCTCTCCATGTTTCATTCCACTTGACATTCCTCTTCCAGGTTAATCTTCCTAGAGCACAGCTGTGGGCATATTCTCCTCTGCTCAAAAGCACTCCATGGCTTGTTACTTCCTAGAGGCTAACATCCTTTTTTTCATCCAATGCCCTCCACAATCAGGTCGTGTGTTAGCTTTCCACTTGCCTAAATTCTAGCTAAAGCTAACTATTTCTGCTTAAACATTTTCTGGGGTTTTTACTTTTATATCTTTGTTCCTGCTGCTTCTTCCACCTGGAATTCTTTTCTCTACCCATCCTTTCTTTTTTTTTTTTTTGGTGGTACGCAGGCCTCTCACCGTTGTGGTCCCTCCCGCTGCGGAGCACAGGCTCCGGGCGCGCAGGCTCAGCAGCCATGGCTCGCGGGCCCAGCCGCTCCACGGCATGTGGGATCCTCCTGGACCGGGGCACGAACCCATGTCCCCTGCATCGGCAGGCAGACTCTCAACCACTGCACCACCAGGGAAGCCCTACCCATCCTTTTTAAGGCCACCTCCTCTGGAGGTAGACACAGCTTATTCCTCCCCCAAGTTCCTAGAGAACTTGGCACCACTTGTTCTGCCTGTATCCCACATCAATGCTTCTAACCTAAGGATCCCACTCTGCACAGTGGCTGAGAACATGGGATCTGGCGTTGACTACCCTGGGTCAAGTCCTGGATACCACCTGCTTCCTCAGTTCCTCCATCACCCTTCTTTTCCACAGTTGAAAAACAGAGCTAATAACATTGCCTACTTCACAGAATTATTGTATGCATTAAACACTGTGTCAGGCACTGAGCCAAGGTATAGGATCTCATATAGGATATATATGTCAAGTAAGTATATACAAAATGCTTATATCACAGTGCCTAGCACAGAGGAAGTACTCAATAAATTTCAGTACAATCATAGTCATCATTACCAGGCCCTGGGGAAGGATTAGGGAAAAAGACCATTCCACAGGGCTAAGTTGATAACGACCAATTAGAAGCCATGGGCCAACTTCCTCAGTGGCCCCTGGAGAAGAAGGAAATTAGAAATAATAACAGCAAACACCTACTTTGTGCTGAGTCAGGCACTGTCCTAAGCATTTTATATGCATTTACTCTACACTTCTCACCATGGCCCTGTAAGGTAGAGACCGTTAGATCTCTTTTGGAGATGTGAACACTGAAACACAGAGAGGGCAAATAACTCGCCTGAGGTCACACAGCTGAGCTGGGATTCAATCCCAGGTCACGTGGCTCTTGAGTCCCTTCACACTTGCATCCTAACAGGGTGCATTTGTGATGTCTCTTGGGACAGAGACCTTGGGAGGCTCTTCTCCCAGAACTGGAGAAGGCAGTAGCAAAGGCCATACAGGAATCTGAAAGATGCCTTTATACAGGGTTATCCACTGTTTAGTCTGAGCTCTGCCCACAACCACCTGCAATCAGCTACTACTCTGCAGGGCTGGAAAACATCTGGAGCCCAGATGTGTCCATCACTCCCTGGGCCAAGTAAATGCATGCACAATTTTCAAAACTTGTTGGTTCTCAAAGCATTTTAAATACTTTGTAGGAGGGAGGAAGAAGGAGGGTGCGGAGCAGAGTTACAAAGAACATCTTCGGGAAGAATCTCAAACAAACCTCATTTCCCCTGTTAGTTTCAAAGTTCTGGAGGACCAGGCAGTTCAAAGGTTGCTCCCGGGTCAGTGTGTCTTAGGGCAAACCTAGAAGTTGGTTGAGCTCAAGGCCATTCTGAGGGGTCAGAGGCTGAGAAGGTAGGAATCCAGGGCTGCCAAGGCAGGAGACTACTCTGGGATTCCAGATGACGATGCCCCTAGAGTCCCTTCTTTTTTAAAAAAATTATTTATTTTATTTATTTTTGTCTGCATTGGGTCTTAGTTGTGGCATGTGGGGTCTTTGCTGAGGCATGTGGGGTCTTTGCTGAGGCATGCAGGATCTTTCATTGAAGCACGCAGGCTTCTCTCTAGTTGTGGCACACGGATTTTCTCTTCTCTAGTTGTGGCACATGGGTTTTCTCTTCTCTAGTTGTGGCGCGGGCTCCAGGGTGCGTGGGCTCTGTAGGTTGCGGCACGCAGGCTCTCTAGTTGAGGTGCGCGAGCTCAGCAGTTGTGGTATGCAGGCTTAGTTGCCCCGCGGCATGTGGGATCTTAGTTCCCCAACCAGGGATTGAACCCGCATCCCCTGCATAGGAAGGCAGATTCTTTACCACTGGACCACCAGGGAAGTCCCTAGAGTCCCTTCTTTAAGAGGTGAGATGAGAGAGGTTTCAAGCCCACTTCACGAATATATTAGTTATATAATATATAAAAATGGGGGGAGGGATGAGACTAGATTATTTTCTGAGATGCAATCCTTCCTAAATTTAAGTCATTGTCCCTTAATTCAGACTCTTCAAATGATGGAAAAGAAAAAGCGTTCAGCAGTTGTCCACTCTGACTGTCTTAATGTGACTGGATTAATTAGTTCTTCTCTTTAGACAGTTACTCATTTGTTTATTCAAGCCATGTCTCCACCCATTCATTCTACAAACACCTCCTATGAGCACCTACTACGTGTCACATGCCAGACTAGGCATGGGAGGCACAGCAGTACACTGGACCCATGTGGCCCTGAGTTTCGTGGGCCTGACCATGTGGTCTGGTTTGATGGTCTCCTAGCTCTATATCCCCCTTCTAACTCCTCTCCATCCACAAGTTACAACTTTCGAAATTCAAAGAAGATCATGTCTTCTTTAAAACATGTATGACATATAACTAAACACCAATAGTTTCAGCTTTGGGACAAGAATACCTGTACTAAACCAGCCCAAGTAATTTAGCAGGAGTGGCAGAGTTGGGTATCTGGACCATAACATATCCCTTTGAATTGTGCTCTGAGGAAGGTCAAGGCTGCACATTACCACAGAAGAGCTATTTAGTGCAGTGTCAGGCTCTCCGTAAGGATTTTTCTAGGGGGCTGTTCTTCACCACACTGGGTCTTCTCCACAAAGGGCTCAGAGGAGATCCCCTCAGGTCTCAGTATCAGCCAGAGTTTTGCTTGTCCTGATCAACAGGTTTGTTTGATCATCACTGGGACAATGTAATTGACTGCATTTCCCTTTTCACAATGCCTTCTTGGAAGCTCAGAGCCCTGTTTATAGCTCAGCAGAACAAGCAAATAGAGTGGTAGAATGTTCATTTTAAAATTCAGCTCATTCCTGGTACCTTTTGGTGCCTTCAACCTTGTTTTCCTTTTATCTCTGTCATTAAGTTCACATTTACTTTATCCTGCCATATATTATATAACCTTGAAAGCAAACTTTAGTCCTTTTTGGAGCATGATGGTGCATAAAATGGAGTGAAGTGGAATGGAATGAAAGAGCATAAAGTAGAATAAAATAAAATAATGGTTTTGAGTTTGAAATTTTGAAAAATTCCTGGTCTACCCTAACCTCTGGAATTCACACTAAAATACAGAATATATTCTAGCATCCTCTTTCCAAAGGCCCATCAATACTGATAGGTTAATATTCCCATCTCAACTGATGCATTTGGCAGAAGCAAGTTTTAGTGTCAGTGTGTCTGCTTACCCACAGGACCTTCCCAGCCCAAGAAAAAATAGCTTTCAATACCGTTTTCCCACTAACAAGCATTAAGAGGTAGTCAGTTTTCTGTTCTTTTGTTTTTCACGGTGATGTCTCTCCACCTACCCACTGAACTCTGTATCATGGACACATGCTAGAGGCAACAGCAGGAGAGGGGCCACAGGCCCCCTTGACCATACTGTGGCCAGAGGTGAGAGACACAAGTGGCCTTTTGCAATCTTTCAAGGCGTGAGCACCAGCGCCTCCGTTTTTAAGCACAAAGGCCCAGCATATTCAGACACAGGGCACAGTTTTATTTAACTGCCCCTGAGTTGCCAGCACTGAGCACCAGCGGTCCTGCGGACACAGCTGATGTGGATTTCTTCCAAAAGCCGATCCCCAACTGGAAAACAAAGCTGCTTTTCTGTAGTTCAATTCAACAAATATTTCTTGAGGACCTACTATGTGAACATCCTATTAGACACAAGCCTACAGACATGAAATGAACAAGGAGTACAGATGTGTGTTTGTGCATGCACAGATAAGCAAGCTAGTGAGTAAATCCATGCACGCACACTTCGTGCATTCCCTCATACCTACACACATTCCCCTGCCTTCAAGGAGCTCACCATCCAGTTGGGGGTAGGAGGATAGACACCCGCCTACAATCCTGGCTCTCTATATTCCACTAGTTTCTACAGAGACTCTAGAATGTAGCTTAAGCCTCATTCCTCCTGGGAAGTCTGTTCTGATACCTCGGCCAAGTCTCCTCCCAAGCAGGTCAGGTGTCGCGTGGATCTGGTGACAGTTTACTGATGTTATGGGGTACATCTGACATGCAAGTTATGCTTAATAAATATCTGCAGAATGAAGGAGTGAATGAGTGAGTGAATAAATGAGTGAGTGAATGAATGCTGTTGCTGTTTCCCTAGCAACGTTGTACCAGAACTATCGTTTTTGATACTGTGAGTCAGGCATGGTGTTAAATGCTTTTCACATATTATCTTATTTAATTCTTATCTACAAGAGCCTTAGGAACTGGGAATTATTATCATCTCCATTTTGCAGACAGCAAAACTGAGATCCTAGGAGACTGTCTGACACGTCCAGGTTTCACCTCCAGACAAAGGAGGAACTGGGACTGAATCCAGGCCTCCTAACACTGAAAGGTTAAAATGAGGGATTCAATGAGGGATTCAATGAGTAGACGGTTTCCAAGGTACTCACCTCTGGCTTTGGCCAGAACTTTTGGTTCTGTGATTTTTTTCAGGAAATTGAAGTCTCAGATCACAATTTAGAAGGAGGTTTTGGGGGTGGTGGAGACCCAGCTGGGTAGCTCCCTGCTCACATCTGACATCTCACCGTGCCCAGAAGCCCCTTCAGGGAGGGGCAGGCAATGGGCCCAGCATCCTGAGTCAGCCCTGAGCACCGTCTGCTGGGCCTGGGCCAGCCAGGGGCCCTCATTGGCCAGCCAGTGAGGCTGCCCCAGCTCTCACCCAGCCAGGTCCCCTCCTTTGCTTGTCTCTCTCCCTAGCCTATTGAAGGAAGTGGTGGTTTGACACTGCAAAGTAGGCAAATCAGGGCTGCAGCTGCTGGGAGAATGTTTGCATCTTGCCCCCTCCCGCAGAAAGGTCATCTAGGGCTTTAATCCCCTGCCATCTAGAACCAACAGCTCAGGCACCAACATGGTGGGCTCCAGGGACCTGGGGGCTGTAAGAATGTTCTCTGGTCAGGCCAGGCGGTCCTATCCTGAGGCATTTTGTAACCTTCAGCTCGCGCGGCATGTGCTGCTGTTAACATCCACCCACCGTGGCCTGGGTACCCAGGGAAGGCCAGAGAATCAATCCACACAAAGACAAGAACATGGGCTTTGGTGTCAGAAGCCTTGGGTGCAAGGCCTAGCTTTATCGCTGACCTCTTTGTGTCTCAGTTTCCTCATTTTTAAAAATGAAGAGAACAATAATACTGTCTGGAGAGGTTTGCTCTGAAGAGGAAATGCAATAACCCATGTAAAGTCCCTACACCACAGGGTCTGGCCTGTGGATGCTGTAGGATTCACCCTAGTTCTCTTGCTCCTGAGGGGCTGCGGTGCAGGAAGGGTCTGGGTCAGATCTGGGTTCTACTAGGATCTCACTGGGAGCTGTGTGGAGGAGGACCAGAGGGGAGAAAACTGGACACAGGGCTACTGGGCAGGAGGCTGGTGAGACAGGAAATGGTTCATGCTCACTCTTGGGTTCTGTCTGCTCTTGGCTGCTCTGAGTACCTAACAGATCAGATAAACCATGCTTGGCAACTTATGTCCACTGTATCCTTTGGAAATCACGACAACTTGCTGATCTAGGTCCTTTTTCTCTACAGGTGAGGAAACTGAGGCCAAAGAAGATCTAGGTCAAGTCAGACTTCCATTCCGAACCCAATAGCACACAGATACTGATTCCTGACCTTGCACCCAGGGAGATACTGTCCCTAAAAAGGTACCAGAGGGAAGTCAACATGAAAGGGTGTTGTTATTTAAAAGTGCAACCACTGGGGCTTCCCTGGTGGCGCAGTGGTTGAGAGTCCACCTGCCGATGCAGGGGACGCGGGTTCGTGCCCCGGTCCGGGAAGATCCCACATGCCGCGGGGCGGCTGGGCCCGTGAGCCATGGCCGCTGAGCCTGCGCGTCTGGAGCCTGCACGTCCGGAGCCTGTGCTCCGCAACGGGAGAGGCCACAGCAGTGAGAGGCCCGCATACCGCAAAAAAAAAAAAAAAAAAAAAAAAAAAAAAAGTGCAACCACTATGGAAAACAGTATGGAGGTTTCTCAAAAAACTAAAAGTAGAACTACCATATGACCCAGAAATTCCACTCCAGAGTGTATTTATCCCCCCAAAACAAAAACACTAGTTTGAAAACATACCTGCATCTCAATGTTCATAGTAGGATTATTTACAATTGTCAAGATATGGAAGCAACGTAAGTGTCCATCAACAGATGAATGGATAAAGGAGACATATATATATATATACACATACATATACCTATGCATATAAAATGGAATACTACTCAGCCATAAAAAAGAATGAAATTTTGCTATCTGCAACAACATGGATGGACTTGGAGGGTATTACACTAAGTGAACTAAGTCAGTGAAAGACAAATCCTGTTTGATATCACTTATATGTAGAATCTAAAAACAACAAACCAGTGAATATAACAAAAAGGAACAGACTCATAGATATAGAGAACAAACTAGTGGTTACCAGTGGGGAGTGGGAAGGAGAGAGGGGCAAGATAGGGTAAGGGATTAAGAAGTACAAACTACTCCGTATAAAATAAATAAGTTGCAAGGATATATTGTACTGCACAGGAAACATAGCCAATATTTTATAAAAACTATAAATGAAATATAACCTTAAAAATTGTGAAGCACTATGTTGTATACCTGAAACATATAATATTATACATCAACTATATCTCAGTAAGAAAAACTGTGGTATAATCAGACAATGAAATGCCACTCAGTAAAACAAGAATGAACTTTTGTTACAATTGGAAAAAAAAAAACAGCCTCAAGAAGCTAAGCTGGGATGGAGTTTCACTGCAGAGTTGCACTAAAGCTGCAGTCAGATAGGGCACGAGGTAAAGAGATCCTGAAAGTAAAGGGTAAACTCAGTGTCAGGAGAGCTGAGAAAATCGGGAAGTGAGCTGAGGCTGTGAGTTGGGAAAGCTGAGTCCCTTTGTGATGGGGCCCAGTGTGGGCCAAAGAGACTGGTATCTTAAAACAGTAGTTTCCACATCTAGAATCAGAATGACAACTGGGACTTGTACAAAAATATTGCATCTCTGGCCCCAGCCTGAGAGAATATGATTCAGTGGGAAGTGGTGGACCAGATGTCTGTGTTAACCTCAACTCTGGGGTGGGTGGGGAAGGGACTTCTGCTGCTCTGGAAGACTGGGTACCAAGCACTGAGTGGAGGGTTGGTAAAATGGTGGAGGTTCATCATATTAGTCTCTCTAATTCATTTTATATTTGGCCATCCCCTTCTTATCTGTCCCCCTAGGGCCAAGGGCATCCTAACCTTTAACCTTTCTGGATTTCTCTTGAATGTCCCGCCTCTCCTGCATGGCTGACCACTCTCCTTCCCAACATCACTGGTCCAGCTACAGGTCCACGGTCCCATCCTGTTTGCCCCAGGGCTGAGCCATTTAAGAAAACAGGCTCTACAGGGAGATCAGCTCGGTGCTTTGTGACCGCCTGGAGGGGTGGGATGGGGAGGGTGGGAGGGAGGGAGATGCATGAGGGAAGGGATGTGGGAACAGATGTATATGTATGACTGATTCACTTTGTTATAAAGCAGAAACTAATAAAAAAAAAAAAGAAAAAAAAAAAAAAAAAAAAAAGAAAACAGGCTCTGATATCTTTGCTCAAGTATCCCTGCTGCCCATAGCTTTTAATCATTTGAAAAGGGCCTGCTGTTTGCAGGAAGTGTCTCCCTTAAATGTGTCAGTATCTCATTATAAACCTTCCATGCTGCTCCGTCCCAGGGGTCTGACTCAGGGTCACACCCTCATTAGAGAAACAGTGAGCTGAGGTGGCTCTCAGATGCAGTGGATGGATGGGAGCCCTGCACAGGATTTAGCTTAGAATCTGTGTCCAATAAATGTGGGCTGAGGGGCTCTTCTTGAGTCCCATGCTAGAGGTCAAGTACAGAGGGCTCAGCCATCCCACTTCCAGGAATATACCCAGCAGGACAGCAGGCAAACTGGCACTAGAAACATGTTCTAGAATGTTCACAGCATTACCACCTATGGGAGCCCCCATATGAAACCTCCTAATGTCCAACAGCAGTAGAATGGATAAACCAAAGTGTGGTTTCCTCATCCCATGCAATCAAACACAGCTACACCCAACAACATGGGTGAGTCAAATAAACATAATACTGAACGAAAGAAGCCAGACACTAAAGAGTACATGTTGTGTGATTCCATTTATGGAATCACAAAGCGGTGAGACTAACCTATGCTGTAGGAGTCGGGACAGCATCATACAGGTCTGCTCTGGTGGTGAAACTGCACTGAGCTCTACACTTTGGATATGTGTATTTTCTGTGTGTCTATTACACTTCAAGTGAAAAACATCTCACCCCAGAGATGTTCATGAATGAAAAAAAAAAAGGTACAAAGGATCCAAAACACTTCCACGTGGTACTGCTCTGTCCTCTCTTGGCTACTGGCTTGCTGTGGCCTCCCCTCGGTCCCTAGGTCTCCCAGGGCCTGAGTGTCGTCTTTCATCTACAGAGCAGAGGCACTGGGATGGGATGACCTCTGTGCTCTGGTGGGGACAGTCTCTGCTCATGGTGCTAAGGGAGGTCAAAAGGTGAAGGTCAAACCCCAGAGACCTCTGACGTCCTCTGACAGCTCCACAGAACATCCCTGGAGTCAGCTAAGCCTTATGGGCTTCCTGATGCTCAATTTTGCCTTTATGTCTTATCCTACCAGCCTGTGAGTCTCTCCGAGGAGCGTTCCTCTGTGCACCGTGAGGGCCCAGCTCTAAGGATAGGATCAGATAAACTTGTGTTGAACCTGAACTGCTGATGTTCCCACTAGGTGCAGTAACAGTCATAGCAGCAGCCCACACACATACAACCCTTACTATGTTTGTGCCAGGCACTGTTCTAAGCCCTTTCCAGGCAGGTTTTATCTACCAGCCCATTTTACACTCGTGAACTGAAGAACAGAGGGGCTGACGGCACTGCCTAAGCTCACGCAGCTAGTAAATGTCAGGGTGGGGTTTCAAACTGAGGGAGTCTGGCTCCAGAGTCCATGTGTTTTACTCTCTTCCTAAAGCTGGCTGGGCTTTGATTTGTCCTGGCCACTGGCAAGGCCAAGGCATCTACTGTCCTGTTTGCTCCATCCACATTTCCCTTCCACCTTGTATAGGTGTCCATCATTGCCCCTCTTGGCCTTTATCCTCCTAGACTGAAGAGGCCTTTAAGGTTTACCAGTCCACACCCATGGCAGCTGCTCAGAACCCTTCATTGTTTAAGTTCCTTGCTCTGTCTCTGCTGCAGAAATGACAGGAATGGATGGACAGGCTGTGTTCTAGGCTCTGTCGCATGAGACACGTTCAAGGGCCCCTTGGTGTTTTCTCTTTGGCCCCAACATCCCTCCTGGTAATGGCCAGCTATTTTGTCTTTAGGTTCAAGAGGTGTTGAGGAGTGCTGGGTTCCAGTCACCCCCTGAGTCTCAGTTTCTGCTGAAAAGTGGGGAGATTATGTCTGCTCTGTCTACTGCAGGGAGCAGGGTTATAACCAGGTCCACCAGGACAGTCCAGGAGCCTCAATGGCTGGGGTTAATCTACAATTGTATGCAAAGCTTTAAGGCAAGGGAATCAACTCTTCAGAACTCCAGGCGCTAGGGGGTAGTTAGCGCCACTATGCCACTGAGCCTCACAGCTTTGTGAGGGAGGCATTCTTAGTCCCATCTCATAGATGAAGATACTGAGGCATAGAGAACTCACCCACGGTGGTGTCAGGATGGATGAGCCCAGGGAGCCCCAGGGGGCCACCTTAAAGCCTGACCTTCTGGATAGCAGAGGGAGAAGCTGCTGCTGTATCTCCTTTCCAGGGTCTCCAGGACCATGTGTGCCATGTGTCCCATTTGTGAAAGCTACACTACACGCTGGGGGCATAATTCACACCAACTCAAAGTATTGCTGCTCTAATGATTAAATAAGATGAACCAACTCAAGGGCTCAGTATAGAACTCGGCACACAGAAAAGGCTCAATAACTCCTAGGTACTTTTTTTAAATCCAACTACTTCCTCTCCTCTACACTTTTTTTTTTTTTTTTTGCTCCCCTTGAATTGCAGTGGGAGCCCCTACTTCTGTTCCCAATCCTAAGATTCCAGGTAAATGAAAAGCAGATTCTGAAAGAAGTCTGGAAGAAGATTAAGTTCACCCAGACAATCCTTCTAGATCCCCAAATATTGTGATCCCTCTCTTATCCCTAATACTTCTTAGTTGAATGACTTTATGCTGGCTACTTAACTTCTCTCTGCCTTAGTTTCCTCAGCTGTAAAATGGAGTAATAATATCTTCCATAGAGTTCTTGTGAGAATCCATTGAGTAAGTATGTAAGTAAACAAACAAATAAATGCTTAGCTTAACACCTGACTCAAAGCGCCGGATAAGGGTTTGCTGTTATAATTTACACAGAAAACACAGAGGACCGGCTGTGTACTTATAGCCCCACCATCCATGCATCAAGCCATTCAACAACTTATTATTTATTAAATGCCTCCTCTGTGCCTGGCACACTCGGTACTTCACATCTGTTCTCTCTGACAGCAACAATTCCCCAACAACTGTTGTAAAGTGCTGGAGATACGAATGGGAATAAGATGCCCACATGCCAGCCTCCCTCCCCTGTCACTCCTGTTTTAGACCAAGATCTCATTTCACCCAGGTGGCCAGTGAGGCCTCGGGCTATCCACAGCTTCCCAGATGGCTCGGTGCTTTCTCCCCCGAGCATCCATTCTGGGTGGGTTTCCTCCCCTCTGGCCACCATCCCAAGTAGCAGAGGCAACCTCTCCCAGCTGGGGCCTAGCCAGCCAGAGCCAGGCACCGGGAGAGGTGCCACCAGACCAGGGTCGGTTAATCTTGCCTTTAATTAGCAGACATGCTAAGTGACCCGCAGGGGCCTGCGGCCCCAGGGTGACCCGCAGATGGCTGCCTGCTCAGCTCTGAGTGATAAATTGGGAGCGTCCAGTTCTGCCAAGGGTTGCATCCACACTGCTTCCTGTGACTGCACTTCTCACACCTGCTGTTCAGGCACCACAGCACTGCTGGGTGGCAGGGCCGTCCTCAGGGCCCAGGGCCAGGGTCCCAAAGATGACACAGAACGACAACATTCAGATCACAGAGTGGCTGTGAGGGTTAAATGTTATACATCCTAGTTTCAAGACTCCTAGAAAACTGTTTGATGCAAATAGTCCATTAATGTTAAATATCAGAGAGACAGAAACAGGAAGAACACCTACCCCTCCGTCGACCCCCGCCCCCGCTCTATTTTTGCCATAGCACATGTAGTATTTACGGATTTCTTTACTTACTTATTATTTTCCTCCCACCAAGATGTAAGCCCCACAAAGCAGGGCCTTTTGTTCATCTCTCTAACCACGTTGCCTAAAAGAGTGCCTAGCACATAGTAGCTGCTCAATAAATACTCATAGTGTATTAATAAATGATCTCGCCCTCCCCTTCACCGAGTATGAAGCATCACTCAGCTCACAATCCATAGCCCAGAGCAGCTCATCTTACAGATCATCCCTTCCCATCCAGCCTCATCCACAGTGGGTCTTTGAAGAGGTGCTGTTTGTTTTCAAGGTCACCCTCCAAGGCTCCCTGCCCCTGCCCATAGCTACCCCTGCAGCACGTTGGTCACACTCGCTTTCCTGGCTGTCTGCAATTCCTGTGGCCCTGGGGGTCCTCTGCCAGAAGCCAGAGCCCCCTTAAGCTCAACCCACTCACGAGGTCACTGTCTGGCCAGCTTCCCTCTCTCCCCAGCAAATCAGGGAAGGAGCGCCTTTCCCTTGCCAGGTCCACAGAAGTGAAAAATAAACAGCCCATGCTGGCTGGCTCCAGCTCCACCTTCACTGCTGCCAGGGAGCGCTTGCTCTTCAGATTTTCCCCTTTTTTGCTTGATTAATAGAATGCCAATTCCCTGCTGCTCAGTCTTCCGAGGGGCGCGTATTTGCTTTTAATGCAGCTGACCTCAGCTCCTGCAGGAAGGGCTCATATGCAAAAATCCAGGAGCAGAGGGTGGATTTGGCATGTCCTGGTTGTAAAAAGTCTGGACGAGTTTTAGCAAAGCCCAAGAATCTTTCAAATCAAGGCAAAGACAAGAGGGGAAAGGGTCTCTGCAGGCACCTCCTTTTGCTTTTGCACACGGTGAGAGGAGGCCACTTCTGGCCTGATCAGGAGGATTCCATCTTGAGGGATGGTTGGTGGCCACTTCTGGAGCCTCTGGAGCCAGCCATGCCTCTGCTCTTTGTAACTGGTGGGCAGCAGGCAGTGAATCGGCTCCAGAAAGGGAAAGTGTGCAAGGAAACAGTTACCATAAACAAAAGGAGGGGATGACCTTTGGTGTAAAACAAAGCATGGTCCTTTCTCTAAAAGTCTCTGATAAAGAAAAGCAGGAGGAAAAGGAGTGTCGCTTCAAGAAACTGGTTTCTCTGGAGCCCTGAGTGGGTCAAAATATAGGTTGGGTCTTGATGTGTGTGTGTGTGTGTGTGTGTGTGTGCGCACGCGTGTGTGTGTGTACGTGCCTGCGTGCATGCATCTTGGGCTGGAGAATAATGTAGCCTCCCAAGCAGGCCTCGACTTAGTTGCTTCTAGAGTCAATAGATGGATGCAATTCAGTGAACAATTATCGAATGTCCCAGCTGGCGCTGAGGACAAGAGAGTGACAAGACAGCCCGGGGCTGCCAGGAGCTCGCAGGCTGTCTGCCACACGCCAGGCCAGGCCGGGCCTGCTGCAGGCACAGGACACCCACTGGGAGCGCTGGCCAGAAGTGGGCATGCCTGCTGGTCTCCGAAACAGCACTGCACAAAGGCCTGCTTTCATGTGGTCCCCTCGAAGCTGAGGCCAACCGCCTGTGCAGTTGGCTCTCCTTCCCTACCTGGCTGTTCGCTGCACCCCAGCTCTGCAGACAGTGGGCTCTGGCACCAAAGGATGTTAGAGTTTGAGTGTTCATCCAACTAATGACACAGGCACCTCCCGTCTACTGTCACCCACGTGCTGTCGGGCGCTGTTCTCAGCACTTCACTTGAATAAACTGATTTTTATCCCCCTCGGCAACCCCATGAGATAGATGCTACAGATACACAATCCCTTTTCCACGGCCCTGGGGCCCAGATGTGTTTTGGAATTGAGAACTTTTTGAATTTTAGAAAGATGATATTGCGGATGTGCTGTAGATTACTAACACTCAGCGGATCCGTCCCCTTAAGGCTCCTGCAGCCACTCGTAGGACTCTCCCCACTTGGAACAAGAAGGCTACAGACAGCCTCATGTCCCCTGGGCCAGGTTCAGTTGCCAAATGAATTTGTGCCAAGTTTATGAAAAAAACCTCTGGTTTCCAGAGCTTTGGGGGTTTTGCATTTGCAGATAATGGAATACGAAGCCCTGTTTGCAGAGCATAGTGAAACGTGAGAGGTGAAGCTGGTGAGCGTAGGGGCCAGCTTCACACCCAGGCCAACTGGCTCTGGATCTGGGCTCTCAGCCCCGCACACTGCATGGCCTCCCTCATGTATACATGAGAACTTCTAAAAAATTACCTCCAGAGATGCAAAGGCCTGCAGGTTCTGCTCCCAGCATACCTCCCCAGCAGACTGCTTTTCATACACTTCTTTTCCTACCCTAGGAGCCAATCACACAGGTTTCTGAATACACCAGAATCTTTCCCTCCTTTTGTCTTTTGCAAATACTCTTCCTACTGCTTTGAATGCCCCCAACTTCTTCCACTGTTTGGCCAACTCCTATTCATCCTTCAAAAGCCACTCAAATACCCCTTCCTCAGTGAGGCACAGGCTCATTTCACTTGGCCCAGAATGAACTGCTATATCCTTCTCGGCCCTGCTCAGACCTGCATGGCTCCTTGTTAACTCGCCAGAAACACTTTCCACTGAGCATTAACCAGATGCCAGGGGACCCTGTCTGCTCTTTGGAATCTGGACAAGCCAGGCATCAAGGCCCAATTCCACACCACTCAGAAGACATTCCCTCAAGTTGTCTGCAGGATTCCCAGGGGTGGGTCTCATCTGTGATGACTGCAGCCTCCAGCTCCTCTTCCTCCGAGTGGCCTCATTCACATGATAACCAGCCCTTTCCACGATGCCCACCTGAATCCACTACACAAAGCATATGTGAGGAGAGAAGCCTTTGCTGGACGTTTGCCGTTGGGGTGGGCGGAGCAGAGGGGATAGTCACATTGTAGGAATACAACCCACCTGAAGCTGAATGTGGGGTCCTGTTCTTAAATGTCCCCACACGACAGTTTTCTGGTTCTTCCCCCACCCCGGGTCCCAAGCCACCTTATCTCACTGGTCCTTCCCCTCCTCTCCTCTCCTCTCCCCTCCCCTCCCCTCCCCTCTACTCTGCCTTCTCACCCCTGCTCCACCCTCTTAGGAGAAGGCCCAACTCCTGTTTCCTCCTTGCAGAGGAAACTGACCAGCTTTTCCCTTTCTAGACCCTCCTAATACCCTCCCACCCCATCCCCTGGGCCTCAGGCTCTACCTTCTATCACAAGCGGCTCATCCATCAAGGCTTTTCCTCAAAGTGATCAGCATCCGCCCGGGGGATGCTGAAGTCAGCAGCGAAAATTATAAATATGGTTCAGCTTATTACAGTTGTTTACTTGCCTGTCTTCCCTGCACTGGTCTGTTTTGCTCAGCTCAGTGTCCTCAGTCTCTAGCAAATGCTGGACACATAGTAGGGCTTCAATAAGCGATTGTGAAGTGAATGAATTAATGATAAATGAAGAATAGCTCTGAGAGGCAGAACAAAATGCAGACAAGATTTCTTTCGTACAAGAGCATAAAAGACATAAATAGAAGACTCGTGTGTGTGTGTGTGTGTGTGTGCATGTGTGTGTGTGTTTTCTGGAAGTGGGGTCATGGATGTTAGGCCTGGAAATATGTGAGGTAGGAAGAGACGAGACAAGCCAGGCCCATGAGATCAGGTGGGCAAGCCTAGCACCTGAGGTTTGAGTCAAAGAAGGAGGCCTAGTGATCAAGGGACACCAGTGGTGAGCCTGACCGCAGGGCAGTGGTCCTGGTTGTGACTTTTTCCATTCTGGTATATACATGAGGACAGAGCATCATGAGGTAAGTCTGTCCTCCAGCACCCCCTTCCCCTTAGAGGGATGCCTGCACTTTTCAGATGACGGGACTCTGCCTTTGTTTTTAAATTTAAGAGCTGCATGCCCATTTGCATCCAAAAAGCCATAATTGAGCACTCCCATGCCGGGTACTGGGGATACAAAGGCATCAAGGGGCTTACAATTGGGGGTTAGGGGAACCCAGACAAAAACAAATGCTCCTAACACAGAGAGTGCAGCCTAGTGGCCATGAACTTGTGCTCTGGAGCCAGGTTGCCTAGTAAGATGCTGGTGTGGACAAAGAATGTCACCTGTCGTATTGGTAAAGGATGTTGCAGCCATTGAGCCATCCTCCGCTACAGCTGCCCCTGATGGTGCACCTTGAGGTGATTCAGGACAGAGAAAAACAGGATCTTGGCCCTAGATAGTTAAGGTGCATACCAAAGGAATGATTTCAGTGAGCCCAGATTCTTGCATCTTTCCCATATATAGAAACCTGCTAAATTCATTAACATGAAATGTCTGGTTTTCTTTAATTAGCAGTAATCTTTTGATGTTCAGACTACCTGGGTGTTTTGTTTTTGTTTTCGTTTTTGCAAAAACTCCTATATGTGCTGGCTCCTCCCTTACCTCTTCTGAACTATCCCTCAGAGCTACCTGAGAGGCTGCGTCCCAGGCTTAAGGCCTCAGTTAAGTCCTCCAAATAAAACATAATTTTCAACTTTTAAGTTGTGCATTTTTTCAGTTGACACGGGGCTCCATCCCCTAAATGCATGATGTTGCAAAAATCATTTTACCTCTGTGCTTCAGGCCCTTTGATCCTAGTATGTGCCTAGTAATGATGCCTACATCACTGGGCCGTTGTGAGTTTCAAACAAGTGACTATGTATCAAGTCTTCAGAACACTGTATGGTTTGCAGCATGTTCTGCATGAGTTTCATATACTACTGCAACTAATGATAATATTAATTAGTATTACCCTGGGACAAATGTTATGGCAGTTGTTGCCATGGCCCCTGAGGCACTAGGGATCTAGCCCCTCTCTGACCTCAGCTCTTAACACTCTCTCCCCACCCAACTCGCTCTAGACTGGGGTTTCTGAACCTGAACATGACTGGCATTTGGGATTAGACATAAACTTGGGTGGTGTGTGCTTGGGGCTGGGGGTGGGGCTGTCCTGTGCACTGTAGGATGTTTAGTAGCGTCCTTGGCCTCTAAATACCAGTAGCATCACCAACAATGCCCCCCACCCCCCGCAAGCTGTGTATCCAAATATGTTTCCAGGTATCGCCAAACATCCCCTGGGCAGGTAAAAGGACCCAAGTTGAGAATCACTGCTCTAGACATACTGATTTCCCTGCTGTTTCTCAAATAAATAAGCCTACACAGACCCCAGGGTCTTAGCACCTGCAGTTCCCTCTACCTGGGATGCTCTTCCCCCAGATACCAGGTTGGCTCAGTCCCCCTGCTCAAATGTCACCACCTCCTCAGAGAGGCTTCTGACCACTGCAACATGCAACACACACGCGTGCGTGCACACGTGCGCGCGCGTGCGCACGCACGCGTACACACACACACACACACACCCCATACACATTTCATGGCTCTCAAGCTCCTCTTCACCCTCCACCCTGTAGCTTATCTACAGCTGACCAGAGTTAGAGCTGTCCTGACTCAGAAGGCTGAGGGTCCGATGCATGGCAAAGTGCAAAGCCAGGCTGCAGCTGCCCCCAAACATGGCTCCAGTGGGGCCCCACTGTGCTTCCCCTCCCTGGACCGAATCAGACAAGCAATGGAGATCATCTGTGTCTCCCCCTAGTTTTCAGATGAAATGACAAGAGGCCCAGAGTTGGGGCAGATTTTCCCACAGTCCTACAGAGAGTTGGTGGCAATCCAGGGACCAGAATCCCCATCTTCTCTGATCCCAGGCAGGAATGGTGGTCTCTAGAAGCAAAGGTGAAAGAGAGGCTGGTTGAGGTCCCTTAGCACAGCATTAGGGAAAGCTCTTGATCTGATGAATGGGAACAGAAGCCCCTTGAGGGGTTGTTGAGATTAAATGGGAATGTTTATGAAGAGCCCAGCACATGCCTGGTACAAGGTAGGAGCTTAACAGATCACATTTGTTATTGCTGGTGTCGTCATCACTGTTGCAAGCACTTGTCTCACACCAAGTTTATGTGGTTTAGGTACAGGGTTTGGAGTCTGAGTGTCTTGGTTCAAATCCCAGTTCTGTTGATTACTGGCTGTGTGATTCTGGGCAAGTTACTTAACCCCTCTGTGCCTCAGTTATCTCACGCATAAAATAGGGGTAAATCCTAGAACCTACCTCATAGGGAGCTTGTAAGGATGAAAGGAGATCATGTGGGCAAAATGCTTGGCAGGGTGGCTAGGACAATGGCCAGTCATTAAAGGTTATGATCACCATCATCATCATGACCATGACCATGACCATCATCATCACCATCATCCCCATCCCCATCATCCCAATCACCATTATCACCACCATCATCATCACTGTTATCGCCATCTTCATCATCATCCCATCAACCTTATCACTGTCATCATCATCATCATCACTATCATCATCATCATCATTCTCATTGTCACCATTATCACCATTCTCATCATTCCAACTTGACATGAAATCCAGCACAGTGAAGGGCTCCACAAATCTACTTGTTGACTGACTTTCAAGTCCCTACCCACTGATGCCCAGGGAAGCTTTTGCTTCCCCCCCAAACATTTGCTTAGAGGATTTATCAACATTCAAAACAAAACAAAACAAAACAAAACTGTTCCAAAGATAAGTGAAATCACAGGAAGGCTGAAAGATCCACTCAAGATAGTTTTATCCATTGAATATTAAATCAATATTAAAATCTCACCTCTTTTTAAAGGCATTAATAAAAATAAGACTTTAAATTTTCTGCAAATAAAAAGTCAGTGCAAAAAGATTCCCAGGGCTGCAAAGCCCCACTCTGTCCTCTACTGAAGAGATTTCTAAACTGAGGCAGATTTCAATCTCAGGATTTTCCCCGGGGGCCCAAAGGGAAACAATCAATCAGGAAGGGCTCAGTCTCTTCTCCCCATGCAGACATCTTCTCCTGGGACGCCCTCTTCTCTGGCCCCACCCAGGATGCAAAATCGATGGAGCTCTCCAGAGAAACCTTGGCTCCTGTTGGCTCTCCTTCTTTATTCATTAGCACACTTTTAAGTGTAGCTGACTTTGGAATCTCACCAGGGGGGATCCCTTGATTATGCCAGGGGCACCACACTCAAGATTCCCAGCTCCAGGCCTGATTTATTTTCTTTCTCTGGAAGCTGTGGGGCTGCTGTGAATCTCTGAAGTTTGGGTTTCTTACTCCAGGCTAATCCATGTCCTTCTTCTCCCCAACTTCCCCACTTGCAAAACTGTTTTTCTTTTGCTGTGCAAATCTGCCAGAGAAGTCTCAAGTAGAAAGTTGATTATTCAGAAGCCACAGAATCAAGGATTTGAAAAACAAGGAGAGCTGGGCTGTCTGTTCTCCAGGGCTGCCATCACAAATTGCCACCAACTGGGAGGCTTCAATAACAGAAATCCATTCTTTCCTAGTCTGGAGGCCAGAAGTCTGAAATCAAGGTGTCAGCAGGGTGGTCCCTTTCCGAGGCTCTGAGGGAGAATCTGTCCCAGGCCCCTCCCAGCTTCTGGGGGTTCCCAGCAGCCCTGGCGTTCATTCCTTGGCTGGTAGCTGCATTTTTCCCATCTCTGCCTCCGTCTTCACATGGCCTTCTCCCATCTGTGTCTGTCTTCTTATAAGGACACCAATCATATTGGATTAGAGGCCCACCCTAGTCCAATATGACCTCATCTTAACTCATGACATCTGCAATAGTCCAATTTCCAAACAAGGTCACATTCTGAGGTTCCGGGTAGACATTAATTTGGGGGGAATACTATTCAACCCAGTAGAGGGGGCAAGAATTTAAACAAATTATTTAGTACCTTGCCCACACTGGGACCCTCTCTGAGTGCCTTGCACAGTCTCCAGTCCCCCAGTGTAAGATGGCAAAAGGAGACGTCAAGTTAGCAACAGAAGCAATGCTGTGGCCCCACTGAGGGAGAACTTGGAGTTTTCAAACAATTTCCCCCAGCTAGTACACCAGTATAACCTCATAATGACCATAGAGGGAGAGTGGACTTTCTCATCATCCAATGAGGAAACAGCTCAGAGAGGTTAGGTCACTTGCCTGAGGTCACACAGCTGCTATGTGGAGAACTGGGCCTAGAACCCAGGCCTTCTTTCCCCAATTCAAGGCTCTTTCTCTTTCCCCATTTTCTTACCAAGGAAAGAACAGGACTGGTGAGCTGGTAACAGAAAACAGATGGCTTGGAAACCTGTTGGGGGTCTGGGGAGAAATTGCCTCTTGAGACACTAGCCACTTTCCAGACACAGTGGCAGAACACTGGCAGGGTACAGGGAGCCAGGCTGTCTTCCCTTAATGTGGCACCTATACACAATGGAATATTACTCAGCCATGAAAAGGAATGCAATTGAGTTATTTATAGTGAAGTGTATGGACCTAGAGTCTGTCATACAGAGTGAAATAAGTCAGAAAGAGAAAAACAAGTACCGTATGCTAACACATATATATGGAATCTAAGAGAAAAAATGGTTCTGAAGAATCTAGGGGTAGGACAGGAATAAATATGCAGACGTAGAGAATGGACTTGAGGACACGGGGAGGGGGAAGGGTAAGCTGGGACGAAGTGAGAGAGTGGCATGGACATATATACACTACCAAATGTAAAACAGATAGCTGGTGGGAGGCAGCCACATAGCACAGGGAGATCAGCTCTGTGTTTTGTGACCACCTAGAGGGATGGGTTAGGGAGGGTGGGAGGGAGATGCAAGAGGGAGGAGATGTGGGGATATGCGTATACATATAGCTGATTCACTTTGTTATACAGCAGAAACTAACACAACATTGTAAAGCAATTATACTCCAATAAAGATGTTTTAAAAACAGAATTTATGAATAAACAATTTCTGAAAACTTTAAAAAAAAGAAAGAAGAAAATCAAGAGAAGCCAGACGTTGCTGGGTCCCCTTTCCCATGGATCTCTCAGATTAGCTCTCCTCAAAATCCTGCTGCAGGTTCATTATGCTAACTTTTTTTATTCCCCCAGTGCAGCTTAAAAATCTACTGAGAGATGAAAGTGAGGGGCTGATGTGAGCCTGGAGGGTGGGAGGATCTTGCTTAGCCAGCCAGCCTGCATGGGGGTGCTCTGAGGTCTGGCCGCATCCCTTCAACACTGCATCACACAGGCTGGGCCACAAAGGGCCACAAGTGCCAGCCAGCAAGCCCAGGTTTCCCTCTGAAGGCAGAGCAGACATAATCCTGTGGTTTAATGAACGGCTAATAGGCTAGAGTTTGATAACTGGCCTCTTTGCCCCCACCTGCCTTGTGGTTTGCTGCATCTGCTGTTCCCTCTGCCTGGAATACTTTTCCCCTAGACAGGCATATGGGCACTTCCTCACTTGATTCAAGGCTCTGCTGAAAATCACCTCATCTTGGAAGCCATCTCTGACCAGCCTTCTTAAAATTGCACCCCCAGCACTCCCTAGCTCCCTCCCTGCATTTTTCTCTTAACATCTTATGTATTTTAGTTTTAAATTTTGTTTATGGTCTATCCCTCCAGATTGGCGGGTCCATGAGAGCAGGGATTTTTGTCCATTTTATTCACCGTTGAATCTCTAGTGTCTGTCATATTCCCTGGCACTCAATAAATATTTGTTAAATAAATCAACACACGGATGAAAGCATTTACGACAGGATTCAGTGCAGCAACAAGAGGCTCTGGATTCAGATTCTCTAGAAATTGAATCTAACTCCTCACTGCCTGGCATGGGACCTGAGCAAATCACTTACTGTCTCTGGGCCTCAGTTTGCTCATCTGTAAAAAGGGGATAATAACACTGCTACCCCACAGGGTTGTGAGGAGGATCAATGAGATGAATCTGAAGTGCCTGGTACACTGCCAACCCCCCACATATATATCAGCTATTTTTATTACTACTGGATTTTTATTACCATTTGGGGTAGAACATTGCAAAGTTTTGCAGGAGAGGATGAGGAAAGGGAGACATGCCCCCCAGCCTCAGGGACCTTAGAGCTTCCAGGCATCCACCAAGCTGCCATCATCTATCCCAGTGCCTGGCACAGAGTGGGCGTGGAGGAAGTGGCAGATGAATGAACAGAAGTGCATCATCCCAGGACCCCTGACAGAGGATGGTTCTGTGTTCCATGGCCTCATCCTTGGGAGACAGCAGATAGCTGGGTGGTGAGGGGAGTTGGAGAGGGTGTGTCCAGATGGAGCAGGTTGTCCGTGGGCTCTCCCTTGCCCTACAGAGCCCTCCTGGCTACAGAAGCTCCCTGGGGCATCTCGGTTTAAGTCCTGGCCCTGCCCCCAGCTGGCTGCATGTCTCTGGGACAAGTCCCTTGACCATTCTGGGTCTCAGTGGCCCCATCAGCAGTGTGAGGCAGTAGAGCCCCTTCTAGCCATGACACTCTCGGGTCCTTGGTGGTCTCCATTGACCCAACCATGCTGAGTTTCCACCTTGAAGACTTTCAGGAAGAGACCCATCCCACCAGATTCTGTCCTGTCTCATTAAACAAGTACTGATGAGGTTGCTGATCTGGGTCCACCCCTACTGCCAACTGCCCAGAGGGTGTGGACCTTGGTCTTAGCATGGACTGGGCTCCAGTCCCAGCTCTGGAGGCTCTGGATTGCTGAGTGACCTGACAAAAGTCACTTAACTTCTCTGATCCCATTCTCTTTGCCTGTCAAATCACAATAAAACCCCTATATCCCACAGGGAACTGTGACAGTGAAATAAAAGAGCCTGCATGAAACACTCACAACACTGCCTGGCACACAGTAGGGACTCAGTACATATTACTTCCCTTCTTATCCAGCCTGGGAGGAACAGACGGCCTCAGCAGTGATGAGGAGGAAGAAGCGAATGAAGACAGCAGCAGAGAACCTTTTGCAAAGTTAAATGTATCACCCATTTCAAGCTTCACAGCACTATTATTCCCACTTTACAGATGAAGAAACTGAGGCTCGGCAAGGTCAAGCAAGCTGCCCAAGGTCACATAGCCACTAACGGACATGGCAGGACCCCAACATCATTTTTTTCTGTTGTCAAAGACTTTGTTGTAACTGTCACGTCCTGATTGCCTCTCATGGGGTGAACACTTGAGCCACTGGTTCTCTTGGTCCACATGGCTAAGCAGAAGGTGCAGAAGGAGGGACAGGGCATGAGGCTTGGCACACAGCAGGCAGCTGAGGCCGTGCTTCCAGGGCTGCAGGTGACACTGCTGCTTTTCTCTTTTTTTTATTATTATTTTTTTATTAGTTTCTGCTTTATAACAAAGTGAATCAGTCATACATATACATCTGTTCCCACATCCCTTCCCTCATGCATCTCCCTCCCTCCCACCCTCCCCATCCCACCCCTCCAGGCGGTCACAAAGCACCAAGCTGATCTCCCTGTGCTCTGCGGCTGCTTCCCACTATCTATCTACCTTACGTTTGGTAGTGTATATATGTCCATGCCTCTCTTTCGCTTTGTCACAGCTTACCCTTCCCCCTCCCCATATCCTCAAGTCCATTCTCAAGTAGGTCTGTGTCTTTATTCCCGTTTTACCCCTAGGTTCTTCATGACATTTTTTTTTTAATTCCATATATATGTGTTAGCATACGGTATTTGTCTTTCTCTTTCTGACTTACTTCACTCTGTATGACAGATGAATGGATAAAGAAGATGTGGCACATATATACAATGGAATATTACTCAGCCATAAAAAGAAACGAAACTGAGCTATTTGTAATGAGGTGGATAGACCTAGAGTCTGTCATACACTGCTGCTTTTTATCGGGCTGAAGAGGGCCATGTTACCACTGTCTGCCCTGAAACACTCTAGCTCTGGGTTGGGAGCTGGGATGGCTCTAAGCTTGCAGAATTCTTTCTGCTCTAACAAGATTGAATGCTGTGAGTCTGTGCCTGGAGATCCTATCCATTAGTTGATTAAAAGCTATAGATCAGCCTGCCTGGGACCTGCCAGTGTCATTATGAATAAGAAGTGTCAGGAAATCTTTCGGCATAACCAATGTCTTTGAAATTGCCACAGTGACAGTTAATAAAACTTCGGAGTCTTTTGGCAAGCCAGCTCTGCTGCCAGGCAGTAAAATTTGGGACAGCCTTTGAAGCAGTTTGTATTTAAATGACTGTGAGTGCCATATCTCAAAGTTCCACACCCTTGGATTAAAAACAACCACCGCCACCAAAAACGAGCTTGTCAAACAATTATTCCAGGCTAACGTAAGTGGCTGTGAACAATACTAAGGGCTACCCAGGATTATGGAGAGGCAGTAAGACTACCTTAGTGGCCACATACACGGTCCCTGGAGCCAACTAACTGCCCAAGTTCAAATCCAGGTTCTACCACCTCCTACCTGTGTGATGTTGGGCCAGTTACATAACCCTTCCATGTTTCGGTTTCTTCACTTATAAAGAGGGGATAACATTTAGTAACTACTTCAGGGGGTTGTTGTCATGATCAGATGTGTTAATATGGATGTCTTAATCCATTTGGGCCATAAAACAAAATACCATGTACTGGGTGGCATAGAAACAGAAATTTAAATCTCACAATTCTGGTGGCTGGAAGATCAAGGCCCTGGCAGATTCAGTGTCTGGCGAGGACCTGCTTCCTGGTTCATAAAGGGCCATCTTTCTGCCATAACCTCACACGGCAGAAGGTGTAGGGGAGCTTTCCTGGGTCTCTTTTATAAGAGCACTAATCCCATTCACAAGGGCGCCACCCTCATGACCTAAGCACCTTCCAAAGGCCCCACCTCCAAACATCATCACACTGGGAGTTTAGGCTTCAACATAAGCCATAAATTTTAGGGGGGACACAAACATTCAGCCTATAGCAATGGAAAAGGCTTAAAATGGTCCCCATAGGGCCTCCCTGGTGGCGCAGTGGTTGAGAGTCCGCCTGCCGATGCAGGGGATACGGGTTCGTGCCCCGGTCTGGGAGGATCCCATATACCGCGGAGCGGCTGGGCCCGTGAGCCATGGCTGCTGAGCCTGTGCATCCGGAGCCTGTGCTCCGCAACGGGAGAGGCCACAACAGTGAGAGGCCCGCGTACCACAAAAAAAAAAAAAAAAAAAAAAAAAAAAAAAAAAAAAAAAAAAAAATGGTCCCCATAAGTAAGGGCATATCCATTTACTTAATAAACATTTATTGTACATTATGTCTCTAATTTTTCATATCTCTGATCCATACTCTCTGGGAGTGCCCTTCCCTACTGATTCTGAGCCAGACCTTGTGACTTCATTAGAGAATGCGGTAGATGTGACGGTGCTCCAGTTCTGAGCCTGGATCTAAAGAAATATTGTTCAATTCCACTCCCTCTCTTGGAGCCCCAGTGTAGCCAAGTGAATGAACCTAGGCTAGCCTGCTGCAGGAGGAGTGACTGTTAGGAGGGCTCAGGTGAGGCTCTGGGCCATCAGATGTGCCATCTGAGCCATCCTAGACCTGCCTGCAGCCAGCCAGCTCCCAAACCTGTGAGACAGCCCAGTCCAGAAAGCAGAGCTGATGCACCAAATGACAGCTGACTCTGAGGATGTGTGAGACCAGAAGAACCATCCAGCTGTCCCCAGAATTGTGAGTATCAATAAATGCTTTTGTTTAAGTCATTTGGAGTTTGGGAATGGTTTGTTACACAGCAATACCTAGCTGATACAGGACCAACTACCTACTGAGAGCTTTAGTAGACACAGAGGAAACAGTGTTGAATAAGATGTTGCTCACACCTTCAGGAGTCTGCTATCAAGTCGGGGAAACACCACAAAAAAAATAATCCCATCATAACTGGGCCTTGAAGGATCCCTCCCAAGGAGAAGGGGCATTCCAGGCAGAAAGACCAGCACAGGCAAAGGCACAGAGGCATAAAAGTATCTCTCTCCCACCTATTGCCATTCTCCAATGAGCAGGGGATCTGAGCATCCCATACCTCAACAGTGAAGGAACAGGGAGGAAAAACAAGCACCAAATGACCTTTTCTGTGTCAACACAAGAGCTCGGCACTTTAAATGGAGTCATGTAATCATCTCAACAACTTAGGTGGTAAGATTTTTCAGAAATTAGGAGACTTGCCTCAAACCACAGAGTTAAGAGGTGGTACAGATCATCTCCCAGCAATGTGGCACCGTGCCCCAGCTCTGGAATCAGAGACAGGGGTTCAAACCCCTCACTAGTTTTTTTTTTTTCTTTTTTTCCCCTCACTTGCTGAATGACCTGCAGATAAGGTGACACAAACCAAGAGCTGAATAATTAGAAGCCATTTGTTATTATTATTTATAATAAGGAATAATTATACTTTAAAGCAACCTAATTTAACAGAGATACAAATTTTACAGGGAAAAAGAGACGAAAGGAAAGGAGTGAAAATGCAGAGACATGCATGGCTGAACTGCTTCCCAGGACTTGCAGGCTGCACACAGTCTGTCCCCACTGGGCTCCTTGAACATCTGAGCTCCTTCTGCTGCCTCTCAGAAAGTTCTACATCAGACTTTATCTCAGAAACCCTGGATGAACCCACATTTGCCCTCAAGAGTTCGCGGTTTCCTACCTAGGAGCAAAGCCTGTGCAGTCACACAGCACCTCCTGCTTGGTTTAATGCTCTCCTGTCACCATCTTGAATTGCTTAACAATTTCGAAAAAGGGGCCTGCACTCTCACGTGGCCGTGGGCCCTGGGAACCATGCAGACTGTCCTCCTCGGGCCTATGCAAGTGTGGATCCTCTGGGTACCCCCAGACAGATCTGCATCAGCAGGGACCAAAGCTGTAGCCTCACTGGTTAGGTAGACTTGGGTGTCTATTCATTCAACAAGCACTTATGAGCACTTACTGTGTGCTGGGTACAGGGCTAAGAGCTCGGGTATGTAAAAAACTTGGTGTTTCAGGAAATTTGCACACCCCAAGTGCACTCTTGATCTCCCTTAAACCTGCTCCCTTCGTCCTGCCCCTCTACGTCTCCCACTCAGTAAGTGGTGCCACCATCCTCCCAGTCTCTCCAGTTAGAAAGCCAAAAGTCATCTGGATTCTACCCCCCTACTCCCCTTGCAGAACAGTAGCAAGTCCTGTGGGTTTTACCCTCCAAATTTAGCTCCAATCTCCATTCTCTCTTATCCCCACTAGTACCCCTCCTCCAGGCCACATCCCCTCTTATCTGGGGGATCCCACTTCCATTCTTGCCCCAGCCCAATCATTCTTTCTTACCAGAGGAATTAAAATGAAAATAAGATATCACTCCCTGTTTAAAGCCCTCTAATCACCTTCTCTTGCCTGTGACAAAAAATCTCAGCTCCTAACCTTGGCCTCAGAGCCTCAGGACCTGGTCTTCCAACCCCCCTTGCTCATGACTATCCAGACAACCTGGCCTCCTTTCAATTCTCTGAGTACATCAAACTGTTTTGCATCTCAGGGTCTTTGCCCATGCTGTTCCTTAGACCTGGGTCATGTTCCCCTTGCTGTTCCATATGAGCTGGTCCTTTCTGAACAGAAATGTCACAGCCTCAGAGAAGCCTTCCCTGACCACTCTGTCTAAGGGTGTTTCAGCCCCGCCCCATTATCCCATATCACACCTTGGTTTTTTTTTTTATCCATCACTTATCACAGTTGGTGATTATTTTATTGATACATCTTTCTAAAGATTTAAGAATCTCCCCTCCATGGTCCACCCCTGGAGACTGTAAGCTCCATGAGGGCAGAGACCTTTTGATCTCTCTCTGTGTCATTCTTAACCCTGGTAGCAAATACAGTGCCTGGCACATGTTTGGTGCTCAATACTTGTTTGCTGACTGACTGAATGAATGAATGAATGAGTAGAAAGCAGGGAGGCAGGAAAGAGCACGTGTGTCCGGCTATCTGGAAGGAGCACTGGGTGGGTAGAGGGACAGCAGCAAGGGATGGGGCTGGGGAAGCCGGCAGGGGTCAGATCCCAAAGGCCTTGTCAGCCACGCTAAGGGGCCCGGACTTTGAGGGCAGTGGGAAACCTACGGAGAATTTAAAGCAAGACAGGATCTATGTTTAATAGTGTGCTGTGGCGGTTGTGTGGAGGATGAGTTAGAAGGGGGCAGGCGAAGACAGTTATTTACGAGCTCCAGGGAGCGCACGCATCCATTTCGCGCAATCCTTAGGAGTATTCAGGACCACGGGAGGTGGCGGGAGGGTGGCAGGCATCGCAGACAGCCCTGCCTTCCACATGCTCTAACCAGGCTCACCTTCGGAGTCTCAGCCCCCAGCTGAAAAAGAAGTGAGGTTACCACCTCGCACATTGCAAGGAAGAGAGCGAAAAGAGCTATCAAAGCTCACCAATCTCGTCTCAGATTGTGTCTTGAGCAAGAGGAAGAAAATCCATCCTCTATGGTGCCATAGTTTTCTTCCTTTAATGTCAGTTCTTTCAAACCTATCAAAGCAAAGCATGCTGTACATGACACTGCATAATATCTCGGGGGCTGCTATATGGGGTCCATGTGCTCTGTGAAAGGGCACCATTTCCAATATTGAATTCCTGTAGAAATATTTCACATGACCCCCTACTTTTTAGAAAACATATCTTAATCCAGAGGGGGAATTAGAATTTTCTTCCCCCCTATTATGGGAAGAGAAGAAAGTGGAAAGGAAGGAAGGGAAGGAGGGAAGGAGAAAGAGAAAGAGAGAGAGAGAGAGAATCAGTAAGAATAAGGTAGACCAGAGACAAGTGATCCCCAAGAAATCCCTCAAATCGTTTCCTACCTGCCCCCATGGGCTGTTCATGAGTCAGAATTCCAGCAACCACACATTAATCATTTGGACAGTGAAGATTTACTATTAAGAGAAGAAAAGCACTGACATTTATTGAGCACCTACTGCATACCAGGAACTCTGCTAAACATCAGTTCAGTTAAACCTCATGTCTTTCCTTCAGAAATGAAGAAATCTTATTACCCTTATCTTCAGATGCAAAAACAGAGGTCTGAAAATGAGGTGATGTGGCTTACGTATGCAGACCGTACAGGACTGTGGATGTTATTATGCCTCATGGCCAACACAGTGTGCTACTTGGAGGGGCCCCAACTCACTCCCGTAGCTCAGTGTCTCCTGGGCTGGGAAGGAAGATAGAGGCAGAGAAATGAGAAGCGGGGGAGAGGTCCCCTGCAGCCTTACACTTCTACATTTGGGGATGTCCATGTGTTACTGGTGCCACATGCCACCTGGAGATAAGATGCTGACATGAGCAGTTCAGATTTAAGAGTTCTGCTTCGTCAGAGCAGCGTGGCCTGTCCCTGCTCTGGGAAACAGACCCACCACAGGACAAAAAGAAATCCCACGGCAGAGGCTCTCCCTATGGTGCTGTCTGGGCTTCCTGGACGCAGACAGTGGGTCCAAAGGTGCTGGAGTCTAGACTGCCCCCAGCTGCAATTTTACAAGCAGGAAACCTAAGGGCCCAGGCACATGACTGCCTCACCCGAGGTCACATGACTGGCAGGTGGCAGCACAAGGGTGGCCCAGGGTCACCTGGGCAAGGCCTCCTTCTTAATGCCTCTTACTTCTCAGTACTGGGCTTTCTCATGCTCCTCCAGATACTGCTTGGGTTCATTCATCCATTCATTCGAGAACCCACCACTGAGCTCCTATCCTGTGAGGTCCTAAGGCCTTACGATAAACAAACTGTAGGCTCTTCCCCAGCCCAGGTGCTCCTTGCAGATGTAGCAGATGGTGGGTGCTTTGAAGGCCTTGCTTTGGGTTCAGTTTGGAGTTTTGCTTTAAGTTTAAATTATTTTGTTCCCATCTCTTCTAATTTCTTTGGAAACTGCCCTCCTTTCTTTCTGGGTGCCTTTTACGGAGACAGGAGTGGATGTTAGAACGCAGACTCTGAATGACGCCCCCTGGGGGCAGAGAGTGGAACTAGTGGTCAAAGATGGGGGCTCCACAGAACCACGAGATTCAGGCAGGTCAATCACACAGCTGCCTCATGGAGTTCCCACCGTAATTACACACCTTCATTCATTTATTTCTCACAGCAACCCCTCAAGTCAGTAAATGATCCCCATTTTTGCAGGTGAATAAACCGAAGCTGAGAGGACGAGCATCAGTGCAAGTCACTCGCCTGTCTTAAGAGATGGAGCCTGGTTTGGGAGATGGATTTCTAACTCAGGTCAGTATGATTCCATTTCCATCTGGGCCTCATTCTTCCAATCTCTGAAACGGGGATTACAGAACTTGCTTTCACAGGGTTGCTCTGAAGTGCACTGAAGACAGTTACAGAGAGGCCCTTAGCCCATGCTTGGCCCATCAATTCCTTCATAAATATTTGGGAGGAGAGGACGATATCCCGAGCCTGGGCTGAACATGGGGCCCCTGAGACCTGCCCTGGCCAAGAACACTGGGCCGACCTGGCCGTGGGTCAGAGGTTGATGTTCAAGTTCTCTCTGGGCTTGAATAAGCAAGTTCCAAATCGCGTTTTTAGCTTGCAGGACGCCTTAACGAAGAGGCTGTGCCTGGCTCCCCTGATCTCCTCCTCTCTCAGCAGAGTGGACCTGGGGCGGGCTCCATAATTCATGGGGACAAAACCATTACATGGTCGACCTGCGAGTTCTGTCGGGAGCCTTTCTCCCTGGTAATCGTGAAAGTTAATACAGTGCAGGAAGTGCTGCAGCTATTTGAATTTCAAATATGGCAAAACTGCTGGAAGCATCCCTGTGTGCAGGAGAGGGTACATTTCATTGTCTCACTTCCTGGACCCCCCAACCACTGGCTTGGGGTGCAGGTGTGGAGGACCTGGATTCTCAGGTAACCTCCAATATGAAGAACCAGGCAGGGCTCAGGGAGGGGGAGAAAAAGTCAATCTTAAGGGCCTCCACCTCCTCTTCTTAGCCAGGGGGCAGATGCCTGGGACCATATATTCTGTCCCCCCATAATGTTCTGGAACAGACTGCTCTGGAAAACAGCGTGTTCTGGTTAACTGAGAGGGGCTATGGGATCCTAAGAGGATGAACACCTTCCAAGTTAGAATCCACTTCCAAAAACTCTACACTTAAAAAAATTATAAAGCTTTTATTTGGAAGGCACTTTCCAAAGCATTACATTATTGAATCTTCCCAACAGCCCAGTGGAGTAGAAGTTATTATCCATACTTTATAGATGAGGAAATTGAGACTCTGAGAGGTTAAGTAATGCCCAGGTCTGCTTCGTCTGCCAGCAAGACAGCTGGAATCTGTACAAATCTTCAGAATTTGGGTGCAGCCTCTTCCTGTGACCCCATGTCTACTAGATACTCCATTTGACAGAGGCAATTCTTTTCTCTGGGATTAAGGACTTTGTTGGCATCAGTGGTCACTCTGGGGACAGACACTCTGGAGCCTGGGCTGCAGCTCTGCCGACCCCAGGAGGGATCCAGGAGCTGCTCTGATCTCTTCATGGTCTCCTGGGGTTTGCCTCCCTGCCCATATGGTGGGGGACAATGGAGGAAACGATCCTGGCTTCCTTGGTGTCTCACTTATTGTGTCCATGCTGTAGCACACAGTGGATTTCCAGTCTCTGTAGCTTATAAAACCTGACATAGATGTACCCAGTCTCCCTCCCAGTCTGCATGGCATTAGGCCCTTCTTAATCTCCAAACCATCCCTCCCCCAACAAGCCACCACAAATAAACACACCATTTAAGTAAAGACAGCGTGCTTGGCACACAATATGGTAGCTTCAGAACACATCCCCTGGCCCACGGTTCTACCTAGACTAACCCCCAGCCCCTCCTATCACAGAACTCAGAGCCAAAAACCGCTTCTCACCTAAGAGGAGGCCCCGAAATGCTCTAATTTTTCTTCCCATGCATTCACATAGCACTTGGCACTATGTTTATTATGCCTTTGTTTAAGCAGATTCTCCTGTCTGAAATGCCCTCCCATCTGTGGTAGGCAGAATTATAGCCCCTGAAGATGGGGCCAGAACCTGTGAATATGTCCCCTTACAGGGCAAAAGGGACTTTGCAGATACGATTACATGAAGGACCTTGAGATGGGGAGATTATCCTGGATTATCTGGGTGGATCCAATGTGATTACAAGGGTCCTTATAAGAGGGAGGCAGGAGGGTCAGAGACAGAGAAGGAGAGGGGATGACAGAAGCAGAGGTCAGAGAGAGAGATTTTGAAGATGCTATGCTACTGATCTTAAAGATGGAGTTAGGGGCCGCAAATCAAGGAATGCAGGTGGTCTCTAGAGACTGGAAAAGGTGAGGAAGTAGGTTCTCTCCCTAAGGCCTCCAGAAGTTACAAAGCCCTACCGATACCTTGACTTTAGGGCTTCTGATGTCCAGAACTGTAAAGTAATACTTTTATGTTATTTAAAATCACGAAATTTGTGACCATTCTCCATGAGTCTCAGAGTTGGCTTTCCGGGAATCTAACCTCCTACAAGGTCTTTGCTCAAATGTCACCTTCTCAAGGAGACTTTTCCGGATTGCCCTATGAAAATGTCCACTTCCTCTGCCCCAGAAACTCTCTGCCTCCCCGACTTCTTGCTTTCTCTACATAGAACTTATCGCCATCCAACAGTCTGCAATTTATTTATTTTTTTTTTTAAAACGCTTATTTACTTACATATATTCTGTCTCCCCCACTAGAATATAAGCTCAGTGAGGGCAGGGACTTTGTTATGTTCATGGCTGTATCCTTTTCTAGGCAGAGGCTACGGCAACGAACAAAGCATAATGGAATGGAATAAATAGTTGTGGAATGAATGAATGAACGAACGAGTGAATAAGTGAGTGCTTATCCTACTGGTCACATGCTTCCCAAGGTGGCTCCTCTAGTTTCTGGCTTCCCTGGTGGGCAGTGTGGGGCATCCCAGTCCCTCCACCCTGCCCACTGCCTGGTCCTCCCACGTTTCTCCTTTGCTCTTGAGAAACCTAAGAAAACAAGCCATACCATGTCATTTGCTCCAACTCCTTCTGACCAAATGCATCCCAATCCTTTGCAGATTTTTAATAGCAGTGTGGCTGCCCTGGGGATCACGTACACCAAGTCAAGGAGAGAAGATCCAGGATGGGGAGAAGGCCAAGTGTCCCGCCCCCCCCTCCATGCTCTTTACCTAAGAGTCCTCCTGGGCCTCCACAAAGCACAGTTATCTCCCAGGATTTACATGCTTTAAGCTTTTCATGAGTCCCTTATCACCTATCCTGGAACTATGGCTGGCTGGGAGGAAGAGAAAGGAAGGAAAAATGGGAGAAAGAAGAAAACCCCCCGTAGACCTCTTTATTTGCTGCTCTATTTCCTAAAATTTTGGAGCCTCTTGAAGAAAAGCTAGCAGATGTTAGGCTATTTGGCCAAATAAATAATATCAAAAAAGCCTTCAAAATCAATCCTCCACCGTTAGCAGGACACAAATAACAGCAACCAAAAGGTGTCTGGCTTCCAATGGGCAAAAAAGGAAATGAACTCTACAGTTTTCTCTACTTTTCAAACATAAATTAGGTTACAGCCTAGAGAGGAGGAAAGTGATTAGAGCTAACACCCTATTAAATTCCAACAGGACCCGAATTATTTTCAAAATTTCTGACTTAACTGGGGGGAAAAAAGGATCCAAAATGAAAACATTTACTTATTCATTCATTCACTCATCTATTCATTGAGCTAATGCTTACTGAACACCAGCTACATACCCCATGCCGGAACCTGGAAATGCAAAGGTAGGATGAGCCCTCGCTGTCCTCAAGAGTAAGAAAAGAAAAGGCTGTACACCAAGGATGTCAAAAAAAAAAAAAAAAAATGTGATTCTAGGGCCCCCATCCCAGACCTACTGAAATCAGAACTTCTGGGGTGAAATCGGAAGTCTACATTTTAAGTAAACACTACAGGTAATTCTTAAGCACTTAAGAAGCGTAACTTAATGTTTGAGAACCACTGGCCCGCCCGTGGCTGAGCCTGGCTCCGTCTCTTCCTCCAGCGCCCAGCTCAGGGGGAAAGCAGCAGGCCGGCTTTGGACTGACCCCTAACCTCGGCACGGCAAGCCACTTTCGATCTGGAGCCTCATTCTCCTCATCCATAAAATGAGAGAAATACAAAAAACTTGCAAAGGTTATTGTGAGAATCTAAGGGGTGTGTCTGTCACGCCCTTGACTCAGGGTCCAGCGTGGTGCAAGCATTCACTCAGTGCATCTGTCACCTTCTTGTCTTCCGTCTGGTGGGGTCCCACCCCTTCCACTCACTTCCACTGTCTCTTTCTCCTCCTCCTTCCTTTCCCTGTCTCCCTTCTTTACTTCTTCCATTTGAGAGACTCGCCCTGTGACTTGTGGGTTTCTGGCACTGTGTTAGGTAGTTGGGGAGTTCAAGGGTGGTCATCACAGACAAGGTTCCAGGCCCGGTAGAATATACATTCTCATGGGGAAGAGTTTCTAACGGTGAACACACAAAACAACCAAGGCTGGGCTAACTTCTACGAATGAAATAAAGGTGGCACAGAGACAGAGAATGAGAGAGGAACCCTAAGGAGGACACATGGTAAAGGAAGGCCTCTTTGAAGAGGCAACAACAGCCAAACGGAGGCTGGAATGATAAGAAGGTCTTGAAGATGAGAAACTTCCAGGCAGAGGGAACAGCAGGGGCAAATGCTCAGGAAAGCAGGCATGAGCTTGGGGTGTTTGGAGAGCTGAAAGAGGTCAGTGTGGCCGGATGGAGAAGGCAAAGGTATGAACCTGGAGCGGGGAGCTGGTGCAGAGCCTTAAAAGCTGCGTGATGGGTGGAATATTTATCAGGTCTCCACAGCATCAGAAGGGATGCTGACCACAGTGCTGAAGCAGGGCCTGGAGGCCCCAAAGGCACCAGGTGTTAACCCTTCACTGATGGATTATGCAGAGCTGTGGGAGGGTGGAGGGGTCCCTACGTAATGAGCCAGATAAGACTTCTAACAACCAGTATCACCTTAACAACGAACACCAGCTGAGTATCAGGCTGTCAAATAAGTCATATGAAGGCATTTAGATTTTATTCCAGGCACAACAGGAAGCCACGGATGGGCAAAGCAACAGGGAAATAACACCAGCAGGAGGACATTTTTAAAAGCCCGCTCTGGTTGCTGTGTGCAGATGAACAGCAGGGGCAAGAGTGGGAGGGGAAGCAGGGAGGGGGCCTCTGTGCCGGTCCAGGAGAGATGGGGGGCCAGAGAGGGGGCAGTGGAGGAGGACAGGTGGGGCTATTGGGTAGTCAACCCTGTCTGTGGGGTACCCGAGGTGCACTGGAACCCACCCCACCGATGGGCTCCCGGGCATCCACAAGGGCTCAGCAGAGGGGAATGTGTGGCCTGAGCATCCCAGCCAGCAAGCGAACAGACAGGTGGAGGTGAGATTTCTGACCTGCAGATCCCTCCCCGGGAGTAAGAGGCCTAAGGTGAGAAGTGAGAGGCTAACTGATCTGAATGCTTCCTTATTCATTCCGAACACTTCCCCAGCCAAAGTTCAGACCCAGCTCGTGTGAAAACGAGACAGTCAACCTTATTATTAAGCCAGGCATGTCTAGCTAAGGTTAAATCCTGGAAGAATTAAAAACATAGACATTTGAAGTGCTGTTATCTACAAATTACAGCACCATTAAAGACGCGCAATTATTAGCACTTCACGTGCGTGGGTGACGGTCTTTATGTTCAAGCCACAAACAAATGGCTTGTTCTTCCAGAGACAAATATTAGCCACACTTCCATGGCCATTAACAACCACAAGAATAAAATAAAATGGGGGATGCCTTATGTTTGCAAAACGCATTTCCATTTGCTAATTGCCTAATATTGGCACAAACGGGTGCTTTCTTCAGCTAAACAGATATTAAATAAGACTTTTTGGAAAGGTGGTGCCATTGCTTGGCATTCAAAGTTATTTCACCTGGAGCAACTGCTTTCTGAGAGGCAAGCAGCTGTATGTAGCCTTCTGAGGCTAGAATTTATTTTTCCACCAAGATAATCACTACAAAGGATCTGGTGCTAATGTGTCATTTTGTTCCATCTTTGGTGAGAACTTGGGGGTCACTAAGTGGAATGGCTCCAAGAATTCATGGGGGAGTAGGGACAATCACAGCAGTTTATTGGTTTAAAAAAAGAGAGAGAGGGAGAAAGAGAGGGAGACGTTCTCAGAGGGCTGATGCCTTTTATCTGCTGGAAGATGTGTTTCCAGAAAGCACGGCTATTTGCATTTCCTGAGGACAAAGCATTAAGCATGTAAAGAATATTCCAACGTCTCTCAAGGCTGCAGGACTCAAGTTTCTGACAGAGCAGCGAAGCAGGAAAAGTGCAGGCTTCTTCTGAGAATTGATTCATTCACACAGCTCCATTTGAGTTAAATGCCATACCCCCACTAAAGGAATCCATCGAAAGGTTCTGCAGAGTTGATCTAAGACAACCTTTAAAAGGCAATCTTGTTTCTGTGGCCTGGAAAGGTAGGACTTGATGACTCCCCATCCTCAGGAGAATGGCTTACAGACAGTCTCCTCCATGCTTGCCAATGCACGAAAAGGGTGTGCTATGTGAGCCCCCCAGCTCAGTCCCTCTTCATGTTTCCAGAAAAGAGCATCACATAGAGGGTTCGCAGTGACTGTAGCCCAGAGCAGAAACAGGGATACAGGAGCAACTCAGTGCCTTGAGCCTGGCTGTATCACCTTAGAGCTGAGCCTAACCCAGCTCAGGGTCTCTGTGTCACCTCTGAATGGCCTCCCCATGAGAGAATATCCTCAGGAGAGACCAGCTGGGACCAGAAGAAACAGGAAAAATGCAAACCAGTGTCTGTGGTTTCTGACTGAACAGTTCCAATCAAGGTCAAGGCTGTTTGGAGGTAGCCCTGGGACAACAGTAAGAAAAGGCAAACAAGCCCCCATACTCACTGGAGCAGGTTGAACGGTGGCACCCCAAACAGATATGTCCACATCCTAATTTCCAGAACCTGTGAATGGGACCTTCTTTGGGGAAAGGTTCTTTGCAGATGTAATTAAATTAAGGATCTTGAGATGAGGAATCCTCCTGGATTATCCAGGCGGGCCCTGAACCAATGACAAGTGTCCTGATAAGAGAAAAGCAGAGGGAGCTTGGAGACAGACAGAGGAGAAAGAGGTAATGTGACCAGGGAAGCAGAAACTGGAGCCATGCAGCCACAAGAGAAAGAATGCCGGCAGCCACCAGAAGCTGGAGGGGGCAAAGAACGGATTCTCCCCCTAGAACCCCAAATAAGTGCTGCCCTGCTGACACCTCAATTTTGAACTTTCGGTCTCCAGAATTTTGTGAGAGAACAAATTTCTACTGTTTTAAGCCACCCAGTTTGTGGTAAGGTGTTACATCAGTTACAGAAAACTAATACACACAATCAGAGGACATTACCCAAAGGAGCTTAGCACTATTTACAGCCCAACCCTTCCCAGGATCCATGGACCCCTATGAGCTCAGGGATGGCTTTCTACCCTGAAATCACATACATATTCTGTGTGACTAAACAGTCGTGCATTTTTGAGGGGAAAGTGTCCACAGTTTTCATCAGATTCTCAAATGGGACCAGGACCCCAGAAATTACCAAACACCACAGATCTCCCTGAAGGCCCAGAGTTGTGCAGGGTCACACAGCTCATCATTTATTCACTCACTTATTCCAGAAGTCATCCTGCAAAGATTTATAAAGCACCTAATGTGTCAGGTGTGCAGCTGTACACTAAATAAGCAGAGCTGATAGATTTCCCACTACACGCTGGGAAAACACAGACACAGAGAGAGTCCAACATCTGGATTTTCTGCCACAAATCCCTTTAGGGCTCAACTGCTCATTGCATCTGAAAGACTGTGGCAGGCAGGATACGCCTCCCGGATGCTCTGAGTCAGTCATAGGCTTGACTATGTTACCAGGTAAAAGCTCTCACACCCTTACAAGCCTCCAGAAACTCCAATGTGGTGACCATACTCCCGACTGCCTGTCTCACCCAGAAGTAGTCCCTAATCCTTGTTCAGACCATGTGACCCAATTTTGGGGTAGAAAACACAATCCCAGAGCTAACTGGGGGCCACACTCAGATCCCCAAGCCCAGTTTGTCTCTCCCTCCTCAGTACTCCCATGGGCCTTTAATTAGACCTCTTTTGTGTCTGTCACATCATTCCTAAAAGGAACAGTGTTACTCATTGATAAGCTGCTTGAGGGAGGGTTTGAGTGTCAGTTCTGAATTCTCATCTCCCAGTACCATATCTGGCACCTCGGAGAGTATTCAGTAGATGTTTCCTGAATGAAGAAATGAGCCAGTGAACTTGTCCCTGTTCCCATTCCTTCCACCTTGGCTTAAGATGAACCACAAAAACTCCACGTGGGCAGCTATGGGTATGTGGATGCACATGGACAGTGCTGGTAGCACAGTGCCTTGGCTGCTTTTTTGAGGAGAATGCCCTGGAAATGCAGAGAAAGAGTTGAAAACAGACTATACTTTCACTGTCCAATGTGGCACCCACATGGGCTAGTTAGGTTTAAATTTATTAAAAATTTAAAAAGTTAAAAATTCAATTTCTCAGTCACACTAGCCACACCTTAAGTACTTAATAGCCATATGGGGCAAAAGGCAGTTGCATTGGACAGCACAGCTATAGAACATTCCTGTCAGAGCAGAAAGTTCTATTGGATAGAGCAGGGCTATGCCCTCTGGCCCCATAATTCCACTTCAGGAATTACATCCTGGGGAAACAATAAAGGAAGAGCAAAGTATCCTGTACAGAAGGCACCATCTTTTTTTTTTCTAATTTTTTTTAATACAGCAGGCTCTTATTAGTTATCTATTTTATACATATTAGTGGATATATGTCAATCCCAATCTCCCAGTTCATCCCCACCTGTACTTTCTCCCCTTGGTGTCCATACGTTTGTTCTCTACAACGTAGACTCTATCTGTGTCTCTATTTCTGCCTTGCAAACCGGTTCATCTGTACCATTTTTCTAGATTCCACATATATGTGTTAATATACGATATTTGTTTTTCTCTTTCTGACTTCCTTCACTCTGTATGACAGTCTCTAGGTCCATCCACGTCTCTACAAATGACCCAATTTCGTTCCTTTTTATGGCTGAGTAATATTCCATTGTGTATATGTACCACTTCTTTATCCATTTGTCTGTTGATGAGCATTTAGGTTGATTCCACGACTTGGCTATTGTAAATAGTGCTGCAATGAACACTGGGGTGCATGTGTCTTTTTGAAGTATGGTTTTCTCTGGGTATATGCCCAGTAGTGGGATTGCTGGATCATATGGTAATTCTATTTTTAGTTTTTTAAGGAACCTCCATACTGTGCTCCATAGTGGCTGTATCAATTTACATTCCCACCAACAGTGCAAGAGGGTCCCCTTTTCTGCACACCCTCTCCAGCATTTGTTGTTTGTAGATTTTCTGATGATGCCCATTCTAACTGGTGTGAGGTGATACCTCATTGTAGTTTTGATTTGCATTTCTCTAATAATTACTGATGTCGAGCAGCTTTTCATGTGCTTCTTGGCCATCTGTATGTCTTCTTTGGAGACATGTCTATTTAGGTCTTCTGCCCATTTTTTGATTGGGTTGCTTGTTTTCTTGATATTGAGCAGCATGAGCTGTTTATATATTTTGGAGATTAATCTTTTGTCTGTTGATTCATTTGCAAATATTTTCTCCCATTCTGAGGGTTGACAGAGGGCACCATCTAAAACAAGGGAAAATTGGAAACATCCCAAATGCTTCCACATAGGACACTGGCTAAACAAACTGTATTAATATGAGGAAAACAATAATGACCCTCATATTTGTATCTGTTCACTCATTCAACAAATATTTATTGAGGACCTACTGTGCACCGGACCCTGTGTCAAGTGCAGGAGGTAGGTGACAAACAAGGCAGAGAAGATCTCTGTCCTTGTGGTCTTTTTATTCCAGAGCAGGAGAGCCAGGTGACAAACAAGTCAATGAATGAATCAAGAAGATTATTTAAAAATGTATTAAGTACATCAAGGAAATAAAAAGCTTGAAGCCACAGAGAGTGATGGGGGCTGCCAGGGGGAAGGTGCTATTTATAAAGGGTTCTCATGTGTATCGCTTCCCTCACCCTGTGAGGACGCAGTGGCTTCTCTTGGAGAATATGGATTACGGTTAGGGCCTGGGAATATGTGCACACACTGTCACGTGTAAGCAGCAGGAGAAATGGCCAGCATGCAACACTTAAATTTCCAGAGAAACACGTGTGCACGGAGCAACAACATGGCAAGAGAATTCAGAGCCGCTTATGTTTTTTTGTTTTTTAAGTTTTTAAAATTTTATTTATTTATTTTTGGCTGCGTTGGGTCTTCATTGCGGTGTGTGGGCTTCTCATTGCAGTGGCTTCTCTTGTTGCGGAGCACGGGCTCTAGGAGCACAGGCTTCAGCAGTTGTGGCAGACGGGCTTAGTTGCTCCGCGGCATGTGGGATCTTCCCAGGCCAGGGATCAAACCCATGTCCCCTGCATTGGCAGGCAGATTCTTAACCGTTGCGCCACCAGGGAAGTCCCCAGAGGTGCTTATGTTTAATTAACATTTGGCAAGCATGGTTTTGGTCTGTGTTTTGGCAATGCTGTTGACGTTCATAGTTTCAAAGAAGAAACTTCAGCTGAGTATAAAGGGCTCCTAAATTAGGGCCATGCTGACAGGTTCATGGGGCACATGGTGGCCATCTAGGGGTGGCGCTGGTCACATTCCGGAGCCAACTTGCCACTTCCTAGGCTACCCGTCCTGAGCAGAATGAATTATTTTCTCTTCCATGTTCCCATCAGCCTTTATTGCTAACACAGATTTGACGTTTGGACACTGAATTATAGTTAGCATCTGTCTCCTGGATCTGCTTTAACTATTTGGATGGAGCATCTGAGACTGACAGAAGATGGTGTATAAATACCCCAGCTGCCTTGCCCTGCAGGGAGGATAATTCTGAGATATATGTTCTACGCTGGCTGCCAGTTTCCCTGGTGGGAATAAGTCCCAGGCTCCCACCGTGGTAGCTGGCTTGCTAACACACCCTTTAGTGGTGGTCTTCCCTTCCTTGATTCAGTCTCCACTCCTCTACTTTCACCTCCCATATGAACCTCTAGCACTCAAATCCTCGCTTAGGATCTGTATCTGGGGGAAACCCAACCTAAGACAAGGTTAGGTTAGAAACCTACCCTATGTAAGGCTGTTATGAGCATTCAGAGGAGAGAACAGACATCACACACCCAGAGTGGCACACAGTAGGCACTCAGCAAATCAGATGTCCTTTCCATGGGGACAGCTGCCCCCCTTAGTTCTATCTGTTCCCCTCACCATCTTGTCCGTCGAGCCCCACAAAGCCTTCCTGGGATGCCCATGTCATGCTCTACTATTTCCCCAGCAGCTGATGGGTAATTACAGATTCTAATTATAACTCTTCTTCATGATTTGGATAAATCTATTAGAGCCACCTCTGACAAACCTCTATTCCTCGTCTTGTCTTGAATGTGTTAACCACCTTCTACTGTGAAAAAGATGTGTGCTTGTTAATGAGTGGGCTGTGAACAGGAAGCTTTCCACAACATAATCTCATTAGGGAAGATCACCTAGAGCATGGATCTCAAATTGAAGGGTGTATCAGCTTACCTCCCAGGGTAAGCTTATTATAAATGCCTATTCCTGGGTCCCTCTGTAGAAATCCTGATACAGAACATCTGGATGGAGCCCAGGAATTTGCATTTTAGCAATTTTCCCAAGGGATTCTGAAGCAGGGGCCCTCCCAGGACACACTTGAAGAAACATGGTCCTTTTGTTCTTTCTGGGCACCAGTGTTCACCAGTGTCCAGCGCCTGGATCAGTGTAAACTCCCATCCACTCATCCATCCAACATCTCTCATTGCACACCTCCTCTGTCCCAGCCACAAAGCTGTGCACTGGGACTACCGTATGTTTGCCAAATGAGAACAGGATCCATATCTGCCACTTTCAACACACTGGGAACCGGCATTAAACACACAGGAGGTCCTCAACGAAGACTCAAGGGCTGCCAGGACCTTCCCAGGGTAAAGAAAGGAGTTTGGGTGGCCTGCCTCGCTGAGGACTCAATAATTTTATGGAGACTCCAAGACGTTAAAATGTACCAGAGGGTCTTATTCACAAAATCAGCTCATAACCCACTTTCTTCACACACTTTATCTTACTCTCACAAACAAAAACGGCTCTTTCCTTCTCTCCCAACCCCCGTCAGTCCCCTCAAGCCTCAGAATGACTTCTGCTTCTAGGGCTTTCCATCCTCAGGACCACCTCTGGCTACACAAGGGAGGGAGAATCGGGTTGGAGGGAGGCAATGCAACCTAGATGTGTCTGAACACAGGGATCTGACTTACTTACTTGTTGCCCAGAAAAAAAGTCACCATTTATAATTCTTTGGGTTGACTTTTTAAAAGCACCTACTATGTGCCAGAACTCCCAGGGGTGCAGAGGTGACTAAACAAAGCCTGCTTATGGGACAGAATGAGCATTTGTGCAATCCTTTGTGCACTGCCACCCACTGGTCAGCCAGGAACAGGAACAGGAATCAAATTGAGTGAGTCATTTTTTCAGCACAGAACAATACCCCCTTCTCCCCGGCGTCTGCCAGGCTTCACCTGCTACTCATCCAGGTCAGATAGACCCTGATTCATTTACTGGAAATATCCAGAAGGAGCACAAGCACTTACATGTTCACATGCTTCTGGTGAGTGTCTCTGAGACTGAATAGCCAGGAAGCGTTTCCATTTATTTTATAAAGTTAATCGAACATCACCTTAAAAACATACGCAGTTGTATGTTCTAAAAATCATAATAGGGGCTTCCCTGGTGGCGCAGTGGTTGAGAGTCCGCCTGCTGATGCAGGGGACACGGGTTCGTGCCCCGGTCTGGGAGGATCCCACATGCCACGGAGCGGCTGGGCCCGTGAGCCATGGGCTGAGCCTGCGCGTCCAGGGCCTGTGCTCCGCAACGGCAGAGGCCACAACAGTGAGAGGCCCGCGTACTGCAAAAAAAAAAATAATAATAATAATAATAAAAATAAAAAAAAATAATAATCATAATAAGTCCTGACTAAGAAATGTTTATCCCAATAATAAAATGTGGTTTCATGTTAGGGAAATAATATGGTTCAATCACACTGACTGATCCAAAGAGATAAACAAAGGATTTTCTCTGTGGATGATAAAAGGTATTTTGTAATCTGCTTTAAGATTTGAAAAACTAAGAGCACAGAAAATATTTTTTTTTACTGTTATGGGGAATGTCTCTGTAACTAATAATCAACATCATACTTAACAGTGAAACACTAGAGATTCCCACTAAATTCAGAAACAAGAATAAGCGACCCTTCACTGTAACTTTTTAAGATTATTTTAGAAATTGTAGCTAATACATTGAGGAAAGGATGGATGGAAGGATAGATGGAAGAAAGACAAATATTAGAAAGTAGGGGCCCAAGTCGTGAATATATGCAGGTGTGGTGACGGCTGACTTAGAAAGCCAAAAAGTGTGGGGAAATGGGTACTCTTAATTTTCACGTATAATACTGAAACAACAAACATTAAAAGCAAAAGCCTTTTTCAGACCTTTTAATCTAGAAATTTTTCTTCAGGAGAAAAAATCTGAGCTGCATGGGTATATTTATGTTCAAAGATGTACAACATTATGCTATTTATAAAAGCAAAAAGCAGGAACAACTCAAATTTCCAGCAAAAGGGGACTGGGTAAATAAATTATGATTTCCCTAGGAGACAGAATATAAAACAGTACTTTAAAATTACATTTTAGGAGAGCAATACTTATTGCAAGAAAGAGGTCATGATACATCACTAAATGAAAAAGGCACGATATAAACGGTATGCTTCAGATAATCCGATTTTGTAAATTACAGCTATAAGCATAGAAAACAGACAAGAAAGACTCCCAAGCAAGTGTGAAAACTGTTTATCTCTGGTGGTTTTGTTTACCTTTTCTTTGTGCTTATTAGTAAGTAATTAGAAAATAAAACATGCTATCTAAGAGATAAGTAGTCTGCTATTCTCTGTCTCAGAAGGTCACACCCATAATGGGAACCCAATGCTAGACATGGCAACCCCTGTCCGTGGCCAGTGACAAGCCAACAGCCTTTTCTGCATTATGGCTGACTCAGGCCCTATATACCTGTGAAGAAAAACCAGATCTACACAATCATAAAACAGACATTCTTGTGTGCTGAGCATTGAAGAAAACCTAACCCAATGACCAAATCTCGCATAAATTGCCATTCACCCAGGGGCAGCTTGTGGAGTTCCAAGAAATCAGCAGTTTCCGAGGAGCTGACCTTGCAATTTGAACCTAGCAGGTGAGGACAAATGCCAGAACTTCCGAGAGCCCAGCCCGCAGGGTGATGAACCGTTTGGCCCGGGTGAGAGGATGAGACAGCTGTGATTCACTGCACACTTCACTTCCCTGCCTCCCAGTGAAGAGGGCAGACCAGGCAAGAGAATGAAAAAATTTATTTTATTTTATTTTAAATTTTTATTGGAGTATAGTTGATTTAAATGTTGCGTTAGTTTCAGGTGTACAGCAAAGTGAATCAGTTATACATATACATACATCCATTCTTTTTTTTCTTTTAGATTCTTTGCCCATATAGGCTATTAGAGAGTACTGAGTAGAGTTCCCTGTGCTATACAGCAGATTCTTACTAGTTATCTATTTTATATACAGTAGTGTGTATATACACACTACTGTATATAAAATAGAGAATGAAAATTTTTAAATGGTGTGGACTGAGAAGTATAGTCAACCAGGCGGACAGCGGAGAGGTTCTCATCTCAAGTCCAGAGCAAGGAAGAGACCCAGAGGGCTACTGACCTGGGCTTCCGAGGCTGAAGGGAGGGGAGGGGAGTGCGAGCCCCTGGACGGGGGCAGCCAAGGGTCAGCTGGTCCCATCACCTTCCATAGGCACCGCCCAGGCTGGGGCAGGCTGACTCAACTCAGAAGCAGAGCAGAGACAGAAGGAGGGGACACCTGCCAGCTGATGGTAAAAGAAGACCAGCACTTTCTGCGCTTTAAACCAGAAAAACAACCCCACACCCCCTTCCCCCTGGCAACAAGTCCTCCTTGAAGGATGTTCCCTCCCACCACCACCCCATTCCTCTGGACCTCCCTGCCCTGGATGCTGGGACTGGAGGCTTGGTGAAGCAATATATGACAGCTAAGTGACTTTGAACAAGTCTCATCACCTCTCTCAGCCTCCGTTTTCTCATCTATAAAAGAGGACTACTAATAAGGACCTACTGTATAGCACAAGAAACTCTATTCAATACTCTGTAATAACTTATATGGGAAAAGAATCTAAAAAAGAGTTCATATATGTATATGTATTACTGATTCACTTTGCTGTACAGCAGAAACTAACACAACAGTGCAAATCAACTATAGTCTAATAAAAAAAAAAAAACAGGACTGACAACAGCAGCCATCTCGCAGGGTTGCTGTGAGGATCAAACGATATGAGTGCTGGTGGCTAATCACAGTGCCTGGCATGTGATGTTAGATTTTATTACTTTAACCTGATGCCGTCTCTTCGCAGTGTGTGGTATTTCTGTTTGGAGTCCCCCAAAGCAGACCCTGAGGCAGGGGTTTTGTGTGAGTCATTGATTTGGGAGGTCATTCTGGGAGAGAGTAGAGAGGAAAGCCCAAGATCACTTTAATGAGAGGGTTACACTATAGGGAACTGGGTCTCAGCCTTGCTGGGGACCCTCTGAGATGTGTGAATGCACCCAGAACTGTCCCACCAAGAGGGTGACAACGCCAGAGGGTTATCCACCAATTCCCATCCTTCACTGGTGGAGGGTCATTCCTGGGGTGTTAACTCCCCTACTTCCTGCCAGACTGAACACGCCCCAGTGGCCAGAGGACACACAGGGCAGACATGCAGGAGTACTCAGGAGGGAGCTGAGGACACAGGTGGGACACTGACAGCACCTGTTACAGTGGGAGAAGTGGTGTTGGCCAGTGCGATCCCTGGATGTCAATTATGCTGAAATTTGCAAGCCATTTCAGGGCTTAGCCAGGTAAGCTGGTCTTCCTTATTCCATTCATATATTTGTTCATTTCTTGCATCTTTCATCCACCCATTCACCAAGCACCTAATGAGTACCTACTGACTGCTGTGCCAGACACACTGCGAGAGTCAAAGAGGAAGGAGGTGGGTTTTAAAAGGCAGAGAAGAGAGGGAAAGGCATTCCACGCAGAGGGCCCAGCTCAGCAAAGACTAAGAGGAGAAGCCCCCATGGTGTGGAAGAGGGAGCAAGTGGTTTAGCCTGGCTGGACCTGGGACACATGAAAAAATGAGGTGGAGACAAGGAGGGCAAGGGAGGATTCTGACTCTTGTGAGGAGAAGCTAATGTGCTGGGGACACACCGGGCACACGGTGAACACTCCATCCACCCGGCTGTCAGAATTAGACTTTGATCTGTAAGCAACTGAGAGCCACCACAGATTTCTAAAGGGAGAATGGTGAGTATTTTAGGAAGATAGCTGTGGTGGGCTGAATAATGACTCCCGACCCGCTGCCTCCAAGGGAACCTCCGACCTAATCTCTGCAACCTGTGAATATGTTACCTTACACGGTAAAAGGGACTTTGCAGATGTGATTAAATTCAGAATCTTGAAATGGGGGAGGTTATCCTGGATTATCTCAGTGGGCCCAGTGTAATCACAAGGGTCCTTATAAGAGAGATACAGGAGGGTCAGAGGTCAGAGAGAAGAAGGCAATGTGATGATGGAAGCAGAGGATGGAGTGCTGTAGCCACAAGCCAAGGAATGTCGACAGCCTCTAGAAACTGGAAGAGGCAAGGGACAAATTCTCCCCTGGAGAATCTCCAGGAGGAACCAGTACTGCTGACACCTTGACTTTGGGCCCATAGACTCATTTTGGACTTCTGACTTCCATAACTGTAAGAGAATACGCCTGTGTTGCTTTAAGCCACAAAGTTTATGACAATTCATTACAACGGCAACAAGAAAACTGATACAAAGGCTCTGGGGGCAGTGGGGGAAATGGATGAAATTGAGAAAAGAGCAGGAGAGTAAGGGGGCTGCTGCCAGGTCTCAGGGGATGGCGACCTAAGGGTGAAGCCATAGGGGCATGGGGGAGTGGGTGACTGGAAAGGAATTATGAGGACAGGACCCCCAGGGCTTGGCAGAGGTGGGAGAGTAGGGGGATGGTGGAGGCAAAGTTATGCCCAGGTTTCTGGTTTGGGTGAGGGAGCAGAGGATGGTGGGAGGAAGAGAAGGCTGAGGTCTACCTGGGGGAGACTCAAGTTCCAGCCCTCTTGCCCCCAGGGGTCAAGGCAGTGCTGACCCTCCCTCTCCATAGCGGCTGCCTTTCTTTGCACCCTGACCCTCAGCAAGGCCACTGCATGCCAGGGAGCTAATCCTGAAAACAAACCCAGTCAAGCTGTGCAAGACACCCTCGTGGGAGGCTGCAGGAACAACATCTGGATGTTGCCTAGGTGACCAGGGAAGGAAGGGGAGAGGATTTGGGTTGGGAGGGCAGGAAGAGAGGCCAGCAGTGCCCCTGGACCCGAGCTTTGGAGCTGACCCTGCACAGCAGGCTGGGAGCCCACTAAAGACCTCTAGCTGGAGTCAGTCCATGCGTGGATTCGCAGGCTGTGTCCCACCAGGGATGGGGAAGGCGGCCTGGAGGGATCTGCGCTGACTCACAGCAGGCTCACAGTCCCCACCACAAGCGCGGAGTCACCCCTCCCTTGTCCCCATCCATCCACCCTCAGCCTGGCCAGACACAGTGGGGCCAGCGGGCCACTACCTGGCCCTAGTTCTGTCCTTAATCAGTCTAAACTGCTCCAAAAAGTGGGAGGGAGCTCTGCTGTGAAGTGCTGACAGCACAGAATTGGAGAGAATAGTAAATAAAAAGGAAACGCCTGGGAGAGGAGGCGAAAAGGAGATGCCAGCATTTATGCAACTAGGCCAGAGCTCTGTGAATCCCCCTGCTAGAGGCTGGGAGGGAGATGGGTCTGGAAGCCCGTGTGGGAGATGCAAATGCCTTCTCAGGGCAGGAGAGATCCTTGGAAGTCTATATTCTGGGCATCTCCTGAGGCTGTGATGGATGGTCCAACCCAAGCGGGCAGAGGGCGCCTCCTCTCTCCAGAACAGGAGGACTTAAAAGGTTACAACGTCCTAGGAAGACAAGGTGGGGTGGGAGGTTCTACATCTGAGCATCACCTGGTGCCTGGCCCTGTGCTAAAGCAGAGGATGCAGGCTGGATGGAGCTGGATGGATGCCCTCAAGATGCTCACAGGCTGCCGGGGGCACAGATGTGGAAATAAATGAGTGCATTGAAGTCCTGCGGGGGGAGGGGACCTGATAAAAATCTAGACGGCATATGGTGGGCATAGGGGCCACCCTGGAAAGAGGAGTCTGTTTCACCTGGGTGGTTCAGAGAGTCTTTATAGAATAGGAGATTCTTTTTGTTTGTTTAATTGAGGTGAAATTCACACAAACATAAAATGAACTATTTTAAAGTGAACGATTCAATGGCATTTAGTACATTCATAATGTTGTACAACCACCACCTCTATGTTGCTCTAAAACATTTCCATCAGCCCCCAAAGGAAACCCTATACCCATTAAACAGTTCCCATTCCCCCCACCTCCAGCCCCTGGCAGCCACCCGTCTGCTTTCTGTCTCTATGTATTTTTTTTACCTTTTCTGGTCATTTCTGTAAATAGAATCACACAATAGGTGACCTTTTGTGTCTGACTTTTTCTACTTGGTATAATGTTTTCAAGGTTCATCCATGTTGTAAAATGTATCAATACTTCACTCCTTTTCATGGGTTAATAATAGAGGAGGTGATTCTGATTCTTGAGACGATCTTGAAAAATAAGTAGGTGCGAGCGAGCCAGGGAGACCAAGGAGGGATGGCCGTCCATGGTGGAGGAGGGGGTACTGGCAAAGGCACGGAGGCATGAAACAGCGGGGTATCCTCCGGGGACCGCATGAGGTCAGGATGGCTGGAGGGGTGATGTGCAGCAAACGACGAGGCTTGGAAGGTAGGCAGGGCCGAGCAAGCTAAGGGGCTCTCTGCTTGGGTAACAGGGGCCATGGAAGGCAAACCAGGCTGTGACATGACCAGGCTTGCATTTTAGAAAAGAAGTACTGGCTGCAGCATGGACCACTGATGTGGGGAGACCAGTTGGGCAGCTCCTGGGAGGTGATGGGGCCAGGATTAAGGCAGGAGCTGTGGGGACATAGAGGCAGGTCCGGCTGCCGGTGTATTAGGCAGGCGAATCTAGCAGACTTGGCCCACCCACCTTGGACTTGAGATGAGTTCTAGGAGGAGGTGCCCTGAGGGTGGAAATGAGAGGAGCTGAGGTGATCTGCTGTGGGCGAGTTGGGTTTCAGGGTTCTGTGGGTCATCCAGGTGGACCTTTCCTGCAGCAGTTGGGTGGCACCTGGGTCTGGGTCAGGAGAGGGGCCTGGACTGAAGAGAAACGTTTATGAATCTTGCTCCATTGATTCCTTACAGAAGTCTGCATTATAGAATGGATGGGATTCCCATTCTACAGATGGGAAAACAGAGACTCAGAGAGATTAAGCCACATACCCAAGGCCACAGAGCTAAGAAGTGAGATTCGGCTTTTTTCACACAGCAGAGGTGGGGTGTGAACACATATTTGGCTGATTCGAAAGCCTCTGAACTTTCCGTTAAGCCCAGCTGCCTTTTAATCCTTTCCTGGCAGCTCCCACTCCTTTCCTCAAGCTCTAAATCCACTCAGCACATCCATGGGAGATGGAATATGGGCCTGACCATACCACAGAGCAGCAATTTTGCCATCTTGACGTTCAAGTGCAGTGGTGGGGGGAGGGTGGTGGAGAAAGGAAAGACAATGGGGAGGACAACGTTTTCCCAGTAAACACTTAAAATTTGCCGGGATGTACTGGAGATGCCGCTGAACCTGAATCAGACCCCAGAGTCACAAGGACGAAGCAGCCTCAGATAAGGTAACCAGGCAGATGCCCCCAGGCTGGAGAGTCAGAACTATGTATGTGTTTTTACACCACTTAAGTGCCCACTCTGGCCTCTCAAGGTAATGGTGTTAGCTGATTCCCTCCCCCTGTCACATGGCTCAGCTTACGGTGCCATGGTGGGGAGGAAGATGCAAGTTAACAATTTCATAGGCAAATTTGGAGCTTTGGGGAGCTTCTTAACTGGCACGAATAAAGCAGCCCCAGAAGCAAACAAAACCTAGGCAAGAGCAAAACTACCCAAAGAAGGCAACTTGGGGACGTGATCAGGTATCATTCAAAGCAAGAGAGGCAATGGAGGAACCGTTATTTTAATGAAGCAAAAACAGCATGTTCTCGGAGTGTTTCTTTAAATGAGTCCAGCTTGCCTTCTCAAGGCCAAACAGCCCAGGCCGCAGAGGGCCAGGCTTGGAACGGTATCAGGTTATCACTGAACTTGTATTTGAATAATTCAAAGTGACTCAGCCATCCTTTTTTTTTAAACAGAAAACCTGATGTCCAGGGGTCATCAGGCATCACAGGCTACAAATCTGGACCTCTGTGCAATGGTCCCCCCTGCTGTCTGAGCCAGGTCCTCTCCTGCCCCGCCCCTCCCCCCACCCCCATGGCTATTATGGTTCTCCACTCTCCTTATACAATACACTGTTCTATCCCTTCAGAATGCAGGAAATACTGTGCTTCTTTCTGCTCTCACTGGTCTCACCAGGTGGCTACAGAACATGTGACCATCAGCCTTTCAGTCTCAAGCTCCTTTCTTGGCATGGAGCTATCATGTTCTGCAGCTGGATCATGTGTGGGGAGGTTCTTTGAAAACTGGAATCCAGCAGTTCTCATTGCTACAATTACTTTCTGTGTCTCCAGGAAAGCATATTCTGTGACCCAAGAAAAACGAGAAGGCAGAATTCTCATTTATTTAAAAAAAAAAAATCTCATTATGCCTGGGTTAGGGTTAGGGTTAGGGTTAGGGTTAGGGTTAGGGTTAGGGCTAGGGCTCAAGTTAGGGTTAGGGTTAGAGTTAAGGTTAGGGTTAGGGTTCGGGTTCGGATTAGGGCTAGGGTTATTTTTGCCTACACAGCATTCATTTTCCTTTCTCCTAGTGATGCACAATTATTTTCTCAGGGAAGGGAGAGTGTTCTTCTCTGCCACCAGCCCTGATTCCAGGTTGAGCACAAGACACAGGGCACCAATCAGTGTATTTTATTTCCTTGGACAGAGTGATGTGCAGATGACTTAAGGTGGGTGAATTGTCAATTTTATTGAAACCAGTGAGCAAAAAAAAACCCCTTTCCTACAGCAATTGTTATCTGTAAGGTTCATATCACCCTGGAGCTGCTGGGGGCCACCATGTGAGAAATGAAGCCAAACTAAGATATGAAAAGAGAGAAGTGGGGCTTCCCTCGTGGCGCAGTGGTTGAGAGTCCGCCTGCCAATGCAGGGGACACAGGTTCGTGCCCCGGTCCGGGAAGATCCCACATGCCGCGGAGCGGCTGGGCCCATGAGCCATGGCCACTGAGCTTGCGCGTCCGGAGCCTGTGCTCCGCAACGGGAGAGGCCACAACAGTGAGAGGCCCGCATACCGCAAAAAAAAAAAAAAAAAAAGAGAGAGAGAAGTGACTAAATCCTGAAGATATCATTTGTGCTCCTGGAACCAGCCATACCTGAAGCCCGTGTACAGCTTCAGTGATTGGAGTCAGTTTGAGCTGGTTTTCTGCTCTTACAAAGCAAGAGTCCTGACCCATATAACATACTACAGTGCTTTGCACAGAGGAAGTGTAAGAAGTTATGTCTTCATTCATTCTATTAGCAAATCATGCTGGATCTGTCTTAAAAATCTATCCCAAATTTTATCACTTCTCATCACCTCTGTTGCTACCATCAAGGTCCAAGCCACCAATATGTCTTACCTAAACTACCGTGAGTCTCCCACTGGGTCTTGCAGTTTTCCTTCTTATCTCTCTACAGACTATTCTCTACTTCACAGGCAGGCAGAAAGAGCCTTTTAAAATCTAACTCAGACCACGTCACTCTTCTGCTCAGAACCATTCAATGGCTGCCATCCCACTTTGGATAAAATCCAAAGGCCTTCCACCACCTGTAGGACTTTATCACGATCTGCAAACCCAGGCAGAGCTAGCCCAGCTTCCTTTTTGACCTGTCTCCCATCCTCGTCCTCCAGGCTGGCCTCCCTGCTGTTCTGTGTTTGTACATTTTCACCTTCGGACTTTACACCTGCTCCTTCCTCTGTCTGCAACCCTCTTCTCCCCATATTTTCCTGCCTCCCTCTCTTTGCTCAAATTTCATCTCCTGGAGGACTTCCTTGACCATCTCATCCATATTAGGCCCCCTCACTCCTACTCCCTTGCCTTACTTTACTTTATTCTGTAGCACTTTCTACTGTCTGACACAATCCATTTTTCCATTTGTATACTGCTTGTCTTCCCCACTGGAGTGTAGGTTCCATAGGACAGGGCCTTGGTCGGTCCTGCGCACTGCTGTAGCCCGGGGCCCAGAACAGTGCCTGGCACACCACAGGTGCTCAATAAGTCTTTGTCAGGAGCCTGAGTAAGTGCTGAACATGTGCTGAATGACCTTGGGCAATTAGCAGCCTCTCTGGTCCATTCATTTTTCCATGTGTGAAGGAAGAGATCAGATGAGATCTACGGTTTTCAAAGTATAGTTTACTTTTAGACTGAGTGGGGTTGGGGGACACTCTGGGGCCGCCTCCCTGCTTCGACTTTTTATTTTTATATATTGGGTTCCACAGAAGAAACAAAAGTGTACCGCTATTACGAGGTGGCTGAGACGGGCTGGATGACTTCAGTGCTGGGCCTGCCAAGTCCACAGTTCCCATTTCTCTAAGTCATTTCAGCACTTTTTACATTTTCTCTTAGCAGAAAAGCTTTGCAGGCTTTTTCTCTTTGCCTTAAATTCTGAGAAAGTCTAAGCAGATTCTCTTTCTCTTCATTAAAGTAGCACAGAGGGGTTACTGGCTTCTGGTGCCAATATATTATCTGGCCTATAATATAATATCAACCAACCCCCTCTGCCATGGAAGGTCCCAGCAGAGAGGTCCCCGTGTTATGGGTGTTTAAAGGAAATCCCTTCCCTCCTCCTTACTGGGCAAAATAATCTCTCCTTTTTCTTTTACCGCATGCAATTTAGAGAAATTGGCAAATTTCTCTAAAACTGCAGAGACGTTAAGTTTAAACAGGAAGAGAAAATCGATCCATGTATGAGGCTAATTAAAAAGCCTCTCAGTAGGACTGTGCTTCTTGCCTATTCTTGCACCTTCTCTTTGAGGCAAAATTTTCCTCCATAGACTCAGCATATTGAGCACATGAAAAAAAAAAAAAAAGAAAGAAAAACAAGGCGATAACCTTGTTAACCTTGTGAACTGCAGGCAATAACCCTTCAGTAGCCTTCTCCCAGGAAAGGGGCTCTGAGACCTCACTCCTCTTTTACAATAGCTCAAAAAGTTGGCAGAGAAGACAAGCAAAATTGGGAACCAAGGCTTATGTAATTTGAACAGTATTGATTCAGGCATCTCCCTCGGAGAATACCTGCATTTGGTGGCAGGAGGAGAAAGAAATGCTGGAGATGGAAGAAAAGGGGGGCTGGGGAATGACTTCTATTTACTTCATGTCAATCCCCAGGCAGTTCTTTTCATCTCCAGAGAACGAAGGAGTTTCTGAAGGAGACAGGTAGGGGGTTTGCCTGAGTCCCACAGCAGAGACAGGGATGGGGCCGTGATTCCAACTCAGGACCAAGGTCAGAGTTCTCTCCAGCACCCTGCACCACCTCCCAGGAAACCTAGTAAAAGGCCAGGGATGCCAAGGATGTGGAAGGCTTGGGAGGAACGGCGTGGTCCACTATCATGTGCGGCAGAAAGATCAAGAAGGACATCACTGAAAACCCACCGCTGGATTAGCAAACTGGGGTCCCTGAGAGAGCAGTGACATAATGGGGACCCTTGTCTTGGGTTTCATCCTCGTGTGGGGAAAATGGTGCAGGGCCATCATTCCACATGCAAATCTGGCCACAACTTCCCCTGCTGAAAACCTTTCACTGGTTCCCCACGGCCAACCTCCCAACTTAGCTGACAGGGGCTTCGGGGACTCCCCCACCCTCGTCTACCTCCCCCCTCCTCAAACACTCCACTTTATTAATACCACTCACTGGGCTCTCTCAGCTCATGATGCTGTGTCTTGCCTTGGCTCATGCTCTTCCCTCTGTCAGGCAGGCCCTTCCCCCAACTCCTCACTTAACTCCTGTACCTACATTAATACTCTTGTTCTTGCAGCATGTGTTCAAAAAAGCGTTCTTTGAAGCCATAAGTCAGGGTAAGTCTGGACTGGAAATAATGAGGAGAGTGACAATGAAATTAACTAACACTATGGAATACCCACTCTGTGCTAGACTGGTCTAAGTGTTTGTCCATCGTGTAGTAACTCATTCAATCCTTATAACCATCCTGGGTGGTAAGGTGTCACTAATTCATAGGTGAGAAGACAAGCCACAGGGGAGTTAAGTAGCTGAGGGTAACAGGATAGAGATTGACAGGGTGGTAATGGGGGGTATTATGGACTGAATGTGTGTGCCCCTAAAATTCGTATGTTGGAACCCTAATCCCAAAGTGACTATATTTGGAGATAGGGCCTAAAAGGAAGTAATTAAGGTTAAATAAGGTTATACGGGTGGGGCCCTGATCTGATAGGATTAGTGTCCTTATAAGAAGATACACCAGAGTGCCCCCCCCCTTTTCTCTCCCTCCTGCCACATGAGGACCCAGGAAGAAGACAGCTATCTGTAAGCTAGGAAGAGAGTTCCTACCAGAAACTGATCAGCCACAACCTTGATCTATGACTTCTAGCCTCCTAGAACTGTGGGAAAATGTATTTCTGCTCTTTAAGCCACCAGGTCTATGGTATTTTGTTAGGGCAGCCTAAACTGACTAATATAGGGAGGAGCAAAAATAGAGCACGCCAGGCAGCCCTCTCAGAGGAGGTAACATTTCAGCTGAGATCTAAACGAGGAGTGTGGGGTGGTCACGGGAATATCTGGGGAAAAATTAATCCAGGCAGAGGGAACAGCAAGTGCAAAGGTCCTCTGACACGAATCATCCCACATGTTAGAGAAACAGAAGTGTAGTGAGCAAAGGGAGACTGGTACTAGGAGGGTCTGGAGACGCAGGTAGGGACCAGACTTCTTAGGCCATTAAAAAGGATATGGATTTTATTCTAAGCATCCTATTGGCCTACTAGGAGACCAAGCAGGTCATGCCCTGAGGAGTGGGATGGGAGAGGAAAAGGTCTCAGAACAAACATCTTTCCCTCCATTGCAGGCCACTGCACATAGCCACATAGGCCACGCTCTGCATCACATTGTGGGGGGCTGTCCACCTGGGCTCTGCTGTGAATGCAGCCCCTGGGACTGGGCAGCCCAGTGACCTTGCTCACCCTGTCCTCACACTTGTCTCTGAGAGCAGGCATTCTCAAAGTATTTTTGTTTTTTAATTAAATTTCAGTGACCTGCTCCCTGTAACGGCATTAAATTAGCAGGCCATCTGCTACCTGGGAACAGAGGAGTGGGGATGCAGCCTGAGTTGGGGGAAGTGGATGTCCACGGTGTTTCCTCCTACAGGTATTCTCCTTATGCAAATCCAACCACTCCCACCCAGCAACGCAGGGAGGGAGAGAAAAAACTAATCCAGACAGTGTGGGCACATTTATCCACAATCCCAGTCGATGTGCAGATGCCAGGGAATATGGGAGAGATGGGAGACAGGAACCTGGGGTTTCCACGGGCTCAGCAGAAGGGGAGCATCTTAGATCCTGGGTGTGATTCTGCCGTGTCAAGGGTAATTTTGACTGTGACACCACTTTCGAACACAATGCCTGGGTGAGGTGCGGCTCCACTGTGTAATCAGTGGCTAGAAGAGGTTGTCAGCTCTTCCGGATCCATTGGGCCTTGGCTCTGCACCAGGATGTGGTTAGTGCCGGGATTCATAAGAGGGGAAAGTTCATTTTAAAGGGAATGGAAGAGCATAGCGGGGGAGGGGGCACATGAGATGCCTCTTGAAGGGAAGACAAATGCAAGGAATTCCTTAAATATTTGACTATGGAAGACACTGAGTCCCAAAGATGATGGTCTCAGGATTCTGCCTCCAGTAGGCTCACAGTCTGCCAAGGGAGCAAGACTGTATACAAGGAACCATAATAGCAGGCAGTACATGGTCTAACAGAATGATGCTCAAATGCCATGGACTAAAAAAAAAGATGAAAGAGTAATTCTGTCGAGGAAACAGAGGATGCTATACACAGGAGAGAACAACTTGAAATGCCCCTAAAGAGCTAATTCAACAGACAGAAAAAGGTGGGTGCATAGTAGAATAATGGCCCTACAAGGATGTCCATGCCCTAAGCCCAGGAACCTGGGATTATGTTCCCTTACAGGGCAAAATGGACTTTGCAGATGGGATTAAATTGAGGATCTTGTGATGGGGAGATCATCCTGGGTTATCTGGGTGAATTCAGTGTAATCCTAAAGGTCCTTATAAGAGGAAGACAGGAGGGTCAGAGTCAGAGAAAGAGATGTGAAGTCAGAGTGACGTCACGTAAGAAAGATTGGATGGGCCTTCGCTGGCTTTGAAGACGGAGGTAGGGGCCACCAGTCAAGAAATGCAGGATCCTCTTAAACCTGGAAAAGACAAGAAACAGTCTCCCCAAGAGTCTCCAAAAGGAACAGAGCCTTGATGACACCTTCATTTTAGCCCAGTGAGACCCACCTTGGACTTCTCAGCCCCAGAACTGTAAGATACTAAATCTGTGTTATTTTAAGCCACTGAGTTTGTGGTGATGTGTTACGGCAGAATTAGGAAACTAATGCAGTAGGGAAGGGCATTCCCAGGCAGGAGGAACAGCACACACAGAGGCACAGAGGTCTAAAAGGCACAGTTGGATTTAGAAAACCAAGAGGGGGCTTGGCCATAGGGTACATGCAGAGATTGGCTGGAGGTGACACTGAAAAGTATTTAGGGCTGGGAGTTCTAGGCCTTTGATGCCATGTCTGCAACTTGGGAATATCTCTGTGGGCACTAGGGAGTGCCAGGAGATTTTTAAGCCTGATAAGGTAGGGCAGTGAGCTGATCAGAGAAAGATAGACTCTTGAGAAAGATAACTCTCGTGGTGGTAGTGAAAGCAGTGTGAAAGAAAAATGGGAAGAAAGGAGGTAAAGCACAAGGAACCCCAAAACCCATAACTTGGGGATCACTGCCCATAACAAGGAGAAATCCTGCTCCTGACAAGCTGCGGAGGCCAACTTGCAGCCCTGCAGTGTGTCAGCCCCACGCCGGTCCCCATTCTCCCATTCATGAATGGGACGGCAGAGAGGTTTCATCTGAAGGGCCGGCTCCAGGACCACCTGGAGGGTCGTGTTCACCACACTCAGGGTCTGTGGGAAGAGGTGCGGTGATGGATTAGTCATGTCTGCTCTGGGCCTGTTGGCGGGGATGCTGCAGGGGTAGAACAGCCCTGTGGGCGGCCATGGAAGGAATGTGGCAGTTCCCTTGGTAGTGGTGGTGCGGGTCGGGAGTGGGGATGGTGAGGGGCTGTTGAGACGGGGGTGATGATGGGGCATTAAGACAGGCAGCAGAGAGAGGAAAAGGGTAAGGGGGAGGCATGTGGAGGGTGCCAGTCCAGCTCGGGCCAGGATGTGGCCCCTTCTCATGGCCCTCTTTCACCTTCAGTAAAGTCCACAGAAATTCTCAGAGTGAGGGGAGTTCTTGCCAGAGAGGAAGGGAGGTGAGTTCTGCATTCTGATATCAAGGAAGGTACTTGCGAATGAGGAAGCAAGTGCGGACACTTGAAAAAAAATCATGGGGAAACCAGTGGACTCTCACAGGGGGTAGGACTGAGGCCAGGTAGCCCTGAGTGGACATCTGGTTATACAAAATGGGATTCTGGGAAAGCTTTTAAAGCAGCTTTACTGCTTTTTTAAAAAGCAGGAGAGGGCTTCCCTGGTGGCGCAGTGGTTGAGAGTCCGCCTGCCGATGCAGGGGACACGGGTTCGTGCCCCGGTCCGGGAAGATCCCACATGCCGCGGAGCGGCTGGGCCCGTGGGCCATGGCTGCGCGTCCGGAGCCTGTGCTCCGCAACGGGAGAGGCCACAACAGTGAGAGGCCTGCGTACCGCAGGAAAAAAAAAAAAAAAAGCAGGAGAACTTCTGCTCTAAGGCAGCCCCAGTGCACCTCCAGCTGAATATCTGAGCCTTAGAAGTTCAGAATCTTGCCCAAGGTCATACAAGGAAATTGCAGAGCAGGCTGAACACTCCTGCCAGCTCTCCATCAGGCCAACTGCTTCTCGGCTGTCCCGTTTCTAGGCTACAACATGCCCCTCCTGCTCTCAGAGTGTTCACAGCCCTGTCATCTGTGCCACACCCACCAGGTGGTGGTGAGAAGTGTCCTCGTCAATTCCAAACACTGAGAAAAGACCCTCGGGGCTAGGGTGGGGGCACAGGATGCAGGGCTGGAATGACTTCCAAAAGCCAAGCATTGGTTTCCTCTGTCCTGACAACCCCCAGAAAGGTATCCTAGGATAAGTTGAGGAATTTTCTAGAACTGTCCTTATAGGTGGGGCCATGGGTCATTCCACACGTATACAGGAAAACTGGGTTTTGCAGAACTTCTGGGCACTCACGTAACTGGAAAGGCCTTGGATGCACATAGGAATTAAACACAGGTTCTTCAGACTGTATCAGAAAGGGGTATCAGGGGAGACCGTGTGGGCCCAGCACAATATCTCAGCATACAACGGACACTCAGTAAGTAAGAGTAATTGCCATTGATGGAGTGTGAGCTATGAATGGGCACTGAGAAAGCTTTCCACACATTATTCCTATGAGGTATAGAGCAGGGGCACCTCCGTTTCACAGCTAAAGTTATTGAGGCTCAGGAAGGTTGAATAACCTACCTAAGGTTAAACAGTGGGTTGAATGGTGGGACCTGCGAATGTGAACTTATTTGGAAAAAAGAGTCTTTGCAGAGGTAATTAGGTAAGGATCTTGAGATCATTCTGGATTTTCTGCAAGGGCGCAAAATCCAATGACAAGTACCCTTATAAGAGACAGAAGAGAAGACACAGAGGAGGAGGCCATGAGAAGACAGAGGGAGAGCTTGGAGAAATGTGGCTACAAGCCAAGTAACACCTGGAGTTGCCAGAAGCTGGAAGAGGCGAGGAAGGATTCTCCCCCAGAGCCTTCAGAGGGAGTGCAGCCCTGCGGCGACACCTTGATTTTGGATGTCTAGCCTCCAGAACTGGGAGAATAAATTTCTATTGTTTTAAGGCACCAAGATTGCGGTAATTTGTCACAGCAGCCCTAGGACACTAATGCAGGTCACAAAACTAGTGGGTGGCAGAAGTGGGTCCGTTTGACCCCAAATGCTGTGCTTTTAACCATGAATGAATGGATCCACGGTTTGACAAATGAATGAATGGATCCACGGTTTGATGAATGAAGGAATGAACAAGGAAACCTCACTACAGCAGAAGATCTATATTGTTTCAGTGACAGGATAGAAAGGAGGGAGATCCAGGCCAAAAAAAAAAAAAAAAAAAAATTCAATTGTACTTCTTTGTCTTCAGGTGTCAAATTTAACACCCTTAATTCTGCCTGTTCATTCACCACTAGGGTTCCCGTGCTCAACAGAAAGGGAAGAAGGGAACAGCAGGTTTTGCATGAAGAGGCCATGAAGTGAAATAAGATGAACACTAGCCCGAGTCAGGCAACCAACTGCTTTTCAGCTCAAATGTGAGCAGGTCACACCTGGAAGGAGAGAAAGAGGTCATGCAAAGAAGTGCCAGGTTTCTTAACAAGCATACCTAACTAGGCATCACAAGGAACCATTCATTCTTCCAAAGGTCAAGGGCCTCAGGAGTTCATCCTCTTTTCTACTGTCTCCTTCCCCAGGCCTCAGGGATGGGCATGGTGGCTTCCGGTTAGAGGAAGGGGCGGCCAGCTGGATTTCCAGAACCTGGTACGTGTTCTCAAGCTGTAGTGCTCAAGAAGGAAGTGGATGTCAAATACCTCTTTATCTAGGGCTCAGTTCTTGACATCACTCTTCAACACTGCACAAGAAACAGAAGGGAAGATGGAGGGACTTTCTTCTCACTGCAACAAGCACATGGACACCGGTGCCTCTCCTCCCATTCTGGGCTTCGTATGACACGCGGGCCAGGCATTTCTTCAGGCTGTGTTTACCTACTGCGGTTCCTGACCACAGTCTTTCCAGTTTGCTGCTAGGCCTGCCTGAATTCTTTCAGACTCTGGAATTTTTTCCAAACTCCCATTACTGGCTGGTTGTGAAACAGAGCGTAAAATGCCAGTCATTTTTTTTTTTCTCTCTCTCTTTCACATTCCATAGTCGTCTGACATCATAACAGATTTCAGACTCATACTGTCAGAATCTGGGCTGAGACAATGCTCAGCCAGCCTCTGAAGGACAAGAGGCAGCTTGGTGTGATGCAAAGAACCTTGAACTTGGGGGCACACAGGTTGGAGTTCAAAGCCTAGCCCCACCGTTTACTGACAGCATGGCCTAGACCAGTGTTCTAACCTCTGAGTCTCAGTCTGTGTGTTTATGCAATAGCTACTGAGCTCTCACCCTGTGGCCAGCACTGCTCCCTTCTGCTGAAGGAGCCAGGCCATAAACAAACAACAAGAAAAATCCCAGATGCCGATAAGTGCTATTCAGAGAATTAAAATGGGCAGGGGCGGGCACAGTGGCTGGACTGCAGCTTTAGATGGAGTGGTGGCCCCTCGGAGGAGGTAATATTGAAAATAAGATATGAGGGACAAGAAGCAGAAAGCTTCTTTCTGAGGGACAGTTACACAGAAAGCAGGAGGAGAAGCATTCCAAGAAGGGGGAACGGCTAGTGTAAAGGCCCAAAGGCTGAGCCACACTTGAAAATTTGGATAGGAGCTGTGGGGCTGAAGTATAGTGGGTGAGGGATAAGGTGGGGAAAGGTGATGCTGGAGAAAGGAAGGGACCAAATCACGTGAGGGTTCCAAACTGGGGTGCACACTATGATGACCGAGTGCAGGAAAAAATGAGAACTTCCGGCTACATTGATTTGCGGATCTAACAATCTAAGAAGGAAATTAAACTCAATGAATTTCACTATATTATTGCTGGTAGTACAGGTATTTAAGTTCTAAATGAATAGGCATATAATGAAGGCGTGTGCTCAAATTTTGGGGGCGGGGTACGTAAAAACACTTTAGACATCCCTAATGTAGAACTTTGTGAAAAAGCGTGTGGAGTGGGATAGTGAGCCTTCCACGAGTTTTAAATGGGAGAATGAGAGGAGCTGGTTGATATTTTTAAACTTTAAAATTTAAAGCATCACTCCTTACAGAATGGAGCAAATTGCCCGGCCCATAAGACCCACCCAGTGTGTCTGGAGCCCCCAGCAAGATGATACAGGTAACACTGTGCTTATCATTTACAGAAAAGCTGTCTGTATAGTGTAAAATGTATCAGAACTGTTACCAATTACCAAATTATCCCCATTATACAAAACAGTCTAACAAAAAACATTCATGCTCATTTGAGTTCAAAAATTCTACTGGCCTGTTAAGTTTCACATGGCCTACCATCACCTCCTACTAACACGCCCTCTCTCCGTATTTAAAGGGTCCTTCCTTTTCCAGCCACGCCTTCTTTTCTCTCCTATGCCCCTGATCACCAGATCAGAAAATCCTCTGTTTATTTCTGTTTTTGGAGATCCACAGTGCACATTGGGTATTAGAGGCCCTGAGCAGTTCTGCAGTTAAAAAAAAAAACAAACCTGTCTAACTTTGTCTAACCTAGTGGCTGTGGAGCCTTATAAAATCCTTATGCCTGAGTCCCGCCTCTAAAGAGGGACTCAGGGGTGTAGCCTGAACAGGAGCAGATGCCAAAGCTTCCCCGGTAGTTCCAATGTGCAGCTACAGTTGGGAATCACTCCTTTCACTCAACAGTTTCCAAACTTACTTGCCCGGAAATTTGTTTGTTTGTTTGTTTTACATATACTTATTCATCTCCCCAGGGAACTGAGCTGAGCTGGTGTTCTGTGGAGCACATTCTGGGGAATGCTGGACTAAGGCAGCAGCAGTTTCCAAATTTGACTGCATGTTAGAATCAGCGGGGCCTTTAAAGGAGCTCCATTTCCCAGATGCAAGCCCAGACATACCGCATCTGGAGCTCTAGGGCCGTAGCCTGGGAGTCTGCAGTTCTAACAGGTCTGCCAGGTGATTCTGATGATCCATGAGTTTGGGGGCCATCCATCTAGATAATTCAGGCACCAGATGGGTAGGGTGGAGGATGGAGGGCCACCAAGTGAAGGTGAAGTCCCTCAACTCAGAGCTTCTCTAATATGGGGGTCTCTGACCTTCCTACCACCTCAACCCCATGCTGCTGCCCCCAGCAGGAGCACCCTAACTGAGCAGGGAACTAGGCTTCGAGTTTGACCGTGGTCAGGGAAGGATGCGTCTTCATTAATCTGTGTATATCACCTTACAGCCCTTCATCAACCTGGGCCTCGGTTTTCTCATTCGCAAAATAACAAAAGGATTTCTGAGGCCCTGTTCCAACCTCCTACATCTCTGCATTCCTCTGTTAATGCATTTTCATGAATGCATCACCCCTTGGAAGATGCTAAGCACAAATGGCTCCTCTCCACTGCCTCTTTCAACCTCGTAAGACTGATGTGTCCTGCTTGGATGAATAATATCCAACAGGAAGAATGCTGGCTCAGACATCTGAGCCAGGCTCAGACCACAAGCTGTGTGGCCTGGAGCAGGTAACTTGAACTTGCCAAACCTCAGCTTCCTCATCTACAAAATAGAGAAAAGTGTGTTACGCACACCACACAGGCTGTTGCAGGAATACAATGAGGGGTTGTATACAGAGGGTTAGCAGAGTGCCTGGCAAACATGAGGAGCTCAATAAATGTCTGCTGTTGATGGTGGCAGTGAGGTAGAGTAATAGAGGGCCGCCCTCTAAACATTGTCGATGGCTGTCATAAGGCCCACAATTCCTAAACGACACTGAAGCTGCTCATCTCTCCTGCTGAGTCAGGGTTTGCTGGGGCCCTGGCATTCTTGACACAGGAGCAAACACTCCCAACACAAAGCGAGTCACTGCTCTGTGGCTCCCAGGGCTACAGGCCACAAGGGGACTCGCTCGCTCTCAGCCTCCAGAACCACTGGTTGAGCAGGGCTAGATGGAGCTCAGATCAGAAACCATGCCATCCACTCGTCAGTGCAGTTAAAATGCACCCCGCTGGGTACCACTGGTCAGTCAGTCCTGCAGGGCTGAGGGATGAGGTGAGGGGAAGCCACGGGCATAAATCTGTCCAGCTCCATAGGACCCTGCAGCTGATGGACCACAGGATCAGAGATGGTGCCCCAGAGGCTGACAAGTCCTCCCACAGATGGGGAAAGAGAGGACCAGAGGGGTAACAAGACTCACCAAGGCAACAGAGCTTGCCAGTTGGAGGCTCCGAAGCAAAGTAAGAAAGAAGGGGATGCTAATGTTTATTGGGTGCCGACCGAGTGAATATCCCACATTCACTCAGGCAACGTTTAAGGACGGCCAGGCACATACCGGGTGCCTTACACGTATTATGGCATTTAACGCAATTAATCCACGTACGAGGTAGGCATTAATATCTACACAGAGGAGAAAACTAACGCTCAGGCAGCGAAATGACTGGAACGCCTGGTTCCAATGCCAGCTCTGCCACTTAGGAGCTGCGTGACCTTGGGCAGGTTATTTAACCTTCCAGTGCCTCATCGCCCTTATCTGCAAAATGGAAATCACAGGTTTAATGTAAAATAAAATATATGTGTAGAACACATAATGTCTGACACTAAGTGCTCAGTAAGCGTTAGCTCTTCCCAAGTCTCCCTAAATCCAGCCCAGCTCTCGCCCGCTGTACCCAACCGTCTTCCCAGAGATGCTCTCCTCACTAACAGAGCTCCCCAACGTGTTTAAACCATTTCCTGACAACCTTTAAATGTGCAAATTAGAAATGTCAACGTGCACCTCCAATGAGCTAGATAAGGATGGGACAGCAGTCTGCAGGACTATGGGTTTTAAAAACAGAAAAATAACCAACAATATCAATTTTTTTAAAGCACCTGATATACAATTTCCAAATTACTGCTCTATGCATTTCTTTCCTTTATGCGTGTTGCAGTTAAATTACCTTTCTCAGAAATCTCGGCCACACAGAGCATGCTTGTCTCCTCACAAAGCTGCATACATTTTTAGCATCTGCTTGGGGTTTTATCGTGGAGAGTACAATACACAGCAAGAGACAGTTTATCATATTTGGTCGGCTGGCCCCTCATTTTTCCAGCTGACAGTTTTATTCATTTTGTGGCAAAGACAGGTTTGATGGGGAGGGGGGTCAGGGGGTGGCATCCCAGGGCTTTGCAGTCCAGCTTCCCTGTACCCATCCTCCACTTCTGCACAACATTCCTGGGAAAAAAATCCCAGGCTACAACCCCAGGCAATCTGGGTGCAAGATGGGAGCAATTTTCTGGAGCGATGATCCAGTGAGTGTTTCAGGGCTATTGTCCCCATGTACAATTGAAAATATAGGGCTTCCCTGGTGGTGCAGTAGTTGAGAGTCCGCCTGCTGATGCAGGGGACACGGGTTCGTGCCTCGGTCCGGGAAGATCCTGCATGCCGTGGAGTGGCTGGGCCCGTGAGCCATGGCCTCTGAGCCTGAGCATCCGGAGCCTGTGCTCCACAATGGGAGAGGCCACAACAGTGAGAGGCCCGCATACCGCAAAAAAAAAAAAAGAGAAAGAAAATATAAAGGATTCCCCAAATCGCTGCCCCTCGCTGGCAGTTCTTACACTGGTCCTCTCCTGGGGGTTCAGCATATCCCATTAATGTCCCTGAGATTCTTCACACTCCCTGCCATGTGACTGCAGTTCCTTTCACTAAAAGACTGGAATCTATTTCTCTACCTCCTGACATTGGGTTTGACCATGTGATTGCTTTTACAGGCAGAATGAGGTGCAAGGGACAGTACTGTCCCAGACCGAGCCTTCAGGGGCCTTGCATGTTTGCCCTCTTTTACCTTTGCATTGCAATGAGAAGCATATTCTCTGGGTAGCTACTGTTCTCTGAGACAAGCCCCAAGATGGACCATACGTGGAGCAGATCTGAGCCCAAACCCCAGCGAGGAGCCAAGTCCTGCTGGATCTGTGCTTTAAAGCACAGCAGTCCAGTCTAGCCTAGAATAATTCAGCTGCCTTATCTCACCCACAGGTATGTAGACAATTATAAATAGTTGTTATAAGCCACCCCATTTCAGGGTGATTTGTTATGCAGCAATAATTAATCAATACAGGAGAGGAGGAAAAACCACCACTCTGTGCTAAGCCAAGTGTTTTACATACACTATCACATCTCAGGCTTCCACTGTGAGTTAGGAACTATTTTACACCCATTTTACAAATGAGCAAACTGAGGCTCCAAGAGTAACTTGCCCAAGGTCATACAGGGGCAAGCAGTGTTCTAAATGCTTTACATGTATTAACTCCCTGAATCCTCCTGACAGTCCTAGGATGTGGGCGATGTTATTTTAAAGACGAGGAAACAGGAATGGAAAGGTCAAGTGACTTGCCCAAGGTCAAGCAGCCAGGGATTGGCAGAACCAGGACTCAAAGCCCAGGCCGTCCGACTCCAGAGCCCAAGCTCAGGAGGAATAATGGAATGAGAGCCTAGTTTGGAGGAGGGTGGCTCAGAACTCCCAGAGGAATACAGTAGGGGCTTCTAGATCAATGAGTCTCAACCAGTGATGGGGATGGTAGGAATCAGAAAGTCACCTATGGTTTTTCCAAAGCAACGCATGGAGATTCCTGCTTATATTCTACTTGCTTATTTGTTGGGTGTCTGTCGTTTCCCACGAGACTGCAGCCTCCATAAGAACAGGTATTTCTGCCTGTTCTGGTCACAGACACATCTCCAGTGCCTAGAACAGGGCCTGGCACACCCCAGGTGCTCACTAGGCAGCCCTGAACGAATGAATGAAGGAGTACTCGGTGAATGAAGACCGTGGATTGCATGAGACCACCCCAGCACACTGAGCTGACTTAAGGCTGGCGACTCCTGGACTTAACAGCAACTAGACCCTGAGGCCTGGGACGGTGGGACTAACTCTTCAAGTAGGAAAACCAGGGGATCTTTAAGGAGCAGCCTGGTAAGTAACTAGCTCCAATGGTGGAGCGCTGCTGGTGTCAGGCATCATTCTAAGTACCCTCATAATCCTCACAACAAGCCCCTGGGATAGGTACTATCACAACCCCACCACCAACCCATTTTACAGACGAGGAGGCTGATACCCAGAGAGGTGAAGTAACCTGTCTCCCAGCTAAGAAGTGGCAAAACCAGAATTAGAACACAGGAGTATGTATGACTCCACTTCACTTAACCACTACCCTATGCTGCCCCTCAAACAAACCAGAGCAGGGAAAGAAGAGAGTTTCCAAGGTCATCTGGACCACGCCCTCACTTACTGATGGGGAAACTGAGGACAGAGAGTGGGAGCATCACACCCAAGTCAGGGCGCTGGTCAGGAGCAGAAAAGGGACCTGCACTGGATCTCTAAAGGCCCAGCTCAATTCCTCTTTCATGGGACATGCGGACGATGGGCCCTGGGAAGGCAGGGAAACAGACCCCACCTTGCCCTCCTCTGGACCCTGATGGCACTTACTGCACTACGCTACCAACCCTCAGCCTCTGGTCCTGTATCCCCTACTTCAAAAAGAAGAGAAAAGTGAGCCCCCTTCAGATGCTCAGTTAATGTCACCACTTGCCGAGACAGAGAGCAAGCCACACCTAGCAGAAGTCTCTGCAGCCCTTGTCCGTCTTCATAAGGTTGGGCCATATAAACTTGTCGTCATGGTGTCTGCTGAACACGGGGGGCCCTCCCTGCCCAGAGCTCCTGTCTGGCAGAGCTTCTTCACTGCTTGCTGGGTCACAGTTGGCCCTACTGGCTGGGACAGACACTTGGTTTCTTCCACCCCACATCAATCCTTATGAACACTGGCAGGTAGCAGCCTGAATGTTGGGCTTTAGTGGCCCATGCCTGAGAGGCTCAGGATGCTGGCTGGGGTGGCCCAGGACAAACAGGGAAGAGCACCCCCATCTGAGACTGCTTGGGGCCAGGCTGGAAAGGCATGAGTTCTCTGGGAAGAAGAAAGGGGCATCTTTCATTAAGTGGATTTGCTCACTTCACAGAGGCAGCCACGCCCAGGCAGTGGCTTGGACATAAGCTTCAAAGTCACAGAAGTGTGGGTTCGGATCCTACCCATGACATGTCCTTAAGCACGGCACTCAGCCTCTCTGAGACCCTCACTGAGCTTTGTGAAGATGAAAGGAGATAGCTGACAGCTGATACCTACCACCCAGCACAGAGCCTGGCACTTGGGAGGCAATCTCAATCAAAACTTCCTCCTTCTCACCACTCTCTGCAACAGTCCCTTTCAAACTGTTCTTCTGAACATGTAGAGATGTCAGGGGAAGTATGAAAAGGGCACACAGAAACTTGTATGTGAATATTCATAGCAGCATTATTGACAATCACCAAAAAGTGGAAACAACCCAAATATCCATCAACTAATGAAGGAATAACCAAAATGTGTCCTGTCCATCCAATGGAATATTGTCCAGCCATAAAAAGGAATGAAGTTCTCATACATGCTGCAACACAGATGAACCTTGACATACTGCCAAGTGACAGAAGCCAAACACAAAAGGCAACATATTGTATGATTCCACTTATATGAAATGTCCAGAAAAGGAAAATCCTTAGAGACAGAAGTAGGTTAGCAGTTGCCAGGGGCTGGGGGGAGGGGAAGATGAAGATGAACTGCTCATGAGAATGGGATTTCTTCCTGAGGTTATAAAAACTTTGTGACTATACTAAAAACAACTGAATTCTACACTTAAAAAATTAAAAAGAATTCAAAAAAGAAAAATAAGATGAGGTGAAATAAATGACAGCTGTTTATATTTTAAAACAAAAAGGAAAAGATATATGGTTGTGCCCATCATATACAAAACTCCAGCTGTTAGGTTACCATTAGGGGGATATTAACCTATTCATTCAACTAAAAATGCAAACCATTTATTAAAGATCTACTATGTGCTAAGCCCTGGGCAAAGGTACTGTGGGGACTAAGACGTATGGCCAGATCAACTGGTCATGTCCTCAACCAGCTCAAAGCCTGGTGGGGGAGACACCTCACACAGGAGGCATAGCTGTGATGTGATCACTGTCAGAGACAAGCAAGTTATGTGATAAGAAAGCTTAGAGCAGGGGAGGGGGGATCAGAGAAGGCTTCATGCAAGAGGCTGCACCCGAGCAAGACCTTGACAGTAGAATTTGGACACAGTAAAAATGAGGAATGGCATTCTACATGAGGCAAATAACATGAGCAGAGGCAGGAAAGTAGAGGAATGTGTGAGGAAATTCATTTGTCTAGAAGGTGGGTAGAGAAAGGGACGGTGGGAAGTAAAGTTGTGCAGGTTATAAAAACAACAGCAAACATAAGCAACCAACATTCATGGGGCGTTTACTATAGGCCAGGATTGTCCCAGTCACTGTACATGGATGAACTCATGTAATCATCACACCAACCTCTGGAGAAAGACAATGCTCTCATTCCTTATTTCACAGATGAGAAAACTGAGGCACAGAAGGGTTAAGGAACTTGTCCTAGGTCACTCAAGTGGAAGCAGAGAGCCAGCTGTCCAACCCAGACCTGATGGGATGGTGTACATTCTCCTGAGCCCACCTATGAGTAAACAGCTGAAAACAGCTAGAATTCCAGGGCCACCATTTTGGTTGTGCAGCTTGTGCACTGCACAATTCTAGAGGGTGCTATTCACAAAAAACTACACTGTGATTGATACCCTCTGTGGTTGTGCAGTGTACAACCTGGCCAACTATATGCCATGGCCCAGACAGAGGTGCCTCCTAAGGCAGCTAAATCAAACCAGCACTTTGCCTACATCACTCCCAAGATCTGCTCACCGAAGCAGTGTTGCAGCAAAATAGCAGGGCCCTGGGCTCGTACCAACCTGAGTTTGCATCGTGGATCTGCCACATTATACGGATGCAAGGCCTGGGGGAGTTCCTAAACCTAAACCTCACCAGACCTTACTGTCCTCAACTACAAAATAGACCACAATAATAGTGCTTTCCCTGTCGGTGATTATGAAGTTTACAGGAACACAGACACAGGAACAGTGCCTCCAGTGCAGCCGGCATTTGGGCCATAGTAGCTACTGTGATGAATAAAGCTTGGAATGCGGAGAGGGAGCCTCGATTGAGGCCACCCCAGCCAGGGAAGAGGCTGTGCCATCCATCAGGGCCAGCTGAGCAGTGAAAAAGCACCTGCTTCCAATGAGCGCCACAGCTCCATTAATCAGTGCTGCCCAAGCAGGTAGGAAAACTGGGTATGCGTTATTCCTGGAAGCCAGAGGAAGTCCCAGGAGAGCCAAATCCAGCAAGCAGTTCACAAAATACTCCATCTTTTGCGGTGCTGCGTGAGATGCTGGAGCTGCTTTCAAAGGCAGTCTTGAGCAGATCTGTCTCGATTACGCATTTTAAAGAGACAGGAGGCAGTGAGAGCTCCTGAGAGGCAATGGGGAGACAGCACAGCCGCCACACTGCCTGTCTGGAGCAGAGGCCGTGTCTTCATGGAGCCAATTTCCAAAACTGTAATTTCATTGGCCCCTCTCACCCTGCTCAGGAGAGCACAGAAAGAACTTGTGGGAACAAGTGTTTTCCAACAGATGGGACGTGGATCATTAGAATAAAATCTGGTTGCCATTGACTTTGGTTTCTCCATAAATTCCGAAGACTTCCAGGCATCTTATCTGGTCTCCTCTAACTGTGCACTTCTGATTTGGGGAGGAGGCCTGGGAAAGGAGGGTCTCTCACTGGTATCCTCAGAGTTTCGAGTAAACGGGCAGCCTTTGGAGAAGTGAATTCCTTGCCTGGCATTCCCTCTGCCCTCTGGGATCTGTGATTGCAGAGGGCTCCCTGACCACCCAGTCTGTGCCCTCAGAGAGCTGTATGGTTTATTTTGTTTTTTAAACAAGAATATTGCTGGAGGATGGAGGATTTTATCAAGAATAAGGAGTATAACATTTATTAAATGTCTGCTGTTGGTGAACACTTTGCAGACACAATCTCATTTTATTTTCCCTACAGCCCTAGGAGGTATTATTAGGCATCTGTAGACCCACTTGAGGGATGAGAAAACCAAGGCTCATTGGAGAGGTGAAGGCATACCCTGGGCAGACGGAGCTGGTAGGGAGCTGGGGCCACCCACCCCCCAAGCTTTCTTATGGATTCCGGAAATTGAGGGAGCCTGGTTAAACACCCACTGCATTTCTGGCCTGTGTCATATGAGGCGCAGGGATATTTAGACTGTGCAAGGGCAGATCTGTCATGAATGGGCTATGAGCGACATGCACATCTCGCTCGGCCCTTACCAGGCCTCGGTGTGTTCATCTGTCAAATGGAACCAGTGAGACCCACCTCACAAGCAGTCAGGAGAATTCACTTACACACGTGATCTACAGACCACGTCTGAGGCATCACAGGTGCCACGCAAACAGATGCATGACTTGGACCCAAGGCCTGCAGGAGCCCCCTCAGCAACATGCAGCAAAGCAGGGAAAAGAAGGACCTAGGATCTGTGCCTAAGGTATGCTGCGGCTGGGGACCACCCCTCCCCAACTCCCAACAGCACAGCTTGGGAAGGGAACAAACCCAAGAGCTACAGTCACCCTCCTGGAAACTGCTGGCCTCACAGGTTTCCAACCCACTGGGCCAGCCACAGAGATGTAAACCCAGGAAGAGGAGGAATTTAGGGGTTAGCAGAAGTGCAAGGATGTCATTAGCTAGAAATTCTGTCTTCAGTGGGGTAAGGCAGGGTTGGGGGCCGTAGGAAACAAAGCAGGAGGAGCCAGCAGGAATCAATCCCTATGCGGGCGTTACCTACTGTGTAAAGAGCAGAGGTCAAGGCTAAAAATACTATGCACGTGGGTTAAAAAAGGAGAGAGGTTGCTTTTATACCTTATTATTTCGTTTGGTTTATTACATTACACTATTCCTTTCTATATAGAGCAGTGATTCTCAGACTTGAGGATTTCATAGATCAGGAATTTCTCCCCAAAGTAGACCATTATTAGGGACCAAGTTTGTGTTGTATCAAAATGACAGAGGCAACCACTAATTATTATCACCATCATTTTGGATTTCTTAAAGGACATTCTGACATCAGCTCAAGATCAAGCACCAGCCTTTAAGCTGTATATATTTTGCAGTATTCGGGGGCAAACTCACTACTCTCCCCTTATTTCTGTCTCATTTTGCCACAGATGGTCGAGACCTTGGGTAGGGGACCAGTGTGCGGACCAGCGATCAGGCATTCCTGGGATTGAATCTCCCCCATCCCGCCACTTGGGAATGCTGGTGACTAGAGAGGTGTCTATTTCCTATAATTACTGAGTGTTAATGTAATCACCGAAGCAGAGAGCCAGCTGGAAAGGATGGAGTCTGACGTCCCGCAAAGACAGACAGCTAAATAAGTCATACGGCTTGCAGACAGCCTAGCTGCCAGGTTATGTAATCATCTCTCCTTGGCTCCCTTTCCGTTGCTCTACTTCTCCGTTTGGCCTTTTTGTGCTTTTGCTTTTGCTTTCTGAGGCTGAGCCTCTACAATAGGCAGGGAAAATACTGGACATGAAAGAGAACCCATCTGGGAACATGGTACAGACAGCCACCTCATTTGTCTCCAGGCTCAGAACCAAACCCCAGGTTTCCATGGGAGCCGGGTTGCAGCCACAGGAAAAGTCCTGGAACTGCGTGGTCCTGCATGTGAACGTGGATGGTCGGTGGCCTGGCACAAGCAAGCGGGGCACGGGCCTGCCCAGATGGCTGGTGGCTCCTTGACAAATGCAGTTAATGCATTTTAATTTGACTGGGACCTTTTGAAACGTGGCTGCTGAGGGAGTTAGGAAGTAATCAACTCTCTGCCAATCCATTTTCCTCCGGGCGCCAGATCCACATGTGAGAACCGGCGAAAGGAGATTAGCTTGGGCATATCCTGGCAGTAAACTGGGTAAAGGCCACTCCAACTGGTAACACTGATGCAGGGGTGTGAGCCTCTCTTAGGGCTCTGTACGTCTCTAAATAATAGCAATAACAATGGCAGCGCTGCCCACTTACCAGGTACCAGACCTCACGCTTTGAATGCTTCATCTCTACTTCATCTCTTCATCTTCATCATCTACTGGGCAGTAGATCATGTTACCATTCGAATTTCACAGAAGAGGAGACAGGCTCAGAAAGGCTCAGTTCAGGGGAACAGGCACATGCATGGAAACTGACACAAACTTCACCATGCCAGCTCAGCAAACAAACGGAGAGAAATAATTCTGCATTTCCAAAACCGGCCTGTATACAAGCATTCCCTGGGGTACCTGTTAAAAACACAGATTTCTGGGCCCTGACCCAGATCTACTCAATCAGAAATCCCAGCAGAGAGGCCTGGCAACCTGTCTGGTGAATGAGCACCCCAGGCGATCTTATCATGGAGCACGCTGCAGTGTTTATTACATACATATTATTAAGTAAGTTAATACAGAGAGAGCATTTACAAGTGCTGGACACAGAGCGTTATCTGTAATACTATTAGTGGTATGATGTCATTATCATTGGGGGGCAGGTGATTCCACCCACTCTTCTAATGGATAAGCTCATGCCTGGAGTATAGGGGAGATGGGGGTCTTGAGTGTTTTGCTTCCTCTAGGGCTCCCATCCCCCTGAATGGGCTCCCCTCCTGGCCCTGAGTGTCAGCCCAGTGTTCAAGGACAGAGGCGGAGCCAGGTTCTAACACTAGAGCGAAGAGGCTTGGGGACGGGGAGCTGTGCCCCTGCTGGGGAATCTGGGGCTCCACCAAAGAAATGGTGATCTGTTCCAATAACGGAGGAAAAACTAGCTGCGGTGGACCTGTGTTGAGAATGGATGTCTATACGTCACACTTAGTAGATAATGTAAGGGATTTTTCCAGCATAGTGTAGACTCTCACTTAATGCACTGATGTTAGACATAATCCCCCTGCCCACACCCCATGCAAGATGGGACTTCACTGTAGCTTGTTTAGGATCACACAGAACTCAACCCTGGTCTGTTGTCCAGAGTCCAGGCTCTTAATGTTTTACTGATTGTACTGATTCTTAGAAGGTACTAGGAAGCCAGACTGTGCCTTGTGAATTGTACAGAGCTCCCTGGAACTCCCTGCTAAGTAAGTTCTGTGTGAGTTTAGACCCTCAGTGTAAAATATAAATAATCACCTTCCCCTGCCCCCTCCAAGTCCCCGTCAGCCCCAATTTAGTGGTCTCCTAAATTGCACGCACTGGATTGTAAAGTGAGATTGAGCAGCGTGAGAACTGCATGCGATGCAGCACCCTGGATGCAAGAACCAGAAGCGGGAAATGAAGAGATGGTTCTGGACACCCCGGGGCCAAGGCCAATGCTGAGGGAGGGATGTGGCACATGAAATGCAGGCTCCGAGCGGCCCGGGCAGTCAGCATGCTTGCTTTTCAACTGGTGGGCTCTGCTCCTGGGAACCGATGGGAGAACCCATCCTGGGAATTTACCTCTGGCCTCCTCTTTCAGTCGGAAGATGCCCACTTGTCCTGCCAATGAGCTCACAGACCTTAAATTTTTCTGTGGGAGCCAATTTGTGCTGTCCTGCGTCTGTGTTATCCAGTCTCTGTGGGGACAGGCCCGTGGCCATGGTTAAAGTGCTCTGAAAAATTACTCTATGGCAGTGAGGACAGGTGTGCATAAACAGCAGGCTTCTGCAAACAAACTTGGACCTTGCCTGCACACGGCCACCCAGGGTGGTGTGGCATCTGTCACTGCTCAATGGGTCAGGCTTTCTTCTCCCATCCAGCCCCACCCCCATGTCAGGGCAGACAGTTTACATAAGACGATTAGGCTGTATAATGAAGAGGTCTGTAACTCATATAAAAGCTAAGAAAGCAGCAGAATAGAGCAAAGGAATGAAGGGCCTGCCAATCCCCCTGCTGTATGTTCTCATAGCATCCTGGGCTTTTCTATGATGGCATTTGCCACAATTATCATTAAGTAATACTTACATCTAGATAGAGAGAACAAAATAGTGAGCCTAGAAAAAGACCACATAAACATATCAACTCAGTATAGAACAGAGGTGTTGTTACAGAACAGTGCCGGGACAAACGGTTTTCCTTAGGGGAAAAAAATTAAATTAGATCCCTACCTCACCCTACACATGAAAATAAGTTCCCAATGGATCAACCACCCACACGTGAAACTAAAACAACAAACTTCAAAATTATGAGGAGGAAACATAAGAGAGTAACTTTACAATCTTAGGTCTTAATCAAGACAAGAAAGTTGTAATCCTAAAAGACTGATCAATTTGACCATAACAAAATTAAAACCTTCTGCATGACAAAAAGCCTAATGAGTAAGGCTCGGCGATAAGCAATACACTGGGAAAAGGCATTTGAAAAATACACAACAGATAAAGAATCAGTCCCCAAGATGTATCAGGAACGCCCACAGGAAAAAAAAGTGGGTAAAGAATATGAACAGGTATTTTGTTGAATAGGAGACCCGAATATTCAGAAAGTTTAGAATCATGTCCAACTTGCTAGTGATCAAGAGATGTGACCATGAAGACAAGGATGAGATGCCATTCCACATCCGATCAGATTGGCACAAATTAAAAAGTCTAATAATACCAAGCACTGGTGAGAATGTGGAGAAACAAGAACTCTCATATGTTGCTACAGTAAATCGGTACAAACACTTGGGAAAACAAGTTGACACTGTCCAGCCAAGCTGCAAACGCACACGCCCTGTGATTCAGCAATTCTACCTCTAGGAATACTTCCCATGGGAGCTGGAAGAGAGGCACACCCGCCTGATCACTGACAGCCCTGGGAGAGGGCAAAGGTGGGGAACTGACAGAATAGCACGTAGCAATCCAATGAGCGAACTCAATGTTTCAACATGAATGTATCTGAAACACAATACTGGGTGAAAACACTGAGTTGCAGAATATCACCCACAGTTTGATGTTATATATTGTAAATATAACCCAGAAAAGACCATCCATGAATTATGAACACAGAGAGAGAGAGCAAAGTATAAAGACAGATTGGAAGACTTGCCCCAAATCCAAGGTCGTAGTTTCCTCTAGGGAAGGGGGAAGCACTGGGGGTGTGGCTGACAAAAGGGATTTCAGCTCTAACTAAAACGTGTTCCTTCTTTTATCTGAGAAAATCATGCAAATATGAGAAATTATTAACTACTGTTCATTCTACTGGGGTTTTTTATATAGTCTGTGTTGTTAATTACTGTAAAGAACATTAATCCCAAAGCAAATAAAATTAAAATTCATCGTGTGAAAAAATCATCCATGTCACACTATTTAGTTCGGGTCCACCTCCCCGGAGGATGGAGCTTGGGACCTCGTGTTTTGGTACAAATGCAGAGCTCCGCAGAGTGCTGGCCACAGTCTGCGGCGCTGGCCGAACAGACCTTTTTAATGCATTACCTCATTTGGTCCTCACAGCAGTCTTCGAAGTGCCCCCATTGTACAGTTGAGAAAGCTGCAGTTTGGGAAGGTGAAGAGATTTGCCCAAGCCCACAAGGCAAGCAGACTTTGAACTTGGATCTAACTCCACACGGGTGGGCAAAGTTCAGGGCATACACTTACACGAGAAGCAGGAGGCTGGGGAGAAGCCGGGCCAGAGCACATGAGCTGCAGGCATTGTTCTACATTCTTCATATGCAGTAACTTATTAAAACAAGACAACAGCCCTACGAGGAAAGTATTATTAACATGCAGAGGACAAAGAGGAGAGGCAGAGAGAGGTTGGGTTGGGTTGTAAAAGGTCTGAAATGCAAAGGCTGGGCACGCTTGGCCCAGGACCTCCCAGGTTTTAGGCAGGATGAGGTCCGGCTGGAGTGGGGAGCTAAGAGGAAACACCTGCTTGCCCTGGCCACGCCTGCACCTTCACGGCTCCCTGCCCACTTTGGAAGAGGGCCCAAGTCCTGGTCCTATCATTCCCAGCATTCTTCCCGGCCCAGCCCTCTGGTGCCCATCACACTGTGATCTGAGTGTCTCTGGTCACCATCCATTTGCCCCACACGTGGTTTCCGTGCGGCCTTCTGTGAATTACTTACACTCTCTGTGCCTTGGCTCCCTTCTGGGAAAAAAATGGGAACTTAAAGGACACTGGGTATGAGAGGAAAGGCAGCTGAGGATGGATGGGCCTGGAGTGAGGGAAGTGACAAGGGCTGGCCCTGCTGGGGGTGGTCGGCATCCCCACGGCACCTGGGAGTATGGCCGATTAGGGAGGCCATGGACATACAGAGAGAGATCCTCTGATGGGTGGGTGGCAGCACCCACCTGAGCAGGGTGATGCTTGCAGTTGAGGAAATGCTTGGACACAATTGGCACAGACAGTTGGCTTCAAACAGTGCACCAAGTAGGTGTTCAATAAACACACTTAACAAACCAGTTTGGAGCTACTGGCTAGGCGTGCAAGCAGCACAGGTGAATCCCACGGGTGTGTGTGTATGGGAGGGGGTGTCACGGCCACAGGCAAATAACCTAGACCTGTAGACAGCATTAGCAGGTGACCTAAAGGCCAAGCCAGGAAGCCCCAGCATACGAACAGGTAAACCAGTGAGGCAGGGACTAAAGCTCAATGCAGGTGCAGGTGGGTGTTTGGGACTCTGACAGGTGAGGACAACAGGAGCACTTCCAGATGCCACCTGCTGATGGGGGGCAGGGGGGCTGCAAAGGCAAATACCTAGAGACTGGGCTGGGCCAGGTGTGCAGGTGGGCGGAGCTCAGGGCTCCCCAGAAAGGCCAGAGGAGAGTAAAACATAAGGGTAAGAACAAGAGCCCTGGTAAAAGCCCCCGGACCTTTGCCCAGAGCAGCCTCCAGGGCTGACCGCAGGGCTGCGCTGGCTCTGCTGGGAGCCCTCACGCTACCCCAAGGGAAGCCCCGGCCCACCTGTATTTTGAGGGATAATAATGTTCTTGATGATCATGTTGATGGTGAAGGTGACAAGAGCTGCCACTTACTGAGAGCTTGCTCTGTGCCGGGCATTGTTATAAATGCTTCACATGCATTAACTAACTTCAACAGCCTCACGAGGAAAGTAGTATTATCATGCAGAGGAAGAAACGGAGGCACAGACAGGTTAAGGAACACCACTGGTAGCAGAGCTGGGATGTGGACCCCATGGTTTGGCTCGAAAGCCCATTTCCCGACAGTCAGGCTATAAAAAGCAGCTCACATTTGAACAGCACTTTAGTGTTAACAGAAGTACATTGGTATTCATTTCCTTATTCGAGCCTCAAGTGGTCTTAATGCAGTGATCCTGTACCCACCATTACCTGGCTGGCCGGGGTCAGAACAGACAGAAATTCTGGTCCGGGAGGAAGAACTAAGCTAACAGGATGCAAACTTCCCTAAAGAAATGTCTTTATAATACTTGGTTCGACTCTGGAATTCTATCACCAATTACTGTGTGACCCTGGGTAAGTGGATGATCCTCTCTAAGCCTTAGTTTTCCCGTCTGAAAAGATGAGCCAGTATGGGCCTTGTCCAACAACTACTGGAAGAATTTTATAAGATGATGTGTACAAATTGCCTGGGGAAATCCCAGTTTGGGAGGTTATTTGTAGGGCTTCAAGAAGCAACGGTGTGGAAGTTCTTTGCAAAAAAGGGTGTGATGGAGCCATGGTTAAGAACCCTGGTTTTGGAGTAAGGCAGCCCTGGGTGAGAATCTGAACCCTGCTGGCTGTGCAACCTTGAGGAAGTGAATTCACCTCTCTGAGCCTTGGTCTTGTCATTCATTCATTTGCATTTACCGAGCACCTACTATGACCCAGACACACGACAGGTGTGATTTTGTAAAGTGGGGTGGACTGCAGGGAAGATTAAATGACATCACCTCCACGGAGGGCATCCCACCTTGCCTGGCCACAGTCAGTGCCATTGGGGAAACTACTGTAAATGCTAGAGCCCAGGGTCCCCATCATCACTCAGAGTTCTTTGTCTCCTGCCCCTGTTGCTCCATAGTGCACGAGTTGGGGGAGGCTCTAGATGCTTCTGGATTTCCATCTCCCCGGCACCTACACACCCCTGTGCGCCTCTGCCTGAGATGTGAAATGAGACTCAGAGATCATCTTCCCTGGCCCTGCTCACCCTTCCTACTAGAAAGCGCAGAGCATTCTTCCTGTGACCTCATTAGAAAACCATAGAAGATTTATTTTTAAGACGAGGAATGATGGTTGCATTTTGCAGAGCAGGAGCTCCCGTGGCTGCCCGATCGCCCCTGGCGTCCCTCAAGGAAGCATTTCCTGAGTCACCTACATGCCAATCACCAGCTTTCTCAACGGCTGCTGCAGAGGCACCAACGGGGACCTGGGATGAGCATGTCCCGCACACCTGCCTCCTCCTTCACCTCACCAGCGGTTCTTATTCTGAAGGCCAAATCCAGAAAGAGCCAAAGCACCTCACAGTTTTCCATCCGCCATCTTCCTTGGGCCTTTTGGTGGCCTGTCCACCATGAGTCTGTAACAGGGCTCCTACTGGGAGGAAGACCTCCCCCGGATCAGAGGAACTCTTTCTGATACCCGAAAAAAGGACTGACCTTTTCCCTGTGAACACAACCTATACTTTACACTTCCATTCACTCTAGTAAACATGTATTAAGTGCCTACTGTGTGACCAACGCTGGACTTGGCTCATCAATGGATGTGATTCCTGCCCTCAGGGAGTATACGGTCTTACAGAGGAGACAGGCATTAATCAGGAATGAATCGGACACTATTTAAGCGCTGAGTATGGTTCTGCCCATTCCTCCCCTATAAGCACTTAATATTTTGGTCAAGCTGGTTTACCCATGACCCCCCACCAAGGACCTCCCTCCAAAGCCAGCCTCCCTTATGACAGGCGGTAAAGCCTGATGATTAGGATCCCCATTTGTGTGCCTGACTGGGTTTGAATCCAGCTCCATGACGTTAGGAGCTGTATGTACTTGGCCAAGCTACAACTTCTCTGTGCCCCAATTTCCTCATCTGCGAAGTGGCAATAATGGTGGCTCTCAGTCCTTTGGGTTGCTTGAGGGTTAAATGAATTAATTCATATAAAGCTACAAGTGCCCTATGTAGCACATGTTATGTAAGTTCAATGATCACCACCCTGGACTCAGACTTCTTTCCAAATCCCGATCACTTTTTAAGGTCCAGTGTAAGTCCCACTGCCTCCAAGAAGCAACATCTGAGGTCATCAGTCCTTGGACTCTCTCTCCATCCTCAGAAGTACCATGTCAGCACTAACCAGCCTGACCATGCTAGCTGGGCTCCAAAGGTGGCCCCGAAAAGACCGGCCCTCCCAGTGTCATGCCCTTGTTTAGTCTCCTCCCACAATGAATTAGACAGGACTTTGGCCATAGACTAAGGCTTGGCAGCTTCTGCTTTTGAGCTTTTGGGAGCCTTGAACCACCATGGAAGAAGGTCAGTTACTGTGTTAGAAAGACCATGTGGAAGGACCACGTGGAAAGGCCACATGAAGAGGCCTCTATGAGGGGACGGGAACAGACAGACACACACCCCAGGTGTCCCAGCATCCCACTTGACCTCAGATTTAAGATACTAGACACATCAGTGAGCTGTCCTAGAGGTGCCAGTCCAGCAGAGCCCCCAGCTGACCACAGCCCCAGCTGACATCACTGAAGCAGAATATCCACCCAGTTGAGCCCAGCCAACACCGAGAACTCCCAGAGATAAGACACTGTTAAGTCACTATAGTTGGCGTAGTTTGTTATGTAGCAATTGATAACCAAAATATTCACTCTGGACAGGACCATGGGAGGAGATCCAACCCAAGTGCCAGTTGAGGAGAGACAACTGCCATGCCAGTTTCAGAATCTGTAAGCTAACAGGTTCTTGTTGGGGGGCAGAATGTCACTGTGGGGAAGTGTGGAGTCTCAGGTGTCAGACTGCCTGGGTGTGAGTCCGGGCTCTGTCATCTATATGCTATGTGACCCTTGGGAAGAATTCCTGCTTATATCTCAGTTTTCTTACCTGTAAAACAGAAAAATAGGGTTTTTGGAAGTGTAAATGAGATAAAAGATGCAAAATGCCTGGTACATAAGAAATAAAAATTGTTAGCTATTATGGGGAAAAGACTGGAGGAAGTAGGGAGTTACAGCTTGAATGATACAGCTTCTTTGAAGAGTCTCTGTTTAATTAAAAAAATTTTCCCAAATATTGTTGCAAATTGATTGAGGTCAATCCCATTACCCTCTGGCTCCATTTTCCATCCCCAAGCATGCAAACAGAGCTGGCTTGTGATGTCCAAGGTACAGAGGTGTAGCCCCAATTACCATGGGTTAATCCTCATCTGAAGCCCATGCCTGTTTCTTTGAAAAAGGAAATCCAGAAAGTTGAACTCTGATGTTTAATGTTGATTCACTCCAACGTGGAAAACATAAACACTGAATGCTTTTCCCCCAAGGAACACAAGATCTGAGAAGCCTATTTGATCTTTGTTAAATGAACGTATCCATAAAAGAATCGAAGAGGAAACCGTGGTTCCTAATAACCATCACCCTAGTCACCAACATGATCAGTACTGACTATGCGCCAGACCCTGAGCAAAGCACTTTATATCTATTAATAGAGCCCTGGGGCCATCCAGGATATGGACGTTGGGGAGAGAAGGAACACTCAGCAAAGGAGACCCTTTGGTGCTACACCGATGACACTCACCCAGCCCCCAGCAGAGGCCTTCAAGGGTTCAAAAATAGCTGGGCCAGGCCTCCAACAGAAGGGAGGAAGAGGGGGAGAAAAAGAGGGGGAGGAGGGGGGAAGAGGAGAAGGGGGAAGAGGAAGAGAAGGAAGAAGGGATCCTCAAACTCTTTGGTGGAATAAAAACCAAACCCACCAAAAAGGCAACAAAGCTCTTGTACAAGATGCTGGAGGACAGGAAAGGCTCTTACACATCTTTATCTCCCAGAACTTAGGGCCTGATATGTTGACTGTTCTCAATATATATGCATGCTTATATCAGTGCTAAATCAGTGCTAACTGGCATAAGTCAAAAGTTCCCACGTCTCAAATGGGAGATGCAGGTGATGTGGGCTATTCAGAGGAAAGGGAGTTATTACTCTGGCCTGGTGGTCTAGGAAGCTTCCAGAAGGAAATGTGCTTATTAATTATCTAACACACTTCCTGGCAGAGTGGGTGCTTCAAAAGACCGTTGAACAAATGAATGGATGAACTTAAAAACAACGCACCTACCCTGTCGCCTTTTTTTGCAGCACCTGGAACACTTGATACCTTGATACCGAATCACAACTACATCTGGTGATTTGTTTAACATCTGTCTTCTCACTGAATAGTCCCCTGCAAGCTGGCAAGAATCCTGCCTGTGTTGTCACCAGGGAGCCCTCCGCACCTAGTCAGGCACCTGACACACAGTACTCACTGATACGCACTGACTTAGGGACAGAGACTGCCTAATATCAAGAGGGGCAGAAGAGCCCTGTCTGCAGGATCGGGCTTGCGAAGATGTGAAGGTTTAACGTGGGTTTGGAATGCAGCTGCCTGTCTTATCCATACCATACCATACCATACCACACCACACCACACCACACCACACACACACACACTCTCTCTCTCTCTCTCCATTTCCTTTGACTTCTCAGCCTCCCACCCCCGGAGGCCCAGGCTGCTGTGACATACCAGGGATATCACTGTGACATGATGCAATTAGAAAACTGTGTGTGGCGGCTGCAGTCAAAGGATGGAGTAGGAAGGGCTGAGCAAGCCGATCTGCCAGGGCCTCGGGAACACCTCCCCTCGCCTGGTCTGCAGTAAGGGCCAAGGAATGATTGGTCAGTACTGTCAGCTCACTGAGCACAGGCTGACACAAGACAGAGTTGGACAAGTGTTCTTTTAGGTTCTAGAAGAATTACCCAAACCCCTGAAGATACTGAGATGTTCCGATCCTGTTGATAACACACCTCCCTGTTGTTTAGTGTTTTTCATTTACAAAGGTCTTCACCTACATAATCTCATCTGAATAGGCATTCAGCAACAAACATTTATTGGGCATCTACTATACGCCAAGCACTCTGCTGCATGCTGGGGATATAGCCACGGACAAGACAACAAGGTGCCTGCCTTCACTGGGGCAAATAAGGACGTCACTGATCCAAGAATCCCACAAACAAACGCCAGCTGACAACTGATCAGTGACCAAGAGAAGGAATGCAGCTCTGTGTAGGCTCATGGGAGTGGATAATGGGGAACAGACACGGTTAGGCAGGTGTGATGATTGACTGAGACGTGAAGGAGGAATGGGCTCCATTAGGTAAAAGGGAAAGGGGTGAGGAAGAGCATTCTAGCAGAGAGAAGAGCCTGTGCAAAGGCACTGAGGCAGGAAAGAACACCTTGGGAGGCAGGTAAGGCTGTATTCACCTTATCCTCATTTTACAGATGAGGGACTAAAACCCAGAGAACCACACAGCAGAATCAGGATCAGAACTCAGAGTTCTGACTCAAAACCTGGTTTTGTGAAACTCCATGAAATCTTCAAAGCCCCCAGGATCCCCTTTCCGGGTCTGCCATGGTCCTGGCTCAGGCTAGGTTGGGCGTGCTGGTGGGGATGGCAGGAGGGTAGGGGCAGGGCTGTTCTCACAAGGCATTCCAGGCCAGCGAGAAGCAGGAAACAGCAGAGAACGCCCATTCTCACAAGATTGCCCAACTTGTGTTTGGCCTTGGGGAGGGTGGTAGGGAGGGTATGTGTAGCCATCAGGCCCCAAGAACTGTCTTCATGGCAGAGCTGCTCTGATCCTCACTTCTAGGGTATTCGGGCAAGGACCAAGGTGGGAGGTCTTCCAAGGAACATCTCAGCCCTGCCAGGCAGAGGACAGCCCAGTCAGCAGGCACCACACCCCCGGAGCAGCCTTGTGGAACCCCACGCTAGCCAGCAGGAAGGAAAGACAGGCTTCCCAGCCTTGACAATGGCAGTTAAGCCACCCTGTCATTCAGCTACACTCAGATAATGAATATTTATCATGTAAGGGGAGACTGCATTAGGCAGCAGGGAATGCAAAGATGTGTAAGCCACAAACTTGTCTCTGTCACCGAGAGGGCCTCCAGTCACTACTCCCAACACCTTGCTTTACTTTCATCACAGCACTCATCACTGCTGGAAATTATCCCACGTGTTAACTTGTCTGCCAGGAGAAGGTAAACGCCACGAAGACAGCCCATATTGCCTGCCTTCTCATTGCTGTATCCCAGAACCTGGCACTTACTCTGTAAATAGCTGTGGAATGAGTGAACAATAAAAAGAAAGAGAAAGGAAGGAAGGAAGGAAGGGAGGGGGGGAGGGAGGGAGGGGAGGGAGGGAAGGAGGGAGGGGGAGGGAGGGAGGGAGGGAGGGGGGAGGAAGGAAGGAGGGAGGGGGAAGGGGGAAGGAGGGAGGGGGAAGGGGGAAGGAGGGAGGGGGAAGGGGGGAAGGAGGGAGGGGGAAGGGGGGAAGGAGGGAGGGGGAAGGGGGGAAGGAGGGAGGGGGAAGGGGGGAAGGAGGGAGGGGGAAGGGGGGAAGGAGGGAGGGGGAAGGGGGGAAGGAGGGAGGGGGAAGGGGAAGGAGGGAGGGGGAGAGGGGAAGGAGGGGGGAAGGGAGGGAGGGAGGGAGGGGAGGGAGGGAAGGAGGGAGGGGGGAGGAAGGAAGGAGGGAGGGGGAAGGGGGAAGGAGGGAGGGGGAAGGGGGAAGGAGGGAGGGGGAAGGGGGAAGGAGGGAGGGGGAAGGGGGAAGGAGGGAGGGGGAAGGAGGGAGGGGAAGGGGGAAGGAGGGAGGGGGAGGGGGAAGGAGGGGGAGGGGAGGGGGAAGGGGGAAGGAGGGAGGGGGAAGGGGGAAGGAGGGAGGAGGAAGGGGGAAGGAGGGAGGGGGAGGGGGGAAGGAGGGGGAAGGGAGGGAGGGAGGGAGGGAGGAAGGAAGGTTGCCTTCAAGGAAGGAAGAAAGATAACTAGTGTGGAGTTTGTACATGTGCCAGACCCTGGGCTGGGAGAGCTTTATACATTACCCCACTAACGCGCATCACCCCCCGAAAGGCTGGGCTTATTCCCAATGCCCAGTAAGCTTCGGAGCCTACATCCAGTCCAGGGCGAAGTGCTGAACCCAGCCCAAGGATGGTGATGGGGAGCAGTGGAGGCAAGGAAGGATGTGCCCGAGGAGAAATGGCATGACTTGGTGATGCAGCACAGGGCTGAGAAAGACACAAAGTCCAAGCTATTCTCCTGGTTTCTGGTTATGACTCCTGATTCCACAGTGACTCCATAGTGATAAAAGATACAAAATTGGTCAGAGTCAGTAATGCCTCATGTAGTAGATGGAGTCTGTAGGGCTTCCACCCAAGGCCCCCTTTTCAGATTCAAGGCACCCTGCCCCCAGCTGCTGAAACCCTTTCCAGGAACTGCTCAGCATAAGGAAGGGCCTCGCCCACGATCACGTCCCAGCACAGGACAGCTGTGTCTAATGACTGGTCCATGTGGAGGCACGATGGCCTGGCCCCCTTCCCTGAATTGGGGACAGCCCTGAAGGGACATTCCAGCTTTGGAGTTCCCCAGGGCACTAGCAGAGACCTCTATTGCAGTTCAACCTCCCCATCTGTCCATTTCTTCTTCCCCATGCTGACCCCAGGAGCACGCTCCACCCATCCTCCTGAAGGCAAATCCGAGAGTCTCCTTTCCAGGAAACCCCACCTAAGACACCTCCCAAGATGCACTTTGGAAAGCAAGGAAACCCGACCAGGACCTCAATTTTGGGTCAGTGCCATGGTTCCCAGGCAACCCATTCCTCAGCCCACTGAGACCTGGGGGCTTTTTGTTTTTGGCTAGAAATGGCCTTCGGCTAGTTAAGGACATAGTTGCCTCCAGAGCCAGGCTGCCTGAGTTCAAAACCCAGCTTCACCCTTCCTGGCTACATGAGCCTACGCCTAAGTCTTTTCTGTCTTCTCCTTCGTAAAACGAAATCCTCTGTCACGGGACATTGAAGATCACACACATCAATACATAGGAAGCCTTCAGAACACAGCCCATCACACTGCAAGTGCCCCAGACACATTAGCTCTTAGCTATGGCCAATTCTACAAGGTGTATGTTTGTCTTTTCTCTCCTAGAGGGACTGCAGGTGTGCAGGTGTGCAGGGGTGCTGATGTGCAGGGGTGCAGGGGTGCCAGGGTGCAGGGGTGCTGGTGTGCAGGGGTGCAGGGGTGCCGGGGTGCAGGGGTGCTGGTGTGCAGGGGTGCAGGGGTGCAGCCCAACAAGCCCATCACAGCCTGGGCCTGACGCTAATCACTGGGTGGATGATAAATGGATGCGTGCATGCCTGGATGCTGGGAGTGATGCCTAGATGCTAGGAGAGACGCTTGCATGGGTGTCCTCTTGCTGTTCCTCCTTACCAACCTTCTAGAAGCTTTCAGAATGAAAGACCCGGAGCACATGGAAAATACTGTTATTTGAACTGTCTGAAATTTGCTTATCACTGATTCAGATCAACAAGGGACATGCCATTTCCATAAATCAACCAACCACACAATCGGCCTGTCCACAAAGCATAAAGATGACAATGATAATCATGTGTATTTATGCAGTGCCTTTGTTCTGCAAACCTCCAGACAGTCAACAATCATTATCTCATTAATCCTGTAGGCATCTCTGCAAGGTAGGCAGAGAACAGGCACTTCTCCCCTTGAATAGGTAGGAAAATAATACTGATAGCAATAGCAAATACAATGCTCACCGACCACTTATTCTGTGCTGGGCCCTGTTTCAAGGGCTTTATAAATTTTAATTCACTTATAACTCTGTGAAGTGGTTACCTCTATTGTTATCCTCATTTTACAGAGGCAACTAAGATCTAGAGAGGTTAAGGAATTTGCCGAGGTCACCCAGCCAGCAGGAGTGGAAGCAGGCCCTGACCCGGGGGACTGCTCATTTACTCCCTGCAGCTGGTGGCCTCCCAAAACCCAAGAGGCAAAGTGTTACCAGGGACAAATGCGAAAGTCAGAGCTGTGGATAGAAGACACGCCAGAGAGGGTGACAGTCTCAGACCAAGTATACATGCAGGAGCAGGGAAGTCCTACAGACCCCAGCTTCAGGAGTGGGTCTGTGCCCCAAATGTGGCTTTCACTTGCTGGCTGATCTTGCCCCAAACCAAGAGCTACTAAGTAGGCTATTGCCAACATTCAGATTTTTGCCTGAATGAGCATCAGAGCATGACACGGGGTCAGGGAGACAACACATGGGCACTGGTAGCAATGGCAGGCCAAGTGCCATCGCAAGAGCGACACAGATAAACACATCTTTCTCTCCATCTCATCTTTGCTTCCCATTCTGCAATGAGTTCAGGCAGCAGCCACAGGCGCCTTTTTAAAAGGAGCCAAAAGGACAGGAATAAAGAATCAGATGTAGAGAATGGACTTGAGGACACGGGGAGGGGGAAGGGGAAGCTGGGACCAAGTGAGAGAGTGGCATGGACATATATACACTACCAAATGTAAAACAGATAGCTAGTGGGAAGCAGCCGCATAGCACAGGGAGATCAGCTCGGTGCTCTGTGACCACCTAGAGGGGTGGGATAGGGAGGGTGGGAGGGAGACGCAAGGGGGAGGGGATATGGGGATATGCGTATACATATAGCTGATTCATTTTGTTATACAGCAGAAACTAATACAACATTGTAAAGCAATTATACTCCAATAAAGATGTTAAAAAAAAGGGGGGTAGGGAGGACTGACTAAACTGAGATATTTAATAGCTATTGTAAAATATATGTGCTATTTTCCTTGTAGTAAAGTTTTCATACTTAAAATATATATATATATTATTTTACAGCTAAATTTCAACTTAAGATATAATTAGTGATTTTAAAATGTACTGAAGAGTCTGACAAGGTTAATATTAGACTCTATTAATTGATAAAGTCAAATGTGAAACCTGTACTCATTTCTACATAAGAATACATATGCAAATTATTCATTAAATAACTTCTAAAATGGAAGAAAATAAAAGGAGTCAAATCCCATCACCTCCTAAGCCCTCCCGTGCATTTCTACCTGAACCCCTTACCTTCACAGACCAGGTCCTGGCCTCCCTCCCCCTCCCCTGCTCCATCTCCAACACTCTGGTTCTTCTGGGCCCTCGCATATACCCAATCTCACAATCTCACTGCAGATAAGTCACCTCCTCCGGGAGGCCCTTCCTGGACACCAAACCCAAGGGAGCCCCCTGCACCTCTGTACATCCCTGCTCTAATTCTCCCCTTAGTCTTATCGCTGGCTGATTTGTTCCTGTTCATTTATTTATTCATTTATTATTTTTCTCCCCTAATTAGAATGCAAGCTCCATGCCACGGTGGTTTATGTATAATTTGGTCACGATGTAACCTCAGCCTGGAGAACAGTAGGATATGCAGTTAATATTTGTTGAATGAATTATAATAAGTAAGACTTGCAGAGCAGTTATTCCATGCCAGGAACAAGCTCTGTGATTAACATGAATTAGCTCATTTAATCCTCACATCACCCTGCTGCAGCTGGTCCTAATTATCATCCCCATTTTACAGATGAGGGAGCAGAGGCAGAAGGGGTTAAATATCTTGCCTAAATGACAGAGCCAGGATGAGAATCCAGGCAATCTGTCTGCTAAGTCCTTGCTCCACACCACACAGAGTTCCGAATAGTTCTCACTTGCCCTCAAGATGCAGCCTCAACTCCCTGACACGATGAGGAAGCCTTTGGTGATCAGATCTAATCTCCTTTCCAGCCTCATTCTGAGCATTCCCTGATGCACACACTAAGTTCCAGTCCCGAGGAAACTTCTGGAAGACCCTGTCCTTTGTTGTTTCTGCCATTTGCCTTTGCCGTTCTCTACCTGGAGCTCTCATCTTTCTTGACCAACTCCTTTCTTACTCTGCAGGTTCCAGCTCAGGGTTCCAGCTTAGCAAGCTTCCCCAAAGGCTTGGGTCAGGTGCCCCCTTGGCGTCCTCCTAGGACCCTGCGCTCCCCCAAACCCTGTGTGTAGCCCAATCCAGTGGGCATGTGTGTTCACCCATCTGCAGTGGCTCCCCAACCATTCATTTGTTTCAGCAGATATTTACTGCATGCCTACTACATGCCCAGCCTTGCAGGTGCTGGGGAGACAGCAGCATGCAAACCAAAATCTCCAACCATGCAGACCTGACGTTCTAATGCAGGAGACGCATAAGAAAGAAACAAAAATATAATATAATGTCAGGGAGAACGATGGAGACAAAGGCAGAAGAGAGGGAAAGAGAGTAATGGGGTGAGGCTATATTAGCATGGTTGGGGATGGCCATCCACTCACTAAACCAATGGTCTCCAAATTTTTTTGACCATATACCCTATAATTCTTCTTTTTTTAAAGCACCTTTATTGGAGCATAATTGCTTTACAATGGTGTGTTAGTTTCTGCTGTATAACAAAGTGAATCAGCTATACGTATACATACATCCCCATATCTCCTCCCTCTTGCGTCTCCCTCCCACCCTCCCTATCCCACCCCTCCAGGTGGACACAAAGCACCGAGCTGACCTCCCTGTGCTATGTGGCTGCTTCCCACTAGCTATCTATTTTACGTTTGGTAGTGTATATATGTCCGTGCCACTCTCTCACTTCCTCCCAAGCTTACACTTCCCCCTCCCGGTGTCCTCAAGTCCATATGGAATCTACCCTATAATTCTTGAGGGTGCCTCTCCAGTATATGAATACATATTTAATCATAGACTATCCTAATCACTGCTGTACTACTCTGTTCTACAGTTCATTATAAAATAGACACAAAATATAGAAATACCACAAGGATGAGAAAAAAATGACGAGGAAGAGGCGTTCTGGAACGTTCCTCCTTCCTCCTGGTGCATCATCCTGCACACTCACGTGTGTACCCTGATTTAGAGACCACCGTGCCAGAATGTCAGCTCCGCTTAGTGTTAAAAAGGAAAACCGCAAACAGAGTAACAAGGCCACTCCCTCATCCTGGCTAATTAAACGTAGCAGACACCCAAAAATAATCTGTCAGGAGACTCAGGCAATGGGGTTCAGTAGACGCTAGGTAAGTCAGCCCCAGACAGTCATTTCCTAATTCTTGGTCTCAGTTTCCCCATCTGTAAACACAGGGTGTGGTCTATATCCCCAAGGGCCCAGAGACCCAGGCTCAGGTTCCCTCAGCCTGAACCACACCACTGTTCCCTGACCTAGAAGGGGGCCCACTTGGTCCTAAAGCAACACTCAACCAAGCTCTGGTGTGGGCGGGGCTTTCATTTGCTGGCCTTTTATTGATTTTTACTGGTTTACACAGAAAGGAAAAAAATGCAAACAAAGAAACAAAGGCACTCCATCTCTAACCCCAGCGAATTAAGCAGAGATTCAAGAGAGTAATGAAAACCATAAAGCATCCGCTTAAATAAGAGCTCCCAATCTTCCATAATCTTTGGTGATAAAACGCAAAACAGGAGGCCAGTGACGCCCATTCAGAAATTCCAGGTCCATTTATTGGCGCTCAGTTCGGAGCACCTTTGCTGGCGCTGAGAACCCGTTCTGTTGTTCTGCACACCCGCTGGGGTTTAAGGGCAGGTCCTTTAAGTGTCACAGGTGAATCTCAGCATTGTCAATGCCAGGGATGCCAGGGGCCTGGGAATCCTGTTGCTGCAAAGTATGTAGATAGTGGAGGTTTGCTGGATCCCTGGACTGTGGCCAGACACTACTGTGAGGGATTAGGGTGGATGCGAGTAAAGCCCATTGTTAGGTTCAGGAACCTGGGGCTCCAAGAAGATCAACTTGTCCCAGAGTTACACAGAGAGAAGTGGAGGCGAGGCTTAAGGCCAAGGCTTCCCGGCAGCCTGACCCACGAATCCTCATTCTCCTTGGAAGACTCTGTAAGCTCAAGGCTGGGTCGGTCTTTGTCATCTCTGCCTCCCACTCCCCAGCACAAGGCTTTGCTGGTAGGAGAAGGTGACTACCACCGAGGAAGGGATGGAGGGAGATGAGAGAGGGAAATTCAATTCATGTCTTGTCTGCCAATACTAAGAACAGTGCTAAAAACAATCGTTCACAGAGCCCTTACCTCACATCAGCTGGAGCAACCAGTGCTTTAAAAGCAATGTCTCTGCTACTCTTTCCAGCAGTCTCTGGGGAGGGTACTGTTGTAATCCCCATTGTTTAGAAGGGGAAGGGGAAATGGAGGCACAGAGAGGTTCAGTAACTTGCCCAAGGTCACTCAGCAGGTACGTGGTCAACCCAGAACGTCAGCTCTGACAGCTCCGATGCTTAACCACCACCCCACCCTGCCTGCCACTGGGAGCAGAGTTCTTTCTGGCACCCTCTGCTACTCTGTGCTGTAAGGGTAGGAGCAGCTCTCACACCAGGTGGAGGCAGCATCTCCGTGACTCCTGGGATACTCCTGGGGAACCCCAATGTCTGTCTACAGGGTGGGGCATGCAGCCAAAGCCCTATCAGGGGACATTTTCACAAGTGACAGAAGATCCATTCTCATTCCCAAAGGCAAAAGGAGCCAGCACAGCTGTAGATTTGGGCATGAACAGTCAGGACACAGATGAGAAAGGAAAAACAGGGAAGACAAGCCAGTGTGTGGAGCTGGAACCAGGAGGTTCAATGGATGAAGAAGCACCAAGAGAATGGGCTACCTCAGCTGGCCACTCACTTGCTGTGAGACCTTGGACCTCCCAGAGCTTCAGGCTCTCATCTATAAAATGGAGATAATAATAGTACCTACCTTACAGAGTCGTTCTAAGGATTAAATAGTGTATATAAACTGCTTCAAGCACAGGAGCTGGCATATGGGAAGTGCTCAACCAGTAATAGTGGTGGTGGTCCAGTCATGTAACTGGTGTGTAAAGTAAGGGGAGGCAAAGGCATGAGCAGGTGAGATGTAAGAAGGTGCAGTGGCATCACGCCCCAAGCTTTAAGTGACATGAGGTTAACAGACCATGTCTGAACACAGCCAAGGCAAAGACCTTCGTTAAAGAACATGCCCAAGGCTGAGTCACAGCATTTTCTGGGCAGGGACCGCGGCTGAATCATCTGATATTCCAGCCCCTGACATCGGCTTTGCAGAGTGAGCACTCCACCGAGGTTTGAGAAATGTCCAAGTGGTGGGTCTCCCAAAGTCCATGATGAGATTATATTCCCTACTTTCTCCCTTGGCTTCCCTCCCTGCTGATTCACTGATCTTCTTCCCACACTTCTTGAGCATCTATTGTATGTTGTGGTCCTGCTGGAAACTAGAGGAGTATTAAAAGGAGTCTGGGACAGGGCTGAAAATGAAGCAACCGGACATAAGCATTGAACAACCAGAAGGTGACCTATGCATTACACTTGGCCACATCCCACTGCCCACCCAAAATAAGGCCTTTCCCTCTCCTGTGCGGGCTGTGTGTGAAATCTTAAAAGAGCAATTTCATTTCTGCCTCTCTTATTCCCAGTTCTCAACAGGCATTTCCTAAGGAGACCACAGTATGGGCTCACAGTGGCTCACAGCAAAGAGTTATTCATCTCATCAGTGGACCATCACAACTCAGAACCGCAAGGAGAAACCATGCTGAGTCTGACACTTGACGGTCCCCTCCCTCTGGTCATCACTACCAATGAACAGTCCCAAGCCTTCAACCAAGCACATGCTGGCCCTCCAAGACTCAAGACACTTCTGAGGGGATGCAGGGGCGAGTCACGTGGCAAGGTGGGTTCCCTGAGAAGCAGAAAAGCAGATGGAGTCGAGCATGTGGAGGTGTATCTGTAGGACTTAGGCACACAGAGACAAAGGAGTGCTCTTGGGCTCAGCCCCCGCGTAAGGGAAGGTGAGAAGCAAGACTGGGCAGTGGCAGAAGTTGGGCTGCGATGCAGTCTCAGCGGAGGCCTCAGCCCAGCCCACTGGGTGCTCCGAAGCTGGGGTGACCCTTCAGAGCTGTCCTGAGCTGGTGAGTGGCGGCCCAGGTTTTATATCCCCGACATAAAACAAAAAAGAAGCAGACTCACGGTCACTGAGTGAGGGCTGCCTACAGAAGGGACATGACTTTGGCCTAGATACTCTTTTTTTTTTTTTTTTAATTGAATGAAAGATTCTTTAAATTCTTTTTTTTGAGGTACGCAGGCCTCTCACTGCTGTGGCCTCTCCCGTTGCGGAGCACAGGCTCCGGACGCGCAGGCTCAGCGGCCATGGCTCACGGGCCCAGTCGCTCCGTGGCATGTGGGATCTTCCCGGACCAGGGCACGAACCCGTGTCCCCTGCATCGGCAGGCGGACTCTCAACCACTGCGCCACCAGGGAAGCCCAGATTCTTTAAATTCTTTAGTGCTTTACAGTTTTCAAAAGTTTCACACGCCTGATTTCACATAATCCCATAATAACTCTTTTCTCCCCCACCCTGATATTTCCCCTCCCCATTTCCCTCTCCCCACTGGTAACCACTAGTTTGTTCTCTCTGCCCGTGAGTCTGCTTCTTTTTCGTTATATTCACTAGTTTGTTGTATTTTTTAGATTCCACATATAAGTGATACCATGCAGGCCCAGATACTCTTCTGAACAGAGGCAATTTCCGAAGATGGCTGCAAGCCCAGGGCTGTACCAGCAGCACGTCAAACAGTGAGGAGTGGCCTTCAGTCCTGAAGGGGTCCCCAGTAGCACACCTCTGGTCCGAGAGCCCTAGGGACAGCCACTGATTCTTTTTCCCCATTGAAGAGCAGAAGAACAGGGCAGTGGTTGAGATGTTGAGCTCTGGAATCAGACAGGCTTGGGCTCCAGTGGAGAACCTGCCCCTTACACCTCTAAGTCCCTCACCTGTAAAAGGGGGCCACTAATAACATCTCCACATTCAGCTGCTGTAGGACTGGAAAAGACAACACACGTGCCTGAATCCAGTAATCACTCCATAAAAGGCAACTCTGGTCATTGTTACAGACCCACAATGGAGGCAGACACTGCTTACTTCAGGGCACAGCAGTTGTGTATTTCTTAGTCTCACAGGGTCTGCAGCATATGTGCAAATCCATCAGAAATTTATTCAGGGCCTACAATTATATACAGGGAACAATTCTAGGTCCCAGGAGTACTGTAGTGATCCATAGAGAAAGCCTGGCCCTCATGGAGTTGAGTGGAACAAAAGAACCAATACAGTAAGTCCCCTACACATGAACGAGTTCCGTTCTGAGAGCATGTTCGTAAGTCTAACAACGTTAGCCTAGGTACCCAACTATATAGTAGTATACTGTACAGCTATATAGTCCTGTACTGTAATAGGTTTATAATACCTTTCACACAAATAATACATAAAAAAACAAGCAAACACAAAAAATAAAGAAAACATTTTTTTTTTTTTTTTTGCGGTACACGGGCCTCTCACTGCCGCGGCCCCTCCCGCTGCGGAGCACAGGCTCCGGACCTGCAGGCCCAGCGGCCATGACTCACGGGCCCAGCTGCTTCGCGGCATGTGGGATCCTCCCGGACTGGGGCACAAACCCGTGTCCCCTGCATCGGCAGGCAGACTCCCAACCACTGCGCCACCAGGGAAGCCCAAGAAAACATTTTTAATCTTACAGTACAGTCCCTTGAAAAGTACAGTAGTACAGTCCAACAGCTGGCGTACAGGGGCTGGCATCGAGTGAACAGGCAAGAAGAGCTACTGACTGGAGGAGGGAGAGGAGGTGGGAGATGGTAGAGCTGAAGGATTGTCAGCAACAGGAGACAGAGGGCAAGCTGCAATTTCACTCACGCCTGACGTTGATGGCACAGATTCTGGCTTCTTGCTGGATTCAATTCTATCCACCCTCTTGAAAAAATGACCCAGTGATGTCTGGGTAGTAGCTCTTTTTCTCGTCATAGATGACACAGTAGCACAGGATTGCATTCTGAACGGCTGCTGCAACCATCGTGCACCGTTCTATGTTTGGGTCCTGTGCCTCAAAAACTAACAGTGCCTCCTCAAATAAAGAAAATTCCCTCGCCATTCCCTGCGTCGTGAATCTCTTCGGTTCTTCAGTTACTTCTTCTTCCTCTTGTCTCTCATGGCGCTTCTTAGCAGTACCAGCTACATCACCACTGCTTTTACGCTTGCTTCTGGACATCCTGGGCTTGAAATAAAGATACTGTACTCCTGTACTCTATACAATACTGCACAGTGAAGTACACAAAAGCACAACCACTTGTAGAGGATGCACACATGTGACACTGTACACCAGACACGTGAACTAACTCATGTGATTGGACATGTGAACGCACGTTCGCATCTTTGAACGTTCGCAACTTGAAGGTTCATACGTAGGGGACTTACGGTATGTTTGTAACACAGGCCCTAAAAAGGAACACATAGCCAGGGAAGAGGACAGAAGGGGCTGGCTGGGGGCGGAATGGTGGGGAAGGGGAGGGCTGTTTTGGACAAAATGATCAGGGAAGCATCTCAGGCAGTGAGCAAACTCCAGACGGAAGTGAGGAAGGGAGCCGCAGGGTGTCTGGGGGACGCCATCCTGGTGGTTGGGAGCTGCCTGTTGTATTCAGGGAATGTCAAAAAGGGCTCCCGGGGCTTGGAAAATCATAAACAAAGGGGAGGGCTCTGGGGCTGAAGAGGCAGCCTGGCTGGACCATACAGAGCCTCAGGCCGGGTGAGAACTCTGGATCCTCCTCCAAGGGTGATGGGAAGGAAGCCCCTGGCAAGTTTTTGAGCAGGAGAGGAACCCTGCTGGGGTGCATGGGATTCCAAGACACAAGAGAAGTCCCATAACTAAAAATCGCCCGTCAGTGGAGGAAGAAGGGAAAGGATCCGAGATTCCAGAGCAGTAAGAAGTCTCCTGAAAGCATCTGGCCAAGCTCCTTGCCTTCCAGCAACTAAGGGATGAATATCGCCATGTCGCGGAGGAGTAATAATCTAAGCCCAGAGACGTCAAGAGATCTGCCGAGGGTTCTGTGGCCAGCGAGAGGCAGAACGGGGGCCAGGACTCTCTCTTCTCCTCTGGAAGTGCTCCGCCAGCCAGCCCACGCTGAGGACCGAGTGGGTTTTGGTTTTTGTTGCTGTTGCTGTTCTGTTCTAAGGCAAGCCCTAACACTAACGTAAGTTGTTAAAAGAAACATTTCGGGGAGGTTCCTCAGTCACAGCAGCTGAGGTGCCAGTTAAATGGTTTCTCTGTGGCCTCCGACCAGACACTCTCTGTTCCAAACTTGGGAGGAGGCCAAAAAGACTTAACCTTTCCCCAGAGCTGCCTGCTTTCTCCATCCGTGGGTCCAGCCCAGGACCCAAGCGAGAAAACAGCCCAACCCTCAGGTGAGTGTGGCTACCAGAGAGTCTCCAATGTACGAAATAATCAGATAAGTCACCACGGAGGGGCTCTGCTTCTAACTGTTCCAGCTGAGGGGTGCCTGCAGAAAAAAGCATGAGAAGATCCAGGGCCATAAGCCATGAAGCCGCTACTTTGAGTCCATCTTACTCTGCCAGGGCCCAGAAAGCAAATGCGCCCCTGAGGTTCACTTTCTGTACATTAAGCATCACCTGCAAGCAGGGCAGCCGAGAATCCCGGTCCCAACAGAAGGGGAGGGGCTACCGTGTCAGGGACCAGGAACACAGCAGCTCCTTTGGAGAAGGCCAGGAGGAAGGAGAGCGCTGAGGAAAAGTCCACCCGCCAACACACCCCCCCTCCCCGCCCGGCCCACCCACGTGCAAAGGCTTGAAAGCCCAGTCTTGGGCTCAGGGTGGGGAGGGTCCCAGCCCTGGAGGGCAAGGAGCAGGGAAATGACGTGAGGATGTGCGCAAGGCCTCGGAATCTACCCCGCACTGTGGGGCAGGGAAGAAATCATTTGCAGCTCCAGGAGGGGCCTGACAGGTGCGCGCAGCAGGGGAAGGAAATGTAGGTTAGGCATCTAGGGCAGTTCTGAAGCTGGGGCTCGTCTGTCGGGAAGTCAGGCAGCGGCCGTAAGAGACAGGAAGTAGAATGCGCAAAGGACCAAGCGGGACTCAAAGCTTCTGATTTGGAAAAGGAGCGGAGGGGGAAGAATAAAGAATTGCTCTGATGAAGCAGGGGGAGGGGTGCTGGGGAGGCAGGCTGAGCAGAGGCAGAGTTGCCAGCAGCCCCTCCCCTGCCCACGCCCACAGACACCGGGGCTAAGTGGTACAGGAGCCGAGCATCCCTTCCTACCGTGGAGACACACGGAGACCCGAGGCCAGGCCGCTGCCCAGGACACTCACTAATAATTCACTAAAAGTCCTCTCTGCCAGAATATCTCCCTCCCGCATATCCTGAGCTCCCTGCGTGAACTCCACTCCAGCATATATCCTGTCTGACTTTTATTTGCTGAGTCGTGCACTCAATTCTTCCACAAATATTTATTGAGCATGAATAAGGCTCTGGGCTGGGGGCTGTGAAGGAGGCTGAGTTACAAGGTCACCTCTCTCTCAAGGACATACAGCCCAGGCACCTGGGATCCAAAGTCCAGCTCCAAGACTTCCTAACTGTGTGACCTTGAAGAAAGTCCTCTAGCTGTCTCAATTTCAGTTCTTTTTCTGTAGAATGGAGGGGCTTGGAGATGGGGATACGGAGTGATAAGCCTAAAGGGCAAATAGGGGTCAGGTCAGGGCCATTGTACAACATCATAATTGCCATTTATTGAGCACCTACTAGTAAGTGTCCAGAGCTGTTTCAGTTGCTTTATGGATATTATTCCTAAACCCTACCATCACCCCACAAAGTGGGAATTGCTCCGCCTGCACACAGATGCAATGGTAAATGGGAGTGATCTTGCACAGTGCTTGGCACATGGTAGGAGTGTGAATAAACGCTGAATTAATTCATTCTCTAGACACATACTCATGTTTACTATGTGCGACATGTTTCTAGGCCAGTGGTTCTCAACGACAGGTGATTTTGTCCCTTTTATTTGATGGGTTGTGCACTCAATTCTTCCACAAATATTTATTGAGCGTGAAGAAGGTGCTGGGCTGGGAGCTGTGAAGGATGCTGAGTTACAAGATCATCCCTCTCTCAAGCACGTACAGCCCAGGCACCTGGGATCCAAAGTCATGAGTTGGAGGGGGCAGTGCTACTGGCATCTAGTGGGTAGAGGCCAGGGATGCTGCTCAACATCTCACAAAGCATAGGGCAGCCCCCTGACAACAGGGAATTATCCGGTCCAAACTCTCAGTAGTGCTGAGGCTGAGAAACTCTGCTCCAGGCCCTGGGGATCCAGCGGTGCACCAAAAAGGCCAGTGTCCCTGGAGCTCACATCCCAGAACAGTGGACAGAAAATGGACAAATAACAAGTTAACATGAAGGGGTCTGTCGGTACAAAGTGCTAAGGAGAAAAACACAGTAGGACAGGAGGAAAGAGTGACACGGTCACCAGGGACAAAGGGGACATTGAGGAGAGACCAGAGGGGAATGAGGAGCAAACCAATAGCTGCCCGATGTGATGGGCAAAAGCCCCGGGTAGGACACACGAGCATCCTCAGGTGAAGCAGGAGGCCCGTGAGCCGGGACTGAGTGGTCGGACATGAGGTCAGAAAGTGACTGGGACAATTTATTTAGTTGTGTGGATATCTTCTGGCCCCCAGGGGTGGTGCGCTCCTTGAGGACAGAGGTCATGCCTTTGTATGCAACCTCTCAGTGCCACACACTTGCTGGAACCAAGCTGAGGAAGACGCCAAGCTCAATTATATTTTGGCTCAGGGAAGGCAGTTTCCTGTATTATGAAATTTGCATAAGACAAATTGCCCCTACTTTGTTCTGGTTTGGGCAGGAAATGAGTTTAAATGTGCTTTTAGTTTTCATGTTGTGATTGCTGGTTGGCTTTCATTCATTTCAGGAGAGAGAACATAATGATAAGTATCACTGAGGAGGGAGTCACAAGCCCTAGAGCTGGTTGTGAATAGACTTTCTGCACTGTCCTCTTAGTCCTAATGAGAAGACGTATCTATCTATTCATTGATCCAACAAGTAGTTATTGGAGATAACCACAGGGCAGAGCTGGGGTAATGCAAAAATGAATCACACACAGATTCTTCTCTCCAGAACGTATGGGGTAGTAGAAAAGTTAAAATGTATATCTAATTAATAATATAAGGTACAAAGTACCAGTTGAAGAGAAGTAACAAAGAACTATGAAGAACAGATGACTACATATAAGGCTGGATAGCATAAGCTTTCATCTCACTTGCCAACTGATCAACAGATGTTCCTAGAACAGTGTTAAGAAGACTTCTGATATCCTATATGAACTCATTGAGAAAAAGTATTGTGCTCAATTACTTGGGTCTGCTAGGAACAAGGAAGCCAGGTGGCAGACATTCCAAGTATTTTTTGTCATCCAAGCTTAAGTGGAGACCAAATAAGTGGAAATGTAGCTTTAAAAGTGAATTATGTCCTTCCTTTTAATGATTAACATAGAAATATAATTAATATGCTACACTACTGAAGTGGAAATAGAAGAGCAGTAAAAAACTCAATTTCATAACCTTGAGTGTACGTTTATTTACCTCTTCAACTCTAAGAGTATTTAAGCAATAAGAGAAAGAGCAAGGAATTCTCTGCTACTAAATGATGAATTACAAGTAAGACTCAGCCCAGGTGTCACCACTTAAAATCAGGGGGCCGAGCTCTGGACAGAGGACCCCTCCCTAGACACCTCACCCTCCCACCTCCTCTCCCCAGAGCTCCACAGGAGGCCGTATTGAGGAGTCTGGCAGGAAAGCAGTGAAATCTCTTCTGAGAACTGGATTTGCCAGTCAAATCCTTCCCTCCCAGGACCTGGACAGACAGGACAAGATACCCTGCTACTGCCTGGTCCTTCACAAACTTGCTCAGCAACAGGTTTGGGGCTAACTTCCCAAGTCTCCTTTCTCTGGGATTCTGTCCACTGCCCTTTTTTCAGGCTGTTTCAAGAACAGCAGCCCAGGGCTTCCCTGGTGGCGCAGTGGTTGAGAGTCCGCCTGCCGATGCAGGGGACACGGGTTCATGCCCCAGTCCGGGAGGATCCCACATGCTGCGGAGAGGCTGGGCCCGTGAGCCATGGCCGCTGAGCCTGCGCATCCGGAGCCTGTGCTCTGCAATGGGAGAGGCCACAACAGTGAGAGGCCCGCGTACCGCAAAAAAACAAAAACAAAAACAAAAAAAGAACAGCAGCCCAGAGATGGGACTGAGTCTGATTCTGACATAACAAAGCTTCAGAATGATATTCCTACTTGCTAGGCAAGCTGAGACTGAGCCAAAGGCAGCACACAGGTCTCAGGATCCAGAGAGAGATGGAATTGCTTTATTAATATCGCAAAGTGAAAGGGGAAAGACAGTGTTCTGGCTCTGCTGTGCCAGCGGTACTTCAAAACACAATGGGAAGGGAGGGGAGAGAAGGGTCAGGGGGATCCCCCAGAGGCACACCCTTCGCCCTCCAAGGGCAGCCGTGCTGGGAGGAGGCAGTCGCCCTTGCTGGCCAGTGCGCCAAGTGAAGAGGAACCACGTGTCCTCTCACCTAGAGGGACAGCCCTCCCAAGCTCAGGAAAGAAGGGGACAGAACAGAGCCGCAACCAAGGGATCAAAAGCTTAAATCACAAAAGTTTTTTCAAAAAGTCCTTTTTTGAAAGGCAGCCAAAAAAAAGTGCCTTCACAGAGCCAGCTCTGTGCCACCTTTAAACCAAACTATTTCCAGAGGCATAGGCTGAGCAGTCCAGAGCCTTGTTGTGAAGCCGTTGGTGCTGCTCTCAAACCTGTGGCCCAGAGACCCTGCTTTATTTTGTTTCTATTTTTATTTTCATTTCAGGAGAAAGGGCTGAGAGGGGCAAGGGAGCCAAGCAGAAATACTACGTGTTCCTGAAGCCCACGAGCAGAAATGGCCAGGCAAGACGAGCATTCGGATGATTCATTCCACGGGCCCAGCTAAGCATCTACCATGTGCCAGGCCCTCGTCTCAGAGCCCCATGGGGCTGGACAGAGCAGGTGCTCTCTGGAGGCCTTGGCGGTGCCCACAGACGTGCTGGTGGAAAGGCCAGCGGAAGCTTTCACGAGCCCATGTGGGACAACATGGGGACACCAGAAATAACTGAGTGGAAGTCATGGATTAGCAGGTGGGGGCAAGAGGCAATGACATTGGAGGGATTGAGGGTAACATGCTCCCCCATTTATACCCACACCTTGGTGAGGCCTGGGGAAATAGCTCAGAGCACCCTTAAAGGCACTGTCTGAGATGAATGAATAAAGAGGATGTGGTACATATATACAGTGGAATACTACTCAGCCATGAAAAAGAATGAAATAATGCCATTTGCAGCAACATGGATGGACCTAGACAGTATCGTACTGAGTGAAGTAAGTTAAACACTTACAGAGAAAGACAAATATCATATGATATCGCTTATACATGGAATCTAAAAAAATGATAAAAATGAACTTATTTACAAAACAGAAATAGACCCACAGACATAGAAAACAAACTTATAGTTACCAAAAGGGATAGCAGGTGGAGGGATAAATTAGGAGTTTGGGATTAACAGATACACATTACTGTATATAAAATAAACAACAAGGTCCTACTATATAGCACAGGGAACTATATTCAATATCTTGTAATAACCTATAATGGAAAAGAATCTGAAAAAGAATATATATATATGTGTATATTATACATATGTATACACACATAAATAAAACTAACTCACTTTGCTGTACACCTGAAACTAACACAACATTATAAATCAACTGTATTTCAATTAAAAAAATTTTTTAAGTCATTGATGATGATGATCTGAGGGGAAATAACATTTATTGAGTGTTATGCATTCATATACATTATAGCTTTTAATCCTTACAATAACCCTAGGAGGTGCATATTATCCTCCCTGTTTCACAGATGAAGAAATGGAGGCTCAGAGGGGTTGCTCAAGTTCACGTGGCTCGGAAGTGGTGGGGCCAGGGCTGAGGGCAGGTTTATCTGACCCCAAGAACCCTGCTCCTTTCGTTATGCCTCACCACCTCTCAGCATTACAGGAAATCGTCAAGGCTCCCTTGCTCAGAACACAACATACAAATTGTGCAAAACAAAAACCTCATTCTTCTTTAGTTTTCAAATGGTAAGGTTCAGAGACCTCAGAAGAGAATAAAAAGCTCAGAAACAAACCCATGCACACAAGAACCTGATTTATGATAAAGTTGCTTCTTATATCAATAGAGAAAGGACCGACTCTTTAATAATGTTGAGAAAACTGATTCACTAAATGAATTTGCATAACTCCCATACCCCACATATATAAAGGTAGACTCCAAATGAATAAAAAACTTGGATGTGGAGAAAGAAATCTATAAGCTAATAGAAGAAGTGTGAGAGACTATATTCATGAACTTAGGGTATGGGGGAACCTCTTAAATAAGATTCCCAAAGCACAATCCATAAAGCAAAAAAAAAAAAAAAAGATGGATTTGATTACATCAAAATGAAGGGCTTCCATTCAACAAAAGGCACTATGGACAAAGTTAACAGAGAAGTGGCATAGAATAAAAGGATATAGATTTTTCAACATTTAAACCCAACAAATGATTAACATTCAGCTACTCAAGAAACACCAATAAATCAACAGGAAACAACAGAACAATGGTCTGTGAATATGAATAGGCAGTACAAAAAAGTGGAAACTAGAATGCTAGCTTGCTCAACAGATATATAGAAAATGCTCAAATTCATGGTAATGAGAAAAATGAAAATGAAAGCAATGACGAGATTCCTCATTACACCCAACAGATTGGCAAAATTAGAATGTTTAATACTGAATGTTGGAGAGGGTATGGGTAAATGGGAACCCACACACCACTGGTGGGAGTCTAGATTGGTGTGGCCATTCTAGAGACTCATCTGGCAGTGATTATTGAAACCAAGTGCGTATAAACCCTAAGACTAAAAACACACACTTGGGGATAGAACTCAGAGAGATACCTGCACAGGTTTATAAGGGGACAAGCAAAGGGTATTTGTGATAGCACTGCTCGTGGTGATGGGGAATTGGAAGCAACTAGTTGCCTATGGTTAAAGAATGGATAAACGCAAAATATGGTGGGCACCTACTTTGTGGTAGTTATCAGCACCTTTCACCAATTATTTCCAGTTTTCCTCCTTCTAGGTTCATGGTAGGATTATACTTCCCATCCCTTATGAAACTGGGAATGGCCATGTGACTTGTTTTGGCCACCTGTGGACCAGTGTACTATTTGCTATCTTCTGGACAGAGCCTTTACAAGCCAGTGTGTTATTTGCCACCTTCTCCTCTCCCTGCCATGGTGAATGGTGGAGGCTCCATCTGCCTATGACCTGAGTGAGATGTGAAGCAAAGTTCACGCTGACCTGATGGACATGTAGTATGGCCAAGCAGTAAACCTTTATCATTTTAAGCCATTAAGAATTTGGTGTTGTTATTGTACCATAACATAGCCTGCCTTGATTTGATACAACTATGCAGCTGTTAGAAGCAATAAACTAGATGTACAGCCAACAACATGGATAGATCTTAAAACCTTAGTGAGAACATGGGTGAAAATGGTAAGAACAGAAACAAGGATCCTTGACAGAATATCCTTTCTATAAATCATTAATACACACACACAAAACAATACCGTAGTTTTTCATACACACACCCATTTGAGGGCATATATTAGACACCTTACATGGGTACCTATAGGGGAGTGGGGATCACAGATGAAGACAAAAAAATTAAGAACTAAAACAAGAGAGAACTTTGCATTGATCAAAATGAAACTTCCATAAACTTATGAGTATGAATTACTCAACTCTCCATTATATCTGAGATCAAAGGAGAAAAGGCAAGGGGAAGAGGTGTACATAACTTTCCTTATTTAACTTCTGTATGCATTTTATGCCGATCAGTCTTCATACCAATGAGACTTGAAAGCACGGAGTTTCCCTTTCCCCACCAAGTTTTAATTGACCCAGACAGACTTTCACTTCACAGCCTCCACGGTTACTACGCTTCCTTGGTACAAAGATTACAGCCACAGCAGCTACTGCCAATACCTCATTTCACCGTGATCTAAGGAAAGGCGCACCTGTGAGGGAACAGAGCGGCAAACAAGCGGAAGGGAGAAGCAAGACCCGAATGGCACAAATCGATGGCTTTGGTGGGCTCCATCCCCCCATGTGGGGAGTGATCCCGGCTCCTGAGAGGATCTCAGCTGAGAGCAAATGGTCAGCCAGTGGGCGAGCCAGCAAGTCACGCTCAGGTGCGCACCGGCAGGAGACGATGCAAGACTTTCAGCCTGAATTTGCTGGGTCCCAAGAGGAAGTGGGGTTCAGGAGTAGGCTGGCTTGGAAATCCACTATGTAGACATATTACAGCAGTGACTGTGCAACAAACACAGCTCAGCCCAAACAGTTCACCGGAGAAGGTCCCTGCCATCGTTTCTTTCCTTGGAGTACTGTAAAGGGGCTGGGCTTGGAGTCAGGCAGACCTGAGTCTGAATTCAGGGGGTGCCCCAGAAAGAAGCTGTAAGTCTCTGTACCAGACTGTTGGCTCTCTGGGGGCAGGGACCAGGGATTATTTGACTTAACATCCCTAGCACCTCATCAAATGTCTATTGAATGAATAAAGTAATGAATGAGCAAATGAGTTAACTGATTAACAAATTAATTTTTCTTCCAATGATCTCTAGTTTACACATCTTCTTTCCCCCAGGCATCCAATTAACTCAGGACATTGCGCTATTTATCTCTATGCCTAGCACTGTGTCAGGCACACAGCAGAAGCTTATAAATATTTGATGAATTGAACTGAACTGTTTGTATGCTTCTTATTCATTTTCTTTTAGAAACCACCAACTTGGATAAATGCATTCATTTTATTTGAGGCACACCCCCCCCCCACAGAATGTAAATAATAGTAATTCCTTTCAATTGTCAAACATGTGATACAAGGTCTTAATTATCAAGATTAATCCTTATATCAACACTCTTTTATTATGCTTTTTATATAGATAAGTAGGGTAAAGCTCAAAGAGGGTAAGTAATCAACCCACAGTTTTCTGGAATGTAAGCTAATCAATGTGGAAGGAATAACAGAACTAGAAAAATCACCCTTTTGCAATCTTCAGCGTAATCATTGACTCAGGTCAGGATCATCAACAGAGGCTAAGACTTCTGGGAGGAAAACTGTTGGAGAACAGGTTATTCACATGCTCTCAAAATATCGCTCACAGATTAACAGTTACAAAGGGAAATGTGTCTTTACAGTGGCGAGCTCTTGTTGTCACTATCTTTAGCCAAGAAATCAAACTTAATGTCTCCAACTGTGGGACAATCCGATGCTATGTGCTCCCAAAGGGATGTATTAACAAATACAAATCAACACCTGTGGGTATTCCTGCCAAACGTGTTTCACATTAGTATAACCACGAGGAAACCATCAGACAAATATAGAATGTGGGACCCTTTACAAGACACGCGGTCTGTTCTTCTTCAAAAACAGCATCATGAATGGACTTCCCTGGAGGTCCAGAGGTTAAGACTCCGCGCTTCCATTGCAGGGCGTGCAGGTTCAATCCCTGGTCGAGGAACTAAGAGCCCGCATGCTGCGTGGTATGGCCAAAAAGTAAAAAAAAAAAAAAGTGTCATGAAAACATAAAAAGGCAGGGGAGCTGTTTTAGGTTTAAAGAGACTAAAGAGATCTCGCAATCAAATGTAATACGTTGCTTCCTAGATTTGTTAAAAATTATAAAAATCATTCTTGGGCCATTTCAGGAAAATTAAATAAGGACTGAATAGCAGATGACATTACTGAATGAATAATTTTCATTCAGTATGAATAATGAATAAATAATTTTCTGAGGCATGATAACATTGTATTAATGTTAAATCTCTTGATTGCGGTAATGGTCTTATAATTATGTAGGAGAATATCCATATTGAGGAAAAGCAGCTGAAGCATATGCAGTGACGATGAGGGATAAAGTGTCATGATATCTCAAACTTACTTTTAAATGGCTCAGCAAAAGAGAAATGTGTGTGCGTGTGTATGTGTAAAGAGAGAAAGGGAGGGGGGCATACAAATGGGACAAAATGCTAACCGTTTGTGAATCAAGCTAAAGATAAGGGGCATACAGGTATTTACTGTACTAGTCCTTCAACTTTTCTGTAGGTTTGAAATTTTTCAATTAAAAACATGTTGGGAGGAAAACATAGGTGTTGTGATTTTAAGGCCAAGGATAACGCAGGATACTGACCCACCCCTATAGGTGGCTATTGGTGTACAAGCAACATTCCTCCTCCCTGTCCCCAGGACTATCATCAGATCCCTTTCTAGCCAGAAAGAATAATCAGTCATTCAGATATAGGGGGCTGCATTCCTTCTCAGAATCTTTTCTGTTGACAGGGTACCAATATATACTCAAAATGGATTATAAGATGAAGTCTCTTTTCCACCCCATTTTCGTTCTAATAGTAAAACACATTTGTTAAATGTCCCAATTAAACATTGAAGGAAAGGCCATACTTCACTGTTTAAGCCGCATTTTCACTAATTTGGTCACTAGTTAAAGGTTTAAGAGAGATGGCGGCTGTCAGGCATGAATGCTGCCCTCCTCCCTGCCCTCTCCCCAGCAGGCATGACTAATCAATCACTGAACCTTTTCCACAGCCTCAAATGGTACCCTGCAGAGTTCCCTGGTGGTAAGTTTTTGCTTTTTTCCTTTCCTTTTCTTTCTTTTTTTTGTTAAAAAAAAACATTAGATGAGAAGGAAAATATTCACTCTTCTCTTCCCAGGAGACTCATTATATCCAAAGAGCTTATGTAAGATGTTTTCTCTGGAAAATCGCTGTTTTCAAGGTCCCTGATTTCCTCCTGTAATTATTCATTCAATAATCATCTGTTAACTGCCTACTGTGTGCTAGTGTCTGGGGTGCCAAGATGAATGAGATCCAGTTCCCCTCCAGAAGGCTCACTGATGGATACTGACCAGATGTTTAAGAAGGGCACAAAGCAAGGAGTGGCCAACTGGCCGGGAAGGGGAGGAAAGGGCTTCAGAGAAGCGGGGCACATTCTCAGAAGCCTTCTAGAAGACACAGTGTGGAAAGGTGCTGGTGGTAGCAATGTTATCAGGGATGTGTGGTGTGTTCTCACGATACATGATCCTCACTCTGGCTTCATCAGCTCCCATGGGTGCCCGTGGGCACCTCAGCCAACTACTGGTCAGTCTTAGTGTGAGGTGGTCACTGGCTGCCAGTATTCTTTCAAAGGCAGTCGAATTCCATGAATGCTGCCCATTTGTGAGTGAAATATAACCTTTCACTTTGTTCTGGGTCAATTCACTGCAGCAGGTGGAACGGGCAGTTGTCTGGTGAGATGTGTGCAGTGCCAAGCTGGACCCACCCAATGTCGTGAAACATCTCCCTCTCTGATGTTTGCAACTCCATCCCATTGTGGGAAGAGCATTGTAGTAAGAGGGACATGATGGGATGGGGGAAGGTGATGGAAAACAACATCTACTGAGCAGCTGCTATGCACCCACACTGGTAAATGTTTACATCAGCTCGTTTACCCCTCAGCAACCTTGAGAGGCAGGGAACAGTTGCAGATGTCCCAAATGGCTCTCCTACAGCTAGATCAGGATCACAGTCTGACATAATTATGAAGCAGGTGGAGAGAAGAGGAAAAAAAATATTTTTTGGTGTTCACTTTGTGTATTAAGTGTCCACGTATGTGATCTAAAAAGCTCTAAACTGTGAGTGTTATTATTCCCATTTTGCAGATGAGCAAGCTGAGGGTTCAGGAAATTGTTAATCTGTGTCCTGTATTACCTCTGTGAACTTCTTTGCTGTAAACATCTTTGCTGCCAACATTTTTGCCACCAACATTTTCACTGCATAACTAATTGGCTGTAAGACAATTTTGCCATAAAAGATAAAATAATGAAAAATAAACCAATGAGAAATAAACCAATGAAAAATAAAAAAGGGATATTAAAAAGGACATAATGAAAAATGAATAACAATATTAGAAAGATGACCCCATTTAACTGGGAAGTCACTGAGTCCAGGAAAGGTTAAATCACCTTGTCAAGATTACATTCAGTAGGTGTTAGTTCTGGGATTCAAATGCAAGTCCACCTGACGCTAAGCCCACGTTCTCAAACACTACTAATGCTACCTTTCAAATATGTGCCACCTACTAAGTGACAGGACACTAAAGCAACCACTGTGACAGTAGCTACACCCACTACCTCCCAGGGGAGCCTATTTGGGCCTCTTTGAGTATGTAGAAGTTATTCCTTAGACCAAATCTAAAAAGAAAGAAAAAACAGCCTCGGGACTTCCCTGGTGGTACAGTGGTTAAGAATCCGCCTGACAATGCAGGGGACACAGGTTCGAGCCCTGGTCTGGGAAGATCTCACATGCCACGGAGCAACTAAGCCTGTGCACCACAACTACTGAGTCTGTTCTCTAGAGCCTGCGAGCCACAACTACTGAGCCTGCATGCCACAACTACTGAAGCCCGTGCACCTAGAGCCCGTGCTCCGCAACAAGAGAAGCCACCGCGATGAGAAGCCCACGCACTGTAACGAAGAGTAGCCCCCGCTCACTGCAACTAGAGAAAGCCCACCCGCAGCAACGAAGACCCTGTGCAGCTGAAAATAAATAAATAAATTAATTAATTAATTAATTTTTTTAAAAAAAAGAAAAAACAGCCTCAATAAAAATTAAAATTATATTTTGGCAGTGCTAGCCATTAGCAATGACAGCTTACTCTTATTTCATGCTTATTTCTAACAAGCGCTATGCACATGGTGGTGGACATACCACTGCTCACCCATGTCCCTGGTTTCCCTCTGCTTCTAGGTCCTTTCTGCCAACTTGAATTTATGTATCACCATGCAGTTTGCTTTCCCCAGTGAAACACAAGCAGAAATGATTTGTGTCACTGCCTGTCAAAACCTTTGAGAGCCAGTACGTAATTCCCCATCATCTGTCTTCTCCACTGTAGCAAGCATGGAAGCATGCTGATATGAAGGGGCTGTAAAACTGAAGCGGCCTAAATATGTTGAGCCAACACATGGACAGCAACTGCACTGAGAATCATCCAGACCTTTGGAGGACTCTGCAGGAGTGAGAAATACACTTTGGTAGCATCAAACTTCTGAGATTTGAGATTTGTTACTGCAGCATAACCTAGCCCATCTTGACTATCTTGAATCCTTGTAACAACTATGATGGGGGTGCTGTTGCTATGCCCATTTTATAGACAAGAAACTAAAGCACAGAGAATTTAGGCCACTTGCCAAAGATCACACAGCTAATAAAAGGTAGGGCAACTGTGAACCTCAAGAATGGAAACTCCAGAATCTATGTTCTTAATCAGTACCCTACATTTCCTCACTAACATTTTTACCAGTCAGATGTACTAATGCATAAAGATCAAGGTCTATAAGTTTCTTGGTAAATCTTAGCCAATGTTTAAAGAATAAAGGAATTATAAGAACATATAATTAAAGAAGCACCAAAATTGCTTGCTTTAAAAAAGAAGAAGAAGAAGAAAAAAAAAGCCTAGCTTCTGCTTGTAAAGCAATTAAAACCAAAAATGGGTTGCAACAGAGGTGATTGTTCTTTAGGGAATTGCCTGGAACGATCGTAAGCCACTTAAAGAAAAACTCAGTTTCTCTTTCTTTACCCAATTCCTTAGAGTTTACCCTAAAGGGCAATAGATACAATTAAAAGTATAATTAGTGTTCTCACCCCATCCCCCCAAATTACATGTTTCCTTTCTGATTGAAAACAATTTTTCTTTAACAGATTCATTATTTTCTCCCTAAATCCAAGCAAATCCTTAACGAATTGCTGAGATCCTTAAGATAAAATGCAATCATCAGAAACCTCACATCGTGAACTTGAATGTGTCTCTGAGTCCTCTGTGAAAAAGGACACTTGTCAAGGTCCTCCCTGTCCTGTGCGGTCCATCATAATGCCGCTCATCGTAATTCAGGACACTTAAGTGGTTCTCTCAAAAGCAATTAATGAATTCCATGGGAACAGGGCTGGTCAGAAGGTCTGCCAGTGAGGGGCATGCCTTTTCAACCTGGGGACACTCACAAGCTGGCAGGTCTGGCTCTTAGCTCACTCTTCCTCTAAGTTTAGGGGTTGTCAACCTTGCAAAAGTCAAGTGATGCTGATGGTGGGAAGCAGGTTCCTAATGACTGTTCTCTGGAGTCACGCTGCCTGGGTTCAAATCCCAGCTCCTCCTCCCCCTCAGCTAGAAGACTGGGGACATCTTACTTAATTCTCTAAGCCTGTTTCCTCATTTACAAGATAGACATGGCCAGAATGGCTATTTCATTGTTAGAAGGATCAAAGGAGAAGATGCATGCACAAAGCCTAGCATAGTACTCAATACAAATGAGCTATCATTTTTATAATTATTACTAGAGAACGGTTATTGCCCTCCCTTGCTCTTTTCCTGCCATGTGGAGGGACATCCATTTGAATAACAGTCTTGGCTTTTCTTTACCCTCTTACTCCTTCCCTGGGGAGGTGGAATGACTCATCCTGTTAGTGAGCGTGGGAGGAGGTGCTGGGCAGGCCTCGCTTAGCTCCTCCTACCTTCTCCTGGGAAGCCAGCTGCCTACAGGAAGGGAGTGGTCCTCTGAGCTTCTGCTCTGCCATAGCTTTCCAGGGTGAGGTCTGCAGTTTTCCAGCACAGCCCACGAGTATGTGCTTACCTCTGATGAGTGGCAGCGTCCAGTATTAGAAAGCCAATCGTACCTGCACATCTAAGCCACGTTCTCCGAACTAGTCTTTATTTATAATAAAAGCAGCATTTTCATCTCCATCTACCTGATCTCTCCCGTGTCTATCTCAGTTATATGAGAACTGGTGTAGAGAAAGAAGTGCTGTTTATTGGATTGCCTCCAACCTCGATTATGGTCACTGCAATCTTTCTGGTGGGCATTCAAGGCCTTTTATGAGCTGGCTGGTCAGATCCAGCAATCCCACATTTAGAAATTTAACCTTAGCATATAAGCAATCCCATGTGAAAGTTATATTACAGGGCAATTCACGACAGAGCTGATTATAGAATCGAAAAATGGGAAACAACCTAAATGTCCAACATTAGGGAACTGACTGTGAGATAGCACATCATACAGCCATTTAAAGCGATGCTACCAAACAGTATGTAACAGCATGTAAAGATGTTCATAATCTAAGTGAACAAAGCAAGTACAGAACAATAGGTACAAGATGATTCTATTTTGCAAGCAAAACATGAAGTGCGTAAAAACGTTTGGAAAGGATATACAACAAGCTGTTAACACTTTCTCTCTAGATGGTGAGATGGTGGGTCATTTAAATTTTTTCTTTTATTGCTTATGTAAATGCTCCATTTTCCCCTAATGTACATGTGTTTCCTTCAAAATAAGAAAAGAACATATTTTTCATTTTTCAAAAGCCAAGGGTGCAGTGGCTGCTGGTAAGAACTCCTTCAGAGAGCTCAACCTGTACTTCTCGGCCGCAGATGGACCTGGCCTCGTTTTGGAAACAGAGCCATTAGGTAAACGGGACTGTGCTCAGATCGTCTGGGGTCCTCCCTGACTTATCGGTTGAGGTCTGGTTGTTCTGACTGTTCTGATAGAAGTCGGGGCAGGGTTCCGTAGGAGCCCTGTGGGATAGTCAGTAGTGGCCAAGTAGGGGAGGTGGTGACCCAAGCAAGGGGCTTAGAACAGCCTGGAAACAACTATCGGGAAATGGGCACCTGGGACTTTGGGGCCTTCACTGCCAAAGGTTAAAGTCCCAACCATTTAGCACGACATTCGTGGCCTTTGGATCTGGCCCTCATCCTTACCCCACTGGCTCAGCTCCACAAAGCTCTAGCCATTCCTCAAATGGTCCAGACACCGGTCCCTCAAAGCCCCTGATGAAGTGTTTCTTCCCATCATCCTCCACCTCTTTCTAATCCTGCACCACCCACATCCCTTACACTTACCTACACCACTAATGCCCCCTACAGCTACCTACACTGCCGACAACCCCTACAACTATCCAGCAGCAATGGTGTCTGGGTGCCACAGAGCTCTGAGCCTACAGGCACAATTTGAAATGGAGCAGGTGCCTAGAAGTCCAGAGGGCCCTCAGGAATCCAACGTGTATCCAATTAGCAGTCCTTTCCCCCTTCTAGGCCTCAGTCTTTTCTGACAAATTTGGGGACAGGACCAGTTGTCCTCAGGGTCTCTCCACCCTGACAATCAATGATCCCAGCCCAGAGGCACTGGGCCACCATCCCTGCCTTCTCTTCCTACCTTCTGTCCCTCGAACTCGCCTGACCTCAGTTTGAGCAGAGGCGCAGTGTCTGACTTTTTATTAGTCTAAATGTCAACGTCCAGACACTAAGATGACGGCATTTCTTGGGGTGAGGAGGTCAGGTCAGTGATGATTACCCCCTCTGTTTTATACCGCACACCGGAGGGAAGAGCAGGCCATGCGGGGATTGTCAGGAGTGGCCCAGATGTTCGCTATTAGTGGCTCTCACATTTTAGCGGGCATCAGACACCCCCTGGAGGGTTTCTTTAAACAAAGATTGTGGACCCCACCCCCAGAGTTTCTGATTCAGTGGATCTGGAGTGGTTCAGAGACTACACTTTGAGAACCATTATTTTGGACAGAATTCCCAAACCCTTGCAAGGTCTGGCCCTCATGCCTCATTACCTGCGTGAAGTCGTCTCCTACACTTTCCCCTTGTTCCTCCTCACTATTCTTCAAACATGCCAAGCACAGGGGCCTTTGCATGTGCTGTCCCATTGCCTAGAGGGCCCTTCCTTAGTTACCTGTATAACTCATTCCCTAACCTCTTTAAAGGTCTTTACTAAAATGTCACTCTGTCAATGAGGCTTTCCCCTGCCACCCTATCTACAATCACCATCTCCCAACATTTACTATCCCCATTCCCTGCTTTGTTTTTCTCTGTAGCATTTATCCCCACATAACATACTATTTATTTTATTTTATTTTATTTTATATTTATTTATTTGGCTGTGCCATGTCTTAGTTGTGGCACGCAGGATCTTTAGTTGCAGCATGCAGACTCTTAGTTGCGGCATGCATGCGGGATCTAGTTCCCTGACCAGGGATCGAACCCAGGTCCCCTGTATTGCGAGCATGGAGTCTTAACCACTGGACCACCAGGGAAGTCCCCATACTATATATTTTATATCACTGATTTTATTTATTTTTGTATCACCCCGCCAGAATGTGGGCTCCATGAGGGCAAGGGGTCTTGTTTATTCTATTTACTGCTGTATCCCAGAATAGTATCTGGTATATTGTGGATAATCTAGCATTTGTGGAAGGGAGAGAGAAAAGGGCAAAGGGATGCAGGGAAGAGACGAAGAGAGAGAAGACAAGGAAGGAGGGGAAAAGAGTGAGAAGGGAAGAAGGAAGCAAAGAAGGAAGAAAGGAATTTCACAGACAAGTAATATTCTTGTAATAGCTGCAGATCAACAGTGTGGGTACTGACTTTGTTATTTTGCCGAGTAAGTGCTTTAAAAGCCCAGAAACATCAGTTACCATCTCCTATCCCTTCAGGACCCCACAGGGTGGACCAGAGGCTGCTGAGCACATGGTAGCCTGAGTGAATAGTGCCCCAGGAATTGGATGATAGACAGCACGTGTCGGGCCACGCAGTGTTCTGAGCACCATCATTTCATTAAAGAAAGGACATTTTAGTCCCAGTGCCTTTCAAGTATCAGAGAAAGGGCTGTAGATTTCACTTCAGATACCAACTCTGAATGCCTGGGGTACTAAAGGATGCAGAGGCCACCTCCAGGACCCCCACTGTGGGGCAGTTGGTGACAACGGGAGCACGCATGAGCCATACACTTGACAGAAGATGCCCCATAAGTGTTGGTTGAACTCATGAATGACATTTGCCTGTTGAATGTGCCCATAATATGCTGGCTGTCTAAGGGTGCAAATATGATGACATTTCAAGACACTGCCCAACACACATGCAACTTCCCAAGCTGTAAGTCAACAAGATTCCTCAGGGTCCTCTGAGCTCCTTGAGGGCGGGTACTTATTATCTTCGTATTCTCAAGTTTGAGTTCAGCCTTCCCACCCCCATACAGTTGGGCTTCAATAAATATTTGTTGAGCTGAGTTTTTCCTTTTAAACTCAGAAATCAAGTTCTGGCTTCCACGTCTATGCCTAGATGGTCTGATTCTAAAGTAGGAGAGAATTAGGGGCACTTAGCCCAGTGCTTGGCACATAGTAGGTCCTCAATAAATGTTGGCTGGTGAGTTCACTGACAGATCTTCTGACTCATCCAGATATCGAACAGGACTCTGTGGTCTCACCAGCTCTTGAAATAGTTGCTGCTGCATTTTCCGCTAGGGGAGATGGTGCAGAATCTGCCTGGAGCGCTGTCGGATTTTGTGAAGAGGCTGGAGGAGGAAGGAAAGCAGCCAGTGTTATACAGGGTGGGAACTCTTTTGGCAAGAGAAAGAGCCAGAAGCAGGCTGATCCTTCCACATCAAAGTGGCTGGATGGACTGGAGGAAGACGACAGTGTCCACGGTCCTACAAACCAAGAGCTTGAGAGAGCAGGAAGGACTTCACATGGAGACTGTCAGTCTCCCAACATCTCCGTGGTGACCACAGGCATCGTAGCTTCTAAGCACTCTTGTACCCCTGGTGCTAAGGCCCCAGCTCCCTGCCAGCCTCCCCATCTCATCAACGGTCAGGGAAAGAGGCTTTCTTCCGGTCTTCTCCATAAGGAAGGGGAAACGCCACTCACTCTTCCCCTTCCTCTTTATTGCTCCATTCATTCTGTCATGTACCCATTATTCATGTAGCAAACGCCTATAATGGGTCTGTTACGGTGCCGGATGCTGAAGGTGCCAAGATGAATAAATTACAGGCACAGCCTACTTGTCACTCCTCATTGAGGGGGAAAGACAGACCTGTAAGCAAATCACTGCACATCACATGTTTCTTTCCCCAAAGTGTGATCCACACAGCACTGGTAGACATGAGCTGGTTTTAGGTGATATATGGATGAACATTTTTATCTTGAGTTATGTGTTTATTTTCATGTACAATCCCCCCCAAACACAACTAGCACATCAAATCCTCTGTGTTATGTGCATTTGTGCACTGGCCTTGTTTTTTTTTTTTTTTTTTTTGTGGTACACGGGCCTGTCACTGTTGTGGTCTCTCCTGTGGCAGAGCACAGGCTCCGGAAGTGCAGGCTCAGCAGCCACGGCTCACGGGCCCAGCCGCTCCGTGGCATGTGGATTCTTCCCAGACCAGGGCACGAACCCGTGTCCCCTGCATCGGCAGGCGGACTCTCAACCACTGCGCCACCAGGGAAGCCCCTGGCCTTGTTTTTGATGAACAAAAACTGTTCTTGCGAAGCTGATGATAATAAAGATGTTAGATAACTAGAGTGCAGGTGGTAGAAGGAACTCACAAAGGTGGGATGCAGATGACTGAGGTCTGAAACCCACTGGGAGTGGATGAAAGCACAGATGGCGGGTTCAAATCCCAAGCCTGCTGCTTACCAGCGGGGTGACTTTGAACTTGTTATTTACCCACCTGGGACCTTGATTTCTTCCTGCATAAAGTGATTATGTCTACCTTGTGGATTCTGCTGTAGATAATAAACCTGGTAGGTGCAAAGTCATTATTAGTTTATTATCATTACATCATATTCTCCCTGTGCCTATAACAGAGAGTTGGGAAACTGTTGTATTTGGGGCAGGGGGCTGGCAAATGCTCCAAGTTGTGCACCAGCCATGCAGACAGATAAGGGAACAAGAAAATGGCTTTATTTATGAGCCCAAGGAGCTTCCGGGGCTCCCTGATGAGAAGGGAGACAGCTGGGCAGCGGAGGCCCAGGGTCTGCAGCAGCAGCTGCCTCAGTGGTCGAGGCCCCACCTGTCTCACTGGGCTGCAGCCCCCATACAGAGGCCTCGTGCCAAGAATGGCAGGCATGTCAGAGCCACGATACAGAAATTCTAATCCCGGGTGGGTCTCCGCTCCCTAGCGGCTCCAGCTCACTGGACTCAGCTCTGCAGCTCAGAGGGACCTCTAAGAGGAACAGCCTGGGTGTCCTGCAATGCTGGCAGCCCAGGGAGGCTGGGAAGAGGCCTCCCAAACTATAAAAGGCCCTGGCAAGGAATGAGGCTTAGTCTTTGATTCCCTGGGCAAGGGGTCCGTCTAACTCTAGGGGCAGGAGTTCCTATGGTGGTACATCCATGCGAGGGAAGGAATGCAACTGAGCCATGAAAAGGAGCACAACCACATGGATGGATCTCCAGTGGCTTATGCTGGGGGAAGAAGGAGAGTCAAAAGGCTACATCGTGTATGATTACAGCTATCACCTTCTGGAAAAGGCAAAACCAGAGGACCAGAGAGTAAATCAGTGGTTGCCAGGGAAGAAGGACATGTATGGGGAGATTATACACTGAGACACCACTTCACAACCACTAGGATGGCTAGGATGAAAAGTACAGATAATAACAGGAATTGGCAAGGATGTGGAGAGGCTGGAGCCCTCATACACTGCTCGAGAGACTGCAAAATGTTGCAGCTGCTGTGAAAACAGTCTGGCAGTTCCTCAAAAAGGTTATACATAGTTACCGTAGGACCCAGCAATTCCACAGGAAAACATATGTCCACATAAAAATTTGTACACTAATGTTGACAGCAGCGTTATTTATAATAGCCAAAAAGCAGAAACAACCCAAGTAGACAACCAAAATGCAGTATATCCATATAAAATAGAATATTATTCAGCAATAAAAAGGAATGAAGTCCTGATACATGCTACAACATGGGTGAACCTTGAAAACTATTCTGCTCAGTGAAAGAAGCCAGTCACAGAAGACCAGATAGTATATGATTCCATTTATATGAAGTGTCCAGAATAGGCAAATCCACAGAAAGTAGGTTAGTGTTTGTCAGGGGCTGGGGTAGGGGAGGACGGGAGAGCTAACAGGAAAGGACTGTGACCACTAAAGCGTCCAGGGTTTCTTGTGGCAGTGATGAAACTGTCCTAAAATTGTGGTGATGGTTGTACAATTCTGTGAACGTACTGCAAAACCACAGAACAGTACACTTTAAATAAGTGAACTGTACAGTGTGTGAATTACATCTCAAGAAAGCTGTTGCAAAAACTAAGAGAATAAATTATCACAAAGAAAAAAAAGAGTACGGGGAGGGTTTACTACAAAGGGATAAGACAAGGGAATCTGGAGGGAGGTCGTAGAATAATGTGTATCTTGTTTGTGGTACTGGTTACATGACTATGTGCTTGCCAAAATTCAGAACTCTACACCAAAGATACAAAAAACAAAGCCTAACCTAATTGGTATTAAAAATGGTTACCCTCTAGTAGACACTCTGCTAAGTACTTTATATGCCTCGAATTATTTAATCCTCAAACCACTGAAGTATTACTATCCCCATGTAACAGGTGGGCAAACTGAGGCTCAGAGAGGCTGTGTGACTGGCCCAGGATCACAACTAGGAAATGCTTTCAAAGCCAGATTCTGAACTCAGTTCTGACTCCAGATCCCATGTGCTCTGCACACTGATAATCTGGAACATTCCTTGAGCACCTCTCAGAAGTCTCATTACTGCCCCACTGGTGAGACCCTTGAGGGCCAAGACTGTGCCTCTGGACTCTGTATCCCCCACTGCGCTGGGCACACAGCCAGGCACTTAGCATGCAGTGCACGAATGTTTGGGTATAATCAGGGGATAACGAAAGACAGGCAGGGAGAATGCCATTCAGAAATGTAGAAGAGCTACGATGAACTCCATGCCTGGATCTCCTGGCACTCGGCCTTGAGTCTGGCCACTAGACCACACAGTCACCATCTGATGGGCCTCCTACCGTTGGATCAAATACCTGAGTGTGAGCTGGAGAGCAGGGGACCACACCTAACTCTGGCTCTCTCAGGAGCCGGGGGCAAAACACTAATCCTGTAGGCTGTGTTCCTTCCGTGATTTAGTGTTTCTGCTCCAGAAAGAATGTCCTCACCTCGTTAAGTCATAGGAGGCAATGAGAACCAGGTGGTTCATACAGGCCACGACTTCTTCTGCATCTCAGACCCATTCACCTGTTTCCATCCTAACTGCCTCCCAGGCTGTCACCATCTCTTCCATGCCCACCCCTCCCCCCACCCCACCATTCTCCCCCTCCCTCTTGATCCGTCAACCAGCAAATGCTGCAACCAGAGAAAAGGGTCAAAAACACAAATCTGATCACATCATTCTCCTGATATCAAGGAAAGCACCGACCCTTAAGGTTCCTTGATAAGAATGAGAAAAAGGTGCCCTCCTCCAGGCAGACACGGGCCCTACACTGGGGCGATGGCCTGGTGGGTGGAGGGACTCCCCTTAGCTGGCACCCTTGTGTAGTACACAACCTGGGAAAACGCCCAGGGCGGCCCTGACCTACAGTGTCTGCCTACTGCTCTGAGAACAAACACCAAACTCCTCCCAGGGGATCCTGAGGTCCTGCACAGTGTGGCCCCTGTCTATTTCTGCATGCTCTTCCCCCTCCAGTCTGTTCCCTCCCCACTGCACTCCATCCTCCATCCAGACAGTCAGCCCAGTTCTCAATCCCCCAAGCATTCCATGTGTGCCCTCCCTTTGCACAAACTGTTCCCTCCAAGACCGGCCAAGTCCTGCACATCCCTCAGCCCTTACCTTAGCTGTCCCCCCTTTCACTAGAGCCTCCCCTCACCCCACCAAGTCCTAGATGGGTGACCCCAGGGCACCTGGCACCTCCCCCCTATAGCTCTTTTCACCCAGTACCACGATAGCCTGTTTACTCTGCTGTCTCTCCCCCAGACCCCCTGCTCTGCAAGGGCGGAAACCAGCTGCTTATTCACCAATTCACCATTGTATCTGGGGCACATACTTGGCACAAGGGAGACATTTATTGAATAAATGAATTCATCAACTAATGAAGAGGTAAGTGAATGAAACAAAATTGCTTGTCATTGGTAGGACACACCAGGATTTTGGATCAGAAGACTCCTATTAACTCAGCCTGACCCATCATTTTATGGAGAAGGAGGCTGACGCCTTAGGGAGGTTCCACGTCTTTCCTCAGGTCACGCGTGTGCGGTCCTTTGGGAGAGGGCATTAGAAGTCAGGCCAATCCTCCACCTACCACAGCAGACAGAGACAGCAGAAGTACCTGAAGCACACGGAACACTCCTTTAGAGAAACTCTGATGGCAAAATGCAGTAGAACACAGTGGTTAAGCACAAGAGCTTTGCAATCAGAAAGCCCGGGGCTACTTATTAGCCATGTTTCCTTGGGCAGCTAATTTGAACACTAGGTCTCCACTCTGTAAAATGGAACCCAGGCACCTACTGCGTGAAGTATGAGTGGGATCAAAGAGATGCTGTATGAAAAGCACTTAGCACAGTGCCCGGCACTTACTAGTCAATTAAAACTATCTGTGAATCCTGTAACTGAACAATGCTTTTTATAACCCCATGATGCACCCTCCCTCCACCCTGGACTCAACCCCAGGCCCTGCTTTTTCCCCTTTGCCAATCCCATCAGCACAAATCCTACCTTTGACTCCCTCCCATCCCTCACTGTGGTACAGGGGAAAACTCAAACCTCACAGGGGGTTCGGTTTCTGAGGGCAGCTGCAGGCAATTGAGGGGACTCCAAAATGGCCTTGAGGCTTCCAGGGTTTTCAAAAAAAAAAAAAAAAACAACCCTCTATCTAAAGTCTCCTGCTGAACAGGAAAAAAGACGCAGATGTAGAAAATGGACTTGAGGACACGGGGAGGGGGAGGGGGAAGGGTAAGCTGGGACGAAGTGAGAGAGTGGCATGGACATATATATACACTACCAAATGTAAATTAGATAGCTAGTGGGAAACAGCCACCTAGCACAGGGTGATCAGCTGGGTGCTTTGTGACCACCTAGATGGGTGGGATAGGGAGGGTGGGAGGGAGACGCAAGAGGGAGGGGACATGGGGATATATGTATATGTATTGCTGATTCACTGTGTTATACAGCAGAAACTAACACACCATTGTAAAGCAATTATACTCCAATAAAGATGTTAAAAAAAAAAAACCAGCAAAAAAAATTTTTTTAAACCTAAAATATCCCCTGCCACATCTGGGAAAGAAGAGGGAGCCTTCAGTAATGCTGATCAGACCACATTCCAGCCCAGGTGGTGCATCTGCAAGGGGAGACAAGAATGTGTCTGGCAGCTTCACCTTCTGCAAAATATTCCCAAACTCTCCTCCCAGCGTTTTGATGCTTGCAGCTTTACCCAGAGAGGCTTTGGGTAGACTGTAGTCTAGAGCCAGACTCCAATTGTGTGTCTCCTATTAGATCCCTGGGTGGTGCATGGCAAATTTATCTCTAGATCTGCAGGGAAGCAGAATAATGAATTATCAGCATTTTATCTGAGAGATGCACCGACCATAAAGTCGGGCAACAATCCTTGCAAATTAATTTCATTTTATTTCTAAATAGCTTATAGAAAAAGAGTATAAGTAACGGATTGTCTGTTTCCTGATCAACAAAGATCACCCTTTGCTTTGAGAGGGAAGAAGAGTTCATCTTCCTGATTACTTGATAGAAAAGCAAACTTCAATTGTCCATCTCAGTTAATTGCTCACACCCTGTGCTCTCGTGGCGTCAATCCTACGGTCACTGTGGGCGCTCAACAAGCAAGGCAGCAATCCGCAAGGGTGAGCGAGTCTGGATTTTTTAAGAGCCCAAGGGGGGATGTCTGTTTCCACAGCACTCTGTCTGGACCTCTGACATGACTCACATCACCCAGCAGGGCAGTGACGTTCTTCATGCCTGTCCGACCACTACCATGGGCTCCTCAAAGGCAGGCATTTTTTTTCCGTCTTTATCCCCAGGTAGGGTTGCTGGTTAAAATACCAGATGCACAGTTAAAACTGAATGTCAGATAAGCATGCAATATTGGGGACATAACTTATACTAAAAAATACCCCTTGTTTATCTGACGTTCAAATTTCATTGGCATCCCATCCTTTCTATTTGCTAAATCTGGCAATCTTATCCCCAGGGCTTCTTCTCATCTAATCCTCACAGCTCTGAAAAATAGGTATAATACCCATTTTATAGTTAAAGAAACAAAGGCTTAGAGAGGCTAAATAACCTGCTGAGATTACACAGCTAGTAGGTGGTAGAGCTGAATTTGAACCTCTAACTTTACATCTACATGCTCGGTAGACGTTTGGAGAATGAATGAATGAATGCACACCTGCAGAAGATGAGTAGCTAGAGAACCTGTTATGCGCCTTGCTCTGAGTCATCATTCCCTCTCTGGAATCCCAGCCACACTTCCTTATTAGCAAGATTGCTCACTGCAATGACCCTGCCCCATATTCCTCCTCTTGGGAAAGGGCCAGCTTCCCGAGAACAACACTGATGCTGTAGATGAGGTCAGGTTCTCCCTAAGTGAAAACAAATCTCCTGGTGCCAGAAGAGCAGCAGGTGGCAGGGTGGAGTGGGGGGTGTGTCTGGACAGAACAGGCTGCTCACTACCCTGGGAAGCCATCACCCTGGAGTTGGCGGCCTGGAAGCTGACCAGCCCCCACCTGCAGCTGCCCTCCTCTGGCTCAGAGCAGCAGAGCTCCGGACAGGGGTCCCCCGCCCCTCGCTCTAGCCTGTGACCTCAGAGAGCCCACGGTGCAACAAGGCAGGTTTACAGAGAGAACCAGGGTGCGAGGTGGACAATACGTGCCGAAGCAGTTCACACAGGCCCTGCTGTTCCCTCTTCCCGGAATTCTCTGCCCAAGAGCATCCCCACTTCTGCTTAAGTGTCACCTCCCAAGAGAGGCTTTCCAGCTGCTCTGTCTAAAACAGATAAGGTCTCCACCTTATGGCTCAGCACTACCCGAAATCACATCACGATTGAAATGTCCATTTGTTGACTGCTGGTCTCCCGCATAACATATAAGCTCCAAGAACAGCCTCTTGTTCACCGCTTTTGTTTTCCTCACCACCACATCCTCAGCATCTAGAACACTGTCTGGCATACATTAGGCGCTCAGGACATGTCTGCTGAGTGAAAGACTGATGGAGGTCTCGGTGTAAAAAAAACTTTATGTATATATATATATATATATATATACACGTATATATATATATATACACACACACACACACTTATATGGGTATGTGTGTATGTATATATATATTTATATACACCTATGTAAATATACACATGTATTTATATATAGCCATATCCACATACACATACACATACATATAAAACATTAAATACAAGTAATGACGTGTTAAATTTTCCCCAAGTTAGGAGGACTACTTCAATAAATAAAACTAAACTGTCCTCAGCAATCAGCTGAAGCTACTACCTGGCCCATGTGAAAAATGAATGGGTAGCATTTATATGGAGATTTACAGGATATTATTCACTGCTCTAAACAAAAGACTTTTGTAGGGATGAAGTAAAACCATGATTACCCCCAGTAAGTTTTAGGAATATTGTCGGTTATGACAGTTACTATAAAAACATTGCACGGGGCTTCCCTGGTGGCGCAGTGGTTGAGAGTCCGCCTGCCTTTGCAGGGGACAGGGGTTCGTGCCCCGGTCCGGGAGGATCCCACGTGCCGCGGAGCGGCTGGGCCCGTGAGCCATGGCCGATGAGCCTGCTCCTCTGGAGTGCTGTGCAACGGGAGAGGTCACAACAGTGAGAGGCCTGTGTACCGGGGGAAAAAAAAAAAACATTGCATAAAAATACCACATTTTTGTGTCTGGTACAGGAAGCCCTGACAATTTCTTCATTCCCTGCAGTACCAGAATGGAGATGTGGTCCTATGGCCTTGGCTATCTACTCCCAGGCATTCAGAGACAGAGTCTGGCAAGTCAGGGTGTCTGCCTCCAGGAAAATTGTATTTGCTTTTTTTTTTTTTTTTGCAGTACGCGGGCCTCTCACTGTTGTGGCCTCTCCCGTTGCAGAGCACAGGCTCCGGACGCACAGGCTCAGAGGCCATGGCTCACGGGCCCAGCCGCTCCGCGGCATGTGGGATCTTCCCGGACCAGGGCACGAACCCGTGTCCCCTGCAAAGGCAGGCGGACTCTCAACAACTGCGCCACCAGGGCAGCCCTGCATCTGCTTTTTATTGGTAAAAATTTAGAGGCAGCCTCAATTAGAAGGGCTTCCTGTCATGGGATACCGCCTGTAGCTGAGAGATCTGGCTATAGAATTGTTGGACCATCACAAGGCCATGCTCTGCACCAGGATGCCTCCCAAGTCCTCTCAGTTCAGCCCCACCCAAATCCAGACCTTCCATCTTCCTCCAAATCATAAACTCAGCACCAAAAGGGACCTCGGGGCCCCCTATGCCAGGGCCTGGTCGAATCCTTGCTCAGGAGCCCCGGCCTTTTTCAACCGGACCCTTCTGGTGTGCTGGGCGGCAGAGGGAACAGGTACAAACTCCATCTCAGCAGCCCCAGGTGTGAGTCCCGATTCTGCTACTTACAGACGATGGAACCTGAGACAAGTCACATGACCTCACTGGGTCCACGGGGGCCAAGGACAGCTCATACCTCAGGGGACTACTGTGAAGACTGCGTGAGATAACGTCTGGTGAAACGCTTAGAAGGTAGTAAATGTTCAATGAAAGGAGCTGCTCTAGCTGAACAGGCGGCACAGACCGGCAGTGGGAGACCATCTCCCCGCTTATGGGCAGCCTCTCCGGTTCACCCTTCATTTTCTTCTCCCCGGTGTTCCTGCTTAGCTCCCTCTGCACTCTGCCCACCCCCACAAGGCCCACCCCCAATACCTGCCCAATGCCAGTTCAAATTAGGGGGGAGAAGGCACCCCTGCCCTTCTGCTTCCCTCCTCTAAGCCTGATTGGTCTAATACAGAACCTCCTTCATCCCGCCACCCCCCACCTCCCAACCTCCCTTTCCACGCTCCTAATCCACACTTCTGAGTCTCTTATCGCACTTGCCCAGGTGCCCTGTCTCCTCCGCTTAGCTGTAAATTCTCAGAGTCAGGGAATGAATGTTTCATCTTCATAGTCCCAGAACCTAGCACAGGGTCTGGACTGAGCAGGGGCCCAGCATTTGTGTGGGGGTGGGGCAGTGAATGAACAAAGAATTGAATGAATGAATGAGCACACTGGTGAGAACAGAGCACACAACACCCTGAAGGAACGGCTTTCTGGCTACAGGCTCAGGGGCCCCACAAAACTTCCCTTCTTGGCCATTCTAGATCCCAATTCCATCTTCTGGGATTTCTGGATGTTGGAACTGTTTGGTCTCCAGCTCTCTGGGGCCACCCTCCTTTTGGAGGAAACCTCATTCCAGCATGGGTAACCCCCCTACCACACTGACTGGGTCAGGAATGGGCCCAACCAATACTCGGTCAGGACCAGTGAACACCAGATGTTTATCAGGATGTCTGGGAAGGGGAAGGTCATTCTCTCCTCCTGATATGCTGTGACGGAGTCAGGTCTGGGGTATTGACAGCCATCTAGCTACCACATGAGAAGACGAGCTGAAGATAAACCCACACAGGGAGGAAGGGGCCGCTGAAAGGTACCAAGGGCAGCTGAGGCCCGAGGACGTGATGGAGCCTCAATCCAGCAGCCCCTGAACCAGCCCTGTCTCTGGACCTCTCATTTACATGAGCCAGTATCTCCCCTACATGGATGTTTCGGTTGGATATTTCATCACTCGCATCTGAAAGAATCCGAAGACACAAGGCCCTTTTTATCCAAGGACAAAACCAATTCTCTTTGCCAGACAAATCCTATAGAGCTCTTCCATCACAGAGAGCTCTAAAACCAGGAAATGAAGCATCTACTTCTCTTACAAGTGGCCTCACAGATACATTTTTCAGGCCCACCGAAGTGTCTGCTTGTTTATAAAGGATCTCTTGCCTCCATCACACTTGATTTCGCCCACCTTTTGAACCTTGAGACAAACCATGGTAATCCACAAACAAGATACTTCACCCTCATCTCTCAACACTAAATGCCCTGCAAACAGAAAACAGAGATGGGTAAAAAGGGACTCTCCTTCCAGACAGAGAACATAATAAGCAATGGTAAAAGCAGGGGTGGGATCCGGCTGAAGGCTTATTCGGTGAGCTGGGATGAATGACAGGCTGGAAGATCATTGTCTTCCTTTGGAAATAAACAAGGTCTGACCATAAAATCATGAGGTGGGGTGCCTTCTGGTCCAATGTTAATTTCTTTTAGAGTCCCTTTACCCACCAGAGTGATTTTAAAAGCAAATCGATCATTTTTTTTTTTTTTTTTTTTGCGGTACGTGGGCCTCTCACTGTTGTGGCCTCTCCCGTTGCGGAGCACAGGCTCCGGACGCGCAGGCTCAGCAGCCATGGCCCACGGGCCCAGCCACTCCGCGGCATGTGAGATCTTCCCGGACCGGGGCACGAACCCATGTCCCCTGCATCAGCAGGCGGACTCTCAACCACTGTGCCACCAGGGAAGCCCAAATCGATCATTTTTAAAAATCAAAATTTACTCTTATTAATCAGGTTGTCAAATTTAAATCTACAGAAATATTAAAGTAAATCTTTGTTGAAGCTCACAGTTGTGTGCAATCAAGATTATGCTCATAATCAAGTACTAGGGACAATGAATTTAATGTAGAGGGTGTGGCCTGGCTTTAGCAAATCTTTAAAGTGATCCAGAACACCAGGACCATTCCTCAGTGCTAAAGGCTAAGCCGGCCATGACAAGGGTGTCAGCCATCACCCCTTTATGAGGGCAATTACAGTTCAGTGACTTTGGGGGCTCAGGGTGAATCATTCAAGAAACACTCATCTGAGGATGAGGTTGTGGAGAAACCCAGCCTTTGAAGTCCCTGGAGTCACTGGCAGAAAACTGCAAAGCACAGACTGGAAAAATCTTTTGCCTTCTTTGACAGACACCTACCCAGCCTGAAACACAACAGTGTCATTAACCAGCTACAACAGCTGGCTGCCAACCCAATCAATATTCCTCCCTGCCTTCTTCCTTACTAAGAGAACTCTGATTGAGTAGTGGTGGTGAGAAAAATATGTCCAGCTAAAGAACTAAATTTCTTAGCCTCCCTTGGAAAAATGGTGGCTGGGGGGCTAATTGTTGGCCAAAAAGATAAAAGCAGGATTACTGGGTAAGGCATCAGTGAAGTTCCTTAAAAGAAGGGCTGACTCCACTGGCAGGCACCCTTTCCCCCACCCTTCATCACTCTTCATCCTGCTTAAGATGTAGAAGTGATGACTGGAGCTGTAGCAGCCATCTTGGGACCACAAGGGTACCTTAAGAATGCAAACCACATGCTAAGGATGGCAGAGAAGAAAGACAAAGGATCCTGAGATGTTGTAGACCCACCTTCCCGATCTTGGACTGCCTACATGCCTTGGACTGTTATAAAAGAGAAAACCACCTCGCTGTCTTGTTTAAGCCACTGTTAGTTTGGTCTCTGACACTAGCAGTCAAATACAATCTGACATCAGATTGGCCAGTTAAAATCAAGTGTTCTTACTGGTCAAGGATGGCATGTTCACTTCTGGTCACCTTCAGCAATCAGAATGCTCTAACTGAATACATTGGTTTGTGCTCCAGTTCAGGGCGAGCTGATCAAGTAATAGCTTCACGGAGTATAGGGCAGAAAAGGGGACAAAAGAACTGGAAGATCCAGACTCTTCCCTCAACGAGTTTATGGTCTAATGGGAGAGGCAGGTCACAGTCACAGCAAAAGATTTCCAACAGCATAAGGACCTGTATGATCCACAGCCGAAGTGTTTCAGACAGTAAGCAAATGCTGTGGGATTTCAAAGACAGAGAAAGCTGCTTGTTCTGGGGCAGCCCCAGGACAGATGAAGGGCTTGGCTTGGAGCAGTGCAACTGAAAGGAGGGGAGGAAAGGAGCCATTCCAGGTGGACAAATAGCCTGAGTAGAAGCTTAGAATAAGGAATGAAAGTGTTCAGGGGAGGGTGAGAGTAGCCTTGGAGGCTACAGAGGTTCCACTGAGGCAGGTAGGGGGTGTCAGGATGAGGAGCTTGGACTTGACCGTGCAGCCAAGAGGGAAACCATACTATCAGAGCAAGGCTAATCAGGCGTGTCAGGAAGAACAGACTGAGACGAGGAGGAGGTGGAAAACAAGACTAAGGTGAGGCTCCAGTAAGGAGGCTGACTGTGGTCTGTGGGCTCCTGGGACATTGTGAGTGGGGATGGGGCCAGTGTAGCAGATGGGATGACAGGAGCAATGGTACCACCACAGTCTGTCTGGCTGAGGGTCACTCTGGACAGCTAGAGGGACAGGGCAAATTGACTGCACATCATCCCTCTTCTCCTCCCCTGCAGGCAGGTTCATTGGATGGAAGCTTTGACATTCATACTCCTCCAGTCCCCCAAGGAAGAATAAAGAGTGTGAGTCTGGCATCCATACAGAAAGAAAGATGCTAGCACTGCTCCAACTGACAGTTCAGGGTTCCAGACACAAGATCGTGATGACTTGGAATGGAAGTGACCTCACCTGTCATCGAGAAGTCACAGAATTCTAGAATAGCATGGGCTCCTGGAAGGCTCCTGAAGGACCATCTCACCCACCAGTTTTCAAAGTGGGTTCAGTACAGCAGTAGGGTCCCCTATACACAAAGCAAAACAACTCTGCTTTTTCCTGTTTCACGTACTGATGTTCCCCAAAAAGCTGTATTCCAAGCCAAAGGGTCACCACCAAGTCTGAAAGCCACCAACAAACAACTCCCTCCCTCATCTTACTGAAGCCCACTGAACGCTGCACTCCCTTTTTTGTCACCCCCATTGAACTTGTAATGACTCAGCTAACATTTACATTTCCTAGACAGCCTCACAAGTTTGGGGCAAGGCTATTCCCATTCACTGCTGGGCCCCCAGCTCCTGGCACAAAACCCACCACAAGGTAGGTGCTCCATAAGCATCTACTAAACAGAGCTATGACTGAAAGGGGTTGGAGGTGGCTTTCAGTGCAACAGCGGCAGAGCCACGGTGACTCAAGCCTGGGCCGCGCCCAGTTATTGCAGGCGACCGAGCTCGGGCATGTGGTTAACAGGGCATCCTTGGCTCCTTGGCTCAGAGTTCCCAGGTACCTATGGCAGGGCTTGGAGTCTGTGCCCCAGCCCTTCCCACGCCACTGTCTCCTACCTGCATTACAGCTCACGGCATCCTATGCTTGAGTAATGGTTCAAGCTCGTCAAGGGCACCAACTACATCACATCCATCGTGTCTCTCAGGCACCCAGCCTGGCCAAGAACAGACACTCAGCCCTGCCTTTCTGCTTCTCCTCACCAAATTTGTGATCTTTTACAAACATTTGGTAAGTCTTTGAAAGTGCAGTTGGGAACGTGCAGATGGTAAAGTGACTAAGCTAGAAAAATTCTCCATCCTGGGAAATCTCTGGTGAATCTTCCAGGAGTGTTTTTTTTTTTTTTTTTCCCTGCCTGAGTGCTCATTTCTCTTCTTCTCTCTAAAATGGGAAGGTTGGCCTTAATCAGCCCCTGAGGGCAGCATCAATGCTCCATGTAGTTGTAGGAAAAGAGACCGGTGAACTGTATAAACAAGGAATCACATTGCAGGCACCAACTGTGTTTTCATTCCACATCTCTGAGCCCAAACACCTGTAGAACCAGACTTCCTATCCAGATTTGTAGAAGACATGCCGCACCACCCACAGGGAGCGGGAGATGCAGGAGAGGACTCACTATTGACTTTGCATGAGATTCTAATGACCTCAACAACTATGTAGAGTGTGTGTGTGTGTGTGTGTGTGTGTGTGTGTGTGTGAGTGAGATACCTCAGTTGGGCAGTGAAACTCTCAGAATGACCTTTCTGAGGCCAATCTCAACTCAGTTTCTTGATGTCACCACACAGGGCCTTTTCTTTCCACTAGGCAACTCAGTTTTAGGGCCTCTTCTTGGGCCTACAAAAATATCTGATGCCTTTTAAGTTAAAATTATCGGCTATAAAACATGAAAAGAAAACTGCAAGGCCATAATTAATAACTGTAATTAATTGTAATTAAGTGGCTAAAATCCGTACCATGAAATCAACATCATGAATTGCTGACTTCTATATTCATAACAGTCTCATTATTGTTGGGGTGAGGGTAGGGAAGCTGGTTAGGTTTTTCTCATTTTGCGAGAATTCCTGAGGACACGTGACGATGGGAGAGAAATCAGAGCCCACGGTAAAACAGGTGAGATACACACAGAGCAAAATAATTCCCAAAGCAAAACCAGTACAATTTTTTTCCAGCCATAACACATACTTAACGGGGTATGTTTGAGGGTGACACGGGATGGTCCCTCCAAAGATAGGGTGGCTAGAGTTTTGGAAGATGTTAAAACCATGTATATGACAGTCTACAAAATTTTAGCTATCAAAACTCAGAAGATATGGCAAATGTTTGATTTCTGACAATTCTGCTGAGCTGATGTAGGCACTTGTGCATGCGTGTGCGTACACACACACACACACACACACACACACACAGTGGCTGCCTGCTTCTCGGGTCTCTGCTGCAGTAACAACTACTTCCCTTCACTTTATCCAAACGAAAACAAACTGAAGCTTTCCTTGATGTACGACGCATGATCAATAACCTCCCACTTCTCTTTTCATAGAAAACTCATTTTACTTTAAGGCAAACATGATGAGTGATTAAGATCCATAACAGAGACCCTGTGGATGGAATACATAAGGATTTCTGACTGTGACAGTCCTTGCAATGGAAAACTTTTGGCAAATTGAAGACCTAGCCGGCAGCATGTCTACCACAGGGCACACCCATCTTTCCAGGTACCCAGGAAAGACCTCTTTGGTGTGGGGACGGGATGGATTTTACAGCTGAGCTGAGCACCCTGGGCTTTGTGAGCCTCTACACGTGTTTTCCTTCAGCAAGAGTGAGCTCAGGCTGGGCCACCTGTTCCTCTAGAAAGTTCCACTATAGGGGAGGCTCAAGTAGCCCATGATGGAGGCCCCTTCCTTTGGGGCCAGTGGGAAGTTGGTGAAGGGTCCATCTGCAGTCTGCAGAGCCCACAGAAGCTCTGATAATCCAGAGGTTACCTCCTCCCACGGCCCCTTCTCTATTCTTTCTGAGTGGACAATCCACACACTTACTGACCTTCAAGGAGCAGCATCTGAAGCCCAAATCAGAATGGTCTGGGGGGTCCCTCCTATGGCTGAAAATGGAAAGGTGGGAGCCAGGGTCAGACTCAAGGTTCCACTGAGACCTGAGAGGATGCAGGGGAAGGAGAGAATAACTCTATACATCCAAAGGTTGGGGGATCCAAAGGCTGGGGTAATCTCTACATCTTGATGAGTCTTCAGATGGGGCCCCTGTGTACTATTCACACATCTGCTTGGGATAGTCAGTCCAACTTCTCAAAATACTTGAGTGCCAAGAATGCTCATGGAGTGCTATTGGGAAGCACAGAAAGAGCAGCCAACAGGGTTAACGGGAAAGCCTGAGGATAACGCACCAGGTGACTGGGGTAGGAATCCCAGGTCCTGCTCCCCCAGTGCGTGGCCTGGAGTGAGTCCCTGAGCTTGTCTGAGTCAGTTTCCCTGACTGGGAGGTGGAACTAACAACACTGACCTCAACGGCGGGGTTGGAGGGCTTAATGAGAGAATACCGGGAAATTAATTGCTCAGCAAATCCTGGCGCAGCAGACCTCCATAAACGGGACCCAGCGTTAACCACAACTAAGGAAAGAAAACAAAGCCATGTTTCTTTTGTTCCTGGGGCAGCATGGCATGGTGGAGAGACGCCAATCTGGGGGTTCAGGGAGCTGAGGCTGGCCACACCGTAAACTCAGAACTTTCTACCTCTAAAGCTCGGGATTTTGTCTCACCTACTGAGCTCGCTCATCTGCCAGTGGCTGTGTGGCCTCACACATGTCTATTCATCCCTGTGGTTCTCAGGTGTCTGCTTTGCAAAATCCGCCTGATACCCAGACTACGCTGCATCAGGAGAGCTGGGCAGGCTCCTTCCAGTTCTAAGATGCAAGAGTCTCTGCAGACACAGCTTTCAACTTGGAATTAGAGCAAGGTGCCATCTCACAGGAAGAAACCGGGTATAAAGGAATAATGAGCAATCATTTCTTTTCTGTTCTTCAAAGAGAAGCAAGCTTTGAAAAGGAGAGATCGTCAGTGCAGAGAAGTCAGAAACAGAGGAAGACACCCAGCCAGTTAGCCAATGGTTAGCACCGGGCTTCCTGTCCTTGAAGTTCCATTGATTCATGGTTCATTTCACAGACCACAAATATTTATTCCATGCCCACTATATGCCAGGTGATTGTGGTGAATGAATCAGACAAGCTCCCCTGCTTGAATGGAGCTTACATTCTATGGCCTCCTTCATTCATTGAACAAATATGTTTAAGTGCCTACTATGTGCCAGATATGGTACCAGAGATGCAAAGATGAAGAAGACATAGTCTGACTTGTAAGGATTAACAGGTGAGTGAACTATTCAGTATAACCTGATGAGTGCCATAATAATAGAGGTTTCAGATGACTGGGGAATGATAATCCCAACAATAACAGCTGACACGCATCGAGCACTCACTACCCCAAACTCAGTGCATATAAATGTCATGTCACTTCATTTTTTATCCCCAAAATACTCCTACGAGGTGGCCACTCTTACAGAGGAGGAAACTGAGGCTGAGAGAGAAGACCTTGTCCAAGGTGGCACAGCCAGTAAGGGATGGCCCTGGGATGGGCACCCAGGCTTCTGGCCTCAGACCCTTGGTTACATGACATGATACACCATGTTGACTGCTCTCCAAAGCATCAACCAGATTAGACATTTTGGTGGTAAATAACTTAAGACCCTGTGAGTCACAATATCCTAAAGTCACCATCTTCTATGTTGGGGTTTAGGAATTCAGGACGGATCCTTTCTGTTTATGTAAAATTGGTTTAGCCACAAAACCCCTTAGAAAAAAATATACATGTTTCTTTAATACAGAGGCAAGCCAGTTTGAACCTCAGACCTTTGAAAACCACAGGTGAATGTGCCGACTTCAACAAATGAAAGCAAGCACTTTGGCATGGAAAGTTGGAATGTGTCTGGCTGGACAGGGTTATTTTGGGTTCCAAGACAGCTTTGATAGCAGTTCTACCTCTGCTCCGTCATATCAGAAATGCCACCTGGGAGGTGAGGATGCAGCAGTCAGCGGGGGAGGAACAAAAAGAAGAGCTTTGCATCAGGCAGCGAGCCGAACTGCAAATAATTGTGAGGATGGGGAGAGGAGAGTCACGTTCGACTCTGAAACATCTGGTTAGTGGACCCTGCATTCTACCAGTTCTTCCTTTTCCCAGTATTGGTTCCCCTCATTCCCTTTTTCTCTTTTCCATCTCTTTTGGGTCCAGGAGCTCTACAAGATTCCAAGCACAGCACTTAGCTTTCTCCCCTCTCACCACCCCACTTCGCTCAGTGCTTCTCCGAGCCTCAGCGGGACACGCTCTCCTGGATTGTCTCCACAGCCAAAGCCAAAGCACATTGTGTGATTCCCTGCTCCCTGGGTAGCCTGAGCCTCCTGGGATGTCAGAGCAGCAAGGACTTGCTAATCCTCCAGGCCAGTGCCTTTCAAATTTGATCTGGCAACAGAATCCCTTTTTCAAATGCATCTTATGCAAAAGTCCGATATAAAAACAGAGGAAAGGGTAGCAACTCTGATGAAATGTGTGTGTGTGCGGGGAGTCTCCCCATGTGACCCCTGTAGGACTCCCTAAGGCCCTTTACAGGAACCTAAGACTCAAGAAAGCCCAGACTGAAGTCAACAATTTGGCCTAATTCTCTCAATTTATAGATGACATACTGAGGCCATTTTGCCTCCATCCCTTTGAGAAAACATCCAAAACATCCTTCTGGTTCACTATGGTTAGTGTGATTCCCATTAAGCACATCAGTGATGCTTGTTCACTGGGCCTCAAACAGTGCCCAGTGATAGCAGGCAGAAATATTCCCACAGCTCGGGGAGCAGTGGTGGGAACTACCTTGCTTGTCACATGACACAGTTGATCACTTTCTCCTCCTAGATATTTTCTTCTGTTGTCTTTTAAGATATTTTCTGGCTCTCCGTCTTACTGGCTGCTCCTTCTCAGTCTCCTTTGCTGGGTTCTCCTCTTCTGCCCAGGTCAAGGAAGGGCTCCATCCTGGTCCTCCGGTCTCTTCTACATTCACTCCTTAGGTGACCTTGTCCTGTCTCATGGCTTTAAAAACAACTCGCATGCTCCCAGCTCCCAAATTTGTATCTCCAAACCATCCTCTCTCGTGAACACCAGCCATGGCTATCCAACTACTACCTGACAGCTCCACCTGGATGTCTGAAAGGCACCTCAAACTTAGTACATCCCGATCTGGACTTCAGATCTTTCCACTATTCCAAACCTGCTCTTTCCAAGGTCTTTCCCACCTAGTTTATGGCAACTCCACCCTTCCCTTTGTTCAGACTGAACCCTGGAGGCATCCTTTTTTTTTTTTTTCCCAAGTTATCCCCCCTCCCTTTGGTAACCATAAGTTTGTTTTCTATGTCTGTGAGTTTGCTTCTGTTTGGTAAATGAGTTCATTTGCACTATTTTTTAGATTCCACATATAAGTGATATCACATATTTGTCTTTCTCTGTCTGGCTTACTTCACTTAGTATGATCATCTCTAGGTCCATCCATGTTGCTGCAAGTGGCATTATTTCATTCTTTTTTATGGCTGAGCAATATTCCATTGTATATATGTACCACATCTTTATCCATTCAGCTGCTGATGGAGCCTTAGGGTGCTTCCATGTCTTGGCTATTATAAATAGTATGACTATGAACATTGGGGTGCGTGTATCTTTTTGAATTAGAGTTTTCCATATATATACCCAGGAGTGGGGTTGATGGATCATATGGTAACTCTGATTTTAGTTTTCTAAGGAACCTCCACAGTTGTCCATAGTGGCTGCACCAATTTACATTCTCACCAACAGTGTAGGAGGGTTCCCTTTTCTCCACACCGTCCCTGGAGGCATCCTTGACTCCTCTTGTTCTCTCACACCCCACACCCAGTGCAGCAACATCTTGCTGACTCTTCCTTTCCATTATGACCCAAATCCAATCACTTCTTAGCACACCTGCACTGCTACCACCCTGGCCCAGGCCACCGTCATCTCCTATCTGGATTATTGTAAGAGCCTCCACACACCGGTCTCCCTGCCTTCCCTCCTGCTCTTGTAGAGTCTATTTTTGACCAGCAGCCAAAGTGATTCTTTCTATTTTGTTTTATTTTTAAAGGAAGAATGGGATTTTATTTATTCATTTATTCATTTATTTATCTGTATTTATTTATGGCTGCGTTGGTCTCCATTGCTGCACGTGAGCTTTCTCTAGTTGTGGCAAGCGGGGGCTACTCTTTGTTGCGGTGCGCGGGCTTCTCATTGCGGTGGCTTCTCTTGTTGTGGAGCACAGGCTCTAGCACACAGGCTTCAGCAGTTGTGGCGCATGGGCCTAGTTGCTCCCTGGCATGTGGGATCTTCCTGGACCAAGGCTCAAACCCGTGTCCCCTGAATTGGCAGGTGGATTCTTAACCACTGTGCCACAAGGGAAGTCACCAAAGTGATTCTTTTTAAATCCTAAGTCAGACCTTCAAAACCTGAGTCAAAATCCTGCAGTGGCTTCCTAGTTCACGGAGAGCAAAACCCAAAGTCTACAGTAGCCTATGAGGACCTACCCCAGCTGGCTCCTAGGGACTCTCTGTTTTCCTGTCTTATCCCTCTTGGCTCTCTCACTTCTCTCCATCACAATGGCTTCTTTGCTATTCCTACCTCAGAGCCTTTATACTGGCTATATCTCTCTGCCTGGAACACTCTTCCCACAGATACTCACATGGTAAACCCCTCACCACCTTCACCTCTCCCTGCACCAACATCACATTGTCATTGAGACCACCCTGACCACACTATTTATAATTACAACCCACCATCACCAGCCCTCCAGATCCGCCTTACTCTGATTTATTTCTTCCATGGTAGATATCAACTTCTAACATCCTATATTATTCACTTATGTTGACTGTTTAGGGTCTCCCTCCACTAGAATGCAAGTTCTATGAAGGCAAGAATTTTTGTCTGTTTGTGCACTGATGTATGCTAAGTGCCCAGAACCATGCCTCTTCCATAATAGGCTCTCAATAAACATTTTTGGGATGAATGAATGATTATCTTGCAGCTTGCAGATCACTTTCACATCTGAGGACTCATTTGAGCCTCAAAACTCTGCTGGTTTTTTTCAGATAAGAAAACAAGCCCAGAGAGACTAAATCGCTAGTCTGAGATCACACAGCTTGTTCCACAGTGGGTCTCATGCCCTCCTCTTCTGTCCTTAAACCCTCAAGTGCATCTGATCTGACCACACTGGTGCCAATCTCTCCAAGGCCCAGGCCCCACCTGCCTCCCCAAACTCATAGCCCGGCTTGCTGGGGACCACATTTACAGGCTCAGTACACAGGATGCTTCCCGCCCCCCCACCCAGAGGAGCATTTGTACACTTTCACTCAAATGAACTCATATCTGGTTTCTAGGGACCATGTGACATAGACATCATCTTCCAAGGCCAGATTCTAACCCAAAGACCCTCCTCCCAAATACAGGAGGGACACTGATACGCTGCCCACCCCCAGCCTTCTGTGAACACACATTATCGCCACAACTGGACATTCTGTAAGGAATGAGGGAGGAGGTGCGGGCAGCAGGGAGGGGAGAGAGACACTGCAAATCAAGAAGAGGTCCTCCTCGTTCTTTCTTACCAATCAGAGGCTGAAATGTGGGGTCACAAGTACAACTTAATAACTGCTTCTAGCCTCCTGCTGAGAAATTTCTTTCGGGCCTGAGTCCCAGGAAGAGCTACAGCAGCTAGTTTATTTCTGTCTCATCCATCACACTGAATTGTGTATCTGCTCACCATGGCTCCTTTTTTGCACAGGCTACTGGGAAACCCGAGGGCAGCAAATCCTGGTTTTCAGGCCTTCAGACTCCAGGACCTATACCAGAGGCCCCCTGGGGCCCTGGTTCTCCAACTCGCAGATGGCATATTGTGGGATTTCTTGGCCTCCATAGCCACGTGAGCCAATTCCTGTTATACCTCTGTTTCTTTGAAGAACCCTAACACAGGGGTAAACACTCAATCAGTGTTAGCTTTTACCGTCACTAAGTGCTGGTAATCGTTTTCCAAAGTGTTGCCTCTTTTGACACTTGTAACTTTGTATGAATACCAGAACCTGGTAGTATCATGATTTCCCATTCTTACATGAGAAAACAGGTTCAGAGGGATCGCAGCCTGTCCAAGGTCGCACAGCATGGGTACACCCTGCTACGCCTGAGCCTAGGTCTTCCCCCTCACTGGAGTACTCATCTCCCCTCCTGTACCCCCTCCTCCCCCCTCCCCAGGCTCCCAGCAGCCCCCAGAGTTTCCACATGATGGGACCATCAGAGGCCATGAAATCACCAGCTTGCTCTTGGTCTGTTCCTTAATCCACAGCTCTCGTGCTGGGAGGAAGGAGGACTTCGAGCAGCAACCAAATCAGCAACAGCAGGGGAAGCAGGTGGGGAGGCGTGGAGGAGGTCGGGATGCAGAGAGAGGCTGGGGCCCCACCCCTGGCCCCTGGAACTGAGCCTTTGGTCCCACACCTGCACCAGCCTGCACCAGTGATCTGAATATGAAGCATCGAGAGACTCATAAACTGGCCCCCAAAATGGCAGCTGCAGGACGGAGCGAGCAGGAGTGGGGGTGAGGGTAGGTTTCTAAAGACAGAGGAACAGATGCAGAATTCGGAGACGCTGACCCGTGGAGGAGATGCCCGGTCCTTCTCCCCTGCCGGCCCTGATGGAAAACTCCAACATGGGAAGAGAATTTTGAGTCTTAACCCCAACCCCACACCGGGCCCCAAATGTCTCGTCTCCCTGTGCTGGTCACAGCCAGCCCAGAAGCACAAGGGAGGGGCAGCTGGACTCAGCCCACATCGGAGGGGGCTTGGTCCTCGGGCCCCATGAACCGCTCCTAAGCAGGTCCTGCCATGGGTGCAGTTTTACATCGGGGTGATTCTTTGTGAATAAACTAAACCTGCCTCAGGCCTGCAAGCTGCATGAGGGCAGGAACCATGTGTAGTTTTGCTCACAAGGGTGAACCCAGGCCCTAACCCTCAAAGTCAGCCAGAAAAAGGCTGTAGGGGCTGAGGGAGGAGGCCGAGGGAGGGAAACACCATGTATCCATGTATGCTCCCCAGTACTTGACATTTTAGAGGTATCGAGAGAGAGACAGAGACAGAGACAGAGAGAGACAGAGAGGCAGAGAGAGAGCGGGAGACAGAGAGGGAGGGAGGGAGGGAGAGGGAGAGAGAGAGAGAGAGGGAGGGAGGGAGAGGGAGGCAGGAGGTGATCTGTGTGTGCACGTTTGTCACACACATCCTGAGCCCCTGGGTGGCACTGTGAGCTGGGATTAGGAAGAAACAATGGCACACGCTACCCGAGAACCCCCACTGAATCCAAGCAACCTCAGCTTCCTTAAGGTCCCACTCACCCTGTAGAGCTTCCTCTCTGATTTGCTTTCAGATGTTAATGTACTGGGGAACCACTAATTTGATTCTACCTTCAGCACACCTGATCTGCACAGTAATTGCTTTCCTTGGCTCAAGCTATGGAGACCTCTGCAAGCTTCCAGACTAGCATTCCCTTCTGCTGTGAGACGTACGTAGAGTAAAACCCGCAATGTTACACCCAGGTGGCAAATTAATCTCCAAAACTGCTGTCTGTCGTCAAGGCAGCCTCTCACCCCACTCTGCCTCCCAGGAGTGATCTGGTTTGGAGGAGACAGTGCATCACAGTGGAGGGGAGATGGGCTAAGAATCCAGAAACCTGGGATACTGGTCCAGATCTGCCATGTGACCTTGTGACCTTGGGCAAGGCAGTATCTCGCTCTGGACCTCAGTTTTCCCATCTGTAAAATGTGAGAGTTGAACCAGAAGCTCCGTTGGGATGAGGCGTGGCACAGGTGGGAGGAAGGTGGAATGCGACGTCCCTCAGGCTCAAGTTCAAATCCCTGCTCTGCCATTTATTGTCTTAGCAACTCTGGGAAAGTTACTAAATGTTTCACAGCCTCAGATTCTTCTTGTGTAAGATGGAGGTGATGACAATACCTGACTGCCCTTCCCACATTCACCCTTCCCTTCCTGTCTGCTTTCTGCACTGCAGCCAACATGAGCTTTTTAGAACACAAATCTGATCACAGCATCTCCCTCCTTAAAAGCTTCCAAAGGCTCTCCAGTGTCCTTGGGAAAGACAGACTCCTTAATCTGGCAGGTGCTTAGTCCAGCTCCACTCACTTGGTTCTCCCATTCCAGCCACACTGGCTGCTTTCCTCCTTACCGAACTCCCTTCTGCCACAGGCCCTTTGCACATTCTGTTTGCATTCATGGAGTACTCTTCTACCTTTTCAACCAAATACACCATTCTTCAACCTCATTCAAGCCTCACTCTTCCTTGCTTCCTATCCTCACTCCTGACTACATCCAGAGCCTCAGTAAAGACTCTTACAGCCTCATGCATCTCTCCTTTGTAGCTACTGCCACAGCTGTAAATTTACATCTGCATGATTGATTGTTTGATGACACAACTAAGTCCACTACAGGCCTGCAATCTCCATGAGGGCAGAGACCATGTTGCTTAACATCTAACACAGTGCCTGTAGAAAAAGTCGTAATGAACATAATAAAATCCAACAATGCCAACATTTATTAAGCAATTTCTACATGCCAGTCACCTCCCAAAAGCTCTAAGAATTAGGTTTTATTATCTTTCTCATTTAACAAAAGAGAAGACTGAATAACAGAGAGGTTAGGTAACTTGCCCAATATCACACAGCTAGTGAGTGGTCAAATCATGTAAGTCTGGTTACTGGCAAACTACTTAAAACCTTTCACTCAATAAAATGAAGCAGGGTACAGGGAACAGATCTTTAAGCAAGGAGGCTGGCACTTCTTAAGCATTTAATAATAATAATAATTGCTAACAGACAGTGAGTTTTTATGATATGTTCAATATTATTCTGAGGATTTTACATAAATTAACTCATGCTCCCAATGATCCTCAGTGGTGGAGGGGGGAGCACTACCATTATCCTCATTTAACAGATGAGGAAACTGAGGCTCAGAAAGATTAACTGGCTTGCCCATGGTCACCTGGCTTATGGGTGGTAGAGACTTGGTCCACCTAATTCCAGAGTCTGGGAAAATCCAGTCTGTGATTCTCCGGGAGGACAGATTCCCCACCAAGCCTCATATTTCTACATTCAGTTCTGGTGAGAAGGCCTGAGCTCCTTCTGGCTCTGAGCCTACCCAGCTAGACAGGATATGGAAGGAGCTGTCCCCTGGAGGCCACAAAGCCACCCGCTGCTCTGGGGTCTCGGCTGAGGAGGCTACAAAGCAACGTCATGGACAGCTGGGCAGTGACTCACGGGGCAGCCAGGGAAGAGGAAGCCAGCAGGGGCTAAAAAAAAGACGTATGACCACATATTATACAAAGGAGGATCATCAACCATGACCACCAGCACCAGGGTAAGCACCGTTTCCACTCCACACACTCCTCAAGCTGCCCTGGAGTCCATCTGGGATCCTCTCAGAGTTTCATTTGAACTGGATTTCACCACTGTGCCATAGCTGTTCAGAGCACAGACTCTGGACCCCAAATTCCAACTCTACCCCTTAGTAGCTATGGCATCTCGGACTGGTCACTGAACCTGTCTGAGCCTCAGTTTCCTCCCCCAATAAAATGGGGATAAGAAACACGCACCTCACAAGAACAGTGTGAAGATTAAATGAGCTAACGTGTGTGAACGGCCCCATACAGTACCTGGCTCAGCAACTGTTAGTTCCCGCAGTGGATGAAATGCAGGGGGTGGCAGAGGGGAGAAGACAGGCATGTAGTACAATTTGCCTGGAGCACCCACTCTTTTCGATTCATATTTTAACCATGCCTGAGAGCTTCACACCAATTCGTTGTTAATCCATATAGCATCCCACTTCCAGAACAGGATGAAAATAACAAGAATAATAAAGATAAAGGATAACAGCTGTTAAGTATATACCACGTACGAGACACTGGGGAAAACACTTTGCACCCACCATATTATTATTTTAATATTACTTTGATCTTCATAAACATTCCATAAGGCAGTCCAGAGCCAGACTGCCCCAGTTCAAATGTGACCCAAACACTTGCTAGCTGTGTCGCCTTAGTCAAATTCTTGAATTTACTTCCTAATTGACTTCCTAACCTGTAAAATGGGAACAATAATAATATAGCACCTATTTCATATAGTTGTGGTGAGGATTCAAATAGTTAATATATGATGGCGGAGATGTCTAGCACTCTACCAAAAACTGATGCCCCTCTAACAGTACAGAATTGTGGCTGGGAGTGGCTGCCTTGCCAGAGACCATAATTCCCAGCCTCTGATATCTAGTTGAGGCCACATGACTGAATTCTGGTGTTTGGAATGTGGAAGCAATTAGTATACCCACATCCCAGACTCTCCTATAAAAACATCCCCATCCTCCACACTGTTGACCCCAATCAAGGAAGCTCCTGGGAGTCACGTGTTCCAGAGGGCAGACCCTCCATCAGATTCCATGGAACACAGTGCTTCCCTACCCTCCCTTCAACTGGACTCAACAGGAATGAGAAAACAACTTTTATTGTGTTTAGCCACTAAGATGTTAGGGTTTATCTGATGCCACAGCTTGCATTATCCTAACAAATAAAGAAATTGACACCGTAAGTGGGTTCCTTACATATGTGGCATTGGCTTAGAAGTCAGATGGTGGGGTATGATGTTTGAGGCTGGAAAACTGGAGCGCCATGTTATACAGCAATTAAAGGCTTGGTTAAACTGTCACCTATGATAACTTAGAAGGCAGAACTCATGCCTACTGAGCCTGTAAGCGCTAGAGGAAAAAGGACTGAAAATAATAGTAAGAGTTTGCTGCTTGTCCCTGGCTGAGTTTAGCAAGGTATTAGGGAAAGAGAGGATCTCAGGCATGAATTAGTCAGTTTGCAAGTAAAACTGGAAAGGAATAGTGGACACATGAAGAAGACAATATTCCTAGATCCCAAACAATAAGAGCAAAGATTGAGCAGACTTCTAAGTGAAATAAATATCAGATGAAGTGTATAAGCTTCCCACCACATAAGCCTGATGGCCTCAAGGTAGCTGTCATTAAGTTGAGTGAGAAATAGAGGAATGGGGTTAAGAAAGCCAAGAAATAATCCAGGCTTGAGAATTAGGTCTAGGAAATAACTTTGACTGCTGGCACACTAGACGTCATAGATGAAAATCCTACTAAGTTGTTGTGGGAATTGTTTTAGCAAAATCTATAAGCTTGGATTTTAAAAACCTTTTACCGTTAATGCATTAAAACAATCCTTGGGCCCCTTAAAGTTCAAGGGCAGGAACTAGGTTACACAAGATTTAGAGCCTCAAGGAGGTCATATTCCCCAAGACCCACTTCAAGTGTGGCCAAGAGGATTAATGGACAAAGAAAATCCTGCCACAGGGCAGAGTCACGACCATGGAGGACAATGAACCAGGAAACTGCTTCCAGAGAGCAGAATCAGGGCTTAAGCAAGGAACCTCACCCACTTCCAGGGCACGGTCACACAGTGTCTGCTTGGCAAGATTTCATAACTACTAAGGGCCAGTGACTTCTGTGTGTCTTCCACTGTTGCTTTTTCCTAATGGGTTATCCTCCAATATGGTATATGGGCACAGAGGGGAAGATAATGAGTCTCTTTTAGCTCATGGGTCTCTGAACCATAAGAAGTCATATTCAATCCCATGGATAGGACAGGAATTCACCCAAAGATCTTGAACTTTAAGTTGGAAGCACTGATTGGCTAGAACATGAATATCCTCCCTTAGGGGAAGGGAAGCATGTTTTGTGTGTGAGAAGAAGGAGGCACATAGATATTTGGTGGCCAAGGGCGCCAGTGACACATCTGGCCAATGATATATGGGCATAGTGATGAAGGCTCCTTTCAGGCTTAGCCCATAACACCTTTCTTAAGATCCTCCATACTCTCCTTCTTTCTCTACCTACTGGCTGGATAAATGTCCAAGGAAGGCCCCAAAGTCCACATATTGAAGATAAAGAAAGCACTCTCTCCATCAGTCTTGGTACTTAAATGACCCTCCAGCACCCTCCCACCACACTCCTCCCAAAATCAGACTTTAGTGAGTAAGAAAGGACCTTCTATTGTGTTAAGCTCCTAAGATTTGGGGGTTGCCTTTTATAATAGCTAATATAACGACAACAATTATAACATATAGCACTCTTTGAACAGTGCCTGGCACATAATAAGCACTATACAAGTGTAGCTATTATTATTACAATACCCATTTTACAGACAGGGAAACTGCAAGTTATGGGTGTGTCTGACTCCAAAATCAATTACTATTTTATATTTACTTCTCAGTAAATGATAATCAGACCCATTTTATAGGTAAGTTTGGTGTCTGGCTCAAGGTCACAAATAATAACAGACCCAGAATTAGAGGCCTTTCTTCTATTCAAAGGCCATTAGCCACCCCACCCCTGACCCCAGATCTCCAGGTTGGTCCGCCATTGTTTATTTTGTTGTTATTTTTATGGTGTGTTTCAGGAAACATTCTACTTACAAATGCCCCAGCACTGAACTGGCAAATCTGAATAGAAAACCAAATAACCCTCCACTGACCCGAATTCCAAGTTTTAATTTACATTAAGCTAGTTAATTAAAAACATGCTCTGTGAGCACAGACACTGACATGGCTTGCTGCTGAGATAGCTTCTGCAGTTCTTTGTAAAAAGCTGGGTTTCTTCTGTGATGTTTTTGTCCAGCACAGCAACACTGTACCATGGAACAGCGCGACCAGCTCCGGGGATGTGGACAGGGTGATGGGCGGAGCCAGGGGAGCAGGCAGCAAAACTGCTGAGTAAGCATTTAGTTTATGAGCAAAAGACCTGAACACCAACTTACCCACCAAACCAGTGCTGGTGAGGCGAGGGCTCATGTTAATTAAAGTTTATAAAGTGATTGGGGATCCCAGCAATGAAAGAGATGATTCCAAATCCCCTTATTATTATTATCACCAGCCTGAATAACCTGTTTTTTAAGGAAGAGCCGTTATTATCGAGTGCCTACTATGTGACGGTTGTTTTCACATATCTGATCTGATTTAATCCTTTTAATCACCGTATGTGGTAGGTTTGGGTTTTCTTCCTTTTTCATGTTTTTTTTTTGTTTGTTTTGTTTTGTAATCCTTACTGTGCAGATGAGAAAAACAAATTCAGCAAAATTAAGTCACTTGCTAGAAAGTGGCAGAGCCGAAATTTGAGGCTAGATCTTTCTAAGTGTAAAGCCCTTCTCCCTTTCATCACACCACACTGCCTCTTGCAGTCTTCCCTTCAAATTCTTTCTGCATTTAAAACAAAATTTCATCCAAGGATGCCTATGGCTTTTTTATGTTTCCTTTTTTTTTTTACTGAAGTGTAATTTGCAATACAGAGAAACACACATATCTTAAAGTCACAATGCAATGTGTTTTGACAAATGCAAGTACCCCTGAACCCACACCCCTATAGATAGAAGGGACATTGCTATCACCCCATGAGTCCCATGTGATCCATTTCCTGATTCCTTGAACCGTAGCAGCAGCAAATTAGAAAGGCGGACAGGTGCAGAGATGGCAGTAAGAATGGGCAACCAAGGTAAAAAGACTTGAAAAGATGATTCAAGGAACTCAGAATTCAATCGTTTCTTTCAGGATATCATTGTACAATATTACACAATAGATTGCTCAACTCAACAGGCATCTAATAAGCTCCAACTGTGTACCAGGCCCTCTCAGACTTGACAGAGGATATAAAAATGTGAAATCCAGTACTGCCCAGTTCAGTTTAATAGGAACATATGGTGTGTTAGAACAGAAGGACTGTCAGGCTATCAAGGGCCTCGGTTCAACTGTGTAGGTAATGAAGGGCAGGGAGGATGGCCTGAAGGCAGGGAACTCATCTGTCACTAATGAGCAAAACAGTTAAGTTGCCTGTGCCTCAGTTTCCTCCTCTGTATCATGGGGATAATAGCAGTACTTTTTCAAGGGAATGGTGAAGAGTAAATGGGTCAATATATAGAGTAGTGTTGGATGCATGTTAGCTGTTATTAGCTTGTACCTCAGTACTTGTGCAGCCCCTAGATTTAGTAGCTGCTCAATAAATATTGATGAACAAATGAATTCATGAATGAATAAGTGAGGCTACTGAGTTAAAGGGGGAAAAAGATTATGTAAAGCATGGGCTCCTTAATAAAGCTTGCATATCCGAAAGAATGTCATGCAAAGTAGTTGAAGAAATAGGTTTGATGTTTAATGTATGTTTCACATACCTAAGAAATTAACTGTTCATTTCTTACTGCTTCCTGCCATTTTTAACAAGCCCAAGGAAAAGAGATGAAGAGATCACAATGAAATTACAGTATATCTCATACCAAGAGATGGCAAAGGGGCCCTGAAACCTAGGAGTGAAGCTCTGTGGTGTGGGAAATGCTGTGATGGCAGCAAACCCTAACCACCACACATTCATCCTGCCCCAAACCAGCTCTGCGGTCTTCTCCTTCCTCAAATTATACTTAGTCCAAAAAGGATAAACACAAAATCTGTCTTTAAAAGATGTTAAAGATCATAAAAGTAAAACCAATTTGAAAAAATGCAGAGGCTACTAACAAAAACAGACAGAGCTACAAGAGGACCTGGGGGTGTATTACAGATCTAGGCCCTTATTTTACAGATGAGGACACTGAGACCCAGAGAAGGAAAGTGAGTTATGACCCACAGTCACAACTTCAAGCGAATGGCCAAGGCAGAGGTGGAGCAGGGCACCCAGCGTCCCAAACTGGAGCCCAAAGGGGAACACTCCTTCTTCCCAAAGGACACACAGGAGTGGGAGGAGATTCCAGCAGGTAAGGGTCTGGGGGGCCAGTAGATTGTAATGGGGAGGTAAGAACAGGGGTGGTGGGCGTATGCAGAGGGAAGAAAATTACGCCTCTCTGCACTTTTTATTGGGGTAGGGCTTCAAACAAAGAACTGTCCAGTCCAAAGCTCCTGGGTTTTGCAGATGAATCCTCCTCCTCCTCCGGAAGAAGCACACACAAAGACCAATGCCTTCTCCCAGGTGTTTCCATCTGATCAGGAGTTCACGGGTGGAGGTGGGCAGGCACAAGGAGCCTCACAGGTACCTCCCTTTAGAGGTTTAGCTCTCTACTGGCAGCAGAGGGGGAAGGGCTCTGCCAAAGAGGCCGGAGGAGTCTTGGCGATCAACGCGGAAGTCTCCATCCTGCCCCCACCACACGAACGAGCGCGCGCGCGCGCACACACGCACACGCACACACACACACACACACACACACACGCTTTGCTTCTTCCTTCCCCTCCCCCAACGATGACCAAAGCCAGGTGAGGGGATTGACAACTGGAGGTTCTGTTTCCGAAGGGCTTCTGCGGGAGCTGCTTGCTTCTGCGCACACTCACAGGCACACTTACATACACACGCACGGACGCGCGCACACAGACTCTCACAAATACGCACACACTCCTATGCACACACTTGGCTCCCACGAGAGGCCGGGCCGCGCCCGCTGCATCTCTGCTGCAGCCCCGGGGAAACGACAGGCAGCAACATGAATGAAATCTGCCCAGAAAGACTGCATTTCAGCTCCAACCACGCAACCTCCAGCCAAACCGCCGAATATGTAACAAAGTTTTATTTCGCTTTTGGAGTCTCCAGTTACGCTTCTACCATTTCCTGTGGAAAACTGAAGCTTTGAAGTGTCTAGCTCCGGCTTTCGCAGACAGGCAGGCCCGCCAGCTGGAGCTCTCCGAAACAAGCGCCCCGGGCCCCACCCCTCCGCCACCAGAGCTGCAGGTTCAAACCCACCCAGCTCCAGCCTTCAAAACAGGGGGTGCGGGAAGGAATGACAGAACCTGCTGGAAACGACCTCTTAAACTGACAGTCCCTTCGGAACCCCGCCCCACTCCCATGCTGACCGGGTCCCTTGTGGCGCTCCTTAAGCCAAGTGGTGACGCCTGCACCTCCCAGCCAACCGACAGCGGCAAGAGGTCGGAATCTGGGGGGTCTGCCCATTGCGCAGCAGCCACCAGCTGTGAGCTCTGGCCCTCAAAAACTGCCCCGGAAAAAACTCGGGACCTATAAGCCTTCCCGCTCCACCCTCTCACCACACACACCTCTCCCCGACTGTTTCTAGGCCGAGCGACCTCTCAAACATTCTGCCTTTACGGCCGCAGGGCCCTGCCTTCCTGCGCGCACCGACGGTGTCCTCGAGGGCGCGGGGAAGTATGTTAACTGGACGGCGAGGGCGGAATGCGCCTCCTCCCGAGTTCCAGGGAGCCAAATTCCTGCGCCCGGGTATTTGGCATCTTTAAGGTCAAAAATAAATTTAAATAAATAAAATGTTTAAAATGAAAAAACAACAACAACGAAACACAGGGCTCTGGCAGAAATATGGACTAGGCGCAAATGATCGCACACCTGTGCCTCCAAAGTGGTGCTGGGCTCTTCCCACCGCCTGCCTGAGGCAGCCGCTGCCCCGCCCCGAATCCGGGACGGAACCGCGCCCTCTCGGACTTGGGACCCCTACCAGCGGCGTAAAGTACGCGGATCCCGAAAGCAGGAGGGACCAATGGTGTTTCTAGCCGCCTCCAGCTCGGCGGTTCCCTCGGAGGCTTAAGACAGCAGCGGGCAGCCGGAAGGATGCGGGAGGGGGCCGGGAGGCAAACTTACGACGAGAGTTGGCCGGGTTGGGTGGGAGGGGGCAGCACCCGCGCAGCCACTTACCGCTGGCGTTCTTCCCGCAGATGAGGTGCTGGTAGGGTTGCAGCAGCCCCCAGATCTCGGAGTCGTTGTTGACCGTGTGCTCCAGCGTCTCCACGGTGAACTTGGGCGCCTCGTGGAGCGCGTGGTGGTGGTGATGGTGGTGGTTGGCGGCGGCTGCCGGTGGGGCGGCGGCGGCGGCGGCGGCGGCAGCGACGGCCGGCGGGGCGCAACAGCTGCTGCCCCCGCTGGCGCTGCTGGCTGCGCTGCAGGCGCCGCCGCTCGCCGCTCCCCCTCCTGGCGCCTCCCGCTCCTTATCCGCCAAGGGGGCTGCTCCGGGGCCCGAGCCCTGACCCGGACCGGAGCTGGAGCCCGGGCCCGGGCCGCTGCAGCTCCTGGGCAGCCCGGAGGCCACGACCCGCGCGTAGATGTCCCGGAAAAGGCTCTCCATGCAGGCCGTCAGGTAGATGGCTGCGTGCTCGTGGATGCGCAGCGCCACGCGGCTGTCCACCATCCAGCGGTACACGCGGCCCACGGAGAAGGTGAGGCCGCAGCGCGCCGATTTGCCGCGGCCCAGGCGGTCGCCACCGGCACTGCTCATGTTGTAGAGGGACAGCGCGGCCAGCGCGGCCGCCGTGCAGTGCGCCGCTAGGCCCCAGGACAGCACGATCTCCATGGCGCTCTGGATCTCGTACTTGGTGCACTTAGCGAAGCGCAGGCTCAGGCGCTGCGCCTCTTTGGCGATGCGTACCAGCGCCCGGCTCACCAGCGTCGACAGCTTGGCCAGCGCGTCTTTGGGTAGGCCGCCGGGGGCCACCGAGCCTGCCCGGGGATCCCGCGAGCGCAGTAGCAGCGCCTCCAGCTCCTGGAGGGTCCAGGGGACCTCGTCGAGGTCCGGCAGCAGCCGCGAGCAATGCTGGCCGGCGCAGTCCAGCCCCTCGGAGTCTTCCACCAGGGCAGTGTTGACAGTGTCAAAGCTGTTGTGCCGGCTGTGCATGGAGTCAGCTAGAGGCGGCCAGCAGCTCCCGCCATACGGGGACGCCGGGTGCGAGTCGGAACAGCACAGGGACAAGTTGGAGGAGCGCACCGAGTCCGCCGCGCCACCATAACCCGAGTCCAGCGTTAGATCCTCCAGCGTCCGAACCACGGGCTTCTTACCTCTCCTGGCCATCGCTGCGCCACTTCATGCTGCGGCCGCCGGGGAGCCGAGGGGAAGCAGCAGCGAGGAAAAGCGGGCGCCGGGGCGCGGGAAGAACCGAGTCCGCGCCGCCTCGGCTCACTTTTCCACCAGCCGCTACTACCTACAGTTACTACTTTCGGATGCCTCCCCGAGCCGTCGCCGCTGCAATACGCCGGGCAGAGCAGAGAGTCATCTTCCAGAGCCCGGGCCGGAGCTGGGACACGCTGAGGAGCGAGCCAGGCCGGGGGAGAGGCTCACGCCGGACACGTCCCTTTCTTCCAAAATAAAATAAAACTGTCTGACCCGCTCCCCACCGGGCCGGGCTGGGCGCAGAAACCACTGGGCGCCGGCCTCGGTGTTCGTAGGACGGAAATCGACCCAGATGCCCGCGGCAGCACCTCTGCCGGCAGCTGGCTCTCGGCTCTCGGCTCCCCGGTTCCCGGTTCCCGGCCCGGGGTTCGCTCGCTCGGCGCTCGCCCGCCCGGCACTGAAGCACAGCAGCAACCGCGACAGCTGCAAACCCTACAAAATCCCGCAAGCCACGGGCAGCCCAAGGGGGCGGGCTTATGTAAAGCAGGGCCGGCGAACAGCCAATGGGGTTGGAGGATGCTAATTACCTCTTTTTTTATTCCTCAGCTCCACACAGCCCCGCCCCTCATACACGCCCCCGGCCCGTGACCGAGGCTCCGTGAAGTGGGGAGCCAGGGCCTGAGAATTGGGGGACCTGTGGGAGCGTAGAGACGCAGATGCTACCCCACCCCTCCTCTGCTGTCCCTGCCCTTGAGCCTTTGGCTTTGATATCAGAACAGGAGAATGGTAGGTTGGGCATGTGACCCGCCCACCCACCCACCGAGTTGTGCTCCCCCCAGCGGTTCACAAAGTGTCTGCCTGGGGTCGCTTTCTGCCCCTGCGTTTCGGATTTCACTTTCCTTTTTCTTTCTCTAGTACACAAAGCATGTTTTTTCTCCCTCTCCGGCCTCCCCCACCTTCGGGTCCCCAAACCAATTAATGCGGTCCTCTTTCAGCCCCAGTTTGCCCCAGAGCGGAGGGAAATAAGAAACCAGGCAAGCAGAGGGATCAGGGAAGTGGACATCACTGGAAGGCTGAGTCTCTGGACGTTAGCCGTCTGCCACCAGCACTCATTAACTACATTCCTTCAGTAGCAAGGAGGACGCTGAGCCCATCCTTCAAATGCCTGGGGGTACACTGGAGGGAAGGCTTATGTCCCACTTTGACGTTCTGGTGGGTAATGGTCCAGAGAGCTCAGCTTTAAAAAGGATAAATTTGCACAGAGGAGAGTTTTCTTTTTTGAATAAAGAATGGTATATATGCATGACTTAGTTGCATTTATGTCCAGTGGCATTGTCTTATTTATTTGTCCCCATCCACCAGGGCAGAAACCATATCTTATTCACCTGGGGATCACCAGCTCCCACTGTCTCTGCCTGTAGGGGACTCTCCTCTGAGTTTCCAGCTTAGAAGTGCCATCCTACAAGAAGGTAGCCCATATCCTTCATGTTAAAAAACAAAATTCAACTGAGTAAATTTTAAAGCTCTTTATTGGCTTATTCAACAATTCACGAATCTGGCAGTATCCAATCTAGCAGATAGAAGGGAGCTTGGAGGGGCTGTACAAAATGAAAGACTTTCATAGACACAATGGAGAAGGAACAAGGAATTTATACTAGGTGAAAAAGCAGGGTGCTTATTGCAAGGTTACTTTCCTCTAGGAGATGGCAGGGGTCTATAAGGCAGATTACCTAACTACTGCTGATCAGGTGATTCCTGGTTGACTAGTTTAAGATTCCATTTCTGGGAGAGCCAAAACTGTAATTAAGTGCCTCAGTTTGGTGAAGTAGAGCTTAGCATAAGTGACTCCATATGGGGCCTGTTATCTTGTTAACACTCAATATTGTCCTGGGTGTTTCAGCTGCCTCCCCCACTTCTGAGGCTGTTGATTTCTGGCCCCTTGTAACACTAGGTTACTACAGTCTGGTTACTTGTTAGATTCCACACTGAACTAGGGGTTCCCCATGCATAGGCCTGACACAGAGTAGTCAGTCAGTAAATATCTGTTGTAAATGCGTGAAGGAAAGAAGGACATGCTTTTGAACTGTTGATGTTCAACAATGGATTTTGCCAGATAACCCAGTAGATTGTCTGAGGTTTCTCATCTCTGTCAGCCCAAATCCACCATCACCCATCCCTTCACCCCAGTATACTACCATCACCCTGTAGCTATCAGCCTAATGCATATGCTCATCACCTCTCTCTATTGACTATTATAATATTCTACCAACTCGTCTCCTCTCCTGCCTCTTCCTTCTCCAAACCATCCAGTCCGAGAATCTTCCAAAAGCCCAATTCTCATCTTGTCATTTCTCTCTTGAAAAAAATTCAAAGGTTCCCATTTGCCTTCCACATAATTAAAATTTATACTGATTAGTGGCCTTCAGGGATCTCCACACTTTGTTCCCAGACTTTTTCCATAACATTCCAAACCTTTTAAAAGGGATTGTGATGGTTAATTTTATGTGTCAACTTGAATGGGCCACAGGTGCCCCGATTAAACTTAGTTTCTGGGTATGTCTGTGAGGGTGTTTCCAGGTGGGATTAGCATTTGAATCAATGGACTCAGTAAATTGCCCTCCCCAATGTGGTTGAGCATCATGCAATCTGCGAAGGACTGAATAAAACAAAAGGTGGAGGAAGGAAGAATTCATCACTCCCCACCCCCCATCACTGACTGGACTGGGACATCTCATCTTCTCCAGCCCTCAGACTGGAATTTACATCACCTGCTCCCCTCCTTCTCAGGTCTTTGGACTTGGACTGAATTATACCAGCAGCTTTCCTGGGCCTCCAGCTTGCAGACATCAGATCGTGAGACTTCTCATTCTCCATAATTACATGAATCAATTCCTCATAATAAATCTTTTTCTATATGTATTTTTCGTATACCATCGAATACAAGGATACACAGTCTTTAATGATCTGAACACTGCTTCCCCCTCTAGGCTCTCCGTCAACACCCTAGCCTCCTGAACACATATTCACAGTCACATAAACACACAGATGCACTCCCACACCCACACAGATACCTGCACACACATGAACACACAGACACACACAGACACAGACACACACACACACACACACGCTTATGTTCTAGCCATACTGAAATCACTTGCTGGTTTTCCAAGTTAACATGTTGTCCCTTGCATCCGATAAGTCTTTGCAGACGTTCTTTCCTTTGCTCACTTTGCTCAAAGACCTTGTCTTCCTCTTCTGAACCTGGCAAACCTCATCCTCTAAGATTCAGCTCCAAGATTACCACCACAGTGAAGTTGTCCCTGATGTTGCCTCCTGTCCACCCAGCCCAGACCTGGGAGGGTGTCTCCATCTCTGTTGTTTGGGATTTGTTCCCAGAGCCTTTTCTCTTCTCTGTGTTTCCCTGGTGATCTCGTCCACTTGTATGCCTTCAGTTCCCACCTATGTGCCGATGATGCTTGAGTGATGACCACTCAGAGTGTAAGCAGCAAGAGAATCCAAGAAAAGCTCATGCACAGGGAAGAAAAGAGACTGAAAGCAATGGGCTTAACATGGATTTTTTTTTTTTTTTTTTTTTTTGGTAGTACGCGGGCCTCTCACTGTTGTGGCCTCTCCTGTTGCGGAGCACAGGCTCCGGACGTGCAGGCTCAGCGGCCATGGCTCATGGGCCTAGCCGCTCCGCGGCATGTGGGATCTTCCCGGACCGGGGCACGAACCCGTGTCCCCTGCATCGGCAGGCGGACTCCCAACCACTGCGCCACCAGGGAAGCCCTATTTATTTTTTTGATGGCACCAGGTCAACTTGGGTTCCATTACTGCCTCTGCCAGTTTTCCAATCATGTATTATTCAATCTCTTTTATACTCTCTTCCTTTGCCTTTGAAATGCACAAATAATCACACCCATCTTTTAGGGTTGCTGGGGGGTTAAATGAGATTTTTCCATATATAGGATTTAGCGCAGTGTTCCACACATGATAATAACCCTATACATGTCTGTTATTATCTTATACATTTTCCTATTTTCTGTAATAAACACATTTCTTATAGAGTCAGAAAAAAATGACAGATGTTACATATAAAATCCAAATGATCCTTCAGGGCTGGGCTGAAATGCCACCTTGTCTAGGAGGCTTTGCCATATCTTAGTAGACATGCTGTTGCCTATTATGCTACAGATGTGCAGATGGCTCCTCTCCCCTTTCAGAAGTCACACTCCTTGAAAGCCAAGCCTTGCCCCCAACACAGTTCCAGTACTAATGAGCATGTCCCTTAGTCTTATGGATAAACCAAAGCATATGTCTGTTTAGTTTACTGAAATAGATCATTAACGATAATGCTAAGTGACTGAGGGAGAGTGAGCCCAAGCACTGAGGATAATAAACACACCAACCACGTGTTCAATATTAGCCCCATACTATGAGAAAATTTGGCATCTGCAAAAAAGTCTGAAGAAAATTCAAATCATCCCAAATTCCATCTTACAGAGATCAACATTAATGACTTGTGTTTCTTTCAAGTCTTTCTAATTTTTTCCCGTCTTTTTCTTTTAACATATATATATATATATATATATATATTATTATTATTTTTTTTTTTGGTGGTACGTGGCCTCTCACTATTGTGGCCTCTCCCGCTGCGGAGCACAGGCTCCAGATGCACAGGCTCAGCGGCCATGGCTCACGGGCCCAGCCACTCTGCGGCATGTGGGATCTTCCCGGACCGGGGCACGAACCCGTGTCCCCTGCATTGGCAGGCGGACTCTCAACCACTGTGCCACCAGGGAAGCCCTAACATATATTTTTAACAGTTGGAATTATTCTGTAAATCATTTTGCGTTTCGACTTTTTCCTTAAGAAGTTTTCACAAACTTGATACTATAATCATTTCCCCATGCTAGTAAATATTCATCCAAAACATTCTTTTTTGTGACTATGAAATATTCCAACATATGTTTATACCTTAACTGGTGGGTTGATTCCCTATTTGGTTGTTAACTGGTGTAAGTAATGCTGGGACGAACCTCTTTGTACATAAATAACTCTCTTCTTCAAAACTAGAAGTTTTATCTATGTTATCCTTGGAGAAATGCAGATCAACAATAAACATATACTAAAGATTTTTTTGAAAACAGAAATAAATTACTGGGGTTATTTTGCCCATCAGATTAGCAAAGATTTATAAAGTCAGTCATGATGCATGTGTGTCATGATGGGACATAAACTGGGGCAATCTTTTGGGAGTGCAGTTTGTCAATATGTATCAAAATGTCAGTGTGCACTCCTTGTGACTTCCCAGAAGTCATATCTTCTGATTTTATCCAAGGTGATCCTTGTAAATTTTTCAAAAGTATACAGAATGTTCTTTGTAATGCTGCTTTAACACAGGACTTTGGGAAACAACCTAAATGTCTTTCAATAAGGCCTGATGAAATAAATTATATTAATTCATACAAGGAAATATTTAGCAGTTGCAAAAAATAATGATGGTGATCTTTATTTCCACAGCATATTGGCGAGTGAAGAAGTTTTTAAAAATAGGTTTTGGAATTGCACATATAATATGATCCCATTTATGTAAAATACTTTATGTAGAGCTAAATATGTATATAAATATGTAAACTTGCCTGAAAGGGTGGAAATAATAGCTATAACTAGTTTGTTGGATTTCTGGTGATTTTTTTTTAAAAGGAGTTTTATTGATTCTAGTTCTATCCCTGATGTTTTCTTCTTTTTCTTTTGTTTTCTTATGATCTTTTTTTAACTTTCTTCTTCATACTTCTGAACTTTTTACAATAAATAGGGATCGTTTTTACCAGAGCCAGAAAGCTATTTTCCGAAGAAAATTAAATAATTTTCTGCCCAATATTCTGAAGCCTACCTGTCAATCAAAGTATTAATATAATCTTTCGTCCTTCAGCATTCTAGAAACCAAGCAGCAAGCATAGCAACCAACCCAACAACCATAATGTAAGCTAACCTCATTCAGCTAGGGTCACACGTGTTGAGAGCTTCGTCACGTGCTTTCTATGCATCTACTCTGCAGGAGAAAACAAGGCCGCTTGGGTTTGAAGCCTGGCTTCACTACTTTCTAGCTACGTAATCCTGAGCAAGTTTCTTAGCCTCTCTGTGCCTCTCCATGCCTCCGTTCTTCATCTTTAACTGGGGATAATAACAATACCTTGACCGGTTGGCTGTGAGGACTAAATGAGATCATTAGAACAGTGTCTGGCCAGCACTGTAAATGCTCAGCTAGGGTTGGTTACTTCTATTATGGGTCAGGCACAGTGCTGGTTGTTGGGGGCAATGGGGACTCAGCTTTCCTTCTGGGTCCTGCCCTTGTTGAGCTTTTAGTTGAAAGACAGATGTTAGTAAGAGCTGCAAGTGCAATGAGTTTCAGGAAAGAGGAAGTTCAAGAATTACACACACAAATTAACAGATTGTGTATGTTTTACTGCACCATTTCTGAGCAAGCCCCTGGCAAATACCAGCTGTTTCCTGGATGTATAGTCAGTGTGTATAAAGCTCTGCAATGAGCCCTTTGCCATGTGAGTGTCTTTGTGAGTGGAAGACTCTATCACTAGGTAGAAGACTACTGATGAGTCCAACCCAATTTCAATCTGCTCCACATCAGAAAGGGACGTATGTGCCTACTTCTTCTGAACTTTTTCCTGAAAGAAAGAATTGCAGAGTCAACATAATGGCTTGCTCATCTGCAGAGCAGATAGGTCACACAACTCAAGGAGTTATAAAGAGGTAACTTTTAAGCAAGTGGTATAGTTGCACCTCTTAATACAAGGCAGCTCTGAGAGCAGATCCCAGTGCAAGCATGACCCTCATGGCAGTGAGTCTTCATGTCTTAGGGCCATGCATCCTTTGATAAACGGGTAGAGCTGCATGCATGTGCATAAACATTATTTGTATTCAACTGGTATACAACATCTGGGGTTCACTGACCCCCAAGACTCCACCTGTAATTGTCCTAATTGTCAATTAATATGATAATCATTATAAACTCTAACCCTTATTGAGAATGTACTTTGTGACAGACAACTGTTCTATGCACCATTCATGTACCTTCCCCACAGAATCCCCACTTTATAGATGAGAAAGTTGAGGTGCAAAGAAGCTGAGCAACTTACCCAAAGTCAAAGAGCTATGAAATGTGGACATAGAATTTTAACCCAGACATTCCAACTCCATTCCACTTCCTGAATCAGTACCACGGGGCTGTGATAGGGGACATTTTGTATGCCAAGGGAGTCCTGAGGAGAGGATCCTAACCCACAGTGGATGAGTCAGAGATGGCTTTCTAGAAGAAGTGACACAGATGGTCAGACTTTAAGGATGAGTAGGAACTTACCCACTATGGGAAATATTACCAAAAAGCAGAAATGGCACATACAAGGGTCCCAGGGCAAAAGAGAACTCAGTTGTTTGGAGGAACTGGCAGAAGGTCAGTGTTGCTGAGCTCAGAGGTAGAAAAAGGGATTTGTAAAATGAGATGGAGAAGGAAGGCACAGGCCAGCGTAAAGGTCCAGAGGGTATTTTACGGAGTTTGGACTTAATCCTGACCCAATTTCAGACCACGGTTGGCCAATATGCCCTGCCTCCCTGAAATCCAAAAATCAGTAGACCTACAAGATTAACTATGAGAAGGAAGGCAGGGCCACAATCATTCAGAACCAATCACCTTACGCCCATCAGAGCCCAGAGATTTTAGGTAAAGCTGTAAATGGCCTTACCCAAGCCAAAGGTTTTCCCTTTTCTCAGCTCCATAAACCTCTTGCCCTTCTTCCTTAGGAGCCAGGTGATACTGTAGGGTCCTGTGTGCAAAGCCCAGTGGCAGCCCTATCTGTGATGGCTCTTGACTTTCAGCTGCAAAACTGGGAAATATAATGCTTACCTCAAACTGTTAGAGTTAGGAGAGTTCATTAACATAACGTACGTAATGTGCCTGGCTTGTCTGTTTGAGAGCAACTGGTCACTCATCACTGAGAAGAGGAAAAGAAAATACACAAACAATCCTGTATCAGTCAGGATATACTAGATTATGCTTCAGTAACAAACAGTCCCCAAATCTCAGCAGGCTAAAACAGCAAAGGTTTCTTTTTTGCTCAGGCTCCAATGTGCAATGTGGGTCGATAGGGTTGGCTACACTACTTATAGTGTTCACTTGGGGACCCAGGCTGCTGGAAGCACCATCTCAACACATGCTTCCAAAATTGATGAGGCAGGAAAAGGGGTGAGGACCTAAGAGTAACACTCGTGACTTTCAAAGTTTTCACCTGGAAGTTACACACACATCACTCCCGCTCATGTTTCATTGACTAACACCATTCATATGACTGCATCTAATTGCAAAGGAACTTGAAAGCATAATCTCACATGTACCCAGAAAGGAAACTGGAATATTTATGAACAATCATAATAGCTACCACAAATGCAGCTTTTGCTCTACTAGGAGTGTTATTCCATAGGAGGACAGTTTAATTGACAGACTCTGGAGGAGATGCTGATCTTTCCAAGTTCATTATTTGCAAGCAATCTGGTCTGTTAAAATCTGAGAATGTTGGTGATAAGCCCTTAGAGAGCAGTAAGAAAATAGGAAATTGCTTCTTGAGTTTCTGGACCCTCTGATGTCTGTGTTAAATGAAATGGCAAATGAAATCTGCTCCAGAACACTTTCTAGCATCCAACCCACTGGGCTCTCAAGGCTTAGCCAAAATTTGACTTCCCTGGGGAGGCCTTAGCTGACCACTAGTACCCCTAGGCTAGGTCAAGTTCCCCTATTATCAGCTCTCATAGCACATTTACTTCTCCTTCAGAGCGTGTGCCCTAATTTTAATTATATATTCACCTTACTATTTGCTTAATGTCTTTCATCGCAACTAGACTATATGATCCAAGAGGGTGTGGACCTATTTGTCTTGCTCACTTCTGTAAACCACATTACCTATTACATAGTGGGTACTCAAGAAATGCTTATTGGATTGGATGGATAGGTGTCTTAGCACAGAATCTGCCCCCCCAAATGATATTACTGTTATTTTTATTTTCTACCTGAAAGTCTCCATCTCCTAACCAGGTTATCTGATGGGGGATCTCCAGGCAGTGACTCTAGAAATAATGAGCCAGCCCCTTCTCCCCAGTGGCTTATTGGTGCATTAAAGTCCTCTACTAAAATGTAAACTCCCCAAGGAAAGGATCACTGCTATATCTCCAGCACCTAGGAAAGTGCCTAGTACTTACTAGGCACTCAATACATGTTTGTTGATTGGATGAATCAATGAATGGGTGGAAACCACACCATAATCCAAGCTAAGCACCTGGAAGAAGGAATTAGAACTCATTTCTTTCGTGTCTTCTCTTTTCAGATCCCACACAAGTGAGCCAATGAGGATTACTGTTGGGATCCAAGGCCAGGTATCAATCAAATATTTCTTGAGTAATTCGATCTTCCTCCTTGTAGAATTATAAAAACGGAGAGATACAGTGCCTGTCCATTAGGAAATTCTGCTCTTCGTGGGGAGTCTAGCCAGGAAACAGAAATACTCTAGTTGTTTCAATCTGAAGGAATCTAATACAAGGAATCAGTTCCAGAGAGGATGGGAGAGCTGAGGAGCTAAATGGGACAGGAAGGAGACAAGGGGGAAAGCAGCATCAGCAAGAAGCCTCTGCCATGCCCAGGGCTGGAGGGACAGAGAGAAGATGGTGTTACCAGAGCCCAGAAGCCAAGCTGTCTGTTAGGATCTAGAGCTACAGTGGAGACCAAGCAGGAGAGGTAGCTCCATGTTGGGAGGGGCTGCCCAGCAGGATCTGGGCTCGTGGATGAGACACAGCTGCTGCCAGGAACACAGACAGAGAGGAACAGAAAAGCCCTGGGCTCACCCCTCCTCCTACCCCACACCCTCTGCCAGTGCCTCCCGCTGGCCAAACCCACCAAGAACTTGGAGGGTGAGGGAGTCCGGGAAAGGTAGTTCCTGTGATACAAACTAGATGGATATGAGCACAAACAAGCAAAGGGCCAACTCAGGAAGATAAGATGATATTTCAAGACATGTATCTATTATGGCATGTCCCCGAGTAATACTGCAAACTTTCAGAGGAGGAGGCTTCGATTCTGTCCCCTCTTCATTCCCACTGTTCTTACTCTGGTAGAGTTGTTCATCACCTCCTATTGGGACGGTTCCCAAAAGCCCCTCACTTGGTCTCCCCAGTGACAGTCTCATTTTCCCATCCAGACTACTCTGCTGCCTGGGTCATTTTTCATAAGTAGTTCCCCTCACCAACAGAAAGGAGGAGTGCTGGTCCCTGTCCAATCTTATAAGTTGCCATCTTCCCTGGTTGACTGCCCCTACACTCCCTACAAACTAATTATGGTTTTCTTAAATACAGTGTCTTTACTCATGCTGTTCCCCCTATTGTACTCCTATGGATCCTTCAAAGCCCATCTCAAATGGTACCACTGTAGTAAGTACTACACTCCTCCTGTCCTACCGCCCTATAGAACTAACCTCTCCCTTTGCTTTTGCTTCTTTAAAACATTGACTATGTATCTCCATTACAGCCCTTATCAATAATTATTAGCCATAATCAATATCACAGTCAGCAGCTACAGCAGCCTCCTGCTCTTTGTGCAGTAGCGTGGTAGTTAAGAGTGTGGACCTGAGCGAAATAAGCCAGACACAGAAAGACAAATACTTTACGATATCACTTATATGTGGAATCTAAACAATACAACAAACTAGTGAATAAAACAGAAAAGAAGCAGACTCACAGATATAGAAAACAAACTAGTGGTTACCAGTGGGGAAAGGGAAGCGGGGAGGGGCAAGATAGGGGTAGGGGGAACAAAAGGGTTGTTATGGGATTATATGAAATCATGTGTGTGAAACTTTTGAAAATTGTAAAGCACTATAAAATTTAAAGAATCGTTCATTCAATTAAAAAAAAAGAGTGTGGACTTGAGGTCATAAAGACCCATGTATGAGTACAAGTGGCTGGCCATCTGATTTTAGTAAGTTTTTATTTTTTATTTTTATTTTTTTTGGCCATGCAGCACAGCTTGCAGGATCTTAGTTCCCCAACCAGGGATTGAACCCGGGCCACAGCAGTGAAAGCACCAAGTCCTAACCACTGGACCGCCAGGGAATCCCCTTTAGTAAGATTTTAATCTCTGAATTTCTATCTGTTAATCTTTTATGTAGGGAAAATCATAATGTCTCAGAACTTCATAGGGTTTTAGCTACGTGAGACAATGCACACTTAACACAGTGTCTGGCATGTGGGAAGGTTCCAATAAATACTAGCCAATCCTAATCTTTCAACACAAAAATTGAGATCATATTGCATATACTGTTTTGTAAACTACTTTTTTCCTTAAAATATATCATTTCTTCCTGTCCTTAAATGTTTTCTTACATTTTTCCAACTTTTTATTTTGAAAAATTTCAAACAGACAGAAATGTTGATAGATGAAATAAACATCCTATCTACCCTTCACCCAGATTCACCATTGCTTTCTCTCTCTGTGAGATATTTATGGATATATATATGATGTGTGTGTGTGTGTGTGTGTATGGTATGTTATATTCTTTTTTCCTGAACCATTTGAAAATAAGCTGTAAACATCATGGCACTTCAGCATGTATCCTACATTTTCCTACAAAGAGCTGTAGGACCATTATCACACTCAAGAAATGGCACTGATACAATAACATTATCTAAGTCATATTTCAATTGTTCCCCAAATACCCTTTTAGTGGGTCTTTATGTCATTTGATGACTACATGGAATTCTACCTAATGGATGTCCAGTAATTTGTTCAATGAATCTATTGTTAGACATTTAAGTTCTTTCCAGCATTGCACAATTACACCCAGATCAGAAGAAAAGTCTTTACAGCTTTTTCTTTATATATTTAACCTCTCATTTCCTTGGGGAAAATTCCTACCATGGAGTTTGTCACAAGGCAATGTAGCATCCTAAGAGCTTAATGCACAGTGCTAAATTGCCCTCCAAGAAGATTGTACCAATTTATACCCCCCAGCAGTGTACAAGAGTGCCTGTCTCACTCCTTTGATACCACTGGCTATTATCATTTTTGTATTTATAAATTTAATAAGAGAAATAATAACTAGCATTTATATACCACTCCTGGTGTGCCAGGCACTATTACAATTGTATGATATCACTGAGGAAACTGAGGCAGCAACCCAGGCAGCCTGAATCCAAAGACTGTGCCACTATTTGCTTTATGCTCTTACCTTTCAATATAGAGTCTAACATTTACTTAATCACCCAGAAGTTGAATTTTTTCACTTGTTTGTCTTTTATATCTTTGCCTGTAAGAATTCCCTGTTTATGTCATTTCTTTTTTTGGAGTGGGGAGGGGGCGTCCTAAGATGTTTGTCTTTTTCCTAATGACTTTTAGGAACCACTTACAGAATAAAAATACTAACTCTTTCTCTGTCATATACACTGCAGGTAATGCTCCATGGCTTGCCATTTGCCCTTTGTATTTATTTATTTGTTTGTTTAGCATAAGATTTTAATTTTCTCACAGTTAAAACTGTCTTTTTTTTTTTTTTTTTTTTTTTTTTTGCCGTATGCGGGCCTCTCACTGTTGTGGCCTCTCCCGTTGCGGAGCACAGGCTCCGCACGCGCAGGCTCAGCGGCCATGGCTCATGGGCCCAGCCGCTCCGCAGCATGTGGGATCTTCCCGGACCGGGGCACAAACCCGTGTCCCCTGCATCGGCAGGCAGACTCTCAACCACTGCCCCACCAGGGAAGCCCAAAACTGTCAATTCTTTTATTTAATGTTGGTAAGTTAGAAAAGTCTGCCTTCCTCTCAAGAGGATAAATATTATCCTATCTTATATCTTCACATTTTACTTTTAAATCTTCAACCCATCCCATTTCTCTGTGTCTTTGCCAACTCCGGCATTGCCTCATGCCTACCAGGGATAGAAAAGGGGCTTGCTGAGGGGTTGGTCCCGGGACATCTCTTACTTCATTAAATCTGGACATGTCACGTGCAATCCCAAGGAGCAGTGCACCAAAGACAAAATAGGATTGCCATTTCAATCTGCTTCATAAATGAGGTACCTTTTTTCCCTCCTGCTTTTCACCTAAAATATGAAACACTTGACACATGTTTGACAATTAAGACAAAAGCCCGGCTTCCACAGGCTTCTCTGAAGCAGGCTATTGTGTGGAGAGCGGTGGTAGTTGAGGGGAAAGCATGTCAAGAATTCATTTCAATTTGAAAGAACTTTTCGGGGCTTTATTTGTTCCAAGAGTTCCTTAAACATTTTAAATACAGTCCGATGAAGTGTTTCAGGCACTGTTTCAATACCGATTATGTCTTCTCTCCTTGAGCACAATGCTTTGCTTCAATACACATTACAGTTTTCAGCAAAGCTTTGATTTTAACATTAACCAATCCCATTCTTTCTCTCCTTGGCTCTTTGTCCAAATATTGTGGCTGAAACCATTACTCACAAAATGAAACAATTAGTGAATTTCCAAATACACTTCAGGAGAAATACAGCAGCCTCATCGCCCAAGTAACTATTTGGTGCCTGCAGTAGATAATCAGTCAATGTTTGCTTAAGTAAATTAGTGAAAATGTGCATGGGGTCCCGGAAAAGAAGAATAGCTATTCAGTCTATAATGAACAAAGGGTGGCGTACCCTGAAATTTTTGCAGGGGAGCTTAAACCTTTAAAATTACAACTTTAATTCATTTACTCATTTAGCTAATACAAGAATTTTCCAGTGTGTATTCCATAAAACATTAGCCCTATGAAATGAAGAGCAAAAAAAAAAAAAGAGTTTAAAAGTAAGGGACCCATCCTCCCCCTCCTAGAGATTGATGGTGTACACTTGCATATTAAAGGCTCTGTCTATTCCCGCAGCATAGAAACACATTTAAATTAATTTAAACTCCATAAGGGCGTAAGTCAGGTCTGTTGTGCTCATTAATGTGTCACAAGAGCTTCACATACTGCTGTTAGATATTTATTGATTTCTTTATCTGTTGCGGATAAAGAATTACCCCCAAAACTTAGTGGTTTAAAACAACAAACAGTTATTAGCTCACAGTTGTGCATCAGGAACCCAGGCACAGTTTAGATGGGTCCTTAGCTCAGGGTCTCCCAGACTGCAATCAACGTGTTGGCTGGGCTGCAGTCATCTCAAGCCTCATTTGGGGAGGACCCACTTTCAAGATTAGTTACAGCTGTTGAAAGCCTGCAGGTCCTAACTGGCTATTGGCTGGAGGCTTCAGTTCTTTGCACGTGGGCAGCTTACAACATTACAGCTGGCTTCTCTCTGAGCAAAAGGTCAAGATACCCAGGACGGAAGCCACAGTGTTTTTATAACCTAACATCAGAATTGACATCCATCACTTCAGTCATATTCTGTTTGTTAGATGTGAGTCAATAAATCCAACCTACACCCCAGGGGAGAGGCTTACACAGGGTGTGATTATTGGGAGATGGAGGTCACTGACCAGCTTAGAGGCTGCCTACCACAAAGAATGACTGAAAGAACCCAGCATTTTCCATACTTATTTGACCTCCTAACTTTTTTCAAGTAACAGCTTTTAACTTAGAAAAACACTTCAGGAAACATGCAAAACTAATATGTATTGAGTGCTAGGTCCTAAGGCATAAGAATATATAAGACAATTCATTTTTAAATTTATTCTTTTTAAAAATATATATATGTTTTGAGTATGTAGCACTGCCTCCTTGAAGAGCTCCGAGTTTAGCTCATATTTGAGGAGTCCCTCTGAGAATGCATCATCCTAGAGGAAGCAGGCTTAATTAATCAGCAGTACAGATTCCAACCGAAAAAGATGGGGAAGGATTATGTCACGTTGTAGCCTTCTGACTGACTAGCATGTGCCCTCCCTCATATGCCTTCTTGATGGAGCACTGAACATGACCTTACCTTGGCTGGTGGGATGCTCCCACCAGGATTTTGAATTCTAAATGAGTCACATAAAGTGCAAAGCTAGTGAGCAAGCGTTCATGGTAGAAGTGGTATTGGAACTGTCAGAGTCATCAAAGCTGATGACAAATATAAAAATTCTCATTCTGGGTGCTTAGTAGAATTGTATTTTCTCATCCTGTAAAAGATTAGGCCTCCCTTGCTTTGGTCTGTTAGATATGAGGGAAAGTAGCATGTGCTACATCAGAAAGAAGCTTTAAGAGCTGTTAGGTTGGCTAGCTGCAATTGGCTTCATGCCTTTCCCTTTTCCAGTTTCTGAGACCATGGAAGCGTGAGGCGTCCACTGGCATGGGCCCATGATTGTAGACATATAATGGGAGTGAGAAATGAACATTTGTCATCTAAGCCATTGAGATGTTGGGGCTGTTTGTCACTGTAGCATAATCTCACTGATACAGTAGTCCAGCAGTGAACATCAGCATTCAGTGTCCAGCAAATGGTAGATTGAGTGTCCAGCAGTGGTGCTGCCAGTGATAGTAGCTTAACCAGCCATGATTTTGGCTGTATTTTTTCTACCTAAACTCACTTCCTTCCTGCTTCCTTCCTGCAAGCTATATCCTTCCAATAAATCTCTCTCCTGCATAAATCACTCAGGGCAGGTTTCCATGGCTTGCAGCCCCAAACCCTGCCTAATACTAGTTAGTTCTGTTTCATGCAATAGGAGTCTATTGAGCCCAGAGTGCCCATCATTGTCCTAACTTCAGGCAAGCTTAAAATTGGAACTCAGTAATGAATAAGACACACCTCATCTCAAGTAACCTACAATCTCTTTAAACAAATAATATGCATACAAGTTGAGAATTAAATGAAACTAGTTAAGAAATTTAAAATAAGTCATGTGACCCTGAAGGCACATGGGTGAGTTCTTTACCTAGAAATGTTCAGAAGAAACACACAGATAAAAAAGAGATAGGGTATGTATATTTTAATCTCTTCGTACTGCACTTTACTTGCCAAAATTTGTCTTTTGATTTGAGCAATATTTTCTTGACACAGGAAATATGATTATTACAACAGTACCTGGTGCACAGGAAGCAGTGAGAATATATTTGTTGAATGATTCACTGAATGAATGTGATCAGGGGCACATAAGCTTTAGACTCAGTGACTTAGGGTTTGAGTCTTGCCTCTAACACTTACTAGCTGTGTGCTTCTGTACACTTTCCTTATGGTTACTGAGCCTTGGAACAGAGACACCTCACCACAAAAATGGAGATGCTATTATTGGTTTCCCAGGATTGTTGGCAGAATTGAATATATGTGACGGCATATAGGAAACATGCAATAAATGAAATATAGGCATTTAGACACCCACATATATGTACCTATGTGTGTGTATACACTCCTCAGAGTGTATACACATTTCACTTCATTTATTAACTCATGTAGAAATAGTTCCTGAGCATCTACCTCATGTGACACACACTGCTGAGGACATGCTGAGTGGCAAGCATGACATAAAGCTCACAAGAAGTAGGATGACAAGGGACGTTCAGCAAGCTAGGAGACTACACTACAGGGAACGTTTGGGCTGAACTCATAAAAATCAGCAATCAGAACTTCCAAAGTCCTGGAAGTTCTCCCAAGTCCCACCCTCTATACTTCTCCCAGCTGAGAAAAAAAAATCAAAAGGCAGATGAGGCAAATGCTATAAGTCACCTCTCCGATATCCATTTCTCTTTTCTCCTTACTCTTAGAAACGTGATATGTTCTTTAGGGTAGTCATGTGTCCTGCTGTAAGACCACATTTCCTAGCCTCTCCTGTGTTTGAGGGTGGCTGTGGGACTTGGTTCTGGCCTAAGAGATGTCAGCAGGAGCATGCTAGGCATTTCTGGGAAAGATTTCTTTCCTGATGTAAGTGTCACCTCCTCCTCCCTGTCACCTCCTACTTTAACCAGCCTGGAGCATGAAGGGGAGGCCAGAGTGGAGTGAACATCCTGTGTTCAAGAGGACACCATAGGGAAAAGAAAGCCACCCACCAAAGATGGCAGGGAGGGGAGGTGGAGGAGGAGCCAAGGAGTCCTGATGGCGAAGCCACCCTATGACCTGAATAAGCCACTATATGAAAGATATATATTGGAATATTACTCGGCCATAAAAAAGAATGAAATAATGCCATTTGCAGCAACATGGATGGACCTAGAGATTGTCATACTGAGTGAAGTAAGTCAGACAGAGCAAGACAAATATCATATGATATCACTGAATAAGCCACTATTGTTTGGGTCTTCTGTTGGGCAGCAGAATTATGAGCCTTTGATGTTATATTTATCCATCTGACAAACATTTAATGAGCGCCTACTATGTGCCAGGCACTATTCTAAGCCCTGAGGATAGAGCAGAGCAAAAAAGACAAAAATACTTGTCTTCAAGGAGCTTACTTTTGGGGTCAAGGGTGTAAAGAAGACAAGCAGTGAAATATGTATTACGTTAGTGCACAGCTCTAAGGAGGAAAGTAAACCATGAAAGGAGGATAGAGGCTGTTGGGAGAGGGAGGGTTGCAATTTAAATGGAGTGACCGGGAAAGTCTTTGGTGAGAAGACTCATTGAATCAAGACCTGCAGGCAGTTAGGGAGCAAGTCATGAGGGTACTGAGGGGAAGAATATCCCCACAGATGTGGACCAGCCTTTCAAGGCTGAGGTGGAAAGATATGTCCTAAGTTAGGGGACTAGCATAGACCCGAGTGCGTGGATGGAGCAAAGTGAGCAGGGTAGGAGGACAGGGGGCTGAGAAGTGACCGTGGGGAGTATGGACGAGGCGATCATATAGGGCAGGGGTTGGCAAGCCTTTGCTGTAAAGGGCCGTTTGATTTTAGTCTTTGCAGCCCATGTGGTCTTTGCTGCAACAGCTCAACTCTACAAGAAAGCAGCCATAGACACTAAGTAAACAAATGGGCGTGGCCATGTTCCCAAACTTTATTTACTAAAGCAGGCAGCAGGCAGCTGGATTTGGCTGGAGGATCATAGTTTGCTGATCTAATGCAGGGCCTTGTAGATCAGTATAAGGACCTTGGCTTTTACTAGAAGTAACTGGTTAGCAATTGGTAGGAGCATAGGAGTGACATGATCTGAATTGCTTCTTACCAGGATCACTCTGGGTGTTGAGTAGAGAATAGAAAATAGAGAGTGGGGGGTAAGAGTGAAAGCCTGGAGACCAGTTAGGAGACAACTGCAATAATCCAGGTTTGTGCCACATAATGTTTCCTTGGTTTCCAAATTATCAACAAGAGTATGACAACGTTACTCAAATGATTTATTCAACCCACCACACCTCATGCACAATTAATGATACCCACCTCCCCTCCAAAGGGGAGGACCCCAAGTGCTTTGCAACCTGACTTGTCAAGCAGAACATGAAGAAGTCTTTATCTAATTGAAAGAGTGGGGGAGATTTTAAATAGGCAACATGCAATTAGCCAAATTAGAATAGACATAGGACAACAAGGCTCACACCCCCTACAAAAATCAAAAACAAAAGCAGCCCAGCCCCAGACTCAGGTGATCTGCAGAGAAGACCTGGGACCAAGGCTTTTTGTTGACTTCATGATAGAAAGGGTTCATCACAAATACTGAGATTTAGATAGCCAAAAAGGAGAGGTATTTTCCCCCTTCTACTGCACATATTAAGCTGGCCCTGGGGTCAGGAAAGTCTCCTGATAATCGGCAGTCATATCTGATTGGGTCTGGCTGAGACAGATGTACTCAATGGCCATCTATTGGTACCAGAGATTTGTTGAGTGGTGGAGTCGGGGGAAGAGTTTGGCAGACACTCTTTTTTTTTTTTTTTTTTTATTGAAGTCTAGTTGATTTACAATGTTGTGGCAATCTCTGCTGTACAGCAAAGTGATTCAGTTATACACATATAGACATTCTTTTTTAAATATTCTTTTCCATTATGATTTATCCCAGGAGATCAGATACAGTTCTCTGTGCTATACAGTAGCACCCTGTTGTTTATCCATTCTAAATGTAATAGTTTGCACCTACCAACCCCAAACTCCCAGTCCATCCCTCTCCTGACCCCCTCCTCCTTGGCAACCACAAGTCTGATCTCTCTCGGCAGACACTCTTGTTGCCTCCCCATCACCACTCCTCCCTTCCTTCCACTAAGGGGAATCCTCACCTTTATCCTCTCTGCTCTGAATGGCCAAGTCCCTGTGCAGACCAGGCCCTTCTCTGCCCCAGGGATGACTCTTTATTGGTCTTTGACAGCTGTGGGTTCTTGTTCTCCTTGGTAAGTGTGGTGGCCGTGAGAATGCATCTCTTAGATACCCTAATGCAGGGAGCGTAACTGGACATCGGCCCACCTGCTGTGCTTGAAAAGCCATCATTGATTTGGTCATGACTCATGCTTCCCGTGGGCTGCTGCCAGCCAATGACAGTATGTGGCAGGGATATTAAGGCAGGCTTGTTCCTGGGAGACACAGGACTCTCCGGCAGGTCACTTCACCTTGAGTGCTCCCCAAAGGCTTTGCCGAACTTTCCTTAGGCTGTGCTGCAGGGTAAGATGCTTTCACCCAACCTTCCTTGCTCCTCTCCTCTCTTCACTCAGGGTCAGACCTGCATTGCTATCTGATGGCTCTCCCAGACTCTTCAGCTCCCTCCCCATTTTCTCTCACAGGCATTTCCCCTAATAAATTTCTAGTTTGTTTAATCCTATCTCAGCATCTGCTTCTTAGAGAACCTGAACCAACACACCAAGTAACAATTAAAGTGTAGGCATGTGATACAATTTTGGCCAATGCAATGCAAAGGGAAGTTGGGTGGGAGGAGAGGCTTCCAGGAAGCTTGTCTTTGTTCTTAGAAAAGGGACTCAGGGTAGGACAATTTTTTTTCTGCCTTAGCACTAGGGATAGGTCCAGATTTTGTGGAGCATAAAGCTTACATAATTTGAAGCACCTTCTTTATGTAAAAGAATACATATACTTTTTATTTTTAAAATGTCACAAAAGTATATGGCCATTTGAGTACATTGCTAAGCCTTGAAGGGGCCTATGAAAGTGAGGGACACTGAAGCTTAAGTTTCATTAGCTTCATGGCAATCTGCCTCTGCTCTTGATGTTGCCATCAACATGTGATGACTGGAGCTGGGGCAGCTATCCTGGGACCGTGAGGGGAGCCAGCCCAAGAGAATGAGCCAACACAACAGAAGGAACACATGCTTGTTGATTTTTCTGAGCTACCTGAGTTTCCAACTCTGGAAGTACCCTATCTCTGCATTCAGGCTTATAAGAGCTAACAAACTAATAAATGTTCTTATTCCGTAAGCCAAATTTAGTTGGGCTTTCTTTTATTTGTAACCCAAAGTGTTTTAACTGATACAGATTTATTTCTGAAAAGGTTTCATCTGCCAACCCCATTCTCTGTTATGCATTAGATGAAGAAGATCGGTCTGGGATAAGAAAAGAAAGGAGAGGCAAGGTGGTAACTGCAGAACAACTGGGTCTGCATGGCTGATGTTTCCTTGGAAAATCCAGCCATTCTTCTAAGATGAGGTGAATGAATCACTGAGTTGCAGAATTCACTTGCCTCTGGGAAAATGGTGAGGGTCCTAAAGAAGAAGAAAATGATCTAGACTTTGGTTGTGACATGGAGCAATGAATTGGTGGAGAGACAACAGGATGGTACTTAAATCACATCAAAACTACTCTGGGCTATCCTTGCTGTATCGCCATGGAATGCAGCAATGAGAACTTTGCAAGGGAAAAAGCACTAGCATTGAACCATAGGCCTTCATGGCACACATAAAATCCTCTACCTGGGCCAACAATAAAAACTGGTATCTTGGTGGCTGTCAGCTAATAATAGCCAATGACATGTATTGAGCCCCAGGTTTATGTCAGGCACTGTGCTAGCACTTTACACACGGGGTTTCACTTAATCCTCATAGAAAGTTTGTGATAGAACTGTTATCTCCTTTTACAGATTAGGAAATTGAGGTTCATAAAAGTTGAATAACTTGCCCAAAGTCACATAGTTATGAAATGATGGAGCCAGAATCAAATCTCAATAGTTTGAATCTAGTGCTAGCTTTTTGTTGCCTCATTTTCTTCTATTTCAAGACCTTCCTAATTTTCCCCAAACTTTTAATATAAAAGGCCAGATAGTAAATATTTTCAGCTTCATGGACAAGTCTCTGGGACAATGATTCCACTCTGCCATTGCAGTGCAAAGCTTGCCATGACAATGAGTGTAGCTGTGTTCCAATAAAACTTTATTTGCAGAAACAGGCAGTGAGGCTGACTTGGTTTGTGGGCCATATAGTCTGCTGACCTCTGCACTATGTCATCGCTCACTTGCTTCTCCTATTAGCTCTTCCATCACTTCTACCACCTGCTACAACCATGCCCATTCCTGGTGACATACAGAGTCCAGATGACTCCAGTTCAGTTGTGACAGCACAGGAAGATTACTGTGAAGCTATTGAAGCTTCAGCTACATCGGGGCATTTGTACAGGCTTCTTCTAAGGCCCTAGGTGGGTCTCTAGCAGTGGAATTGCAGAGGGAGATACATACAGATATAGATATATTTAATTTGCATAAGAAATATATTTTAACAATACCTCCTTGTCCTCCTACTTCCCCTCATGCAGGAGGCATTGAAATGGTCATGGGCATTTTGTGGGTCTGGTCTAAGAGGAACAATTTAGTTTGGTTCCAGGGGGATATTTTTGCAGTTCACAGTCATATAGGTGTGTGGTTAGGCTATTGCCTGCCACCTAGTGTGGGAATGGCTTCCAGAGCACTCCTACGACCCACTGTGGCACCCGTCCATCATCATAACCTGAAGGTGTAGGGCTAAAGTTGACACAGTGCCAGGAAAATGTCCTACAGAGCCTGGCACTGGAAGCAAGTGGGTGGCAGGGAGAAACAAGGCTTAAAATGTAGGAAGGCATTGCCCTGTCTGCGGAAAATTCCTTAAAGCATCAGACATGTCAATTTCTTAATGGAGGACTGGGTTCTCAGCCATGTCTAATCAAACCAGAATTTCTCTCTTTTCAGGAAAATACTTGATCCTGCAGCATACGTGACTGTGAACGCACTACACATTTTTTACAGGTAGTGCACAAAACAGTAAGGCACTTAATGAATGTCAGCTATTTTATTTCATTTTGCCCTCATTGTTCTACAAAAATGAGTGGAAAATAGAAAACTGATAACATTGGTATTAGTACTAAGAAACATGGCTCTCAGAAATGTAACACAATATTAAGAACCAAGAGGGAGAACATGGAGCAGACAAATCAGTGGATTTTCAGCCTCATGTTGACACTTACTGATGTAAGCTGGCCAACCATATCCATTGGTGAAGGAAAAGAATAAGACGAAAGAACACGTACAAAGTATAGGAGCCATATCATCAAAGATGATGCATGACTAGAAATTCCACTGTGTTTCTGCGACTGGGAGGAAGCCTCCCCTCCTTCATCTCTTATGACATTTAACTTAACACATTTTCAGCAGGTCATTTGTATAAAAGTTGGGCAGTGACTAAAGACACCTGATGTCCCCAAGCCTCAGCTTCTTGATCTGTAAAATGGGGATGATACTAATATGATTATTGTGAGACTTGCACTAGGAAATGTGTGTGAATGTGTGTAGCAGAGGGTCAGGCCACCAGTGGGTGCTCAATATGTTTAACTCTCCTCCCCACACCCAGTTGTTGAACATGGAGGGGTCAGCAGGGCAACTTTAAGGTTCTTGTTTGTCAGTGTTTGCCAATGTCCCTACCATTTCCCCAGTCTGTCCACGGGCTTAGGGATGGTGCTGAGTAACATCCTACACTTGCTCAGAAATGACTTCAATTGTCTGCAGTAGGTGCAGCTTCCTGGTCTGATATGAGAGTGTCTGGCAACCCTGTGCCGCTAGGAAATAGATCCAGAGTGATGAGTGCTCCAGAGAAGGTATGAAAAGGAAGGGAAACACCCTGAACCTTTGCGGGGAAGAAGAAATAATGGAGACCTGATCCTCTTTGAACTGGCCCTGAACTTGATCCTTGGAGAGAGGAGCCTATGCCATGAGCATTTCACCCTCACATCTATCCTGCAAGCTGGAGATTCTTATTCCCTTTTCACAGATGAGGAAACTGAGGCACATGGGTTCCAAGGGACTTGCCCAAGGACACATGGCAGGACAGCGGCAGAGCAGGGCTAGAGCTCCAATTCCCTGAATCCATCTCTAGTGCTCTGTGGCACTCACCCTCCCCCATCACAGATTCCATGGCTCTCCCCCCTGCTCATGGCCAAGGGTTTGGGATGGCTCCCCTGGTCCTGCTCTACCCCAACCACCTACCCCTACTACACAAGAGGAAAGACATTCTGTAATGTTGCTCTCCCTGATAAGCCAAGCATCTAGAAATTCTGTCTAAGGTCATGGGGGTGTCTCTGAGGATGCAGGACCTTGAATTCCAAGTCCAGAGAGCTTTGTCTCTATTTTTAGGAGTTTATCAGAAAGAAAACACCCTATTCAAGATCCTCACTCATTCATTCATTCCAGTGTGTGATGAGGGTCTGCTATGTATCAAGAGCTGGGCTGGGTGCAAGGATACAATGGTGAACATGATAGAAGTGGTTCCTGTGTTCCTAGACCTTGCAGTCCAGTGGGGAAGACAGACAAAAAGATGATTATACAAATAAAACATGTTACTGCAAAGGGTGATGAGGATTAAGTAGGAGTCCAAATAGAAAGCTGAGATAGAGACTAAAACTTTGGTTCAGGAGTTGCAGGGAGGCCCCTCTGAGGAGGTGACATTTAAGCCTAGTCCTAAAGGATGCAGAGGAGGCGGCAAACAATGGGTGAGGAGTGGGGGTGGGGAAGGTTCCAAGGTAAAGGGAACAGCACGTGCCAAGCCCTGAGACAGGAAAGTTGGGCCTGTTTGAAGAGCTAAGGAGGCCAGTGTGGCTGGAGCACAGGGAGAGACGAAGAGAGTGGTCAGAGCTGAGTCTGCAGAGGTTGTCAGCCAGCTAATGGAGGGCCTTGTAGTCATGGGAAGGAGCCGGGTTTTACTCTCAGTGTCACAGGAAGCCACTGAACTTGAAATGCATTGCTTTCTAGCTGTATTTTGATGTTATAGTAAATCTGTAGAAATGTGAAAGTCTCAATTTGGACATTCATCTCATGGTAGGCTGATTGAATTAATAACCCCAATTCTTCACCCCTCTCTATATCCATGTGCTTTTTCATGTGACTTTCCAATTCTTCTCAATAAAGATTTACCTAGAACCTGGGCTGGACATATGACTTACCTTGAAAGGACTGTTAGCAAATGTGATGCAAGCAGAGACTTGGAAAAGCACTTTCATGTTTCTACTTCCTCTGTCATCATAAAACATATCTGGCCTAGCTGGAAGGAGAAAGACATGGATCAGAGCTGGGACCCAGTCATCTCATTCAAGGTCATCCTAGATCAGCCAACAGCCAGCCAATTCCCATACCTGGAAGTGAGCTTAGCAGAACTGATTAGCCAAAACACAACTGATCACAGGCACGTGAGTGAGCCCAGCCAAGATCAGCCCAGCCCAGAACAGTTTGACCGTGCAGTTTTGTTAGCTAATAAATGTTTATTGCCACATGTCATTGAGGTTTTCTGGTTGTTACACAGCATTATAGTGGCAATAGATAACGGACATACACTTCAAACTAAAGCTGCTTAAATCTAAACTCCTGAAACCTCAAAATCAATCGTTCAGGTGGAGTGTCTGGATGGTTTAGCTCCTTCCAACACGAACTCTGGAAACTTGTATCTTGTATTCAAATCCCAGCTCTGCAATTTATTACCTGTCAATGATTGCACAAAATATTTCACTTCTCTGAGCCTCAGTTTCCTTATCTGTAGGATGGGTTTAATGATTATACCCACCACATAGGTTGTTAGAAGAATCAAATGAGAAAACACTTCGTAGATGTTAAACACTCTCTCTGCAGGTTTTAGTTGTAATCACCAACATATTCATATATGGGGAACAGAGAACAAAAGCAAAAAGGAAATAGAAGCAGCCTGGAAAGCATGGCCTGGGGAGGATATATAAGAACTTTTATAGAGCCTTGTGTTGACAGTCTGCTGTGGTTAGTAAGTTGCATCTGTTGTAGGGAAGAACCAGAGAACATAACACGTTCCATGGGGCATGACGTGCTTTGGTTGGAAATCACTTTTCAGGTGATGGATTGAAAAGGATAGTCAGAAGCTAAGAAACTGTCAGGCTAGTGTTACCAATGCCCCAGAGGTGGCCTCCCAGACTGGCATCATCCACAATAGCACAAGGAGGCATCAACCTGCAGTGCTCCACTCAGCAGAAGTAAATGGTCAAGGTGTCCTACCTGTTAGACATGGTCCTGAGACCAACAGTGGCTGATCTGGATAAGGGTCACTCTCACCAGCCAGACAGCATCTGAAGGTTGTTCCTCCTCCTGTTCTCTGATCCCACCTCCTGCTTCCTCCAAGGCCCTGCCTCATTGATTCCTCCCTCTTGCCTCTTAAAGTCCTGCCTCTCCCTGCATCCAAATGTGCTCAAGCACCCCTATTACAAAACCATCTCTCCACCGGGCCATGCTCGCCCTCCTTCCTTTCCTGCATCACTTCTTCAGAGAGTTGCCTACACGTCCCACTTCTTCCTAACTCTCCATGTTTGCCTTCACTTCTCAGAAGCATTCAATTCTAGTTGTTTCTTGGTCCCCAACAACCAACTGTATAAAAGCCCAGAGACTTTACATCCTTAATATCTCTCACTTCCATTGTCTTGTTGTTTGGATGTCTATGACCTTGGTTTTGATACTTTTTTTTTTTTTTTAGGAAGTCTCTTTCTTTACTAACCTACATTCCATATCATTTCTGAACTCCTCTCTGAATCACAGTTCTGAGCCTGGCTTTCTCCTGCTGAAAACCTCTCAGTGGCTCCCCATTGTCCACAGAAATAGTTTGAATGCTCTAGATTACCTCGAAGACCTTCATGCTCTGGTCTCATCCAGCTTTCCAGTTTATTTGCCACCACGTTCATTCATGAGTCCTATGTCCCATCAAACTTAACTATTCTTTATTCCTGTGCATACTGAGTACCTGAATACCTCCGTGCCGTTGTTTATGCAGTTCCCCCTTCCTAGCAGTCCATCCCTGCAATTTCTACACACCTAAGTCATACCAAATCTTCAAAGCCCAGCGTAAATACTTCCTCCTCCATAAGCCTTATTTTATCTTTTCAGGAGAAAGCAATCTTTCCCTTCTCCTTCCCTAGAAATGGATACTTTTGTAGCTTTTAGTATAGTTTTTGTACGTATTATATCTCCCATACTGGACTAGGACTTCTTGAGAATACAATGAATCTTTGTATCACTGCAATACTCAGCACTGTGCATCGCACATAACAACTGTCCGATTAGCATTTCTTGAACAAATAAGTGAGTGTATTTAAAATATCATTGGCATAAAGATGATAATCATAAGTCATAATCACCAACAATTATACCATATACTAAAGTCATGTTTATCATAAGTTAATCTAGGGGTTGCAAACTCGGGAGACTATCAAGGCCAAGAAAGTAGTATAAATGGTAAAACAGGGTTGGGTAAGTACAGTGGCCAATGCTATGATGTCTGCCATATCTCACGGAGGCAGCTTCTACTCAGCGGCAGCCAACTGCTGCCAGCTGGAAATGTGGGCCCAGCATTACCAGGTCATTTGATTATTAGAGCAATGCTAGAAATATAAATATTTATGTGAAATCTTCAAGTTTTTAAAAATTGGCAACTAGCTCAATTTTTTAAAGTTGGGCTGCAAGTTGGAAGTGTGGGGTTGGAGAATACTGTATTCTGTTTAAGTGAAAAATGCTAGTTAATTTACTTACCAGATACCAGACTTATACTCAGTCAAAGATGGCTGGCTCTCCAAGAATTACAGCATACTACAGTGCATTTAAGGCTGGTTCTGGGGTTGATTCAGAAGGCACTTTGTGGCTTTGCCATGTCTAGGCACCCCATTTCCGGCATCAATCATCATCAGGGAAAAGAGGGAAGAGCTTTCTGAGAATGGGAACCCTCTGTTTATCTGTATTCTGGAGTCAGTGTCATTGTTTTTTTCTGACTACATCGATTTCCGAGGCTGTTCTCATTTCCTCTGTCTCCTGCACTGAGCAATCACTCTGCTGGCCTCTGGGCAGGTAGCAGAAAACTCCAAGGCCTTGTCTCCCAGCTTCTTAAACTTCGTATAATCTCAGTGGCTTGGCAGGGCCCACACTCAAGGAACTGAGGGCCAGACAGGAAACCACCATGCTCCCCTGAAGCCCCAGATCTTTGTTTGGCACCATTCTTATAGGACTTATTAATAATCTTAACAGTAACAAGGGGACCATGTATTGAACACCTAAGCTAGGCATTTCACAAGCTTTCTCACAACAATCATGCAAAGTAGATGATTGGATTAAACAGGATAAGTTTATGGCTATAACAAGACAACCCCTAAAATTCCAGCGGTTGAACACAATGAAAGTTTATATCTTGCTCACCTCACAAGGGTTAGGTGATTTGGGTTAAGAGGGGGAGCTCTGCTCTATGCAGTCATTTAGGGACCCAGGATCCTTCCACCTTGTGGCTGGACCCTCCTTTAGGGTATCAGGATCCTCTCTATTCAGCTGCAGGATGGGGAAAGAGAGAGAATGAGGACAGCACATGGGAGAGTTTTATCAACCAGTCCTGGAAGAGCTCACATCACCTCCACTTACATTCTAGGGACCAGAACTCAATCAAGTACAGTCAGGCTGTGTGCCCAGGAAGGAGCAGAAGCAGATATTGGTAAACTCTAGCAGCCTCAGCCATAGTCGTCATTCCCATTTCCCAGAGGAGGAAAATGAGACTCAGAGAAGTTACATCACTTCCCTAAGATCATATACTACTAAGTGGCACCTCAAACCTAGGCTGGTCTGGCACTGACATCCACTTTTATTCACTGGCCCACTTGGCTCTATTTGCATCTCCTATTCCATCTTGTACTGTGGGCATTAATGAATTTGAAGTACCCACTCCCATAAGACCACTTGCATCTGCAGAATATGTTATGGCATATCCCCATGGGATTTTGCCTAAAAAGGCTCTCAACTCCCAAATCTTTGGGCACACACACTGCTTTCTCCTAGGATAGAAAAGGGAAAGAAAAGAAGCAGGCCACAAGCGGTGTGTAGCTCACCTGTCCATCAAGGTTTACCTGGGACATTCTTTTTTTTTTTTTTTTTTTTTTTTTTTTGCTGTACGCGGGCCTCTCGCTGTTGTGGCCTCTCCCGTTGCGGAGCACAGGCTCCGGACGCGCAGGCTCAGCGGCCATGGCTCACGGGCCCAGCCGCTCCGCGGCATGTGGGATCTTCCCAGATTGGGGCACGAACCCGTGTCCCCTGCATCGGCAGGCGGACTCTCAACCACTGCGCCACCAGGGAAGCCCAAACAATCCAATTTTTTTTTTTTTTTTTTTTTCGGTACGCGGGCCTCTCATCGTTGTGGCCTCTCCCGTTGCCCAGCACAGACTCCGGACGCACAGGCTCAGCGGCCATGGCCCACGGGCCCAGCCGCTCCGCGGCATGTGGGATCTTCGCGGACCGGGGCACGAACCTGTGTCCCCTGCATCGGCAGGCGGACTCTCAACCACTGCGCCACCAGGGAAGGCCCTACCTGGGACATTCTGAGACTAATAGTATACCACTTCATATTGTTAAGTTTGCATATTGCTTCCCCCAACCCCAGTAGCTAGAGAGCACATCAAATCTCATACTACCTGAATGCTCCAGAGCTCCGCCATAGACATGTACACATCATCAGTATCTATTCGTGTATTTTAGTTGTTTTATTTCTTAGGGTTAAGATAGCTTAAAAGGTTCGTACAAATGCAACAATGTCAACTATCTGAAGGAATTTGACAGTATAATTAGTTAGCTACAGATAGGAAACCTCAGTGTTACTCTTTCTAGAACTATCTTCCCCCTGGCGGGGGCGGGAAACTTGGCTAGATATTCCTGTCACACACTCTTTCAGCACTATGTATTCTAGTGTACTTCCTTCATGACACTCATGACAATTATAATTTTTAAAATTGCTCGTGTAATAATTGGTTTAATGTCTGCCTCTCCCTCTAGACTATAAATTCCAGGAGGGCAGAGATCATGTCTTTTTCATTCACCACTTGTAGCAGTCAGTTAATGCTGCATAATAAACAATGCCCTAACATGGTAACTTACAACAATTATTTATTCTCACTCATATAGCCACAGGTTGGCTGCAGTTTGATACATTTAGGCTGGTCTCCACTGAACTTAACTCCAAGCTGACAGTACTTCTTTTTTTTTTTTTTTTTTTTTTTTTGCGGTACACGGGCCTCTCACTGTTGTGGCCTCTCCCATTGCGGAGCACAGGCTCCGGACACGCAAGCTCAGGGGCCATGGCTCACGGGCCCAGCCGCTCCGCGGCATGTGGGATCTTCCCGGACTGGGGCACGAACCCGTGTCCCCTGCATCGGCAGGCGGACTCTCAACCACTGTGCCACCAGGGAAGCCCGTGACAGTACTTCTTATTCTTTAGAACCACTGGCGTGTTTTTCTCATGGCACTGACAGAAGTGCAAGAGGCACTGAAAGCAAACAAGGTCCCTCAAGGCCTAGTCTTAGAATTGGCACACAGTCACTTCTGTCCATGGGCTAAAGTGAGCCACATGGCCAAGCCTGACCTCAGTAACATGGGGAGTAACATACTCCGCCTCTAGTAGGGACAGTTGCAAAGGGCGCAGGTACAGGGATGGGTGAAGAATTGGGAGCAATAGTGCACTGCATGACATGGCTGTGCCTGCAGTAGACAGCACACTGCACTGCACATGAGATGCTAAATAAGTATTGCTTGAATAAATATATAGGGTATTCTTAGTAAATTAATCTCTCTAGGTTGAGGAAAAAAACTACTGGTTGATGAGGATTACCTAATGTGGTAGGATAATATATCAAGAGATTAATTTGTGTTTGTTCTTCCTAAACCTTTCCCTCCTTGCAGTTACAGCAGGGAGCCAGGTGGACTTGCGTGCTTGCTTACAGGGTGGAAGAACCGAAGCAACCTGGAGCTGAGAGCTTTTCCAATCTTTTGTTGAAGCCTCAGCCCCTTGAAGAGAACACGCCAAGGAGGACAGAGAGACTCTGGAAAGAGGATGACTTCCCCGGCCAGGGAGGGGAGCACTGACGTGGATCCTCCATGCACGCACTGTTCTGTGGCCTAGTCTAGAAGATGGAAGAGCTTCAGAGAGGATGACTGTTCGGTGTGCCTGAGGCAGGGAGACCCTGGCGCCACCAGGAAAAATCCCCAAACCCCATGACTGGCCCAGAAACAGGGACTTCTGGACCTCAAGGGTCCCCCTCCCCCATGAGCTTGGACAGTGGGGACGTCTGACCACTTCAGTCTCCCAGATCCTGTTAAAGCCTTGGAACTTGAAGGCGTTCCAGTAAAGTCTGAGATTACATTTTCCACATCCCAGGGGAATAAGGGTCTAGTGTCATAATGAAGGTGATTTAAAGGAAATTAAAAAATGATATTTCCTGTATACCCAAGTTAGAAAACAGTTATTCATAAAGTATAAAAGTATAAAAATTATAGCTGGGAATTGGCAAACCAAGCCTCTTTGAAAGCTTAATGTAATAATAGTATTTAAATATTTTGATTGTTAGCATTTTCATGTGAAATTTTTTTTTTTTTTTTTTTTTTTTTTTTTTTTTTGCGATACGCGGGCCTCTCACTGTTGTGGCCTCTCCCGTTGCGGAGCACAGGCTCCAGACGCGCAGGCTCAGCGGCCATGGCCCACGGGCCCAGCCGCTCCGCGGCATGTGGGATCCTCCCAGACCGGGGCACAAACCTGTGTCCCCTGCATTGGCAGGCGGACGCTCAACCACTGCGCCACCAGGGAAGCCCCGTCATGTGAAATGTTATAAATCCATACAAAGGCTTGTGCAGAGCACTAGGAGAAAGATGCTGATACAAAAATAAAGGACTTTCCTCCCCACCTTCCGGGTTGGAGGTATCTTTTGTAAAACCCACACAATCCCAGATTGTGAAGTTAAATGACAATCGTGGTTAACTTATGCAGGCTCCCAGCTGTGCTGTGATGTTTGCACACTTTCTAGGAAGTGACTAATTATAACTAGTGCTTAAATACAAAAGACATACCGTCATTAAAAGAAAAGGAGAAAAATGAATCTTACACGTTTAGACCTTGGTCTCCCAGCACTGGCTGTTTCCATTTGCTCATGCTGGGCTGCGAGCTGAAATGACAGGAGGGAAATGAATGCTGCTTTCTGCACTTCATGTGAGAAGATGGGTCTAGATGTTCATGGGTCAAATGAGGACGCCAGACACAAAACAACTCCTGAGACTAAGAATCTGATGTCAGCTGGTCACCTCACCAGGAAAGCAGGGAGGAGCAGAAACAAGGAGCAAGCCATGAGCAGAGCCGGGAGCTCCTCCTGGTTATGTCCCTTGTTATTTGTGGAAGGTCATTTAGTGTCTCTGGGTCTCAATTTCCTGATCTGCAAAGTGGATCAACAATGCCTGCCCTAAATGTTTGATAAGTCTGTGTGTGTGTGTGTGTGTGTGTATTTTTTCCCCTGCAACAATCAATAGCCACTATTATTTGAGTGCTTATGAGGTACGAGGCCCTGGGCTGGATCCTGTGGATTTGGCGGCAAAGAAGAAATACAGAACTTCCCCTCCTATGCTCCTCCAGCCACCCTACTTGTCTTTATCATGGTGGTTTCCTCATTCATCTCCCTCACTAACCCTTCACCATCAGGTCTTGCTTACATCCCCAGCACCTATCATTGTGTCTGCATGTAGTAGACACCTGATAAGTATTATTTGGAAGAAGGAAGGGAGACACCTTGTCTCATGTTGATAGAAAAGGATTTAAATATATTAGTCTTGCCTCATCTGTACCATAAAGTCTTTTGAAACAAGGAGTGTGTCTGACATTTCTCTTGGTATTCACTACAGTGCCCAGCAATTCTGAGCATGTAATTATTCATACGTTCCCATGAATATTTATTGAGCCCCGACTTTGTGGAAGGCACTATAACAGGTGCTGAGGACACAGCACTGAACAACACACCCGCCCATCCTGCCTCCTGGGACTTAGGCTGGAAAGGATAGTCAGATCATTAATGAATCGTCAAACCGATAAATGCTCAACCACAAGTTGTGAATAGTTAATGCAACAAACACTAGTAGTTGCCTATTGAGATCATCGCTCCCTTCTTTCTTTTGCTAACAGAACCCTGCTTTGTTTGAGAGGCCATATCCCCAGTTCTGAGTGACTCAACATCATTTACTTGAATTGAACTAAACTGTCATGAGACTTCCATTTCTCTCTGCCAGTCATTGGTCTGGAGTGGACATGTGACCCAGTTCTGACCAATAGGTTGTAAGGGAGAGTCTACTGGGGGCTTCTAAGAAATATTTTCAAGAGAAAATCCCTTTTGCCCCTTTTTCCATCCTTCTTGCTTGGGATGCAGTCATGTGGTAATGTGATATTTGCAGTTGTGGCAGTCATCTTGTGACACCAAGGGGACACATTGCTGACAGACTGATGATGGCAGAGCAGGCAGCCTGAACATAGCTTGGTTCTTGATAGCATCTGTTGGAACCCAATGAATAGCTCCCTTTTTCCCATCCTGAGTTCTGAACAAATTGAGAAATCGGATAATGGAGGCAGAGACGATGGGGAAAATATCACCTTGGTTGCTGATAAATGCTAACTATGAAGATGTAACTTAATGCAAGAACCAGTTGGGTCTGAGCCCCCAGGTTAGGCAGACTTAGCACCAAGTTAGAGATCACACCCAGAGCAGCAGAGACCAAGGGCTGCATGTGGTAAATTCTGTCCCAGGAGGAGCTTGGTCAAATTTACCAAACAGATAAGCCACTTTTCCCCGCCAGGGACAGAGAGAATAAAGGGGAAGAAAGAGAACAGGAGTTACAGTGATTAAGCTTCCTTCAAATGGAAGGGAACTTCAGGAAGGGGCACAAGGCACCTGTCCCTCATCCCAACCACACAGTTGAGCCACTGCACCAACCCTAGCATTGTTTGTAAACCTCTTATTACATGAGACTCATAAAATGCTGTTATTTAAGTTACATTTAGTCAGGTGTTCTGTTCACTGCAACCTAATTTTTCTAGGAACATCCTGATTGTTCTGTTCAAAGCATCCTAACTGGTCCAAGCACAATGAAGGAAAAGCAAAGGATAGTGAAAGGAATTGTACTTTCACTACAAAAGGGGATTGAAAGGGGACTTTCATTTTTATTTGGACAGAGGTGAAGGCAGTCAAGGAAAAGACTTGCACACCTTGAAAACCTGCACAGGTACAAAACCAGAGGCCACCTCCACTGCCCTTTAACCTGCTCACAAGCTGATTATTTACTGGAACTTGATGAGTTTTGTGAATAAAAGCAAAATCACATCCACCAGGTCTTCCCAACTTCTTGCTAAACAGGTTCATTGTCTTCCCTTCTGGCATTTTCCTTGGGTTTTTTGTCAAGGCTGACTCAGCTATTGCCTTCCTTCAGAATTCTCCACCCAGCTTTGGATTCTTTGAGTCAGGCACCAGCACATATTCTCTGAGTCTGTATTAATATGCATTGTATCAACTTCTGCTCCTACTAAGAATTAGCTTCCCACTGGCTTTTTCTTTTCTGAACCGTTTCCTCTGTGGCAGGAAAGAGCTCTCAGAATTAGAAGGGATGACACTTAGACACTGGAGGCTGGGTTCTGTAGTTGGCAACTAATGGGGGTTTGGAGGTCTCCACAGTTCCCCTCTTTCAACTGATAGATGTTCCTCTCTTTTTTTGAGGGACCACCCCTTGACAGAGGCTACTAGCCATATGCCATACTCTGGCCTCTGGGGTTGCCACAGTCACACAAGATGGACCAATAAGAAGGCCAGTTTCTTCTGGTCATAGTGATTGGTTCAATGATGAGCATGTGACCTCAGCTGAACCAATCGCCCTTCAGCTTCATTCATTCTGGTCATAGATTCGGATGAACCTGCAGCTGCTGGTGGCTTGATGTCCCACTAGAGGAGAATAGAGCCCACACAAGGAGAGATAGCAGAACAAGAAGCAGAGAGACATAATAGCATTTGAGCCTCCTTGGGGCAGATGTCTTGGAGACTAGCCTGTACAACTCCTTGATTATTCAGGGCCAAAAATTACAGATCCCTCCCTCACCCCATGCTTTTTAAAAATTTTCTTAAACTAGTTTGAATTGAGTTTCTTCTACTTGCAGGGAAATATTCTTGACCAACACAGATTAATTAAGCCTTGACCCCCATATCTATAGCAATATCAGATATTAGAACAGAAAGGGATAGTTGTATTCACTTATTCATATGATCATTAAATGAAAATCTATCAAGTGCCTACTAGTCCAAGCAAGTATAATAATGATTAAGGATACAGTTTAGGAGTCAAGACTGTGTGTTCAAATCCTGGCTTCACCTCTCTGTGGCACTGGGTAAGTAAACTTGCTGAGGCCTGATTTCCTCATATCTTCAAATAGAAGTTTAAAATATCTACATTATCAGGTTGTTGTGCAACTTAACCTATTGTAACTCGTTTACCATTTAGCCTGCTATATTCCAGGTGCTTAGAAAATGACAGTTCCAAATGTATATATTATACATCAGAGAAACATAAGATTTTCCAGGTTACCCAGGTATCTAAGGACTCAATCTATCCTTACCTTACTCAGATTTATCAAATTCCCTTAGAGAATCAAAGAATTTAGATCTAGCTCACCATCCATTATTTTGAAGGGGTTGTCCTTAATTTAAATTTGGCCAAGTAGAGGGTAGGATTACCAGTGCTTCAGAATTCTCCTTTTAATATCAATTGGTTTGCATCAGCTTAAACAACAGAAATTCCAAGTTGTGGTAGCTTAAGCACACGACGTTTACCTTTGTCGCACAACTGAATGTTGGAAGAAGGCAATTCCAGCTGTGTGGAGACTGCAATGCCATCAGGGACCCTGGATCTTCCTGTCTGCTCTGCTATCCATAGATGATTAGCTTTTATTCTCATAGACACAAGATGGCTGCTCTAACTCTAGCCCTGACTTCTGCATTCCATCCAGGGAGTAGCAGAGGGAAGCAGGAAGAGGTGGTATCTATATCAGAAATATAAAAGCTTTCCTAATAAAAGTTTATACATTCTACGTCCAAATATATCTGCAGGAAGTCTAGGAATGTAGCTGTTTTCATCTGGGTGTGTTGCTACCCTGAAGAAAATCAGGGTTCTTTAGTAAGGAAGACAAGAGAATGAATATTAGATAGGAAACTAGCAATGCTTGCTATACTCCTAACCTCCATTAGGCAGGTTTACCTGAACCCCAAAGGGCCTCTCCTTATATTTCCTATCAAACTCTTAGTTACAGACAAATATTAATTAATTAATCAGTTAATTCATTAATTAAGTTGTTTATTCATTCATTTACCCAGTCAACGAATTGCCAGGTATTGTGCTAAGCAATGTGAGATTACAGAAATACTAAGAGATGATTTCTGCACAGAAGGAGCTCTCAGGTTAATGAAGAAGATAGACAAAAACAAATTGTTACAATATAAATCTGGTGAATGGGGTTTTAGCTGTAGGTTCATAGAACAATAGGAGCATGGTCCAGGGAGTGGTAGCTAACTCCACCTGCACAGGTGAGTCAGGGGAAGCTTCAGAGAGGAAGTAACCTTTGGCCTGGACCTCGAAAAGAGGGTAAGTGTAAGTCAGGATAGGGTGTGCTGTGCTGTGGTAACAAGTAAATCCCCAAATCTCAGGGAACTAGCACAAATAGAAGTTTCACACTAACGCAGAAGTGAATACAGACATAACTGGTCAGGAGGCTCTCCTGGGTACCTCTCCATCACCTGGTGAGTCAGGGGGTGCAGGCTCTTCCATCTAGTGGCTTCACTGCCCCCTGAGGCCTCAGAGTCCTTTCCAGATACTCTGAATCCAGTGGCCACTGAGTGAAGAGGAAGTGTACAAAGGATTGTGAACCCCAAACAGAGACCACAGCAGCCTGAAGTGCTGTACATTTCTGCTTATATTCCATTGGTGCTAGTTGCATGGTCCCATCTCCAAGGACAGCAACTCTGCAGTATGGAAGGGTTATGCCATTTCTGTTGACCAGCTAATCATCTCTGCTACTGTAGGACTTTACTAGGCAGAGAAGGGAGATAAAGGACATTGAAAGAAGAGGGAGGGACTTACGCAAAATCCTAGAAGTGTGGTGTATTAGGGGCACAAAGAGTAAATTTCTGTGGTTGGGTTTCAGGTTACAAGGGAGATGCGAGTAGTATCTAAAGAGGAATCTGAAATGGTAAATATGATGGGCTAGGGAAGGTCCTCGAAGGAGCTTGAATTTCATGCCAGGATTTGACCTTGTCTTGTAGGCAGTGGGGAGACGTTAGAGGTTTTATATGTAGCTGAGCAGAGGATGGATTAGAAGGTGCAGAGACAGGAAGCAAGGATCACATTTGAGAGATGAAAGCAAAAGTCCAAGTGAGAAATTATAAAAGCCTGACCTAGGGCAGTGGCTGGAGACTAAAGAGGAAAAGGCTTTGGGAAACATTGCAGAGGTAGAGTTGATTGGACATGCCCACGATGGAATAGGGGAGATGGAAGCTCCAGTAAAATACAGTCTGCACCACTCAAATAGAATTCTCTTCTGTACTCCCATCTTCTTCCCTCCTATGGCAACCTACATTGATTCTACGGGAAAATCAAAGAGCTACTTTTCTTCACTTGTCATTTTGGAACGAACCCATGCATCCTGGCATCACCCTGTCCCCCATCCTCAGAATAAGCTACCCCACCCCAGTACTCTTCTTGCTCAGCAATTCAATAAAAACACAAACATGATTGGGGCAGAATAGTAAAGTGCTTAAGAGTATGGCTCTAGCATGAAGCTGCATAGGTTTGTTTCCCAGCTTTTCTAGTTACTGGCTATATAGGACTCTGAATAAATTAAAGCCTTTCTGTGTTTTAACTTCTAATGAAATTAGGCAATTAATATTCTCTACCTTATAAGGCGGTTGCAAGGGTTAAATGATAGAATCTTATATAAAGCACTTAGAACAACGCCAGGCTCTTGGTAGGCACTCAAGAAACATTGGCTGCTGTCCTTGCTGTTGTTATTACTACTGAGCACCTACCACCAGGCAGGCACTGTACTAGACATCATCACACCACAGCTCTCTCACCACGATAAAACAAAAGAAAAGATTGCTACACACCCTTGCACGTGACCCTCCGCTCTTGATTCCAGTGCTTCTGTTAGACCTGGCCTGATGGGACCTCTGCCCCGGGCCCTGCTCCTTGGAAGGTTTCACATAACACGAACATAAAAAAATACATTTATTAAAGGGCACACCATCACCTCTGTCCCTCAGGATTAAGTCAGCAGTGGAACTGGATTGTGAGCCCAGGTAACCTGACTCTGAAGCCAACGGCAAGCATAACCACTCTGCGCTGCTAACCCTGTGAGTTAGGTATGTTACCACACTTAATGCTCACAATAATCCTAGGAAGTAGGAAATATTTTTATCTTCAATCTACAGATAAGGAATCTGAGACTGAAAGACATTAAGTCATTTGCCTGAAACACAACAGAAAGTAAGTGTTGGTATTAGAATCCAAACCTGGATTATTTGGTTCCAAGTCTCCTGTAGTTGCGCTTAAGCAGTTAAGACAGGGGTTTGTCAGGGTCTCTTGATATATCCTTGAGTATTAGAGATTAGATGGACTTGTAGAGTATGGATGGTAGTTGGATTAGGTGGACGTATAACTGGCCAAATGACTGTGCCCAAAGGATATTGATTAATGGGCTGCAGCCCCTCCTTTGAGGAAGGTTTCTAATGCAAGGTCATAGAACTCTGGCTGTAGCACTGTCCAAGCGTAGAGGCCTGTGCCATCCATATCTAGTCTGGTCTCCATGTGGATCTCTAAGGAGTTGTAACTCGACAGTCAGGGCTGGGCTCAGAAGACAAACTCTTGTGTTGTATTTCTCAACATCTGATGAATGTCGAAGACCAGCTTGGTCTGCCAGAGGAGAGGGGGATGCCAGAACTAGCCCACAATGTTTCAGGCTCTGCAACCAAGACCACAGTGAGAGCTACAAGGAGACCGTGGAGATTCAAAGTCAGGAGGAGCTTTCTTAAAGTCAGAACAGTTTGTTGATAGAATGGACTGTTGTAGATCCATATAAACCCAGAAGCGGGAGCTCTGTGGGGGTGGGGCTGCCTTTTCTACAACATCCCAAAATAATGTCTGACTGTCCTCGAAGGCAAAAAAGTGGTAAGAACTGGATATTCCATAGACCAGTCAAAAGTCCGCCAAAGCAAAAATGGAAACTATAAAGCAGTGTTTTCTATTTGTTCCACAGTAAAATAAAATTGTGAAGATTTCAGCAAAGTAGAAAGTGAAAACAAAGACTATGAGCATTATCTTCTAGGGAGCCCCACCCCATCTAAGGTAGATAGCCTTACCCCAGCCATTTTCTCTGCTGTGTCTGTGCTATGGGAGATAGTGAGTTTCCTGTCACTGACACATCCAAGCAGAGGGTGAATGGCCATTTTGCAAGGATAAGATGCTATAGATATTTTCAAGCATTGATGGAAAACAAGATTCAATGAGTTTTGGGGTTTCTTTCAATCCTGACATTCTAGGGTGGAGGTTTCCATGTCCTTTTACCCATTCTGTTAGAGAATCTTCCCAACCTAATTCTGATTCTGTCCAGTTCCAGTTTGTGGAACCAGGGCATTCTGCATGGCAGCACACAGTAGGTGCTCAGTAAATGGTGCATATATTTTAAGTGGGAACCTCCTTTCCCCTTGCTCCATGTTTGCAAGTAGAGGGACCATCATTCAAGTAACAGTTCTTCCCTCTTCTCCCAGATGAGGAGTGCCTTATCTGATTGGCAAATTTAGGACAAGGAGGTGAGCATGCTCAGTTTCATCTCTCTCTTTCTCTGGGGACCAGATGCTCATCAGCTCTAAGCAGGTCTGTCCCTGTAGGAGAGGCCTGTGTTTGGGAATTAAGTTCAGTACTGGGAAGTGTTAACAAGCAATTTGGCCAGATCTAAGCCATGCTTATTGTTTTATCAGCAATAAACCTGGCATTTTAATTTCCATCTGGCTGACTTCTTCAGCTTTTTCTCAATTAATTAGGAACCTGGGCAGGGAACATGGGTGTCATTTATTAGTGCCCTAAGTCCCAACAGTAGAATTATCTTACTTGCAGACAGGCCCTCCGATTTTGTTTACCTACCTCATCAGCTTCATCTCACACTGCCCATTGACCTCCTTTTATCCTTCAAGGACATCAGGATGCTTGTAATTTCTTTCATGCTCCTTGCTATTTCATACTTTTATGTCTTTGCTTGTGTTATTCCTTCTGACCGCATATCCATTCTCCCCCACCCTACTGCCCAATCTGCTAACACTTATCCACCTATCTGTTCTTAATGCCTCATCTTAGGGACACCTCATCCGGGAAGTCTTCCATGATGGTCACCTTTCCACCACTCCAGGCTCTGTTTTGGGCTCCCTTATGAATAAAGCTCTGAAATGAATACACACGCCACATTGTCTTAAAATATCTACCTCTCACCACCAGATTGTGAGCTTACTGAGGTGGGGACTAAGTGTTCTTCATCTCTGAATCCCTCAGAATTCAGAACCTTTCACAGAGGACATGCACAGTACATTTGTATTAAATCAATGCACAAATTAGCCAATAGTGGGCAATACCCATTCCTGAGGCCAGGCTGAACTGGGAAGGGTATTTACACCATCCAGAGGTCAGGAGCAAAATCAGTTATAGCCAAGGAGACAGGACCAACAATTTAGTCCACAGGGCAAGGCAAGGCAAGGCAAGGCAAGGCAAAAAGTGACAAAGAGAGCAGAGGTAAAAACAGACAGGAGGAAGAGGAGGCCAAAAAGGACTATAGTGCAAGGAACGGGTCAGGGCAGGTAATACAGAAAATGACTGTGAAGGGCAAATGAGTCTGGTGTTCACCTTTTTCGTGGTGCCAGGTGCATGGTTTAGGGAGGGAATGAGAATACCTAATGCTACTGGCAAGGATTTGGTGACAGTGGAGGACAAGGGAAAATCATAGGAGTGAGCAGGAGATGTAGAGCCTGATCCCAGCTCTGCCACTGAATATGTGGATGAGCTTGGACAAATCACTTCCTTTTCCTGGAAGAGACTTTCCTCATCCATAAATTTGAACAGCACATCCTAGAACACCTCTAAGTTCCCTTCCAGGTCAAAAGTATTGTGATCCTTCAGATGCTACTCCAGAGTATGATCGCAGAGGATTCTTCTGTTACATATATAACATTTGGTCTCCATTTCATTCTTTATATTCAATCAACCCGAAGTACTTCTTCTGTTTTTTTTTTGTTTTTTTTTTTTTGCGGTACGCGGGCCTCTCACTGCTGCGGCCTCTCCTGTCGCGGAGCACAGGCTCCGGACGCACAGGCTCCGGACGCGCAGGCTCAGTGGCCATGGCCCACCGGCCCAGCCACTCCGCAGCATGTGGGATCTTCCCGGACCAGGGCACGAACCCGCGTCCCCTGCATCGGCAGGCGGACTCTCAACCACTGCGCCACCAGGGAAGCCCCTACTTCTTCTATTTTGATCTCATTTCTTCTGAAATCAAGGAGATTAGACTAAATTATTTTTGAAATCCCTTCCAGCTATAGAATTTTTATTGTGCTGGAATTTTCTCCATTCATTGAACATTCCTTCTTTGTTCCTCCCTGTTCTTAGCCCCATGGCACTCTCTGCTCTGAATGCATTTATAATCTAGTTGAAACTATAAGACTAACACCTTAAAAGTGATTGAGAGAAAAATCCAAACCATTGTATAATTTTGTGTGAAATTTTATGCTACAGACTATAAGGAACTGTCAGAAATGAAGAGGATCAAGAGGGGTTGAAGATATCATTGAAGATTTCCTAGAGGACATAGAAGATAAAAGGAAGACAGAGATGAAGGGAGGGATGGGTGGATGGAGGGATGGATGGATAGAGGGATGGGTGGATAGAGGGATGGGTGGTAGAAGGAGGGGTGGGTGGAGGGAAGGGTGGATGGAGGGAAGGGTGGATGGATGGATGAATGGATGAAGGGATGGGCGGATGAAGGGATGGGTGGATTGAGTAGGATATCCTTAGTGAGAGGTATAGTCCAAGTAAAAGTGAAAACCTAAAGTTAATCATGAATTTGTATGGGGCTCATTATGGAAACCTGCTCTGGTACAGTAAGGAGAGGGGAAAGAGATGGAGGATAATGTTTGTTGTGCAAGATGCAGCTGAAATGTTTTGGTGTCTGCACTCCTGCAGGCCCTGTCTCTAGGAATCACCCCCATACAGAGCTGAAGGGGTGGGCTAGCCAGGGCCATGTTTATACTACGTGACAGTCTCACATCCTGGTCACAGATCATTGGACCAGGGGTGGACACTGGACCTAAACTCAGTTGATCCAGTTCTTCTCCCAGAAATATAGCATTGGTCACCAGAAAACTGAACAGGACTTTCTGTGGAAAGGCCGGGGTGTAGAAAGGTCTAGAGAAAGGGGAAGGAGTGAGAGGTGGAAAGGAGCTGAGGAAAGCTAAGGACACCAGTCTGTGGAGAGCAAAGAGGGGAGAATGTGCAAAGACGAACAGATGAAGACCCCATAACGCAGACTCTGTGGCTCCTGGGAGACGGAGCATGTACCTGGATTCCAGCAATCCAGTTCTTGGTTACTCCCCAAGGACTATTTTATTTCCTGTTCCTTGATTTCAGTTGAACTAGTTTCAGTGGTTTCCTGTTCCTTGCAATAAAAAGAGTCTTGGCCAGGATGGTCTGTTCACAAACATTTTTCCAGCTTAATCCTCACAACAATTCCATGAGATAAGTATTATTTCTCATTATTAATGTAGATACCAAAGCTTAGAGGGGCAACATGACCTGCTGAAGCTCTTAGCCAGTAAATGGTTGATCAGGGATTCAAACCCAGGCCTGTCTGGCTCCAAAGACTTCTACTTCACCACACACCCCCATAGGGGACCTTGTCAGTGTTGGCATCAACAGCTGATCGCAAGAACATTTTCTTGGTAACCTGCACGAGACATCTCCACTCTGGGGATTACGCTTTGTTTATACATGGGCCAATTTAAGAGCTTTCAGTAATTCTGAGATTCTCCTGTGGAGGTTCGGGCCTAGAAAGTGTATTTAAAATGCACTAATTCAGAATTGATGAAAAGTCAGGCATTGTTATTTGTGACTCATATAGGGTCAAATTCAAAGCAGCCTTGTCCTTAGAGAATTATTCAAAGTCTAGTGAAAAAAGAGAAGCTGATCAAAATTAGTGGAAATTTTCCAAACCAAGAAGATTAAAAGAATTTCTTTAATTTCAGCTAAGTAATTCATTCATCCTAAGCAATATTCATGCAGTGGTTGCCACGCCTAATTCTTAGATTTTAATAACCCATTACAAATACACCTTCACGCATTCTACATTCTAGTCAGACTCAACTCTTAACAGTCCTCTCAAATACCATATTACTCACCCTCTATGCCATAATGCGTGTGAAAATTCATTTCCCTCCACCTGTTCATCTGGAAAACTTGCATTCTTCCTTCAGAATCCAGCTAGAAAGGCACTTCCTCCATAAAGCCGCCCTTGGCCCTTCACTCTCTGCCCCACACAGGTCAGTGAAGCTCTTTCCTCTATGGCCCAATAAAGCCTGACGTTAACTCTCATCACTCTGCTGTTGAGATGAGATGTTCTTCTCCTTCCCATGCCAGGTCACTCTTTTCTAATTCCCACCTTTTCCCATCCCCCACCTAATGGGAAAGTAATTGCTAATTTGATGCACCTGAGATATTGACTCGGCCACATTTCATTAGTGAGTGAGGTTTCCATGGTCAAGAAAGCTTTATCCTTCCTGAAGAGGGTCAGGACTTTTCTGGGCTTCCCCTGCCAGCAACAGAGGGTCTGGGAGGTAACTTGGTCAACCTTCTCTTTCTTCCATTTCTTCTCTTCTGTACAGTTGGTAAAGTAAGAGAATATGCAGCCCTGGGTACGACAGAGACCAGGCAGCCCTGCCCTGCAAGCCCAGCCATCCTCCCATCCCTGTGCCAGCCTCTTCACCTGTACCCACGTAGGTCAGCCGGGTGGGGTGTGCTCTGTAGGCTATGTTATCTTTTCAGGGGCAAAGAAATTGGAAGTCCTAGTTGGGTTTCCCAGCTGAAGTTCAGCTATTGGGCTCTGTTTACCAGAAACGGCTAACTTGCTCGAGTGACAGTGGGATAATGGGGCACCTGCTCATCCATTAATAGAGCGGAACTTTATTTTTCATTTAGGTCTTTGTCCCTGTTATCTAAACCCTGGATTCTCACAGTCAAAATTCTGGGATGAGGAGACTCCTGGAACAGGATTTGGCACTAAAATCTCACCCCACCATGTCCACAACACTCTTCTGAGGGAAATATTCTAACCTAGTGATTCACAACCCGGGCTGCACGTGGGAAACACCTTCCCCACCTGAAATCCCTATGGTTCTAATGTGTGGCTACATTTGAGAACCTTTGCAAAGGAGACCTTAATAATGTCTCCTACCCCATTCCACCTGAGGACGTGAGTTCTGTTATGAGGCAATAAAAAGAAGCTTCAGGAATCAGTAGATGTACGTAGAGCTCTGAGTGAACTTGAATTACTTCACTTCCTCATGCTACACACCTCCCATCTGTGAAACAAGCGTTTTCACTGACAGCTCTGCTTTTGACATTTTGGGAGTCATGGACACCTTAGAAATTATATGAAAGCTCTGGACATCTCACCAGAAAAATGAGCATTTGTACACACTCACAGATTTGCACCCAGCTTCTGGGGTGCTTGGATCCCCTGAGATGCTTGCCTAAAGGACAAATAAGGGCCTTTCCAGGTTTCAGGTCTGTAATCCCAAACTCTTCAATCTGGGGCCAGCAGACTTCACCCCCTTTTCACTGTTGTTCAAAATACTTGCGCTGTGTCTTTAAACACTAGCATTAGCAAGATGCTCGCGCTAGAAGAAGCACCTGATAACAACTGAGGGAAATGCAGATCCATCTTTTGGTCAAATATTTATTGAGTCCTACCAGGCACAGGCTCTGGGTGTATATAGCAGTGAGAAAAATGAATCAAAAGTCCCCATATTTATGGTATTTATAACCTGAAGGGAGATTTGTATCAGAACATATGCTTATTGAGTGGTATTCCCCATTCTGCTACGAAATCTTTTTCTGCCTCTCTCTCTCTCACTGTTTCTCTCTATATGTGTGTTTATCTCTGTCTCTGTCTATTTCTTTAATGGTTGAAAATGCATAGTTGGCTTTTTATAAGAAAATGCACTATTTCCCTTACAACTGGGCAAGAGACTCTACCCTTGGCCCACACTTTGGAGGGTCCTGTTCTGACCTTCCTCTGCCCATGTGCCTGCACACCGAGAGAGGAGTCCATGAGGCCAAGGACATACGTCTACTCCAAAGCTGCATGCCATCCTCCTACACCATGCTCTTGGTATCCCTGACTCTGTATCCTCTGCCACAATGTCCCTGAGTCTGTCCCCAGGGCCTTGCAGGCTTCTTCAGATCTGTCCTCCCAAGGCTGAGCCACGCTGATGGTTTATGTATCCCTGGACCTGAGGGGTGGCCATGGGGTAGCTGTTTGCTGGGAGTGTGGAAGGAGCCTGCCTGTGCAGGCTGGCATGTCCATGGGAATGCACGAGGCTCCTTGCAGAGAGTCAGAGATGGGAAGAGAGGCAGAGTGGGCTGGGGGCTGGGGACTGAGGGCTGCCTCTCCCTGGGCTGTTACTGACAGCTTTGAACTTGGAGGAAACTGAGAATTCTAAATTCTCACCCAGCCTTCCAGGGCAGTATAAAGGCATATTTCTCCAAGTAGGAAGATAGAGCATATTTTAGTGAACAGTCTCAGCCTGATCTATAACTTTTAAATATTTATATAAATGGTATTTGGGTATACTCTAGATGTATCCTCATTCCAGGCCCCTCAAATGTTAGGGGAGGGTCTGAGGAAACATATATAATATGAATTAACCCTAAGCTGCTTTTCCTCACCAGTCCCTTATAATAATAATGATGATGATAATAGCTAACCTTTTAAAAATAAAATTCTTATTGTAACATAACATACATACATAAAACTCTTATTGAAGTGTGAGATACATACATAAAAGTGCACAATCATCAACACGTCCATGTAATCAGCAACTAAATACATAGAACATTACCCAGCATCCATGCCCCCTTCCAATGACTACCCCCTCCATCCTTTCCAAAGGTAGCCAACATTCTCTCTTTATTTTGCCCATTTTTGAACTTTATATAAATGGCATCATATCATGTGTATTCTTTTACATCTGGCTTTTCCCCCTCAGTATTATCTTTATGATGTTCACCCATGTTACTTCATGTAGAACTAGTTCACTCAATTTCATTTCTCTCTAGTATCCCAGTGAATGAAAATACCACCTTTCATTTACTCATTCTATCACTGGTGGACATTTGGATTGTTTTTACTTAGAGCTACGAAGAGTAATGCTGCTGTGACTATTCTTCTTTGTGTCCTTTGGTGTCCATATAAACTCATTTCCGTTCCTTTGAGTATATGCTCCTAGGGGTGGGGTTGTTTATGGATGTCTTAGTTTATGGATACATTCAGCTTTAGTAGATACTGCAGGAAGTCTCCCCAAGAGGTTGTACCAATTTCCATCCCTATCAGCAATGTATGAGAGTTCCAGTTACTCCATATCCTCAACAACTACTTGATATACTCAGGATTTTTTTTTTTCATTTTAGGCATTTTGGTGGGTGTTTATGGGTATCTTTTACTGATTTTGATTGACATTTCCTTTGTGAATAATGTTAATGATTATTAATAAACTGTTATAATGTTTTCATATACTTGTTAGACATTTGAATATCCTCCTCTTTTGTAAGCCATCAGTTTTAAAAATTGGGTTCTCTGTTTTTTTCTTTTTGGTTTGTAGTTCTTTATGTATTCCAGATACAAGTCCATTGCTGATTACATCTAATATAGATATCTTCTCCTGCTCTTTGGCTCGCATTTCACTCTCTTAATGGTGTCTTTAGATGAACAAAAATTCATTTTTTTCATATAGACCAATTTATTAATCTTTTCCTTAGGGCTCTGAGAAAGGCCCTAGCAATGTGTTTACATGAAGATGTATTATGTTAAATGTGAAAAAGATATACTCACTACAGTCAGTTAAGATCAGCATGTTTTTCCATTCCAGCTTGCTCTCATTACACTTCCCTTTATGTCAGGTAGCATTGAAGTGGCCATGATCATTTGTGGGGATGTAGGGAAGGTAGCAATTGAGTTTGGAATATACTTAGTGTTTAATGGGATATTTATGTAGTTTTCAGTCATATCTGTGAATAGTTGAGTCATTGCTGCTGTTCTACTGTAGGAATGACTTCTGAGAATATGCCTATTGATTAATGAATGTCATCAATTCAAAGAGTTCTTTAGAATAGCCACTACAGAAGAAAAATTCATGTGCCCTGTAATATTAGAAATTTTATATGAAAGAAATTTGATAGATTTTCCCAAAATTGACAGCAATCCTAGGTATTTACATTTCATTGCCTATAACAAGCTTTAAAGATAAAATACATTTTTTCTAAATAAGTAATAAAAATTTTAAAATAAATCATGCTAGAAAAAAGACCAAGTTATCTTTTTATTTTCTCTATAGAAAGTATTGCACAAATAATTATCATAAAAAGGAGTGACCAAAGATTTATTCAGCCAAAAAATGTAAGGAAAAATATTATAGAGTTATGTCAGACAATTAAATAATCAAAGTAATTAAAAATTTTTCCGGGCTCTGTGATGCTTGTGGGATTTGTCAGCTTTTTACTATTTGTAACTTGTTGGGATTTCTTTTCTCATGCTAAATAAACCTTCACTTCCATCTCTTTTGTTTTTTGCTGGTAATTTTATATCATTTTTATTAATATTAGAAATTGTACCAGCTTCGGGCCTTATAAAAGCCTGATGTGCTCCTGGATGTTTTAGCAAATTTCCTCTGTAACTATTTCATGCTCACGATTTTTCCCCTTTATTCTGTGAATATAATGAATTATATTGATTACTCTCTACTGTTAAATCCACTGTGCATTCCTGGAGTAAATCTAACTTAGATGTAATGTATTAGCCTTTTAATATGTTGCTAAATTTGATTTGCTAATATTTAGCTTAGGATTTTTTTTAAAGATTTAATTTTATTTTTAATTTTGGCTGTGTTGGGTTTTCGTTGCTGTGCTCAGGCTTTCTCTAGTTGCGGCGAACGGGGGCTACTCTTCGTTGCAGTGCGTGGGCTTCTCCTTGTGGTGGCTTCTTTTGTTGTGGAGCATGGGCTCTAGGCACGCTGGCTTCAGTAGTAGTGGCACGTGGACTCAGTAGTTGCAGCACGTGGGCTCTAGAGCGCAGGCTCAGTAGTTGTGGTGCATGGGCTTAGTCGCTCCACGGCATGTGGGATCTTCCTGGACCAGGGATTGAACCTGTGTCCCCTGCATTGGCAGGTGGATTCTTATCCACTGCGCCACTGGGGATGTCCCAGCTTGGGATTTTTTTAGATCTACAATTATTAGATAAATTCATTGGTGATTTTTCTTTTTTGTAACAAAGAAGCTGAGAGGTGTTCCTGCTTTGTCTATTCTCTTGTTGATGCAAATAGTCAACAATCTATAATAAGAATAGAAGAGAGTTTTATTCAAGTCAAACTGAGGACTATAGTCCTGGAGACACAGATTGAAGAAGCACCTAAATTGTGTTCCACCAGACTACAAAATGGGGGAGGCTTATATATGCAAAAATCTCAAAGCTACATAAGTTGTTTGTCAAGAATTAGGACTGGAGCTGGCAAGAAGTAAGCGTGCTTGTTAAGCAAGGATTGGTTGGGGTCCTAAATGGTTGCATAGTTAGAAGGGGAGACCTTAAGACCATAAAGGTGCAGCTGGCAGCTGCTAGCACACATTGTTTAGAAAACGGCTGGTGGTATCCTTGAATTTGATACAGTTCAGAAAATTCAGGTTCTCAGTGATTCAGGAACGTGTCTGAAACCACATCTACAATGGCCACCTGGTTCCATTTTGAATGCCTGAACCACAATTACTCCATTTTGATTTTTAAATGCGTTCTTTTCTTTAATGGTTAAAGCAGATGCACAATGCATAGAGTTCAAGCCAAATCAGGTATAAGCAAGAATGACTTCCCTATATGTCAATATGTGAAAATTTCTTCCACCACTCTCAACATTAAACTGTCTGGGCCTGAAGGTTAAAGTGTAGGAAAATTATAAATTATTAATTATGTTTCTTTTATAGGTATAATACTGTTCATATCTTTCATTTCCTCATATGTCAATTTTATTAAGCTTTGTTTTCCTAGGGATTTGTTCATTTCCTTTAAAACTCCAAGTTTTCAAATAGTCTTGAGTTGTTTAGTATGTTCTTAATACTCACAGAACCTGTAGTAACAGCCCCTTTTCTATTCCTGAAATCTGTACCTATTTTCTTCTTTTCTTTTTCTTTTCTTCTTCTTTCTTCACATGACTTATTGATTTCATGAGTCTTCTCAAATAACTTCTGGTTTTCTTGATTTCCTTTATTGTACATTTCTTTCCTTTTTTTTTAAAGATTTTTTTTGATGTGGACCATTTTTAAAGTCTTTATTGAATTTGTTACAATATTGTTTCTGTTCTAAGTTTTGGTTTTTTGGCCACGAGGCATGTGGGATCTTAGCTCCCCGACCAGGGATCGAACGCGCACCCCTGGCATTGGAAGGCGAAGTCTTAACCACCGGACTGCCAGGGAAGTCCCTGTACATTTATTTTCAGTTTATTAATTTATTCTCTTATACTTATTACTTCTTTCCTTCTACTTTCTATGGGTTTAACTTGCTGGATATTTTTTAATTTCTCAAAATGGATACATACATAATTGAATTTCAACCTTTCATCTTTTCCAATATATGCACTTAAAGTTACATATTTCCTGTTAAGCACTTCTTTAGTTGTAGCCCACAAGTTTTGATATGTCATATTTTCATAACCATCCAATTCTAAATATTTTCTGATTTCCAGTGTGATTTTTATCTTTGATTTATGGCCGACTTAGAAGTGTGTTGCTTAATTTCCAAATATTTGGCGATATTCTAGTTGCCCATTGTTATTTATTTTGAGCTCAATTCCATTGTGGCTAGACAATATATTTTTTAAAAAATTTCAATCCTTTAAAACTTGTTGAGAATTGCTTTAAGGCTCAGCACATGGCCAATTTTGGTAAATGTCCATGTGTACTTGGAAAGCGTTTGTATTCTGCAGTTTTTAGATGTAGAGTTCTAGATATTTCAACTAAGCCAAACTTTATAATCATGTCAACTTTTTGTCTGCTTGTTCTGTCAGTTACTGAGAAATGAATGCTAAAATCTCCAAGTATGCTTATAGATCTGTCTACTTCTTTTAGTTCTGTCATTATTGCTTCATATTTTTTGAGGTGTTGTTAATGGGTTCATACAAACAGAATATTTACATCTTCCTGTGGATGGACTGTTTTATCATTTTGAAGTGCTCCTCTTATCTCTAGTAATTCTTTTTGCCTGAAAGTCTACTTACTTAGCCTGCTACTAGTGTAACTATGTCAGCTCTCTTTTGGTTGGCATTACATGGTATACCTTTTTTTCCTGACATTTTGCTTTCAGTTCTCTGCATCTTAGTGTTTAAAGTGTGTGTTACAAGAAGAATATGGCTTTATTTTCTTTTTTAGTTTGACAACCTTTGGCTTTTAATCAGAGTAGTACGTCTTTTGTATTTCATGGAATTACTTACACATTTGGTTAATTTTTAAATTTGACTATTAGTTTGTTTTCACTGTTTCACCTGTTTTATGTTCCTTTTTCAGTTTTTTCCCTTCTGAATAAATTATGTATTTTTAATTATTCATCTATTCATTAGCATAGTTTTACACATTTATTCTTTATTCTGTCACTGCTTGTCCTGAAGACAATTATACAGAAAGACTTACCAAAGTCCAGTATAAATTAGTAATTTTACTCCTTCCTGAAAAATTCAAGGAACTTGAACACTTTAATTCCATTCACCACCCTCCCACATTTAATGCTATTATTGTCATATACTTTAATTCTATAATTATTTTCAAACATATAAGATATTGTTTTAAATGTTCAACATTCATTTAGATATATACTCATATTTTGCTTTCCATTAATGTTCATTCTTTCCTGTTTTCCCATGTTCCCTTGTGATATCATTTACTTTCTGCCTAAAGAACACCCTTTAGTATTTCTTTAGTGAGGGTCTGCTGGTGACGAATTCTCTCATTTTTGTTTGTCTATAAATGCCTTAATTTCACTTTTATTTTAAAAGTTATTAACAGTGGGTTCAGAAGTCTAGATGCCAACTATTATCTTTCATCACTTTGAAGATGTCATTCACTTGTCTTCTTCCACTGTGGAGCTTCCATTGTTCTTGTGAGAAGTCATCTATCAGATTATTGTTGCTTCTTTAAAGGTAATATGCCTTTTTCTTCTGGTTGCTTTTAAGATGTTTATCCTTGATACTGAGTAGTTTTACTATGATGTGCCTATGTGTGGTTTCCTTTCTACTTATCCTCCTTGGAGTTCACAAAAGTTCTTGAATCTGTGGTGCAATGTATTTGATCAGTTTTGGAAAAATTTCATCCACTATCTCTTTTTCATACATTGCTTTCCCCCATTCTACCCCTCTTGTTCTTCTGTGACTCTAACCACTTATTTGTTCAACTTTTCACTCTGTCCCATGTTTCTTAGGTTCATTTCTGTATTTTTCATTCTTTCATCTCTCCATGCTTCAGTCCAGATGTTTTCTTCTGTCACATTCTTCAGTTCACTAACCTTTCCTCAGCTCTTTCTAACCTGCTAGTAACTCCATATATTGAGTTTTTTTTTTTAATTTTGGCTACTGTATTTTTCAGTTCTAGTATTTTAATTTGGCCATTTTTAATAGTTTCTTAATCTGTTACCACTTCATCATCTAATTTCTTGACTACATTAATGACAGCTGTTTTAGTGTCTGTGTTAACTCCAATATTTATTTCCTCTTGGTTTCTTTATATTGTCTTAGTTTCTTTCCCTCATAGTTTTTGGACATTTTGTCTTGCCTCCAGGTGAGTCTGGTAATTTTGGATTGGATATGAGATATATAAGGCTCTGGATGGTGTTATCTTCCTCTGGAGAGGATTATTTTTGCTTCTGGCAAGATGGGCCCACCTTAATTAAATCAGTGAACAGATTCAGAACCAGGCTTCAGTCTTTATGAGAGTTGATGTATTTATAGTTAATCCATATTTCTGGATTATAACCCTTGGGAGTTCTAACTGAAAGAGTAGGGTAAACACCATGGTTCCTCCCCTTTGGTAGGCCCTAAATTTCATTGGTATCTCCTCCACCCCCATAAAACTGCCAGAAGTGATGCTCAGCTTTTCACCTGTCAGTCTTTTCTCTGCAGCATCTCGGTATCTTAGGTAATGCTTGTCAACTAGCAAATGCCCTGGAGGAAAAGCAGCACAGAATTTCAGGCTCATTGTTCTCTGTTTCCGTTCTTTCTGAGATCTTAGGCTCTTAAAGGCCTCTCAGCCTTAATAGTTTTCCAATATCTTTGGAATGATTTTTGAAATTTTCATTCAGTTTTTCTCATTGTCTTTGGTGAAACAAGATAGCTATTATGGAAATCCTCTATACCTAACATTTATTAAGAGCTTAACATGTGCCAGGCACTGTTCCATGTACTTCATGGGTATCTACTCGTTTAAACCTCAACACAATTCTAAAATATAATTCTTATTTCTTAAATTCTTATTTTCCCTCACTTTACAGAGAAGAGAACTGATACATAGAGAGAGAAGTAGCTTGTTCAAAGCCATACAGAGTGATAGATCCAGAATTTGAAGCCAGGTAACTTGAGTTAGAAACCTACACTTAGCCATAGAACTATAAGCCTCTTAATTCTCAGTTCTTCTTTCTGTATTTGGAATCCATGAGGTGTACCTAACGCCTTACATGAGAGCCACGTTTTACTTGAGTTAATCTGAGTGGGTCTCTGTCACTTGCAATCAAATGATTTCTGACCAATCTCTTTGGACAAGCCACTTCTCCCACCAAAATGCTTCATTAGAATAAAATGTACTAAGATCCTTTCCCCAAATAGATATAATTTTTCTTCCCAGAGCTTCTCATTTGTTAACATCCTCATGATCTCATTTACTCTCCTTGTTTTTAAAAAGAAACTCACTGGACGATTCCCTCACACCCATGTGTCCAGCAAACCTAACTATGAGAAGTAAAGGACATATTCAAGCTAGAAGTAGGCAACCTCAGTGAAGGAGCAAAGTCCTCTAGCAAGGTCAGAATTCCATCAGGCTTGTGCGCCAAGGCCGAGAGCCCAACTAGAGCAGGAGAGGTAATTGAGCCAGCTGCTGGGAGGCAGCAGCCACACCCCCCAACCCGTTAATCTGCCTCCCTTAGTCACGAAAGGAACCCAGGGCTTCCATTTTAGCAGCATGAGGAAGCATACCATTCCCACGCATCATTCCATTAAAAAAATCCCCTCCTGGAGCCCTTATCTAAGGAAAAAAAAAAATACTCAAGGGAGCATTCTCTGCAGCTTCACATAACTCTTTATTTAGCAAATCTTGCCCCATAAAATCCACCCAGCTGTTTATTTTTTCCACTATCAGCCAAACATGGCATTCAGTGGTGGTTTTTTGGTTAATTCTAGCCTACACCGAGGCCTAGAATTTGGGAGAAGCCCAGAGAAAGGTATTTGCTTTGAGGGGCATTAGAGGTAAGAAGGCTCTTAGGGTAAATGACCCTTCGATCAGGGTGAAACAATCCCTCTTTGTCAAGACAGAATGTGGAAGAAGGTGGCAGCTATTCATCTTGTCCAATCGATCTGCTGTTCCCCAGTATTCAGAGAGAAACTCTGAGTTTCTGGTGAGAAAGTAAATAAGAGGCCACTAGGAAATTAGCAAGGGCACCAAAAAGGATTTATCATACTTGTCTCAGAGGATTCCAACAGAAACCCTTTCCCAACTCCTGTACTAGGATAATGATGATGATGATGATGATGATGATAGTTCATTTGATTGGCTATTATGTGTCAGACAATTTATATGCATTATCCCTAAGCAACCTGAAAGGCAGGTATATTTTTATCCCAATTTTACAGATAAGAAAATAAAGTTAGAAAGGTCAGTTACTCTGTAAATGGCAAAGCTGGGATTCTAAATTAAAGCCCATGCTCTTTTCAAAACACTACCCTATCTTCTGACTTCTCTTCCTTGTCATACCAAATAATATGAATATTTTTAAATGAGAGTGAATCTACACTACAACAGAATAACTATTCTCCCACAAAGGAACAAAAATAAATACTGTCCAACTATTAAAGATTATTTAATAAGATATTAAGCAGGAAGCTTCTTAGTTCCTGGAATTGATAACTAAGATGGAATGAAGGTTCCACATACCCAACCTTCTAAATAGAGCCACAAATAATTGGGCCAGTTAACCACCCAGGACTTCATAAGAGCCGCAGAAGGACTGGTTCTATACCGGAGGGGAGGAGTTGTGGGAGGTTTGGGTAGTTAATCACAGGCCTAGTGGGTCCTACTGATTTGGGGTCAGAGAATTTTTCCTCTACAGTGGATGGGAGGGGTGCTTCCTCACTTCCTAGCACAGCAGTTAACAAATTTTTTAGACTTAAGACTCCTTTATACTCCTAAAAATGATTGATGACCCTAAGGAGCCTTTGTTTACATGAATTCTAACCATGAATATTCACAGTATTAGAAATTAAAACTATAAAAATTTAAAATATACACTTATTAATTCATTGAAAAATAATAAATCTATTACATGTTAACATAAATAACATTTTAGTGAAAAATAATTTTATTTTCCAAAAATAAAAAATTAATGACTGCAATCCCACTCTTGGGCATAAATCCAGAGAAAACCATAATTCAAAAAGATATGTGCACCCCAGTGTTTCATTGCAGCACTATTTACAATAGCCAAGACATGGAAGCAATCTAAATGTCCATCAACAGAGGAATGGATAAAGAAGATGTGGTATATATATATATATATATATATATATATATATATATATATATATATACAATGAATATTATTCAGCCATAAAAAAGAATGAAATAATGCCATTTGCAGCAACATGGCTGGACCTAGAGATTATCATACTAAGTGAAATAAACCAGACAGAGCAAGACAAATATAATGATATTGTTTATATGTGGAATCTAAAAAAAGAAAAAAAAAGACACAAATGAACTTACTTACAAAACAGAAAGAGACTCACAGACATATAAAACAAACTTAGGTTAACCAAAGGGGAGAGCAGTGGGGGGAGGGATAAATAAGGAATTTGGGATTAACAGATACACACTACTATATATAAAATATATAACCAACAAGGACCTACTGTATAGCACAGGGAACTATACTCAATATTTTTTAATAACCTATAAGGGAAAAGAATCTGAAAAAGAATATATACATATATATATATTATATATATAATATAAAAAGAATATATATATATATATATATATATATATATATATATATATCATGGTGCTATATACCTGAAATGAACATGATATTGTAAATCAACTATATTTCAATAAAAAAAGAAAAAATTAATGAGAAGAGTACCATTGTTTTACATTTTTGAAAATCTCTTTAATGTCTAGTTTAATAGCAAACAACTGGGTTCTCATGTCTGCTTCTGCATTCGATCTGTTGCAATATATTTCTTTGATTAAAGAATATGAAGAAAATCTGGCCTCATACAGATATGCAGCTGGAAAAGAGTAATATTTCATAGCCTTTTATATAACTGTGGATATTCTCCTTTGATATTACACCAAAACTCAACAAGTGGTAATTTCTTAAGTGGAATCTGAAACCGTTTCAATCTTTTTTGTACTTTGTTATATTAAAATCCACTGAGTGAAATGGGTAAGTTGGCCAAAAGATAGAAATTTCCAGTTTTAAGATAAATAAGTCCTGGGGATGTAAATGTACAGCATGGTGACTATAGTTAACAATACTGTATTGTATATTTGAAAGTTGCTAAGAGAAAAGATCTTAAAAGTTCTCATCACAAGAAAAAAGTTGTAACTATGTGTGGTATGGATGTTAACTAAACTTATCATGGTAGTCATTTAGCAAATATATATTTGAAAGTCACTAACAGAGTAATCTTCAAAATTCAAAAGAATTTTGAAACTACGTGTGGTAATGGATGTTAACTAGGCATATTGTGATGGCCATTTTGCAATAGATACATATATCAAATCATTGTGTTATACGTCTGAAACTAATATAATGTTATATGTCATTATATCTCAATTTAAAAAATTGTTTTAATCCATTGGTCTATCTTCTACTAGGAATGGAAATTTTACCAATTTTTGGAACATCATTCATTGATTGGTCATTTGAAAATATTAGTTCACTAAGTTATGTAGATCTTTCAAATAAAAACATTACATCTACTAGTTAAAAAATCACATTCATTATCATCACTAGCAGTGACATCAGAAAAGTCTTTTAAGTAAAGGAAGCTATCAAGTTCATGGTTTCAGATGCAAGTTTTGCAAAATTCCAATTACTGCTTGAAAACTCAACTTTTATCACTGGTGACAAATACTGTCAGCTACTTTTTCTGGAACTGACAAGGTCTCTTTGTACATTTTCAGGAAAATAACTGCCAACTACCCAAGTTGGGATAACAATAGTTTATATGTCAGTCTTTTCTTCAAGTAAAAAATGGTGTTCCATGAAAGAAGAGGCTAGTTCAGGCCACAACCCAGTTGCAAAAGTGTTCATTTCTTAAGACAACCATCATACTTCAGCATGTAGCAGAAATGCTTTTCATGTACTTTCCATTCTGCCACACAAAATATTATTATAAAGACATACTCGGGCTTCCCTGGTGGCACAGTGGTTGAGAGTCCGCCTGCCGATGCAGGGGACGCGGGTTCGTGCCCCGGTCCAGGAAGATCCCACATGCCGCGGAGCGGCTGGGCCCGTGAGCCATGGCCACTGAGCCTGTGCGTCTGGAGCCTGTGCTCTGCAACGGGAGAGGCCACAGTGGTGAGATGCCCGGGTACCACCAAAAAAAAAAAAAAAAAAAAAAGACATACTGAAGGGCTGAGATTAAATTTAATCATTTTTACTGCTTCATCAAGACATTCTTAAGTGACACTGGAATTTTTTCTACTGCTTCATGCGTAGTGGTGAAGAATCCAATGACAACTAGAAAATTCAGGTGCCACTGCCTTACTTCATACTAAGGGACCAGCAGTTTTACACACCAATTATTTTTGTACTATTAGTGCAAATGTCAACACAGTGAAAAGGCAATAATATTTTATTAGTAAAATAATTTTGACCTTGTGGACCCCTTGAAAGGGTCTTGAAGACCGCCAGGGGTCCACAGACCACACTATAAGAACCACTGTCCTAGCAAATTGAGAGAAGGTGAAACATCAAGAAAATCACTGAGCAGGGGGTGCATGCAAGAAATAGAGACTGGCTCCCTCTCTGGATGCTTGAGGAACTGCAGTCAGTAGGCAAACTGTGGGCTGCCATGAGGGGTGAGGGGATTCTTGGGAGAACTTGGTGTGTGTCTCCCAGAATTTGGGAAGGCCGCAGTATAGGATTGTGCATTTTTGCCCTGCATTAGGATACCTGGCTGAAGGAGTGAATAGGGGCTGAGGAGCAATTGGACAGGGAGAATTTTGGATAATTTGTCCACTCAGATGGGGTGCCCTTTTACAGTCTGCATAAGGCAGAGTGTGCATTTAGTGGAAGCTCTCAGTGGTGGTGGGGGGGCTGGCATGCACCCAGGGACTTCTTGCCTGGAGATTTCTGAAGGCAAGAGGCTTGTTGGAGTAGCCCGTGATGGCTGAGAGAGAAGGAGCCATGGATAATGAGCACAGGAAGAGAATGGGGCATCCTCTACCCCAGCCCAGTTCCCTGCAGCCATGTGAGAGTGTAACACAGGAAGTCAGAGACTCCCAAGGCACCCTGTCAGGCAGCAGGGGTTAGAGGAAAGGGTAGGAGATGTGGGCTGTCCAAAGGTGCCAAGAGATCCCTGCAGGGCAGCGGGGATCAAGATGAGGCTCAATATTGCCCCTATATAACCACCCATATCCTCTACACAGAACACCTCATCAGACAGAGGCCACAAGGATGGACTTGTGATTCAGGCTTGGCCAACCCCAGCTCCTTCTTACAGTGATTCATTGTAATGGGGTGGGGTGGGGTGGAGGGCACAGGACCCAAGGAGAGCCCCTCCAAGTGCATACAATCCCTGACTTATGGTGATTGGACTTACGACTTTTCAACTTTATAATGGTGCTAAAGCAACACACATTCAGTAGAAACCATACTTCACATTTTGAATTTGATCTTTTCTTGGGCTAGGGATATGCGGTCCAATACTCTCATGCAGCTCTGAGTCAGCATGCGATCATGATGGTAAACAACCAGACACACTTACAACCATTCTATATCCAGACAACCATTCTGTTTTTCACGTTCAGTACCATATTCAATAGATTACATGAGATAGTCAACATTTTATTATAGAATAGGCTTTGTGTTAGATGATTTTGCCCAACTGTAGGCTAATGTAAGTGTTTTGGCACGTTTAAGGTTTAAGGTGGGCTAGGCCAAGCCATGACGTTCGGTAGGTGAGGTGTATTAAATGCATTTTTGACTTACAATGTTTTCAACTTACAATGCGTGTATCAGGATGTAACCCCACTGTAAGTCAAGGAAGATCTGTAATTCAATCTGTGGTGGCCAGCAGGGAGAGTTGCTTTGTTTCTTCTAGAGTCATGGAGCTCTAAGGATGAACTACGCCTATTGCTGATAGAGGCCATCAGCAGTGGACAGAGCCTATGGAAGACTGAAGAGCTGAGAAGAAAACAGAGCTGAGGGGTGGAGAGGGAGGCACAGAATGCTGATGCTGTCATTGGACCCCCAGGGCCCAGCTGCACCTGGACTGAAACCCATGGTTTGGGGCCTATTGCTCTTTTCAATTAAGCTACGCTGACTTGGAGTTTTGCTATCCCTTATGATCCAAAAGAGTCTGAATTTACTGAATTCTAGATTCAGCTGTTCCACTTACTAACATATGAGCCTGGGCAAGTTATTAAACTTTATTCATCTTTCATTCATTCACTCATTCACTTATTTAACACATATTTATTGAGCATATATTAAGTGCTAGACACTGAATTTGGCACTGAGGCTGAAAGATGAAACTATTTGATCCCTGTCTTTTTGGGAGACGAAAAAAATAAATAAATAAAAAGACCAAAAAACAATGGAAAAATTGTTTTAAAATTCAACGGGAGTATAGAGAAAACACAGAAGTCTGTCTGGGACGATATCAGGCAATGCTTTGAGCTTGAGACCTGCTTCTAGAGAGATGAAGGCATTCTAGACAGAGATGAGCATCTGCAAAGGCATGAAGGGTGGAGAGGAGTAGGCTCAGGACAGCTCCAGCATAGTGTAGGAAGCCGGGAGTGGCCACCATGAGCCGGGAGGGGTGGATGGGGCCAGGTCATGACTATGTCATGCAAAGGAGTTGGGCCTTTATTCTAAAAGTCATGGTGAGCCACCAAAGAATTTTCAGGAGGGGAGAGATTGGCTAGGACTTGAAAGATTTAAAAAACCCAACCAATAAACTAATAACAATTCCAGATGATTGAAAGAGGGCAAGATGGGAGATGAAGGGATGAAGTGGTGGTAGGAGTGAGGGATTGGGGGAAGTGGCTGTTGAAATTGTCCAGGAGTGAGATGGTGAGTGACTGAGCTAAGGTAGTGGATGATATAGTAGTTGAATGGACAGAACATGGTGGTTCTTTGGTTATGGACAAGCAGGGTGAGGACTGTATATTACCTCGTGGGTTTCTGATGAGAATAACTCTTGCATTTCCAAGATTCTTAACCTTTTGGAAGTCATGGATCCTTTTCAGAATTTCTGAAATCTGTATACTCTCTTCCCAGAAATATTAGCATGTGTAGACATAATAGCTAACATTTGCTAAATACTTAACTATGTTCTAGCAGCTTCATTTATTTAATCATCACAGCAAACCTATGATTTGTTACTAACTCAGAGAGTTTAAGTAACATGTCCAAGTCACACAGTAAGCAGCAAGGCCAGAGTTTGAACCCAGGTCATCTGACTCAAACTCAGTGATTTAACGACGATGCTTCACTGCTCCTCATACAGGGGTACCTAGACTGTGCCTACAATTCAGGAAAGTCACAGATTTATCCACCTAAAGCCCATCCACTGTCACTTAAAAGTCCACAGATCTAGAGTTAAGAACACCCGCCATACTCAAGAGCCCTTGGTAAATTCTATGGACTAAGATCAATATAAGGGATTATTATCATTGATTTTGGGTTCCCACAACCCCACCTCACAAAACTGTGGCCGGAAGAGGCCAGCTTTCTGCCTTAACCCAGTGTTATTATGGCCCCCCCACAAAGGAGCATTTGAAAACATTTTTTTCTAATAGCTTTCCCATGAAATATCAGTAATACAGATATACTGTCCATCTGGTTAGGTACTATGCATGTGTCTGTGCTTTATATTTACATAAAAAATAAGTAAGATTTTTCTCTCTCCCACCAAGAATCAACTTTCATCTGGTTGGGGGCATCCAAACCAGATGAAACAGATGGGGGTGTACATATACCACCAACGTAAACCCCAACATTTACCACCCACCAACTAGAGCTGCTCTCTGGTGTTCATGACCTTGTGTTCACATATTCATTCCCTCCCTTGAGTGTGGGCTGACTTCTTTCCCCTACCAGTTAAAAAAATGTGATAAAATATACTTAACATAAAATTTACCATTTTAAGTGTACAGTTGAGTGGCATTACGTATATTCACATTGTTGTGCAACCATCAACACTATCCATCTCTAGAACTTTCTCATCATCCCAAACTGAAACTCTGTACCCATTAAACACTAACTCACCATTCCCCACCTCTCCCCCAGCCCCTGGTAACCACTGTTCTACTTTCTTTCTGTCCTTATGAATTTGATTATTCCAGATTCCTCATTTCACTTGGCATAACGTCTTCAAGGTTCATCCATGTTGTAACATATATTAGAATTTCATTCCTTCTTAAAGCTGAAAATTTTTCAGTTGTATGCACATACCACATTTTGTTTATCTGTTCATTTATTAATGGGCATTTGGGTTGTTTGTACCTTTTAGCTATTGTGAATAATGCTGTTTGAACATGGGTTTATAGATATGTATTTGAGTCCCTGCTTTCAATTCTTTTGTGTATATAACCAGAAGTGGAATTGCTGGATCATATGGTCATCCTATTTTTTAATTTTGTGAGGAACCACCATTCTGTTTTCCACAATGGCTGCACCATTTTACATTCCCAGTGCACAATTTTTCCCAGGCTGACTTACTGACTTGCTTCTAACAAATAGAATAAGGCAGAAATAACAGGCTGTCACCTCCAACGTTAGGTTATAAAAGGCTTGTCTTGGGCACACTCTTGGTCTGCTGACTCTGAGGGAAGCAAACTGCCATATTGTGAACTGCCCTATGGAGAGGCCCACATGGCAAGAAACTAATGGGTCCAGCCAACAGCCAAGAAGCACCCGAGGCCTGCCAACAGCCAAGTGTGTGTGCTTGGAAGCGGATCATCCCCTCTCGAGCCTTGAGATGACTGTAGCCCCGTGGATATCTTGATTGCAGCCTTGAGGGAGACCTTGAGCCAGAGACATCCAACTAAGCCATGCCTGGATTCCTGACCCAAAATAACTGTGAAATAATAAGTGTTTATTGTTTTAAGCTGCGAATTTTGGGGTGTAATTTGGTAAGTAGCAATAGATAACTAATATAGTGGGGCTAGATAAAGGTTTATTAAGAAGAGAGAAAGAAAACAGGTTTGTATGCTGTTGTAAATGATCTTGTAGAGGGAAAAATCCAGGAGAGAAAGGAGAGAACTGCTGAAATGATGCCCTTTGGTACAGGGGATAAGATTTTGTGTACAGGAGGAGGGACTGATTTTAAATAGAAACCAAAGTTCGTCTACATGGTGAGAGAATGAATTCACTAGAGAAATATTGTGTGAAGTTTGTGGTCATGAATTTGAAGTGAAACCAGCAAGAAGTCTGTGTGAATTCTCTCCAGCCACATTTAGCTGTGTGGGTTTGGACATGGAGTCAGTGGTGCTGGATTTAACCAGGGTTTCATTTTGCCCAGAAAGGATGACATAGCTAAAGGGGGCAAGGGAGTTGATACTATACTGTATACAGTATATACTATACTATATATGCTATATATATAGTATGTATACTATACTATAAGTATATACTGTATACAGTATATACTATACTATACTATATATGCTATATATATGTACTATACTATAAGTATATACTGTATATAGTATATACTATGTACTATAAGGGTGGTAGTACATGTAATAGTATGTAATATATAGCATATATGTGCGTATATACTATATATATGGTATTTATATACTACATGACATACTATAGTATATAATGGTTGGCCATGGGTAGTGACATGGTAGGATCAATAAACTGGAAGTCCCAGTGGGGACAAAGTATTGTTGGCATTGGGGAACTTTAGAGAAAGACCATAGTGGTTAGAGAGTAGACACAGAAATCAAGATTAGGGATGGAGTGCAGTTATAGGATGTGGCTATGAGAGTGGCTGACAGAGGGTGAAGGAGAAGGTTGTTGGAGGAAAGAAGTTCAAGGAACTGAAACACCAAGGTGTCAGGTGGAGGGGAGGAGGGATGGATCATCCGTATTGAAACTGCAGCACTGAGAGGTAGTAGAAATAAATTAATAAATTATAAGTAAAGAGGTTATTAATGAAAATGTATGTTTTATTGGTGAAGTGATTTTAAAAAATCTAGAACCAAATAGCAAAAAAAAAAAAAAAAAACTTAATGGCAAACACTCTCTGTCCGGCACTATGTTAAGTACTTCATGTAGATTAATTCACTTAATCCTCACAACATCGTTATTATTCCCAATTTACAGATGAGGAAACTGGTGCAGAGAGGTCAAGCTGACAGGTGGAGCACTTGAGATTTGAGCCCTATCCATCGAGTCTGGAGTCTTTTCTTTTTTTTTTTTTTTGCCGTACGCGGGCCTCTCACTGTTGTGGCCTCTCCCGTTGCAGAGCACAGGCTCCGGACGCGCAGGCCCAGCGGCCATGGCTCACGGGCCCAGCCGCTCTGTGGCATGTGGGATCTTCCCGGACCGGGGCACGAACCATTGTCCCCTGCATCGGCAGGTGGTGGAGTCCTTTCTTTTTATCAGTAAACTGTACTGCTTCCCTCTGCTCCCTTCATCAATTCCCCCTTCTGTAGAGAGTTCCTAAGGTACTAGGGGAAACTTGTCACCTAATAGTATTTTAACTTGAATTAGTCACTACGCTGGCTGGCATGTTAGTCTCGCCTCCACAACTCAGAGCTCAGACACATCTGTAATTCTCACTGTCCTCCTCCTCCTCTGATCCCACGTGCATGCCCACACACACTCACATGTGCACACACACACACACACACACACACGTGCACATCCCTCTGCTACACACAGGTCTGGATACATAGTTGAGTGCCTTCCCGGTGGAGGTGGAATAGGGCAGTGATTGTGAATGGGTTCTGGAGCCATCTTTTGGGCTAAAATCCTGGCTCTGCAATCCTATGTGGGCTTTGTGACCTTGGGCAAGTTTCTTTGCTGTGATGAACCTTGATTTCCCAATTTAAAAATGGGAACTCTAATAGCCCTGTCCTCACAGAGCAGTTGTGAAGATGAGTATGAATCATCTAACCCTGAGCAAATGTTCCATAAAATTATCATTGTTGTTATTGTTATTATTACTATTACCATTACCCCCTCATTTCCTATCACTCTCCCCCTTACCAGGCCATTGGCTTTCTTGTAATTCTGTGAATATGTTAAGTTCTTATCTGCCTCTGGGCCTTTACATTTGCTGTGTCCTCTGCCTGCATCATTTCTGCTCTACATTTTCATGAGATAAGCTCCTTTGATTCAGGTCTTTGCTCAGATGTCACCTCCTCAAGGAGACCTTAGCTGATTATCTTATCTAAAGCTCACATGTGCACACACACATACACGTTTCACTCTTTATCCTTTTACTATCTGCATAGCACTCATCACTATCTGAAATTATTATACATATTAATTGCTTATTGTCTGTCTCCCTCCCTAGAACATAAGCTCCAGGAAGACAAGGACTTAGTGTTCCTTGTTCATGGCCATAATCCAGTGCAAGCCTGAGAAAACACTCAATAAATCTTTGCCGAATGAATGTTGAATGAGTAACCATGACTGCTTATAATAAAGACCACTATAAACTGAGTGTTTATTCTGTGCAAGGCATTAGGCTAAGTACTTGATATGAATCGCTTCATTTAACCTTCACAAATGGCCTAAGAAATCGGTGTGATGGGGGCCTCCCTGGTGGCGCAGTGGTTGAGAGTCCGCCTGCCGATGCAGGGGATACGGGTTCGTGCCCCGGTCTGGGAGGATCCCATATGCCGCGGAGCGGCTGGGCCCGTGAGCCATGGCTGCTGGGCCTGCGCGTCCGGGGCCTGTGCTCCGCAACGGGAGAGGCCACAACAGTGAGAGGCCCGCATACCACAAAAAAAAAAAAAAAAAAGGGAAAAAAAAAAAAAAGGAAAAAAAAAAAAAAGAAATCGGTGTGATGGTGCCCGCAGGGAGGGGCAGAGCAGCTAAGTGACGTGCTCAAGGTCACAGAGTAGGTAAATGGAGGAGCTGGGCTTCCAGTCCACCATTCTGTGGGCAAAGCCTGCAGTCAGGTGAAAGATTTCTCCTGCCTTTCCTTGCCAGAACTTTCCCTCTCACATTCCAATACCACTGCTGTATCTGGCACTCAGACAGGCTGCCTTCAGGTTCACCAGGGAACATCTTGGAAAACACCCAATTTAGATCCTTGGAAAGGAGCCCCAACTGGGCTGGGAGCGCCAGACCCTACGGGCCACTGCTGGCTCACACCCTGCCTGTTGGCATCGCCACATGTTGGTGAGGATTCCGAGGAGAAGCCACCAGGTACAAGGAGTTGCTGAGCCAAGGGTCTCAGCAAGCTCCTCATCTACACAGCCTACCTTTGCCGGCCCCCTACCTTCCAGCTGTACCAGAATATTTGGTATTTCCAGAAGAAGCCAAGTTGCTTCTCCACTCCTTGCCTCAATATTCTGCTCCCCTGCCTGGCATGTCCTTCTTACCTCCTTGTCCTCAAGCAAACTCCTGCTCATCCTTCAAGACCCAGCTCAAGAGTCGCCTCCTCCATGAAGCTTTCTCTGACCTTCCCCAGGCCAGTTGGACTGCTCTTCCTCTGTCATCCATCTCTGTGTTGTAGAGCAGAGGGATTAGGCAAGTGGGCTTGGAGTCAGCTGAGTTAGATTCACACATTTCCTCCTCTACTAGTAAACTGTGTGACCTCAGCCAGTTACTTAAACTCCCCAAGCTGTGGTTTTCTCATCTGTAAAATGGGGTCGATGATAGTACCTACTTCATGTGTTGGTGTGAAGCTTAAATGAGATAACCCATGTGAAGAACCCAGCACATACCTGGTATATACTGAACTCTCACTAAATATTAGCAATTATCATTACTCTTTCTTAGAGAACCCACCAGTTGGTATTGAAACCTGTGTGTCTGTTTATCTCTCTCACCAGACTGTAATCTTGACACACCCCTTGTACTCCTAGCCTTGACCTGTGCCTGGAACACAGGATGTGCTCCATAAAGGTTTGTGGAACGAATCTGGCAACTTTTCAGGAAGCATGCATTGAGGGAGGGGAGGAGAGGGCTGTCCTTAGGCTTAGAAGCAATATGACCATAACTGATTTTCCTCTCTCATTTTTTTTTTTTTGGTAGGGCCAGAGTTGTCTTGTTGGGATGAAAAAGTAAGGGTCAGGTGGCAACCAAACTCTACAGCCTCTGCCGACTCTCAGACTGTAGCCTCAGTTCCCCTCATCTCCATTGCATTTACAATGAGAAAGCTTTTTGGAGGTTGGCTGCTGCAGGCATCTTGAAAAACCCAGGACCAAGAGAAAAGTTTTGGCCCCTCTTCACCGGGGTCATGTGCCCAGATTATTTCCTGAGGATTTCCTGAGGATGTGTGTAACCAGATCCTTTATGGCCCTGTGCTGGGGGACAGGAATAAGAGTCACTATAGCTTAATGCTGGGCGGTCAGGTTTCTGCTCGACTTCCTGTACATTTGGTGGTCGTGGCTTAACTGCTAATGAATGATTCCACGACTCAAAGTGCCATATTAGGGGGGGGGTCCCTGGATTTACAAGGGGGATCCTTATTCCCTCTCCTCATCTCCCTTCCTGCAAGGGGCCCGTCCCCTGACTGAAATGGGGGCCCCTCCCTGCTACCATTTCTTGTTCCCTCTTTCCATTTCCCCTGCCTTTCCTTATGTTTACTTTTACTTGAAAAGAGGTCCCACTTTGAGTCAAAGCGCTTTCAAGAGAACTTATAATAAATGCCCTACATTAAGATAGTATATTAGTGCCTTCCTTTTCTTTTAAAAAATAATCTCCTCATTATGAAAGTAATAAATGCTCATTATAGAAAATGTGGAAAATTCAGGAGCATTTAAGAAAGAATATTTAAATCACCCATAATCTCAGAGCCTTGAGGAAACCATAAATAACATATTGGCACATTTCCTTCCAGACTGTTATTTATGTATGCTTATACATACATTTGTACATAATGAGTGCCGGACTTCATATTAAACAGAGATGCATGCCATATACTTTGCATATATTTAGATCTTGTGACTTTCCATGACATAGTCCCATCATTTCTTTTTCTCTGGCCACCATCATAAAAAGGAAAGCAGATGTTCGTGTCCTGGGATTCTGCATCCAGGGAAACTATGATCCAAAGAAGTAAAGTCACTTTCTCAAGGTCACACAGATTTTGCTAGCACAACTGGGATTGGAGCCTAGGTCTCTTGGGTCATGGCCAAGTCTTCTTTCCACTGGACTGGAAATCTGTCCCAGGGGCACCAAAGAGAAGAGTCTTGAGTACTGGTGCCAAGTTTGTAAGATGTGGAATCATAGTTCTTATGTTGTTGACATTTTTACCCAAAGTCCAAAGATAGAAAGTGCTGAAATGCTTTCATGAAACAAATTTGAAAATGTTTTGTGGTTACTGAGGGACATGAGAGACCCTCTCAATGGCCTCGACCTTGGCACTCTCATCTTTTTTAGTCAAGGTTTTAAGTTGCAAATCAACACATGCTTACTCCTTTTATTAAGCAGAAAACTTAATTTCTTCAGGGATATTAGGTACATCACAGAAGTCCAGAAATGCTAAAGAACCAGGCTTCGAAGCCACATAGCCAGGGACAACCGAACCTAGGATGATTGTCAAATATTTAACAACCATCTGACATAGGCTCCAACCAATCAGAATAGTGGAACATGGTAAATAACCTCTACAGCTGTTCTGGAACATAATCGCTGGATATCAGCCCTGTCCAAATCATACTTTGGACACATTCCAGTAGGAACATTGTATTAGTCAGGTTTCTTCTATGATAATGCAACATAACAAATTATTCTCCAATCTCAACAACAAGCATTTTATTTTATCTTCAGTGCATCAGTTGTGGTTTGGCTCATCCTGGCTGGGCTCAGCTCAGCTTAGCTGGGATTTGGGTCCAGATTTCGGGTCAGATTCAGATTTGTTTCAGGCATCTTCATCCTAGGACCCAGGCTGAAGGGACAACGGCTACATGGAGCATGCTTTTCTCATGGTGAGGGTGGAGGCTCCAGTGGGCTAATGGAAACTCACCATGCTTCTAAAACCCTCAGCCTAGATAGAATTAAGACACCATCCCTCCCATTTACTTTCCATGGCTCAAAATAAGTCATATAGCCCAGCTCAAGGTGAATGGGTCTGGAATATAGACTTTGTCTACTGTCATGGGAGGCACTGCAAGTTACCGGTCCAAAGGCACGGATTCTATGATAGGGAGACAGTGAAGAGTGGAGACAGTTTTCCAGTCTATCATACTCCCACTGCTGCCACCCATGGGCACATCCTCTTCAGTTTACACCACCAATGCTGGGCCCTAGATGCTACTCCTGGAACCTCTGTCCCTACTGCCTCTTGTAAACAGAGGTGTTTGCCAGCATTCTCATCAGAACGGACTCTACCCAGAAACTGCTTTTCTGTTTCACTAGTTTCCAGTTTACTATTTAGAGCAGGTGCATACCATTGACTGTATCCTGGCTACCAAGGAGGATGCAAAAGCAAGTTTCTGGCTTCTACCTAGGATGAAAGGTGGGGAAGTTGACTCATTAAGTATAGAATTTCTCAAGCATAGGAAGGATGTTCAAGGTATTGGGTGGCCATAAAGAATGGCAAACGTCCACTACACCCACCTTCACAGTAGATTCCAGGGAGCTCAGGGAGATGCGAAAATCCAGTACAGCCTTTGTCTAAGCCATTCACCTGTGACTTCCCTTATTTTCTCTATATTCTCACCCCTCTGACTCCCCATTTCCCTGAATTCATAGTCTCATACGCTAACAGCTCCTCTGTCTCCTTTACTCTGACGCTTATCACAGAGACTGCTGGATGCGCCCAAAACCCATTCTCCACTTCTTCCCTCCTGTAAAGAACACTTGACCTTTAGCTGTGCATGTGGACAACCACAAGATGACATTCCCCAGCTTCTCTTGCAGCAAGATGTGGCTCTGTGCCTAAGTTCTGGGCAAAACTTGGGAGCAACCAAAATGTCCTTCAGTGGGTGAATGGAAAAATAAACTGTGGTACATCCTGACAATGGAATATATTATTTAGCGCTAAAAACAAATGAGCTATCAAGCCATGAAAACACATGGAGGAAATTTAAACGCATATTAACAACTAAGTAAAATAGCCAATCAGAGAAGGCTACGTATGGTATGATTCCAACTATACAGCATGATTCCAACTATACGGCATTCTGGAGAAGGCAAGACTATGGAAATGATAAAAAGATCAGTGGTTCTGGGAGGGTAGTGATAAATAGGCAGAGCACAGAAGATTTTTAGGGCAAGTAAAAATGCTCTGTGATATTATGATGATGGATAATTGTCATCATACGTTTGTCCAAAGTCATAGCGTATACAACACCAATAGTGAACCCTAAGGTAAACTATAGACTTCGGGTGATTATGATGTGTCAATGTAGGTTCATTCTTGGTTAAAAAAAAAAAAAGTACAAATCTGATGAGTGACGTTGACATTGCAGAAACTATGCACAGTGGGGGGGGGGAGGAGGGGGTTATATGGATAATCTCTGTACATTCTTCTTGATTTTATCGTAAACCTAAAACTGCCCTTCTAAAAAAGTCTTTAAAAAACAAGGAAGAGGGCTTCCCTGGTGGCGCAGTGGTTGGGAGTCCATCTGCCGATGCAGGGGACGTGGGTTCGTGTCCCGGTCCGGGAGGATCCCACATGCCATGGAGCGGCTGGGCCCGTGAGCCATGGCCACTGGGCCTGCGCGTCCAGAGCCTGTGCTCTGCAACGGGAGAGGCCACAACAGTGACAGGCCTGCGTACCGCAAAAAAAAAAAAAAAAAGAAGAAGAATATTGCCCTCAAGTACCTTACAATTTAGTGAGAAAGAAGGAAACAGGAACAATCAACTAATCCACAGCAGAATAAAATAAATGTGAAAAAAGAGTGTAGGCTAAGTGTTGGGAGTGAGAAGAGATTGTACCTAAATCCAATTGAAGTTGAGTTACCAGATAAAAATATAGGATACCCAGTTAAAGTTTATTTTCAGATAAACAGCAAATAAAATTTTAGTGTATGTATGTCCTATGAAATAGTTGAGAAATACTTATAAATTATTCATTGTGGATCTGAAACTCAAATTTAACTGGGTATCATATATATATATATAATTTTTTTTTTTTTGCAGTACGCGGGCCTCTCACTGTTGTGGCCTCTCCCGTTGCGGAGCACAGGCTCCGGACACGCAGGCTTAGTGGCCATGGCTCACGGGCCCAGCCGCTCCGCGGCATGGGGGATCTTCCTGGACCAGGGCACGAACCCGTGTCCCCTGCATCGGCAGGCGGACTCTCAACCACTGTGCCACCAGGGAAGCCCTATCCTATATTTTTATTTGCTAAATCTGGCAACTCTAAACTTGGGAGGATCAAGGGAGACTTCAGAGAGAAATTGGCATTTGAATTGTGCCTCGAGGGATAATGAATAGGATATCAATAGCTGGATTATTTAAGACTATTCCAGGCTGAGAAGACAGCAAGAACAAAGGATGAGAGATTGAAAATGTCTGGCATACCTAGGCACCTAAGCATTACAGTCTGGCTATTCATTTAATGTGGTTCTTGTGTGGGTGGACCTAGCTAATACTGATCCTAGAAAAATGTGCAGCCATGTTGCAAAATTCAAAAACTAGGATCTGGAATCCTTAGCATTGTGTCCATCTAACAGTAGATGCTCTGAATTCTGAAAGTACAATTAAATCAGAAAGTGGAGAATTTAAAGAAGGAAGATATAGTTTTAGAGCAGTGGTGCTCTATTCTAAGAACAGGAATTGCTATCCAGACCTTTCTTGCAAAACAATGATAGTATATACTATTTGCATGTTCTCCTCAGCTCACAAGGATCCTAGTTTGCCCCTCACCTACAGGGATGGGCCCAGGCAGCCATGTGTGTTCTATGAGGCTTCTGTCACCCTACTCAAAGTTGATTGGACCGATTATGAATACGTGACTCATGCTGAACAAATAAGAATCCATATCCTAGGTGTTTGGGATTGGGACTAGAAGATTTTAGTTCATTCTGAATGTCTCTTGAAAGGAGGAGATTTACATTTATTAGCAATCACTGACTATTACAGCAAAGTCTTATCCCCATAGTGGCCTCAAGAACTCTGCTCACTGGGTATGATGGGACTGGAAGCAGGAAGCCTGGAGATTCTTCTCTTCTGAGCTTGATGGTCATAAGTTGGAAAAGTTCTCTGCCTTGTGCTAAAAATTGAGATGGTGTCACACTGTGACATGCAAATAGGCTAATAACTTCTTTCTGTTCCTCACTAATTAGCTACTGTCAGGGTCAGCCTAGGCCCTTGGTCAAGGTGCTGGCTGCAGCCTGCTCTCTTGATACATGCTGGCCCCCCTTCTCCATATTTATTCTCTGGAACAGCAGTAGGGATGTATTCTGATCCTTAGGAGTTATCTGTTCTGTGCCTGCCCTAAGCTGTGAGGGCTGCTCTTTGCATTATTGATAAGATGGCAGAGACTCTGAAAGGTCAGCACAGTGAGCCAGTCTCTAATGCCTCATTCGAGCAAGGGCTTGTACATCACGCCTGGCCCCATGATTCTAATTTGGTGAGTTTGGGATTTAATGAGACTGATCTTGGGCTTGAACTGACTTTGGTCCTTTGGAATTACCACAGAAAAGGATCCAACAGAATTATCAGGTGAGTGATAAAGTGAAAATTAATTGGCTACAGTGTCTTGCAACCATGAATAGTGGTCAGGAAAAAGAAAATGCTAAAGAATTAAAACTGCAGGATGGTTTCTCTAAATATACTACCTAAATGTGGCCTTGAGCTCTATCAGCTTTATTATAATTGTGAACAGAGGATACTTTGAATTGAGAAACGGGAAAAGACCATAAAGAAAGGATTCACTAGTTTCCTGGGGCAGGGAGCGGGGCGTGTGATGTACGGGATGGGGTGTCTTTCTCCTGACCCTCTCTAGCATCCCGTTGTAACTGGATCCTGTTTCAAAAGACCTCATTAAAGACTCTCATTCCAGTATTGTTTACAGTAGAAACACCAAACTAGGGAGGATGTGACCAATCGTCAAATCACCCAAGGTGCTGGGTAGAAATGATTTTCATGGCTGGAGCCTAGGAAGGCAGAATCCACAAATCCAGCAACCCTGTTACACAACGGGCTCAACCAGACTTGCCAAGGTGACATGGGCTCTCGTAAAGTCCTGAGTGATCAGCTCACCCCAAATTTAGTCCCCGCCTAACTGGCAAAATCTGAGAGTAGATTCATGATTAAAGTGGTAAAATGCCTTCTTATAGCAATGCTATCAGTTGTAAGGAAAAAGCCCCAGTTCTCTGAAAGAAAGTAATCTTTCATCAGTGTCCATGTTTAATGCCTTTCTGGGATGATAGGGATTTTTAATACTCTTTATTTCGTGTGTGAGATTAATCTGATGTTCTATTTCTCATTTCTCATGGGCTCTAGGGAACAATAGTAATTTTCCACTTTGTAAAGCTTTCTCTCACTTTTCATCCCACTCAAAGGCAGCTGTTCTAAATTTTGAGTGTCTTTTTGAATAACACGGGCATTCCTGGGACTATTATGGATGGCATTTTAGAAAAAGATATTGTTAGTTGATACTAGGTACATGAGGGAAACCCTTACCATGTGGAGCTACGTTCCTTCTGAGGGCTGATACTCCATGTTTTATAGATGTAACCACAAACCCTGTGCTTAATCAACTTCCTGTTATATGCCTGTACATTAGACAGCAAAGCCTTCTAAATTATCAATAAATCACTAAAACAGAAAAATGCAGAAATGAACCATGACACTTTATTCATTCATGAGTTCCCAGGGAGAGGAGCTTCATGAGAAAATGGCCTGGAAAAACTCCCAGAAGAGAAATAACCCCAAGATACCAAGAGGTGCCCCTCCTCAGGTTAGGAACTGGCTAGAAAGCATAAGAAGAGGTTTCTTAAAGCACAGTGAGTGGGAAGATGGTTGTCTTACCTAATCATGCACACCAAAAACCAGACAGAAGACAGATACTTCTGCATTCATATACTGGTTCCACCACTTACTAAATATCTGACTGGAGACAAGTGACTTAACCTCCCTCTGCCTCAGTTTCCTCACCTATACAATGAGGATAATAATAGCATTCACCCGATAGAGTGATTATACAGTTAAATGAGATACTAATATTAACATTAGCATCTAACTCTTCCAGCAAGGAAACATGAACCACTCAAGGTCTTTCAATCAACTGGAATTTAATGCAGGAAATAAGTGATCCAGGAGACAACAGAGCTGAGACACCAAACGGAAGCTCATAAAGCAACTCAGACATTAGAAATAGTGGGACACTGTTAGGGCTGGAGGGACAGTAGGAGGCTGTCCTGCAGGGGCTGAAACCACAGCAGGGTCTGAGCTGGAGCCATGGAGGAGATGCCACAGGATGCAGATAGAAAGAGGAGAAATACTCTGGCCTCTCCCCAAATCCTGTCTTCCAGTTTTCCACCAAAACCTTTCATGGCTGAACCTCCCTGGGAGCTATAGGGTCAAAGAGCTGAGAAAATATTGTTCCCTGAAATACAGAGCAGAGCAAGAGAAGGGCAGGAGGGAATCTGAGTGCAAACAGGCAGTTAACCAGCAAATACTGACATTACTGAGCCCTCACCATAAGCCAGGCACTGGGCTGAGTGCTTTTTATGGATTAATTCATTTAAACCTGTTAGCAACTCACAGAACCAGGGTTTGAAGCACCCAATCAATGTTAGACCTATTATTGAAGTAATTGAACATTATTGAAGCAACCCAAAGAAAATAATGGTATGTGGGTGCATCCACTAGATTGAAAACAAATTGCCAAGAGGAACCATGCCTGACTCATCTTTGGGTCCCCAGCACATTGCAGGTGCCCTGCCCTTAGGGATCACTCAGTTCATACTTGTAAAGCCAAATGACATTGACAGCAATGAAAGTGTGAATCAGTGAAGCAGATCTGCTGTGAGTAAAGGACTGTCTCCCACCCTTCTAGGAGTTTGGGTTTTGTGGTTACTGTATAATCCCATCACCTCCCATCAATATTTTGGCATTTTACTTGTAAAAATATGAATATTTCAATAACCAACCCAGTAGTATTGAGCATCCCTTATACCTATATTGTGGGCCCTGATTGCCATTTCCCATGAAAAGGAGCAAGGCTACTCAGAGAAATGGCTGATTCTTTGTCTGAGGAAAGACATGTATAGATGAACCTGGAACATTTTGTTATGCCAGAACACAAGAAATCTATCAAAGACAATTGTGCTATGTCTAAAGGACTCAGGAGTCAACTTTAAGAGTCTTCCACTAGTCAAAGATGGGACAATTTAAGCACCAATTAGAATAATAACCACAGTTAATTAAAGTATATCAAATATGTTAAAATCCATGAGTTCATAATGATACCAGGGGGGCGGATTCTCACTGGTCACCTCTGGAGAATGATAGGGAATCAACTGTTAGGGGCTGAATTGCGTCCCATATGTTGAAGTCCTAACACACAGTATCTCAGAACTTGACCGTTTTTGGAGACAGGACCTTTAAAGAGGTAATTAAGGTTAAATAACATCATTGGGGTAGATCCTAATCCAATATGGCTGCTGTCCTTATGAGAAGAGGAGATTAGGACACAGACACACACAGAGGGATGACCATGTGAAGACACAGCAAGAAGACTGCCACCTACAAGCCAAGGAGAGAGGCTTAGAAGAAACCAACTCTGCCAACACCTTGGTATCAGACTTCCAGCCTCCAGAACTGTGAGAAAATTAATTTCTGTTTTTTAAGTCACCCAGTCTGTGGTACTTGTTGTGGCAGCCCTAGCAAACTACTACATCAACTCATAATTCTGAAATTTGGTAAATAAAGGGAAAGAATCAAGCATTTAACCTGCCTTTCCTATATACCTCGAGGTAACCAAATAGTTGATGAAGAAAACTGTTACATGGATATGGATAATATATGGATATTTTCCATATAATAAATCAAGAAGGGATGAAAACATTTTCTAAATACCTATTTTGCAAAGCCCTTTAGGAAACAATGTTTCCAGGCAATGGTCATCAACAGCAGCTACCATCACAAAAAGAGAGAACTAGACATCATGGCTCCTAATGGAAGTGTACAATGTCATCTGTAAATTACTGTTTGCCAAAACTCAAGCCTGAACCAGACCAGTTCTCTCGATCTAATTACTAATTCACAGAAAATACGTAGGACAGAACAACATGTTGAACAGCAGAGGGATGCAATTAGCAAAATTCAGAATATGGGAAATTCTGTAGGACAAGTGACCTGTTTTCTTAAAAAAATAAATTGCAAAAACTAAAAAACAAAAAAGAGAGAGAGAGAGAGAGGGGGAGAAATCTATAAATTTAAAAGAGGCTTAAGATACACATCAAGCAAATTCTACTTTAAAAAAATATTCAGAGACAAGCAGGGAAACTTGAATATTGACTGGATATTGAACATTAAAGAATATTTTGGTATTAACATTATAATAATATGTTAGGTGTCATAATGGTTTTATGGTTATATTTTATAAAAATATCTATCTTTTAGAGGTACATTCTGAAATATTTATAAGGAAAATGATATGATGTCTGGGATTTCCTTAAAAATAATCTAATGTAGGAGGCAGAGTAAGCAGGTAATAGATGAAATCCATCCATCCATGGGTTGGATGTCATAAAGCTGGATGATGGGTACATGGAGGTTCACTATAATATTCTCTCTACTTTTCTGAATGCTTTATGTTTTCAATTATAAAATGTTTTTTAAGAAGAGAATGTTTGAATGTTGCAGGCTATCAGACAGAGGCGAACATGCTCATTCTTGCTGGTAATTCAAGAAATGTAACGAAAGATACTTTTTTGGCCTGTCTAATTAGCAACCATTTTATTTTAGTGGTAATTTCTAAGGTTAGGTGAAACAGACACTTGCATACATTGTAGCAGGAATATAAATTGGTCGGCACAACACTTTGGGAAATCAATTTGGTAATATGTACTGAGAATATTAAAAGAAACATTTCTACCCTATTTAGAAGAGGGAAACATAGATTTTATGTTCATACTTTTTAAACCAGTAATTTTATAGAATAGTTTCATATACCCAATTGTTGAGATAAAGACGGAAAATCTTCATAATTAATAAATATGGTCATTGCATGATTGTCTATAGTAGGGAAAAAAACTAGAAACGAAATATAGGTCCAAAACCAGGTACAATTAATTAGAGCAAAATATTATTGGCAATTAAAATGTTTAAAAGGGTTTATAGTTTGAGGGGAGGCTTATGTTATAATAAATTTGCTAATACAATTAATTAGAGCAAAATATTATTGGCAATTAAAATGTTTAAAAGGGTTTATAGTTTGAGGGGAGGCTTATGTTATAATACATTTGTTAAATATAGGAAACATTTTATGATTATAACTTATAGACATTGGATTTTCCAAAGCTGGGGTGGGGGGGAGGAAGAGAGAGAATGGATGGATAGACAGATGATGGATGGATGGATAGATACTTTTTTCACAATGTTACATTAACCCTCCTCCCTTGGTGGAAATTTGTAACTGCCTCTACCCGTAAAAGTGACAGAAATGCTATTGACTTCCAAAACTAGCTCATTAAAGAACCTTGCCTGGTTCTCTCTCTTGAGACAAGTACCTCTGGAAACCTGAGCTGCCATCTAGATGTCCACCTTGTCCCCCAAGCCCATGCTGGAAAGATTATGTGGCCAGACCACAAAGAGAGAAAGATGCCTGAGGAATCCCAGCTACCTGAGTCTTCAAGCCCAGGCACCAGACTCATGAATGTAGAAGCCATTGAAAGGAGTCTCGTCCCAGCCCCAGCCCAACTGCAACCACATGAATGACCCCAGCCAGAAGTCCCAGGTGAGCTGCTCCTGAATTTCTGACCCACAGATAATAAATGACTGTTGCTGTTTTATGGCACTGAGTTTTGGTGCGATTTCTTATTCAGCAATAGGTAACTAATATATAAGTATACAAAATATATAACTATATAAAGTAATAGCAAAAAATACATTAAAAAAACAAGAAGCAGATACCTCAAAGTATTAACAGTGATCATCTCCAAGGGGGTTATGTGTATATGTTTTCTTCCTTCCCCTTCCTTCTGAATTTACTAAATGATCATATATTTCCTTGAAAAACTGAAAAAATAAATTTTATGTTGAAAAGCATTTAACTGTGACTTTTTTGGCATCCTGGCTCCTTCAGTCAAGTTCAAGGGTGCCCATCAGGCTTTCCTGAGGATCATTTGCTGGTGCATGAAACGGAATACAGCCAAAGCCTTGAGGGGTACTAGAGACTGTCCCGTCCAGCCCCCCAGCTGCTCTAAATCTCCTGTATGCAAGCCCATGAGACAGTTGTTGCCCAGCTTTTCTGTGAATGAAAGGTCTCCATGACAGGGGATTTATCCCATCCAGAGCCAGTGCTTTCCATCTTCAGCCTCCCATGACACAAAGTCTTCCACTCACTGGTCTTATTCATGAAATAAATATTCATGAAGTCTTTGTCAAAGGCCTACTATGTGCCATGCATTGTTCTAAGTCCTGAGACACAACAGAGAGCAAGACAGATAAAGACTTATTTCCAAGGAGCTTAGATTCTAGTGGGAGAGAACTATGAGGAAAATAAATCAAGGCAAGGAGATTGAGAGTGAGGACAGTACAATTTTTAAAAAGATGGTCAGGGAAGGCCACCCTGGGGAGGTGACCCTGGAGGCCTGACTGAAGTGAGAGAGGGCATCATATAAATATCTGAGGGAAGAACATTCCAGATGGAGGAGCATCAGGGCGAAGTTCTGAAGCAGAAGCCTGCTCAGCATATCTGAGTGAAAGCAGGAAGGCCAGGATGACTGGACAGTGGTGAATACAGGAGAGAAAGGCAGGAGAAAGAGGTCAGGGAAGATTGTGAGGGCAGAGCATGAAGACCTTGAAGGCCACGCTTTGGACTTTGGATTTCATGCTAAGAGTCATGGAAAACTGCCAGAGGTTTTGAGCAGAGGAATGGCATGAGCTGATTGATGTTTTCAAAGCATCACCCCAGCTGCTGTGTGGGAACAGAAGGGTGAAGAAGACGGAGGGAGGGGAGACCAGTGCAGAGGTTGCTCTAATTGTCCAGGAAGCAAATGGGTTAGAAGTGGTTGGATTCTGAATGTATTTTAAAGGTGGAACCAACAGGACTTGTTGGATTAGATGTGGGTATGAAAGTGAGAGGTGAGTCAGAGATAATTCCACAAGCAACCTTACGTCAACAAATATTCGTGTAAGATGGTGGGGATACCCTATGAATAAAACACAGTTGGTTTATGTACTCCCCAGAAAGAGACAGACACATTCCCAGATCATTTTTATATATTAGGGCCTAATATATTAAAGACCCTGTAAAAAAATTTTTTTAAGTCTCTATTTTCAAGATTAAAAAACAGTAACATTAAAGACTATTAAATTGGCTAAATAGTAAAATGAATATACTTAGAAACCCAGGAAAAGGATAGGAAGGGCTTCCTAAGGGAGAAATAGCTTATATGAAGCTTGGATTTGTAAGGTTGGCAGGTGAAGATCTTTCCAGGGGGTTGGACTAGCCTGGCTGAGGCCTGGAAGCAGGAAAATTAGGGAGGTGTTGAGGAAAACACTAAGCACCAGGTATGACAGAAGTGAGTGTGCAAGGACATGGAAGGAAATGAGTTTGGAACAGTGCACAGAGCACAAGCCGAGAAGAGTCTTGGCCATTCTAAGGAGGTGGGGTTTTATCCTGAGAACAGTGAGGGGCCGTGGGTAGGTGTTAAACCAAGAACATCTATGGTGAGGTGTGGAGTTCAGAAAGATCATTCTGGCAAAGTGTGGAGAAAGGAGTTGCAATCAGATTGGAGGTCAGTGTAGAAGCTATAATAGTAGTTCAGGTAAAAAAAATGCTAAGAGACTCAAGGAACACAGTAGATAGAGGCAAAGAAACTGAGGGAGGATGTGTTGAAATAGAAGGTAGGAGGGACCTTGAAGGCATTGTGCTAAGTGAATAAGTCAAACACTGTATGATATCACGTATATGTGGAACCCAAAAAACTCTAACTCATAGATACAGAGAACAGATTGATGGTTACCAGAGGCAGGGGTCGGGGGCGGACAAAATGGGTGAAAGGGATCCAAAGGTACAAACTTCCAATTTTAAGACAAGTAAGTCCTAGGGATGTCATGTACAACATGGTGACTGTAGTTGACAAAACTTTATTTTATATTTAAAAGTTGCTAAGAGAGTAGATCTGAAAAGATCTCATCATGAGAAGAAAAAATTGTAACTATATGTAGTGATGTTAACTAAACTTGTAGTAATCATTTTGTAATACATATATATATACGTCATATACATATATCAAATCCTTATGTTGTATACCTAAAACTAATACAATGTTATATGTCAATTATATCTCAATTTTAAAAATTAAAAAAGAAGAAATAGAAGGTAAAATGGGCTTGATGGATGATGGGATTTGGGGTGACTGAGTGTAGTCTAGGATGGTTCAAGTTCCTGATGTGGGTGACTGAGGTGGAAAATCAGGGGAAAGTCAATGGATGTACATGGACACATCAAGTTTGAGTTGCCTGAGGGACACACCCAGGGGGCTGGTCCTGCAGGCAGTTAGATATAGAAGTCTGAAGCTCAGGGGCAAGGTAAGGGATATGTCAGTGTCATTCTGACCCTTGGGGCTTATAAATCAAGTCTGATTTGCTTTTCACACAGAGGTCCTTTAAATACTTGAGGACAGCCATGACCTTCTTCAGCTCTACCTACTGAGCTGCCTGAAGGCTAAACTCTCTTGGTTCCTCCCATCTCCTCTCACTTGGGGGCAGTCAAGCAGAGTGGTTGAAAGCCTTGCTACTCAAAGTGTGGCCTGTGGACCAGCAGCATCACCTGGGAACTGTGAGAAATTCAAAATCTCAGACTCACCCCAGATCTACTGAATCAGAGACTGCATTTTTAACAGGATCCTCCCATGATGTGTGCACAGGACTGATTTAAATTACAGGCTGGATTCACACTGCCAGGGTTTGCACTCTGGCCCTGATACTTATTAGCTGTGTGTGGGCAGATTATTTAACCTCTCTGTGCCTCAGTTTCTTTTTCTATCAAATGGGAATAATTTTAGGACTTACTCCACAAGGATGTCATAAAGGCTTAAATGAAACAATCCAGATAAAGCACTTCAGATAGTCAGGCACTAAGTAAGTGTGAGGGTTTTTTTTTTTGTGTGGTACGTGGGCCTCTCACTGTTGTGGCCTCTCCCGTTGCGGAGCACAGGCTCCAGACGCGCAGGCTCAGCGGCCATGGCTCACGGGCCCACCCGCTCCACGGCATGTGGGATCTTCCCGGACCGGGGCATGAACCCATGTCCCCTCCATCGGCAGGCGGACTGTCAACCACCGCGCCACCAGGGAAGCCCGTGAGTTTACTATTGATGACAGGGCTCCAGCTTCCTTACTGTACTAACCAGCCTTCTCTGAATCACCTCCAATTAGTTCACGCCTCTTTTAAAGTAAATCACCTAGAGCTGAGCCTACCACTGACTGTGGTCTGGCCTGCTCAAGTAAATTGGACTAGTTCATTCTAGATGCCAAGTTTTACACCTGCTGCCTTTGGGTACCATAGAATAGAGCTGATCGCATATAAGGACTATTTAGAATTGAGCTAAGGAGCCACCGCCTGTATTTGAATCCTATTTCTATAACGTAGCAGCTGGGAGGCCTTGCACAAATCATTTAACCTCTCTGTGCCTGTTTCCTCATCCATGAAAAGGAGATAGTACCTAATTCAAGGGGTTATTTTGAAATTTACATGACTTAAAGTACTGGAATAGGGCTTGGGGCATATAAAGTATTCAATAAATGTGATAATCAGTAAAATCTCCATATAATGCACCTCACAAAATCATGACATTTTGTAGGTCCAGAAAAGTTAAGAGTCTGCCCAAGCCACACCAGCTAGAAAGGTGTAAGCCCAAGACGGGCTCAGAAATCAGGTCCCTTAACCACATCTGTGACCCCTCCTCAGAGCAGGTACATCACAGGCTATGGGAATGGCATCCTCAACATGCACTGCTCAGCCTGCACAGCTGTGTACAATGGACCTGCCCTTTCTGTGTTCAGAGCATCAGAATCTAGCTGCCTTCATTTAGGGTATGGAGGGAGAAAGGGACCCACTCACAGAATCTTAATGTCTTTCGATTTTGCTTTAGGACAGTAATGAGTTCTGTAATTATGACTTAAATTGTGGAGTTAATTTCAGTGAGAAATAATTTTCATTTTTCCCCCTCCTTTATTGCCTTAAGTCTTAAAAAGTGTTGATGGTGGGGATTTTGCTTAGGAGCCGGGTGCTGAATGTATTCATTTCTTCATCTTCTCCCGTAAGTGCTGGCAAAGTGGCAAAGAAATAATCATCTCTTTTTGGTCTGGTCGTGGGATAGAGGGTTGTTTGTTTTTTACTTGCTTAGTTGCCACCAGAAGCAAACTGCCATGCCGGGGCAGTGGGACAACCATGGATGAGAGTGATAAGAGGACTGTCGATATCAAACTCCTGTGAGCATCAGAGCTGTCATTCCCAAGCCCCTCCCTAGAAGGTTGATTCAGTGGGTCAGTAGAGGGTCCAGGAGCCAGCAGTGAATAAGCACCCTGTGCTTCTCATGAAGAACATTCACTCTGAGAAACAGTGCAGCTCAGTGTAGATTGAGGGAACAGTCTTTGGAGTTAGAGAACGGTGAAGTTTCCTTGTGAGACTGTAACTTCTCTAAGCTTTGGTTTCCCTTAGCATGGACCAGTAATTGAATCTACTTCACAAAGCTGTGAGGATGGAATGAGATAAAGTGTACAAAACACTTAGATTTTGTGCCTCAATAATCTCTGAGCTCAATAAAAGTTAACTCACTCTACTTTAAGAAGCAGAATAACCTTTTGGTTATAAGCACAAATATTGGAATCCAGCAGATATGGTCTTGAATCCTGTTTGACCATTTACAAATCATGAGACCTTGGTTTCTCATATTATAAAAAATGAGACTAATACAGTTCCTCCATCATGGAGTTGTAAAGATGGAGACATGAATCAAGAGCTTAACATATTGCCTGGTATAATCATTAGTGCTACTCCCCAAATATTTTTCTCTCTCCTCCTTCCAAGCACACAAGTTTGTACCTTCCCAATTGAAAGTAAGGTGTGACTGTATGACTTGCTTTGGCCAACGAAATGTGAGCAGGACTGAAATGTCACTTCCAGGCAGAAGTTTTAAGAGATGCTGTACAATCTTCCACATCCCCTTCGCTCTTCTGGGGAGACTTTGGGAGCACAGGTCCCTTTGTCAACCTGGATCCAGGGAGTCTATCTGGAGCAGAGGCTGCCTGACGACCCCAGTGGACATACACAATGAGTAAGAAGAAAACTTTTATTGTGTTAAGCCACTGAGATTTTGAGGTCATTTGTTATTACAGCATAACCTAGTCCACCCTGCCTAACAAACCTGGTACACAGCAACCTCTCAAATTACTATCAGCTATCATTTTTACAATCATTGCCCTTGAGCAGCTTATAACTCATGTAAAACAGAAGCAAGACTTAAGAAAAATGAAATATTAAATAAGTCTTCACTGCTTATTAGAAGTGCTAAATAAATGAAAATTTTTAATATAGTACATATTCTAGAAGGCAGTGAAGAGAAAGTCCTACAATAATTAGAAAAGGTCTGGTTTTATATTAAACCCAAATTACCAAGACTTTAATTTTTGTTCTACCTAAGTAGAAAGAAAATTTAATTCCTGATGTGTCTTGTCATATAACCTAGACCTTGAGTTCTTGGGAATAATCTTGAATTGAATATTTAAGCAATTTTAGCAACCAGGTCCTCCCCCAGTATTACCTGCTTTTATTAAATCTCAATTTCCAAGACAGATGTCTTCCCTTTTGGCTTTTCATTAAAGAAAAGAATCTGTTATATATATATATATATATATATATATATATACACACACACACACATATATAAAAAACTGAATCACTTTGCTGTACACCTGAAACTAACACAACATTGTAAATCAACTATACTTTGATAAAAAAAAATATATATATATATATATATATTTTTTTTTTTTTTTTTTTTTTTTTTTTTGCGGTACGTGGGCCTCTCACTGTTGCGGCCCCTCCCGTTGCGGAGCACAGGCTCCGGACGCGCAGGCTCAGTAGCCATGGCTCACGGGCCCAGCTGCTCTGCGGCATGTGGGATCTTCCCAGACCAGGGCACGAACCCGCGTCCCCTGCATTGGCAGGCGGACTCTCAACCACTGCGCCACCAGGGAAGCCCTATATATAATTTTTTAAAGGAAGAAAGAAAGAAGAAAAGAAAGAGGAAGGGAGGGAGGAGGGTGAATAGCTATGGGATAAATTGATTTTTGTCCTTTCTTACTAATTGCATTTCTCCCTTGCCTCCTCCCTGGTTTGAAGCAGTCTGGGCTCTGTCTGCTGTCCAGGTCGCCAGGATCCAAGGAGGTCTAGGCAGTAGGATTGGGATGAGAAGGCTACAGTGGGGCAAACTGTGACAGGGATCACAGCTTCCAGCAGCAGGTGCCGGCATGAGGCACCAAAAGACCAGGTGGGAATGGCCAGAGCCCAGAGTCTTGGAGCAAAGTCACATCTGTGAGTCCAGAGGGATAAGCAACACCCACGGTGGAGGACACCCAGCGTGTGCAAAGACCTCTCCCCACTACCATGGGGCTGCCTTAGCTCCCTCTTGCACCAAATGCCATCCTAGAAAGGTGGTGAGGGGAGGACAAAATACTTCCCCAACAGGAGTTTGAACTTTGAACTGATGAAGTAAATCAATGAGCTACACTGAAAAAGACTTTCCCCAGAAGAATGGGAACTCCAGAGCAAGATAAGATCAGTTTTAGAAAACAGAAGTACTAGTTTTCACACCTGGATAAATTTTGACTCCACTATATATTTATTTATAATCGCATGCAGTGAAATTATGATGATTGTATACTGGCCACGTTAGAACACGTGTGAAAAAAATTAACCCACCAGCAATGTGGCTCCTTTCTTGCAAGTCACTAAAGCAGCGTTCACGAATTCAGTAGTTCTCAAATTTAAAGTGGGCACCAGAATCATCTGAAAGGCTTTTTAGAATACTGATTACAGGACCCATACCCAGATTTTCTGTTTCAGTAGATCTGGGGCAGGGCCTAGAACCAGCATTTCTAACAAGTTTCCAGGGGCTGCTGAGCCTGCTGGTTCAGGGCCCACACTTTGAAAACCACTGTGCAAATTCATCTAAAATCCAGTGCTCAGCTAGGTCTTCTACGGTTTCTCTAGTTGATATGAAATACTGGCAGATGAAAGACTATATAAAGCAGCTGCAGCTGCTGTGTTATCATTGTCTCCTCCTCCACCATCACCATCACCACGACCACCACTACCACTGACACTAAGCGTTTACTATGAGCAAAGCACTGTACTAAGTGCTTTATACAGCTGATCTCATTTAATCCTCACAAATACCATTACTTTCATTTTCCAGGTGGAAGAACTAAGGCTTTGAGAAGTAAAGGAACTTATTCAAAGTTACAGAGCCCCCAGGTGTCATAGCCGGGTCTCAAACTGGGCAGCCTGACCCAGAACCCAATTTCCAAACCACTGGTGCTTCACTCTGTCACTTGAACAATGCTCTTTATAAGGGAGCGACCGAGGGGGCTACAGAGTCTCAGAACTGATTCAAAAACAAAACCACTGAATATAAAATACACTTGGTTTTAGTTGTCCTTAAGCCACCTTAGACACTAGGACCTTTCTAGGCATGTTTCTCCATAGCTTCTACCTGCCACCATTTCATTTTTAAGCTCTCCCTTCTCCATGTCCCAAAGTTTCTATTCATTTCTTATCCGAGAGTTTAACTCTCTCTGCTTTCTTGTCACTTTCTCAGCCACCCCTGGTTGGGGCAGGAGGGGGCACAGGGAGGGGTGCTTGCTTGAGCTCCTAATTAAATTGAATTTTGCTAACCAAAAATCCACCTGCTCTAGAGAGAATGTATATCACTGCGAGCAGAAGCAGCTGTTAGTAGCTGTGTTTTAAGTAGGGTCTGTTTTTCTGTTTGATATGCATAGTTTAAAAAACTCACTTGTATGTCCAGTGATGGGCTTGAACAAGATGAACAAGAAGAGCCCAAAGTAAGCCCACCTTCTGAGATCGGTTAGCCCCAAAAGGCGTCTATCACGGTCTCCCTTTACACCAGGCCCGCAGCGTGCTGATTTATTAGCTACCCCTGCCCACCTGGCAGACGGCCTCAGCGGTGTGAGCCAACCTCAGACCCAAACTATAAAAGAATTAATCAGATTAGTCAGCTGCCGAGAACGTGCTCCCTGGTTTTTCTCCACAAGAACTTCCAATCTAGTGTCACATGGGGCAGGACAAAGTCATCTTCTGAGTCCATCTGAGCAGGAGAATGTGTGTCCTTGTTTCCCTGGGGTCTGGCTCAGCTCTGCTTCCTGAGAAAGGGAGGGGGAAAACCTGAAGGGAACCCCACTGTTCCTTCCTTCTCTTCCTCCTCCCTGGGGTCAAGGGCATGTCCCATCTGAGTCCAACCCAGCACAGGGTTAGGGGGGCACCTTCCCAAAGATCAGCAGGACTGTCCCCCAGTGCCAGGAGAGGGGGAAGCAGGGGACCAGGGAGGGTAGGAGAAAAGGAGGGGGAGGGGGAGATGGGAGACACAATGGTGTCATCACTGGTTGGTCACTGATCAGCCATGGGTGGTCACTGGTTAGTTCTGGGCTTTCAAGTAGAGCCTTTTGCATCCTCCAAGACAGAACTGATAAATGTGCACTTGCTCTTATCCCATCCACAGCCTCTCATTCTCTCTCTTATACACATTCTTTCCTATTTTCCTGATTGTAAAAGAAATAAATATCTACTGAAAAAAATAAAAGAAAATAAATAAGGAAATCAAGATTCCTCCATCCAAAAATCATCACTGTTAACAATTCTACATGTATCCTTTTTCATATATCTAAATGTATAATTTTTTAATAAAATCGTATCATACCATATGTACTGTTTCACAACCTGCTGGTTTTTCTCTACTTCACAATAAATTGTGGATCTCTTGCTATGGCAATCAATATGCATCTATGTCATTATTCCTAGTGGTACATTATATGGCAGACTATAATTTATTTAACAGTTCCCTCTTGTTGAACTCAGTGCTGGACTAGAGTCCTCTTCCCTCCCCAACCCTTACCCCCCAGCAAACTAACAACTTTGCCCCACAGCTGATACTGGTTCTCACTTACCCCTTGTATTGGAGCCCTCAGGTATTTCTCCTGGAGCTCCCCATCTCCTTATAAGTTCCTTGTGGGTGGGACCATGACCCCCAAACATCTGACATTCCTACAGCCTGTACAACACTGCCAGTGACTGACTGATACATGGACAGACAGACTGACAGCCAGTCTCTTAAAGGAGTATTTGCTCTTAAATTGGGCCTCTCCCCATCAAGAGCTCCCCCAGCTGTGCTTTATTCCCCCTCATTCCTCCCACACATTCTAACCTGCTCTCTGTCTCTGTCTCACTTTCACTCTCCCTCTTGTGTTCCCCTTAAGCTTACTTTGTTGACACACATTCTAGAATTCTTCCTCTTTTTTTTTTTTTTGGCTGCTCCGAGGTTCATGCAGGATCTTAGTTCCCCGACCAGATATCGAACCTGTGCCCCCTACAGTGGAAGCACAGAGGCTTAACCACTGGACCACGAGGGAATTCCTTCTTCCTCTTTTTCCTTCTCCTCTTTTTCTCTTTTCCTCTTCTCTTTCTCTCCTCTGTACAATACACAGACCCATTTCACACCCTCACCCACACCTGTTGTACACACTGCACCCACATCCCCTCACACATACACCCCTAGAGTGGAGTGTCTATCACACTCTGCATCCCTCCCTCTGTTCTTTGTTTCTCCTCTTCAATGAAGAAAAGCCAGCCTTTGAAATGCCAGGCTGAGCAGCCCTGTTGATGGCTGCCCATCTGATCGCAGTGCTGCTGAGGAGCTAGTTCATCCGGAACCTAGAGCTCATGGAATTCCTCCAGCCCTTCAAGCAGCATTGAATTTGAGCTGAGAAAAGTAGAAAGAAAAGGAGAAAAAGCAGTGTTATCTTGGGTGCTAACAGGAGCAGGAATTTCTGATGCTTCCAGTAACCTTTTACAGGTCAGTTAACAGAGACAAGACTACAAGCCTGGTTAGGAATGATATCTTCAGTTGTGTCAGGAGGATTTGTAGGAAGCCTGGAAATGACTAGGAGTTATTTTGGAGTGCTTCTACCAGTTTTTAAATGAGCATGACTGTGCTTTATCTAGGTGGAAGATTTTGTCTGTGTTCTGATTAGCCTTATCTTCAATGATTTTCTAAGGAAAATTTTAGAGCTGTCCAGATGTGTTGCTAATTTTCTTGCCATTGTCCCCCACCAAAAAAAAAATGGCAAAGGAAGGGGCTTAGGTGGAGAAAGACTTATATCCATCTGATAGGGTGGAACCAAAATACCCAGGTTCAAGTCCTACCTCTGCTACTAACTATTCGAGTGACCCTGGGTAAGTCACTCACTTTGAATCCCAATTTCTCCATCTGTAAAATCAGAAAGTCTTTTCTAGCTCCAAATTTCTATGTAAATAATGGCTTCGCTTTAAAGGGCAGAGGGAAGAAATAAAAAAGGAATAAAACTTGCAAAAAACAAGAGACAACATCTTTTTCTCAGCAAGATATAAAGCAAATAGCAAAAAGGCTGTCTGGTCACTGGTGGTTGAATGCTGATTCATAGGAAAATTCAGAATCAGAAAGATGAAAACTATTCCTAGGGGGACTGTGATGGAGCCTGTAACCATTTCCTGCAGACTGTTTTCCCCTTTTTCTTTTAGGTTAGAAAACTTCACCCCCATTCAAACAAACACGTCAAATTTTAGCTGGGCACTTGATCATCCAGCTAGAACCAAAATCTCCCAGAGTTCCTTGTAGCCCTTGAAGAATGGGCTACAATGGTCCATTCATCACAATGATATATGAGCAGTAGTGTTGTGTGCAATTTCTACACCCTTTCCTTAAATTTACTTGTCCTTGATTGACTTTTTCTTTCTCCCATTTCCCACCAGCTGATCTATGGTGATGAGAGAAGCTATGTGATGAGTGCCAAAGTCTTCCTGCTGGCCCAGACCACTCAAGGCTACACTTCTTCATAAGAGAGAAAAAACACTCCTACATTGTTAAAGAAACTGCATTTTGCAAATCAAAACTACAGTGAGGTATCACCTCACACTGGTCAGAATGGCCATGATCAAAAAATCTACAAACAATAAATGCTGGAGAGGGTGTGGAGAAGAGGGAATCCTTCTACACTGTTGGTGGGAACATAAATTTGTACAGCCACTATGGAGAACAGTATGGAGTTTCCTCAAAAAACTAAAAACAGAATTACCATATGACCCAGCAATCCCACTCCTGGGCATATACCCAGAGAAAACTATAATTCGAAAAGATACATGCACCCCAGTGTTCATTGCAGCACTATTTACAATAGCCAGGACATGGAAGCAACCTAAGTGTCCATCAGCAGAGGAATGGATAAAGAAGATGTAGTATATATATACAATAGAACATTACTCAGCCATAAAAAAGAATAAAATAATGTCATTTACAGCAACACGGACAGACATAAAGATTGTCATACTAGTGAACTAAGTCAGACACAGAAAGACAAATATCATATGATATCACTTTTATGTGGAATCTAAAAAGAAGGGTACAGGGCTTCCCTGGTGGTGCAGTGGTTGAGAGTCCTCCTGCCGACGCAGGGGACACGGGTTCGTGCTCCGGTCCGGGAAGATCCCACATGCTGCGGAGCGGCTGGGCCCGTGAGCCATGGCCGCTGAGCCTGTGCGTCCAGAGCCTGTGCTCTGCCACGGGAGAGGCCACAACAATGAAAGGCCCACGTACCGCAAAAAAAAAAAAAAAAAACAGAAGTAGAGTCACGAATGTAGAAAACAAACTTAGGGCCACCAGGGTATAAGGGGTGAAGGGATAAATTAGGAGACTGGGATTGACATATACACACTACTATATATAAAATAGATAACTAATAAGAACCAGCTATATAGCACACAGAACTCTACTCAGTACTCTGTAATGGCCTATATGGGAAAAGAATTTAAAAAAAGAAAAGAATGCATACATGTATAACTGATTCACTTTGCTGTACACCTGAAACTAACATAACATTTTAAATCAACTATACTCCAATAAAAATTTTTTAAAAAAGAAAAAAAAAAGAAACTACATTTGGCTCTCCCTGTTACAGCAGATTAACTTTAGCCTAACTAACGTGAAGGTCTTTAGGTAAAGCTCTAAGAAGTTAGAAAGTAACTATCATCAGGGAAAAAGTTAGAAACAGTAGTGGGATTGTATTGAAAGAAGACAGCCTATGGAGCCTGACAGGCCTAGATTTGAACCCTGGTTCTGCTGCTTACCAGCTCTGTGACCTTGAACAGATCATTTTCCCTGAGTCTGTTTCCCCATCTATAAAATAGGGAAATGCTATCTTGTTTGGGATTATTGTGAAGACTAGAGGTCAAGACAGTAAAGTGCCCGGATGCTTAATAAATGGTAGTTATGGTTATCACTCAAAAGGCATCACCGTAAGAGCCAATTCAAGGAGGACTTGAGTGTTGGGACTCTTAGGAGGAAAGGCATTTTTATTATTTTCATTTGTGGGGCAATAGCTCTCAGCTTCAGAGTGTCAGTATTCCCAAGTGCCACCCAATATGAGAGAGAAGGCAGTTAGCAAAGTGATTAAAAGCCCGAAGGGGAACTGGAAAAGGAAATACCGTCATATAAAGGAGTGACTTTTGTGTGGCTGGGATCAGGGGACATTTCTTTCTGGTCTTAGAATCAAAACGAATTGCGCCTAGTGGACACTGTAAATTTTGTAGCTGATCAAGTCTCCCTCTTGGCCTTGACTACTGGAAAACTGGAAGCCAGATGTGTGGGTTTACATCTAACAACATAAAGGCTGGTAAGACAAGCCCTTTTGTATTTGCCTAACTCCTGACTTCATTTAATATCTCTAACCTGGCTTATTTTGTTTCTATTTCTCACTTCTTCTAATTTGTGTTCTCTTGTGGCATTTTGTAAATTCCTGTAAGATTCTTTTTATTTTTAATTTTTATTTAATTAATTAAAAATTTTTTTGGCTGCATTGCGTCTTTGTTTCTGTGCATGGGCTTTCTCTAGTTGCAGCGGCTGGGGGCCACTCCTCACTGCAGTGCGCAGGCTTCTCACCGCAGTGGCCTCTCTTGTTGTGGAGCACGGGCTCTAGGCACATGGGCTTCAGGAGCTGTGGCTTGCGGGCTCTAGAGCACAGGCTCAGTAGTTGTGGCGCATGGGCCCGGCCACTCCGTGGCATGTGGAATCCTCCCAGACCAGGGCTTGAACCTGTGTCCCCTGCATTGGCAGGTGGATTCCCAGTCACTGCGCCACCAGGGAAGCCCCCTGTAAGATTCTTAACATTTTTCTTGGAACAAAGAAAGAATGGATGGATGGATGGATAAATGAGTGAATGAGTGAATAGAATCTTAGATTAGAAGAGGATCTTGGAAACCATGTAATCCAGTGCAGATGTTTCCTCTTCAACATCTTAACAGTTGGTCAGTCCAATTTCCTGATTTTGATTTTGCAGTGATTAGAAGCTCACCACCTTCCATTCCAGCTTTACTATTAGAATATTGTAGCTTATAGGGAGTTGATATCAGCTTCCTTTTAGGAAGTAATGCTAATGAACATACTAAAAATCATTGAATTATACACTTTAAATATGTGAGTTGTATGGTATATAAATTATATCTCAATAAATATGTTAATTTTAAAATGAGATACAGATGCCGTATCAATCATTGTTCTTGGTTGCAAACAACATAATCTACTGTTGATGGTTTAAGCAGAAAAGGGCATCTTAAGGCTATTAGGAATCCCACAGACTTTCCAGGAGAGTCAAGGTGTCAGTCCCCAAACCACACCTTGGGAACTCCTCCAGGGCAACCACCACTCACCACAGACTCTTCAGCTCTCACTAATGAGGTTTGGAACTGATGTTAGTTTCCCTTTGCTGCTACTTGCCAAGATCTGGTCATCTTTGTCTCTAAGGTTTACACAAAGCTTCCTCATGATGCTCTCTTCTGAATAGAGGTCTAGAAAGAAGCCATCTGATTGGCTGAGCCTAAGTCACATGTCTGCACCTACGCTGCAGAGGAAGCTGGAAAGTGAGTTCTGGCTTCTGTTGTAAGGGGCAGGTTGTATAATGTGAGAAATACTCCAGTCAAAGGAAGGGTGTTTCTTTTTATCTTGCTTTCCTGCTTTCCATTGAATAGAGTGAGTTTTCTTTGCTGGTTTAAAAATCATATATTCTATTTTTGTTCTTATGAAGGTTCCATTAACTAGAGGCCCATTTGTAAGTTTTGTTATATAACAGTGTGCTGCAGACAACTTGTAATCATCTCTCTCTACTTTGCATTCATCGACTTCACCTTAGTAGCTTGAAATCTGTCATGGTGGGAGTATTTACACCATGGATATCATCAAATGCTAAAATCAGGGGTTTTCTCCCCCAGAGAACCAGTTAAACATTTACTAGCACACTGTCTTTACCCTTAGTGATATCTAAATTGTCGCTGTAACAAGACAAGTACTTACAACAGTCCTACCCCATGTGGGATCCATAGACCTGTGCTGGCCTTCCAACTATTTATTATAATTATGCAATAAATTCAGAAATTTAGAGTAATTTATAGCAATTTGAAATTGCTGTGACATTCCAATGCATAATTTTTAAAATATTTCACAAAAGCATCAGTCTAGCATGGACTGGAAATTTAAAACAGATCCATCACCACAGGTGATTTGAGAAGTACTGCTCATGCTCATGGTTCTTTGTTCCACACTTCTCCCCTCCTACTACAGATATTGATATTATCTTTCCAGGTATGGAACATCTCATTATCTAAGTGTACATAGATTCTTCATCAGCTTCTTACCACATGGCCTTTAAGAATTGATTCTGTGTTTTAGCTCCGGTTCCACTGTTCTGACTTCTCCTTGGCAGCCTCCTCTCCCAACTGAAGGGCTAAAAAGAAGCACAGAGTTAAAAAAAAAAAAAAAAACTCACATAGATTATGAAATATCTCTTCGTCTCTTTCCCTTTCCCATATATAAAACCAAGAAGGGTATACACAAACTTATAACAATAGTTATCATTGGGTGACAAGACTGTGAGTAGATGTTGTGTTCTTTTGCATATCTGAATTTTCTGTATTTTCTACAATAAAAATATATTATGTTATAAAGAGAAAGAAGTCCATGCCCTCATCTCCTGGGTTTTATGGACTTTCCAAGGATTTTCCTTCTTATTCCCTTTTCCCTTCAGAGGAAATGGTGAATGAACTTCCACATTTCATACATCATTCCTGGAAAGTCATAAGACACTGTCATAGAACTGTTGTCTTGACACTTTGATATGTTAAATCCATATCAGAACTGGTCTGCAACCTCCGAGCTGTCAGGGGGAATTGTGGTTTGTTCTCCCTCCCCCAATTTCCTGCCAAATTCTGCAGTTCCTGCATTTACTAAGAAATTATTCTAGCCTTGGTTTTCTGGAACATCATCACTAATGTTCCCCAAGGATGAGTATGATTCATGCATTAAACCCTGAGTTCTCCATATATATAGCAGGGATCTTTATGGGCTTATCCTAAGTATATTGAACACAAGGATTTGTGAGAACAATTTGGTTTGTGGTCAGACTTTAAAGTATTGCAAGATAATAGTATGTGCTTTGCATTTCTACAGAAAATTTTTACATCCAGAGGATTTTAACACATATAATATCATCTCATCTTATTCTTGAGTAAGATCCTTGATGTAATAGCAATTAGAGAAATTTAAATTAAACTTGTAGTATTGTAAGATTTTCACCTATAAATTACGATAGATTTATTTAAAGCTATTATCCAATCCTGGAAAAATTATGTGGAAATTGACACTCTCACATACTACTGATAGAAGCACAAATTGGTGTAATTCTTTCTGGAGAGAAATTTATCTCTCTGTGTCAAAAGTATTAAAAAAAATGCATGTGTAGGCAAAACCTCTGGCTAGGACAGAGAGAACAGGTAGGTAAATTCTCACCTCCCCCAAAACAAAACAATAAAACTGGACAAAATTTTGGAAAATAATCATCTCAGAGTTCTGGAAATTGACTAAAGGCAAATAGGAAATAGAAAAACCATTCATGAAAAACTGGTGAACTTTGGGTAAGACAGAAGGAGTCTATGGCATTCTTGCCTGGAACTGCACCTCTCCTCCCACCTAGCTCATGGTATAGTAGTGCTACCAGGGCAGGGTAGTCTGTAAATACCAGCAGCTTTGCTGTTGGAGGAGGCTTGATTTGGAGTGGAGGAAAAGAAACTTGTGCCCAGCACATAGTCAGTAAAATTAACAAACTTGGTAGGAAACAAACAGGGAAAGCCCACAGTTACTATAGTTTGAAGTTGCATTGCTGGTTGGGGTGAGTGGCAGAATGGGGGACTACCCAGAAATTAATAGGGAGCTCCTGGAAATGAGTCACAAGAGCTAGATAAGTTCTCCACACATTCCTGGCTAATTCAGAGCCTGCGAGCTTTAATCTTTAGATCCGGAAAGTTGTAAAACCCCTGAGTCAAACTACTGAATGCCAAAAACAAAGATAAAATCTTAAAAGCAGCAAGAGGAAAATGACATCACCTACAGAAAAACAGCAGTACGATTAATGGCTGACTTCTCATCAGAAACAACAGAGGGCAATTGGCAGTGGAATAACACATTCAAAGTGCTGAAAGAATAAACTGTCAAAAGAGAATTCTATATCCAACAAAGCCATCCTTCAAAAATGAAGGCAAAATAACAATATTAGCAGATAAACAAAGTTTGAGGGAGTGTGTTGCTAGGAGACTTGCCTTAAACTAAATGCTAAAGGAAGTACATCAGACTGAAAGAAAATGACACCAGATGATAATTTGAATGGACAGAGACAAATGGTAAATATGTGGGTAAATATAAAAAACTGTATAAACATATTTTGTCTCTTCTCTTCCCTTAGTGTCTTTAAAAGACATAAACTGTGTAAAGCAGTAATTATAACACTGTATTACCTGGTTTATAATATATATAAGTATGATGTATATGAGAATAATAGCACAAAAGGGGGGGGGAATATATTGAAACAAATTTGTTATATTTTACTCAAATTAAGTCAGGAATAACCTCAAGTAAAATATGATAAGTTAAGACACATAATTCCTAAAGCAATCACTAAGAAAACATCTAAAAATATATAGAGTTACAAAATATGATCTCATTAGGGAAATACAAATCAAAACCACAATGAGATACCACTTCACATCCACTAGAATGGTTATAATTAAAAACGAAAAGAAAGTAACAAGGTTTGGTGAGGATGTGCAAATTTGGAGCCCACATACATTGCTGGTGAGGATGTAAAATACTGCAAATGCTATGGAAAGCAAGAAGTTAAACATAAAAGAATGTCTATATGTGTATAACTGAGTCGCTTTGCTATATAGCAGAGATTGGCACAGCATGGTTAATCAACTATACTTCAATAAAAAATACAATTATAGAAATAAATTATAGAACTAATTTATAAAATTATAGAAATTAAACACAGAATTACTATATAATATGTTGATTCCACTCCCTAGGTGTATACCCAAAAGAAATGAAAACAGGGACTCGAAGAGATACTTGTCACAAGTGCTTATGTGCAACTGCCAAACGAAACAGCCCACATGTCCATTAATGGATGAGTGGATAAATAAAATGTGATATATACATAAAAAGATATATTATTCAGCCTTAAAAAGGAGTAAAGTACTGATACATACTACAATGCAGATCAACCTAGGAAACATGTTGACTGAAAGAATTTAGACATAAAAGGTCACATGTTGTATGATTCCATTTATGTGAAATATCCAAAATAGGCAAATCCATAGAGACAGAAAGCAGATGGTTGCCAGGGCCTGGAGGTTTGAGGGGGGGAATGGGGAGTGACCGCTTAATGGGCATGGGGTTTTCTTTGAGGGTGTTATGTTTTGGAAGTAGATAGGGGTGGTAACTGCATAACAATGTGAATGCACTAAATGCCACCAAACTGTATACTTCTAAATAACTAATTTTTATGTTATGTGAATTTCACCCTAATTTTAAGAATAAGATCCTGTATGTAGAAAATTCTAAGGAATCCAGCAAAAATTTTTAAAAAGCCCTACTAGAACTAATATATGATTTTAGCAAGGTCATAAGAAACAGGATCAATATACAAAAATCAGTTGTATTTCTATATACTGATAGCAAACAACTTGAAAATGAAATTAAGAAAACAACTCCATTCACAGTAGCATCAAAAAGAACAAAACACCTAGGACTATAAAAAGGTAAGCTATAGACTGAGAAAAAATATTTACAAATCACATATCTGTTGAAGAACTTATATTCAGAGTATACAAAGAACTCTTACAGCTCTAAAAAGACAAAATTGGCAAAATATTTGCCAAATTGGCAAAATATTTGAATAGACATTTCACCAAAGGAGAAATACAAATAGTTAATATGTAAATAAAAAGATTCTCAATATTACCAATCATTATAAAATGCAAATTAAAACTATAGTCAGGTACTGGCACAAAAACAGACACATAGATCAATGGAACAGAATAGAGAGTTCAGAAGTAAACCCAAGCATCTATGGTCAATTAATGTACAACAAAGGAGGCAAGAATATACAATGGAGAAAAGACAGTCTCTTCAACAAGTGGTGTTGGGACAGTTGGACGGCTACATGTAAATCAATGACATTAGAACACGCCCTCACACTATATACAAAAATAAATTCAAACTGATTTAAAGACCTAAATATAAGACATGACACCATAAAACTCCTAGAAGAGAACATAGGCAAAATAGTCTCTGACACAAATCGCAGCAATAATTTTTTAGATCAGTCTCCCAAGGCAAAAGAAATAAAAGCAAAAATAAACAACTGGGACCTAGTCAAACTTATAAGCGTTTGCACAGCAAAGGAAACCATCAACAAAACGAAAAGACAACCTATGGAATGGGAGAAAAATTTGCAAATGATGCAACTGACAAGGGGTTCCTATCTAAAATACATAAACAGCCCATACAACTCAACATCAAAAAAACAAACAACCCAATTAAAAAATGGGCGGAACAGCTGAATAGACATTTCTCCAAAGAGGACATGCAGATGGCCAACAGGCACAGGAAAAGATGCTCAACATCGCTAATCATCAGAGAAATGCAAATCAAAACCACAAAGAGATATCCCTTCACACCAGTCAGAATGGCTGACATCAAAAAGAACACAAATAACAAATGTTGGCAAGGATGTGGAGAAAAGGGAACCCTCCTACACTGCTGGTGGGAATGTAAGTTGGTGCAACCACTGTGTAAAACAGCATGGAGGGTTCTCAAAAAATTAAAAATAGAACTACTATATGATCCAGCTATTCCACTCCTGCATATATATCCAAAAAAAAACCCCCAAAAACACCAATTTGAAAAGATACATGCACTCCAATGTTCATAGCAGAATTATTTACAATAGCCAAGATAAAAGCAACCTAAGTGTCCATCAACAGCTTAATGGATAAAGAAGATGTAGTATATAAATATTAAAATGGAATACTACTCAGCCATAAAAAGAATGAAATTTTGCTATTTGTAGCAACATGGATGGACTTGGGGGGTATTATGCTAAGTGGAACAAGTCAGACAGAGAAAGACAAATACTGTATGATACCAGTTATATGAGGAATCTAAAAAATACAACAAACCAGTGAATACAACAAAAAAGAGAAAGACTTATAGATATAGAGAACAAACTGGTGGTTACCAGTGGGGAGAGGGGAAGAGAGAAAATATAGTGGTAGAGGAGTAACAGGCACAAATTATTATGTATAAAATAAGCTGCAAGGGTATATTATACAATACAGGGAATATAGCCAATATTTTATAATAACTATAAATGGAGTATAACCTTTAAAAATTGTGAATCACTAATATTATACACCTGTAACTTATAAAATATTGTACATCAAGTATACTTTAATTTTAAAAATTACAAAAGAAGTTCCTAAGATGTTAGACAATAAATACTAGATGCAAGATTAAAAAAAAAAAACTGTGGTGTGATACCATTACACATCCACTAGAATGGCTATAATACAATCTACTAGAATATATATATTATATGTACTAGTAATTAGTATATATTTATGTATTACGTATTTACATACAGTATATAGTATATATATATTATATATACTAATTACTAGTATATATAATATATAGTATATAGTATAAATATTATATACATATATATTTCATTTAGTCTTCTAAAGGGTTGAGGTATGGCAAAATCACACAGCCAGAAATATGCAGAACCAGAACTTAAACTTTCCATGAGAAAAATCATTATTATGAGGTCCTATCCAGAATCTTCTGTATTGTTTGAATGCTGACCTTTTTTGGAAGTGGGGAAATAATAGGTGTTGGCACAAATGGATTTATTTTAGTGCCAGTAACAAGTAACAAAAGTTAAAAGAAATGATGGATCCCTTCTAACAGTTTGTCCAGCAGGTGCTTGGCCTACTTTCTCTCCTCATGGAGTTTGGTTCTTTAAAAAGGTGATATTCTTTCTTCAGATTTAGATCTTAACTTGGATTTGAGTAAGTGCAAGCCACAATGCTCTGCTCATGTAAAGGGCTTAACACAAATGGGTCAAGTCAATCTGTTGCTGAATTTAAGGCAAAAACTGTAACATTGAAACATAGCAAACATGAAAGCATATTCCTTGGAATCTAAATGCTGCAAACATTGAAATATATATTTGAGTGTATTCAACATCTTACAATGCCTTTTAGGAACCAGGCACTAGAAATATGTATATGTTTTATGAGAAGCCAAGGAAGGTACAACAGGTAGTAGCTGCTCATGAATCCAAGGTTGTTTTTACAGCTGCCAAATCCAGAACACTGCAATAACATCTACTTTCATGCCAGCATTGAGCTTAGTACTTTGTATGCAGTATCTTATGAAATCCTCCTTCCAACAACCATCTTTATCCCCCTTATATAGATGAGGAAACTGAGGCTTAGATACAGTAATAAATTACTCTAGCTCACATGGCTAGCACTTGGCATAAACAGAATTCAAATTTGTTGGATTCTTAATTTGGATTGTTCTATATAGTAGATTCCTTCTATAGGGCTCATTCTACCCCTTCTGAGAATGGGGATCATAGCTATCTCTGCCTCTTTGAAAGTTTAACTACATCAACTAGGTGTATTCTCAGAATGTTCCCAAAGACCTCTAAAGTGGTAAGACATACTGCATTGGTATATTATACCAATTTCAGCTAAAGTCTCTAAATATGAAGGAGGTAACTGCTTTCTGAAGTTGGAAATGTTAACTGGTTGGTGAGTGTTAGAACCAGAGCTATTTAAAGTCCATTAATTCATTCAACTCAGATTTCCAGATAGCTGTGGAGTGACAGGCCTTTTACTAAGCCCTTGGGCTCTGGATTTGAATGGACATGATCTTGACCTCAAGGGGCTCCAGGCCTAACAGCAGATACAGGAACATAGAAAATTAACCATAACACAATATTAGATATATTACAGTGACAGCAGGGTGGTGTTTTACATTTTTAACCTCTACTATCATGTGGGCACTGACCAACCAAGTAGAGTGGATCCTAGCTCTAAATTACTGGTATGACTGTGAATTCCTACCAGTGACTGTCAGCTTTGAAAAGTAATACCTAGGAGAGAGGGAAAGTCTTAAAGCAAGGTAGTATTTGATGATCCAAATTGAAAAATGAGTTGCATTTCACTAAGTCAAGAAAAGCCAAAAGGGCATTCTAGAAAAGAACAGTGTGAAAAAGAAAAGACAAGGAGGCAAGAAGGTACCTGACAAGTGGACCAGTGAGACTGGGAAGTGGGTGCCTAATGGGGAATGGCAGAAGATAAATTGGAAAAGGCCATTGGAGCAACATTCTGAAGGGCCTTGAACATCACAGTGAGTAATTTGACCTTCCTTGACATTGCTACGGAGCCTTCACAGTATTTTTGAGCAGGAAAATGGTATAAGTATAAATTGATAAGAATCATTAGACATTTCCTAGTCCATCCCCCTTAAAAATGCAGGTGTCTGTCTCTGAAATTCAAGCCAACCATTCCTTGAATACATTTCAGAATAAGCAGCTCATTCTTCTGAAAGTAGCCCAGTTCTTTGCTAGGAGAAATACGTTCTCAAATGCCTTTTTAAGGAAGTTACACTTATGCTGTTTTATGAATGAATGAACAAATGAATTTCCATGGACCAGCTCTTCAGAATGAGACAGACAATGAGTCTGTTTTACATGCTGAGTTTTTGAAAATGTGAAGTTAGCTAAATTTGCTCAATAATTCCCCCTGTGACCTGATTCACAACCCCCTCCAGCACCGTGGTCTCATGCCTCCTAAATACGATACTTAAAATTATTGATGTCCCTTAGATACCCAAGACTAGACAGTAGACATCCCATATACTCTATCTAGCACATTCCTGTCCTTCATCTGGATACTCCCCTTCAGCTCCAGGTTTTGTTAATCACTATTTTTTAAGTTTTTAAGATTTGCTTACTACAAAATTAAGAAAATATTCATCATAAAATAAGTCAAGTAATACAATATCTAAATGTCTAAAGTAAAAAGTACAGCCCTCTCTTCCTCCTAGTTCTACTGCCCAGAGATAACTACCATGAACAATTTTATGTGTCCTTCTAGAATGCATCCATATACTAACACAACGTGATTGTGCCATTATTAGAATTTAATTAGGTTTGTAAACATCTGGCTGGCCACTGTCTCTACAGACTCATATAGAGATTGCGGTCAGCCAAACCCCATCTGTTCCATATCCTCAGGTTATTAGAGAGCCTTGCTGGTTCTGCAGCTGGAAGCAGTGCTTTATCATTACTGTTTGTTAAGTTTTATCATGCTGGTTTGTTCAACCTCTAGTGGTATCTCTGAGTCTTTGCTTTGTCTCACCCATAAATTTAATAAGTGAATTCAACAGAAGAGCCCTGTTGGCCCATCCCTGTTTAAAATCCTTCAGTGTCTTCCTATGACCATCCTGAGCTTCCATTTCCTCATCTGTAAAGTTAAGGAGTATAATTTGATGGTTTTTGAGAGCCCTCTCTGATTTAAAAGTCTCTGATACCATTCGAGATGTGACATGCCCTGCTGCGCCTCTAGCAGTAGCTAAAGCTTTGCATCCTGGGGGGAGTCCATGTTCCCAAGATACATTGCAGAAGACAATTATCCTGGGAAACCCATCAAGGTCAAAGCAAATGGCATTGATGAAATTATTCAGGCTTTGGTTTTGAAAGGTGGGACACAGTAAGGTCAACTGGATGTGAAAACATTTGCAGCAATTCTAAAGAGAGGGATCTGACTTAGTACTGTTTCCAAGTGTCAAGTGCTAGATGTATTTTTCCTGGAGGGGAGTTTGATCTTTTAAAAAAAATCGAACCTGTGAGTTATACCTGCAGCTATGGCTTCCACAAAGGTTAGCTGGAAGTTAGTAACTTCTGAAAGTGACTTAATTGCTTGGCTGGGCAATCTTTTGGATGGGAATCTTCGTCTAACCAGACTTGTGAGGTTTTTCTTAAACTGGAATTCAGTGCCTCAAAAAGCTTGTCCTCACTTAACCCCAGGAAAAGGAGAACCCCACAAAGCAGGGCAAGGAGAGTCTTGAAGTGTAATTAATACATGAGTACACTTTAATTATTTGGCTGAAATACACTATGGGAATAATTTTCATTTTTAAACGATTTAACTTTTCCCCTTCCAGGGTAAAGGATTCAGCAGTTCCTAATTTTTTTTTTTCTCAAGGGCATATTTTCAGGGTTTTGTTGGAACCAGAAACCATCATTCTTCCCCTTGACACCAGAAACCACAGTAGGGAATATTGTAGCACCCAGCCTTGACTGATTTGGGGGAACAGAAGTACAGAAGGACATTCAGGAAGAGGGGAGGTGATGGAAAGGGAAATGTAGTGCATAAGAGGTCACCAAGATGATTAGAATCAAGTACAACTACTAGAACAGAAGGTGTCTGAGCATGATTTGGCAAAAGCAAAGACTCCGGAACCAGACTGCTGAGTTCAAATCATCACATACCAGCTGCATGACTTTAGACCAGTGTTATTCAACCTCTATGTGCTTGCTTCTGTAGATTAGAGGTCATTCTAATGCCTGCTTCAGGGCATTCTTCTCTTCTATAGATTAGAGGTCATGCTAATGCCTGCTTCAGGGTGCTGCTGTGCACATCACATGAGTTAAGACATGTGAAGTGCTTAGGGTAGTACCTGGCTCATGGTAAGTCTCAATAAAGGTTTTATATACAGTGTGTATATGCCATGTACTTATATACATATTCAAATAATAATGAGACTTTCACACCCATTAGGATGGCTATTATATAAGTCAGGGTTCTCCAGAGAAATAGAACCAATACGATATTACATATATGTTTGGAAATTGAGTCATGTGATTATAGAAGCTGACAAGTCCAAGATCTGCAGGGTGGGCCAGGAGGCTGGAGCACCAGGAGAGCTGATGCTGTTCAAAGATGCTGTTCAACAGCTGATGCTATTCCAGTTCAAAGCCTGTCAGGCTGGAGGACCAGGAAGAGCCAGTGTTCCAGTTCTAGTCCAAGAGCCAACTGCTGGAGAATTCCTGCTACTTGTAGGTCTTTCTGTTCTAATCAGGCCTTCAACTGATTGGATGAGGCCCAGTCCCATTATGAAGGGAAATCTGCTTTATTCAAAGTCCACCGGCTTAAATGTTAGTCTCATCCAAAAACATCCCCACAGAAACATCCAGAAAAATGTTTGACCAGCTATCTGGGCACTGTGGCCCAGTGAGTTCACACATAAAATTAACCATCACAGCTATTATAAACAAGCACACACACACACACACACACACACACACACATACACACACACAAAACAAAATAGAAAACGATTGTTGGCAAGGATGTGGAGAAATGAGAACACTTGTGCATTGCTGGTAGGAATATACAACAGTGAGCTGTTGTGGAAAATAGTATGACAGCTCAAAAATCAATAATCAGCAAATCGAATCATCAAAAAATTAAACAGAATTATCATTTGATTAGCAATTCCATTTCTGGGTATATACACAAAAGAACTGAAAGCAGGAACTGGAACAGATAACTGTACACTCATGTTCATGACAGCATTATTCACAATAGCCGAAAGACAAGACTCCCCTGGAGTAATCTGTACCCCTAATATCTACTCCAATCAGGAGCAGGGCAGCTACCAGCCTTGGACCCTCACTCTGGCTTACAAATCTTGATGATAATAATAGCTAATATCTATATATAATCAGGCCCAATTACAGTGTATTAACATGTATTAACTCATCTTTTTACAACAATCCTATGAGTTAGATACTATTATTATCACTCCATTTTACAGGTGGAAAAAGTGAGGCACACACCAATTTCCTATACCAGAAAAATGACAATCTGGGATTCTAAGCCAGACAGTCTAACTCTAAATTCCAGGCTCTTCACCACTGTACATTTTTCCCTGAAGGGCTGTAGACAAGTGATCCATGACCTGTGACTATAGAGTGGCCGTGGAACTAGTACAAAATGTCTGTGAATCTGTATGGCAGGCAAGCATAACCTGTAAACAGATATATAATACTTGAGACATTTATGTACAAATATTTTTCAAATGTATATAGATGCTGTTATGAAGAGAAAGATATCAGTTTTAAAATATTGAATACATTGTGGCTTTTACTCATTATAGAGTTTCTTGATTACAGATACAGGGGAGAAATCAAAGCCCATGGTGATATATCCAATTACAGTCTTCTTTTGTTTTATTTCAAGACACTGATAGATTTGCTTTTCCCTAACATTTTAGAGAGACGTAAATCAAAAGAATAAACAAGTGCGAATTCTAAACAAAAGTGACTTAAAAACTTTTTTTTCTATTGAAGCATAACATCCATAGAGAAAAGTGCACGTCATAAGGGAATAGCTGGATGAATTCCCATAAGCTGAAACCACAGTATAACCAGCACCTAGATCAAGAACAAGAACGTCACCAGCACTCCAGAAGATTCTTTGTGCTTCTTACAATCTCTCTTCAACTCCTCTCAAGCTTTGCCATTTGTAGTGGGTAGAATTGTGTCCCCCACCCCATATAAATATATATGAGTCCTCACTCCTGGTACCTGTGAGTGGGACCTTATTTGGACATAGGGTCTTTGTAGCCGTAATCAAGTTAAGATGAGATCATCCTAGATTAGGATGGGCCCTAATCCTTGGTTTTTCAGGCTTTCTTTCTGGACATGTCTGATAAACTTATTATGGAGTTAAATTTTCTGTGCTTTTCCTTTGCCAGTTGAATTAAGTAAATTTATATAATAAGCAAATAATAAAATAAAAAGTCCTTATACTTGAAAGGATGAGGAGCCATTAGAGAGAGTGACTGTATTAGTTTGCTAGGGCTGCCATAACAAAACACCACAGAACTGTATGGCTTAAACAACAGAAATTTATTTACTCAGAGTTCTGGAGACTGGAGGTCCAAGATCAAGGGGCTGACAGTGTTGGTATCTTCTGAGGTCCCTCTCCTTGGCTTGCAATGACCACCTTCTCCCTGTGACCGCAAATGGGCATCCCTTGTGTCTCCGTGTGTCCTAATCTCCTCTTCTTATAAGGACACTAGCCAGATGGGATTAAGGGTCAACCTAATGACCTTATTTTAACTTAAGCACCTCTCTTTAAGGGTCCTATTTTCAAAGACAGTCACATTCTGAGGCACTGAGGGTTAGGGATTCAACATATAAATTTTGGGGGCACACAATTCAGCTCACAACAGTGATTTAATATTGTTTTCATTTTTTAATGTCTATGATTACTCTGTCCTCAACACAGGGGACTTTTTTTTTTTTTTTTTCACCCAGACCTTCTTGCAGCCCCTCCCCTGTGTCATGCTTCCTCAGAAAAATGGTTTTTTTTTTTTTTTTTTTTTTTTTTTTTTTTTTTTTTTTTTTTTTTTTTTTCGGTACGCGGGCCTCTCACTGCTGTGGCCTCTCCCGTTGCGGAGCACAGGCTCCGGACGCGCAGGCTCAGCAGCCGTGGCTCACGGGCCCAGCCGCTCCGCGTCATGTGGGATCTTCCCAGACCGGGGCACGACCCCGTGTCCCCTGCATCGGCAGACGGATTCTCAACCACTGCGCCACCAGGGAAGCCCCAACACAGGGGACTTTTGCACAAGCAGGTTTTAGATAGTAAAGCCTGGGCTGAGAAGATCGTTGGTAAGAGGCCCGAACACAGAGGTTGCTTCTGAGACTGCAATGTCTGTGGTCTTTTTTCTTTTTTATGTAAAGAAGTTCTGGTTTTAGAATATGGAAGGAAATGCCAAGTGAAGTTTTAAATCATCTTCCATAATGAGGTTCGACACCAGTATTTTCATATGTAATAGTTGTCCTGCCCATGACTGACTGATTGCCTTAGAAGGAAAAGTTTTCCACTCTCAGTAACTTTCTAGGCAAGCACTTTTCAGGTTTGTTTTTCTCTCTGTTCAAAGGATGTGCCTCAAGACCCTCACTGTTGTTGTCACTGTTTACTTACTGCATTTTGTTTTGCAGTGTTTTGAGAGTTTTGTAAACAGAGGTTTCCATGATCATTTATATCTGGAAGCAAATGAGTAAATGCCCCTTCATTCAAGGAGTCTTTGTTGGGGGTCCACAATGTGCCAGGTGCTGTGCTTGGCACTGGAGCTATAGAGATTAGCCCTCGGGGGCTTATGGTCTAGTAGAGGAGCCAAAAGAGTATAGCAAAAGATTTCTAGAAAGTGTGGTGGGCATTATGAAACAGTTAACCACAGTATGTTCAACCCAGGCTCTCATTTCGCTGAAAATTGTCCCTTCTGATCCACAGGAATAAGACCTGGCAAAGATGTGGGACAGTGATCCTGCCATCGGTCATAACAGATGGGATAAGAGGTGGATAACTCTCCTAAGCTGGATGACTTTGGTTTCTCCCCTTTGGAATTGGGGTTCAGGGATGCTCGTTAGTCTTTACTGTTCACTTGAACTAAGAACTTGTGAATTTAAGAGCTGTGGGAGGTCACCCTCTACTGCTGCTTAGAGAAACAGACAGCCAGTCTGTAAACAGGGGAGAATATAACTCACTACCAGAGAGATGCAAAGACAGGCTACTACATGGAGAGATAAGCCAGAGATTGTGGGGGGGGGGAGGGCGGGCAGTGGGAAGAGGTGCTGGCGCTATTGTGCCATAGACTGGCTGTACTGGCATTGGGGGCTGGATAATTCTTTATTAGCTATGTGCACTGTAGGATATTTTGCAGCATCCTTGGCCTCTACGTGGCCTTGACCCACCAGATGTCGATAGCACTCTCTAGTTGTAATAATCGGAAATGTCTCCAAACAACGCCACATGTCCCTGGGGGATGGGAGAGGTGGCAAAGCTGCACCTCCATAGACAACCACTGTGCTAGAGTGAGTGAGCTTCTATTATTTGCACCCCAAAGAGCTTAGACTGAGATCCTTCCTGGAGGAGGCTGGGTGCTCCCTAAGCGTTGCCAGATCATTGACAGCAGAAAGGGTGTTCCAGACAGAAGAGCCAGGCTGGACTTGAGAAGACACAAAATTGAGAGAAACATGGCCTCTGCTGTTAGAGGCTACTAGAGAGAGAATAATTTTAGAATGAACAGCTCCTTAACGTTCGAGGTAGATATATGGTCATATTTCTTTTATTTTTTTAAGTTTAAATTTAACTAGCTGGAACACTCATTTGTCACATTAGCAGAAATACTCACTCTTTTGGTTCCCTTTTCCACCTTGAGTATCCAAAATTAACAAACTCTTGGAATTAGGCAGCCCAAAAGGAGAGTCAATTTAACTTTTAACTCCAAGGGAAAGAGAACATTTGTTCTAAAGCAGGAATCTTAAAACACTGTTGATTGTGAATTCCTATCAGTAAAGCCTTTCTGAGGTTGTATGAATATATGTATACATTTACTTATTTATAAATCACAGATGAGTCCTTCTATATTAATATATTAAATTATATATTAATACAGTGTGTCATATTATAAAACACAAAAAAACATCAACTATTTAAATGATTAAAAATACATATAGTCCATCAAAAAAATGACTGGATAAACAAAATGTGGTATGTCCATAAGTGGAAAATTATTCAGTCATAAAAAGGAATGGACTACTGGTGCATGTTATACATGAATGAACCTTGAAAACATTATGCTAAGTGAAAGAAGCCAGTCACAAAAGACCACACAGAATGTGATTTCACTCATATGAAAGTTCAGGTTAGGAAAATCTATAGAGACAGAACGTAGGTTAGTGGTTGCTTAGGACTGGTGGGGATAACACTAAAGAGCATGGGGTGGGCTTCCCTGGTGGCGCAGTGGTTGAGAGTCCGCCTGCCGATGCAGGGGACACGGGTTCGTGCCCCGGTCTGGGAAGATCCCACATGCCACGGAGCGGCTGGGCCCGTGAGCCATGGCTGCTGAGCTTGTGCGTCCGGAGCCTGTGCTCCGCAACGGGAGAGGCCACAACAGTGAGAGGCCCGTGTACCGCAAAAAAAAAAAAAAAAAAGAGTATGGGGTTTCTTTCTGAGGTTATAAAATTTCCTGAAATTGACTATGATGATGGTTGCACATTTCTATGAATATACTAAAGACCACTGAATTGTATACATTAAATGAGTGCATTTTACGGTATATGAATTATATCTCAATAAAGCTGTTTTTAAATATATGCAGGGGGCTTCCCGGGTGGCACAGTGGTTGGAAATCCGCCTGCCAACGCAGGGGACATGGGTTTGAGCCCTGGTCCAGGAAGATCCCACATGCCGCCAAGCGACTAAGCCCGTGCTCCACAACTACTGAGCCTGCGCTCTAGGGCCTGCGAGCCACAACTACTGAAGCCCGCGTGCCTACAGCCCATGCTCCACAACAAGAGTGGCCACTGCAATAAGAAGCCCACGCACCGCAACAAAGAGTAGCCCCTGCTCTCAGCAACTAGAGAAAGCCCGTGTGCAGCAGCGAAGACCCAATGCAGCCAAAAGTTAATGAATAAATAAATAAATTTAAAATATATGCAATAGAAGTTCTCTTTCCTCCTCTTACCTCTTGTTTTGTGCCTTCTTAGGGAAGCACATCTCACTTTGAGGACCTCAAGGGTAATGGGCCAGACACATTCTGACAATTACTTTCCACTGCTACACTACAGCGCTATTAAAAGCGGGTCATCCTACCACACACAGTATAACGGCCAAGGTTTAGAAGTCTTCCAACCCCAAGTATTGACAACGCTGTAGAGAAGCTGCTATGAAGAAATGGATACACTCATACACTCTTTGTGAGAGTATAAATTAGCACAACCACTTTACTATGAAAACTAAACATATGCATTCCCTAAGTCCCAGGATTTAATTTCTTGGTATTTACCCAACAGAAATGCAAAGGTATGGGCACCAAAAGGAACGTACTAGAGTGCTTATAATAGCATTGTTTACAATAGCCCCAAACCAGAAGCTACCCAAATGTCCATTAACAGTAGAATGGGCAAACTGTGACATATTCATATGGTAGAATTCTATTCGGCAATGAGAATGAATGAAATAATCTTATACTTAATAAATGAATGAATCTCTTGAAAATAACTTGAGCCAAAGAAGTCAGACACATAAAAGCACATTCTGTATGATTCCATTTAGATGAAGAACAGGCAAGATTAATCTATGCTCTCGAAGTCAGGCTAGTGATTATTACTTGGGATGGGGGTGGAGATGAGTGACAGGGCATAAGGGCAGAAGGGTTCTGAGTTGCTGGTGATGCTCTGTTTTTTGACCTAAGTGGTAGCTACATGGGTGGGTTCACTTTATAAAAATTCACTGAGCTGTTATACTTTGATCTTTACACTTTTCTGCATATGTATTAGACCTTCAAAATATGTTCATTTAAATAAATGAAATGAAAAAAAATGTAAATAAATAGGGTTGGGGCAAGGCCTGCCAGAGTCCTGACAGGACAAACCAGTTCACTCCCATGTCAGTGCTGCCTCTGTGGCCCAGCTCAACTCCCGTGTCAGAAGGCTGATAGGGTCCTCTGAGTGATGCCAGCTCCACTCCCTCCCCCTCCCCCAAGCTAAGCAGGACCCAGGATGCCTCAGCCTCCCCAGGTCCTCAGCTCCTTCAGCTCCCTGCACAGCCCTTTCTCTCCCATCCTCCACCTTCCACGGTCCAGCTGCCCCGTAAGGGTTTTTTCGAAATCATTTAAGCATCAACTTCTTTCCTATCCAGAACCACTTGCCTTTTCCTGGGAAATACAGAGGGGACAGACCAGTTCCTTTTCAATCTTAGACAAAGGATGTATTTCTCCAGTCTATCTGCCCCACCTATTTGCTCCACCTTCCTGTGCGAAACTCCCCTCGTGGGAGCCATGCATCTACCTCTCAGAGGGAGGTGCTCCTCGGTGGCCATGGCAACAACTCCTCTTTACTCTTCACCACATCCTGTGTTCAGTGACTGCGATACATCATCATCTTATTTAGTCTCCACAACAATCCTCTGAGGTATGTACTGTCATTATCCTCACTTTCCAGAGGAGGAAGCAAGAGACAGCAAACGATTTGTCAAGGCGATTTATTCCCGTAGAAGAACTTCACAAGGGATTCCATCCTTCCAGTGGCTCCTGGGTGACTCCCTAGAACATCTCTCAGAAGAGTGTGAGGAAAAAGATAGTTCTTGCTAAGTGTCTCACTTCGATTATAAACATGTAAATCATGGCTATATGACGGAAGTGTGTTAAATGCTAAAGAGAGACATAAACAAAGGAGGGACAAAGGAGAAGTGAGACACAGCACGGTAAGGAGAGCAGGACCCACTGCTTGGAGGAGGTGGCATTTGCCTCAATAAGTAGGCAGGAGTTGGACAGGCAGAGATGGGGACAGGGACCCCTCTGGACCAAGGAAGGGAGTTGGGCTTGATTAAAAAGCAGTTGGGGGTCCTGTTCAACTGGGGTGTAGAGTGTATACAAGAGTGACTGAGAGATGGGGCTAGAAAAAGAGGAGGGGGGCACCCCAACAGTAGTGTGATGGTTAATTTTATATGTCAACTTGACTGGGCTACAGGGTGTCCAGATATTTGGTCGAATATTACTCTGGATATTTCTGTGAGGGTATCTTAGGATGACTTTAACATTTAAATGGGTAGATTGATTAAAGCAGATTGTCTTTCCTAATGTAGGGGAACCTCATCCAATTAGCTGTTCTTGAATAGAACAAAAAGACTCACATGATTATGGAGGCTGACAGGTCCCAAGATCTACAAGATGAGTCCGCAAGCTGGAGACCCAGGAGGGTCAATGGCCTCATTCTAGTCCAAAGGCCAGCAGGCTTGAGACTCGGGAAGAACCAACTGTTCAGTTCAAGTTCTAAGGCAGGAAAAGCTGAGGTCCCAGATGCAAGGCAGTCAGGTGGGAGGAATTCTCTCTTACTTGGAGGAGAGTTAGCTTCCTCCTGCCTTCTACCCTTGCTGTTTCCCACACACCATCTATTCCGTACACAACATCCAGAATGATGCAAAAATAATAATCAAGTAAGATCATTCTCCTGCTCAAGACCCTCCACTGGCTTCCCATAACTCTCAGAACAACAATTAAAGTCCTCACCGAGGCCTTCGAGGCCTTCAAGGCCTCACACGATCTGACCTCGGCTACCTCTCCAACTCCCCTCTGGCCTGGTTCCACCTTCTCCAGCCACATGGGCCTCTTTGCTCTTCCACAAACACACCAAGCTCCTTCCCACCTCAGGGTCTTTACACTTGAGACTCCCTCTAACTAAGAGATCTGCATGGGTTTCTCTCTTCCACAACCAGGTCCCTGCTCAAAGGTCTTCCCAGAGAGGACTTCCCCAACCACTCTATCTAATGTAGTGCCTTCTGTCACTTTTAATCCACTGACCCCTTTCTATATTCTTCATAGCACTTACTCCTACCTGAAACTATATATATGTTTGTTTGTTTTTCTACCTCCACAATAGAACATAATCTCTGTGAGAATAGGGAGTTTGTTTTTTCTCATGGCTATATCCACAGCTCCAAGAAGAGCAACTGACATATAGCACATGCTCATAAATATTTGTTGAAAGAAGGACAGAATTTTAACACTTGCATTTTCCCTTAAGGGAGGTACCAGTTCTCCTCGGCTCACTAGTGTCTCAATCATTGTAGCAAAGTGCCTGGCCCATCAGAGGAGTTCAGGGAATATACATTGCATGGTTAATTACCTGCATTCTGGTTATTTCTATACTTAGTTCTCTTCTACTCTAAATGGCAAACTCTCTGAGGGAAGGGACCACCTACATATATACCCCATATCACCTGTCAGAGTTTTATGCCTTGTAGGTCATGTCCATGCTGAACTGTATCTCTAAAGTGGATAGATAGTAGCTTTGCACCTACAAGGCACTCCATCAATATTTTTAAATTGCTAATGAACATTTCCATTTAAACCTTCCATTACTTGGGTTCATTATGAAGAAGGAACACAGACATTAAACAAGAGAATGACTACTTGGGGAAGATTTGACCCTCATTTTGATTCATTGGATGATTTTATGTCTACGGCATTAGCAACCTGCTATTTGACTGTGCCACAATTATTTTGTTGAATACAGGACCATATCCACTTAAAATGTGATTGGGTTCTCTTTAAAGTGCCACTTCTGCCATTTTTTTAAAGGAATGCATATTTGAACTATCATTTCAGGGAATGTTGTTTTCAGAAAGTTGCGTCTTCAGTGAAATACAATAGCTTTGATGAGAGACACTTTATGGAATAAGCAAGTGAAGGAGAGAAGGACTTTTTGATTGGAGGGTCACAAGAGAATGAAATTGTCAAGCGCTTTGCCCCAGCGAGAGAGCTAAAGTGCTGAGCTTAAGCTGTTTCATTACAGGGGGAAGTGAAGAGTGGAAAGGAGAGAAGGGAAAAAATGTGAGTGTTATTTAGTTAATTTCCTAGGGAAAACTCCATGTGTGCTATACCAGCAAGCCCAAGCTGCAGTGTCCATTTGGAGCTTGACTCCTTTCAGTTGGATCAGGCGCGGAACTCAGGCAGCACCGAGGTGATGCAGGTTCTTGTTTCATTCACACATTCGCTTGTCATACACAAAGCTCAGAAGAATTTGTATTCTCTCTGATTCTCGGGAAATCAAATTTAGAAACAGGACAAACAGGGAATTTTCTAGAATCTAATGACTCCCATTATAAGCCAAAGGCAAAATGTTAGCTCAGGGTGGTGTGATAATGAAGTTGGTCATTAGCAGTTAGGAAACACCATTCCTGCAGCTCTTGCTCTGGTGAACCACGTGAAATTGGTTGTAGATTACAGATTGCCAATTTATCCTGCTCTCACTGATCTGTCACATAATGAGAGCTGAGGGTTGTCACCAGTTGCCTGTTTGTATGCAAACAAAAGAAGCTGAATAAAGCTGAAAAGAGTCTGTAAAAAAAAAATCTGGAAACAATATAGAAGGGTGGTTAAAAAAAAAAGGTGATCAGATTCTAAGGGTGTACACACCCATTTTAAAGGAAAAAACTGTTACTCCTCTCTCCCCCCACCAAGAATTTATTCCCATAAAAAACTAAAGCCTTTTTACTAAATGGCTGTGAATCATGCACAAATTTTACCTTTATCTTTATAACTGACAAAGTTTTTTAAAGAAAATATGTACTACATTTTTTAATTCTGGTGGAACACGCAGACCCCAGTTTGAGAAATACCGTGTTGAAGAAGATCTGGCTTCCCTCAATTTTAGCTTCTATCATATGGTCACTGGCTTATAACTGACATTTCTGGAATCAGCCTAAAAGTATGTTAACTATTACTTAGAGGTAAAAGAGGAAAATGCATACAAATTTAGTGCATTTCTTTAATATGACTTTGTTTCTATTTCTGCAGGTCACGAAACACCAGGTTTTACAGGCATGTCTTCCCCCAAAAAATGGTTTGTTGAGTTAGTATTACAGGTTAAACCCTTCAATTAACCAGAACACTCAAGGATGCATGTCATCCAGGAACTTTGGTCATCACACTCGAAAGACTAAGGGCAAAGGTCCATACAACTCAAAGGCGTAGAAGCAGGGATATGCTCTAAGTTGCTAATACTGGTTCATGAAAGCTAATTGTTAAGTATTCAGGAATTTTGTGAGCTAGTTTGTAAAGTGAGAGTAGCCTGAAACCTGCTGTGGTGGGAATATTTACACCATAGAAATTGGCACATACTACATATTTTGCCCCCACCCCCTTTTTGAGGGCCATTTTACCACTGCACCACACAACATAGAAGGGTTTTGGGAGGCATGCAGAACTAGTCATTCAGGATCTGGCAGGGGAAGCCCAGAAGTCCAGGCTAACTGAGAGGTAAATAGTGGTTAAGAACACTGGCCTCAGGGTCAGGCAGACAGGTTTCTGATCTCAGATTGCCACTTATAGTTGTATGACTCCGACCAAGTTATTTACTTGAGCCCGAGTTTTCTCATTTGTAAAATGGGATAATGATAGCCACAGCATAGTTTGTGATGATTAGGTAAAACAATGTATGCATACTCATAGCCTCACCTGGCACACAGTAGTCGTAGTAGTAGGCAAACAGGCAATAAATGCTACGTTAAATTCCAAGTACATACTGTTAGCTCAATTGATTCAGAGACCTCTAGATCCAAACCACTTCTTATCCAGTTCTGACCACTCCTGAGGTCTCATCTGCTGTCTCTATGCCTTGTTTTTAGCCTCCTGTTTGCTTATTCCCTCTCTCTGTCTCTGTCTCTCTCTGTGTGTGTCTCTGTCTCTCCCTTTCTCTCTCTCTCTTTCACTTAGTGATCTTGTCCTGACCACAGAGGGTGGCTGAGGTGAGGTGGGGGATGAATTCAACTGCAGTCAGTATGTTGAACAAGCACAACTTGTGACATAATCAAAACACAATTTTATATTTGTCTCCTGTCTGGTAGTTCCTCAAACGGTTACAACATAGAGTTATCATATGATCCAGCAATTTCACCCCTAGGTATATATATCCAAGAGAAATGAAAACATACGTCCAAACACAAACTTGTACACCAATGTTCATAGCAGCATTATTCATAATAGCCAGAAAGTGGAAACAACCCAAATGTCCATCAGCTGATAAATGGATAAAGGAAATATGGTACATTCATATAACAGAATATTATTGGGCAAGGAAAAGGAATGAAGTACTGATTTATGCTATAGCATGGATGAACCTTGAAACCAATTACGCTATGTGAAAGAAGTCAGTCACGAAATACCATGTAGCATATGATTCCATTTATATGAAATGCCCAGAATAAGCAAATCTATGGAAACAGAAAGGTAATTAGTAGTTGCCTAGGGTTGAGGTGCTTGGGGGAAAATGGAGAGTGACTGCCAATGAGTATGGGGTTTCTTTTTGGGGTGATGCAAATGTTGTAAAATTGATTGTGGCTGTGACTGACCTAAACTTGTGGTGAAGAAGGTTGAACTCCCCTCCCCTCCTAGGGAGATAGACAGGACTTGCACAGTACCTCCCCAAAGAACCTTCTCAACAAATCTCTCCCACACCCTGGCCCTTTTTTATACCCTTAATCTGGCTGAGGGATTCAAGGATCACAATTCAGAATTGTCCTTGGAAATTTGTTTTGTAAATTCTGCAGTTGTAACGTGACCCTTTGAGACACTGAAGCGTCTGGGCCTGGTAAGCACAAACACCATGCTTACTTGTCACCTGACCTGGTTCCTGGGCAGTCTCTGCTCTCAGGGGATGGGCCTACTCAACACCTGTCCTTTAGACCACAGAGACCCTAGGGGTGGGGGGAGAAACTAGATACTAACTAAGCTAGTCTTGTGTGTGTGTGTGTTTAATAACTTACACTGTTTCTGAATCTTAGCCAACTGTGAGGCTCAACACACAGACTCAAGTCCTCTTCAACAGAATAATTCTGGACATGTGGCCTCCTGGGTGGCCACCACAAGGGATCCAAACCACCGATTATAGTGCAAGCCCATAAAAGTGACATAGCAAGAAGGACTCACCTTCCAGTACTCTCCAGCCAAATTCTCTGTGTACCTGGAGGCCCTGGCCAGCTGGCCAGCTGGCATTGGCTCTTGTGAGCACATTCACTGTCCCCTGCCCCCAGCCGGTCCAGGCTGTGTCCATAAGTTACACACACACCCCAGGAGGGGGCAGACATCTCATTGCTCAAGCCATATTGACGCAATCCCCAGCACAAAGCCAGCCTTTCACTGAAGTAAATTTCAGATTTAGAATTTTGTATAGAAAGAAAACAATGACTATTGATCTGTATTCCCTGTGAAAAAAAGCCAGACAGGCCTTTGATCCACTTATATTTTATCAAAAACCCTCTGGTCTGTCAAAGCAGTTTGTGTCTTGACCCCTGAGAGCCCATTACATCCTCTCCTGGAAATCTCACCATCTTCCTTCCTGGCACCCAGATATTTATTATATTAGCTCCTCTCCCACCACCTCTGGGAAGCTTCTGTGGACCAGGTCAGTTTGAGGGGCTCTCGCTGCCTCTGAATCCTGATAGCACTTCTCTCTACCCCTTCCTGGTGCTCAATTCACCTTGGCTTTTATTGTTTTCATATTTTATACATCTTGTCTCCTCAAGGTCAGGGACTATGTCTTCTGCTTTGTACCTCCCATCTCTTTTCTGGCACATGGTTTTGATAATTATTGCTCTTTTGATAATTATTCTGTTATTTTGATAATTTTTGACAGTTTGTTCTTTTGATAATTACTGTCATTGCTACTATTCTTATACTTAACGCTTGTCAAGGACATACACCTTGTGTCAAACACTGAAGCAAGTGTGCTCATACATCCCTTCTTAATCCTTACAGCAACATTAGAAAGTGGGCACAATTATTACCGGGTTCATAGACGAGGACACGGGGGCTCCCAGAGGCTCAATCTCCAGCACGAAGCAGCCAAGCTGAGTCTTAGCTCCATCTGCCCCCAAACCTGCACTCCTAGTTCCCAAGAGTTACCACAGGTCGGATTACAGAGTAGAGAACAGGAGATAAAGGTTACTTCCCTAACGTTTCTTTTATAGGTGAGCAATAATCCCAGGCAAGACTCTGACACCCAGAAAGGAGACTTGACCCCAATGCAATAGTTTTCCCAGGGCAAAGGAGGGTGTACATGTAGGACTCCTGACCCCCAAGCCAGCAAGCATCCTTTCTTCCACACCCTGGTGCTCTGCTATAGGACAAAAATACTCCGTTTGGAAACTTAGTCTTTTTGAACTTCTCTACTGTAGAACAAACCACCCTTTAGCAAAAACCAAAACAGTAATTTTCTATGGAGTAGATAATCACCCACTCCAGCAAACTAAGACAACATTCTGTGGTTAAAGCAGGAGAAATGCGGAAAATCTTTCGCTTTGTTTCTCTCTGTATATAAAAAGGATACATGTGTGTCTGTGTGTATACACCATGTACAAAAACTTTCCAGTTCACCTAACTTATAAATCAGAGCCGCTCCTCCTCTGGCCACCCACCCACTGCTCTTCTGAATTCCTCTCACAGACTAGAGCAAAGCCAAAGAGAGTCCACTTCTGTGACTATTATTTATAATCTTTAGTTTTAAAAATCCACATCCTGGAAAACTTTTGAACAGTGTGGCACTGATGAGGCATGAGGGAGGCTGACTGAGAGAAAGGGGAGGGGAAGGAAGGGATGAGGCTGCACTCTGCCTAGCAAGCCCCTCCCAGCTTTGTTCACATTTTAACAGAGGTCAGTTCAGTAGACATTTACTGAATGCTTATTACCTGCCAGGCTCTGCTAGATGGTGGAGATGCAAAAATGAATAAGACTCCATCCCCAGCTTTAAAGGCTCATAGCGATGGGATAAATAGATATATCAGAACAGATACTTTTATGTACATAGGGAGGATTAAAAGGAAATTTTAAAAAGCTTTCCAGTACCAAAGGAATCGTATAAAGGAGGAATTTTCCAGGGGCAGTGTAGTAATACGTAGTAGTCAGACTGTCAGACAGCTTGGGTTCAGAACCCAGCTCCGTTATGGAGTTCCTGCAATTCAGTTGCAAATGGGATAATGTCCATATTTATACCCTGGAGTTGTTGTCAGGATTAGGGAAGATAATGCATATCAAATACTTATTGCAGTACTTGGCATGTAGTAAGTGGTCAATAAATTGTAGTAAAACAAAATGTTGGTTAAAAAATAAAATAAGAGTTCCTGGTAACTGGAAGCATAAAAGCAGACAGCCACTTGGGCAGAGATGTAGAGGGACTCACAAATCAGATGGTAACTTGATGAGCTCTAAGGGATCTTCCATCCCTAAGGTGCTATGTTTTTAGGAATATTTCTTAAGAATAGGTGCTGTGTGTGTGGATCCAGGGATGAGGAGGGGGACGTGAGAGGGAGAGTAAGGGGAGATGCTAGCTAGAAGGAGAGTGAAAGTTTCAAAGTATAATAAAAAGTCCCTGGGGAATTCTGTGCTGGTCCAGTGGTTAGGACTCCAGGCTTCCACTGCAGAGGGCACAGGTTTGATCCCTGGTTGGGGAACTAAGATCCCGCATGCCACGTGGCATGGCCAAAAAAAAGTCCCTGTCCTCTAGCAGTTGACAATCCAGCTAGAGAAATAAGACATATCCTTGGGGGAAAGTTAGACAGCAAAAGGCAGGATATGATAAACATTCATTGAGCAGTAAAACAAATTCATTAATTCATCAATAATGGTAGAGTTCAAGATACTGAGGCTGGCTGTGTAAGATGTTTGTGGACAGGTAGGCCTCATGTCATCATTCGTTTCACAGATTTTTTTTTTAATTTAGCAAATATTTGCATATTCCTATCATGCATTAAGCACTGTTCTAAGCACTTTACAAACATTAACCAATTTAATCCTCATAATAACTACCTTATATCTACATGCCTGTTATTATCCCCACTGTATAGATGAGGAGAAGTTAAGGGACTTGCCTAAGATCTCACAACATAGGGGAAGGAGCTTCAAACCTGGGCCATCCAGCTCCAGAACCTGTGCTCCTCATGTGTGGGTGGCCCACAGTGGATCAGGCACAGTGCTAGAGGCTGGAGGTTCAGCAGTGAAGCAAAGCCCCGACCTTATTGGAGCTTATATCCCACTGCAGGGAGACAGCAATCAACAAGCAAACCAATAACTGTGGAATGCCATGGGATTATAAGTGCTATGAAAAGAAATAAAGAAGGATAAAGGACTAAAGAGAGATGGATTGGTGACCTTTATTCAAAAGAGTAGTTGGGAAGACCTCTCTGTGGGGGTGAGTGGTCGGAAGACTTTGAAGAGATTGCCAAAGGTTATCATGTATAGAAAGACTTTGACTTTTGTTTTAAGTGTGATAGGAAGCCATCTGCAGCTTTTCAGTAAGGAAGTGATATGATGTGATATCCCCATATGTTGCTGGGTGAAGAATAGACCTTAGGGAACCAGGAGTGGACACAGGGCAGCCAGTTAGGAGGCTGGCTCAGTAACCAAGGCCAGAAATGATGGTGGTTTGTACACTGGTATCAGGAAAGGCAGTAGCCGTGGTCAGATTTGAGATATAGTTTGAAGATACAGTCCCCAGGACTTGCTGCCATGGTATTCATTTACTTGTTTGTTTATTGTCCATTTCTGGTGGTAGGAAATGACCTCCAAAATGGCAAGAACTTTGAGTTTTTGTTTTGTCTGACTTTTCATCACTTTTTTCCAAGTTCCTAAAATAATGCCTGCCATACAACCGGCACTCAATATATACTTGTTATGTATTTGTTTAATGAATAATACATTGAATATGAGGTGTGAGGAAAAGAGAGGTATCAAAATGACCCCATCATGGGGCTGGCTTTGCACATTTCCTGATTCATTATGGAATCAGCCTTAATCCTATGCTCTTCTCAAGACAAGTAGATGAATATATATATATATATATATATATATATATATATATATATATATATATATATATCTCCAAGAAAAGCATGACCTTGGAAGGTCATCTAATGCAGCCTGGTACCCTCAGACGAGTACAAATAGTCATATTCCTTTTGACTTATGAGGCAAACTGAGGCCCAGAAAGCCAAGGTAACTTACCTAATGAAAATTAAACATAATGATGATAATAGATACGTTTATTTTGCACTTACTACTTCACAAGTCCATTGCAAAGTGCTTTATAATTCTCATACTTCTTATGTTATCCCTATGTTACAGATGAGGAAAATGTGACACTGTAGAGATGAAGCAGTGAGCCCCAGAGCCATACAACCAGTAAATAATGGAGCCAGGATTCAAATCCAGGTCTAGTTTTATGTTAAAGCCACAGGCCTATACAATTTCCAGGGTCACATAACTCATTGTGTTGTAATAACCAATACTGGTCTCCCATCCTCCTGAGTTAGGTAGATAAGAGCAACACAAGGGCTCATGAATAATTGGTTTCTGCGGGTTCCTCCACTGACTTTGTTGTTCTTGTGTCCTCTTGAACTTGACTCCTATTAAACTGAGGAAGTGGAGTGAGAGTCATTCTATTGCTTTTTCTGTCCCTGGTTTTTATCTCCACAAATAGATTATCTTTAATGAAACCCATATCAGGCTAGCTTGAACACGTGTGTTATTAGAACAAATTACAAAGACTTAATGGAATTGATTCTATTGTCAATTCAAAAGATTCAAAAGCATTGTAGTTTATCTTCTTTTTATGTTCAAATCAGCTATAAATGGCTTAGAAGTTGGATAACCTTTCCCTGTAGTACATAGGTCACTGGTTATCATCTGTTATCTTTTCAATGTTCCCATGCATTTTAATGACATATTGGTTAAGACTGTTACTCAATCTCCAGTGCTTACTTATGAGATTTTTTTTTAATATTATTTATTTACTTATTTTTGGCTGCGTTGGATCTTCACTGCTGCGCGCAGGCCCCCTCCAGCTACGGCAAGCGGGGGGCCACTCCCCACCGTGGTGCGCGGGCCTCTCATTGTGGTGGCCATCCCCCTCGCTGCAGAGCATGGGCTCCAGGTGCACAGGCCTCAGTAGCTGTGGTTTGTGGGCTCCAGAGCGCAGGCTCAGGAACTGTGGCCCACAGGCCTAGTTGCTCCGTGGCACGCGGGATCCTCCCAGACCAGGGCTCGAACCCGTGTCCCCTGCACTGGCAGGCAGACTCTCAACCACTGCGCCACCAGGGAAGCCATATGAGATGTTTTATATGTAGCCAATAGCTAACACTGAATCACTAACTGAGAAGTTAAAGCTTCAGTTGAAGAGGAGTAAAAATTCAAAGCACTTCATGGTACACTAAGTTTTCAAAGGCTAACAATTTGTATTTTCTTCAACTTCTATGAGAATGTAGTTTTTATTCACACAAGTATTAGATGGATTTTAGAAATGATTTAACACTTTTGGATACTAGAACATGTGAAATAGTCACAAAACCAAACATTTCATATGAAAAAACATTTGTGTATATATAATCAAGAAGGATAGGCATATAATTTTAATACAGAATTGATTATGAACCTATTATTAATATCAAGCACTGAACAGAGAATTAAAAGACACAGCAAGTGTAAGCTGCATGTAGAAAACCAGAATAAAGATTTTCCCATTTTCTAACATGGAGAACTCAAAAGGGCCAATATAACTTGGCTTATATTGAGTCACGATGGCTATTTGGTGCCATGCTGCCACATTTGAGAAAGAGATGGAATTAGGCTAAGGGAACTTAAAACTTCTACACTAATAGCTAAGATTTTTGGGGTGCTTAACTCAATCCTCAAAACAACTTTGTGAAAGACATAATATCATTATTGTCATTTTGCAGATGGGGACAACATGCAATGTGAAATTGGAGCAATGTGTAATACACAGTGACATAAAAAGTAAATGGCTGAGCAGGGATTGGAATACAGGCGGTCCAGGTTCTTAACCCCTGCACTCTGAGGTCTCTCAACAACAGCATAATAATTTAAATAACATCATTTTTAAGCTCTTATTTTATTCTAGGCCCTATTGTGAGACCATCTTATCTTTTATCTCATTAATCTTTCCAACAACCCAGTGAAGTTGGGTTTGCTATTGCCATTTTAAAGGTGAGGAGCTTAGACCTTTAAAAGGCTTAGATTTATCTTGTCACTTGTTATTGCTTTCTTTCCTGTCCCCATTGGGTTGTTGGTGTCAGGAGAGAGAAACAGGATGAATGCTTGAAAACATAGAATCTCAAGAATGAAAGGGGTTTAAGCAATAACTAAAACCTAAGCTCTAATAGGAGGCTCAACCCCATTCTACACTTCCTCTGACTGGCTTGAACCTCTACTAACAAGGTCATTACTTCTAGACCTTCCTCCCTGGATAGAAGATTAGTTCTGTTTAAGATTTTAAAGAGGAAAACCTTTCCTCATTTTAAAGAAGCTGAAGTAAAACAAGATGAAGCTATTAGTTAAAAGGAATCCATGGGAAAGATTTAAATTAAAAAGCTATGAGAGTTCAAGACTACCCCCACAGCTATCAGTTTTCTAAATCATATGAAGCTAAAGGGGGAAAAGGTGGAGGCATTATTTCACTATCCAAACAACTGGCAAAATGACTAGCAGAGATGGCCTTGCTTTAACCTTGAGAGCCCTGTCAAGAGTACAAGAGGTTTTACAGGACTTCCCTGGTGGTCCAGTGGCTAAGACTCCATGCCCCCAGTGCAGGGGGGCTAGGTTTGATCCGTGGTCAGGGAACTAGATCCCACATGCCGCAACTAAGAGTTCGCATGTCACAACTAAGAGTTTGCATGCCACAACTAAAGATCCCACATGCGGCAACAAAACTCCCACATGCCTCAACTAAGACCCAGCACAGCCAAATAAATAAATAAATATTTAAAAAAAAAAAAAAAAGAGTATAGGCTTCCCTGGTGGCGCAGTGGTTGAGAGTCCGCCTGCCGATGCAGGGGATACGGGTTTGTGCCCCGGTCCAGGAGGATCCCACATGCCGTGGAGCGGCTGGGCCCATGAGCCATGGCCGCTGAGTCTGCACGTCCGGAGCCTGTGCTCCACAATGGGAGAGGCCACAACAGTGAGAGGCCCGCGTACCACAAAAATTAAAAAAATAAATTAAATAAATAAATAAATAAATAAATAAATAAATAAATAAATAAATAAAAGAGTATAATAGGTTTTACAGCCAGGTCTGGAAATGGCATACACTAGTTGGGCTCACATCCCATTGGCCACATGCCAGTCACATGGTCCAACCTAATTGCAATTGCAAAGGAGGCTGGGAAATGGAGTCTTCCTAAGTGACTAGGAAGAAGAAAATAAATAGATTTGAGAAATGTATAGGTTACCTCTTTCCCCAATTACAATGATTTCTACAAGTTTACCCCTAGATTTCCATTTAATATTTGAGGAGGCAATTATGAAAATGAACCAAATGAACTGTATCCCTAGCACCTACCACTATTCCTAACATACTGTAAGAGGGCAATAAATATTTGTTGAGTGAACGAATGAAATAACTTCACACGTTTGGACATGGTAAGTTCATCACCCTATTAGTCTTAGACTTAGAAATACAAACAGAAATTCCCCTTGACCTGGCTGCTTACTGACTTCCATTTCTTCCCCAGAACTTTTATGGGAAAGAGCATAGGATGGAGAAATTAACTCTAGAACATAAAACCAAGGGTTTGGTCTTGGCTTTGATATTTTCTAGGTATGTGGTCATTAACAAAGCCCTTCACCTCAGTGAACCTCAGATTCCTCATCTATAAATGGTGGTGGGAGGAAATATATGCCTATCCAGAAGTCCTTTCACCTTCTTCTTGAACAACAGAACCCCAATTGTTTGTTGGTGTCAATGTGCCCACCCTCAGGGGATAACGATTAGCTTAAGCCAGCGATGGCACTAATTGATCTAAAGGTAAGGTTGTGATCAGGTTATGGACAATGGAATTAAGAGGAAATCTACTGGAGGCTTTCAGGAAAAGTCCTCCCTGATAAAAGAGAAAGCTGCATGAGAAGGACCTTTTGGCCCTATCCACTTCCTTCTTCTTGGAATTCTGAGATGTGAGATTGTACAACCTGGAGCTGCTGCAGCTTGTCTGGGTCCTTGAAAGGAGACATAGTATGCACACTAAAGATCCAGCACAGCAAGACTGGAGGAGCCAGGGTCCTCAATGGCATTTTTGAGCCGTTGAAACAAGCCTGGGACAACCTATTTCCAGTCTTGGAAGTGCCTTTCAAGAGTTACTTGAAAAAATGAACCCCTATTGTTTGAACGAGTTTATTTGCATATCCTGTTACTTACAGCCAAGAACATTCCTAACAAACTAGATAACTTTCAGAGGTCTTTCCAGGTCCAAAATTATCAGAGTATTAAACAACATTTCAAAAGGGGGAAAAAAAAAAGGCAACTGTCCTGGAGTATATGAAGGGATAGGAAAAGTTTAAAAAGAGGAAAAAACAATTGGAGATGGCTAAACTTAGATATATCAACCAGGTGACAAGGATAGCATAAAGAGCTGAAATGAAAATTGGAATGCCCACAGAAACAGAAAATTGGGCCAGGTCTCTATGGAGGAGGGAAAAGAGCTGGGACAAGTTTGCAGGAACAGAATTAGAGGGTAAATAGAACCCGAACAAACGTACAGCTTTATCAAGAAACAAATCACCATAAAAAAGCCTTTTGAAATTATATTCAAAGTAAGTGCTGTCTTTTGATAAGTAAAAGAGTTCTGAAAACAACTGACTTCAAAATTATCCCTTCCCATCTAAATTTTATGTGCCTATGGTTGATTTTTAAAACTGCCATCTTGTGCTTCCCTGGTGGCGCAGTGGTTGAGAGTCCACCTGTCGATGCAGGGGACACGGGTTCATGCCGCGGTCCGGGAAGATCCCACATGCCGGAGAGTGGCTGGGCCCATGAGCCATGGCCGCTGAGCCTGCGCATCTGGAGCCTGTGCTCCGCAACGGGAGAGGCCACAACAGTGAGAGGCCCGCATACCGCAAAAAAACCAAACCAAAACAAAACAAAACTGCCATCTTACTAGAAAAGATCATCTATGGGTCAGATGGTTAGGATAAGTTGCATGTCAAGCCAGAATAAGGAATAAAAGAGTTGAAGATTATCTACAGTACTACAAAACAAAGCTACTCATTATTTGTGTCTGATTCTGTGGTGGCATTAGCCTTTTTGGTAGAAAATCTACGAGCAAAATACCTGATTTTAGTACTCCATGAATACTGATTGGATCTGATTCTGTATAACATATTTTTAGTGACTATTCTCTATTCAGAGCAATAACCAGAAGTAATTAATGGGCAGCAGTGGGCAATGAACAAACAAGAACACTTATGGGGTCTTCTGGAAGCAATATAAAGACTTCAAGTCCCACTTTGAACAACAGAACAAATTTACAACCCTGTATTTGAGTGACATGCAGAGGGTTATAATAAAAAAATGACCAAGGTTTATTGAGTGATCACTATGTGCCACACATTGTACATTCATTTTCTCATTGAATCCTCATAATAGTTCTCTAAATTAGGAATCTTTATATCTCCATTTTATAAATGAGGAAACTGAGAATTGGGTTAAGTAACCTCCCCAAGGTCACTCAGAAAGCAACAGAACCAGGATTCAAGCTTAGTTCTATCCGACTGAAAAACCCTTTTGTTTACTACTGTACCACACTGCTGCTCGGGAGAATAAAAAGAAGAGGAAAATGAAAAGGAAGAGTGAGTTTAGTACAGTCAAGGCTAGAAGAAAGTTGCTTCTCAGCTAGGCAGGATCAAAGAAGTGTAGGCTAGGAGCAGGAACTAGAAATTGAACAAAATCTTCCTTGGAGATTTGAGAGAATTAGGGGAGGGAGATGACTCAGCTTGGAACTGGGATCGAAACAGGTAAAACTGAAAAATCAAATACAGACTTCTAAAATAATCAGGGAGAAAAAGAACTGGACAAAGAACAGCTGAATTCTGGTGTCCAATGTATCTGGATTTCTCTGGTAACAGGAAATCTCAAAACAAGTTTTTACCTCCTGTACTGGGTTTGTCCTAATTCAGCTTTTTTTTCATATCTGATGGAACTCTCATTCTGCAAAAAGCAAAATATTTGATGAATGTTTCACTTGCCTTGTTAGCAATTTCTTCTTTTAGAAGATCCAGGGAGCAATGATGAGAGACATGTGGCTGGATGGAGAGTGTGCTGATGAGCTCATATTTTCAAAGGGCATGTACAAGAGGAGGGATGAGGGACACAGAACCAATCTGAATGTACAAAGACTAGCAAAGGCCGGTAAGAATAATGTCCATAATGTCCGAGAGGCTAAAGCCCCGAATCTCTAAGGCTTATTTAAAAATGCTAAGAACAATAAAAAAGGATTCTTGCAGTTTATACAGAGAATAGGCCTGCTGCTTGGAACCACAATGTTAACAGATTAAAAAAAAGTAACAAATGGAAACAAATGGTAAAATAAAATTAGAATAATATGTTTACAAAGGAACTAAGAATGAAAATGTGAATGGGATCTAGGGGGACCACAAAGATGGTGCAGAAATCCTGCACTAGCAACAGAGGAGTTGTTACCACACCTAGGACTGAAGGGACCTGAGGAGAGATGACCAGAAGCTGGAAGAAGAGAGGGTCATATAGAGCAAGGAGCCTTGAGAGAGAACAGTAACCTTCAGTAGAGGGACCTTGCAGGAATAGGGTGGTGATAGGGGTTGCATAAGTCACTGTCCCTTCCCTCCAGTCTCCTGCAAGGACTCCCCTTGGCCAAATCCATCTAGGATGCAGAGGGCAATGGAACCATTTAACGTAGAACATATAGGGAAGCTCCTAGGGCACAGAGCAGAGCAGAAAACAGTGAGAGTGACCTAGGGGGTGCACAGGAGATGGTTAGCATGCAGCCTCAATGACACTGTGCTTCAAAAACTACCACATGAAGTGGGTACCAAATGGTAACCACCAACACATCTTTAAAGCACAGACTTCTCAGCATTGCTCTGGCTCTAGCTACTTTTGCTTTGCTTAGCTATTTTATCTGAGCCAATGAGGATGGTGTGACACGCCTCTAATTCTGCAAATATTCCTGGTACAAAATGCCTTCTTTCTAGATTGCTGCAATGGAACAATGTTTTTAGGCCTCTCTAGGTTTTAGTAGGGTGAGAAGAACCACATGCCTGATTACTTTGAAGCCTACAGCAGAGACAGCTGCCACCAAAAATCCATCTTTCCCTTCCATTATGTACCCTTGGTAGTGGGAAGCGGCCACCTAGCCAGGAACTACATTACCCAGCCTCATGTTCTTCTAGATGGGGGTCAGGTGACTAGTTCTGGCCAATGAAATGAAAGGAGAGGTGATGTGTGTCTCTGCAGAGCCAAGACTTAGGTATGCTGTGTGACCTATGCTCACTCTCTTTCCACAGTGACATTGGAGATCAGGTGCAAAGATTGTGGTGTCATACAGGAAAGACCCTAATATCTAAATCACTACTCACATAAAAAACATCCAGTCACGTGACCAGGAATAGCCACATTTTGGAAGTGACCAGTAAACTTTTATTTTGGTAAGAGTTATTGGTTCTTTATTATAGCAGTTAGCCTATCCTGATTAATGTAAGGCACTTTTCTCTGTAGTTACCTCCTGCAATTCCACTTTCAAATTCCCCACTCTTGGCTTCAAATTATAATAGCTGGAATAAAAGACTGGAGTAGAAAATTGTCTACTTGCTCCCTCACCAAGATTTTTGTTTTGACCATTTTGTGTAGGAAATATTTGCATGGATTTTTTTTTTCTGTTGGGGGACATCCAAACTTTTTTCTTTTTATGCAGTTCTGGAATCATATAAAGAATACAGTATTTGGAGTATGAGTTCAAGTTCTACCACTTACTTATGCTGCCTGACCTTGCTCAGATCCCATCAGCTCTCTTCTCTGTCTAACAAGGATATTAATAATGCCTTTTTGTCAGGTTGTTGTGAGGATCAAATAAGATAAGGGATATGGAAACATTTTGTTCACAATAAAGCTTTAGACAAAATTAGTTCTCATCTCCAGTAACAGGGAGTCAAAGTTGAATTTGCCTTCTTAAGTTCCTTCTCTCTGGTTATGGTGCTGTCAAGTTAATTCCCCCCTCCTTTTCTCTCAGGTGGTCAGGTTCACTTCCTTCCATTCTCTCTCACCTCTATTAACAGGAAAGTAGTTTTTTTCACTGTTTGGAATTTTTGCAATTTGAGTTTGGCCCAAGGAAGAATGATTTTAAAAGATGAGTCCAAAACAAATTAATAGAAATAACTTCTGTACATCTTGGGGTCATGGTTTGCAATACAGCTCATTCTTTGCCCTGGCTCCCAATAGAATGTTTTTTTGTTGTTTTCAATTTCCTATGTGTTTATGATTTTTTTTAATCACTGGGTTTTTTTTTAACTCAAGACATAAATAGTGGATCTAGTTCATTCCTCTTGTTTTATAAATGAGGAAAGAGAAGCCCAGAGATATTTCATGACCCAGTTTAAGTATCACCTCCTCCAATAACTTTTCTCAGTTTTCTCTTCTCCTTCACAGGCTGAGCAGGGTACCCTTCCTCTGCCACAGAACTTGGTAATAGACAGAACAAGATTCTGAACTCCTTGTAGGAAGGAACCAATTCTTCTCTGCATCCCAGGAACCTCTGACCTCCATGTAAATCTCCAGCCATCTTCTGCTTCTATTTCATTGGCCCAAACTGTGTCACATGATCACCCCTAGCTGCATGAGAGGTTGGGAAAGAGATTTTTTTTTTTTTGTGGTACGCGGGCCTCTCACTGTTGTGGCCTCTCCCCATTGCGGAGCACAGGCTCTGGATGCGCAGGCTCAGCGGCCATGGATCACGGGCCCGGCCGCCCCGCGGCATGTGGGATCCTCCTGGACCGGGGCACGAACCCGTGTCCCCTGCATCGGCAGGTGGACTCTCAACCACTGCGCCACCAGGAAAGCCCGGGAAAGAGATTTTTTTAACTGAGCACATTACCTCCTCTCAAAAACCCAGGGATCTGTGAGCAAGTAAGAAGTGTGGGGGGGTGAATATTGAGTTGGCCACTCACAGTGTCTGCAGCAGTCTGTGACATAGTTGAAGCTTGATAAATATTTGTAGACTGAATGTCAGCACTAGGCATTCAGAATGAGTAAACTAGCTCATCCTAGTGGGAGAGAAGGGGCTGGGACTTAGGTATGCTGAATTCCAACCCAAAGCTCTTTCTACCACCTAGTACTACCTCAATATCATAAATCCAGTAATACCAGTATTTGGTTCTGCATTCTTTTCAAGACTTACTGTTCTCTCTCTCTCTGCAGTATCTGAATACCTCTAAAAGATATGTAACCAATCCTATTATTGGGGGTTTTCTCTCCAATTCTTCCTTAGTATTCACTCAAAAACCTTAGTAACAGGAATGTGACATGATGGAAATATAATAAAAATAGGTTGTTGTGGGTTTTGTGGGGTTTTCCCAGTTTTTGACTTAACTTACTTCCAGGCTCAAATTTATTATGACAGGTAACTTTCTCTCACTCAACACTACAGAGTTATTAATAACTTGCCCTGCTGAATAAATCAGAGACCCTGAAAAAATGTGGAGTAAGCATTTGTTATGCATATATGGGATTTACCAAGTTTCCACATTTGAAGGTCTAATATTAGGATTTACATATTGTGCAAGGCTTTGCAAAGCAAAAGACATTTCACATCTTCTCGACTTTGAAAATAGGGTATACTTTGCATGCAAACAAGTCTGAGTATAGTGATTTTGAACAAATCACCAAGAGACAAGGTTTGAGTAAACTATAAGAAACATATTTCCAGGATAATTTTAAAAGCAGAAAATAAAATTGGATGCAAGAATTTATATGGACTAGTGTGTGAGGAATTATTAGGCTGTGCTTTAGGTTGGGTTCTGCTCATAATTAGCGGTGTGACCTTATGGAAACCCTTTAACATTTAGGGGCTTCAGTTCTGTAAGAGGAGAGGGTTGTACTAGGTGATCTTCAAAGCCCTGTTCATGTCGAAATTCTGTGATTCCATTTCTTATGCAATGAGATCAAAAGAGCTAATTCGTGAAGTTATATGTTGGCCAAATCCTGAAATGGGCACACTAACCTTTTGCCACTGTTACCCTTGGATTTAAGGCTGATATATATATTTTTTAATTTATTTTATTTATTTTTGGCTATGTGGGGTCTTCATTGCTGCACATGGGCTTTCTCTAATTGTGGCAAGTGGGGGCTACTCTTCGTTGCAGTGGCTTGTCTTTGTTGCAGAGCACGGGCTCTAGGCACGAGGGCTTCAGTAGTTGTGGCACTTGGTCTCAGCAGTTGTCGCTCGTGGGCTTTAGAGAGCAGGCTCAGTAGTTGTGGCGCACGGGCTTAGTTGCTCTGCGGCATGTGGGATTTTCCCGGAGCAGTGTGTCCCCTGCACTGGCAGGCAGATTCTTAACCACTGCGCCACCAGTGAAGTCCCAAGGCTGATAAATTTTTAAAATTTATTTATCACAGAATTATTATTATTTTGGCATATTACCACTTGTTAGCAATGTACAGATTTGGAATCATCAAAAACATACTGTTTTGGGCTTCCCTGGTGGCGCAGTGGTTGAGAGTCTGCCTGCCGATGCAGGGGACACGGGTTCGTGCCCTGGTCCGGGAGGATCCCACATGCCGCGGAGCGGCTGGGCCTGTGAGCCATGGCCGCTGAGCCTGTGAGTCCGGAGCCTGTGCTCCGCAACGGGAGAGGCCACAACAGTGAGAGGCCCGTGTACCACAAAAAATGACAACAACAACAACAAAAAAAAATACTGTTTTGAATTCTACTCTTTTCACTTAACATTTATCATAAATATTTTTCATATTTTCAGGCTTCATAATTATGGCTTTAGTAGTGCCATATTATTCCATGTGGCTGATAAGCCACAAATTTGGAGTCATGACTCTTCCTCTCGTATAATCCAGTTCCACAGCAAATCTTGTTAGCTCTACCTTCAGATTATATACAGACTGACCACATCTCACCATCTCCGTGGCAACCATCCTGTCCAAGCCACCATTATCTGTTGCCCAATTTACTTCGTGGTCCTCCATCTGGCATCTTTGCTTCCATGCTTGCCCACTACAGTGTGGATGCCACACACTGCATTGGAGAGATCGTTTCAAAACATTGTCATATCTTGTCCCTCTTTGTCTCAAATCTCCCCAATGACTTCCCATCTTACTCAGACCAATCCAAATCCTTCCCACGGCTTTATAAGAACCTATATGATCTGGTTTCCCTTCTACTTCTCTGGCCTCATCTTTTTTTTTTTTTTTTTGCGGTACGCGGGCCTCTCACTGTCATGGCCTCTCTCGTTGCGGAGCACAGGCTCCGGAAGCGCAGGCTCAGCGGCCATGGCTCACGGGCCCAGCCGCTTCGCGATAGGTGGGATCTTCCCAGACCGGGAACGAACCCGTGTCCCCTGCATCGGCAGGCGGACTCTCAACCACTGCGCCACCAGGGAAGCCCTGGCCTCATCTTCAGCCACTGTTCCCCTTGCTCACTTTACTCCTGCCATACAGGCCTCCTTTATGCTCTTGCCAAACACGCTCCTGTCCCAAAGCCTTTGCAATCACTGCAACCTCCCTGACATATGCCATTTTCCCACATATCCTCATGGCTCCCCCTCTCGTTATTTTCAGGTCCCTGTTCAAAAGTCACCTCATTAGAGAGGTCTTCCCTGACCACCCTATGTAAAACAGCAACCTCCCTCCAACACTCTTTTGAGTCTCTTTATTTTTGTTTATGGCACTTATCACCACTTGACATGTTATTTATTTGTTTATGGCCTTTCACCACCACTACCATCACCCAGCAGAAATGGAAGCCTCATGAAGCCAGGGATTTTGTTTTGTTCACCGCTGTATCCCCATACCCAGGACAGTAGGTGGTCAATAAACATTCATTTGATGAATGAATTAAAACATTTGATAAATGTAGGACTCAGGAGAGAATCTTAGGGGATGAGGCAAGACAAGGAAAAGAGATCATATCATGAAGATCCCTGTGTGCCATGTTACAGTTTTAAATTCCATCTTTGCCTAATCGGGAGCCAAAGAACATCTTTAATCAGGGAAACAACAAAATCATATTTGCATTTAAAAAGTAAACTCTGTCAGTAGTGAGGAGAATGCATTTGAGATGAAGGAGAGAAGGCAGTAAGGGAGCTACTACAAAAGGCACTGAGAAAGGGAATTCCCTGGTGGTCCAGTGGTTCGGACTCTGTGCTTCCACTGCTGGGGGCCCAGGTTCTGATCCCTTGTTGGGGAACTAAGATCCCACAAGCCAAGGGAGCAGATGTGGCCAAAAAAAAAAAAAGGCACTGAGAAAGACCATGCAAACCAGAGCCCAGGGAATGAAAGGGGAAATAGGAGGAGAGGACAGATTCAAGAGATATGAAGGAAATCAGAACAGAGGGATTTTAAGATCGGTTGTGGAGAGGGAGGACAAGAAAAAGAATAATTTCCACGTTTCCACGTGAGTACCTGGAGTGGGTGAGGTTGCCCTCAACAGAAAAAGATGGAGGAATAGATTTGAGGGGAACGATGATGAGCTCGGTTTTGAACTTAAGCTAGAGGGATCTCTGAGTCTTCCAAGTGGAGATGTCCAATGAGCCTTTGAATATATAATTCCAGATCTCAAGAGAGAAGTTTGAGCTCGAAGTACAGATTTGGTAGCTTTAGCATATGGTCATTGGAATGACTGACATTCCTCAGGAAGTGTGTTGGAGAAAGAAGAGAAGAGGGGTTTGGGATAGGACCTGGGGGTCAGGGAGACAATGAAAAAAGAGTTGAAAGCTAGAAGCAGGAGGGAGTCAATGATTTCAAGACCACAGGGTGGTCATTGGTGCCAAGCTATAGGAGTTCAGGAAAGATATGTACTGAAGTGGAACCCTTAAATCTAGACATTGGGAAGATCAAAGGAGACCTTGATAGGAGCAACTTCAGGTGTAAAAACCAAATTGCAATGAAACTACCAAGAAGGAAGTAGAAACTAAAGGCATAGCTAAGAATCGTGGGAGAAATTTACGTCTTTTTTTTCCCCCTTTATTTCCTATAATCCAGACCTTTGATGTAGCTGAAAGAAAACTAATCAGCTGGGGGAAAACCACTTATTTTTGGTGCTGACCTAACTCTGACAAGTGAGTTTGCATGCCTACCCACTCAGCCCTAAGAAATCAAAACAAAGAATGTTTAAAAGAAATTTTATCTGTGTTAGAGACAGCAGGTATCTACCCATCATCCTTTCTCACCTTCTTCATCAGTAACAGAATTCTGATCTTATTCAGGGCAGCAATATGTTTAGCTAAAAGTCTCCTTCTCCCAGCCTCCCTTGCAGCTAGGGATATATAAATGTAAATATTTGGGTTGGGCTCTCAGGAGAGCTGCTTAAAGAAGACAGCTCAGCAGGATGAGGCCTCTCTCTTGACACTTGCTCTCCCTCTTCTTCCTTTCTGGAAAGAAGATGTGATGGCTGGACCTCCAGTAGCAATATTGGGCCCATGGAGCTACTTTGAAGAGAGAAGTTGCAGATGAGGATGGAATAGCAAAAAATACACTCAGGTCCCTAATGCTGTCACAGAGATACCATCTCTTCTCTAAAATGTTTGCCTACAGGCTTCTTGTATGTGAGAGAATAAACCCCTACTTGGTTGTAGTTGGGTCTCTGCTATTAGCAGCTGAACACAATTCCTAACTGATATGTCATCTTATAGTACACCTGACTTTGAATTCCTATTCTGTTCAGGCCTGCCCTTCTCCAAGAGCCGCCACCAAAGTACTGCACTATTAAGAGCCCTGAAGAAGCCAGGTGCTTGAGAAACATACTTACATGATTGCTGATGCCTAAAATTCCTGGGATAGTGGCCAGAGCCTTGTTTTACCACTCAAGATAGGGCTTAAGTTGTAAACACCCTTGAGATAGATGTCTCATGGACTAAAATTTATTCTCTGAGCTTGTCCTGGGTTTTGATTGGGGCTGAGGAAAGAACATATGGATGAACACCTGGGGAAGAGGGAATATCAAAGGGAGAGGAGTTCCTGGCAGAGACAGGTGAGTGGGCACTAGGGCCTAGATGACATATTTCCTAAGCTTTATAAGTTTGCCTTAGGGTGGGCCCAGGTGAAGGACCAGTAGTAACATTACTAATGTTTATAGAGCACACAGTCTGTACCATGCACTTTACTTACATTATTTCATTTAATCCTCACAACATCCCCGTGAGGTTAGGTGGTATTATTATCACATCATTTTACAGATGAGAAAACTGAGGCACAGAGACATTAAGTAAACAAGAGACCTGACATTTGAACCAAGGTCTATCTCACACCAGAGAGTCAGCTCTAACTAGAAATAATTTTTAAAATAATAATAGCCAACCAATATCAAGCACTTTTCATGTGCCAAGCATTTTACATGTATTACTTTTTAACAGCCTCATGAGGTAAATACAACTAGTGTCTCCACTTTGTATATAAGGAAACTGAGGCCAAGAGAGGTTAAGGGATTTGCCTATGATCTATGTAGTTAGAAAGTGGGAGACCTGGAATTTGAACCCAAGTTTGTCTCACTCCAGAACTAATAAATATATTGAGGGAGTTTATTTTTTCTAAACTTTTTCAAGGCCCCTGAATTTTTAACCTACTAAAAAGTCAGAAAATAAATGACAGCATGCAGCGCACCTTAGTTGTTCAATGCTCTATTCATTATTAGAAGCAAACACTATTTAAATCCACTCATAGAGGTATTAATGACAGCCAGGAAAGTGATACCCTTTATTCTCCTTATTTTACAAATTTGGAAGCACAGAGGTCATGAGACTTACCCAAATGCAATAAAGGAATCAAAATACACTCTGGTGGGGAGCCATAGGATCCAAGTCCTGGCAATTTAGTGGTGAGATGAAGGATGGAATTCTGCATAATTCTGAGCTTGTAAAGGTCCCATAGACTGCAGAGTTAAAGAGGAACTTTTACTTTTTTTTTTTTTTTCGGTACGTGGGCCTCTCTCTGCTGTGGCCTCTCCCGTTGCGGAGCACAGGCTCTGGACACGCAGGCTCAGCGGCCATGGCTCACGGGCCCAGCCGCTCCGCGGCATGTGGGATCTTCCCGGACCGGGGCACGAACCCGTGTCCCCTGCATCGGCAGGCGGACTCTCAACCACTGTGCCACCAGGGAAGCCCTAAAGAGGAACTTTTAAAGATGAAACTTTATTTCCCTTCCTCCTCTCTCCTTTTCAGAATAAAGGTCCATTTTTCACTCCTAAGGAATTCACTCACTGCAGCGGATAGTCTAGGAACAATGTTCATGTGTTAGGGGATCAGGGGCTGCTGAGTCTAGAGTTGCCTGGAATGGAAACAGGCCCCATGGATCATACTGACAGCTGAACAAGTGCCTTGGAAGGAGAAGGGGCTGAGCTGGGATGACCTACAGTGTTGCCACCATCAGCTGCTGCTTTCCATGGCCTCTGGCATGTTCTTTCAACTGACAGCAAAAGTCACTGAGGTGAATGGAGGACACAAAAAAGAAATCCCAAGCAGAGGCTGAAGTTTACTTTCTGGTACATTGAGACGGGCTCCCAAGCGTCTGCTTGGTCTCTTCTCTTTGCTGAAACCCTGAGGTGGATGGAGTTGCCCTACCTGTGCTCTCCAACAATTCAAGCTGGAGGTTTGTAAAAGGAGACAGGTCTCTGAGGCTGTGTTTAGAAACATTCCACTGCAGAGCTGCTGAGCGGGTAAAGAGTTGCCGAGTGGTGGCGGCATCATTCAGTTCCACCATGTTCAATAGCCCGTGAGTGGACTGTTAGAGCACGTGTTGGTTAATGCTAATTTTCACTTGGATTCAACTTCGCTGATAAGCTAATCTTAGTAAGATCAAAATAACAATGAGAAACTATCTTCCACTTCTCAAATACTTGAGTTTTTTACAGTAGTCAGCGCTGAGATGGGAAAGGAGCATGGAATGATTTTCTAATACTTAGCAGGTGGGCATGAAGATTGGCAAACAGCTTAGCAACAGCCTTTAAAACATATATACACTACCAAATGTAAAACAGATATCTAGTGGGAAGCAGCTGGATCACACAGGGAGATCAGCTGGGTGCTTTGTGACCACCTAGAGGGGTGGTTTAGGGAGGGTGGGAGGGTGGGAGGGAGACGCAAGAGGGAGGGGATATGGGGATATATGTATGCATATAGCTGATTCACTTTGTTATACAGCAGAAACTAATGCAACATTGTAAAGCAATTATACTCCAATAAAGATGTTAAAAAAAGTTTATATTCTTAGACCCATTAATTTCACTCAGGAATATATCCTAAAGAATTAGAACTGCAAACAATGACTGGTATTCAAGGATGTTGTAATAAACACCTTTTTTTGAAAACTGTGCACAGCAACTACCACACACTCACCTTTGTGGAAATTCCCCTCCTGTGGTTGAAATGCCATCTTATCACTCATCTCAGCCAGCACCGATTGGAGGAAGCAGGACTGGGCACCTGACCCAAATGGGGCCAGTGAGAGTTCCTGCTGAAACCCAGCAGGACCCTGTGGGGCTCCTGGACACAAAAGCCTTTCTGTGTCCCCCATTTCTTGTTTGCAGGAAACAGGCTTCATTCAACCTCCATGAACCTACCCCTGAGTTCCAAAGGGTAGGTTCAAACAGTTCCTAATCAGGGAAGAGAAGGATGTGGAAGCAAGGGAGGAGCAGTCAAGAAACAATAATACAGCCTTGGGGCAGGGTCCTGGTTCCCCCTCAAGGGATACACATAACAATACCTTTGAGCTGATTTGCAGATACTGAAACTCCCTCCAGGTGGGAGAAGTTAACTGTATGCTGCCCACAAGCATGTAGACCCCAGACTGGCTGGAACCAAAAGGTTGATGGTGATCACTCCCACTTACCCCACCACCAGCCAATCAAAAGAATGTCCACGAGCTGATCATGCCCTCCTCTTTGAACCATTACTATAAAACTCCTCACTACCCCCTCCAGGTCAGGACACACAGTTTTGAGGGCATTAGCCCACTGTGGCCCCCTTTGCCTGGCAAAGCAATAAAGCTATTTTCTACTTCAGTCGAAACTCTGTCTCTGAGATTCAATTTGGTATAGGTGTACAGAGGCTGAATTTTGGCTACACTGCCTCCTTGATCAATTATCATTTATTGGTCCAGGGACGGCCAGTAATTTTTCAAGTTGTGTTTCACTTGCATCTGAAATAGTGCAAATGTTTATTGCAGCATTATTTATAATAGCAAAAGTTGGAGACAATTTTATGTGTTCTAATGCAGGACTGGTTAAGTAAACTATGGTACATCTATAAATGGATTACAGTATTATGATCATCACCAGCAGTATTCAAAAGTGTAATATCTTCCATTTAAGTGACTTTCCTAGTGGTCCAGTGGTTAAGGCTCATGCTTCTACTGCAGGGGGTGCAGGTTCCATCCCTGGTGGGGGAATTAAGATCCTGCATGCTGCAAGGCCAATCAATCAATCAATCAATCAATCCTCCTTTGACCACCATGTCCTCCTCCATCCCACATTCCATCTCATTCATCCCTTTTCTGCAAAACTCCTAGAAAGATTTATCTAAACTCACAGTACCAGTCTCTTCTCCCATTCTTTCCAGAATCCCCTCTAATCAGGCTGTGCTCCACCAAGATTTTTCTTGTCAAAGTCACCAATGACTTTCATGTCACCAATTCCATTGGCCAATTCTCAGTCCTCATTTTCTAGACCTTATCAGCAGCATTTGACAGTTGATTGTTTACATCTTCTCAAAATTCTTCCTTCATTGGCTTCTGAAAGTTGACTCTTTCTTGTTCTCCTACCACACTGTTCTCTCTTTCTCAGTCATTTTTTGCTGGTTCCTTCTCCTTCTCCCACTTCTAGACATTGTAGAGCCCCAGAACTCTGTCCTCAAACCTCTACTCTTTTCTTTTTATACTCCCTTGGTGACCTCTCCTGCCCGTGACTTTACATTTTACCTATGTACTGATAACTTTCAAGTTCTAGCTCCAACTTGGGTTTCTCTCCTAAACTCCAGATTCCTATATCAAATCACTCACTCTACTTCTGCACCTGGATATCTAACAGGTATCTCAAACTTGTCCAAAACTGGATTCTTCATTTCCCCTAAACCCTGACATCCATCTCTGAAACATGCTCTTCCCTCAGCCTTTCAAAATAAACAAATGGGCACTACCATTCACCTTGTTGCCCAGGCTTGTATATTAATAGGAGCTATTCCTGAATAGTAGATAAATTACAGGTGATTTTTCTGTTTTTCTTTATACTGTTGAATAAGCAGCATTGATCAGAGGAAGGACTGATCATATTAGAGAAGGGAAAGAATTCAAGAATAAAGTGTAGGTATGGACATTGAATTTAAGGCAATAGTTACAAAATGCAAAGACCTGATGAAAAAACAGGTAAAATAAGGAGGTGGAAACTGGAAACTGTAGAATTTTTGCATCCTTATGACCAAGAGGGAAGGTAGCCAAGAGCACCTGGAGTTTGACTAAAAGGAGCACCAGGTCCATGTGAGACAGACAATTGTAGGACTTAGCATTACTGCATATGCTTGGACCATAACATTTGGTCTGGGTTCTAGACTAGGTAAGCATGACACCTGAGACTCAGTTCAAAATTCCTTCCCTTAGGATTACTCCTGAAGTAGCACAAAGAGTATAAATAGGACAAGGGTGCAGGAGAGTGAACTTGGCCCTCTTCTGCTCTTATCCAGAGAGGTGCACCTAAACTTAGCCCATTCTGAATGAGTCTTTGCCAGGTCAGAGGAGCACAGAATCACAGGCTCAATGCTTTCTACACCCCATGGCAGCAGCTAGAAACAACTAATATTATCACATAAGGCAGTAACTCTGTTTCTCAGCCAGTCAGGTCATCTAAGCTTAAGGTCCCGGTTCCAAGACTTGAAATTTTGCACTGGGGTAATCTTCCATTATCTGTACCTGTACTTCAAGGACAGGAGTTTGTTTCTCTCTTCCTAGGAGCTTTCTATGTACAAGACTAACCATGGAAATCTATATTAGGGTTCTCCAGAGAAAGAGAACCAACAGGATATGCATATATAGAGAGAGATTGATGTTACGGAATTGGCTCACATGATTATGGAGGCTTGGCAAGTCCAAAATCTGATGGAGTAGGCCCGTCGGCTGGAGACTCAGGGAAGAGCTGCAGTTCGAGACTGAAGGTCATGTGCTGGCAGAATTCCTTCTTGCTAGGGGGAGGTCAGCCTTTGTTCTATTCAGGTCTTCAACTGATTGAATGAATCTCACCCACATTATGGAGAGTAATCTGCTTTAGTCAAAGTTCATCAATTTAAATGTTAATCTCATCCAAAAAACACCTTCACAGAAACATCCAGAATAATGTTTGATCAAATACCTGGGCACATTTTAAAACATAATGATACTTTTGAGACGTAAAATTAGCCATCACAACAGCCTCACTACAATTAAGGGATCCCTACTTCATAATGAGGCAACTCCATACAAGTGAAGTCAAAAAGCCACACATGGTATCAATGGCTACATGTTGGGACAAGATCGGGGAAGGGGTCTGGGAGAGGTTTGTGTAGGAAAGAGAACATGTGTGAGCTATGTATAAATGGCTTAAATTGAGCCTGTGCACTTTACAGCTTCTGGGTTCTGAATGATGTTCTCATTTCTCCTACTGACTCAGATGGAGTCCATGTAGATAATAGATCATGAGGTTGTATATTTATGGTGTTCCATCTGCTCCACCAATTGGCATCACTGCCTGGAAGGAACCTTGAAGTGGAGAGTGTCAGGAGCTCATTCACCTGTTGACCTGGGGCCACAGCAATTGTAGCTACTAATTAGATTGCTATAGTGCAGGAAGGCACAACACACCTGAATATGATCATTGGAGAACAAGGAAACAATACATACTTTCTTATTTTATAAATTTCCTACAAAAAAACAAAATACATTTTTACCTAACAAAAATAACAAATATAGAATATATATTTATTAGGGGCAGAGGAAGGAGAGCAGAGAGTAGGGGTCAGGAAATAAGAGAACACAAACAGCAGAACTAGGAAAGACACAAAACTCAGTTCACCTTTTAGAAGCGCTTTCCCCTGTGCCTCACCTGTCACTGGTTGGACTTGATCCCTTTGTTCTTAATTCCTGTCATGAATCCCACCTTGAATCCTGGATTCTGATGTTACCTGTTATTTGATTCTTATAGTCTATTTTTCTGAACTTCACCTATGAGATGGAATATGATTAATTTTATAATAAATGTTATGGGGAAAGTCTGAGCTTTTTTTCCTAACATTTAATTCAGGTTGCCTTTGTAATATGGATTTTTAAAAGTTAGTTTGCCATTTCTTATTTATAAAATCATAAATTACAGGGCTGGATGTTATCTCAGAGAGTTGGGAGGAAACTGAGGCCCCAAGAGGATTAATGCCTTTGCTCAAGACCAACGTCTCCCATGAGACCAGCCTCTGCTCCAGCTCACTTGTCTTCCAATGCTCCCTCCACTGCATCACAGGGAGAAAAAGCGAGCTGTGTTACAAGGGAGAAACAGAATCCCTTCCTGCCAACAGAGGCACTCGACTCCTTCCACATATTGCACATTACTCTGAGAATTAATAGTGCAATTTGCTATTAAACAAAACGGCTCATGTGGCTGATCTGGCTCCAGTGAAGAATCAGCAAAATGGAGACCTGAGCTTCTCTGGATGGTTATCGGGAGCAGTCCCCAAAGGGGTAAGACAAACGTATTAAGCCTTTCTGCAAAGCCAAGTTTGGATGATGGTCTGATTGCTGAATAAATCATACCAGGAAATTGAAATGAGTGGTGAGGATGGCACAGGCAGGGTACATTATAGGGTAGCAAACAGTTCTTCATGCCTTAGAGAAATCACTCTATCAGAGGTGGAGAGGAACCATGCAGCATGTCCAGGGAAATAAGGAGAGACAAGGAAGATATTAAGAGCATATATGAGATACACAAATCAGAAGGATAAACTGATGTTAGAAGCAGTATGGAATTAAAAGAAAGTAAGAAACTGATGGCTAAAGAAGAAGCTGAAAGGGGACAGAAAAACTGCAAGGGAAACAAAAGCCAAAAAATATACTTACCTCTCAATAGTTCATGGACTTGATGACTTATTCATAGTATATATATATTTTAATGCCAGTTTAGACTGACATAACCATGAAGTACAGAACTACCATCCTCTCTCTTGGCTAGCCCATACACAGAGAATGTAAATTAGTGTGATGCTAAGTAAAGCATGAACAGGAGATTCAATTTATCACAATTGTAGCTATCAATCACTTATTGAATTATTCAATTATTCAAACATATTTATTGAGCATCTAATATGTACCAGACATTGTACTAAGGTACAATAATATGCAAGATTGCTGTAGTCCCTGTCCTCATTGAGCTAACACTCTAATGGGGGGGTGGGGTTGGAGGGGAGTGACGTCCTACTACGAAGGCACATAGAAGGGATTTAGAGTATTAGCTATTGATGGCTTGGATATCAGGACTGACTGTATTCTGCTAATATAGCAGAAACCCTAAGCAATAGTGGCTTAAATAGAGATTTATTTTTCACACATAATAAGAAATGCAAGTAAATACAGATATCTTTTTCATATACAGAAATATAAATATAGGCTGTCCAAAAATGGTGCAACTGCTCAAACATGACACCAGGACACAAACTGGGTCTGTTTATCTAGACAGGGAGTATGGCACGGTGGTTAAGTACAGGGATATTGGCACCAGGCTGCTATTTATTAGCTCTTATTGACTCATTATTAAATCTTGGCTCTGCTACTTATTAGCTGTGTGACATTGGCAAAGTTACTTAACCTTTTTCAGTTTTTCAGTTTTCTCATCTGTAAAGCAGTGACGAAAATAATAGCCCCCCACATAAATAGAATCAATTGATCATTGACGAAAAAGCAAAGGCAATACAATGGAGTAAAAGTAGTCTTTTCAACAAATGGTTCTGGAATAACTGGACATCCATATGTGAAAAAGTGAATCTAGATATAGACCTTATACCCTTCACAAAAATTAACTCAGATGGAGTACAGACGGAAGTATAAGATGCAAAACTATAAAATTCCTAGGAAATAACATAGGAGAAAACCTAGATGACCTTGGATATGATGATGCCTTTTTAGATACAGTACGAAAGACATGACCCATGAAAGAAATAACTGATTAGCTGGATATCGTTAAAATTAAAAACTTCAGCTCTGCACAGAAACAGTGTTAAGGGAATGAGAAGACAAGCCACAGACTGGGAGAAAATATTTGCAATAGACATATCTGATAAAGAAGTGTTATCCAAAATATATAAAGAATGCATACAACCCAATTAAAAAACAGGTCAAAGAACTTAACAGACAACTCACCAAAGAAGATATACAGGTTTCAGATAAGCATATTAAAAGATGTTCCACATCACACATCATCAGGAAAATGCAAACTAAAACCATAGGATACCACTACACATCTTTTAGAATGGGCAAAATCCAGAACACTGACAACACCAAATGCTGGCGAAGATACGGAAAAACAAGAACTCTCATGTATTCCATTGGGAGTGCAAAATGGTAAAGACACTTGGGAAGATATTTTGGCAGTTTCTTACAAAAGTAAACATACTCTTACCATACAATCCAATAAACGAGCTCCTTGGTATCTACCCAAAGGAGCTGCAGACTTATGTCCACACAAAAACCTGCACACAGATGTTGGTAGCAGCTTTATTCATAACTGTCAAAACTTGGAAGCAACCAAGATTTTTTCCATAGGTGAATGGATGAATAAACTGGTACATCCAGACAATGGAATAGTTTTCAGTGCAAAAAGGAAATGAGTTATCAAACCATGAAAAGACATGGAGCAATCTTGAATGTGTATCACTAAATGGAAGAAGCCAATCAGAGAAGGCTACATACTGTATGATTCCAACAATACAACATTCTGGAAAAGGCAAAACTATGGAGATAGTAAAAAGTTCAGTGGTTGCCAGGGCCTAAGGGGAGGAATGAATAGACAAGAGCACAGAGGATATTTAGGGCAGTGAAATTACCCTGTATGATACTATAATGGTGGACACATGCCATTATACATTTGTGCAAACTCATAGAATGTACAACACAAGAGTGAACCCTAATGTAAACCATAGATTTTGGGTGATTATGATGTGTCAAGGTAGGTTCATCAATTGTAACAAATGTCCCACTCTGGCGGGGGATGTTGATAATGGGGGAGGTTGTGCACATGTGGGGGCAGGTGGGGGAATCTTTGTATCTTTCCCCTCAATTTTGCTGTGAACCTAAAACTTCTGTTTAAAAAAAAAAACTGTCTTTCGGGAATTCCCTGGTGGTCCAGTGGTTAGGACTCCACACTTCCACTGCAGGGGATACGGTTTGAACCCTGGTCAGGAAACTAATATCCCATAAGCCGTGTGGTGCAGCCAAAACAAACAAACAAACAAACAAAAGACAAGGAAAAAAAAAACTGTCTTTCTAAGGGTAAGCTATTTTATGAAACTTTTAGTTACACACATAAACACATTCATGATTGGTTGTTCTCAATCATATTTCTGCTATGGATCACTAACAAAAAAGTCACTGATTTAGTCTATTTGTCAGATGGAGAAATAGGTCCAGTGAGATCAAACCACTTGCCCCAGGCCATGTCTATGCCAATAGTGTCTTAATACAGAACACGGTTATGGGACTTCCCTGGTGGCACAGTGGTTAAGAATCCGCCTGCCAATACAGGGGACAGGGATTCGATCCCTGGTCTGGGAAAATCCCACACACCGCAGAGCAACTAAGCCCGTGCACCACAACTACTGAGCCTGCGCTCTAGAGCCCGCAAGCCACAACTACTGAGCCCGTGAGCCACAACTACTGAGCCCACGTGCCACAACTACTGAAGCCCATGCACCTAGAGCCCGTGTTCCACAAGAGAAGCCACCGCAATGAGAAGCCTATGCACTGCAATGAAGAGTAGCCCCCGCCTGCCGCAACTAGAGAAAGCCCGCGCGCAGCAGCGAAGACGCAACACAGCCAAAAATAAATAAATAAATAAGTAAAATAAAATAAAATAAAAACCAATAATATCCTTCACCTCCTATTGAAAGGATTAATAGTTTAATATGTACAAACTGCTGGAACAGTGAAGTAGGCAATGTGTAAGTGTTATCTCAGTTGTTAATATTCATGTCTTACCAGCCTCAACTAGTTACAGTTTGTCCTTATTCTTTGGCCTCTCATGATCTCAAGAAGGCTGCTGCATCCTCAGGCATCATGTAGTGTTCTGGACAGGAAGAAGGGGAAAGAAATGAAAATGGCCCTTTTAAAATCAAGAGCACAAAAGCTTCTCTGAGAGTCCTGCCCAGGAGACTTTGCTCTCATCTCATTGGACAGAGCTGTGCCCTGTGGCCACACTTGGCTGGAAGGTGGTGGAGTATGGAGTTGTAGATGGGTTAAGGAGATCATGAATGGGGGTTGGGAACTGGATTATGGGAAACCGACAGTGTCTGCTGTGGCTTCCAGAGATAGTTGCTGTTAACATTGGACACATATCTGTTTTGTTTTGTTTTTATAATTTTCTATTGAAGTATAGTTGATGTACAATATTATATGTTACAGGTGTACAGTATGGTGATTCACAATTTTTAAAGGTTATACTTCATTTATAGTTATAAAATGTTGGCTATGTTCCCTGTGTTGTATAATATATCCTTGTAGCTTATTTTAAACATAATAGTTTGTACCTCTTAGTCCCCTATCCTTCTATTGCCCCTCCTCCTCGCCTCTCTCCACAAGCAACCATTAGTTTGTTCTCTGTATCTGTGAATCTGGTTCTTTCTTCTTATATTCACTAGTTTGTTGTATTTTTTTTAGATTCCATATATGTGATATCATATAGTATTTGTCTTTCTGTGTCTGACTTATTTCACTTAACATAATGCCCTCCAAGTCCATCCATGTTGTTGCAAATGACAAAATTTCATTCTTTTTATGGCTGAGTAGTATTCCATTGTGTATATATATATATATATATATATATACCACATCTTCTTTATCTATTCAGCTGTTGACGGACACTTAGGTTGCTTTCATATCTTGACAATTGTAAATAATGCTGCTATGAACATTGGGGTGCAAGTATCTTTTCAAAGTAGTGTTCTGGGGGGCTTTCCTTGGATATATACCCAGGAGTGGAATTGCTGGCTTATATGGTAGTTCTTTGAGAAACTAGTTTTTTGAGAACACTCCATACTGTTCTCCATAGTGGCTGCACCAATTTACATTCCAACCAGCAGTGTAGGAGGGTTCCCTTTTCTCCACATCCGCACCAACATTTGTTATTTGTGTTCTTTTTGATGATAGCCATTCTGACAGGTGTGAGGTGAAATCTCACTGTGCTTGTGATTTGCATTTCCATGATGATTACTGATGTTGAACATCTTTTCATGTGCCTGTTGGCCATCTGCATGTCCTCTTTGGAAAAACGTCTATTCCGGTCTTCTGCCCATTTTTTAATTGGGTCGTTTGCTTTTTTGATGCTGAGTTGTATGAGCTATTTATATATTTTGGATATTAACCCCTTATTGGTCATATCATTTGCAAATATTTTCTCCCATTCAGTAGGTTGTCTTTTTGTTGTGACACATATCTGTGTTTACGTCCACTTTTCCCCTTAATTACATGGATCAAGCTGGTTGAAGTGAATAGTTTCCACTTTTCATCCAGCCAGTATGCACCTGGGTTTCAATTCCTCCACACAAGACAAGGCACTCAAGTTACTCAATTCCAACCATTCCAATCAAGTCAACTATTTACTACTTTCCTAATATGTATGCAGAGCTATCCCCTGTGTTGCAAGAGGACCTGGGAATTTAGAAATGATATCTGACCCCACAGATCATATAATCTCTATGGCAACAGATGCCCAAAACAAAAGAATTTGAGATCACTGTGGAAAGAAATCTGGCATTAAGTATGAAGAGCCTTAGAAATGTTCATACGTTTAACCTAGCAATTTCATTCCAAGAATATTCTAAGTCAACAATTAGAAAGCCAGATAAGAATACATGAAAAAAGATGTTGACAATGTGCTGTCTTTTCAATAGCCAAAAGGTCATACAACTAACTGTTAAACAGTCACAAAAATTATGTTTATAAAAAGTTTTTATATTATGGGAAACATAATATTATGTTTTTATGTTTATGTTTTTAATGTTATGAGAAACAAAATATTATGAGGAAAATGTTCAGCATATATTATGCGGTGGGGGGGGCAGTTTACAAATGTGCATACAGTATAGTGGTTAAGTACATAGATTTTGGAGTTAAATGGACTAGTTCCAAGTTCCTTCTGTGAAACTCATCAGTTATTCATTCATTTATTTATGTATTTATTTATTTAAATTTAAATTAACTTCTCCAAGTCTCTAAAGCTAGTATGGAAAAATAGAGAGGGAAGGAAAAAAATTTTAAGAGGAAAGAAATGCCTTAGTAAGTTACCATAGAGCAAAAGGTGCCAGTTTTGAGTGGAGCACAGAACAAGAGAACGTCTTGCACAAAAAACTCTACCAGTTGGTTCATACAATCCAGCAGATCCGATGGTGTTTGGAGCAACAATGGCAGATAGGAATGCTTTTTGGAGCCTTTGGCAGCCCCTATAGGTGAATCACAGCATGGACTCAGGATTTTGGAGCAAAAACCTGCCATCATCTGTGGAGAGCTTCTCTCCTTTTGAGAAACAGGGCTTTGCCTACTACTGGGCCTTAGTAGAGACTGAATGCTTAACCATGGTCCACCAAGTTGCCATGCGACCTGAACTGTCCATCATGAGCTAGGTATTATCTGACCCAACAAGCCATAAAGTTGAGTGTGCACAGCAGCACTCCATCATCAGATGGAAGTGGTAAATATTCAGTACATGATCAGGCCCACGCAGGCCCAGGATGCCACACTACATTTAGTTAAAGATCTGGCATCCTGGGAAAGAGACTCAGGGTGAAGAGACCAATTAGATAAGAATTGTAAGAATCCAGGTTTAGGGATCTAGCCCAAAAAGATGACATTAGGAATGAATGAGGGAGTGGGTTACACTGATAAAGAAAAAAATCTGTACTTGATAAAAATGTATAAATAATCTATTGGTCTCCTTACTGTTTCTAAAAATTCCAAGCCTGCTCCTGACTCAGAGCCTTCACACCTGCTGTTCCCTTTGCCTAGAATACTCTTCCTCTCCACAGCCTTACAACTAACTCCATCCCTTCCTTCAGTCTTAGCTCAAAAGTGACTTTCTCCAAACAGTATAAAAATCTTATTTTCTTGAATAATAATTATGTTTCAGAAAGTAAATAAATTAAAATAAATAATAATATCTAACGGGGGGAAAAAAAAGTGACTTTCTCAGTGAGGCTTCTCCTGACCCAATTTCCATTCCTTCCCTAACACTTCACATCCCTATTTCCTGCCTTTTTTTTTTTCTTCCTCAGCATTCATCACTAACATGCTATATAACTGACTAATTTCTTTATTTTGTTTCCTTCATGAGAGTAGAGATTTTTGTCTGTTTTGTTCACGTCTATACCCTGGAGCCCAGAACGTTTCCGAACGCACATTGAATCATGCTAAAGGGACTAGCCAATAGAGAACCTAGGTTTTTGAATCTGGACGATGGGGGAAATGATGATTTGGTTGGCAGAAATAAGATACCTGAGAAAGTTAGCTTGGAGAGAAAGACTCAGCAGCTGACATTTGTAATGAGTCCTGGTAGAGTGGCTATATCATGAGTGTGAAGAGAGGCTGGTATCTTTTCACTCTCTATGCCCCATAATGCTCACCAATAAGCCATGAGCACTGGACATGGAGCAAGCCCACTAGGGCTCTTGTCCTGGCTCAGCTAAGAACTAGCTAGATGACCTCAGCTAAGAACTAGCTGGGTGATCAGTCCTTCATATCAGGTCTCAACTTCCTCATCAAAAAAACAAGAGAGTTGAAGATGATTTCTAAATTTCCTCCAAGCTTTACAGATCCTGTGATCCCAGGACCAAAAGGCTGCAAGCTAAGCCATTACATAAGAGGTCTTTTCTAGCCTTGAAAGTCTGTGGTTCTAAGAAGGGTACTATGTGGACATCCTTTTGTGCAAATAGCAGATGCAGAGATGGACAGCTCAGGAAGAGGAGCCTTCTCACGGGGCAGGGCAAAGCTGTTTCCTTCAAAAAGGTGCCCCAGAAAGGGTGGAATTTTGCTTTCTAGACTGACTTCATTGTCTCCACAATATAGTAATCTCATTCTTAGAGCGCCACCTACTGATAAAGGGCTTTTCAGCAGCAGGTAAAATGTGATCTCAAAAAGGCTTGTTACCTCTTCCTGATCGAGCTTTAATAAGTATGTTTTAGGAAAGAGCATTGGGTAATATTTAAAAACAAAAATTCTCCCATAAAGAGACTTCTTTAACAGCTTTAACATTCAGAAAGGAAAAGGAAATAACACTTTTCAGACCTTCTTTAGTATTTCTAAGAAAGAACCAAACCTTTAATTTGCTCTTCCGCACAAGGGATCCTTTGCTTAATAAAACAAGCATTTTCCTGAAAGGTCAGGAGTATTAACCAAATTTGAATAGAGAAATTTACTTCTTAATTGTAGTAAGGAAGATCCCTGCTTTAAAGAGTCCCAAGGGTAATCCTATTCTAAAGCAAAATAATCACTCCATAATGTTTGCTTTGGTAAATTCAGACTCTCATTTATTTTGTTTTCAATCCAGACCCACCTGTTCTCGTGACATGAGTTCTGGGCAATTTTAAATGACAGACTTTAGCTCACACTCTCTTTAAAACCAAACCAAATACATTCAAAACCCATTTTGAGCTGGCAGTGAAGCTTGTGTAAGAGGTTACTTACGAAGTGCTACGCTTGCCTGGATCTGGTGGGCAGCCCAGATGGGCCGCATACTCTTGTCTTTCCTAGGCAAGAAGCCTCTGCCCCGCCATCCCTGGCTTTTTAAATGCTGTCTTTAGCAACTACCAATCTAGGGTGCTTGAAATCTTTGTGTGGACTCCGTTGTGGTTTTGTTACTAGCGCATCCCCCAAAGAGCAGAATTTAGTGTAAGATGGACTAAGGGGGGTTAGTTACCTTACAACAAAAAGGAGCCTCTTTTAAAAGAATTATATTCTGACTTGTGGGCCGGGAGAGAGCATTAAAATGAGATCCTAGGGCCTGATAATGATGCTGATATGTCAGGTGGGATAACAAGCCTTCAAGGCCAAGAGCCTTTAAAAGATACTTTTATATCTTTTGGTAAGAAAAGAAGGTTCTGAGAAATCCAGCCATAGTGCCAGATAGTTCAAAGCTTGGGTTCTGGGGTCAGGAAGAATTGGATTTAAATCTCGTCCTGCCTTTTACGCACTGTCATTTAAAATGTTGGGAAAGTTACTTATCCTCTCTGGGACTCAATTTTCTCGACTATAAAGTGGGATAATAAGAAGGCATACCTCACTGGGCTGTTGTCAAGACTGAGTTTGATCCACAGCATCAGGCACCTACAAAGGGCTCTATAAATGGTAGTGATCATTATTAATAATGATGATATCTAATACAATAGTCCCTTAGTCAGCACTGATACGGGGATTAGAAGGGCAGAATGAGGTAGTGGGAAAGGCATTGTGTTGGAGATCAGGTTTTTACCCAGCTCCGATAAGAACTACTCATATGACTTGGGGCCAGTCCACTTGGTTCTCTTGGGACCTCAGTTTCTTCACTTACTAGATAAAATCACTAGTGTACCTGGTTTTCAGCTCTGAAATTACAATCAATGAGATCCGTTGCTTTTAAAGTAGTTTTAAGGTTCTGAGTAATGGAAAGAATTTATTATTATAAACATGACTATTCTGGGGCTAAGGAGAAACTTCTCAATCAAATCTTTAGGTTGAATCTCCCCCCCACACACTAGAGCTATCATAAATGAGAACATTTTGAAGCACGAAGGCTTCCTTGTTGATTGCTCTTCAAGGTTAGAGGTCAAATTGGGGGAGAAGGGGAGCAGGGCCTGAGCCACCAGCCTGGCTGAGCAGAGCTCTGGGCGGCCTTCCTCAGGGCACCTGGAGACCCTGTTGGGACAACCCTGAGGTTTAGCATGTCGGGTTCCCTGAGGAGCAACTGCCCCCTGGATTGAATTATGTCAACGAGAGGAGCTGCTTGTAAAACGAGCGAATATTCCCCAAGGATCAGATTCGAACCAACACATTGTACCTTTCAAACAGCTGAATACAACATGTGGGAAAATGACCCTGTAATCAAACCAGACTGCCAATGTGAGGTCAGCCCAGAATGGAAGTGATTTGGGATATAGAAATCAAATGTATGACTTTATACCACCAGCCTTTATTGATTCTTTGGCTAGGCTGGGGATAGGTAAAGTTAATGTAGCCAGTCTGAAGGCAGCTAGCCTGCTGAGCAGTGGACTCCTTTTTTCCAGAAAATTTAACTTGGTCTCAATTATGAATCAATCCAAGGGTAAGGCCCTGAAGAACTATGTAAAGGTAAGTTGTAGGGCTCATATACTAACCCTTGACCAGCAAAGCATTCTGGAACTGGGGGATTTTCCAATAAAATCTAATATTTCTTTTGCCAGGTAACTTTTTTGATTGGCTATGTCTTGTTTTAAAATAAGTGAATTATGTTCAGATGGAATTGCTTAGGACAGAGAACTATTATCCAGGTCCACTTAGAAAACCAACACCACACACATTTTTTTTTTTTTTTACAAAACTAATATTATAAACAGAAAAATGATAACAAGAAAAATAAAAGCTTCCCTTAATTCCAGAACCCAATGAGACCCATGACTAATGTCTTATAGTATTTTGCTATGTATCTGTATGTAGATGTAAATAAAATTGGTATACAGACTTCCCTGGTGGTCCAGTGGCTAAGACTTCGTGCTCCCAACGCAGGGGGCCTGGGTTCGATCTCTGGTCGGGGAACTAGATCTCACATGCTGCAACTTAAGATCCTGCACGCAGCAATGAAGATCCCGCGTGCCGCAACTAAGACCTGGCGTAGCCAAATAAATAAATAAAATATAAAATTCGTCTAAAATCTATGACTTTATTTTTTTAACAGCTATAAAGAAAGTTCTGACAAAAAAAAAAGTTCTGGCATACTTTGGAAATCAAAAAGATTGACAAGGAGTGGCTAATGGGCAAGTTAGAAAACTAGAACTTAAAATGTTCAAAATTCAGGAGGGCATGTGACTGATATCCTGGAGTAGAGTATAATTTCAGAAAACAAAAATAATTTGTAATTTAAAAGGTGTCCTTTTCAGAGGTTTGTTGTTTTGTATTGTTTTTTTCTGTCAGGTCTATTTGCATATTTTGCAGTTTTTTGCTTCTAATCTCTACAACAACCTGAGACCATTCAGTTATGCCCTGTACATCTTGTTTAGTGCTCCCTTTATTGGAAAGAGACTTCAAAGCACTCCCCAAAATTCAGCCACAAAGATCCTCATTAAACAGTCAAGGAAAGTTATGTGACTTAAGATACTGTGCAGCTCTGAGACTGATGGGATTATATTGTCAAGTGAGATGAAAATGCTATTAAAACTGATTGGAGGGCTTCCCTGGTGGTGCAGTGGTTGAGAGTCCGCCTGCCGATGCAGGGGACACGGGTTCGTGCCCCGGTCCGGGAAGATCCCACATGCCACAGAGCGGCTGGGCCTGTGAGCCATGGCCACTGACCCTGCGCGTCTGTAGCCTGTGCTCCGCAACGGGAGAGGCCACAACAGTGAGAGGCCCACGTACCGCAAAAAACAAAAACAAAAACAAAAACAAATACTGATTGGATATAAGACACTACAAAGAGCTGTGCCTCAATAACTTTGAAATAAGTCTGTGATTTGCTATCTTAAGATTCAAGGACTCTATTTCTATCAATGTGGCCATGTTATCTATGGAATTTCTTATGGGATTAGAAAAAATATATAATATACAACTTATAACTACATTATGTGGCTTGGAGTTGTACATCTCACATCGTCATGTGAAATTTAGCCAGATTCTCCTGTGCTGTCTACACAAGACACATAAACAACAATCAAAGCCAAAAAGTGGCTGTGTTTCAGAAACAAAATTTAGCAGATTGAAGTCCACTGAGGTAGCACAATTCTGATTCACAGAGAATTTTTGAACCTGAAAAATAACTGAGGCGCAACGGATATTGCTGAATATTCCAGTGAATAACAATAAGGGCCAACATACATTGAATGCTTACTTTATGCCAGACACTTACATAAATTAACGCATTTAATCCTGACAGTAGCCTAGTGAATCAAGAACTGTTACTTTCCTGAGAGCATAGCTCAGAGTCTATGAGTTTAACAAGACCCTCTCTCTTCTCTCTTCTCATTACAAGAACAAAACCTTGCTTAAGATAAATTCAGGCTCTCTCTATGGTTCCTGGTCTACTTAACTCAGATATCTTTTAGAACTCACTAGAAACCTTGCTTCCCTGGAAGAATTTCCCTGGTTCCTTAGGCTACTTTTGGTCCATTTTCTTACACTTACCCTCCTAGTACCATGTACTTCAACCAGCGTAACCCAAATCATAATTTTTGAAAATTATTCATTGAATTAACTGTCCTCCCCAGTAGAATTCTTCAGGAAGGCAGGGATTATGTCTGTTTTGCTTACCACCTTAGTCTCAGTACAGGGCAGAGTGTAGGCACATGACACATCTTTATTGCATGAATAAATAAATAAGCACATAATAGTTGTCCTTGATCATGGGAGGTAATAGAGAAAATGTGCCCTACGTATAAGAAGCATGCCACATATGGAAAAACATTGTTATGAAAAGAGTTAACCAAAAGCAGACAGCAGGATCACCACAGAGATCAGGCCTGACCTCTGCTGGTGGTTCTAGGTATACAGGAGAGGCTGGTTCTTAAAAGCACCCATTCATTCATCCAGGCTGTCTACCTTTAGGGGACTCTCACATGGTGCTGTTCTCAGAGGGATACGACATAAAATAGAAACAATCATTACCAGCCTGACAAGTTCTGCCTGCGAACCCTTGAAGGAAAAAGGGGAAGAAAAAACAAAACAAACAACAACAACAACAAAATAGTTCCCTTACACCGACTTAGAAGCTAGCTTCAATCTATTCAGGCTTTTTGTTGTTCAATGGCTTTACACAAAAGAAGCAGACAATTTCCAAAGACTTTGTTGATTTAGTATAAATATTATCTCTATTTTATCCTGGGCTTCTAATGATTATAGTTTATCCTACTAACTTGACCTTATTCATTTGATTTGGGACTCTAGCCTTGCAATCTAATTCCAGTTTAGTTTGTTTGTTCATTTCATACATTTTTTTGAAGGCTATTATATGCTAAATGTTGTGCTAGTCCCTGGGACACAACAGTGAACAAAACAGATGCTACCTGACCTCACAGTGTAGGCTGGTGGAGAATACTGATGTGCTAATAGGCAACTGCAAAAATAGCAGGGACCTATAGCTCATGCATGATATTCAGGGAGTTCTTAAAAAATCCCTTAAGTGGTAAGCACAACTGGGTATGTGTGTTTTTCATTGTTTTCAGCAGATTCTTAATCATCTTCAGTCTAATAGTTGGGGTGAGACAAAACTACATGTAGAAGTACAAGAGCATGTATAACCAAAGCATAAACAAATCATCCAGCTCAGCTATTTTGAACTGGATATAGCATATAATTGGGGCCAGGCAGGGGCAGCTCTGAATTAGTTACCAAAAGACCTTGTTTAGAAATTCTATGTAGAGACTATTCAAAAAAAACAAAAAGGCAGGTGTTGTAGATTGTATTATTGTTCCCTATCATTCTCTCTTCTCTCCCTGTGATTTGATTATACTTCTCCACCCCCCTGACATCAGACATGGCCACATGGCTTGTTTTGCCTAATGCAATGTACTTGGAAGTGTTGTATGCACCATCCAAGCAGAAGCTTGAAGAGCTTTCCAGCAGCTACCCATTGCTCTTTTTCCTCTGACACACAAAATAGCCTGTCCCAGGAATGGGCTCCTCCTCCAACCTAGATCCCAGAATGAAGATGTGTAGCAGACTGACCAGTGAATAACATGTCAGATGAATAAGAAGTAAACCTTTGTGGTTGTAAGCCACTGAGACTTATTATTTCACATAACCTAGCAAGAGTAGACTAGATCACCAAGTTTCAGACACCCAGTAGGATTCAAACAGAGGCTCAAAAGGAAATGCAGGGCAAACGTAGAATAGGCACAACTTCCTAGAGAAAGACAAGAAATTAAATATAAAATAAACATATAAAGAAGTTTATAGTCAAGTGAACAAAGAAGCAAATTAAGGCAGAAAAAGAAGTAAAGATATTAAAGTTTAAAAGTTAATAAAAGAGTTAGCAAAGTTTCTGGCTACAAAATCAGTATACAATAGCAAATCGCATTTGTATATATAACAAAGAGGATATATAATAACAACAAACTTAGTTAGAAATAAATCTAATAAAAGACATGTAAGACCTCTATAGAGAAAATATAAGTCTAATATTAAATATTAAATTAAATTAATATTAAGGAAGACTTAAACAAGGAGGACATCAGACAAAGGTGACATTAGTGCCTTAGTAGCCTATGTAAGCAAACCAGAACCTAAGCCTGTAATGCCTCAAGGCTAAGAAATTGAAACCTAAGGACAACCAATCACAAACAGCCAACTAGCTTTTCCAAAATAATGCAACCACTTAAGCTATAGCCAATCAAATAATTTCCTTGCTTTGCTTCCACCTCTTCTCTATAAAAGTCTTTTCCCCTAACTCCTATTGGCAGAGTGCAGATTCTAACCACTTCTGGTTTAATGGTGCTCCATTCAAACCTGTATTTGCTCAAGTAAATTCTCGAAAATTTTAATATGCCTCAGTTTACCTTTCAACAAGACCATATAAATGGAGAAAGATATGAAATATGTAAGAGTGCGCGCGTGCATATGTGAAAACTAGTAAGCTAATCCTATTATATGAAAGCGTGAAAAAGAAGAACAAAGTAGGAACACTTGCCCTATTATATAGTAATTGAAACTAACTGACCAGTGAAGCTGAATAAACAATCCTGAAACAGACTCTACATGAAGAATTCCAAAACATCAGTAAGGCAGAGACAACACAATTTTTAAATGGGCAAAATTTACTTGATGGACTTGAATAGGGACTTCAGAGAGGAAAAAGCATAGCCAATGGAAAGAAATATATGAAAAGATTCTCACCTTCATTATTATCCAGGAAACTGCAAATCAAAGCTAAAATGAGATATTTTACATCCACCAGATTGGCAAAAAATTTAAATCCTCGTAATATCAAATTTGATTGCAGATGAGGAACAAGGGATACTCATGTACTCTTCTAATGGAAGTAGAAGTAGATACAACCTATTTGGAAAACAATTTGACATTAATTAATAATGTCAAAGATGCACATAACTTATGATCCAGCAATTCCACTTCCAGTTGTATTTTCTAAAGAACTCTTGAATATAAATATCAGGAGGCGCAATGTTTGCAACAGTAAAAAACATGAAATTTACCCAAACCAATTGATAAGAGAATGGATAGATTGTGGCTTGTTCTTTAAATGGAATACTAGGTATGAATATGAAGTTGGTTGCATTTCAAAAGCACAAGGTGAGCAAAAAAACAAGTCACAGAAGACTAGATTCCATTTAATTCCACATACATGAAGTTCAAAAATACAGAAAACCAAACAATATATTGATTAGAGATTGATATGTGATAAAATCATAAAGAAAAATAAGAGAATAACGGGCATAAAATTCAGGATTGTGGTTATGCCTGGTAAGACGGAGGGATGAGAGCAAGGAGGCACACAGGGTGGGCTTGGCTACAAAGGCACTGGTAATAGTCCTTTGTTAAACAAGATATTGAATTCATGGGTGTTCATGGTATTGTTATTCTTTAAGCCTAGCATGAGTCAGTAGGGAAGGCCAAAAAATAAAAAATAAATTAAAAAAATGCACGGAATATAGTGAATGATGAGTGTGCAATAGCAGAAATAATAAAAGTTTAAAATTTGAAAACAGGACTTCCCTGGTGGTCCAGTGGCTAAGACTCCATGCTCCCAATGCAGGGGGCCTGGGTTTGATCCCTCATCAGGGAACTAGAGCCCACGTGCCGCAACTAAAAGATCCCGGGTAAAACTAAAGATCCTGCATGCCACAACTAAGACCCGGTGCAGTCAAATAAATAAATAAATTTTTTTAAAAAAGAAAGAAACTCGAAAGAAAGAAAGAAAGAAACTCAAGAAAGAAAGAAAGAAAGAAACTCAAGAAAGAAAGAAACTCTCAGCCTTACTTTGATCTTATTATGATAAAGATACTGGGCTGCATTACAAAGCCCTCATCCATTAACCTGGCACAGTAGGCTCCATGTCTAATCACCACTTCCTAATTCCCATGATCCCTCACCTGGCTCTGAAGGGCTGTCTTTGGTGAGAGAAGAGGGTCCCACATTTCCATACTTTTCAAATTTGCTCCTTTTTCTCTATCTTCACTCCCATCTGCATCATTATTACCTATCTAGAGTGGTCTCCCTGAGTGGTCTAGAAGCTAAATTTAACAAGTACTGAGTACATTTACTAGTTCCCTTAATTTGGGATTCCTAGTCCAGGTTATTCTAAATTTAAGTCTACCTACCTGGCTCTCAGAAGACTCTAGGGTTTTCAATCCATTTCTAAAAGAATGATGAACCATGCAGTTGTGTAAACCATACTTCCTGGGCTCTTCACTTACTCTGAGGTGTTGGGCAAGTTACTTAGACTCTTTGTATCCCAGTTTCCTCTCCTCTAAAATGGAAGAAACACAAGACTTATATGACAGAGCTATTGTGAGGATAAAAGATGGTATACATATAGCAGACCCTTTGGGGCTACTTATTGATATCCCAACTCTCTCCCAGAAAAGACTGCCTCAGAATCACATCGGGAACCTGTGAAACATACAGATTCCAGAGTTCTGCTCAGCTCTGCTAAACCAGAATCTCAGAGAAGAAGTGGGATGACTGAGAATCTGTAAATTTGATTCTGATCAAAGTGATAATTCTGATGTATCTATGTGGTAGGCACCATTCTAAGAATGGCCCCCAATGACCCTCACTCTTGCATAATCCTATCCCTTTCGAGTAGGGATGAAACCTGGGATTATGATGAGATATCAGTTCCCCAAAAGGAGATTATCTGGGTGGGTCTCATGAGCACTTTAAAAGCAGAGTTTTCTTCAGATAGTAACAGAAGAGAAAATATGTGAAACCCTAAGGAGGGAGCCCAGTGGAGCTTACCTGGACTTTTGACCTATGGAATTGTGAGATAATAAAATGGGGGTTGTTTGAAGCCACCAAACTTGTGGCAGCTTGTTATGCAGCAACAGAAAACCAGAACAACATCCAAACTTGGGAATGGCTAGAAATAATATCCTATTCTCACCCCCCTATCCTCTATACACACTAGCATTGATTTGTCTCTGTCAACATTTGGAGGCATTTTTTTCTTTTTTTTTTAAACTGGAAGAAGGTGGACAGATGTTTCTATGAGAAGGGCTGAGTAATGGGGAAAAAAAAAACAGGAAGTTGAAAGGTGACAGAATAGTGACTAGTTTTCAGTCTCTAAAGAGACTGAAAGTTTAGAGTTCAAGGGGGATTTGAGGGGCTTTCAACATAAGGAAAGTGGCTTTTGGAGGAAACCACATCCACCACTGTCCAAACCCTTGGCAAACACCATTCAGTTGGAATCTGAGTGAACCCAGAGGCAGTGTCCTTGGCAGAGTCCTGGGCACTCCCCTGCTGGGTGTGGGTCTTCTCCCAGCAGCTGTATCGACAATGTCCACAGACACAAGGTACCAACCAACAGAAGGAAGATGAGAGTCACACCTTTGGGTATCTTCTAGAAATAACTGGGGTCACTGATCAGAGTGGGGGCAGGTTGTGGTATAACTACTAACTAGCAGGGCCCATCAAACTAGCAGACATCTGGGCTGCATGTAGAAAATACGTACCATAGGTATGATATTTAGCAGACTTTTCATAAAGAGTGGGTCTAATCTAAACTTCCCCTTAATTGACAAGAATGTTCTATAGCCCTGATCATCAAATCTGACTCCTGGCCTAATTCTCTATTAATTATATTAACATATTCTGTTATATATCAATTTGAGCAAAAAATTATTTCTGTCTATTGTAGCTGTCTATGGTAGCTACCCTTTGCTGCCTGCCTATACATGCCTGTACTTTTTCCTAGGGATGAAGGTTGTACCAAAGCTTGACTTCAGCCACAATATTTGGCCAAAACCTGGTTTTGGCATTGGCTTTGATCTTTGGAAGGTCAAAAGCTTTCTGGCATTCTGAGTAGCAGAATGCCAACTTTAATGTCATTTCTAGCCTCCTGAACTTGCATATGATCAATTTGCAAGTGACTGCAAAGCTAACCATTAAAGCTACTCAGCTTAACAATGTCAGTAATAGAACAAGACATATCATTCAGAGTCATTATTAATATCTGAATATGTACTTTCAAATATAGGTAAGCATTTTAATGTAACTCAGAGCAAAAAAAAATTTGTGTGCTTTGGATTTTTAATTCCTATCACTCAGTTGAAGTCTAAATGTATATTTTTAGTTTGTAGAGTAAAATGTTAAAATAATTAATGAGGATTTTGAAAGCTCTATATGTTATGGAAAAAAACTAAGAAACTTCTAATATAGAGAGATCATTAACTAGAAAATTTTAGGAAGACTATCATCTTTTTTGAATCAACAAGCTTTATAAAAATTTAAAATAGCAAGGCAGAATAATGGAGATTAGATTATATCATAATTCTAATCTTTGTAGAACTGTCTAGTGTTCTCAGATTCATAACATTAAATAAAATAACTTCTAAAACTGCCTTTGGGTTTTAGTTATTTAATTCCATTTAGGCCATGAATCTTCGGTTGTGTTTTCTGAAAGTAATTAGCATGCAGCCTAATGAAGCAGAATTACTGACTGTAAACAGAAAGATAACAGGCCATTTTCATCATTTTCCTTCAAGCAAAGACAAACCACAAGGCAGACAAAGGATTCTAGAGTTGCCTTGTCGTGTACTTATACAAGATGTTCAAACAAGATGAAATAGCAGCAATTACCTTCTTAAAAGGCTGCTTGAATGAAAGAAAGACTTCTTTAATGCAGTACTTTGCAGATTAAAATACCAATATAACAGGGCTTAGAAACGACCAGTGGTTGCCTGCAGAGAAAGTAGTCCATATGAGAGAAACTGCCAAAGAAATAGCCAAAGCAATGTTCCTTAAGAGAGCAAGTGTTTCTTATCTGTAAATAAGCCAGGGAAGATGCTAAAATTGGTGTGCATGCCACAAAAGCCGAATTGCAGATGGAAATGCAGGGAATTGTGTTATCTTAGAAGCCAATTAATTTGGTCCATTGCCACATTTATGGACCCAAGACTTAAGAACAATTTTATTTTCTCCAGTGATGGTGTGAGACAGCAAGTATGTGCAGAAATATTAAGAATAAAATATGGAAACGATGGCAATAATTTTATGTTTGCTTCAGAGAATACAGAGCATCTTCTTCAGATGGTGCACAGAGCTTTCATTTGCGGCCTCAAAAACTAGTATCCTCACCATTGTTAGCAGATAGGGTAGGGGGTCTCCAGAGAAAGAGAAATAGGCGTGGCTTTCTTGACATAAGAGAAGCCATTTTTGCCTAAGCCATTTTGTGATCTAAGCCCGGCCACAATGCTTGCCCTTGAACAGGTCTCAGTACTGATCTTAAGGGAAGTGAGGGAATCCAGGAACAAAAGGAATAGCAGTCAAGAAACAGTAGTTCAGTGATAACACCGAGTCCCAGTTCCTCCTCAAGGGATATACTGTGTTGGCCAAAAAGTTTGTTCGGGTTTTTCCAAATGAACTTTTTGGCCAACCCAATACCTATCGATCTGATACATATCTTCTGCAGGAATTAAAGCCCCCACCCAGGTGGAAGATGGTAACTACATGCTCAGACCCCAGACTGGTTGGAACCAGAAGGTTGATGATTGAGATTCCTAGAACACCACCCTGTTACCTCATCATCCACCAATCAGAAGAAAGTCATACACCCTGCAGCTGTCATGCCAAATATTGCCTTTAAAAACTCTTCCCTGAAAACCACCTGGGAGTTCGGGTCTTTTGAGCACAGGTCTCCCGTTCTCCTTGCTTGGCTCTGCAATAAACCTTTCTCTGCTCCAAACACTGACATTTCTGGCCTCACGGTGCCTCGGGCACAGGGGTTTGGTTTTGTCAATGATCTACGTTCCAGGCAAGCTGGCACAAAAAATCATGTGACTAGTCACCGTAATTTCAGCGAGGTCCCTTCTCTCTGCCCTTTTAAAGCCTGACAAGCACCTTGCATGAAAGGTTCACACAAAGGCAAAATGTAACATATTCTGACACTGGAAGCTTTGACGGCAGAGCTCTCCAATAAAAATATTATGTGTGTCACATATGTAATTTAAAATTTTCTAGTCGCCACATTAAAAACAACAACAACAACACAGGTAAAAAGGAACAGGTGAAGCTCATTGTTGGTTTATTTGTTTTTGGCTTTTATATTATAAGAAAAAAAATGAGACCACAGATACTGAAAACCACACAGAACAAATGTATAACTTAATGAGTTATTATAAGGTGAGCATCTATGCAACAACTAACCAAGTTAAGAAATAGGACTTTGCTGCCTACCTCAGAAGTCTCTTCATGTGTCCCGGCCCAGTTTCAACCCAATCCTGCCTTCTATGTGTTATGTCTCCTGATTTCTTTCTTTCTTTTTTTTTTTTTTTAACTTATAGACATTACTATTAGAACAGTTTCAGATTTACAGAAAAAAAATGAGCAGATGGTACAAGAGTTCTTGTATGCCTCCACAGACATACCCAGTTTCCCCTATTATTAGCATCTTACATTAATTGGGTGTATTTGTTACAGTTACTGAACCAATATTGATACATTATTATCAACTAAGTCCAAAGTTTATTTAGATTTCCTTTGTTTCTAACCTAATGTCTCTATTGTTCCAGAATCCAATTCAGGATTGGATTTTTTTCGTAGGGGTTGAGGAGAGAGAACACTTTAATTAATACATTACAATATCACCTTGCCAACACTTAAATTAGCTATAGTCCTTTAAAAGCTCTAGTGAGAGCAGCAACACTAACATACACTCGCTCTCACAGACTCTAAAAGTGTGCCATATACAAAAGGATGCATCATTAGCTTTCAGGGAAAGTCATTTGTAGCTAATTCACAATACTCCGCCTGGATATTCTTGCATTTTTCTCTCATTTGTGAGTCAAGATTTGACCTCAAAGTTACAAATGTTTCGTGTTTTAATAGTTCTAAAATGTTATGGAATTCCCTTCCAATCAAAACAATTTTGTCAAATAGCTTCCAGGCTAGTTCCCTAAGCCTGTTTCATTCATATTGTAGCAGAAATAAATTATATTTGAACTGAAAATTGTTGGAAACAATACTGTTACATTATGTAAGGGAGCCCTGGGCACAGAAAGATACAACACATGTGTTTTTTATACATAAACAGCCCCGTAGGAAAAGCTGATCCAGCTAAATTGGCCTAATGGTCTCAGAAGCTCTCCTTCCCTCTCCACTCTCCCAGTTTTCTTCTCCTTGGGATTTCACCACAGCTCTCTTTTTTCCTTTTCATCAATCTTTTGAATAGTAAGGACTCATAGGGAAAAAATGAAGACTGCTCTTTTAGCTTGAGGTCCATGGAGGAGAGGTGGAAGGTTGGTGATATGTAAAGAAAAGATGATTTTTAAACTTATATTCAATTTTTTAAATGATAAAATTTAAAGCCATATTCCTTAAGCCTTTAAATTCAAGAAACAAATCTCATTATTCTATTAATAAGTCTAGTACATTTTAATAAGGGGGCTTTGATTAATATTCTCAAGTTGAACAAACTAAACTTCCTTCAACCAGTTATGTTTACAAGCTTAGTTCAATTAAATTTTCCCTACATGCTTTAAACTGCATTAATAAATTTAACATTTTCAATTTTCTTTTTTTAAAAGTATGTTTATCACCTCTTCTGACAAGCAAAACATTCTCAGTACTTACAGACTAAATTAAATTTGTAAATATAACAAATCTCTTAAACATTCCAATACTATACTGCTTGCAAACCATAAAATCCTCTTACATCTTTCAGTGATAAATTACAAATCTAAAGTCAGTTACCCCGTTACACATTTCAAGTTGGAATTGGGAGGCTAATCTCTCAGCCATTCTCCTACACCCAATTATTTCAAACATCATAAATACTGTGAATACCAAATATACAGATTGTTGTTCTTAAATTTAATACAAAAGTGTTAATACTGTGGATTTGGTCTCTTGCTTGTCTATATTTAATTCTAAATCTTCCCAAGGCTAAAGTACATGAACACACTACAGTTAAGGGAACTGTTATAGCATCTCAAAATGAGTTGATGTTCCCATCCTAAGCAAGTTGCATTGATTTCTTGCCAGAGATTTCTGGCCCAAGGCAGGATCCAAATTCCAGGGTTATTTTTCTAGCACCAAAAATAGATGCGCTCGCCTTTTTAAAAGTTAGTCACTTATTCCAACTGGGGACTTTAAATCCAAATCTTTCCAAGGGAAATGGTTGGTTTTGCTGAACCCACATTAGGAGTATAAATTATACCATTGTCTAATTCTTTGAGTCTGCAACCCATCCCATCCCTCATGCTACCTCACCTATTTAAGTGGATTCAACTAGTCTTTTTACTGCTTGATTGAACTGAGCATTATTTTCAAATTTTTGTCTTCGTCTACTATCTGTTCAGTCTCTAAGTCTTACGGATGATGTAAGCAGTTCTTTCGCCCGTTTTCTATTTGTTCGTCTCTGTTTTCCTCAGACCTTAATCATAAAGATGAGATCACTAGGCAGCATTTAACCTAACTCCAGATTTTTCCTTTACTGAATGTACACAATGCCTTGCCTAACCTGTTGATTCCTTTCCTGGATTAAAAGGAGTTAAGATAAATAAATAAATACATAATTTTCTTTTTAAGAGGAGATAAGAGTGAAGAATTAAGTAGTTAAAGAATGACTGACTCTACCTGTAGCTTCCCCTTAGAGAATCTGCAGGCAGACCACACGGGCAAGACAGCATCCAAAGGGAGATCAGAAGAAGTTAGCAGGTCTACACTCAATGGAAAAATGGTGAAGAATCTGATCTCCTACCTTAATGGTTAACTGAGATTGTTTCCCCCTTTTCCCTTTAAAAATTGTCATGGCTGAGCAGAATCTTCAGAGTTGGTCTCTGGATGTGAGAGACCACCTTCTCTACAGATTGCAGGCTTTTCTGACTAAAGCACCTTTCCTTTCTACTGACACTTGTCCCTGGATTATTGGCTTTTGAGGAGAGAGCAGCTGAACTTGAGTTTGCTAATAATGATGTGTATTTACTTCAAGGAAAGACTGAGTCCCAGGAACACTTTGAGACTACCTTCTGTTTAAAGAAGGAATGGGGAAGGGGAGAGAGCATGCTCTAGGGAAGGGAAGACCATGGCCATCTGTGTGTGATGGGAGAGGAAAGAAGCTGGCTGGACGTTAAGAAGTGCGTGCCTGGGAAAGAGAGGAATCACGAATAACAATGGCCCAAGGCACAGAACCTCTGTACAGTGATTCCTGACCTCTCCACTTCCAAACCCTGTCCTCGATTTGCTATAACCTCTGCCCCCTTGAGGTGGTGGTGGTAGCGGGGGAATTGGTAGGGTCCCATCTCACTGCTCTATGGAGGTTATTTCTGACAGCCTGTTAACCCAAGGGGAACCCCTGAATGTAGATTTTGTTCCCTAGAACTTCTTTGCAGGCAGGTCTGAAAGCCACTGATAACCACTGATAACCTTTTTCCACCAGAAAATTCATTCTTGAAATGTGGCCTTTGCTGGCCTGCTTTATCTCTTTACGCCCCTAGCCTCCTTTCCCACCATTCCCTGTCTTGCCCTCTCCACTTTTCAGCATGCTTTCACTTCTGCTTTGTCTCACTGCAGGACCTTTATCCTTGTCATTTCTTCTGCCCAGCTCCCTCTCCCTCCCCTCCCCTTTAATCTTCAGGTCTTAGTTTCAATTTCACTTGGGTTAACTCCTTTCTTTATAAGTTTCCACATTCTAATGAACTTCCTGTTGGGAAGGACCCACATCTGGGTTGTGATACCTTTTCAATGTGGTCCGCCTCACAAGGCTCCACCAGGGTAAGGGCTGTGTTTGTGTTTAGTTTTATTCTTGGTGCCTAGCACATATTGGGCATATAACTAATTGTTCCACAAAAACTATTTATAATGTAGCTTTGAATTCAAATTGGAACTCTAATCTCTAAAATTGAAGAAAATAATGTATCTTGAAATTTAGCATTTGAGAAAAACAGGTTAATGAGGAGTTAAAGATTTCTAAAGATTTCACAGAGGGAGTGGATAGCAGAAGGATGCATAGTTAGATGCAGGTTATTAGTGATGGGTTGTATGGTAGGTTTATGATTACTTATTATATTATGCTTTATACCTAATATATGTTATAGAAGTCTATATGAACTAAATATGTTGTACTTAATGTATTAAATATAAAAATAATAAAGGAAACATGGAATAACATGAAAAAACAATTTCTGAAGATTTCAAATTTGACATATGTAGTGAGAAACTTTACACTGAAGTATAACATACAGAAAAGTGCCAGAGTCAGTGTACGGCTTGAGCGTTCACGTAACCAGCTCCAGATCAAACAGAACATTCCCAGCACCCCAGAAGATCCTCTTGTGTCCCCTAACAGTAGTTTCCATATTTATTCAACTTTAATTTTTAATCTGATGATACTTCATTGCTCCAAAACTTAGTGGCTTAAAACAGCTATAATCATTAATTTACTCACAAGTATGAAATTTGAGCAGGGCTTGCGATGAACAGCTGTCTCTGTACCATGTGTCAGCTTGACTACGGGCAAAGAAAACACTTGCTCACCCCTATATCACTAGTTCTAACAGGACCAGGAACATAGGAATCTACTTCAATCAGTTTTTTTGACTGACCGAATCCCACCCTGAAACCAGGCCTACATCTAGATTTTCAGTCATTTGAGCCAATATGTTTGCTTTTAAGCCAGTTTGAACTGTATTTTCTGTTGCTTACAACTATAAGATTCTTAACTGATAAGAGGGAGATTAGGTGTAAAGGGAGAATAAAGTTATCTCAGAGAAGCAAGAAGAGGGATTCAGATTACCAGGGACTGAGAAGAGACATCCGGGCTTCCCTGGTGGCGCAGTGGTTAAGAATCCACCTGCCAACGCAGGGGACACGGGTTCGAGCCCTGGTCCGGGAGGATCCCACATGCTGCAGAGCAGCTAAGCCCGTGTGCCACAACTACTGAGCCTGCGCTCTAGAGCCCACGAGCCACAACTACTGAGGCCACGTGCCACAACTACTGAAGCCTGCCGGCATAGAGCCCATGCTCCGCAACAAAAGAGGATACTGCAGTGAGAGGCCTGCTCACCACAACTAGAAAAGAGCCCCATGCACAGCAACGAAGACCCAACGCAGCCAAAAATAAATAAATATTTTTTTTAAAAAAAGAAGAGATGTCCCTAGCAGTGGAGGAGAAGCAGGGATCCTACATGCCTCTTGGTGGCAGTGCCCCAAGGAGATGGCAAGGCCTCAGAGGGATGGAGGGGTAACCTAGGGAAGTGGCTGCCTGGCCGGGGTTGGGGAAGATTCCAGCAGCAAAAAACAAACCATCATTCTGTAAGTGAAGCACAAAAATTGGTAGACAGCACCCAGATCTGAAAGGACCACATGAGAGTGACAATAGCCATCTCTGCAGAGGCCAGTATGGACAGTAGACTGAGGACCCCCAAAATGTGGGTCCTGCATGAGGCCACATAACCTTGCCATGACTCCCAGGAAGAGATATGAAAGCTCCAAGAATGACTGTGATAAATTTCCTGTCAACTTGGCAGAGTAGGAGCATGACATGAGAAATCAAGCTGATTTGTAGAAAATCATTTTTTCTGTACACATGGCTGTGTGGTCTGAGATTCATAGCAGCTAAATAAGTGTGATAAAGAGCTTGCCTGAGGCGGAATTAAGTTTTGAATACTGGAGGAAACGTGAGCATGGGAGCAGAGTGTGGGGGATTGATTGGTGGGGAGAATGCTCAGTAGGTGAATCTCTCCTTGACTGTTGGGGAAGGGAAAGTGGCTTACAAACTCTTCCACTACAAGTGTTTCTGCCATGCAAATTAGCCTATATGTGATTGTCTAATAGAGAAATGATGTCAGTGATAGGCAAAAGTTGTGTTGACTCATATGAAATTTTACCCAGTAGGTTAATGTTTTCTTCCACGAAATTTACTCCACTTTGTTCCACTAAGTAACAACAGATGAATGGCAACATAGATGCACACAGCTGAACACAGCAAGCCACAGAGAAATACAGTACTGTATAGAATACTGATGATTCATCCCATGTTTCTCTCTTGCCTTGATTTAGCCATGTCCTCGGTCTAAGAGGTGGAATTCTACCTCATTTTTGTATATTGAATTCTTGTCTTCATAAATCAATAGCCTCAACCTGTTCTTTATTTTTTTTAAAATTTTTATTAGAGTACAGTTGATTTACAATGTTGTGTTAGTTTCTGCTGTACAGCAAAGTGACTCAGTTATACATATACATATATCCACACTTTTTTAGATTCTTTTCCCATACAGGTCATTAGACTATTGTATAGAGTTCCCTGTGCTATACAGTTGGTCCTTATTAGTTAATCTATTTTATATATAGTAGTGTGTATTCAACCTGTTCTTATACCCTTTACATCAAGCTAGCTTCACTTTTTTTAAAGTAAAGCCCAATATTTAATTACTTATTTCATTTTTTAATATTTATTTATTTATTTTGGCCGGTCTTAGTTGCAGCACTCGGCATCTTCACTGCATCATGCAGGATCTTTAGTTGCAGCGTGCGGGCTCTTAGTTGCGGCATGCATGCAGGATCTAGTTCCCTGACCAAGAATGGAACCCGGGCCCTCTGCATTGGGAGCACAGAGTAATACCCACTGGACCACCAGGGAAGTCCCTAATTACTTATTTCTTTATAGGGGTTAAACTTGTCTTTTAATTGTATTTTTATTAGGATCGGGGTTTTTCTGTTGTTGTTAGTGCTGTGGTTATTAAGTTGCATACGTTTTAAGTGGTCTGGCTCAACCAAATATTTTCCATAAGACGTTGTTTTAACTGTGCTTCTTTGCAGAATGGAGATTTTCCTGAACATACATATGGATTCTTTTAGAACTGCCTGTAGTTCTTGCAGTAGCCACCAGCTGGCATCACCAGGTGGTTGCCCCAGGCAAATTTGCTTTCCAGTAATCCTGAGAGGTTGGGGTCAGGGAAGTTCCAGGTTGGGTAATGCCTGTTCCCACACCTTGCCTCTTCTCACTTGCCTCAATCTTGTCTGCTAACTATTCTTACTTAAAAATCTAGCTTTAAGGACAAAAGACTTGCTCTTCCCTCTTCTGCCTTGAGTTCATAACGCATGTCATTTATGAGTATTTTCTTTAGAGAGTTCCTACCAGAACTTTTTTGGCCTTGATTAACTTATGAAGCAACTCCTAAATCCACTTTTCTACCCTGACCCTTCTCTAAGTGCTACCATCTCAACACAGCAACCCCAGGAGTGGCTGTTTTTTTCTTTATCAAATGCTAAAGAATTGTGGAGATGAGTCCTTTAAAAGCACATTGATAGCTCTGAGTGATATGCAGCACAATTCAGTGCCATCTTTCTGCCCTTTCTTTCCATCTCCGCCCTCCTATGCTGATGTTGCAGTTATAGCAAGTACCCTCCAGGTTTCTGTCACTGTTCACTAGGTTTTCAATTTATACTTGACAACTGTTTTTCCTCTATACACTTACTTTACCACATGAACACTGTATTTATTAATTTATAGTATCTTTATTGAAGTATAATTGCTTTACAATTGTGTGTTAGTTTCTGCTTTATAATACAGTGAATCAGCTATACATATACATGTATCCCCATATCTCCTCCCTCTTGCGTCTCCCTCCCACCCTCCCTATCCCACCCCTCTAGGTGGTCACAAAGCATCGAGCTGACCTCCTTGTGCTATGGGGCTGCTTTCCACTAGCTATCTATTTTATGTTTGGTAGTATATATAAGTCCATGCCACTCTCTCACTTCGTTCCAGCATACCCTTCCCCCTCCCCGTGTCCTCAACTCCATTCTCTACATCTGCGTCTTTATTCTTGTCCTGCCCCTAAGTTCTTCAGAACCATTTTAGATTCCATATATATGTGTTAGCGTAGGGTATTTGGTTTTCTTTCTGACTTACTTCACTCTGTATAACAGACTCTAGGTCCATCCACCTCACTACAAATAACACAATTTCATTTCTTTTATGGCTGAGTAATATTCCATTGTATATATGTGCCACATCTTCTTTATCCATTCATCTGTTGATGGACACTTCAGTTGCTTCCATCTCCTGGCTATTGTAAATAGTGCTGCAATGAACATTGTGGCACATGACTCTTTTTGAATTATGGTTTTCTCAGGATATATGCCCAGTAGTGGGATTGCTGGGTTGTATGGTAGTTCTATTTTTAGTTTTTTGAGGAACTTCCATACTGTTCTCCATAGTGGCTATATCAATTTACATTCCCACCAACAGTGCAAGAGGGTTCCCTTTTCTCCACACCCTCTCCAGCATTTATTGTTTGTAGAATTTTTGATGATGGTCATTCTGACTAGTATGAGGTGATACCGCATTGTAGTTTTGATTTGCATTTCTCTCATGATTAGTGATGTTGAGCATCCTTTCATGTGTTTGTTGGCAATCTGTATACCTTCTTTGGAGAAATGTCTCTTTAGGTCTTCTGCCCATTTTTGGATTGGGTTGTTTGTTTTTTTGATATTGAGCTGCATGAGCTGCTTGTAAATTTTGGAGATTAATCCTTTGTCAGTTGCTTCATTTGCAAATATTTTCTCCCATTCTGAGGACTGTCTTTTCGTCTTGTTTATTGTGCAAAAGCTTTTACGTTTCATTAGGTCCCATTTGTTTATTTTTGTTTTTATTTCCATTTCTCTAGGAGGTGGGTCAAAAAGGATCTTGCTGTGATTTATATCATAGAGTGTTCTGCCTATGTCTTCCTCTAAGAGTTTTATAGTGTTTGGCCTTACATTTAGGTCTTTAATCCATTTGGAGTTTATTTTTGTGTATGGGGTTAGGGAGTGTTCCAATTTCATTCTTTTACATGTAGCTGTCCAGTTTTCCCAGCACCACTTATCGAGGAGGCTGTCTTTTCTCCATTGTATATTCTTGCCTCCTTTATCAAAAATAAAGTGACCATATGTGTGTGGGTTTATCTCTGGGCTTCCTATCCTGTTTCAGTGATCTATATTTCTGTTTTTGTGCCAGTACCATACTATCTTGATTACTGTAGCTTTGTAGTATAGTCTGAAGTCTGGGAGCCTGATTCCTCCAGCTCCGTTTTTCTTTCTCAAGATTGCTTTGGCTATTCAGGATCTTTTGCGTTTCCATACAAATTGTGAAATTTTTTGTTGTAGTTCTGCGAAAAATGCCATTGGTAGTTTGATAAGGATGGCACGGAATCTGTAGATTACTTTGGGTAGTATAGTCTTTTTCACAATGTTGATTTGTTCCAATCCAAGAGCATGGTATATCTCTCCATCTGTTTGTATCATCTTTAATTTCTTTCATCAGTGTCTTTTTTTTTTTTTTTTGCGGTACGCGGGCCTCTCACTGTTGTGGTCTCTCCCGTTGCGGAGCACAGGCTCCGGACGTGCAGGCTCAGCGGCCATGGCTCACGGGCCCAGCAGCTCCGCGGCATGTGGGATCTTCCCGGACCGGGGCACGAACCCGTGTCCCCTGCATCGGCAGGCGGACTCGCTACCACTGCGCCACCAGGGAAGCCCCATCAGTGTCTTATAGCACATGAAATTTCTTTCATCAGTGTCTTATTTTAAATAAATATATTGCCTTATATTGCACAATCATCTACTCCTTTGGAATCCTTTCTTCATTTCTTTAATTTTTTTTCCCCATGCAAATGGTACTTTCTACAAAAACCCTACCCAGATTCATCTTAACCAGAAATACTCAGCCTTCTCCCCATACTCTGATAGCCCTTGTCCTGCATCTATATAAAAGCACCTAAATGCCAGGGCAGTGAGAGCAGGAGAGTATGCTGGGCAACCCACAGCCTCTGGAGTTGGGAGAACTTGGGTTTGCTTCCTGCCTTTTCCACTTTTTTGTTTTGTTTCGTTTTGTTTTTGCAGTACGCGGGCCTCTCACTGTTGTGGCCTCTCCCGTTGCAGAGCACAGGCTCCGGACGCACAGGCTCAGCGGCCATGGCTCACGGGCCCAGCCACTCTGTGGCACGTGGGATCTTCCCAGACTGGGGCACAAACCCGTGTCCCCTGCATCGGCAGGCAGACTCTCAACCACTGCGCCACCAGGGAAGCCCCTTTTTTGTTTGTTTTGTTTTGTTTGCCTTTTCCACTTTAGAGGGCAAGTTATGAGGCCTTAACTACTTTGGGCCCCAGTTTTCTCATCTGTAAAATGGGACAGTGATATCTACTTTATACGGCTGTTGTGAAAATTAAATCACATACCTAAGGTTCTTAGCACAGTGCCTACTATAGTAGTTCTGTGTCTGGCACATATTAAGGACTGAATTGATCTTGGATATTATTAATATTATTTAGGGTATTTATCCATTCATTCACTCTATAAATACTGTGGGGTGTCTTACTTTCTTTGGGTTGCTATAACAAAATACCACAGACTAGATAGGTTATAAACATCAAAAATTTATCCCTCACAGTTCTAGAGGCTGGAAGTCCAAGATCAGGGTGCCAGCACAGGCTCTGGGGAAGGCCCTCTTCCCACTTGCAGACTGCCGACTTTTCACTGTGTCCTCAGGTGGTGGAAGGGGTTAGGGAGCTCCTTGGAGCCTCCTTTATAAATCACTAATCCCATTCATGACAGGGATTAAGATTTCAACATATGAATTTGGGGTCAGGGAGGGGGGAGACACACACACAAACATTCCAGCCCATAGCATGGGGCTTACTCTATAGAGTGGACTGAAATGTGTCCCCCCAAAATTCGTAAGTTGAAGCCCTGACCCCCAAAGTGTCTGTATTTGGAGGTAGGGGTAGGGTCTTCCTGGAAGTATTTAAGGTTAAATGAGGTCATAAGTATAGGGCCCTGAACCAATAGGATTAGTGTCCTTATAAGAAGAGACACCAGATAGTTCTCTCTCCCCATCTCTCCATCTCCCTCTCGCTCTCTCTTCTTGGCCTGCTTGAGGAACAGCAAGGAGGGAGTAAGTGGGAGAGTGAGAGGAATAGCGATGCAGACCAGATTCCATGGCCAGATAGCTTGTGTAAGGTCTTTGGAGTTTCTATAATAATTGGCTGGATTTTGTAGCAAGTATAACATTTTTTTCAGTCCACAAATCATGGTCCAAAAGTAACTGTCTTTATTTTTCTATAGCTAAACATAGTTTCTATCTTAAGGTCTCAGTCTGCTCACTGGTTGAAAACTGGTCTGGTCAATTCCAGATTTCCTTGGTCAATTCAGGATTTTCCTGTCATCCCAAGTTTAAAATCAATCAATTCTAAAAAAAAAAAAATCTCTTTTTCTCTGCTTCTCTCTAGGGTAGCATTTAAGTTCCCAGATATTTAAAGGACAGTGCAAAGGAGTGTTGATCTGTCATTCCTTACTTGCCAACACTGACATCTGCTGAATGTCTCATCCTGTCTGGTCCTCAGATGTCGTTATCTCACCAGGATGGCGTCTGTTGAGATGCCCACATCCCCATCTAGTCCTTGGTCACAATCTCTTGTGACATTTTGCACATGCTGTACCCTTTGGCAAAACCCCTTGGTTAACTGGTTTTCTCTTTCAGCTAACTCTAAGGAAGCCCTCTAAGGAAGAGGGGATGTCTAGAAAAATCCAGCTCTTCTCTTAGCCAGCAGGATGCTTGGCAGGGCTCCCCAGGCCCTCTCTGTCCAACAGCATCCCTCTTGGGCTTTTGGGCTGGGTCACAGTAAAGTGGTAATGGGACTTCCGTGAGGGGTCAGCCTCCAGATTTCAGATGGAAAGTTGGCACAGTCTCATCTACTCTCAGATCACTCTAAGCTTATCTAGGAATCTGGAGTTAATCCAAAAAGGGTAGGTGAGATATTATCTTCTTATTTTAGAAAAGATAGATAATTATCTTTCTCATTCCCCTCATACGGCACTCATTTTCCACTTGCCCCCTGCCAGGATACCAAAATCTGCAGATGCTCAAGTCCTTTCTATAAAATGGTGCAGTATTTGCATATAACCCACACACATCCCCCTGTATGCTTTAAACCAGCTCTAAATTACTTACAATTCAAAGTAAATGCTGTGTAAATAGAAGTAAATACAGTGTAAATTATATGTAAATAGTTGCCTGTGCACAGCAAATTCAAGTTTAGCTTTTTGAAACTTTCTGGAGTGTTTTTTTGTTTGTTTGTTTTTTTGCGGTACGCGGGCCTCTCACTGCTGTGGCCTCTCCCGTTGCGGAGCACAGGCTCCGGACACGCAGGCCTCTCACTGCTGTGGCCTCTCCCGTTGCGGAGCACAGGCTCCGGACACGCAGGCTCAGCGTCCATGGCTCACGGGCCCAGCCGCTCCGTGGCATGTGGGATCTTCCCAGACCGGGGCACGAACCCGTGTCCCCTGCATCGGCAGGCGGACTCTCCACGACTGTGCCACCAGGGAAGCCCTGGAATTTTTTTTTTTTTTTTTAATATTTTTGATCTGCAGTTGGTTGAATCTGTGGATGTGGAACCTGTGGATACGGAGAGCCAGAGAGCCTAAGAGCCTGAGGTATGTTCCTCCCCCAAGTGCCTGCGGCATCAATGGAACAACAACAAAGAAACCAAGTATACCAGAACCAGGAAGAGAAGCCCCTTCCTCCTTCAGTTTCCCTCCAGCACCCTCTACTGGCAATGTTTCACATGGTGCCAGTGGCGAAGAAGAAATCCTTACAGAGTTTAGTTCCATTAACACAGAGGAAGCACAAAAGGTGAATTTGGAGCTGAGAGGCAATAAGTTGATAACTGACATGTGGATGATGTACAGCGTTCATGTGATCAACTGGGTGTTATCACAGTCTGTAGAAGAACATTGATTGAGAGTCTGTTGGGTACTGGGCACTGTGGCATGTGCTAAGGGTATAATGAGGAATATGATAGACCAAAATATCTGCCCTCCTGGAGTCTGCATATGCGATTGGGGCAGGCATAGATTGCCTGACAATAAATAAGTAAACAACCAAAAAAATACAGATAACAATCGGTGCTATGATAAAAGTAAACAGGGGACTATAATAGAAACTAAGAAGGAGTCCTTTTTAGAATGGGCTGACAGGGGAGACCTCTCCGAGGAGGTGACAGAAATTATGAATGACTTTGAAATGGGCAAAAAAGATTACTAGGTCTCTTGTCTGGGGCACCCTTCAAGTTATTCTCTGCCTGTCATTATCTTTAAACTATTTTACAACTCTGTAAATTGTAGATAAACAATGCAATGCAAAGGAATGTTAACTATGGACATGTAAGTGGATTTTTCCTGTGAAAGTTAAATTGATTTCCCTCCCCCCAACCCTTCTGTAGAAGTGTTTTGCATATATTAAGCAAATTTACTTTTAGCATTCCTGATGGCCTACATGTATAACTGCTCTTTGGAATCTCCTTTTATTTTATTGTAACATCGTACTGGTTCCCTCATTAATTAACAAGGTTAGTGAAATCTTTGACATGTGTTCATTTTATATTCATATGAGAATGACATTAAAAAAATGACGATCCTGGGGGGAAGGCAAAATGGGTAAAGGGGGTCAACTGTATGGTGATGGATGGAAACTAAACTTTTGGTGGTGAGCACACTGTAGTATATACAGAAGTCAAAATATAACATTATACACGTGAAACTCATATAATGTTATAAACCAATGTTACTCCAATTTAAAAAAAGATCCCTAACACATTTAAATTCAATCCCCCCAAAGACTCCAGTGCTGGGGGGTTACTCAGCCAGGGACTACTAGCCTAATATTCACATCACATCAAGACTGAGGGAGCTGATCACACTGTCTACTCCTTCATTATTTGTGTGTTGATAACACATGCCTAAAATCAGCTCTACAAGACAGGGTCAAGGGAGAATACAGGCTTTCAATTTAGAGGCTGACACAGCTTTATCAAGGGTGCTCATGAAATCAAAGAGATACTGATTTTTCTAACATTGTGGGCAGTTAAAAGAACGTTTAATAGGACTCTTCATAGATATTTTTGAGCCCATGACAGGGCTGTGCTTATAGAATCCTAGAATTTTAAAGTAGTATAGCAAACTTAGAAATCTAGTTCAATCCCCCCATTTTACATATGAATTAAGCAAGCCAGGAAAGCCTAGATGACTAGCTCAAGATCATTAACTAATTAACGGCGAGCTGAGATATAACCCAGTGTCTTCCTCTTAGTCCCATACTCTTTCTACCACCAGGATGTTGGAGCCAACCAGAATTTCACAAGAGTTTCCCAGCAATGCTCCCCATCCCTTCTTTCCTTCTTCATACATATACACTCACTCTGAAAAAGAAAGGGAGTGGTGATGTCAGTGATGGTATGTGATAAGGAAAGAGCTTTGGGCTCAGAAACAGTCTTGGTTTTTCATCTGGTTTTACTACGTATTTGTATTTCTGAGCTTTAGTGTCTTCATCGGCAAAGTGGGCACAAACTATTATTAAATAATAATAAGCTGCCTTATAAGATTATTCTGAGGGTTAATAATAACCTATATTAAGTGCCTGGCATATAGTAGGTGCTCAATAAGTCATAGCTTTTATTAAATGCTTACAAAAATCTATTAAAGTAACAACCTACATGCCATAAAAAACCTTTACTCTTTGAGGAATGCACAGTTGACAGTACTGACATTTTCATAATGTTAGTACTTTCATGTGTAAATGAAAGTTATACACCCACCCACATACAGCCGTCTGTTAAAAAAAAAAAAAAATCTTTATTGAATGGACAACTGGCAAACATAAGCCAACTCCACACAAATCAATATTCTCTACCTCCCACTCTTTCACTTAGATGCTTAAAATAATTCTTATGTCTTTAGACAAAATCTGCTTAATTTTTTTCGTTTGTTTTTGTTTTAATATTTATTTATTTATTTGGCTGTGCCAGGTCTCAGTTGCGGCATGCAGGATCTTTAGTTGTGGCATGCGGAATCTTTTTTATTTTTATTTATTTTATTTTATTTTTATTTTTATTTTTTTTTTGCGGAACGTGGCCCTCTCACTGTTGTGGCTTCTCCGGTTGCGGAGCACAGGCTCCGGACGCTCAGGCTCAGTGGCCATGGCTCACGGGCCCAGATGCTCCGCGGCATGTGGGATCTTCCCGGACCAGGGCACGAACCCACGTCCCCTGCATCGGCAGGTGGACTCTCAACTACTGCGCCACCAGGGAAGCCCTGTGGGATCTTTTTTAGTTGCAGCATGCAAGCTCTTAGTTGTGGCATGCAGGATCTAGTTCCCTGACCAGGGATTGAATCCAGGCCCCCTGCATTGGGAGCACAGAGTCTTAACCACTGGACCACCAGGTTAAGTCCCAGAATCTGCTTACTTTCAAACTGCCTAAAATGAAACATGAACTAGAAACACTGTATTTTTACAAGTACAGTAGGCCCTGGAATATGAGGCAATCCAAATGAGCACACAGCTCTGTTTGCCACATCCTCTGCAAAAGTGATGGGGCCCTGGGTGTGGTAATTAACCAAGGCTCATCCCCACTGATAAAAATAACTGTTTAATACTTCATAGTGAACAACAGGTTTTCATATACTATATAATCTTAAATGTTCTTAAACTAAAAAGAAGATGCTATGCCCTCCCTACAGCAACAAAAGCAGGGTTAGGGAAGACTATCCAGACATATTGGCTCACTGGAGGACTAAATTTACATTACAGCTGTATTAGTTTGCTAGAGCTGCTGTAGTGATGTACCACAAAATGAGTGGCTTAGAACAACAGGAATTTATCGTCTCACAGTTCTGGAGGCCGGAAGTCTGAAATCAAAGTGTTGGCAGGGCCATTCTCCCTCTGAAGGCACTAGGGAAGGATCTGTTCCAGGCCACTCTCCTAGCTTCGAATAGGTCCTTGGTTTGTGACAGCATAACTCCAATCTTCACATGGCCTTCTCTCTGTGTGTGGGTCTGTGTTGCATCCAAATTTCCCCCTTTTTAAGATACCACTCATTGGATTTGGTCCCCTAATGACCTCATCTTAATTTGATCATCTGCAAAAACCTTATTTCCAAATAAGGTCACATTCACAGGTACTAGGGCTTATATGAATTTTAGTGGTACACAACTCAATCTATAACAACCACCTCAAAGGTGGTTGTAGTGAGCAGCAGATTCTAAAGAAGAGCATTTCATAGAGGGAAAAATAGAACATATAAAGGCTAAGAGACAGATTGTGAACTCTGTGAGGGCTGAGATATTTGTCTCTTTCTCCCTTGTACCTGCAGCACTTCGAACAGTGCCAGTTTCATTCAGTAAGTGATTATTGAATGAATATAAGGTCATTGCATGCCTAAGGAATGGTATGGCCTTAAGTTCATTGTCCCCAGGAAGGTAGGCAAAGGCCCTATTACGAAGAGCCCTGAAAACCACACAAAGTATAAGAAACTAGGGCTGACATGTTGACGATATTAAGGAATTCCACGGATGCCTGGCACCCGCCCCGCCAGTTACTCCTCTTGCAAGAGTACCATAACGCGAGGGCCGCAAGAAGAAGGGCGCCAGCTCTACACACTCCAAAGTAGACCTGGGTTCTCCAGCTAAAGCTGGATGGAAGCACATGGTTTGGGCTCCAAGTCTACGTGGAGCCTCCTACTTTGCTCTTTCCAACCCATCCTGACCTCACTCCCCGCCCGGCCACCCCGCCGACTCCTGGAAGACACCAGGCTGTCTCCAGGGCTCCGTGTACCCCGCGGGAGGAATCCCGGCGCGCGCTCCATTCCCCCGGCCCCGCCCTCCTTCCCACTGGAACGCAGCGAGAGCGCAAGCGCGCCTTCCAGAGCAGAGCGCGCGCTCGCGAGCTCCCCGCATACCCGTGCTCATCCGGGTCTCGGCGAACCTCAGCCAATGGTGGACGTTCACGGCCCTCGCGGGCGGGGCTAAGCCTTCCCTCACATGGGGCCTCTGCTCACAGTGGGCGCTTCCAGGCAACACCAACCAGTCAGCCGAGAACAGGGGCAGAGGCAGAATGTCTAGCGTCTGGGCGAGGATCGACGGTTTTGAGATGGAGCAGCTGTCGCCCCGTAGAAGCGACTGAAGTGCAAACAGATTCCCCAGAGCCGCTGTAGTAAACACACTTCAGAAACGTGAGGTGCCGGTGGTCACGTGGGGAGTGCCCCCTCCAATGAGGAGCCGAGGGCGGGGCCGAGGCCGCTGACGCGGCGGTGGCGGCGGAGTCACCCGGCCAGCCTCGGGACCGGTCACCGGCCGGCAACCGTCCAGCGGCCTCGACCGTCGCCTCCGTGCTCCGTCCTCACTCCTCTTTCCCGGGCCGAGAGGCAGCGTGGCCGACAGTGGCTGAATTCTCTCTCATTCCTGTCGGCGGTTCGCCTCAGGCGAGCCGTCTGCTCCTCGGGGGCCGCCTCGGTGGGGCTAGGTTTCCGTGACGAACCTCCTGGGGCTGTCCGCGCCCGCTCGGGCCGTCGTGTCGGCTCGGTTTTGTGGAACTTGCTCACCCTCCGGCGGTCCGGGGCCCTCGAAGTTATGCGTCTCGTCCAGGAGGTGGCGGCGGGTGCCGGCTCCTAAAGGCGTCACACCCGGACTCCGCTGACTGGGCAACCTCCATTCATCTTCCAGCTGCGCCGCCAGCGCCCTCTCCCTCTCCCGTCCCCTCCTCGGACTCATTTTTTCCTTCCCGCCCCTCTGCCGCGCTTTCCTCACTCCTTGGGTGCGGTGATTCTCCTGCGACCGGAGGTGTCGGTTATGAGCCGGACACCCCTGCCCTGAATTTCTCCGCGGAGGAGCTCGGCGGCACCCCGCCACCCGCCGCGTCCCCGGGATGGGGGTGAATGCTGTGCACTGGTTCCGAAAGGGGCTTCGGCTTCACGACAATCCCGCCCTGAAGGAGTGTATTCAGGGCGCCGACACCATCCGCTGCGTCTACATCCTCGACCCCTGGTTCGCCGGCTCCTCCAATGTTGGCATCAACAGGTGGCGGTGAGTCAAAATCCCGTGGGAAATTGGTTTCGCTGTTTGATGAATCAAGACTTCACATGCGATCGGCCAGACCTGAGAATTTAGACCTGGCACCGGCTTGCCTATGCCGTTTTAATTACTGCAGGTGCTTTAAGTATTAAATAGAACGGATTTAATAGTCCTCTGGCCAGAGAGTGCTGTGCTGGCAGCCTGGAACACCTTGGCCTTAAGGTGTGAGTTGCGTGGCTCTGCGCTAATGGGAACTCTTCCCCTGGATTTATGGAATGCTTAGTGCTGGAGTTAAAGAAACACCCTTCCAGTTCTCAGTGGCCCGTGGGTTGATTTCCTTGCCCTCTTTGTGGCGTTTGAAGGGATTGCGGTTTTTAATGTTTACGTTTGTGTGTGTGTAGTTAACTCATAGTATGGAGAAAATCATTCATTCAGTAGAGTCGCCTCCAAATCCGGTTTTCTTCCACCATGAGGTTGCCACAGGCAAAGCAAGGGAAACATTTCTCTTTGCTCGGCTCTCCCTCTCCACTCCTCCTTGTGGTTGACTAGACAAGCACAGTTTTTCTTTCTAGGCAATGTATAATCCTTCTAGGATTCAGAGCACTGGAAGAAATCTTAGAGAAGCTTTATGATCTTTTCCTGAAACGCCAGGCTAGAGGATTGTTAGGCCCCCTGGTGGAAATGAAACCGTTCTTTCAACAGATTATTGATCACCTACTGTATACCAGGCACTGCTTTAAACACTAGGGATACGGTAGTGAATGAAACAGATAGAATTTCTTGTCCTTTTCAAGCACATGTCCCAGAAAGCATATAGTATTTAGTGGTGATAAAGGATTTGAAGAAATAGAGATAAAAGGGATGAAAAATACAAGGGGTCGGGGTTGGAGTAGCAGTTTAAAATATGGTGATAGGGAAAAACTCAGAGAAAGTGACAGTTGAGCAAGATGATGAAGCAAGTAATGGATTACAGATACCTAGGGAAAAGTATTCCAGGGAGAAGGAACAGTAAGAGAAAAGGGCCTGAGGTGGAAATATGCTTAACCTTTGGAAGGAACAGCAGAAGAAACCAATATGGCTGGAGCAGAATAAGTGAGAGGAAAAGTAGTAGATGAAGTCAGAGATGTAATAGGGCCAGATTGAGTAGAGCTTTATAGGCAGTTGTCACGATTTGGGCTTTTACTCACAGCAAAGTGGGAATAATTGTAGGATTATGAGCAGAGAAGTGATGTGATTTGATGTAAGAATTTTAAAAAACTTCTCTGGCTGCGGTTCTGAGAACAGATTCAAATTGTGGGATGGAGGTGGACAAAAAGCAGTAAGAGCAGTTAGGAGTCCATTGCATTCATCCAGGTGAGATATGATAATGACTTGGACCATAGTGATTGTGGACGTGGCGACAAGTAGTCAAGTGCTGAGTATATTTTGAAGGCAGGATTCACAGAATTTATTGACAGATTGGATATATGGTGTGAGAGAAAGAGAAGGAATTAGGAATGATTTCAGAATTTGACTTGAGGGGCTTCCCTGGTGGCGCAGTGGTTGAGAGTCCGCCTGCCGATGCAGGGGATACGGGTTCGTGCCCCGGTCTGGGAAGATCCCACAGCCGCAGAGCGGCTGGGCCCATGAGCCATGGCTGCTTAGCTTGCATGTCTGGAGCCTGTGCTCCGCAACGGGAGAGGCCACAACAGCGAGAGGCCCGCGTACCGCAAAAAAAAAAAAAAAAAAAAAAAAAAATTGAGAAACTAGAAGGATGGAACTGCTCTTTGCTAAGTGGTCAGTTGAAGAAGCCATTGAGCGGGTGATTTGAGTTCTCTTTTGAATTTGGTTAAGTTTGAAATGTTTATTACACATCCAGGTAGAGATAGCAGATACATAGTTGGATATATCTGGAGTTAAGGACAGAGATCCAGGCAGGAGGTATAAATTAGAGAGTCATCACTTTATAGGTAACTTTTAAAGCCATTTATTAATCCATTCAGTCATTGAACAGATAGATGGCATGCATGTACTACATGTCAGACACTTTTAGGTGCAGGGCATTCAGTATAAACAAAATAGCTAAAAAATCCCTATCTTGTTGAAGCACATTCTGGTAGAGCCATGAGACTATATGAGAACATTAAGAAAATGAGTGTAGATAGAGAAGAGAGGCGGTTCAAGAACTGAGCCTTGGGTACTCAAATGTGTTGAAATTGTGGACCTGTGGAAGAACCAGCATAGGAGTTTGAGAAGGAACATCTAGGAAGATAAGAAAACCCAGAAGAGTATGGTGTCTTGGAAGCCAAGTAAAGAAGGAGAGAGAGTGTTTCAAAGAAAATGTTTTACCTTTGTCAAGTTGCTGGTCAAGTGAGATGAGGACTGAAAATTAAAAATCATATTTAGCATTTTGAGATCATTCATAATCACGACTAAAGTGGTTTCAGTACTGTCAGAGACAAAAGCCTTTTGGGAATGGCTTGAGAGAGGCTGAGAGAAGATGGGAGACAACTCATATAGATAGCACTTTTAAGAAGTTTTCCTCTAGGGGGATCAGAGAAATGGTGTAGTTCCTGGAGGAGAACATGAAGTCAAGAGAGGATTTTTTTTTTTTTAAGATGGGAGAAATTACAGCATGTTTGTGTACTGATGGGAATTATATAGCAACTCTATGTAAAACACTTTCCTTAGCAGAATTGGTGTCAAAGTTGATTCTGGAAAAAGATAATAAATGTTATATATTTTAATCTATTAATATCTTAACAATATAGTAATGATTCCCTTTTCATAAGATTGTTAGGAGGATTAAATTAGTTTAAAAATGTTAAATGCAGGCTTCCCTGGTGGCGCAGTGGTTGAGAGTCCGCCTGCCAATGCAGGGGACACGGGTTCGTGCCCGGCTCTGGGAAGATCCCACATGCCGTGGAGCGGCTGGGCCTGTGAGCCATGGCCGCTGAGCCTGCGTGTCCAGAGCCTGTGCTCCGCAATGGGAGAGGCCACAACAGTGAGAGGCCCGCGTACCGAAAAAAAAAAAAAGTTAAATGCTTAAAATGTGAGTGGTAGTAGTAAGTGCTTATTTGCTATTTGCTCTTAAATTGGAAGTCCTAGGTAAATAATATCTAGTTAAATGCCTACAGTCAGTTTCTTCTAGAGTACTTTATAAGTCTATAAAACCTAGACTATAAAATTCTGTAGATTAGGGGTTTTATATTGCTTTACTTTGTACATCCAGCAACTCACATTGTTAAATAATGAGTGAAATAAAACTCGTAAGCATAATAGGAATAGTCCCATATTTTCCTTTTTAAAAAGGATTTTTTTTAAACTACTAAATATTGCCCTTGATGAGTAACAGATAAAGATGTAAATAATGAAGAGAGACAAGACTGTTTTCTTCCACTGAAGTCTTATAAAAAGGAGGGACAGATTTTATTTAATTTGTTCTCATAGCACCAACTACAGTGCTTTTCATATAGTAGTAACTCAGTTACTGTTTGTTAATGAAGTGACTTCCAGGAGTCAATAATTTTATGTTTAAACAACTTTATTAATTTACTCATTGACAGTAGAATAAGGTGCAAATTCCTTAGCTTGGCATTCAGGCTGTCTTGTGGGTTTCTGTCTTCTTTCCTTTGTGCCGTTTCCTTTAATCAACAGTATTTCCTAGATTTTTGGATTTAACAGAAAAACAAATTTTTAAAAATTTATTTTGCCTAAGTAAATTAACAGAACTACCTTTTGATGTTGCCATCCTTTCATTTAAAGCAACTAGAGAAAGAAGAACAAACAAAACCCAAAATTATCAGAAGGGATGAAATCATAAAGATCAGAGCAGAAATAATTGAAATAGAGACTAAGAAAACAGTAGAAAAGATCAATGAAACTAAAAGCTGGTTCTTTGACAAGATAAACAAAATTAATGAACCTTTAGCCAGACTCATCAAGAAAAAAAAGGGAGAGAGCCCAAATCAATAAAATTAGAAATGAAAAAGGAGAAGTTACAATGGACACCACAGAAATACAGAGGACCATAAGAGACTACTACAAGCAACTATATGCCAATAAAATGGACAACCTGGAAGAAATGAACAAATTCTTAGTAAGGTGCAATCTCCTAAGACTGAACCAAGAAGAAATAGAAAATATGAAGAGACTAATTACAAGTACTGAAATTCAATTGGTGATTAAATAACTCCCAACAAACAAAAGTCCAGGACCAGATGGCTTCACAGGTGAATCTACCAAACATTTAGAGAAGAGTTAACACCTGTCTTTCTGAAACTATTCCAAAAAACTGCAGAGGAAGGAACACTTCCAAACTCATTCTATGAGGCCACCATCACCCTAATACCAAAATCAGAAAAAGATACCACAAAAAAAATTACAGGCCAATATCACTGATGAACATACATGCAAAAGTCCTCAGCGAAATACTAGCAAACTGAATCCAGTCGTACATTAAAAGGATCATACATCATGATCAAGTGGGATTTATCCCAGGGATGCACAGATTTTTCAGTATCCACAAATCAATCAGTATGATACACCACATCAACAAATTGAAGAATAAAATCCATATGATCATCTCTGTAGATGCAGAAAAACCTTTTGATAAAATTCAACATCCATTTATGATAAAAACTCTCCAGAAAGTGGGCATAGAGGGAACATACCTCAACATACTAAAGGCTGTATATGACAAACCCACAGCTAACATAATCAATGGTGAAAAGCTGAAAACATTTCCTCTAAGATTAGGAACAAGACAAGGATGTCCACTCTTGCCACTTTTATTCAACGTGGTTTTGGAAGTCCTAGCCACAGCGATCAGAGGGGAAAAAAGAAATAAAATGGAGCCAAATTGGAACAGAATAAGTAAAACTGTCACTGTTTGTGGATACATAGAAAATCCTGAAGATGCAACCAGAAAAATACTAGAGCTTATCAATGAATTTGGTAAAGTTGCAGGATACAAAATTAATATGCAGAAATCTGTTGCATTTCTATACAATAACAATGAAAGATCAGGAAGAGAAATTAAGAAAACAATTGAATTCACCATCACATCAAAAAGAATACAATACCTAGGAATAAATTGACCTAAGGAGGCAAAAGACCTGTACTCCAAAAACTGTAAGACCCTGATGAAAGAAATTGAAGATGACACAAACATATGGAAAGATGTACTGTATTCTTGGATTGGAAGAATCAATATTGTCAAAATGACTATACTACCCAAGTCACTCTACAGATCAAATTAATAATGGCATTTTTCACAGAACTAGAACAAAAATTTTTTTAATTCGTATGGAAACATAAAAGACTGTGAATAGCCAAAGCAATCTTGAGAAAGAAAAATGGAGCTGGAGGAATCATGCTCCCTGACTTCAGACTATACTACAAAGTGACAGTAATCAAAACAGTATGGTACTGGTACAAAAACAGAAGAATAGATCAATGGAACAGGATAGAAAGCCCATAAATAAACCCACACACCTATGGTCAATTACTCTACAATAAAGGAGGCAGTAATGTGCAATGGAGAAAAGACAGTCTCTTCAATAACTGGTGCTGAGAAGACAGGACAGCTACATGTAAAAGAATGAAATTAGAACATTCTTTAACACCATACACAAAAATAAACTCAAAATGCATTAAAGACCTAAATGTAAAATTGGATATTATAAAACTCTGAGAGGAAAACATAGGCAGAACACTCTTTGACATAAATGATAGTAATATCTTTTTGGATGTGACTCCCAGAGTAATGGAAATAAAAACAAAAATAAACAAATGGGACCTAATTAAACTTAAAAGCTTTTGTACAGCAAGGGAAACCATAAACAAAACAAAAAGACAACCTACAGAATGGGAGAAAATATTTGCAAATGATGTGACCGACAGGGAATTTATCTCTAAAATACACAAACAGCTCATACAGCTCAATATCAGAAAAAACAAACAACCCAATCAAAAAATGGGCAGAAGATCTAAATAGACATTTCTCCAAAGAAGGCATACAGATGGCCAAAAGGCACATGAAAAGATGCTCATCATTGCTAGTTATTAGATAAATGCAAATCAGAACTACAATGAGGTATCACCTCACACCAGTCAGAATGGCCATCATCAAAAATTCTACAAACAATAAATGCCGGAGAGAGTGTGGAGAAAAGGGAACCCTCCTACACTATTGGTGGGAATGTAAATTGGTACAGCCACTATGGAGAATGTATGGAGGTTCCTTAAAAAACTAAAAATAGAGCTACCATATGATCCTGCAATCCCACTCCTGGACATATATCTGGAGAAAACCATAATTCGAAAAGATACATGCATCCCAATGTCCGTAGTAGCACTATTTACAATAGCCAAGACCTGGAAACAACCTATATGTCCATTGACAGATGAATGAATAAAGAAGATGTGACACAGACACACACACACACACACACACACACACACACACACACACACACACACACACACTGGAATATTACTCAGTCATAAAAAAATGAAATAATGGCATTTGCAGCAACACGGGTGGACCTAGAAGATTATCACGCTAAGTGAAGTAAGCCCGGCAAAGACAAATATTGTATGATATCACTTATATGTGGAATCTAAAAAAAAAATTATACAAATGAGCTTATATGCAAAACAGAAATAGACCCATACACATAGAAAACAAACGTATGGTTACCAAAGGGGAAGGGGGGAGGATAAATTAGGAGTTTAGGATTAACATATATACACTACTATATATAAAATAGATAACCAACAAGGACCTACTATATGGCACAGAGAACTATACTCAATATTTTGTAATAACCTATAAGGGAAAAGAATCTGAAAAAGAACATATATATGTATGTATGTATATATATACACACAAACACACATATATATAGTTATAATTGAATCACTTTGCTGTATACCTGAAACTAACATAACATTGTAAATCAACTATACTTCAATTAAAAAAAAAGGGTGCTCCACTATTTAGACATGGGAACAATGTAAATTTCCATCAACATATGAATGGATAAAGAAGATGTGGTACACACACACACACACACACACACACACACACACACACACACACACTCATATACTGGAATATTACTCAGCCATAGAAAAGAATGAAATAAGGTCACTTGCAGCTACATGGATGGACCTAGAGGTTATCCTACAAAGCAAAGTAAGTCAGAAAGAGAAAGACAAATAACATATGATATCATTTGTATGTGGAAGCTAAAATATGACACAAATGAACTTATTTACAAAAGAGAAACAGACTCACAGACATAGATAACAGACTTGTGGTTGCCAAGGTGGAGGGGGGTGCAGGAGAGGGTTGGATTGGGAGTTTGGGAATAGCAGATACCAACTACTATATATAAAATAAAGAAGAAGGTCCTACTGTATAGCACAGGGAACAATATTCAATATCCTGTAATAAATCATAATGAAAAAAATATGAAAATAATATATATGTAACCAAATCACTTTGCTGTACACCAGAAACTAACACAACATTGTGAATCGAATATACTTCAGTTTTTAAAAAAGGGGTGCTTTAACATTAAAAAAAAGTTTGAAGGACATTGTTACAAAATAAAAGACAGTTCTTTGATTTTGAATAAATTAAGCTTTATGAAAATTCACTTTGCCCCATTTGATCTCAGACCAGTGAAAACTTTATCGTGAATTTGTCATCTTTGGATTTGAGTAATTTATAATATTTCAATTCCTTCCTTCACTTATTTCTTGTTAAAGTTATGTGACACAAAAACTTATATGTGAATGTCCATAGAGTTACTATTATTCATAATAACCAAAAGGTAGAAACAACCTAAATGTCCATCTGTTGATGAATGGCTAAACACAATATGATATATCGGTACAATGGAATATTATTCAATCATAAAAAGGAGTACTGATACATGCTACAACATGGATGGACATGAAAACATTATGCTAAGTGAGGAAGCCAGTCACAGTATCCCACATGCTGTTTGATTCTATTTATATGAAATGTCTGCAATGGGTAAGTATGTAGAGATAGAAAGTAGATTAGTGGCTTCTTCGGTCTGGTGGGGGAGGGGTTGTGGGAGTTGAGCTAAGCGGCATGGGGTTTCTTTTTGAGGTGATGAAAATGTTCTAGAAGGTGATGGTTGCACAACTTTGTGAACATACTAATAACCACTGAATTGTACATGTTGAAAAATAAGCAAAACCCCGGAACCCTACTCACCTCTTTAAGGCCCAGTCCAAATGATGCCATTTTCAATATACCTTTCTTTATCATCTTGTCTGGTTGATGAACAGTCTTGTGAGCTCTTATATCATTTTTTTGATACTGCTTATATCATCCTTAGTAATTACTTCTTTCATTTGTAAATATTGATATAGTTCTCATATATTCATTTCTCCCCTGTTTAACAGATTGCACCTCTTCTTCCTAAAGAGAAGATACCATTCATTTAATCAGAGTTCATCTGGGGTTCATATTCATGGCAGGCACTATTCTTGGTACTGGGGATACAACAATGAATAAACAGAAAAAGTCCCTGCCTTGAGAAGCTTCTAGTATAGGAAGAAAAACAGACAATAAAACAAACATGTCAGGTGGTGGTAATTGTAATGGAGAGAAATAAAGCAGAATGTGAGAACAGAGACCTAAATGAAGGAGAAAAAAGCTATGGAAGTATCTGGGGGAAGAGCCCTGTGTATTCTTCACAATGTCTAGCATCATGTCTTGTACAAAGTAGGCATTTGGTAATTATCTTTTAAATTTTCTTTGTTAAGTCTAGGATTTGGGAGAGGGGCAGTTACTTCCCTTAACTTAGATGCTAACGTGTAACAAACTCATAATTTGGAAAAATAATTTTTAACGAACAGATTACTTTTGATATTTAAACTTAAACGTTTATTACACAGTTGATGCTGTCACATGAGAGTCTCTTAATTTTCAGTAACCGAATCTATAAATGTATCCACATCCTTAGTTATTCTTCCTTCTACTGTATGACTTCAGTGAAAGAGATATTGCTTACCCTATTCAAAACCAGTATCTTTTCTCCATTGTATATTCTTGCCTCCTTTGTTGTAAATCAATTGACCATAAGTGTCTGGGTTTATTTCTGGGCTTTCTATTCTGTTCCATTGATCTATGTGTCTGTTTTGTGCCAGTACCATATTGTGTTGATTACTATAGCTTTGTAGTATCATCTGAAGTCAGGGAGCATGATTCCTCCAGCTCTGGTCTTTCTCAAGCTTTTCAGGGTCTTTTGTGTTTCCGCACAAATTTTAAAATTATTTGTTCTAGTTCTGTGAAAAATGCATTGGTATTTTGATAGGGGTTGCATTGAATCTGTAGAGTGCCTTGGGTAGTATGGTCATTTTAACGATATTGTTTCTTCCAATCCAAGAACACAGTGTATCTCTCCATCTGTTTGTGTCATCTTGAATTTCTTCCATCAGTATCTTATAGTTTTTGGAGTACAGGCCTTTTGCCTCCTTAGGTAGGTTTATTCCTAGGTATTTTATTCTTTTTGATGTGATGGTAAATTCCACTGTTTCTTTAATTTCTCTTTCTGATCTTCCTGTATTAGTGTATAGAAATGCAACAGATTTCTGTGTGTTAATTTTGTATCCTGCAACCTTACCAGATTCATTGATGGGCTCTAGTAGTTTTCTGGTGGTGTCTTTAGGATTTTCTAATTTGAAAAGATACATGCATCCCAATGTTCATAGCAGCATTGTTTACAATTGCCAAAATATGGAAGCAACCTAAGTGTCCATCAACAGCTGAATGGATAAAAATGGATAAACAAGATGTGGTGTGTGGTGTATGTATACACACACACACACACACACACACACACAATGAAATACTATACAACCATAAAAAAGAGCGAAAATTTGCCATTTCCAGCAACATGGAGAAACTTGGAGGGTATTACGTTAAGTGAAATAAGTCAGACAGAGAAAGACAAATACTGTATGATATCAGCTATATATGGAATCTAAGAAATACAACAAACTAGTGAATATAACAAAAAAGAAACAGACTCACAGATATAGAGAACAAACTAGTGGTTACCAGTGGGAAGGGGGAGAGGGATAATAGAGGGGTGGGGGAGTGGGTGGTAAAAAGTGTTGGGTGTAAGATATGCTGCAAGGATGTATTGTACAACATGAAGAATATAGCCAATATTTTATAATAAATGTAAATGGAGTGTAACCTTTAAAAATTGTATAAAGTAAAATAAAATAAATGCCTTTAAAAATCCCAATATCTTCATCTGTACTCTGTAAACTTTGTTAGCTTTATTGAGGTATAATTGACAAATTGAAATTGTATATATTTAAGCTGTAAGATAGGTTTTTTGATATATGTATTCATCGTGAAGCTCATTTTTGATTATTCACTTTCACCTTTTCTTTAACGCTGTCCTCTTTTTTAAGTTGCTTCTAATCAACATTTAAACATGCTTAAAACCAAATTCTATAAACAAACAAACAACAAAAAAAAACCCAAACAGGAACAAAACCTACCCTTGACATTCCTCTCCTGAAACTATGTTTCTCAGTTCCTTTATAGCCACACTTCCTGAACAAGATGTCTAAATAGTGACTGACTTCATTTCTTTATCTTCTACTCACCCTTGAACCCACTCCAAACTTGCTTTTACCCGCCCCCACCCCCTTCTCCACCAAAACTGTTTTCATCCAAAGGATACCTTAAAACTTTTCATTCCTGGACGTTTTACTGTTTGACACATTTGACTACACGTTCCTCTTCTTCCCTCTGCTTTGGTCAGAGGACTCTCCTATGTTTGTTTTTCCTGCCAGAGCTATTAGTGTTCTTCCTTGACTTCTCTTTTTCTGTTCAACCCTTAAATGCCCTTAAGTCTGTAATCTCCACCCTCTTTTCCTCATTCCTAGGTAATCTTCTCTCTTCATAAAGTCAGTTACAAATCTATATGCCCAGAATGCACAAATTAGTATTTGCAGCCCAGATCTCTCACCTGACCCCCAGATATGTGTCCACTATATATAGATTCCCTCCATATTTGAATGTATTATATTACCTTAAACTCAATTTGTTCAAAACAGAGTTCATCTTTTCCCTTACCTCTTTCTCAAAAACAAACAAAAAACTCCAAACTGACTTTTCTTTTGTTTCTTATCTTCATAAATAATACTGCCATTTGCCCAGTTGCTCACAGAGTTTACATATTAGGTTGTTAATTATGTATTCATTTATTCTACAAATAAATGTGTGTCCATACTGTGTGCCAATCACTTTGCTAATTTCTGTGGATAAAATGGTAGTCAACAGATAAATTCTCTGTCCTCAGGGAGTTTACAATGTAGAGACAGATTTATTCAGGAATAAAGTAATCATGGAAGTACATTCTTCTATCTCCATTGCCACTTTAGCCCATACCACTATCCTTTTTGTGTAGATTTTTCATAGTTTACAAATCATTGTTCCCCTCACCCTCCTCTAATTCATCCTTTACACAACAACCAGAGTCATCTTTTAAAATTGTTAATCTGATCATGTCCTTTGCTATTTTAAAATCCTTCAATGACATTTATTTACCCTTACGTAAGGGTTCAAAAAGCCATAGCGTGGTTTAAAATCTCTACGTTATCTGGTCTTCTGCTTCTTTTCCCAGCCTCCAGGGATTGCCTCACTGAGGCATTTGAACTAAGCATTGAAGTATGAGATGGATTTTATAAAAAGAGAAAAGAGGGAAGGGAATTGCAACCAGAGGGAAGAAAATTCCAGACTGAGGAAAAAACGTGAGGGAAGGCACTGTATTCTGATACTGGCGAGGAGGTTGATGTAACCGAATCATATCATGCATAAAAAGATAGGTGGTGTTGTTTAGCACTCTTGGTTCAGTGCTTTTAGATGGTTGCCTGACTTAGACGAGCTTAAGCAGAAAGACAGTTTATTGGCAGGTGTAATTGAACAATCCAAGGGAAATTGGCTTCAGACATGGGTTGATGCTAGGGCTAAGAAGGGCCAAATTCTCTTTGCATCTCCAAACTTCACTTATTCTGCACTGGGTTTTCAGACAGGCTGTCCTCTGGTGGTAAAACATAGCAATAACAATAGCAGGTATATAGTAAAAAGCATTCGCTTCTGCCCCAGAAGTGTCAGCAAAAGTCTGTGGCATTTCAGTGGCTCTGTTTGGGCCAATTCTGAACCAGTCATTATGAACCTGATTGTCTGAGCTGGAGTTGTTTGCCTCATGGGTGGAATCAGCTTGACTGGACTGAAGTAACTGAAGTAGAATAAGTAGGAAGTAGGTGGATGTCCTAAAACAACAGATGCCTATTATATAAGAACTCAGATCAGAAAGTGGGACCAAGTCAGAAAAACTTTGACCCCTGTTAGGGAACTATAACTTTAGCATCTGAGTGAATGATAGAGAAAAGAGACAATATAGCAGTGAGAAGCTTTATCAACAGTTCAGTTGAAAGATAATATAGACTTGAATTAGGGAAATGGCTGTGAGGAAGGGGAGGGATGCAAGAGAGTAATTGTAGAGGTGCGATGGATAGTTTAGGTGACTGTAAAAGGCAGTTACATAGAGGAGGGTGAGGGAGAGAGTAAAATGTAAGATTCTCATGCTTTATGCCTCTTTGACAATTAGACATTAACTAAGTTAGGGATAGATTATATTTAGATGATGACAAGAGTGAGTTTAGGTCATGATGAATATGAGGTGCTGCTAAGATATCAGCATGGGAAATGGAGAAAACAGAAGTTCAAGTTCAGGGAGTATAGACATTAGAGCTGTGGATATGGGAGTAATTCCTATATAATTAATAGGTGAAGCATGACTGATGATCTTAGAATAAGACCCATCAATACCTTGGAGAATACTGTATTTAAGATGAATAGGAAGTGGTGAAGGAGACTGAAAAGAGAGAGAAAGGGAGTCAGGAAAACAAAGGTGGCAAGAATTTTCCTTCATTGTGCTAAAGAAGGCAGGTTAGGGTGAGTTTTGACAGTTATGCAGGAAAAATTTGTCAAAGACTTGGAAATGGGCAGAAGAAATTACTGTGTATCTGAATGCTGGGCATTGGACCCTCCAGAACCTAGAGGACCCTCCAGGAATTATATTATTTTGATTTAGAGATATATATTTTTGTCCTTGATTGACTAGACTGTTTTACAACTCTGCAAAAAGGCGGCAAAAGTTTCGTTCTAGAAAACTGGTAACAGAACAAATGTTTCCTGCTTATACTAATGCAATTATTCCTGTTCACGCCATGCAAATGAATTTTATAGACTGGGCAATATAAATCTCTGAATGTCAGATTCTCATTTGAACCAGTTTTAACATCTTACTGGTTTCTTCATACATTAATGAGTTAAATAAAATCTTTCCCATATATTCATTTCACATTTGTATGAGAGTCGTGATTTAACCATTTTAAAAATTACACTTTATTACAAAGGCCTTTGGTAAACTTCGGGAAAGCAGCTTCAATGTAGTTGTAAGGACAGAAATCAGATTGTATAGGGTGTTACAGGAAGTGTGTGTGTGTGTGTGTGTGTGTGTGTGTGTGTGTGTGGCTGTTTTAGGGGAGGAGGGTGATGATTGAGGGATTGGTGAAGAGAGTTTTTATGGGAGAGGTAAGACATAAGCTGCATGCACAGGTTCTGGACAGGCTGAGGGAAAGTGAATTTTGGGTAGATCATCAGACTTGTAGTCTAGACAGGATGACAAATAGAAAATAAAATATATAGATAAGGTGAGGCCCGAATGTGTAGTCCTTTTAATGACAGCCTGAAGTGAGTTTAGAACATCTGACTGTCCTAAAACCTAGATACTAATCCCTGCTTTCCTATTCAGTAGCAATTGGGCTGACTTTGGGTAAGTCACTCCTCCTTCATTTTATTCATTCAGTACATGTTCATTAAGAGATTGTTATCTGCCAGGCACTTTGCAAGGCACAAAGATGAAGGTCATAGTTTCTGCCCATAAAGAAACTTTCACACCACTCAAGGACAAATAATTAGAATATAGGATGTTAAATAGGACTTCTGGAGAAATATTCTGGAACTCCTCCTCTCTCAAACCAGTATCTCCCTCCCTCCTACCTCCTACACTTTCCCTCCCCCCAACTCTCTCTCTCTCTCTGTTTCTCCCTCTCACACACACATACACACACACGCACACACGACCTCTACTCCTAATCCTTCCTCCTCCCCCAGGGTTGTCTCTCTTCTGTGCTCCTAAGATTATCCTAATATGAAAAGGGAGATACTAAAAAAAAAGCCCTCTTATCTGATATTGGGACTAACAGTTAGTTATTTGAAAAAGACAAGTGTAAAAAATAACATATAAATGTACATTAATTTGACAGCTTTTGATGTAGGGTGGAATTCTAGGTCTGGATTCTCTGTCTCTCTTCTTTATCCACGTTTACTCCTTAGGTGATTTAATCTAGTCACATACTTGAATACCTCATGCATTTCCTGCCCTGACCTCTATCTTGAGTTACAGACATAGGTATCCAGTATTTTTACTCAGATTCCAAATAAGCATCTTAAACTTAATTTTGTCTCCCTCTCCTCCACCTCCCACTGTTTCTCTGTGTCACATATGGCAACATTCACCTCATTGCTCTGCAGAAACCTAGGAACCATCTTTCCTTCATTGCTTTTTTTCCCTCACAACCCCATCTCTAGTCCTTCAGCAATTACTGTTGCTTTTCTTTCAAAATAATTCCCATATTCATTCAAATCTCACATTTCCACTGCTATCATACTATCCAAGTCACCAACATTTCTTGCAGGACTACTGCAGTAACCTCCTAACTTCTCTACTTCCATTTTTATACCTTCCTTCCCAGTCTCTTCCATGTGGAAGCCAGAGTAGTATTTTAAAAAACCTTAATCAAATCAGGTCATTCCCACGCTCAGAATCCTCCAGTGACTTCCAGGGTATTAGCATTTCTACTTCTCTACCCAAACATTATATTCCCTTATAACTTAACAGGGCTCATTCCTTCAGTATCTCTCCTTAGAGAGGCCTTGTCTGACCATCCTATGTCATTGCCCCTACTCCTTCCCTGAATCTCCCACTTTTCACTTTCTTTCTCCTTGCCCTGTTTTATTTTTCATGGCATTTATTACTACCTGAAATCATTGATTGATTGAATGACTGATTGATTGATTGTTTTATTCCTTCACCAAATTGCACAAGAGAGGGGTTGATTCATTATTGGTTCCTCAGTCCTGTAACACAGTTCTCACTGGGTGGTCTAGGGACGTTTTGGGTTCCCAAGACTCTTTCAGGGTATTTGTGAAGTCAAACTATTTTTGTAATAATACTAAGACATTATATGACTTTCTTACTGTCATTTTCTCATATCTGTAGAGTTGAGTTTTCTAAAAGCTACACGGTAAGTGATGACACTATTGGCTATGATGGCTAATGGAATGTGTGCTGGTGTATTCTTGTGTTTAAAAATTTTTTCAGCTTTAATTTCTCACATGAATGTTGGTTGATATTACCTATAAGACAAAGCTCTATGGGGTTACTCAGTAATTTTTAAGAGTATAAAGGGTCCTAAAGCCAAAAAAGTTTGAGAACTGCTGCCTTAGAACAGCACCTGGCACAGGGTAGGTGTTCATTGTACACTTGTGGATTGAGTGTCTAAATGAATATTGTTCTGCTGAGTTTGCTAATGGAGTTTCATGTTGGCTTTCATGCATAAATAACACTCATAGTATGATATTGCCTATCATTTTCTTTAAAGTTGATTAAAACCTTAAAGACCCTTGTGAAGCAAAGCAGTACAGAATTCCTCTAGTACATTTTTTTCTTCTGATCTATTTTAGCTATCTTATCCACAGATAATTAGAAACTTTTTTGGTGATTTGCCATTTATCAAGCCTTTCTGAAACATTCAATTTAGTTTACTTTTTACACTCATTCAATCAGTTTATATAAAATAATTATGTGATTACAGTAAGAAATTCAGCTGGCATGAACAAGTTTAAATAACACAATTGACTGTTGACATGCCTAGAAGTGTGATTAGAACAATAATCGGATGTAACACAGAGCAAAGCTTGCTTTTCTTAAGCTGAATTTAGCCATGGCCACCAGTTACTCAGTATGGCTTTGTATGTTTCACAGAAGTTATGGAGAGATTGTATGATGTCAGTATGGAAATAGCAAAAATCGTTATTAGTAACATAAAAGCTGTAACTTTTCTTTTTAACTTGATATTTTAAAATTAATTCTGACATTTTTATTCGGTTTGGATTGCATATTTGTTTTTTTTGGTTTTGTTTTGTTTTGTTTTGTTTTTGTGGTATGCGGGCCTCTCACTGTTGTGGCCTCTCCCGCTGCGGAGCACAGGCTCCGGATGCGCCCGCTCAGCGGCCATGGCTCACGGGCCCAGCCGCTCCGCGGCATGTGGGATCCTCCCAGACCGGGACACGAACCCGTGTCCCCTGCATCAGCAGGCGGACTCTCAGCCACTGCGCCACCAGGGAAGCCCTGCATATTTGTTTTAATTGGGCATTAGAGTTTCCTAGAGATGAAAGAAGGAAAAATGCAGTTTTAAAAATGGGATTCTATTGACTCTAGTTATTTTTGCCATTTTTATCTTATCCCAGCTCTCTCCCCTCAGTAGCAACAATAACAACAAACTAATATCTTAACATTTGTGTTTTTTTTCTAGTTTTGCTGTTTTAAGTGATATAAGCCAGCAGGAATTAAAAGGCTATAAATACAATGACTTAATATTAAACTACTGTGCTATAGTATATATGTACTGGCAATCTTTTTACTGTTATTAACATATGATGGGCAGTCAGATTCTAATTTGGGGATTAAAATACCTTTTTTATTATAGGATTTAATAATTATTTTTTTGTAGTGAGGGTCATAATTTTGGTTGATATAATGGGAATAGAAAGGAAAGATTGAATGAAAGGGAAATACTAAAAATGACTTGGCAACATATATGAGAGGTTTTAGAAAAAGAAACAATGATGATTCTAAGTTTTGAAATCTCAGAAAGGGAGATATAAAGTCAGAAGGAGCTAGTTCAGGAGTTAGGATGATAAGCTTGTTTCAAGGTGTACTGTAGTTAAGGAAACAGTAGGATATCCAGGTACAGGTTAACAGGGACTGAAGCTGTGAAGGGAAGTTGGGACTAGATGTATATATATAATTGGAAATAATCCTTTGTGAGGTGGTAATTCAAAATAGAAAATTATGAAAATACTAAAAGAGGGACATAAGAGAAAAAAAGGAATGACAGTCTTTATGATTTTTGAAAAAATATACATGTTAAAATCTTTGTACTCAAAAATTTCTGTTTATAGCAGTAATAATAAGCTTCAAAGGGCCTTTCCCACCCAAAGATGATATATTGACCTATATGCTTTTCTAATAAATTTGTATTTTCATTTATACATAAAAATATCTACAATTTATATTGACACTGAGGTTGAACCTCTAACTTCTTTTTCCCCAATTGAAGGTCATTTCCCCCAAATGGTGTTCAGATGTTCCAACAGTATTTATTGAATAATATCCCCACTGAAATGATATCTTAACCATACACTAAATTTTTTAATATTTTGAGGTCTGTTTCTAGGCTATTTAATTTTCAAAATACGAATTTTTTTCTGATGAAAAATAAATTGTAAATAATTCAAACAATATGAAGAAAGTATCTGGTAATAGTTTAAAAGTATGAAAATATGAATGCATATGTATATTAAGCGTATTTATACATAAACTTTGGTGTCTCTATTCAAAAATGTAAATGATTCATTGTGTATTACTTTGGGAGCTAATTTTGTTAGGTTTTGATAATGGGATCATGTTAGCCTTGTAAAATACTTTATATCCTTTTTATACTCCCTAACATTATAAAAAAGATGAATTCTCTGTTCCATAAGGGTTTGCTAGAATTCACCCATAAAGTCTTTTGGGTTGGGGTCTTTTGGGAGTAGGCAGATTCTTTTTGTAGATAGCTCAGGGTACCTGTGCAGTCCACACACTGTACTGCCAACATCAAAAACCTTGCTAAAAGGATGAATTTTAGCTTCCATTTTAGTAGTTTATGACTCTGTAATCTACTTTTCCTATGGACCGTTTATTGGATTTACAGTCCATACCTGACCCAAACTGTTCCAGTTTGGAATTTGGAAGTTTGGAAAAGGGATACACAAACTCTACTTGGTTGACACTGTGCCTTGACACTGAGCAGTCATAAAAAGCTAGGTATCTTAGCATAGAAAGGTGACTGTAGAAAGAGAAAAACAAGACCATTCATTTCCAAAAAGGAGCAGGTATCCTGGGTTCCTAACATTCCAGAACCCTTAGACTTGACTGTATTTCCTGAGCATAGGTTACCTGAGATACTCCACTATTCTTCCAATTTTCTTTTTTTTTTTTTGCTTGACTTAGTTTCTTTTTGGTCACTTTGATAATTGAATTTGATAATAATTCATATTTTCTTAAAATGTCTACCACTTAATCTAATCACATTTTCATATGTATTGCCAAAGTTGTATACTATATTCTTTTATTTTAATAACCACTGCTGTTATGGTCCCTTTCTTATATTACTAATAGGTATTTGTATAGTTTTCTTTTTTTATTTTTTAGTGAGACTTGACAGATGCTTTTCTATTCTATTGATCTTTTGAAAGCATAGCTCTCACAGAAGGACAAAAGAATATTGCCAAGAGTTACCTCCACAAAATGCATTGACTCAGATAGTTGGGTTCTACCAAACTTTTAAGAACATGTAGCTTCAGTGCTATAAAAAGCACCATTGTGTAGCATGGTAAAAGAAGAGGGAACTATAGTCCAGTATTATTTAGGAATAAAATGTACAAATTTATCAAATAGAATACAAAATCATATTTTAGAAGTATACTCTATTGCATATAGAAAATGCAAGGATAATTCAATATTGAAAATATATTAATATAAATCTCTATATTTAAAGAACAAAGAAAAATCATAAGATCATCTTCATAGATGCTGAAAAGACTTTTGATAAAGTTCAACATCCATTCTGAATAAAAACTAGTGCTAAACCAGTAATAGAAGGCTGCCTCCTTAATACAGTTATATTAAAAAAAATCAGCTCAAAAGCCAGCATCATGCTTAATGAGTAAATTTTGGAAGAATTTCTGTAAAATTGAGAACAAGATACAAATGCTTGTTACCATCACTATTACTATCATTGTGCTAGAGGTACTAACCAGTGAAGTCTAAAAGGTATAACAATGGAAAAGAAGGTAAAAGTATTGTTTTTAGATGATATGATTGTACATCTGAAATGTCCAGGAGAATCAACTGAAAGTGTTATAAATAATAAAAGAATTTAGTAATGTGGCTGGGCACTATTTTTCTTAACCTTGGGTGCAGAGAGTTAAACTGATCTTTAGATCAAGACACATTGTTGTCATGGGTGTATATAAAATCTCTTGCTTGATTTCTTTCTTTCTTTAGTCTCCTTTATATATATCTATTTGAATTTCCTTTCCCTCATAAAGAAATGTCTTAATATTTGTTTATGTTATATTATTTTTCATAAAATAATTATATAGTATGTTATTACCTATATTCTAGTATATTTGTTTACCTTTTTGTAACTGTATTCTTGAAAAAAAGGGTATTATTGTTTTCTGTACATTTATTTTTTAAGTTATGTAAAAGTCATAGAGTAGTAAATCTTATTCTGCTACTTTCTGTCACTAGGCACTAAAATTTTAAGATTTACTCATGTTGGTACTTCTAATTCACTGCCTCTAATAGCTGCATAATACTTTTGTGGGACATTTACCTCATTTTACCTACCTGTTATCTTAGTGATAGCTACTTCCAGTTTCCTGACATCACAAATTATGTTGCAGTGAACATCCTGTACATGACTCTATGTAAGGATTTCTTTGGAACATGTATAAAAATGAATAGAATTGCTGAGTCATAAGATAACCCTGTACTTGGTTTGACTAAGAAATGCCAGGTTGCTATCCCCAATAGCCTAAGTAGTCTATATTCCCACAGGCAATGTATGAGTATTCGTATATTCATATATACCAACATTTAAAAGTTAGCCAGGTTTCTAAATTTTACCAATCTAATAAGTGTAAAGTAATGTCTGTTTTGTACTTTTCTGATTATAATAGGTTTGAACATTTCTTGTTACATTGTCTTTAGAGGCTTTTTTCCTTCTGTAAATTGCCTTTTAATAGTCTTGCTCATTTTTGTATTGATGTTTCAACTGTCTTTTAAAATTTTATTTGTAGGAGTCTTAAAATAAATATATATTAAAAAATACCAACAGTGACTAACAAACACGTATAAAGATATTCAACATTGTTAGTCATTAGGGAAATACAAAGCAAAACCACAGTGTAATACTACTTTACACCCACTAGCATAGTTATCATAAAAATTCTTTTAAAGGAAAATAAGTATTGGTGAGTATGTGGAGAAATCTGAACCCTCATACATTGCTGGTTGAAAGTGTAAAATGTAAAATGATGTAGCCATTGTGGAAAACAGTTTGGTAGTTCCAGAAAAAGTTGTAAACAGAACTGTTTGTTGCTGTCTTATGGGTCATACCATATGACCCAGCAATTCCACTCTAAGAATTCCAATAGAATTAAAAACAGGTATTGAAACAAAAATTTGTACATGAGTGTCCATAGCAGCTCTGTGAACAATCACCAAAATGTCTATCAACTGATGAATGGATAAACAAAACGTAGTATATCCATACAATTGAATGTTATTCAGTGATAAAAAGGAATGAGGTACTACAACATGGATGAATGTCCAAAACATTATGCTAAGTGAAAGAAGCCAGACACAAAAGATCACATATTATATGATTTCATTTATATGCAGTATCCAGAATAGGTAAATCCATAGAGACAGAAAGCAAATTAGTGGTAACCAGGGATAGGGGAAGGGAGAAATGGAGAGTGATTGCTTAATGGGTACAATGTTTCCATTTGGGGTGATGAAAATTCTTTGGAACTAGAAAAAAGATAATGATTAATTTGTCAATATTTACAAAAAATCCTGCTGGGATTTTGACTGAAATTGCACTGAATCTATAGCTCAATTTGTAAAAATTGACATCTTAACGATATTGAGTCTTTCAATCCATGAACATAGTATATCTCTCCATCTATTTCGGTCTTTTATTTTTTTCATGTGTTTTGTAGTTTCAGCATGCAGAGCCTGGGAACTGTTTTGAAGCCCTCTGTTTTGTAATACTATGTGTGTGTTCTCCCTAACTCCTTTCCTATCTATTGAGACCTTTTCAGTTTTTCCCTGGAAACTATACTTGGAGCTAAAACATTGCATTTAATCTACTTCTCTTTACTTGGTGGCATTGGGGTGTGTGTGTGTGTGTGTGTGTGTGTTTTTGTGTGTGTTTTGATTAGACTACAGCTTTTGCTTTAGAGCTGAACTCTGCTCTGTGTTAACTTGTGTTAAAGTTCTATACTAGTGTTCTTTCCATCTAGATTAGGAAATACCCTTTTCTCATGGGGGCATACGCTCAGGTTTTGAATTGTGAATCTTCCTCAATTTGGGGCCCTAGAGCTATGTTTTCAACATTTAAAGTCTGCCATGGTTGTTCTCCAGGGGTATTTGTATCTCCCCAGGCAAAAAATGATAAGGGTTCCTGTGGGTTTGGGCCCCAGTATTGAGAGTTGATGAAAATGGGAGTGGCGAGTTAGAGAGGAGCAGTTCACTCTGATTTTACTGTAGGTTTACAGAATCTTAATTTTTTTCTCTTTTACTTCTAGTTTGCTAAGACTTTGTTAATAGAAGTAAATAGCTCTAAGTAGTTATGACCATTGAGTTTTTCCTTTTGGCTTTTCTCCTAACCTAGAGGGACCAAAGTGGCAATCCCTGATAATTCCTCCCTCTTCTGCAGAAATTCTGCAGTCCTGCAGTGGTTATATAGGTTTCTCGTCTCAGTAGTTGTGTGCATTTCTTTATAACACTGATCATCACACTTCTTTACATGCTGATGCCAATAAAGTGTTACTTTTTGTGACTGCCAGTGGCTTATTTATTAAGTAGTGAATCTTAATGACATGGTACAATTTCTTGGGTGGGGCAAAAATAGTGATTTTTAATGTTGAGGATAAGATAAAAGGATTTCTAAAGACTGAATTGTAGTACAAATGGCTTAATAGTCGAGTTTGGTAGTGTATATATGTCCATGCCTCTCTTTCGCTTTGTCACAGCTTACCCTTCCCCCTCCCCATATCCTCAAGTCCATTCTCAAGTAGGTCTGTGTCTTTATTCCCGTTTTACCCCTAGGTTCTTCATGACATTTTTTTTTTTAATTCCATATATATGTGTTAGCATACGGTACCAAACGTAAGGTAGATAGATAGTGGGAAGCAGCCGCAGAGCACAGGGAGATCAGCTCGGTGCTTTGTGACCGCCTGGAGGGGTGGGATGGGGAGGGTGGGAGGGAGGGAGATGCATGAGGGAAGGGATGTGGGAACAGATGTATATTATGACTGATTCACTTTGTTATAAAGCAGAAACTAATAAAAAAAATAGTCGAGTTTGACTCTTTCCTAGCACTTAATGATTTTGTTCATTTGTTTAGAGAAAGAAATTAATGACATACTACTGGGTATATTAACAGAAAATGTGTATGTTTGTGTATAGCAATAGAATTTGAAGATACACTTTTAAGTCCAAATGCAGGTAAAGAGTAGATTAGCAATCCATTTGTCACTGTTTCCCCAATTCAAGCATTTAGCTGTCAGCTTTTGTGGGGGTGCATTGATTTAGTTTCTGAGTTCTTAAAGTGTTCATGTCCCGTTTTTGGTTATGAAATCAATTTTGCAGGTTGTAATGGACATTAAATATATGATTATAGAATTAGAACTATCAGAGGGCACTATGTTATAAGGGTAAGCCATTTTATGAAACTTTCAGTTATACACATAAATGCATACGTGATTAGTTGTTCTCAATCATATTTCTTGCTATGGATCACTATCAAAAAAATCACTGATTTAGTCTATTTGTCAGATGGAGAAATAGGTCCAGTGAGATTAAACCACTTGCCCCAGGCCATGTCTATTCCAATAGTGTCTTAATATAAAACATGGATTATTACATTCACAATCCTTTTTTGTGTAATTGAAAATAATGATGAAATTGTCAAGAGATATATGAGTACAGACAGATAGCCTCACAGGGTTTCATATTAGAGTCCTTGCTCCAGGTTAACATTATCTAATTCAACAGTTCCCTATTGAATACAATTCATAGTTAAAAATCTTATCAAACTGTTCAGAATTTTCAATATTGTCCACAAAAAGCATCATTAACTTTGTCATATATCCATCAGTCTAATAGTCCTGTCAGAAAGTGAAAAGAGATTGTTATCTTGCTGTTAACTTACCAGCAATTCTGTTTTTGTTTTTAGAACAAGCTTTGTTTTCTAAGTGCTTCTAAACTTTATGTTTAGTAACCCTTTCTATTATTTTCCAGGGGTGAATAATTAAACTTACTAGCTTATACTTTTTGAATCTTCCCTACACATACACACCTGTTAAAAAGAAAAAAAAGACTTATTTTCTCATCTACCGTCCTCTGACTCTTCTCAGTTTGAGCTTGTTCATTATTCTTGCCAAGATTTATCTCTTGGACTTCTGTTCTCTCTTTAGGTTTGTACATCCCTATTTAAAGTTTGTTGTTAGGGTATATATATTTATCAGGGGCTAGTGGAATAGGACATTCTATATTCTCTGTCGTCTATTAATATTATATTATTATCCTGAGTATAGACTTGAATTCTCTCTGTTAATTTTCTTGGCTTGAGCATGATTTTTAAAAGGGTTATAGTGTCATATCTAGCATTTAAAACAAAACAAACAAATAAAAACTTCAGCCTTAACATTGCAGACATTTTTTAAAAAGGTTTTTGTTTATTTTTGCAATTTTACTTGATTATACACCAGTCTTCTCACTTTTGAAATTTGGGCTTTTGAGAAAACTCCTTTAGAGAGAGAGAGAGAGAGAGAGAGATTCTTTTATCCCCTCCACCCCCAACTTAGTTTTTTTTCTCATTGCACTCATTCATAATAGCATAGTCAGGACTTCATCATTTTTAATTCCTGTGCTATATTGCTTCTTGATTTGCCAGCCCATCATGTAACAGTTGTCATTTATGCCTGTTATGTAATAGGTACTTTGTAAATCTTTCTACTTGGCATTTTTTGTTCTTTCTTTATACCATTTTCAATCTTGTCCAGTTAGTTCAGATTTTACGGTCTTATCTACAATACTTTTTAGATTATAGTGCTTATATAACTATTTCCCTTGCTATATTATAAACACTTGGAAAGCCCCTAATTCAATGATTCTAAATATGTATCTAAGTTAGAACAAGAAACTAATACAGGAAAGATCAGTGGCTTGTGTATTATTTTAGAGTTGGAACTAGAACCCAGATCTTCTGATTATTAAATATTATTCTCCCTAAAATAGGAGTAACTTGGTATCCATGTGGAAAAAAAATCTGAATCCCTACCTTGTTCCATAACACAAAAAACCAATTGGAGATCCAGATGAGTAAGGTGAATCAGTAATGCTCTTAAAGAATAAAATGTAGGGAAGAATCTCCATGAGCTTAGAGGAGGCAAAGATTTCTTAACCAGGTTGCACATTCTTGTGTACATATGCCTGCGCGTGCGCGCGCACGCACACACACACACACACACACACACAAGCATTAACTGTAAGGGAAAATATGATAAATTGGAATACTTTAAAATTAAGAACTTCTACTCATCAAAAATGGCAGTAAGATAGTAAAAAGGCAAGCCAGTGAGATGCCAGTGGGTGAAGATATTTGAAACACATATGACTGACAAGGGAGTTGTATCAGGAATGTATAAAGAACTAAAAATCAGTAATAAAAATATAGATAACTCAATTTAAAAATGGGCAAGAATTTGAATAGGCATTTCACAAAAGAAGTTATCCAAATAGCCTTCAGACATGGTAAAAATTGCCCAAGCCACATTAAATATTTGGAAAATATAAGTTAAAACCACAGCGAAACACTGCTACATACTTTCTGGATTGATTGGCTAAAATTAAAAGATCTATCAGTACAAAGAACTGATGAAGATATGGAACAGCTGGAACTTTCATACACTGCTATTAGGAATGTGAACTGTTAACACTTGGGGAAACTCTAGGGCTCTATGTTGAGTGTTACATTACCAGTAACCCAGCCCTTTCACTCCTGAGTATATACTCAGTAGAAATCTATGAACATGTGTAGATGAGTTCACTTTATATTCATAGCAACATTATTTGTAGAAATAATCCCAACGTTTGGGAATCCCAGTTGTTCTCAAACTAGTAACAACCCAATGTTCACTAACAGTAAAATGGATAAATTGTGGTATATATTCATATATAAAAAAGGAACTGCAGCTATACACAGTGACATGGATAAAACCCAAAAATATGTTTAATGAAAGGAATCAGAAAAATATATATATATATATGCCACATGATTCCATGAACTAAAGTTTAAAAACAGGCCAAAGTGATTTTTGGAATTAGAAATCAAGAGAGTAGTTTCCTTTGTGAGTTGGGAAGGAATAGAAGGGGAGTTTTTAGAATGTTGGTTATGTTCTGTTCACAACACAAAAGTGATTAATCAAGGATGTTTGCTTCATTGTATTGTATACTTATTATATTTCAATTTTAAAAGCTAAAAGAAGCAGTATGGGGAGGGATAAACAACGGAATTCACTGAAGAAAGATTGGAAAGAATGGATAATTATAATAATTATTATTATTTTTGCGGTACGTGGGCCTTTCACTGTTGTGGCCTCTCCCGTTGCTGAGCACAGGCTCCGGACGCGCAGGCTCAGCGGCCATGGCTCACGGGCCCAGCCGCTCTGTGGCATGTAGGATCTTCTTGGACCGGGGCATGAACCTGTGTTCCCTGCATCGGCAGGCAGACTCTCAACCACTGCACCACCAGGGAAGCCCGGATAATTATTTTTTTAAGAGTCAAGGTGAGACCTAAATCCATGCATCCATTCATCCAAAAGCAACAGTTGCTTAAAATTTGGCACATTTTCATTCATTGTTAATATTTTTTCTTCGCTATGTTTATCTTTATCAAAGTTAAATATTTTTATAGTTTAAAGTGTCAAAAACTGCTAAGGCTCCTTAGAAAAAGCACAACAAGGTTCCTGTTGTCCCTTCTCCAGTCATCCTCTTCCCTACTCCCACAAACCACCCGTTGGAATTTTTATTGGAATTGCATTGTATTAAGTCTATATACAAATTAGGAGGAATTGGTATCTTTACTCCATTGCATCTTCCAATCCATTTTATAGTATATTTCTTCATTTACCTTGGCAATAGCTAAAATTGTACTGAAAGACATTTTTCTCCATAAAAAGCTTTTGCACTTTTGTTACATTTATTCCTAGATTCTTCATGTTTTCTAATGCTAGTTGACACAGTATCTTTAAAAAATAAATTTGTTTGTTAGGAGAATATAGAGATGATTTATATCCATTAATGTTTAATTCTTATTTACCTATAGAGTCTCTCAAATTTTCTATGTATACATATCTGAATAATGGTAATTTTGTTTTTTCCCTTCCAGTCACTGTACTTTTTGTTTATTTGGTATTAGTTTGTTTAGCTGATTGTTGTTTGTTTGTCTTACTGCACTAGTTAGGACCGCTAAGAAGTACTGAATCGAAGTGATCATAGTAGGTTTCCTTGTCTTGTTCAACTTTTTAAAGGGAATCTTTTAGTATTTCTCCATTGAGTATGCTTTCTGCTTAGATTTTTCATTAGTAGCTTTTTTTCAGGGTAACAAGTTAAGGAAAATTATTTCTAGTTTTCTAAGAGTATTTTCATATATGTGGTTAAATTTTTTTTTTTTTTTTTTTTTTTTTTTTTTTTTTTTGTGGTATGCGGGCCTCTCACTGTTGTGGCCTCTCCCGTTGCGGAGCACAGGCTCCGGACGCGCAGGCTCAGCAGCCATGGCTCACGGGCCCAGCCGCTCCGCGGCATATGGGATCCTCCCAGACCGGGGCACGAACCCGTATCCCCTGCATCGGCAGGCGGACTCTCAACCACTGCGCCACCAGGGAGGCCCTATGTGGTTAAATTTAATCAAATGCCATAAATATAATATATTCTATGACTTTTAAAGTGGAAAAAAAAGATAAGAAGATAATATACTTAATTTTTCAAAGCCTAAAGTAGGTTCATACCTTTTGCTTTTCCTCCTGCATAGTACAGGGAGTCTAGAATCTCATTTACTCCCTTCCATACTTAAACGTTTGCTCTGTATTTTAATTCTGTCCTTTTAAAAAAATTCTATTAGGCATTATTACATAATTATTTTGTAAAGTCAGAGTTCATTTATATTTACCCATATATTTACTACTTTCTTTTCTCCTTGTTTTTCTTGCATACTAGACAATCATCTGAAATCACTTTACTTCTGTCTGAAACATCATTTAGAATTTCCTTTAGTGAGATCTTTTAGAGACAGAACTTTTCATCTTTTATCATAGTATGTCTATATGTTTATCTCAATTCTTGAAAGATATTTTCATGGATATAGAATTTTAGATTGCTGTGTTTTGGGTTGTTTTTTGTTTTTCCAGCTTATTGAAAATATACTACTATCTTCTAGTTTCCACTGTTGCTCCTTTGAAGGTAATCTGTAGTCTACCCCTACCCTCGAGCTGCCTTGGGGATTTTTCTCATTGTCTTTGAAAATTATTGGTGGGAAATTCCTGAGAGTTCCTTTCTTGGAAGAGAATTTGAACTTAATTCTTAGTGGCATTAGAGTCATTGCCACTTGAGGGACACTTTTAACTTTTTGGTCTGAAGTTTCTCAGATTATCCTGATGATTTGAATTTGGGCTGCAAATCTGCCCAGGGCTGGTCAGTGCTTACAACTTACAGATTCATTTCTTTTTGTTTATTTTCTTCCCTCCTTTTCTGCTGAATGCCAAGGCAACCTCACCACAGTGTGGTGTGAAGGATTTTGTATCTGGTTTATTCATTTCCTAAGAATTTGTGTAGTGTTTTGGCATCTTGACTTAATATTTTTGGATATCTTCTTTTAGACTTTCTGTCTTGGACTGATCCTAGGCTTTGTCTTCTGTTCCCCTTGCATCATGAGGTGATCAGAACCACGCTTCAGATGCTTTGGGATTAGCAAATGCTCTTAGGGTAAAAGCTGATTATGTGTTCTACTTAGCTTTTAGTTTGTTAATTTTTATTGTCTTGTCAGCTCTCAGCTGCTTTAAGATGTGTTTATATATATATATTAACGAATATTTTTATTTGTTTTTAATGGGAATGTTGATCTAAATAATTAGGCCATTACTTGAAATTGAAACCCACTTATTTTTGTGTGTGTGACCCAAATATATGTAGCATCTGTACTTATTTTGCCCTTTTCATTTTTGATATTGCTTATTTGTGTCTTCTCCCTTTTTGTTGTGATGAATTGATCAGAGGTTGATTAATTTTATCATCTTCAGAGAACCAACTTTTGTCCTTACTGATCGTCTTTCTCTATTGTAAATTTGTTTTCAATTTCATTAATGGCTCCTGTTACTTTCATTTCTTCCTTCTGATATCTTTTTCTTACTCTAACTTCTTGAGATGCATACTTAGGCTAATAATATTTAGCCTTTTTTCCCTAATAAAAGCATTTAGGTGTGTAAATATACCTTTAGTATTATTTATTTATAATATTTATATATTTCAAACCTGTAAAGTTTTTTTAATTATCTTTTTAGTATTAATTTTTAGCTTAAATACACCAAGGTCAGAGAATGTGCTCTGCATTGTTTAATTCCATGAAATTTGTTTAGACTTTTTTAATGTCCCAGTATATTGTCAGTTTTTAAAAAATGTTCCATGTTCATACTGTTCTTCCAGCAATAGTCTACTACTGTGATTGCATGGAGTATTTTTGTTTTTCATTCGGTCAAAATTGTTAACGTGTTGTCCAAATCTTCTGTAATCATTTTTGGTCTGCTTGTTTATCTCAGTTATTATCAGAAGAGTATTAAAATCTCCCCCAATTTATTTATTTACGTATTTTATGTATTTTTATTTAAAAATATTTTTTAATTGGTGTATAATTGTTTTACAATGTTGTGTTAGTTTCTACTGTACAGTGAAGTAGAGTTCCCTGTGCTATACAGCAGGTTCTCATTAGTTAACTATTTTATACATGTTAGTACCAGTCTCCCAATTCATCTCACCCCCCCTTGATGTCCATACATTTGTTCTCTACATCTGTGTCTCTACTTCTGCCTTGCAAACCGGTTCATCTGTACCATTTTTTTAGATTCCACAAATATGCATTAATATATGATATTTGTTTTTCTCTTTCTGACTTACTTCACTCTGTATGACAGTGTCTGGGTCCATCCACGTCTCTACAAATTACCCAATTTTGTTCCGTTTTATGGCTGAGTAATATTCCACTGTATATATGTACCACATCTTCTTTATCCATTCATCTGTCAATGGACATTTAGGTTGCTTCCATGACCTGGCTATTGTAAATAGCGCTGCAACGAACATTGGGGTGCATGTGTCTTTTTTTTTTTTTTTTTTTTGGTACGCAGGCCTCTCACTGTTGTGGCCTCTCCCGTTGCGGAGCACAGGCTCGGGACCCGCAGGCTCAGCGGCCATGGCTCACGGGCCCAGCCGCTCCGCGGCATGTGGGATCCTCCCGGACCGGGGCACGAACCCGCATCTCCTGCATCGGCAGGCAGACTCTCGACCACTGCGCCACCAGGGAAGCCCGCATGTGTCTTTTTGAATTATGGTTTTCTCTGGGTATATGCCTAGTAGTGGGATTGCTGGGTCATATGGTAATTCTATTTTTAGTTTTTTAAGGACCTTCCATACTCTTCTCCATAGTGGCTGTATCAATTTACCTCCCCACCAACAGTGCAAGAGTGTTCCCCTTTCTCCGCACCCTCTCCAGCGTTCATTGTTTGTAGATTTTCTGATGATGCCCATTCTAACTAGTGTGAAGTGATACCTCATTGTAGTTTTGAAAATCTCCCCCAGTTTAATCGTGCTTCTCTGTAAAGTTCTGTCACTTTTTACTTTATACATTGTGAGATTATTATAACAGATATATGTCCTCCTGATTAATCGATGCTTTTAGTTTTTATCATTATGAAGTGTGATGAGTGTATGTGTAAAATTTATATATACATATATATTATTTTCCTGGTGGATTGAAGTGTTATGAATGGTGCCAAGTATTTTTCCTTAAAGTTAATTATTTGATAATTGATATGGCTATGGCAGGTTTCTTTGGTATTTTATGGTGAACTTTTGGTATCCTTTTGTTTCAGTTTTTCTGGAAACTTTGTTTTAGATGTCTCGTAAACAGCATATATTTGGTTTTTTGGTTAATTGGTCTGACAGTTTGTATTTTTTAATTGAAGCCTATTTACATTTGTTATAATTGCCTGTGTGTTTGGATTTATGTCCACCATCTTATTTTGTGTTTTCTTTTTGTTCTGCTTGTTTTATTTATCTTTGCTTCTTTTAAATTTAATTAATTGTTTTAAATTTTATTCATTTCTTTGTACAAGCTTGGGAATTATACATTATTTTAACTATTCTTCTAGCATTTACCCTAGAAATTACTGCAACTATACTGATCAATGTCTAATCAATGACTTTGTCCATATATTGGATCATACCTTAAAACACTTAAACTTTTAAACTCCAGTTAGTTTCCTCCTGACATATATTCTGGTTCTGTCTGGTTTTTATTTCTTTATTTGCTTTTAAAAAAGCCAAAATGCATTATTTTTATTGTTTTATAAAACTAGTGTTTATTTACCTACATATTTACTACCTTCTGTGTTCTTTATTCTTCCTAGCATCTCAAATATTCCACTTGGAATCACTTTTCTTTTATCTCAGATATATCTTTTAGAATTATCTGTAGTGCTAGTGGCAAACTCTCTCAAGTTTTGTTTGAGTACTGTGTTTCTGTCCTTTCACTGGGTACAGAATTCTAGATTGACAGTATTTTTTCTCAGCATATTGGAGATAATAGTTATAGTCAGCCACCATTTCCACTGTTACTTTTTTGAGGGTAATATGTTAATTCCTTTTTGTCTAATTTTAAATCTTCTCTTTCTGTGATATATTCTTCAGTTTTTCAATGATGAATGTACGTGTGAGTTTCTTTACATTTATTCCTCTTGGATTTGTAAGGCTCTTTGAACCTGAGAGTTGGTATCTTTCATCAGTTCTGATCATTTTTCAGCTGTTACCTTTTCAAATATCGCCCTTACTTCATCTTCCTTTCTCCTTTTGGAACCCTATTTGTACATGTGTTAGATATTTTCACTGTGTTCTTAAGGTCTTCTCCATATTTTTCATCTCTTTGTCTCTCGGTATTTCATTTTATAAAATTCCTTTATGTCAGCTTTACATTTCATAAGATCTCTTTTTAACTGCATCATTATGTTTTATTTCATTTAGTTTTTAATAGAAGTTTTCTTTTGTTCTTTTTCAAACATGCCATTTCTTACTCCCTAAACTTTTTGTCTTGTTTTTGTTTTTTGCTTGTTTGCCTGCTTTTATTTATAGTTTTTTACTTTAAACATATTAATTAAATTATATTGTATCTGCTTTCAAAACGTATCCAAACTCAGACCATGTTTCATACCTCCATATTAACCACCTTGGCCCAAGACACTACATAGAATATTGCAATAGTTTCCTTTTAGACTTTGCTGGTTCTGCCTTTCCTCCCATTTAACCTATTATGATTCTTTGTGACCATAAGATCAGTCTTCTAGTGACTTACTTCTCAGAGTAAAAGACAACATCCTTACAATAGTTTATAAGGTGTTATGTGAACTGGAACTTGATAACTTGCTAACCTAATCTTCTACCACGCTGCCTTTCACTCTGTGTGCTGCAGTCATACTGGCCTTTTGAGTATTCTTTTTACAATATTAGGCATATTCCCCATCTGGACTGTACATTTGCTGTTCCCTCTGCACAGAATGTTCTTCTACCAGCATGGCTTGCTCCCTCACTTGCCTTCAGGTCTCTGCACAAATGTTTCATTGTCACTGAGGATTTACCGGACAGTCTTATATAAAATAGCAATCTCCATTATTTTATTCCCTAAAATCCCTATTCCCCCTTGAACCTTGTATTATTCACTTATTACCATTTGACTGATTTCTTTTTTGTTTCTTTATTATTCTGTCACCATCCCTCCCCCACTAGAATGTAAGCTATACAGTAGTAAGAATGTCTTTTTTTAAAAAAGTCACAGCTGTGTCCCTAATGTTTAGTACAGTCCCTGGTGCCTAGTAGGTTCTCAATAAATACTTGTTGAATAAATAAATGATTATATAACATTGTTGAAGCTACTGTCAGTATGGTGAGTAGGTACCATCATTTTGGGAAAGTCACAAATCATATTACATTAGAATACTGTGGTTCACCTTCTATGACTTTTTAGATTTCTTATTTTATTATTATTGTTGTTTTTGGTGTACTTATTTGGTTACGATTGGAGAAAGCTTCTGGCAAACCTGAGATAATTGTGTTTAATTTAGGTCATGGATCAGAAAAATAAGTATAATTTTCAGCGTTTTTTAATAAATATTTTCAGAAAAGAAATTTTTAGGCTATCTGACTATAAAAAACCATTATATATAGCTCTCTAAAACAGTTTGCTGTTTACAAACGTTTAACAGATTTTATTTAATTCCATGTAAGTCCCCTAGAGCCCCAAAATAAATCTCCTACCTGATTTTGCCTGTCCCTTTGAGGTTACAATGCAGTGCTCTCTAAAAATAGACAAAGATTAGTAGGAGGCCTAGATTACAAATACTTCAATGTGATTTTTGAAATGAGGACAGCATAAGGTACATACACTTGTACTAGTGTAATTCAATTCCAGAAGGTATATGATACTTGTATTAAAGATCATCTTACATTGCTAACACAAAGTGAAATGCTGTGCTATTAAAAGACCCATATCAAACGTCATCTATTTGAAACTTCATGACTCTCCCTTGACAGATTTAACTCCTCCCTATTTTCTTAGTACCATAAACTTTGATCATACAGTTTAATAAGAAATATAATAGTTTATTTTTATACCTTATTTTCATTACATTTGGGAGGCCTTCAGGATTCTCAAGAAAATGCCCAAATGTTGATTTAAAGAATGAATGAATGAAAATGCTTCAGATATACTTTTCTATATTTTGTCACTGGTTATTAGTATTAAAAAATTATAAAAATGGTGTTGACCATACCACCAGTGGACCATAAAGATAGTAAAAGGTAATACACACCTAAATATGATTTTTTACCTAAGTAAAACAATGTACTTCACACAATTAGTTCATTAAGTATATTTCTGTTGTTGCTCTTTTTTCATCTACTTAGATTATGTTTTGTCATATAATTATGTAATATCTGTATGGTCAGGGAACATTTTTTATTTTCAGATGTGCAAACACATGAAATTGGAGTTTGTTTGTGGTCTGTGGCAGGTCCAGACACTCTTGTTTGGAATTTAAGAAATGTCTCTTTCTCTCTCTTTCTCTGTCATTGGAAACTGCATGACAAAATAGACCAGTTGGATTTAATTGATATCTACAGGACATTACATCCAAAAAAAAAGCCCAGAATACACATTCTTTTCAAGCACTCATGGAATGGTCTCTAGGATAGACAACATACTAGATCACAAAACAAGCCTCAGCAAATTTAAAAGGATAGAAATTATTTCAAGCATCTTTTCTGACCACAGTTGTATGAAACTAGAAATCAATGACAGAAAGAAAAACAGGAAAAGGATTAACACATGGAGACTAAACAGCATGCTACTAAAAAAAAACAATGGGCCAACAATGTGATCAAAGAAGAAATTAGAAAATACCTTAAGACAAATGAAAATGAAAACACAGCCTTATAAAATCTATGGTATACAGCAAAAGCTGTTTTAAGAGGGAAGTTCATAGGGATACAGACCTTCCTCAAGAAACAAGAAAAATCTCAAACAACCTAACCTACCACCTAAACTAATTAGAAAAAGAACAGGCAAAACCCAAAGTCAGCAGAAGGAAGGAAATAATAAACATCAGAGAGGAAATAAATACAATAGACCTAAAAATAGAAAATAGCAATAAAATCAAGAGCTGTTTTTTAGAAAAGGTAAACAAAATTAACAACCTCTAACCATGCTCACCAAGAAGAAAAGAGACTCAAACAAAATAAGAAATAAAAGAGGAGAAATAACAACAGATAACACAGAAATACAAAAAAATCATAAGAGAGTACTATGAAAAGTTATATGCCAACAAATTGGACAACCTAGATGAAATGGAGAAGCTTCTAGAAACATACAGCATGCCAAAACTGAATCAAGAAGAAATAGATGAATTGAACAGACGATCACTAGAAGTGAAATAGAATCTGTAATTTTAAGAACTCCCTCCAAATCAAAGTCAAGGTCCAGACAGCTTCACTGGGGAATTCTACCAAACATACAAAGAAGAACTTATACCTGTCCTGCTCAAATTATTACAAAAAATTGAAGAGGAGGGAACACTCCCAAATTCATTCTATGAAGCCACCATCACCCTGATACCAAAACCAGACAAAGACACTACAAAAAAAGAAAATTACAGGCCAATGTCCTTCACGAATATAGATGGGAAAATCCTCAACAAAATATTAGCAAACCAAATCCAACAATACATACATACCATCATCAAGTTGGATTCATTCTGGAGTCACAAGGATGGCACAGCATACCGAAATCAATCAATGTGATACACCACATTAACAAAAGGAAACAAAAACCACATGAGCATCTTAATAGGTGCAGAAAAAGCATTTGACCAAGTTCAGTGTCCATTTATGATAAAAATTCTCACCAAAGTGGGTATAGAGGGAACATATCTCAACATAATAAAGGACATTTATGACACATCCACAGCTAACGTAATTCTCAATGGTGGAAAACTGAAAGACTTCCCACTGAATTCAGGAATAAGACGAGGATGCCCACCCTCACCACTTTTATTCCACATAGTATTGGAAATCCTAGCCACAGCAGTCAAACAAGAAAAAGATATAAAAGATATCCAGATTGGAAGGGAAGAGGCAAAACTGTCAGTATTTGCAGATGGCATGATATTCTATGCGGAGAACCCTAAAGTCTCCACACAAAAACTATTAAAACTAATAAGTGAATTCAGCAAGATAGCAATATATAATATTAATATACAGGAATCCATTGTATTTTTTTACACTAACAATGAAATATCAGAAAAAGAATGTAAAAAGAATCTTGTTTAAAATAACATTAAAAAAATACCTAGGAGTATACCTAATCAAGGAGGTGAAAGACCTATACACTGAAAACAATAAAACATTGATAAAGGAAATTGAAGATGATTCAAAGAAGTGGAAAGATATCCCATGCTCTTGAAAGGATTAATATTGTTAAAACGGCCATACTATCCAAAGCAATCTATGGATTTAATGCAATCCCTATCAAAATACCCATGACATTTTTCACAGAACTAGAACAAATGATCCTAGAATTTTTATGGAACCACAAATGACCTAGAATTGCCAAAGCAATTCTGAGGAAAAAGAACAAAGCTGGAGGTATAACCCTTCCAGACTTCAGACTATACTACAAAGCACCAGTAATCAAAACAGCATGGTTTGGGCACAAAAACAGATATATGGATCAATGGGACATAATAGAGAGCCCAGAAATAAACCCACACACCTACAGTCAATTAATCTATGACAAAGGAGGCAAGAATATACAACGGAGACAAGACAGTCTCTTCAGTAAGTGGTGCTGGGAAGGCCAGACAGCTGCATGTAAATCAATGAAATTAGAACACTTCCTCACACCATATACAAAAATAAGCTCAAAATGGCTTAAAGACCTAACTATATGATATGACACCATAAAACTCCTAGAAGAGAATATAGGCAAAACATTCTCTGACATAAATCATAACAATATTTTCTTAGATCAATCTCCCAAGACAAAAGAAATAAACAAACAAAAAAACACATGGGGCCGAATCAAACGTAAAAGCTTTTGCACCGCACAGGAAACCGTCAACAAAATGAGAAGACAAACTATGGACTGGGAGGAAATATTTGCAAATGATGTGACTGACAAGGGGTTAATATTCAAAATATGCAAATAGCTCATACAACTCAATATTGAAAAAACAATCAATGTAATCAGAAAGTGGGTAGAAGACCTGAATAGAAATTGTTCCAAAGAAGACGTACAGATGGCCAACAGGCACATGAAAAGATGCTCAACATCACTAATTATTAGAGAAATGCAAATCTAAACCACAATGAGGTGTTACCTCACAGAGGGCAGAATGGCTATCTTCAAAATCTCTACAAGTAATAAATGCTGGAGGAGGTGTGGAGAAAAGGGAACCCTCCTGCACTGTTGGTGGGAATGCAAATTGGTGCAGCCACTATGGAAAACAGTATGGAGGTTACTTAAAAAGCTAAAAATAGAACTACCATATAATCCAGCAATCCTACTCCTGGTTATATATCCAGAAAAGACAAAAACTCTAATTCGAAAATGTATGTGCACCCCAGTGTTCATAGCAACATGGTTTACAATAGCCAAGACATGGAAACAACTGAAGTGCCCATTAACAGACGACTGGTTTAAGAAGATGTGATATACATATACATACGTATGTATATGTATATGTATACATACGTATGTATATGTATACACACACACACACACATAAAATGGAATATTTACTCAGTCATAAAAAAAGAATGAAGTGTTGTCATTTGGACCTAGAGAGTATTATACTTAGTGAAGTAATTCAGACAGAGAAAGAGAAATACTATATGGTATCATATGTGGGATCTAAAAAATAATACAAATGAATACAAAACAGAAACAGACTCACAGATATAGAAAACAAATTTACGGTTACCAAAGGGAAAAGGGAGGGGGGAGGGATAAATTAGGAGTATGGGGGTAACAGATACAGACTACTATATATAAACTAGATAAGCAACAAGGATTTACTATATAGCACATAGGATTATGCTCAATATCTTGTAATAACCTAAATGGAAAATAATCTAGGAAAAAAATATATCTGAATCACTTTGCTATATACCTAAAACTAACACAATATTGTAAAACAACTATACTTTAATTTTTAAAAAGAGAGATTTCAGAAAGATTTCAGTCAGTGGCTAGTAGATCCTCCCAGCTAGACTAAAGAGCTGAAAAATCTTAAGGCTGTTGTCCCATAGAACTTTAACATCCTGCCCAAATTGGAGAGAGGCCTATCTAGAGAAAAATTGAGGGTGTGACCTCTCTTGAATGGAGAGGACTAAAATCAGACTCATAGGAAATTCATTGTTTTAAAGAGAGTTCTACTGGTGGAAGCACCACAGTGTGAACTGAGATGGCTCTAGTTACACAAAGACTTCTGGGGGCCCAACTTTCTTTGAGTAGGAACAGAGTGAGAAAGCCAATCAGCTGCCAACAAGGGCCATTTCTCATGGAAATGTAAAGACCCCTCCAAGGGCAGAGCTCTGAAGAACAAAGAACTGCAGTCTATTCTACTTAGTAAGCACACTTTCCTGACGTTTCTCTTCCCTGTCTCCTCACTGTGCTCCCTGAGATGACCGTCAAGTAAATTTCCCATTTTCAAGTTCTTGTCTCAGGGTCTGATTTTGGAAAATCAGACTATGATGCCGGGCATCCTTATTTTGTCCTCAACTATAGTGGAAACTCCACTCGTGTTTTCTCACTAAGTATGATGCTGGATAACTCTGGAGAGAAGGGTTGAGTGACCCAAGACCTGGCAAGAAGATACATGTATAGGGAGAAGCTGAGGAGGATGAGGAGTCCCAAGAATAAGATAGATTTGGGGGCCAGCAGAGGGTCATGGCCAGTGAGAAAGTTGGGGTAGGGAATAGCACTAGTGCTTTAGGGTGGAGATGTCTAATATTCGACTTTTAATTGTTACCTGTCTTGTAGTGTCATTTCCTACCACTACCCTAAACTTTCAATAAGAGCCTGCTGTCCATTAAAAAAAACGGTGGTGAAAGATAGGTATGAAGTATCCAACTATTTTTTTATCACTTTTTATTATAAATTAGTTGTTGAATTCCATCACATTCCTTTTATGAACATCGTGACTCATCCACTCTTCTCCAGAATGATCATTATGAATAAAGCTACTGTGAACATTTTTGTATATGTCTCCCATTAAACATGTCCACACATTTTGGGGGTATATATACATAGGAGTGGCATTGCTGGGTCATAAAGTGGGCATTTCTTCACTGTTAGTAGACACTGCCAGTTTTCCCAAGTGGTTATGTCATTCACATTCCCACCAGCAGTGCATGGGAGTCTGAAATTACCTATGTTGTTGTCAACACTTGTTATTGTTAGTCTTTTTATTTTCAGTCATTCTGATAGATGTGAAGTGTTATTTCATTATAGCTTTAATTTTCCCTTTGTGATTACCAAAGAAGTTGAGCATTTTTTCATGTGGTTAGTAGTCATTGGATACTGTCTTTGGGGAAGTGCCTGTTCAGCTCCCGTGTCCGTTTTTCCATGGTGTTAATATTTTTCTCACTGATTTATAAAATTTCGTTAAATACATTTTTAAAACAACTTAAATATGGGGGTTAAGATGGGCTGAAGTAAAAGCAGCCCATATGGGAAAAGATATACCATGCAAAGGCTAACAGAAAGCTGGTATTGCTTTAGTAATATCAGATAAAGTAAAGTTTAAAGCAAGGAGCATAATTGTTAGAGATAAAGAGGGATGTTTCACAGTCATTAAAATGGACAGTCCTCCAGAAAGATACAGCAATTCTAAATTTGTATGTGTAAAATATAGCCTCAAAATACAGAAAGCCAAAGCTGATAGAACTAAAAGGAGAAACAGACAAATTCAAAGTCACAGAGAAATATTAATACACTTCTTTCAGTAACTAATGGAGCAAGCAGACCAAATATCAGTAGTGTTATAAAGGATTGGAACAATATGATTAACAACTTTGACTTAATTCACATATGTAGAGCATTTTATCTAACACCTACAGTGTACGTATTCTTTTCAAGGGCACATCAAAAGATTAACAAAATTAATTGTATCCTGGGTCATAAAGCAAGTCTCATATTTCACAACATTGAAGTAACAGAGAATATGTTCTCTAATCACAATGAAATAAGCTCAGAATTAATAACAAAGAGATAATTAGAAAAGCCCCAAATACTTATAGTTAAGCAATATTCTTATAAATAATAAAGAAGAAATCACAGTGGAAATATTTTGAACTAAATGACAGTGACATACCAAAATTTGTGGAATACAGCTAAAGACATTTATGGCCCTAAAAGCATCAAGTTGAAAAGAAGAAAGACTGAAAAATCTGAAACATAAGCATTCTTTTCCAAGAAGTTGAAAAAAAAATCAGAAAAACTAAACTGCAAGAAAGTGAAAGGAAGGAAATAATAAATATGAACAAAAATTAAAACTGAAACAAAAATTAAAATTAAAACCTCTTGAAACAAACAGAATAAAACAAACAAAATCCCCAAAGCTCTTTGTCCTCTATTTTCACATTTCAATAAATAGAAATTTTATCCTATCATGTGCTCTGAATTTGGAATCAACCTTGACTGCTCTCTTTCACTCACCCCTCACATTTGTCAGGTGATCCTATAGATGGGGGGTCCCCAACTCCCAGTCCGCAGACCAGTACAGGTCCGTGGCCTGTTAGGAACTGGGCCGCACATCAGGAGGTGAGTGGCGAGCGAGCATGCCGCTCCCCATTGCTTGCATTACCACCTGAATCATCCCCCACCAACACCCGTGGAAAAATTGTCTTCCACGAAACTGGTCCCTGGTGCCATAAAGGTTGGGGACCACTGCTATAGGTTATACCTTAAAAATATATCCAGAATCCAGTCACTTCTCATTCCCTTTGTTGATTACAGCCTGACCTAAGCCATCGTTATCTCTTACCTGGATAACTGCTGTAATTTCTTAATTGATCTCTTTATTCCCTCTCTTAGCCTAGTTCTTCGTATGATAGTCAGAATTACCCTGTAAAACCTTCATGTCACTCTTGCTCTCTTATCTTTCCAGTCCCTTTCCATTTCTCTTGGCATAAAAGCCAAAGAAAGCCCTTACAATGGCCAAGGAGACCCTGAATAATTTGCTCACCTCATCTTATTTTTTGCCGTCTTATTTTTTGCCTTCTTCCTATCCCTCCCTGAGCTGCAACCATACTGGCCATCTTGCTGTTCTTCAGACATGCTATTGAATCTCTAGGCTGTTGCACTTGCTGTTCCTTTTCCCAAATATCCATTTGGCTTACCTCACTTCAGAACTCTGCTAAGTATCACCTTATTAATGAAATCTTCTCAATCACCCCATAAAACAGCAATCCCCTTCCCCCATACTTGGCACTCCCTACTTTTTTTCTGTAATATATGCCTGGCACCTAGTAGACACTCAAGCGTTTATTTGTTAAATGAATAAATTCATGGATGGAACTATTCAAGTGGTTACTACCGGAAGTGATGTGAAAGTAATATCTATGTAGGAAAAACTTCCCAAACCTGTTTATTTCAGGATACAATGCTCTGATTCTTCTGGGGTTTTTTTGTTTTATCTTGAAATAAGTTTAGGCTTACAGAAGAGTTGCAAAAATAATACAGAGAGAGGGCTTATCTGGTGGCGCAGTGGTTAAGAATCCACCTGCCAACGCAGGGGACACGGGTTCAGTCCCTGGTCAGGGAAGATCCCACATGCCGTGAAGTAACTAAGCCCGTGCACCACAACTACTGAGCCTGCACTCTAGAGCCTGTGAGCCACAGCTACTGAGCCCGCGTACCACAACTACTGAGCCCACGTGCCACAACCACTGAAGCCCACGCACATAGAGCCTGTGCTGCACAAGAGAAGCCACCGCCATGAGAAGCCCATGCACTGCAATGAAGAGTAACCCCTGCTCACTGTAACTAGAGAAAGCCCACATGCAGCAATGGAGACCTAACACAGCCAAAAAATAATAATACAGAGAGTTACCATATACCCTTCACCCAGCATCTCTTAATGTTAATACCTTATATAATCATAATACAATTATCAAAAGTAAGAAATTAGCATTGGTGCAATGCTGTTAACGAAAGTACAGACTTTATTTGAATTTCACTAATTTTTCCACTAGTATTTTTTCTGTCCCAGAGTCCAGTCTAGAATTCCCTATTTCATTTAGTCATCATGTCTCCTTAATTTCTTCTGGCCGGTAACAATATCTCAGTCTTTCCTTATCCTTCAAGACCTTAAGACTTTTAAAAGTACTAGTCAGGCATTTTTGTAGGATCTCCCTCAATTTGGACTTATCTGATGTTTTCTCATGATTAGATCAAGGTTTTGCATTTTTGAAAAATACCACAGAAGTGATATGGCCTTGTCGTATCAGGGGAGACATGGTATCAGTGTGTCTTATTACTGGTGATATTACCTTTGATCATGTGGTTAAAATAGTGTCTTCTGGGTTTCTCCACTGTAAAATTACTATTTTTTTCCTTTGTAATTAATAAATATTTTGGAAGAGATATTTTTATAAGTATTTTGATAAATATTCTTTTTCTCTTGATACTTTCAGATATTAATTTTAGTATTCATCAGTGGATCTTGCTTGAAGCAATTATTATGTGCTATTCCAGTCATGATTTTTTTCATTCCTTCTGTGTTTATTAGTTGGAATTCTTCTGTAATGAAGACTTATTCCTTCTCCCCCCATTTATTTATTCAATAATTTATTTATAAAAATGTGGGTTTGTATTTGTTTTATTCTTTGGGTTATAATCTATTACTGTTACTGTTTATTTTGTTTAAATTGGTCCAGCTTTGACATCCATCTTATTTTTAGACATGCACTCATCTTATTTCTCTTGAGCACTTCCTTACTTTCTGGCACCATGAGATGCTCCAGCTCGTCTTGTATTTTTCTTGCTCTGCCCTGAAATCAGCCACTGCTCTGTGGAATCCTGGTTCTTCTAATTGGAGAAGGATATTTAGAAACCAAGGTCTGGATACTTGTTTCATCTTTTATAGTCTTTTTTTTGTGTCCTGGCACTCTTTGTTTTCTTCTTCTTTTTTCATAGTCCTACCACCATGAAAACCTCTGAAAAACCTGACTTATATCTAGAGGAAAGTTAACATTATTAGAAGAGAATTTTCTGATCGGAATATCAGAAAACCAATATGTGTAACTCTGTCATTTGCTTTTGTACATGTGTTGAACAGATTTTATTTAGTTCTATTTTAATCCTCTAAAGCCTGGAAGTAGATTTTAAATATGATTTTTGGCCTATCCTCACAGTGTTACAATGTAATCGTTTCTAAAAATACACATAGGATAGTAAAAGTCTTAGATTTCAAGTACTTTGTGATTTGGGGATTAGGGAGGCATAAATTACATAGCCTTATACTAGTGTAAATTAACCTCAGAAGTTAAAATATATTTCAAGTAAAGACTGACTTAAATTGTTATCACAAAGTGCTGTGATAGATAATAAAGATCCAGATCAGTCATACCTGTAAAATTTTAGAGCTCTTCCTCAGCATAATTGCCTTCCTTTTACATGTCCTTTAACAATAGGGACTTCAATAATACAATATATTAATTACTAGAATAATAAATTTGCACATCTTATTCTCATTGAACTTGGAGGCTCCAAGGACTGGAATTCTGGATGTATTTATTTATTTATTATTTATTTTTATTTTTGGCTGAGTTGGGGTCTTTGTTGTTGCGCGCAGTCTCTATCTAGTTGTGGCAAGCGGGGGCCACTCTTTGTTGCAGTACACGGGCCTCTCATTGCAGTGGCCTCTCCTGCTGCGGAGCACAGGCTCCAGGCGTGCGGGCTTCAGCAGTTGCGGTTTACGGGCTCAGTAGTTGTGGTTCTCAGGCTCCAGAGTTCAGGCCCAGCAGTTGTGGCTCACGGGCCCAGTTGCTCCGCAGCATGTGGGATCTTTCCGGACTAGGGCTCCAACCTGTGTCCCCTGCATTGGCAGGCGGATTTGCAACCACTGCGCCACCAGGGAAGCCCTGGATTTATTTTTTTGTGTCCTATTTAGATGCCCAGATGTTGGTTTATGAATGAAAGAATGTACCTCAGAATATGTGACTCTACATTTTATTAGATTACTAATAATTAATTCTCAAATATCTCTAAAGAGATTAAAAGTTAATGTGAATCTGAATGAGTCTGTTTACCAAATAAGAAGAGATAGGATAGTACTTCGGGTTCATTTAGTTTCATTTATGTTTCTCTAATCATAGAACAAGTTCTGTATGTAGTTATATAGCATCTGTAAAGATGAGACGTTTCTTATTTTCAACTATGAAATTAATGGGATGTGTTTGAGGTCCATGACTGGTTCATAACTCACTTAGTAATAATTAAGTAAAATTGACCCCTTTTTGTTATTGAGAATTGCATCAGACTCAGGATTCTAAAATTTCGGTTTGATTTCCATGTTATCTTCTCTGCCTTTTTTTTTGGCCCTTTACCATCTCACCCCCTACTCTATTCTTCTTTGTTCATTCTTGCTTCTCTGTCCCATCAGTCTTTGCTTCTCTGTCCCATATAAGAGTATATGTCCCATATACTCTCGCTTCTTTCTGTCATGTGTCCTTACTTCTCTCACGTATTATTGCATCTTTATCCCTCCTCCTTCCCTTCCTTCCATCAGTCATTCTTTCCATATTTCCTTCTAGGAGTACACATATCTATCCTCTGCTTCCGTATATCCAGACCTCATTCCATCCTTCCTTTTCTTATTCCTTCTCTCTCTCCAGCCTTCTTTCTGTCCTATCATTCCTTCTGTTTATTCAAAGTGAAGGTCCTTTCTTCCATCAGTTCTTCTTTTCCTTTATCTAGTCTAATGACTACCATATATGTACTGATGAATTCCAATTTTATATCTTCCACCCACACACTTCTACCTTGGACTACAGATTTAACAATCCCACTTCCTGTGCTATATATTACCTCTTGAATTCCTACCCAGATACCAACTGCTCTTATCATTTTCACTATTACCACTGTTATTCATGCCACCATCATCTCTCCTCTAGAGCAGTATAAGTAGCCTCCTAAGTGGTCTTCCTATTTCTGCCCTTTGCCTAATACTCATTTTCTACCCAGCAGTCCAAGTGATTATTTTAAAAGTTAAGTCATGTCATGTCCCAGTCTCTGCTCAAAACCTTTCAAAGGATTCCTATCTTTTTATTATTATTATTGAGGTAACATTGGTTTATAAGTTTCATGTGTAAATTATAATTTAATTTATGTGTACACTGCAGCATGCTTACCACTAATACAGTCACTGTACAGTTAACCCCCTTTACCTATTTTGTGCTTCCATCCTCTATGGTAACCACCAATCTTATTTTTCACAGATGAAAATAGAGATCTTATTTTATTCTTTTTTCCCCAGCTTTATTGAGATATAGTTGACATGTAACTAGTCTTTTTCTGAAAGAGAGAAATTTCAAATAGGACTGTTAGACTACTGAAAAGCATTACACATAGATCTGGGAAAGCATGCTTTTGAACACGTTAGACATTTTATTTAGTTATGTGTAAATCCTTTAAAGCCTAGAAGTACATCTTATACTTGATTTTGGCCTAACCTGGTAGAGTCACAATGCTGTGGTTTCTAAAATTAGACAAGGAGTAAGAGTTCTAGATTATACATAGCTTTGTGTGATTTTTGAGATCAGAGAGGCTTAAGTTACATAAATTGTATTAGTATAAATCGATTCCAGAGATTGAGTGATCTTGGCCCTTTTAAACTCTATTATTAATTTTAATAATTTTCTGTGTATTCCTTTTTTTATATGTGATAGTGTCAATACCCATATCATCTGTAAATAATCATGTTTTTGTTTCTTCTTTTCCCATCCTTATACCCTTTATCTCTTGATCTTCTCATTACTACACTTGTTAGTCCTACTAGTACCAGGTTGAATAGAAGCCGTGACAGGCATCCTTGTCTTCTTCCCAATCCTAAAAGAAGTACTTCCAACATTTTACCATTAAATATGATGTTTTCTGTACTTTATGTGAATGCCCTTTTTCACATTAAGGAGGTTACCTTCTAGTCCTGGTTTGATGAGGCTAAAAGGAAATAGAATTTTAATAGCTACTCTTTCTGCATCTGTTCAGTTGGTCATGTGAAATTTCTTTATTCTATGAATGAGGTGAATACACTAACCAGTTTTAAAACATTAAACTAATCAACTTTCTGTGGATAAGCCCAACTTGATCATGATGTATATTTTTTAATGTATTGTTGTATTTGGCTTGCTAATATGGTATGCTTGTGAGTGAGATTAGTTTGTAATTTTCCTTTTGTACTGTCCTTGTCTGATTTTGGTATCAAGGTAAATCTCACCTCATAAAGTGAGTTAAGGAGTGTTCCTTTTTTGTCTATCCCCTGTATGAGGTTAGAATCCTCTGTAAAATTAAAACTGTCTATTTCATGAATGTTTGGTAGAATTCATCTATATAGCTGACTGGCTCTTGTGTTTTCCATATAAGATTTTTAACCACGAATTCAGTTTCTTTAGTAGGTATGAGACCATTCATGTTCTTTATTTGCTCTTGAGTCAGTTTTGGTAAGTTCTAAATTTCTTCTTGAGTCAGTTTTGGTAAGGAATTTATCCATTTTATCAAAGTTTTCAAATTTATTTGCATAAAATTGTTCATACTGCCTTATTTGCCATTTAATCCCTGCAATATCTGAGATTATATCCTCTTTTTTATTCTTAATATTGCTTATTTTGTCTGCTCTCAATTTTTCCCTTAATTTACCTTGTCAGTTTTACACTATTGTTTCTTCAAGTAATAAATTTTGGCTTTGTTGTTTCTATTATGTATTTGTGTTCTCTTTTCACTAATTCCTGCTCTTGATCATTTCCTTCTTTCTTTTTCTTCTTTAGAACATAGAGAACAATAGATGAACAATAGAACAATAAACATCTTTATTACTTGAGCTAAGATAGGAGGGAGGAGGATTTGTTTGCCTTTCCGGGCCTTGATTTTCCTCAGCTAGAACTCCAGCTCCTTGCATTCTAGCACATAGCCATCTGCTTGGCCACACTGGCCTGGTTTTGAAACAATGCATGCAAGGAGCTTGCCCTGCTGGAACTGCTCTTCCAGAAGACTGCTGATTTTGGCAGTCCTTTTCCTTTCATCATATTTCTTCTGAATTTTCTTTTATCGTTTTTTGTTTAAAATCCCTTCCTCCTCGGAAGTCAGCTTGGCTCCTTTCTTGCGGCCCCGGGGTAGTGCATAGTGGGACTCCTACCACTGTCAGAATAGTGTGCTGTCAATGAGCACAATGCAGTTCTTCACCAGGGTCTTGGTACTGACCAGTTCATTGTTGGAGGCACTGTAAACAATAATAAGCCTCGTTTTGCACGTACAACACTCCAAGCCTCAGGGGAAGTTCCCCACGTCCAGCCTCAAGTTCCTCACGTCCAGCGACTTCTTGTTGTCTCCCTGCATGTGGAATGTGTATATGAGGCAGGGTCAATCTTAGTGTTGGCAGCAGGGATTCCCAGCTCATACTTCTGCTTCTTGTGGTAGGCCTTTCTCTCGTTCTTAGTCTTGTGATGCTTGTGCCAGTTGTTCCGAGATATGCCTGTTGCTTAGTGCTGGCTGGAAAGAGATCATTTCCTTCTTTATATTTTTTTAGAGATTTATTCTGCTGTTTTCCTAACTCATTTTCAAGTCTTTTTTTTCTAACGTAAGGATTTAAGCCTATATATTTTCTTCTAATACCTCTTTTTTGTTGTTTTTCATTCTGCGCATTTTAGATATTTTTTTTTCATTATCATTCAGTTTTAGGTATTTACTAAAATCCATTGTGATGTTCTTTGTTTGATAAATTGTTTGGAGAAGTGTTTTTTTTTTGTTTTTTTTTTGCAGTACGCGGGCCTCTCACTGTTGTGGCCTCTCCCGTTGCGGAGCACAGGCTCCAGACGTGCAGGCTCAGCGGCCATGGCTCACGGGCCCAACCGCTCCGCGGCATGTGGGATCTTCCCGGACCGGGGCACGAACCCATGTACCCTGCATCGGCAGGCGGACTCTCAACCACTGCACCATCAGGGAAGCCCGGAGAAGTGTTTTTTAATTTCAAAATGTATGATAGATACCAATTTCTTTAAATCTGTTGAATAGTATTATGACCTAGTACAGGGTCAATTTTCATGAGTATTCCATGTATACTTGCATAAATGTTCTCTACTTATTGGATATAATGTTCTCTGACTGCTTTATATCTTATGTCTTTGTCTTTGATTTTGTGTAGTTTCTAGATGTGGATGTATCTAGATGGTGTATGGTGTATCTAGATGTGGATCCTTTCTCTGTCTCTGTCTCATCTCTCCTTCTCTGTATCTCTGCTTATTTTTATCTGTTCTTTATTTCTGTTTTTATTTCCCCTCCTCTCCATGCCACCTCCCAACTGTATCCCCATGTTCCTCTCTTTCTTACTCTGCTTGAGATTCATGAGCTTCTTGAATTGATATCTTTCAGTGGTTCTGGAAAATTCTCAGTAATTTTCAGGTCTCTTATTCTGCAACTCAGATTAAGTTCTTGTTTCCTTGTGTATTTTATGATTGATTGATTGATTTTTGGTGGAACTTTTTCTGTAGAAATTGAAGCATGGGTTGAAGTTGAGAATCCAGAGAGGATTTATAATTTCTTTTAACAGTTATCTCAGATCACAACCAACCTGGGACCACGTTAAATGCAATGATATGCTTGAGACGTTTGGTACTGTTTAAATTCCATGAATTTGCATTGAGATTATGCATGGGAGGATGCACAAGAATTTTTTAATAAAAGAAATAATTTTAGATTTATAGAAAATGTACAGATATAATACAGAGAGTTCCTGATTTTACTCTATACCCAGTTTCCCCCAATATTAACATCTTACATTACCACCATATTTTTGTCAAAACTAAGAAATCATAGCACTAGCTAAATTGCAGACCATATTCAGATTTCCACTAATGTTCTTTTTCTGTTCCAGGATTTCATCCAAATTACCACATTGTAGTCATGTGTCCTTAGTCTCCTCTGTCCTGTGATAGTTCCTCAGGCTTCCCTTGTTTTTTATGACCTTTTTGATTTAGAGTACTGGTCATGTATCTTGTAGAATAGTCCTCAATTTAGTTTTGTCTGATGTTTTTCTCATCTTTAGAGTGGGGTTATGGGTTTTGTGGAAAATATCACAAAAGTGAAGTGTTCTTCTCATCATATCATACCAAGATGTACATGATACATGACTGACTTATCGCTGATGATGTTTGCTCCAATATGTGGTTGCAGTACTGTTTGCCAGTTTTCTCCACTGTGAAATTACTATGTTTAACCTTTCCATTCAGGAATGGGAGATTTTATTTTCTTTCAGCCCAGACTGAGTAGAGACAGGCAAATTTCCTTCCTGTCCTATTAAGATTTATGTCTTATTTACATTTGAACTGTGGATGGAGCTCTTTAAAGCCCAGGTTTTATATTGAGGGTCTATTATTAGTTTCCTCAGTTGGATGGGCTTTGGGCTTTATCTCCTGTCCTCCTCAACCTGGATTATGTTTAAGCTTTCCAGGGCTCTGTAGAAATCCTCAAGGCTAAAGCTGACCTTAGCACTCTGCTTTAACCTCTTATGATTCCTTACTTTTGGGGCAGTCCAGTGAATTATGTTTAAAAGTTTTCTTTTGTTGTTTTTTGTCAACTTTTTGTTAGTTATTTCCATTAAGGTATCTTAATCCAATGTACTGTCAGCAACAGAAGTTAGTAGGTTTCTTTTGACATTGATTTTGAATATTTTTTAAAATGTTAACACTTGTGTTGGGGGGAAATACAGCTTAGACTTAGAAAGTATGTTACTTGTAGTCATTCTCCCAATTCCTCACTCCCCCCGACCCAGACACACACAGTTCTTATGAGTTTCTTAATTTAAGGATACTGTTTTCTCTGCTTTGATTGATCTTTCCTACTTGATCCTCATGATCATTACCTATTGATTCCAAACTCTGTTCAAGTGTTTTCTTCCTCATGCCTTCTCCTGTCTCCTTTCCCCTGCCCCCGCCACACAGAGTTTGATTTCTTCTGTGCTGCCATAATATACCCTTCATTAAGAAATATGAAGACATATATATCAATGTTGGTTTGAACATTATGGTAGATGTTATTATTGTTCACCATTATTCACCTGCAGGAAATTTATGCTTCTGCCTTCTTGAAGTTTGGCTTGCCCATGTAACCTGCTTTAACCAATTAAATGTGAGCAGAAATGCCTTGCCTGCAGTAGATACATAGCATGAGTGAGAAATAAACTTTAGTTATTTTAAGACACTGAGCTTTGAGAGTTGTTTGTTACCTCAGTGTAGCCTAACATATTCTGTCTTAATTGACACACATGCTCATCCCTCATCTTGAAGGCAAAAGCTGTATTTTAGTCGTCTTTATGTCCTTAAAGCTGCCAGCCTAATTTTCCTAAAACATTTTAGATTATTATATATCCTTCAGGAAAGTAACATTATATAGTGCAAAGAGTATGGGTTTAGAGTCAGACACATCAAAATTAAAATTTTTACTTGATTGCTTAGCTGAGTTACTTTGGAAGATGTCCTTGAGTTTTAGATTCATTTTAAAAATGAGATACCTTATAAAGTTGTTGGGAATATAGTATATGTAAAGTACCTAGTACAGTAGACATTCTTTCCCTCTCATATTTCTTACTTCTCCATTGACTATTGAATCAAGTCTTTAAAAGTCCCTTTCTCCTGCTTTCATTAATTTATTTATTTGGTTAGTCATTAGATAAATATTTTTTGAACTGCTACTATATGTCAGGCATTGTCTAGTTACTGGGAAGTGGTGAACAAGGCCTAGTCCCAGTCTTTAAGGTGGTTACAGTCCTATGGCCAATAATTCTCCCTTCCTGTCTTCAGCTATCAAACAAAGTTATATTAATACTGCAAGTCCTCTCTCTACCATCACCTTGAAAATGTTGCCTAAATTTCCCCCATCTCAAAAAAAAAAAAGAAAAAAATCCAGAAGTGATTGTTCCCTCCTGATTGTTCAAAGCAAATTACTGGTATTCATATGTGTCTCTTATAATATATATTGCATTCTGCCATAACAGGTTCTGTTATATTCATATACATCATTTACATTTTCAAGTTTCTTTTCTAAATTTTAAGCTCCTTGAGTGTTGGAATTTCATATCATTTATCTTGTATTCCTCAAATCAAGAATATTATGTGGATAATGAATAATATCATTTGTTAGAAGGTGTTTTAGGAATTTATGGGGGCATTTTTGGTAGTCACAGTGATTGGAGGGTCCTAGTGGAATTAATGAGGAGAGACTGAGGATGGAAAACTTCTTGCAGTGCTCAGGACAGTCTCTCAAAATAAATAGTTGTCCTGAGTCCCACATAACTTTCAAATATTATACTAGATGTTTCGTGAAACATCTAGTAAGTGAAAAACTTATTCATGATTTTCAAAATCTAGAGCCTAAATCCATTTTTATGTGTAAACACTAGGTATTTTTTACACAATTTTAATATACATTGAGTGTTCCTGAAATATATTGATCACCAATGTGAATCAAGGGAAGATTGAACTTTGTCCAGACCTCTACTAAATTTTGCTCAACATTACAGAAAACCAAAGGCAGTAACACTCATGGTATTTGAGTCACCAATAATACAAATGTATCATTCTGTTTTTTTGTAGCTGTTGAATTTAAAATGATTCTGTATGTAGGTGTAGGCATCCAACTAATTCATTGTCTTTTTGTTTCATACCCAGATATTTACTTATGGTAAGTAAATGTTGCTTCTTTTTAAAATATAAATGACTTTACTTAAACTTCTCTCATATATTACATTGGAGTGTTATATTAATGCTTTACAATTGTATATAAGGATATGTTATCTATGAATTTCATTTCAGAATTTAAAATAAGGCAGTGAAAAATATTTGTTATAAAAAGTGACATTGTGTCATGGTTTAGAGCCACTGATTTATGAACCATTAGAGCCTGGAAAAAATATAAAATTTGCTTTTAAAATACATATTTAATCCTATTCAACATTAAACTGTTTTCTTTAGGGAAAGTGTATATCACAAATATTCTGATAATTTGAATAATGTTAGATAAGAGCACTAAAAATTTGTTACAAACCAGAAAAAAAGCATATGTAAACTTTATTCAATTTATAAAGAGACAAATTGCTATTTATAATTTTTGAACTTCTAATGAAACACCAATGACTGCTTAATGACTGAGACTCTCCATTTTTTTCTTTATTATAGTTAGTATATCCAGAACTTTTATTTTAAAAAATTTAACTCTGTTGTTTCACAAGGAGGAAGGGTAGAAGAGAAGATATTTTGCATGTGATTTAATGATCTTAATTTATAGTCTGTAAATCACTTCTCTAGGGTCAGCAATGAATTGTTTTGGTTTAGATATTCTAAGTGTAGTTTTCATTGTTGAGCATGTGATAAGATATATTTTATAAACTAAAGTGCAGAACCAGATGGCTTTATTCTGGTATGATACGTGTTAATTCATAATGCCTTGTTTTTAGCAGGAATGGGATTATGTTGTATCTTACTGTTGCCTTTTTTAGACTATTTTATAGACAGAACTAGAAATTCTAGTTATATAAAGCTGTACTAGCATAGGCTGGAAAGTAGGTCATTGTTATGGGGAGTATACCAAACTGCCCACTGGTTGCTATAGCAATGACCTACTTTAAGCAACTATTTCTGTTGATTCATGTTGAAATCATCTTTTGGAACCAGCATAAAGAAACACACCGCATGTAATTTTTCCTAATAGCAATAAGGTAGTGATCGCTGGAGGTAAAAAAAAAATCCTTAAAATGTTTAAAGTGAAGAAATATATTTTCTCACCTAACCCCTCTTCAATTTATTTTGAAGTGCTGCAATTAGTATTGTAATTAAATAGTACCAGAACTGTTCTTCTGTGTGGGCAATACAATTATGCAGAGGGGTGTAGTGAGTTTTACTACCCTTTGGCCTATTTAAAAATCAACCTGTTACATGTAGTTAATAGCATTATTAACTGAGCCTTCAAATGGGTATGGTTTCAGGAAAACAGTAAACATGCCAAATTGGATAAGGTCTGAAAATAAGTTCCTATTAAAATTGTACCTTATGGGGAGTTCCCTGGTGGCCTACTGGTTAGGATTCTGGGCTTTCACTGCCATGGCCCTGGTCAGTCCCTGGTCAGGGAACTGAGATCCCGCAAGCTGCATGATGGGGTCAAAAAAAAAAAAATACCTTATGCAATTTCAATATATTGTATTAAATCATTCCATTCAACGTTGGATTCCTGTTCTTAGGTACATGCATTCGTAATATATAAAGGTTGAAATTGTTGTGTTCTCTGAAACACATTGAATCTGAACTCTGGCAGAACTTACTCTCTTCCCAGTTGAGGGTAAAGTTAGACTATAGAGTACCCTCTGAAGTAACATTATTCCTTCAGCACTAAAAAGAAATCTTACCTGTCAATGAGTTGATATTTTGAACTTGGTGTATTGGAGATTTTATGGTATTATCAAGGAAGAATTATATGCTTAGAGATTAGTTGATTCAGGGTCTTAATTGCACTGTATCTTGTTGTATATATATTCATATTCACATTTGCCTTGCCTTGTGGGAAAGATTTTCATCAATCCTTTGTTCAAAGTCACATTCAGAGAAAGTTAAGAGTTCAAGATGATTATGTATATAGATGTAGGCATTAACTAATTCATTATCTTCTTTTGTCATGCCCCAGTATTTACATATAAAAATACATGTTACTTCTTTCAAAACTATAAATTTTTCCCAAGGGAGAATAATTATAACTTCTGCTGAATGAATATCTACCAAGTACTAGTTATTTTATGCTCTTTCTATCCTTTCAGCAGATGTTCAAGACAACTCTATAGGTTATTTTCTACTATTTCTGAACTTTTCAACAAATTGTGTAAGGCACGTGATGAGATTTGTTTGCCAAATGTAGAATCCAAAACACAGGTAAAGAAAACTGTGTAGTTAGGAGTGAGACACAGATATTTAATTTGAAATCCTTCAGGAGGAGAAGGTGATCTATATATGATAGCTATCATATAACGTACAATCTGAAAGTTTCTCTAGGATGAGGTTATGTCCTTTGAGGGTTTAGGGGATGGAGAAATTACTTTCAGGTGCAAGACTGAAGATTAGTGGAATGTGAACTTAAAGAGATGGGTATTGGGAAAGATACTCGAGGCCGAGGGAAGAGCATGGAGCAAATTCCAGGAGATTGAATGTGTGGGGAAAAGAGAATTAGTTTGGTTTGGCGGGAGGGAAAGAGGAATGGTAGGAAGTGAGCTCTGGAACCCTAAGTTAGTCAAACAAAATAATTTGTTCTTTATTCTATAGAGAATGAATTTTTGAAGACCTTTTTACAGGAAAGTGTGCCTCAGGAAGATTTCATATTGTGTATAAAATGGATAAGAGTGGAGAGAGATTGTTGGTAGGCAGAGCCATTTTAAGGCATTGCAGCAAATAATACTAGCAAGAGATAACAAGGGATAGAATTACTGTAGCAAGAATAGAAGTGATAGGAAGGAGGACACTAAAAAAATAATAAATAACAGTTATATAATCATGCTTACTATGGGTCAGGCACTATTCTAAGAGCTTCACATATGTTATTTAATTCTCACAACAGTAGTATGATATGGGCCCTGTTACTATTCCAATTTAACAGATGAGGAAATTAGAACTTTTCAGGATTGATTGAGGGATAGTAACTTGTTGCTATCAATTGTTAAATTATGGGACATCTATGCAGTGGAATACTATGAAACCATGAAAATTGATGCCATAGAAGTATGTCTGTTGCTTTGAAAATATGTTCACTATGTGTTAAAACAGATTTACAGTAAATATAATATTTCTGTTTTGTTCTACTTTGAATGAATATGCTAATTGTCAATTTTATAACTTTTATGACATTTTAAAAAAGTGTATGTTTCTCTCTTCTTTACCCCCACCCCAAACTCCCTCTCCCCAAGGGTAGCTATTATTAATAGCTTGGTGAGTATCCTTCCAGTTAACAAGTAGATATATGCAAAGTAAGTTTTATTTTATCAAAATAATATATGCAACAGTTTTAAAAGTCATAGTGCAAAAAGCCTTATAACGAAGGACAGCATCACTGGTATGTTCTCCTCCATCCTGCTCTTTTTCTTTTCTTCACAAGTCTTTTCTGAAATACCTATTTGAGTCCACTGTATCTCTGCAGTCTTTATGTGAAATTATAGTGATATAAACAATAACATCCATGGAAGAAAAACACCATCAATAACATCTACGGGAGGAAAACATCATACTGCAATACAACTTCTGTTCCTTTGTTTTATAAAGTGCCAAAACAAAATTAACTTTATGGTTGCAAAACTTTTTCCATTGCTTCAGTCTACGTCATTCTGTACAATGTTTGTTTGGTTCATAGAGTATTTATTGAAAAGCATTAAGAACGCTTATTCAGCTTGTGAACAAGAAAGGGAAAAATAAAGGGCTAATTATTAACTAATCCAGGCTTACTTGTTCATTTTATAAATGAATAAGATCCTTTTTTTTTCTTTTCCCATCTTGTTGTCTATCATTGACCTGCTGGTACTATATAAAAACTTTTCTACCAAAAAAGTAGAATATGGTGAACTCTTGCTACTTACTACCAGCTCTGGTAGAGAAGATACTGAAACTAATACTACAAAAGAGATATGAGGATTATCTCTGCCTTGGATTATCCTTCCAGGACATTTTAGTTTTGTACTGTTTAAATTTAAGAAAACTTAAAAATTGCTAGTTCATTCAACTTCTTAATTTTTGATCTGAGTACTACAGGCTCTAAAATTTCTTTTGCCAAGCAAATACAGAAAACTAGATGCTTCCCGATAAACATTTACACTGAACATGATAAGTTATTTATAGTTACGGATAATTTTACAAAACTTAGATACTTTAATATTGCTCTAACAACAAACAACAACAATATTCTCCCCAAAGTATTTGCACATTGGCAGTGGTGGGTTGGGATGGGGATTGGGTATTAGGGGGGTAACTCCAAACCAAGACAGAAAGGGGGTGTGGTGAAATATAAATGTGAATATATATTTGTTTAAGGACAACTGTGAGACTTCCTAAGGTGAAATGGTGGGATGTCTTTAACATCCTCATGAGTATAGCACTGCCCAAGCCTGTAGAGATGATGATTCCTAAAGGGGAAGGAATATCAAACTTGACTAGGTATACTGATGTCACTAATAACTACAGTTGTAGAAAATTAACAAGACTTTCTTGGTGAAATTATGGGATCAGAATGGGCAAAGACAACAAAATGATCTATTCTGAATAATCTTCTAGAAAAATGCTGTCCAGTAGAACTTTCTGCAATGATGGAAGTGTTCTTCACCTGTGCTGTCCAATATGGTAGCTACTAGGCACACATGTAGCTCTTGAGAGGCCTTGAAATGTGGCACGTGTGACTGAGGAACTGAATCATTAATTTTAATTAATTTAAATGGCTACATGTGCCTAGTGGCTACCATATTGGACAATGCAGTTCTGAAATATGCCTTTCCATTCATTTTAACCACTCCTTCTCACAAGTAAGACACAGTCATTATTCTGAAAGAGCACATGACCTGTAGAAAAGGCAGATAGATATTTAAGACGAAAAACAAAGAAGAAGCAGAGTAGAGAGGAAATAAGATATATCCAGCTGAGAGGAACAGAATCTAGATGAAATATTAGAGAAAATTAACATGAGGCTAACAATGAGGTTGAACTTTCCAGGGGTGATATCTCTTTTGGATTTGCTCTTGTGGACTGCTCCATTTCTTCCCAATGGAAGAGGCAAAGTAAGCAGTCTTCTGCCTCTGCCCCAGAATTCCCCCAGATATCTATTATGCAAAAGACTTACTGATAATTATTTCATTGAAAAAACATCTATAGCCCCACCTGCATCATGAAACCTTTTTTGAAAAAATTAATCTGGCATTCTCTACACTCAGAGAGTTAATGCCACATAATTTAACATCTATTTATTATCAAATTCTTTTTCTTTAATTATATTAGAAATTTGAAAATGGGCATTACACTTTCTCTCATACGTAGATAATTACGATTGCTCAGAGTGATTAAATAGGATGTTACCTTTTCTTCCAGTAGAAAAAGTTCTAGATTTTACAAGGTGGCTTTCCTATATGAACTTGAATTTATTTCACCAAGTTTCAACAATGAGATCAATTCATTTAATTACTTTCTTTCTTTTTTTTTTTTTTCCTCTCTTCTTTGCGGTACACGGGCCTCTCACTGCTGTGGCCTCTCCCGCCACAGAGCACAGGCTCCAGACGCACAGGCTCAGCAGCCATGGCTCACGGGCCCAGCCGCTCCGCGGCATGTGGGGCCCTCCCAGACCGGGGCACGAACCCGTGTCCCCTCCATCGGCAGGCGGACACCCAACCACCGCGCCACCAGGGAAGCCCTTTTTTTTTTTTTTTTTTTTTTTGCGGTATGTGGGCCTCTCACTGTTGTGGCCGCTCCCGTTGCGGAGCACAGGCTCCGGACGCGCAGGCTCAGCGGCCATGGCTCACGGGCCCAGCCGCTCCGCGGCATGTGGGATCCTCCCGGACCAGGACACGAACCCGTGTCCCCTGCATCGGCAGGCGGACTCTCAACCACTGCGCCACCAAGGAAGCCCTATTTCTTTTTTTAAATATTTATTTATTTATTTATTTTTGGCTGCGTTGGGTCATAGTTGTGGCACATGGGCTTCTCTCTAGTTGTGGCGCTCTGGCTCCAGAGTACGTGGGCTCTGTAGTTGCAGTGCATGGGCTCCAGGGTGCTTGGGCTCTGTAGTTGTGGCACGTGGGCTTTCTAGTTGTGGCACACAGGCTCAGTAGTTGAAGTGTGCAGGTTTAGTTGCCCCACAGCATGTGGGATCTTAGTTCTCCGACCAGGGATCGAGCCAGCATCCCCTGCGTTGGAAGGTGGATTCTTAACTACTGGACCACCAGGGAAGTCCCTACTTTATTTCTTTATATGATTTTTATGTTTACAAATTAAACTTTGCTAACAGTCACTCTTATTTAATGAAAGTTAGCAATTTAATTTAGGAACTTTATTAAAAAATACTGAGAGGGCTTCCCTGGTGGCACAGTGGTTGAGTGTCTGCCTGCCGATGCAGGGGACACGGGTTCATGCCCCGGTCCGGGAAGATCCCACATGCCGCAGAGCGGCTGGGCCTGTGAGCCATGGCCGCTGAGCCTGCTCATCCAGAGCCTGTGCTCCGCAATGGGAGAAGCCACAACAGTGAGAGGCCCGCGTACCGCAAAAAAAAAAAAAAAAAAATACTGAGAAATTTGTGCTGTAATTTAAAAAAATTATAAGTATGATTTCTGGAAACAGTAATTTCTATATAAGCTGGAAATAATAAGATGATAAGAGGTAAAAAAGGTGATGGGGTGGCATTTCAAATTTTAGAATAACATGATTTTACATTACTTTATGTCTTCTAAATATATATTTTGAAGAATTTAAATAATATTTTCCTCTCTCTAGATTTTTGCTTCAATGTCTTGAAGACCTTGATGCCAATCTGCGAAAATTAAACTCTCGTCTGTTTGTGATTCGTGGACAACCAGCAGATGTGTTTCCCAGGCTTTTCAAGGTTATTGGAAAAATCTTTGCATAAAAAAATAATCTTTTGTCAGAGAAGACACGTATTTGGGGTAAAGTATGGGAAATATAAGTGCTTTTAAATAAAATATTGTGGATATTTTCTCTATTTAATAAAAATGTTACACAGTGTAAAATCAGACAGTGAAAAAAATGATTTACAATGAAAAGTTTCTTTCTTCTACTTTAAACTGACAGTTCCCCTCTCAGAAGCAACAACTACTACTAGTTTGTGTATTCATTAGAAATATTCTTTGCACAAATAAGAATGCATATGTGTATGTGTTTATATACACATATTTGTGTTTGTGTGAATGTTAACCATCCCCCCTTTTTAAAACCAAGGTAAGAACATGCTATGTTATACCATTCTATGCCGTGCTTTATTCACATAACCATGTATTTTGGAGATTGTTCCATGTTACTTTCTCAGTTTTTTTTTTTTTTTTTCTAATTATGTTTGGCTGTGTTGGGTCTTCATTTCTGTGCGAGGGCTTTCTCCAGTTGCGGCGAGTGGGAGCCACTCTTCATCGCGGTGCATGGGCCTCTCACTGCCGCGGCCTCTCTTTGCGGAGCACAGGCTCCAGATGCACACGCTCAGTAGCTGTGGCTCACGGGCCTAGTTGCTCCGCGGCATGTGGGATCTTCCCAGACCAGGGCTTGAACCCGTGTCCCCTGCATTGGCAGACTCTCAACCACTGTGCCACCAGGGAAGCCCCACTTTCTCAGTCTTTTAAATGGCTTCATAGTACAGCATTGTATAGATATGCTGTTAATTTCTTTTTTTTTAATTAAAGTATAGTTAACTTACAATATCATATTAGTTTCAGGTGTACAACATAGTGATGCAATATTTTTATAGATTACACACCATGCAAAGTTATTATAAAATATTGACTATACTCCCTGAGCTGTATATTATATCCCTGTGACTTATTTATTTTATAACTGGTAGCTTATACCTCTTAATCCCCTTCACCGGTTTCACCCCTACCCCTACCCCACTCCCCTCTCGTATCCACTAATTTGTTCCTTTTTGTTTTTTGGGTTTTTAAAAATTTATTTATCTATCTATCTATCTATCTGCTTTGGGTTTTTATTGCTACGCCCAGGCTTTCTCTAGTTGCAGTGAGCGGGGGCTACTCTTCGTTGCAGTGTACAGGCTGCTATTGTGGTGGCTTCTCTTTTTGAAGAGCACGGGCTCTAGAGTGCATGCTCAGTAGTTGTGGCACACGGGCTTAGTTGCTCCACAGCATGTGGGATCTTCCCGGACCAGGGATCGAACCAGTGTCCCCTGCACTGGCAAGTGGATTCTTAACCACTGCGCCACCAGGGAAGTCCTCACTAATTTGTTCTTTGTATCTGGTGAGCCTATGTCTGTTTTGTTATATTTGTTTGCTTGTTTTTTAGATTCCACATATAAGTGAAAACATACAGTATTTGTCTTTCTCTGTCTGACTTATTTTCACTTACCATAATGCTCTCAAGGTCCATCCACATTGTCACAAATGGCAAGATTTCATTCTTTTTTATGGCTGAGTAATCTTTCAGTGTCTCTGTGTGTGTGTGTGTGTGTATGTGTGTGTGTGTATGTGTACATCTTTATCCAGTCATTTGTTGGAGGGCACTTAGGTTGCTTCCATATATTGGATATTGTAAATAATGCTGATATGAACATTGGGGTACATATATCTGTTTGATTTAGTGTTTTTGTTTTCTTCAGACAAATACCTAGGAATGGAATTGCTGGATCATATTACCATATTATCTGTGTTCTATTTTTAATTTTTTGAGGATATAATTTCTTTCATTAGCTTTCTATTGAACATTTAGTTATTTTTCCACAGGCCTTTTGCTAATACAAGTAATGCTGTCAGTGAACATCCTTGTTCACAAAAGTGAAATCTTTGCTCACATGTGCCATTACATTTGTGGGACAATTCTTATAAGACTTTCTCAGTCAAAAGGCTGTAACAATTGACATGCTACAAAACTGTAATGTTTTTAACTTGGTAGAATCTTAAAAATCTCCTAATCTTATTTCCCCCTCTTTTTTCCAAATGAAAAAATTAGTCCTAGAAGATTAAATGAGCTGACCTACGTCATAAAACTAGCTCATGGAAGTGTTCAGACCAGAAACTGAGTTTTCTGGCTTTGTTAATCTATCCCTTCCTATTTACTACCATTAGTATTCCTAATGTATATCTGGTTTTTTCTTGCAGCTGTTTGATTCATCAAATTTTTATAATAGCATTGTTTCCACTTCTAATGCACAAGAAAACAGTTCCTTTTCCTGAATGACATAATCGCAGTGCTGGGAATCAAACCAACACTACCTAGCCTTTTTTTCATCAGTGTGAAAGAACCTTTTAATGTTTAGAGTTTGGCTAATACAACAGTTGTAGCTAGTGAAAATTTATTTTATAAAAGTTTTCTTACTACTGTAGCTACTTAGAGTCAGAATTTAACCTAGGTACATGGAAGAGCTCTGAGAAGAAAGGATATCAGAAACAATGGTAATAGTTTATCAGCATCTCACAAGTATAAAAGTATATGTGAATAACTGCTCAACCCTATCTAAATCCATGTGTTATAAGTAAAATGAATCTTAAGAGGATTTTAAGTACCTTTAAAATAACAAAACATTTACCTGCTTTAAAAAAATGGTTTAACTCAGCAAGTCTTTTGTGTTCTTTATTTTGAGCTTTCTTCTGCTTGAAGTAACATATTATTGGATCAAACTATCTTCTGTATATAGATGATGTCCTGTCTTGTTACTTTGGCAGAGAGGCAATGGTTTCTGCAAGGACCATAAAATACAGATATGTGAATATACTTTAATATACCTAGAGTGCTTATTATTGTATTCTGATACAGTAGTCTATATAAAATGTCATTTATGAAAACTTTCAGATTTACTTAATATGTCTGAACCATAGAGGGAGTTAATTCCTCTTTTTATTGTATTGATATTTTTATTTTTACTTTTTGTTTAGAGGTGCTATATGCATGTGTTTCCAAAAAAGAGCCCAAGAGTATGTACAATAAAAAGCAGGTCTCCTTCTCACCCCTAACCCTTACACCCCCAGTTTCTCTGAGGAGGAAGATCCTTTTGTCAGTAACTAGCTGACTTGTTTACATTACTGTCTCTGATTTTATTATTCTAGTACAGCAGATAGTGAGAACTTTAATAGGTAAGTGATCCAGCTTCCCACATTGGAGGTAAAACTGGTTTAGACCTGATAACAGTACCTTTAGTTTACTGGGGTGGAAATAGTGATTTCAGTACTGATGTCTCCTCTAGTGTGCACCTTCCTTCTATAGCATTCACTCATTTTATTCTGTTTATACTAAGTAGATTTAGTAATGGGGCCAGAGCATTTTTATAAACACATTTTTACACACACCTATGTTGGATAAACTTGTTTTTTCTTATGTGTTTTCTACTTAGAATTTTTCTCAGTTAAATTCTAACTTAATATAAGCTGACAAGATGGCTTTTTTTTCTTTTCATGTTCTACTGAAGAAATGATAAACTTAGCATACACTAACCCAGGCAAAACTTGAATGACAGTATTAATCATAGGTGTCTTATATAAATTATTATTATTGTGCAGTTAAATCTTATATCTTCTACATTTGGTGCCAGAGTGATAAGCTACCAAGACCACGCATATTCTAGGGCCTGCAGAAACTTTTTATGAAGAGTTTAAAGTATCAGTTTAAAACACTCTCATTATATCCAAGAAACAGAGACATGTGTCTAAAGTCTTTATAGATGGACACACTGAAGCATAATAAAATGTTTTGTTCAAAATCACAGAATAAATCAAAGAAGAACATATAAAGCCACTAACATTTCACATTCATAAATTTATATTGTGCTTTTTGAGTCATTTTGGATTCTTGCTTTATTATTTCATGGTACATGCTCATTTGAATAAGATAATTCATTCAGCAGATATTGATTGAGTGCCTGCTATGTACATGGCAGTGTTCAAGGTGCTGGGGGTATACTGGTGAACCAAACAGAAAAAGTTCCTACCTTCACGGAGCTTACACTATATTGGGAAGCAGACAAATAATAAGTAAATATGCAATGTCAGGTGGTGATAGGTGCTCAAATAAAATGTGGGATAGAAACTCCCAAGGTGAGGGAAGGATAGTTACTTTATATGGAATCATGGAAGGCCTCACTGATAAGGTAACCTTTGAGCAAATATATGAAGAGATTGAACCATGCAGATATCTAGTGTGTGATATATTGAATTCACAAAATTTTGCAGCTTGTTCATCAAAAGGTAGAGTTTATTTTCTCACTCCCTTAAATCTGGGTTGGCCTTATATCTTGTTTTCACTAAGTGCCAAAGGAGATACCGAGTGCCAAAGGAGATACCGAGTTTCAAATCCTAGGCCTCAAGCGACCTTGCAGCTTCTACCTTTGCCCACGTGGAATGCTCCTTGTAGCATGTAAGGACTGGGCTAGAATGTCAAATTATGGGAGACCACGTGTAGAGAGAGTGGGCCAACCAACAGCCAGCACCAAGGTCTGAAATGTGTGAGAGAGGTCATTTAGATGCTCTGGCACCAGCCAAGCTGCCAGCCGATTGCAAGCTTGTGAGTGAGCCCAGGTGAGACCAACAGAAGAACCATCTAGTTAACTGACAGACTTGGAGAATTAATCAGTTGTTTTAAGCTGCTAAGCTACTGCAGCTTGGGGAAAGAGTGCCACAGGCAGAGGGAACAGCAGTTACAAAGGCCCTGATGTGGAAGTGTGCCATGACTTATTTAGGAACAGCAAGGAAGGAGGCCAGTGTGCTCTAGCCAGAGCACAGTGAGTGAAAATAAGAGATAGGGTCAGAGAGGTTGCAGGAGCCAGATCACAGGGCTTTACCATGTTAAGGACTTTGGCTTTTACTCTGAGTGAAATGGGATGCCATGAGAGATTTCTGAGTAGGGGAGTGACATGATCTCACTTACATTTAAAGAATCACTCTGACTGTAGAGAATAGATATTGGAGAATGGAAATGCTGTAAAGACTTAAGCAGAAAGATCAATTAGGAGAACATGGCAGTTATTTGGAAACAAGATGATGGTGACTAGGACTAGAGTAGAGTAGCAGTAGGGGTGTTGAGAAGTGGTAGGATTTTGGTATATTTTTTAAATAGAGGCTATAGGGTTTGTTTATATGTGGTATTTGAGACTCAAGGATGACTTCTCGGTTTTTAGCCTGGGCAAATGACACAGTGGGTTGCCATTTAGTGAGATGAGGAAGACTATATAGGAGGAACAAGTTTAGGGAAAAATCAGGAGTTCACCTTTTTTAACATTTTAAGTTTGAGATGCCTTTTAGACATCTGAATGTATTTGTTGAGTGGGAGTCAAGTCCAGAGCTCAGGGGAGAGGTCTGTACTAAATTTAGGAACCTTAAACATATAAATTGTGTTTAAAACCCTGAGACTAGATTCATTGAGTAAAGGAAGGGGTAATGGATGGATGTGTGGAAATTTTTAGAGCCTTACCTTTATGTTTGGGTTATTTTGTGAGATAACGTTTTTAAATGTAATTATACTACTTTAAATGCTTTCTCCCAGGAAGTTTGTTATCTATAACTTTGTTTTCTAAAAATTTTATGTTTCTTAATTATTTTCACAATATTACTCGTGACTGTTTAAGAACTGCACATCCATTTAGTGGTTCATATTATGCCTTCTGAATGGTTAAATAATTGTGATACACAAAAACAGATATGAATCTTAGTGCCTAAAATTGCAAAGTGAATATTCACTCATTTCACATGAAAATATTTTAATACTACATTCAAACTTACTGTTATATTTACTATTGAAAGGTTAACCACGTGTTGCTTAAAATAAAACTGGGGCTTAAGAGTAGATAGGGACTTCCGCCTCTGGTTAAGATGTAGAAAGTTGCAGTAGACCAACATTCCTGTCTTAACAATGTGAAGGAAGTAAATATGCTACAATATCATAGGTTTTTTGTTTCTTTGTTTTTAACCTATTAGAGAGTTGATGACACAAAGAAACATAAATAAACCAAACTGCATAAAGGGATGAGACTTTCATGGGAAAGAAGAGACCCATGGCTACGTCCCTGGAATCACAGCAGGAAGAGAAGGGATTCTACCATAGTTGAGAGTGAAGAGAAACCAGTTGAAATTTTACCAAGCTTTTTGTGGTCATATGTGGGCTGACATGGCAGATTAGAATTTCAAGAAGCCCTAGTCACAGAGTAAATTTACACCCACTCTCCAGTTCTTTCTTACAGTGCCTTCATGGAGTACCAGTGGCAGTGTGCCAAAGGCTGGGGCGAGGCAGAAGAGAGGGCTCCCTCATTGAAGTGCACTGGGCATTCACTTAGTGCAAAGTAGCAGTTCACTGAAGCTGGAGATAGGACATCAGGGTAGAAAGATGCCTCCAGAGGTGTAGAAAATTAGGGGACAGGGCTAGAAAACAAAGAGAAGTCCTTAGCAACCGTAAAGCTGATGGGTAGACAGCCAAGCAGAGAGAGATGTCCAATAGTTTGTAAAGCTAGTGACTGGGCTGTAAAGCAGAGAGAGACATCTGGAGTCTTGTTAATTCTCACATCTCAAGCCATGTTGAAGAAAAATCTGAATCCTGCCCTCAAAATATTTGAAGCCAGTGGTGAATGAAATTTTATTACAGCAGCAACAAAGCCCAGACCCAGCTCAATTACTGACTCCAGCAATTCAACTTCTATCAGAGCAAAGACTATGCACTTTTCTAGAGATAAATGTTGTTTATTCTGTTTCTAGTCTTTTATAACATTGTTGTATGATCACAAATTATGAGACACATGAAGAAGCAGGATTATGTAACTTGCAATCAAGTAAAAGAAAAACCATCAGTAGAACCAGTCCCACAGTTGATGCAGATGTTGGGATTAGAATAAAGAAAAGACTTTACAATAATTATGCTGTAGATAGTAGAGGATCTAGTCAACAGGTGAAAAACTATGTAAAGAGATGGTAATTTTAGTACAAAAATGGAAAGTATTAAAACCAAATGAAACTCCTAGAACTGAAGCATGCAATATCAAAAATGAAAATTCATTAATTGGGTTTATCCAGATTGAACAGAGCAGAACAAAAGATCAGTGAAGTTGAAGACAGTCAGTATCCCAGCTGAAGCACAAAGAGGAAGATGTTTTTAAAAAGGGAATAGAGTGTTTGAGACTTGTGGAACAATAGTAAATGGCCTAACATATCCATAATTGTAGACCTAGAAAAAAGAGGGAGAGAGAGATTGGGACAGAAAAAAAATATTTGAAGAGAGAATTGAGTTTCCAAAATTGATGGACGATATCAACATACAGTGCCAAGAAGCTCAACAAACCCCAAACAGCATAAACATAAAGGAAACCACATCTTGCCACATCATAACCAATTAACTGAAAACCAAAGATAGAAAATTTTATAAGCAGCCAGAAAAGAAAAGACATATTCAGGGAAGCACACTAAGAGTGTTCAATGGTTTCTTATTTAAAAAAAAAAGTCCAGAAGACAATGGAATGGCATTTTTAAAAAGCTAGAAATAGTAAAAATATTCATTTTTTAAAAAGAGAAGGCACAATGAAGGCATTTTCAGTCAGACAAATGCAGAGAGAATTTATTTCCATCAGATCTATCCTGTAAGAAATATTAAAAGGGGACTTCCCTGGTGGTGCAGTGGTTAAGAATCTGCCTGCCAATGCAGGGGACATGGGTTCAATTCCTGGTCTGGGAAGATGCCACATGCCTCGGAGCAACTAACCCCTTGTGCCACAATGATTGAGCCTGCGCTCTAGATCCTGCGTGCCACAACTACAGAGCCCATGTGCCACAACTACTGAAGTCCATGCGCCACAATTACTGAAGCCCGTGCATCTAGAGCCTGTGCTCCGCAACAAGAGAAGCCACTGCAATAAGAAGCCCACACGCTGCAACAAAAAGTAGCCCCCCCTTGCCACAACTAGAGAAAGCCCGTGCACAGCAACGAAGACCCAACGCAGCCAAAAATAAATAAATAAATTTATTTTTTAAAGGGAGTTCTTCTAGGTAAAAGAAAATAATTCTAGGCTAAAGACAGGATCTCCAAAGAAGGAAGAGCACTAAAAATATGGGTAAATATAAAAGACCACTTTTTTTTTACTTATGTATATTAATATATCCTATTTTCCTTTAAAAAGACCATTGACAGGTTAAAACCGACTAATATTGATAAATTGTAGGGAATAATATGAATATAGTGGGGCTTGAAACATATATAGAAATAAAACCTGTAACAACATCACACAAGGTAGGAAGAAGGTAAATAGAAGTATGTGTAAATTCTTACATTATTCAATTGTAATATATTATTTGAAGGTAGACTGTGAAAACAGTACATATTGTGATCTAAAATAACCCAAAGAGCTATTTCTAAAAAGTTAATAGAGGAATTTTAAATGGAATACTAAAAATATTACTCATTCAAATGAAGGCAGGTGGGGGCACAGAGGAGTAAAAGAAGAGATGGGCAAATGGAAAACTTACCAACATGATAAAATTAAACACAACTATATCAATAATTAAATGTAAATGGTCTTTTTTAAACTCTCCATTTAAAAGACAGTTTATCAGACTACATAAAAAAACAAGCAAGAACCAACTATATGCTGATTTGAAGAGACACTTTAAATATGAAGAAACATAGTGTGAAATAAAGGAGACTGAAAAAGATGTACTTTGTAAGCAGTAAGATAAAGAAGTAGAATTCAAGACAAAATTACCACAGATGAAGAGTAAAGTCTCACATCAAAAATATATAACCTGGACTTGCCTCGTGGTGCAGTAGTTAAGAATCCACCTGGCAAGGCAGGGGACATGGGTTCCATCCCTGGTCCGGGAAGATGCCACATGCTGTGGAGCAACTAAGCCCATGCGCCACAACTACTGAGCCTGCACTCTAGAGCCCGTGAGCCACAACTACTGAGCCCGCATGCCACGACTACTGAAGCCCATGTACCTAGAGCCCGTGTTCCACAACAAGAGAAGCCACCACAATGAGAAGCCCGGACACCACAACGAAGAGTAGCCCCTGCTTTCCACAACTAGGGAAAGCATGCGCGCAGCAATGAAGACCCAATGCAGCCAAAAAGAAAGAAGGAAAGAAATGTATTAAAAGAAAAAGTATAACCATCATGAATATGTATTATCTATTAATAGCATAAAAACACATGAATCTCAAACTGATAAAACTAAAGGGAGAAATTCACAATCTTAGTTCGTGATTTTTACATCTCTCATTTATTGATAGAATATACAAAAACTGATAAAGATATGGATGATATGAATAACACTATGAAATCAATTTGATGTAACTGATATTTGTAGAACACTACACCCAAGAACTAGAGGATACACATTATTTTCTTGTGCATATGAAACATTCACCAAGATAGACCATGTGTTCAGTCGCAAAACAGTTATCGACAAATTTCAAGACTGAAATCTTACAGAATAATATTCTCTGACTTCAACAGAATTAAAATGAATAGCAAAAATCTGTTCTTTCCAAGAAGTTTGATTGAATTACTGTATACATTTACTGTCCTATGTGACAGTTTTATCATTGTTAGAGATTTCAGTAATTAAAATGGGAAACAGAAGCTTAGGTTATTTTCCTTATCAAAACTATGTTCCTTGGAGCCACAATATTATGATGGTTTTTGTGCTCTTGTACATTGCATGTCTTAAGCTGAGTGCAGTTTAGGGGATCCTTTCTAATTACAGGAAGGTACTTCTTTCCTTCAACACTGTGATCTGACCTGTGACAAATCTGTACTATACACTATGTAAATGGCTAACAAGTGAATTGCAAACCAACTGAATGTACAAATCTTAGTGCTAGTGCTGAAATCTCTTCAGAAGAAATCAGAATAGCTGAAATCTCTTCATCATGATCTCAAAGTTTGTTTCAAAATCTGCAGGCATCAAGTGTCAATCAAAACTGATGAAACAGTAATGAATGTTGAATTCTCATGCTTTAGGTGTAGTTCCTTATTAGAGTTTTTGGTTCTCTGCTATTTTTACCATACTGTTTCATTTAAATTTCCTATAGGCTAACTTCGTTTGTGCGATTGAAGTAAAATTGCAGTATATAAAAAATAAATAAAATTTAAAATAAAATGAATAGCAAGAGAATGGCAAATCTTTGTAACTGAATGATAATGGAAATACGGTATATCAAACATACCATATTTGAATATGGTATGTCAAAATTTATGAGATTCAGCTACAGCAGTGCTTAGAGGAAAATTAATAGCTTTCAATACTCTACTAGAAAAGAATCAAAGGACTAAGTTTCTACCTTAAAAAATAGAGAAAGAACAAATTAAACCAATAGTAGAAGAAAGGAGATAATAGAGGAATGGAAATCAATGAAACTGAAAGCAGACAAACAATAGAGAAAATAAACATGGAATAAACAATTTCTTGTCTCTCAGCTCCAAATCCACCCTTCTTTGCCCTGCTTTGTGATACTGAAGCTGGATGCTGTAAACTTTCCTCTTTTGCCGGCTGGCTTGATTTTAGGTTTTGTCAATAGAAATTGCTGTTGGTTCTTTGTAAGGTCACAGCAGGAGAGAAAGGGCTTTCTTTCTGGCATCTTTATACTTTTTTTCCTAGCACCTTAGCCAGCAAATGAGCATGTGGGAGGACCAGTAGCACTTACTTCAGTAGCCCTCACCTCAGTAGCCCTCCTGGACAAGCTCCAGCTCATTCACACCCTCTGGCAAATTTCTCTGCCATGCAGTGGATGGATTCTACAGATCAGCTCCAGTCAGCCCATACCCTGCAGGAAGTTTCTCAGCTACCAACTGGGCTGTTCCTAGGAACCAGCTCTGGCCCTAGCCCTCTGGCAGGTTTCTTCCCTACAGGGAAGGTTGTTCTTGAGGCAGCACACCCCATACAATGAGGTGTGAATCTCAGCAGCAGGGAAGAAAGGGAACTTTCTTAATTCATTGCTTAATTATTTTCCCTCCATTTAGAGGTGGTAGCTGCTTTTGGACACCTTAGAACAATACTAGCCAACAGAAGCTACTTGTGTCATTTAAAGTTTTCTAATAGCCACCTTTAAAAAAAATGTGAAGTTAATTTTTTAGATGTATTTTATTTAACACAGTATGTCTAAAATATCTTTTCAATATAAAATCATTACAAGACAAACTATTTTAACTTTTTTTATATGAAGTCTTTGAAAACCACTGTATATTTTATGCTTATAACACATCTCCATTCCAACTAGCCGCATTTCAAGTGCTCAGAACCCACTTCAGTGGCAAGTGGTTATCTACCATATTGGACAGTATATAGCCTTAACTCTTCTTCTTTTACTTGCTGACAATTCTTCAGGTTAAATTTTCCCTGTTCAAATTACTAATGTGGTTTCTGTCTACTGACTGAACTCTGATTGATTCAGAGTTCAGTTTTCTTTTGAAAAGATTAATAAAATTGATAAACTCCCAGCAATACTGATCAGGGCCAGAAAGGGAGAAGACACAAATTACCTTAATCAAGAATAAAAAAGGGGGGGCTTCCCTGGTAGCGCAGTGGTTGGGAGTCCGCCTGCCGATGCAGGGGACACGGGTTCGTGCCCCGGTCCGGGAAGATCCCACATGCCGCGGAGCGGCTGGGCCCGTGAGCCATGGCCGCTGAGCCTGCGCCTCCGGAGCCTGTGCTCCGCAACGGGAGAGGCCACAACAGTGAGAGGCCCGCATACCGAAAAAAAAAAAAAAAAAAAAAAGAATAAAAAAGGGGACATCACTAGAGATTCTCTAAACTTTAAAAACATAATAAAGGATATTGTAAACATCATAATACCAATATATTGTACAACTAAGATGAAGTGAAAAATATTCTTGAAAAGTGCAACTTACTAAAATTCTCAGAAGAAAGAGAAAGAAAAATTGAATAGCCCTCTCTTAAAGAAATTGCATTTGTAATAAAAAAAAAAACCTTCCAATAAGTAAAACTCCAGTTCCCAGATGGCTTTACTTGTGAATTCTACCACATATTTAAGAAAGAAATAATACCAGTCTTATGACACTCTTTCAGAAAACAGAGGATAATATTGGGGACACTGAACTTGTTTATGAGGCCAGCATAACTCATACCAAAACTTGATGAAGAACTTTTAAGAAAGAAAAAAAAAAGTATAGCCAAGTGTCCCCCATAACACACACTCAGATATCCATAATATATTAACAAATAGAATTTAGCAATATTTTAAAATAATACTACATTATGATCAGTGGGGTTTATTTCAAGAATACAAAGTTGGTTCAACATTATAAAATAATAATCCTATTAATAGAGTAAAGGACAGGGTATTATGATTGTCTCAGTAGATGAAGAAAAATCATTTGACAGAAGTCAACACCCATTTATAATTTTTAAAAACTTTATGCAAACTATATGCAAACTAGGAATAGAAAATTGATAAATATCAATTTGGTAAAGATTGTCCACAAAAAGTATAGCTAACATCATACTTAATTGTGAAACACAATGCTTTACACCTAAGAAAGGGAGCAAAGCAAGGATATTCACTTTCACCACTTACTGAAAGTCTAGCCAGTGTAATTAAGAGTAGATAATTAACTTACCAGCTCTCCCTCACCCTCATATCCTCTATGATAGCATCCTATTTTTTTTCTAATAGTTATTATATATTTAATTATTTATTTACCTCTGTAAGTTCCTCAGTAAGTTCCAGGAGAGAGGAACCTAGCATAGGAACTGGCCTACACTAAGAATTATAATAAATACTTGGAATATGAATGAAAACTCTTTTTTGTGTGTGCTTTATTTTTTTTACTAGATCTTTATTGGAGTATAATTGCTTCACAATACTGTGTTAGTTTCTGTTGCATGACAAAGTGAATCAGCCATATGCATACACATGTCCCCATATCCCCTCCCTCTTGAGCCTCCCTCCCATCCTCCCTATCCCACCTCTCTAGGTCATCGCAAAGCACTGAGCCAATCTCCCTGTGCTATGCTGCTGCTTCTCACCAGCCAACTATTTTACATTTGGTAGTGTATATATGTCGATGGTACTCTCATTTCACCCCAGCTTCACCTTCCCACCCCATGTCCTCAAGTCCATTTTCTGTGTCTGCCTCTTTATTCCTGCCCTGCAACTAGGTTCATCAGTACCTTTTTTTTTTTTTTAGATTCCATATATATGTGTTAGCATACAGTATTTGTTTTTCTCTTTCTGACTTCACTCTGCATGACAGTCTAAGTCCACCTCACTACAAATAACTCAATTTCATTTTTTATGGCTGAGTAATATTCCATTATATATATGTGCCATATCTTCTTTATCCATTCATTTGTCGATGGACATTTAGGTTGGTTCCATGTCCTGGCTATTGTAAATAGTGCTGCAATAAACATTGTGGTGCATGTCTCTTTCTGAATTATAGTTTTCTCAGGGTATATGCCCACTAGTGGGATTGCTGGGTCATATGGTAGTTCTATTTTTAGTTTTTTAAGGAACCTCTGTACTGTTTTCCATAGTGGTTGTATCAGTTTACATTCCCACCAACAGTGCAAGAGGGTTCCCTTTTCACCACACCCTTTCCAGCATTTATTGTTTCTAGATTTTTTGATAATGGCCATTCTGACTGGCATGTGGTGATACCTCATTGCAGTTTTGATTTGCATTTCTCTAATAATTAGTGATGTTGGGCATCTTGTCATGTGCTTCTTGGCCATCTGTATGTCTTCCTTGGTGAAATGTCTGTTTAGGTCTTCCGCCCATTTTTTAACTGGATTGTATGTTTTTTTGATACTGAGCTCCATGAGCTGTTTGTATATTTTGGAGATTAATCCTTTGTCTGTTGTTTCACTTGCAAATATTTTCTCACATACCGAGGGTTGTCTTTTTGTCTTGTTTATGTTTCCTTTGCTTGCAGAAGCTTTTAAGTTTAATTAAGTCCCATTTGTTTTTTTTTTGTTTTTATTTCCCTTACTCTACGAGGTAGGTCAAAAAAGATCTTGCAGTGGTTTATGTCAAAGAGTGTTTTTCCTATGTTTTCCTCCACGAGTTTTATAGTGTCTGATCTTACATTTAAGTCTTTAATCCATTTGGAGTTTATTTTTGTGTATAGTGTTAGGAAGTGTTCTAATTTCATTCTTTTACATGTAGCTATCCAGTTTTCCCAGCACCACTTATTGAAGAGGCTGTCTTTTCTCTTTGTTGTAAATTAGGTGCCCATATGTGTGTGGGTTTATCTCTGGCCATTCTATCTTGTACCATTGATCTATATTTCTGTTTTTGCGCCAGTACCATACTGTCTTGAGTACTGTAGCTTTGTGGTACAGTTTGAAGTCAGGGAGCCTGATTCCTCCAACTCCGTTTTTCTTTCTCAAGATTGCTTTGGCTATTCGAGGTCTTTTGTGTTTCCATACGAATTGTAAGATTTTTTGTTCTGATTCTGTGAAGAATGCCATTGGTAGTTTGATAGGGATTGCATTGAATCTGTAGATTGCTTTGGGTAATATAGTCCTTTTCACAGTATTGATTCTTCCAATCCAAGAACATGGTATATTTCTCCATCTGTTTATGTTATCTTTGATTTCTTTCATCAGTGTTTTATAGTTTTCTGAGTACAAGTCTTTTGCCTCCTCAGGCAGGTTTATTCCTAGGTATTTTATTCTTTTTGTTGCAGTGGTAAATGAGAGTGTTTCCTTAATTTCTATTTTTGATTTTTCATTGTTGTTGTATAGGAATGCCAGAGATTTCTGTGCATTAATTTTGTATCCTGCAACCTTACCAAATTCACTGATTAGTTCTAGTAGTTTTCTGGTGGCATCTTTAGCATTCCCTAGGTATAGTGTCATGTCATTGGCAAACAGTGACAGTTTTACTTCTTCTTTTCTAATTTGTATTCCTTTTATTTCTTTTTCTTCTCTGATTGCTGTGGCTAGTACTTCCAAAACTATGTTGAATAAAAGTGATGGGAGTAGACATCCTTGTCTTGTTCCTGATCTTAGTGGAAATGGTTTCAGTTTTTCACCATTGAATATGATGCTTACTGTGGGTTTGTCATGTATGGCCTTTACTATGTTGAGGTAGGTTCCCTCTATGCCCATTTTCTGGAGAGTTTTTATCATAAATGGGTGTTGAATTTTGTCAGAAGCTTTTTCTGCATCTATTGAGATGACCATATGGTTTTTATTCCTTAATTTGTTAATGTAGTGTGTCACACTGACTGATTTGTGTATATTGAAGAATCCTTGCATCCCTGGCATAAATCCCACTTGATCATGGTGTATCATCCTTTTAATGTATGATTGGATTCAGTTTGCTGGTATTTTGTTGAGGATTTTTGCATCTATGTTCATCAGTGATATTGGTCTATAATTTTCTTTTTTTGTGATACCTTTTTCTGTTTTTGGTATCAGAGTGATGGTGGCTTCGTAGAATGAATTTGGGAATGTTTCTCCCTCTGAAATTTTTTGGAAGAGTTTGAGAAGGATTGGTGTTAGCTTTTCTCTAAATGTTTGATAGAATTCGCTTGTGAAGCCATCTGGTCCTGGGCTTTTGTTTGTTGGAAGATTTTTAATTATGGTTTCAATTTCATTACTTGTGATAGGTCTGTTTATATTTTCTAATTCTTCCTGGTTCAGTCTTGGAAAATTGTACCTTTCCAAGAATTTGTCCATTTCTTCGTGGTTGTCCAACAACTGGCATATAGTTGTTGCAGAGTCCCTTATAATCCTTTGTATTTCTGCGGTGTCACTTGTGATTTCTCCTTTTTCATTTCTTTTTTTAAAAATTTATTTCATTTATTTATTACCTTTGGCTGTGTTGGGTCTTTGTTGCTGTGCACAGGCTTTCTCTATTTGTGGCGAGCGGGTGCTGCTCTTTGTTGTGGTGCGAGGGCTTCTCATTGCAGTGGCTTCTCTTGTTGTGGAGCATGGGCTCTAGAGCGCAGGCTCAGTAGTTGTGGTGCACAGGCTTAGTTGCTCTGCGGCATGTGGGATTTTCCCAGACCAGGACTCAAACCTGTGTCCCCTGCATTGGCAGGCAGATTCTTAACCACTGTGCCACCAGGGAAGCCCCTCCTTTTTCATTTCTAATTTTATTGATTTACGTCCTCTCCCTTTTTTTCTTGATGAGTCTGGGTAAGGGTTTATCAATTTTGTTTATCTTCTTAAAGAACCAGCTTTTAGTTTTATTGATCTTTGCTATTGTTTTCTTTGTTTCTATTTCATTTAATTCTGCTCTGATCATTATGATTTCTTTCCTTCTACTGAGTTTGGGTTTTGTTTGTTCTTCTTTCTCTAGTTGTTCTAAGTGTAGGGTTAGATTGTTTATTTGAGATGTTTCTTGTTTCTTGAGGTGAGATTGTATTGCTATAAACTTCCCTCTTAGAACTGCTTTTGCTGCATCCCATAGGTTTTGGGTCCTCGTGTTTTTGTTGTCATTTGTTTCTATGTATTTTTTAAATTTCTTCTTTGATTTCTTCAGTGATCTCTTGGTTATTTAGTAGTGCACTGTTTAACTTCCATATATTTGTGTTTCTTACAGTTTTTTTCCTGTAATTGATTTCCAATCTCATAGCGTTGTGGTCAGAAAAGATGCATGATATGATTTCAGTTTTCCTAAGTTTTCCAAGGCTTAATTTGTGACCCAGGATGTGATCTATTCTGGAGAAGTTCCATATGCACTTGAGAAGAAAGTATATTCTGCCACTTTTGGTGGAGTGTTCTATAAATATCAGTTAGATATATCTGGTCTATTGTATCATTTAAAGCTTGTGTTTCCTTATTTATTTTCTGTTTGGATGATCTGTCCATTGGTGTAAGTGGGGTGTTAAAGTCCCCTGCTATTATTGTGTTACTGTCGAATTCTCCTTTCAGGGTTGTTAGCATTTGCCTTATGTATTGAGGTGCTCCTATGTTGGAGCATAAACATTTATAATTGTTATATCTTCTTATTGGATTGATCCTTTGATCATTATGTAATGTCCCTCCTTTCCTCTTGTAACAGTCTCTACTTTATCTGATACGAGTATTGCTACCCAGCTTTCTTGATTTCCATTTGCACGGAATATCTTTTTCCATCCCTTCACTTTCAGCCTGTATGTGTCCCTAGGCCTGAAGTGGGCCTCTTTTAGACAGCGGGTATATGGGTCTTGTTTTTGTATCTATTCAGCCAGTCTCTGTCTTTTGGTTGGGGCATTTAGTACATTTACGTTCAAGGTTATGATCGATATGTATGTTCCTATTACCATTTTCTTAATTGTTTTGGGTTTGTTTTTGTGGGTCTTTTTCTTTTGTGTTTCCTGCCTAGAGAAGTTTCTTTAGCATTTGTTGTAAAGCTGGTTTGGTGGTGCTGAATTCTCTTAGCTTTTGCTTGTCTGAAAAGCTTTTGACTTCTCCATCAAATCTGAATGAGAGCCTTGCCGGGTAGAGTAATCTTGGTTGTAGGTTTTTCTCTTTCATCACTTTAAGTGTATCCTGCCACTCCCTTCTGGCCTGCAGAGTTTCTGCTGAAAAATCAGCTGATAACCTTATGGGGATTCCTTTGTATGTTAGTTTTTGTTTTTCCCTTGCTGCTTTTAATACTTTTTCTTTGAATTTAATTTTTGTTAGTTTGTTTAATATGTGTCTTGGTGTGTTTTTCCTATGGTTTATCCTGTATGGGACTCTCTGTGCTTCCTGGACTTGGGTGACTATTTCCTTTCCCATGTTAGGGAAGTTTTCAACGATAATCTCTTCAGATATTTTCTCAGAGCCTTTCTTTTTCTCTTCTACTTCTGGGACCCCTATGATCCGAATGTTGGTTCATTTAGTGTTGTCCCAGAGGCCTCTGAGATTGTCTTCAATTCTTTTCATGCTTTTTTGTTTATTCTGCTCCTCAGCAGTTATTTCCACCCTTTTGTCTTCCAGCACACTTATTCGTTCTTCTGCCTCAGTTATTCTGCTATTGATTCCTTCTAGTGTATTTTTCATTTCAGTTATCGTGTTGTTCATCTCTGTTTGTTTGTTCTTTTGTTCTTCTAGATCTTTGTTAAACATTTCTTGTATTTTCTCAATCCATGCCTCCTTTCTATTTCTGAGATTCTGGATCATCTTTACTATCATTACTCTGAATTCTTTTTCAGGTAGATTGCCTATTTCCTCTTCATTTATTTGGTCTTATAGGTTTTTACCTTGCTCCTTAATCTGCGACATATTTTTTTGCCATCTCATTTTTTTTTTTTTTAATGAGTGGGATTGTGTTCTTTTCTTACTGGTTGTTTGGCCTGAGGCTTTCAACACTGGAGTTTGTAGGCTATTGGGTAGAGCTGGGTCTTGGTGCTGAGATGAGGAACTCTGTGAGACCTCACTCGGATGAATATTCCTTGGGGTCTGAGATTCTCTGTTAGTCCAGTGGTTCGGACTTGGAGCTCCCACCACAGGAGCTTCAGCCTGTCCCAGGCTCATGAACCAAGATCCCACAAGCCTCCTGGGGCAGCAAAAAAAATAAAAAGATAAAAAATAACAAAGTAAAAAATAAAATTAGACTAGGAAACTAAGAGATATTTTAAGAAGAATATAAGAGTAAAAATATAGATGAATCAACAACCAGAAGGTACATCAGTACCACAATAGTAAAAAAGAGGAGGAGGGAAAAAAAAGGGGGGTGGGGTGGGGGGAGGCCTTGGCTCTGGAGGGCGGGGCCTAAGCAAGGGCGAGGTTTGGATGGTGGGCCAGGCCAATGCTCAGGACCCACAAGGCTGGAAAAGGCCATGGGGGGTGGAGCTTAGGCTCAAGGAACAGAAGGGGCCCAGGCATGCCCCCAACCCCTGGTTTCATAGGTCAGGGGACCTCACCTGGGAGCCCAGCAGGCTTCCTGGGCTCGAGTGGGTGGGGCACATGCCCTCCTCTCCTCTCCTGCTCCTCTGGTCTGGGAGGGCCCCTGCCACCTGCCTCTCTTAATCTCCCCGGCCTCCCTCCTATGCCCCCAAGGACCTGCGCAGCCTGGAGGGGACCTTGGAGGGCAGGGGACTGGCCTGGGAGCTCAGCAGGCTCCCCGGGCCTGAGTGGGCAGAGCAATCACCCTCTGCTTCTCTCCCGCTCCTCCCAGAGGGCCCCTCCCGCCTGCCTCTCCTGATCTCTCTGGCCTCCCTCCTATTACCCCAAGGACCCATGCCATCTGGAGGGGGCTTTGGAGGGCAGAGGATTGGCCTGGGAGCTCAGCAGTTTCCCTGGCCCGAGTGGGCAGGGCTATCGCCCTCTGCTCCTATCCCGCTCCTCCTGCCCACCTCTCCTGATCTCCCTGGCCTCAGGGGCGCCGATCCTGTCTGACCTCCACTTCTCCTCCCCCCTCAGTCCCCCTACGTCCTACCGGTTCACTTTCAGGTTCCTCCTGTCTCCTTTGGCATCAGAGTCCACCACCAGCGGCCGGCAGGCACCCTAGTTGTGGGGAGATGATAACTCCTCGTCTTCCCACACTGCCATCTTGACTCTGCCCTGAATACTTTTAATGTTTGGGGAACCTTCTCTTCCCTAGCTTTTCATTTTTTTTCTGGAGAGATGTTCACTAATTTATCCCCAGGGAAGAAGTGAATGATCTCATTGGTGAGTTAATAGAAGGAGTTAGGTGAGTATCACTCATATCATACCTTTTTGCCTATTCAGTTGCAGAGAGCACTTATCCTAGTCCCTTCTTCCATGTAATAAATTTTGTAGGGGCAGCCCACACTGCAAGGAAGGTGCTGCTTATCATTGGGTAGCTAAATCTGTTTAATTCAGGGGTAAAAAATTAACAAGCTTATCTGTCCTTAAACATAACATGTTTTCTCCAGTTCAACTTTACTAATAATGTGGTCTATATCTATCTATCTATCTATACATATATATATATATATGTATACATATATAATATATATATTTAAATTGAAGTATAGTTGATTTACAATATTGTGTTAATTTCTGCTATACAGCAGAGATTCAGTTATACATATATACATTCTTTTTATATATTATTTTCCATTATGGATTATCATAGGATATTGAATATAGTTCTCTGTGCTATACAGTAGGACCTTGTTGTTCATCCATTCTATGTATAATAGCTTACTTCTGCTAACCCCAACTTCCTACTCCATCCTTCCCCCCAACCTCCTCCCACTTGGCAACCACAAGTTTGTTCTCTGTGTCCATGAGTGTGTTTCTGTTTCATAGGTTCATTTGTGTCATATTTTAGATTCCATGTAAAAGAGATATCATGTGGTATTTGTCTTTCTCTTTCTGACTTACTTCACTTAGTATGATAACCTCTAGTTGCATCCATGTTGCTGCAAATGGCATTATTTCATTCTTTTTTATGGCTGAGTAGTATTCTGTTGTATATATGTACCACATCTTCTTTATCCATTCATTTGTCAGTGGACATTAGGTTGTTTCCATGTCTTGGCTATTGTGAATAGTGCTGCTATGAACATGGGGTGCATGTATCTTTTTTAATTAGAGTTTTGTCTGGATGTATGCCCAGGAGTGCCACTGCTGGATCATATGATAATTCTCTTTTTAGTTTTCTGAGGAAACCTTCATGCTGTTTTCCATAGTGGCTGTACCAACTTACACTCCTACCAACAGTATAGGAGGATTCCCTTTCCTCCATATCCTCTCCAGCATTTGTAGACTTTTTAGTGATGGCCATCTGACCATCAGAATCAGTGTGAAGTGATACCTCATTGTAGTTTAGGTTTGTATTTCTCTAATTATTAGCGATGTTGAGCATCTTTTCATGTGCCTATTGGCCATTTGTATTTCTTCTTTGGAGGAATGTCTATTTAGGTCTGCTGCCCATTTTTTAATTGGGTTTGTTTTTTTTTCTGTTGAGTTGTATGAGCTGTTTATATTAAGCCCTTGTCAGTTGCATTATTTGCAAATATTTTCTCCCACTCTGTAGGTTACCTTTTCATTCTGTTTATGGTTTCCTTTGCTGTGCAGAAGCTTGTAAGTTTTATTAGGTCCCATTTGTTTATTTTTGTTTTTATTTCAGTTGCCTTGGGAGACTGTGTGATCTATATTTTTACCTTTAGTTTTCTGACTTATATTCCTTTCCTTTTCAAAAAGGGAAAAGGGGAGGGAGTGTTATTGACTTGTTCTAAATTCCAACATTTACTAACTAAAAACTAAATAATTATTTGTCAAAAAAATCATAGAATTAAATTACAAACTATTTAGGAAAAAAAGTGACACAGGTGATAGAGAAGGTTTGCTATCATTAAAATATAAGGAGCTCTTACAAATCCTTAAGAGAAAAATTAACTGTGATAGAAACCCAAGAAAACATAAGCTGCAACTTACAAAGTAAGAAATATACAAATGGCTAGTAATAATGACAGCTATCATTCACTGAGAACTTACTATGTACTATGTCCTAAACAATTTATATGCATTGACTCATTTAATCTTTCAGCAACTTGGTAACATGTTATTTTTTTCCATTTTATCATGACAAACACTTATATATAGTGTTTGTTATATGCTAGGTAGCATTGGAGCTTTTCACTTTTTTCCAGCCTATAATAGAAAAACTAATTGTTAAAATTTATGTATGTTTTTCCCTCTTTCTTTTATTTTAGGAATGGAACATTACTAAACTTTCAATTGAATATGATTCTGAGCCCTTTGGAAAGGAACGAGATGCAGCTATTAAGAAACTGGCTACTGAAGCTGGAGTAGAAGTAATTGTACGAATTTCACATACATTATATGACCTAGACAAGTAAGTTTTTTTTAATGGTAAAATACATATAATATTTTTCATCTTAACCACTTTTAAGTGTACATTTCAGTGGTTTTAAGTACATAGAAAATGTACTGTGGGAATGTACTGTGGGACTAGTTTATAAAGTGGAAATAAAAACATACATAATAGACTTGTGGGAGAATTAAGTGAATATATGTCAAACCTTTAGCATTTTATTTAACCTCTGTGATTTTTGTTTACCTAGTGACAGATACCAAAATTACAGACATAAGTACATAAGATAAACATACTCAGAATTTCAATTTCAAAACTATTAAAAGCATCACACAATTATCTTTGACTATTCTAACTCAGCCTACTAACTTGCCTTTCTGGGCTCTTAGCAATGTTAATTTTATAGTTTATATGACATACATAGCCACAAACTACCTTGATATATTTCACGTGATTGTCATAAGTTATTTTATTTTATGTGTATATATCTAGTCTCTCTGGATTTTAAGTCCATATGCAAATTTTATGTAATATTACATAGTCTTCTGAACAATGGTATAATATCTTATTTCTCAAAGTATATTTCCTGAACTATCAGTTTTTGGTGATGCTTTGTCCAACAAAGATTCTGTGGTCAAGTTTAAATTTAGAAAGTTTTATATGCTGTAAGATTTGAAGGTTCATAAGATTTGTTAACATTAACCTTTAGCATACTATCATCCTTACAAGTACTGAAATCTCACAATTTACATACCTTTTAAATTATTTTACTTTTTTATTTTCACATTTTGTCAAGTTAATAAAGCTAATTCTGTAAGTAACATGACAAGCTAGTTAATTTTATTCCAAGTGTATCAAAATATTGTGGTTCGATTCAGTTAAGGGTCTTACTTGATATTAAGCCAGAAGTCGTATATCCTTCGATAATAAACTTGCCTTCTAGTTTACCAGATTTCTTAACTTTAGAGAGCTGATAGCAAGGAGGCAAAACAAGATAAGAGCAATTGCTTTAAGTGGGAAACTCAGCGTCGTGCATAAAATTGGAATGTTTGTTAGGTTGAGTGTGAATATTTACCACATATAATCCATCATATAAAAATGTAACGTATAGAAAACATTTTTTCTGAGATTTTAGTTTTGCTTCTGTTATGTAATTAGCAGTGTCCTCAGTAGTGTCATTTTAGTATCATTATAGTGGACAAATTTCATTATGACCCTATATATAAACTCAAAGTATTACACCAAAGCAAAATTACTAAATGCAGAGAGCATAGTTTTTATGGTGGTTACTTTCTGTATGTACAACTGATACATAATTATATGTGGTATAATGAAAACTGTACTATATTTGGATTAAGAAAACCTTGATTTGCTATTTGTTAGTTATGTGACCTTGACTATTAAATTCTCTTGAGGCTTCAGTTGCTGATGCATAAAACGATGGAGTTGGATTTTACCAATAAGTTTTTATTAAGGCTAAATGCTAGTAAGCAAATGGCCATAGTGAAAAAGAATAATTGGTATTTCCAAATTGTGTCTAATTCAGACTACCATTGGTAAGACTTATCTTTCCTTTTAGTATTACTTAATTGAGAAATTAGTGATCAGAATTAAATATAAAATATATACATAAGATACGTATGCTGACATTTAACAAAAACATGAGCACAATAGAAAATAACAAGTGATTATCATGACAGTAATATAGAATCCTAATTAATGAGACTTGCTGATTGCTCCTTGATATAATATTGGCCTGGTTTAGTTTTTATTGATGATTAAGAGATTCTTTGAGCTGTGTTGTGGTATGTTTTTATAATTCCATATATATTATTTTTTTGTTTTTGCCTTTAGGCTTATTTAGCCACTTGTTTTTCCACTCATAGGTGCTTAATTAATTCCCTTTGTCTTAAAAGTTTTGATATTTGCATACACTATATTTTTGATACCTAGCAGATGTCTATAAAATTAAGAGAATGATTTTTAGATTTGTTAATTATTTTAACAAGTTTCTTGGTCCTATAAGAAGCTAACATTCTCCTAGAAGTCTTAAGTGATTCACTTAATTTTCTGATTTTAAGCCTTTTCAGAGTTTATCAATCAAAATGTATTGTCCTTTTTTAAATACTAACAGCATTTTACTAACTTTTGTAATAGGATCATAGAACTAAATGGTGGACAACCACCTCTTACTTATAAAAGATTCCAGACTCTCATCAGCAAAATGGAACCACTAGAGATACCAGTAGAGACAATTACTTCAGAAGTGATAGAAAAGTGCACAACTCCTCTGTCTGATGACCATGATGAGAAATATGGAGTCCCTTCACTGGAAGAACTAGGTAATACATGTGGAGCTTAAGAGTTAATAAACCATTCAGAAAAATCCCACTTCTAATTAGACATGTAAAGTATTTTTGCACTAAAAGGAAAAGAAATGAGAAAAAAGAAAAGAAACTCTTAAACTAAGAAGTGATAAATCTGTGCATTATTTATGTGTTCTATAAATATGTGGTCTATCTGTTATCACCTTAAGATGTACATCTTAAAGAACAGAGACCATATTATATATCATCTATTTTTGAGGACCTATCCAGGGCTGTCATTTCATTTTTATGCTACTGTCAATTTTTTTTCTTTTCTTTTCTTTTTAGGTTTTGATACAGATGGCTTATCTTCTGCAGTGTGGCCAGGCGGAGAAACTGAAGCACTTACACGTTTGGAAAGGCATTTGGAAAGAAAAGTATGATAATACAGATGATGTTTATATTGTCAAACTGGCATTTTAAAAATAATTTCACTCTTTTTTAAAAACAAAAAAATAGACTGTTGAAAAAGAAGGATCAAGAGAAATAGTTAAAATAGAACAAACCTAATTGTTTGAAAATTAACAACTATCTCTTCATTTAAATACCCTTCTTCCTCCTCTTCTGATTATTTCCTCTTTAGCTACTATCAATACTACCCCTTCTATTCTTTCTTTGTAAGCTGGTATCTGATGACTATAACTTTGAAGCTAGGATAGAGTTTTTCTATTTCATATTTTTCTCAGTGTCAGAGAGACAGATTGAAGGTGCTCTCAGCTTTGTGTTAGGAATTTACTGCATGAGGATGGCTAAAACAAAAGAATGATCACTTTTATCTTTCTTGTTTTTTATTAAAATCTGTCATTTTTGGCTAGAAAAATGATATTTTATTTCCCAAGCCCTATGTAACTTTTAAAAAAATCTCAACTTTAAACAATCTTTTAAAATGGAAAAGGCAATTAGTTAGCATAATTTTCTCTGTGTGTTTTCAGGCTTGGGTGGCAAACTTTGAAAGACCTCGAATGAATGCAAATTCCCTGCTCGCTAGCCCTACTGGACTCAGTCCTTATCTCCGATTTGGTTGTTTGTCATGTCGACTGTTTTACTTCAAACTGACAGATCTCTACAAAAAGGTATTATCTGGAACTGGAGCTTATTTTTCAAAATACTTTTTTCTTAAATTGCTGATAATACTTCTTTGCTTTTTAATCTTAGGTAAAAAAGAACAGTTCCCCTCCCCTTTCCCTTTATGGGCAACTGTTATGGCGTGAATTTTTCTATACAGCAGCAACAAATAATCCACGCTTTGACAAAATGGAAGGAAATCCCATCTGTGTTCAGATTCCTTGGGATAAGAATCCTGAGGCTTTAGCGAAATGGGCAGAAGGACGGACAGGCTTTCCATGGATTGATGCCATCATGACACAGCTTCGTCAGGAGGGTTGGATCCATCATTTAGCCAGACATGCAGTTGCTTGCTTCCTGACACGAGGTGACCTGTGGATTAGTTGGGAAGAAGGAATGAAGGTAAGTGTTCTTCCAACTAATATAGTATGGCCTTATTTTGAAGAACTCTATACCTTTATAAAACAATTCCTAAGAATTGTCTACTATGTAGATTCATTTATAGTCTAATTTTTTCAATAGAAAAGCATTTAATTCTCATCATACAGACACACTTTTGGGGAACAGAATGGCATAATCAGATAGGAGAACTGGTGAAAAATGGTTCAGTTAACCTGAAGTCATTTCAATGGCTAAATCAGCCTAGCCATCAAGGGAGCTATAAGATTTAATACTCCGGACTTATTGGGTCGACATATATTTATAGGTGATCATTTCTGTCACATAAAGTATTCATCTGAGTTCTTAGAAATAGCAAATTTGTTTTATAAATTTTAAGCTATAAATCATTTCATCTCACCTCAATACCATAGCTTTTTAGTCATAATTATATTATGTAATATGAAGCATACAACATTTTGTGACATCTTGTGGTTATATATAATAGGACTTAAATATATGTTTTACCTTCCTGCCTATATCATAAATTTCCCCTATCCAAAGACCATTTCTGATCCTATGTTTTTTTACATCTCCTGTATTTCCTAGTACAAAGTTGTGCATGAGGTAGATGTACAGCACACAACAAATTTATAAAAAGTAATTTATTTTAATTCTATTTCCCTTTTGGATCAAGGAATCCCAAATTTAAACTGTATAATACTAATGAATTTTTAAAGGTCATTTGTAGGCCTACATTTTGTAGGCCAATGTACTAAGCTTCTAAGTTTTTGTTGGTGGTTTATTTGGTAGCATTTTTGCATTCTTGAAAGTGTTTACTGCTTTTTTTTTCCAGTTTTTTAATCTTCTCATATCCCATCTTATCCTTTTAAGTCGATGACTTTAATAACTTTTACTCTCCCCTCTTCCAATAACACTGCAAAGATTAGAATAGTAAATTCTATTCAGAAATCTATATATTACTAGTATGTTTCTTTCCCTGAAATAACTCATTATAGAATAGAACACAGACAAGGAAGCTAACTTTGGAATGTTTAATTTCACAGTTCTGTGCTAGATTTTCTTGCCTTGACTTTTGATCTACAGAGACCTGGAAAAATGCTTACTTTGAGAATTATGTGTGTGCAAACTAATGTGATTACTGTTACTTCCAAAGGTATTTGAAGAATTATTGCTTGATGCAGATTGGAGCATAAATGCTGGAAGTTGGATGTGGCTGTCTTGTAGTTCCTTTTTCCAACAGTTTTTTCACTGCTATTGCCCTGTTGGTTTTGGTAGGAGAACAGATCCCAATGGAGACTATATCAGGTAAATCAAGAATGATTATTATACAGTTTGGAATAGCTAATCTAGGAAGAACTTTTCATGTTTAAGCAGCGCTTAAGGTATTCCCCACTCATGATGGGCAGCAGAGATGAGGAGAAGGGTAACAAATCATTTAAATGGTATTGATTTGATTTTGGTCATTCATAGCTAATAAATAGTTTGTTATAATTTGCTTATAGTTCATTTTATTAATAATTTTTCTTCCTTCTCCCAAAAGACGTTATTTGCCTGTCCTAAGAGGCTTCCCTGCAAAATATATCTATGATCCCTGGAATGCACCAGAAGGTATTCAAAAGGTAGCCAAATGTTTGATAGGAGTTAATTACCCTAAACCAATGGTGAACCATGCTGAGGCAAGCCGTTTGAATATTGAGAGGATGAAACAGATCTATCAGCAGCTTTCACGATATAGAGGACTTGGTATGTCAGTAAATGCCTTTCATTTGTTTCTTTGGCAGCTGTTTATGTACCCATCCTTGAACTTGATCTTGATCATAACTTAATAGGTAATTTTTTCCCTTTAGGTCTTCTTGCATCAGTGCCATCTAATCCTAATGGGAATGGAGGCCTCATGGGGTATTCTCCTGGAGAAAATATCCCAGGCTGTAGCAGCAGTGGAAGTAAGTGAAAAGGAAATTTCTGCACTTAGTAACATAAAGAGGTTAATTATAAATATATTGTTTATCGTACCTCACTATAATATGTTTCTTAAAATCTATCTTTAAATTGTGTAATAGGTTCCTTGTACACATGCATACATGTACATATACATACACAGATACCCTCACTCCATTAGTGACATTTTAGAGATAGAAACAACATTATATATAGTGGAATTGGGTCAAGGTAAAGATCTTCTTGCAAACTGAATGAGGTTAGCAATTTTTAAGGATAAAATGAAACTGAAATGTTTTATATTCAGAATGGTCATTATTTTTTACTCCCTTTAAGTATATATCAACTATAAGGTAATTAGTTAAGAAGGTCAGAGGCCCTGTGAACATGGCCAAAAGATTTATCACGCACATGCATAGGGCCTCTAGTCCTTTCGCACATGAGTTTTTTCTTACAAAGCCTGGTCTATAATGGTTTTCTTTGTGATATATATAGTTAGTTGCCACATATGTTCTTACTATGTGTCAAGAAGTCAGTATGTATTGGAAATTTGAATCATACCAATTTTCAGAGGTTCTAACCAAAAATAGCATGAAGCTAATTAATTTGATTAAAAACAAGGCTGAATGGCTGGACTTATTACTTTCTGTTTGGTCATGTAAGGGGATAAAAACATCCATATTCTAAATTCTAAAATGTCATTTTGTGGTTTGGAAATAAGGTTTTTTTGGTATTTCAGTTATAGGTAGTAAAATAAATAATTCTGCATGGTTACTAAAAGGAAAAAAAAAAACCAAGGCTGCATTAGAGGAATGCTTTTTTTTTTTTTAAAAAAAAGAAGTCAGCTATTCAAAATTTGATATTAAGAATAACACCTTTAACAGATTGAACCTTTCTGAATTCAGAAATATTTTGCATACTTTTGAGAGCATCAACAGTTAGCTTAAGGAGAAAGGAACGAAAGCACTCATATCTTGACTGCCTACTTTGTGCCTAAGTATGAGGGGATTTTGGCCACATACTCACAATAACCTTGAGAGGTGGTGGTAGGCTTCTCATTTTATGATTGGGGAAATTAGCCTAGAAGAGTTAGGTAACTTAACCAAGATCCCACAGTTAGTAAGTAGTTGAGCTAAGATTCAGATCCAAGTCTAACTAGTCCTAAAGTTCATACCTTTTCTGTATCACTGGGTCTCCCCTGCAAATGTAATGCCAAATGTAGTGTTCATAAGACAAAATATTTTATTACTGGAATGTGTTTCACCTGCATTCAAATTGTTGCTAATGATGGCAGTGTACTTCAAAAATGTTCTTTCTCAGAGTCTCCTACAATTTGAAGTAAACTTTAACAAGGTAGCATTTCAAAAGTTCTATCAGATTTCTTATGCAGTTCACAGACTGCCTCTTTTGCCCACACATGAGTTTGAGGGACAGAAGTTCTGTGAAGCACTAAGATAACAGGCAGGTGGCAGAGGGTGGAAAGCAACAGACTCCAGTTACCTAGCTAATGGGTAATGATGGTACGTACTGTTTCTTAGTCCAGTCAAATCTGTATTTATCTGCAAAACTAATCATGTTAGCAAGTTAAATTGGAATAATTTTGCTTCACAAATTTATAAACATGATGTTTTGTGATAAGATTAATAAATCTTGAAAGTAGTCTAATCATGTAAATATTTGCCTATAACACACTTTGTAGCTAGGTGCTTTGAGGCTTTCAAAAGACATAGAAGACATAAAAGCCACATAGAGCTTAGAGTCTAAATGGGGGTGTGGAAGGGGGAAAAAAAACAAATGAAAAAAGTGATAAATTGTAAGACACTGCCTCCTCATGCAATAGGAAAAAAGGGAGTTGAAGGAACTAGGAAACTTTTCTTAGAAGATGGTGGGAGACTTCCCTGGTGGCGCAGTGGTTAAGAATCTACCTGCCAATGCAGGGAACACAGGTTCAAGCCCTGGTCAGGGAAGATCCCACACACTGCGGAACAACTAAGCTGGTGTGCCACAATTACTGAACCTGTGCTCTGGAGCCCGCGAACCACAACTACTGAGCCCGTGTGCCACAACTACAGAAGCCCACGTGCCTAGAGCCCGTGCTCTGCAACAAGAGAAGCCACCGCAATGAGAATCCCATGGACCACAAGGAAGAGTAGCCCCCACTCGCCACAGCTAGAGGAAGCCCGCACACAGCAACAAAAGACCCAACGCAGCCAAAAATAAATAAATAAATAATAAAAAAAAAGAAGAAGAAGAAGATGGTGGGGTGGGTAGCATTTAAGTAGGCAGATGAAGGAGAGAGCATTGTAGACCTGAAAATGGGAGTGATTATGGCAAGATCCTTAGGATACTATGCTGTTAAGAATTTCTCCCCTCAGGTTTCTGTTCCATTTGAAAAGACTTACATGGGGACTTCACTGGTGGCACAGTGGTTAAGAATCTGTCTGCCAATGCAGGGGACATGCTTTCGATCCCTGGTCCAGGAAGATCCCACATACCACAGAGCAGCCAAGCCCGCACGCCACAACTACTGAAGCCCGCATGCCCTAGAAGCCCGCATGCTGCAACTACTGAGCCTGCGTGCTGCAACTACAGAAACCGGGACACCTAGAGCCAGCGCTTCACAACAAGAGAAGCCACTGCAACGAGAAGCCCACGCACTGCAACAAAGAGTAACTCCTGCTCACCGCAGCTAGAGAAAGGCTGTGCGCAGCAATGAAGACCCAACGCAGCCAAAAAATAAATTTAAAAAATTTTTTAAATGCTAGAAAGGACTTATACTTCGGAAGCGTATCCCTTAATGCCCCATACTTACCCTATTCATAGGCTTTTATTTACAGTGTCTTAAAGGCATTTCAAAGGGCAAGATTCTTTATGATTTAAGTTTTTTAATGACTGTGCAAAAATTCTTAATCTCTGCAACAGAAACTGCATTTTCGTCCTCTCATTTTTGTAGAATTTTTGTGCTCAGGAAAGGAATAAACTAACATACATAGATGTCTTGAGGTATTTTTGTTCTTATAATAAAGCAGACTACTAAAATTTTTTCTATTATAAAATACCTGTTCAGCATTATTAGTCATTGGGGAAATACAAATTAAAACTACTAAGAGATAGGACTTCACACCCACTTAGGGTGACCAGTTATCACTGATTGCCTGGCATTGAGGAGTTTCTTGGGACACAGGACTTTCCGTGCTAACACTTGAAGAGTCCCAAACTGGAATGAGTTGGTCACCCTATAACCACTAGAGTGGTTGAAATAAAAAAGACAGACAGTAACAAGCGTGTGGAGAATGTTAAGAAACTGGAACGCTCATACACTGCTGAGAGGTAGGGTGTAAAAACAGTGAAGCCATTTTGGGAAGCAGTTTGGCAGTTTCTTAAAAGCTAAACATAAATTTAACATACAACCCAGAAATTCCATTCCTAAGTATCTATCCAAAAGAAGTGAAGATATATGTCTACACAGAGACTTATATGTGAATGTTTATAATAGCTTTATTCATGATAGTCAAAATGGAGTATATCCATACAATGGAATATTAATTCGTAAAAAGGAACAAAATGCTGATATATGCTACAACCTGGATAAATCTCAAAAATATTATGTTAAGTTAAAGAAGCCAGACACAAAAGACCACATGCTGCATGATTCCACTTATATGAACTAGTGAGAAAAGTCATGTTTTTAAAAGAGAAATTAGATCAGTGCCTACCTTAGGCTTATAGATAGGAATGGAGAATAAAAGCAAATGGACATGAGGGGTCTTTTGGAGGTGATGAAAATGTTCTAAAACTGGATTATGCTGGTGATTACACAATTCTGTAAATTAACTAAAAATTATTGAATTGTACCCTTAAAACAGTTGAATTTTATGGTATATAAATTATTCCTCAAAACTGCTTTAAAAAACTATTCACTATAGACAGTTTAGAAAATTCAGAAAAACAGAAAATAACAATAAAAATCAAATAAATAATTGAAAAATGTATTTGTTGAAGTTTTTTAATTGTAAAATATGCACAACATAAAATTTAGCATTTTAACCATTTTAAATGTACAATTCAGTGGAATTAAGTACCTTCACATTACTTTGTGAAGTTTTCAGTAGAGTTGTGCAAAGATGCATGATGGCAAGTATCACTATTAGGGGAAGCCTGATGATGGTAAGACCAGTAGCAGCACCATTCAGTGGTGAATTTGCCACAGTCCAGAGTCTGACCTTCAGCCTTACAAGTCTAAAGCCTGAACGTTTGCTGTAATTAGTGGTGACCATTCTGTGAATGACAGACTAGAAATTTTAAAATCATATAAATTAAAATATCAACAGGGAACATTAGTTTATTAGCTTATGGTGGAAATATTCCTTTCCAGAAGTCCTCATCCTTGATCAGGCCATTCACTTTCCCAATTTTGAGTACCCGAAAAGCTGAATTCTTTATCCAGAGAAATGTGATAAGTATGAAGTTACACTAAAAATAATTAGATTGTCTTGTTCGGGCCATCATGCAACCACTCCTAGGGGTAGGATCCTCATATTTTTCCATAATGTTTTCTCTAGAATCTACTTTTCTGTGCTAACCCATTCTCCTATAACATTTTTTCTTTTTAGGAGAGTTGATACAATTGCACAGGCTAGGTAACTGCTCCATTGTTTAACTCTCATCTGGCAGGACCTTATTCCCTTACTGTATCTCCAAGGACATATGTTTTAGATAGGTGCTGAGGGAGGAGGAGGTGAAGGAAGGATGTATATCTCACTGATGCCCTATGTTTTGACTTCATGATCAAGTGTCTAATTGTCATCCAGTAAAGAAGTGTTTTTTAGAAAATGATTATCAGTGATTTTGCCCTTGAACAGTCAACATTTCTATGACCCTAAATTTAAGGACAAGTTAAGCTTTCCTGATTTGGTATGATTTTTGGTTCATATGAAGGGTTGTGGATTAATCCTAAAACGCACAATACAAATACTAAAAATTAGATTTATAATCGTAATACATACAACTTGAAATTAGTTTAAGTAATTTTACTATGTTTAACATACTAACAGGTTGTACTCCAGGGAGTGGTATTTTACATTATGCTCATGGAGATAGTCAGCAAACTCACCTATTAAAGCAAGGTAAGAATTTAGCATTCGAGCATACTCTTCTTCTCACCTTTCTTATCTTAAACATACATTTTTTTTAAATGTGTAGGAAGAAGCTCCACGTGCACTGGTCTCAGCAGTGGGAAACGTCCTAGTCAGGAAGAGGACACACAGAGTATCGGTCCTAAAGTCCAGAGACAGAGCACCAACTAGGTAAATATTTTAGAGCTTTATTTCTTGCTTTAGCGGAGTGTATAATCAACATAAATTAATATAATTTCCAAAATGGAGCTAATCTCTATTTTCAAACCAGAGAATCTGAGGCATAAATTTTTCAGTGATTGTTACAAAATCAGTTAATTCTTAGACAAGAGAAATGTATCTGTACTGGACAAAGTGCTGTACTCAGTTTTATGGTCATCTGAAATGATCTTCAAATTTGAAAAGCTTATGATGTCATGCTCAGGTTTTTCCTCGGAAAAAGCCATCCTTTTCATTTCCTTCCTGTGTGACCAGGAGTCTAACTTATACAAAGTGACTTTTTTATTTTAGTGGTATTAATATAATCCCCTTATGAAATTTTCCCCAAATCTTCTCTTGATTTTATAAATTTCTTTTATGTATTGTGATACTTCTAAAATCTAAATTATTTCCAGTTTGGGAATAGTTTAAGTTTTTTTTAAATGTTGGCCCTTTTTGGAAGTGTCAGAAAGCCATGCCTGTATTCAGTTCAACTGTTATGGGATAATATTTTGTGATTTAAATTTATAAGAAAAGTATTCATGTAGTGCATTTGCCAGTTTTTAAGACTCCTGTTTCTTCAGTTATCTTGAACTGTTTACATTTTTAAAATCATTGCTATTTTTTGATACCAGTATAGTCTGTAAATTTCTTGAAGATCAGTAAACAGTCATCAGATATTTGTCATTCCTTGCAATCAAGCTTTACCCAGTTTTTTTATTTTTTCCTTAAATCACAGAAAACATTCAGAAGGAATACGGTTGCAGCAGAAATTGGTGGGCAGTTCAGTACTTTTTCAGTTAAATTATTTTAAAATGTTCTTCATTAATGGAAAACAGTTACATATTGAAATGCATTATTTCTAATAACATTTCTGTAGTTTTTAACTTTTTAATGAATTTGACATAGGACAAATGGTAATTTGTATATAAAGAACTTGGTAAAAGAATTTGCTTAATGTAAATATAAATAGTCACAATTAGTATAGACCCATCAATATATTTTTGATAATCTTTCATGTATGGTAAAAATTAAAGTGGCAAACTGATATTCTGATATAAAAATCAAAGTTTTGAGAGTCAGTGTGAGAATATAGGATTTTAGACTTTCTTAAAAGACTTTGTTAAAATTTTAAGACAGAATTTTTCTTGACATCATTATTTGGTCTAACTTTGAACTCTTTGACAATAATGTTTCAGAAAACATGTGTAATCAAAATTGGTAGTTGTAGCCTCCATTAACATAGACAATATATATTTTAAAGCCTCATGTATGCCTGTTTTGACCCAAAGTTGTAGATATCATGGTATCATGTGTTAAGTTCTTCTTGTCTCCCTTTCTTTGTTCAGTTACAGCTAAAGTGACTTTGTTATTAAAGTATATGCATATATGGAATCCTGTGTACTTGGTGGTTGCTTTTTTTTTTTCTTTTCTTTTTAAAAATTTTTTGTTTGTTTTAGGTAAAGGGGAGAGCGTTGGTATGTGAGATGTGATCACAAATTAGAGACAGATTCTGTAAACTACATGTCACCATTCTGAATGAAGAAACAGCTAATATATATTTAGTAAAATACTTTTCAAAATTATTCCAAGTAAGAATACTATCTTCCAAATACTTCGTACTTTTAAAAATAAAGTTATCTGTAAGAAAGATTTAAAACCAAAGAGATTTTTTTCAAGTAATTGGGCTTATAACTCTGAGTTAGTCAGTATGGGGTAGCAGTTAAGAGTGTGGGCCCTGGAGTCAAACGCCTGGCTCTGTCACTCATTAGCTTTGAGATCTTGGGCAATTATTAACCTTTTGTGCCTTCTTTTTTCTCTTCTATAAAAAGTGAGGATGAGAGTAGTATCTGCTTCATACTACATATGAAATGCTCATAACAGTGCCTGGCATGTGGTAGGATGCTCAGTAAATATTAGCTACAGGATTGCCGTTCTGTGTAGCTCCCTGGAATGTGCAGTGCATAGTCTGCATAACTGCCTGCTGCAGCTCTGGTTAGCTGCCATTATTGTTATCATTATTATTATCCCTTTACTGTTCTCCAGTAGGCCAGTTCTTACCATTTGGAATTATAACCATTGGCTTTTGTTTTCCCATCTTTATTAGTGATAAGATGTTCAGTGTGGTAATTGTATTTAAAGGTAACTCAAGATAAATTTGAGTCAGAAATTCAGAAACAATCATTTTTATTTTTAGATGATACACATTTTAAAAAGTATCCTGGATAATGAATTAATACTTATCAATAAATTCATTACTGAGAAAGAAAAATCTGCCTTATCTTCTTTTATCACTGTTAATAAGGAGTAATATTTTGTTTTTCACACCTGTACTTTACATCCTGCTCTTTGGACCTGATTGTACTATACAGAATTGAGAAATTCATTGACTTGGAATTTACCATTACCGTTTGGGGAATAAAAGGTGCAGTTTTAATATGAATAAATCAGTATTTTAGTAAAAGAACACTATTTCAACATAGGCACTGATATTTTACTTTTAAATGTAGAAGGATTTTAATATGTTTGGGGGGGGTGGGGAAAGATTTTTGCAGTTTGGTCTAAATTGTGACTAAAACAAAAAAATCACCAAAAGGGAAAGAGAGGTATCAATCAATGTGCTCCAACTGAGCAAATGCACTATGTTTGAATACAGTGTTGTCCCCCTAACTGGAAGGGTTAGTGTTCTAAAAACCCTACAGGTGGTTGAGGGATTTTAAGACATTTTGTTCATTCAGCAGATACTTCTTGAACTCTTATTACCAAAAACTGTGCTTAGCAACTTGGAAAAACTGAATTGAGGGAACTACGTTTTTAAGTTTTTCACATTCACTTAAAACAGTAAATTTGGGGTTTAAAAGACTGATAGCAATATTACTCTTAACCATCTCTTGTGTACTAGAAACTTCAGGATCGTCCCACAATTTCAAACATATGTTTGTAATTTTCTTGTAGGTAATATGCCTAATACTAGGTTCTTTGAACCCCCGTTACTCCATCCAAGTGTTTTTCTGATTGTATGGTTCTAGAAATGAACTCTTTAAACATTTAGGATGGAAAAAACTTTGGGTAGCATTTATTTAAGACAACTGGCATAGCTAAGTTGGTCAGTTTCAAGTGTGATTACAGTGCACAGGGTTATATGTATTGTCATTCCTCATACAATTATGTGGAACCCTGATACAAGCTGCTAGCACCTTAATGCACATCTCTGCTCCCTCTCCTGACCAGTGACTGCGGCATGCAGTTCTAAGGCCCAAGTTTACATTCCTTAACGTCCTTCTCTTTTCTGTACCCTACTTTAATTCCCTTTTCCTAGATGCAGGTGACACACTTTGGTTAGTCTGGACCCCAAATCCTTGTATTTCAGGAAAAAGAGTGCAATAAAGCCATGAATAATGGGGTTTTTGTATACGGGTAACTCAGAGGGAGAAGGGTTACTGGACACAAACTCCCCTACCTCACATACATTAGCCACCCAGTTAATTCTAGAATATCCTGGAGATCAAAGGTGACCTAGAGACAAGGAGCCAGGATTCTTGCTGCTACTCTGTGGAATTAAAGTGCAACTTGTCAGTCCCTCTCAACAAAGCCATTGAGCACAGACTGGCTAATAAGGCTAGACTCAAAGATTTGGTTAGCATTTCCTGAGTCCCTACCATATGCCAAGCACTGTTCGTAGGAAAATTAATTCATCAGTATCCACAAGGAGTTCACTCCACAAGGAGAGAGGGCCATCTTGAAGAATTACAGTGCTGCGTGTTAAGGTGTTAGAACTGTGCACTGTATACTATGAAATATGCAAAGTGAGGGGCCTACAGGCTGGGAAAACCACAGCTTTCCTGACCCCCAACTCCACACCCAGCATAGGACAGCTAGGCCAGTCAGGGCACCTTGTCCTTGGAAACATTCAACTCTAGTTGCGATTAATCATGTCATTGGTTGTTAATGTCTTTGTCCTCCACTAGAATGTAAACCTCATCAGGATAGGGAATGTACTTTATTCCCCCTTGTCTTGTGCACCGCTCTTTTGTCATTGCAGCTTCACATGCTTGACACTTAACAGGCATGCCATAAATATGTGTATGGATAAATATGAGAATAAATGGGACAGACATTGAGCCTGGCTTTAAGGAGAAATTTGTTAGTCTGTGAGGTTGGCATCACAGGTAATAATTAGAATGTAAAGCACCTAGCAGTTTATCAGAAAAGGTGAGTATTTGGGTGAAAGCGGCCGGAGGGAGGCTGTTAAAGACGCATCAGACACTGTAGCTGACTGCTTTATTGGGGGGGGGGGGGCAGGAAAGCTAGATATGTACCAGAGAAGTTTCGGGATTTTTTAAACTACGTTTCTTTTGTAACTTAGTTCTTTACCTATAGACTAATTTTGGGAATTCTGAATGGCTATAGCTTAAAGATATAGCGGTTTGAATTATTTCTACCCTTTTTTTCTCCCGGGCTAGTGACACTCCCCAAGGGACAAAAGGACTGAAACTCCAATTTCTCTAAAATACTGGGAGGGAAAGGGTGAGAAAATGTCCGAGGTAATAGTTGCCGGCCAGAGGTGCCCCGGACAGCTGACTCGCACGCTGGCCCAACTCCGCAGGTCCCCTCCGCTTCGCCCGGCCCCGCCCCGCCGCGCTGCGTCAGGAGGGTCATGTAGCCTGCGCCCCGCGCCCTGATTGGCTGCGTTGGGGGCTCCAGGGCGTGTCTGTGGGTTACGCGAAGCGGGGTCGGAGCTGCTGAGGGGAATTGGCTGGCGGCTTGGGACCCTGGCCCCTGTTCCCAGGCGTCGGGAGGACGCCAGGCAGGCCGCGGGGAGCCTCGGCCTGGGGAGGTGGGGAGGACGGAGCCAGAGACCCGGAACTCGCGCCTTGTGCAGAGTGGACGCCGACAGGTGAGTCGCCCTGGTCCTTCGCCCCTGGGGGTGATCGTCCCTGGCCGCACAGCGGCCGAGAGGCTGGAGTCGGGAGCTGCCCACCGTGAAGCCAGACTTCCCGCTAGCTGCTCAGCTCCGCCTGGCTGGCTCGGGAGCTGGGTGGACGCTGGGGCGCCGCAGGTCGGAAGTTTCTCTGGATATGAGCGCAGGCCCCACATGATGGATGTGCGGCTTTCGATCGCTCCCCAGTATCCAATGCTTTGGGCCCTCGTTTTTCCTTTCTTACAAACATTGGGGTTAATTTGAAACTGTCAGCAAGTCGTACATGTTATAAAAGTAGAAGTTAACTGAATTACCGGTGTTCGTCGAGGGGACCATGTTATGAAAAATGTGCATATTACAGAAGTGGGTTTCACTCCTTAAAAACGCTTAAGAAACATGAAGTATCAGAAAATAAACCACGTTGTGATTTAGAAAACATTTACCTGGATCATTGCTATGTGCAGAGCACAGGGCTAAGAGCAGGACTCAGCCAAGCTGTTGGGTTTGAATCCAAGGTCTGCCCTTTATTAGCTGACCAACCTTGGGCTACTTTACGTGCATCTGTTAACTCATCTTTAAAATGGGTTGCTGTGATGGTTTAATGAGTTTCTGAATGCTTTGTGATTTATAGTATTAATTAATTTAACCTTCACAATCACCCAGGATGTAATCTTCACGAACACCTAGTGATGCCATTTTCCTGGTGCTTAAACTGAGGCACAGAGAGGTGAAGTGACTTCCTCAAGTTACAGCACAACTAATGACCAGGAATTAAGCCCAGGCAGCCCACAGCTTTACCCACTACATTAAGTTTTAGTGAACTTGGTTTGTCATCGAGTTTCAGTTGACAGATACTGATTTTGTTTCTGTGGACCAAGTTCTTTGCTGGGTACAGGGGATAAAGTAGAAGAGTGTGCAGACCCTGCTTTCCAGGTGCTTGCAATCTGGTGCAGGTTGTTCATAGAATGCAGGGTGCTCATGAATCCTGCTAAAGTCTTTTGCACAATGTGAGTATGGGTCCTTTTTTGGGAAAGAGAGGGAGTCTGGCTCACACCGTGTTCTCCGGTGGATCTGTGATTCAAAGGTATGAAGAAATATTTTAGCAGAAAAGCTAGTGTCTAGCATAATGCCTGACACACAGAATGAGCCAAACAAACAAAAACAAAAAAACTGGTTGAATGAATGAAGAACTTATAGGAGTATAAGTGCCACCGTAGGGTCAAGAGCAGGGTGCTGTGGAAGAGCACACATGAAAGTCACCTGCCCAGGAATGCCTCCTAGAGTCAGCAGTGCCAGCCAGGTGAAAGGTAGGGGAGGAATTCATTGGAACATGGCAGTAAACCGTTTCTGCCCTCATGGAGGGTGAGACAGAAACCACACATGAACAGCTGCAGCTATGACAAGTGGCACATAGGAACAGTCCATGGTGATAAGAGAGCCTGTCAGGGGGACGGGAAGCCTTATCTATTCATGAAGGGCAGGGAACTTTCCCTGAGAAAGTGACACTTAGACCTAGGAGTTAGGAGCATTGCGGGCATGGGGAGTAGCCCTCAGTCTTCAGAGACCCTGTGATGGGAACAAGTAAAGCACCAGGGGCATAAAGGAAGCTGGTGCAGCTGGTGTAGGCAGAGGGGGACAGGAGATTTGGGTGGTGACAAAGCCTAAGACAAAGAGGGCTTGCAGGCCATGGTAAGGCTTTTTTACTTTATGTCTTTATCCTAAAGTACCATCGAAAAGTTTATTGCAGGGAGGTGACAAGATCACATTTTGAGAAGAAGCTGGAAAGAAGCCCAAGTGGATTAAGAAGCCCTGGATGAGGACAGGATCTCTGGGGAGAAACTCTTAAGGTAAGAAGAGGAGAGGGCCTAGAATCAGGCCTTGAAGGTGAGCCTGCAGAGGAGACAACTAAAGGACAGTCAGGAGTGTAGGAAGAAAGGAGGAGAACCAGGGGAGTGGGAGGTTTTGGAAGTCAGGTATGAGTATTTCACAGAGAAAGTGGTCACCTGTGCTGAAAACTGCCGGTGTCAAAAGAGGGAGGAACTAAAACTACTCACTGGCTTTAATCACATGAAAGTTGTCTTTATTGGGAAGTTATATAAATAGGAAGAGAGGAAATGGAAAGAAAGAAGGAGCTGCAAGAATTAACCTGAGGGGAAGAGAAAAATGGGATTTTAGTTGGAGGGGCAGTGAGAGAAAGAGCCACTGAGGTGAAGGGTGGGAACCTCAGAGAGGAGGATGAAGCTGAAGGAGTGAATACATGAGAAACAAGGGCTCTAGACACTTCAGGCCAGAGAGGCTGGGATCAGCACAGGAGCAGGAATTACCCTGGATGATGAAAGATGTCATTGTAGGGAAGGGGAGATAGCAGAAGGTTTATGTTTGGTATGATGAATTGCACTCCTTTCTTTGTACAAGTTAGAGGCAAGGATATTGGTTGAGAGTGAAGGAGAGAATGGATGTCAGGGGAAGCTGGAGGTCTGAGTTGAGAAGATTTGACATAGTTGTTGGGGGATGTGAAAGAGAGAGTTGACCAGAGATTGTTTTAGAATGGTCTGGCAGAGGGAGCCAGGTATGCAGCAAAGGCCGGAAATTAGCCACCTGGCTCATTCAGGGAATTGCAAAAATAGTAGGGGAGTGAGGACGGAGGCTAGCTAGAAACAGAAACTATACTTAATACAGTATAACAAAGGAGGCATCACAAATCATGGGGAAGGAAAGGATTGTTCAAACATGGTGCTTAGAGATAGCTAAGCTATTGATAAAATCTATTTACATTCTTAGCTCACAATCAGAAATTTCAAATGAATTAAAGGAGCTAGCTTTTAAAATTCAAACAAAGTTCAGGCGCCTTCAACGTGGCAGAGGAGTAAGACGGGGAGATCACCTTCATCCCCACAAATACATCAAAACTACATCTACATGTGGAACAACTCCTACAGAACACCTACTGAGCGCTGGCAGAAGACCTCAGACTTCCCAAAAGGCAAGAAACTTCCCACGTACCTGGGTAGGGCAAAAGAAAAAAGGAAAAACAGAGACAAAAGAACAGGGACAGGACCTGCACCTCAGGGAGGGAGCTGTGAAGGAGGAAAAGTTTCCACACACTAGGAAGCCCCTTCACTGGTAGAGATGGGGGGTGGGCACGGGGGGAGCTTCGGAGCCACAGAGGAGAGCGCATCAATAGGGATGCAGAGGGCAAAGCGGAGGGATTCCCGCACAGAGGATCGGTGCCGACTCTCACCAGCCTGAGAGGGTTGTCCACTCACCCGCCGGGGCGGGCGGGGGCTGGGAGCTGAGGCTCCAGCTTTGGCGTTCAGATCCCAGGGAGAGGACCGGGGTTGGCTGTGTGAACACAGCCTGAAGGGGGCTACTGTGCCACAGCTAGTCGGCAGGGAGTCCGGGAAAAAGTCTGAAACTGCCTGAGAGGCAACAGACCATTGTTTCAGGGTGTGCGAAGAGAGGGGATTCAGAGCACCAACTAAATGAGCTCCAGAGATGGGCGCGAGTCATGGCTATCAGCACGGACATCAGAGACAGGCATGGAACGCTGGGCTGCTGCTACAGCCACCAAGAATCCTGTGTGCAAGTACAGGTCACTATCCACACCTCCCCTCCCGGGAGCCTGTGCAGCCTGCCACTGCCAGGGTCCCGTGATCCAGGGACAGCTTCCCTGGGAGAACACACGGCACACCTCAGGCTGTTGCAATGTCACGCCGGCCTCTGCTGCTGCAGGCTCGCCCTACATTCCATACCCTTCCCTCCCCCCCAGCCTGAGCGAGCCAGAGCCCCCTAATCAGCTGCTCCTTTAACCCCATCCTGAGTGAAGAACAGACGCCCTCAGGCGACCTACACACAGAGGCGGGGCCAAATCCAAAGCTGAACCCCAGAAGCTGTGTGAACAAAGGAGAGAAAGGGAAATCTCTCCCAGCAGCCTCAGGAGCAGTGGATTAAATAGCAAGTGCTCGTGGAACATTCTCCAGTGTAGATCATATCTTGGGTCACAAATCAAGCCTTAGTAAATTTAAGAAAACTGAAATCATATCAAGTATCATTTCCGACCACAATGCTGAGACTAGGTATCAATTACAGGAAAAAATCTGTAAAAGATACAAACACATGGGAGGCTAAATAATATACTACTAAATAATGACAAGATCACTGAAGAAATCAAAGAGGACATCAAAAAATACCTAGAAATAAATGACAATGAAAACATGATGACCCAAAACCTGTGTGATCCAGCAAAAGCAGTTCTAAGAGGGAAGTTTATAGCAATACAATCCTACCTCAAGAAACAAGAAATGGGACTTCCCTGGTAGCGCAGTGGTTAAGAATCTGCCTGACAATCCAGGGGACACGGGTTTGAGCCCTGGTTCGGGAAGACCCCACATGCTGCAGAGCAACTAAGCCTGTGTGCCACAACTACGAAGCCTGCTCTCTAGAGCACGCAAGCTACAACTACTGAATCCCGCATGCCTAGAGTCCATGCTTCATGACCAGAGAAGCCACTGCAATGAGAAGCCCGTGCACCACAATGAAGAGTAGCCCCCACTTGCCACACTAGAAAAAGCTGGCACGCAGCACCGAAGACCCAAGGCAGCCAAAACTAAAGGGAGAAAGAAACAAGAAACATCTCAAATAAACAACCTAAACTTACACCTAAAGCAACTAGAGAAAGAAGAACAAAAAAAAACACCCCAAAGTTAGCAGAAGGAAAGAAATCATAAAGATCAGAAATAAATGAAAAAGAAATGAAGGAAACGATAGCAAAGATCAGTAAAACTAAACGTTGGCTGTTTGAGAAGATAAACGAAATTGATAAACCGTTAGCCAGACTCATCAAGAAAAGGAGAAGACTCAAATCAACAGAATTAGAAATGAAAAAGGAGAAGTAACAACTGACAATGCAGAAATACAAAGGATCATGAGACATTACTATAAGCAACTATATGCCAATAAAATGGACAACCTGGAAGAAATGGACAAATTCTTAGAAAAGCACAGCTTTCTGAGACTGAACCAGAAGAAATAGAAAATATAAACAGACCTATCACAAGCACTGAAATTGAAACTGTGATTTAAAATCTTCCAGCAGACAAAAGCCTGGAACCAGATGGCTTCACAGGCGAATTCTATCAAACATTTAGAGAAGAGAAGAGCTGACACCTTCCTTCTCAAACTCTTCCAAAATATAGCAGAGGGAGGAACACTCCCAAACTCATTCTACAAAGCCACCATCACCCTGGAACGAAAACCAGACAAAGATATCACAAAGAAAGAAAACTACAGGCCAATATCACTGATAAACGTAGATGCAAAAATCCTCAACAAAATACCAGCAAACAGAATCCAACAGCACATTTAAAGGATCATACACCATGATCAAGTGGGGTTTATCCCAGGAATGCAATGATTCTTCAATATATGCAAATCAGTCAATGTGATAAATCATATTAACAAATTGAAGGAGAAAAGCCATATGATCATCTCAATAGATGCAGAAGAAGGTTTTGACAAAACTCAACACCCATTTTTTGATAAAAACCCTCCAGAAAGTAGGCATATAGGGAACTTACCTCAACATAATAAAGGCCATATATATAAACCCACAGCCAACATCATTCTCAATGGTGAAAAACTGAAACCATTTCCACTAATATCAGGAACGAGACAAGGTTGCCCACTCTCACCACTATTATTCAACATAGTTTTGGAAGTTTTAGCCACCGCAATCAGAGAAGAAAAAGAAGTAAAAGGAATCCAAATTGGAAAGGAAGAAGTAAAACTGTCACTGTTTGCAGATGACATGATACTATACATACAGAATCCTAAAGGTGCCACCAGAAAACTACGAGAGCTAATCAATGAATCTGGTGAAGTAGGATACAGAATTAATGCACAGAAATCTCTTGCATTCCTATATCCTAATGATGAAAAATCTGAAAGAGAAGTTAAGGAAACTCTCCCATTTACCACTGCAACAAAAAGAATGAAATACATAGTAATAAACCTACCTAAGGAGACAAAAGACCTGTATGCAGAAAACTATAAGACACTGATGAAAGAAATTAAAGATGATCAAACAGATGGAGAGATATACCATGTTCTTGGAAGAATCAACATTGTGAAAATGAGTATACTACCCACAGCAATCTACAGATTGAGTGCAATCCCTATCAAACTACCACTGGCATTTTTCACAGCACTAGAACAAAAAAATTTTACAATTTGTATGGAAACATGAAAGACCCCGAATAGCCAAAGCAATCTTGAGAAAGAAAAACAGAGCTGGAAGAATCAGGCTCCCTGACTTCAAACTATACTACAAAGCTACAGTAATCAAGACAGTATGGTACTTGCACAAAAACAGAAATATAGATCAATGGAACAGGATAGAAAGCCCAGAGATAAACCCACGCACATATGGTCACCTTATCTTTGATAAAGTGGGCAAGAATATACAATGGAGAAAAGACAGCCTCTTCAGTAAGTGGTGCTGGGAAAACTGGACAGCTACATGTAAAAGAATGAAATGAGAACACTCCCTAAAACCATACACAAAAATAAACTCAAAATGGATTAAAGACCTAAATGTAAGGCCAGACACTATCAAACTCTTAGAGGAAAACATAGGCAGAACACTCTGTGACATAAATCACAACAAGATCCTTTTTGAGCCACCTCCTAGAGAAATGGAAATAAAAACAAAAGTAAACAAATGGGACTTAATGAAACTTCAAAGCTTTTGCACAGCAAAGGAAACCATACACAAGACCAAAAGACAACCCTCAGAATGGGAGAAAATATTTGCAAACGAAGCAACTGACAAAGGATTAATCTCCAAAATATACAAGCAGCTCATGTAGTTCAGTATCAAAAAAACAAGCAGCCCAATCCAAAAATGGGCAGAAGACCTAAATAGACATTTCTCCAAAGAAGATATACAGATTGCCTTCAAACACATGAAAGGATGTTCAACATCACTAATCATGAGAGAAATGCAAATCAAAACTACAATGAGGTATCACCTCACACCAGTCAGAATGGCCATCATCAAAAAATCTACAAACAATAAATGCTGGAGAGGGTGTGGAGAAAAGGGAACCCTCTTGTTGGTGGGAATGTAAATTGATACAGCCGCTGTGGAGAACAGTATGGAGGTTCCTCAAAAAACTAAAAATAAAACTACCATACGACCCAGCAATCCCACTACTGGGCATATACCCTGAGAAAACCATAATTCAGAAAGAGTCATGTACCACAATGTTCATTGCAGCCCTATTTACAATAGCCAGGACATGGAAGCAACCTAAGTGTCCATAGACAGATGAATGGATAAAGAAGATGTGGCACATATATACAATGGAATATTACTCAGCCATAAAAAGAAACAAAATTGAGTTATTTGTAGTGAGGTGGATGGACCTAGAGACTGTCATACAGAGTGAAGTAAGTCAGAAAGAGAAAAACAAATACCGTATGCTAACACATATACATGGAATGTAAAAAAAAAGAAAAAAATGGTTCTGAAGAACCTAGGGGCAGGACAGGAATGAAGACACAGACATAGAGAATGGACTTGAGGAAACGGGGAGTGGGAAGGGTAAGCTGGGACGAAGTGAGAGAGTGGCATGGACATATATACTCTACCAAATGTAAAATAGCTAGTGGGAAGCAGCTGCATAGCACAGGGAGATCAGCCTGGTGTTTTTTGTCCACCTAGAGGGGTGGGATAGGGAGGGTGGGAGGGAGATGCCAGAGGGAGGAGATATGGGGATGTATGTATAGGTATAGCTGATTCACTTTGTTATACAGTCGAAACTAAGACACCATTGTAAAGCAATTATAGTGTAATAAAGATGTTAAAAAAAAAACAGGGACTGAAAAATAAATAAATAAAATTCAAACAAAAATATAGACGCAAATAGGGATGAATTTTTATCTTCTCATCTGATGTATAAAAGCAGTAGGAATCCTAAAGGAAAGTGAAACTTCCCTGATCCTTTGACCAATTAAAATTAACCGATTTGTCCTGACACATGCTACACAATGTATGAAGCTTGAAGACATTATGCTAAGTGAAATAAGCCATGGTCACCATTCCACAGCTAACCTGATTTTCTATGGCTTCACTAGGGCAGTCACATGGCATTCCTCATTTTACCTGGCTGAGACTTATTTTAATTCTAGATTTATAAAAAAAGGTTTTCACATAATTCTCATAAAAAAGCATACATTTATTCACTCATTTTAGAGAAAACAAATTCACTGACTTATTTTGATAATAGTTATTTAGCAAAAGAATATTTACTCTAAAATATAAAATTAGAGTTGACACCCCTCCTTAAAAAGTATTTGCTTCAGCTAAACATCAGCTTGAAAATGTAAAATGTTAAAAAAAAGTAGGTGTGTGTAAATAGTGTATGTGTCCTAAACCTAAACGTATCAGAGTTGAAAGGGAATGTGTGTCAAAATAACATTTGAGGTTTGTGAATCTTTGAACTCCTTGTGGTTTTCCTACTGGTCTGTAAAATGGAACTGACTACTGCAGGAGGTTGTTGCAAAGCTCAAGCAGATGATGTATTTATAAACTTTAAGATGTGAAGCAGTGTATTACAGTTACTTCATCAATTATTTAAGAGGCTCTATTTAATATACTCCACATGAGTTGTCTAATTTAAGTCCGTTTTATTTCCATGCTTACTACTTACAGCTCAAATTTGTGTTTGTATTCTAAAAGTCAACACCCTTTATGTTAAAAACCTGTATTTTCTTTGATATAGGTATGATGAGTACCTTCTGAGTCTCAGGATGGTGGGAATTAGCCAGTGGATTGCAGGCATGTTGTGGAAGTTGCTGATGAGATCCCAGCCCTGCAGGCTCTGTTCTTTCAGAAAGATGCTATCAGCTCCAAAATACACACCTTTTCTAGCATCCTTCACCTATACAGCTGATAATCAGTCAAATAGAGAAAATAAAAAGACAGTAGAAAAGCTCTATAAATTGTCAGTTGACATCAGGAAAATTCGAAGATTAAAAGGATGGGTACTTCTGGAGGATGAAACCTACGTTGAAGAAATTGCAAATATTTTACAACAGCTAGGTGCCAATGAGACTGCTGTAGCCAGTATCTTGGAACACTGCCCAGAAGCAATTATCTGCAGTCCACCTGCTGTTAACACCCAGAGAGAACTCTGGCAGTCGGTTTGCAAGAACGAGAAAGAGTTAGTTAAGTTAATAGAACAGTTTCCAGAATCTTTCTTTACTGTTAAAGACCAGGAAAACCGGAAGCTGAATGTTCAATTCTTTCAAGAGTTGGGACTCAAAAATGTGGTCATTAGTAGATTTTTGACAACTGCATCTAATATTTTTCACATTCCTATTGAGAAGAATAAGCAAATGATAAAGCTTCTTCAAGAGAGTTATCTAAATTTAGGTGGCTCTGAGGTCAACATGAAAGTTTGGCTACTAAAATTATTAAGCCAAAACCCATTTATTTTGTTAAATTCTTCTGCATCTATAAAGGAAACACTAGAATTTCTCCAGGAGCAGGGTTTTACAAACTTTGAAATTCTCCAACTTCTCTCCAAACTCAAAGGATTTCTGTTTCAACTTTGCCCAAGAAGTATACAGAACAGTATGTCCTTCTCTAAAAATGCTTTTAAATGTACTGATCATGACCTGAAGCAATTAGTTTTGAAATGTCCTGCCCTTTTATATTATTCTGTTCCAGTTTTGGAAGAGAGAATTCAGGGATTATTGAAAGAAGGAATTTCCATAGCTCAGATAAGAGAGACGCCAAAGGTTCTTGAATTAACGCCACAAATAGTACAGTACAGGGTAAGGAAACTGAATTCCTTAGGCTATAGAATAAAGGATGGATATCTAGCAAATCTAAATGGAACAAAAAAAGAGTTTGAGGCTAACTTTGGTAAAATTCAGGCCAAAAAAGGAAGGCCATTATTTAATCCTGTGGCACCATTAAATGTTGAAGAGTAACTTGCTGACATTGCTTCTTTCTATCAGTGCCGAGTAAAACCGAGTAGCAAAAACTTAAGTGATTCAGGCATATTGTGGGCACCAGTAATTTTAATAACCTACTTAGCTTCTGCGTTGTGTTTAAATGACCTCTAAGTAGAAAATCTCTCAGTAAATTGCTATACTTAAAAATATAAATTGCATTTATTTTAAATAGGTTGTAATTTTGATCTTGAGCTATTTCTAAAAACTATTAAATGGTCTATCAGTGTGATATTTTATAAGTGAGTAATTTCTAAGAAACTGACAAGTGCACTCCATTCAAAGTATGGATACATTTTTACTCATGTAGCACATTTCACCTGGGATGCAGACCCAGCCTTCTTTCTCACCACCAGCTCTGAAACATCACTCTACTATGGTGTGAATTCTGTAGCTTAGTGTTTAGTGAAACATTAGCAAGCTTCTAATACATTTTTGTGGAGAAAGTTGATTTCATCTCCAGGTTGGAATAAGGGAATATCTTTGAGAACCAAGTATTGCCCATCAAAAGGAATAATTAGAGCTTATTTGTGTGGTCAGTTTGTTTAAAATTGACTGTTTTATCTCATGAAATACTTTTATGTGCATTTATTACTTTCCCCTTTTTACAGATGAGGAAACAAGCTTAGAGAGCCATCCAGCTGCCGCATGCCAGAACCCAGATTTACTAAGATCTCTCTTCTGTTCAAACCTTGTGAACAGAAAAAGGATTGCTTATGAGTTGGCATAAGAAAAGTCACCCCTACCTGACATGCTAAAAGAGTACCAACTACAAATTTAGGGATTTTTATGAAAACATCTCTGTAAAATTCCTTAAATTTGAAATGATCTAATTTGAATAAACTTTCTGAAAATCCAGGTCTGACTGTAAAATATGAAAGGTAAAGTGTGTGATGGTTGGTACTGATTTTAGTTAGGTTTCAAGTTTCTGTTTCTAAACTTTGTTCCAAGATAAATATTATGCAAATAAAGACTGGCTCACTTTCAGCTGTGGAGTTTGAACTCTGTAACAAATACACAAACAATTGACTCTTGACACTCAAACATCTGCGCTATGTGTGCGTGGCCTTAAGTAATGAAAAAATTATGAAAAACGCAGGCCACGTCTTCACTCTGTTCCTTCATTCAGCAAATGCAGGTAACTCTCACTCTCCCAATCTGTTCAGTTCCTTAGGAAAGCGAAAGGTATCTCTGTGCAGCACCTACTAAGTGCTGGGCACGTTGTACTTTACAACTCTTAAGAACTGAGTACCACTGTTTATTGTTCTAACAGATGAGGACATTCAGGCACAGTGAGGGTAAGTCACTTACTCAAAGTCACACAGAAATGTCTGTTCAAGAGAAAGCATGGCAGCCAGTATAGTCGGGGCAGAGTTAAGTGATGGGAAGAGTGACACAAGATGAGCATCACAGGTCCATCTAAGGAACAGGATCTCATTCTAAATGTGATGGGAAACCCTTTGGCAGATTTTAGTTTATGCTGACGGAATTATCAGCAGTGCTTTCACCCTCAAAAGTATCTCAGTTTGGAATACATTATACATTATATGGTCACCTTGGTAGTTCTATGTTAGATGTCAATTTTGAGATGCCTACAAGAATCTGAGCAGAGATTTCAAATAGAAAAATGGTGAAGTCTGGAGTAGTGAGAAATCAGGACTGGAGATACAGATAATCAGGGACCATCTGCATATCTGTGGTATTTAAAGCTATAGCTCTGGGTGAGACTGCCAGAAAGAGGATAGATTTGGAGTAGTGGCTGACCAAGCCTAGAAAGGATTGACCAGAGTAAGTCTGCCAAGAAAAGAGGGCATTTTCAATAATACTGAATACCATGGGGAGGTCAACTAAGATAAGAAGTGACTAGTGGATCTGGCTAAAGGGAACTCATTGGTTGGCCCTATCAAGAGTGATTCTGGAGGCTTCCCTGGTGGTGCACTGGTTAAGAATCTGCCTGCGAATGCAGGGGACAAAGGTTTGAGCCCTGCTCCAGGAAGATCCCACATGCTACGGAGCAACTAAGCCCGTGCGCCACAACTACTGAGCCTGCCATGAGCTCATGAGCCACAACTACTGGAGTCCACGCGCCTAGAGCCCATGCTCTGCAACAAAAGAAGCCACCGCAATTAGAAGCCCACATACTGCAACAAAAGAGTAGACCCTGCCCACCGCAACTAGAGAAAGCCCACGCACAGCAACAAAGACCCAATGCAGCCAAAAATAAATAAATAAATAATTTTTTTTAAAAAAGTAATTCTGGTGGAATGAGAAAGGTAAGAAGGCAGCTGGAGTGGGTTGAAAGAATAGGAGATGAGGGCTTCCCTGGTGGTGCAGTGGCTAAGAATCCGCCTGCCAATGCAGGAGACATGGGTCAGAGCCCTGGTCCGGGAAGACCCCACATGCTGCAGAGCAACTAAGCCCATGCGCCACAACTACTGAGCCTGCGCTCTAGAACCTACGAGCCACAACTACTGAGCCAATATGTCGCAACTACTGAAGCCCGCGTGCCTAGAGCCCGTGCTCTGCAACCAGAGAAGCCACTGCAATGAAACCTGCACACTGCAACGAAGAGTAGCCCCTGCTCGCCGCAACCAGAGAAAGACCGCACGTATCAACAAAGACCCAACGCAGCCTAAATAAATAAATAAATAAATAAATATTTAAAAAAGTAGATGAGGAAGAGTCAGGGACTATATAGTTTCTCAAGAAGTTTTGCTGCAAAAGGAAGCAGAAAAATGGAGATTATGAAATTTTTTCTTTAAAGAAAGGAAATAGTGGAACATGTTTATATGCCGATGGGTATGACCCAAGGAGAGAGAGATGGATGAGATGGAAAATAATTAATTTTAAGGATTAATATCCTTGAGGAAGTGAAGGTGGACTGACTTCGGATAAGAGCAGAGATACTAGTCCTCGTCCACAGAGCATGGGAACAGATGCAGGCAGGTTGATAGTGTGCATTGTGAGAGGCAGGAGTCTTGCTGTCTGGTTGCCTCTTTTTACAGAGAGATTTAGAAAGGGAGGAGGGGAGTATAGCAGGAGAGATGGAAAGAGGAGGTATGAAATAGTCACTTTGAGGAGTAGGCAAGTAAACAAACATGAAGGTATATAAGAAAGTTTAGCAGAGTTGAGTGGCTATGTGTGCTTTGTGGCCATTAATTTAAGAAGAGCTTTGTCAGTACAGCAGCAAATGGGGCAGTTATGGTTACAGAAATGCATTTGTAGCTTATTCTAACTTTAAAAGTTTAAACTAAAAAAAAATCCACATTCATGGTCAAACATGCAGTATACTGACCTGTCCTTTAGACCAAATCCTAGTCCGTTATCTTTTAGCCCTTGAACCGCTGCCTATTTTTTTTTTTTTTTTGCAGTACGCGGGCCTCTCACTGTTGTGGCCTTTCCCGTTGCAGAGCACAGGCTCCAGACGCGCAGGCTCAGCGGCCATGGCTCATGGGCCCAGCCGCTCCGCGGCATGTGGGATCTTCCCAGACCGGGGCACGAACCCGCGTCCCCTGCATCAGCAGGCGGACTCTCAACCACTGCACCATCAGGGAAGCCCCGCTGCCTATTTCTGTTCTTGCATTCTTACTCAGATCTTCCTACAAATAAAACTTTAGATTTTCAAAATCAACAACAGGGGGAGATATCCTTACATAAAACACTAGAGTCAAATTTCATTTCCTCTGTGAAAAAAGGCTATAACAAAATACATGATTTCCTTTAAACAGTTTATGTATAAATTCATTTCTGTGGCAAAATGTAATTAGCTGCCAATGTAAGTATGATCACCCAGAAGACTTCCAGTGAGCTCAAATCAGAAAGCCTGGTAAATCAAGCATACAGGCAGCACTAATGCCAGCAGCAGAATGAAGGACTAGCTACTGAGTAGTCAGTCCCCTTTGTTTCTGGACATAAGATGGAGAGGTTCTGACTTACACGAATTCAAAAGTGTTACACGAAATTCAACTAACACTGGAACTGTGCTTGCCCCATATTTGTAAAAAGGGAATAAAGATACTTTTCCTCATTAAGATCCTCATACAGATTAAATCAGAGAATTTATGGACAGTGCCTGGTAGGTAAGTAGATGCCCAGTAAATATCAATTTTCTTCCTTCCTCCAACTGGCTCCCATCCCTTTGAGTCACTTCTGGCCAGTAAGAGGTCTAAGTTGGTTCCACAGCTGCTTAGGACAGAGGGAAGTGTGCTCCCTACTTTATAATTCCTCCATCAGTTCCCAAATTTTAGACTGCAAAAGAATCACCTGCAGAGGTTGTTAAAGTGCAGTCTTGGATCCCATCCTGCAGAGATTCAGCAAGTTGCAGTCAAACCCAGAAATCTGCAGTTTTAATCTTTATTAGAGTTGTTTAAAATATATTTGTATTTCATTGTTGTGTTGGCATCAAAATTCATATCTGGAGATGTTCTGTCATGTTTGTGCATTAGTATCAAAAAATTTAAAAACTGGCTACAGTACTTTCTGACTTGCTATATAACTAAAATTTTAAGACTACCCTGTTTTAAAATTTCCTTTATTTCCTTAGATCTTTATGAAACACTTCATCTTTTGCAGATCATAGTGCTTTATTAAAGATTCATGTCTTCTTTTCCCATTCCTTTAATACAAAAAAATTTATTCAATCATCAGTTATTTTCATCTGACATTTCACTAAGTACAGGATTCATAACATCAACATTATTAGATCAGTCATTCAAGTGGGTCACACAAGTTTATCCTCATTGTGCTGAATACCCACTCAAAAGATAAGCTGAATAACAGATGCCTCCAGGTGTATACAACAACAGCCTTATTAGCTTCTTGAAGTGAACTAGTACTGTTTAACAGGTCAAATTGCTAGTCTACGAAATAAACTGAAAAAGACTCAAGTGTACAGCTTTACATATCATCAAATGGCAAGTTCATTTCAACAAGAACGTCTACAACTAACTTCATTTGTACAAGTTCTCTGCTATCATTGCAAAGCCTCTCCTGAACAAAGTTATAATTTAAAATTTAAACAAACTTGATGAGATAAAATGTACCAGGTGGCTTTTCTGTAGCAGAAATTAATTACAACCATTTTTCCTCAAGCAGTTTTAAAGACAAGCAAAGTTGAAAATAAATATTCAAGCATATAGTAAACTAAAGTCTATATTTAGAAATTCAGGTACAAAGCACAGCAGAGCCGATGAAGATAAGAAGATAATTTAGAAATATAAACTAGCAATGAAGCAATAATTTCTTTCAAATAGCAGGAAACAAATTCTCCAATACCATTACTTAGATCATTATTTAGTGTTCATCCATTAACTTTGGGTTTTTTTTTTAAATCCCCTTTGCTAATTATGACATTTGACCAGATATACCAACAAATATACATTTAATCATACTGGATGAAATAAACAACAATTTAATTTTTGATTAACTCCCTAATGACTTTCAGTTTTGTATATGGTAGAAAGGTTCAATAACCTTTGTGGATTTACTTCAATCCCTGCTGGTATTTATGAAAACTTTTAAAAGCTAAGTTTTGTTCTTACCCATTTGTTGATCCACATTATTAATGTAAAACTCTTAGTGGGTTGCAAACAAACACTTAAGCTTTGGGTGTTGGAGTGATCTAAGTTCTCAGGAATGCTGTTTTGACTTACTCCAGAGCATCACCTCCTTTCTTCCCCTTGCTCGTTTAAAAAAAAAAAAAAAAAAAAAAAAAAAAAGTCTGCAGAATGGTGGCAAATTTCCAAACTTAAGTGAAGGAAAATTAAGATTTTTCAGGCTGGGATTAAACCCTTAGTTAAGAGAAATGCCACTTTTAAAATTTTTATGAAACTGAACATGAAACAAAAAAAAGATGAATTCCAGCTAAGTCATATTCTTTTAGAATGAATAAGACATGATGAGACGTTAATGAGACACAACACGCTTATCATCCGTAACCAAAAAATTCTATTTCCTGCCTGAAGTTGACTTGGAAAATGGTACAAAGTTTACAGCTGCTTTAAAGGAGTGTAAGATGACATTTTAAAAGCCTGTCAAACACAGAAAGCAGTTACATATATTTTACATTCAAAACTAATCTATGGAGCCCATTCCATTCAATTTAAGAGTCAGCCCCCACACATCTGTGGCTGCTTTCACTGTGTTTTTTGAAAGGGGTACTGCTAGTAATTTAAGCCATCCTGGAGACAAAACAGGTGTGAAGAATTTTTTATATCTTGGGATGCTTTAGGTAATTCTTAAGAACTTAAAATGATTTATGTTTTCCTCCTTAATATGAAACTCTTTCATTAACATAGCTTCTGACCAGCAAAGAAATGTTCCTTAGGCACTGTGAGGTTTATTAATGATGGAGCATGAACCCAGGTTGAAGTGTACAATTTGGTTATAACTACTGACAGTTATCAAACACTATCCTATCTGCTGAGAGCAAGAAATGCCTTTATGCCACTAATCCTGAGATTCTTGAGGGAAAACTAATTTCACAAACAACTTCTGAAAGAATCCATATATAATAATAATCCTAAGAACTGCACATATTCAGGGTATTAGAAAAGATGTTTTTCTTTTGTAAGGCATCAATGATTAATATAATGCATATCTAACAAAAGATGGTTAATACTCATAAAACCATGAATCTTTTCTTTTAAACTTCTCTAGTTCCTGCTACTTTTACCATCTTAAATAAGAAAAGAATGCCTCTTCGTCTAATCAACTATGGTTATTAAAAAAACTAAGACATCTGAAACTATTAGGCACATCAAAGGTACATTTATGTAGGTCAAGGTTCCCTTTTTAAGGGGCAGATGAGTTACCTGGCACATTATACATATGGAACTGTAAAGATCATCCACTAAATTCAACTTTCACATTTTTAGTTAAACTGAAAGACTTACGTAGTAAATATTCAAATATACCTTATCTTCAGTTACAGCTGAATAAGTGTAACATTTTACCAGATAAAAAGCTGGAATTTAAGTATGAGAAACCTTCATACACTGTGCTAGTATTGGTCTCTTCTTTTTAGACAAAAGCCAGTCAGTCATCAATACTTTCAACACAGCAGTTAGAAGATAAACGTCCAAAACAGGTGACTTTGTTGTAGTCCATAATTTAGCAATTCAATGCCACTGGCATCATAATGCTGTGGAGAGCAAGTGTACCTCCATATTTTAGTCAGATTTGTCTTTCTTCTTTCCTGTTAAGGGCACTTTGTTTACAACAGCAGAGCCAACAGCTGTAACACCTCCAGCCACAGCAGACATGCCCCCTTTCACCAGCCCTATTCCCATGGAAGGCACAGTTGTAACAGCTGTTTTGGTCACCTCCAGACTCTTTCCACCAATCCAAGCCACACCACCAATGGTGGCACCAACGGCTCCCTTTGTAACACTGAAGATACCCCCAGTCACACGGGACAGCATGCCTGGTTGCTGCTGTGGGTGATCTTTCATTGAACCTAATAAGAGAAAATATCGTAAGACAGTCAAATGTAAGCCTTTATAAGAACGGTACTGAGTAACCTTCCTAACAATCAGCAGATTGTATTGAAAAGGTCAACCACATAAATACATATCTGATCAAGACATCAAGAGCTCTTCCCTCAAGGGTATAGTTGTACATGTTTTTAAAACATCTTGGTCCAATGCTAAGTCTTAGTATCTATGAGAAGAAATGCTTTAGAGACTAGACGACTTTCATAAAATAGAAGACTTTTAAATGTCTCCTTGATTTACAGTTTTATTGCTGTTAATAAAAAAATATTTTATATCCTAAAAGGAGCATGAAAAAATAAAAAGATAAATATATTTAGCCCTTATTTCCTTGATAGAATTCCATCAGTCATTACTGAAACAACCTTCTTCATTTAAAGCACTGGTTCTCAAGGTATGGTCTGGAACCCTTGAGTATCCCCAGGACCATTTCGGGGTAAAAACTGCTTTCATAATAATATTAACATGTCATTTGTCTTTCACTTTCATTCTGTCACCAGTCTAAAACAGAATTTTCCAGAAGCTAAATGATGGGCAGTAACACAACAGACTAAACACAGAAGACTAAACTGTGAGAATCTAGCTCTCTTCTATTAATCCAAATATTAAAGAGATTTGCAAAAATTTTAAAACAATGTCGTAAATTCTCTGGTGGTCCAGTGGTTAAGACTCTGCACTTTCACTGCCAAGGGCCTGGATTTGATCCCTGATCGGGAAACTAAGATCCCACAAGCCACACGGTGTGGCCACAAACAAATCACCCTGCTCACAATTTTTTGTTTTGGAAAATAGTTTCATATTTTTCAAAAAATATGTTAATTACGTTAATATGTAATGGGCCTACTGAGTTCTTTTCATAATAAAATACTTAATTTCTGTTTTTATTGTTAATACGGCAAATATCAACAAAGACATAAGCTCTTTGGAATCCTCAATTTTTTTTAAAGTAGAAAGCATCCTGAGACCAAATAATTTGAGAACAACTAACAAATATATTTGGGTTTCTATTCTATGTGCTCCTTAATAATGTATTTAAAGAGCTAATATTATATGTAAAAATAGGAAAATTATTCATCACTTAAAATCCTGTTACCTATATATAATCTTTTTTGTAACATGGAGAAACCAGAGCTATGGTTAATACTTCCACTGCCTCAGTAATTTTTATAAGAGTATGTGATTTAAGTATCTAGTTTGTAAAAACTCTTCATATACTCTCAGAAAAGGTAACATCAGTATGAGAAATTCAGATTTATTGTCACTAGTCTTTTCTCTTTGGTTTCTTTGTCTGTTTAATAGAGGCACTCAAACTGGCATGTAACCCCAAACTCCAGCATAAAATGACTAGCAGGAAGATTTCATAAAAATTTGCTTCTGCCAGCCTCAAACACACACAGACCTTTTCTCCTCCATAATCTAATGACTCAGGCAGCAACAACACATGAGCAATAGTGTTTTTTAAACTTCATGAAAAAATACTTGGTAACTATACAGTTCAGGCTATAACCACTAAAAAGGTATAATCTCACACAAGAAAGGTAAATTCTTGGGTACGTAAGTTCAACTAAGACACCCAAAGCTACTATAACCTAGCAGAATGTGGTTATCAGAGAAGGTAACACTGGAAAACCAACATTATTTGAAAGAGAAAAAAAATCTGAAAATTGAGTTTCTTTAAATACACAGACACAAATTTACCTTGAGTAAGATTTTCTTTTCACTGTTAGGAGATTTTACATCCTTTCACAGGAAGAAAGTCTCATTGATTAGTCAAAATAGCTCACTGATGAAGATATAGCAATGGCTAAATTTATAAAACCAACTGTTTAATTGAAACTGAGTAATAAGCATAGTTAATATAAAATTTTAAAATAGCTGAAATAAAAGACTTAAGACATAGATAAGCATTTGAATATATTAATTATAAAATTATGATGGAAAGGATTACATAAGTGGTCATTCTTTTGTAATCAAGGTTAGTAACACTAGGAAAAGGGGGGAAAATCTTGATTTGAGGATAAAACAGATAACTACCTCATGCTGAATACCTCATTAGTATTATCCTGCTATGCCAAATTTGGTGTACATGCATTTAATGAAGACAATTTTTCTTAGTGAAATCAGATAAATACTAATGCTGTTGATCGCTTAATTACAGTGTACCCTTTTTTTAAAAATTACAGTGTACTCTTAATTACCACCATATAAATTATCCACTTTGCAGACTACTTTTAACAGGTTGCCAATATAAAGACATCTCTGAGGCTGTTCTCTTCCTTAACAATCATGCTCCTGGACAGCCTTTATCTCTTTCCTGACTTGTTTCTCATAAGTCCTTCCTAACTTTCTCATTGAGCCCTAACTTTTCTTTTCAAAACTCTAGACTTCTAGTCCTTAAAAATAAAGAGAGAAAATAAAGAAAACAGCTAGTCTGTTTCTGTACATAGTGAGGACATGCATGTGTGCATTTAGTGTTTCCAAAGATTTTTGAAGGTAAGAATAAAATGATTCCTGATGTCACAATTTTCACACCAAAAAATAAATTAAGCAGACTCTAAAACCATGTATTAAAAAAGGAAGAGTTACCCATTATAATGTAATGAATAACAGGAGTTTAACAACAAATCTCAAGTGCCTCTTGAAGTGAGTTTTCGTATGCATGACATAACCTAGTCCATCCTTCCTCTGCACCTCACCCAACTCTTTACAAATTAAAGGATACTCGTGAAATGGTCTTAAAAGAATAAAAGAGTAGCAGAAAAATATTGATAGACCTTATATAAACGTTACATTGTGTCCCCATTTACCAATATCTATGCTTTCTTATTAAAAGCTAAAAATGTTTAGGTATTTTTGGAACACATTTACTGATGAGGAAAACAGGTTATGGTACTTTAAAGTTAATGAAAACAATCAGAAGTTTAATTCACTAGGATTTTTTTCATTCTTAGTATTACAGATGCATACTTACCTTCTGGTGGTTCATCACTAAGGTATGATGGGATTTCTTGTTGATTTTTATCTGTCTGATTCATGATCTCCTAAAAAACACACACATTTCATTTTAATTTCAACATCTGAGACTACCTCTTTTTATATACTTGATCAAGACTTAATCAACTTTATTCAGATAAACAACATTTTACTTATTTTTTTTTTATTTTGGCTGAGCCGCACAACCAGGGATTGAACCCGGGCCACAGCAGTGAAAGTGCAGGATCCTAATTACTAGACCACCAGCAAACTCCTGATAAACAACATTTTTAAAACAACCATAACAAGACCACTTCACCTTGTCTGTCTCCTACTTTGTGGTGTTTGAGAAATACTTTCAATTAGACTAGTGGACAACATAAATCTTATCTCAAATCAAGCAAAGATTGGCAGGCATGGTACAAGCTTTCCTATGTTGTTACTGCTGCTTCAACTTAAGTGAAAATTACCAACTGAAAGAAAGTTGGAAGGTGGGGTTAGCAAACAAAAATTTTAAGTGCCTCCTCCTACAGAATTTGTTTCACAACAGACTCAAAGAAAAACCTATACTATGAACTAAAAAACATGTTCTATCTGAAAATTTCCTCAAAAACATGACATTCTTCTCCTATAAAGATGACAGCACCAATCTGAATCACTAAGAGAAGGATTTTGATTACTTTTTTATTGTTACTTTTAGAACTTGTATGAACAGAAGTAGCAAAAGAATTCAAAATCTACTATAAAATATATATATATATATAGATACTATAGACTATGTCTAAGTACAAGTAATAATGGAAACTAAGAAATAAAATAAGCTATGTTGGGATGAAGAACACATAAACTTTCTTTTCCCAATCTCCTTACTACCTTAAAATATTTGATTTTATATTCCATTGACTAAGTAAAGACTAAAACAAGTCAAGATTGGTCTAAAAGCTTTCTTGCTTGGCCAGAAAACTAGGGTTGTGATCCCAGTAGTCAACTAAGTATTTCTTAGTCATAAAACCATGAAGCCTAAATTATTGTATCTGTACATATATAATACAACAGATTTTAAAGGATATTGTAAAATCCTGCCATCTGCAAAACAACATGGATGAACCTTGAGGACATTATGCTAAATGAAATAAGTCAGACATAGAAAGACAAATACTATATTATGTCACTTATATATATGGAATCTAAAAAGGCCAAACTCATAGAAAGGTGGTTGCACGGGGCGGGCAGAGTGGGGTAGGGGAAATAAGATGTTGGTCAAAGGGTACAAGCTTCCTGTTACAAGAGGAATAAGTTCTGAGGACCTAATGCACAGCATGATGACTATAGTTAAAACTACTGTATTGTATACTTGAAAGTTGCTACAAGTAGATCTTAAAATGTTCTCACCATAACAACAAAAGTAATTATATGAGTTGAAGGATGTGTTAACTAAGCTTAATCTGGTAAACATTCTGCAATATATATGTATATCAAACCACTACATTATACACCTTAAACTTACACAATGCTGTATGTCAATTATATCTCAATAAAGCTGGGGAAAAAAAGACTATTGTGAAAACTACGAATGTACTTTAATACGCTGATTAAAAATTTACTGAGTACCTACTAAGGGTCATGTTTTAGGTGCATGGGATATAGCTGTGATCAATACAGACCAAAAAAATCTCTGCCATCATGAACATTCCATATTGGCTAGTGGGGAAGACAATAAATAAATATTCAAAGAATATACTGTATATCAGATGGTGTTAAATGCTATGGAGGAAAAGACATGAAGGGGAAGAGGATGTGATATTTTAAATGGGACAGTCTGTGAAGGCCTCATTGTGGTGACATCCCAAAGGAGGTTAAGGACACAAGATATCCTTTCTGCCTTGAGGGCTCTTGGGTCAAGAGCCCTCAAGGCAGAAAAAAACAGTAAACACAAAGGTCCTGAAGGTAGGAGCTTACTACAGACAAGAAGGAACAGCCAGAAAAATGTGGCAGGGGCTGCAGCAAAAGGCAGTAGAAGAAGAGGTCAAAGAGTGAGGTCTGGATGACATAGGCCCATACAGGCCATCGTGGCAATTAGCTTTTTAACTCTGAGATGGGGAGCCAGTGAAAGGCACTGACCAGAGTGGTAATGTGTTCTGATTTACACTTTTTAAAGATCATTCTGGCTGTGTGGGGAGAACAAGCAATCAGAAAGCAAGAACAGAGACAGAAAGACCAATTGGGAGACAATGTTTTCAAGGCTCACACGTATTGCAACGTTTATCAGAACTAATTTTAAGTGGTCAAAGAAGGGTCAGGGAAGTTCCCCTTTCCTTTATGACTCCTACTGCTTTCAGCACCAGATGATCAGATAAAAAGGCATTCATATTTCCTTCTATATTTCAATAATTCAGGCAAAAAACACTGGTGGCAAATGAGGGTGGCAGAGGTAGCAGTGTGAGAAGTGGGATTTTTCAAAGGTAATTTAACTTCATGTAATTCAACCTGAAACATCTTTAAAACCTAAACCCTGTATAACATGAGACTTCACTGCACCCCACAGCATCCAGCAGCATACGTCCTGTGCTTAAATAAATATATTTTAGTTGCTCTAGTGAAAACCCTGACTCAGACCACTGATCAAGAGCACCTAATCTTATGCTGGTCTGGTTTGTCAATTTAGCATTATCATCCCATATACAGTTAAGATTTTAAAAGTAACAGTAAAGATATGTAATCTCTGACACACACACAAAAAAAAAAACCTGAAAGAGTATCAGCTGATGCATTACTGGGAGAAGGAGTTCCTGATTGATTTGCCTTAATTTTAAAACTCCCTTAAGCCAGAAATTTAATTAATTAATTAATTAATTAAATTTATTTCCATTCATATTTATATTTCTTTATCATCATGGTAAGATCATGAGAAATTATACAGCGTAGTGTTTAAAGTTCTGGGATCAGAGAGCCTGCAGCTGAATCCCAACTTGACTATAAACTATATGGCTGAGGACAAATAACTTCATCAGATCCTTGCTGTTCAAGAAATAGAAATTAAAGATATTCTAGCCCTAACTCTAAGATGAGAATACTATTTAACAATTCAAAGCAAAACATGCAGAAACTCTTGGCAGAATGGCCAGAAGTGTGTGTGTCCCCTCCTGAAGAACAACTATTTTGGAGTCACTTTCTTCCCCATTGGACTGTTAATTCCAAAAGGAGAGACACTTTGTCTAGCTTACTCAACACTGTGATCCCAGTATCTGTATACCAAGAGATCATCTGGATGATCAACTAATCAATAGATGTCACAGTATTCTGTACAGAAATATGGGGATACTATATACACACATACATCTTACATATTTTAGCTGGAGTTTTAAAACAGGTGTGCTAGTAACTGCATACATTTTAAAACTGCTTTTCTGTATATATCCCACAAATCTCTACCAAAAGTCTTAACCTTTTCCTCCTAATACAGAATCCCTTTTTAAAAAAATAATTTTTCCACATATATCTTGTAATTTAAAAAAGAAAAAGACCATCATTTTAAAAGAGAAGAGCTGCTTTATACAATGATAGCATAAAAGACGTATGCAATTCATCTAAATAGTATGAACTGACTTTATTCTGCCAGTAGCCAATGAGGAGCCATCAGCCGAGTAACACTGTCAGATCTGTGTTTTAAGAAGCTAACTAAAGCAAGATCAGATGGAAGGACACAGATTAAGTCCAGTAAGTGGCTACTTGAGTAGTCCAGTGAGATGGAATAGCAGTTTGAACTCTGCCAATTTTTCCTGTCTAAATAAATGTTTGGACCAAAATCCTAGGATTCACCCTTGACTTCCTCTAGTTTTACATTCCCCTCAAATCATCGGTAAATTCTCTTGCCTGAATAAATCCAGAATACATCAGCTCTACTGCTACCACTTTTAACTAAACCATCATAATCTCTTATTTGGACAACTACAAAATCTCTTAACTGGCCTCCAAGCTTCCGCCTGTGCTCTTCCTTAAGTCTAGCCATGTCATACTCTGCTTAAAACCCTCCAACTGCTTCCTATTTTGCCCAGAATAAAATCCAGAGTCCTTCCCCTTGCCTTTGAGGGCCCAACATCTAATACCCCGATAGCATCTCCTACCACTCTGCCTCTTGCTCAACCCAGCTTGGCAACATGGGCTTCCTTGCTCATCTTTTCCTGAAAGGCTCTTCCCCAATATATGTACCTGACTTGATTCCTTACTTCCTTCAGGTCTTTGTGCAAATGTCCCCTTCTCAGAGGTCTTCCCTGACCACCTTATAATAGATTAGCACCCTCCTTTCCCTATCATTTTCACCTAACACACTGCTCTATTTTCTTCATTGCCTTTATTTTCACTTAATATATATGTTTACTTTGTGTCACTCACAATTAGAATGTAAGCTCTATTGGAACAAAGCTTGGTTTTGTCACTGCTCCATTCCCAGAGCCTTAATTAATGCCTGATGTGTGGCGGATACTCAAATACTTGACTTTTTTGTATGAAGTAGAACATAACTTGGGTATTAATGTGAGATAAAAGGAGAATATAGGGTGTAAAATTTCTAGCATGAGAAACTAAATAGAAATGATGATGAAGACAGGACTGGAGAGAAGATGGACATTTTTTTAAATGTTTATTGCGGCAAGAACATTTAACAAGTAAGTGTACACAGTATTGGTGACTATCGGTTCAGTGAAAGGACTTGTTCTTGAACAGCTATTTGAGATGCCTTCAGGTCATCTACAGGAGACTTTTAGCAGGCAATTGTATTTAAAAGGGCCTGAAAGTCAGCATGAAGTCAGAGTAAGAGTTGAGGTCCTGAGAATGGTTTGAAGTGACACCTGAAGCTGCAGGGGGTGAGTGATATGATCAAGGAAAAGAGTAGTAAGAGAGCAGACCGATAAGCTTATATGGACTGTTCATGTTTAAGAGGTGAGCAAAAGAGAAGCCAGCAAGAACAAACAACACCTGAAGATAAATAGTCAAATGAGACAGCCTCATGGAAGGCAAGAGATGAATTTACAAGCTTCCTAAAGATACAACAATGCAAACATTAAAATAATTTATGAAGATCAAATACTATGGATAAATGTTAATGTTGTATTTAGAGGATATAAAAGGCATGTATCATATGATACTATTTTTTTTTAAGTGCGCATAAAAAGACTGAAAGTAAATATACCGAAGTGTTAACAAAGATTGCCACTAGGGGTAGAAATTATACATATGGGGGGAATAAGTATATAGTATTTCTACATAGAGAGAAATATATATACTTAACATCTACATTTTAATATTCTACCATAAACATGTATTGATCTTGTAATTAAAGAATAATACATATTTGTAGGTCTTAGAAATCAGTGATACTCATAAAGGATATTTTTAAAGATGATACAGTTCATCTACCTAGTTATTGTAGGTAGTTATTGTTATCCTCAAATCAAGTTGATCACCTAAAAAAACAATATTCCTGAATCACAAAATGCTGACTTGAAGAAAAGATCAGTTTTATTCACAGTTATGTTCCCCCACCCTCCCCCAGCCCGGTCCTGACAGCACACAAAGACCTCCACTCTTACAGCTCTTTTCCCTGATTTACAGTTTGAAAATCATATTTATACTCTTACCATTTTTTTTTAAGTACATGTTTTGGTTGTAAGCTGACACATAGTATTTGTGTAATAAATGGGATAAAAATATCATCTGTATCCACATTAACTTTAAGCATCATAAGAAAAGATGCATACCAATATATGGTCCAAATTTTTGGTTTAAAAAAAAAAAAGATAACTTCAAGCTAGATTCATGCTCTTCAAATGTACTTCTTTAAGAATAGGCAGTGCTATTCCAGGGGCTTCAAGAACCACAGGAGAGACATGAATTTTACTATACAGTAATTTAAAATAGTTTTGCTTTTAAATATGCACTAATTAAAAAGTTAAATGAAAAGTGCTTGGAATTTTTTAAGACAACTAGACTTTCAAGAAATTTCGTTCTTGCCTGGAGCCTCTTTAGGGTATACTCTCAGATTCACCAGCTCTCTCATCCCTGCCCAACCACGCTCCTGCCTCCCCTGAGTTTATGTCGCTCTTAAATTACATTCACAGTTACTTTTACTAATGTTACCAAGAGTTGCAAATAGGATTATCAATAAAGTAGAAAATCTGGAGTTGTGCAGGCCAGAAGCCTGGCTACCTAGACCAGAAGAAATTGGCTTTGAAAGCCCTAAGAGGCCACAGAGATTGATTTTTGTTTTGTATACATATATTTTAATGTTTAAGTTTCTTGTATATCACTCGTATTAACAGCAAGTATGTAGTATTCAAATTCCTACAGAACTCTTAGGGTAATAAAAATTATGCAAAAGCTCTAAGTATATGGAATATATTTTTCTGAATCCCTAATTTGATCATAAGACACCAAGTTACCTTATAAAGGTATTTTTGCTAAAATCCTTAACTATCTGTAATGTCATCTATACTTTTTACTCACATAAACCTTTCCCAACCTCTACATACATATATGTGCCAAACTTTTAGTGATATTACCTCTTTAGGATATTATCACTTTATCACTAGGAGAAATGCTTTTTATATTACCATGCTGTTCATTATCATCATTACATTTTTTTTTCTTAAATTAGGAATTGTGAAGACAAATATGGCCCTAATCTCCTAAAACTGGAAGAGGTAAATAATCTGCTTAGTAAAATTTTAAAGCACACACGTAAAGACAAATAACAACTGACAGTAAAAGTATCAAAAAGACCACTTAAAAATGTTACCCTTAAACAACATTATTGAATTCTATGCAAACCATCTGCCCTAAACTCAACATATACTTGGGTCCCTGCTATGTGCCAGGCACCCTGCTAGGCACTAAAGGTTTCAGTGTGATTAAACACACAGAGGACTACACTAAGCCAGAGTTTACAATCCAGTGGTTATATACCTTACCAGCGTTTATCAATTTAGTTGCATTCAAAAACAAAAAAAAAGTCTGCTCTATAGGAGGAACTCACAATGCACAGAAATTTCTATTAAAAAACATAGTTTCTTAAGGAAGGCAATAAAGACAGAAAACAGCCTTGAGATCAGGACAAATAATTTAACTTACTCTATGGACATAAATCAGTTTTACCATTTGCTCCTGACATGTGAAGAAACTATTACAGTACCAACGAAAACTGGTCATGTTTCTTTTTAAAGAAATTATGAAATGTGAAAGAGTTCTTTGCTATAGACTGCAATTCATCAGCAGTTCCTTTAAGCATTTTAGGCCAGGGAGAAATAATTCTTGTCCAGTACAACAGTATCATAGATAGAGGCAGCTGGTAAATATATTGAGCAAGGATTTATAACAACACTATTCCCTAGAGGGTAATTTCTTCTAATAATAGAAATAAGTGAACAATGGACCCCCCCCCCCTTTTTTTTAAAGGAAAACAGGTGAATCAATGTTGTTTGTGGATATCTGTAACATTTTATATATAAAGTTTTCATTAATAATAAAAACAAAATCTGAAAACAGTACTCAAATGTGCCTATGGCAACACCCCTCTGTGTACCAAGGGAAGTTAAGAAGCACTAATACATTGTATATGAAGCCTAACTACAAAATGCAATGCACAACAGTTTACCTTCAAAGCCACTTCAAAAATTTCTTATTAAACAGTAACTGCCAATTTCCTTATAAGAAAAAGGCTATAAATGAATTAGCTAAATTCTTCTACATATTTTATATATAGGAACTTTGCCACATCCTCACTCCTATGCTTTAGCTTCTTTGCCAAACAACTATAAGGAGCTTCAAAAAACACATTTATACAGAACTTTAACTCACATACACCAACAAACTGTGCATATTAAAACACCAGCTTACTGTTTTTAGGCTTCTCTAGTTAACCAACTATCCTGAACAGGCTGCTTTTAAAAATGGCCCCTGCCCATTAAATCAACAGCAAGTGAACTACAAGAAATGCACTGAATGTGGCAGGAAAGAAAAAGTAATCTGCCAGTAAAACTTACACCTAGTGACAAGTAACAACTGACAGTATCAAAATGGCAATTTTTAAGTGTTGCCCTTAAATGAAACATTAAGGAGAATTACAATAACCTATCAAACCAAATAACCAGTACACCAGTCATTTTCACTACATTATACCTCATTAGTTCAACAGATATTTGTGTCCCTACTGTGTGTCAGACACTGTGTTAGATGTTAGACACTTAAGTTTCAGCCTGAACGAGAATGTCAAGGCCCTACTCTGAGAGTGTTTATATATAAACCAGTAAGATACCTTCAGGAAGTAGCAAAACAACAACTACTCAATGATTAAAACAAAGAAGGTAAAGATTTTCCTGGTGTTTAAAAGAAAAAAAAAGAACCACACACAAGAACTACTTATACTTTTCTAACGCTGTTCTCTACATAAGGGCATATTTTTACTGAGCTTGCTTTCTAGTACATATGTTATAACAAAGACTAAAGAAATGAAAGTAAAAAACATCAAAATAGGATGCATGAGTTTATTAAAAGTTATTAAAAGTTACTTCCTTCTTTCTTTCAATATACCTGTTGATGTGATATCAATATTCCTGGGGAGCCCTTTAGAGCACCCAAACCAGTGGAAGTCTTAAAGGTTAAACAACAGTATAGAACAAATAATCACAGATAGTAAATAAAGTGTTTTCATTTGGAATTAGTTCACAAGGGCAGAATAAATCAAATAAACTCTCCTCCTTCTCTAGGTGTTTCTAAACCTTTGCCGGTGGCCCCTTCCGGAGACCCCCTGCCCCCCACTGATCCCTTTGGGCACTAGCAAGTTTCCTTTTATTTTTTTTCTTAAGCAGAGGGAGTGACGTGGCAGGAGAGGCAGAAAATGACCCTGTAGGAGCCCTGGCTAGGGCTGAGCTCAACACCTCCTCCCTCCGCTCCACGTTGTACACCCAGCAAACCCCACTCCCACAGGGTTCCAGAATTCCTATGTCTTCTAACGTACAAGAGGCGATCTGTTTAGGAGAGGGGACCTGATCCTAAGTGGGAGCCTGGGGACTAGTCTTGAGGCTGCGTGTGCATAGCAGGCACGGTTTTTATTTAGACTCGGGAGGCAGTGATGGCACTGGTGGGTGCTCCAGCAGTCCCCCAGTCACCCCCGGCGCCGTCAGCGCCTCTCTCCACTGCTACACTTCCAAGTTCAGGTTAGGTGTGGGGGTAGGGCTACCTGGGAAGAACACTGAGACTGTCCACTGTTCAAGGATCGTGTACTTGAACCCAAGAGAGTGGTTTATCAATAAGTTAGGAGTTAGCGGGGCGGGGAAGCCCAGCACGCAGCCCCTCTGCCGCATCCCTCTCCTCTCGCAGGCTGCTGGCGCCCTCCTAACCCCATTTCCCCGGCCTGATACCCCAGGAGCTAAGAAGTCAGGCGGAAGCGTCCAAGGAGGGTCCCCAATCTCAAACCACGGCGGGGGAGTCAGAGACACGCAAAAGGGGGTAGCCCGGCCAGCGAACCTCCACCCGCCCCCAACATCGTCCCGCCCCTCCCCCTTCCCCGCTAAGCAGCAGCCCCCCCACCGCCAAAAAAAAAAAAAAAAAAAAAAAAAAAAAGGCCACGCTCCGGGCACCCAGGCCCGGGCAGGGAGACGGTGAGGTGTAGAAGAGCTAACAGAGCTAACGGAAAAAGGCAACAGAGAGGAGGGCAGGAAGAAGCCGGGACGGCGCCCCCTACCCTCCCGGCCCGACTTACCGCCGGATCGGGGGCCGGCGCCGGGGCCGGGCGGAGGATCGGGCAGCACCTAGGAGGGCTGAGGCGGCCTGAGCGGCGGGCACAGGCCGGGGCAGCTGCGGGCTCCGGAGACGCCTCCTCTGGCTGTGGAGCCAGAAGACAAGGTTGGCGACGGTGCCTTCTGGCTGCGGACGTGGCGCCGGACGCGACCCGCCCCCTCCACCGCCTCCTCCGCTCCCGCCTCCTCCCACGACTCGCGCTCCGACGCGCACGCGCACCCCGAGCCCCTCCCGCTCCTATCCGGCACACGCCCACCCGTTTCTCGAACTGCCCAGCCCTCCCAGCCACCCTGAGCCTGTCGCCTCCCGACGTGCGCACGCGCGAGGCTCCCTCCCACCCCAC